>NC_090923.1:736539819-738949777 GCF_040938575.1 Ambystoma mexicanum | reverse complement strand
CTCACTCTTGGCAGGAGAAAAAAACAAACTCCAGAAATCCAGCAAAAGCTGCTGGGGGACTCACTAGATTAGGAAATTCAGCCTAAACAGAGAATTCTCCCTAACACTCGCCCCCACCCCCAGACTAAGGGACAGGAGGATTTAATCCACTCCTGGATGAATCTCATACCTCTAGTCGATGACATACATCCTAGAGAGACCATCAGCATTTTGGTGGTGACAACCTGACCTCTGCTCAATGGTGAAATCAAACCCTTGCAGGCAGATTGACCATCTCAGTAGTTTTAGGTTTTCCCCTTTCATTTGCATTAACCATCTCAAGGGTTGGTGGTCAGTCTGAATGACAAAAGTAGAACCATACAAGTATGGCATAAACTTCTTCAGAGCTCACACAATAGCAAAACACTCTTGTTCAATGGTTGCCCACCTTGTTTCAGGATCGTTCAGTTTTCTACTGATGAAGCAAATGGGGTGCTCCCTACCTTTCCCATCCATTTGACTGAGGACTGCACCTATTCCTACATTTGAAGCATCTGTCTGCACAATGAAAGTTTGGTGGTACTCAGGAGCTCTGAGTACTGGGGCTTGGCAAAGAGCCGCTTTCAGGGTTTCAAAGGCCTGATTGCATTCCTCATTCCACCTAACCTTTTTAGGGAATTTAGGAGAGGAGATGACATTCAGTGGAGAAGCTATGGACCCATAGTTCTCTATGAAATTCCTGTAGTACCCAGTGAGGCCTAAGAAGGCTCTCACCTGGGTCTGAGTAGTAGGTGTTGTCCAATTTTGCACAGCTTCAATCTTACTGGGCAAAGGCCTTATTTCTCCACCTCCTACCGTATGTCCAAGGTAGACCACTTTACTCTGTCCAATCTGGCATTTACTCGCCTTTATGGTCAGATTGGCCTGTCCAAGAGCCTGCAAAACATATCTCAGATGGTCCACATGTTCTTGCCAGGAATTGCTGAACACTGCTATGTCATCCAAGTATGCCATGTAGAAGTCCTCCATCCCATTCATGGCTTACCATCCTTTGAAATGTAGCAGGTGCATTTTTCAATCCAAAAGGCATAACCTTAAACTGGTATAAGCCAACTGGGGTAGAAAATGCAGTTTTCTCCTTGGCATGGTCTGTCAGGGCTATTTGCCAATAGCCTGACGTCAAGTCAAATGTGCGGAGGAACTTGGCTGCACCAAGTCTACCCACCAACTCATCTGTCCTTGGCAAAGGGCGGTCATCAGTCTTAGTGACTGCATTAAGAGCTCTGTAATCCACACAGAATCTAAGTTCTTTAGATCCTGCCTTTGGTACTAACACAACTGGGCTAGACCATGGACTAGTAGAGGGCTCTATTACCCCGAGATCAAGCATCTTGCTGACCTCACCTTTGATGTGGGTTCTTACATTCTCTGACATTCGATATCCTCTGCTTTTGACTGGCAGACAGTCACCAGTGAGTATGTCATGCTGTCCCCAAGGGGTCAAGCCTGGTGAAAGTGAGAACAGAGAGGCAAACTGATTTAACATAGATTTGCACTCTTCCTGTTGCTCAGGTGTCAGATTTGAAGAGAGATTTACTCATTCAATCTTTTCGTCTAAAGGTAATCCTCTGAGGAGATCAGGAAGAGCTTCACTCTCTTCTTCTTCCTCTGATGATGCTAGAAGCAAAGCTCCTACATCAGGTCAGGAGACATACACTTTTGGTCTGTTGGTGTGGAAGACTGTTGGAGCCTCCTTGGGATTGCCCAAGTCTACCAGATAGTTGACCTCTCCAAGTGTACCCACAACCTTGAAGGGTCCCATCCATTTGTCTTGCAAGACCCTCTGCCTTGTTGGAATCATAACGAGAACTAGCTGGTCTTGAGTAAACTCAACCATGTTAGCCTTTTGATCATGCCAGTGCTTGACCAATGCTTGTCCAGCTTTCAAGTTATCACTTGCTTCTGCCATCATGTGCGACATTCTCCTTCGGAGACCTATCACATAGTCAGTCACTCTGACTGGCTTCGGGGAAGGAGCACTCTCCAACCCCTCCTTGATCAGGGCCAATGGACCTCTGACCGGATGACCATAAAGAAGTTCAAAGGGAGAATAACCTACTCCCTCCTGAGGGACTTCTCTATAAGCAAAGAGAAGGCATGGCAGTAGAAGGTTCCACTTTCGTTTAAGGGGGTCCTCTAAAGAACCTATCATGCTCTTCATGGTTCTGTTGAACCTTTCAACCAAACCATTTGTCTGAGGGTGGTATGCTGTTGAGAACTTGTAAGTAACTCTGCAGGTTTTCCACATGGCTTTCATGTATTGGGACATAAAATTTGACCCACTGTCAGAGATTACTTCCTTAGGAAACCCAACCCTGGTAAAAATACCAAGGAGGTCCTTAGCCACAGCCGGAGCTGTAACAGTCCTCATAGGAATTGCCTCAGGGTAACTAGTAGCATGGTCTACTACACCAAATATAAACCTGTTGCCTGAGGAGGTTGGAGGATCAAGGGGACCAACAATGTCAATCCCTACTCTCTCAAATGGGACTCCCGCTACAGGGAGAGGCACTAAAGGTGCCACATTCTTGGAGCAAACCTTACCAGAAGTCTGGCAGGTGTGGCAGCTCCTGCAGTACTTATCTACTTCAGCCCCCATCTTTGGCCAATAAAAGTAGAGTGAGAGCCTTTCCTTAGTCTTCTTGAAACTCAAGTGACCAGCCAAAGGAATCTCATGGGCTAACTGCAAGAACTGTGGTCTGTTCTCTTGGGGTACTACAAGTCGTTTGTTGTCCCCAGGTGCAGACTCCATTGGTTCACTGTAGAAGAGGCCATCTTCCCAGTGTAACCTATATTTCCCAGGCTCTTGCCCTTCAGCCCGAGCATCTGCCTGGTGGCGAAGACCTTCCAGAGTTGGACATTCTCTCTGTCCCTTACTGAAGTCTGCCCTGTTGGGTCCACCTTCTGCCAGTAAAGACTGCAGCTCAGGATGGTCAACAGGATCCAAATCTCCAATGAGTTCCTGGCCTTCCACTAGCTCTTCCTCAGAGTCTAGTTCAACCACACAGGGTTGTACCTCCCTCTCAGCCTCAGCTGGAGGGGGAGTTACTGGTGTAACTTTGGACAACCTAGGGGAAGTCCTTGTTGGCTGCACTGGAGTGCTGGCTGTGGGGTTCTTTTTAGAAGTTTTAGGTTTCCCTTTTTCTTCTAGTTTCTAAGATACAGCAGCTGACATCTCCAGTGGAGCAGGAGTGATCCCTTTCTTCATCATCTCCTTGGGAGCACCTCTCATGGTTCTCTCCCTTGCAGGTCTGGTGAGCTCCTGTAACCTTTTACTAGGAGGACTGGGGGTATGTGACACTACTCCAAGAGTTTTCAAGTCATTACCCAACAGAACCCTTCCTGGTACCTCACTTTGTATGCTGACAGGTGTTTTCACAGTCATGTCATTACACTGGATGAGAACTGGTAGTTGGGGAAGCATCTGCACAGGCCCTCCAGCTAACTTGGTGAGGCGTTTGGGTGCCTTAGCAACATCTTCAGCCTGAAAAAATGATTTATCCACCGCAGTTATTCTGGCCCCAGTGTCCCTAATGGCAGGAGTCTCCTGACCATTCACCTGGACACTGTCCTTATAATACTCTTTAGTATTATCTGGGATAGAATTATAGACATCTAAGTTCTGTTGTTCCCACAAACCCAGAGACACTAAAGAAACACTGGCTGAGACTCCAATGGGTTCATCAGCCAGTAATAGAAAGTTTCCACTTGCCATTTGTACTTCCTCCTCTGGAGCGAAGGCTAAGGAGACAAGCTGGACCCCTGAAGGTTTTCCCTTACATCTGGGATCTCCTTTCACAAGGTCAGTAGAGCCACAAACAAAGCATTTACCAAATGCTTTCTGGAATGGTGGCTTGTTCTGACGTCCTTCTGGTTTGGCACCAGAAGGTACACTAGCCTGATTTGGTTTCCCTTGTGGCTTACCCTTTTGGTTTTGTTTGGGGCCCTCTTTGGAATTGGAATTATTAGAATTCTCTTTGGAGTCCTTTTTTGGCTGTTTTCCCTCATCCTTTTTCTGAGTAGCCCCAGAATCCTCGTGAGTGGCCCTGTTGGCAACCCACAAGTTAGCAGCCTTAGCTAACTTCCTGGAATCCAATTCCTTTGAATCAGCCAAGTGCTGCCTGAGCTCAGGAGAGCAGGCATCATAAATTGACTCCAACATTACAAGATGCTTCATTCCTTCATAAGTGTTAACCCTGTAACCCTTAATCCATCCCTCTAAGTTTTTCAAACTTTCACTCACCCAGGTAGCCCAAGGGGTACCATCATGCTTTTTGAGGGTCCTAAAACTCTTAAGGTACTGGGAAGGGGTCTTCCCAAATCTAGCTATTAAAGCTAGTTTCACACATTCATAATCCTTCTTATCCACCCCCCCAACTCCATTACCACAACAGTTGCACCAGGGGGAAGCCTAGAGAACAACCAGTGAAGTAGCTCATTCCCTGTGATGTCCTGGAGCCCCTGATTATACTCAAACATTTTTAACCAATCTAACACATCCAACTTAGGTTCATACATACCCACTAATTCTTTAGGCATCCAGGGTCTTTTGAGACTGGAACTCCTAGAGGAACCAGAGGAGATAGAAGCATTTTCCACAGACTTCTTTTTCATTTCTAGTTCATGATTAAGCTCTATTTCTCTTAGTCTCAACTCAGCTTGCTTCTGCTCAGCCTGGGCATTCATTCTTCTGAACTGTAGCTCTTCGTTTCGTCCAGATTGAGCAATAAAATGTTTGTACTCTAATTCAAGCTTCATTTTTTCAAGTTCAAAATAAGCAGGGTTACATGTAGGACCTGGTATAGGCCCAGTAGGTAAGGCAGACAGAGGCTCAGAGTGGCTAACTTCATTAGGTTCACTTTCCTCTTCTGACTCATTATCAAGGCTTTGATTCAGATCAATACCATTACTGTTTTCTACATTTACTGGAGGGGTAGATTCCTCTGAACCTTCCAGATCTTTCTACAAGTTCCATTTTCTTGCCCTTCTCAGAGATATTCTTATGTCTACACAATACTTTTAAACAATCAGCAGTTTTGGCAGACAATTATTCTAGGGTATAACTCTCCATAGCAGACATAGTTAGAAAATCAGCTTTTTAGTGCTAAGCTTTGTGGTTAGTTTTCCTAAAGTATTCAAAAAGCACACTAAAGTGTATACTCAATACAAATCCCACTGCTGTACACCAGTGTTAGGCGGAAACCTGTGCAATTCCCTCTGGGACCACTGCAAAAGATTTAAGACTACATATGATTGGCAGTAAACCCAATTGGTAGCAGTCTGTACCACCCCGATTTACCTGGTAGCTGTGGCTGAGCAGTCAGACTTCTCTCAAGAAGAGTTAGGCACTATACAGAGTATTCACAATAGGTCAAAAGAACACAGTAGAACAAGCAAACACTGACCAGAGCTTGGTGTAAAATAGATATAATTATGTATTTAGAAACACATCTAGTTAAACACACTGGCACTAATATCAAGCAGTTCGAAAACACGGTCACTAAAAGATATACACTCCCTTCAACGATTATTAGACAAGTCTTAAGTAAAGCAACACTTATTTTCAGACAGCGCTTAACGAAGATGGCACTCTAATCAATCGGTTTAAAAGGGAGAGAAAGGCATAGCAAAGATAGAAACAGATCCCAACACTTTCGGAAGAACACAGTAGGAGAAGAAGGCAGGTTAAAACTGTAAAGTCAAAGTCAAAAAGGCGGACCCACTTTAAGAGGCTCCGGACGAAATGTGTCCAAGGTCACACGGTTGAAAGTACCCAAAGGTCTTGCAAAAAGTTCAGAAAGAGTTGGACCAAAAAGAAAGGGACCAGTTAGATGGTCAAGGCGGCCAGCCCAGTCCAGAAGGTACAGGGATTAATGTTACCTTGTAGCAATATCTAGAAAGGGAGGCCTGGCGGACACAGTACCTTAAAATGGTGAGAACACTCCAGTGGGGGCAGTTGTTCCTGGCAGCGGGTGCAAGTCGGTGCTTCGTCCGGAGGAAGAGAGGATCTCGTCGGGGAGGAAAGCAGGAGTCCGTTGCACTGCCATGGAAGAAACCAGCCGCAGAGTTCTCAATTAAAAGGAGCAGTCCTTTTATTCGCGGTCCAGTGGTAAGTGGCTATCTGGTTGCCGGGGTGCTTGGCACGGGCAATTCGACCACAAGACGTCCTGGGATGCGAGCAAAGAAAGGAAACTGGTCGTGCCCACCAGTCAGGGGAAGTAGACTTTCCAGCAGGGATATCTCCTCTGTCATTGGGAAGTGGTGAGTCGGTTCAGCAGGGCTCCACCGGTGGTGTCATCGTAGCAGGTCGGCTCAGCTTCTCCCTCGTCGGATTTTCAGGTCCTGTGGCGACTTCTGAAGTTCCAGTCCCAAAAGTCCTGCTTTTATGCAGCACACCCCCATTCAATCAGCCTAGCTGTCAATCAAACATGCTAAGTGGTGAGCGGCCGGCTCACCACTTGGGCCAATCACACAAGAGTGCAACTTGAGTTACCAAGGTAACTCAGTCCAGGGTGCCTACACCCCCTCCCACACTCCCCGTGGTACCCAGACAGAGTGGCACCACTTTTGGAGGCTTCTGTGGAGAAGCCCGCCAAAAAGTGGAACAAAGGGCTCGACCTTTGGTTTGGGGTTACAGAGGTGAACACAAACGCCATTTTAAAACCGAGTTCTGCCAGAACATACCAACCGGTGAATTAATATTAAATAAATAAACCAGCGGTATGTTAGAGGCTATGTTAAAAAGTATTAGCCTCGAACAATGGGAAAATCCCATAGAGATATATTCACGGTTGAATATAAAAAGTAGTATCCACTGCTACCAGCCAAAACTCGACTAGGGGGGATGGGACAGTGCCCCCTCGAATAACAGACCCACAGGAAATCGAATTGCCCCTACCAGTACGTCCACAATATGATGGTTTGTACTGGTTCTGTTAGTAATTTGGGACTAGTAAAGCCAATGGTGACTTTACATGCCCTGGGAGACAGTAGTCAGTCCCAGGGCATGGAGTCTATGGTGGGGGGTCACTATGACACCCCGGTGTTACTGCACGGAGGGTGCTGTGTAACACACATAAAAAAAAACATATGAGACCCTATGGAGTAAAAGACCCCATAGCCCATGAAACACATTAACATTCAAAGGAACACCATAAATCATGTCCAAGAGTGGGAGAAAAAGAGTCTCACTCTTGGCAGGAGAAAAAAACAAACTCCAGAAATCCAGCAAAGCTGCTGGGGGACTCACTAGATTAGGAAATTCAGCCTAAACAGAGAATTCTCCCTAACACTCGCCCCCACCCCCAGACTAAGGGACAGGAGGATTTAATCCACTCCTGGATGAATCTCATACCTCTAGTCGATGACATACATCCTAGAGAGACCATCAGCATTTTGGTGGTGACAACCTGACCTCTGCTCAATGGTGAAATCAAACCCTTGCAGGCAGATTGACCATCTCAGTAGTTTTAGGTTTTCCCCTTTCATTTGCATTAACCATCTCAAGGGTTGGTGGTCAGTCTGAATGACAAAAGTAGAACCATACAAGTATGGCATAAACTTCTTCAGAGCTCACACAATAGCAAAACACTCTTGTTCAATGGTTGCCCACCTTGTTTCAGGATCGTTCAGTTTTCTACTGATGAAGCAAATGGGGTGCTCCCTACCTTTCCCATCCATTTGACTGAGGACTGCACCTATTCCTACATTTGAAGCATCTGTCTGCACAATGAAAGTTTGGTGGTACTCAGGAGCTCTGAGTACTGGGGCTTGGCAAAGAGCCGCTTTCAGGGTTTCAAAGGCCTGATTGCATTCCTCATTCCACCTAACCTTTTTAGGGAATTTAGGAGAGGAGATGACATTCAGTGGAGAAGCTATGGACCCATAGTTCTCTATGAAATTCCTGTAGTACCCAGTGAGGCCTAAGAAGGCTCTCACCTGGGTCTGAGTAGTAGGTGTTGTCCAATTTTGCACAGCTTCAATCTTACTGGGCAAAGGCCTTATTTCTCCACCTCCTACCGTATGTCCAAGGTAGACCACTTTACTCTGTCCAATCTGGCATTTACTCGCCTTTATGGTCAGATTGGCCTGTCCAAGAGCCTGCAAAACATATCTCAGATGGTCCACATGTTCTTGCCAGGAATTGCTGAACACTGCTATGTCATCCAAGTATGCCATGTAGAAGTCCTCCATCCCATTCATGGCTTACCATCCTTTGAAATGTAGCAGGTGCATTTTTCAATCCAAAAGGCATAACCTTAAACTGGTATAAGCCAACTGGGGTAGAAAATGCAGTTTTCTCCTTGGCATGGTCTGTCAGGGCTATTTGCCAATAGCCTGACGTCAAGTCAAATGTGCGGAGGAACTTGGCTGCACCAAGTCTACCCACCAACTCATCTGTCCTTGGCAAAGGGCGGTCATCAGTCTTAGTGACTGCATTAAGAGCTCTGTAATCCACACAGAATCTAAGTTCTTTAGATCCTGCCTTTGGTACTAACACAACTGGGCTAGACCATGGACTAGTAGAGGGCTCTATTACCCCGAGATCAAGCATCTTGCTGACCTCACCTTTGATGTGGGTTCTTACATTCTCTGACATTCGATATCCTCTGCTTTTGACTGGCAGACAGTCACCAGTGAGTATGTCATGCTGTCCCCAAGGGGTCAAGCCTGGTGAAAGTGAGAACAGAGAGGCAAACTGATTTAACATAGATTTGCACTCTTCCTGTTGCTCAGGTGTCAGATTTGAAGAGAGATTTACTCATTCAATCTTTTCGTCTAAAGGTAATCCTCTGAGGAGATCAGGAAGAGCTTCACTCTCTTCTTCTTCCTCTGAAGATGCTAGAAGCAAAGCTCCTACATCAGGTCAGGAGACATACACTTTTGGTCTGTTGGTGTGGAAGACTGTTGGAGCCTCCTTGGGATTGCCCAAGTCTACCAGATAGTTGACCTCTCCAAGTGTACCCACAACCTTGAAGGGTCCCATCCATTTGTCTTGCAAGACCCTCTGCCTTGTTGGAATCATAACGAGAACTAGCTGGTCTTGAGTAAACTCAACCATGTTAGCCTTTTGATCATGCCAGTGCTTGACCAATGCTTGTCCAGCTTTCAAGTTATCACTTGCTTCTGCCATCATGTGCGACATTCTCCTTCGGAGACCTATCACATAGTCAGTCACTCTGACTGGCTTCGGGGAAGGAGCACTCTCCAACCCCTCCTTGATCAGGGCCAATGGACCTCTGACCGGATGACCATAAAGAAGTTCAAAGGGAGAATAACCTACTCCCTCCTGAGGGACTTCTCTATAAGCAAAGAGAAGGCATGGCAGTAGAAGGTTCCACTTTCGTTTAAGGGGGTCCTCTAAAGAACCTATCATGCTCTTCATGGTTCTGTTGAACCTTTCAACCAACCCATTTGTCTGAGGGTGGTATGCTGTTGAGAACTTGTAAGTAACTCTGCAGGTTTTCCACATGGCTTTCATGTATTGGGACATAAAATTTGACCCACTGTCAGAGATTACTTCCTTAGGAAACCCAACCCTGGTAAAAATACCAAGGAGGTCCTTAGCCACAGCCGGAGCTGTAACAGTCCTCATAGGAATTGCCTCAGGGTAACTAGTAGCATGGTCTACTACACCAAATATAAACCTGTTGCCTGAGGAGGTTGGAGGATCAAGGGGACCAACAATGTCAATCCCTACTCTCTCAAATGGGACTCCCGCTACAGGGAGAGGCACTAAAGGTGCCACATTCTTGGAGCAAACCTTACCAGAAGTCTGGCAGGTGTGGCAGCTCCTGCAGTACTTATCTACTTCAGCCCCCATCTTTGGCCAATAAAAGTAGAGTGAGAGCCTTTCCTTAGTCTTCTTGAAACTCAAGTGACCAGCCAAAGGAATCTCATGGGCTAACTGCAAGAACTGTGGTCTGTTCTCTTGGGGTACTACAAGTCGTTTGTTGTCCCCAGGTGCAGACTCCATTGGTTCACTGTAGAAGAGGCCATCTTCCCAGTGTAACCTATATTTCCCAGGCTCTTGCCCTTCAGCCCGAGCATCTGCCTGGTGGCGAAGACCTTCCAGAGTTGGACATTCTCTCTGTCCCTTACTGAAGTCTGCCCTGTTGGGTCCACCTTCTGCCAGTAAAGACTGCAGCTCAGGATGGTCAACAGGATCCAAATCTCCAATGAGTTCCTGGCCTTCCACTAGCTCTTCCTCAGAGTCTAGTTCAACCACACAGGGTTGTACCTCCCTCTCAGCCTCAGCTGGAGGGGGAGTTACTGGTGTAACTTTGGACAACCTAGGGGAAGTCCTTGTTGGCTGCACTGGAGTGCTGGCTGTGGGGTTCTTTTTAGAAGTTTTAGGTTTCCCTTTTTCTTCTAGTTTCTAAGATACAGCAGCTGACATCTCCAGTGGAGCAGGAGTGATCCCTTTCTTCATCATCTCCTTGGGAGCACCTCTCATGGTTCTCTCCCTTGCAGGTCTGGTGAGCTCCTGTAACCTTTTACTAGGAGGACTGGGGGTATGTGACACTACTCCAAGAGTTTTCAAGTCATTACCCAACAGAACCCTTCCTGGTACCTCACTTTGTATGCTGACAGGTGTTTTCACAGTCATGTCATTACACTGGATGAGAACTGGTAGTTGGGGAAGCATCTGCACAGGCCCTCCAGCTAACTTGGTGAGGCGTTTGGGTGCCTTAGCAACATCTTCAGCCTGAAAAAATGATTTATCCACCGCAGTTATTCTGGCCCCAGTGTCCCTAATGGCAGGAGTCTCCTGACCATTCACCTGGACACTGTCCTTATAATACTCTTTAGTATTATCTGGGATAGAATTATAGACATCTAAGTTCTGTTGTTCCCACAAACCCAGAGACACTAAAGAAACACTGGCTGAGACTCCAATGGGTTCATCAGCCAGTAATAGAAAGTTTCCACTTGCCATTTGTACTTCCTCCTCTGGAGCGA
Organism: Ambystoma mexicanum; assembly: GCF_040938575.1. Lineage (NCBI taxonomy): Eukaryota > Metazoa > Chordata > Amphibia > Caudata > Ambystomatidae > Ambystoma > Ambystoma mexicanum. The sequence continues at coordinate 738,938,776 of NC_090923.1, read as the reverse complement.
AGGCTAAGGAGACAAGCTGGACCCCTGAAGGTTTTCCCTTACATCTGGGATCTCCTTTCACAAGGTCAGTAGAGCCACAAACAAAGCATTTACCAAATGCTTTCTGGAATGGTGGCTTGTTCTGACGTCCTTCTGGTTTGGCACCAGAAGGTACACTAGCCTGATTTGGTTTCCCTTGTGGCTTACCCTTTTGGTTTTGTTTGGGGCCCTCTTTGGAATTGGAATTATTAGAATTCTCTTTGGAGTCCTTTTTTGGCTGTTTTCCCTCATCCTTTTTCTGAGTAGCCCCAGAATCCTCGTGAGTGGCCCTGTTGGCAACCCACAAGTTAGCAGCCTTAGCTAACTTCCTGGAATCCAATTCCTTTGAATCAGCCAAGTGCTGCCTGAGCTCAGGAGAGCAGGCATCATAAATTGACTCCAACATTACAAGATGCTTCATTCCTTCATAAGTGTTAACCCTGTAACCCTTAATCCATCCCTCTAAGTTTTTCAAACTTTCACTCACCCAGGTAGCCCAAGGGGTACCATCATGCTTTTTGAGGGTCCTAAAACTCTTAAGGTACTGGGAAGGGGTCTTCCCAAATCTAGCTATTAAAGCTAGTTTCACACATTCATAAACCTTCTTATCCACCCCCCCAACTCCATTACCACATCAGTTGCACCAGGGGGAAGCCTAGAGAACAACCAGTGAAGTAGCTCATTCCCTGTGATGTCCTGGAGCCCCTGATTATACTCAAACATTTTTAACCAATCTAACACATCCAACTTAGGTTCATACATACCCACTAATTCTTTAGGCATCCAGGGTCTTTTGAGACTGGAACTCCTAGAGGAACCAGAGGAGATAGAAGCATTTTCCACAGACTTCTTTTTCATTTCTAGTTCATGATTAAGCTCTATTTCTCTTAGTCTCAACTCAGCTTGCTTCTGCTCAGCCTGGGCATTCATTCTTCTGAACTGTAGCTCTTCGTTTCGTCCAGATTGAGCAATAAAATGTTTGTACTCTAATTCAAGCTTCATTTTTTCAAGTTCAAAATAAGCAGGGTTACATGTAGGACCTGGTATAGGCCCAGTAGGTAAGGCAGACAGAGGCTCAGAGTGGCTAACTTCATTAGGTTCACTTTCCTCTTCTGACTCATTATCAAGGCTTTGATTCAGATCAACACCATTACTGTTTTCTACATTTACTGGAGGGGTAGATTCCTCTGAACCTTCCAGATCTTTCTACAAGTTCCATTTTCTTGCCCTTCTCAGAGATATTCTTATGTCTACACAATACTTTTAAACAATCAGCAGTTTTGGCAGACAATTATTCTAGGGTATAACTCTCCATAGCAGACATAGTTAGAAAATCAGCTTTTTAGTGCTAAGCTTTGTGGTTAGTTTTCCTAAAGTATTCAAAAAGCACACTAAAGTGTATACTCAATACAAATCCCACTGCTGTACACCAGTGTTAGGCGGAAACCTGTGCAATTCCCTCTGGGACCACTGCAAAAGATTTAAGACTACATATGATTGGCAGTAAACCCAATTGGTAGCAGTCTGTACCACCCCGATTTACCTGGTAGCTGTGGCTGAGCAGTCAGACTTCTCTCAAGAAGAGTTAGGCACTATACAGAGTATTCACAATAGGTCAAAAGAACACAGTAGAACAAGCAAACACTGACCAGAGCTTGGTGTAAAATAGATATAATTATGTATTTAGAAACACATCTAGTTAAACACACTGGCACTAATATCAAGCAGTTCGAAAACACGGTCACTAAAAGATATACACTCCCTTCAACGATTATTAGACAAGTCTTAAGTAAAGCAACACTTATTTTCAGACAGCGCTTAACGAAGATGGCACTCTAATCAATCGGTTTAAAAGGGAGAGAAAGGCATAGCAAAGATAGAAACAGATCCCAACACTTTCGGAAGAACACAGTAGGAGAAGAAGGCAGGTTAAAACTGTAAAGTCAGAGTCAAAAAGGCGGACCCACTTTAAGAGGCTCCGGACGAAATGTGTCCAAGGTCACACGGTTGAAAGTACCCAAAAGTCTTGCAAAAAGTTCAGAAAGAGTTGGACCAAAAAGAAAGGGACCAGTTAGATGGTCAAGGCGGCCAGCCCAGTCCAGAAGGTTAAGGGATTAATGTTACCTTGTAGCAATCTCTAGAAAGGGAGGCCTGGCGGACACAGTACCTTAAAATGGTGAGAACACTCCAGTGGGGGCAGTTGTTCCTGGCAGCGGGTGCAAGTCGGTGCTTCGTCCGGAGGAAGAGAGGATCTCGTCGGGGAGGAAAGCAGGAGTCCGTTGCACTGCCATGGAAGAAACCAGCCGCAGAGTTCTCAATTAAAAGGAGCAGTCCTTTTATTCGCGGTCCAGTGGTAAGTGGCTATCTGGTTGCCGGGGTGCTTGGCACGGGCAATTCGACCACAAGACGTCCTGGGATGCGAGCAAAGAAAGGAAACTGGTCGTGCCCACCAGTCAGGGGAAGTAGACTTTCCAGCAGGGATATCTCCTCTGTCATTGGGAAGTGGTGAGTCGGTTCAGCAGGGCTCCACCGGTGGTGTCATCGTAGCAGGTCGGCTCAGCTTCTTCCTCGTCGGATTTTCAGGTCCTGTGGCGACTTCTGAAGTTCCAGTCCCAAAAGTCCTGCTTTTATGCAGCACACCCCCATTCAATCAGCCTAGCTGTCAATCAAACATGCTAAGTGGTGAGCGGCCGGCTCACCACTTGGGCCAATCACACAAGAGTGCAACTTGAGTTACCAAGGTAACTCAGTCCAGGGTGCCTACACTCCCTCCCACACTCCCCGTGGTACCCAGACAGAGTGGCACCACTTTTGGAGGCTTCTGTGGAGAAGCCCGCCAAAAAGTGGAACAAAGGGCTCGACCTTTGGTTTGGGGTTACAGAGGTGAACACAAACGCCATTTTAAAACCGAGTTCTGCCAGAACATACCAACCGGTGAATTAATATTAAATAAATAAACCAGCGGTATGTTAGAGGCTATGTTAAAAAGTATTAGCCTCGAACAATGGGAAAATCCCATAGAGATATATTCACGGTTGAATATAAAAAGTAGTATCCACTGCTACCAGCCAAAACTCGACTAGGGGGGATGGGACAGTGCCCCCTCGAATAACAGACCCACAGGAAATCGAATTGCCCCTACCAGTACGTCCACAATATGATGGTTTGTACTGGTTCTGTTAGTAATTTGGGACTAGTAAAGCCAATGGTGACTTTACATGCCCTGGGAGACAGTAGTCAGTCCCAGGGCATGGAGTCTATGGTGGGGGGTCACTATGACACCCCGGTGTTACTGCACGGAGGGTGCTGTGTAACACACATAAAAAAAAACATATGAGACCCTATGGAGTAAAAGACCCCATAGCCCATGAAACACATTAACATTCAAAGGAACACCATAAATCATGTCCAAGAGTGGGAGAAAAAGAGTCTCACTCTTGGCAGGAGAAAAAAACAAACTCCAGAAATCCAGCAAAGCTGCTGGGGGACTCACTAGATTAGGAAATTCAGCCTAAACAGAGAATTCTCCCTAACACTCGCCCCCACCCCCAGACTAAGGGACAGGAGGATTTAATCCACTCCCGGATGAATCTCATACCTCTAGTCGATGACATACATCCTAGAGAGACCATCAGCATTTTGGTGGTGACAACCTGACCTCTGCTCAATGGTGAAATCAAACCCTTGCAGGCAGATTGACCATCTCAGTAGTTTTAGGTTTTCCCCTTTCATTTGCATTAACCATCTCAAGGGTTGGTGGTCAGTCTGAATGACAAAAGTAGAACCATACAAGTATGGCATAAACTTCTTCAGAGCTCACACAATAGCAAAACACTCTTGTTCAATGGTTGCCCACCTTGTTTCAGGATCGTTCAGTTTTCTACTGATGAAGCAAATGGGGTGCTCCCTACCTTTCCCATCCATTTGACTGAGGACTGCACCTATTCCTACATTTGAAGCATCTGTCTGCACAATGAAAGTTTGGTGGTACTCAGGAGCTCTGAGTACTGGGGCTTGGCAAAGAGCCGCTTTCAGGGTTTCAAAGGCCTGATTGCATTCCTCATTCCACCTAACCTTTTTAGGGAATTTAGGAGACGAGATGACATTCAGTGGAGAAGCTATGGACCCATAGTTCTCTATGAAATTCCTGTAGTACCCAGTGAGGCCTAAGAAGGCTCTCACCTGGGTCTGAGTAGTAGGTGTTGTCCAATTTTGCACAGCTTCAATCTTACTTGGCAAAGGCCTTATTTCTCCACCTCCTACCTTATGTCCAAGGTAGACCACTTTACTCTGTCCAATCTGGCATTTACTCGCCTTTATGGTCAGATTGGCCTGTCCAAGAGCCTGCAAAACATATCTCAGATGGTCCACATGTTCTTGCCAGGAATTGCTGAACACTGCTATGTCATCCAAGTATGCCATGTAGAAGTCCTCCATCCCATTCATGGCTTACCATCCTTTGAAATGTAGCAGGTGCATTTTTCAATCCAAAAGGCATAACCTTAAACTGGTATAAGCCAACTGGGGTAGAAAATGCAGTTTTCTCCTTGGCATGGTCTGTCAGGGCTATTTGCCAATAGCCTGACGTCAAGTCAAATGTGCGGAGGAACTTGGCTGCACCAAGTCTACCCACCAACTCATCTGTCCTTGGCAAAGGGCGGTCATCAGTCTTAGTGACTGCATTAAGAGCTCTGTAATCCACACAGAATCTAAGTTCTTTAGATCCTGCCTTTGGTACTAACACAACTGGGCTAGACCATGGACTAGTAGAGGGCTCTATTACCCCGAGATCAAGCATCTTGCTGACCTCACCTTTGATGTGGGTTCTTACATTCTCTGACATTCGATATCCTCTGCTTTTGACTGGCAGACAGTCACCAGTGAGTATGTCATGCTGTCCCCAAGGGGTCAAGACTGGTGAAAGTGAGAACAGAGAGGCAAACTGATTTAACATAGATTTGCACTCTTCCTGTTGCTCAGGTGTCAGATTTGAAGAGAGATTTACTCATTCAATCTTTTCGTCTAAAGGTAATCCTCTGAGGAGATCAGGAAGAGCTTCACTCTCTTCTTCTTCCTCTGATGATGCTAGAAGCAAAGCTCCTACATCAGGTCAGGAGACATACGCTTTTGGTCTGTTGGTGTGGAAGACTGTTGGAGCCTCCTTGGGATTGCCCAAGTCTACCAGATAGTTGACCTCTCCAAGTGTACCCACAACCTTGAAGGGTCCCATCCATTTGTCTTGCAAGACCCTCTGCCTTGTTGGAATCATAACGAGAACTAGCTGGTCTTGAGTAAACTCAACCATGTTAGCCTTTTGATCATGCCAGTGCTTGACCAATGCTTGTCCAGCTTTCAAGTTATCACTTGCTTCTGCCATCATGTGCGACATTCTCCTTCGGAGACCTATCACATAGTCAGTCACTCTGACTGGCTTCGGGGAAGGAGCACTCTCCAACCCCTCCTTGATCAGGGCCAATGGACCTCTGACCGGATGACCATAAAGAAGTTCAAAGGGAGAATAACCTACTCCCTCCTGAGGGACTTCTCTATAAGCAAAGAGAAGGCATGGCAGTAGAAGGTCCCACTTTCGTTTAAGGGGGTCCTCTAAAGAACCTATCATGCTCTTCATGGTTCTGTTGAACCTTTCAACCAACCCATTTGTCTGAGGGTGGTATGCTGTTGAGAACTTGTAAGTAACTCTGCAGGTTTTCCACATGGCTTTCATGTATTGGGACATAAAATTTGACCCACTGTCAGAGATTACTTCCTTAGGAAACCCAACCCTGGTAAAAATACCAAGGAGGTCCTTAGCCACAGCCGGAGCTGTAACAGTCCTCATAGGAATTGCCTCAGGGTAACTAGTAGCATGGTCTACTACACCAAATATAAACCTGTTGCCTGAGGAGGTTGGAGGATCAAGGGGACCAACAATGTCAATCCCTACTCTCTCAAATGGGACTCCCGCTACAGGGAGAGGCACTAAAGGTGCCACATTCTTGGAGCAAACCTTACCAGAAGTCTGGCAGGTGTGGCAGCTCCTGCAGTACTTATCTACTTCAGCCCCCATCTTTGGCCAATAAAAGTAGAGTGAGAGCCTTTCCTTAGTCTTCTTGAAACTCAAGTGACCAGCCAAAGGAATCTCATGGGCTAACTGCAAGAACTGTGGTCTGTTCTCTTGGGGTACTACAAGTCGTTTGTTGTCCCCAGGTGCAGACTCCATTGGTTCACTGTAGAAGAGGCCATCTTCCCAGTGTAACCTATATTTCCCAGGCTCTTGCCCTTCAGCCCGAGCATCTGCCTGGTGGCGAAGACCTTCCAGAGTTGGACATTCTCTCTGTCCCTTACTGAAGTCTGCCCTGTTGGGTCCACCTTCTGCCAGTAAAGACTGCAGCTCAGGATGGTCAACAGGATCCAGATCTCCAATGAGTTCCTGGCCTTCCACTAGCTCTTCCTCAGAGTCTAGTTCAACCACACAGGGTTGTACCTCCCTCTCAGCCTCAGCTGGAGGGGGAGTTACTGGTGTAACTTTGGACAACCTAGGGGAAGTCCTTGTTGGCTGCACTGGAGTGCTGGCTGTGGGGTTCTTTTTAGAAGTTTTAGGTTTCCCTTTTTCTTCTAGTTTCTAAGATACAGCAGCTGACATCTCCAGTGGAGCAGGAGTGATCCCTTTCTTCATCATCTCCTTGGGAGCACCTCTCATGGTTCTCTCCCTTGCAGGTCTGGTGAGCTCCTGTAACCTTTTACTAGGAGGTCTGGGGGTATGTGACACTACTCCAAGAGTTTTCAAGTCATTACCCAACAGAACCCTTCCTGGTACCTCACTTTGTATGCTGACAGGTATTTTCACAGTCATGTCATTACACTGGATGAGAACTGGTAGTTGGGGAAGCATCTGCACAGGCCCTCCAGCTAACTTGGTGAGGCGTTTGGGTGCCTTAGCAACATCTTCAGCCTGAAAAAATGATTTATCCACCGCAGTTATGCTGGCCCCAGTGTCCCTAATGGCAGGAGTCTCCTGACCATTCACCTGGACACTGTCCTTATAATACTCTTTAGTATTATCTGGGATAGAATTATAGACATCTAAGTTCTGTTGTTCCCACAAACCCAGAGACACTAAAGAAACACTGGTTGAGACTCCAATGGGTTCATCAGCCAGTAATAGAAAGTTTCCACTTGCCATTTGTACTTCCTCCACTGGAGCGAAGGCTAAGGAGACAAGCTGGACCCCTGAAGGTTTTCCCTTACATCTGGGATCTCCTTTCACAAGGTCAGTAGAGCCACAAACAAAGCATTTACCAAATGCTTTCTGGAATGGTGGCTTGTTCTGACGTCCTTCTGGTTTGGCACCAGAAGGTACACTAGCCTGATTTGGTTTCCCTTGTGGCTTACCCTTTTGGTTTTGTTTGGGGCCCTCTTTGGAATTGGAATTATTAGAATTCTCTTTGGAGTCCTTTTTTGGCTGTTTTCCCTCATCCTTTTTCTGAGTAGCCCCAGAATCCTCGTGAGTGGCCCTGTTGGCAACCCACAAGTTAGCAGCCTTAGCTAACTTCCTGGAATCCAATTCCTTTGACTCAGCCAAGTGCTGCCTGAGCTCAGGAGAGCAGGCATCATAAATTGACTCCAACATTACAAGATGCTTCATTCCTTCATAAGTGTTAACCCTGTAACCCTTAATCCATCCCTCTAAGTTTTTCAAACTTTCACTCACCCAGGTAGCCCAAGGGGTACCATCATGCTTTTTGAGGGTCCTAAAACTCTTAAGGTACTGGGAAGGGGTCTTCCCAAATCTAGCTATTAAAGCTAGTTTCACACATTCATAATCCTTCTTATCCACCCCACCAACTCCATTACCACATCAGTTGCACCAGGGGGAAGCCTAGAGAACAACCAGTGAAGTAGCTCATTCCCTGTGATGTCCTGGAGCCCCTGATTATACTCAAACATTTTTAACCAATCTAACACATCCAACTTAGGTTCATACATACCCACTAATTCTTTAGGCATCCAGGGTCTTTTGAGACTGGAACTCCTAGAGGAACCAGAGGAGATAGAAGCATTTTCCACAGACTTCTTTTTCATTTCTAGTTCATGATTAAGCTCTATTTCTCTTAGTCTCAACTCAGCTTGCTTCTGCTCAGCCTGGGCATTCATTCTTCTGAACTGTAGCTCTTCGTTTCGTCCAGATTGAGCAATAAAATGTTTGTACTCTAATTCAAGCTTCATTTTTTCAAGTTCAAAATAAGCAGGGTTACATGTAGGACCTGATATAGGCCCAGTAGGTAAGGCAGACAGAGGCTCAGAGTGGCTAACTTCATTAGGTTCACTTTCCTCTTCTGACTCATTATCAAGGCTTTGATTCAGATCAATACCATTACTGTTTTCTACATTTACTGGAGGGGTAGATTCCTCTGTACCTTCCAGATCTTTCTACAAGTTCCATTTTCTTGCCCTTCTCAGAGATATTCTTATGTCTATACAATACTTTTAAACAATCAGCAGTTTTGGCAGACAATTATTCTAGGGTATAACTCTCCATAGCAGACATAGTTAGAAAATCAGCTTTTTAGTGTTAAACTTTGTGGTTAGTTTTCCTAAAGTATTCAAAAAGCACACTAAAGTGTATACTCAATACAAATCCCACTGCTGTACACCAGTGTTAGGCAGAAACCTGTGCAATTCCCTCTGGGACCACTGCAAAGGATTTAAGACTACATATGGTTGGCAGTAAACCCAATTGGTAGCAGTCTGTACCACCCCGATTTACCTAGTAGCTGTGGCTGAGCAGTCAGACTTCTCTCAAGAAGTGTTAGGCAGTATACAGAGTATTCACAATAGGTCAAAAGAACACAGTAGAACAAGCAAACACTGACCAGAGCTTGGTGTAAAATAGATATAATTATTTATTTAGAAACACATCTAGTTAAACACACTGGCACTAATATCAAGCAGTTCGAAAACACGGTCACTAAAAGATATACACTCCCTTCAACGATTATTAGACAAGTCTTAAGTAAAGCAACACTTATTTTCAGACAGCGCTTAACGAAGATGGCACTCTAATCAATCGGTTTAAAAGGGAGAGAAAGGCATAGCAAAGATAGAAACAGATCCCAACACTTTCGGAAGAACACAGTAGGAGAAGAAGGCAGGTTAAAACTGTAAAGTCAAAGTCAAAAAGGCGGACCCACTTTAAGAGGCTCCGGACGAAATGTGTCCAAGGTCACACGGTTGAAAGTACCCAAAAGTCTCGCAAAAAGTTCAGAAAGAGTTGGACCAAAAAGAAAGGGACCAGTTAGATGGTCAAGGCGGCCAGCCCAGTCCAGAAGGTTAAGGGATTAATGTTACCTTGTAGCAATCTCTAGAAAGGGAGGCCTGGCGGACACAGTACCTTAAAATGGTGAGAACACTCCAGTGGGGGCAGTTGTTCCTGGCAGCGGGTGCAAGTCGGTGCTTCGTCCGGAGGAAGAGAGGATCTCGTCGGGGAGGAAAGCAGGAGTCCGTTGCACTGCCATGGAAGAAACCAGCCGCAGAGTTCTCAATTAAAAGGAGCAGTCCTTTTATTCGCGGTCCAGTGGTAAGTGGCTATCTGGTTGCCGGGGTGCTTGGCACGGGCAATTCGACCACAAGACGTCCTGGGATGCGAGCAAAGAAAGGAAACTGGTCGTGCCCACCAGTCAGGGGAAGTAGACTTTCCAGCAGGGATATCTCCTCTGTCGTTGGGAAGTGGTGAGTCGGTTCAGCAGGGCTCCACCGGTGGTGTCATCGTAGCAGGTCGGCTCAGCTTCTCCCTCGTCGGATTTTCAGGTCCTGTGGCGACTTCTGAAGTTCCAGTCCCAAAAGTCCTGCTTTTATGCAGCACACCCCCATTCAATCAGCCTAGCTGTCAATCAAACATGCTAAGTGGTGAGCGGCCGGCTCACCACTTGGGCCAATCACACAAGAGTGCAACTTGAGTTACCAAGGTAACTCAGTCCAGGGTGCCTAAACCCCCTCCCACACTCCCCATGGTACCCAGACAGAGTGGCACCACTTTTAGAGGCTTCTGTGGAGAAGCCCGCCAAAAAGTGGAACAAAGGGCTCGACCTTTGGTTTGGGGTTACAGAGGTGAACACAAACGCCATTTTAAAACCGAGTTCTGCCAGAACATACCAACCGGTGAATTAATATTAAATAAATAAACCAGCGGTATGTTAGAGGCTATGTTAAATAGTATTAGCCTCGAACAATGGGAAAATCCCATAGAGATATATTCACGGTTGAATATAAAAAGTAGTATCCACTGCTACCAGCCAAAACTCGACTAGGGGGGATGGGACAGTGCCCCCTCGAATAACAGACCCACAGGAAATCGAATTGCCCCTACCAGTACGTCCACAATATGATGGTTTGTACTGGTTCTGTTAGTAATTTGGGACTAGTAAAGCCAATGGTGACTTTACATGCCCTGGGAGACAGTAGTCAGTCCCAGGTCATGGAGTCTATGGTGGGGGGTCACTATGACACCCCGGTGTTACTGCACGGAGGGTGCTGTGTAACACACATAAAAAAAACATATTTGACCCTATGGAGTAAAAGACCCCATAGCCCATGAAACACATTAACATTCAAAGGAACACCATAAATCATGTCCAAGAGTGGGAGAAAAAGAGTCTCACTCTTGGCAGGAGAAAAAAACAAACTCCGGAAATCCAGCAAAGCTGCTGGTGGACTCACTAGGTCAGGAAATTCAGCTTAAATAGAGAATTCTCCCTAACAGAGGCGGTAATGCCGGGGTCCCGATCCCCATTCTGCCCCATAGGGCACAATGGGGTCGGGAGCATGGTTGCACCGGCACTGTTGATAACGGTGCCGGTGCAATCACGAGTTTCCCTCGCGGGTGCCGCACAGCCTGCCAGGTAAGACCTGGCGGGCTGTCAGGGTCCCGCGAGGGAAGCTCAGAATAAGGCGGTACGGTATAGACGGTGCCAGTGCCATACCTGCACCGTCCATACCGTGCCGCCAGGGTCATAATGAGGCCCACTGTCTCTGGTTCTCTCAAGGCTGGACTGCTGCAACAGCCTCTTTCTAAAACTGCCTGCTTCTACTCTCCGCCCTTTGCAACTCATCCAGAACAGGACTGCGAAACTTGTCCTTGGCCTCATTGTATCTCTCCAGCACCGGAATCTCTGCACTGGCTCCCAGTGGCGGCAAGGATTAAATTCAAGACCCTCTGCGTTGTCCACAAGGCCTTCTAGGGTCTGGGTCCTCAATACCTCCAACTCTCTCTCTTTGTAAATACCTTCCTACTCAAGTGCTTCGCTCCTCCACCTCCAACTCCAAGCAAGGAGTTGGTGGTAGATCTCTTTCTTCGGCTGGGGCCTCCCTCTGTAACAGCCTCCGTGCCTCTCTGAAACTTGAGGAGAACCATCTGTGGTCCTGGAAGCACCTCAAGACCTTGATCTTTGCTTCTGCCTTCTCTCTTCCTCTGCCCTGCTGATTTCCTGTTGATACTTGATTGGTCACCTGGCTAGCCTCTGATTTTGGGTCCAGGTCCCTGCCCGCCCAGTTGCACACCCGCACTGCCTCCTGGCAACCCTTGCACTTGGGTCTTTATCTGTAACCCTACAGTCCCCCTACCTGCACTTTTGGACACCTGATGTCTGCACTTACCCTTGCACCTGCCACCTGCTGGCCACACTTCGTGTTACTGTTTTGATCCCATGTACAGCACTGCCCCCTCCCCTTTCCCCTGGCGTTTGCCCCTTTTCTCCTCCCCTGCACCTGCGCGATCTCAATGTAATTTGGCCAAGTAAGATGGTTGTCTCTGTCCTCCTTCTGTTCCCCCTTCCTTGCCTTGTCGCGCCTCGAAACACATTTGTATAGGTGCGTTACAAATGCCATGTCATATCATATCAGTGTAATATGTTATTTTACTATTCAGTGTAATGGTAATATATTGTAAAGTGGCTTCATAAAGTGCATTGCTGCCATTTTTGGGTGGCCTTGTGGTGCATATATTTGCCAAAAAAGGGTGGGTGTTTATTGAGCATCGCGGAGTTCAGACCGAAGTATTAGTGTCCTGGGTGCTTATATGGCTCTATGTGGTTTGTGGCATTGACATGTGGGTATATGTTTTATCACCAGAGAAATTTCCCAAACTCCTGTCTGCCCGCAAACCATCTGGCTCTCTGCTGGACCCTTGCCCGGCCACAACCCTCAAAGAGATTTTTGCTTCCACCTGTGCAGGAGAACACGCAAGATCCATCATAAATGCCTCCCTTTCCTCTGGTATCTTTCCCGACGCATTCAAAACAGTTCATGTCAAACCGTTAATTAAAAAACCTTCCCTCGACCCTCTTGAGCCCAAAAACTAACCGCCCCATCTCAAACACCAGATTCCTTGCCAAACTCATTGACCGAACCATCTACTCCCAACTAAATGCCTTTGTCGAAGCCAACAATCTCCTAGACCCCGCACAATCAGGTTTCAGAGCCCGTCACGGAACTGAAACCACCCTAACCTCAATGTGGGATGACCTTAAAATGACGGCAGACTCTGCGGGATGCGCCGCACTAATCCTTCTTGACCTATCTGCCGCCTTTGACACAATCAATCACTCAATCCTCCTACACTGCCTCCACTCCCTAGGAATTTGTGGAACCGCCCTTAAATGGATAGCCTCATTCCGCAAAGATAGGTACCAAATAACGATACTCTCCACCTATACCTCCCATGCCCGACCAATCGACACGGGAGTCCCACAAGGAGCATGCCTATCTGCCCTCCTATTCAATCTCTACCTGATCACCCTCCAACCAATAATCCGTTCACACAATATCCTGTGTTACAACTACGCTGACGACACTCAACTAATTCTAAAACTAATGAACTCAAAACCCAACCCCCGACCTGACTCTGGATGACCCGAAGCCACCTCATGTTAAACCCCTCCAAAATGGAAATCATGGTATGTGGCAACTCCGAACTTCTTCCGCACCTACTACCCTGGCAACCCGCCATGGGCAACTCACCAACCCCCTGCAACTCAGTGAAAAATCTTGGATGCACCCTTGACTCTGACCTAACACTCTCGTGCCAAGTCAACAACGTCTCAAAGTCCTGCCACTACCACCTTAAATCCCTTAGGCGCATCTTTCCATATCTCTCCTTTCCCAGCAGACTCTGTGCGGTCCAATCAATCGTTATATCAAGACTGGACTACGCAAACCCCCTATACCTCGGAGTCCACGCGTACCAACTGAATAAACTCCAAAGGGCACAAAACGCGGCAGCCAAAATGCTACTTTCGCTCGGCCCGAGAGACCACATCTCCCCAACCCTTAAGACTCTGCATTGGCTTCCAGTAGCCCAAAGGGTGACTTTCATAACCTTATGCATCGCCCATCGAGCACTGCATAAAACCGGACCCCAATATCTTCAAGACAAGCTAAAACCCTATCACCCTCCACGCACCCTAAGATCACGCTCAGCCGGCCTCCTAGTCATACCTAAGACAAACTCAGTCAGGTTGGGCGGATCATCATTCTCAGCCTTGGCCCCCACCCTGTGGAACTCGCTCCCATCCCACATCCACCTAACTGAGGATTTAACGTCTTTCCGCAAACTGCTGAAAACCTGGCTCTTCCTCTAAAACCAACAGGTACCAAACTAACCCAAACAGACTAACACCATCTCATTGACACCAATCCAACAAACTACCTGATGCGAGAAATTGACAGCTAATAACCACTAATATAAACTAGAAGGACAAACAGAATTAAAAGAGTAAAGAATAAATCATAGGGAAACAGTAAAGAGATTTAAACTGCCGAAATGGGTATAATGCATGAGGAGCGAACGAAGCGAATGGCGTGGATGAAATAGTTAGAATGGATGAAGCGTGTGGAACAGATGAATGCGCTGAGTGGAAGAATGCATGAGTGGAAGAACAGATGACTATATAGATCGAATGAGTATGTAATTCGAATGAGTATGTAGATCAAATGAAGGTTTAAAATGGATGAACATGTTAAGCGGATGAGTGTGCAGAGCGGACGACCGTGTAGAGCGGATGAGTGCGTAAATACAGAGAAGCGAGTATAACGCATGAGTACGTAGAACAGATGAATGTACAGAACGGATGAGCACAAACCTGATGAGTGTGTAGAGCGGACGAGTATGTAAAGCGGACGAGTATGTAGAGCGGATGAGTATGTAGAGCGGATGAGTATGTAAAGCGGATGAGTATGCAGAGCGGATGAGTATGTAGAGCGGATGAGTATGTAGAGCGGATGAGTATGTAGAGCAGATGAACATCAATAGCAGATGAGTACGGAAGTGCGGAGAGTGTGTAGATCGCTGGAGTAGATGAATGTGCAGACCTGCAAATGTATAGAACGGATGAGTGTATAAAGCGGATGAGTGTATAGAACGGATGAGTGTACTGAGCGAATGAGTGTACAGAGCGGATGAGTGTAGAGAGTAGATGAATATATAGAACAGGATTACTGCGTATTAGCGAATGACTTTATAGGGCTGACGAGCGCATATTGCTGTTGAATTCGTGGAAAACACGAGTGCTTAGAGCAGATGAGTGCATAGAGCGGATGAGTGCTTAGAGCGGATGAGTGCATAGAGCAGATGAGTGCCAGAACCGGATGAGTACGGGGAGCAGGAGCAGATGAGTTGAATGCGTGGAAAGCACGAGCGCATAGAGCGGATGCGTACATAGAGCAGATGAGTGAGGGGAGCGGATGAGTGTGGGGAGCGGACGAGTGCAGGGAGCGGACGAGTGCGGGTAACAGACGAGTGCAGGGAGCAGACGAGTGCGGGAAGCAGACGAGTGCGGGGCACGGATGAGTGCATAGAGCAGATGTATGCAGGGAGCGGATAAGCGCAGGGAGCGAATGAGCGCAGGGAGCAGACGAGCGCGGGGAGCGGACGAGTGCAGGGAGCGGACGAGTGCGTAGAGGGGATGAGTGCGTAGAGGGGACGAGTGCGTAGAGGGGATGAGAGGGTAGAGGGGATGAGTGGGTAGAGAGGATGAGCGCATAGAGGGGATGAGCGCGTAGAGGGGATGAGTGCATAGAGGGGATGAGTGCGTAGAGGGGATGACTGCGTAAAGGGGATGAGTGCATAGAGGGGATAAGTGCGTAGAGGGGATGAGTGCATAGAGGGGATGAGTGCGCAAAGGGGATGAGTATGTAGAGCGGATGAGTATGTAGGGCGGATGAGTATGTAAAGCGTATGAGTATGCAGAGCAGATGAGTATGTAGAGAGGATGAGTATGTAGAGCAGATGAGTGTCGATAGCAGATGAGTACGGAAGTGCGGAGAGTGTGTAGATCGCTGGAGCAGATGAATGTGTAGACCTGGCGAATGTATAGAACAGATGAGTGTATAAAGCAGATGAGTGTTCGTGCCCTCCTCGTCTTATATGTGCAAGAAAATAAAACAGACACACCCCGGGCGGGGAATAAGGCAAAAGAGAGCAGGCTGCGAGAGTTCAAGGAAAAGTTTATCTAGATCTCTGAGAGCGCTCTGGCAAAATTAATGTTACAGTACATTATATAGGCACAATGACATATCTAACATATGATGCTACGTTGGACCCGGATTGGTCAGCCAGGGTGGTGTCTTAGGTGTGGGCATCATCTCTTCCTCCTGGTTGGTTGCTTGGTTGGCGGGAGGATGGACGTCAGATATCTGTGCTCCGAATGGGTGAAGGTCAGGTCGCTGTGAAGCAGGGTGGTCACTGTCTAAGCTAATGAATACATCCTAAATAATGCATGCAATAAATAATGGTTGATTAAAAGACTCTCAGTAGTTTATCATGTCACTATACAAATCACAGGTGTCTATATCATCTATAACATTTGGGTTATATAGGTCACAGGTTTAAGGGTCTTGACCACTATAATACTCTCATTGAACTGTAGGGTTAGTCTCACAAGATTCTCAGGTATGTGGCATTTGATAGTATTAGGCACGATATACTGCAGCAGGGGTCTAATGTTATTTGGGGGTCTGCTGGGTGGGCATCATGGCATGTTCGGTGCTCTGGCACATTAAAGGAATATCCTGCAGGGACACAGGGTCAGAATGGCAGTAAGTTTCCATCGGCGAGGGTGCGGGGGCAAGGACACGTTTGTGGAGATGAACGAGCTATGTGCTTAGTTCATGCTGGTTCACATGCAGGACAGTGATCTCAGAGGAAGACTGATGTGATACATTTATTAGTTGTTGCAAATACCTCTGGCTTCAGCGTGAGAATGGAGCCGCAGAGTTTCCCAGTAAGAGTGGGAACGAAGGCGGAGGCCATGTGCTCTGTGTGCCTTACCGCAGTGAGGAGAGGGAGAGAAGCGTTTTGTACTATCGCAGTGAGGCCTAGTTAACAAGATGGAGTCAAAAGGGGGCACAAAAGATGGATGGCCTATGTCCTGCTCAGTGGTCCCAGCTACATGAAAGTCAACGAAAGTTAACTTCGCATAAGGGCAAGGGGCAAACCCACTACTGGAGGCACTTGGTCCAAGCTTTGTACTGAGAAGTGAAGGCAGAGAGGGGCCTGCTGGCCCCTAGCTCCCACACATTCCCCCCTTTCGTTACATCTAAAGTAACAAATACTTATTTTTTATCCTTTTCATTCTCCCTTCGGTAGTAATCAGCCTCCGTGACTGCTTCGTCCCACGCGGGGGTGCCCTTTATTGGCATCCACGCCCTGCATACGCTTCTTAAGCTATTCCCTCTTCTGGCATATTCGTCTGGTGTACACATTAAGTAGATCCCACCATCTCCATCTAAGTCCACCCATACCTCTCTGTACCATTGTAGCTCTGTAGGTTCCTTTATTGTTGTGTGGTGCAAATTATCAACCCTGTCCCCGTATTGTCTGTAAATGGCTGTCATCCTGTATTGTGGTGTGTTGTATTCCCCTGTTTGTATTTGTGCATCTATCATAGTAGCTACTGTTGTCGGTCTGCCCATTGTTACCATCATCATAGTTTAGGTAGGCATGCTCTTTTCACAACACCGGAGTCCCAGTTGGCACACACAGAAGAATAGGATCACAAAGACGATGATGGGAACAAGTATTTTCATTGCCACGTTTACCCATGATGATATCCAGCTGAACAGATTGTTGAACCACGTGCTTTCCTCTGCGCCTCCTTCTGTTCTCATCCTCTCTCCTAAATTATGTACTACTGTTATCACATGTGAGAGTGTCCCGTTATTAGCATCTTCAGTTGGCACGAACGTGCAACACGCCCCCCCAGTTTTTTGGCAAACACCAACCTCCATTGCCGTGAGGAGATCTAGGACATATCTGTTTTGCATTGTCATTAGGCGCAGTGCACGGAGCTCTATTGTTATAACGTTCAACCCTTCTTCAGTGTCGTTAGCCAGTTGGATGAGCTCCCAGCGCACTATCTGCAACCATTTGGCGTTTGTTCGTGCTTTGAGTCCCTGGACAAGGAGTGATGCAAAAAATGACTCTGTTGATGAAAAGAGCTTGTATTTCTGTGGGATCTCAGCAAGGAGTTTCGATGATTCTGATGAGATGTAATTGGAGGACCTTTTACTTCGTGATAGTTTTTTCTTCAGTTCATATTCTGACAATAGTTCGTAAGCTGGAGATTCTGTTATCATTAGTTGGGGCGCTGTCGATGGTTCAGCCGATTGCCCTGCTGCCGATATGCCAGCCGATTCTCCTGCTGCCGATTTGTCAGCGGTTTCTCCTTCTGTTCCTCGTATATGACTCTCTAGTATTACCATCAGGGCTGTGTGGAGGGTGGCCAAGGCACAAGTACCTTTCCATTCTGTTGGGAGGTGTAGATAGGCTTGTTTGCCGCAAATCCAGTACATGTCCATTAGTAGAGCGGTACCTTTATTCATGTCAGGTATGGTTACCGTTTTGTTGCATTTCTTTGTTTCCCCCATGTTCACTCTTCCTTCCCCATGGAAACACAGTTCATGTGGTACTTCTTTCTGTATTTTGATAGGTTTTTCCAATGCTGTGACCCATGTTAACTTTGTGACATGTTGCGACCAGATTGGGCACATTCTTCCTTTATCCATTGGAAGGTGTCATTGGATAGGCCTCGGAGTGCTTCTGCTTTGTATTCGATAGTTTCCTTGTGCCATTTATTTTCTGCATACCTTGTCCCTTTGATGACAAAAAATGGTTCCTTAAGGCAAATTACTCCTTGGCGTCTGCTTGTGCATGTTCTCTCATTTTCCAGGTTTTCCATTGTGACGGTGTGTGCTTGGAAGGTGCTTTTTATCCTGCACAAAACCAAATGAATCAAACATTGGGCCTCCGTCAAGGGCACTTCCTTTGGCACTAACATTTTTGGTGTCCCTGATGCATGTGGTATGAGTGAACAAACCTAACAGCTCTCGTTTGTCGCCTGCTTTGCCATGGCACTCGTGTCCGAATACCACTTGTTTGATTGATCTGGGTGACGGGGGTCTTCTATCTCATCTAACCCGAGGTCATGATAAATGTCATATCTGTTCCCTTTTGCCCCCCTCTTCCTTCCCCTTTTCCCTCCCTCCTTGTAGCTCTTCACTCTTTGGTAGTGTATTGGGAACATGCCCGCCCAAGCTGTGTCATTACCATTAAATATGTTATCATGTGTGTATTCATTAGTGGCAGCAGCGTAATATGAGGTGGGCTCTACTGTGGCTTGTGCATGCAAACTTGTATTAGCTACATTACTCGGCCAATAGCAGTCACCATCGTATACATTCAACTCATAATCATTACTTATTTTTATACTCGGATGTAACAAGGACACACTTGTTGGATCTGCGGCGGAGTGTTTTGAAGGTTGCATTGCATTTGTACCATTAGCATTAATGTCATATGTTTCTTTCCACATTGTCTTTACTCCAGTCCATATTAAGTGCAAACCTTCTCGTATCAGGTTAGCCTCGCTCCCCCCCTTGTGCATGTCATTAACCAAAGATAAAAGTGTATGGTACCAGGCCATGAAAAGCAACATCACTGAAAACAAAACACAGCACATTTCAAAACACATTCAACATTGCTGAACCTATTATCCCTAATGGCGTCCCTATCGCTATCTAACATAATGGTGTTTTTGGTGATTGGGCTGCGTTGGTCCATTTGCCACCTGGAGGGGCGATACAAAGTTGTTAAGTCACCAGAATAAATACAGTTGTATATCTACTTATTTACTTTTCATTATTTGCTCATTTTTGCTTCAAGCATTTCATATCAAGATTGAGAGAGAGAGAGAGATAGTGATGAAAAGAAAGTGGAAGGAGAAAAATGACATGGACATAGTTCACTTTAACCAGAGGGCATGTCGTCACTGTCGCCCGTTACATGTTCTCTTTACTCAAATCACATTATCATTGTGTCTGAACCTCATCAGCGGTGCCGCTTGCACATTCCTGTTCAGTCTGAGGGAGTGTACTATCGCATGCCCTCCTCACATCGGAGAGGTGCACCCAATATTTCAGTCCCTTAACTTTAACTGCGGTGGGCGTACTATAAATGACCTCGTAGGGGCCATGAAACCTCAGCGAATTCCATTCCTCACAAAGCTCCTAACGTAGACCTGTGCTCCTGGCATCAGTGGCCCACTTGGGCTGTCTGCAGCTGGCGTGGTAGTATCAGTTGCTACGTTCTCAGTAAATGGTGGTGCAATTTGTTGCGCTATGCTGCATACTAGGTGCGTCAGCTGGGTCAGGTATTCCTTAAATTCCTCCCCCAGCACTGTGGCAGCTATGTGTGCATCTGATGCTCTCTTAATCGGGGAGAGCGGTGTGTGTATTCGCCTCCCAGTCACAATCTCATGGGGGCTCAGATGGTGGTCCTTGCATGGTTGCGTTCTGAGTTGGAACAGTGCTAGGGGTAAGCAATGCACCCAGTTCTTTTTCAGTGTATTACACAATTTTGACAGTTTACTCATGAGTAATCCGTTGATCTTTTCCACCATCCCATTCGCCATCGGATGATAAATGGAACACAGTTTGTGTTTCACCCCCAAGAGTGACATAACTTCCTTGAAAAGGTCATTCACTAAGTGTGTGCCCTTGTCTGATCTTATCACATCAGATATTCCACAACGAGAAAAGACGTCTCGCACCAGGAACTTCACTGCACACTTCGCGTCTGGGTGGGGACATGGACACGCTTCCACCCACCTTGAAAATGGGCATACCACTACATTTAAATACCTTGCTCCGTTACATCGCTCTTCCATGTCAGCGTAATCTATGTGTAGATCTCTAAATGGCCCTACTGGTCGTGGCAGGGTGCCACGCAGTGTTCTCAATGTCATTCCGGAATTGTTTGTTTGGCATGTTGCGCATTCTACTACAAATTTTGACAAATGTTCCTGTAAATTGGGGACAAACCAATGTTCCTGGATGTCTGCGGCAATATGTTATTTTGCAACGTGGGCTGGGAAGTGCAGCTGTTGGAATGCTACCTCTAGCAATTCTACTGGCATCACTACATTTCCTGTTGTCTCCTGTCTCCAAATTAGGTCTGTGGCTGATTGTTTGCACCCCCGTTTGCTCCACAACTCTTGCTCCTCCTGTGGTGCTCTCCTTTGTAGTTCTATTATCTGCGCTATTGGTGTGTTACTGTACGCCTCTTCTAATAGTTCTGTAATGGCTGATTTTACAACGCATTCTAGTGTTGGTGTCGTTTTGAAATACAAGGCCTCCTACGCTGCTGCGTTGGCGGCCGCGTTTCCCAATGGGACTGCATCTGTGTTGTTGGTATGGGCCTGGCATTTCACCACTGCCACTACCGATGGTTCTGCTAATGCATCTATCAGTTCAGTCAATAGTGCGGCTTGTTGTACTGGTGAGCCAGCCACTCTTCTGAATCCCCTCCTACGCCAGCAGGATAGCTGTCACGCTCACCTGATTCCCACAGAGGCGCAGGTCTGGCTTCGAGTGCTGATGCTTCTTCAATGGTGAAGCGCAGGACTCTGAAGATGGACTGGAAGGGCCCCTCTACTCTGGCTTTTCTGGCTCGCAGGAATATTCCCCTGTGCGTGAAAAGGGAGTATTACCTACTGGCGGAATTATGCTCAAGCCTCCCACTCCCTTCCAACCCTCCACGATACCCTTCCACGATTCCCCGTGAAGTCTCACCTTAGGGTCTGGAAGGATGAGTTCTCCATCCTGCTTCTGATGCAGGGGCGCGTTGAAACCCAGTTACTTCACTGGATTGAGTATTGATGGGAGTTCAAAATAAGCTTGACAATTCAGGTGAGGCGCTGTAAGAGTTCTGTTGCAAGTTCAAAAGTTCAAGCTTAATAATAATGTTCATTGTCTTATTGCAGCAAGCGCTAATGCTTATGTCTTTTTCCCCTTAGGGGCCGGGGTTCGGAATGCCGGAGATATGGCGCCGACCCGAAGTGAAACGTGCAGTTCCAGTAAATGACAGGTAAGTTCTGGATTAGCATTCAGGTAATGTCTTTGCATTCACTCATTCAATGTCTTTGTCTTTTTTCCCCATAGGGGCCGGGGTCCGGAATGCCAAGAAGCGGCAGGACCCGAAAGGCGCCAGGACTGTGTCCAAAGGGCCCCAGCTTGGGCCCGCTGGCACTTCCCTGGGGGGAATGATGCCTGCCTCTGGGGTTGCTGGGTTGGACCTGGCTCCTTGGAGGTAGGCATCATGACAGTACCCCCCCTCATGGCCCCTCCCAAGGTTGTTCCCTCTGGGGGTTTTGGCTTGTTCGGAAATCTCTGGTGGAACCTTTGTATTAATCGAGGTGCGTGAACATGGTTACTAGGCTCCCACGATCTCTCCTGAGGTCCATATCCCTTCCAGTCAACAAGATAGAAGAGTTTTGACTTTAACACCTTGGAGTCTAAAATGTCTTTAACTTCGAATTCTAATTCCCCTTCAATTTGAATTGGGTCTGGAGGCTTGGACAGTCGGGTCCCTGGTTGCACTGGCTTCAAAAGTGATGCATGAAAAACTGGATGAATACGCATGTTGGACGGTAAATCCAGTTTAAAGGCCACGGGATTGATTATAGCCTTGGTGGGATAAGGTCCTATGAATCTGGGATTGAATGTTCGCGGGCCCTTGAGGGGTAAATGTTTCGTTGCTAGCCATACCTGGTCTCCTACTTGGTAAGGAGGAGTTTTATTTCGGTGCAAATCAGCGTTTTCTTTATACTTTTTCTTGGCTTGCTGTAAATGAGTTGCAGCTTCTTTGAAGGCTCGGGTTATTGTGGAATGCAGATGATTTACTGCGGGCATTTGCAGGGTCAGAGGTGGATCTAGGTCAGAGGTCCGAGGATGGTGACCATACAAAGTATAAAAAGGAGTTTGTCCGGTTCCAGAATGCACTGAATTGTTGTATGCATATTCTGCGATCCAAAGGATGTCTTTCCAATTTAACTCGGATTGGTGTAACATGCACCGAAGATATTGCTCGAGAGTCTGATTGGTTCTCTCGGTTTGTCCGTCGGTCTGGGGGTGGTGGCTGGTGGATAACCGCACATCTATTTGTGCAAGTTGGCAACACTTCTTCCAAAAATGGGAGATAAATTGACTTCCACGATCCGAGACTAATATGGAAGGGAAACCATGTATGCGAACTATATTCTCCAGAAATTCCTTGGCCAAGGTGGAAGCTGAAGGCAAACCTTTTAAAGGGATAAAGTGGGCCATTTTGGAGAATAGATCCACAATTACAAGGATAGTGTTGTAACCAGCACAAGGAGGCAGGTCAGTTATAAAGTCCATTGACAAGGTGTGCCATGGTGCCGGTGGAATATCCAAGGGTTGAAGTAGGCCGGCTGGTCTTTTCTTTTGACCCTTGTTTTGGGCGCAAATTCCGCAAGACAATACAAAAGACTTTATGTTTTTTCTCCAAGAAGGCCACCAGAAGTGGCGTTTGATTTTTTCCTCTGTTTTAGCGATACCAGGGTGTCCTTCCATTAATGATTCATGATGATGGGCAATAACAAGTTCTTGCAATTCTTTACTTGGCAGAAACAACCGCTCCTGGAAGTAGGGTAAATCATCCTTAACGGTGTAATGAGGACCCTTTTGACTCCATTCCAGTAAGGCTGAAGAGTCTAGAAGTTGTTTTACTTGCGTTTGGATGTCCTCAATAGTTTGCAATGAAGTTAGGCCTAAGATGCTTTGTTCAGGTATGATTGGCACAGGTTCTAAATTCGAATTGGGTTCTTCCATGCCAATCCGGGATAAGGCGTCCGCTTTACCATTCTTGCAGCCAGGGCGATAGGTAATTACAAAATCAAATTCCGCAAAGAATAGAGCCCATCGGAGTTGTCGTGAAGATTGAGCTTTGGCCGTCTTTAAATACTGTAAATTTCTGTGGTCCGTAATTACGGTGATGGTGTGTCTTGCCCCGAGAATGTAGTGACGCCAAGCCCTGAAAGCAGATTTAATAGCCAGTAACTCTTTGTCGGTAATTGCGTAGTTGATTTCAGGAGGAGAACATTTCTTGGACCAAAAGGCCACAGGGTGTAGTTGGTTAGTTTCTGGGTCTCTTTGCGACAGGACAGCTCCCATGGCCGAACTGGATGCGTCGGTTTCCACAATGTAAGGGAGATCTGGGTGTGGGTGCTTCAATACAGGTGCAGAGGTGAATTTGGTTTTCAGGTCCTGAAAGGCTTGTTCGGCCTCAAGAGTCCATTCAAAGCGTTTGTTTTTCTTTAGGAGAGCTGTGATGGGTTGGTGTCATGATGCCTACCCCTAAGGAGCCAGGCCGGGCCCAGCAACCCCAGAGGCAGACATCATTTTCCCCAGGGAAGTCTCAGCGGGCCCAAGTCGGGGCCCTTTGGACTCAGTCCTGGCGTCTTAGGCGCCAGGCTCATAGCGGACCCCAGTCCTGGCGCCTTAGGCGCCAGGCTCATAGAAGAGGATATGTGTTTAAGTGCTTGGGTGCCCACTTACCTGATGCAGACCTTGCTGCTTCATCCAGGCCCTCTTGAGGCCTGAATGGGACTACTTAACCTGTAGGACTACTTCACCACCCGGGTGTGGTCGGGGAAGGATACATACCTGATTGGTGGAAGGATACATACCAGGAACTTCTTCCAAGGCTATTTAAACCGCACCCGAACAGCCACACATGCTTCGCGTTGTTCTGCACCTAGCAGCTGGACGCTCACCGTGTCAGCTCCTGCATCCTGACTTCAGCCACGCCTGCCAGCACCCTGGAACACCTGCAAGGGGAGAAAGGAAGAGAATAGGAGAAGAAAAGCCCTTACCTGCTAAATCTGCATCCCGGAGTCATTTCTCCAACGGCCCTGAAAAGGAAGACATCATTTTAAAGGCATTTCGTTTCGATCGCTGCAGCGCTGCATTTTACTCACCTTTGCAAGGCGCTTCCATCTTCAGCAGCGATCTTCCGGATTCAGCTACGCCCCGGCGCCTAGAGGAAAAAAGACAAGAACAAAGGTGAGAGGGAGAAAAGGAATAAGGAAAGCTCAGTTTCCTTTAAAGTCTTACCTGTTGGATTATTCCCACTGCATTTCGGGTCCTGCCGCTTCCTGGCATCTCCGGACCCCGGCCCCTATGGGGAAAAAAGACAAAGACATTGAATGAGCGAATGCAAAGACATTACCTGAGCGCTCATCCAGAACTGTTTCACTTCGGGTCGGCGCCATATCTCCGGCACTCCGAACCCCGGCCCCTAAGGGGAAAAAGACATAAGCATTAGCGCTTGCTGCAATTAGACAACGAACATTATTATTAAGCTTGAACTTTTGAACAGAACTTTTACAGCGCCTTACCTGAACAGTCAAGCTTACCTGAACTCCCATCAATCCTCAATCCAGTGAAGTAACTGGGTTTCAACGCGCCCCTGCATCAGAAGCAGGATGGAGAGCTCATCCTTCCAAACCCTAAGGTGAGGCTTCACGGGGAATCGTGGAGGAGGTATCGTGGAGGGTTGGAAGGGAGTGGGAGGCTTGAGCATTGTTCCACAGTTGGTAATACTCCCTTTTCACGCATAGGAGGGTATCCAACGAGCCAGGGAAGCCAGAATAGAGGGGCCCTTCCTGTCCATCTTCAGAGTTCTGCGCCTTCGACGCCGCGCCTCCGTGGGAACCAGGCGAGCGTTACAGAACGCGAAGCCTTACCACAATTTCCCACCTGGGCGCTATGGAGACTTCCGAGACAGATCAGCTGGCCCATCTTTTAGGGGAATTACGGGCAGAAGTGCACTCAGCCCGCCAGGAGACTAATGCTCTCAGAAGGGAACTAATCCTATCCAAGGAAAGAACTGATGATCTGGCCAAAAGGTTATTGCAGGGCCAGGCAGAGCACACTCCTTTACCTGTTCCCGGAGATATTCCTACAACAATGGGTTTGAATAACCCGGTACAAATCAATCTACCTGGACACATGCCTTTGGCCCCGCCGGAACGTTTTGCGGGGGATCCCAAGAAATATGCCGTTTTTATGAACCAATGCCGTTTACACTTTTTATGCAGGCCCGGGGCCTTCCCCAACGACCAGACCAAAGTAGCCTTTGTACTATCTTACCTCAGTGACTGTGCTGCCGATTGGTCTATTCCATTGGTAAATCAGGATGATCCCATTCTCCGGGATTTCCAGGGCTTCCAGGCCAGCATGGAAAGATTGTTCGCTCGACACTCGCAGGGACAGGCCCTTGACAACGAACTGCTATCCTTACGACAAGGTAATCAGGATCTTTTGTCCTATATCGCCACCTTTAATAGACTAGTTGTGGAAACAGGATGGCCTGAAAATAAAAGGATCACATTGTTTCATCGAGGCCTGCGCGGAGAGCTTAAAGATGTTATAGCTCAGATAGTAGATCCACCCCAGGCCTGCGCAGACTACATAGACTTAGTGGTTCATCTTGATCACAGACTTCAAAATAGAAAAGCAGATCGGCTCAAGTATGAAACCAGAGTACCTATCAAGACCCACGTTAACTCCAAGAGTACTGACGTTTCCGAACTTATGCAAATTGGCAGTGTTAAAGGACCATTAACGCAGAAGGAACGAGAGAGAAGGCGACAAATGCAACTTTGTCTGTATTGCGGAACTTCTGGTCACTTTCTTCAAAGTTGTCCAGTTAAACCACCCAAGAAGGTGGTTGGAGCCACTGATAACGAGTTATTGACACCTGGTTCGGGAAACGACCTAGCCCGACAAGCGTAGGGGTCCGCTTGCCGAGCTTGAAAACAAACTCTTTGACCTCGCATTTTGTCATGCCAATGGTGCTTGTAAACCCAAAACAGCCTCAGCAGTTGCATGCTATAAAAGCATGCATAGACAGTGGAGCTATTGGAAATTACATAGACCGTGAATTGGCTTCCAGGATTAAGCTTCCTCTCCGCCCGAAAGTAACCCAAGATGTAATTACTACAGTTGATGGAACCGAAATAGCCTCAGGGCCTGTAACGCATTCCACAGTTGAAATCACTCTGGTGGGTCAGGACGGACATCAGGAAGCAATCGTGTTTGATGTGATCAAGGCCCCACAATTTCAAGTACTTCTTGGAATCCCTTGGTTAGAAACACATAATCCGAGAATAGACTGGCGAGCAAAGAAGATAACTTTTCCTGATTGTGAACCAACCTGTTACCCAAGGAATCCAGCTATGGGTCTAGCCTCTGTAACTTCCACCCCTGTACAGCTACCATCTGAATGCCAAGAATTCCAAGACGTTTTTCAGAAAGAGCAGGCTAACACATTACCTCCCCATCGATCTTACGATTGCCAAATCGACTTGGTACCCAATGCACAACTAGCTTGTAGTAGGATTTATGCTCTTACTGAACCTGAGAACCTGCATTTGCGCCAGTATTTGGATCAATACCTGGCCAATGGTTTCATTTGCCCATCAAAGTCACCAGTCTCTTCCGCTTTGTTCTTCGTACCTAAAAAGGAAGGAGACCTTAGGGCCTGTATTGACTACCGCTCCCTAAATTAGATAACGATTAAGAATCGTTACCCTTTGCCCCTGATACCTGAGCTTATCGACCAAGTAAAAGATGCTCGTGTGTACACCAAGCTAGATCTCCGAGGAGCTTACCACCTGGTACGTATAAAAGAGGGCGACGAGTGGAAGACTGCATTCCGCACCAAATTTGGGCTCTTCGAATATCAAGTAATGCCCTTCGGTTTGTGCAACGCACCTGCCGCCTTTCAGTACTTCATGAATGATGTTCTTCGGGAACTTATCGATGTTTGTGTCATCGTTTATATTGACGACATCCTGGTGTATTCCTCCTCAGAATCTGATCACAGAAACCATGTTAGGGCAGTTCTTGAGAAATTGCGCCAGCACAAATTATTTGCCAAGCTCGAAAAATGCGTTTTTCATACCACAGAAGTGGAGTTTCTCGGATTCATCCTGACACCTCAAGGAATCCGAATGGACTCGCGGAAAGTGGACGCCATTCTCAAATGGCCATCTCCTAGCTCTGTGAAGGGAGTGCAAAGCATGCTTGGCTTTGCCAATTTCTAAGGTTCATCCCGGAATTTTCTCGAACTGTTCAACCCATCACAGCTCTCCTAAAGAAAAATAAACGCTTTGAATGGACTCTTGAGGCTGAACAAGCCTTTCAGGACCTGAAAACCAAATTCACCTCTGCACCTGTATTGAAGCACCCGCGCCCAGATCTCCCTTACATCGTGGAAACCGATGCATCCAGTTCGGCCATGGGAGCTGTCCTGTCGCAAAGAGACCCAGAAACTAACCAACTACACCCTGTAGCCTTTTGGTCCAGAAAATTCTCTCCACCTGAACTCAATTACGCAATTACCAACAAAGAACTACTGGCTATTAAATCAGCTTTCAAGGCTTGGCGTCACTATCTTCTCGGTGCAAGACACACCATCACCGTAATTACGGACCACAGAAATTTGCAGTATTTAAAGACGGCCAAAGCTCAATTTTTGCGACAACTCCGATGGGCTTTATTCTTTGCGGAATTTGATTTTGTAATTACCTATCGCCCTGGCTGCAAGAATGGTAAGGCAGATGCCTTATCCCGGATAGGCATGGAAGAACCCAATTCGAGTTTAGAACCTGTGCCAATCATACCGGAACAAAGAATTCTGGGCTTGACTTCATTGCAAACCATTGAGGACATCCAAGCTCAAGTAAAACAGCTTTTTGACTCTTCTGCCTTACTGGAATGGAGTCAAAAGGGTCCTCACTACACCGTTAAGGATGATTTACCCTACTTTCAAGAGCGGTTATTTCTGCCAAGTAAAGAATTGCAGGAACTTGTCATTACCCGTCATCATGAATCATTAATGGAAGGACACCCCGGTATCGCGAAAACAGAAGAAAAGATCAAACGCCACTTCTGGTGGCCTTCTTGGAGAAAAGACATAAAGTCATTTGTGTTGTCTTGCGGAATCTGTGCCCAAAATAAGAGTCAAAAGAAAAGGCCAGCCGGCCTACTTCAACCTTTGGACATTCCACCAGCACCTTGGCACACCTTGTCAATGGACTTTATAACTGACCTGCCTCCTTGTGGTGGTTACAACACGATTCTCGTAATAGTGGATCTATTCTCCAAAATGGCCCATTTTATCCCTTTAAAAGGATTGCCGTCAGCTTCCACCTTGGCCAAGGAATTTATGGAAAATATAGTGCGGTTACATGGTTTCCCTTCCATATTAGTCTCAGACCGTGGAAGTCAATTTATCTCCCACTTGTTAGGGAGAATTCTCTGTTTAGGCTGAATTTCCCTACCTAGTGAGTCCCCCAGCGGCTTTGCTGGATTTCTGGGGTTTAATTTTTTTCTCCTGCCAAGAGTGAGACTCTTTTACCCTCACTCTTGGACCTGTTGAAGTGGGTTTTCTTGGTTAAACCTTGTGTTGAATGGGCTATGGGGTCTTTTACTCCATAGGGCCTCATGTATTTTTGTGATGTGGGTCACACAGCACCCTCTGTGCCGTGACCCAGGGGTGTCCTAGGGACTCCCCAACATAGACTCCATACCCTAGGACTGACTACTGTCTCCCAGGGCATGTAAAGTCACCAAAGACTTTGCTAGTCTTGAATCCTGAACAGAACCAGTACAAACCATCATATTGTGGACGTACTGGCTGGGGCAATTCGATTGCCCCAGGGTCTGTTAGTCGAGGGGGCACGTCTCCGTCCCCCCTGATCGAGTTTTGGCTGGTGGCAGTGGAAACTACTTTTTATATTCGACCGCGAATATTTTCCTATGGGATTTCCCATTGTTTTGGGCTAACACATTTAATTATTTATTTACGGTAGCCTTAAACATACCGCCGGTTTATATATTTATTTTTATAACTCCGGTTGGGACTTTTTGCCAAAACTTGATTCTAAAATGGCGTTGGTGTTCGCCTCTGTAACTCTGACCCAAAGTGGAGCCCTTTGTTCCACTTTTGGCGGGCTTCTCCACAGAAGCCCTCCAAAGTGGTGCCACTCTGTCTGGGGTACTTAGGAGGGGTGGAGGGGGATTTAGGCACCCTGGACTGAGTTACCTTGGTAACTCAAGTCGCACTCCGTCCTGATTGGCCCAAGTGGTGAGCCGCCCGGCTCACCACTTAGCATGTTTGAGTGACAGCTAGGCTGGGTGAATGGGGGCTTGTTGCATAAAAGCAGGGCTTTGGGGACTGGGACTTCAGAAGTCGCCACAGGACCAAGAATCCGACGAGGGAAGAGCTGAGCCGACCTGCTTCGACGACACCACCCGGTGGAGCCCTGCTGAACCGTCTCACCACTTTTTCCCGACGACCGAGGAGAACTCTTAACGGAGTGGCTCCTTCCCTTGACTGGTGGGGACAACCAGTTTTCGCCTTCTTTCCGCTTCTCGAGGTATCTCGTGGCCGCCTTGCCAGTGCCAAGCACCCCGGCAACCGGAACCCCACCACACTTTACCCCCATACCGCGAAAGTCGGTACCAACCCTTTAACCGGAGGACTCCGCGGCTGGTTTCTTCCCGGGCAGTGCTACGACCTTTCTCTTCTGCTCTTCAGCGAGATATTCTTCTCCCCTGACCGACGTCGAGCCTTGCTGTCACTGCCTGGAACAACTGCCCCCGCTGGAGGATCCTTTCCGCTTAAGGTACTGTGTTCCGCCTGGCTTCCCTTGCCACCGACTGTACGGGGTAGATTTAGTCCCCGGCTTTCGAACCTGGGAGTGCCTGGGACACTTTGGCTAAACTTTCTGAGCCACTCTAAACTCTTTTTGACTCTTTGCAAGACTTTGAATCTCTAACTAACAGTGTGATCTTGGGCACATTTTCGCTCCGGCTACTCTAAGAGTGGGCCCGGCCTAGTGACTTTTGCTCACCTGTGACTTTATTCTTCTTTAAGCCTATTGCAAGTGTTCTGGACCTTAGAGTGGTGTGTCTAACCTATCTCTGCTTTTTCTCTCCCTTTCTTGGAAACTACTAGAGTGTCATCTAACGTTAAGCACTCACCTCTGTTTTAATTAAGTGGTGTTAACCTAGAGTTGTCTAGATAGGAGAAAGGATTGAATTTACTTTCATTATAACTGTGTTGAAGTGTTTTTACCATATTCGTTGCTAGAGTGTTTTTTTTACTTATGTGTGTTTTTAAATAAATAACTATATTCGTTTGAAACCAAGCTCTGGTCAGTGTTTGCTTGTGCTATTGTGTTTTGGTACATATTGTGTATACTTTGCATACTGCCTAACTCTTCTTGAGAGAAGTCTGACTGCTCAGCCACAGCTACCAGGTAAATCTGGGTGGTACAGACTGCTACCAAAGGGGTTTACTGCTCTACCTGTAGTCTTAAATCTTTTGCAGTGTTCCCCAAGGGAACTGCACAGGTTTCTGCCTAACACTGGTGTACAGCGGTGGGATTTGTATTGAGTATACATTTTATTGTGCTTTAGATACCTTAGTGCAACTAACCACAAAGCTTAGCACTGAAAAAGTAAAACCTCTAACATGTCAGTTATAGAAAGCTATAGTCAAGAGTCCCTTGCAGCCAAAACTGCTGATTGTTTAAGAGTGCTCTGTAAACATAAGGATCTCCTGACTAAGGGCAAGAAAATGGAGCTGATTGAAAGATTGTTAGCTAACCAAAGTCTGGGTGATGGTTCAGAGGAGCCTACCACTCCAGCAACTGTAGATGACAGTATTGAAGTTAACATGGAGCAAAATGTTGATGATTCTGAGGAAGAGTCAGAAGAGGAGGGT
This sequence comes from Ambystoma mexicanum, assembly GCF_040938575.1. Taxonomy (NCBI): domain Eukaryota; kingdom Metazoa; phylum Chordata; class Amphibia; order Caudata; family Ambystomatidae; genus Ambystoma; species Ambystoma mexicanum. The sequence continues at coordinate 738,907,608 of NC_090923.1, read as the reverse complement.
GAGGCTGTTGTAACTGTCCCCCCTAGGCCTCTGCCTGCTCTACCTGCTGTACCTACTGGACCTTTACCAGGTCCCACATTTAGTCCTCAGTACTTTGAACTGGAGAAAATGAAGCTAGAATTGGAGTATAAGAAACTTAATGCTCAAACTGACAAAGAACTAAGGCTAAGGGAAATGGAGCTCAAGTATGACTTAGAAATGAAGAAATTATCTGTTGAGAATGTTTCTCTCTCTGGCTCCTCTAGAAGTTCCAGTCCTAAAAGACCCCGGATGCCTAAAGAATTGGTTGGTATGTATGAGCCTAAGTTGGATGTGTTGGATTGGTTGTCTCTGTTTGAATATAATCATGGGCTCCAGAACATCACAGGAAATGACTTACTCACCTGGTTGTTCTCTAGGCTTCCCCCTGTTGCAACTGATGTGGTAATGGAGATGGGGGAGGAGGATAGGAAGGACTATGAATGTGTGAAACTAGCTTTGATAGCTAGGTTTGGGAAGACCCCTTCCCAGTATCTTAAGAGGTTTAGGAGCCTCAAAAAGCATGATGGTACCCCTTGGGCTACCTGGGTGAATGAATGTTTGAAAAACTTAGAGGGATGGATTAAGGGTTACAAGGTGAACACTTATGAAGGTATGAAGAATTTGTTTATGTTGGAGACTATTTATGATGCCTGCTCTCCTGAGCTCAGACAACACTTGGCTGATTCCAGGGAATTAGATTCCCGGAAACTAGCTAAGGCTGCTGACTTGTGGGTTGCCAACAGGGCCACTCACAAGGATTCTGGGGTAACTCAGAAGAAGGATGGGGAGAAACAGCCTAAAAAAGACTCCAAAGAGAATTCTAATAATTCCTATCCCAAAGAGGGCCCCAACCCACAAAATAACCAGGGTAAGCCACATGGGAAACCTAGTCAGGCTACTGTACCTTCTGGCCACAAGCCAGAAGGAGGTCAGAACAAGCCACCCTTCCAGAGAGCATTTGGACAATGCTATGTCTGTCAGGGTACTGACCATATCAAAGGAGATCCCAAGTGCAAGGGTAAACCTGCAGGGATCAGCACAGTCTCCTTAGCCTTCACTCCTGAGGATGAAGTACAGATGGCTAGTGCCCACTTTGAACTCTTTGCTGAAGAACCCTTGGGTCTTCAAGCAACTGTAAACTTAGAGCCTATGGGTCTGGTTAGTCCCCAGAATAGGGTTGTGTATAACTCCCTACCTGTTAACTCTAAGGTGTATTATGTGGACAGTGTTCTTGTCAATGGCCAGGATACTCCTGCCAGGAGAGACACTGGGGCCAGCAGAACAGTAGTGGATGAAAGCTTCTTTCAACCTGAGGATGTGGCCAAAGCACCCAAAGGTCCCACTAAAATGTCTGGAGGCCCTGCCCAAATGGTTCCTATTCTACCAGCCCTCATTCAGTGTAACAACATGACAGTGAGGATCCCTGTCAGTGTTCAGACTGAGGTACCTGGGAAGGTCCTGTTGGGGAATGACCTAAGAACTCTAGGAGTAGTGTCACATACCCCCAGGCCTCCCAGTATGGAGAAGCAGAACTTAACCAAATTGGCTAGACAGGCTACCTTGAAGGACCCTTCTAAGCCTGTGGGACCCTCTACTGAGAACCCCACTACAAGCCCTGGTGTTAGTAAGTTGACCTCTAACCCAGGCACATTTCAGGATAGTATGCTAGGAACATGGGAGCCCCAACCAAGCTCCACCCTTGTTCCCCTAGTTTCCGAGTCTCTGACCCCCCCTGCTTCTGAGGAAGAGGTGGATAGACCAACTAGGCCCCTATCTGGACCTGAGAGAACTGGTAATTCTCAGTGCTGGTGGAAAACCAGAAAAGAAAAGTCTAAGGCCAAAAACCTTCGGACTGTTGGACCTTCTACTGAAGACCCCAACTCCAATCCTAATATTAGGGGGGAAACTCCTAAAATAGGTAAGGGTAGATCTAAGAGGAAGGGGAAGCAGGTACATTGCCTAACCCCAACCCCTCCAACCAAGAGGCCTAAGACCCAACCTGCTCCCACAAGAGAGGTGGTGAGGAACCTTGGAGGCCCCTCTAGATCTAAGGGAATCCTTTATAAGGACCCCTTGAAAAAGCCTAACATAGGTTCCGAAGTTGTACCAACTTCTGAGGGACTGGTCAACCAGATCCCCTATAACAAAAAGACTGATGTTCCTCAAGGGGTCTGTAGGTCCTTTAGCTTGCAAAAGAAAACCTTTGAGTTCTCCATTTTACATAGGTCAAGGTGTCACCATCAAAATGCTGATGGACTCTCTAGGATGTATATCATCGACTAGAGGTATGAGGTTCATCCAGGAGTGGATTAAATCCTCCTGTCCCTTAGTCTGGGGGGGGCGAGTGTTAGGGAGAATTCTCTGTTTAGGCTGAATTTCCCTACCTAGTGAGTCCCCCAGCGGCTTTGCTGGATTTCTGGGGTTTAATTTTTTTCTCCTGCCAAGAGTGAGACTCTTTTACCCTCACTCTTGGACCTGTTGAAGTGTGTTTTCTTGGTTAAACCTTGTGTTGAATGGGCTATGGGGTCTTTTACTCCATAGGGCCTCATGTATTTTTGTGATGTGGGTCACACAGCACCCTCTGTGCCGTGACCCAGGGGTGTCCTAGGGACTCCCCAACATAGACTCCATACCCTAGGACTGACTACTGTCTCCCAGGGCATGTAAAGTCACCAAAGACTTTGCTAGTCTTGAATCCTGAACAGAACCAGTACAAACCATCATATTGTGGACGTACTGGCTGGGGCAATTCGATTGCCCCAGGGTCTGTTAGTCGAGGGGGCACGTCTCCGTCCCCCCTGATCGAGTTTTGGCTGGTGGCAGTGGAAACTACTTTTTATATTCGACCGCGAATATTTTCCTATGGGATTTCCCATTGTTTTGGGCTAACACATTTAATTATTTATTTACGGTAGCCTTAAACATACCGCCGGTTTATATATTTATTTTTATAACTCCGGTTGGGACTTTTTGCCAAAACTTGATTCTAAAATGGCGTTGGTGTTCGCCTCTGTAACTCTGACCCAAAGTGGAGCCCTTTGTTCCACTTTTGGCGGGCTTCTCCACAGAAGCCCTCCAAAGTGGTGCCACTCTGTCTGGGGTACTTAGGAGGGGTGGAGGGGGATTTAGGCACCCTGGACTGAGTTACCTTGGTAACTCAAGTCGCACTCCGTCCTGATTGGCCCAAGTGGTGAGCCGCCCGGCTCACCACTTAGCATGTTTGAGTGACAGCTAGGCTGGGTGAATGGGGGCTTGTTGCATAAAAGCAGGGCTTTGGGGACTGGGACTTCAGAAGTCGCCACAGGACCAAGAATCCGACGAGGGAAGAGCTGAGCCGACCTGCTTCGACGACACCACCCGGTGGAGCCCTGCTGAACCGTCTCACCACTTTTTCCCGACGACCGAGGAGAACTCTTAACGGAGTGGCTCCTTCCCTTGACTGGTGGGGACAACCAGTTTTCGCCTTCTTTCCGCTTCTCGAGGTATCTCGTGGCCGCCTTGCCAGTGCCAAGCACCCCGGCAACCGGAACCCCACCACACTTTACCCCCATACCGCGAAAGTCGGTACCAACCCTTTAACCGGAGGACTCCGCGGCTGGTTTCTTCCCGGGCAGTGCTACGACCTTTCTCTTCTGCTCTTCAGCGAGATATTCTTCTCCCCTGACCGACGTCGAGCCTTGCTGTCACTGCCTGGAACAACTGCCCCCGCTGGAGGATCCTTTCCGCTTAAGGTACTGTGTTCCGCCTGGCTTCCCTTGCCACCGACTGTACGGGGTAGATTTAGTCCCCGGCTTTCGAACCTGGGAGTGCCTGGGACACTTTGGCTAAACTTTCTGAGCCACTCTAAACTCTTTTTGACTCTTTGCAAGACTTTGAATCTCTAACTAACAGTGTGATCTTGGGCACATTTTCGCTCCGGCTACTCTAAGAGTGGGCCCGGCCTAGTGACTTTTGCTCACCTGTGACTTTATTCTTCTTTAAGCCTATTGCAAGTGTTCTGGACCTTAGAGTGGTGTGTCTAACCTATCTCTGCTTTTTCTCTCCCTTTCTTGGAAACTACTAGAGTGTCATCTAACGTTAAGCACTCACCTCTGTTTTAATTAAGTGGTGTTAACCTAGAGTTGTCTAGATAGGAGAAAGGATTGAATTTACTTTCATTATAACTGTGTTGAAGTGTTTTTACCATATTCGTTGCTAGAGTGTTTTTTTTACTTATGTGTGTTTTTAAATAAATAACTATATTCGTTTGAAACCAAGCTCTGGTCAGTGTTTGCTTGTGCTATTGTGTTTTGGTACATATTGTGTATACTTTGCATACTGCCTAACTCTTCTTGAGAGAAGTCTGACTGCTCAGCCACAGCTACCAGGTAAATCTGGGTGGTACAGACTGCTACCAAAGGGGTTTACTGCTCTACCTGTAGTCTTAAATCTTTTGCAGTGTTCCCCAAGGGAACTGCACAGGTTTCTGCCTAACACCACTTTTGGAAGAAATGTTGCCAACTAGCACAAATAGACGTGCGGTTATCCACCAGCCACCACCCCCAGACCGACGGACAAACCGAGAGAACCAATCAGACTCTCGAGCAATATCTGCGGTGCATGTTACACCAATCCGAGTTGAATTGGAAGGACATCCTTTGGATTGCAGAATATGCATACAACAATTCAGTGCATTCTGGAACCGGACAGACTCCTTTTTATACCCTGTATGGTCACCATCCTCGGACCTCTGACCTAGATCCACCTCTGACCCTGGAGATGCCTGCAGTAAATCACCTACATTCCACAATAACCCAAGCCTTCAAAGAAGCTACAACCCACTTACAGCAAGCCAAGAAAAAGTATAAAGAAAACGCTGATTTGCACCGAAGTAAAACTCCTCCTTACCAAGTAGGAGATCAGGTATGGCTAGCAACTAAACATCTACCCCTCAAGGGTCAGCAAACTTTTAATCCCAGATTCATTGGGCCTTACCCCATCAAAGCTATTATCAACCCAGTGGCCTTTAAACTCGATTTACCATCCAACATGCGGATTCATCCCGTTTTTCACGCATCTCTTCTAAAACCAGTACAACCTGGAACCAGACTGTCTGAGCCCCCAGGCCCTGTCCAAATTGATGGAGAATTAGAATTCGAAGTGAAAGACATTTTAGATTCCAAGATAGTTAAGTCGAAACTCTTCTATCTTGTTGATTGGAAAGGATATGGACCTGAGGAAAGATCTTGGGAACCCAGTAACTATGTTCACGCACCACGATTAATTCAAAGATTCCATCGAAGATTCCCGCACAAACCAAAACCCCCGGAGGAAAAGTCCTTGGGAGGGGCCTTGAGGGGGGGTACTGTCATGATGCCTACCTCTAAGGAGCCAGGCCGGGCCCAGCAACCCCAGAGGCAGACATCATTTTCCCCAGGGAAGTCTCAGCGGGCCCAAGTCGGGGCCCTTTGGACTCAGTCCTGGCGTCTTAGGCGCCAGGCTCATAGCGGACCCCAGTCCTGGCGCCTTAGGCGCCAGGCTCATAGAAGAGGATATGTGTTTAAGTGCTTGGGTGCCCACTTACCTGATGCAGACCTTGCTGCTTCATCCAGGCCCTCTTGAGGCCTGAATGGGACTACTTAACCTGTAGGACTACTTCACCACCCGGGTGTGGTCGGGGAAGGATACATACCTGATTGGTGGAAGGATACATACCAGGAACTTCTTCCAAGGCTATTTAAACCGCACCCGAACAGCCACACATGCTTCGCGTTGTTCTGCACCTAGCAGCTGGACGCTCACCGTGTCAGCTCCTGCATCCTGACTTCAGCCACGCCTGCCAGCACCCTGGAACACCTGCAAGGGGAGAAAGGAAGAGAATAGGAGAAGAAAAGCCCTTACCTGCTAAATCTGCATCCCGGAGTCATTTCTCCAACGGCCCTGAAAAGGAAGACATCATTTTAAAGGCATTTCGTTTCGATCGCTGCAGCGCTGCATTTTACTCACCTTTGCAAGGCGCTTCCATCTTCAGCAGCGATCTTCCGGATTCAGCTACGCCCCGGCGCCTAGAGGAAAAAAGACAAGAACAAAGGTGAGAGGGAGAAAAGGAATAAGGAAAGCTCAGTTTCCTTTTAAGTCTTACCTGTTGGATTATTCCCACTGCATTTCGGGTCCTGCCGCTTCCTGGCATCTCCGGACCCCGGCCCCTATGGGGAAAAAAGACAAAGACATTGAATGAGCGAATGCAAAGGCATTACCTGAGCGCTCATCCAGAACTGTTTCACTTCGGGTCGGCGCCATATCTCCGGCACTCCGAACCCCGGCCCCTAAGGGGAAAAAGACATAAGCATTAGCGCTTGCTGCAATTAGACAACGAACATTATTATTAAGCTTGAACTTTTGAACAGAACTTTTACAGCGCCTTACCTGAACAGTCAAGCTTACCTGAACTCCCATCAATCCTCAATCCAGTGAAGTAACTGGGTTTCAACACGCCCCTGCATCAGAAGCAGGATGGAGAGCTCATCCTTCCAAACCCTAAGGTGAGGCTTCACGGGGAATCGTGGAGGAGGTATCGTGGAGGGTTGGAAGGGAGTGGGAGGCTTGAGCATTGTTCCACAGTTGGTAATACTCCCTTTTCACGCATAGGAGGGTATCCAACGAGCCAGGGAAGCCAGAATAGAGGGGCCCTTCCTGTCCATCTTCAGAGTTCTGCGCCTTCGACGCCGCGCCTCCGTGGGAACCAGGTGAGCGTTACAGTTGAACTGTTCGGGAAAATTCCAGGATGAATCTTCGATAGAAATTGGCGAAGCCGAGCATGCTCTGAACTCCCTTCACCGAGCTAGGAGATGGCCATTTGAGGATGGCGTCCACCTTTCGGGAGTCCATTCGGACTCCTTGAGGTGTTAGGATGAATCCGAGAAACTCAACTTCTGTGGTATGAAAAACGCATTTTTCGAGCTTTGCAAATAGTCTGTGCTGGCGAAATTTCTCAAGAACTGCCCTAACATGTTTTCTGTGATCGGATTCTGAAGAAGAGTACACTAGGATGTCATCAATATAAACAATGACACAGACATTGATAAGTTCCCGAAGAACATCATTCATAAAGTACTGAAAGGCGGCAGGTGCATTGCACAACCAGAAGGGCATCACCTGATATTCGAAGAGCCCAAATTTGGTGCGGAATGCAGTCTTCCATTCGTCACCTTCTTTTATACGCACCAGGTGATAAGCTCCTCGGAGATCTAACTTGGTGTACACACAAGCTTCTTTCACCTGGTCGATAAGCTCAGGGATCAGGGGCAGAGGATAACGATTCTTAATCGTTATTTGATTTAGGGCGCGATAGTCTATACATGTTCTAAGGTCGCCCTCTTTTTTCGGCACGAAGAACAGAGCTGAGGAGACAGGAGACTTGGACGGGCAAATAAAAACATTGGCTAGGTACTGATCTAAATACTGACGCAAATGCAGGTTCTCAGGTTCCGTAAGAGCATAAATCCTACTAAAAGGTAGTTGAGCATTGGGTACCAGATTGATTTGGCAATCCGATGGGGAGGTAACGTGTTAGCCTGTTCCTTCTGAAAAACGTCTTGGAATTCTTGGTATTCTGACGGTAGCTGTACAGGGGTGGAAGTTGCTGAGGCTAGACCCATAGCTGGATTTCTTGGATAACAAGTTGGTTCACAATCAGGAAAACTTATCTTCTTTGCTCGCCAGTCAATTCTGGGATTATGTGTTTCTAACCAAGGAATTCCAAGAATTACTTGAAATTGTGGGGCCTTGATCACATCAAACACGATTGCTTCCTGATGTCCATCCTGACCCACCAGTGTCATTTCAACAGTGGAATGAGTTACAGGCCCTGAGGCTATTTCGGTTCCATCTACTGTAGTAATGACATCTTGGGTTACTTTCGGGCGGAGAGGGAGCTTAATCCTGGAAGCCAATTCACGGTCTATGTAATTTCCAATAGCTCCACTGTCGATGTATGCTTTTATAGCATGTAACTGCTGAGGCTGTTTTGGTCCACGAGCACCATTGGCATGACAAAATGCGAGTCCAAAGAGTTTGTTTTCAAGCTCGGCAAGCGGACCCCTACGCTTGTCGGGCTAGGTCGTTTCCCAAATCAGGTGTCAATAAATCGTTATCAGTGGCTCCAACTACCTTCTTAGGTGGTTTTTACCGGACAATTTCCAAGAAAGTGACCAGAAGTCCCGCAATACAGACAAAGTTGCATTTGCTGCCTTCTCTCTCGTTCCTTCTGCATTAATGGTCCTTTAACACCGCCGATTTACATAGGTTCGGATACGTCAGTACTCTTGGAGTTAGCGTGGGTTTTGATCGGTACTCAGGTTTCGTACTTGAACCGATCTGCTTTTCTATTTTGAAGTCTGTGATCAAGTTGAACCACCAAGTCTATGTAGTCTGCGCAGACCTGGGGTGGATCTACTATCTGAGCTAGAACATCCTTAAGCTCTCCGCGCAGGCCTCGATGAAACAATGTGATCCTTTTGTTTTCTGGCCATCCAGTTTCCACAACCAGTCTATTAAAGGTGGCAACGTAGGACAGGAGATCCTGATTACCTTGTCGTAAGGATAGCAGTTCGTTATCAAGGGCCTGTCCTTGAGAGTGTCGAGGAAACAATCTTTCCATGCTGGCCTGGAAGCCCTGAAAATCCTGGAGAATGGGATCATCCTGATTTACCAATGGAATAGACCAATCGGCAGCACTGCCACTGAGGTAAGATACTATAAAGGCTACCTTGGTCTGGTCGTTAGGGAAGGCCCCAGGTCTGCATAGAAAGTGTAAACGACATTGGTTCATAAAGACGGCATATTTCTTGGGATCCCCCGCAAAACGTTCAGGCGGGGCCAAAGGCATGTGTCCAGGTAGATTGATTTGTACCGGGTTATTCAAACCCATTGATGTGGAAGTACCTCCGGAATTAGGTAAAGGAGTGTGCCCTGCCTGGGCCTGGAATAACCTTTTGGCCAGGTCATCTGTTCTTTCCTTGGATAGGATCAGTTCTCTTTTGAGAGCATTAGTCTCCTGGCGGGCTGAGTGCACTTCTGCCCGTAATTCCCCCAAAAGCTGGGCCAGCTGATCTGTCTCGGAAGTCTCCATAGCGCCCGGGTGGGAAATTGTGGGTAGGCTTCGCGTTCTGTCACGCTCACCTGATTCCCACGGAGGCGCAGGTCTGGCTTCGAGTGCTGATGCTTCTTCAATGGTGAAGCACAGGACTCTGAAGATGGACTGGAAGGGCCCCTCTACTCTGGCTTTTCTGGCTCGCAGGAATATTCCCCTGTGCGTGAAAAGGGAGTATTACCTACTGACGGAATTATGCTCAAGCCTCCCACTCCCTTCCAACCCTCCACGATACCCTTCCACGATTCCCCGTGAAGTGTCACCTTAGGGTCTGGAAGGATGAGTTCTCCATCCTGCTTCTGATGCAGGGGCGCATTGAAACCCAGTTACTTCACTGGATTGAGGTTTGATGGGAGTTCAAAATAAGCTTGACTATTCAGGTGAGGCGCTGTAAGGGTTCTGTTGCAAGTTCAAAAGTTCAAGCTTAATAATAATGTTCATTGTCTTATTGCAGCAAGCGCTAATGCTTATGTCTTTTTCCCCTTAGGGGCCGGGGTTCTGAATGCCGGAGATATGGCGCCGACCCGAAGTGAAACGTTCAGTTCCAGTAAATGACAGGTAAGTTCTGGATTAGCGTTCAGGTAATGTCTTTGCATTCACTCATTCAATGTCTTTGTCTTTTTTCCCCATAGGGGCCGGGGTCCGGAATGCCAGGAAGCGGCAGGAACCGAAATGAAATGGGAATGACCCAACAGGTAAGTCTTAGAAGGAAACTGAGCTTTTCCTATTTCCCTTCCTTCTCTCACCTTGTTTTCTTGTCTTTTTTTCTCTAGGCTCTGGGAAGTGGGTGCGGATCCGGATGATCGCTGCTGAAGATGGAGGCGCCGAGGAAAGGTGAGTGAAATGCAGCGCTGCAGTGATAGAAGCGAAATGCTTTTAAAATGATGTCTTCCCTTTCAGGATCGTCGGTGTGATGTCTCCGTGATGCAGCTTTAGCAGGTAAGGTCTTCTTTCAGACCAATTCTCTCTTATCTCCCTTTGCAGGTGACCCAGGATGCTGACAGGCGTGGCTGAAGTCCAGATGCAGGAGCTGACACGGTGAGCGTCCAGCTGCGAGGAGCAGAACAACGCGAAGCGTGAGTTGCTGATCTGGCGTGGTTTAAATAGCTTTGGAAGAAGTTCCAGGTATGTATCCTTCCACCGATCAGGTATGTATCCTTCCCCGACCACACCCAGGTGGAAAGTAGTCCCACAGGTAAAGTAGTTCCGTTCAGGCCTCAAGAGGGCCTGGATGTAGCAGCATGGTCTGCATCAGGTAAGTGCACATTAAAACACTTGAACACATGTCTAGCTTTATGAGCCTGGCGCCTAAGGCGCCAGGACAGGGGTCCAAAATGAGCCTGGCGCCTAAGGCGCCAGGACTGTGTCCAAAGGGCCCCAGCTTGGGCCCGCTGGCACTTCCCTGGGGGGAATGATGCCTGCCTCTGGGGTTGCTGGGTCGGACCTGGCTCCTTGGAGGTAGGCATCATGACATAGCCCTGAATGGACTGTGGTTGTTGCGTATGCTGAGTCTGAATATATTGTTACTGTGCATCCTTTGGCTGTATGCAGTGCCTCAATCAATGCAGTTAGTTCTGCTGCTTGTGTGGAGTAATGGGACGGGAGGCGCTTCTGGACAATTGTTTCATAGCCATCTTCCTCCATGCGTACTACTGCCATCCCTGCATGCTTCTCCCCCATTTCAGGGTTTATCAATGCTGACCCATCTATGAAATATATCTCTCCTTCCTTCAGGGCGTTTTCGCTCGCTTTGGGAATGTCATCTCCCTCCCCTTCATAGGTGGCGTAGTCGTGTTTTCCTGCATGTCCTCTGTGGTGCATGGTTCTGTAATAAATGTTGCTGGGTTGACTGCTTTGCACCTGACAATGTGTACGTTGGGGCTCGAAATTATTATCTCATATGCTGTTGCTCTCTGTGTTGTTATTGTTTTTTTGACCTCTCAAGAATTGCAAAGAAGGCATGTTCTGCATATAGTGTTACCGAACATCCCATCACAATTGTCGCACTTTTTTCAATGGCGAAAGCTGCTGCAGCAAGGGACTGTTCACACGCGAAGTGTCCCTGCATCACTGCATCTAATGTTCCACTGTAATAGGCCAATGGTTTGTGTCCTATGATGTTTTCTGTGTGAGCCATTGCAGTGTGAAAATAAGAAAAATTCCCTCTCATAATCTGGGTTCACGAGTACTGGAGCATCTGCAATGAGGTCTTTTAATCTACAGTACTGTGCCATCATGTCATGTGTCCATTTTATTGGGGCCCTACTCTTCTGTGCTTCTTTCAATGCTTGTAGCAGTGGGCATGTATGCTGCATAATCAAGGATCCATGCTCGGCAATAATTACATATTCCAAGGAATTTTTGTATTTCTTTAACTGTTTTAGGTCTGATCATGTTTCATATAGCAGCTGCCCTGTCTGGGAGTATCCGTTTTCCATCTTTTGATATTAGCTGTCCGAGGTATACAACGTCGGCCAGGCAGTATTGCAATTTTCCTTTGTCCTCTTTATACCCCTTGGCAGCCAACACGTTTAATAGTGTTGTGGAGTCTTCTCTGCACTTTTCTTCTGTAGGGCTGCAGACAAGTAAATCGTCTACATATTGTATAATGGTGCTCTCTACATCTATGTTTCCAATATCTTCACGCAATACTCTGTTAAAGATGCTGGGGCTTTCGCAATACCACTGTGGGAGTCTGCGATGTTCATACCTGTTGTTTCCTAGTGTGAATGCTGTCAGGTACTGCAAGCCTGGGTTGAGTGGTATGGAGAAGAATGCATTCTTCAAATCCACCACAGTAAAACATGTAGATTCCTTGGGTATGCTGCACAGTATTGATGCCGGATTAGGCACTCATGGGAACTCTTTTTGAATGACGTCATTGAGTGTGCGGAGATCTTGCATTATCCTCCACGCCCCTCCTTTTGCTTTTTTGATCGGGAAGATAGCCGTGTTACAGGGGGAGTTTGATGGCACTATAATATCTTGTTTTAGGAGTGCATTTATTGTTTCCCTAATCCCTTCTTCTGCTTCTCTGGATATGGGATATTGTTTCACTCGTGGCGGTATGGCACCTGGTTTTAGTTTTATCTTTATTGGGGTCACCTCATGGAGTAATCCTACATCGTGGAGGCCTGCAGTCCAAATTTCAGGTGCCACCTTTGCCATGTCTTCCTCAAATATTGTCGGCGGAGCATTAATGCTAGCCATAAGTGGGTTGTGTACCTCTCTGTACTGAATCATGATGTCACATGGTATGCTTATTTCCATTATTATCTCTTCGTCATATTCGTTATCAGTGAATAATTCCTCATCAGTTATGTCTCTTAGCATTATGTTGGGGTCTATGCATAACACAGTTCTCCACTCACACCCATGCGCGTCCAATCCTATGACCACAATGCGTTTGCTTGATACCTGAACTGCCTCAATGTCTATGGACATGATCGTGCCTGGCACAACATCTGTGTGTGCAATTGGGCGGAATATAAAATCTGATGGTCTTCTCCCTTCCTTTCTCGTTATCTCTGGTACCACTCGGGCTAATACTTTTATGCCATAGATAAACATGTCTATGTCAATGGGTATTCCTAGCACTACAACTTCATTCATCACTGTGCTAATCGTCAACATTGCTCGTACTGGGCATACTCCTGGGGTGGAACACACTATTCCCCTCTCAGTAAACGAAATGGTCATGTTCAATTTACTTACAAATCTCTGCCCAGTAAGTTGATTGGCGCTTCTTCGCGGTACAGTAAGGGTGCACGCACGGTTTTTCTCCCTACCGTTATATCAAGGTAAGGAACTTTTAAAATAGCCCCAGATAACCCCTGCGTTTCCAAATTTCTGCCTGAGAGCGGAAACCACCCTTCCATAAGACATGATTTCTCTGCTCCTGAATCTACCATGAAGATAAACTGCTTGTTTCCTATCTCTGCCCCCACTAGTGGTTCCTCTTCTGCACGTAGGGTGGTGGATAGGACTGGACACGCAAGTGTTCCCTGTGGGTTGTCCTAGTCTGCATACCTTTCTTGCCCTGGTACTGAAAAGGCATTGTCTCCGACCACTGTCACGCCACGGAATGGTGCAGGTGCACCATTTGCAGCCGTTGCGAAACAGTTACTATTTGCATTGCCTACAGCGTTTTGTCTCATCATGGGTTGCTGTGCGCTGTGATGCGATTGTGGGGGTGGCTGTCTTTGCTGCATTTGGGGTTTGTTATAGCACTGGTCTTGTTGTCTTCCCCCTCCCATTGGTAATCCATAGGGGCTACCTGGGTGTGGGCATCCCCATCCTTGTTCGTTTTCCATGGGCTGTTGCCCTTCGAAATACCTTGAAGGCCGCATTCTGCAATCTCTTGAATAATGTCCTCATTTCCCACAGTTCCAACAAGACCCTTGTGGTCCTGCTCTCATCCCTTGCCCACCAAATCCTCTATTCCCCATGCCTCCAAATCCTCCTCTTTGGCCACGGTACCCTCCTCTTCCTCTTGCCGGTCTTTCCTGCCACTGTAATCCTCTGTATGACTCCTCTTCGTTCCACGGTCTGTGTTCTCTTGCTGCCATCAACGCTGCTATTGCAACTGGTTGGTTTCCTGCTCCCTCTTCCCCCTCGTTTTCTCTATCTGCGGCTACGCTGGCGTTTATGGCGGCGACCTTCACCAATTTGTTCTGCACCAGTTTCGCTTTGTCAGCCAGCCTTTTTTGTGTTATCTCCTTTTCTCTCTCTTTGATCCTCACGCAGTGGTGCACAATTATACTCTGAATTTCAGGCCAACCCATGGCTTCTATCCCAGCTATTTTATCCAAGGCCTTCTATACCTCCTTCGGGAGCCCTTTTATGATGATAAAATAGAACAAGGCGATTGACTGATTCGACGCCGTGCCAGTTTCGCTTCTCCACAAATCCTGCACCCGTAGTATGAATTGCGCAGGATCCTCGTTCTCCATTGTACACTGCATCACTAAATGTAAATCTGGAATGTCTGGAAACGTGTGCCGCAATGCGTCCCATACTTGCGCTCGAACGTTGTTAAATGGTGACCCATCGTGGCGATCACAACTCATTGTTACTCCGGGAAATCCTGCCTTTTCCCACACCGCGTCTGTTACGCTCACCTGGCTCCCTCAGGGGTGTCGATCTGAACTGGACAGCTGCGGTCTCCACCAAAGTGACGCATAGTGCCGAGATGACGGACTGGACTGGCCCACCTAGCTTCGTTTGCTTGGCCCGTAGGAATATTCTTCAGCAAATGGAGAAAGGGAATTAACCACCCGTGGAGTTGAGCATTAATCCCCACCCACTCCCGCTGTTCTCCCCACTGATCACCTTTGATGTCCCCTCTTATAGTCTCACCTGATGGTTTGGAAAGATGAGCACTCCATCCTGCATAGAGCGCAGGGGCACGTAGATAACTAGTTGCTTCACTGGCTGGAAGGAATTGGTGACTCCGAGATTCCCGGAAAGACGCCATAAGTATGTAGTTCGTAAGAGTTCAAATGTCTGACTTTCATTCTTGTCCGATTCCTTGCAGGTTGCAGCTTGACCCTAGCAAAGAGTTCCTTGTGGCAACCGGTAATATTCAGGTAAGGATTTGTATTATACAACACAGTTCGATAAAATAATGTCAATATGTAACCTGTTGCTTTCTCCCTTATACAGGCGCTGAGAGAAAGTATGAAGTCTCGGGGAATAATGCCTCCGGCGGTAAAATCAGGTAAGTCTTTTCTGGTGAGGAGGTTTCCCCTTGTTTGTCCCTTTGTTTCACCTTCGGGGCCGGGGTTCGGCGAAGATGCAGTGGAAGCTGCGCCGACCCGTGAAGAGGAATAGTACTCCCGGTGGTAAAATCAGGTAAGTCTATGGTGTTACAACTGCAGATATTAGAACACTAGCGGAACACCAAAAAGGATACTCGGGTACACAAAAAGGATACAAGTTGAGTTCCCGAGGGCTTCTCACAATGACGTATTCCGGATGACTTCTAAGAGGAATTAGATGATTGAAAACCTTCCAACTAATGTCACTCTCAGACTGGATAAAAACAGCCTGAGGGAGTAATTAGTGGAAAGGGCCAGATATGGAAAGGATATCACCAGTCTGCTGAAAAGAAGACAAGGAGTTTTAATCACTACTCTTCATGAACTAATTACTAGGTATGGGTTAGATTAGAAATACACTAACCTGCAGCTAGATGGACTGAGGACTGTAATCCAGGAATTCCAAATCCGAAAACAAAAACCAACGAAAGGAAAAGGGAAGTTAGTAAGGTGACTAACCCGAACGGAACGAGGGCTGCACTAGTGACGGGTTGGTGCACACCGGATAGCGTCCATAAGTTCAGTGCACTATCCTTGAAGCAATGAAGGCTGAAATGGATGGATATCCGGTTGGAAATAAGTCTAAGGAATTCCTATAACAAGAAGGTCCAGGATAGGCAGGGACTGGCAGGGCCCTTTAAGGGAGGTTGAGGCTGGGAATAGGAACTGATTGCAGAGTAACACAGGGCTCAGTTCTCACCTATATTCACCCCCTTGTGGAGACAGGATAACTGGAGAAGATGAAGGAGGAACGGAGAGGATCCGGTACCCTGGACGTGGAGAATAGAATAACCAGCTGAGCCGCTATGAGTTGCTGCAAGGAGCCAGTGGACCGCGGCTTTGTGTTAGCTGGAGTTCCTGCCGTAGATTGCAGCGTGGGTCCGGCTGACAGCAAGAGGGAGAGCAGTCTGGAAACTGCTGGGAAGCATGGTAGAATACTGAGCTCCGTAACGCTGACAAAAGAACAACGATCAGAAGCGCCGTATCGCGGGAGGCTTCCGTTTAAGTACCAGTCAGCTGATGAGGGCACGTGAGTAGCGCGAGTCAGCTGATGAGGGCGCGAGAGTAGCGCGAGTCAGCTGATGAGGGAGCGTGAGTAGCGCAATGACGTACCATTATGTGATACTCGCGCATACCTGTGGAATAATTGGTAAGCGGTATGCGCGGTATGGAATGTCCGTTCGGCAAAGGCAGATGGTAAGCAGCAGAGACAAGCGCGATAGAAGTCTTACAGGGATTAGCGGGAATGAAGGCGTTTGCCAGAAAACTTCCCCCAGAGTCGCCACCAAGTATAAAACGGTCTGGCTGATCTCTGGGCTGTATGTGCAGGGTGCCGAGCATGAGCATGAGAGGATCTGACAGGCATGACAATGGGGGGTAACTAATATTACCTCTGTGTATTCCCTTGGCTCACCTTGCTGTTCTTGTCTTCCCCTTAGGTGCCGGAGTGCGGCGGGAACATGCAGGTGGATGCGGTGGAATGTGAAGATGCTGCGAAGGCCGGTGAGTTCAGCGCGGCGCTGCAGCAGGCGAGGCGACGCGCATAAAATAACTTCCTTCTTCCAGCTCGAAGGCGCGATGGATCGGGAATTCAGGTAAGGATTAAAGGTATTGCTCTTGTTCTAACCTTTTCTCCTTCTTTCTTCCTTTTTCTAGGAGCTCCATACTCGAGGTGGGCGTGGCAGAAGACTGGCTGCAGACTTGCAGGCACGGTGAGCGTTACGCTGCTGTATGCAGAATAACGCGAAGCGTGTGCTGCTCTTCGGGCGTGGTTCAAATAGCCTCCAAAGTAGTCCCAGGTAAGTATTCCTCCCCAGCCCCACCTGAGTAAAAAAATAGTCCCTAGGTAAAGTAGTCCCTTCCAAGCCTCTTTTGGCTTGGAGCTCTTGCAGCATGGTCTGCATCAGGTAAGTTTGCAGCATGGTCTGCATCAGGTAAGTTTTAATCTATGAGCCTGGCGCCTATGGCGCCAGGACTGACTCTCCATATGAGCCTGGCGCCATAGACGCCAGGACTGCACCCAAATAGCCCCTAGCAGGGGTTGTTGGGCTTGCTGGGGATAACTTGATGCCTGCTTCCGGGGTTCCTGGACTTGGTCTGGGGCCCTGGGGGTAGGCATCATGACAGCGTCTGCCTGGTCACCAATTGCTGACACTAGCAAGCTTTTCACATCCCCTATTGCTAGTGGCACTCCCGCTGTGTTCTTTTCGAATGCATGTATCCATTTCCCAGCCTCTCCTGCTAGTGGGGGGAGCACTTTCAGCAGGTTGTTTTTGTCCATTTTGGCCCACGGAATGTAGTGCGGCTTACCTGCTCCCTTATAATCAACGGCATCTGTAACTTATGTCTCCTTCCTGTTTTACTTACGGTCCCCTTTTTTACCTTACTTACCAACATATTCCTTACTCGCTGTCTTAACCTACCCTGCCAATCGTGGGGGTGACTGTGGGTCTGAGTCATCGAAATGATATGGCAATGGGGATCCTACAGCGGCAGCTCCTTCCTCGTATTCATCTAAATCACTCCACACCTCTTCTATCTCTACTTCTTGCTCACCATTCTCCTCCTGTCCTTCCCCTTGCTGGCTCTCTGGGGTAGCTGGGAGTATGATTCTCACTGGTTTGTCATTCAGATGGAACAGGAACTCTCCTGATTGCCATTCTTTTTCTCGCCCTTTTGGTATGTGCGTCCCCTGCGATGATATGGATCGTTCTGGCTCTGAAATTGCTGGTGCCACCTCTCCTGCTGTACTTAATGAGGGTGTGAGATCTGTCATAGACAATGATGGTACCTCCCCTCCCCCTGGCAGCATGTGTCCCCTATCGCACAGTGCTCTTAGCCATGTTATCTCCATCTGTGCATGCGCTAGCTGGCGGTCTTACTCTCGTGTTAAGTGTGCTAAATTTACGGGGGGTGCGCTCGTTGGGCCATACAAACCTCCTTTGTCATAGGGTGGTGGTGCTGTAGCTACCGCTCCATTTGAGGGAGTGGGACATGCTGGTATGTACAGGGGCTCGCTGTATCCTACTGCTGGTCATGTCATTAACAGATATATTTTGGTTGTATCACCCTCAGCTGTGGTTGTTGTGCACTCGCCCTTTGGCGTTCCGCTTACCTCTTCCTGTGGTTTTTGTTTTCAGTTGGTCTTTCTTTACCTACCTCTGCTGTGGGGGTCACTTCCTCGAACATTCGCCATAGATCCAGCACTTCACTTCTATTCTGTAACTGCTTCCCCTTATATCTTGCTAGCAAGTGCGTAGACACTAAATCTAGCACTCTCTTATCAAATGACCCTCCTTCTGGCCAAATCGGTGTTACACTGTCTCCTTTTTTCTCTGTCCACCACTGATCATGGTACTTTTGTATCTTTTCACTGTATAATGGAAGGTGTTGACAAATATGAGCTAGTGGTGTTATTCCCCCCATGACAATGTTTTCTCCCACTAATCAACGTTCCACCCACTCATCCTTTCTTTTAGACCAACAATATATCAAGTGCTTCTCAATTACTAGTAATTTTTATGTATCAACATTCACTGTTAATTTTGTAATTATTGCATTTTCAAATTCAATAGTTCACTTTCGCATGTGTATCACTTTAGCAATAAATCAATTACAATACTTTGATACTTTTGACCAAAAAAATAGACAGGACATGGAAACACATATAACACATAACATGCACATGCACTACCTGCACGTTTTTATTTCCTCTTCATTCCCGTTACCAAACCTTTCCCCTTTCCACCTAGTCTTCTCATTCGCTCCCCACATCTTACACCCTTTTACTCTTCCCCAAGAATTCTTTCTTACACGGAAAAAGAATATTCTAAATAACTACTCCGAGTCTACTCAGTATACGAGAACCCTACTATTTTCTCTTCATCTTCTCTTATTTTATCTGCACTGGATGAGACAATGCTATGCGGCGCCGCCTTCTACCCCGTTCGGGCTAGGATACCTCTTCTCTTCTTCTTTTCACTTCTCACGAAACCTAATGGCCATATAAAGGACAGATCAGAAAAGCCTCATCATCACTCACACAGGCCCTACTCTTCACTATAACCCATTACCACCTGTTCCCCTATTCCCTCCTATTCCCCCTTACCTTTTCTTGGTAACCTTCGCAACCGGCACTCACGTGTTCAGTCAGGTGATCCGAGGGTCACCGTTCGCGGTCCGACCCCAGTCAGGTCCGCACCCCAACCAAGCCGTGGCCCGCCTCGGCGAGCAGCTTTTCAGTCGGGTACTCGTCAACCGGGAACCCTTGATCCTTTTTTGTAGTGCGCACAGGCTGGTCGGCCGCGGAGGCGATGGTTTTGCTGGGGGGCATCCCGGATCTCGCTGCACAGTGCAGGCCTTCGAGGCACCTCTCCAAATCACATCGCAGGGGGTCACCAAATGTTCGTGCCCTCCCCGTCTTATACGTGCAAGAAAATAAAACAGACACACCCCGGGCGGGGAATAAGGCAAAAGAGAGCAGGCTGCGAGAGTTCAAGGAAAAGTTTATCTAAATCTCTGAGAGCGCTCTGGCAAAATTAATGTTACAGTACATTATATAGGCACAATGACATATCTAACATATGATGCTATGTTGGACCCGGATTGGTCAGCCAGGGTGGTGTCTTAGGTGTGGGCATCATCTCTTCCTCCTGGTTGGTTGCTTGGTTGGCGGGTGGATGGACGTCAGATATTTGTGCTCCGAATGGGTGAAGGTCAGGTCGCCGTGAAGCAGGGTGGTCACTGTCTAAGCTAATGAATACATTCTAAATAATGCATGCACTAAATAATGGTTGATCAAAAGACTCTCAGTAGTTTATCATGTCACTATACAAATCACACAGGGGTCTATATCATCTATAACATTTGGGTTATATAGGTCACAGGTTTAAGGGTCTTGACCAGTATAATACTCTCATTGAACTGTAGGGTTAGTCTCACAAGAATCTCAGGTATGTGGCATTTGTTAGTATTAGGCACGATATACTGCAGCAGGGGTCTAATGTTATTTGGGGGTCTGCTGGGTGGGCATCATGCCATTGTCGGTGCTCTGGCAAATGAAAGGAATATCCTGCAGGGACACAGGGTCAGAATGGCAGTAAGTTTCCATCGGCGAGGGCACGGGGGCAAGGACACGTTTGTGGAGATGAACGAGCTATGTGCTTAGTTCATGCTGGTTCACATGCAGGACAGTGATCTCAGAGGAAGACTGATGTGATACATTTATTAGTTGTTGCAAATACCTCCAGCGTGAGAATGGAGCCGCTGAGTTTTCTAGTCAGAGTGGGAACGAAGGTGGGGCCCATGTGCTCTGTGTGCCTTACCGCAGTGAGGAGAGGGAGAGAAGCGTTTTGTACTATCGCAGTGAGGCCTGGTTACCAAGATGGAGTCGAAAGGGGGCACAAAAGATGGATGCCCTGTGTCCTGGTCAGTGGTCCCAGCTACACGAAAGTCAACGAAAGTTAACTTTGCATAAGGGCAAGGGGCGAACTGTGATGCTGGAAATGCATCAGAGGGACAGGGCCTCTGAATCCTTGTCCTTTACTGCCTTTTATCGTGTGTTCTGTCATGTTTTCTGCCCAGGAGTCCATGAGGGACTCCTGGCAGTGCAGCTCTCTCTTTTGGTTTGGTGAACAGACCCATGGGATACACTTATGGCACCCATGGGTAGGGGTACAACCCTGTGCCCCTAGTGTATGTTTTTGGGCACCTGTGGGTGGCCCACAGAGCAGGGTATGGGCTGGTGGCAGCTCCATGCTGAATCTGCCAGGTGCTCTGAGTGTCCTCCATTTTGGGACACCCAGGCCCTGCCATTGGAATCAGTTGATTCCTGATGGAAAACAAGATGGCCCCTGTGGCCTCTTGCTTTCTATTGCCTCTTACCTTGTTTTCCCAAAGTCCTGGGAAGCCCTGACTCTGTCCCTTCCCCCTGACTGGCTGTTGGGTGGAAGGTCCATATATGGTGTTGTTGTGAAGGCCCAGCTAGACTGACTGGAGCCTTCCCATTGACTGTATGTTGTGGGTACCTCCTGTGGGTGGGACCTGGGTGAATGGAGTGGGTGACCAATATACACTCCTTGTTGTGGTTGTCTGGTTTCTGGCATGTGAGACAAAGACTGAGGCAGCCCTGCCCGAAACTGGCCTGAATGCAGTGTGTAGTGTTGAATGGCTGGGTACTTGTCCCAATCCACATTCCTTGTTGTGAGTGTCTGAAAGGGAGGAGTGTGGCCTGAATGCACTGTGTGCCTGATTGGCTGACTGACTGCATGAATGCCCTTCTGTGTGATTGGCTGCTGTGTGTGTGCCAGCAGTGTGGATGAGAGACAGAATAGTATATCTGGGGACCTCTCACCACTGAAAATTGTTCAGAAGCGTTCAGAAGCTGAGTCTCCACTCAAGAGTAACTGGAACTGCTGACCCTCGACGCCCAGCTGGAAGAAGAAGACTTGCTGCTGCATTTGCTTCGACCGATCCGAAGGCTGCCGTGTTCGTCGAGGACTGACCCGAGAGAGGACCTGGCTAGGCGCCCTCTTCCCGTGCTCCGAGGGACCATCGAGCACCGCTGAATCTTCGCCGAAGCTCCCTGGACGCCAGACCATCGAAAGGCTGCCGACCCGGAAGGGGACTGCCGAGGAGAACGAAGTAAAGCACCCGGACCTCGACGCTGTCGAAGTCCATTGCCGTCGACCAGGGTTCGCAGGTCTGTGTAACCGCTGGAGGCCCGTCAAAGTTGTTTTGCCCAACCGTGGGAACCACTTGACGCCGTGCCGCCGACGACCGGAGCCGTCCGCTCCTTGCCTAAGAACATTTGGATCGAAGGACTCCCTCGCCCGCATCGTCGACCGCTTTTGTCCTGCCGGAGAAAGTCGAGGACGACCAACGCGCCGAGGAGAATCCGCCGGTGGGTTTCCCGCCACCTCACGACCCCAAAGACTCGAGCGACTCGACGCCCTTGTTGGGCCACCGTCATTCACAATCTTTGCGGTCCAGAACTAGTGTCACCGAGGTGCCCCGCACGCCTCTTCCTCGCAGGACGCCGACGAGCACCGCTCGGATCGAAGCCTGCCGCCTCATCGACGCCGTTCTACCCTGTTTGCTGTCGGACGTTCGACGCCCCGTGTCTCCCGCTTGAAAGGGAAGGCATTCAAGAAGGGCCGTCGATTCCCCGACGCCGAACGCCGAGTTCCTCGACGCTTCTCGACGCCTCTCGACGATCCGTGATTCCCGCTTGTAAGGGGGTCGCTCAAGAAGGATCTGTCGACGCCTCTTCGAAGAACTCGACTCCACCAGGTACATTGGGGGGGTAAAAACATTGTAGGAGAGAATAAGACTATTGAACAATATATGGACTGGGCTTGTGTTATATCTCTTTAATTTGCAGGTTGCCCAGGTGGGGGGATCTCCACACAGAACTGTGTCCAGTAGTAGGGGCCAGTCTTCTGCCTATTGCTTCAACCATCTGTTATCTCTCCTCTCTCTATTGCTGGTTTCCTTCTTATTGATCTGTGTGACATTTTGACAGTATTGTGAATGCACTTTAATGAGGTCTAATATTAGTGGTACCACTTTAGAATTGTAGATATTTACCATTATTGATTTTCCTGAACACAAAGTGCGTTATTGTGATAAGTGTACATAACCTTTGAATATTAATTATATAAAGACTGTCAGCCTCATTACGACCCTGGCGGTAAGGGGTTAACGCCAGCGTTAGCTGCGCCGACCCCTTACCGCCAATTACGAGGTCCCTTAGCGCCATGGCGCTTTTAACACCTGCTTTTAGCAGGTGTTAAAATCCATGGCGCTAAGGGACCATGGAGTTAATTACGCCACCGTAATTTACGGTGGCGTAATTAACGCCTTCCCCACTCCCATTATGCCCTATGGGGCAAAAATGGGAATGGGGAAGGGTAAATGGGGATTGGGGACTTACCGCCCCGCCGACCTCGGAATGGGGCGGTAAGTCCGCCAACCACCATGGCGTAAACGTAGTTTACGCCATGGTGGTAAAGTCACGGCCCAGGCGGTAACTTACCGCCTGGGTCGTAATGAGGCCCTGTGTTTTCAGTAATACAGTGTGTGGACATTCCTTTGTGGGGGCTTGGGGAATACACTGTACTTAAGAACCAGCCTGCATCACCTCCTAAGAAGCTAGGCCTTGATTGCTCGCCCATTGCTACCGTATTAGAGAATCTTGGCTGGGGTCCTCTGTGCCTCCCCTCTACCATATAGAGAGCGGGAGTACAGACCACCCCCTACCGGTCTTTACACGAACCCACTACTGGAGGCACTTGGTCCAAGCTTTGTACTGAGAAGTGAAGGCAGAGAGGGGCCTCCTGGCCCCTCGCTCCCACACATGAGTGTATAGAACGGATGAGTGTACTGACCGGATGAGTGTACAGAGCGGATGAGTGTACAGAGTGGATGAGTGTAGAGAGCAGATGAATATATAGAACAGGATTACTGCGTATTAGCGAATGACTTTATAGGGATGCCTAGCGCATATTGCTGTTGAATTCATGGAAAACACGAGTGCTTAGAGCAGATGAGTGCATAGAGTGGATGAGTGCATAGAGCGGATGAGTGCATAGAGCAGATGAGTGCGGGGAGCAGATGAGTATAATGTGTGGAAAGCACGAGCGCATCAAGCGGATACGTACATAGAGCAGATGAGTGAGGGGAGCGAATGAGTGCGGGGAGCAGATGAATACGGGGAGAGGATGAGTGAGGCGAGCGGATGAGTGCTGGGAGCGGACGAGTGCAGGGAGCGGACGAGTGCGGGGAGCAGATGAGTGCATAGAGCAGATGTGTGCAGGGAGCGGATAAGTGCAGGGAGCGGATGAGCGCGGGGAGCAGACGAGCGCGGGGAGCCAACTAGCGTGGGGAGCGGACGAGTACGGGGAGCGGACGAGTGCACAGTGGGACAAGTGCGTAAAGGGGATGAATGTGTAGAGGGAATGAGAGGGTAGAGGGGATGAGTGCGTAGAGAGGATGAGCGCGTAGAGGGGATGAGTCCGTAGAGGAAATGAGTGCGTAAAGGGGATGAGTGCATAGAGGGGATGAGTGCATAGAGGGGATAAGTGCATAAAGGGGATGAGTGTGTAAAGGGGATGAGTGCGTAGAGGGGATGAGTGCGTAGAGGGGAAGAGGACGACAGGAATGCATGCATGAGGCCAACAGGAATACATGCATAAAGCCAACAGGAATACATGCATGAGGCCGACAGGAGTGCATGCATGAAGCAGACAGGAGTGCATGCGCGGAGCAGACACGAGTGCATGCATGTGGCAGACAGGAATATGTGGGATGGACTGGAGCGCGCGGGTCGGACTGGAGTGCATCAGTGCGTCGAGCAGACCGGAGTGTGTGGAGCAGACTGGGGTGCATGGAATGAATAAGTAGAGTATGTAGAGCGGATGAGTATGTAGAGCGAATGAGTATGTAAAGCAGATGAGTATGCAGAGCGGATGAGTATGTAAAGCGGATGAGTGTCGATAGCAGATGAGTACAGAAGTGCGGAGAGTGTGTAGATCGCTGGAGCAGATGAATGTGCAGACCTGCCGAATGTATAGAATGGATGAGTGTATAAAGCGGATGAGTGTATAGAACGGATGAGTGTACTGAGCAGATGAGTGTACAGAGTGGATGAGTGTACAGAGCGGATGAGTGTAGAGAGCAGATGAATATATAGAACAGGATTACTGCATATTAGCGAATGACTTTATAGGGCTGACAAGCGCATATTGCTGTTGAATTCGTGGAAAACACGAGTGCTTAGAGCAGATGAGTGCATAGAGCGGATGAGTGCATAGAGCAGATGAGTGCATAGGGCAGATGAGTGCCAGGACCGGATGAGTGCGGGGAGCAGATGAGTTGAATGCGTGGAAAGCACGAGCGCATAGAGCGGATGCATACATAGAGCAGATGAGTGAGAGGAGCGGATGAGTGCAGGGAGCAGATGAATACAGGGAGCGGATGAGTGAGGCGAGCAGATGAGTGAGGCGAGCGGATGAGTGAGGCGAGCGGATGAGTGCTGGGAGGGGATAAGTGCTGGGAGCGGACGAGTGCAGGGAGCGGACGAGTGCGGGAATGGACGAGTGCGGGAACGGACGAGTGCGCAGAGCGGATGAGTGCGGGAAGCGGATGAGTGCATGGAGCGGACGAGTGCATAGAGCAGATGTGTGCAGGGAGCGGAAAAGCGTGGGGAGCAGATGAGTGCGGGGAGTGGACGAGCGGGGGGAGCCGACGAGTGCAGGGAGCGGACGAGTGGGTAGAGGGGACAAGTGCGTAAAGGGGATGAATGCGTAGAGGGGATGAGAGCATAGAGGGGATGAGTGCGTAGAGAGGATGAGCGCGTAGAGGGGATGAGTACGTAGAGGGGATGAGTGCGTAGAGGGGATGAGTGCGTAGAGGGGATGAGTGCGTAGAAGGGAAGAGGCCGACAGGAATGCATGCATGAGGCAACAGGTATACATGCATGAGGCTGACAGGAGTGCATGCATGAAGCAGACAGGAGTGCATGCGTGGGGCAGACACAAGTGCATGCATGGGGCAGACTGGAATATGTGGGATGGACTGGAGCGCGCAGGGCGGACTGGAGTGCATGAGTGCGTCGAGCAGACTGGAGTGTGTGGAGCAGACTGGGGTGCATGGAATGAATAAGAGTGCATGGAATGGACTAGAGCGCATAGACTTGAGTGACGTACATAGTATGGTTGGAATGCAGGGAACGTTTGAAAGAGCATATAACCCATCATATCACACCACCACGCTTACTCTCCTCTTTACACCACCACTCAACTAGAACACAGAGATACTATGACACCATTCGGTATAACTGTTCTCATTCCAACATCCACCGCTCACTCCCCATCATTCTAAGTAAGCACTGCTGGTTACACACCCCCCAGCTAGGCGTTCTCCTCAGGCTTAACGCAGCCACATTCGGACTGGATAAATCCTGCCAGCACGAACACATACTCCTGATCTCTCACCCACCACACCTACCGCTAAGAAGCAGCTATTACACGAATACCGCGCCAGCTGCACACATACCCGGTGCTCACATGCACCTTTGACTCTCTCTACTCTCTCTACTCTCTCTACTGACTTGAACTTCGGTTCCCAAGGGCGTTCAACCTACCAGCGCCTTCAGACCATACCAATGGTATATAAAGCACTATATAAATGCAAAATAACATAACATACCAAATGGGAAACAGCAAGCTCTATTAGATGACAGCACTGGAACACAGAGAGTCCCTGTTAGCGCTGGAGGTGTGAGGGGTGCAATATGTGATAGAACTAAAGCTATAGCGGGCTGTGCAATGAGCACTGAGCGGTTCCGCCAAGGTTCCTCTGGTTAGAGTGGTGTAGTGTAAGAGGGCTACAAGATTAAAGGGTAAGTTGGTTAGTTGTGAAAGAGGCCTGTGGTTTGGGGCAATATAGGAGTCCTGTTATTATAATTTTAGGGCTAGACTGAAGTGGAAGAATCCAAATCATGTTGTTATATCGAGGTGAGGTGGTGTTACTGTTCTGGCTTCCATGTTAAGATTTGTTTGTTGTATATGTATTTATTGAGCAATCACGATATCATGTTTACTTAGGAGTCAATACAGAGGCAGTCCCTAAATAAGGGTACCTTTAGAATGGGGGCGTGGGAAACTATTATTGAAGTTACCAGGTAATGATGTGGTGGTGAAGTGGGACAAATACCAGGGACGAAGCAAGAACAGACATAAATACAGTGTACAATTTGGCCAAGAGCCTGAACATACAGTGCTATGCATATTTACTATGCTGAAATTGGAGTGTGGCGTGGTCAGAGGTGAGAAAAGGTCAGCCAGTGGTCTGTAGAGGGGCGGTGTGGAGTGCCCATTCGATGACTAACAGGTGGAGGTTGAATCTGGTCTGGAATACTTCCTCTGTTGGGACATCTTTTGATTTCAGAGGGGATGCATTCCAGTGGATAGTGGCTAGCAGTGATAATGAGCGATGAGCGAAAGTGGAACGAGGTGCAAGGGAGTGGGGGACAGAGAGGTTGAGGAGAGAGGAGGATCATAGTGTGCAAGGAGGGTAGAGAGAGAGATGTAATTACTGAGATAGTGGAGCACGTCTGTGGATAGATTTGTGGATGAGAAAAAGATGGTATAGAGAGCTGTTTGGCATGAGTGAGGGTGAGTCAGAGAGTGAAGGGCAAGGTGTAGGTGTAGCTTGCAATTTCTGTATCTATTCCGAATCAGTGAAACATTCACTACTGCTGCCAATACACCCATGCTGTCTGCGCTGTCCTAACCGCATTTATGTCGCTGTGGCTTGTGGGTCCAGGTAATTCTTGTAATAATCCTGCCTGTGCCATACCGAATAAAGTTTTCTGTTGGTCATTGCATCCCAACCAAATGTTTTAGCTCGCTTTTTTGTGCTAATTGATTGTGATATCTTATTTGGAGTTTTGTGACAGTCGGGAGGGGGTGACTAGTGTAAACCGATAACCATATGACACGAGGTACCATTTTTCCAGTATCTTTTTAGTCCTTTAAACATCCCAAAAGTACGGCGGAATGAACATCTTTTGGACAAAGGACTAACTCCTTGCTGCTTATTTAACTATGATTTAATAATATCCAGATAATATCCAGAAACAAATCTCTTGACTTGTCCGATGTCAGGGCTGAAATGTTCAAGTCCTTGATATTAGAACGGTTCGTTTGGTTTTCTTGTACATTAATAGTTATAGTTGTTTTTTCAAAATATAAAGGTGACCTGTCTATTTTATACCAGAGTGTAGGTAAAACAAACTCATCTGCGTTTATTTTTTTACTTGCACCACATTTTGAGAATTTGACCCGATCTGTTTACCAGCAGACATATCACTCAGAGCTCAGGTTTCTAATAACGACTGTCAGCCCGATGGACGCATTTAATTTCACTTGAATGTCTCGTCAAGCCAAGAACATCTTTGAGTTGTTGTTTTTAAAGGTCTTCATTGTTTTCATTATAAACCAAACCTATTTCCCTTCATTTAATACATATAACTGTTAACTTAATTATTTGTGGCATTGGTGAAATACAGCACCAGTGCATTCACTTACATATCACTTTAATTTTAATAATGTTTTCCAGTATCTACTGTTTACCCTTTTGAATAATTCCTTTAAGCTTCTGAGTGCATTTAACTTAAGGTGGATATGAATCTAGCAGTAAACAGAATTCGGGTATCATGTTTTCTCCTCAAGTTAGTATACTTTCAGTGCTCTCATCTCCATCCCTCTTCCGTTGTGAGATCCCCAACTTAATGATTGCCCAGCATTTATTCTCGGGGCACCAGTGTTGGATGGTGGGCATATTTGCAGATATCCAACATTTAGCTATTCATATTTTCTTTTCGTGACATTCAATCGTGATAGCATCTGAGTAATTGTTTCCCAAAATGTGCACATTTTTGGGCATGTCCACAACAAGCGAGAAGGCTGTGCTTCAGTACTATGACATTATGGGTATTCCTACACGTGGTGGTGTCACAAGGAAACATATGTTCCTAGATAAAGCTATTACAGTATGTTGTATTCTTTTCGAATCAGCATAGCCAATCGATCTCCCCCATTTCACCTTACATCTAAAATGGGGAGTCTTCTCATCAGTTTTTAATGCTGGGCATATTCGTGATGGTCCATGTGAACCCGAGCCCAGATTCAAAAACGTTTTCATTGTAAGAGATTCTGTTGATTCATCAGGAAATCCAGCCCAGCATTCTGGGGCGCTTTAGTACACCGAGGCTCCCACAAACACATATAATAACCTCCATAGGATCAGCATTTTACTAAGAGCCATAATATGACCCAACATAGTACGTTTAGATCCAGATGGCAGTGTTCTGTGTAATCCTTCCACTACCCTGACAACGTTCTCCAAGAATTGGTCCTCCATCTCATGATGTATACATATACCCAAGCAGGGGTGTTGCTAGGTCTGGAAAAGGTCCGTGGCTACGCTGATGTCAGAACTGCGGGACTGGGGGCTAGCTAGCCTTTTGGTTGTAGCTCCTGAGATTCTATCCGGGGCTACAACCAAAAGACCATGGGCTATAGTCCCCTTAGCCCCCCCCCCCTAGCAACGCCTGTGTACCCAACTAGGTGAATGTTAAGTCGCCCATGCCAGAGTCAACTGGGCATTTTTGCCTCTGCAGTATGCTTCCAACTAGCTCCAGTTAATATGCAGTCCTGCACAATTCGCAAATGTCTCCATTATACCAAGTAGCTTGGAAACACTATGACCTGGCGGTCTCAGGAAAACTAACGGGTCATAAGCATATGAAGCTCTCTCACCTCACTTTTATGCCTCAGCCTGCTAGCTCCCTTCTTAATATGTTGCCTAATGGCCCCATACATTTTTCAAAAGGTACTGGAGACAGGGGCCACCCTGCCATAGCCCACTCTTTATTTCCCAGCTCTCCGATACTACTGAATCAATAGTTACCTTAGAAATTACAAAAGTATGCAAGGGGACAGCAAAGGCAAAGTAGCTTGCAAGGGTTCGGGCAACAGGAACAGGCACATGAGTCATAACAGGGCCAGTTAAGGAAGGGAACTCTTGAAGAATGGGCTAAACAATTCTGAAAGCAATAGAGTGATTGTGGGGGGAAACAGTACAAAGATGATATTGGGGATAGAGCCAGAAGGGAGACTGGGAATTGGTGGATGACAGATGGACTGTAAAGCAGCTGGAGAGTGAAGCATTGCCAAACTTGTAATTAGGCTTCTGAGAACTTGAAATAGGGCCTCATTACATGGTAGGAGGTAACCATGGCGCTAATAGCACCATGGCTGCCTCCAAAACCTTACTGACTCCGCCCTGGTGATTGGAGCTATTACAGCCCCATTCCGAGGTTGGCGGGGCCGGTAATTCCCCATTCACCAGGGCCCTTCCCCATTCGCATTTGAGCCCCCATAGGGCTCAATGGGAATGGGGAAGGCGCTAATAACGGTACCGCAATTTGCGGTACCGTTATTAGCTCTAAAGTCGGACACAGTAATACAATCTTCATTCTTTCAGTTCAAACTACCACAAAATGCCTATCAAGCCCACCAAATGAAGGGATTTATGGGAGGTACCAGCAGCCTCAACAGAAGTCTATGACAGCTAGTCGAAAGCAAGGGAAGTCCATGATTAGAAGACAAAGACCTGTGGTATAGACAGGAGCTATTGAGATCTGGTGACACAGTAAAGGGCATTGGGTCTAGACAAAAACAATTGGTATTTTTATTATTATCATTATTATTATTGTATTTATTGAGTGCGGACCTAGCTATGAGAAGTAACGGAGCGCTTTACAGAGGTATACAACAATACAGATACACAACGGACCACTTTTCAGATGTAACAACAGAACAGATATACAGGGGGGGGTCAGGATACAGAGGGGCACTAATTGTAGAACCGAAAGTGTAGAATCCAGGTATGGTGACCTATAGAATATACGCTTTGTCGTGCCTGCAGGATCAAAAGAACACATGACACCAGTTTTTTGTTGCTCTCACAGTGATTTTTATTCTGTTTTTTAAGGAAGGGTTGATTACAAGACAGCAATGCTTCCTGTCCTAGTTCAGGACAATGTGCCGCAACATTTTGTTGGGGAATGACTTGGTCGAGATGGAATTAATCTCAGATGGGTTGCCCCTGACAGCTGCTGCAGTCACTAGATCACAGGTACCACAGTGTCTGACTGTTAGTCAGTTACCCAAGCTGAAGGGGAAACCCAAGGATGAACAGAAGAGTAAGAAGACCACCTCTGTGAAGGGGGCACCTTCTCTTCCTGCTGTTTTACAGCACCCACTGTGGCCCCAGCTCCTGAGGGACTATTCCCAGTGGTGACCCTTGACTCAACTCCAGAGGGAGAAGAACCAGAGAACCCTCCTCAGGGAGAGGTACTCAACCCAGAGGCGCACACAGACCTTCAATGCCTACTGGCTGGCTGAAGGTGGGCCCTCTAAGGGGGATTTTTTGTAAGTGTCAAAGAAAGTGCCACTCTCTTGAAGAAAACAGGCCCAGGCCCAAGGCAAGTTGCCTAGGTCATTTAAGATCTATTGGGAGGGTGAGTTCCTTTACAGAGCTCCTTTACAGTGAGCCCACTTAGCTTGAACCTGGTGCAGTCAAGAGGTTGTTTGTACCCCAGGTTTACAAGCCCATCCTGTTTCAGTTGGCACATGAGGTGCCCTTAGCTGGTCATCTTGGCACCAAGAAGACTAGGCAGAGGCTCTCAGCCCACTTCTATTGGCCTCGAATGGGAGTAGAAGTGGAAGCCCACTGCAAGACCTGCCCAACTTGTCAGTTGTCTTGCAAGACTCGCGGTAGTGCAGCCTTTGCCAGTAGTTGGCACGCCGTTTGAGAGAGTGAGCATCAACATTGTTGGTCCCCTTGACCCTCCCATATCCGGTGGACAAAGGTTTATCTTACTACTGGTTCATCAGGGCACCAGGTACCCTGAGGCTATACCCCTTTGGACCATTACTGCCAAGGTGGTTGCCAGGGCTCTCCTGGGAATTCTTACCAGAGTTGGTTTCCCTGAGGAGGTGATCTCTGACAGAGTAACCAACTTCATGTCTAGTGAAGCCGGTTAGCCTCTCTTTCAACCCGATCTAAGCACTTATGTGCTAGATCGACTGCCCCCGCAGCCAAAGGCACACTTAAGGAAAGCCCATCAGTGCCCGTCCGTGCCAGGGACGTGCGGAATGTGCATCATCACTCCTATACTAGATGTACCTTGCTATCCCTTGCACCTATTAACACCATATTTCCTAGTGGATACAGTGATGACTCACTGAACACCTGCTCCGCCTCATGTGATAATGAGCTGGTGGAGGGACCGTCCTCCCGTTCCCCCTCTTTACTTCTATTAAACTGTTACGCTCACCTGGTTCCCACAGGGGCATCAATCGGACCCGGACAGCTGCGGTCTCCATCGACGTGATGGAGTGAAGAGATGACAGTCTGGACTGGCCCGCCTAATCTTGTCTGCTGGACTCGTAGAAGTATTCTCCTGCAAGTGGAGAAAGGGATTTAGCCACCCGTGGACTTTAGAGATGTGCCCCCCCCCCAACTGTTCTCGTTCTCCCCACTAATCACCTCCGATATCCACTCTTGGTAACCTCACCTTATGTTTTTAAATGATGAGCTCTCCATCCTGCATGGCATGCAGGGGCGCGTAGATACCAGTTACTTCACTGGTTTGCAGGTACTGGAGGAGTTCCGGAGTTATATTGACTCCAGTGTCTATAAAGTTCAAAGAGTTCAATATGTCCGATGTTCACTCTTGTTCCATTCCCTCGTTAGGTTGCAGCTGGGTCCAAAAGAATATTGCCTGGAGGCAGCTGATGGCGTTCAGGTAAGAGTCTGTATTACCAAACACTGTCCGGTAAAAGTTACATGAGTTTAACTTGCTGTTTTCTCTCCCTTTATAGGTGCGGCATAGAAAGATGCAGCGAATTAAAGGATAATACCTCCGGTGGTAAAGCAGGTAAGCCTATGGTGGCAAAGAGATTGTCTTTGTCAGTTTTCTCGGCTCACCTTGTTATTCCTTTTGTTTTCCCCCCAGGTGCTGGGTTTCGACGAAGAAAATGATGGAGGCAGCGCCGAGCTGAAAGATGCGGTGGACTGGTGAGTATAACACGGCGCTGCTGCTGGCGAAGCGACGCATGCTGAAATAATGTCCTTTTCAGGCTCGGAGATGTGCTGGGTCCGAAATCAGGTAAAGAATCAAATAATGTCCGTGATCTAACCTCTTCTCCTTTCTTTTCCTTTTGTCTAGGAGCTCCGGATTCGGGCGGGCGTGGCGGAAGACTGGATGCTGACTTGCAGACACGGTGAGCGTTACGCTGCTGGATGCAGAATAACACGAAGCATGAGCTGCTGTTCGGGCGTGGTTTAAATAGCCTGCAAAGTAGTCCCAGGTAAGAAGTTCCCCAGAACCACACCCGAGTAAAAAATAGTCCCTGTAATAAAATAGTCCCATCTAGGCCTCACGTTGGCTTGGACTCATTTGAAGCATGGTCTGCATAAGGTAAGTAAAGTCTATGAGCCTGGCGCCTATGCCGCCAGGACTGATTTCTATGATGAGCCTGGCGCCTAAGGCGCCAGGACTAAATCCAAACAGCCCCCAGCCGGGGCTGTTGGGGTTTTAATGAGTATCTGGATGCCTGCTCCCGGGGCTGATGGACTTGATCCGGATGCCCGGGGGTAGGCATCATGACATAAACACACGCTCCCAGCCCACCCATGCAGACGAAATATGTGACCTCCTGGCAAGCCGCCAGCCAATGATGCTGTGCCTCACAGAAACCTGGCTCCTTCCTAGCTCATCAGCAGCTCTCGTCCAGGCTATCCCTGCGGACTACCGCATTATTCATCATGACCGCCCCCCACAACATGGAGGTGGGGTCGCAATCATTTATCACTCTGACTTTGATGCTGCACAGCTGAGCTGTCCCCACAAACTCAATATGGAGGCACTTTTATTTAGATGTGCTATTTCTCCTACATGTCTATGTCATTTTATCCTGATCCTGACACCCAAAGTATGGCTACGCTCCTGGCGCTCTATTAGCACTCAAGGGCTGGCTATGCATCTAGCCTCCAGATGTAACCCAGCATCGCCTATTACTCTCTCACGACTGTCCCAACTGTTTCAGGATATGGAAGATCAATTAGCGCCACTGAAATTGGTACAACTGCAGAGATTACCTTCCCAGCCCTGGTTTTTAGACCAACTTAGATTGACTAAATTGAGAGTCCGACAGACTGAACGCAAATGGCGTAAGTCCCACTAACCCCTCCTCAGAGAGATGTATAAGGCTTGCCTTTCTTCCTATTTGGTGGATATTAAAACCGCTAAAGCATCCTACTTATCATGTAAGATCGAAGCTGCGCTGTGCCAACCTGTAACGCTCACCTGATTCCCACGGAGGCGCGGGTCTTGGCAGGAAGCTGTCTGTGACTCGAAAAGTGATGTGCAGGACTCGATTGGCTTCTGGGGTCGAACCTCTTTGCACTGTGTGTCGGACTCGAAGAGTGAGGTTTCTGCAGGTGAAAGAATATGGGGGTTAATGGTCTGGGTTGTTGAATGTCCCTCTCTCTCTCTCTCTCTTCCCAGCTTTTTCGTAGAGCCCCCAGGTCAACGTGCTCACCTTATATAGGTGAATGCTGGGCTCTCCATCTGCGTCTGGTGCAGGGTGCCATTGCCAGTTCCTTCACTGGTGAAACACAGGCCTCTTGAATTCAGAGGATGGTTACCGTCGTTATCTGCACGAGCGGTGAGTCTCTGGACACCTTTTGTCTTTATAGTCTTTACATGCGTGGCACGTTTATATGCAGACTCTGTATAATGCCTTTCCCTTATGTATTGCAGGGCTCTTGAGATGAAAGATGAAGTGAAGCGGCTGGAAGTTCGTAAGTATGGCAAGCGCTCTAACTGTCTCTTTCCTTGCAGCTTAGTTCGTGTTAAAGAGACGCCGCAGAATTTGCAGGCTTTTTATTGCGACGAGCGTGATGGACGTAAGTAAATACATGCTTAATGTCTTTTCTTTTGCCTTTCAGATGTTGGGTTGCAGGGCCGGAGTCCGCGGAATGCCAGTAAGTTGTTAACGATACTTTGTCTTCACAGGCGGCGATGCAGAACGAAGAAATCCAGAATTCACAGCGTGCCGGTAAGTATGGCAATGCTTTTGTTCTTGCAGGTGGAGATGCGGCGTGAAGAAACGGCCGCAGCCGATGGATCAGGTAAGTAAGCGCTGCGTGTAGAGTTCGCCTTGCTAACCTGTTGTTTCTGTTCTTTGCAGGTGCTGATGATGTCTGGATACTGAAATGGTAAGTAGGATTCTTGCAGGTCCAGGATCGGAAGAAGAAAGGCCGGAGCAGACTCGGTGAGCGTTCTGCTGCAGATGCAGAGTAACGCGAAGCACGCTTCATCTGTCGGGTGTGGTTTAAATAGCCTTGGAGTGATGAGGCGTCTTCTTCCACGGCCCTGCCTAGGTAAGAAAAGAGTTCCAGTTTCCAGAAGAGTTCCAGTGCTGTATCCAGGGAGTGGAGCTGCCCCACCCAGGTAAGAAAGTAGTTCCTGTTCTCAGATGGCTTCTAAGTGGCTGGTAAGTAAGCAGCATGGTCTGCTGCAGGTAAGTCCACACAAGCATCTTCACACCTATTATGAGCCCGGCGCTTCCAGTGCCGGGACCAATGGTTTTGATGAGCCTGGTGCCACCGGCGCCAGGACAAGGTCCAAAAGGTCCCAGTGGGGAACCGGCTGGTGCTTAGGATTAGGGTTAGGGGCCTGCTTCCAAGGACGTTGGGCTGGTCCTGGCTCCTTGGAAGCAGTGATCATGACACAACCTAAAACTCTGTTCTCTGTGGTGATCTAATTTCTTCATTACAAAGATTAACGATATATGGACAAATATTGCTAAATCCATAACTACACCCCCTGGTATAATGAAGGCCATTTCGAATGCCACTCACCCGAAAGTCTTACTACATGGTCCACTTTCCAGCTGTTTATAGAACAAGGAGTACTAGCTGCCATCCAAAGGATTCAATCCTCTTCTCCTTCTGACGCTATACCAGCTGAGATTATCAAACAAATTGCGCCGGAACATTTACACATACTGACAGTAGCCATGAATGACTCATGCCAATCTGGATTGGTCCCTCCTGAGCTGAAATATGCCAGGGTTGTTCCACTCCCTAAGAAGCCGTCACTTGACCCCACTGTCTAAGCTAACTTCCGCCCTATCTCCCTGCTGCCCTTTCTATCTAAACTCCTTGAATCTCTGGTTGCACCCTTACTTTCTTCTTTTGTGGAAACCTCTAATATACTTAACTCTGCACAGGCCTGTTTTAGACCTGGCAGAGGCACTGAGAGTGTGCTAGTCTCTGCCCATGATGACATGTCCAGGCTGGTGGACTCAGGTGGGGTGGGGGCCCTGATTTTATTAGACTTGTCAGCAGCATTCGACACTGTCGACCCCACCCCATCCTGTTATCTCGTCTTTCCCAGATAGGCATATCTGGCCAAGTACTGGCCTGGTTCACCTCATTCCTGGCAGACCGTACGCAAACTCAAGCTATGCCACCTTTGCTTGCTACTCCCTGTCTTGTCACGTGTGGTGTCCCTCAGGGCTCGTCCTTGTCTTCGATCTTATTTAATATCTATATTTGGGCCTTGGTGTGTATCATATGCTCCCACAGCCTCAATTGCTACTCTTACGCCGACAACAACTAAATCCTGATCTGGTTGGACCGTGATCGGGCAGAGGTGTCGTCGTTCCTTCAGAGCTGGATGGACCACAATTGGCTCAAATTGAACAGAGACAAGACTGATGTCCTGGTCGTTGGGTGCCCTCCTGATCCCTCACTTTGGGTTTCTTCTTTCTGGCCTTCTTCCTTTGGTCCTCTCCCCACACCGGTTAGCAAGGTGAAAAATCTGGGGGTCATCATTTCTACTTCTTTATCCATGGCGAACCAAGTCACAGCAGTTTGCCAAGCAGTCCATTATCAACTTAAGGTGCTGAAGAAGGTGCTCCCTCTGATTCAGGAGCATCTCCGCCCTCTGGTAGTTGCGGCTCTGGTTTTATCCCGCTTGGATTATTGTAATTTGCTGTACTTGGCCCAACCGAAGGGTCTCTTACAGCGATTACAACGCCTACAAAATCTAGCAGCTCGGATGCCAACTGGGACTCCTTACGGAGCCCATATTACTCCGTTGTTACGATCACTGCACCGGCTCCCGGTGGGCCAGCACATCAGATTCAAAGCCCTGTGCATAGTTCACCGAGCTCTCTATCTTCAGGGCACTGAATTTCTTCAATTCAAATTCAACCGCTATTGCCCTAGCCGTTTGCTGCGCTCTTCTTCTACAGATCTCCTTATTGTACCTAGGTTTCGACATACAAGGGTGGTAGGCTGCGCCTTCTCCATCGCTGCTGCCAATCTGTGGAATGGGCTGCCACTCCCTCTGAGAAAATTATCTAACCACTTGGCTTTCAGAAAGTCGCTTAAAACAGTGCTTTTCTAGGTGTCAGTTGACACACTCCGGCCCCTTGTTTGAAAATGGTCCTACTCTCCAGCGCCTAGATACCTTCAGGAGGCTGTGCCCTTTAGAAATGTACCTAACATAACATAACAAGGAGAAGATGCCTTTCTCATCCCCCGAGGGGCTCTACCAGTTAAGAGTCATGTCTTTTGGGTTGAAGAATGCCCCTGCCACCTTCCAAAGGTTAGTCAACCATGCTTTCAGTGGACTGGAGGCCTTCTGTCTTGCCTACCTAGATGACATTGCTGTCTCCAGTTCCACCTGGGAAGAGCATTTGACTCACTTGGATAAGGTGTTGCATGCCATGAAAAGGGCCAACCTCACTATCAAGACAACCACATGCCAGATAGCACAGGGGAGAGTTACCTAACTTGGTCATGAGGTAGGAGGGGGATAAATCCAGCCTCTCCCTAGTAAAGTACAAGCTGGACAGGACTGGGAGACTCCCTCTACTCAAACCCAGGTGAGAGCTTTTTTGGGCCTCACTTGGTATTACCGAAACTTCTATGGTGCCAGACTATGGCACCCTAGCTGCCCCTCTGACAGCTCTAACATTCCCCAAGCAGCCTAAGAAGATTCATTGGAGTGTAGACTGTCAGAG
Source organism: Ambystoma mexicanum (assembly GCF_040938575.1). NCBI lineage: Eukaryota > Metazoa > Chordata > Amphibia > Caudata > Ambystomatidae > Ambystoma > Ambystoma mexicanum. Next base: position 738,869,962 of record NC_090923.1, on the reverse strand, counting down.
GACCTTTGATGGCGTGAAGGAAAGTCTATGCAGGGCACCGGTCTTGTGTGCCCCTGACTACAACACACTATTGTGCAAACTGATGCCTGTGACACTGGAATAGGTGCTGTCTTGTCTCAGCTGGATGACAAAGAAAGGGAACACCCCATAATTTTAATCAGTTGGCAACTTAAGGGCAGGGAACTTAGGTGAGCCACAGTTGAAAAGGAATGTTTTAGCATCATTTGGCCACTTAGGCATTTTAGACCTTACAGGATCTGCCTTTAAGGTCCAAACTGACCATAAACCCTTGAAGTGGCTTATCCAAATGTAGAATGACAACCACAAATTGCTCAGTAGGTCCATTAGCCTGCAAGGGCTAGACTTCGCCATTGAGCACAGGCCAGGGAAGAGTCACGATAAAACGGATGGCCTTTCCAGAAGGTGTGTTGACTGTCTGGATGAGGGTAACAATCTCGTGGAAGATCAGGTGCCCTAACCTCAGTCTGGGGGTGCGGTTTGATGCTGGAAATACCTTATGGAGAGCCAGGGCCTCCTGTCTTTGTCCATCCACTTCTCTGAGTTATGTTTTCTCTATGTTTTCTACCATGGAGGTCCAGCCTGGACCTCTGGCAATGCAGCTCTTCATTTTTATCTTTTTTTATTTTTTTGTTAATTTGTTTATTTATAAGACAGCACACAAGTGATCATACAAATTAACATCCAAATACCTTGCTAACCCTCAGCACAAGGCATCAGCATTTTCCCCCTCTCACTCCCCGGTAACCCCGCCGGCAGCCATCACTCTCAGTCTGACTGAACTAGACTGTGTGCCAGTTGCTCATCCTGCCAGTGCACGGCCCTCGCGATTAGGTGTGGCTTATAAGTTAGTGCCGGGTAATTTCGATCATAGTCCAAGAACGGTCCCCAAATGTTCGCAAACCAGTGAATGGTGCCTGCCTTGGCTGCGGTAACCTTCTAGGCTATCAAAATGTCCCAAAGCTTAATTCACCAAAGAGCAAAGGTTGGGTAATGAGGGCCGCCCTCCTGCTAGATCTCGAATAAGAGCCCGGGATCGGGTGCCCTAAAAAGATGGTTTCCATGGTCAAAGGGATTACCACTTGCGTAATGTCTTTTATTGTAGCGAGGCACTGGGACCAAAATTCCCCAATCCTTGGACACGACCACCACATGTGGATATAGGACCCTGGGAGTCCACAGCGACGCCAACATTGGGGATCTAGAGCCTGGTAAAAGTGATGTAAGCGGAGTGGGGGATAGTACGAGCGCAGGAGCAGCTTATGGGCACACTTTTGATTGGTAATACAGAAGGAAGATGCACGGGTTCTGGACCAAATATCTACCCAGGTTTGGTCCTCTGTGGAGTGTCCTAGGTCTGCCTCCCAGTGTAACATGTAGGAGGCCTTGGCGACAAGGGGGTCATCTTGCAGTAATTTATAGAGAGTGGAAACCTTCCCCTGGGGTGGCAGGTCATTCACAGTGAGTTCCAGTGGAGCGGGGGCTCGGGTTGCTGCCGATCGCATCAGGGGGTGGGAGCACCGATGCCGCAATTGCAAATTGGTGAACCTGTCTGTTTCCTCTAACCGGAACGTAGCCTTGCATTGTTCAAAGGAGCACGGGTGGCCCTCCTCAAAGAGTTGTCCTAGAGATTCAAGGCCTCCCGCCACCCAATTCCAAAAGTTCAAAGGGCAGGATCCCAGCAAAAAGGCTGGGTTGTGAAAGATTGGGGAGGAAGGGCCCAGGCCCCCCGAAATGCCTCTATGTTTCCGGCCCAGGCCTTCACTAGATGTTTAGTGGAGGTCAGTATTTTTGGCCAGGTTCGACGGAGCGGAGGGGGGCTGAATGGGAGAAAGTGAAGAGGGAGAAGGAGACGGGATTGTTCGATCTCCACCCATTTCAGGCGCACCGAGGCAATCACCCATGCCTGTATGTGGGCTAGTTGTGCAGCTATGTGATACCTACGGATCTCAGAAACACCCAGTCCACCCAGTCTGGAGCTGCCCATCATGGTTCTTGCATCATGGGATTTGTGGCTTCTTGGCCCTCCAGATGAAGCTAATAATCTTCCTTTGAGACGCTGGAAAGGGGCAAGGGGGATCGAAATAGGCAGAGAGGAGCAGGCGTAGAGGAACCGAGGGAGGAGATTCATCTTGCAAGACGTAATGCGGACCAGAAGCGAGATCTCGTGCGAGAGCCAGCGGTTCAGGTCTTTTTCAAGCTCTTCAAAGAGGGGGGGCTTTGCCCGATAGACGTCATCTGGACGGGCCAGGATCTGCACCCACAGGTAAGGGATCTTTTTGACACTCCATTGAAATGGGCATTGCTTCTCTAGGGATTCTCTTTCCCCTGGACTTAACCCAACTCCCAGGCCACCGAGTTCTCGAAAACCTATGAATTTCAGTCAGGGCCAGGTTCAAGGAGGCAGCGATGTTCGTGATGGCCAATAGCACATCGTCAGCATAGAGGGCAATTTTATGTTGAGAGGGGCCTACATGTGGGCCTTTGATCCGAGGATTAAGGCGGATGTGTTGGCCCAAGGGCTCCATAGCTAGGGAAAACAAGAGGGGGGATAAGGGACAGCTTTGTCTAGTTCCACAGGAGAGAGGGATAGGATTGGATAGGAGGCTATTGACTCTCAAGAGGGTCTTAGGGGACTGGTAATTAACTAGGACCAGCTTTTGAAATATTGGGCCAAAATGGAAAGCTTCGAGGGAGAGGCGCAGGAAGGTCCAGTCCACTTTATCAAAAGCTTTAATTGCATCTAGGGCCAATAGAGCGAGTTCCTGGTTGGCTACATCTTTTAAATTCAGGGCTCTGCGAATATTGTCTCTCGTTGACCTGTGATTTATGAAACCTGTTTGGTCTGGGTCTGTGATATCAGGGAGGACGAGGGCCAATTGATTTGCCAGGATCTTAGAATATATATTGGCATCGAGGTTTAGTAATGAGATGGGCCTATACGAGTTGTTGTCCCTGGCATCTTTCCCTGGCTTAAGGATGAGGACTGTAATTGGCTCCTGCATGGAAGGGGTGAAAGATCCCGTGGTAGCAAATGAGTTAAAAAGGAGAGTCAAGGGGGCCTCCAGCTGGGGGCTGAAGATTTTATAAAATCGGGTGGAATACCTGTCTGGGCCTTGGGCTCTGGGCTTGAGGGCCTTAATGGCCGCATCGACTTCCTCACCTGAGATGGGAGCCTCAAGAGCTTGCCTTGCCCTCGCAGTGAGGTGAGGGAGAGTCGTGTCTTGCAGGTAGTCCCTTTGCTCTGCTGAGTCCCTGGGTGATGCTGTCATTGTCTCTGAGAGGTGGGCCACCGCCAGTCACAGCTTGTCCTGCTCTGCGCATTGGACTGTGCCATGGGGTCACGGAGGCCCAGAATAGTGTTTCTTTTCTTGGCCTTGGCAAGCTTGTCCACCAGCATTTTATTTGCTTTGTTGCTTTTGGTGTAGTACCACTGATTAGTTTTGGTTAGTAAGTGCGCTGTGGTATCAGCATAGTGTGCCTCCAGCTTCTTTCGTGCCGCCTGTAAAGGATTTCGGGGACCAACCCTTCCGCTTATTGGTGGCCTGAGCTTCAAAAATTTCATTCTCCAGGGCTATGCAGGCTACATGTCTGCGTTTGTGGAAGGCCGCGCCTTGAGCGATCAGTTCCCCTCTCACCACAGCCTTGATGGCTTCCCAGGTGTTAGCCGGGGACGTGCCCTCATTCCGGGTTTCCGTGAAGACATTTTTAATCAACTTGGCTATGGAGTCCCTTACCGCCATTTCATTTAAGATGGGGTCATACAAGTTCCACCAGCGATGGGGAGGGTTATCGGGATCATGTCTCGAAGAGTTAGCGTGACCGGGGCGTGATCAGAGAGGACTCTGGGTCCAATGGTGACATTGTCTGTAAAGGCCAGAATATGGTGGGGGTTTAGCAGCAGGTCGATCTGGGAAAAAATTTGATGCACGTACGAATAGAAAGAGAAGTCTCTCTCATCCATGTAGATTACCCTCCAGCCGTCCACGACATCCAGGGTCTGAAAAAGAAGAAGAAGGCTCTTTGCCAGCTTTAAGTCTCTGGCGGGGCCTCTGTTAAAGTCCCCTCCAATAATGACTTGTCCCTCAATGGAGGGGTGCAGGTAGTTTTCAAAGCCCTCTATTGTCTTGCCCCTCCCTACCTATCCTCCCTTCTTAATTTCTATACTCCTTCTCGTTCTCTCCGTTCTGCAGATCACTCCCTTCTCTCTTTACCTCCTTCACTCTGTGCCCCTTCCTGCTTCCGCTCCTTCCACTCACCCCCTTAGTTTCTTTTTCTTCCTTTTCTCCATTGAAGCCACCTCCACCTTCACCTCCTACCCCCCTCTCTCACTCTGGTCACTCTCCATTTGCACTTAACCTCATAAATAATGTAAATTGTTCCTTGTACTGTTTTCTGGTTTAGATTTAATGTCATGTATTGCTTGTTGTATTTTCTTGTTCCTCATGTAAAGTGCCTTGGATTAAAGCACTATATAAATTAAAATAAATACAAATAGAACTCCTCCTGGTTATCATTAGGAGCGTAAACTGAAACGAGGGAGTAAACTTGGCCGAAGATAAGGCATTTGACTGCGATGAAGCGGCCCTCCGGGCAGTGCAATGAGTCTCGGATTTGTGGCCTGACATATTTTGCAAAGAGGATTGCCGTTCCCCCCTTCTTAGTGCCGTTGGAAGCCAAAGGTTGCAGGGGAAAAAAGTCTACTGCGAAGGCGGGAGAAGTCTGCTGAGATCAGGTGGGTCTGTTGCAGAAAGGCCACTGAGGCTCCCCCATCCTGCAAGCCTTGAAGAGTGCATTTCCTTTTTGGGGGGGAGTTCAGGCCTCTAACGTTTAAGGAGACACATTTTAGTTTCTGGGGCGGGGCAGGATCCTCTTGCGTCGTTGTGGTTCCCAGGGGTGATGGTTGCGAAGGGCCGGAGTCAGCCATTGTCCAGAGGTGCGTTCATAACAGGATCATTTTGTGGCTGGGATTCTTTAAGTAGCCTCCAACGGGAGGCAGGGTCTTCCAACATTGACTTCCAACGGAAGGCTAAATCTGAACTTGGGGGACCGATTTTGTCTCATCGGAGCTCCCCTTAGCCAACATGGCTATAGCCAGCCAAAAAGGTTGGATTTCACTGCAAGGGAAATATGGTGACATGGGCCGCACGGGGCCCGCAGCAGCTTTTGGTAGCCTGCGTTCCATTGCTGTATGCGCTTCAGGGACCCTCCCGGTCCTTATTTAATTCTACGATTTCTGTGCACCCTTGGCCAGGATGCTGTTACGCTCATCTGATCTTCACGGGGGTGCCGAATGGAGCTGGACGTTCTGGTGATTAGTGGTTCCTTGTGCCCCCCTCTGACTTCTTCACAAAAGCAGGTTTGCCTAAAAATGTTAAATCAAATGTTACCCAACCATAAGGACGAGGGGAACTCCCACTTCCCGTGACCTCCTCTTGCACCCCTCTGCTATGTCTCACCTTTGTATTGTGAATGGCGGGCTCTCCGTCCTGCGTCTCGATGCAGGGGTGCGTAGTAGTTCTAGGATCTAGTTACTTCACTGATCCTGCAGAGTTCCAAACAACTGTGACTCAACAGTTAAGTCTCTTTCCAATGGTATCGATTGCTTAAGAGTTCAAGTTGTAAAGTCCACTCCTGTGCCCCTTCCTACAGGTTTCCTCTCGTGCTTAATATGGAGCGAGGTCCTTTTCAGGAATGGTAGCTGGCTTCCAAAGGTAAGTTTTGCGCCAGCGCTATGCGAAAGTCTTTCCCCACGGTTTTGTTCTCTGCACAACTAACCTGCTGTTCTTTGCATTCTTAAGGTGTGGAATCTCCAGAACAGAGTTTGCGTGAAGATGTATTGCGGGTCCACGAAGAATTGCTGTCTCCGGGTGAGTAGCGGCGTTGCGCGAGATATTAAGTCTAAATGAGGCTTTCCCCACTGCGCGGCTACCCTGATGTCTTCTTTTATGTTTTGCAGCTCCGGAGCGGCGATCGGATGATGGGCTGCGATCGCGTGATGGTGCTCCGATGGACCGCTGGACTGAGCAGGCTTCTGGTAAGTACTAGCGTTGCGCTGAATAGCGATGTAGCTTGCGTGGTCTGCGCAGCTAACCTGGTATGCTCTCCCTTGCAGCTCGGCAGTAACAGAGACTCCAGGAATACCAAGATGGAAAAATCAGCTAAGTGTCTTGTTCTGCTCTCTTTTCTCTCATTCTTCCTTGCAGGTAGCTTAAGACAACTGGACGGGCGTAGCTGAAGACTGGCCTGGAGTTTGCAGACACGGTGAGCATTACACTGCAGGAGTGCAGAATAACACAAAGCGTGTTCTATACGGCGTGGTTTATATAGTCTTCAGAAAGTAGTCCTTAGGAAAAGTAGCCCCAGCAACCACACCCAAGCAAATAGTTCCTTAGGCAAGTAGTCCCTGCAGCCCATTTCAGATTGGTTTACACGTGCTTCACTGGGTTTGAAACTTGTCATGTTGGTGATGGCAGTATGAGCCTGTATGGACCGTGACAGCACTCCCCCCCCAAGGCCCCTCCCAAGGTGGTTTGTCCTACTGGTCCAGGTTTGGTCGGGTAGTTTCAATGGAAACGGTTTACTAGGCGTGGTGCATGAATATAGTCACTTGGTTCCCATGATCTTTCTTCGGGACCGTAGCCTTTCCTGTCAACTAGATAGAAAAGTTTTGATTTGACCCACTTTGAGTCCATAATTTCTTTCACCTCGAATTCTGGTTCACCATCTACCAAAATGGGTCTTGGCGGTTTCGTTATCTGAGTTCCTGGTTGTACTGGTTTCAAAAGGGAAACGTGGAATGCAGGGTGGATTCACGTGTTTGGAGGAAGCTCCAGTTTTACTGCCACAGGATTGATGATGGCCTTGATGGTGTATGGTCCCAAATATCTGGGATTAAATGTGTGGGTTCCTTTCAGTGGTATATGTCTTGAGGCTAACCAAACCTCATCTCCAACCCGATATTTCGGAGCTTCGCTCATATGTTGATCTGCAAATCTCTTGTATCTCTCTTTAGCTTGTTTTAAATGTTCTATTGCTCTTTTGAAGGCTTGGGTGATGGTTGTGTGCAGACTGCTTACGGCAGGCATTTCCAGATGTTGAGGTGGGTCGAGTTCTGAGGTTCGTGGATGCATTCCATATATTGTATAGAATGGAGTTTTCTGAATGTATACCTGAAGGTATACCTGAATGTATAGCATGGTTTTCTGAATGGGGACTTACCGGGTCCTCCAAGGTTGGAATGACCCAGTAATTCCCCTTTCAGAGACGCCGGACCCGGACTTTGGTTTGGAGGCAGCCATGGTGCTAATTGCACCATGGCTGCCTCCAATCTCGGAATGACCCCCATGGATGTTAACATCTCTACATATTATAAAGTCGATATGCTGATGTTTGGCGGCTGTGCATCTAGAAAAATGTTGTCATTAATAGCGGCAAGGTTCCAGTAAAGATTTTAAATTGCTATAAATCTAGACTGGGGCGAACATGAGGGAGGTTGATTACGTTGGGTGGAATCAGTCTTCCTTGGTATTATCGTATTTTGGAGCCAAGGATTGGGGTTTTCAGGATCAACCACACTCCAATTTTGGTCAATTTTAATCATCGTAAGAAGACCTGAGGATGGTCTTCCTTCATTTCTTTGTATTGCAGGATTTAGGAGTGTAATGAAGCCATTACAGCTAGGCAATTTCGTGAGCCACGTTTCTTGCAAGCATATAATTTGAAAGGATTCAGGTTCGGGGGCAGGAAGGTCGAATAAATGAGAATGGCTGCGCGTGCTCCATAAACATAGGGACCATCTGGATGGAATTGATGTTTTAGTGGTTATGAGTTGGAGTTCCTGTTGTTGAGCTGAGCTGTACGGTCTACATCCAAATCTCGCCATATGAAGTGTTTAGTGTAAGTGTATCTCGTCTGGTATTGGGCACTTTCTCTAAGGAGGTCCCGATCATTAATTCCGACATAATCGGCATTCTTCGTTGTATGGTGACCTTGTTCTTTAACTCTGTTCTGTCGAGATCTTGAAATACAAGGTTCACGGATAGAGTTTTCCTGTCTTGGTATTTCGTGGATTTGATTTCCTGAATGATGTCGACATCTGAATCCTAACTTTGATTAAAAAAAAGGCGCTCTGTAAAATCTGGTTCATTGCATCTATATCGTAGAGTTCAATGTTTACCTTGTCCAGAGTCTGTTCATCCTCAAATGTCACAACTTTGATGTCTTCTGATTTGATGGACCTTAGTTGGGGGATTACATGTAGTGAGAGAAGGATGTTTGTTCTATTAAGAATTAGATGGTCAAATTGAGGATGTATTGTATTCTCTTGGCCCTTGGGTCCACAAAGGTGGGTAACAACTTGTATTCATCAGTTGCTCTGGGATGTGTGGTATCGGAATGTGATGTATCTTGGACATTATGGAAGGTTTATCATGGATGCTGCGTGGTGAATTCCAGTTGGTCAGCGAGGAGTCATCTGCATCATGTTTCTCCTCAAAATCCCTTGGATTATCTGATGAATATTCTGAGGGTGTGTCTGATATATCTTCGCATGAAAGCTCGAGACCGTGGGACAATTGGGATGAGTTTGTAACATATTCGTCAAGTATTATTAGCAATGATTCATTAATAACAGACAAAATCTCCTCCATCTCCGAACGATCCATGTGAATGGATAAGTTGAGAAGGTCTTCTAGTTGTAGTTCAAAATCTTTTTGAGGAGATTTCCCAAGACCGCCGGGAAGTGGCTGATTATTAGCTGTTGTCCTCACAGCAGTTTTTTCTGTTCTTTTAAATGGAATTGCACTATTTTGTAGGCCTGGTGTAGATTTCTGCTGCGGCAAATTAATGGTCCTTAAGAAGGCTCTAGTGCCTGTTTGTTTATTAGTTGATTTTTTATTTATTTTACCTTTAGCAGGTTTTGGTCCAGTAGTAGATTTATTATTAGAGAATATTTGGAATATGTCGGCTGGGTTCTTCATTGGATTGGATTCCAAGGATTTTACTGTTGTTGGTTGTGATGAAGAGGGGTTTGATACTGCGATTTGAGCGGTCTTCACATTTTCCTGAAGGGGATGTATCTCATCCGTAGTTGGAAATTCAGCTGGTGAAGCTTTGGGATCTACATTCATAGGTGTCGGGTTAGACAATAACTTTTCAGCCACAACATAACAAGTGAGGTCAGTTGTGTTTTCTCTGCTTGTTCTGATCCGACCAGTTCGAACAATCTTGTTTGCCATTGGCGAGTTTGTTCTGCTTCAAAATCGAGTCTCTTTTCTATTGTAGCAATGAAGTTCTCGATGTAGATCTGTTTGGAGTGGATAAGCGCTAGTAATGTTGCTTGATCTTTAATATTGTCGGTGTTGGTTTTGTGTATCTTCAGAAAAGGAATCATTTATTGCGAAATGATGGCTAATAATATATTTTGTAAGTCCATCATATTTGTTGGAATCCTCTGTTGGTGTGTGTCTTCAGGGCCATTGCATTGGTATCTAGGCTCTTTGGGGTCAGCTTCATGTAGTGAAGGAGGTCTAGGACCGTTGTTAGTCTAATTGTCACAAGCCGTGGGCAAAATGGTCTCTTCAATTTCAAAAGTAAATTGCATTGGTTCAGTTTTCATCGACGACATTGGCATCTGTGCCTTTCCATTTGACGCCTGTGTTCCATAGGAACCAGACTAGTGTTGTCTGGCTGACGGAGTCGAGGTGACGGGCATTTCAGGAGCCCGAGTCTGAAGTAAGTTTTCCAAAGACTTCTTTTCTTTTTTCAATGTTTGACATTAAGGACTTGATTTCTGTGATGTCTAGTGACAAGCGGGCCACTCTGGTGTTCGGTTTAAGGGCGTCTCGCATCATGTTGATTTCATTATGGCTGTGAGCATTGTAAGCTTGTATCCATTTCAACTTGGCTCATTTTGCCTTTTCTTTTTTTGAAAGATCAGATCTAGCTTGCCTTTGAGCTTTGATGCAGTGGCTTTGACAGCATCTGTCGAGAGAAGGTCAAAATTTGCTTGTATTGCCTGCTCAGTCTGCAGATCACATTGTAAGTGCGTCGATTGAAGAATCTGCAATGGTATCTCATTAGAGGGACTGGCTTTCAATGGAGCCATGGTCTGGTTGCTCATATTGGTCTTTGTGTCTTCTGTTGTCTTCCTTTCCTCAGGTGCCGCCTCAGGGGGGGATGGAGCTGGACTTTCTTTCGAAGGTGAGGCATCATGCTGGGATCCCAAGTCAGATTTCAAAGAAGTAAAAGAGCAGTGCATCTGATGCGGCACAGTCTGAACTACGGTAGGTTCAGAGAAGGACTTTGTTCTTCGAATCAACGGGATCATTGCAATTATATTGGGGAGGCAAGTGCCAGGGTGCACTACATGGGGCGGGGCCACACTGGCAGTGGAGCATGTTTCTGATGTTCCCACTGCGGGTCGAGGGGGGATGGGTGCTGCTAAATGGGCTTCTTGGGAACAAGGAGCGTCTGACACCTCTAGTCGGTGAGGGTCGTCTTTCAGCTTTTCAGCTTTTCAGATTTCTCTGACCTTTTAGGCGTGGAGCGCAGGTTACACAGGGTCAAATTGCCACCAGGGACTGTGCCTTTTGTCTGATTGACTTTAAATAAAACTTTTTCGATAGTTGGTTGAGATTCTGTGGACATTGGAACAGTCATTGGTTTTGCTCCTAGTTTCCCACGTTGTCTGGTTCATGGCCCTGCAGCATAATAAGAATTGTGCATAGAGATGAGCAAAGCAGAGTTTGGTTTTGCAGTCATTTCGTTGTCTGGTACACCTAGAAAGCGCGGTGCACTCAGGGAGTATCTGGAGTCACGATCAGGCAGATGAATGCACGGACGTCCACTGGCCTTACAGGGTAGTGACTCTGAGCCTTATACCGGACAAGATCCAAGAGGCAAACCCCTGCAGTCTCCTGTTCGTGGGGTTGGTTCTACAATGCCTTGAGGGTCAAAAACTTCAGGGTGGGCTTCCCTTATTTCCACTTCACCCCTGGTTGTTTGCTTGACAGAGAAGTGCAAAGGTTCAGGAGATTTGAGGCAGAGCAGCCTGTAGAAAGATACCAGCAACCACCGCTTCCCTGTAGATGAACAGTTGGCTAGGTCTCTCCGAACGGGATCAAAGGGGCACACCCCCACAGTATCCCATTTGTGTGTCTATTTCGCTTTCCATGGCACGGTGGATGCCAATGGGTCAGCGCAAGTTATGGTTGATGTTCAATGGACCTCAAGGGGGTCAATAGGCTGTGGATAGAGAGGTTTCAAGAGATTTCAAATTCAGTCAGCCAAGGCAGAAAAGCAAGCCGCCATTCTCTAGCAAGCAATTACTTGTGTACCTCCACCGGGCACGAAGCTGCTCACAGGACTGGGATAGCAACCCGCCGAGAGCGGCTCGGCCGGGGGCAGTCACAGGGTCCGCTAGATGGAAAAGGAGATTGTGCCCTGTTATGAACAGTGGGGAAGCCAAATTTGTTCGGGTTGGAAACAATAAGAGTCAGTACATGCAGTTTGAAGTGCACTTACCACAGAGAGCAGGCCCTTGTAGTTTCTTTGCTGGTAATGATATCGCCAGCCGCGACGGCTGCAGCTTCTCCTCAGACTGTAGGTACATTCTGAGCAGATGTAGGTGAACAGGAGAAATCGGGCACATCAGATATATTGCGTAGCAGAGAGCACGGCCGCGCAGTCTGCCGAGCCTGAAGAGCCGAAGACTCTGCGACATGAATGCGTGGCCCGCTCTGTGGGAAAGTAGAGTTCTTGAGCTGGCAGTCATTGAGCACAGAAAGAGGACAGGAGTCTCAACAAACAGCAGACAGGCAGACCTGAAGACTCTGTGACACAACTTTTCTATACAAAAAGCATAATAGTTATGAACCTGCAATTTACTCTCCAAATACCTACTTTTACCCTCCCCCAGCATGTCAATTCTTAAATTCGAAACGTGTTCAGATCAGCCAGAAATACATTTTAGCTTGCCATTACAATTCCCTATTAGCTCCCTGGCTGCCTCCAAAACCCTACCGACTCCTCCCTGGTGAATGGAGCAATTACCGGTCCATTCCAATGTTGGTGGGACCGGTAATTCCCCATTCACCAGGGCCCTTCCCCATTCCCATTTGAGCCCCCATAGGGCTCAATGGGAATGGGGAAGGCGCTAATAACGGTACCGCAAATTGCGGTACCGTTATTAGCTCCAGAGTCCCTTTGCGGGTCCCTGGAAAAACCAGGCGTTAAGGGAGGACCCGCAAAGGAAACTCGTAGTAGGGCGGTAAGTGATTACCGGCACCGGTGCCCTTACCGGTGCCGGTAATCCCTTACCGCCCACCTCGTAATGAGGCCCATTTTATTTTAACAAAATCGCCTTGAAATTATCTTTAAAATTACACATAAATAATGCATTGTGACTTGTGGCTGCTGAGAAAATGCATCAGTTATGATAGTCCATTTAAACTAATGGGAACCTTTCATATGTATGTAAATCTTCTCTCCTTTCTTCCAGCCATTTGCCATTCTGTTGTTTGAAGTTGGTAGGCTGCCGGTTGTAAATAATTGGGATGCATTAGCTAAACAGAGATCCCCCACTACAGATAATGAGCTAGGCAGGCTCTGTGATGTCACAAGGCCCTGCTGGCATCTCTCATCCTATCCTGTTCTCTGCAGTGGACCACCATTTCGATCTGAAAACTTTCTTTGTTCTTGTATTTTTTAAGTGTTCAGCCTCACTTGATTGTGTCACCTGTTTTCACAGTTCCTCCCTACATTCCAATCATGCACTGGCTCAGCCATTTTCCCTGCACAGAATGCGCCTTCAGAGACCACAGGTCTGGCCATGTTAGAAGTTTGCTTTCAACACCCTTAATTGCAGTTGTCATAGTGCACCGCCTTTTGATGGGTGACAGTTTCAGTGAAAATGCTGCATTTATCTTTCAGCAAGCAATGTGATGTGCTTTTCCACTCTGCACTCTGTTTACAAAATTATTTCTTCTGCTATCTCTCGATTTCTCTCACCTGAGTCTGATGAATCTCATTCCTTGTGATAAACTCTGTGGGATGCCTTTTTAGTCTTTGTCTTGTCTCAAAGTTTGTCTTTGAAGACATAGGGATGGTCCTGACCCACAGCCACTTTGACCCTCTGTATGCATTAACAAAAAAGGGCAAAGCGGCAGACAAGTGTGACTTGCCCAAAATATGGAGGGAAAAGCCTATAGGCATAAAAACCCTCTGTTCCAATGATTGACTCCTTACTGTAGTGAGAAGTACTCAGTAGTAAATAGTTGGATCCCAGTGAATATTTGTTGGCAAAAGCGAATTCCAGAAAGCAGTTGCTGGGTATATTGCAATTTAAGTAATAACGAGTGTGTAGACCCCAGCAAGGCATAAAGATAAAGCAGGAGCGAAAGAACAAAAATGCCATGAGAAGCGAGTTCACAAAAGTAGGAATGCGGCTTCCAAAAAAGGAAAAACCGCCACAGAGAGAGTCAGAGAAAGGGTAGCATAAGAGTGTTAGCATAGGAAAGCAAAAGGCAAAGGTGGCACGGCACCTGATAGCAAGAAAACAGCGTCTCACCAAAAGATCGAAGCAATGAGGGTTGCAACATGCTGAGTGTTGGCTGTTCTCTGGATTATGAAAGAAACGCTGTGTTAGGGGAACGCCATATTGGAAATAAACTAGACCGCTAGTTTCAGTCACTGAAAAAGTGATGTAGTACACAGCTTTCCTTCCTCCATCTGTGCCACAGTGACCATTGGGTCGCTGTGACAGTATGCCCCCTTCTCGCCTGGCTGGGTCCAGGCTTCCAAGAATATCGTCTATGGAATTGTGGAAGGAGGATAGGCGCATGGAGATGAGACACGGGTTGCCAAGTTCTTTCTTGGCAGGTATATCCCTTCCAATGCACAAGGTATTGCAGAGAACCCCTTTAATTTCCCGAGTCACATCTATGAGACACTTCATACTCCTTGGGTTCAGAGGAAGGAGGTGTTTGTTTGAAGGAGACTTTAGATCGATGGAACTTATCCAGAATGTAAGTCCTTAACAATGATGAATGTAAGTATGGGTGAATTCGTCTCCAGGAGGGTGGTAACTGTAATCTGAAAGCCACTGGATTCATCTTGGCAGTAATTGAAAAAGGTGCCACATAGTGGGGAGACAACTTAGAAGGTTGAATCAATCGGGGAAGGTATCTTGTGGAAAACCACACCTTTTCTCCAATGTCCAATGTAGAGTTTTTGCTTCGATGTTGATCTACATATTTCTTATTCTTGTCTTTAGACATCTGAAGATGTAGATAAGCTTTCTTGTGGTTTTCGGCAATATTTTTTAGAAGAGAGTCCAATGCATGAATGTTAGTTGGTGGACGAACAGACAGGGGAAGAGTCTTGGGATGATAGCGGAATGTATTGTGTTGTTATATGAGAATTCTGCTAATGGTAACTTATCTGATCAGGAATCATGGGTGTTGGATGTATAACAACGCAGATATTGTTCAAGTGTATGGATTAATCTCTCTGTCCATTGGTTTGAGGATGGTAACAGGTGCAATAATGCTCTGTCCATGTCCAGTAATTTACAAAGAGTACTCCAGAAATGTGATGTGAATTGAGATCCCCGGTCTGTGGTAATCGAAAGTGGAAGTCCATCAAGATGAAAAAGAATTCTCTGAGAAAGACTGCATCCATGTCAGGAGCAGAAGGAACACCTGATAAGGGTGTAAAATGGGCTATCTTACTGAAAGAGTCTATTGTTACCATGATAGCAGTATTGCCCCTTGAAGTTGGAAGTTCCACTATGAAATTCATGGATAGAGTCCAATTCCCTAGGGGAACGGGAGATTGCTCTAATTGACCTATGGGCTTAGAAGTGTGATATTTACTGTGGGAACAGACTGGACATGATAAGACATATTCACATACATCTTGCTTTAGTGAAGGCCACCAAAGAAAAGCATGACATGAGATCTATAGTGGATGATATTCCCTTGTGGCCAGCTGTTGGGCTGTCATGGCACCAAGACAGAACCCCAATTTGTAGAGTAGACGTGGGAATCACATTGCGATCCAGATAAAAATACAAACCATCCCTTTGTTGGAATTGATTGTTCTCCTGAAATGAGTCTAGTACATTTAGAGTTGCCAAGGCTTTCTTAATCTGTTGTAAGAAGTGGAGATCACACACATGAACATTTGTTGCCAAGAATCTTGTCTGTGATGGGAGAGACTTCAATTTCTTCTCCATATTTTGAAGAGAGGCAGCTGCAACAATATTTTGCCCTCCTGAAATATATGCAAGTTGGAAATCATAATGAGAGAAAAAAATAGGCCCATCTTGCCTGTCGATTGTTACGACACTCCATCTGTTGTAAAATGTACGTTCTTATAATTGGTGCGCGCCTCAAACTCTTGCTGTGAAACCAATAGAAGATGCTGCCTGTAAGGAAGGCATGGTATCGAAGCAAGACGTACACAAGTGACCACGGTTAAAGGGTGTTTATTGGACTTTCACAAGGGGGTGAAAAATGCCTATCTAAACCTAAATCTACAGATATGATATGATAGTTTATTTATAACACTCTTAATACCCAGAGGTTTCTAAGTGCGGACCCGGGGATCGAACCTGTGGTGCTCAGTTTCGTCTTGCTTCTAAGGCGAGCACGTTGCACCTGAGCTATCCTCCTGAGACAGATGGGAGCAAGCTACCGCCAACAAAATAATAATAATGCAGTTCTAGTGGAGTCTTGTCAAAATAAAAGGGCCTGTACAAAAAAACCTATTGCCAATCCTTACTGCTGATTTACAAATAGTGTGGGGTGATGTTCATGAAAAAGAAGTGTTCACAAAATAATAATTCAGGATACTTGGGCCATTGGCCTCCCTTCCCCACATTGTCAGCACGGGATAAGGCCGTTCACTCAAGCAAAGCAAACACTCTGGCTTCCTTGACACAAGGATACCATTCCAAGTCCAGCATCAGAACCATATGTGCTCAAGTCTCTTTTCCATCAAATTCTCTTTATTTGGAGGGCCTGATGTACAAAACAAAAATATAAAGTTATTTTCTTCTTATCACTATGAGTTGAGTGTCTCTCCCTGGATCCCTCTCAGCCGGGCTCAGATCCCCTTATTTTACGATTCTGAAAATTCCTTCTCAGGTGACTCACGGTTCACCCCGGATCCCCCTCAGCCAGGCTCAGATCTCTTTGTCGCAAACAAAAGGTTCAACGTTGGAGCCCCCTCTTCCAGGCTCAGATCTGTTTAACCAAAACCAGGTTCAATTAGTCTTACTTTATGCTATCAAAGACTTTAAAATATGCACAGGGTTTAGCAAGATCCACTGTATGACCACTTCGATACAAAGTTCTCATTTCACCATGTTGTTTCCCTACAGGTGTATACCTAACAGAGACCTTTGAATGAGAACTCAGGTGACGCTGCACCGCTCTGTATACAGTATCTTTTATTCAGCTTTTTGAAAGTACATTCACTTCTTTAGTTTCCACTTGATCGCACCTCTCATCACATGTGTTTCAAACACTGTTCTTTATGGATTTCTTCATACAATGTTCCTGCTTGCAACCTTGGTTAAAACACAAGCTGATTTCTTATAGGTTTCTCCGACTCACCGGCTGTGCTGTTTTTACTGGTGCAGCTTTCTTGCAGCAGCCAAGTAAAGTACCACAGCGGCAATCGCTCCTTCCAGCCTGGGTCATCGATACAGGAGCACCCTGGATACCTTTGATGCACAATGTAGATTTGCTCAGCTTCAGTTGCTGATTTTAGGCTTCTCACTTTCCAGGACTTTTAAAAATAGAGATGTCTAGAGGTCAAGGGTACTTCCCTTCTTTGCCATCCTCTCCGGTCCTGCTGCCTTTCTCCTTGTTTTAAATCGCCACCTTGGAACAGCTGTGGTGTTGGATTTCTAGGTATCCTACCAGGTAGGATGGGGAAAAGGTGTTACAGAAAAGGGGACACCACGTCTCGCCCTTCGGTGTCCCACTTCCACTCCACAGAGACCCCTCATCCAGGTGATCCTCCCACACTGGTCCACCGCCAGGAACTGGATCCAATAGCGATGGACATGTCCTGGCCACCTGAATGACAGATCCCTGGGGACTAGTAGGCGAGACACCTTCAGGTTTTTCACACGCCATTCCAGACATGCCGCCTAAATGGCCAAGAGTTATTTTTCTATTACGGCATAATTTAACTCACTTGGGTTCAGTGTTTGAGAATAAAATGCTACAGGATGTTCTATGCTATCCTTCCCCAATTGTTTAAGAATCGCTACAAGTGCTCCATAGGAGGCATCAGAATTCACTATGAAGAGTTTGCTTTGATCAGGTTGACAAAGAATGGCTGTAGAACAGAACACTTATTTTAGAGAATTTAATGCTTTTTCGGCCTCTTCACCCAATTTTAACAAAACACATTTCTTCAGAAGCTTGATTATCGGGGGAATGGTGTCTGAAAAGTGATTAATAAAACGATGGTAGACGTTTACCACTCCCAGAAAACGTATTTCTTTAAGTGATGAAGGAGATGACCATTTACTTATCACTGCAGTCTTTCTGGGATCCATTTCAATCCCCTCATCAGAAAGAATGAAACCGAGATAGGGAACCATGCTGACTTCAAAAACAAATTTTCTGATTTGGCCAAAAGCTGATGTTCTCATAATCGATGCAGTACTTCAGTAAGATGTTGTCGATGCCATAATAAAGATGTAGAGTAAACCAGTATATCATCCAAGTATACAATGACAATACAGTGCAAAAGGATGTCAGCAAACAAACGGTCCATAAACCTTTGAAAGATAACAGGAGCATTAACCAACCCAAATGGCATTACTTGTAACTTGAAGTGGCCAAAGGGTGTGCAAAAAGCTGTCTTCCATTGGTCTCCCTCTTTAATGCGAAGCAGGTGGTAGGCTCGGCATAGATCTAATTTAGTGAACACCACCGCAGTTTGCACTGCTTCCACTAGGTCGTTAATGAGGGGCATGGGATATCTGTCTTTTTCTGTTATGCGATTGAGACCCCTGTAATCAATACAGTTATTTGGTATCCTTTTTAGGAATGAAAAAAGTGAGGCTCCAGCTGATGATTTAGATTCTCTGATTAAACCATTAGTTAGGTTGTCATCAAGATATTTTCATATGGCGTCCTTCTCCTGCAGTGATAAGGAATACATCTTGCCAAAAGGAACCACAGTATTGGGGAGTAGATTTTTTGCGTAGTCTTCCGGGAGATGTGGAGGTAATTCACAAAGTATGTGATCTTCTAACACATCCAAGTATTTATGGTATTCATGAGGTACCAGACTAACTTCTTGTATGAGGGGATGAGGAAAGCTTGGACCCAGAACCAAAGCTGTACCTATCATGGCATTGGGGGTCATTACGACCCTGGCGGTAGCCGGAGTCATTTTTTTTTGGCGCATGACAATGGGCAATTACCAGGGCATTTCATCCCCGGTGGACCCGGTAATTGCCCATTTCCGGGCTCTGAAAAAAAATACTCCCCATTCCCATTTGTGTGCCATTGGACTCAATAGGAATAGGGAGGACTGTAGCACCGGCACCATTCAGAATGGTGCCCGCGCTACCGCCAAGGTCTGCGGGCAGGTGCCGTCCCGCCCACCAAGTCGGACCTGGCAGGCGGGACGGCACCTGCCCGCAGAACTCATAGTTTGCCAGTCCGGAAACAACAGTACCGTCAAGCTCACCGGTACCGTTCTTTCCGGACTGGCAAGCTTGTAATGACCCCCATTGTCTTGTTTACTGTAACATTGTTTCTGGCACATGGGTGAAGATAAATGGACAGTGTTTTCTTTCCAAGTCATCATCGGGTTATGCTGTCGCAGCCATGGTATTCTGAGTATCAGAGGAAAATGGGCTGCTCTGATAATATCAAAAATAATCTCCTCTGTATGCTGGTGTATGTTCATTTGAATAGGGATGCTCTACTTGGTGATGGGACCAGAGGACAACGGCCGACCATCTACTCCTTCTACTGATTGATTTATGGTCTTCTCCACTAAGGGTATAACTTGTTTTTCTGCTCACTCGACATCATTAAATAAACTGTAAAGTAAGGCTAAGACATCCAATGGATGTTTCTGGAGACAATTTACACCCACACAAAGGACCATCAGGCGATCACAGAATGGCTTTCTTGCAGCTTTGAAATGTATGTAGGGACTAACCACCACACCCTGGTCTCCTGTCCCTTCTAAGGCCGGGGTCTGTAGTTTCCCTATTTCCTCAGAATGACATCAGGGCAGTCTCGTAAAAGATGACCTTTGGTGCCATTGTAGAGGTGGAGCCAAGTACCCCCACCCAAAGCTCCTCCCCCATGCTGCCTATATGTTGGGAGCCAGAGTGTGAGACACGTGCAGTACTAGTGAAAATACCTGTACCGAAAAGAATCTTGGAAGTAAGGTTCCCATTGAGGAAGCCATACATGCTTTCCCGCCAATATGATGGCCATTTGAATGAAATCCCGGATGAAGTGTGAAAACTAAGCAAAAAGAGAAGATTGGTGATGTTATGAAAAGCAGAGCCGGCTCACCTAGAAAAGAGACAAGAAGCTGAAAACCATAGACATTATATAGGCTCTTAAGAGGAGGTGTCCAAGATGAGCAATATTTCAGGCTCAAGATGGAGATGCTCATGCTACAGAAATAATGAAGAAGATATCAAGTCATTTTACAATTGCACAGACGCAGTAACGCAAGTAGACAAAAGGCCTCATTACGACTTTGGAGGCAGCCATGCCCTTAACAAGGGCATGGCTGCCTCCAAAGTCGAGTCCGGGTTCCTTGAATGAGGAATTACTGTGCCATTCCAACCTTGGAGGACCTGGTAAGGTCTGACCAGACGTCCAGAGTGGGTCCCGCAAGGGGACCTCGTAATAGGGCGGAATGGGTTTAACGGCCCCGGCACCTTTACCGGCGCCGTTAAACCCATTCCGCCAGCCTCCTAATGAGGCCCAAAGTATTCTTAAAGGCTGGCTATGGATGATTCCGCAAGGCAATTAGCAGAGCTGGACCCTGTGAGCAGAAAGGCTTTTTAGTATGTTTGTATATGGATCAAAGAAAAGCTTGGCTGGCCCAGCACTAGGAAGCCAAGGCCACTGTGAGCCTGAATGTTACAGAACGTGTGAAAAGAACAAAACTCCTGTTTTAGGTGGGGAGCAAGAACATTGAAGACGTCAGAAGTTCATCATTTAATAGTATTTTAAATGCAGAAAGACTCTAAAATATGGTCTGTAGTCGCGTGGTCGGATGAAAATAAGACACTGGGGCGAGCTGTATCGAAACCAAGATACAGAGTAGGCTATACTCCCTCTTATTCTTAGGTGCAGAGAACATTTCCAAGGCTAAGTTCAAAGCCTTAATTGACTGACAGAAGGCAAAAGTAATGATAGATGGCAGGCTAATTGGTGGGAAGCTATGGTCATGAGCAGTCCACTAGCACTTGGTTCCCAGCCTGCGTGCTGCTTGCGTGTGTGGAATATTATAGAGGGGTACGAGGGTGCCAACTAATTGTAGAGGGCCACGTAGTAGAAGAGCCCTATAGTTTGTATAACCAATGGGACATTGTTTATTTTATGACATTCGTAGAAACTTGCACTAGAGGAGGGCTTAGTTGCCCCACCTGATGTTAGAGACCCAATCACCTTCCCTGACAAGTATGGAACGTATACCTAGATGCTCCCTGTAAACCTATCACTTTCCCAAGTAGGTGTTGTAGTTTGCCACGTAGGTTGACGTCAGTGATGATGAGTTTTTAGTATATAAACTACAGTTTTTATGAAATGCATTGAGTGAGAAGATTGAGCTAGAAAAGAGGTTAGCTAGCTTAGAGCTTTGAAAGATGTACCAGGAGGAAAGGGAAGACCCGCCATCTGAAGGCTGGATGCTTAACCAGTGTAAAGCGGGGGTGAAGAGCCTTCTGCTCCCCCCATCACACCTGAAATAAATGGTGATAGTATGAAAGATGAAGGATTATATCCTTTAAGAGAGCTTAAGGCAGCAACAGGGTATAGCAATCCAACATATAAGTTGCATGTAGCATGCAACGAAAGTCCTGAAAAGGCTTCAGAAAGAGATCTGATCCGTAAAGTCCCACGGGACAAGGAGAGAAGTGAACAACCAGGTATGTCCCTAGATATAGAAAAGGGATGGAAAGGAGAGAAAGATAAAGCTGACGAGATAGCGCTCATACAGAACACATGGATGGGTGGTCAGATATTGCTCAAACTTGATGGAAAGAGCATCGAGGAAGTAAGACAAAAAGAAGATCAGGACGAACAGGATAAAAAAGATAAAGAAAGAGAAAAACGATTGAAAGACGATGAGGCCAAAATAAAGAGTAGACAAAGGCGGGAACAGCTGTATCAAGATGAACAGTTGAAAAAACAGGAAATAGCAGAGGAGCAAAGGAAGTATGATAACACGCAAAGAGCAATCAAAGAACAAGATAGGCTAGAAAAGAAAAGAGAAGGAGAAGAAGAACAGAAATTAAGAGCTATTAGAATGCAAAGACGCAAAGATGAAGAAGTGCGTAGGGCAAATGAGAGAAGAGAGGTGAAAAGACAGGAAAAGGAAAGGGTTAGTGAGGAAGCAAAGAAACGAAGAAAGTTTGACGAGGAAATGGAACTCAAGAGAATGTAAATGGCACGTGACACTGATCGCATATAGAAAGAATTAATGTAACCTAATCCTGTAGTAGCATTGGAGGACATAGAGGAATTCTTCCCGACGCAGCATGAACCAAGGCCAGGACCGTGTAGAGCAGATCTAGAGGATCATTTTGATATTGGAGAGAAAATCGATAAAGTTTATCATGAAATGAGGACCAAAGGTGAATAAATAAATAAAGAATAAAACGATTGATTTCAAGGTGCACAATCGTAAGGTAAAGTGGGAGGTTTGTTCAGCCTCAAGCATAGAGCCTTGTCTTTGGACAAATTGACTCTGAATCGAGATGAAAAAGAGGGAAGCCACGCTAGTTGGGGACAAGATATGTCAGACAAAGACAGAGAAACCTTCTGTGGGGAGGAGGGAGCTAGTGCATGTGGTCTTTAGGGGTGTTCACCAACAGACAGGAAAGTGAGATGGTCAGATCTGGACCTACCTAAATCAAGGACACCAGGTCGACCTAAAGGGCGATCCCATAGTGTAAGGGGGGACTCGCCACCTTATGTGAGTAGGTTAAGGTCTTTACTGGGAAGAAGACGGTGTGGAACCATTGTCCCTGCTATGGAAAGGCAGACGATGGGAGACAAGTGCGATTTTGGGATCTCGCAGTTCTCGTTGTTAGAAAAAGGAGGAGTCTGACCACAGTACACACCATGGCCCCAAATGGATAAGGATAATTTAAGGTGTAAACTCCCAAGTTTGACGTCAGATGCTGGAAAATGGATCTATGAATTAGAGAAAATGACAGGAGGAAAGCACTAGCTATAGGGGACATTAAGGGTCTTCTAGCAGCTATACTTGGGGAGAGAGCTGATGACATTTGGTCAAGAGCAGGGTATGCAGTTGTCACTGCCCAGAACACAGCTCATGATGGAGCACTGTTTAATAATTGTAGAGCGGCAGTCTGGAAAGCCCTTTGAGTACAATATCCTGATACGTCAGATATGGGCACTATAATGACACGTAAGATGCAGGAAGGGGAGGATCCGCTTATTTACATTCAGAATTTCCAAGAGCAATGGAGCTTGAAAACGCGGGAGCCGTGGGGGAAATCTATACCTGTATTCTATCATACATTATGTCAAGGGCTACCAGACAAGGTGCAGAGACAGCTCAAGAAGCAGGTGGGTATGGAGGCAAAATCATGGCCAGAAATACAGCTGACCATTGCGCCAATTGTTGCAGGAGAAAAATCAAAAGAAAGAAGATGGGCGGAAGCTTGAGGAAGCTAAGTTAGTCCAGCAAAAGCTATCAAAGTATGCTATCAAAGGGGCAATGTTAACTAGTGGAGAAGGGCCAGGATCACAGCAAGCAGCAGGTATGCCGCAGGTGAATAACCAACAGCAATTCGATCAAGGAGGGAATGGAATTATACCATGGGGGTCATTACGACCCAGGCGGTAAGTACGCCAACTTTACCACCATGGTGTAAACTAGTTTACACCATGGTGGATGGCGGATTTACCGCCTCATTCCAAGGTGAGTGGGGCGGTAAATCCCCATTTCCCATTTTACCCATTTTACCCTTCCCCATTCCCATTTTTGCCCCATAGGGCATAATGGGAGTGGGGAAGGCGCTAATTACGCCACCGTAAATTACAGTGGCGTAATTAGCACCAAGGCGGTTTAGCGCCATGGATTTTAACGGCTGCTAAAAGCAGCCGTTAAAATCGGAATCAGGCGTTAAGGGTTAACGACGGCGTTAACCCTTAACGCCTGAGTTGTAATGAGGCCCCATGAGGTAGGGGAAACTTTTGCGGAAGAGGAGGCTTTCAGAATAATCAAGGACATTTCCAGAGTAACCAAGGTGGGTTTCAGTTTATGCAGAATGATAATCAAGGCATGCAGGGAGGGCAAATTAGAAGACTATCTCCTGTATGTTGGACATGTGAAATGACAGGGCACATAGCACGAACATATGGGAGTCAAGGTTATGTGCAGAATGGGAAGTTCCAAGAGGGGGGACCATTTATCCGCCTGCATATAGCTCACAAAGTAGGGACGGGTTTGCTCAAGATCAAACAGTGTATCAAGCAAAAGTGCCAAGAATGCAATAGGCTTTGCAACCACAGCAAGCACCATTGAATCCGCCCCAAGGACAGTCAAGGCATGCACCCATGCAAATACAGCAGAGCCCAAACACAGGACAGTTATTGACTCCTAGGATAGGGGGTATCAATATCGAGGGTGGGAATCCTTTTATGGGATCAGAAATATGCATGTACCCTCAATAGGACAGCTCGTTGGGTGACTTGATGTGTTCAGTACTATCAGTAACGTCAAATCATCAAGAGGAACCAAGGGTTGACGTCATGATAGGTGACAAATCCATTCCATTTTAGTAGACACGGGTGCAACTCGCTCATGTACATGGGAGGGAAAATTGTTACTATCAGGTAATGCCATGAATGCTCAAGGTTTCACAGGAGCTACAAGTAGAGTTCCGTTTACTGAAAAATTGCCAGTTGCTATAGGAGAATGTGAAATGTGTGTCCCATTGTTGTATTCGAAACAGACACCAGTTAATATGCTGGGTCGAGATCTAATGACGAAACTGAACATGATGTTTTCTTTTACTGATGAAGGCATAGTGTGTTTAACGCCAGGAATACATTATTTAAATCTGAGCAAATTCATCATGGCATTTACAGGACAAATAGCCATACAAGGGTTACTGTTAGAACCAGAAGTATTTCATTATGGGGTATGCAATTTGGTTAACATGGCTGCCTGGTTTAGTAGGTAAGAAGATGAGAATACCTGATGAATTTCTCGTTATGCCTGAGATTCCCATGGACGAAGAGGAGGGACAGATTTTTCAAGCAGCTGTAGTGAGAGGGGTCTTGGCCATGATCACAGGATTTGATGATAACGGCAGATCATGGAGCACAGTAATTGCTATTGGAGAGGGTTACAGATTAACTGACGTCACTGATGAGGACATATTTAAGGATGACCCACCTGATGATGAAGTAGTGTCCTAAATGAGCATTACATATTGGGTTAGGGCAGAAAGACGCGACTTCCACAGTGAATGATGATTGTACGACAGCGTACTGCATTTTTTGATGAAAGCATGGCGAAAGTGGCTGACTACGGGCCCTTATGAAGAAGGCCGATCAAAGGAGGTTGGAGAAGTTAAGATTAAACTGAAGCCAGGAGCAATTTTACCTCGAGCACGACAGTATCCCATGTCTCGAGAGGCAGACAAGGGCATTTTCATGACGGTATCTGCCATGATGGATCAAGGCATTTTAGTGACGTCAGAATCACCATGCAATACTGCAGTGTATCCGGTCAAGAAATTGAAGGGTGGGTTGTGGCGTTTAGTGCAAGACATGCGCCCAATTAATCAGATTGTAGAGGCTGAGTTTCCTCTAGATCCTAATCCGGCAACAATATTATGCAGTGTCCCTGTTGAGGCACGATATTTCACTGTGATTGACATGAAAAATGTGTTTTTCTCAATCCAGATGCATAAAGATTCCCAAGATCTGACGTCATTTACCTTTTGTCAGGCTAAGTTAAAAAGCACAAGATTGTCTCAAGTGTTTTGAGAGTCCCCATCAATTTTCAATATAGTCCTGCACATGGACTTAAGAAATATTGGCCTCATTACACGGAAGGCGGTAACCATGGCGCTATTAGCGCCATGGTTGCCGCAGGTATTTTACCGAGTCCGCCATGGTGAATGGCGGAATTACCGCCCTATTCCAAGGTGTGTGGCGGAGGTAATTGCCCATTCACCATGGCACTTCCCCATTCCCATGTTTGCCCCCATAGGGCTCAATGGGAATGGGGAAGGTGGTAATTACGGTACCGCAAATTGCGGTACCGTAATTACCTCCAAGGTCCCTTTGCGGGTCCCGTCCTTAACGGCTGGTAAAACCAGCCGTTAAGGTAGGCACCCACAACGGGACCTCGTAGTAAGGCGGTAAGGGTTTACCGGCACTGGTACCCTTACCGGTACCGGTAAACCCTTACCGCCATCCGTGTAATGAGACCCATTGATTTGCCAAGTGTCGTGCTGCAATACGTAGATGATATTTTGGTTTGCAGCATGTCAGAGGAAGAGGGCAGACGTGACTCAGTTCAGCTGATTATTTTAGCCGAGAAAGGATACAAAGTGGATAAAGAAAAATTGGAGTATTGCCAAGAAGAGGTGATATACATAGGTCAGTTAATTTGGCATGAAAATAAGAAGGTTACACCTGAAAGGGCTGAGGCAATTTTGAAAACGGCGAAACCACACATGATAAAGCACATGCAACAGTTTTTAGGACTATGCAATTATGTAAGAGCATGGGTATTTGGTTATAGTTCATTCACAAGGCCATTGTTGCAGGCCCTGACAAAGGCTCAAGTGAATCAGGAAAATGTTGTATGGACTGAGGAAATGGAGGAAGGGTTTGATGAGTTACAAAAGTCAATTTGTACAGCTCCAGTTTTAGGGATCCTAATTATTCGGAGGAATTATTTTTATTCTTGCACACGAATGGGACAGTTATGACAGCAGTACTTACGCAGAGAACTACGTTTGGGGACAAGCCCTTAACATATTATAGTGGGATTTTGGACCCAGTAATGAGGGGTCAATTCCCTTGCAAACAATCTTTGGCAGCCGCTGCGTTCACTATTGAGAAGTCTGCTAGCATAGTAATGGGATGTTCCATGACATTGTTTGTTGAGCATGCATTATTTGCTGTTTTGGAAAAACCTAAAGGTATACTGGCATCTCAAAGAGCTTCTGCTTATGAAGTGGCCATATCGAATCGAGCGATCAAAATAGTAAGATGTAAAACAGTGAACCCTGCCACGTTTGTAGCTGAATCACTGGCAGAAGACGTGCATGCACATGATTGCTCTAATTATGAGGAATTCTATGATGAGATCCCAAGGGTGAAACAAAATGCTTTGGCAACTGCGGAGATTATTTTTATTGATGGTTCTTCAAGAATTGATCAAACTGATGGGCAAAGACATTCAGGTGCTGTTGTAGTCAGGCACAGAGCTGATGGGGAATTTCAAGTAATAATAAGTGCAAGGCTACCGTCTCACTTTTCAGCACAAGCTGCAGAATTAGTGGTGCTGATTGTCACACTCGAGAAAAACGCAGACCAGGAAGTAATTGTGTACAGTGACTCCGCCTGTGTGACGTGAACAGTACACGCAGGACTAGCATGTTGGAAAAAGAGGAGCTACCTCCGATCGGACGGCACTCCCCTTTCCTCCATACTACATGGGCGTCCCTTCCAAGGGACGGGAGACGGAACCTTTTTCACCAGAAAAAACCTTCTTCCCTATAAATTTAGAGTTGCACGGGGGTGTGGCCCATGGAGCATACTTCTTCGCGTGTATACTTCTTCTCTTTGTCTTCTTTTTTTGTCTTTTTATCATTAAGGCACTCGGTCCTCAGGCATCATGCTCCTCCACGGTGCATGTTGACTTCCACAGGGTTCAGCAGGTGTCTATCCTGCAGCGGGCTCTTCCCAACTTCAGACCCCCACGCTCTCTGCCTATGTTGCCTTGGCCCAGACCAGGATTGGCAAGCTTGTACAGCGTGTGGCTCTCTGTCATTGAAATCGCTGAAGACCATACTAGCCAGGTGGAGGGAGCTCTTCTAGAAGTCGCCTCCAGAGGACTTCAAGAACTTTGTGAAACACTCAGCCATGCCCAAGGTAGGGCCGCTATTTTCCATTGCACCCCGCAAAGGAGGGACCGTTCATGTCCTTGTACCAGCACGTACACTGAGGCTGCTATAGCTGCCGGCCTTCGGGCCGAGGGAGCGTTGAGGGACCAGAAGGTGGTGCTTGTACGGATCATCATCTGAGGGGCTCCGCCCTTGTACCAGCAATATGGCCGAGGGGCTACGCTCTAGTACCGGCAATACGTCTGAGGGGGTGCCTAAACGCAGCTCCACCAACCCCTGAGTCGAGGGTGTCACACCTACCGGGTCTAGGCCCGAGGAGCAGGGTAGGCCTTGTGATTCACACGCATGAGTCTTGGAGGAGGCTGGGCCCAGCGAGCCGAGCAACACGTCGCAGGCACGTGGCAGGCAGCACGACAAGATGGCCGCCGCACCAGACAGAGGCACCCATCCGACGCCATTCCAGGAATTCGTCGAAGAACAAGTGTGAAGGTGGGACTGGCCGCAACCAGGTAGGTGGCCTCCAGCCTATCCTTCTTATGCGCAGGGCAGCTTCCCACTGCGTCCATAAGGGCAGGGTACTCAGTGGCTCCAGCAGCTCCTGGCTACCCCATCAGTACCCCCTACCACCTCTCTGGCCAGTGAGGGTGGGTTCTTCGAGAGGTTCCTAGGGCTCATGAAGTCACCTCGGATAGGGGTTATCCTCAAAGACGCCATCATGGAGGTCCTCCCTACAATGCTATTGGCACCACAAGCACCTCTGCCGGCGCCCCTGGTACAGCTGCTGCTTTTGGCCCCCCAGCCGATTCCTCAGGTGGCTCCGTACCAGCCTCTGCCTCCTCCTCAGCCTCCGGCCACAGTCACTGTACCCCAGCCTCCGGCTCCAGCTACTCCTCCACAGGATTCTCCTGATCCACAGGATAGAGATGAGCAGGAGGATCTGTGTTAGGGAGAATTCCCATCTATGGCTAATTTCCCTCACCTAGTGAGTCCCCCAGCAGCTTTGCTGGACTTCTGGAGTTTATTTTTTTCCACTTGGTAAGAGTGAGAGCCTTTCCCCCACTATTACCTGTGTTTTGCTATGTGTTTTTACCTGTTTTTGTGATTATGGACTCTGAAGCACGCCACTTCAGTAGGCCTCTTCTTTTTGTGTGTCACACAGCACCTTCAGTGCCGTTGCACAGGGTTGTCTTCGAGACTTCCCTCGACTCCATTTCTGAGGCGACTACCATCCCCCAGAAAAGGGTAAAGTTACCATTAACTTTACTTAGTCAATCTACCACAGATCCAGTACACCCCATCTTCCATGGAGTACTGGAAAGGGTTAATTTGTACCCCTTTTTATCTGTACCTCCTAGAGCATTGTTTCGCTCTTTTAACATTTAGACTTGGCTGGTGGCAGTGGTATCTACCCTAACTTTTCTACCACGATTATATTCGATAAACGTTGTACTGTTCTTGGCTATTATATTAGCCCCGAACATAAACCCGCTTGACCAAATCGTCTTTCTTTTGGCTCCGGTTGAGTTTATTCACCATTTCTTTTTGTTAAGGTCCTTCTTGAGTCTTACTTTGCGCGGCAAACTAGGTTTGCCTTCTTTCTTCACTGTCTTTTGGCGGGCTTCTGCTCGGAAGCCCTCCTCAAGGTGCCTGGGTGTCTAGGTGGGCTGAATGTGAGGGAGGGGTGTAGTCACCCCCTGCACAGGGTATCCTAGGAAACCCAAGTCGCACTTTGTCAAGATTGGCCAGGGTAGTTGTCCGGGCTGGACAACCCCCCTGCTGGGTGATTGACAGCCAGGCTGTGTGAATGGGGCTTTTTCGCATAAAAGGCAGGTCTCTTGGGCTAGAAGTCAGAGAGTCGCCACTGGAACTACAAGGAACCGAAGAGAAGCGGAAAGAACGATGGCTGCTGCAACTACCCTGTCCCGGTGAAGCCCTGCTGCAGTCCTGAGCTATCTTCCCTTCAACGACTTAGAGAAGATCCAGTCCGGAGTCTTCTTCCCTTGAGCTTGGTGGGGATAACCAGCTCATCTTCTACAGCCAGAGGATCCTCTTCCTTGGTCGAAATCACTGCACACTGCTGTAGTGGTCTGGATAGCCACCTGAAGAGCCGCTCCTGTTTTTAAGGAGCGCACCTTTTATTCCTCGTCGCTGCTGCCGGCTTCATCCCTGTGTGGTGCAGACCGTCCTCCTTCACAACGAAGCTCCAGGAATTGTGGGTCTGTGGGAAACCAACAGGAACAACTGCCAGGGCACCAGCTGCACCATTGGAACAAGGTACTGTGTTCTGCTTGAGGAAACAGGGTGAATCCCTTTTCTTCATTTTCCAAGGCTTGCCTTTGTCTTCCCTCCTTCTTAAAACTTTTGCTTCCGAACATTGACAATATCAAAGTGCTTTTGGCTATGTGGAATTGTGAACTGTCTGACTGTGTGATCTTCGGCAACAGGCCCCGGTGTCTTTCAACCCTGGCTCTGGCCCTTGACTTTTGTACTCCTGTCTCTGAGTGTTTCTTGATTCTGCCTGCCTACCCAAAATATTGCCTATGATTTTTGCCTCCAACTCCCTCTGGGTATCTCAGGTGCTAAGTGTGTTTTTGCCCCGGTAGCATTTCATGTCACGGATACACGTTTATTTAGTAGACCGAACTGTCAAAAAGTGATCGCAATCGTATTCGCGGTAACATGTTTTGTGCCTAACACCAGTTCATTGAAACACAGGGTCATTACCTTGAGACATAGGGCCTCATTACGACCCAGGCGGTAAGTTACCGTCTGGGCCGTGACTTTACCACCATGGCGTAAACTATGTTTACGCCATGGTGGTTGGCGGACTTACCGCCCCATTCCGACCTTGGCGGGGCGGTAAGTCCCCAATCCCCATTTACCCTTCCCCATTCCCATTTTTGCCCCATAGGGCATAATGGGAGTGGGGAAGGCGTTAATTACGCCACCGTAAATTACGGTGGCGTAATTAACTCCATGGTCCCTTAGCGCCATGGATTTTAACACCTGCTAAAAGCAGGTGTTAAAAGCACCATGGCGCTAGGGGACCTCGTAATTGGCGGTAAGGGGTCGGCGCAGCTAACGCTGGCGTTAACCCCTTACCGCCAGGGTCGTAATGAGGCCCATACTGTACAAAGTGAATTGGTTAGTTGTAGTATATTTAACGTGTGGTTTTTATTTGAGTATAATAGAAGTGTTGTGTTAATAACGAATGGTTTAAAAATAAATGTACTTATATTTTTTACCTGAAACCTTGAGTCAGTGTTTGCTTGAGTCACAGTAATTGTGGTCCCTTTGTGTAATCTCTGCTACTGCTCATATACTCTTGAGATAAGCCTGGCTGCTCCACCATTGCTACCACTCTAACATAGTAATACAGGCTTGTACCAAAGGTAAAACTTGTATTGCCACCTGTAGTCTTAATTGTGTGTAGTGGTCCCTAAGGGCACTGCACAGGATTCTGCCTAACAATCTGACCACGCCATGCTCAGTTAGGGCCTTCAAAGAACGTCTTGCAGGGCTGGCAAAGTACCTGGGCCTACCCCAACCGGAGGCGGAGCAGCCGGCAGAGGGGCTTTGCCAAAACAGGGATTCCAGTGCAAACCGATGTAGTCTCCCTGGCCAAAAAGGGTTGGCTCAAGCCCCACTCGATCCAGCCGGTCAATTGACGCCTGTACACCAAGTACAGGCAGATGGAGTGGGATACAATCTCGGTCCATCCTCAGCCACACTCCTCGGTGATCGCTGTGGCATCACTATACTCCAAGCCACGGTTGTCCTCAGCCTCCTCTGCGGCACTGCTAGTCACGGAGAAGAAGATCTTGGAGGCGTACGGCAAGAAGCTCTATTCTAACCCGTCCTTGCATCTTCATCAGGTCAACGCCAACGCCATGCTGGCGGCCACTAACCAAAGGTTATGGCGGGAAATGCGGACTTCCTCCCGGAACTCCCTACACAGAGCCAATCACGTTTTAAGGCAGGACTGGCTGAGGCCAAACTGGTGGCGCAGGACCGGACATGAGGACAGCCTGGCTCTGGGCAACAAAATTCAACCCGGACGTCGAGGAACGCATATTAGATCTACCATTTGAGGGGGGACCTCTTCAACTCCACCACGGACGAAGAGCTGGACAAGAAGAAAAATAGCTCACAAACGGCCAAGTCTTTATTCATCTTGATAAAGACCACGGCAAGTCGTACACCCAGTCACAGCAGCGCTCCGACAGGGGGTGTACGTATGGAGGGTTCCAGGGCTTCCAAGAATGGAGATCCAGGCAGCCGGACCGCTCGTCGTCTCAAAACCGGCACAAGCAACAAAAAGGGGGGAGTAAGGGCTTTATCCAGTCCCCCTCCTCCGTGACAGCCTCTGAGGGAAAGAAGGCATGACACGCCCCTTCGGGTCCACGTGTCTCCAGTGGGGGGCCGGCTTGCTCTCCATGTCCATTTCTGGTGCCAGAATTTCACGGAGCCCTGGATCCTCTCCATAGTATCCACGGGGTACCGTCTCCCCATCCCAGCCTTTCCTCCCTCCTCCCCTCCAACTCCCTCAGGTTGGGACAGCAAGTCTTCTGGTAGAGATCCGGTCACTCGTAGAGAGCCAGGCAGTGGAGGGAATCCCAGCCTCCCAGCGAGGCGTGGGCTTTTACTCCAGGACTTTTGCCATTCAGAAGAAGAACCAGGTGGGCCTGAGAGTTCTGCTGGACTTTTCCACCCTCAACCTCTCCCTACCCCTACAAAAATTCAAGATGGTTACGCCAGCTTTTATAGCCGAGGCAATGTGCAAGGGAGACTGGATGTGCTCCCTGGCTCTGAAGGACGTGTACCTACACGTGCCGGTTTGGCAGCCCCATTGTTCTTTCCTATGGTTCAGGATCATGGGCTACCATTTTCAATACAAGATGCTTCCTTTTGGCCTCAACTCTGCCCCTGGGGTCTTTACCAGGCTAATGAATATGGTGGCTGTCCTCCTGAGAGCATAGGGCCTTCACATCTACCCATACCTCGAAGACTGGCTCGTCAGCCCTACATCTCCGGAAGCGGTTAACCACACTTCCCATGCCCCTATGAACACACTGCACGATCTGGGCTTCTTGCTCAATCTCAAGAAGTCGCAACTGCACCCCACGCAGACTTTGACATTCTTGGGCCTCATCTGGGACATGTGCTCAGAGAAGGTATTTCCTTTGGAGGTCAAGATCTCGGCCATCAAGAGGGCCACCGCCCACTTCCTCGGCAGAGGTGACCTCGGCATGGTGATACCAACATCTCCTGGGTCTCTTGGCAGCGGTCCTTTTAGCCGTTCCACCAATGAGATTGAGGATGAGAAGGATTCAGCTGCACTTCGCGGCCTCATGGAACCAGGAGCGGGGCTCCCAATCCGAGATGATCAACGTTCCTCCATCTCTCCACCCGACCTAACATGGTGGTCCAGGGACTGAAACCTATGGACGGGCAAGCCCTTTCGGCCGCCCTCCCCGCAGGCCACCATCACCACAGACTCCTTGCTCGAGGGCTGGGGAGCCCACCCTGTACGATCTCTTGGTCCACAGCACCTGGACTCGCCAGGAGCAGGAATACCACATAATTGGTTAGAGCTGAACGCCATCTGGCTAGCGCTCAGAGCATTTCTACCACTTCTCAGGGGCAAAGTTGTCCTCATCCAGACAGATAACTCGACCAGCATGTACTACGTCAACAAGCAGGGAGGCACTAGATTCCCTCCTCTGTGCAGACTGGCAATCAGCATGTGGGAGTGGGCCCTGGAAAACGGCATCTACCTCACGGCCGTCCACCTCCTGGGGGAAGCCAACCTGGAGGCGAACAGGCTCAGCAGGTTGAGAGCGGACAATTACAAGTGGCAGCTAAATGACCTCTTCATTCAGGAGATCTTCAACAGGTGGGGTAATCCCCAGGTGGATCCCTGTGCCACCTGGCACAACAAGAAGAGCCCTCACTTCACCTCCTGACAGGGACAGGGCCTCGGCTCGCTGGGCGATGCATTTCGGCTTCAGTGGAACGGCATGAGGGCTTACGCCTTCCCGCCCACTCCGCTGATTCACAGATTGATTTGCAAGATCAAGGTGTCTCGCCAACTCAACATCATTTTAATAGCTCGTTGGTGGCTGGCCAGGCCATAGTTTTCGGAGCTGCTCAGCCTCTCGGAGGTGCCTCTGATTCACCGCCCGACTGGCCCAGCATGTCTTCTGGCTCAACAAGGGGGCAGGGTCATCCACCTCGCCCCACAGAAGCTAGCCATCACAATGTGGTACCTGCGCTGATAACGCTGTGGCACCTCAGCCTCTCAGGGGCTAATCTGGAAATCATACAGGGCACAAGGGGCAAGGCTACCAGTGCCCAGTATAAAAGTAAATGGACCACATTCTGCCACTGGGCAGACTCCAAGGAAATCTACTCCCTGCCATGTTCTTTGGATGACATGCTATCCTTCTCGGCGCACATCGCCCACTCTGGTGTGCAGGTGGGCACCTGCCATACATACCTTGCAGCCATAGGGGCTTATAGGAACTTGGCGGAGGGGATCTTCTCCTCCTCCAATCCTATCGTCAAGAAACATTTGACAGGGCTCGCAAGGCTCTACCTGCCCGTCACAAGGCCGCACCCTGTGTGGGACCTCAACATGGTCTTGGGCGCTCTGGCGCACAAACCGTTTGAGCGCAATGGCGTCTGCGGAGATCAAGACGGATGGAGATCAAGACGGCCCTGCTAGTCGGCCTCACCTCGGCACGTAGAGTCAGCGAAATACAAGGGATTGTCGCCTCGAATCCATATACTAC
This sequence comes from Ambystoma mexicanum, assembly GCF_040938575.1. Lineage (NCBI taxonomy): Eukaryota > Metazoa > Chordata > Amphibia > Caudata > Ambystomatidae > Ambystoma > Ambystoma mexicanum. The sequence continues at coordinate 738,835,798 of NC_090923.1, read as the reverse complement.
CTTTCATAGGGACAGGGTAGTCCTGCTGAGGCACCCGGAATTTCTTCCCATGGTGCCGTCTGCCTTCCACTTGAACGAGGAAATAGTCCTTCCTACGTTCTTTCCTGATCCCAAGGACGAACCACAGAGGGTGCTGCACTGCCTGGATGTCAGGCATGCCCTGAAATTTTACTTGGACAGGACCAAGGACTTCCGTAAATCAGACGCCCTGTTTGTCACTTTCGGAGGCTCAAGGCCAGGCTATCAGGCCTCCAAGGCCTCCATATCTCGCTGGATGGTCTCAGTCATCAAGGAAGCGTACGAGAGCCAGCAAAAGTCACTTCTGGCCAACATGCATGCCCACACTGTCATGGCCAAAGCAACAGCCATTGCATTCCAGTGCCATGTCTCTTGGCAAGTCATAAGCAGGTCCGCCACTTGGGCCACTCCCTCGGCTTTCTGCAAGTACTACTGTTTGGATGCCGGCTCTAGATCTGATGTGGCTTTCTGACAGGCGGTTCTCAGGAATCTCTTTGCTTAAGGAGGGTCTCCTCTCCACCCTGGGGCTACATTCAGTTGTAATTGCCCATGCAGTATGGAGGAATGGGGACAGGACGTAAGAGTAATTGTAAGTTACTCACCGTAGTGAAGTCCCCTTTCCTCCATACATCCTACTAACCTCCCCCCTAATAATACTGGTGTCATTAGACAAAGTTAAATCTATTGTCGACGCATCAATGGGGACTGAGGTGTGGCGCCAGAGGGCGAAGTCAGTGCAGCGCATGCTCCCTGGGCCGCACCCCTCCGCGTCTCTAAATTTAAAGGGGAAGAATGTTATTTTCTAGTGAAAAAGGTTCTGTCTCCTGCCCCTTGGAAGGGACACCCAGGCAGTATGGAGGAAAGGGGACTAAGGACTAGTCACTACGGTGATCAACTTATACGTTATTTGACAAACTTATTAAAGCACTACAACTCCCAGTAGCCTTCGCGATATTTAAGTGCCCAGCACACCTGTTAGGCAGAAACCTGTGCAGTTCCCTCTGGGACCACTGCAAAAGATTTAAGACTACAGGTTTTTGGCAGTAAACCCACTTGGTAGCAGTCTGTACCACACAGATTCACTTGGTAGCTGTGGCTGAGCAGTCAGACTTCCCTCAAGAAGAGTTAGGCAATATACAGAGTATTCACAATAGGTCAAAAGAACACAGTAGAACAAGCAACCACTGACCAGAGCTAGGTGTAAAAGAGATATAATTATTTATTTAAAACCACATCTAATAAAACACACAGGCACTAATATTAAGCAGTTCAAAAACACGCTCACTAAAAGATATACACTCCCTTAAAAGAATATTAGACAAGTCTTAAGTAAAGCCCCACTTATTTTCAGACAGAGGTGAGCGCTTAACTCAGATGGCACTGTAATAATTCGGTTTAAAAGGGAGAGAAAGGCAGAGTATAAATTGAAACAGATCCCAACACTTTCACACGAACACAGCAAGAGAGGAAGGCAGAATCAAACCGTGAAGTTAACAGAAAGCTGGATCCACTTTAAGAGGATCAGAACGAAATGTGTCCAAGGTCACACGGTTGAAAAGTGCACAAAAGTCTCAAAAAGGTTCAGAAAGAGTTGGACCAAAAGAAAGGGACCAGTTAGATGGTCAAGGCGGCCAGCCCAGTCCAGAAGGTTAAGGGATTATTATTACCTTGTAGCAATCTTTAGAAAGGGAGGCCTGGCGGACACGGTACCTTAAAGTGGTGAGAATACTCCAGCGGGGGCAGTTGTTCCTGGCAGCGGATGCAAGTCGGTGCTTCGTCCGGGGGAAGAGAGGATCTCGTCTGGGAGGAAGACAGGAGTCCGTTGCACTGCCAGGGAAGAAACCAACCGCAGAGTTCTCAGTTAAAAGGAGCCGTCCTTTTATTCGCGGTCCAGTGGCAAGTGGCTATCCGGTTGCCGGGGTGCTTGGCACGGGCAATTCGACCACAAGATGTCCTGGGATGCGAGGAAAAGAAGGTAAACTGGTTGTGCCAACCAGTCAGGGGAAGAAGACTCTCCAGCTGGGAGATCTTCTCTGTCGTCGGGAAGTGGTGAGTCGGTTCCGCAGGGCTCCACCGGTGGTGTCATCGTAGCAGGTCAGCTCAGCTTCTCCCTCATCGGATTCTCAGGTCCTGTGGCGACTTCTGAAGTCCCAGTCCCAATAGCCCTGCTTTTATGCAGCACACCCCCATTCACTCAGCCTAGCTGTCAATCAAACATGCTAAGTGGTGAGCCGGCCGGCTCACCACTTGGGCCAATTACACCAGAGTGCGACTTGAGTTACCAAGGTAACTCAGTCCAGGGTGCCTAAACCCCCTCCCACATCCCCTGTCGTACCCAGACAGAGTGGCACCACTTTTGGAGGCTTCTGCGGAGAAGCCCGCCAAAACGTGGAACAAAAGGGCTCGACTTGGGTTGGAGTCACAGAAGAGAACACAAACACCATTTTAGAATCGAGTCCTGGCAAAAAATACCAACCAGTGAATTAATATTAAATAAATAAACCGGCGGTATGTTCGAGGCTATGAGAATTAAATAATTTGGTTGGTAGCCTCGAACAATGGGAAAATCCCATAGAGATATATTTGCGGTCGAATATAAAAAGTAGTATCCACTGCCACCATCCAAAACCCGATCAGAGGGGACGGAGACGTGCCCCCTGGACTAACAGACCCCGGGGCAATCGAGTTGCCCTGACCAGTACGTCCACAATATGATGGTTTGTACAGGTTTCTGTTCATAATTTGGGACTAGTAAAGCCAATGGTGGCTTTACATGCCCTGGGAGACAGTAGTCAGTCCCAGGGTATGGAGTCTATGGTGGGGTGTCACTATGACACCCTTGTGTCACTGCACGGAGGGAGGGTGCTGTGTAACACACATAGTAAAAACACATGAGACCGTATGGAGTAAAGGACCCCATAACCCATAAAACACATTAACAGTAAAAGGAACACCACAAATCATGTCCAAGAGTGGGAGAAAAAGAGTCTCACTCTTGGCAGGAGAAAAAACAAACTCCAGAAATCCAGCAAAGCTGCTGGGGGACTCACTAGGTTAGGAAATTCAGCCTAAACAGAGAATTCTCCCTAACAGCACCCCAAAAGAGCAGACTGTATTTCACGCGGAAACGAGGCCGCAGACGAAGAAGCAAAAAGAGTTGCATATTCAATGGACATAATGGGCCTCATTACGAGTATGGAGGTAGCCATGACGCTTTTAGTGGCATGGCTACCCCCATACCGGATCCGGGTTCCAGGAATGAGGAATTACCGGGCCATTCCGACCTTGGAGGGCCCGGTAATTCCCTATCCTGGGACCCAGACCCGTTACATCCCCATTCCTATTTTAGCCCCCATAGGGCTCAATGGGAATGGGGAGGATGCTAACAATGGGCCCGTTGTTAGCATCCTGGTCTGCTAGCGGGTCCAGACATCCTTAGCGGGACCCGTGAAAAGACCTCGTAATGAGGCGGTAGAGGGTTAACGGCGCCGGCAGCTCTACCAGCGCCGTTAACCCTCTACCGCCTTCCTCGTAATGAGGCCCTATGAGTTTAGATACGCCTGATGTGCAAGAAAGAATAGTGGTGATGATGATTGTAAATGGAAGCTTTAATAATTCATTGAAGACACAATTGATCGAAGTTCAAGGTGGAAGCCCACAGGATGAGAAAGACCTGTGGACATGGATGGGGTGTTCTTTATCCCCTTTCGAGGCATTGTGGTAAAAGGAAAGCACTGCTAAAGCAGTGATGTCTGTAGCTTTATTAAGGGTGGCGTTGGAACAGCTACACTACCCTGTGCATGTCATTAGGGAAAGTCTTGCAGCAACGATTGCGGAGGACTGGTTTGTACCGAATTTGTTAGAACATGTTGCTTTTTATGTTGTAAATCGCATCATATATCAAAAGTTTACTGCTGGACGCACGCTGGGAACAGTCAGAGGAGTTATACCTCGACCGAGTGGTCCTTTTCAGCATTTACATATTGACTATGTTGATATGCTGCAAGTTAGTAATGGTTATAGATATCTGATATCTGTGCCTTTTGTGCCTTTTTTCTAGGTGTATCGAGGTTGGTCCATGCACACACCCAGACGCCACTTGTGCTGTGAAGTTTTTAGTTTGACAAGTATTTTCTAGATGGGGAATATTTTAGGTGTTGAGATCAGATAATGGCCCACATTTTGTAAATGAAGTATTTGAGCAAATTAGCGTATTGCTCAGTATAAAGCATACATTTTCCTCTGCTTATCACCTGCAAGCAAACAGGATATGTGAGAGACTCAACGGTCTGCTCAAGGAAAGGATAGCTAAACTAAAGCTAACCTTGAAAAAAGGATGGCCGCATTGCCTGCCTCTTGCATTTTATGCATTGAGGAATCAACCAGGCTCTGACCATCACCTCACGCCCCATGAACTAGTAACGGGTAGGCAAATGAGAATGCCTCTTAGTCCTCCATCGAGGATTAGAAGTGTTGCCCAGACAACAGCAGAATTGTTAGGAGATGAGCTACATGCCTACTTAACATGTATGACTACTAGTATTTCTGTAATTTCAGACCAAGTCAAGCGGACTGGGTGCCAGTCTCAGAACACAGATGAAGACCATGCAGCAAGCAAACCAAAGGAACTATTATTGCCAAAACTATTACCCGGAGATCAGGTTTTGATCAGGAACTTTACCCGCAAATGGCACCGGCCCAGATTTAACAGTCCTTTCATAGTAGAGGACGTAACTGCATCGGCAGTGAAGGTCCTAGCGAGACGCGCATGGTTGCACCTGGTAGATGTGAAAATCTACGCTGTAGAGACCACTGCACCCCCACCCAATTCAGAAGTAAGCCACGGAGAAGTTCAGCATATGCAGACTAGATCAATGACGAGGAAGAAGGCGCAGAGATTGTCCAGTAGACAGATAAGAAGTACATTGGACTGTGGTTCATGCAAGACACTCTTTGTAGCTGCTAAGCAATGAGTGAAAAAGCTATTGTTCTTGAGCCACAGGAGTTTGTTAACATTGGACTAAGACATATTGAAGTCTTGAAGGAAAAAGAAATGCCAGACCTAGAGTTCATCTTTGATGACTGAAAGAGGGAGCAGTTCCCCGATTCCTTTCTCACTGAGTTTCTCTTTGGAGGCGCCCATGGTGGTGTCTAATGGCAACATTCATCGGATCATTTTTGCTGTTTTCCTCTTCATTCTTCTTGCATATCCTGCACTGGTTGGGAGAACTACTAACATTCACCTTTTTCTGCAAGATCCTAAAAATTGTCCAATCGTGAGGAGACTGCGCGCAGCCATTTTTGAGCAAATATCTGAGTATAGTATGGAAAGTAAAGATGGTCCTGTCCGACGAGGATGCTCACAAACTGCTTGGAATGGTCTTTTATTTCTTGATTGAAGAACATCCTATCTTAATGGACGACAAACCAATACTCGTGTATTTCTGCGAGATCCCAGAAATCGACCTGCAATAAATTGGCTGACAAATGAAATTCGCAAGCAGATTTTTTTATTGACTGACCCATCTCTTTGAACGCATGGATGGGTGTATCGAGTGATGACATTCACAATTTACTGGCCTTGGTCTTTTATTATTTGCTGGAAGCTCATCCTCATTTGGTTTGGCAAAAAGTTGACTCTTTTGTATTTATTTGGAATCCTATCAATCGTCCTGCAATCAGCCAGCTGGTTGTGGAGCTTGTGGAGCCGATCCAGCAGTTGCCAGAATATTTCATGAGATTGCCTGATTAAAATTGGTTTTTCCTTCCTTAAATGTAATCCCAGGCCATATGGGCAAAATCAATAGTAATAATAATGTAGCAAACAACAAGTGAGCACCACGACGCACGTGTATAAAATGGACATACTGGTATATAATATATACATGCATCATGTTCATTGTCATTCCTATCTCTCTCACGATACGCGCTGTCTATTATGTAGATTCAAAGAGGACAGTAGTTCCTGTATATCTTTCTATGCAGCAGGAAGGTACAGATGTGACAATTATAAGGCAGCCAAAGCCTTATATGATTGTTCCTACACCAGTAGCACATGTAAAGACACTGATTTCACTGACAAATGTCCCTATGATTCCCCCAGTGAGAAGGAATTATGATGATACACTTCATGAGATGATTAAAAAAGCTCATGAGGCAATAAAGAGACCTAAGAGAAGTACAAGGGAGGATGATCATGACTTGAATGGTTATCTAGACAGCACAGCACCTTTGGGGAGCAACATGTGGCATCAGCATATGAAAGAGGTAGGAAGGAGAACCTCTGAGGAGGAATGCTATGCATGTGCACTCCTGCCTTATAGTATGGGGAAGACTAAGATATTTCTAGCCACTGAAATAGATGTTCAGACAGCACACTGTCTATCTAACATTGCACTCTGCCGAGCAAGAGGTCAGTTCATGGGCCAAACAGCTTCTTTAGTATGGGCAACATAATGGACAGCTCCAGATGAAGATGATTATGTTCAAGACACAAAGACAAGAGCAAGAGCCCACACCAGAAACCATGTGATAGGATACGAACAGCCTGGAGTGAAAGGGGCTGGAATCAGATGGAAGTGAACAGAAGGCTTAAGAGCCCAGGAAAATCTGCAGAAATTAGAAAATGGGAGTAAAGAGGCCAAATGCAAATCTGGGGATCAGTACTTTCTCCAGATAGATGGGAAAAAGGAGTGGTTATCTGCAGAGTGTGGCCAGTGATTGGCTGCTACAAACCAACCATTGATATTGTGGAGAATGGATGCAAACCTTTATGTCAGAGACTTGCTAAACTACTGACGTGGGTCGAAGATATCAGAAACCACGTGATAAGATACGAACAGCCTAGACTGAAAGGGGCTGGAATCAGATGGGAAGTGATTAGAAGGCTTGAGAGCCCAGGAAAATCTGCAGAAATTCGAATACAGCCCCAGATGAAGATGATTATGCTCAAGACACAAAGACAAGAGCAAGAGCCCACACCAGAAACCATGTGATAAGATACGAACAGCCTGGAGTGAAAGGGGCTGGAATCAGATGGAAGTGAACAGAAGGCTTAAGAGCCCAGGAAAATCTGCAGAAATTAGAAAATGGAAGTACAGAGGCCAAATGAAAATTTGGGGATCAGTACTTTCTCCAGGTGGATGGGAGAAAGGAGTGGTTATCTGCAGAGTGTGGCCAGTGATTGGCTGCTACAAACCAACCATTGATATTGTGGGGAATGGATGCAAACCTTTATGGCAGAGACTTGCTAAACTACTGACATGGTTGAAGATAAAGGAGGGCCCCTACAGATAGTGCATCTGGATAGTCCAAAGCAATGTTTCAGAAATAATGGCACAAGAACAGTTGGAGAGAATCAGAATTGTGATTGAATCTTTTACATGCCAGGAATGAAGGACAGAACAGCAGTGATAATGGATCACTACTGGGCGTGTGCATCCAGAGCTTACATGAAGCTGCCTAGAGATTGGGGAGGACTATATTCTATAGTGAACATCGATGCTCCAGCATTGGTGCTTCCTAAAACTTACCTGATGTCAGGGATGGCTAGCTGGTGGAGTAGTAAATAGGAAGAGTATGTACATAGAATTAACATTCTGGTTGCCCAAGTCAAGATGGAGAGAAAGAAACTAAATCTGATTGGTTTGAGGAACAATGCTATGTTTGGTTTGTCTGATTGGTGGAAAGGATAATGGCAGGATTCTTGGGAGGTGAGCAAGATTCTAAACTGCTTTCATCCAAAGTAATTCAGTGGTTGGTTGTAGTTTAGTTAAGCTCCTTAAGTAAGGCCTTTCAGAGTTGAGAAGATTTACTAAAGAAGTAAGAAAATCGTTTGCTGAGCCAGAGAGATCAAGAAGACATCAGGTGGGATTGTTCCTTTTAAAAGCTTAAAGATTTTCACAGTGAACTTCCATTGTTTATCAGAAACTTAAAGAGTTTAGGAGTTTAAAGCTTACTGAGAGAAAGAATGTTTACAGTATATTTACAATAAGGAGAAAACAATTGAAAAGACTGCGCGCACGTTTTAAAGTTGTAAACTGTGCGAAATGTTTTTCAAGACTGTTTGCGTGCGCGCAAGTCTTCATGACTTCAGCAACGTCGTTGGGAGCGCGTGCGTATGAGAGCGCGTGTTGGATTGCGATAGAGCGCGAGTCCATATCAACTGAGCGCGGGTGGTTTTTGGCACGTGTATATTTTTCACGTGCGCGATGTCACGTAAGAGAGCGCGTGTAGGATTGCGATAGAGCGCAAGTCCATATCAACTGAGCACGAGTAGTTTTAGCGCGTGTTTCGGTTGACGATTGCGCGCATAGTTTTTTCAGAGCGTGCGCGTGTTTCTTGTACGCGTGGAATTGTTTAAGTGCGCGTGTTTTACGTGTGCGTGAATTTGTTAAAGTGCGCGTGTTTCACGTACATGTGAATTGTTAAAAGTGTGTGTTTCACGTGCGCGTGTGTTTGTTAAAGTGCGCATGTAATTTTTAGCGCGAGGACAATTTTTCACGTTTTGTGATTTCGCGTGTTAATCGCATGAATGCAGTGACAATTCAATACTTCAAGAAAAACTGTATTTCTCAAGAGTATTTGGAAATGTAAATTTATGGAATTAAGTGAACTTAAAGTCAAAGAAGAATGTCTAAGGTTGTAAGGTGTTTGCAAGAGTCATCGTCTTCAGAATATTAAAGAGACTGGAATGGCTAGTGACAATATACACCAAAACATTACGAAAGTTTTCAAGATATTCTCTACAGGCAATTAACCTCTAAGTTCTAAACAGAGGTATAAGAGGTAAAGAAGTTAGAGTTGTTTTAAAAAGAATAATTTAGAGAAAAAGGTTTACACTGATGTATAAGTAACCAAGTGTGTTTGCTACTACAGATACCAGAGCCTACCGGAAGGTTGCAGGGCTGCAGTGTCTCCGTTGTTATTTTATCCAAATTCCCCTTTCCCTTTCCTGTGGTCTTCAGCTCAGCTTTCACTTTAGGGTTGAGAGGTGAACTCTTGGTGAGGGTCTGTGGGGCCAGCATCAGCTCCTGTGGAATTCAGTCAAGCCGGACCCTGACACCTGAACATTGGTAAATTTCCCAAAGCAGACGCTCACCTGAGGAAGAAGAGATCTGCTGAGCTGATAAATTGAATAAAGAGAGAGAACTATTTCTCAGCCAAGTCAATAGAAGCCTTTGATTCCATCCCATATGAACAAAGATTGTTTAGTAAGACTTCATCAATATTCACGATAATCTTCATGCCCCGGATCCACACGGATGCAAACACCAAGTTGTTACAGATAACAAGATGGGAATTGTTGCAGACGATCAACACTACTAAAAATGGATTCAACTCTATCAAGGGGGAGCTGAGAGCCATACGACTGATACTCTTCAGAACAGATATGTCCTGGACTTCATTACAGCTATGAATGGAGGCATTTGTGCCAAAATTGGACAATCATGTTGCACATTCATACCTTTTTTTTAAACCTTTATTTTTGATTTTTCAAACAAAACTAAACGTATACGAAGCAATCGGGTGCGGTTAAAACCATCATAACATACAGTATGCTTAGTCCAAGCCCCCTCCTGCCCATGATGTTGAATTTAGGAGTTCTTATTGCGGACTTGTCCATCATATTTTAGTCCGCCTCGTGAGTCGCCACTGATGGATTCCTGTTCGACCTCTGTGTTTGCGGGACTGTGTTTGAAAGTCTGGAGTATCTAAGTTGGAGAGTAGGTATGCGATATATGGACCCCAGATGTCAGGGGGTCGTGCATGAAGAGGTAGTGTTCTTATGAATTCAGTGTCCATGTCTTGACAAAACAGAATATCTTTTTTCCAGGCTGTTAGCGTAGGAGCAGGACCCCTGTCATGACAATCCTCCTGTGCGCCAGCACCATGAGAAGGGCAGCGAGTTTCCTCGACGAGGGATACAAATATTTGGTCAGGCTTAGGAGGTCTACTGCCGGGAGTGGGGATAGCTCCTCCCCCAGTATCTCGGTAGTCGTTTGTAAGATCGAGGACCGAAATTAGGATATCTTGGGACAGTTCCAGGCGAGGTGGAGAAAGTCCGCGGTCGAGGCACCACATCTTTCACATTGCGCCGATTGATCTGGATGATGTTTGTGTTTTTTAGCAGGGGTTTAATAGGTTTTATGCACAAAGTTAAAATGAATTTGCTTGAAGCGGGTGTTTATGGCAACTGTCTGCATTTGACGAAGGATGTAAGACCAGTCGTCGTCTGGTATTGTAACTTGAATGGCTGTTTCCCATCTGTGTCTCGAAAGGGAGTCAATGGCTACCGTATCAGTTAGAAGGGATTTATATATCATGGATACTATTCTCCCCCCTCCTTTCGCTTGAATTACATTGTGTAGAAGGTCCCATGTCGCTGGCTGTTTGGGGAATGATGGGAACAGGGACTGTAGGGTGTAGCGTAGTCTGAAGTAGATGAATATGTCAAGTGATGTAGTATCTCCTCGCTCTTTGGCCATCTGCGGGTTAATGAAGCACATTCATACCTTCTCATGATGACGAAAATGGCACCTTGACAGAGGCCATAACGATGCTGACAAAGTTACACGTCCAGATGATAGACGCAGTGGAAGACATTGCTGATGACAGTTGGTTTGGATCAATATTCTCATGGGTTCCACAATTGATGGCAGATAGGTTCAAGTTCCTTGGAGCCCTGATAGTGATTGTATTGCTCGGATTTTGTGTGATCAGGATAATAATCTCACAATGCAAGAAGACTGCAAAGAAAGCTGTAGGAATGAAGATCATGATTAATGTTGAATCAGGATCCAAAACTAAAGAGCTGACAGATAAAGAAATCAGAGACTACGTGAAGGCCAGCATTCATTCACCTGAGGGAAAAAAGTTCTTGTACCCAAAGAACCACAAGAAGTATGTGGGGAAATGGATCTACTGCAGTCCAGGTGGACAATGCATGCTTATGTCCTGGAAGAAGGATGAGCATGTGAAGTCAGCAGGATGCCTGAAAGGAGTCAAAGATATGGGTCCCAAAGAAGCATTTATTCAGACGAGGATGTCTAGATGTGAAGATTGATGAGAGAGTGGTCAATGAATCGCCCAGAGGGGGGGGGTGTAGAGGTGGAGGCAAGTACCCCCACCCAAAGCTCCTCCCCCATGCTGCCTATATGTTAGGAGCCAGAGTGTGAGACATGTGCAGTACCAGTGAAAATACCTATACCGAAAAGAATCTTGGAAATAAGGTTCCCATTGAGAAAGCCATGCATGCATTCATGACAATAATGACAATATGATGGCCATATTGTGGAGAATGGATGCAAACCTTTATGGCAGAGACTTGCAAAACTATTGACATGGGTCGAAGATAAAGGAGGGCCCCTACAGATAGTGCCTCTGGTTAGTGAAGAGCTATGTTTTAGAAATAATGGCACAAGAAAAGTTGGAGAGAATCCGAATTGTGGTTGAATCTTTTACATGCCAGGAATGAAGGACGGGACAGCAGCGATAATGGATCACTACTGGGTGTGTGGATCCAGAGCTTATATGAAGCTGCCTAGAAATAGGGAAGGACTATGTTCTATAGTGAACGTCCATGTTCCAGCATTGGTGCTTCCTAAAATGTACCTGAACATTGGCAATTTTCCCAAAGCAGACGCTCACCTGAGGAAGAAGAGATCTGCTGAGCTGATAAATCAAATAAAGAGAGAGAACTATTTCCCTGCCATGTCAACAGAAGCCTTGGATTCCATCCCATATGAACAAAGATTGTTTAGTAAGAATTCATCAATATGCACGATAATCTTCATGCCCCGTATCCACACAGATGCAAAGACCAAGTGGTTACAGATAACCAGATGGGAATTGTTGCACACGATCAACACTACCATAAAGGGATTCAATGCTATCAAGGGGGAGCTCAGAGCCATACGACTGATGACTCTTCAGAACAGATACATCCTGGACATCATTACAGCTATGAATGTAGATGTTTGTGCCAAAATTGGACAATTATGTTGCACATTCATACCTTCTCATGATGACGAAAATGGCACCTTGATAGAGGCCATAACGATGCTGATGAAGTTACACGTTCAGATGATAGACGAAGTGGAAGACATTGCTGATGACAGTTGGTTTGGATCAATATTCTCATGGGTTCCATAATGGATGGCAGATAGGTTCAAGTTCCTTGGAGCCCTGATAGTGATAGTATTGCTTGGATTTTGTGTTATCAGGATAATAATCTCACAATGCAAGAAGATTGCAAAGAAAGCTGTAGGAATGAAGATCATGATTAATGTTGAATCAGGATAGAAAACTAAAGAGCTGACAGATGAAGAAATCAGAGACTACGTGAAGGCCAGCATTCATGCACCTGAGAGAACGAAGTTCCTGTACCCAAAGAACCACAAGAAGTATGTGGGGAAATGGATCTACTGCAGTCCAAGTGGACAATGCATGCTTGTGTCCTGGAATAAGGATGAGCATGTGAAGTCAGCAGGATGCCCGAAAGGAGTCAAAGATATGGGTCCCAAAGAAGCATTTCTTCAGACGAGGATGTCTAGATGTAAAGATTGATAAGAGAGTGGTCAATGAATCACCCAGAGGGGAGGTGTAGAGGTGGAGCCAAGTACCCCCACCCATATCTCCTCTGCCATGCTGCCTATATGTTGGGAGCCAGAGTGTGAGACACGTGCAGTACCAGTGAAAATACCTATACCGAAAAGAATCTTGGAAGTAAGGTTCCCATTGAGGAAGCCATACATGCATTCACAACAATATGATGGCCATTTGAATGAAATTCCGGAGGAAGTGTGAAAACTGAGCAAAAGAGAAGATTGGTGACGTCATGAAAAGCAGAACCAACGCACCTAGAAAAGAGAAAAGAAGCTGTAGGCCATAGACATTCTATAGGCTCTTAAGCGGAGGTGTCAAAGATTAGCAACATTTCGGGCTCGAGCTGGAGATGCTCAGGCTACAGAAATAATGAAGAAGATATCAGGTCATTTTACAATTGTACAGATGCAGTAACGCAAGTAGACAAAGTATTCTTAAAGGCTGGCTATGTAGTGAATAGATTGCGGCGATGCGCCAACATATATGCATAGGAATGTATGCACTATGGATGATTCCACAATCCATTTTACCAGAGCTGGATCCTGTGAGCAGAAAAGGCTTTTTAGTATGTCACAGTTGGAAAGCAATTGAATTACAAAGGTGATCAAAGAAAGGATTGGCTGGCCCAGCACAAGGAAGTCAAGGCCACTGTGAGTCTGAATGTTCGTGCAATGGCTACAGAATGTGTAAAAAGAACAAAACTCCTGTATTTGGTGAAGAGCGAGAACATTGAAGACATCAGAGGTTCATCATTTAATAGTATTTTAAATGCAGAAAGACTCTAAAACATGGTCTGCAGTCACGTGGTTGGACGAAAATAAGACACCGGGACGAGCTGTATCGAAACCAAGAGACAGCGTATGCCTATACTCCGTCTTATTCTTAGGCTCACTGAACATTTCCAAGGCTATGTTCAAAGCCTTAATTGACTGGCAGAAGGCAAGAGTGATGATAGATGGCAAGCTAATTGGTGGGAAGCTATGGTCATGACCAGCCCACCAGCACCTGGATGCCAGCTTGCGTGCTGCTTGCGTGTGTGGAATATTACAGAGGGGTACGAGGGTGCAAACCAATTATAGAGGGCCACGTAGTAGAAGAGCCCTTTAGTTTGTATTACCAATGGGACATTGTGTATTTGATGATGTTCGTACAAACCTGCACTAGAGGATAGCTTAGTTGCCCCACCTGATCCGAGGGACCCCATCACCTTCCCTGACAAGTATGGAACGTATAGCAAAAGGTGTTCCTGTGTAAAATAAAAAGTTAGGTAATTAGTATGGAACGTATAGCAAAAGGTGTCCCTGTGTAAAATAAAACGTTAGGTAATTAGTAAACTTATTATATTTACTTAGTACATCTGGCAGTGATTGAATCACATAATTTGTGAAAACATGGTACCTGTAGTTATTAACATGACAATATTTTAATGAAAAGCAAAATAATGGAAGAAAAAGAATGTTCGATGTCCTCATAATGGAAAAAAATGTTTTTTTTATTTCAAAAAGGAAAATGTCTCACTAAAAATGAACACACTTGTTAATATGTCGGTACAGAAATATATATAAACAAAAAAACTAAAAGGATACATTGATATATACACCCACTTGTCTGGAAGGCACCGATAGGGAGCTGATTATTAGGAAAACAAAGTCAATTGCTCAACAACAAATTCGACAAAAGCAATATCACTTTTTTAAGCATGCATTAAACCAATATGCACATGTATTTGTAAAACAAAAACTGGCAGAAATAAAAGTGTCAGGGGAGCACCAAAGAGTATGCTTCCCAAAGGTATTATTTTTCAAACTATGGTTTCAACACTGAGGCACTATTAGTTTAAATCACTGTCCCTGGCTAGTTCATGTTTAGATTATTCTCCACATCATATTATGCCAACAGACAGGACACGGTCCTCATTTGACTATGTTTACAGAAGCAGAAATGGTGCTTACAACAAATAACCACCTGTTTATTAAATACCAGGGTGAGGCTGATAAAAAGATTAAAGCAAGCGTGGTGGGCCACAAGCTGTTGTTCTGGCTGTATTAGAGTAACCAAGTATTAAAGTGGCACAGGTGGCGTTTCAGTGGAACGAGAACAGGATGCACCACCTTCGTCAGGAGGAGATTTTCTCTATTCAGCCCCTAAAAACAAGTGGTAAAAATGAATTGTTTAGAAAAAGTAATACTGACCCGGCATTTGCAGTTTAAGAAATCTTAAAAAGAGATAGGAGTAAATGACTGTATTGGTGTTACCATGTTAAAAACATGGAGGATTATTTATTCCGTGTAGCTGGGTAATCGGTCCCAGAATTGGTGGAGCCAGGGTCTGTCTGTTATATTGGATAGTCATTAGACCCACCTCCAGTTATATGAAGTAGAAAGATGTGTTAGCCTAACAGATATGAAAGAAATCTGTGCAAAAAGTGATGAGCTATGTTTGACCAAAAACTGGTCCAATTTGTACAAAAAGAGAAGTTAAGAAGTGGGTTAGAGAATAAAAAAATGTAAAAAGCTAGAGCCTGCTTACATCAAAGAGAAAAAGTGGTTTATAAGAAAATATCACTAGACGGGCAATAAAGTAGGAAGCAAAACAGTCAGCCACGAGGTCTAGTCTAGTTTCAAAAGCCGTCTTCAGGTTGTGTTCTCATATATGTGAATTGGTCCATCTAATAGTGGAAACAAATAACAGAGGCAAAAGCGCTATATTAGGGCACACGAAAAAGTTGTATGTCTGCTGTGCCATAGTGATAAATAAAGCCAATATTACCGGAAGCGTTGTTTGAAACTATTGCATGTTTTTATCTAGTCCTTTAAGGGTTAGATTCCAAGAAGATAGCGTGGTGCTAAGGGGGAAAAAAATAAAACGAAAAACAAAGTATGAGCATATGAATAGGAACCACATAGTTGTACAGAAGGGTGAGTGGTTGCTGTATGGGGTCGGGATCGTGTCATGTATGGTGGGATACAAAGTGTTTAGTATTAACATCAAACACCTAAAAGCATACACAATCATGCCGCGTGCAGAGCAATGTTCCCGCACTGGCCGCTACGGTTCTGGACTGAACGCTGAACAGCATTCCAACTAGAAGAAGAGATGAAAGCCGGTAGCCGCACAGTATGTATGCGGAAATGACTCCGGCAATGGATAAAGAAAGAGGATGAAGAAAGAGGATTACGACTACTATCGGGCTATTATTACACCGGCTTGCATTGAAATGCTAAGCCTCTGAATAACGACTCCACTAAAGCTTCTTCAATGAAAGAAATTTCGGGGCCGAAATAAAACTACATTTTGTAGTATTATGGGTGTCTGGTGCTTTGAATGCCATTTATTTTGGCCCAGGTTTGAGTACTTTGACCTATAATTGATGTAAAAGCATGACTCCGGTAGTCGCGGTAGAAAGAGGACTGTGTGTGTAATGACAACATGTCATTGCGCAGAGTTACATATGTAAAGAATGGATCAAACCAAGTAAATGAGGGCCCTGCTATTAGTGTAAAATAAATGAAAGAGAAGTAAAGAGTCTAAGATTAGGGTACAGAATGTAGTGATATCTACAGTCTGACATTGTGAATTACAGTATTACATGCAGAAGAAAATCAAGTGGCCATATATGCCATTGTATCACACTGTGTGTCAGAACTACGCTGATTCGCAGATATGGTAAATAAAGTACTATATTGACGTACTGTGGAATATTGTTACAAAAGGGGACCTGGATGGTCTGACTCATGCCAGAACCACGGTCTCGTATCCCAATGTAGTAAACACTGAGAGTAACTACCAGATGGGGGATTCCTCATTCAGGCCTCGTTGATGGAGTCTAGCCGGAAAATCCAACGGGTTTCCT
Organism: Ambystoma mexicanum; assembly: GCF_040938575.1. Lineage (NCBI taxonomy): Eukaryota > Metazoa > Chordata > Amphibia > Caudata > Ambystomatidae > Ambystoma > Ambystoma mexicanum. The sequence continues at coordinate 738,819,321 of NC_090923.1, read as the reverse complement.
TATTTTCCAATATTAGGTGTGGGTTTGAGGCATCTTGGACCACATCCATACATGCCAACCCTCCCGATTTAGGCGGGAGACTCACGATTTTTCAGCGAAAAAAATCGGGCTATTTTTCACTTTCTCCCGCCTGAAAAAGCTGCAGCCCCAATGCATTCCTATGGGGAATTGTTGATCTTCCGATTTCCCTTTGGAAATCTCCCTCCCAGAGCTGTGTCTGAATGTTGGCATGTATGCACATCAATGACCCACCAACTTATGTCTTCCGTAGAGTGGCCTTTTTGCATATAGTGACTTCCACAAAGAGGCCTTTTTCCAAGAGCAGCTCGTCGGGAAGCCCAGTTTCAGGATAGTAATCCTGCCGGTCCATCTGGGACAGTAGTGAGTTTTCCTTTTTTTTGTTTCCATTTGTGTTCAGACTGTTTTCACACTCGAGCTCGTTGTGTGTGTGTTTTTCTCCCCCCCATCCCTTTGCAGCCTCTTCCTGCTTCCCTCCTCCAGCCCGCCTCCCTGCCCGCCCCCCCCCTCGGATTGGCGTCCTAGCGTGTCCCTCTGGACTACCCGACGGCTGCTCTCCCCCGCTCGCCTCTTTGTGCAGTTCCAGGGATGAGAGCAGCTCACCGGGCAGCCCAGTTTCAGGATAGTAATCCTGCCGGTCCATCTGGGACAGTAGTGAGTTTTCCTTTTTTTTTTGTTTCCATTTGTGTTCTGACTGTTTTCGCGCTCCGAGCGTGTTGTGTGTGTGTTTTTCTCCCTCCCCCTCCCCTTGCAGCCTCTTCCTGCTTCCCTCATCCAGCCCGCCTCCCTGGCCGCTCGCCCCCCCTTATCTACTGACCCTCCCTGGCAGCCCCACTGCCCGGCAGCCCCCACGGCTAAGGGCCCCTCAGGCAAAGGGCGGCTCCTACTGCTGTGGCTCCCTTGTGTCTGCAGGTGTCCGCAGGGGACGCCAGGCGCCAGTACTTGGCTTCTCCACCTCTCCCGGCCCACCCCACCTACACCTGGTCACTTCATTCGCTTGGTGTCTTCACCCCACTGTGTTCCACAGTTGTGGTAAAATAGGGTTTTTCTCCCCTCGCAGGACTCTCAAACTTAGGTGGCCACTGTACCTAACACGCTTTTTACTGTTCTGAAATGTGGTAAAATAGGGTTTTTTCTCCCCTCGCAGGATTCTCAAACTTAGGTGGCCTCTGTACCTAACACGCTTTTTACTGTTCTGAAATGTGGTAAAATAGGGTTTTTTCTCCCCTCGCAGGACTCTCAAACTTAGGTGGCCTCTGTACCTAACACGCTTTTTACTGTTCTGAAATGTGGTAAAATAGGGTTTTTTCTCCCCTCGCAGGATTCTCAAACTTAGGTGGCCTCTGTACCTAATACGCTTTTTACTGTTCTGAAATGTGGTAAACTTGGGCTTGCCGCTCACTTCCTGCCTGCGTGCTCTCATATCGCCTGTCTCCCCCCCACTCCCTCCTACTCCATGGTGCTCTCTATCTCACCTATCTTCTCTAACTGCTTCTCGATTGACTATCCTGCTCTCCTCACTAAATCTGGTAGGAATAAGTTTAAAAAGGACATCCTGGTCTCCAACCCAGGCCTCCATATCGCTGACACCTACACTAGTGCCTGCTCCAAGGAAACTCTCACTGATATCCTCTTTTTCGTGCCTTCGCTTGACCTATGTACCCTTCATATGGTCTCTGTGCTCTCTCCTTTCTCCTCTTCTCCCATTAATGGCGGCACCCGTTGGGATGTCCTCTTGGCCTCCTTCCACTCCTCTAAGGCCATCATTAATGTCTACGCTAATGGGACCTTCTTGGTCCAAGGCCCTCAGGCCAACCTTCACCTCTTTGATAGACGCTTCCCACGCCTCATCAACTTCCTTTCCTCTCCTGCTGTCCCTCCTCCTCTGTCCTCGGCTACCTTGCCTCTACCCTCCCTCCCTGCCCCTTCTCGTGCTCCTTCTTCACCTCCTGCTTCTACACCTCCGCAGGGCGTACCTCTGATCTGTACCCCTCCCCGGAAGTCCTTCAAGGATGGCAACCTTCTCCACATTGCCACTCTTAACTCTCGCTCTGCAATCAAGCATTCTTCTGATATCTGTCACCTTCTTGAGGAACTGGACCTTGACGTCCTCAGTCTCACTGAGACATGGTTCAATGCCAGCTCTGTCACCAGCTTTGACACACTCCTACCTGATGGTTACAAGATCCTCTCCGTGCCCAGGCCCAACCGTGCAGGGGGCGTGTGGCCCTTATCTTCCCTGAGTGGATTCCTGCCACTGTCACTCCTACGCAGACCTACTCCTCTTTTGAGTGTCTTGTCTGCCGACTCTCTCTCGCTCCTAGCCATTCCCTTACCGTGGCTACTATCTATCGGCCACCTGGTCAAATCTCCTCCTTCCTCTCTGAGTGGGCTGACCTCTCCTCCTCACTCCTGTCCTCAACCACTCAACTCCTCATTCTTGGTGACTTCAACATCCACTTGGATGCCTCCTGTCCCCCCACGGGACTCTTTCGTGACCTCTGCGACTCTCTCTCACTCTCTATTCACACTCTTGATGCTCTGATCTCTTCTGACCTTCCCCGCTCCGTCCCTCTCTCCACTCCTCTCTCCTGGAGTGATCACTTTCTCCTATCCTCCCACCTCACCCTCCCTACCCCACAGGCAAAGCCACCCTCATCACTGCCACCCACCTTCTCGGTCATCCGACCCATGAAGCCCATGTCAGTTGAGGCTTTCGCTGACACCTTCTCGCCCCCCCTCCCCCTTCGGCTGACTCCCACCCTGACACAGCCCTCTCCATGCTCCACTCTGCTATATCTGATACTCTTGATATCCTTGCCCCCGTCATGAGAATCCGCCTGAAGCCCAAAGCCAAATGTAACTCCTGGTATGACTCGGATCTCGTCACCCTAAAACGCAAGTGCAGGGTGGCAGAGAGGAAATGGCGTGCTTCATGTTCATCCTCTGACAAACTGGCCTGCCGCCTGCTCCAAAGGCAATACCGTCTCTCCGTTCCCACCAAGAAGAGAGCCCTTATCCAAGCCCGCATCTCTGCGGCATCTAACAACTCGGCCAAACTCTTTAAAATCTGCAAGGAGCTTGCCAACCCTGCTGCAGTCTCTACCTCTCCTGTCCCCTCCCAGGCCCTCTGCACTGCACTGGCCTCTCACTTCATCTCTAAAACTCAGGACAACCTGTCCTCACTCTCCTCCTATCACCTCCCTCCCTCTCTTCCCGGCTCTTCCTCTTGCCCTTCTGCAGCCACCCGTCCTCCCTCCTTCTCTGCCTTTCCCCTTTTTTCTGCTGACGAGGTTTCCAGACAAGTCCGATCTATGAAAGTCTTGTCTAAACAGGTTCACCCCTGTTCTTTTAAAACTATCAAGGACCACATCGACTCCCTGGCTCCTGCCCTGGCTGACTTTTGCAACCACTCCTTCGCCTCTGGAGTCTTCCCATCCCCCCTTAAGCACTCCCTTGTGCACCCTCTTCTTAAGAAACCCTCTTCTGACCCCTCTTGCCCGGCTAACTATCGCCCAATCTCCATCACTCCCTTCCTGGGCAAGCTCCTGGAGAAACTGCCCATCTCCCAGCTTAACCTCCATGCTGAATCTGTTGGTAGTCTTCATGGCCATCAATCTGGCTTCAGAGCTGCCAGAAGCACGGAAACTGCTCTCCTGAACATCCGTGAGGACTTGCTCGTGAACCTCCACTCCAACACTCCATGTGTTCTCATTCTGCTCGATCTCTCTTCTGCCTTTGACACTGTCAACCATGCCATCTTGCTCAACCGTCTCCGTGCTAACCTGGGTATCACTGGTCAGGCTCTGGCGTGGCTGACATCTTTCCTCTCCAATCGTCCCTCCCAGGTCCAACTGGGGTCCTTCCTCTCTGACATCTTTTTCTCCACCTGTGGTGTCCCCCAGGGATACAATCTCTCTCCCTGGCTGTTCAACCAGTATCTGGCACTCCTTGCCCACCGCATCGCCGCTCTCTCCCCCAACTTTCAGTGCTATGCGGACGATACCCAGCTCATTTTCAGGCTACCCTCGGCCTCCTCCTCTCCTTCCCTCATCTCTGACTGTCTGTCTGCTATCCAGGAATGGTGTGCCGACAATGACCTCTGCCTTAATGCCAGTAAGACTGAGATTCTACTCATCGGCACACCCACTCCCTCCTTCCCTGCAGCTCTCTGGCCGGCCTCTCTTGGCCCTCTTCCTGCTCCTACCTGCAAGGCAAAAAACCTCGGGGTCATCTTCGACTCCACACTCTCCTTCTCTCCTCATATATCTGACGTCTCTAAGAAGTCACACTACCAGCTGCACCTCCTCAGAGGTATTCTTCCCTTCCTCTCCTTCCCCCAGAAGCTCACTGTCTCCCGAGCCCTGGTTCTCTCAAAGCTGGACTACTATAACAGCCTCTATCTTAATCTGCCTGCCTCCACTCTCCGCCCTCTGCAACTCATCCAGAACAGAACTGCGAGACTTGTCCTTGGCCTCAAGCCAAGGGACCGTATCTCTCCAGGACTGAAATCTCTACACTGGCTCCCAGTGGCTGCGAGGATAAAGTTCAAAACCCTCTGCATTGTCCACAAGGCCTTCTGGGGCCTAAATACCTTCAACTCTCTCTTCCTAAATATCTTCCTTCCCGAGCCCTTCGCTCATCCGTCTCCAACTCCCTCAGGGTCAGCCGCTTCTCGAAGCAACAAGCTGGTGGTAGATCTCTCTCCGCGGCAGGGGCCTCTCTCTGGAACAGCCTTCCTGCCTCCCTGAAATTTGAGGAGAACCATCTCTGGTTCCGGAAGCACCTCAAAACCTTCCTCTTTGCTTCTGCTTTCTCTCTCCCTCTCCCCTGCTAATTCTTCACTGAAACTGCACTGAATCTGCAACTGGGCCACTCTCACCGACCTCGGTCCTGGGCCCAGCCACTCTCCACTTGCACTGCCTCCCTGGCAACCCCTGCACTGCGGGACTGTCTCTGTATCCCTACAGCCCCCGCCCTTCCCAGCACTTGTCTGCACTTACCCTGCACTTGCCACCAGCTGGCCCTTTTCTTGTACTGCACTTCCCCCATCCCCTTCCCCTTGCACTTCTCCCTTCCCCCTACCCCTGCACTTGCGCGATCTGAATGACACCTGGCCTAGTAGGATCGTTGTCTGTCCTCCCCTTGTTTTCCCCCCTCTCTGCCTCGTCGCGCCTTGAAACACTTGTGTATAGGCGCGTTACAAATGCCATATCATATCATATCATATCATATCATATCATATCATATATAGTGACTAACAAGTGGTGAAGTGCTGGATTTCCATCTAAACTGGGACCGATGTTCAGTTATGCGAGTGTGCATGGGACGAGATGTTGTATGTTGTGAGTATGGAACGTATACCTAGATGTTCCCTGTAAACCTATCACTTTCCCCAAGTAGGTTTTTGTAGTTTACCATGTAGGTGGAGGTCAATGATGACGAGTTTTTAGTATATAAGCTACATTTTTTATGAAATCCGTTCAGTGAGAAGATCAAGCATATTCTTTGATGTTCTTTATAACCCCGTTTTAGATAATTGATATTAAAACAGATGTACTTTCCCAACTTTCGGAGTCAGTTTTATGATTGATGTTCGAGTATATTCTGCATCCCCATCTATCTCAAAGTATTGTTGCCTTGTCTTAAAGGGCTTGTGTTGGACACACGATTTCACCACAATATAAGCACAGCCCCAAATCTCGTCTTCATTTTCTTTCCTCAGGAGTAAGAGTACACCGAATTCCCCCAATCTGCATGGGTTCTTCTATGTGGTTGTTTCTTTAATGGGAGTAGGTGAATTTTGCTGAGGCATCAATGAACTCCCTCTGTTCTTACATTCCTCTCGTCTTTCATGGTTTCGATATTCGATCTGTCAGACTACAGAAATCAATTCTGCAAGAGAAGCAGGGTGAGGGATTCGGGCAGGCTCGTCCTTAATATCCTGAGACAATCCTCTTTGAAAGATGTTGAACTGAGCAGTTTCTGGCCATTCAGCCTCTGATGCTAGTTTCTTAAACCTGGTGACATACGCTAAAACCTCCAAGTTTCCTTGTCTCAAATCAAGTAAGGATTCAGAAGCGTTGAAGGTCAATTCCTGCCTTTTAAACATGTCTCTTAAAATGTGTGCACAAAGGCTACATAGGAGGCTACTAATGGACTGGCAGGTATGACTGGGGAGTAGTCCAGGGCAATGCATTTCCTGACATGTTTGAAATCATAAAGCATATCTCGGCCTTGTCTGTAGCAAAGGTGGTATCCCTGAACAGGAAATGAACAGTGCAGGCATCCAAAAATTCCTTAGGACGTCCAGGTGTACCATCAAATTTCACTGATAATATGCATCCTACAGGGGCGTCCCAAGATAAGGAATCCCTTGCAGTGATCATATGTCTTAGGGTAGAATTCTCCGCTTTTAATGATTGAACTTCAGCGGATAGACTTTGTTGCAAACTCTCTCATGAGTCGGATTAATCTGATTCCTAGTGAGAAGTTCTGTGGCCTATGCCTTTTTAGTCTTTGGGCCTGATCACGAGTTGGGTTGTACGCCGGGATACTTCCCAACGTTAATTGTGTTAGTGCCAACCGGTCCGGCGCTATTTGGTTGGGTGGTAACGGTAAATCCCCATTCCCCATTGGTTACATGGGACCAAATGGACCATTTTTGCTGCAATTCTTGCATGCTAATACCGCCGGCGATAATTGCGCTGAAAACGGGGCACTAAATGGGATTATCACCTCCAGCAAAAAGCTGGAGGTAACACAGGCCATTTAGCACCCAACTCGTGATCAGGTCAGCCCTTAAATGCAGCAGTATCAGCGTTACCGCTGCATTTAAGGGCAACCACCCAACTCATGATCAGGCCCTTTGTCTTGACTCGAAGTTTGTCTTTGAAGAGATAAGGCCGGTCATGACCCGCCGCCACTATGACCCTCTGTATGTATTAACAAAAAAGGGCAAAGCGGCAGACAAGCAGGACTCGTCCAAAATATTGAGGGAAAAGCCTATAGGCATAAAACCACTCGGCTCCATTGATTGGCTCTTTGCTTTAGTGAGAGGTACTCAGCAGTAAATAGTTGGGTCCCAGTGAATACTTCTTGGCAAAAGGAAATTCCAGAAAGTAGTTGCTGAATATATTGCAATTTAAGTAATAGCGAGTGTGTAGACCCCTCTAAAGCATAAAGATAATGCAGGAGTGAAAGAAAGGAAATGCCCTGAGAAGCGAGGTCAGCAAAGTAGGAACACAGCTTTCAAAAAAGGAAAAGAAGCTATGTAGAGAGGCAGAGAAAGGGTGGCATAGGAGCGGTACCATAGGAAAGCAAAAGGCAAAAGGGGCATGGGACCTGATAGCAGGAAAGCAGCATCTCACCCAAAGATCCAAGCAGCAAGTGTTGCCTGTTCTCCAGATTATGAAAGAAATGCTGTGTTAGGGGAACACCATATTGGAAATAAACTAGACTGCTATTTTCGGTCGTGGGAAAACGTGATGGAGTACACGGCTTCCCTTCCTCTATTTGTGCCACAGTGACAATCGGGTTGCTGTGACAATACGAGTACTGCAGTTGACTTCGCTTCACCTGCTCCCCTCCCCATCACCAGCGTGGTCTTTAGGCAAGAGAGTGGAGCAGGGCTGGTTTTCGCCACAGTCTTCCATCTCCTGTTTCTCAGAGTCCAAGCTGGGTGCCCTCCAACACCTCCCTGGCAATTACTGCCTACCAGGATGCATCTCTTAACATCCCAAACAAGCAGAAAACTGTCCAGAATATGCTACCTTCGGGCTTCCCACTATGTTTTTCGTTCTCAAACCCTTTCTCTTAGTCAGCATGGCATGAAAATTGAGGACTGACTTATTGACTCCAGTACAGATTTGTTCACCCTGACCGAGTCCTGGCTTAATGAAGCCATTCCTTGGGAGGACACACTAGCTATCCCGCCCACTTATCAAATTCTTCGGGCTGATCATGGAAATAAAAGAGGTAGGTTGTGGCCTTACTGTTTAAAGCCCAGTTGCACTGTCACCTCTCGCTTACCATTGCCGTCATCTATAGACCTCTAAGACCCTTGCCTCTCTTTGAGGAACAGTTCTTAAATCTCTTGAATAAAATACCACTTTCAAGTCCCCCATCATTTTACTGGGGGATTTAAATCTTTGGGCCGATGCGCCCACAGATAAATCTGCCTCCTCTGTACTTACTGCCTTGGATGCTATTGGATTCTCCCATTGGGTTGAAGGGCCCAGCCATGCCGGGGGACACTCTCTCAATTGGGTACTGTCTCACCAGCTTCCCATTACCAACCTATCTGTAACCCACTGTCCATGGTCCAGTCATAATTGGTTGACTCGTCTTAACACTCGCCCCTCATCTCCTCCTAGAGTGAATGCCACTCCTAGACAGACAACCTCGATCCCATGCATGCAAAAAATCGCCCTATCACTATCACAAATGTGCCTTTCCTCCTTAAGATCATGGATCGGGTGGCATATCTTCAGTTCCCGAAATTCATTGAAGACAATAACATCTTGGGACCTTGGCAATCGGGTTTTAGAGCCAGACACGGCGCCAAGACCGCCATGATCGACTTAACATCCAGTCTCTCTAGCATTGTGGAGCAGGACCATCCTGCCCTTATGCTGCTTCTTGACCTTTCTGCCACCTTTGATCTGGTCGACCACCCTTTGCTGGTGACCAGGTTTGTGTCTTTGGTGGACTGCTCTGGGCTGGCAGCACAGTGGGTGGCCTATGCTCTGGGCCCCCGCAATGCCAGAGTAGCCATCAACGATCTAGTTCATCTCCGGCATCTATCACTGGCGGGGTCCCACAGGGCTCCTCTCTCGGCCCCACCCTTTTCAACATCTACATATTGCTGCCCCTTGACGACCTGGCCATCCTTTATACCAACTATGCGGACGATACCCAGGTCGTCTTGAAACCTTCGGGCACATACCCACAAGACACTGTGGCCATTAACACCATCTACTCCACTATTCAGGCTTGGATGGCAACCAACTCCTTGGCCCTTAACACCAACAAGACAGAGCTCCTTGTTGTTGTCTCTGGCCATATGTTTAAAAAACTCCCCCAGACTATAAAAGTTTCAACATCACAAAGTGCACCATTCGGTGCCAAGAATGTAAAAACCCTAGGTGTCCTTTTGGCTGCCGAGTTGACAACGAGCCAGCATGTCATCCAGATGCGGGCCTCCTGCGGTTTCATTAACAAACTGCTCAATCACATTCTCCCACAGGAACATCTCTCTTCTAGCCTCAGCCCTTGTAAATTCTCGGCTGGATTACTACAAGTGTTTGCTGATTGGTTCCTCTCAATCTAACCTCTCAGCATTGCAAATGATGCAAAATGGTGCGGTGCGAGCAACTCTGGGTCTTTCCAGGTGGGACCACACCACCAATGTAAGGAGTTGCACTAGCTGCCTGTGAAACATTGCGCCTCTTACAAAATTCAGACTCTGACCCACAAATGCCTGACTTGCGAGGCCCCAACGTATCTTGTTGGGCGCTTGAGGGCTCATCAGCCATCCCACACTTTCAGGTCCCAGGATCAAGCTAGACTCTCCCAGCCTAGATTTAAGTTGGTCAGATTTGGAGGAAATGAGTTTACAAAAAGGCTCAAGACGTTTCTTTTTACCTGCCCACTTGGCTGAATTCATTTTCCCATTTGTCCCCGACTGTCCATGAGGCCTCCTTTTGGTGTCTGTTTTTTTTCCATGGGCCCTTCGGGTGTGTGGCGGGTTACAAAAATGTAAATAGATAAATAAAATAAATAGTGCTCAACACTGACCGACTGGTTTAGCACCCGGTATGGCAAGTGCCTTCCTGGAGCACATGTGGTTACCATTCTTTTTCCACTTATCCTGAAGGGCTAACATCTATTTGTTCAACTGACCTGTTTCTTCTACACAAGACTTGAGTGACCAGTGAATTTGTACTTCATGGGTGCACAACTTTCTCACGCTTGGCCACAAAGTCCAACAAGGGGCATCCTAAGGGGGGATTGTGTATTTGCATGAAGGCGCACTTGGAAGCAAAAAGTTATGATGTTGCTGGGAAATGTACTAACTGTCTGTGTACTATGATCAATCATTTTCCGATTATTAACACAACTACATTTATTCTCAATATTTATGATCCACCTGATGCTATGTGCACTACTGAACTTCCTACTTATACAGATAAAGTTCTGCATGGGTGGCAATTTAATTTTCGTAGTAGGAATTTTAATGCACATTGCATTGGCGTCGAAGATGAATGGCGGCTCTGTCTTGTTGAAGACAGAGTTGTATTGCATGATGAAATAGGGTCTAATCACCATCAAAAATTGTTAAGAAAGGGACGTCTCCGGTCAAAGATGCTTTTGAATTTTAATCTGGAACCTGTAATTTCAAGTGATAGTGTTTCTCTCCTTACAGTCACCACTTGGCAGAATCTGGAAAGTTTGTCCTGTCAGGATTGTATTTTTGTCACTAATTGCTTGCGTACCCAGGTATCAGAATATGAGATTAACAGTACCACTTTAAGTGACCACGGCATGTTATGTTTATCTCTCCGGACATGTAAACAGGTTGTGATGGGTGGCATATTGGCACAGGCAAGTTGCAACTTCCAGGGGAACCGCATAATGTGGTCTGAGTTGAATGTAGAGAAAACTAATACCTTAGCCTTTAATTGTGATTATTCCCCTGTGTGTCACACCTCTACACCTCTCTACACAGCAGGCCCGTTCTTACTTCCAGGGCAGACGGTCGAAAGTCACATCTGGCATAACCATTGTTCTCCGCTGTGGTGTTCGTCATTCTATAACGCCGTTTCGAATGGATTGTGTCCTCCCACCTATTCCTCATCTTGTGATAAATCGTTATCTCCAGCTTCGCTGCTTCGGAAAAAAAAATTCTCGGCAGAGGGCGCTGTGCTCGAGGTCGTGGCGTCGATTGTCCCTCGACGTACTCTGTACTCTGTCGACGTCACCAATGGTATAAATAGCTCGAGCCGCGCCCGTTGCTTCAGTTCTGTTTTTTCGATGAAATATATATATATATATATATATATATATATATATATATATATATATATATATATATATATATATATAGGAGGAACACCCAGGGGTGTCCCATGACCGATACATTCTTTGTGAGAGGAAACATCCAGTCGAAAGAACGTTACAGTTGGTAAGTAACTTGTTCTTCGAATGGATTGTGTCCTCCCACGTATTCCTCATCTTGTGATAGGCTCCCATAGCAGTATCAATTTTTGGAGGTGGGAGTACTAATTTCAGTTTTCGTGGACAGAATGCAGAACTGCCTTTGCAAATAAACCCTCGTTAGAGGAGGCAGTGTCCAAACAATAATGTTTAACAAAAGTATGTATTGTTTTCCAGGTTGCAGCTGCACAAATATCTGCTGCCGGTACTCCCCTCTTTAGAGCCGCAGAAGTAGCCATTCCCCTTGTAGAATGGGCACGAAGCCCATCTGGTGGTTCTTTTCCCGCTAATCTGTAGCATTCAACTATGGCTAATATGATCCAGTGGGAAATGGTCTGTTTTGTTATAGATAAGCCTAATTTATGATCAGTATAACCCACAAACAGTTGGTCATTTTGTCTCAATTTAGCCATCCTAGAGATGTAAAAACTAAGAGCCCTCTTGGGATCTAATCTATGTAATCTCTCCTCTTCTTTGCCCAGATGAGGAGGAGGATAAAAAGTTGGTAGTACTATTTTTTGTGACAAATGGAAGTCCGAGTTTGCTGGGCCTTAGCTATGCGTTCATCTAAGTAGGATTTCTTAGCTATAATGAACCCTTACAGCAGAGGGTCATATCACCAAAAAGGGTCCTTTTTCTCTCATAGAGGAGAGGCTCGGGTGGAGGCTCCAACCCGAGTTCTTCAATCAACCACCCAGTCTTGCTGTCCAGGTCTACTGTCTTGCCTACTCCCGTCCGGTGAGTAACACTGTGGAATTGTTGCACTTTTGTAATGGAGATTTGCATTCTCTATTGGAATTTGTATGGCCTATCCCCATTGGAAGGGTTTGTATGATTGTGAAGCAAGAAAGTTCTTCGGCCCATTTTGACACTGTGATCCATAAGAGAAAAACTGTACTTCGTAAGGCAGTAACGAGCATCAAGTGAGGTAAATCTAGTTCTGATAGCAGAAAGACGCAGGAGATAGGAGCATCACCCATCCATTGTAAAAATTGGCTGCAGTCGTACAAATATAACAGCTCCTGTTCTAATTGGAAAATGGTGTTTGGTTTGATCAAGACTCATGATGCAAGAAAATGTTGGTATTTCTATCTCTGTCATCTTTGAACGCAATCTCCAAGCGAGCTTTACGGCATCACTGAGTCTGCTTGGACAGCGTATGTTAAATCATTGTATTGGGAAAGTGAAATGGACCAGGCCGAATACCCTTGTACTAAACCCTCTCACACTGAGGGAGACGTAGAATTGAATGCTCCTGATATCCTGGCCATTATACCTAAATTAAAGGCTTCAAGGGCTCCCGGCCCTGATGGCTCATCAATGTAGTTCTTGAAAGGAGTCCCTCTTACTGGGCAGAACTACTACTGGCAATGTTCTTTAAGATTGTCCATAGCGATACTATTCCACTGAGCTGTCAACTGTCCATCCTTATACCTGCTGACAAAAAGGGTTCATATACTGTGCCTAGCAACTTTCGCTTGCTAGCCATGCTGGATTCCAGCAACAAGATTTTTGCATCGGTTCTCTTGCATTCCATCCATATTTGGGCTGAATCCAGACAGTTACTTAGACCTCAACAGACTGGATTCAGAAAGGAATGCAGTACTATTTACTCCTTGTGGGCTTTACAACTCATGGCAGCTGACATCCACCAAGGATCGGATAGCGGTCTGTATCTATGCTTCATTGATTATTCAGCAGCATTCAACTGTGTCTCCCTTGCAAGACTCTAGGCCAAACTAGACCGGTGGTGCATCAAGTTGCTGTATTCTGACACTTTGTAGTTGTTAGACTAACCCAAGAGAGGTACATCCCTTCCCCTATTGCAACCAAGAAAGGTCTCACGCAGGGGTGCATCCTCGCCCGTGCCTCTTGTTCAATATGAATGATGAGTGTTCTGTAGATTAAATTACTAATGTATATCAAGACACTCTTCAGAAAGCAGTGAATACCCTTGTCCCATGGAGAAATAAGAAGGTACTACAGATCCACTCATGGTTTTCCTCAGATCTTCAAGAACTTAAAAGTAAAACAATTAAAGCTCTGTATAAATGGAAAAGCTTGCTGACAGATTCAGATAAAGAAATGTACAAAGCACTAGTAAAGGTTTTTTAAAAGGGGGTCATTATAGCTAAGAAATCCTACTTAGATGAAAGCGTAGCTAAGGCCCAGCAAACTTTTCAAAGCCCTAAAAGAGCTGGAAACTATTAAATATAATAATGTGGATTTGATTATTAGAGACACTGATTGGTGTAACTCGGTACAAGAGGCCATGGACTCTAAACTTATGAAAATTAAAGACGGGATTGATTTATCTAATAAAGCTATTACCCGGAAAGACTCCAACACCACAAATCTGATTGGAAGAGCTATTTACTTCTAAACCCATATGTGAAGCTGAATTAACATTGATTATTGAGAATCTTAAACCCTCGAATTGTAAGGGGGACATATGTCCCACCCTAACTATTAAAGCTTGTTCTTCCGCTTTGATCTCCATTCTTTGTAGGTTTGTGAATGCCTCATTCAGAGATTTCTGTGTGCCTGCATGTATCAAAAACACTTGGATAACACCTCTTTTGAAAAAAACAGGCATATCACCAAGCGATCTCCTGAACTATTGACCCATATTGATTTCTCCCTTTCTTTTAAACATTCTGGACAGGTTGGCATATTTGCAAGTGCTGACCCATTTTAGGTCTTACAACATATTGAATCAGCGGCAATCCGGATTTAGAGAGTGTCACGGAACAGAGACAGCGTTGCTGGACTTAAAGTCCAGACTTCTCTGGCATATGGATCAGGGGGATACTTCGACCTGGTGGACCATATCGCTTTGGTCACCAGGTTGGAGGAGGTAGCAGTTTTCGCCACCTCGGCGACCCAATGGGTTAAATCTTTCTCTGTGGACGGCAGTGGAGGGTGAGTAGAGCCCTGGCCAATGCTAATCCTAAAGAGTTGACCCAAGGAGTACCGCAGAGGGCCTGCCTTTCCCCCATGTTTTACAATATTTTTACAGTGCCATTACTTGATTTCCTAGACAATGATGGCATTGAGTTCACCAATTACGCCGATGACACTCAATGTGTCATCCCTCTCACAGGTGTCTTTGTAGAAGACGAAGCCAACATTAACACGATCTATAGCCTAATCCAAAACTGGATGTGTACTTATGGCCTCTCACTCAATACTAGCAAGACAGAGCTGATGCTAGTGGGAACAGAAGCTAAACACATACATTGGAAGAATGGTACGCCAAACTGCAGATTGATGGTTGTAGTATCGAGATAAAAAAAAGGTTAAAGCGCTTGGGATTTACCTTGATTGCAACCTGAACATGAAAGCTCAGGTTAGCAGTCTGGTTACCTCAGCTGCATATTATATTAAGCTTCTGTCATGCGCGGGCCTTTCTCTCCAAAGCAAGTCGGGAAACCCTGGCACATGCTTTAATTGGTTCAAGAATTGATAACTGCAGCAGTCTATTGATTGGCCTACCTAAACGTGAGATTAATAGGCTACAGGTGATGCCAAATAATGCAGTTAGAGTTATTGTGGACCGTAACAAAAGGGACCACATTTCGGATGCTAAGGGATCTACATTGGCTCCCGATTAAAGAAAGAATTTGTTTTCGGCTTGTGGTAATAGTGCATAAATGCTTGAAAAACACAGCGCCTACATATGATGAATAAGTATTGAAAGCCAGTAAACATAATCTAAGATCCAACAACTGCTCTCATTTAAAAATCCTGTATGTAGGTTGACTCAGGTGAAAAACAGAGCTTTTCATACTGCTGCCCCAGCATTATGGAATGGACTACCTCTTAGTTTAGGAGATGAGAACTCCATCACGGTTTTCAGGAAGGGACTGAAGACCCTCCTGTTTAACTAATAAGATTCCCCTCAGTGATCGACTATCACCTCTGACATCTCTCTTTTCACGTTACTAGGTTTTATGTTTGTCCGTGTCCTGTCTATTCAGCGCTCTTAAGTCTCCAGGTCAGTGGACGTGCTATATAAATTATTAAAGTAAAGTAAAGTTCAGCCTCTAGGTGGAAGACATGGACGACACCTTGAGTAAGTGTCATAATTATCCGCCAAAAATAGGTGGGAAGAGAATCTCTTGGTTGTCATAGGAGGATGACACTATGCTGCTGGATCAAACTCCTCAGGGATTACAGTGCATTATGGATGTGCTTTCCCAGTGTGCGGTTGACAACAAGCTCATGGTAAATTAGAGCAAAACGTGATAATGATGATTACTGGAAAAGACGTCAAGCTCCTTCGTTTTCTTTGCATATGGCGGGATTAAAAAAGCAATAGTAGGCTGCTCCATGTATTTTTTTTTACCCATCAGGAGTGCTCCCTCAGTATAATATGTGATGAATCAGAGATGATTCTCCCAGAAACCCTGGCCTGGCACACTTCTAATGTGGCCAGGGAAAGGCATACGCTTTCTGATCCCGACCCAGGGGGTGGTGTTCTGTGGGAGGACCACATGGGAGGGGAATCGGGTTAGAAGAACTGGGAGAACCCCTTCACTAACTTCCCTAGAGAAGCTACAATCTTAATGGCCTATTGTAGAATTGAAACATGTGAAGAAAAATATAATCAGAACATTGGAGGCTGCAAGTCCCACAATGCCCTAAGTACTCAGACGAGGAAGAGGGAATCAGGTGCACAAAACTGCAAGATGCAGTCTAGTGGTTCTGATGACCCACACCTGAGCAGGACCTTTGAATAGATAACAAGAACCAGAAGGTGGGGTTGCAGAAACCACCTGTCCCAGTTGCAGCAGCAGAGGAAGAGAGAAAACAGAGCCTCCGGAGCCGCTGCTATCAGTGAAGCAGATGGCGGTCCTGGAGGGTCTCCAACATTGAAGAACCTAATTGCAGAGGTCGCAGAGTGGGAAGTGGTGTTGTAACAAGCCTTCTCCCTGGAGAGAGAGGCTCTCCTGTTTGCGTGCAGTGTCCCCGTTGCTGGCAAGCACCGGTGTATGCTAGGAGCAATGGAAGATACTTTCCTGTTCGGCGTGGGCCATGGGAAACCAGAAGCAGCTTGATATGCTGGGAACAGCAGAGGAAGCAGAACGAACAGTGGCAGCAGATCGAACGGACGCGTATGCAGAAACCGGTGAGTTTACCATGGTTGGGTAATCCCAGTACGCTCTGTAATTGTCCCCCAGATACTGATAATAATTTTAAATATTGAATTAAAATAAGGAAGTTGGCGTAACAAGAACTTTGTAGAAAGATCAGAAAAGAAAGGTTACAATCATTACTATTGAAACCAACAACATTGCCAAAGTAAAGAGGGGGCAATATTGTAGCAAGCTAGCCAGAATCATCATTGCCAAAATAGAGATGGGGTAATACTGAAGCAAGCTAAGCATAACCAACATTGCCAAAATTTAGACCCAATAAAGCATTTAAATTCCAGTGACAAAATAACATGAAAACATTATTGCAGAGAGATTGTAACCATTATTACCAAAGAGAGGAAGAGGCAATTTTTAAGCAAGATATCAACAAGCATTGACCATGTCAAAGATGGGTAATTGTACTAGAGAAACATGTTCAGCACTCATTTAATATGAAAGTGGGAAAACAGTGGCAGGAGAGAAGCCCTCCTGATAGAGAGTGTCACAGAGGAGAGGCGCATAACCTGCATTGCAAATGGCAAATACAACAGTGGAACAAACAGCGCCAATGTGTAACATGTTTTCCTAGAAGGAGTTGTGAATTTTGATGTTGATGAAAGTCAAAGACTTTTCCAAAAAGGGCTGAAGTAAACTTTACCACAAAGCACTTGTAGGTGTATTAGGAGCTTTTGTCCTGTCAGGTGAGTATACCAGGATAGGGACCTTTTAGTGGTAGTCCTGGGAGGGTAGTGGACCAGGAAGACATCATTAAAGTACTGTGTTGTTATGTTATGTTATATGTTATGTTATGTTATGTTACTTGGCATTTATATAGCACCTTATGTATCATTGGTATGATCTCAAAACGCTGGTAGGTTGAACGCCCTTGGGAACCGTAGTTCAAGTCAGTAGAGAGAGAGAGAGAGAGAAAGTCATAAGGTGCGTGGGTGCACCAGATGTGTGTGCAGCCTGTGTGGCAGTTGCATGATTGCTGTTCCTTAGCCAAAGGTGTGGTGGTGTGGTGTATGTGTTCATTCTGGAGGGTGGACACCCAGACTGATTTCTGGCTGTGTTAGGCCAGAGGAGACGCTTAAGCTAGCGGTGTGTGCTCAGCTAGCTGTGTTTAATTAGGGTGATGAGGAGTATGTGGCGGGTGTTAGTATGGGAACAGCTATACCGAATGTGTCATAGTATCGGTGTGTTCTAGTCGAGTGGTAGTGTATAGGAGAGAGTAAGCGTGGTAGTGTGATATGGTGGTTATCTGTAAAGTGCTTGAGATCAGGCACTCCATCTGTACCATCTATTCTATCTGTTGTTGTTAAAAGTTGTGGAGAAGAAGTGGAAAGACCACTAATTATACGTGGTTGATAGTGTAAGGTTCTTCAAATCTTGCAACATGTGTGTTATAATGAGTCCAATCTCACTCATCCACGGAGATTGGTTATAGATACTTTGAGAAATGACAAACCCATTGTTTTAGACAAGTGGACAAAGGTGGAGGGGTTGTAGTGTGAGCCAAAACTAAATACATATTGGAGGCTGAGAAACATTTGGGAGATGTTAATTGTTATGAATTGAAAGAGATGGAATACATTGATGAGATCAAAAAAGAGTTAGATGCCCTGTTGTAAGAATTCAAATATAGAAATCTTCTTGAAGGTGAAGAAATCTTATATATGAAAAAAGATTTCTCTATGACTCCTATTATGTATGTTATTCCCAACATTCATAAACATATGGAGATACCCCCAGGGAGACCAATAGTTTCTTACAAAGGTTCACTATTAGAAAATATATCAAAATACCTAGATGTTTTCTTGCAACCATTTGTAAAATATCTAAATTCTGGATTCCAAGATGGCCACCATCTCCTGAGGGTGCAAGCTCTGGAGCTCTCCCCCGGCGACACACCTAAAACTGTTAAACTAGCAGCAGAAGCAGTAAATTCCATTCGTTGCTTCGTCTCCCAACATTCATTGAGGTGGCACCCAACACAGTGGTGATCAGAATATGGATATTTCCCCTGACGGCGACTTTGGAGGTGCAGAGTGGTGGACTGAGAAGTGGAAAAGTGTGGGTTCCGTAGCCGCGATCCAGAGGCTTCCAACGAGGTGCACCAGTTACCTCTCAGCCATAGGGCTTACCGATCGAGCATTCCCCTCCATGTGGAGAGCTGGACACCGCCCCCACAAAAGGGAATAGAAGATTTAATACCGTGGCGGAGCAGACCCCACCGTGATCTGGTCTCTGCGGAGGCGGGGACTGGGAGAAGCGATCACGCCCTGGAGCCGAAGTCTGGGCAGGCAGCAGAGGAAGCAGACGATTAGCCGCCGCCGGTAAGCGGGAGACAAGCCAGGGAGGCGGCGGGGAAGAGCGGGTCCCGGCACAGAGTCAAAGAAGCAGCATAGATCCTTCTAGCAGGTTATATCATGTAAGGCTCCGCCTGCGGACCAGTACACTGCCGTCCTTGGCCAGGCTAACATGAAGGGGGCAGCTCCCGGAGCACGGCGGGGCCTGTTGCTGTTGTCCCGCCCTGCCGGAACCCGAATAGGTTCACATATTGTCCCTGGCGGAGTCCCGGTTTCGCAGAAGGGCATATTGGCGCCCCAGGCTACACACCACGAGGGAGCAGAGTGCAGGACTCAGGATTCCCATTAAGTATAGTGGGTTCCCTCCGGCAAGACCTAAGAGCTCATATGGGCAGTTGAAACTATATGCAAGCAAAAACTGCAAATGGAACTACAAAATTCGGTCCGCCCCTGGGGTGTTTTATATAATGGCTATGCATGTGGGCTGAACCGGATGCTGGGAGGGGCACTCAGGCTCCAGTTAGCGCCCTTGGATCACTGGGGCAGCGGGGTCTGGCACCCGGCACTGGCAGAACTTTAATAAAGAGCACACGGAGGCTGAGGCCTCCCCTACCCCGCTGGTCTGGTCTGCCATGGTACCCTCCTGGCAAAGACACAGATGCCAGGGGCGAAGTCTGAAGATGCCCAGTTAAGACCTAAGAACACACCGAAAGGGGGAGAGGGACAGCTGGAGCATTGCTGGAGGCAACAGCAGATGGAAGATCCCCAGAAGGAGGGGGCAATAGAGGAACAAGACACCAGTAGGATTGCAGACCCAACCACGAGCCTGGCTCTGAATAAAGAGGAACTCCAGGAGTGTTTGATGGGAATGGAGAACCGCATGATGGAAGCCTTCCAGGATCAACTGGGGAAAATAAGAGAGGAAATAAGTTCCTCTCTCCAAGAAGTCAGAAAGGACATTACAGACCTGGGGGTGAGAGTAGACATGACAGAAGCGGGTCTCTCAGAGATTGCAGGTCATACTCATTGCCACAGTGCACAGGGTGGGCCCCAGAAAAAGAGATCCGGGAGCCAAGCCAACAGACATCCTCTTGGCAATGACCTCCTATACCGTGAAGGAAGAGATACTCCGTGAAGCAAGAAACCATCAGCCAGTCACATCAACGGAACACAAGTTCAGCTGTTTCAGGACCTGGCCCTAACTACCCTACACAAAAGAAGACTAATGGCGCCGGTCACAAGAGCGATGAGGGCAAAGGGGGTCACCTACAGATGGGCATACCCGTTTGGGTTACAGTTCACCTGGGAGGACAAACAACAGTGCATCACCACTTGTGAAGAAGGTCTGACACTCCTTCATTTGGAGGAGGAATAATCACAAGCGGAGGGAACTCTACCCGCAATCTGATGGGGGGGGGCGCACTCAGTCAGTGGGAGTGGGCATGCACACCCACCAAGAAACACAGAGATGAAGGCTCAGGTAGAGGTCCCCGACGACGGAGATGATCATGGTTCCCCAGAAGGAAAGGAGTTGTATGTTAATTGAAGCTTTACGGACACTAAATTGGAGGAGGAGGGAAGGAACAAGTAAGAGTAATCTGCAATAAATGAGAAGAAGTCCCGGGCGGAGTGAAAGGAAGACTCATCCTGAAATCCTAATCAGGACATACATATGTCCTGGCGGAGTGCAAGCTGGAGTGGATATGATACTCACCGCCCCAAAGGGGGTGCAGGAAAGGTTCTATGGGACCTTGTTCTGAAGGGTCCTGGGAAGGGAGGGGGGTGGGCGTATGAAGGTTTGGTTTTTAAACAGTTAAACGGGGTTGGGGTATGGAATGGATCAGTGATGGTGGGGAAGGGAAGGGTAAGCCCTTGGAGTCAGCAGGACCGAAAGCAAGGGGTGCTCAAATACAGACTAGATGGCGGAACTGAATATTGACTCGCTCAATGTACAGGGCCTGAACTCACCAGTGAAATGTCACTCGATTCTGACAAGGCTGATAGATTTGCAGGCCTCAATTGCCTTCTTGCAGGAAATACATCTCCCAGAGGATGAAAGAAGATTGTCCCATAGAGCGTTCCCCCGACAAGGCCATGCTTCTGGTGGGAAGAAGACCAAGGGGGTAGCCATAATAATCGGAGCCAAACTACTATTTAGAAAACAGGCAATATACAGGGATGATACTTAGTCCTGAAAGGGATTATACTAGACCAAAAATACACAATAATTGCAATATATGATCCGAACGATCAACAAGATTTATTCTTGAGGGACATATTATAAACTCTAGGGGGTTGGTGTGAGGGTCATATAGTGATTGGACACATAATTGTGTCATGGATCCCACACTGGATAAAACACTTCCTCTCATGACGTCAGACGCAAGAAATAGTCAGGTGCTTGGGAAGCTTTTTAGGGGTCTAGGGGTGATATAAACGAGATTCTTCCATGAGCAGCAGAAGGAGTACACCCATTATTCAGCTGTCCATAAAGGATATTGGAAAATTGACATGGTATTGGTCTCGGCCACTCTGATCACCAGCGTTAGTGAAGTTGAAATCTGATTCCAATATGTGTCTGATCATGCCCCAGTCTTAGTAAAATTAGATTTGGGATTTGGGTCAGGGGGTCTACAAGGGTCAAAAACCCTGGAGGCTGAATGAAATGATTCTGAAGGATCTGGCCCTTATGGTGCATATGTAAAAGGCAATACATAACTGCTTCCAAGAGAATGAAAACGGGGAAACTAATTCCGGAGTAATTTGGGATGCCGGGAAGGCAGTGATCTGGGGGGAATTTATTTCTCTATCAACAGCATATACGCAAGAAAGAGGGCTTATCCAAAAGAAGCTGGAGATAGCGTTAAGAGAAGCCGAGACACACCACAAAACTAGACAGGCTCAAAAATCGCTTAGGCTGGTTCGAAAAGCAAGAGCCCACTTGGAATCGCATGTGGCAGATCGAACAGCACAAACATTACTTTATACCAAACAGACATACTATGTGCAGGGAGGGAAAGCAAATACATTTCTAGCGGCCAAGCTCTGCAAACAAAAATCCCATAACTATATAGTATAGCAGACGAAACAGGGGGGGCTATGCGCCACAGAGGAGGGGAAACTGGAGATAATGGACATATTCCATCAAGGACTGTTAAAAAAGGAAGGTCGCCCCCCTCTGTAACAAATAGATTATATGTCTAAGATCTCCCTGCCCCAGATCCTAAAGGAAGACAACTGCGTCTTACAGGCCCCCATATCAGCACTGGAGATAAGTGACGCCATAGCTGCATTGCCCCCCAACAAGACACTGAGGCCGGACGGACTGGGGAACGGATATTGTAAAAAGTTCCGCAATCAGCTACTAGGCCCCCTAGCGAAGTTATTTAACTATATAAGGGATAGTAGCACGGTCACACCTAATATGGGGAACTCAACTACAATGTTAATCCTCAAGCCGGGTAAAGACCCTACGGATTGTACTAGTTTCAGGCCGATAGCAAAAACATTAGCAAATAGGCTTGCAGGGGTTGTGCCCAAAATAATCCATACAGACCAAGCGGGGTTAATAAGGGGGAGACATACCCAAGATAACATAAGACGAGCAGTGGACATAATAGATCTGGGAACCAGAACGGGGCAGGGGTTCGCCATAGCCGCTCTAGATGCAAGGAGGGCATTCAACAGTTTAGACTGGACGTATCTGAAATTGGTACTACAGAAATTCGGATGCAACCCCATCTTTATCAGAATGGTCCTGGCGAACTTTCGTTTCCCGATCATGTCCTTCATGATTAATGGGAAGACCACGGCCAAAATTGAAATACAAATGGGTGCACGCCAGGGATGCCCGCTCTCGCCCCTTAATTTTTGCAATGGCAATGGATCCTATAGTAGAGGTAGTAAGACAGGATTTAGAAATACGGGGAGTTACACGTGGTGGGGTTATGCACAAAATTGCTCTGTTTGCAGGCGACATTATGTTGTTTCTTAAAGACTCTAGAATCTCCTTATCAAAAGCACTGGATAGACTACAAGAATTTGTAAGGATATAAGGGTTTACCATAAACTTTGCTAAATCTAAGGCTCTGAATATCACAGAGGGGTAGGGCGAGATTGAGGTATTCAGGTCGCGACATCCAATAGTTTGGGAGAAAGAATCATTAGAATAGATCATTAGAATATCTGGGGATCTGACTAACAAAGGATTATAAGAGCTTGTATTGAGCGAACATAACACCTCTGTTGAAACAGCTGAGGACCTGCATAGGTTGAACACCCAGGAGATGTCCTGTTTCGTGCTCATTGCAGCACTTAAGATGACCCTACTACCCCGATTGTCATATGAGGTAAGTTCCATTCCACTAGAGATTCCCCCCAAAATATGTAAGGCGATACAGAAGGACCTGATTTCTTTTGTTTGGCATAAAAGAAAACCCAGAATACAAAGGGGAATTCTTTCAAGGCCGCCACTCCTGGGAGGACTTGGGGACGATATAGAAATGTACGTCCTCGCCGCACAAATAGCACCAATGCTGGGCTGAAAAAGGGAAGACATGTCCGAAGGTTGGGTGGGAATTGAACAAAGGGTGACCACAATTCTGTTGAGAAATATGCATGCACTGCGAGCAGGAGCCAGGGGAGCAGAGGGTCATCTGTTAGAAGTGACCAAGACAACGCTGAAAGGATGGGATCGAGCCTTAAAAGGTATAGGTTACTGGATAAAGCACAGGGAAGTGATATCCTCACATACATGGATCAGTAGGCGAGGGACCTGGGAGCACTAATCACTGAGGAAGAATGGGGGCAAATATGGAGAAGAACACAGAAATCCTCTAAATGTATGGCCGTTAGAGAGACGGCATATAAGATTTGTTATAGGTGGTACCTGACCCCCTGTAGATTGCATAAAATGAATGCTAACTACTCGCCCATGTGCTAGAGGAACTGCGGCAATAAGGCTGACCTATATCACATGTTGTGGTCCTGTCCCATATCAGCTCTGTATTGGAAAGAAATTCTGAAATTCTCGGGCATATAAAATAAATTACAGGGAACAATTGCCAGCCGAGGCCAAGGTGAACTTTGGGTTCAGTGTTCGAAGACATTTATGCGGCAACTGGCAATAACGCAGCGCTAATCACCCACTTGTTAACGGCAGCAAACATGACTCTTGCCCAAAGTTGGAAACATCCGAATGGCCCTATTCTAGCATGCTGCTGGGTTAAAATTTGGAATGCGATGGCTATGGAGAAGGTAGGGGCCCTGAAAGATGGCAAGTATTTGAAATTTCGGGTAATATGGGACCCTTTTTTGACTTTGTCTGAGACAGAGAAGGACAATACTTTAGACCGAATTTGTTGAGAGCTATGTGCAACACAGAGGGCCAACAAACAAGGAGCAGGGAATGCCGAATCAGGGAGCCTTGCTGGGTAACAAAACATAAAGAAACCATCGGAAGCCTATAGGTTTGATCCATGCCACAAGAGAATGGGGAGGGGGCTAAGTGGGTTGGGTAAGGAGGTTGAATTGTTATTAATGGTACAAGTTGGGGATAGGGAGGGGGAAAGGGAGGTATCGGTTTAAAAAACCTCATGTTCACTCAAACTGTGCAAAGCGATGATGGACTATATACCAGTGCAACTTGAATTGACAATCTGTAGATATAATAAGATTGGTAATACGACCGGTTTATGTGAACATGAATTAAAATAAAAACTTTACAAAATATATCTGAATTCTTAAATAAAAGACACCACAGATCTATTAACTAAAATACAGAATATTGTTTGGGAGCCAGGATGTTTACTGGTGTCACTTGAGGTGGTGTCTCTATATACATCTATTCTACATAGAAATGTTTTACGAGCATGTCAATAGTTTTTGGATTCGAGATCCATCAGCTACAAACAACAGAATTATGTCATTCTAACAATTTACAAATTTTGTCTAGAACAAATATCTTTTTGTTTGAAGATTGTTTATACAGACAAAAATGTGGAACAGCCATGGGATCATGCAAAGCCCTGACATATGCCAACTTATATATGGGCTGGTGGGAAACGAAGATGGCATGGTCAGAAACCAATGATAAATATCTGAGACAAATCATCTGTTGGTATAGATTAATTGATGATTTATTTGTAGTGTGGAAGGTAACACAAGAGTCCTTATTACAATATGTAGACATTTTGAACATGATTGATATGAATCTCAAACTAAGAGTGGAGAGTAACCATGTCCAATTAGTTTTTCTTGATTTAGAGCTATGTATTAATGATAACAAGATAGATAGCAATTTGCACAGGAAAACAGTAGCATCCAACTCTACTCTTCATGGTAAGAGCCACCATCCCAGGATATTGAAACAGAGCATTCCATATGGCAAAATGATATGGGCCAAGAGGAATTGCTTTCATGGGGAAGATTTCCAAACAGAAGCCTACAATATGGGAGCACGCTTTTTAGAGAAAGGTTATATCAAACAAAGTTTTACCCAAGCGTATAGCCAAACGATGCACCGAGACAGACATGAGTTGTTAAAAGCTGAGAAGAGTAACAAGGCTGTTGACAGTATTAGATTTATTACAATGTACAATTTACAAGCAGAAGCTATTGGGAAAATCTTTCAAAAATATTGGTCCATCTTACAAGCTGACACTGACTTGAATACAGTGATAGGAGATAATCCATCAATCACCTTTGCGATAGCAAGGTCATCGAAAGATCTCATATCACCCAGTATGCCAAATGCTAGAACGTTTTCAGAAGACTGGTTAAGTAAGAGAACCGCTTACAAAGGGTTTGTAAAGTCTAACAATTGCAAAATGTGTAAATATGCAGTGACCAAAGAGTAAGTATGGTATGGCATTAATTTGCAAAAATATTGCAACATCACACAAAGAATGACCTGCTTCACTAAATTTGTAGTGTATGCAATTGTATGCTCATGCGATTTAATGTACATAGGATCAACAATCTGCCAATGTAAGATACACATTTTAAAACACTACAGGGCAATACTCAATCATGATGCCAATTATCGCTTAGCTGTACATTTTGCAGATAGACGTGAAAGTGATGCCTTACTTATTCGGTTCTTAGCACTAGCACATATAACAGTACATAAAAGAAGATGAAATAGAGAAAGGAAACTACTTAAATTGAAATCCCAGCTGATAATAACCTTTAACACTAAAAAACCTAGAGGTCATAATGCCGGAGAGGAATTAGCCATACATCTTTTGGAGGATTCAAGTAAGATTGTACTTTTATCACATTGGAACATTTTACATGCCATGGATGATAATGGTCTTCAGTAAGTGAGTGAAGAACTTAATGTACCATACAGTACTGTTTTCATAATCCAGGAAGAATTTGAAACTGAGTACTCTACATCAGTGATTAGCACAGAATGCTGCACTCAAAGAAGTAGAGAGACACCTTTTTATGTTGACATTGCACTTTAGAACACGCATACACTTTAAACTTTTTGACACAGCATATAGCCCATTTGGGCAGGACCTTTCAATCGACTGTCTCAAAACATTAATAAGGACTTGCACTTTATTTGCACTATGCAAAACGTGTTCAAAGTAAGTGTTGTGATTGTTTTACTACATTGAAACTGAATTATCATTTAGATTGAAATGCCACAGCTGCTTGTTTGGCTTCAACATAATTGAATTGCCAAGTACATTGCCACACAGGATTTAACTTTCGTGGAGGATATTCTTGATTTACTGGCCACTTGGCCATAGGGTCTGATTGTGCAAATTATGAACACCAGTACACTGAAATGAAGTTCTGAGATCAATATACTCCATTTATAGAATATACCGTACTAACGATGACATCTTTAATGCATTAGCAATAATATGAGAGTTACCATTCTAAAATGGCCGCCTGCATTTAACAAGCTATTTGGAGTTCTATCAACAAGTAGTCACATGACTGATCACATGTGGATTCTCACATGTGGATTCTCACGAAGTGTGAAAATAAATGATGCCCCAAGCATAATGGTTGCAAATTTCTCCTGAGAAAGCCCCAGAGTTGTGGCATAGGGAGGAGCGTTCTATGGATAGCTCTTTTTAATTCATAAATCCATGCTGGCTTATATATGTATATTTGTATGCAATTGTTGAATTTTCGCAATAAAGTAATGTAAATATCGGACTGAATGCTCTTTTGAATTGGTACTGGCTTCTGTTGTTTGTCGAGCAATACTAGACAACTGCAGAGTTGGTACAAAATGTATGAAATATATATACACATATATATATATATATATATATATATATATATATATATATATATATATATATATATATATTCAGTGAAAAAAACTTTGTTAAAGGGACGTTATGGTTAAGTTGTGCTACTAAAAACCTATGAAATTCAGTGAAAAAAACTTTGTTAAAGGGACGTTATGGTTAAGTTGCGCTACTAAAAACCTATGAAATTCAGTGAAAAAACTTTGTTAAAGGGACGTTATGGTTCAAAGTAAAACCGAAAAATCCTTGAAATTCGCCAGTTATGGTAAGCTAAGCAACCATAACTCGCGCCACCACCGTGCACTGCTAAGACTAACACCCAGGACATCAAAGATGACATCACAAATGTCATTGATGACATCACTGATGACATCACATGTGTATGTACTTCTCATGAAATATGTGTAGAAGGGATTCTTATTATGTTGCGAAAAAAGTGTCAAGAATCATTGCAAGAAATATACCCTAATAAGTGCATTGAACGATGCATTGATATAAATAGCATCCTATTATGGGGTTCTATCTAGTATACTAAGCTACTCATACAGAAACATAACATTGTGTGCAGCGTACAAGATGAAGGTATGATATTCGGAATGTTAATATGTTGAATAATGAAATGATAATTGTTTTCTTAATAGATTTTTGTGTACTGTGAAATATGTAATAAGTAGCTAATAAAACCCATGTATTACATAATTGCATTACTATAGACAAAACACAAAGACACAGGAACACATACCAATATGGGTATATACAGGGAAAGTGAAGTTAGCAAAAAAGCACAAGTAGTAGCAGAAACAATTCATAACTTAACTGATTAGTTTCATGCAAATAAATGATTGCTCTGTTTCAAAGCTGCTATTTACCCTATGTATATGTATCACTTGATGTGATTGGACCCTAAGGAAAGTAGTGTGAGTACAATGTATACAAATATGACCATATACAGGGAAAGTACAGCCATAAAAAAAAACAACAGAACTATCAGAAAGTGCTCATAAGTCTAGTGATTATCTTTATGCACAAAAAAGATTGCTGTCTTTCAAGCTTGTGTTTTCCCATATGTATATGTTTCATATAATGTGACTGTACTCTAAGGGTATTACTGTAAGAACCTACTAGAAGGATACGTCTACAAATAAAATAAAATTCTTAGTTTCTGACTGCTACTGAAGAAAACCGTGTGGCCTAGATATGTCAGCAAAAGAAAAAATAGTGAGCCAGACATGTGATGTCATCAGTGATGTCATCAATGACATTTGTGATGTCATCTTTGATGTCCTGGGTGTTAGTCTTAGCAGTGCACGGTGGTGGCGCGAGTTATGGTTGCTTAGCTTACCATAACTGGCGAATTTCAAGGGTTTTTCGGTTTTACTTGGAACCATAACGTCCCTTTAACAAAGTTTTTTCACTGAATTTCATAGGTTTTTAGTAGCGCAACTTAACCATAACGTCCCTTTAACAAAGTTTTTTTCACTGAATTTCATACGTTTTGAGTAGCGCAACTTAACCATAACGTCCCTTTAACAAAGTTTTTTCACGGAATTTCATAGGTTTTTAGTAGCAAAACTTAACAATAATGACTTTGACTTTATATACATGTCATATGGAACTGACTAGATCTCTTCTTATGAACTTGATGTCCGCGAACTTATTTAATGTTCGCGGACATGTTCGGAGAACAGTACCACTACCTAAAAACTGTGTGGGGGTGGGGGGTATGTTTGATTGTTATATCATAATATAAGAACATTTAACAAATTCAAAAAGCAGCACACAAACACATTATATATAGTAATACATAAGAAATGTAACCCAAATATGTAACACACTAACCATTCATTTAAATACAATATGTTCTGAAATGGAATATACCACAAGAACATAAATTGGCTTCCAACATAATTACCTCACAGACACAACAGAACTGAGAACAAGACCAGACCCACTGAATACATAGGACTTATTTTACCAGAAATAGTAAGTGTACTTCATTTTACTCATATATTTATAAACTTTCTGTATTAGATTAAAAAATATATTATCTTTTCTTTTTTTTTCTCACAGAAATGTCTAGTACTCTGGAATGGCTAGAGGACAATTTCCCACATGAAGAAATGTCACAAGATAGTGAAACTAATGGTAAACACTTTATAATATAAACAATTTAAATATTATTATTTTGTATACATTTAACATATATATTTTTTTTATACAGAGCATAACAAAATAGAAACTACCTCTGAAGAAGCTGTTATGGAAAACACGCTTGACAACATAAAAGAAAAAATTGATTTACTGTTGACCAATTTTAATAATTTGAAAACTTTTGTTGAAGATCATTTTAAAACAAAAACGTCATACCATTGCCCCACATGTACTTGTCCCTCCTCACCATATCCCAGTCAATTATCGCCAAACCCTCTCCATAATCCAAAACGTTTTGATGAGATTTCCATCCCTTCCTCACCTAATACTAATCATGTTGAAACCCCAAATTCTCCTGTTTTTGTTTCTGTTTCTGCCTCACCTTCTCTGTCATAAATTATTAATATATGTTAAATAAAGTTTAATTTTTATATTGTATTGAGAACAGTTTCCGTTTTTTTTTTAAAAACAATAAAAGTGTCCACGGACAGTGCAAGTGTTCTGAAATGTTCGTACATAAACGAAAATGGAGGTGTCTTGAAGAACACCACACCTGTTCGTACTGTTCGCTAGCAAGTTGAAACTTTTCTAAGAACACAAGTGGTGTCCTGAAATGTTCGTAAATACACGAAAATGATGTGTCCTGAACAACAGTACAACTGTTCGTAGTGTTCGCTACCCAATTGAAAGTGTTCTAAGAACACAATTGGTGTCCTCAAATGTTCGTACATAAACTAAATTACACGTGTGCTGAAGAACACTATATCTGTCCTTACTGTTCGCTACGAAGTTTAAACTGTTCTAAGAACACACGCGGTGTCCTGAAATATTCGTTTCACGTGTGACGCACTTTTAATTACTTCAGAACCCGAACAGTGTCCGTAGGACATCAATGCGCATGCGCTAACCAATCTCCGTGCACTTGGTGTCCTGCGGACAGGCGCTTCCTTCGCAGACTAGTTCGCAAACAGATCATATGACCGCGCCCACGCTCATCGTGTGTCCTGAAATGCGGACACTGTTCGTGTCCCCGAACAATTTAAAAGTACATTTTCAGTTAATCCATAATATTTTTCAATAAAATCTCACCATGCCACAAGTCCCACATAGCAATCTTGAGTTTCTATATACCTTTTGAAACTTTCCGATCCTTTTTTTGTGTTCGATCTGTCCGCGCACAGTGCGCATGTCCGCGGACCGCGCACAAGCACCCCTATAAAAGACCACGCCCAAGAGCTTATTCCCATTGTGTTTCTGGCTATTCTTCAGAACACAGTGATTTTTGCTGCCACCTGCAGAGTACACCATCATCGACATGGCATCCTTGGCTGCTGAACTGCCACTTGGTGCTGCACCTGCTTCAACACCACCACCACCCCCTCCACCACCACCACCACCACCACCTCCCCAAGGGCCTGAAGAGGGGAACAGGACTGAGGATGCGGAGGAGGAAGAAGAGGATGATGAGAATGAGGTAGAGGAAATCCCTACTACCCGCACTAGGCGTGAGTCTTGGGTGTGGCGGTTATTTACCATTCATGGGAATGGTCCTAAGGCTCGTGCGAACCATGTTACCTGCAATGAGTGCAAAATGATACTCAGTCGCGGGAAGCACGGTAACTACAGCTTTGGGACCACTACTATGAAGCAACACCTGAGGTCATTTCACTCTGGGGCTATTCGCAGGGTTGTACCTTGCGAAGAACGTAGCAGGTTGATTTCCTCTACTTCATCCTCTGTTTCTGATCCTGTCACCACAAGGACCACCTCTGTGGGACAGCGTCTTTCTCAAGCTGCCTCACAGGCCATACAGAATGCTGATGACCCTTACCTTTCGAGGGTCACAGTTGTATGTATGTACTGTGACACAGTACTCTGCAGGGGGGAGCGACTTCGGAGTGCTTTTGAGACTATCGTCTCAGAGCACGAGAAGACCTGCTCACTACCCAAATAAAACCCACTCTACATCTTCCTCTCTCAGCTCGCCCTTTCTTATCCCTGTGGTTGGTGTCCCCCCCTTTACCCTCCTTTACTCTCCTTTCCTAGTGTGTCGTGTCTGAAAAACCAAAAAAATACAAAATTACAAAAATCAAAAAAAAAATAAGGCTCTTTTCAGAGCCGCCTTTCCCAGTTAAAAAATAGAAGTAAAAATAAATGAAGCAGGGCTGTTATGTTCCACGAACACCAGGGACGCAAGCTTGTATAATAAATAAGTTCTTTATTCTTAAGTCTATGGGACGACCCCCGGGAGGGGCTCAACCGCCGTCCACAGCTTTGCCTTCTCCTTGCTCACCGCCGTGCCTGGAACCTGGAACCCCTGAGATTGAGGATCCACATTCCAAACACACATACAAACCAAAACACTGATGTAATATACATTACTTACATGTGTAACATTGATATCCTAACACCTCCCTCCTTTCTAACACTTGAAAACGATGTCTAAATCTCTTATGTCTGAACAAATGCTATTAATTTAAAATAAACTAGAATTCTGATACATAACATATCTTGAATTGTACTGAGCTGGTGCCAGTAACTTAAAATGAAGTAGAACTCAAACTCTAAAAACAACATGTCTTAACATTTATACTGTTAGCATTATATGTCGACAGTGATGATAATGCCAGTGACTCTGTATGCATATCTATCACCCTCTTCCTTTGATGCACTTGACAATTGCTACTCTCTCCTTGTTCCAAATACCACCACCTCTGACCAATACCGATGAACCTAAATCTTTTACCACTTGTTTGGGCTCAGAATACAAAGATGCTCCTTTGCGTACTTTGGTGGGCAACTTAATTTTGATCCAATCACCTTCATTAATCTTAAATTCCTTACAACAGTTTCTTTGATCATATTTTACCTTAGATTTAACTCCTGCTTCAGACATTCTACTCCTCACTCTTCCCAAATCCACATCAACCATCCTGGATTTCCCCATCCATCCTGGACATAGATGTGAATTGGGTTTCCTACCTCTCAACATCTCAAATGGCGTTAATCCTGTGACACTATGAGGCGTTATTCTATACTGGAATGTCCTTTCCATTGCCGTCCTGAACCAATCCCCACCAGTTGCTACTGCAATTCTTATGGCTTCCATCAACGTCCTATTGAAGCGTTCAACACAACCATTACTTTGGGGATGATAGAGGGAGGTGTTTGCCTGTTCAATACCATTCTTGTCCAAAAATTCTCTAAATTCCTTGGATATTAATTGGGAACCATTATCCGAAAAACATTTTCTAGGAAAGCCTTCTCTCCAAAATAGTTGTTCTAAGAATTTTGTAACACTGCTGCTGGAAATGTCTCTAAGTAAACAAATCTCAGGCCATTTGGACAATAAATCTATGACCACCAGCAGATAACTGTCTCTGGTCCCTCCTATGTTAAATGGTCCTAATAGATCTATTGCAATCTCATCCCATGGTACCCGCGGGGTTTCCCTAATAACCATGGGTACTTTTCGTACACTCAAACCTTTGTTTCCCTCTAGGCACTCTGTACACTCCTTAACTTGCTCTTCAATCTCTTTATCAATTCCAGGCCAACAGAACTCAGATCTTATTATACCCTTAGTCCTAGCTATACCTAAATGTCCTTCATGGGCTAGTTCCATTACTTGTCTCCTCATACCTTGAGGAACTATCATCTGATGCCCTCTATATAGATACTTGTCATTGATCCATAAATCTCCTTTAACTCTGGCAAATCCACCCATATCACCTTTGTAATTCATTACTCTGTCTTCTCTCACTAATGTTAATATTTTCTGGTATATTGAATCTTCACTACAAGCTTTATCCCACTCATCTTTTTTTAGGGACTCATGTACTTGGAAGATCTCAAATGTTTCTTCCTGATCTGATTGCTCTAACTTGATGTGGCCATCTCTATGAACTGATCTTGACAAGGCATCTGCCACTACATTGACTTCACCGCTAATGTGAATCATAGTAAATTGCAGACCTTGAAGAGCTGTAACCCACTTCATTATGCGTCTTGATACACCTTCCAACCCACCTTTGGTAAAAATACCAACCAATGGTTTATGATCAGTACAAATCTCAAATTTCCTTCCCCACAGGAACCTTTTGAACTTCTCAACACCCCAAATGCAAGCAAGAGCTTCTTTCTCAACCACTGAATATCTAACTTCAGGATCTTTCAGTGACCTTGAGGCAAATGCTATAGTATGCAGCCCCTCTGAATCTTCTTGCATAAGAACTGCACCTATGCCATAGTCACTAGCATCTACAAAAAGTAGTGTGCGTTTCCCTTCTTCAAATGTCCTTAGAATGGGAGCATTAATTATGGCCTTTTTTATCATTTCAAACTCCAGCTTACAGTCTTCACTCCATTTAAATATCACACCTTTGCGAGTGAGCCTTCTCATGTGTCTTGACATGTCTGACAAATTCTTAATAAATTTGCCATAGAATTCAACTAACCCCAAAAACGACAACACTTCTGCTTTTGATTTGGGATCTTCCATTTTCCTTATTGCTTCAACAGCCTCCTCTTTAGGTTTGACTCACTCGGCAGTGATTTCGTGACCTAAATAAACCACTTTACTTGCTTTGAATGTACACTTCTCTGATGCTATTGTTAAACCAGCTTCTCCTAATATGTCTAGCACCCTTTTTAACCGTCTGTCATGTTCCACCTCATCACTGCCACATACTAGAACATCATCTTGGTAGTACATCACCCCTTTCTCTCCACCTAGTAATTTGTACATAATACTCTGAAATACACTCGCAGCCGACACCAAGCCAAACGGCATGCGTACACATCTAAATAAACCGTTGGGAGTGATAAATGCTGTTAAATCTCTTGAATCTGGATGCAACTCAATCTGGTGGTAAGCAGACTTGAGGTCTAAAATTGAAAATATTTTTGATCCAGAAACACCCACAAGTAGGTCATCTATCCTAGGTAGTGGAAACCTATCTGCCACCACCATACTGTTAAGATGTCTTAAGTCAATGCATATCCTCAAGGACCCAGAGGCTTTCCTGACTACCACTATGGGACTCACCCATTCTGAGGAGTCAATTCTTTCAATAACCCCATCATTCTCCATTCTTTTTAATTCATTTTCTACACCCTCCTTAAGTGCCAGGGGAATGGTGCGCAATTTCGCAATCTTTGGAACTGCCCCTTTTTTTAATCGTATTTTGTGAACAAATCCTTTCATACATCCAAGCTTATCTTCCTTTTCAATCAATCCCTCACCACTCACTGTTAGGACCTGTTCAGGATGACCTGCTTCGAGTCTGATTTTTAGTTCAGCCTGATCACTCCACGATAGTAACTCTCCCCCTTTGTTGGCAACATAAATAGTAGTGGTGGCTTCCCTATCTTTAAACTGTAGTTTAGCGTCAAAGTATCCTATTATCTCTATTGGTTTGTCACCATATGCATTCACCTTAATTTTGTTTTCTCGTAATGTACAGCAATTAAATCTCTGTTTCCATACCTGCATTCCTATTAATGTATAATCCGCCCCACTATCCATAAGCATCGATATTTGTATCCCATTGACCAACACAATGGCATATGGCTTTTTCTTCCTCACTTTCCCATCAATGGCATTCACCATGAACACCACTTCTCTACCATTTTCAATATAATCATCCTCCTCATTATTTACACTAACATCGAAAACTTGACCTGAATTGGAATTAACATTTCTACAACATCTGGCAATGTGTCCACGCATGCCACAATTGTTGCATATGACATGCACTGCAAAACACTCCTTGTCCGATGCTACATGTGAGAAACTCCTACACCGGAAACATCTTCTTGTCGTGGAATCTCTATTTGTCACTGCCTCTTTAAGGCCTCTGGAGAAGTTAGACTCTCTGGAGAAATTCCTGTTGTCTTTGACTAACCCTTGGCGATTCCAACTTTTCCCCACTGGAGGTCTACTCTCCTGTCGATCTTTGCCTTTTTTCCCATACTGCAACTGTCTCTTCGAAAAACTTGAGCCCATCCTCGGATTAACTTTTGATACTTTCTGAACTGCACCCTCTGTTCCTTCCAACTTGGGTTTCTCAATGTTCGAATGATTGTCTGCTTGAAGTAACTTTATACATTTATCAGTGTGTTCCACCATCTTTGCAATCTCTATTGCTCTATCCAATGTGGGATCTTTCTCCTTCCAAAGCTCTTTCCTAATGTTGTCATTGTTGCATTTAATCATTAATTGATCCCGTATATGTTCTTCCTGACAGTGAGTGAATCTACATTTCACCGCCAATCCCCTCAGAGCTGTAATAAAATCTTCTATGCTCTCTCCATTCTTTTGTTCTCTGGTGGCGAATTTGTATCTCTCTAAAATGATGTTCTCCTCTACTTTGTAATGTTTGTCCAACTTGGCTAGTGCCTTCTCATATGGGCCTGTGTCTGGTGTATCTGTAGATTCTGGTAATTTTCTTAGAACTTCCTGACCTGCTGTCCCAAGGCAATGAAATAATAAAGCTTCTTTCCTTTCATTGGAATAATTGGGGCCAAATACTGCTAACGCATATTTGTGGAAACCTTCCTTCCACTCTAACCATCGCACTCTGGGTTCTCCAGGTGAGGATAAGAAAAACACTGGGGCTGGGACATTTGCCATTGTCTACAGTAATACCCGTGACTGTGGTTATTACGCTGTGGTACGATTTGGACGATTGGTATATATTGTCAAATTTCCCTCAATTAACCATGTAAATAACTGCGTTATTTGTAACTCACCAGCCGACTTGTAGCATGTGGTACTGTCTGCTTGTTCTGCAAGCTTTGTAAAATCCGTTGAATCGCACACTCGTCCGGCGTCCCACTGGATGCTACTCTGCGTTAATCATCTGGCAATGTCGATGAGCTTCCGCTGAGTCACTTTGTTCTTCGTTTGTTTACTTTCAGCTGCTGGTCCGCCTATGTATTCTCTTTTGTTGGGTGAAGACGTCGATTACGGCGTCCGTTACGCCGTAGGGTCCTCTTTTCAGTTGACTCCGTCACGTCACTTGGTCCTGTTTTCGAACGCTATTGGTGCGTATGGCGGAGTCACATTGGAATGCGCATACAGGTATTTTGAATGTAAACACTTTGCTCAATGTCACTTTCTGTAATTAAAGTGGTTATCGTCGATACCTGTGTTCAACCAATTCTTATCCAGTGGCTCCCGAGCATGTATCAATGCGTGGCCGCTTACTTCTTTTTTTTTTTTTTTTGATCCGTAGTCTTCTTAGTTAGTATTGTGCCGGGGGTCGTCTCTGGAAAGTCCTTTATCCTCGTCGCCAGTTGTTATGTTCCACGAACACCATGGACGCATGCTTGTATAATAAATACGTTCTTTATTCTTAAGTCTATGGGACGACCCCCGGGAGGGGCTCAACCGCCGTCCACAGCTTTGCCTTCTCCTTGCTCACCGCCGTGCCTGGAACCTGGAACCCCTGAGATTGAGGATCCACATTCCAAACACACATACAAACCAAAACACTGATGTAATATACATTACTTACATGTGTAACATTGATATCCTAACAGGCTCTTTGTATTTTTTAGAAGTCCGGGAACAGTTCGCGAACATTAAAACAATTGGGTTACTACTCCATCACAAAAATTGTAATTTTCTCTGGAAAGAAGTGGTGTCTCTGAAAAGAGCCTTTGGGTGGTGTTTGTAAGTCAAAAATTGTAAATGCTTAACATCTACTTCAAAATCGTTGTTGTAATTCCAAAAAAGGTTGCAATGCATTTTGTACATTTCTCAGAAAAATCTGATTGCCAGCATAAGTAAGATGGACTCCATCTCTGCGAAAAATGTATGTACCACAAAACATAATATTTTCATTGTGAAAAGAAGACATGCCAAAATCTCTTAGAAAGCCACAAACAGCCTTATTAACATTGCGCCTTGCTTTTTCCATTTGTGGACCAAATGAAGAAGAACGAAGCCACATTTGTCTCTGCGCAATCCGTGAAAATATCACTTGCGAATTAGGAAACATGTCCATAGCCTTCCTCAGTCCTTCTTTCATAGCAAATTGCAAAAAAATTCCAGTCACATGCCCTAAGCTGTTCCCTCCACAATGAATTACAATTATGTCTGGATGTCGCTCTGTCTCCAAAGTAGCACAGAGAGGTAGCAAATCCAACCACTTCATTCCACGTACTCCATGCCAGTGTACTTCCACATGTGGGAATCCAAGATCTACAGCTACTACACAGCTTTCTGCATGCACCTTCAACCAATGTATCCACGAATCTCCTAAAATCCAAACAATCTGTTTTCTGAAACACACAGCCATAGCTAT
The DNA here is from genome assembly GCF_040938575.1 of Ambystoma mexicanum. Taxonomy (NCBI): domain Eukaryota; kingdom Metazoa; phylum Chordata; class Amphibia; order Caudata; family Ambystomatidae; genus Ambystoma; species Ambystoma mexicanum. The sequence goes on along the minus strand of NC_090923.1, from coordinate 738,781,900 downwards.
CTTTTGTTCTCTCAGCAAAAAGAGTATCTCAGAAAATCTCTCCTGGCACAACACACCCACCAAACTTTCCTGACCAATCCCTTTCACTGCTTATTCTCATTTGCATTACTTCTGAACCCAAAAATCCCCGGATGTAACTCCCGATGTCCTGGAACTACCGCCATGTCCGCGGACATATCGTAACATGAACAGCCCTTCTACCATTTCCACTAGACTCTCTCTGCCATTCCCTCATTGGATGTACCTCAAAAATCACATGACCATGCACCAATCACATTCAAGACCTCTACATCTAACTGCATCCTCATAGATCAGCACTGCAAATGTACTCTGAATCTCTCTGAGTACAAGTGTCATATCATTGGCAAGCAGCATCTACCACAAATACTGTACAAGTCTTCAAGATTTCTACTTGCAGCTCCATGCATATCCATATGCATGAACACAAACTTCAGGTATGCATATTTTCTGTATAGTACATGACATAGCTCTCAACCATTTTTGTTTTACGGGCGGTGAAATCACCCGATTTTGTTTTTAGCGGGTGAGACGCCCATTGCAATGAATGGGCGTGCAGGAGGCTTGGCGGGTGAGTCTGCCCTTTACAAGGCGTGTGACACCCGCCAAAAGCGCGTGACTTGAGAGCTATGGTAGATGAACACATTTTCAAACAGACTTTTACCTTGTGAAATCTGTTAAATGAATTTACTGTACTTTTTTCAATTTCCTAAAATCAACTACCACTTATACACCTTTATACTTTTTACTTTCTTTAAACACACACACTCAAATCATGTTAAACTAACATTTTTTAAATGAAATATATAGACTAGATATATCCAAACAAAATTGCATGCAAACACAATCTATGTTTAAACCTTTATAACAATACTTATACAATTTCATATTTTTTGTTTTTATTTATTTATTTACTTAATTACTTTAAATTAGACATGACATTGAGGCGCTATTACCTAGAACAGTTTACTTACAGAAATAGTGGTATTCACTAATATATTATAAATTTCACAAGACATAGTAAAGATATTTTATTTTTGCTACAGTTAGTCATTCAATACAATTTGTTCATTAAGAACATATCATATGCACTGAACTGATGCAATGTATCTTATGTAAATACATTAGTTTAATGGTTTTACAGAAGGCACTGAGGATTTCAATTAAAAAAATTAATATCTAAATTAAAAACAGTGCTATATACAAACAAAGTTACTAATTTGAAGCTTTCACAGTTGCAGTGAAGACCAATTTCCTGAAAAGAAGCAGCCGAATTTGAAGAAGAAAGAAAAACTAAGAAGTTACCTGTTAATTTAAAAAAAGTAAGTACAATATCACCATATTATTTATATTATTAATCAAATATACTATAACATTAATAACAGCTATTTTGGTTTCTTAAAATAGAGATTTTGTACCATTTTGTCCAAAAATTTCCATGTCATAAACAGCGATTTACAGCCAGAATGGCCCACAAATTTCTATTTTTGGACACACAAATTAGCCAACTGAACCACTACAATTTTCATATTATAGACCAAACAACTGTTTAATTGTATACATTACATTTACTATTTGTACTTTTCCACACCACTAGCTTACTTTTTTTTTGTCATCTGAACCCCAGTTTAGTGACACATAAATTCAAGAATACCTACCCCTACTAGTTTTAGTTCCCAATGCACAATCACACACCATTACATACATCTTTATCATCTTACTCAAACACTCATGCACACAGCACACAGAACACCCCAACCCATATCTTCTTTATTTTTTTCAACAGACCCTAAAGAATGCCTACCAAAAGACAACTCCGTAGAAAGCAACGCAAAATTAGAGCAAATGAAAATAAAGGTGTCCAACATAAGCATCCATCTCTAGCAGGATTTGTAAAAAAACGTTGAAACAAAACAGCTAATACAATCATTTAGTGAAACACAAGAAGTTTCAAGTACAACAACTTCGCTTCCTCTATCAAAATGTAAAACAAACCAAAAAACAATTAACAGAAAATCACCTATCAGTACAGATAAAACTACTTCTTCAAATTTTAATATAGTGCAAAATAAGCATACCAAGAAAAGTATTTTAGCCAAAATATACCGTCACAAAGTCCTTCAAAATCTTATAAAAACAGGAGAGAAATCAGGTTCAAAGCTTAAAACCTATCGTAGGAAATTAATCTAAGAAGCATTGATGGACAGTGCAATTCTTCTCAAAAGAAATTTATTTATTTTACTGTTAAACAAAATGAAACCACTAACAAAACTAATAACTAAATTACAAAAAAGACTTATCAATAAGCGAAATGTCAACAGAAAGAACTTCTTAAGTGAAGAGGTGAATGGAATCACACTACGAGCACAGAACCATATTTTAATGAAGAAGCGTACAAACAAAAGCAAACGAATACAATTGCCATAAATAGCAGTGGTCGAGGTTATGAAAAAGTGAATAATACCATAATGGAACAAGAAGTACTCCTTAGAAAAATATGCCCTGAAAACTTAGAATTACCCCTCCATTCAACTGAATCAGAACGTCTAGTGTACAAATGGCCATGCACGTCAATGTGTAACATTCCCAAACAATGTTTCAAATCTTTACAACAATTCCTCAATAAATAGGTAAAAAGCAAAGACAAAATCAAAATTAAATTACTGCAAAATATAGATACCTGTCCAGTGCGCAAGTACACAGGACTACAAGGACATTCATTGGCCTGCATTACAGGACCTACTTGTAAAACCACTTTCCATGATATCAAAAGGATATCAACACATCATTCAACTATAAGAAATCTAGTCTATAAACTGTACTATGCTAAAAGTCCTGCTTTAGCACTAGCAAAGTTAAATAACATCCTTCTACATGGTACAGCAAAAGACCTACTTGAAGAAATTCACTATATCCAGAAAAAATATTTTGGAAGTGAAAGCCATTTACAGAATGAAATAGCTTTAAACCAATTAAGCAACAATTCTACACATGGCAACCTTTTGCTAAACACATACAAGAAAGAAATACTAAAATTTGAAAGTACATCAGCTGAAGTACCAAACCATGTATGTGTATGTTGCCGTAGATTTTTTCATAAAAGTAACACAAAAACTGTGGACCTATCATACAAAATAGAAGACAATGAAGATTCTAAATGGTTTGAATTAGCTCTCTACCTTCTAGCAGAAAACAAATAAGAAATAACTGAGCCCTTAATACTTTGCAGTTATTGCACTAAAAAACTTGACAACAACCAAACTCCTTCACGTTCTATCACAAATAATTTGGAATTATACCCAGTACCAAAACCTCTACAACAACTTAATGTATATGAGAGCATCATAATTCAAACAGTACACCCATTTCAAGCAATAATACGCCTTCAACCAAAAACAGCAAAATTACCTCCCTCTGAATTGGTAAAAGGCATTCGTGGAAAAGTAGTTTATTTACCATTAAATCTAAAAGAAAATGTGCATACTCTAGGAGTGCAACGTCCAATGCAGCAATCTTTAATTATATGAGTAAATGGAGTACCTACAAAAGACAAAAAAATATGGCAACAGCTGGTAGATTTATATAAAGTTAGACAAGCCTTCCAATATCTTAAAGAGAATAATGAATATTACAAAGAAATTAATATTCAAGAAAACTTGAAAGATACAACTGAAATAATTCAAGAAACACAAGAAGCTGGTCAATTTGAGCTACTAGATCCTGCTACAATATCAAATACTTTAGACCAGTATACAATTCATCCTTTGCACTATAATGACACCGTACAAGATGTACTGGAAACTTACCAAATGCGTCACACAAAAGGATCGCCAATCAGTATATGGGAAAAAAGTATAGAACCACATGCTTTTCCTCTACTCTTTCCAACTGGCAAAGGAGGAAGATATGATGATAGACCTATTCAAATATCAGCTTCAGAATACCGCTCATTACGGATGTATTCTGAAGATCCCAGATTTAGACAAAATGTGGAATACATATTCCACCTACTCTTTGAAAGTGAACTAGTAACTTTATGTTACGGAGTTGCACACATATTAAAATCAGGATCACACTTTCAAAATATGACAGCTACACAATTATTAGAGAAAGTGCAACAAAAGGATGAGGTTTTACAATCAAATATTACAAATCTATTAGCAAATATGCGTGGTACTAAAGAGTACTGGTTTCGACGTCATGGAGATGTACGTTGTATGATCAGAAACCTTGGCCCACCCAATGTTTTGTTACATTAAGTTGTGCAGAATATGCATGGGAAGATTTACATGATTTCCTACGCATATCAAATAAAAACAAAACAAACATAGATATTCTAACACCTGGAGAACTTAGTTCTTTGGATCCTGTTAATGTTTCAAGATATTTTCACCATCGCTTCATTGCTATGCTACATTTTATTTGTAATAAAACTGTTCCTCCCCTTGGAGAAGTGCAACACTTCTTTTGGAGAAAAGAATACCAAGCCAGAGGAGCACCACTTATCCACATGCTTTTATGGATTAAAGATGCTCCTAAATTTGGTCAAGACAGTGATGCCACTGTTTTACAGTTTATTGAAAAATTTGTCACTTGTCAAATTCCATCAGAAGCCACAAATAGTGATCTTTGTGCACAAATTTTACAATTTCAAAGACACAAATGTGGAAAATATTGTCGTCGCAAATACAAAAACAAAGGCAAATACTACACCAAATGCCGATTTGGTTTCCCTAGACCAGTTACAAATACAGGTCAAGTAAACAACCTCATGTCTTCAGTTAGACATACTGTTAAAGGAAAGTCACCTAAAAATACACATTACATAAAAAGAAAAGAAGAAGAAAAATATATCAATGATTATAATGCAATCATTGCCCACTTATGGAATGCAAACATAGATGTGCAGTACATTGCAGACAATTCTACTGCAGTTGCACGATATGTCACAGCATACTTAACTAAAGCAGAAAAGACAGAGCTCCAAGACCTCTGGAATGACCTGTCATCAGATAAAACAGTATCTCAGAAATTATACAGCTTGGGCATAAAAATGCTCCCCCATAGAGAATGTGGATCTTATGAAGCAGCTGATCGTTTAACTGGTACTTCATTGTATGGTAAATCTGAAAATATAGTATGGCTAAGTCTTGGTCCAGCTAAATCTAGAAAAAGAGTTCTAAAATCATATGAAGATATAGAAACAATAGCCAAACATGATCCCAACAGCCAAGACATTTTAAAAAAACAATTTATTGGACACATACTACCCAAACAGAAGTAATACTTTGGAAAACATGTGTCTATACCAAATAGCCCAAAACTACACATACAAAAATAATATTAAACCCGATGAAAAAAAAGGTAAATATAGAGTGACAGACTGTGAAGGCAGCTTAGTTAAACTCACTAAACCAAATTTAATTAATCATATGAAATTGTCATTGAAGACTCCTCAACATAATGAAGTATATTACATGTCCCTGCTACAACTCTTCAAACCATGGAGAAAAGAAGAGCGATTACTAGATAACTATGACTCATATGAGGATGCTTTCAAAGCAAATGAAAGCACTATAACTAATGTAAACTTTACACAGTACAAACAATGTTGCACAATGAACAGCAACATGAAGAAGAACTCCAAGCTCAACTAGATAAGGATACTCCTGACAGTAGTCAACCTTCTGTAACAGGAAGCCAAGAACCACTGGGAGAACCACTAATAACAAATGAGGCAGAATTAGCTATGATAGAAGTAGAAAACACCACGTGTCAGTATGAAGATAAGGAAGACTTAACTATACTACAATCAAAACTAAACAATGAGCAAAGTAGCATTTTTCAAGAAGTAACAAAACAAATTGCACATGGTGTAAAACATGAAAATAAAGAATGTTCCTGCCATAATTATAAACCTATACTACTGTACGTCAGTGGTGAAGCTGGTTCTGGCAAAACATTCCTAATCAAAATCATTAGTAAGTTCCTTCAACAATTGACAAACAACAAACTGTCAGCTGTTGTCACTGCCCCCACAGGTTTAGCTGCCTACAACATAGGTGGTGTTACATTACACCGATTACTACTATTACCAGTAGAACACCAGAACAAATTAGACTATTACAAACTTTCTGCAGAAGCTGCAATTGAATTACGCAGAGTATTGAAACAAATGAAAATGCTACTAATAGATGAAGTGAGCATGGTCTCCAACCTGATGTTAGCTTACCTCAGATTACAAGAAGTACTCAAAACAGACTATGAAGAGCTCTTTGCAGGAAAACACATTATTGTTTTTGGAGATCTGCTTCAATTAACACCAGTAAAAGGTGAACCTATTTTTAAAACATTAGGGCACAAACTCTGCCGTAAAACTGTTGGCAGCATTGGAAATGTCAACCTTTGGCAACATTTCCAATACAGAGAATTAACAGAAAACATGCGCCAATCTACAGATCTAACTTATGCCAACATTTTAAAAAGTTTGAGAGTTGGTATACTTTCTAAAGAAGCAGAAGCAACATTGAAAACCCGGCACATTAATGCACTTTATGGCGATAATGCATGTGCTACAGATGTTATGGAACAATTAGCCCACAAAAATGTCAATTGTATGGCCTTAATGCCAACTCTTGCAAGCTGTTTCAAATTCAATGAAATCATGCTAAGTAAAGAAATGCAACCAATAATGGAAATTAGCGCCACAGATAAACTAGATGTACATGGTATGACACTACCCATGTGTGACCAAGCCACAACAAGACTAAATAATTTAGAAAAATCAATCTCAAACACAGCAGGCTTAGAAAAGATGTTAAAATTATCCTTAAATTGCAGAGTAATGCTGAAACGTAATCTTGACGTGGACCAATGACTAGTTAATGGAGCACTGGGTACAGTTGTTGGCTTTCAAACATACCCACGTGACAACAAAATTCAGTTTGTCAATATACTCTTTGACAAACTTTCAGAAGTAAAACGGATAGGACGCTCAACAGCTAGATTCCTTCTCTTCAAAGATATGTATGTACACAGAGAACAATTTTCTCTAACTCTTGCATACGCAGTCACAATTCATAAATCACAAGGTCTTACCCTAGACAAAGCAATGATAGATATTGGTAACACAGTCTTTAAAGAAGGCATGAGCTACTTAGCACTATCACGCTTACGTACACTTGACGGTCTATTTCTAATCAACTTTGATACAAGTAAAGTAAATGCTGATATTCCTTGCATTTTAGAATACAATAGACTTCGCTCACTATACACTCCCCATCTAAACACATATTCTGTTCCACAAAAACTAAAACGTTGTAAAGGAAAACTAAATCAAACTGACATGCAACAGGACGCCACTGCAAATCCTCCAAACAGAGTAAAAGAAACTAATACTTCATCAAGTACCACAAACAAAAAAGAATCAATTAGAGAAAGTAAACCAGGTACTTCTTTAAAGAAGGAAGACAAACTCCAAAAAAAGCAGTGAGATACAGAACTACCTGGACCATTTAAATTCTCAAATATAGTTGGTGTAAGTTGCTATGCAAATGTAGCAATGAATATTCTATTTCAATTACCACCAATTGTTGACAACATTTACTCACACAGTACAGACCCATTTTGTTTGCAAATGTTAGTACTTCACAGAAATGCAGCAAACAATCCTGACAACACATTTACAGGCCGATTCATGGAATAATTAGCGCGGCGCAAGTGGGCAAAAACGTGCGAATCGCAGTGGAATAGCGAAAATCGCAGGCCATCTAACAGCGTGCGCCAGGTCACAGCGAAAATCGCACAGGCCACAGCGAAATTCGCACATAGCGCGGCGCACGCAACAAAAGTAGGCGGAACACGGGCGTAACACTCGGAATGGGGAACAACTTGCCAAAACGTGGGTGTCACGGGGGAAGTACAGGGCACAAGTGCGCGGAACGCCCACACGCTCGCCTACAACACGTATTCATGGAATAGAATAGGGCAAAAAAGCGCACGCTCAAACCAGCGCACAGGCACAAACACGACCGCCACAAGAAAGCAGGCGGTAGCGTCTCTGCGGCTGTAAGAAATGTGCGCCAAAAGGTGCGCCAACAAATAGCACCTATATACTGCCATGATGAATGTCTCATACTGTGGCCCTCCAAGAAAAATGACGTGCAAAGGGGTACCCACAAACACGGACACCCGCTGACAAAAAATACGTGTGCGTGTATACCGGGGTGCGCGGGAAGTCTAACACGCGATTTCAGCAGGGTACGTGCATCACAGGGGTTCGCGTGAAGTTATTCACGCGATCGGGCCTGGGGGAGCGGGCTACGTGTATTTTAGGGGTTCGCGTGAAGTTTCACACGCGATCGGGTCTGGGGGAGCGGGCTACGTGTATTACAGGGGTTCGCGTGAAGTTCCTCACGCGATCGGGCCTGGGGGAGCGTGCTACGTGTATATCAGGGGTTCGCGTGAAGTTTCACACGCGATCGGGCCTGGGGGAGCGGGCTACGTGTATTACAGGGGTTCGCGTGAAGTTCCTCACGCGATCGGGCCTGGGGGAGCGGGCTACGTGTATTACAGGGGTGCGCGGGAAGTTCCACACGCGAATAGCCTGGGCGCGTGTATTCCACGCGAATAGCCTGGGCGCGTGTATTTCAGGGGTGCGCGGGAAGTTCCACACGCGAATAGCCTGGGCGCGTGTATTTCAGGGGTGCGCGGGAAGTTCCACACGCGAATAGCCTGGGCGCGTGTATTTCAGGGGTGCGCGGGAAGTTCCACACGCGAATAGCCTGGGCGCGTGTATTCCAGGGGTGCGCGGGAAGTTCCACACGCGAATAGCCTGGGCGCGTGTATTTCAGGGGTGCGCGGGAAGTTCCACACGCGAATAGCCTGGGCGCGTGTATTTCAGGGGTGCGCGGGAAGTTCCACACGCGAATAGCCTGGGGGCGCGTGTATTTCAGGGGTGCGCGGGAAGTTCCACACGCGAATAGCCTAGGGGCGCGTGTATTTCAGGGGTGCGCGGGAAGTTCCACACGCGAATAGCCTGGGGGCGCGTGTATTTCAGGGGTGCGCGGGAAGTTCCACACGCGAATAGCCTGGGCGCGTGTATTTCAGGGGTGCGCGGGAAGTTCCACACGCGGAAAGCCTGGGCGCGTGTATTTCAGGGGTGCGCGGGAAGTTCCACACGCGAATAGCCTGGGCGCGTGTATTTCAGGGGTGCGCGGGAAGTTCCACACGCGAATAGCCTGGGCGCGTGTATTTCAGGGGTGCGCGGGAAGTTCCACACGCGAATAGCCTGGGCGCCTGTATTTCAGGGGTGCGCGGGAAGTTCCACACGCGAATAGCCTGGGCGCGTGTATTTCAGGGGTGCGCGGGAAGTTCCACACGCGAATAGCCTGGGCGCGTGTATTTCAGGGGTGCGCGGGAAGTTCCACATGTGATTTGACAGTGTGGGTCCTCCCAGGTGTGCCCTGTACACCCTCCACGGCACCTGCAGGCAGCCCACACCACAGGGGACTACCCTGCATCCCTGGTCATGTCCCGCAGGCAGCCCACCCACCATGGGCATGCCCCCCAGCAAAGGCACATGTCTCCTTGAACTAATGAACACCAACTCATGTCCCCTTGCACCCCCACCCCCCAGCACTGTGGGGCACCTGCCAGCAGGCCCCCACCCATGTCCAACTCATGTCCCCCACCACCCCCACCCCCCAGCAGTGCAGGGTCACCCTCCACCAGGCCCCCACTCATGTCTCCCACCACCCCCACCCCCCAGCCACCAGGGGCACCCTCCACCAGGCCCCCACTCATGTCACCCACCACCCCCACACCCCAGCAGTGCAGGGTCACCCTCCACCAGGCCCCCACTCATGTCACCCACCACCCCCACACCCCAGCAGTGCAGGGTCACCCTCCACCAGGCCCCCACTCATGTCACCCACCACCCCCACCCCCCAGCCACCAGGGGCACCCTCCACCAGGCCCCCACTCATGTCTCCCACCACCCCCACACCCCAGCAGTGCAGGGTCACCCTCCACCAGGCCCCCACTCATGTCACCCACCACCCCCACACCCCAGCAGTGCAGGGTCACCCTCCACCAGGCCCCCACTCATGTCACACACCACCCCCACCCCCCAGCCACCAGGGGCACCCTCCACCAGGCCCCCACTCATGTCTCCCACCACCCCCACACCCCAGCAGTGCAGGGTCACCCTCCACCAGGCCCCCACTCATGTCACCCACCACCCCCACATCCCAGCAGTGCAGGGTCACCCTCCACCAGGCCCCCACTCATGTCACCCACCACCCCCAGCCACCAGGGGCACCCTCCACCAGGCCCCCACTCATGTCTCCCACCACCCCCACACCCCAGCAGTGCAGGGTCACCCTCCACCAGGCCCCCACTCATGTCACCCACCACCCCCAGCCACCAGGGGCACCATCCATCAGGCCCCCACTCATGTCACCCACCACCCCCACACCCCAGCAGTGCAGGGTCACCCTCCACCAGGCCCCCACTCATGTCACCCACCACCCCCACCCCCCAGCCACCAGGGGCACCCTCCACCAGGCCCCCACTCATGTCTCCCACCACCCCTACACCCCAGCAGTGCAGGGTCACCCTCCACCAGGCCCCCACTCATGTCACCCACCACCCCCATACCTCAGCAGTGCAGGGTCACCCTCCACCAGGCCCCCACTCATGTCACCCACCACCCCCACCCCCAGCCACCAGGGGCACCATCCACCAGGCCCCCACTCATGTCACCCACCACCCCCACACCCCAGCAGTGCAGGGTCACCCTCCACCAGGCCCCCACTCATGTCACCCACCACCCCCACCCCCCAGCCACCAGGGGCACCCTCCACCAGGCCCCCACTCATGTCTCCCACCACCCCCACACCCCAGCAGTGCAGGGTCACCCTCCACCAGGCCCCCACTCATGTCTCCCACCACCCCCACCCCCCAGCCACCAGGGGCACCCTCCACCAGGCCCCCACTCATGTCACCCACCACCCCCACACCCCAGCAGTGCAGGGTCACCCTCCACCAGGCCCCCACTCATGTCACCCACCACCCCCACCCCCCAGCCACCAGGGGCACCCTCCACCAGGCCCCCACTCATGTCTCCCACCACCCCCAAACCCCAGCAGTGCAGGGTCACCCTCCACCAGGCCCCCACTCATGTCACCCACCACCCCCACCCCCCAGCCACCAGGGGCACCCTCCACCAGGCCCCCACTCATGTCTCCCACCACCCCCAAACCCCAGCAGTGCAGGGTCACCCTCCACCAGGCCCCCACTCATGTCACCCACCACCCCCACCCCCGTAGCACTGTGGGGCACCTGCCAGCAGGCCCCCACCCATGTCCAATCCATGCCCCCCTGCACCTGGGTCCCAACATTCCCCAATCATGTCCGTAATGCCCATCCTCACCTGCCAAAAGGCCCAACCAACTATCACACCCACCCACATATCAAAGGCAATTACATGTTACACCCCCAATTTAAATAATGCAATTGAACACATGTCTGTCACACACAATGGCTGCAAGTGAATGACAAAACACCCAACATGACATGCCTGAAAGCAATGAGATGATACGACACATTGAAGATTAAAAAAATAATATGTATTGAAGAGCAAGTAGAATGGAAAAGAAATAAGAAAAAACACAAAGCAAATCAAACAAAACAAGATGAATGTCCAAGAAAATAATCTGAAAAAATAAAATAAGCCAATGAAGAACCATGAAGAAGATCATCCTGGGTCCATGAGCCCAACAAAATTAAACCTAACTATGACTACTAACTAAAAACTGAACTATATACAAAAAAGTGGTGCATTGTCCAATCGCAACCAAAAAAATTTCAAAAAAACAAAGGAAACCTAACCCTAACTATACAACTATATACAAAGGCAGCGGGCTATTCGGACGGCTCACTGGTTGTTGTCATGGGCCAGGGCATCATCGAACTCCTGGTCAATGGCTTGGAGGCGGGCATGTTCCCTGGCCCCGAGGTCCCGCAGGGATAACGCAGTGTCAAGCTCAAACTCCCTGCAAAGACCCTCGAGGCACTCAGCCCGCCTCAGCGCCCTCCGCATGGAGTCCTCCGCCCTGACCATCGTGAGCTGTTCCTCCTCTGCCCGCTGCCGCTCCGCACCTATCCGCTGGCACAACCGCTCCCACACGGAAGCCACTCCCATTCCAGGGTTCTCCTGCCCTCCGGCCGATGCCTGCACCCCTGATGTTGATGGCCCCGAGCCATGATGCCTCCCACGTTGAGCCTGCTGCTGCCTCCGACGCAACTGCCTGTGCCAGCACGACGGCATCCAGGCTGATGGAAACCACCGACGCCGTCGTGCACGTGCCCTGCCCGATGATGCCGTCACATCCTCCATCTGCTGGGGTCCAGTTGCTCTGGTGTCCACCCCTGCTGGATCTCTGACTCCCGACTGTGGCAGGGATGGGATCCCCACCGAGCTGGCTGCATTGGTCGGGGCAGGTCCACAGGGGGCCCTGGTGGCATCTGGGCTGGAAGACGGCAAGGAGAACGACTGGTGGATAGCCTGCACAGAGGAGGAGAGGGCCGCCACATTGGCCAACACATGCAGGAAACCCTGAACATGGCCGATCCCAATTGGGCCACGTCGGCACGGTGCACTTCGTGATGACGTGCGTGCTCCTCCCGGGAAGCACGCACGGCATCACGAATCACAGCCGTGCGCATCGCGACCCCAATGAGGACCTTCTCCGCACGGCCAGGGGTTCCCACGTCCGCATGTGGAGGGGAGTCAGGTGACATGGACATCCCCTCTACCTGCGGACAGGCCTGGGACGGGGCATCCCTACTGGTGCATGGTGGTGCACTCACAGGGTCAGGGACAGCGACATGCACAGGCCCCTCCACGGTGACCTGTGCTGCCTCCTGCCCCTGGCCCTGGACTGCACCACTTGCACCAGCAGGGATGCACCCACCAGGCCCCATGTGTGCCCCAGTGGCGGCCTCCTCCTCCTCTGTGCAAACCACCAACCTGGATGGCTCCTCACCGTCTCCCACCGTAGCAGGCCCCTGTGGGGGCTCACCCACCCCTTCCGCTGCAGCCGTGGGGGCATCTCCGCCGCCTTGCTCCACAGCGCCGTCTCCGCCCTCTTCTTCACTAGCCGCTGCGTAGAGGGAGGCAAAGAACACAAGCATCAGGGCACTGTACAATGGTCCCCTAGACAGGAAGCAATAGCAGATGAGCACCACTGTCAAAGTACACTTCCATCATGTCCCTCCACAACACATGGGTCAGTCCAGGCAAAACACACACAGTAACAGGCATGGTGCATGCCATGGACATTTCCATGCATGTCCAATGGACTCTTGAAACATTCAATGATATGTAACTCACATGCATCATGGCTCATGCCTATCACATGCACACACTTCACCTCAGTCACATCCATCTGGCCCCAAACACAGCGGATACAAGGGTAATTTGGCTGCTTTACTGAATCTGTGCATTGTCACACACATGTGTCATGCATCCATGGCATGCACAAGTCACAGACACGCAGGTCAGGCACACAGACATGGCTACCATATATGTACCTGGCATCAGCACCCATCCCTCACCCCCACCCATGTCCAGGTACAGAGACTGGCATGCTCTCATGTTCAAAATCTGCATAGGGCTCCCCATGCGGCATTTCAACACATCACTGGTCGCACATGCATTACCATGATGTCCCTGCACACATACATGCATACATGGCCTATGGCACACATACAGGCAAGTATCATAGAACCAGCACACCGCAACATGCCCTGTCTCACACAGTAATGCATGGACACTTACCGCTCAACTCCAGATGGGCCTCCCTCTCAAGGATCTGGGCGTGGAGCGCTGGGCGTACGCGTTCCAGGACCCTCATCTGGATGGAACTCATGCGGCCCCGGCCCCCCTCCACGATGCGCCGGGCCTTCACAAGGGTCCTGGACCTCAAGTCCTCCCAGCGCTTCTTGATCTTCAGGACGTCGCGGGTTGCCACCCCCTCCGCGTTGATGGCAACTACACAGTCGGCCCAGATCCTCTGCCGTCCTTCCTTGCTGGCGCGGGACGATCCAAAGAGGGCATCATACTGCCCCAGGACATGCTCCACCAGGACACCAACTTCGGTGACAGTGAAGCTGGTGCCCCTCTGCCCCTCTGGCCTGGGGTTGCCACTGGTGCCAGATGTGGAAGTGCCCGACATGGCAACCCCAGAGGCAGGTGTGGGTGGGCAACTGGGTCCTGGGGCTGGGCTGTGGAGCGATGTAATCCCAGTCGGGAGTCTTCAGTTCCAGCAGGGGTGGACACAGCAACTGGACCCCTGCAGATGGCTGATGTGCAGGCACCAAATGGCAGGGCACGGTGGCAGCAGGCAGGCAGGCAGGCAGGCAGCAGCAGATGGCACGTGGGAGGCTGCTCGGGGCACTGGGGGGCAGTAACTCGGCCTTCTGGGCAGGAGCGTGGTCTTCCGTGTGTTTTCGCGTGGCCAGCTTGATACGGAGTGATTTGGCACGTGAAAATCCTGCACGTCAGCGTGAAATCCGAGGAAAGGCCCTTAGCGCGTAAGCGCGTAAGCACGCATACGCGATTCTATTGGACCAGAGTCCCTCAGCGCGTAAGCGCGTCTGTGACGTGACCGCACGGGTGTTCCCCACTCAGCACGCGATGACGGGGCACACGTGGAGATACTGCACGTCAGAGTGTCATCGCGTGTAATTGGACAAAAGTGCGCGTACACGCGATTGGCCTATGTACGTGTATTTAATGGGTGCGCGGGCACTTACACACGCAAGTACGTCAGCGAACCTGTATCCCGTGGTGCGTGTGAATTTCCACACGCTATTGGACTGGGAACTGGATTCCAGGGGTGTGCGGGTCACACGCTCGCCTAGAACACGCGCAAAGCATAAATTTGCGGACTTTAACAATAACAAGCTCATACGCCAGGATGAACATACCGTTCCTAGCAGCAGTGGCAGTGGGCTACCAAAGGAGGAGGAGGAGGATAGTCAGGGCCAGAATATTCACACCCAGAACCAGCCTTTTCGGGATGCCTGATGACCAGGTGTATGGGAGGTACAGGTTTCCACCACACATCATACTGGACCTGGTGAGTGAGTGGGAGGATGACCTCACATCACCCACCCTGTGCTCCCAAGCACTCAGCCCCCTGGAGAAGGTCCTCAATGTACTGCACTTCTTAGCCACTGGATCATTTCAGCGGACAAGTGCCATAGTGGGTGGGGTGTCACAGGCCACCCAGTCACGCTGCCTACACCAGGTCTTGAACATCATCACTGCACGCCCATCAGTCCGCAGGCACATATACCTGCCCAGAACACCTGCAGAAAGGCATGCTGCCGCCCTGGATTTTTACGCTGTGGCACGATTCCCCAAAGTGCTAGGTGCCATCGACTGCACCCATGTGGCTCTACGTCCCCCCAGGGCATCTGAGCACATCTATAGGAACCGCAAGCACTGGCATTCCATCAACGTGCAGGTAGCATGTAATGCCAAGGGAATCATCACCTCAGTATATGCCAACTATCCCGGCTCCACCCACGACAGCTTCATTTACCGAATGTCCACCCTAAGCCGGGACCTAGAAGCTGGGCGGCATGGCGATACATGGCTGCTTGGTGAGTATGTATGCCACTGCACATGCATGCATGTTGGATACTGAGCAAGGTCACAACCCCACCAATGATACCAAACACCACCTCCACAGGGGACAGTGCCTACCCTCTCAGCCCCCACATGATGACGCCAATTCGGAACCCCACCACGCCACCCCAGGTAAGATATAACACAGCCCACATTACAACCAGGGGCATAGTGGAGCGCACATTTGGAGTGCTAAAGTCACGCTTTCGCTCCCTTGACCGTTCTGGCGGGCAGCTGTTATACGCTCCCCCAGTAGTGTGCAGGATCATAGTGGCAGCATGTGTCCTGCACAACGTTGCAACACGCCGGGGCCTGGCCGTGGACATGGTGGTGGCCCCACATCCCCAACCACATGCACAGCCGCTGCGCATGGGAGGGGAAAGGGCACGGGGGAGGCAGCCCGTACACAGCTAGTGGCTAATTACTTCACATAGAAATCACACCCCTGTGGAGTGCACCCTGCCCTGGCACATTCCATCTGACAATCAATGATGACTCAACCTGACACTGATCCGGAATGTCTGGAGAATGAACCGGGAATACCATGTCAGCCTGAGATTGTTCACCTGGAAGTGTCACAATGTGTGCATCCCTACCCACACAGACACCACCAATGCAGTTTTGTGAAGTTACACATTAAAGCAGCTAAAATGAATACCCACTTGCAAAATGCAACAAGAGGACAGTGCCATGTCAGCCAACCCAACCCCAGCACCGCCACACGACACACCGTGCCATGTCATGCTAATTGCAGGTAAACAAAGTAATCCCCACAACATGACATCAGTCTCACTATGTACAGTGGCACTATTAGAAACCTGCAACACCTGAAATGCTCACAGCAATGCCGGACCAACAACATACTTGAGCACGTAGTACCATTAACATGACATCACAAATGTTACATATTAGTAGTCTCACCACCTGGAAATGCCTGCACTCCCACCACTACCAACTGTGCAGTGTTGGCGCTATGTAGAGTTGTAGGTGCACTGCTGCCAACATGGACCCCATCTCCAGACTAGAGGTCCTTGTGTGGACATGAGGAAGGGACCTGCAAATTGGGAGGTAGACACAGAAGAAGAGTTACACATCAATGCAACATGCAGTGTACAACACAACAGCAATATGCACTAGGAATGTATACACAGTATTGACTACAGACTGCCCACACAGCTCATGGGAGTCCAACGTCACTGTGTAATTCACTGTCACTTGGGCACACCCTTTGCAAGCCCATGGAAACGGGAAGCAGGAGGGGTGTGTGTGACTCAAACCCAAGCATCTGAACCAAATACATTACAAGCCTGCATGTGCCCAGCCACAATGCAGCGTATGCCCACAGGAACCACGGAAGCCAACAGATCGTCCCAAAAAAATTGGGAATAAAAGAAATCAAAATAAAAATGAAAATAAGAAACAATCAAAAATGGCCATTGATGGGCCCGGGGGGGTTGGGGAGGCCACCCAGGAGGTCCGAGGACAGGATGCACACCAGAACCCACCTGCGTGGATCCTGGGAAGATAAAACACCTCCATGGGCTCATGGCCCACACGGCTACCCTATTGTGGGAGTATCACTGCTGTCGCTATTATCACCCTGTGCAGCTGCATCCGGAGGTGGTTGCACTATGGGAGGCAGCCCACGCAAGGCCCTAGTCTGCTCCTCCATGGCTGCAAGCATGCGGGTGTGGTAGGTCTGGTTCTGGAGGATGAGTGTGCGGAGGTCCCCATGCAACAACTCACGGGATGCCCGGACCTCCGCCCTCGTTGCCTGCATCTCAGCTGAGAGCGTACGGGTGAGACGCTCCAGCTGCTGTTCTGTCCTTTGGTGTGTTGAAGCCTCAAGCTCAACAAGAGTCGTCCTGAGGTGAAGGAGCTCCTGCCTAGTGCTTCCCTGTGGCCCTGGGACTCAATGGAGATGGCCTCCTGCAGAGTCGCCAGTGCCGCCCGCCTGTCCCTGTTGGACCCCAACATGTCCTCCCTGTGTGACTGGCAGATGGAGTCGGTTGCCTGCTCTAGTCGCTCCATCAGCCTTTCTGGGGGGACAATGGAAGTGGCCACCCTATCCATGGCCTGAGCCATCATCTCGGATGATGCAGCCTGTTGGGTAGCCATACCGTAAATGGATTGCTCCCATGCGGTATTGCCGGGTGGCGTACGGCCACCACGTCGGCGGGCACCACACCTGTCTGGGGCAAGGCGAACTGCACCTTGCTGTGCCGGCACTGCCTGAGGCTGCAGGACTGCATTCCCCCTCTGATCTGCTGGCCCAGGAACAGGATCAGATGTCGCGGAGTGTGACCCTGCATCCGTAACCACGGAAGGCGTAGCTGCCAACACTGACATCCCTATGGAGGGTACTGACCCTGGTGCAGGTGGGTGAGACAGAACAGAATCCCTCCCTGGAACACTCTCCTGCGACGGCACGTAGGTCTCATCCGAATCAACACCTGAGTACAGCTCGGGGGAGGTGCAGCCAGAGACACCCCTTGAGAGCACGACCTGCAGCACTTGTGGGTTCTCCCCCACCACCACACCACGTCCCTCACTGGTGGTTGGTCGGCCCTGGGACACCTCCTGGGTCTGCACCATCTCCACAACCCCAGCAGTATCAGGTGCGTCTTCCCCTGCAAAGACATGAAAACAAAGAAATGGAAACAGGCATTAGCACCATGGCACACATTGAGGGCTGAGAAGCAAGAGAACCAGTACTTGATTGACACATGTCCCACATGACTAAAACCCTCCCATGCATGCACCCTCACTGCGTATGAAGTGCAGGCAAATGGCACACACTGATGACACCAAGATGGAAGATGAACACATTTTCTGCATGCTGCCTGGCAGTGGCATCACACATTGGCCTGTGATTGGCAGGTGAAACACACATGCCATCACACAGATGGCATGTACCATTGCTATTGAGTGAAGATGGAGAGGAGGGCAGCACCTATTCATTCACTCCAGTTCCCGCATGTAATTGCTTTTCTAATTCTAACAGGTCAGATTTTTCACCTGGAGCTGCCAGTCTGAAATGGTCAAATTGCACAGGGACATGTGTGTACAAATGATATCCAGGTAACAAAGTCACTCCACTTTACCATACCCATGTCAGACATGTGACTAGTGGACAGCGACATGCCTAGTGAAAGTGGTGGAATGCAAACAAACTGACTGAATGAACAGTGAAAAAGAAGCAAATATGTTGTGTCAAGGTGACACTTCAAGGGCAACTGGCGTGCAGTTGTGCTAGATGTCTACTGTTGGCAGAAGGGATACTGCTATGGCCAAATGCAGCTGCGCAGGAAGGATTGCATGAAGCACATGGCTGACCCATACGACTCAGGCGCACACACTCTCACCTGGCACCCGAACAGAAGCCCTCACACACACACCATGCACATGGATGACACACACATGCATGTGCACTCACCGGACAATGCCTCGTAATCAGCCAGATCTTCCACGCCTTGGATCTGTTCCTCCGTGACGTAGGTCCCAGCGACTGACTCATGTGGAGTGAGTTCCATGTCTACTACTGGAGACCCACCTCCAGTCACTAGAGTTGCGGCATGACTTGAGGCCAGCTTACTCTTTGCCCTGCGCTTTAGGTCATTCCAGCGCTTATAGCAATCATTGGCTGTGCGCCTCACGATTCCAAGGGCACTTACGATGTCCGCAACGGTCTGCCAGTGTGCCTGGCGTTGTGCAGGTGTGGTCTTGGATCCTGCAACAAAGACCATCTCGTTGTCATGTCCGGACACATACTCGACAAGTGCATTCAGTTCGTCATCCGTGAAGCTGGGCTTCCTGGACGGGACGGACTGTGTAGCCGTGTCTGGGGCATCAGCCTGTGCCGGACGAGCACTCTTCCTCTTCCGCTTGGAAGGTGGTGGTGATCCTGAGTGTCCTGCGCCGCTCTGGACACTAGGGGCAGGAGCCCTGGTGGACTCTGTATCAGGAGTGTGGGATTGCACACTCAGCATGGGAGTTGGTGCAGGCATTGGCTCTAGTGTGATGGTGTCAGGGGGAATGTCAGCAGCATGGACTAGGACCGACACTGTCCTGGCTGGGTGTGTGAGGGCTGGGGTGGATGGAGCCGCAGCTGCCCCTGCAGCCTCTCCGCCCTGCCTCCTTGGTGCAGCAGATGACCTTGCTGCCCCAGATCCACGTGGCATGATGGCATCAACATGCACCAGCGCACGTGTCGTAGCCCTGCTGACCTGGAGGTCAGCCATGGAGTCAGCCAGGTCTGGTGCCACAATGGGCTGGTCCAACAATGGCTGAGCATGGATGGTGTCAGCCACATCAGCCTCAATGGGAGGGGGGGAAGGGGGGGGGGATTGTGGGTGCCCGTGACTGGTCCTCCACACATGGGGGGACAGGCTCACCCTGCAAGTTACGACCACGTCCCCTACCGGATCCACCACGGCCACCACTTGTGGCTCTTCCACCTTTGCCACCCTTACGGAATCCTCGCCTCCCAGCCATGGCACTGATGTTAATGTGCGTATGGGAGTGGATGTAGACTATTGTCCTGGGCAATTGGGGGTCAAAGGGGTTGGGTACCAGATGGTAATTGTACCCTAGTGCTCTAGCAAGGCTGAATGTAACCCCTGGGGAAAGATGACGGGTCACGCAACGCACAGGAGGCCCAAAAAAGGGAGATGACGTGCACGCAACCCCTCCTAGACCACGTGTGCAGAAAGAAAAACCTGCACTACGCTGTGGCACCCAGTAACACAAGAATGAACGTATGCGTGTCACACGCAGCCTAGAATGACCTCTGAAGGGTTAGGCTACACACGGGGCAAGCACAGATGTTAGATACGTGCGTGACTCACCGTCTGCCTGGTAAACGAGCGTGTAAAAGGAGCACGTTTGGTTGGCAACACCCCCGCCAAAAGAAGATTTGTCCGCTGTCTGAGGAGACAGGACAACAGTAGAAGGGAACACTGTTTGAGGGAACAGGCCCAGGTAAACCAGTAAAAGAGGAAAAAGAGAAAAAGCTGTCAGAGGTAACAGGGAATACGAACTTGAAACGCTGTGAAGTAAATCGCGTGTGAAACGACAAGAAGTACAGAATTCACCCACTCGCTCTCCACGAAAAGCACGTACAAGGAAAACGTGTTTTACACGTACCTTTTATACAGGCCCACACGTCCAGCGTCACTTACGCGGCGTGTACGCGCTAGGGCCATTTCCACCTATTCCATGCTTTGTCACTTCTGCATGTAGGGCCATTTCCACCAATTACACGCTTTGTCACTTCTGCGTGTAGGGCCATTTCCACCAATCACACGCTTTGTCACTTCTGCGTGTAGGGCCATTTCCACCAATCACACGCTTTGTCACTTCTGCGTGTAGGGCCATTTCCACCAATCACACGCAATTACACTCTGACGTGCAGTCTTTCCACGTGTGCTCTGTCATCACGTGCTGTCTGGGAAACACCTGTGCGGGTCACGTCACAGACGCGCTTACGCGCTGAGGGCCTTTCCTCAGTTTTCACGCTCACGTGCAGGATTTTCACGTGCAAAATCACTCCCTACCAAGCTGGCCACGCGTACGCACACGGAATACCACGCTCCTGCCCGGAAGGCTGAACTACTGCCCCCCAGAGCCCGAGCACGCTCCCACCTGCTGCTGCCTGACTGCCTGCTGCCCCTGCACTGCTGGGGGGTGGGGGTGGTGGGAGACATGGGTGGGGGCCTGGTGGGGGCTGCCCCTGGTGACTGGGGGGGTGGGGGTGATAGGGGACATGAGTGGGGGCCTGGTGGGGGCTGCCCCTGCACTGCTGCGGGGTGGGGGTGGTGGGAGACATGGGTGGGGGCCTGGTGGAGGCTGCCCCTGCACTGCTGGGGGGTGGGGGTGGTGGGAGACATGAGTGGGGGCCTGGTGGAGGCTGCCCCTGGTGGCTGGGGGGTGGGGGTGGTGGGAGACATGAGTGGGGGCCTGGTGGAGGCTGCCCCTGGTGGCTGGGGGGTGGGGGTGGTGGGAGACATGGGTGGGGGCCTGGTGGAGGCTGCCCCTGCACTGCTGGGGGGTGGGGGTGGTGGGAGACATGAGTGGGGGCCTGGTGGAGGCTGCTCCTGGTGGCTGGGGGGTGGGGGTGGTGGGAGACATGAGTGGGGGCCTGGTGGAGGCTGCCCCTGCACTGCTGGGGTTTGGGGGTGGTGGGAGACATGAGTGGGGGCCTGGTGGGGGCTGCCCCTGGTGACTGGGGGGTGGGGGTGGTAGGGGACATGAGTGGGGGCCTGGTGGGGGCTGCCCCTGGTGAATGGGGGGGTGGGGGTGATAGGGGACATGAGTGGGGGCCTGGTGGGGGCTGCCCCTGCACTGCCGGGGGGTGGGGGTGGTGGGAGACATGGGTGGGGGCCTGGTGGAGGGTGACCCTGGTGGCTGGGGGTGGGGGTGGTGGGAGACATGAGTGGGGGCCTGGTGGAGGCTGCCCCTGGTGGCTGGGGGGTGGGGGTGGTGGGTGACATGAGTGGGGGCCTGGTGGGGGCTGCCCCTGCACTGCTGGGGTTTGGGGGTGGTGGGAGACATGAGTGGGGGCCTGGTGGCGTCTGCCCCTGGTGACTGGGGGGGTGGGGGTGATAGGGGACATGAGTGGGGGCCTGGTGGGGGCTGCCCCTGCACTGCTGCGGGGTGGGGGTGGTGGGAGACATGAGTGGGGGCCTGGTGGAGGCTGCCCCTGGTGGCTGGGGGGTGGGGGTGGTGGGAGACATGAGTGGGGGCCTGGTGGAGGCTGCCCCTGGTGGCTGGGGGGTGGGGGTGGTGGGTGACATGAGTGGGGGCCTGGTGGGGGCTGCCCCTGCACTGCTGGGGTTTGGGGGTGGTGGGAGACATGAGTGGGGGCCTGGTGGGGGCTGCCCCTGGTGACTGGGGGGGGTGGGGGTGATAGGGGACATGAGTGGGGGCCTGGTGGGGGATGCCCCTGGTGAATGGGGGGGTGGGGGTGATAGGGGACATGAGTGGGGGCCTGGTGGGGGCTGCCCCTGCACTGCTGGGGGGTGGGGGTGGTGGGAGACATGGGTGGGGGCCTGGTGGAGGGTGACCCTGGTGGCTGGGGGGTGGGGGTGGTGGGAGACATGAGTGGGGGCCTGGTGGAGGGTGCCCCTGGTGGCTGGGGGGTGGGGGTGGTGGGTGACATGAGTGGGGGCCTGGTGGAGGGTGACCCTACACTGCTGGGGTTTGGGGGTGGTGGGAGACATGAGTGGGGGCCTGGTGGGGGCTGCCCCTGGTGACTGGGGGGGTGGGGGTGATAGGGGACATGAGTGGGGGCCTGGTGGGGGCTGCCCCTGCACTGCTGCGGGGTGGGGGTGGTGGGAGACATGGGTGGGGGCCTGGTGGAGGCTGCCCCTGCACTGCTGGGGGGTGGGGGTGGTGGGAGACATGAGTGGGGGCCTGGTGGAGGCTGCCCCTGGTGGCTGGGGGGTGGGGGTGGTGGGTGACATGAGTGGGGGCCTGGTGGGGGCTGCCCCTGCACTGCTGGGGTTTGGGGGTGGTGGGAGACATGAGTGGGGGCCTGGTGGAGGGTGCCCCTGGTGGCTGGGGGGTGGGGTGGTGGGTGACATGAGTGGGGGCCTGGTGGAGGGTGACCCTGCACTGCTGGGGTGTGGGGGTGGTGGGTGACATGAGTGGGGGCCTGGTGGAGGGTGACCCTGCACTGCTGGGGTGTGGGGGTGGTGGGAGACATGAGTGGGGGCCTGGTGGAGGGTGACCCTGGTGGCTGGGGGGTGGGGGTGGTGGGAGACATGAGTGGGGGCCTGGTGGAGGGTGCCCCTGGTGGCTGGGGGGTGGGGGTGATAGGGGACATGAGTGGGGGCCTGGTGGGGGCTGCCCCTGGTGAATGGGGGGGTGGGGGTGATAGGGGACATGAGTGGGGGCCTGGTGGGGGCTGCCCCTGCACTGCTGGGGGGTGGGGGTGGTGGGAGACATGGGTGGGGGCCTGGTGGAGGGTGACCCTGGTGGCTGGGGGGTGGGGGTGGTGGGAGACATGAGTGGGGGCCTGGTGGAGGGTGCCCCTGGTGGCTGGGGGGTAGGGGTGGTGGGTGACATGAGTGGGGGCCTGGTGGAGGGTGACCCTGCACTGCTGGGGTTTGGGGGTGGTGGGAGACATGAGTGGGGGCCTGGTGGGGGCTGCCCCTGGTGACTGGGGGGGTGGGGGTGATAGGGGACATGAGTGGGGGCCTGGTGGGGGCTGCCCCTGGTGAATGGGGGGGTGGGGGTGATAGGGGACGAGTGGGGGCCTGGTGGGGGCTGCCCCTGCACTGCTGCGGGGTGGGGGTGGTGGGAGACATGGGTGGGGGCCTGGTGGAGGGTGACCCTGGTGGCTGGGGGGTGGGGGTGGTGGGAGACATGAGTGGGGGCCTGGTGGAGGGTGCCCCTGGTGGCTGGGGGGTGGGGGTGGTGGGTGACATGAGTGGGGGCCTGGTGGAGGGTGACCCTGCACTGCTGGAGTTTGGGGGTGGTGGGAGACATGAGTGGGGGCCTGGTGGGGGCTGCCCCTGGTGACTGGGGGGGTGGGGGTGATAGGGGACATGAGTGGGGGCCTGGTGGGGGCTGCCCCTGCACTGCTGCGGGGTGGGGGTGGTGGGAGACATGGGTGGGGGCCTGGTGGAGGGTGACCCTGCACTGCTGGGGTGTGGGGGTGGTGGGTGACATGAGTGGGGGCCTGGTGGAGGGTGACCCTGCACTGCTGGGGTGTGGGGGTGGTGGGAGACATGAGTGGGGGCCTGGTTACCCTGCACTGCTGGGGTGTGGGGGTGGTGGGTGACATGAGTGGGGGCCTGGTGGAGGGTGACCCTGCACTGCTGGGGTGTGGGGGTGGTGGGAGACAAGAGTGGGGGCCTGGTGGAGGGTGACCCTGGTGGCTGGGGTGTGGGGGTGGTGGGAGACATGAGTGGGGGCCTGGTGGAGGCTGCCCCTGGTGGCTGGGGGGTGGGGGTGCAGGGGGACATGAGCAGGTGTGCAGGGTAGTCCCCTGTTTTGTGGGCTGCCTGCAGGGGCCGTGGAGGGTGTACAGGGAACACCTGTGAGGACCCACCCAGCCTAATCGCGTGTGTAACTTCCCACGCACCCCTGTAATACACGTACCCAGCCAAATCGCGTGTGATAATTCCCGCGCACCCCTGTAATACACGTACCCAGCCAAATCGCGTGTGATAATTCCCGCGCACCCCTGTAATACACGTACCTGGCCAAATCGCGTGTGATAATTCCAGCGCACCCCTGTAATACACGTACCCAGCCAAATCGCGTGTAAAACTTCCCGTGTACCCCTGTAATACACCTACCCAGCAAAATCGCGTGTGATAATTCCCGCGTACCCCTGTAATACACGTGCCCTGGCTAATCGCGTGTAAAACTTCACGCGTACCCCTCTAATACACGTACCCTGGCCAATCGCGTGTTAAACTTTCCCCGTACCCCTGTAATACACGTACCCTGGCTAATCGCGTGTAAAACTTCCCGCGTACCCCTGATATGAACGTTACCCGCTTTGCGTTCCTTGTTTGGCAGCCCTGTAAACTGGTCCAGGGTTAGCGCAGCCCTTTGCGATGATTTAGCGATTTTGATGGCTTTTCCTTGCGCGAGGGCGTTCTTGGGGGCGTTACTGGCGCTGCTGCAGGGTCGCTGCGATACTCTGCGCCACGGCTGGTTTGGGAGCCTAAAATCCATGAATACACTGTGCGCGGAAATCGGTTTTAGCGCACGTGCCTGGCGCAGACAATCGCACGCGGACACTCTGCGCCAGCCGCTTGCGACACTTTTCTGCGAAATTCTATGAATTACCCTGATAGTGTTTTTGGAATAAGACGACAATTGGACTACTGTGCTGGAATGGTGAAATTCACTATAAACTCACAGGAAGATCCACAAGAATTTCTAATGTACTTACTACAAGTACTGGAAAACAAAAACATACCTATAAATGAAATCTTTAAGATTTCATACATGTGGAAACATACATGCACTCTCTGCAACAATGTGACACAAGAAGAAATCCCCAATGAACACTTCATATATATATCAATACCAAATTGTGAATCCATTCCATTTCAGCAACTTGTACAAAATGCAAACCATGGTAGATTATGCTCTACCTGCAATTCAGATAATCGCTCCACGTTAGTAATACAAACACATAGTAAATACGTACTGCAAGCTGACTGGATTCACACATGGTCAAATATCACTTGGTAAGAAAACCTTCACAACAATAGGTATAATCTACCACGCAGGAGCCACAACCAATTCAGGGCACTACACTGCATACATAAAAAAGAAATGTGGATGGTTTGAATGTAATGATAGTACCATTACTCTAAAGCAGAGATTACCAGCAAATCTTACAAACACTTATTTGATGTTTTTAAAACCAAAATTTGATAAATTAAACTGTATTTAAACCTTTAAGTAAATTTGTATTACAAAAATATAAACTGTTAGAATACTCCAAAAGCTATCTAACTGCTCAAAGTTTCTACAACAACTAATCAGATAAATGAATACCACTAAATTAGACCAAAAAATACACAGTTAGAATACGCCAATTGGTATAAACTGTCCCAAAATTATAAATGTGTGTTAAAATAATATAAACTGTTAGAATACTCCAAAAGCTATCTAACAGCTCAAAGATTCTACAACAACTAATCAGATAAATGAATACCACTAAATTAGGCCAAAAAATACACAGTTAGAATACGCCAATTGGTATCTAACTGTCCCAAAATTTAACAATATCCAAATAGGTAAATGAAAACCACTAAAATATATTAAAAAAATAGACAGTTAGAATACGCCAATTGGTATCTAACTGCTCCAAAATGTTATCATATCAATACAAATGAAGAATCTGTTACTGTTCTAAAAAACATACAACAAAGCAAAGTATAAAGCATTAGCCAGAAACAACAAGTGAACACTGAAAACAAACAAACAAATAAACTGTAGCATAACAGAAACAGGGTTTTTTTAAAATCCAACATGGATTTTTTTTCTCCCACCGACCCAATGATTTTAGCAACAAATACAGAAACTGAGCAAATTGCACAGTACTCTAATTTGTACTCTACTAAATATGAGGGTCGAAAAAAAATAAAAGTATATTGCTTATACAATGTAATAAGTCATTACAAAATACTAATACTAACATGCTATTTTCTTTTATCACAGAAATGAAGAAGAAAAACATGGACTCCCATTACTAGACCAAACAGTAAGTATACAATAATAAGGACAACCATAGCAGCACATCACATCCATAGTATCTAATACCTTTGTTCCTTATACATTTGTTTTTCACCCAAACTTATAAACAAATATGAATGTGATATGTTGCGGTGGTTGTTGCCAGGGAATAGAGTCGTGGGTGCATGGCCAAATGGCCATGCACCCAAGACTCTATTCCCTGGCAACAGCCACCGCAGCATATCACATCCATAGAGTCAAACATTTCAACTATGATCTATGGGAAACTTTTAATGTCCGCGAACAATGTGAGTGTTCTTAGAACACTTTGAACTTGCCAGCGAACAATACGGACACCGTTTTCAGGACACCCCCTACGAACATTTCAAAACAACGCGATAGTTCTTAGAACACTTTCAACTTAACAACGAACAATACGGACAGCGTCCTAAGGACACCCCCTACGAACATTCCAGGACACCGGGAGTGTTCTCAAAAACGTCTTCAGAACACCCCCATTTTGTTTATTTGCGAACATTTCAGGACACCGTGAGTGTTCTTAGGACACATTCAACTTGACAGAGAACAATACGGACAGCGTCCTCAGGACACCCCCTACAAACATTCCAGGACACCGGGAGTGTTCTCAAAAACGTCTTCAGAACACCCCCATCTTGTTTATTTGCTAACATTTCAGGACGCCGCGAGTGTTCTTAGGACACATTCAACTTGACAAAGAACAATACGGACAGCGTCCTCAGGACACCCCCTACGAACACTCCCCGGACACCGGGAGTGTTCTTATAAGCGTCTTCAGAACACCACCATCTTGTTTATTCGTGAACATTTCAGGACACTGCGAGTGTTCTTAGGACACATTCAACTTAACAAAGAACAATATGGACAGCGTCCTCAGGACACCCCCTACGAACACTCCCCGGACACCGCGAGTGTTCTTAGAAGCGTCTTCAGAACACCCCCATTTTGTTTATTTGCGAACATTTCAGGACACCCCGAGTGTTCTTAGGACAGACTCAACTTGACAGAGAACAATACGGACAGCGTCCTCAGGACACCCCCTACGAACACTCCCCGGACACCGCGAGTGTTCTTAGAAGCGTCTTCAGAACACCCCCATTTTGTTTATTTGCAAACATTTCAGGACACCGCGCGTGTTCTTAGAACACATTCAACTTGACAAAGAACAATACGGACAGCGTCCTCAGGACACCACCTACGAACACTCCCCGGACACCGCGAGTGTTCTTAGAACAGTTTCACTTTGCTTGCGAACAAAACGGATACATATTGACTCCTTAGAACATCCCCTAGTCAGTTTATTTAGAAAATTTCAGAACACCCGTGATGTCCGCAAACACAAAAGAACATCTAGCACATAAAAAACACAACTTTCATCCTATCTCACACATTCCCACCCTCCCCAAACACTCCTACACACCAACACACTCTACAAAATACACATTTTGAACAAAGTTTCACCACGCTGTCCGGGGACGTCCGCGAATCCAATATGGCGGGCGCTACCGAAAAATCTGACGCGCTTCACGCTCCACGCCGTCCAATCAGCGAACACTTTGCATGTCCGCGAACATCACGCAAGACGATTGGCCAATCAGGACACTTTTTCCGCGGAGCGAACAGGGAAGTGTATCCGCAAACCGAACACAGATATAAATAATTTATTTTTACCTACTTTTTGTTCATTTTAAAAAAAAACTACTGGATGAATTTTCACCAAATTTGCAAAAGCACGCTTTCGGGACCAAGCCGCTGCTCCTGGTCCAAATTTGGTGGAAATCCGTCCAGCGGTTTGGGCTGTAGACGCGAGCAAAAATTTTTTCCCATTCACTCTATGGAGAGTGAGTATAATGTATACAAATATGAGCATATAGAGGGAAGGTAGAGTAATAAAAATCAAACTATGACAAAGTGCTGATAACCATAATGATTATCTTCATGCACAGAAAGGATTGCTCTCTTTCAAGCCTGTATCTTTCGCTATGTACGTGTTTCATATATGATGTGACAGGACCCCAAGTTTACAAATACAGTACCTTTTCAATTTTTACTTCCTGACTGTTACTGTAGAAAACTATGTGGCTTCGATATGTCAGTAAAGGATAAAAAGGGAGAGCCAGCCATGTGATGTCATCAGTTATGTCATCAATGACATTTGTGATGTCATCTTGGATGTCCTGGGTGTTAGTGTTAGCAGTGCACGGTGGCGCGAGTTATGGTTGCTTATGTTACCATAACTGGCGAATTTCAAGGGTTTTTCGGTTTTACTTGGAACCATAACGTCCCTTTAACAAAGTTTTTTCACTGAATTTCATAGGTTTTTAGTAGCACAACTTAACCATAATATCCCTGACATGTAACATAGAACATACTAACCCCCTCGTAGTGATTTTCATGTCCGCGGACTACCGCCATGTCCGCGGACACATCGAAAATCTGAGCGTGGTGAATGTAAAGTAAATAGTGTGCCCCATTTCCCCTTTGAAGTTGGCTCTGAAAAGAGCCATTTTTCTTTTTTTTTTTACAGATGCTTGACAGACACCTGTTATTTTATATTTTTTTTCTTGTTTTTTTTTCTTACTTTACTCCTAAAATCTTCACATAACCTTCTCCAAAGCAACCCTTACATTCCAAAATAAAAATGCATTTCCGGTAAAAGATAAACAAATGCCATCTTCTTTAAAATTAACAGCATTACTGGCATCAATATTCTCATTGTTACAGAAGAACATACCAGCTCTAAGCATGAATGCACACATGCCTCGGTTGATGACACACCTAGCAATGTTTTGCTGAGGACAAAAAACTGAACTATTGTCCTATATTGCCCTAGGTAGTAATCCAGAAAAAATTACTTTCGCATTTGGAAGGATCTTCACTACGGCTTGAACCAAGCGTTCCAAATCAGCCAACAAAGTAGGGGCACTGACGTTGCCCAAATGGAAAGCACCATAGTGCAAAACTACCACATGCGGACTGTTCATCGTGGCCATATCCGCACAAACTTGTACAATTCCCTGTACATTGCAATCAGGCACAGTGCTCCACACCACCTCCACTCCTTTGACATCAAAGTTCTTTGCAACATGCCTGCATTCAGCGTACTGCTGTAAACCATGCACAAACATATCTCGGAGCACCAACACCCTGACTTTCTCCACTTCTGCCATCTTCACCACACACAGTCTCTTTCAACACAAATCCACAACCTCGACATCTGATTGGCTGATCCGTACAGTCTTCTTTCCATGTTGGATTTCCTGGAAAAACCCGGATTTACCACACCCTGTCCACGAACAGCCGCGGTGTCCGCGGACGGCGTCCACTTTACTCTCTGTACCATTCCCTCATTGCATACAGCTAAGCAATCACACAATACGAGTAACGTCCTCAGAACACCCCCATTTTGTGAATTTTCGAACATTTCAGGACAATTATCATTTCATTATTCTACATATTAACATTACAAATATTATACTTCTATCTTGTACTCTGCACACAATGCTATCTTTCTCCATTAGTAGCTCAGTATACTACATAGAATCCCATAATACAATGCTATTTATTGATATAAATGCATCGTTCAAAGCACTATTAACAGTATGATATTTATTGCAATATCCTTGACACTTTTTTCGGAACATTATAATGAAAATCCCTAGTACACAAAGTCCATGAAAAGTACATACACATGTGATGTCATCAGTGATTTCATCAATGACATTTGCGATGTCATCTTTGATGTCCTGGGTGTTAGTCTTAGCAGTGCATGGTGTTGGCGCGAGTTATTTTTCATAGCTTACCATAACTTGCTATTTTCAGGGGTGTTTCGGCTGTACTTAGAACCATAACGTCCTTTAAACAAACTTTTTTTAATATCACGCAAACAATATACAAACATGGCGTGCAAAAACCAACTTCTACAGATGGCTTTACACAGAATGTTGAAAAGTAAGAATTTATGCTCGTTCACAGTGAAGGTCAGCTGCTTCCATTTTTTTCTCGGGCCCCGGAGAGGCTCACGAAGCAGACTCTAAGGTTGTATTGTGTTTTGACCTTGACAGACAGAGATTGTGATGAAAGACTTCTCTTGAAGGAGTGTTGCTAAAACGTAAGAGAAGATAAAGATGAAATTTCTGAAACAAAACCACTTTTACATATTATATCACTATGCGAAAGATCGTTGGCACACACAGAGTCGTATTTTGGGACTGCACCACTCGTAGACAATGGAAATTGCAATTGTACTGTAAGTAACCCTTTAGATTACTTTATACCAAATATAATTACAATAGCGTTGCATTAAAGACCGCTGAAGTTGAACTTGTTCGTTGAAAGTGGCATAATGTATTCTACCGCGCACTATCACCGCCAAATTGATCCCCTGTCATTTAGAGGGCTCTGAAAAAGGCAGACGACACAGAGTGGGTTAATATAAATAATTTAACCGGTCTATAGGCGGTCAAGAGCTCTACTCGCTGTGCCACTTCACTGTAGCCTGTCAAGTGGCACAGCGAGTACAGCGCTCGCTTTGATATCCGTGCACAGCTTGCTAACGCAAGTTCAAATCCCGGCAAGGCGAAATTCAGCCTTTCATCCTTCCGTGGTCGATAAATGAGCACCACACACTGTGGTTAATAATAAGCACCGCTTACATACCTCACAGTTCTTAGCGCTATATGAATGAGAAAATATTATTATTTTATTATTAACATACTCTGTTGCACTATCTTCGATAGCAAATAGTTTCGCGCCCTAATAAATAAAATGATGATTTTTAATGAAGATCGGCTGGTGAGACTAATTTATGTTTTTTAAAACAGGTACGTGGCCCCGTTTTGTCTATGTCATGATTTACAGACTCCAACGGATGGGGTCTTCAACTGCCAGGTGCAAGTCCAAATATGCAACTTCATGACCCTCACCATTTTATGGGACAATCGCCAAGGACCAATATGCCCTTACGCAGTACTAGCGGCTACAAACAACATACCAACCAATACAGTGGTCTAATGGCTCGTTGTTGGAGCAACCTTCCGATTATCAGAGAGACCATTTACTGTTTTTATCATAAACCAACAGCCTATCTACCGCAAAGGAACAACGCGTGGCTCCAAATAAACTTTTGTTGATCGACAGCAGAGACAATAGCAAATTGCTGAATATTCACTAAACATTTCATGTGAAATAAATGTACTTTACCAAATGTACAATCCTGCTGTTTACTT
Organism: Ambystoma mexicanum; assembly: GCF_040938575.1. Classification (NCBI taxonomy): domain Eukaryota; kingdom Metazoa; phylum Chordata; class Amphibia; order Caudata; family Ambystomatidae; genus Ambystoma; species Ambystoma mexicanum. Next base: position 738,749,710 of record NC_090923.1, on the reverse strand, counting down.
TTAAACCACAGTTTCATATTCCAAATTGTGGCGCACTGAGTTGTAACCTGATCTAACACTCTCTGTACCGCAAAGGAACATCGCGTGTCTCAACATGAACTTTTGCGGATCGACAACAAAGACAAATGCAAATTGCTGAATATTCTCTAAACATTTGATGTCAAATAAATGTACTTTACAACATTTACAATCTTGCTCTTTGCTTTTAAATCACAGTTTCATATTCTGAATTGTGGCGCGCTGTGTTGTGACATAATGTGTGTTGTCTTCCGCGTTCTGTCAAAGTCGTGTAGTACTGGAGACGACTGGGCGCGTTTCATTACGCACCCTGTAATGTCATGGAGAAAGGCGGGGAATATGAATGCTTTGATAATATCAGGCTTAGGGGCGGGAGATATGATTTAGTGTCGCAAAAGCAAGTCAGACAGGTCAATAGCGCCAGTCATAGGATTATCACATAATGTCGACACACACCAGCCGGATTTATCGTTTCTTTAGTGGACAAAAAGTCGGTTGACACCCCTAGGAAATTGTACTATTAGCGAACAAAAGGAGTGCTCTTAAAACACTTTCACCCTGACAACGAACAATACAAACAACGTTCTCAGAACACCCCCATTTTGTGTAATTGCAACCATTTTGGGACACTGCAAGTGTTCTTAGAACACATTCAACTAGACAGATTACAATACGGACAGCGTCCTGAGGACACCCCCAGTTTGTGTATTTACGAACAATTAAGTACACCGCGAGTGTTCATAGCTCATTTTTATCTTCCTTGCGAACAAAAATGACACATACTCCGTTAAACACCCCACCATTTAGTTTATTTACAAAATGTCAGAACAGCCGTGTTCTCAGCGGACAAATCGAACGCAACAAAAAGGTCTAGCACATAAAAAAAACAAAGCATTGAACCTATCTCATGCTCCCCCACCCTCCCCAAACACTCTTACACACCAACACACGGCACTAAATACAATTTGTTATCCACGTTTCACTGCGCTGTACGTGGTCGACTGCGAATACAAGATGGCGGGCGCCACAGAAAATCTGATGCGCTCCATGCCCCTCGCTGTCCAATCAGCGAACACGTTGCATGTCCGCGAACATGACGCAAGCCCATGGGCCAATCGGGGTGCTGTCCGCGGAGCGAACAGGGAAGTCCGTCCGCGAAGCGAATGCAGATATCACTAATTTTTTTACCTTACATTTTGGTCATTTTTAAAAAAAACTACTGGACGGATTTACACCAAATTTGCAAAAGCACGCTTTTGGGACCAGGCCGCCGCTCCTGCCGCAAATTTGGTGTAAATCCGTCCAGCGGTTCGGGCTGTAGCCGTGCGCAAAGTTTTTTCCCATTCAGTCTATGGGGAAAAAAAAGTTTTGGGACCCCCCCTATAACTTTGCCCCCCCTAGACGAATCCTCACCAAACTTTGCAAAATAATTCAGAGTGACCCAACTACTTTTTTTGCAAAGTTTGGTGAGGATCCGTCCAGGGAGAGCGAAGTTATAAGCCACCCAAAAAGTGCTCTTCCTATGGAAACAGCAACTTAACCATAACTACATGGCCACTACCGTGGCCATGTAATATATATATATATATAGGAAAGTCCATTTGAGCCAAGTCACACATTCCAAAATTTCACCGCTTGAAGTTCACCTCCAGTTTTCAGCCACAACACCAAGGCATTGTGGGTATGCAAATTAGTTCAAATGCAAACCTTTTTATCCAGGAAAGTGTCTTTGTCTTAGAGGGTAGTGCAACTTTATACAAAGCATAATCAACCCAAGACAGACATTTGCAATGCTGCCAGGACAACTACATACCTGGTTTATTAGGGATCATCAGTTCAATATAATCCTGACAGCCTTGTGGTTGGAGCATTTGGCCATGTTTTCACGTTGTATATATATATGTACATATATATATTACACAGCCCGTGGTAGAGGGCGTGTAGTTATGGTTAAGTTGCTAAACTCATAGAAAGAGCACTTATTCAGCGGCTTATAACTTCGCTCCGCCTGGAGGAATCCGCACCAAACTTTGCAGAAAAAGTATATGACCGGCTCTGAATTCTTTTGCCAAGTTGGGTGAGGTTACGTGCAGGGGGGGCATAGGAGCGGTCCCAAACATTTCTTTTTTCCATAGACTCAATGGGGAAAACCTACAGCCCAAAGAGCTGGACAGATTTTTACCAAATTTGCGCCAGGAGCGGGGGTTTGGGCCAGAAAGCGTGCTTTTGTGTGTTTGGTGGAAATCCGACCACTAATTCTTTTTCAAAATACTGAAATGTGTGTCCCAAAAAATGTGTGATATCCCTGTTCGCTCCGCGGACCGAAGTCTAATTGGTTGCGGTACACCGTGGTGTCGGCGAACAGTGGAAGCAGCCGGTGGTTGGCTGGAGGAAAGCATGCTGTGTGTCAAAGGTTTTGGGAAACGCTGTCATGGTGTCCCGGAGGACAGTGTTGCAGTGTGTGTACCAAGGGTCTACGCTACTGTGTGCATGCCTGGGCCTTTTGTAGGTAGCAGCATGCGTACTGAAATTTGTCATATCTGGCTCCGCTCCGCCATCCTATTTCCCTGTTCGCAGCGCGGTCAAAACTTTGATTGTACTGCTGTGTGCTGTGATGAGATGTGTGAAAATTGTTACAATGCTGGCGGTATGTTGTATCGGAGGACAATGCGGTGGCAAAATGATCTGAAAAACATAGTGTACAGTATCTGGTGGTGGGAAGAAGGGATGGAAAGGGTGCAGGAGTGAGAAGAGCTTCATGTGATATATATCATTATACAAGTAGACGGTAGTCAGACCGCGCTATCTGTGCATGCTCCGCCAATGCACGGACACCTCAACAGGCAACTATCTTGTGTGGTCATTGTAGGCAGTTTTAGTTATGGCATGCGAGCTACAGCGACGATGTCTTCTTTCTTTCATGAGTGCTTGCAGGCACATTTGCAGAAGGGGAGTGCATTCCATGACACATGAGGATGTAAACATAGCATGTACTATGGTGTGTTGTGTGAGGTAACTCCGTAGCCCCTTGCATGCATGGCTGCAGCCCTAGCACAGAAAATTATGTCCACTGGTTGAAAAGGTATGTCCACTGGTTGAAAGTAGCTGCCACTTTGTTACTTATTGTGTGCGATTTGGCTGCAGTGCACACAATGGTGGTTGTATGTGTGTGGTGATTGGTAGAACAACCAACAGTTGTTGGTGTATGGGTTGTACAGAGGAGCGTGGTTTCACTGACGGCCCCATAGATCAGTGCGCACCCTCCAGTACTTGTAAGACAAGATAGCTGCACCATGTGAGGACTGGGGATGCAGGATTCACCTATTCCAACACAACTCAATAATGAGGACTCAGTAGGTTGGCAAAGGGAAGTCTGTTTAATGACAAGTACATCAAACAGAGAAACAAATGGAAATCAGCAGCATTGCGATCACCTGTCTCGCTCCGACTTCCTCAAACTTCAATTGAACAACAATTCTTATAGGCAATATTCATCATGATTGACGTCTAACTCTACAAAAACTCGTCATGCAATATAATTGGTTAGGAAAGGTAACTTAAGTATAGGTGCTATATCTGTATATGCTATTAGAGCATGCGGATTGAAGAATTCTTATCGGGTGGGAGTCTACGCCCATCCCACTACATCACACGTGATTGACGTCACTACAAGTACAACGTCCTATTGGTTCTATTATCTATAGGACTCCAGATAACTCGGTCCATTGTGATTGGGTAGTTTACACCCCTAGACATAAATCCCCATTTTAATTAGCAGCATGGACACCCATGTGCCTGGTGTTCCAAGTTTCACCCTGCCTCCCTTCCATCAATCAGCATCTTAGGGCTGTGTGTCAATTAGTTGGCTGGGTATGGCCTCGAAACTGTAGCCTCTTATCAGGAAAAGTTATGGCATCCTTGGGTCCTGGATGACATCAGGCGGTGGTACCTCTTCGCGCCTGACTGATCACATTTCTGTTCACCATGAATCTGCTTCAGTTTCCAGCTTTTTGTATATTTCATTCTGTTTCGGCCTCTCCAGCTGCAAGGGCCCCCTTATCTTGAGCTTCATGGGACAGGCTGGTATGCTCTGAAGTTTGAGTCTTGTTAGCTGACGCTCTCCTCCCTTTCTCTGGTTGACCTTGATTTCCTAGGCACGAGCCGCTCTTTGTTGAGTTTCGATTCCGCTCCTTCTCTTGCCTCTGTCTGGGTTATAACTTTGTCTGTCAGGCCCCTGGCAGCCTGGGTACATTTCTGCTTTTACAAAATGGAGTCGCACTTGTATAATGTGCCCTATTGAGGTAGATATATGGTTGGCGATTGCCGCTCTAATCTTCTACTACGCATTGCAAGCAGTATCAATATCTTTCAATTCTTGCGTTCCAAGCCTATTTACACACGTTTAACTGGTTGGTTGCTTCCATTTTGTCTTATAGCAACATTTCCTCACGTTTTAACATCGTTTTTTTTCTGCGTCCATTTACATCTGTTTTCACAACTGCTCGCACTGACGTGCTATCTTCGATAGCCAGTTTGTTCATTCTTGAATCCGTTCAGGCCCTTGTTATTTCCACTGTCCTTCCATTAGGTTTCTATGGGTCTCTTTATGGACTGTCTGTAGGTACTCTTCGTTTCGCCTCAGCGGCTGATACAGCTGTCTGATGGGGTACCGTGCCGCCCAGGGTTGTCTGGTTATGGGCACTTCAACAGGTATGGATACTCTGATGTATACTGGGCAGAGTCCCAGTGCAGCTCTTTGATAATTCATTTGCTCCTCATACGTCACATACCTTGGCGAGTACGCTCCTGGGACTTCACAATGAGGAGAAGGGGTGCGGGCCATGTCTGGGACCTCCTCTACACTCCCCCCTCTGGTCGGTTCATCGACCACTTCTGCAACCTCTTTTGAATGTAGTTCTTTTGATTCTTCGGGTTCATGTTTATCGTCTTCCCGGTTTGTACATGATGATGTGAATGTGTGCGTCTTTGGAGTCCATATTTTTATCACTCCTTTCAAACTGCCTGCTGTTTTCACATGTTCGTCTTTGTTCCATGTCATTAGCTGGTATTGTCCATTTGGACTGCAGTAGATCCATTTTCCTTCATATCGTTTTTGTTTCTTAGGATATGTGAACTTTGTTCCTTCTGGCGCAAATTTGCTGGCTTTCACAAAGTCTCTTATTTCTTCATCATTCAGGTCTCTGGGCTTCCACTCTGGTTCGACATCAACCATTAGTTTCATCCCTATGGCTTTCTTGATAACAATGATTATCTTGATAACACAGGATCCTAGCAACACTATTGCTAGTAGGGCTCCCAGGAACCTGAATATATCTGCCATCCATTGTGGGACCAATGAGAATAGGTCTCCAAACCAGCTGTCATCGTCCACTTCATCACTTTCATCAATCATCTGGTTTTTCAAGTTTGTCAACATACTTATGGCTTCGTTTTAGTATAGGTGGAGTTTTGGAAAGCGGGACTCTGTCACTCCTGCACACTTCTTTTTTGGTTGTTTACTGTGTCAGGCCTGCAGCCTCATTCCTGGTTTGTCAGGGAACCACTCCGGGGTTCCCGATTATTTAGAAGATTTGTGGGGTTGACAAACTGTGGACCTATAGGGTGCTGGTAGGATAAGGTGGTCCGGTGGTTGCTGTTAGGCAGGTTACTCAGATATATGGATGAGTCAGGTTTTTGTCATTATTAAGGTTGTTTATTCCTGGGTTAGTAAGCACCAATGAAAAACATCATTGTAGGCATAAATGACAGTTTTGACATGTTGATTCATTACACAGCCGACGTGCGTTTCGACACCCAGAGAACGCTTACACAGCAGCAAACTGCCGGACCTGGCCCAAGAACGGCTATCCAGCCTTCCTGGCACCCATACATGGGAGGACCAGCCTACAGCACCTCGAAGCTCACCCCCGATCTCAATTGGCCTTGAAAAAGACTTAGGTCGAAACGCGCATCGGCTGTGTAACGAATCAACATGTCAAAACTGTAATTTATGCCTACAATTATGTTTTTCATTGGTGCTTACTAACCAAGGAATAATGACAAAAACCTGACTCGTCCATATATCTGAGTAACCTGCCTAACAGCAACCACCTTATCCTACCAGCGCCCTATAGGTCCACAGTTTGTCAACCCCACAAATCTACTTATGGCTTCTGTTAAGGTTCCATTTTCTTCATCGTGTGATGGTACACATGTGCAACATGATTCTCCAATTTTTTCACAAACACCCCCATACATTGCTGTGATCATGTCAAGCACATATCTGTTCTGGAGGGTCATTAGTCTGATTGCTCTCAGCTCTTCTTTGATCATGTTAAATCCTTTTATAGTGGTATTGGTGGTCTGCAATAACTCCCATCTGGTTATCTGCAACCATTTATCATTCACTCCAGTTTGGATGTGCGGTAATAGCATCGTGGTGAATACTGTTGAGGTGAGGCTGAACAGCCTGTGTTCGTATGGGATTGCATGGAATGCCTCTTCTGATTTGGTAGAAAAGTAATTTTCTCTCTTCATTCTGTATACCAATTCCACAGAACTCCTTTTTCTTATATGAGCATCTGCTTTCGGGAAACTGTCCACATTCAGGTCATTCTTAGGGATCACTAATGCGGGAACATGGACGTTCACCGGTGTGCATATGCCTCCCCAGTTTTTCGGCAGCCTTATGTATGCTTTGGATCCACATACCCAGTAATGGTCCATAATAACTGCGATTCCTTGTGTCATTCCTGGGGCTTCAAATATCCGTCCGCAGTTCACATTCTCTCCCATATTCCTCGTGCCATTACTTCTGAAGCATAGTTTTGGGCTTTCCAGTGGTACTATCTTCAGGGGTCTGTTAGGCAGAAACCTGTGCCGTTCCCTCTGGGACCACTGCAAAATATTTAAGACTACAGGTGTTTGGCAGTAAACCCACTTGTTAGCAGTCTGTACCACACAGATTCAGTTGGTAGCTGTGGCTGAGCAGTCAGGCTTCCCTCAAGAAGAGTTAGGCAGTATACAGAGTATTCACAATAGGTCAAAAGAACACAGTAGAACAAGTAAACACTGACCAGGGCTTGGTGTAAAAGAGATATAATTATTTATTTAAAACCACATCTAGAAAAACACACAGGCACTAATAGTAAGCAATTCAAAAACATGGTCACTAAAAGATATACACTCCCTTAGTAGAATATTAGACAAGTCTTAAGTAAAGCCCCACTTATTTTCAGACAGCGGTGAGCGCTTAATGTAGATGGCACTCTAATAATTCGTTTTTAAAAGGGAGAGAAAAGCAGAGAATAAATTGAAACAGATCCCAACACTTTTTCACGAACACAACAAGAGAGGAAGGCAAAGTAACACTGTGAGTTTAGAGTCAGTAGGCCGGATCCACTTTAAGAGGATCAAAACGAAATGTGTCCAAGGTCGCACGGTTGTACTGCACAAAAGTCTTGTAACGGTTCAAAAAGGAGTTGGACCAAAGAAAGGGACCAGTTAGAAGGTCAAGGCGGCCAGCCCAGTCCAGAAGGTTAAGGGATTATTATTACCTTGTAGCAATCTTTAGAAAGGGAGGCCTGGCGGACACGGTACCTTAAAGTGGTGAGAATACTCCAGCGGGGGCAGTTGTTCCTGGCAGCGGATGCAAGTCAGTACTTCGTCCGGGGGAAGAGAAGATCTCGTCGGGGAGGAAGACAGGAGTCCGTTGCACTGCCAGGGAAGAAACCAGCCGCGCAGTTCTAAGTTAAAAGGAACGGTCCTTTAGTTCGCGGTCCAGTGGTAAGTGGCTATCTGGTTGCCAGGGTGCTTGGCACGGGCAATTCAACCACAAGCCGGTCTGGGGTGCGAAGGGAAGAAGGTAAACTGGTTGTGCCCACCAGTCAGGGGAAGAAGCCTCTCCAGCCGGGAGATCTTCTCTGTCGTCGGGAAGTGGTGAGTCGGTTCCTCAGGGCTCCATCTGTGGTGTCGTCGTGGTAGGTCAGCTCAGCTTCTCCCTCGTCGGATTCTCAGGTCCTGTGGTGACTTCTGAAGTTCCAGTCCCCAAAGCCCTGCTTTTATGCAGCACACCCCCATTCACTCAGCCTAGCTGTCAATCAAACATGCTAAGTGGTGAGCCTGCCGGCTCACCACTTGGGCCAATCACACAAGAGTGCGACTTGAGTTACCAAGGTAACTCAGTCCAGGGTGCCTAAACCCCCTCCCACACCCACTGTGGTACCAAGACAGAGTGGCACCACTTTTGGAGGCTTCTGTGGAGAAGCCCGCCAAAAAGTGGAAATAAGGGCTCGACTTGGGTTGGAGTCACAGAAGAGAACACAAACACCATTTTAGAATCGAGTCCTGGCAAAAAATACCAACCGGCGAATTAATATTAAATAAATAAACCAGCGATATGTTCGAGGCTATGAGAATTAAATAATTAAAGTTGGTAGCCTTGAACAATGGGAAAATCCCATAGGAATATATTCGCGGTCGTATATAAAAAGTAGTATACACTGCCACCAGTCAAAACTCGATCAGGGGGGACGGAGACGTGCTCCCTCGACTAACAGACCCCGGGGCAATCGAATTGCCCCAACCAGGTCGTCCACAATATGATGGTTTGTACTGGTTTCTGTTAATAATTTGGTACTAGTAAAGCCAATGGTGACTTCACATGCCCTGGGAGACAGTAGTCAGTCCCAGGGTATGGAGTCTATGGTGGGGTGTCACTATGACACCCCTGCGTTACTGCACAGAGGGTGCTGTGTAACACACATAGAAAAGAACACATGAGACCCTATGGAGTAAAGGACCCCATAGCCCATAAAACACATTAACAGTCAAAGGAACACCATAAATCATGTCCAAGATTGGGAGAAAAATAGTCTCACTCTTGGCAGGAGAAAAAAACTAACTCCAGAAATCCAGCAAAGCTGCTGGGGGACTCACTAGGTTAGGAAATTCAGCCTAAACAGAGAATTCTCCCTAACACTCGACCCCCCAGACTAAGGGACAGGAGGATTTAATCCACTCCTGGATGAATCTCATACTTCTAGTCGATGACATACATCCTAGAGAGACCATCAGCATTTTGCTGGTGACACCTTGACCTATGTTCTATGGTCAAATCAAAGGTTTTCCTTTGTAAGCTATATGACCTACAAACCCTTTGAGGAACATCAGTCTTTTTAAAGTTATAGGGGATCTGGTTGACCAGTCCCTCAGAAGTTGTTACAACTTCTGAACCTGTGTTAGGATTTTTCAAGGGGTCCTTATAAAGGATTCCCTTAGATCTAGAGGGGCCTCCAGAGGTCCTCACCACCTCTCTGTTGGGTGAAGGTTGGGTTTTAGGCCTCTTGGTTGGAGGGGATGGAGATACGCAAGGTACATGCTTCTCCTTCCTCTTAGATCTACCTTTACCTACTTTAAGAGTTTCCCCCTTAAGTCTAGGAATTGGGTTGGAGTCTTCTGTGGAAGGTCCAACAGTCTGAAGATTTTTGGTCTTAGACTTTTCTTTTCTGGTTTTCCACCAGCACTGAGAATTACCAGTTCCCTTAGGCCTAGTTAGGGTTCCAGTAGGTCTATCCACCTCTTCCTCAGAAGCAGGGGGAGTCACAGACTCTATAACTGGGGGAACAATGACAGAGCTTGGTTGGGGCTCCCATTTCCCTAACATGTTAGCCTGAAATTTGCCTGGGTCAGAGGTCAACTTACCAACACCAGGGCTTGTAGTGGGGTTCTCAGTAGAGGTTCCCACAGGCTTAGAGTGGCTCCTTAAGGTGGCCTCTCTACCCAATTTGGTTTGGTTATGGATCTCCATACTGGGAGGCCTGGGGGTACTGGATACTACTCCTAGAGTTCTTAGATCATTCCCCAACAGGACTCTCCCAGGCACCTCAGTCTGAACACTGACAGGAATCAACACTGTCATGTCATTACACTGAATGGGTGCTGGTAGAATTGGAACCATTTGGACAGGGCCTTCAGACATCTTAGTGGGACCCTTGGGTGCCTTAGCAACATCCTCAGGCCTGAAAAAGCTTTCATCCACTACTGTTCCAGAGTCTCGCCTGGCAGGTGTCATGATCACTGCTTCCAAGGAGCCAGGATCAGCCCAACGTCCTTGGAAGCAGGCCCCTAACCCTAATCCTAGGCACCAGCCGGTCCCCACAGGGACCTTTTGGACCTTGTCCTGGCGCCGGTGGCACCAGGCTCATCAGAAGCATCGGTCCCGGCAATGGAAGCGCCGGGCTCATCATTGGTGTGAAGGTGCTTGGGTGGACTTACCTGCGGCAGACCATGCTGCTTACTTACCAGCCTCTTAGAAGCCCTCGGTGAACAGGGACTACTTTCTTACCTGGGTGGGGCAGCTCCACTCCCTGGATACAGCACTGGAACTCTTCTGGAAGCAGGAACTCTTTTCTTACCTAGGCGGGGCCGTGGAAGAAGACGCCTCATCACTCCAAGGCTATTTAAACCACACCCGATTGATGAAACGTGCGTCGCGTTATTCTGCAGCTGCAGCAGAACGCTCACCGAGTCTGTTCCAGCCTTTCTTCTTTTGATCCTGAACCTGCAAGAATTATACTTACCATTCCTGTACCCGATCAACATCAGCACCTGCAAAAGACCAGAAACAACAGGTTAGCAAGACGAACTTTACACGCAGTGCTTACTCACCTGATCCATCGGCAGCGGCCGTGTCTCACGCTGCACCTTCGCCTGCAAAGATCAATAGCATTATCATACTTACCGGCACGCTGTGCATTCCGGATTCTTCACGCTGCATCTTCACCTGCAAAGACAACAGCATTATTATACTTACCAGCACGCTGTGCATTCCGGATTCTTCACGCTGCATCTTCATCTGCAAAGACAACAGCATTGTTACACTTAACGGCACGCGGCGAATTCCGGATTTCTTCATTCTGCATCGTCGCCTGCAAAGACAAAGAAAGAGACATTAAGCAGGTACTTACTCACGCCCATCACGCTCGTCGCAATCAAACGCCTGCGAATACTCCGGCGCCTCTTCAACACTAACTAATCTGCAAGGAAAGAGACAGTTAGAGCGCTTGCCATACTTACGAATTTCCAGGCGCTTCATTGCCACGCATTAAAAGACTATAAAGACAAAAGGTGTCCAGAAACTTACCGGTCGTGCAGACAACGACGGTAACCATCCTCTGAAGTCAAGAGGCCAATGTTTCACCAGTGAAGGAACTGGCAACGGCACCCTGCACTAGACGCAGATGGAGAGCCCAGCATTCACCTATCTAAGGTGAGCACGTTGACCTGGGATTGGGGCTCTACAGACAAGTTGGGAAGAGAGAGAGAGAGAGAGAGATAGGGACATTCAACAACCCAGACCTTTAATCCCCATATTCTTTCACCTGCAGAAACCTCACCCTTCGAGTTCAACAAACAGTGCGAAGAGGTTCGACCCCAGAAGCCAATCGAGTCCTGCACATCACTTTTCGAGTCACAGACACCTTCCTGCCAAGACCCGCGCCTCCGTGGGAATCAGGTGAGCGTTACAGAACGCAAAGCCCACCACAAAACTCCTACCCAGGCGCAATGGAAACCTCAGACACTGATCAACTAGCCCAGTTGCTTGGGGAATTAAGAGCAGAAGTACATGCAGCTCGTCAGGAAACAAACTCTCTAAGAAGAGAACTGATAATTTCCAAGGAGCGAACAGAGGACCTTGCTAGGCAGTTGTTACAAACGCAGGCAGGACAGACACCTTTGCCCATTCCAGGAGGGAGTTATCCTTCTGCATCAGCTTCAAACCCAGTGCAAATCAATCTGCCCGGTAATGTGCCCTTGGCTCCGCCCGAACGCTTTTCTGGTGATCCAAAGAAATTCGCAGTGTTCATCAACCAGTGCCGCCTGCACTTCTTATGTCGACCAGCTGCATTCCCAACAGACCAGGCCAAGGTGGCTTTCGTGCTTTCTTATCTCAGTGGCAGCGCTGCAGATTGGTCGATCCCTTTAGTCACCCAGAATGATCCGGTTTTACATGATTTTCAGGCCTTCCAGTCCAGCATTGAGAAACTGTTCGCAAGACATGCACAAGGGCAGGCCTTGGACAATGAACTTCTCTCATTAAGACAGGGTAATCAAGACCTCTTGACTTATATAGCCTCTTTCAATAGACTCATAGTGGAAACACAATGGCCCCTCAGTTCCAGATCATTCTGGGAATCCCCTGGTTAGAGAAGCACAATCCTCAGACCGATTGGCGAGCAAAGACGGTTCAGTTTCCAGAGTGTTTTACCACTTGTTATCCTCGGCCTGATGTTTCACTGGCGGCGATCTCTTCTGAGGAGGTTCCCAAATTACCTCCCGAATACCGGGAATTCCAAGACGTCTTCCGGAAGGATCAAGCTAACACCCTGCCTCCTCATAGGTCTTACGACTGTCAAATAGATCTGATACCTGGAACAACTCCTCCTTGCAGCAGGATCTATGCCCTCACCGAGCCAGAGAATCTTCACCTCAGACAGTACCTGGACCAATACCTAGCTAACGGGTTTATCCGTCCTTCAGAATCTCCAGCTTCATCGGCTTGGTTCTTCGTTCCGAAAAAGGAAGGAGACCTTAGGACTTGCATAGATTACCGCGCCCTGAATCAGATCACTGTCAAAAACAGATACCCGTTACCTTTGATCCCTGAACTCCTGGACCAAGTTAAAGATGCATGTATATACACAAAGCTGGATCTCAGAGGAGCCTACCACTTAGTACGGATAAAAGAGGGCGATGAATGGAAAACGGCCTTCCGCACCAAGTACGGGCTATTCGAATATCAAGTGATGCCCTTTGGATTGTGTAATGCTCCTGCTGCTTTCCAATATTTTATGAACGATGTCCTTAGAGAACTCATAGACGTGTGTGTTGTTGTCTACATTGACGACATCCTCGTCTATTCATCATCTGAAGAAGAACATCAGAGACACGTTAAAATGGTTCTCGAGAGATTGCGTCAACATAATCTTTTTGCTAAGCTTGAGAAATGCGTTTTCAACATAACGGAAGTTGAGTTCCTGGGATTCATATTGTCACCTAACGGAGTCCATATGGATGCAAAGAAAGTTGATGCAATTATCAAGTGGCCATCACCAACCTCTGTAAAAGGACTTCAAAGCATGTTAGGATTTGCTAACTTTTACCGCAGATTCATTCCTGAATTTTCTCGGATAGTCCAGCCCATCACCGCTCTGTTGAAAAAGAACAAACGTTTTGAGTGGTCTTCTGAAGCAGAACAAGCTTTTCAAGACTTAAAAGCTAAATTCATTTCTGCACCTGTTTTAAAACATCCTCGCCCAGAGCTTCCTTACATCATGGAAACGGATGCTTCTAGTCTTGCTATGAGGGCAGTGTTATCACAAAGAGATCCGGTCACAAACCAACTACATCCTGTTGCCTTTTTGGTCCTGCAAGTTTTCGCCTCCCGAGATCAACTATTCAATTACTGACAAGGAACTTTTGGCCATCAGATCGGCCTTTAAAGCCTGGCGGCATTATCTTCTAGGAGCCAAACACACAGTCACCGTAATGACTGACCACCGCAATTTACAATATCTAAAGACAGCCAAAGCTCAGTCTTCCAGACAGCTTCGCTGGGCTCTGTTTCTAGCAGAATTTGACTTTATAATTACTTATCGACCAGGCAGTAAGAACGGAAAAGCGGATGCCCTCTCCCGGATGGGAGTAGATGAACATTTGATCAATCCAGATCCAATACCCATAATCCCAGAGCAAAGGATTTTGGGTTTGGTCAGCACTCAATCTTTTGAAGACATCAAGACCACGGTTAAATCACTCCTAACTCCGGCCGATTTGCAGGACTGGCAATTAAAGGGAAAAGAATTCTCAGTAGATCAAGACCTACCATATTTCCGAGGACGATTGCACTTGCCCTGCGAGAAACTACAAAAACAAATAATCTCCTGTTATCACGATTCTCTAATGGAGGGGCACCCTGGCATTACCAAAACCATGGAAAAGATTAAAAGACATTTCTGGTGGCCATCGTGGAAAAAGGATGTTAGAGACTTTGTAATCTCCTGCGGTGTGTGTGCCCAGAATAAAAGTCAAAAGCAGAAACCAGCCGGCCTATTACAGCCACTTGACATCCCTCCCTGTCCATGGCATACCCTGTCCATGGATTTTATCACGGACTTACCTCCATGTTTGGGATATACTACCATCTTAGTAGTCGTGGATCTATTCTCCAAGATGGCTCACTTCATACCCCTGAAGGGTCTACCTTCAGCCTCAGTATTGGCCCGAGAATTCTTGGCAAACATCGTTCGCTTACACGGTTTTCCTTCGGTTTTAGTCTCCGATAGGGGAAGTCAATTCATCTCCCACTTCTGGCGCAGTTGCTGTCGTCTAGCCCAAATTGATGTAAGACTTTCGACCAGTCACCATCCCCAAACTGACAGACAAACCGAAAGGACAAATCAGACACTAGAACAATATCTACGTTGCATGCTCCAACAAACAGAAAACCCCTGGAAGGACATTCTTTGGATCGCTGAATACGCTTACAACAATTCGACTCATTCTGGAACCGGGAAGACTCCTTTTTTCCTATTATACGGACACCATCCTAGAACCTCCAATCTAGATCCTCCCCAAGAAATTGAAGCACCTGCTGTGGATCACTTGCATTCGGAGATCACCTGTGCTTTTAAGGAAGCCACTGCCCATCTGCAAAGAGCTAAAGCTCAATTCAAAAAGGCAGCCGATCGGCACCGTAAAGAGGCCCCTCACTACGCTGTAGGAGATCAGGTCTGGTTATCCACTAAGCACCTGCCTTTAAAAGGACCCCGCACCTTCATTCTGAGATACCTTGGACCCTACCTCATATCTGCCATAATTAATCCGGTGGCTGTCAAATTGGAATTACCTACGCATATGAAAATACATCCAGTATTCCATGTCTCCTTATTAAAACCAGTACAACCAGAAACCCGATTGGCTGAACTCCCAGAACCCGTTTTGGTAGACGGAGAACTCGAATTCGAAGTAAAGAACATCCTAGACTCCAAAATCTCCAGATCTAAATTATACTATCTGGTTGATTGGAAAGGATACGGTCCCCAGGAAAGGTCTTGGGAACCCTCAGAACATGTCCACGCACCTCGTCTGGTCAAGAGATTCCATCTGAATCACCCCGACAAGCCAAAACCCCCGGAGAAGACACACTTAGGAGGGGCCTTGAGGGGGGGTACTGTCATGATCACTGCTTCCAAGGAGCCAGGATCAGCCCAACGTCCTTGGAAGCAAGCCCCTAACCCTAATCCTAGGCACCAGCCGGTCCCCACAGGGACCTTTTGGACCTTGTCCTGGCGCCGGTGGCACCAGGCTCATCAGAAGCATCGGTCCCGGCAATGGAAGCGCCGGGCTCATCATTGGTGTGAAGGTGCTTGGGTGGACTTACCTGCGGCAGACCATGCTGCTTACTTACCAGCCTCTTAGAAGCCCTCGGTGAACAGGGACTACTTTCTTACCTGGGTGGGGCAGCTCCACTCCCTGGATACAGCACTGGAACTCTTCTGGAAGCAGGAACTCTTTTCTTACCTAGGCGGGGCCGTGGAAGAAGACGCCTCATCACTCCAAGGCTATTTAAACCACACCCGATTGATGAAACGTGCTTTGCGTTATTCTGCATCTGCAGCAGAACGCTCACCGAGTCTGTTCCAGCCTTTCTTCTTTTGATCCTGAACCTGCAAGAATTATACTTACCATTCCTGTACCCGATCAACATCAGCACCTGCAAAAGACCAGAAATAACAGGTTAGCAAGACGAACTTTACACGCAGTGCTTACTCACCTGATCCATCGGCAGCGGCCGTGTCTCACGCTGCACCTTCGCCTGCAAAGATCAATAGCATTATCATACTTACCGGCACGCTGTGCATTCCGGATTGTTCACGCTGCATCTTCACCTGCAAAGACAACAGCATTATTATACTTACCAGCACGCTGTGCATTCCGGGTTCTTCACGCTGCATCTTCATCTGCAAAGACAACAGCATTGTTACACTTACCGGCACGCAGCGAATTCCGGATTTCTTCATTCTGCATCGTCGCCTGCAAAGACAAAGAAAGAGACATTAAGCAGGTACTTACTCACGCCCATCACGCTCGTCGCAATCAAACGCCTGCGAATACTCCGGCGCCTCTTCAACACTAACTAATCTGCAAGGAAAGAGACAGTTAGAGCGCTTGCCATACTTACGAATTTCCAGGCGCTTCACTGCCACGCATTAAAAGACTATAAAGACAAAAGGTGTCCAGAAACTTACTGGTGTGCAGACAACGACGGTAAACATCCTCTGAAGTCAAGAGGCCAATGTTTCACCAGTGAAGGAACTGGCAACGGCACCCTGCACTAGACGCAGATGGAGAACCCAGCATTCACCTATCTAAGGTGAGCACGTTGACCTGGGAGGGGGGCTCTACAGACAAGTTGGGAAGAGAGAGAGAGAGAGAGAGATAGGGACATTCAACAACCCAGACCTTTAATCCCCATATTCTTTCACCTGCAGAAACCTCACCCTTCGAGTTCGACACACATTGCGAAGAGGTTCGACCCGAGAAGCCAATCGAGTCCTGCACATCACTTTTCGAGTCACAGACACCTTCCTGCCAAGACCCGCGCCTCCGTGGGAATCAGGTGAGCGTTACAGCAGGATTATCCTGGCCATTGACAAGAACACTGTCTATATAATAAACTTTAGAGTTTTCTGGTATGGAGTTGTACACACTCCTATTCTGATCACTAACCAGACCCATGGACTCTACTGTTACACTTGCTTGAAGACCCAAAGGTTCTTCAGCAAAGTCTTCAAAGTGAGCACTAGCCATTTGGACTTCCTCCTCAGGAGTGAAGGCTAAGGAGACTGTGCTGATCCCTGCAGGTTTACCCTTACATCTGTGATCTCCTTTGATGTGGTCAGTTGCCCCACAGAGATAGCATGTTCCATATGCTCTCTGAAAGGGTGGCTTGGCCTGACCTCCTTCTGGTTTGTGACCAGAAGGTACACTAGCCTGTTGTGGTTTACCCTGGGGCTTACCCTGGTTATTTTGTTGTTTGGGGCCCTCTTTAGTTTGGGAGGTATTAGAAATCTCTTGGTTCCCCTTTTGTGGCTGCTTTCCCTCATCCTTTTTCTGAGTGACCCCTGAATCCTTGTGAGTGGCCCTGTTGGCAGCCCACAAGTCAGCAGCCTTAGCTAGCTTCCTGGAATATAATTCCTTTGAATCAGCCAAGTGCTGTCTGAGCTCAGGAGAGCAGGCATCATAAATTGACTCCAACATAACAAAATTTCTCATTCCCTCATAAGTGTTCACCTTGTAACCCTTAATCCATCCCTATAGGTTTTTCAAACACTCACTCACCCAGGTAGCCCAAGGGGTACCATCATTCTTTTTGAGGGTCCTAAACCTCTTAAGGTACTGGGAAGGAGTCTTCCCAAATCTAGCTATCAAAGCTAGTTTCACACATTCATAATCCTTCTTATCCACCACCCCCAACTCCATTACCACATCAGTTGCAACAGGGGGAAGCCTAAAGAACAACCAGGGAAGTAACTCATTCCCTGTGATGTCCTGGAGCCCATGATTATACTCAAACATTTTTAAGCAATCCAACACATCCAACTTAGGTTCATACATACCCACTAATTCCTTAGGCATCCAGGGTCTTTTGGGACTGGAACTCCTAGAGGAACCAGAGGAGAGAGAAGCATTTTCCACAGACAACTTCTTCATTTCTAGTTCATGATTAAGCTCTATTTCTCTGATACTTAACTTAGTTTGCTTCTGCTCAGCCTGGGCATTCATTCTTCTGAACTCTAGCTCTTGGTTTCTTTCAGATTGAGCAATAAAACGTTTGTACTCTAACTCAAGCTTCATTTTTTCAAGTTCAAAATAAGCAGGGTTACATGTAGGACCTGGTAGAGGCCCAGTAGGTACAGTAGGTAAGGCAGTTAGAGGCTCAGAGTGGCTAACTTAATTAGGTTCACTTTCCTCTTCTGACTCATTATCAAGACTTTGATTCAGATCAATACCATCACTGTTTTCTACATTTGCTGGGGGGGTAGATTCCTGTGTACCACCCAGACTTTGGTTTTCTAACAATCTTTCTATAAGTTACATTTTCTTGCCCTTCTCAGAGAGATTCTTCTGTCTACACAATACTTTTAAGCAATCAGCAGTTTTGGCAGACAATGATTCTAGGATATAGCTCTCCATAGCAGAGATAGTTAGAAAATCAGCTTTTTAGTGCTAAGCTCTGTGGTTAGTTGTCCTAAAGTGTTCAAAAAGCACTCTAAAGTGTATACTCAATACAAATCCCACCGCTGTACACCAGTGTTAGGCAGAAACCTGTGCAGTTCCCTCTGGGACCACTGCAAAAGATTTAAGACTACAGGTGTTTGGCAGAAAACCCACTTGGTAGCAGTCTGTACCACACATATTCACTTGGTAGCTGTGGCTGAGCAGTCAGACCTCCCTCAAGAAGAGTTAGGCAGTATACATAGTATTCACAATAGGTCAAATGAACACAGTAGAACAAGTAAACACTGACCAGGGCTTGGTGTAAAAGAGATATAATTATTTATTTAAAACCACATCTAGAAAAACACACAGGCACTAATAGTAAGCAATTCAAAAACACGGTCACTAAAGATATACACTCCCTTAGTAGAATATTAGACAAGTCTTAAGTAAAGCCCCACTTATTTTCAGACAGCGGTGAGCGCTTAACGTAGATGGCACTCTAATAATTCGTTTTTAAAAGGGAGAGAAAAGCAGAGAATACATTGAAACAGATCCCAACACTTTTTCACGAACGCAACAAGAGAGGAAGGCAAAGTAACACCGTGAGTTTAGAGTCAGTAGACCGGATCCACTTTAAGAGGATCAAAATGAAATGTGTCCAAGGTCACACGGTTGCAGTGCACAAACGTCTTGTAACGGTTCCAAAAGGAGTTGGACCAAAGAAAGGGACCAGTTAGAAGGTCAAGGCGGCCAGCCCAGTCCAGAAGGTTAAGGGATTATTATGACCTTGTAGCAGTCTTTAGAAAGTGAGGCCTGGCGGGCACGGTACCTTAAAGTGGTGAGAATACTCCAGCGGGGGCAGTTGTTCCTGGCAGCGGATGCAAGTCAGTGCTTCGTCCGGGGGAAGAGAGGATCTCGTCGGGGAGGAAGACAGGAGTCCGTTGCACTGCCAGGGAAGAAACCAGCCGCGGAGTTCTCAGTTAAAAGGAACGGTCCTTTAGTTCGCGGTCCAGTGGTAAGTGGCTATCCGGTTGCCGGGGTGCTTGGCACAGGCAATTCGACCACAAGCCGGTCTGGGGTGCGACGAGTAGAAGGTAAACTGGTTGTGCCCACCAGTCAGGGGAAGAAGCCTCTCCAGCCGGGAGATCTTCTCTGTCGTCGGGAAGTGGTGAGTCGGTTCCGCAGGGCTCCACCAGTGGTGTCGTCGTGGTAGGTCGGCTCAGCTTCTCCCTCGTCGGATTCTCAGGTCCTGTGGCGACTTCTGAAGTTCCAGTCCCCAAAGCCCTGCTTTTATGCACCACACCCCCATTCACTCAGCCTAGCTGTCAATCAAACATGATAAGTGGTGAGCCGGCCGGCTCACCACTTCAGCCAATCACACAAGAGTACGACTTGAGTTACCAAGTTAACTCAGTCCAGGGTGCCTAAACTCCCTCCCACACCCCCTGTGGTACCCAGACAGAGTGGCACCACTTTTGGAGGCTTCTGTAGAGAAGCTCGCCAAAAAGTGGAACAAAGGGCTCGACTTGGGTTGGAGTCACAGAAGAGAACACAAACGCCATTTTAGAATCGAGTCCTGGCAAAAAATACCAACCGGCGAATTAATACTAAATAAATAAACCGGCGGTATGTTCGAGGCTATGAGAATTAAATAATTAAAGTTGGTAGCCTTGAACAATGGGAAAATCCCATAGGAATATATTTGCGGTCGAATATAAAAAGTAGTATCCACTGCCACCAGCCAAAACTCGATCAGGGGGGACGGAGACGTGCCCCCTCGACTAACAGACCCCGGGGCAATCGAATTGCCCCGACCAGAACGTCCACAATATGATGGTTTGTACTTGTTTCTGTTAATAATTTGGGACTAGTAAAGCCAATGGTGACTTTACATGCCCTATGAGACATTAGTCAGTCCCAGGGTATGGAGTATATGGTGGGGTGTCACTATGACACCCCTGTGTTACTGGACGGAGGGTGCTGTGTAACACACATAGAAAAAAACACATGAGACCCTATGGAGTAAAGGACCCCATAGCCCATAAAACACATTAACAGTCAAAGGAACACCATAAATCATGTCCAAGAGTGGGAGAAAAAGAGTCTCACTCTTGGCAGTAGAAAAAAAACAAACTCCAGAAATCCAGCAAAGCTGCTTGGGGACTCACTAGGTTAGGAAATTCAGCCTAAACAGAGAATTCTTCCGAACAGGGTTCTCCTCTGTCTTCGACCCATGTTAGCAGCTTTACCAGTTTTGGCCATAGAGGTTTGCATAATTTCTGCAAATTCTCTATCGCTTCTCGGCAGGCTCCAAAGAACATCCAAGCTCGGCAGATTACTACTTCTTCCCATCCATCTGGGGAAACCACTGTTCCCCAAATCTGCATTTGGCCTCTGTTCTTCCAGATTTGAGCTTTGTCTGCAGTTTTTCCTTGAACGTTCAGTCTTGGGTTTATTTCCCATCTTATCCCTGATCCTTTGACGCCAGGGTTCTCGTATCTGATCACGCGATTCCTTGTTTGAGCCCTGTTTCTTGTTTTAGTGTCCTGGATGTAGCCGTCTTCGTCCGGGTAGTTCTTTCCGTTGGTCCATATCAGTGAGGCGTCTCTTCCTATAAATTGTCCTCTGGTGTTGCACATTGCTACATGTGACATACAGTGCGCTGTCTGGACATCAATTTCTACAGCCACAAAGATCTTTGATTTTCCCATACTGTATGGTAGGAGTGCACAGAGGAAGCATTCTCCTTCTGATTTTCTTCGTCCTACTTCCTTCATGTTCTGCTACCATATGTTGTTTCCGAGATGGGCTGTGCTGTCCAGGTAATCGTTGAGCTCATTGTCATCTTTGTACGGGTTTCTCTTGATTCTCAGTGTTTTTCTATAGTTTGCTAGGACTATGTCTCTAAATGCATCTGTGCTGCTTTTCACTCTGTGTGTTTTGGTGGAGCAGAGTCCTTTTGCTGCATTGCTGTGGTAGGAAAAGGTTTTTCTTTTCTCTTCCTCTCTTGTAGTTTTTTATCAAGGTTCTCCGGCCGCCATTGGCCCACCATCTCCTCAACGTGTGGCTGAGTCGTAGATCTGGTGTTTGTTAACAGTGTTCGAGTTGACGTGCTTGTCGTAATATTCTGTGCAGTTTTATGGTTCAGCTCCTCGTGCAGTTTCTTAGCTCTGAGTATGAATGGGAACAAGTAATCTATCAGTGTTTGTGTTTTCTCTGTGAGTTCCTTTGTGGCTACTTCTGTTCTTTCGAGGGATTTTTCTATGCCCCCTCTCTTGGGTTTTTCACTTGGCTTCTCTTGGTCGCTGCCACTATTTTCTGGAACTGATTGTTCGGCAGGCTGTCTCCCCTTCTCTGCAGCCTTCGTTGGAGGCCCTGTAGCCATTGACACTTGCCCTAGTCTGTGTGCATCCTGTGTGTGGGTGCGTGCAGTGGTCAGTGCTGCATTTTCATTCATTCCGTGCTGACCCTGTCTCCAGCTTATCTCTTCATTCGTTACCTCAGACGTAATTTTAGTTCTTTAATTTTACCATCAGGTTTCCTTGGGACTGGAATGACTATATAGGGTCCGGGTGCTTTCGTAGGCCCCAGACGTTCATCATC
Source organism: Ambystoma mexicanum (assembly GCF_040938575.1). Classification (NCBI taxonomy): domain Eukaryota; kingdom Metazoa; phylum Chordata; class Amphibia; order Caudata; family Ambystomatidae; genus Ambystoma; species Ambystoma mexicanum. Next base: position 738,727,804 of record NC_090923.1, on the reverse strand, counting down.
TGGTTGCTGCACTGAGATTGGGACACTTTGCGCACATATAAAGAAAGTAGTTCTTATTGTTAATGACAGAAAAACAATAATAATAACTATGCATATACACATAATCATTTGGAGCGATAATTTGCAACATTTTCTTCCAGGGAAGTGGGGGCGCCCTTCTGTTGGGGGTAAAACCAAATTACTGTTCTGGGCCCCCATTTCGAGTGAGTTCATAGTCAGTTGTTTATTCCTTCTCTTGCTCTGATCTCGTAGTTTGAGAGTTCATTACTATTAAAGTGACAAGTGCTTTCCAAATGTCCCCCCTCTTGTGGGTGATGACGGTAGTCTCTGGGTATGCAGTACAGTTCCTGTGCTAGATTGTGGAAAAGGGTTCATTATGCATATCTATAATAGATAAGGTCCCAGTGCACTCCTCGAATTTGCTTTGGTCCTGAGGATATACTGGAACTTGCTCAATGTGAAGGAATGAGAAGATGGTACTGCTAAAAATCACACAAAAATAAAATGTTGTAAAAATGAAAATAAAAATAAAAACAAAAGCGAACATGAACAAACAAAAATAAAAATAAAGCAAAAATAAAAATAAGAATATGGAAAAGTAGAGGATTAGTACAAAAATAGGACAGTGTAGTTCTTGTCTTTGCTCTCCTTGATCTGTCCTGCGGCTGAAAATTGAAGAACTGTGTCTCTGTCCTTGGTTTGTTCCACGGCGGAAAGTCTTACTGGAATCTCCTAAGGTATTCTCGCTGGAAATTGGATAGCTCCACCTGGAGGATTATGACGTGGAGAAGTGTGCCCATTTGTGGGGTGTTGGCCGAATCTCTAAGAAAGAAGATGACGTCAACACCTGCAGGCCTTCCCACCATTTCCGGATAGTCTGTGACTATTCTAAGCAGGACATTGTGAGCCAGCCGGGTGTCCTCAGGAGATAGGGACATTTGTCCTGTTTGGCTGGGTCCTGGTCACTAGCTTTTCTTTTGATTAGCACAGTCTGTGCACCTTCCTGCTGCGTGGACTACCACAAGGTGATTTAGTTTAGTCCACAGCTGATTCAGCTTAGCTAGATTTCTTGGGTCTCTGATGAAAGTGCTTGTGTCAGTTGTTCTCCCGACAAGTCCTGGGCATTTCTCGATTACTTGAAAGAACAAATTAAATGCGAGTTCATCAATGTCTACTGGCAGTGGAAGCATTTGTGTCCTCCTCGCTGTGCTCGGGTAGCTCGGCGAAGGCTTCCATGATGACAGTCAGCAGTCGTCTGATTACTTTTTTGTTAGCTGGATCTTGAATAAAGTCTGTGACACTGGCTTCTCTCCCTATGAGTGACGGATAAGATAACACCACGAGTTGAAAATAGGTGAGTACATCCCACTTGAGACTTCTGCTGGAATGTATACCATATATTCTGTGAACAAAGTCTCGGTGCTAGCTGCTTCAGGATACTGTGTTACACTCTCAGAGAATATTTTGTTTGCAGTCTATCAGAGTTTTGATTCTTTATACTACTTGGGCATGACGTGCTTTCAAAAGTTTGTTTTATCAATGTTGTTGTGGCTTTGGATGCGCTTCTCTTTACCCTGCAATTGGGATGCACAGCGTGTTCGTTTTATGACCTTTATTATCTTTCACTGGTTTGAGAAATGTCTTGTTTATAAGCCACCATTTAAATCAGTGTTCCTTTTGCCTTTATTTTGCTGCTCATGCGTCCTTCTTCCTCGCCATGGATCTTGTCTACATGTGCTGAGATTCTTCCCCGTTGTCTGTGGTTCCTTTGTAGTTGGATGTAGCAGGAGGGTTCTCCCCTATATAGGGTTTAATGTCATTTATGAAGATCCATGCAATTCTGCCCTGGAGCTTGACGGCGGAAGGGATGCAGTCCTCTACGATGAAAGGGCCATTGAATCGTGGCTCATCCCACCTCTTCCTGGTAAAGTTCTTCATGAGCACGTTGTCACCAGGGAAGACAAGGGGCGCATGTAGACCTTGTGTGGGGTCGACCTCAGCACTTCCTGATGTTCTGCACTGTCCCCTTTTCGCCTTCTCTGCAGCTGGCCTGAAATGACAGAGGCGCTGGATGTCATACAGTTGAGGTACTCCTGCATCTCTGTTCCCAGAACCTCTCTAGTTGGCTGGGCTTCACATCTAGCTCTATCTCAGGGGGTGAGAGGCGTCCTCATCCTTCTGCCTGTAACTATCTTGTGCGGCGTAAGATGATGGCCGGAGCCGGGTTGGTTCCGAAGTGCAAACAATGCCAATGGTAGACAGTGCAGCCATCCCTTTCTTAATGTAAGCTTCAACTTGGCTATCTTCTCTTTTAACAGGGTGTTGATCCGCTCACATATCCCATTTCCCTCCGGGTGATACGCTGACGAGAACTTGTGCTTTATACCAAGTAATAAGCTGATCCGTTCGAAAACTGCGTTAACAAAGTGAGCCCCGTTGTCTGATCTTATTACCTCGCACACCCCCCATCTAGGGACCACTTCCCTCACTAGAAATTTGGCAGCACAGATAGCGTCTGGGTGTGTACAGGGACCTGATTCATCCATCTAGAGAATGGACACACCACCACAATTAAATACCTGTACCCATTGCATACTTGAATCATGTCGACATAGTCGATATGCAAGTGTTGGAATGGGCCATTTGGCTGGGGATAACTCCTCCCATTACTATTAATGTGTGCCCTGCAGTGAATTGCTGGCAGATTATGCCGTTCACCATGAAGAACGCAACATGCTCTGCTAAATTCGGTGTAAACCAGTCTTCTGCAAGCGTTGCAGCGATATTTTCCTTAGCCATTTGTATAGGGTAGTGTAGTTGGTCTAATGCTACTTTTAGCAGGGAGACAGGCATTACTGGTTTACCAGTGCTGTCTTGCCTCCACAACCCGTCAGAGGGGTTTAAGGAACACCCTTGACGCTTCCACAAATTTTTCTCCTCCTGAGGTGCTTCCCCTTGGAGTTCCATTAGCTGAGTCTGCCCCATGTTACTATAGGCTTCAGGTGTGGCTCGTGCTACCATCATCTTCTCATGGGTACGTGCCACCTCCACGTCCATTATTGTTTCATTTTTTGACGCCCTGCGCTTGGCTTCCGTGTCCATTTCATTATTTCCACGTGACATGAAATCTGTCCCCTTGGTGTGGGCGGCGCATTTCACGACCGCTATGCCCACTGGGAGCTGTAGTGCTTTTATCAACCTGTCCAATAAGGCTGCGTGTTGCACTGGCGTGCCGTCAACTCGGAGCTAGCCCCTCCTTTTCCAGCGTGCTAAGCCTGCGTGCACGGTAGATGTCACATAGGCAGAGGCACTGTACACCGCTACTTCCTCGTCTGCATGATTCTCAATGCGAGTATCAGCGCCACTAGTTCTGCAGCTTGAGCTGAATAGTGAGACGGTATTCGCGCACTGACGAGTACCTGAAACTCGCCATTCGCCAGGCGTTTCACTACTGCCACGCCCGTGTACCTTTGTCCGTCTTCTTGGATGATTCTTGATGAACCGTCAATGAACACGATTTCACCACCCGCCAGGGCGTTTTCCTTTACCCTGGGGATTTCATCATAGAATTCTTCATAATTCGCACAGTCATGTATAGGTTCTCCTTCGGTGACTGACTCAGCTTTGAATGTAGCATGGTTTACAGTTTTACATTGAACTATTTTGATCGATGGGTTGGATATAATCACCTCATAGGCAGATGCTCTCTGTGATGTCAGCGTGCCCTTTGGCTTCTCTAGTATGGCGAATAATGAGTGCTCGACGTACAATGTCATGTAGCACCCCATCACAATAGATGACGTCTTTTCAATGGTGAACGCGGCAGCAGCTACATTTTGTTCACATGGGAAGTGGCCGTTCATGACCGGGTCCAGACTCCCGCTGTAATATGCTAGGGGCTTGTACCCCAGTAAGGTTCGCTGTGCGAGCACTGCTGTCATAAAATTCCCATCAGAGTGTGAGAAAAGGTAGAATTCCTCTGCATAATTAGGAATCCCGAGAACTGGGGCCTTACAAATTGCCCCCTTAAGTTCTGCAAACCCTTTTTCCGTTGCCTCAGTCCATTCAATATTTTCCCTTGTCGCATGGGCCTTTCTTAGGGCCTGAAGCAAGGGCTTGGTATACGAGCTGTAGTCGAAGATCCATGCTCTGACATAGTTGCACAGGCCTAAGAAGCTTTGCATTTGTTTTATCGTGAGTGGTTTAGCCGTGTTCATGATAGCTTCAGCCCTTTCTGGGGTTACCTTTTTCCCATTGTGATAGCCGGCCTATGTATAGCACCTCTCGCTGACAGTAATGTAACTTTTCCTTATCAACTTTATATCCTTTCTCAGCCAGGATTGTCAGTAGCTGGACAGAGTCGCGCCAGCATTGTTCCTCAGTGATGCTGCAGATCAGAATGTCATCCACATACTGTAAAACAACACTGTCTACTGTAATATTGTTTAGGTACATCTGCAGGACTCTGTTGGAAATGGATGGAGACTCACAGTACCCATGTGACAACCTCATGCTTTTCAGGCCCATTTGTCTGAAAGTAAATGACGTCAGATCTTGAGAGACATGGTGCAACGGGATTGAGAAAAGTGCATTTTTCAAGTCAATCACTGTGAAATATTTTGCCTCATTTGTTATGTTGCACAGAATTGTGGATGGATTAGGGACTAGAGGGAATTCGGCTTCAACTATATCGTTTAATGCTCATAAATCTTGGATTAAACGCCAAGACCCTCCCTTTGATTTCTTGACAGGGTAAATCACCGTGTTGCAAGGTGATTCTGACGTCACTAGAATGCCCTGCTCCATCATGGCGGAAATTGTCTTCGCGATTCCTTCATCTGCCTCTCTGGACATAGGATATTGTCGTGCTCTCTCTAAAATTGATCCTGGTTTCAGTTTAATTTTCACTTCACCTGCCCCCTTCAGAAGGCCTACGTCATAGGGCCCTGTAGTCCATACCGCAGCAGTCACTTGGGCCATATCGTCATCAAAGTATTCTGGACGTATCAGCACCAACATCATTCTCTGTGGCACCTCCCGTTTGATCATTTTGATCCAAAATGTGAGACTTACTGTCATGATCTCTGCTTCCAAAAGATCAGGACTTGCCAGACTCCCTTGGAAGCAGACCCATAACCCCGGTTCCGAGTGCCAGCCAGTCCCAATTGGGACCTTTTGGACCCTGTCCTGGAGCCAGTGGCACCAGGCTCATAAAGATGCCCAGTCCCAGCGCTGGAAGCGCCGGGCTCATAATGCTTGGGTGGACTTACCTGCAGCAGACCATGTTGCTTACTTACCTGCCAGTTGAACCCCTGATCCTCTTCTGTTTGGGACTACTTTTCCTGTTGGGTGGGGCAGGAGCCACTTCCTAGGTTCAGAACACTGGAACTCTTCTGGAAAGCAGGAACTCTTTTCTTACCTAGGCGTGGCTGTGGAAGGAGACACCTAAGCACTACAGGAGGCTATTTAAACCACACCCGATGGATGAATCTTGCTTTGCGTTATTCTGCATTCTCTGCAGCAGAACGCTCATCGTGTCTTCTGCTTCTGATCCTGGACCTAAGGGAACAAAGGCTTACCAACCTGGAATCCAGTCTTCAGCAGCACCTGTAAAGACAAAGAAAGAACAGGTTAGCACTACGGTCTTCAGTGGCAGCGCATCTCTTACCTGGTCCATCGGCTGTCACCAACGCCTCGCGCTGCATTCCGGCATCTGAAAGACAAAGGCTTACCTACTCTTCGCATGCTCCGGAGGGCTTTGCACTGCATTCCGGCATCTGAAAGACAAAAGCTTACCAGCTCTTTGCACGCTCCGGAGGCCTTCGGCGCTGCATCCCGCATCTGAAAGACAAAAGAAGGTGCGTTTAAAGACATTGGGCAACTTTATTACTCACGTGCCATTCCTCCTTCCCACGGCTAATCCAGTGGGTATTCCAGCACCCTTCAGCTTCTCTAAAGCTCCGAACTTATACCTGTAAGATAAAAGGGACAGTTAGTGCGCATCGTGAAGCAGGCTACAAGTGCTTACTTACGTGCTTCCAGGCGCTTCTATTCCTCACGCGGGTTCGATCCTCAACTCTCATCAGCCCGCCATCCGCCATCGCCGGAACCCTGCAAAACAAGAGATATCATTACAAAAGACTTTTAAGACATTTGAAGTGCCCAGAACTTACCGTTCGTGCAGTTAACGACGGACAGCAGTCCTCTGAGGTCAAGAGGCCTGCACCCTTATCCAGTGAAGAAACTGGTTACGGCACCCTGCCCCGAGGCAGATGGAGAGCTCGGCGTTCACTTACCTAAGGTGAGGGCGTTAACCTTTGGGGTTCTACAGGAGAAGAGAAAGGGAAGAGGAGAGAGGCACCCAATAAACCCAGTTCATTAATCCCATATTTTCTATCTGCAGACATCTTACTCTTCGAGTCAGACATACAGTGCACAGAGGTCCAGCCCAAAGAGCCAACCGTGTGTTACACATCAGCTACGGCATTCACCCAGTCAAGACCGGCGCCTCTGCGGGAATCAGGTGAGCGCTACAGAACGCAAAGCCTACCGCAAAACTCACACCCAGGCGCTATGGAAACCTCGGATACCGACCAGCTAGCCCAGTTACTTGGGGAACTAAGAGCAGAAGTGCATGCAGCCCGTCAGGAAACGAATGCTCTAAGAAGGGAACTGATTATTTCCAAGGAGCGAACAGACGATCTCGCTAGACAATTGCTACAGTCACAAGCCGGACAAACTCCGTTACCCGCATCAGGGGCAAATCTTCCTTCAACATCCTCTACGAACCCAGTGCAGATCAACCTACCTGGGAATGTACCTCTGGCTCCGCCCGAACGATTTTCTGGTGACCCAAAGAGGTTTGCAGTATTTATTAATCAGTGCCGGTTGCACTTCTTATGCCGGCCAGCAGCCTTTCCAACTGATCAAGCTAAGGTAGCTTTCGTGCTTTCGTACCTTAGTGGCAATGCAGCAGACTGGTCGATCCCTCTAGTTAATCAAGATGATCCGGTTCTCCATGATTTTCAAGGTTTTCAGCTCAGTATGGAAAAACTCTTTGCAAGACATTCACAGGGGCAGGCCTTGGACAATGAGCTCCTTTCATTGCGACAGGGTAATCAAGACCTTTTGGCTTATATTGCGTCTTTCAACAGACTGATAGTGGAAACTCGATGGCCTGAGGACAAAAGGATTACGCTGTTTTATAGAGGTCTACGTGGAGAGCTCAAAGATGTGTTAGCCCAAGTAGTGAATCCCCCGCAAGACTGTTCGGACTATATTGACTTAGTTGTTCAAATTGACCACAGACTGCAGAACAGGAAGGCCGATCGTTCCAAGTTTGATGCTCGATTATTTTCCAAACCACCAACTCCTACCAAAGGAGTAGACTCCGGGGAACCCATGCAAATAGGGGGCCTGAAAGGACCACTAACACAAAAGGAGCGGGAAAGGAGAAAACAGCTGCAATTATGCCTCTATTGCGGAAACTCGGGGCACTTTCTTCGAGACTGTCCGGTGAAACCAGCCAAGAAGGCAGTAGGAGCTGCAGTTACCAGGGTCACAAACTCTGAGCAGGGAAACGACCTCGCCCGACAAGAATAGAGATCCTCTTGCCGAGCGTTAAAACCAGTTCCGTGACCTCGCATTTCGTGAGACCTATGGTCCTCATTAGCCCTGAACATCCGGATCGATTACATGCGATTGAAGCTTACGTCGACAGCGGTGCCATCGGCAATTATGTGGATCATGAAATGGTTTTGAGGATGAATCTGACTCTTTGTCCAAAGGCTGTAAAGGACGTCATTACTACGATGGATGGTACGGAGATAGCCTCCGGACCAGTAACGCATACCACCCAAGAAGTGACGCTAGTAAGTCAAGATGGACACCATGAGAAGATCGTGTTCGATGTGATCAAGGCCCCTCAGTTCCAGATTATTCTAGGAATTCCTTGGTTAGAGAAGCACAATCCTCAGATCGATTGGCGAGCAAGAACGGTTCAGTTTCCAGAATGTGTCTCTACTTGTCACCCTCGACCTGGTGTTGCACTGGCAGCAATTTCCTCGGAGGCTCCCCAGTTACCTCCTGAATACCTAGAATTCCAAGATGTTTTCCGGAAGGATCAGGCTAACTCTCTACCTCCTCATAGGTCTTATGACTGCCAGATAGACCTGATACCTGGATCTACTCCTCCTTGTAGTAGAATTTATGCCCTCACCGAGCCTGAGAATCTTCACCTCTGACAATACCTGGATCAATACCTAGCGAATTGGTTTATTCGTCCTTCCAAGTCCCCTGCTTCCTCAGCTTTGTTCTTCGTTCCAAAAAAAGAAGGGGACCTTAGAACTTGTATAGATTATCGCGCCCTGAACCAGATCACCGTTAAGAATAGATATCCGTTACCTTTGATCCCTGAACTCCTGGACCAAGTCAGAAAAGCATGCATATATACAAAGCTGGATCTTAGAGGAGCATACCACTTGGTACGAGTAAAAGAGGGTGATGAATGGAAGACAGCCTTCCGCACCAAGTATGGGCTATTTGAATGTCAGGTCATGCCCTTCGGACTTTGCAATGCCCCGGCCGCCTTTCAATATTTTATGAATGATGTCCTCAGAGAGCTCATAGATGTGTGTGTTGTTGTTTATATTGACGACATCCTCGTTTATTCTTCATCGGAAACTGAACATCGGAAACACGTGAAAATGGTCCTCGAGAGATTGCGTCAACACAAACTTTTCGCTAAGTTGGAAAAATGCGTTTTCAACATGACTGAAGTTGAATTCTTGGGATTCATATTATCACCTAGCGGAGTGTGTATGGATTCAAAGAAGGTTGATGTAATTCTCAAATGGCCATCGCCATCCTCCGTAAAAGGTGTCCAAAGCATGTTAGGCTTCGCTAACTTTTACCGCAGGTTTATCCCCGAATTCTCTCGAATAGTCCAGCCCATCACCGCCTTGTTAAAGAAAAACAAACGTTTTGAATGGTCTACCGAGGCGGAACAAGCTTTCCAGAATTTGAAGACTAGATTTATCTCTGCACCGATCTTAAAACATCCTCGCCCAGAACTCCCCTACATCGTTGAAACTGATGCTTCGAGCCTTGCCATGGGGGCAGTTCTATCACAAAAGGACACAGTAACCAATCAGTTGCATCCCGTGGCATTTTGGTCCCGCAAATTCTCGCCTCCTGAAATCAATTACACTATTACTGATAAGGAACTTCTAGCTATCAAGTCCGCCTTTAAGGCTTGGCGGCATTATCTTCTGGGGGCCCGACACACCGTTACTGTGATTACAGATCACTGAAACCTGCAATATTTGAAAACCGCAAAAGCTCAATCCTCTAGGCAACTCCGTTGGGCACTATTCTTTGCCGAGTTTGACTTCATAATTACCTATCGACCTGGTACAAAAAACGGTAAAGCTGATGCCCTTTCTCGGATGGGAGTGGAAGAACATTTGATCAATCCTAAACCTGTACCTATCATTCCAGAAAAAAGAATTCTAGGTGTGATCGCCACACAATCCATAGAGGAAGTTAAGGATAAAGCCAGGCTACTGGTAACTCCAGCAAACATACAGAATTGGCATCTGCAGGGAAAGGACTTTACGGTGAAGGACAACCTATTATATTTCCAAGAACGGTTATACCTGCCCAGCACAGATTTACAGAAAAAGGTAATCTCTTGTTATCACGATTCTTTAATGGAAGGACATCCCGGTATGACCAAGACCTCGGAAAAGATCAAGCGCTACTTCTGGTGGCCGTCTTGGAAAAAAGATATCAGAGACTTTATAATGTCCTGTGGAGTATGCGCCCAAAACAAGAGTCAAAAGGAAAAACCAGCCGGCCTCTCACGCCCTATTGACATCCCGCCTCGCCCTTGGCATACGCTTTCTATGGACTTCATCACCGATCTACCTCCATGCTCCGATTACAATACGATCCTAGTAATCGTGGACCTATTCTCCAAGATGGCGCATTTCATTCCACTCAAAGGCTTACCAACAGCAGCAACTCTGGCCCGAGAATTTCTCGAAAACATCGTCCGACTGCACGATTTTCCTTCAGTTCTAATTTCGGATCGAGGTAGTCAATTTATTTCTCATTTTTGGCGAAGTTGCTGTCGGTCAGCTCAAATTGATGTGAGACTTTTGACCAGCCACCACCCTCAAACCGACGGACAAACCGAGAGGACCAATCAAACTCTGGAACAGTATTTGCGCTGCATGCTACAACAAACTGAAAAAACTTGGAAAGATATCCTTTGGATAGCCGAATATGCCTACAATAACTCTGTCCACTCGGGAACTGGGAAGACCCTGTTTTTTCTTTTATACAGTAGTCACCCTCGAACCTCGGAGTTGGATCCACTCCAAGATCTTGGAACACCAGCAGTAGACCACCTGCATTCTACAATCACCCAAGCCTTTAAGGAAGCCGTTTCTCACCTTCAAAGGGCTAAAGAACAATACAAGAAAGGAGCAGACCAACATCGGAAGGAAGCCCCCCAATATCAAGTAGGAGATCAAGTCTGGTTATCCACCAAATATCTACCTCTAAAAGGACCACGCTCATTCAACCCAAGATGCCTTGGTCCCTATTCCATCACTACCATAGTAAATCCAGTAGCGGTCAAGTTGGACTTGCCCCCTCACATGAAGATACATCCAGTCTTCCACGTCTCTCTATTAAAACCCGTGCAACCTCAAACCCGACTAACTACATCTCCAAAACCTATTATGGTTGATGGAGAACTCGAGTTTGAAGTCAAAAGCATCCTGGATTCCAAGATCTCCAAATCTAAACTATTTTACCTGATTGACTGGAAAGGCTACGGTCCCCAAGAAAGATCCTGGGAACCTGCAGAATATGTCCACGCGCCTCGTCTAATCAAAAGATTTCATCGAACATTTCCTAACAAGCCTAAACCCCCGGAGAAGCCCGGTTTGGGAGGGGCCTTGAGGGGGGGCGCTGTCATGATCTCTGCTTCCAAAAGATCAGGACTTGCCCGACTCCCTTGGAAGCAGACCCATAACCCCGGTTCCGAGTGCCAGCCAGTCCCAATTGTGACCTTTTGGACCCTGTCCTGGCGCCAGTGGCACCAGGCTCATAAAGATGCCCAGTCCCAGCGCTGGAAGCGCCGGGCTCATAATGCTTGGGTGGACTCACCTGCGGCAGACCATGCTGCTTACTTACCTGCCAGTTGAACCCCTGATCCTCTTCTATTTGGGACTACTTTTCCTGTTGGGTGGGGCAGGAGCCACTCCCTAGGTTCAGAACACTGGAACTCTTCTGGAAAGCAGGAACTCTTTTCTTACCTAGGCGTGGCTGTGGAAGGAGACACCTAAGCACTACACGAGGCTATTTAAACCACACCCGATGGATGAATCTTGCTTTGCGTTATTCTGCATTCTCTGCAGCAGAACGCTCATCGTGTCTTCTGCTTCTGATCCTGGGCCTAAGGGAACAAAGGCTTACCAACCTGGAATCCAGTCTTCAGCAGCACCTGTAAAGACAAAGAAAGAACAGGTTAGCACTACGGTCTTCAGTGGCAGCGCATCTCTTACCTGGTCCATCGGCTGTCACCAACGCCTCGCGCTGCATTCCGGCATCTGAAAGACAAAGGCTTACCTACTCTTCGCATGCTCCGGAGGTCTTCGCACTGCATTCCGGCATCTGAAAGACAAAAGCTTACCAGCTCTTCGCACGCTCCGGAGGCCTTCGGCGCTGCATCCCGCATCTGAAAGACAAAAGAAGGTGCGTTTAAAGACATTGGGCAACTTTATTACTCACGTGCCATTACTCCTTCCCACGCCGAATCCAGTGGGTATTCCAGCACCCTTCAGCTTCTCTAAAGCTCCGAACTTGTACCTGCAAGATAAAAGGGACAGTTAGTGCGCATCGTGAAGCAGGCTACAAGCGCTTACTTACGTGCTTCCAGGCGCTTCTATTCCTCACGCGGGTTCGATCCTCAACTCTCATCAGCCCGCCATCCGCCATCGCCGGAACCCTGCAAAACAAGAGATATCATTACAAAAGACTTTTAAGACATTTGAAGTGCCCAGAACTTACCGTTCGTGCAGTTAACGACGGACAGCAGTCCTCTGAGGTCAAGAGGCCTGCACCCTTATCCAGTGAAGAAACTGGTTACGGCACCCTGCCCCGAGGCAGATGGAGAGCTCGGCGTTCACTTACCTAAGGTGAGGGCATTAACCTTTGGGGTTCTACAGGAGAAGAGAAAGGGAAGAGGAGAGAGGCACCCAATAAACCCAGTTCATTAATCCCATATTTTCTATCTGCAGACATCTTACTCTTCGAGTCAGACATACAGTGCACAGAGGTCCAGTCCAAAGAGCCAACCGTGTGTTACACATCACCTTTGAAGATACGGCATTCACCCAGTCAAGACCGGCGTCTCTTTCAGGTCAGGGTGTTCTTCGAACGGATCGTCATCGGTGACATCAGTCACTCGATACCCTTCTTCGATGGCGATAATCGCACACCATTGTCTGCCTTCTTCATCATATCCTTCGACCAATACCACTTTCCCTCGCACTGCGGCAGATTATAGCATCAAGGGAAATACTTGTCCCTCCTCTTCGTGCATAGGTATTCTGGGTCTGACTAGAAACTCATCAGGTGTCCTCATAGTTCTATCTGCGAGGCCTGGCAATCCTACCATGAGCACCCGCACCCCATATGTGAAGACTTCTGGCTCTAACAGTAAAGCTCTCATGGCTATGCGCCCTGAGTATGCTCTGATCATTTCGGACACATTTGAATAATGCTTTCCTGGAGTGGAGCACACTATACCATTCTCGGTAAACGAGATTGTCATATTCTGGCTCTCCCACAGAGACTGGGAGTGCGTCTGTAAAGGGAACTCTACTGTGAGCTCCCGTGAAACTGAGTATCCATGGCCTCGCCGGACAAGGAAAACTTGCCTTCTCTTATGCACGAGCGCGTCGCACCCGTGTCAACTAAGAAGGAATATTCTTTACTCCCATGACGACATTCGGGTCTGTTGTCACTGATTGGAACACATCAGAGTCTCCCGTGAGCTGTCCTACTTCATAAATAAGTTCGGCCCAATGTATACTTGTTGATTTCCCCCAGCCCCAGGGTTGACTCTCCCTCCGGTTCTAGTGTCCTGTGACCTTTGCGGTGGTGCCTGCTGGGATTGTCCCTGCGGTACGTTCCCCATGTGCGGCGGTTGAACCACTTGTTCTGCACCTTGCGGCAAGCCTTACGTCTGCTGCTGCACTGTGTGATTTTGTGCACTGCCCTGCTGCGGGACAGCAGGCTGATTCACCATGCCTGCCCCCATCCCCAGGCTATTTTGCCACATGCCTTGGCTTCTGCACACGTGCGTCATATGTCCTGTCATTCGACACAGCCAACACACTGGCAGTGGTCGGGCCATCAGTCCATCTGGCATAGCTAGATACCCATCTGCGTGTTCTGAAAGCCACGTTGATTATTCTGAAAGCCTCCCTGGTTACCTTGAAACCCACCCTGATTACTCTGCCATCCTCTTCCTCCAAAACCCCTTCCCCTCGGGTAAAATCCTGCACTACCTTGGGTATTCTGCGCTGGGTTAGTCGTCTGCAGTGCGTGTGGTTCAGCTGGGCTTGTCAGCATGGCTCCCTCGAGAGCATACTTTGAAAGTTTCTTTTGCACCAGCTTCGCCTCCTCCTCCTTACGGGTTGCTTCTTTTTTCTGATTCTTTTCGTGCAGCAATCAACAGTAATGTGCAATTGTCAACTGTATTTCAGCCCATGGTTTAGCCTCTGTTCCTACTAATTTCTTGAGCTGTTTTTGCACTGGCTCAGGCAACTCTTGGCATAATATATGGTAGAATACAGGGATAGATTTCGTCCAAGACTCATGCGTTTCGAGCACCCACGCTTCTTGAAAATTCTGTATATAAATCAACGGATCCTCTGACTCTTTCATTTTCCGAGTCCTTATAGCCCTCATATCAGACGTGTCTGGATATAGCGTTTGCAGCGCTTTCCATACTGCTGCTCTACAGTTATTAAATGGCGCTCCGTCATGGGAGGTGTTGGTCAGGGTTACCCTGGGGTAGCCTGCCTGTTTCCATACATCATCTGCTCTCTCACCAAGTATGGCAATTAGGAGACCTTTAATGTCCCCTATAGCTAGGGTGACGCCGCCCGTCATTTTCTCTAATTCATGTATCCACTTCCTGGCTCCCGATATCAGCATTGGAAGCTTATTTTTTAAGTTCTCTCGGTCCATGTGTGGCCATGGAATATATTGGTCTTGCTCCCCCTTTTTCCAGTAGCGGGAATTGGAATATGCAGTCTTCCTTTTCTTTCCCCATAGCTCTCTGGTCTATTGGGGTGGCATTTCCGCATTGCCGTCTTCCTGGCAATGCCCTTAATCTATCTGCATAGGCAGGTGCTGACACCCCCCTCTGACCATGGGGTGTTCCTTCATGTCGGTCGGACTGCGCGGCAGACTTCGGTGCCCTACTTCTGGACCCGCTAGCGTCTGACGATCGTACCCCTTGATCCCCCGGGGACTGTTTTTCGCACCATCTCTCTTTCTATTGTGCCATATCCTCCATTTTCCCACCAGAGTCAGACTCTGAATACTCCCAGTTTACACAACTCCTTGCATCTTCTTCGTTCTGCCCAATCTCCAGCCTGTCTAGGGACAGTCCCCTGCTCCCACTACTTCGAGTAACATCCTCATATAGCGGAGTGCTCTCCAAGCGCTCATCTTCCCTTCCCCCATCAGATGTCTGTTATAGCCCCATCTCATCATATATTTTATCAATCGTTTCCCCAATGCTTCTGGTGTCGAAGTCATCTCCAATATTTGTCCCACTTACACCTTGCACCGAGTCGCTCACAGGAAAGAATTCTTCTACGTCTTCCCATTCTGCAACAGGATTGGGTTTTTTAACTTCCCGCTCCAGATATTCAAGATCCCATACCCTCTGCCTGCGCTTTCGTTCTGTATCCTCGTCTATTTCCTTGCGCTTCCTCGCTTCTTCTCTAGCTTTGTCTACTTCCCTCATTCTTTCGTTTCTACGTTCCTTTGCCCTTCTAATTTCCTCCTCTTCTCGCCTCTTCGCTCTCTCCTCACGTACCCTTTGCTCTTCTTCCATCCTTTGCTTAGTCTGTCTGTACCGGTCGTAGGCTACCTCTTGTTTGCAATCGAGCTGTTTCTCTTGCTCTTCGCGATATAGTTGTTCTCGCCTTAGCCTATCTTTCTTTCTTGTCCTTTCATCCCTTACTTCCATCTCTTTCTCTCTCTCTCTCCTTTGCGTCTCATCAGACCTCTCTCTTGGCCTAATATCATCACTTCCTTTTCCATCCAACTTCAGTAACATCTGACCTCCCATCCCTTCGTCTTTCGCGAATGCTATCTCATCAACTCTACCTTCATTTCCCTTATGTTTATTTCCCTCTTTCTCCTTATCTGGAGGTGCACAACTCTGTGCCCAATCTTTTCCTTCATCTTCGCGTCTCTCTTTGTCCCGTGAGACCGCGGAGACAATATTGTTTTCCTGTTCCTTTCCCTTATTATCGTCACTGTACGTAGGCGACTCATATGCGGGGTTGCTATACCCTGTGGCTGCCTTAAGTTCTCTTAGTGGGTAAAGCCCCTCTGTTTTACTCCCTTCAATGACTGGCTCAGGCGGGGCTGGTGGCGCAGTAGGCGTCTCACCCCCCTCCGTACATACATTTAGTATCCAGTCTGTGGGTGGTTCTCCCACCTTCTTTTCTTCAAAAATCTTCCACAATTCTAGAACAGCAAGACGTTTCTCTAGCTTCTTGCCTGTATATGTGGCATGTAGGAAGGTCGTCATATGCTGTAAAACAGCCTTAGAAAGGGACCCATTCTGTGGCCAAGGCATGGACATTTTGTGGGCAGTACCCTTAACCCACTCTGTGCTATACTTCTTGAGTTTTGGTGCATGCTTGGGTAGCTGCTTGCACAAATGTGCAAGTGGAGTAACTTCCTCCATTCTTGATTTCGTCACCAACAATGTTTATACAGTTTTTTATCCTTCCAACAGTATGAGCAAACACCAAATACGCAAGCTCCGATCCAACCTTTTCCCGCCAAAATTTTATAATATCAATTTGCTCAGAAAACGATCAATTTGTTGGTGATTCCCTCTTAGTTACAGAATCACATAAAGCCAAATTACATTTCACACAATCAATAATACAATTATTTTACATTCGACGTACAACAAAACACATATGACAGACACTTGACAGACTAGACGGACACCAGCTGGTCATAAATATACCTGCCTTCTAATCAATACCCCGTCATGGAGTTTAAACAACTTCCTTTGATGCGTCTTTAAACGTCACCCTAGTCTATTTGTCCCTTATTATATGGGCTATGAGTTCACGTTTCTTCTGAACGCGGTATTAAAGCGCAGTAACAAGGCAAATCCTTACGTTCTTATCTCAGGTGCCCCCCTGGTAATCCTTTGTTTTTATCTCAGGTGTCCCCCTGGTACCCATTGTTTTTCTCTCAGGTGTCCCCCGGTATCCCTTGTTTTTCTCTCGGGTGTCCCCCCGGTATCCACTGTTATCTCTTATGCTTGAGTCATTACCCCCTATATATATACAGTCTTCTCTACCTCTGACTATTCTAATTTTTTCTCCGCCACCCACCGTTACCTTTCCCTTACTTGCTCTAATGCCTACAAGACATTTGCCAAAGTAACGAGTTGGTTGTTTCACTCACAGATGGCATCTTTTCCTCTCTGGAGCTTCGGGATCACCGCCCCTTCCTCTTCCAGCCTTTTAAGGGTTTTCGTCCGATTGGCTGCCTGTGGGAATGAGAAGGGCTATGCTTGAAAGGCAGGTTCCTTCAGACCCACTTCAGTTTTTGAAGTTTTACTCTATCATTGTCCACGGGAAGCTTCTCAGTCTACTCAGCCAGAATGGCGAAAGGTCTTGTGATATTCCTGAAGGCCCGGAGTAACTTTGTGCCGTCGGTCTAAGGTGTCTTAGTATTATATAATCAATAATTAATGGCCGAAACCATCCTCTCGCTACCAAGTGTACAGAGGAGCGTGGTTTCATTGACGGGCTCATAGATCAGTGCGCACCCTCTAGTACTTGTAAGACAAGATAGCTGCGCCATGTGAGGACTGTGGGTGCAGGATTCACTTACTCCAACACGACTCAATAATGAGGACTCAGTAGGTTGACAAAGGGAAGTCAGTTTAATGACAAGTACATCAAACAGAGAAACAAATGGAAATCAGCAGCATTGCGATCACCTGTCTCGCTCCGAATTCCTCCAACTTCAGTTGAACAACAATTCTTATAGGCAATATTTGTCATCATTGACGTCTAACTCTACAAAAACCTGGCATGCAATATAATTGGTTAGGAAAGGTAACTTAAGTATAGGTGCTATATCTCTATATGCTATTAGAGCATGCGGATTAGAGAATTCTTATCGGGTGGGCGTCTACCCCCATCCCACTACATCGCACGTGATTGACGTCACTAAAAGTACAACGTCCTATTGGTTCTATTATCTATAGGACTCCAGATAACTCGGTCCATTGTGTTTGGGTAGGTTACACCCCTAGACATAAATCCCCATTTTAATTAGCAGCATGCAGCATGGACACCCATGTGTCTGGTGTCTCAAGTTTCACCCTGCCTCCCTTCCATCAATCAGCATCTTAGGGCTGTGTGTCAATTAGTTGGCTGGGTATGGCCTCAAAACTGTAGCCTCTTATCAGGAAAAGTTATGACCTCCTCGGGTCCTGGATGACATCAGGCGGTGGTACCTTTTCACGCCTGAACTGGTCACGTGTCTGTTCACCATGAATCTGCTTCAGTTTCCAGCTTTTCGTATATTTAATTCAGTTTCGGCCTCGCCATCTGCATGGGCCCCTCCTTATCTTGAGCTTCATGGGACAGGCTGGTATGCTCTGAAGTTTGAGTCTTGTTAGCTGACGCTCTCCTCCATTTCTCTGGTTGACCTCGATTTCCTAGGCATGAGCCGTTCTTTGTTGAGTTTCGATTCCGCTCCTTCACTTGCCTCTGGCTGGGTACTTGGCCTGTCAGGCCCCTGGCAGCCTGGGTACATTTCTGCTTTTACAAAATGGAGTCGCACGTGTATAATGTGCCCTATTGAGGTAGATATATGGTTGGCGCTTATCTTCGTCGCCCTAATCTTCTACTACGCATTGGAAGCAGCATCGATATCTTTCACTTCTTGCGTTCCAAGCCTATTTACACACGTTTAACTGGTTGGTTGCTTCCATTTTATCTTGTAGCAACGTTTCCTCACGTTTTAACATTGTCTCTTTTCTGTGTCCATTTACATCTGTTTTCACAACTGCTCGCACTGACATGCTATCTTCGATAGCCAGTTTGTTCATTCATGAGTCCGTTCAGGCCCTTGTCATTTCCACTGTCCTTCCATTAGGGCTCTTGGGTCTCTTCATGGACTGTCTGTAGGTATTCTTCGTTTCGCATCAGTGGCTGGTACGGCTGTCTGATAGGGTACCGTGCTGCCCAGGGTTGTCTGGTTATGGGCGCTTCAACAGGTATGGATTTTCTGATGTATACTGGGCAGAGTCCCAGTGCAGCTCTTTGATGATTCATTTGCTCCTCATACATCACATACCTTGGCAAGTACGCTCCTGGGACTTCACAATGAGGAGAAGTGGTGTAGGTCATGTCTGGGACCTCCTCTACAGGGTGGAGATGGTGCAGTGACCAGTTGTGAAGGGTGTCCACTGGTTGTATTAATGGAATAGTGTACATATGGAAGAGGTCCAGGTGCAAATGTTTCTTGTATGTGCTTGCATAGTGTCCATTGCGCAGATTAGTAAGTGTTGCTGTTCAGTATGCAACAGTCGTTCTATGCACGTACTACAGTGGTGGGAGCAAGCTGAATGTTGCGAAGATTGTCTTGTTTGGTTGGCATGCTTACAATGCTTTCTGATTGGATGTGGGTAGCAGTGCCAAACACAGTGGTATGTTTCTGCATTATGGTAAGTGGAACACGTGTCCTTGCGTCTCTGCTTTATGGTGTGGCGGTTGGGTGGAAATGTTGGTGCGTATGGTGCCTTTGTGATTTCTGGGACATGCGTACCTGGTCGCCTGCATGGCTCTGTTATGTTGTGGTGAGTGTGGCTCCACAATATAATACAACACTGCATTTGTTACTGTGCATGCATTTGGAGTTGGTACGTAGCACACAATGGTTACGGAGGACAGTGTGCACTTGGAACAGCGGAAGTGAACTGCTACGCGTACATTTCCATATGGTGTACATCATTGCCCCTCTTGCACAATAGGGAGCCATATGTCACCATCTGCGTTTGCTATGGGTAGGTCATTATAAGACCCTTGCTTGAGGAAGTGCTTTACCACATTGCACCATGAAAGGAAGTAATCAGCATCAGAAAATTGCAATATGCAATGTACACAGCCACTCACATTCTGGTATGCACAGGCAACACAATGTAATTGAGCACTGTATGTACAGATGTGGCCTGGATGAAAGTTGGTAGGCGCATTTGCAGATGGGGCCTGCATTTCACATGAAATGAGAAATAAAACATACGTTGCACTAGGGTGTGCAGTGTGTGGTCAGGTCCAGCGGTCAGTGATGGTAGAGCAATGGCAGAAGCTGAGAACAATGGAGAACACATAAAACTTGCAACATTCACTGCAGTACAGTGTGTTGCGTGTGCTAAGCCTGTAGGCCCTTCCATGAATGGGTGCCCACCTTGCAGTGGCAAAAAAGTGCTGTGGGTTGCAGTAGGTTTGACAATGTTGCCTTTGATGTTCGGTTTGTGATTATTGCATAGAATATTGCTTGTATGGTTGTGGGGATTGGTTGCAATGCTTACACTGTGTAGTATATGCCTGGACCTAATGGCGTGACAACTCCTCCAGTGTGTCTGTGGGAGAAGAGCTGAAGTAGTGGATGCTTTAGAAGTGGCTAGGGGTGACCTGCATGTACCTGGCCACTTGTTCACCCGCACACCATACCAATGGTGTATAAGGCGCTATATAAATGCAAAATAACATAACAATAACATAACATAAGCTTGTTATGTTGAGCTGGGTGTGGCCAAAGGCTACACTGTTGGATGTATGGCAAAAAAGGCTGTAGCCCATAGGCCAGTCACCAAAGAGGCCAGGCCTGCTCAATACCACACCACCATAACACAGACATGCACTTTTAAGTATGCAGGTCTTCGATGGTGGTGATGTTGAAAAAATTGTTCTGCAGGACCTTGTAGATGTGGTTGAACAGCATAAGTGGGCTGATATGTGTCCGGTACTGTATGGTACCCATTATGCCACTACCTTGGACATTAGGGAGCCACATGGCGCTGCTGTGGTTGACCTGAGTTGTCCTTTGCACCTCCCATCATATGTTAAGTTTCTGGATTGTGGTATGTGGGAAATGCTCTATTTCATGAGGCCATTATGATGTGCTGGGTGTAGGTAATGCCTACAGTATTGGGTACATGGCCAAGGGCCGTAGCCTGTTGGTTATGCACCCAAGAGCCTATCCCTTGACGACAGCTAGCATACCATACTGCAGCCATGTAGATTTGACTCTGTTTCTGTCTGAGGATGGTGACATTTGAACAATGGGTGCGGAGAGCATTTTACACTTGGTAGAACAACCAAAGTGAGGTGCTATGTGTTCGCAAGCACATGGTGTAGGTAATTGCACATGTTGCACATTGGGCTGTAATTTGCCCACAGCTAGATGTCGAGAGGTGTTTTATAAACAGAAGAATGTGTGTTTTATGTGCAGTGCTGGGATGTTCAGTACCGACTATGACAGCATTAAGGAGCAATATTTGCAGTGGGACCACGGAAATTGAATGTTTTGCTTTCCATTGGCAATGCTGTTTTGTTTGCCACTCTGCACGCAGCATTGCATACAATTCTGTAGAACTGAAAGAGAAGCGTTGACATTCAGTACGTACATGTGTGAGGAGGAGAAGGGAACAGAAACGCAGTGAAAGAAATAAACAACAAAAAATGTGTAAGCAAGCATGGACAGAACAAAAACAGGACAAAAAAACCCCCAAAAAACCTTTTCTTTTCTGAGACAGTACTACAGACCCAACTCCTTATCGGTGTCCAGTCATAATATCGAATGCAATATTTTCGAAAATCAAAATGTTGAAAAAAAAATGTCAAAAATAAAAATGTCGAATTACAAAAATGTCGAATTTTTTTCGATATTTTTTCGAATTAATGTTTAAATAAATAATTAATTAATTATAGTTTATAAAACATATTTTTTTTAAATGGTTAAAGGTATATCCATGGTGGGTGGGGGGATGGGGAGGAGGGGGGGTTGGGGTAGGGGTTTGGGATGGGTTTTTTTAATAATTAATTATTTAATTAATGTTTTATTAAATACTTTTTTTAAAAAATTAAAGGTATATCCATGGGGGGTGTTGGGGGGGATGGGGAGGAGTGGAGGGTTGGGGTAGGGGTTTGGGATGGGGGGTTTGGGGGGGACCCCCCAATAAAAAACGTTAGTATGTGTGACATTTTACAGTTATTTTAACATTGGTTTTTCGATTTTTTTTTCGACATTTTATTTTCGAATTAATGACTTTTTCTATTATATGTATGTGTTTTCGACATTTTTGAATTCGACATTTTTTTTCGACATTTTTGTAATTCGACATTATTTTTTCGATATTATGACTATAAACCCTCCTTATCCTGTTTTACATTTACCCCCCCTAATGCACCTCTCTGCCCCCCTCCGTCCCCCTCGAAAGGTCAGAGGTTTACCCTGTACTTTACACTTCCACGTGCCACATCCAGCCGTTTTCAGTATCGGAGCCATGGAAAGAAAACTGTGGAGCGAAATACATTGTTTATACGGTTGGTGGGTCAGGTGTGTACTCAAACAGTGTCCCAGAAGGTTTCTTGCACAAGTGCTATGGTGGAAGTGAGCAATGTAAGGAGCAAGCGGCCTGGGTGTATGCATCGACTGTAGGCATTTCTTTGGAGTTAGTATCATGCAAGGTGCGCTGCGTGTGCCCAATATTTTGTGAAAAGTATGCAGTAAGTGGAGTAGTGAGGAAAACAAAAAACAACTTTGCAGTGCATACGGTAAGTGGCAAGCATCCTACTGTTGTGCATTAATTGTGTGTATGATATCATATGATGTGCGATTGTATGCTACGGGATTCGTAATGCGCATACACACACGTGTAGCAAAGCACAACGTGGCAACAGAAGGCAAACAGAGGGGAGAAAGGACAATGAACGTACTAGGCCAAGTGTGACTTAGATCGCCCAAGTGCATGGGGGGAGGGTGGGGATGGTACAGTACATGGGACGAAGAACAAATGACAATAAGTAAAAATACGGGCCAATTGTGCCAAGTGTACCAATAAGTGCACACACAAGCTGGTGGATGCACTGTTAGGCCTACAGGAAAAAGTCCTCAACTGCAGGGTTTGCTAGAAAGGTGGAGGTGACCTGGGTCCGACATCAGAGTCGTCAGGTAAATAGTGCAGATTACGTGTACATGATGCAGTTAGCCGGGCTGTGAAAACATAAAAATTGATATGAGGCTGGGAAGCCCAAAAGAAACACACCAACACAGGTTACAAAGGACATACAAGTGCTTTATTAAAAAGCTACAACAGTTACCAAAGTCAATTGACAAACGGATAACTATTCGGCTCTCAGAGTAACGTAACGAACTTCAACGAGGGTTCGATGCATTAGTAGAGAGACCGTACATTCGGATTACTTGGGCTTTTATATCCATTATCCAGCCCTTGGCCAACCCCCTCGCGGGTTAACCATTCTTGGGATCAGGCCTAGGGTTCCTTGCCAAGTCAATCCTATAATATATGCGTTTTGATCAGTTCCGCTGATGTAGTTGTTCATTTACACATAGGTCAGTGATAGGACAAGGTCTCAGTTCGCGACCCCGACAAGTGGCCTGCAGGCATATTAATTATTCGTGTGTGCGGAGGTCACAACGGCCAGAATCTCACTCAGAATGTTATTCAGCCTCCATTTTGATGTTCAGGGTGACTTCCACATTACAAGAGAACCTAAAATGGCGGCTAAATCCAAGATGGCAACTTACATTACTTTTCGTTAAGGTCAAGACCTTGCCGCGGAGTCTATTTACATGATATTTTAGACAACTTGGCGTAGGCCAATACACATTCAATTACTGCGATAGGAGGCATAATATTATTTCAATTCCAACAGACCCTCCTTTTGGCCTATGCCAAGTGCTAATATCATTTCTAATACTTTTGCAAATAACTCCATGTATTGTCATCCATACATCCCGAATCATTGTCTGTAATATCTATAGCCATTAGGTCGTTCATCAGAACCTCTTGTAACACAAACTCTTTGGATGCTGTATCTGGGGCATATATTCTATGCCCTATTGTGCTCACTGCTTGGGCACAACATCCCCCTAGAATTCCACATATACTCGGAAGACATTGAAAACAGCAACAAAGGAATAGCAGGATCCCCAAAATAACCAGAATAACAGAGAGCACCTTCCAACCCCAAGATCGTAAAGAATCCCAGAACCAGGTGCTAAGATTCCAATCTCCTACAGGGATATGTACTTCAGAACTAAGAATATGCAAGTTCTGTATTGCTTTAAAAATTGTCGGCGAGGAATCTGGTACGAGAACACAGCAAGCGGACCCCACCAATTTGCATACTCCACCTCGTTCTGCCAAAATGACATCTAATGCCATCCGATTTTGGAGTGCTACCAATCTTATTGCTTTTTGTTCTAGTTTCATATTGTAGAGTATGTCCGTGGTCCGGTTGAGCGTTCTCTCCAGTACCCTTGCTAATCCCCTAATGTTCTCAGAGTGTGTTATTTGTCCCCAAAAGGGCACAACTGATTTTGCTATATCTCCCAATACTTGCCCAGGGGTATCTCCGTCCTTGTCCAGCTGTGGGCGAGCCTTAGAAACCTCCAATGCACTAGCTACAAATACCCCGGGTAACCGGATTCCTAAATAACAGGTTCCCTGCCAATCCTTGGGCAACCAGGGAAATGCTAAACTACCACAAACAAAATAAACAGGCCCCCCTACATACAGAGGCCTGTTTTCTCCAGTCAAATTTACAGTGTTCATACAACCTTCAAAATCTCCCATTGGCCAAGTGCCATTTCTTTGTACACAAAAGGGGACCGAATCAGGGCTATGATTTATAGAGTAAGAAGGAGGCACAGCGTCCTTATTGCCTATCGGAGCCATTTTAAAGGAAATTAAAGTTTGAAAAGGAAGAGATAGTTTATCAGACGGCCTAATAGAAGCGACATTAGGTTTACTTCTATTTGCAAAAAGCGAGCATCCCAGGGGAGTTAATTCACGTTTCTCAAAATCTTTCAAATTAGTTCCATCAAAGTTCCCTGAGATGCTGTCATTCCAACGGCCAAAGAATAGAGAGGCATAGCAAGCAGTTGTTAAAGGTAAAGGGTGAATATACCATCCTAGCCCCTTGTTCCCATGTTGCGGTAAATGAGTGCAAATCCAACAATTACTCTTATTAAAAATGGTATGCGTTGCATTCTTTACTATCATTAGAGTGTTATTATGATACTTTTGTCTATGTTGGGAGTCTCTAGGGGACAGAGTGTGAAGGTGTACAGAGGGAGTCAAAGCAGTTGGTACACTCTTGGTCGGTAGTAGAGGTTTTAGAGGATAGATTTTTTCAAAGTACCAAAGACCTACAGCAGTAATTGCAAAAATAACAATTATCGTTATCAAAACACAGCAATACGTTTTCGGGGCCCAGGCTCATTGTTCATTGTCCAAGTTGGTCACCCCCTTATTCACAAGTCCAGTGCAGGGAGCAGCAGTGGAGGTGGCAGGCATTGTAGTTCCTCAATCGACGACCCCAATGTTCATTGCTGGCGACGCTACGGTCGCGTGATTTCTTAGTCCTTCCCAACCCTAGCCAGCAGAATCCCTTTTCTTCCTGTTGTTCAACAGAAACTTTCTTATACAAAAGAAAACTTTCAATCACTTCTCTTTTCCCAAATGCATGGAAAAACCTGTGCCGTAGTTCTATTTTCTTCGTCGAAGGTTGTACCTGGTGATACCCAAGATTGTTTGATCCGAAAATAAGGTGTCGTCACTTCCTGAGGGAAGCGACGTATCGGAGGCGACGGAAGTCGCAGAACTCGAAACAATGTTTTCCGGAAGTGATTTTTCAAAAGAGTGCGGAGACGAAATGGACTGTTCCCCAAGCTCCACGGGCTCAGAGAAATTCTCTGACGCACTCACAGCGCTGTTTGCTACTCCAAGATCAGGGACTGTAGCATCAGCGAGGGGATCTGCTTCTTCTGTAACGCGTGGCGTCGGGTGAGGAAGTTTCTTGACATGCGTCGCGTGGATACAGTGTTTCTTCCCAGCCATCCGCACTGCTGTCTTGGTGACCAACAGCACCTGGTAGGGTCCCTTCCAACGAGGAGAGAGACAGGAAGACCTTTTGTAGGCCTTCACTAGGACCCAACTTCCAGGCTGTATATTGTGTCCTGGGCCCGTGAACCGTACAGGTAAAGCCGAATACACCTGGTGATAAATGAAATACAGGTTTTTAGTTAACTGGTTACAGTAGTCTACAAGCAATACATTTTCCACCTCTCTCAGGGTTTTAGGTTTTGGGAGACCCCAAATGTTAGCAGGTCTCCCCATCACTACCTCAAATGGAGAAAGCCCAGTCTTAGTTTGAGGTGTGGTACGCATAGCCAATAATACAATAGGTAAGGCATATGGCCATTTCAGTTTGGTATCGGCACATGTTTTTGCAAGCTTATTCTTTAAGATAACATTGTGTCTTTCCACCAACCCAGCACTTTGAGGATGTCTAGCTGAGTGAAATCGTTTCTCAATATGTAATGCTGTGCATATCTGCAAAATTACTGCTGCAACAAAATGAGGACCATTGTCCGACCAAATTACCCTTGGGAGCCCAAATCGAGGAAAGAATTCTTTTACCATAATCTTTGCAGTGGTCATGGCGGTAGCATCTTTAACGGGGAAAGCCTCGACCCATTTACTGAAGGCACAAATAATTACAAGAACATATTTCAGATTGTTACACCGTTCCATCTCAATAAAATCAAAGTGAATGACCTCAAAGGGAACAGAAGGGGCCCCAAAGCTTCCCCTTGGAGTTACTGTCCCCTTACCCACATTGTGCTGTAAGCAGATCATGCAATTCCGAACATGGCGTTTTGCAGTCTCCAGAATCTTGTTATTCACCCAAACTTGTTCTAACATTTTCGTGATCTGCTGAGCACACACATGTGTAGGACCGTGTGCCATCGTAACCATTGCCAGTACATATGAATCAGGGAGCAACCATTTTCCTTCAGATGTATCCACCCAACACCCATCATCATCTAGTTTCCCCATTCCTTCGGCCAACCATTTAGATTCTTCTACTGTAGCATCAGTTTGAATATCCCGCACAGACCCAATACCTTCAGCCATTACATAGGCATCTTTTGTTTCCCTTAGCGCATACATGTCTCTGCTAAGGTCTGTAGCCGTTTGCCTGGCTATCAGGTCCGCAAAGGCATTCCCTTTTCCCACATCATCTATGACCTTACGATGTGCTGCACATTTCATGATCGCTAACTGCCTAGGGAGCGAGAGTGCCGAGAGCAATTGCACTGTCAAGGGGCCATGCTGAATCTTGGTCCCATGTGAGGTCAGGAACCCTCTTACCGACCAGAGCCTCCCAAAGTTGTGAGCCACCCCAAAGGCATACTGGCTATCAGTATATATATTTACTATACGCCCTTCGGAGAGTTCACAAGCTTGGGTCAATGCTATAATCTCTGCGGCCTGCGCGGAGTTATGCAAAATTCTCTTAGTTTCAACAACTTTACTCAATGTAGTAACTGTGTAAGCAGCTGTAGATGTACCATCTGAAAGTTTGAAGCAGGAGCCATCACAAAACAGCTCCCCTTCTGCATTGTCCAAAGGAGTATCTATAAGATCTATCCTTCCCATCGTTTCTTGTTCAGTGGTATACAGACAGTCATGTAATTCTTCGTCACCGCAAACAGTGTTTTGCGGGAAAGGTAAGAGTTCAGCCGGATTAAGAACACAACACCTCTTAATTTGAATGTGCGGGGCAAACAGAATTAATTCATACCTTGTTAACCGTGCAGAGGTGAGGTGTTGCGTTTGGGTTTTGTTTAATAGGATATCTACAGAGTGAGGTACCATCAAAATCAAATCATGGCCTAGGACCATTCCCTCACTCTGTTTTACAGACGCGACAGCAGCAGCGACAGCTTGCAAACATCTTGGCAAAGAGCATGCAACAGGATCAATGGCGGAGGAGTAGTAGCCGCACAGCCTATTCTTCCCTCCGTGTTCCTGTGTTAACACAGCCAAAGCATATCCATCACATTCATGCACAAACAACACAAAGGCCTTGTCATAATTTGGAGTACCCAGAACCGGTGCAGAGCATAACGCGGTTTTGAGAAGCTCAAATGATCGTTGATGTTCCGATTTCCATGGCAGTGGCAGAGAAATGCCCTTCTTTGTCAAAGCCAACATCAGTTTTATCACTAGCGAAAAGTTCGGGATCCACAACCTACAGTAAGAAGCCATACCTATTAAGGCTCTGACTTCCCTCTGTGCATTTGGAACAGACATGCCAGAAATGTGTTTTATTCTTTCAGGTGTCAATCTTCTCCCCTCCTTTGACAGGAGGTACCCTAAATAGGCGACCTCCTGACAACAATATTGAAATTTTTTGAGCGAAGCTTTATGACCATTTTTTGCTAGATGAACAAGCAACAGTATAGTGCCTTCCTTACAAGCACTTTCAGAGTCTGCAGCCAAAAGCAAATCATCAACATATTGAAGCAGTGTACAAGTAGATGGCAACTCAAGGGTGTCGAGCTGCTCTTTCAAAGCTCTACTATAAATGCTCTTGGACTTTCAGTATACCCTTGAGGTGCCCTAGTGAATGTAAATGAGCGTCCCCCCATGGTGAACGCAAACAAATATCTACTTTCCTTATGTACAGGAATGCTAAAGAAAGCATTTTTTAGATCCACAACTCTAAAGTGCGTAGCCGTAGCAGGGATCATTGTCAATATCGTCGTTACATCAGGCACGATTGGAAATTGTGGGGCGACAACTCTGTTAATAGCACGAAGATCAATTATGAACCGGTATGGGATTGCATTGTCGCCTTTCTTATATAGAGGCAAGATCGGACTGTTACACAAACTACCTGTAATCTCCTCGATCACCCCACGATGCACAAAATTGGAGACAATGCATTTTAAAGCACGCTCGCCCTCAACTGATATTTTATACTGCGGAATGCGTGGTAGTTTAACTCCATGTTTCAAAACTATTTTAACGGGCTCAATCTGTAGTACCCCAACATCATTGTCGTCAACCGCCCATAAACATTCCGGGACAATGCTAAACTCAGGAGGAAAAGGTCGAATCAGAAACTGAGAATTAGGAAGTTGCTGTGGTGAAACCATCCGCCGTACTCCATCAGAGGAACAATGAATCACTGCATTCAATTTCTTTAACAAATTCAACCCCAGCAAATTCTCTCCACAGTTCGAAGTCAGAAGAAAAGGGCAATGGTCTGCAAAGGGACCCAAAGAAACAGACACCGGTGAAGAAACCGGACAGACAATTGGTATACCAGAAAACCCTACGGAAACATTTGTTTGCCCTGACAGTGGAATGTTTGGAACCCGAGAATGATCAATGGAGCACTTCTGTGCTCCAGTGTCTATCAAAAACTGGTGTTTCCTATTCCCCACTAATAATTCAACGTAGGGGCCTCTCTGATTAACGGGAATAGGTGAAGGTTCCAAACCCTGCTTCGGGCAGTCCTAATGAAATAGAGTATCGTCGGAAGGAAGCTTTTCAGAAAGGTAGGCAGCAGAAGGGTGATCAAATATGTTCCTCAAGTCCACACTCGAGGTCTGATTTTCCAGTGAAAAAGGTTGCTGAGGATCTTGCAAAAACTGACCTCTATCAGGGCCCCCAGCTCCAGGGCGGCCCCTAGGTCGTCTACCCATACTCCCAAACGCACTGTTTGACCTTTGTCGAAGGACGGGGCACTGAGCTCGCCAATGATCTAACTGGCGGCAATAAGCACATTGATTAATATTCACAGAACCCAAAGGAGCATTTCCTTTTGGGATATACTGACCTCTGGTCTGTGTCGTGCCTCCTCTGCGGTTTCTAACAATTTGTTGTAATAATACTTTGGTTTTCAAATCTCCCTTCCTCTTTTCTATTCTCTCCTTCTCATTATTAACACGGTTCTCATAATACTGAGCCATGTGCAAAACCTCAGATTGAGATTTTGCCTGCCAAGCGCTCTCAGAGGACATAATCTGTGACTGGATGTCAGGCAACAATCCACGCACAAATTTGTCCACAAACAACCTTTTCCCAGACTCTGTACCCAAATCCTGCCCACTGAAGTCAGAAAATTCCTGCTCGAATCTATTAAAGAATTCGGTGGCGCCTTCAGTTTTCCCTTGAACACAGGCCGTAAGCTTGTCCCAAATAATTATTTTCTCTGGAATTATAGTTTTTAATTTTGCGACAATTCTATCAGGCAAAGTAAGTATTACCTTTGGTGGTTTCTCACCTGCTGGTCTTTCCCCATCAATCCTCATCATATTAGCCCACGTATCTCCCAACCCTGGCACATCGTCTATTGTCCGAACCTGCTTCCATACATCTACGGGTAGGAGTACAGGGAATAGCAAGTCAATATCACTTAAGGTGAACACAGAGGACTGTAAAACGGACTCTATCTCTTTGTAAAACCCCGTCGGGATTTTCCTGATATCGGGAACTGATTGTCTAATAGTGTTCACTTCCTGTCGTGAAAACGGGACGTGAACGAATTGTGATACATAATGTGCAGGGATATCCACAGTGGGTGCACCAGTCCCAGCGTTGGCGGGAATCTCAACCTTTGGGACAAAGGTCGGAGGAACCTCTCTCATAGGCAACTGAGATATAGGTACCTCCGGCCGCTTACTAAGCAACAGAGCCAGGTCGAGCGCTAAGGCAGCCGAAGAAGTGTCGGGCGAAAAAGCCCTTTTACAAATCCCCAACAATTCTATGGGGCAACTAACCTTCTTTCTTACACATTCTTCTTGCAGGTACTGTACCATTACCTGAATTACCTTTCTTTGTATTTCTACGGTATACTGACTATACGTGTCATATACTTCATCTGGCGGAATCAATGAATCCGAGATCCATCGAATCGCATCTTTGGTACAAATTCGTACTTCCTCAGATGCCGATCTACGACATGGAAGGAACCGTTTCTGTACATACATACTATCGTCTTCGTCATCCTCATCTCGTGACTTTTCAAAGTCCTTCCTATACCCAAACAATTTTTCAACATGACCATATACTTTCTGCTCTGTGTCCCTTCAAAGTGCCAAAGCATTTAGATCTCTCACCCCTTGTGGAAGATCTGAATTTTGTAATCTACCCCACATCACACATAAATGAGTCCCCAAACCTTCGATAAAAACTTTTTTCTCGGGAAAACTGTTCAAATTAGATAATGTGGAAAAAACATTAACTTGATCACCTTTCTCCATACAGTGCTTAGCCCATGCAAACAATTCCTGTTTCTTATCTGCAGAAACAGTATTACAAGTGACGATCTTTGATCCTGCACCGTGATCAACTTCAGTCAATACGGGACCACTCGGGAGCGGAGGTGCAGGTAAATTTAATAAAGGTGCAACTATCGGCGCAGGAGGAAGGGGCGGTGCGATAGGTGGAGGAACAACAACTAGAGGAATAGGAACAATAGGTTGTACAGGGGGAACAGGAATAACAGCAGGAACAACAGCAGGAATGGGCAGAGCGCCCAAGAAAGGATCATACGGAGGTGGCGCAGAGGCACCAGGCCTGCGTTCGTTTAACAATTTTTCAATAAATTCTTCGGAAACATGGAAATCTTTAGAGGGGTCCATTTTCTGGATTCCAAGTGAAAAAGCCCTATCCATATTTTTAACTGATTCTGAATGTTTTTCTTTATCATATAACAACGCTTTTTCGGCATTTGTTATATGACGGCGTGCATGTTTATCCCTACTTTTAAGCTGCTGTAACGCTTCTTTTTTCCAATTCTGTAAAACATCAAAGGCTGCAGGTCTAGCCTTCTTTTTTAGCAAGACCGATTCTAGGTATTCACTACGGGAGATCTCAAAACTGCCATTGATTGGCCAATGAAATTCGGAGGCATGTCTGGTCTGTCTTTGCCAAATATCATTAAATACTATACTACCAATGCCATACTTACAGTACATAGTACATGCCGGCGACCCCTCCTGTGGTGCCGGGCGGCTACATTCCAAAGATTGTCGATTGCTGCAGAACAGAGCCCTAAAGCAGCTAGACAATTTCCCAGGCATTTCACAAAAAATTGGTGTTACCTGGTCAATAGTTGTGTCTGCAGATACAATACGCCAAATTCAAATTGTCAGGGTTAAATTAAGAGCCGGGTCACAACTGCACCTGACCAAACCTAAGGAGGACCGTACGGTTTATCAAAGAACTTACCTAACGAATTTTACTTTGTGTTTGGTAGTTTCGACAAATCTGCCCACCTCAAAAATGGACCCTCGTCAAGATGCCGTGTCAGACCACACGACTATCGTCCAACGATCGGATCGTGCAGCGCTGCCGAGGTATCGCGTCTCGTTCGGTCGGGCCCGCAGAATCACACCGTCCGATCCCTGTTCGATAGTCTGCGTCAACCTTCAATGATCCGGCATCAATCTTGAGGGTCCCTGTTCGGGCACCAACTGTGAAAACATAAAAATTAATATGAGGCTAGGAAGCCCAAAAGAAACACACCAACACAGGTTACAAAGGACATACAAGTGCTTTATTAAAAAGCTACAACAGTTACCAAAGTCAATTGACAAACGGATAGCTATTCGGCTCTCAGAGTAACGTAACGAACTTCAACGAGGGTTCGATGCATTAGTAGAGAGACTGTACATTCGGAATACTTGGGCTTTTTTTATATCCTTTATCCAGCCCTTGGCCAACCTCCTCGTGGGTTAACCATTCTTGGGATCAAGCCTAGGGTTCCTTGCCAGGTCAATCCTATAATATATGCGTTTTGATCAGTTCCGCTGATACAGTTGTTCATTTACACATAGGTCAGTGATAGGACAAGGTCTCAGTTTGCGACCCCTACAAGTGGCCTGCAGGCATATTAATTATTCGTGTGTGTGGAGGTCACACGGCCAGAATCTCACTCAGAATGTCATTCAGCCTCCATTTTGATGTTCAGGGTGACTTCCACATTACAAGAGAACCTAAAATGGCGGCTAAATCCAAGATGGCGACTTACATTACTTTTCGTTAAGGTCAAGACCTTGCCGCGGAGTCTATTTACATGATATTTTAGACAACTTGGCGTAGGCCAATACACATTCAATTACTGCGATAGGAGGCATAATATTATTTCAATTCCAACAGGGCAGATGAGCAGAAACAGCAGATGCAAAGAGAAAGAGGTGCTTCCGGAACCGGCGATAGTTCCCCTCAAGTGTCATGGGGGCAGGGAGCATGTTGCGGAGGGAGGCCCCAGCTGAAAAAGCACATCTACCAACAACTGTTTTTTTGCAGAAGCGCGTAACCGTGAGGGAGTTAGAGACGGATGAGGGAAGAGCTCGCTCACACAGATATATAGGGAGTTACATTTAAAGGTATTGTGGTCCCAGGGCCCAGAAGGCCTCCTGCATAATGCAATCTTCACACATCACTCCTCGAAGCCACTGGGAGCTATGGGTGACATTTCAGTGCAGGAGAGATACCATCCCAAGTCGCACACTCCTCTTCTGGGTGCATTGCAGAGGGCGGAGAGTAGAAGGAGGCAGATCTAAATAGAGCCTGCTGTAATAGTGCAGCCTACCCAGAAGTACAGCTGTGCAGAAAATAATCATGGGGAAGGTTGCTTTCCCTGGGAACGATACATTCAATGCTACAATTGATGCAAAGCAGGGAGTTCCTGTGTCGATATTACACTGTATGATATAGGCCAATAAGAACGTTGCAAGCACATATCACTAACGTGCCACTTCATGGTAGTGGATGGGGAAAATAAAAGTATTTTTTTAAAGACCGTAATGGCTGCTCAGTGGCAGATAACGTGTGCAGAGGCACTTATAGCACAGTAATACGCATACTGCAGAAACATTTCTCGTACCTTAAATTTGTGGTAGTGGGTGCGCACATGGATGCACACATTTTGCAATCTATTACTAAAATTTGTACTGGACGTGCTGGCAAGTGACAGTACAGTAGAAGGCTGATTTTCTAATGGTACCTATGAAGTGTTGTGCAGCACAGACCGTGTGAGATGTAACGTCTTGGATGGCATTGGTGGAATTGTGTGTGCTCGTTTACCTGTACCCAATGAGGTGGTGCTGGACAAAAGGTAGTGGAAAGGGAAGAAGGATTGCTACTGCTTTCCTGGGGTGCGGCCCTCGTCGTTATTTGGGAACCGCACATGCCACAATCTGTGCTTTTTACGTGGTTGTCCAATGAACATGGGACTTTTGTGATTATCCAATCAGGTACTGTGGGTGTGGTTCACAGGAAGGGCCGTTGAAACTGCTGTACATTATTTTCTGCGTAGTGAGGCTGCCTGACATGGTGAAAACCATTGTGTTGCCTATAGGTGATGCCTTTCTACTAGATCTGCACAAGTATGCCCTGGAAAAAAAACTTTGATGGCAATTTCGGGTTGGAAGGAGTGGTCGCATTGTGGAACAGTGTCTACGAGCGCATTTTTGGCAACATGGATGCACTTTGCAAAGACCTGGCAAGTTTCGTTA
Organism: Ambystoma mexicanum; assembly: GCF_040938575.1. Lineage (NCBI taxonomy): Eukaryota > Metazoa > Chordata > Amphibia > Caudata > Ambystomatidae > Ambystoma > Ambystoma mexicanum. Next base: position 738,693,868 of record NC_090923.1, on the reverse strand, counting down.
GAGGCAAGGTTATCGTGACCCACTACGGCGGCATGCACATGGGTTACATGTCTTGTTTAGGCTTGTTCTGTCGACTAAAGAGGTTGCTAAAGCTAGTGACGAGGCTTTTTTCCCACGGCCAAGGTGCTGTTCTCATCGATAACACCACGAAGAGTGTGGCCCACTGCTCATGGATGTTGTTCCGAGCCAGATGCAGCAAGGTGTCTCATCAAAAGAAGCATGCATACTTTTTTGCCGCTGCTGGGATGTTCTTCTGCAAAAATTACCTCATTAGTTGTGGAAATGCAGAATTTTTCCAACCAGATGGCATTTCTTTGTCGCCCATTGGTAAGGCTGTTTTGTTTGCCCATCTACAAGTGCAGTGAAGAGTTTACTGTAACAATGTCCACACAAGAAAACAGAAAGGTAAAGAAAAAATGAAAAGAAGGTGTTCCTCTAGAATCATCTAAAATACAAAAAATAACAACACTCTTTTAAGAGCCGCCCCTTATAACAACCTTACCTTACCCTGGTTGCACGTTATGCCCCCACGCTTGCACGCAGCACAAACGCCACATACGGGGATTTGCAGGATGGCAGCGATGGAAATGGGACTATGGAGCCACAGGGATTGCGCAGTAACATTTCTGGGCATGCTGTGTACGCAGAGGACAGATGTACAGAACTGATACTGTTACATGGAGAGCATTTCAATTTCATTGGTGGAAGCGTGTGGAACATTTTAACAGTACGCATTGACGGAATGCTGCAAAGAACAAAGTGGAAATGGAAAAAGGAATGTTTGTGCTTCATTTGGAAAAGGGCGTCACCGTCCTTGGGTACACGCACATGCGTATACTCCCTTTTTCTGGAAGATACCAATGACATTGCGACACTATCGATGCTGCGGGTGTGGCTGCCACCAAGGCCCGTTCATAAGTTTCGCCACTAGTGTGCTTAGCTAGGCAGAGTGACATGGCTGGTACTAGTTGCAGACGCACTCTAGGTGAGCAGATGTGGTGCACCATTACTTGCAGGGCAAACCTATGTGCCCTACTCCGCTGCTCAGAAAAGGGGCAAAGACATTACACTGTGCCTTTTGGACGGATTGTTGTGTCCATTTTTCACCCGGAAAGTAGCCGTACATTGTTCGCAAACATGCATGCATGTGCAATGGGACATAGCGATGTGTTTGTAAGCCTGCCCTTTCCAAAAAACACTGCATACATTGCTCAACCCTATGCTTTGCCGCTGTCGGAGAGTCCGCCTCCTGTCCCCGAAATGAGGGCCCACGCGCACCGTCAGTGTGGTCGCTGGTCACGTTGGCACTGTTGTCATGACGCAGCTCGAAAGGCGCATCCGGGGACTTTGAGAATGGCGGCTATGGAAATGGGCCCTTACAGTCACAGGGATTGCGCAACTATGTTTGTGGCCGCGGTGTGTACGCAGAGGGCTGTTGTAAACAACTAATACTGTGACATGGAGAGCTCGTCAATGTTATTGGTGTAAGCGTTTGCAACCTTTTATGCGTACGCAATGTCGCTGTACTGCAAAGAAGACACTGCAAAGGGAATAAGTAATGTTTCAGCTTCATTCGGACAAGGCTGTCGCCGTACTTGGGTAAACACATGTGCGTATACTCCCTTTTTGTGCAAGCTGCCTATGACATTGGGACAATGGGGACTGTTGCTGCTGCGGGTGTGGGTGACGGGAAGGGACATTCATAATTTTCTCCACTACGTGCGTATTGAGCCACAGTGAAATGGTTGCTGGTAGTTGCAGACGTACTGTAGGACACCACGTTTAGCCATTCCACCATTGCGAAAAGTGAAATACACCCAATTTCTTCTAGAAATGGTTTCAAGAGACACACTTTTACCCTAGCCTACCCAGGCCTGTCATATGCATTTCTGACGTACTGCTCAAGAACATTCAGAGGCCCCCCGCAGTGCTTGTGTACCGTGTGCGGTTTGACTGATTGTGTAGGAAACGGAGTGATATCTTATGAAAGTCGCTAATGCACTTTGCACCAACCCCCACCAGTGTATGTGTATCTTGTGAGGTCTGAGTGACTGTGTAGGAAAGTCAGTGATGTGTTCTTTGAGCCTCAATGCAAGTTTCACAAACGCCAATACTGTATGTGTTCTTTGTGAGATCGCATTGCCTGTTTAGGAAACTGAGTGATATGTTTTATTTACTTTTTTATTTATTTATTTGGATTTGTAAAGCACACTAGCAGCCCAAGGGCATCGAGGCACTCTTGCATGACATTGGGCTTCATTACGACTCAGGCGGTAAGTGAACAACAATGCCGGTAAAGGATTACCGGCATCACTTACCGCTGCGGCCGATTAGGACACGATTATCCGCTAATAGTGGCACCGTAATTAACGGTGCTGTTAATAGCGCAGGAGCGCGGGCACGCGACCATCCATGCCGCAAATACCCGCATGGCACAAACAGGGGAACATCACAAGTCAGGCGGACATGCAAACAATGCCCTTCTGAAGCCCGAAAAGTACCTTACCAGCATGGAGCTAATTCCGGCATCGCGGACCACCCGTAAACGGCCATGGGCAGTGTTCCCAAATGCCACAGATGCACACAATCAGCACAGGTGGAAGCAATACAGACTGGGCTAGCACAAAAGGAGCACACCCCACCCCTTCCCACACCCAGTGACACTCCACAATGATTCCAATACTACTAGCAATGCTGCGGCTGGAGGACGTGATTGCTGTGGAACTGCTGCAACAACAACAACAACAACAACAACTGGCAGCACAGAGGAGACGCAGGAGGAGAAGGAGGGTGAGGAAGGGGCCCGCATGCCCCACCAGTGCAGCCAGTGCCTCCACACAGGCAGCCCCCAATCCCTTGCATCCGAGCCAGTCCATTCAACCTAACCCCTGAGCAGATCCACACCCTGTACCATCTGGACCGGGACACCATCACCACCGTTGTGGATATGATACAGGACGACATTGTCAGCCTGAATGAATCACGCACCGCCATGCCACCCCTACTGAAGGTTGTGTCTGTGCTCCACTTCCTGGCCACAGGCACCTACCAGCACACAGTGGGGCACATGCATGGCATATCACAACCATTATTCTCACGTACGCTGAACCAAGTGCTTGATGCCCTCCTGAAGGACACAGGCGACCAAATTTACTTACCACGTTCTGCCCAGTTGGTTTCCATTCACTGGCTGGTATCCCTGGTTGCATTGGCGCCATCGACTGCACCCATGTGGAATTGGTGGTCCCACATGCCATGGAGGAGCGTACCACAACCGTAAGCTATACCACTCAATCAAGGTGCAAATGGTATGTGACTCAAACAAGATCATCATGCATTGCTGTGCCCGATACCCCGGATCAACCCATGATTCAATGGTCCTGCGGAACTCCACGATACCACGCTACATGGAGCGACATGCAGGGCAGAGATCCTGGCTCCTCGGTGAGTCGCATGTTAGGCCCCTGTAAATGTGATGTGGGTAGGTGATTGGGGTAGAGATGCATACTTCAACTGGCTGAGATGGGGGGGATGCATACTTCACCTGGCTGATATGGGGGGGGGGGAGATGCATACTTCACCTGGCTGAGATGGGGGGGGGAGATGCATACTTCACCTGACTGATATGGGGGGGAGAGATGCATACTTAACCTGGCTGAGATGGGGGGGAGATGCATACTTCACCTGGCTGCGAGTGCCCGAGAGAATGGACCATGCTTATACCCCAAAGCAGCCCAGACTGGACCTGACACCTGACCACATAATGAAAGATGAAAGCTGCCTATCATGTAAATGATGCAGTGTCACAACCATTCCATAGCCATCTACATGTGCACTGTACCTAATCAGACCGCATCCCCCTCAACACAATGCAGCTACAAGCAATTACTATGGCCAATACACAGCACACAATACCATCAACTGAAAGGACAGTACCCCATTACTGCGTACATAGGAGTCACATGAGGGCCAAATACATTAATGCACCACTACACTGACACAGAGGTCCAACAAAAGTGCATTTCACCATTTGTTTTGCACAGTGACATCATCATGAGGCTGACATCAACGGTGCCAGGATGAAAGCATACAAATTACGGGACATCAGCCAGATCATGGAAACAACCGGCGTGGACTAACACAGTGCATGAGCACTCACAAGGAACTGGACCCCCGTGCGCCCACTAGTCGATGGCAAGCACACCAGTCCATAAGAGGAATACACACATAGCAGTCATATCGTGTGTCTCCATTCTGGTGGGGCACTCCTTTACCGCCATGAGAAGGTGGCCAAGATCGTCATGGCATGTGTCATGCTACACAATATGTGCATCAGACGGAATGTGCCCCTGCCCCCTGATGCAGAACTGCAACCACCTGACAATGAGGATGAGGAGGGTGGGGATGGGGCAGCACCTCAGGGAGGCAGTGATGCATAGGAGGGACGTGCCAATGCGTCAGACTCTGATTAACCAATGTTTCTAGTACACATGGATGTGGAGTGTGACATGGATGTGGCACTCGGGGCACTGGGTGTGTCAGGGACATGGACACTGTAGACTGTCCACCAATAAAGCACACGTACGCAATAAGCAATGTCCACACATGTGAATCATGAGTCACCAAAATGTGTATTAAAGAACCATAACAAAGTGAACAAGCCCTCCACCCCACACTCCCTCTCCCCTCTCCCCCCTCAACTCCCCCACACACCCTCTCCCCCCTCCCCCCTGAACTCCCCCACACACCCTCTCCCCCCTCCCCCCTGAACTCCCCCACACACCCTCTCCCCCCTGAACTCCCCCACACACCCTCTCCCCTCATCCCCCCTTGACTTCCCAACACATGGTGTGCAGTAGCGCGCACCAGTAGTCCACATGGCACCAGTATGCGTGGCTGTGCCTACTGCCCTCCCCCTCTTCCAGCACCAGGTGCCCCCCTGTCCGATCTGCGCAGGTTCCTGCCAGACCGACGCACAGGGCGGGTCCTAGTAGAGCTGGCATTTGATGATGGTCCAGATTGTCCTGGCAACTGTGGTGGATGCATGTCCCGCATTGCTGCCACAATTTCCGAGAGGACATGGCGCACTGCTGCAAGTTCTGCGCAAATGTCCTTTGAGGTGAACTCAATGGCTGTTTTTAGGGATGCAGCACAATCCCTAATGTCATCCCTTGCACGGGTACATTCGGTAATATGCTGCGTCAACCACCCTGTGAGTTCCTCCTGGCGCCTCTGTATAGCCATGATCCCCTCTTGGGTGGTTGTCACTGGGGTGGAAGTGTGAGGCGTTTCCACCATGATTTGGTCATCAGGCACAGTTGGTGTGGGGCTGAAACTTGCCGGCCATGAATCTCCAGGTGACATCCCGTGCATGCTGCCGTCCACCACGCTACATGGGGATAGTTGGAGTGAGTGCAGGGGGCCTGTGGCGGGTGTTGCGCATGCAGCTGTACGTCGCCCTTGTCGTCCGATATGGCTGCTGTGGCAGCTGTCTCACCGACTGTGCTGCTGGCAGCCGGTGGTGTGCCCTCTGCCAATGCCTCCGGGGTGATGGTGGCTGGTGTGGGTGTTTTTGTGGGGGCCGTGGTGCACATTTCATGGCCTTCCGAGGTGGTGCAGGTCGGCCTCTGCCCCTTGTGGTTGAGGGGCAGTGTTCTCCCTCCTCGGCCCTGGCCTTCTTCTGTGGTGTGGCATCTTTCTCCCTGGTGTCCTCATCACCGCTGTCAGAATGTGTGCCTGTGAGGGACCAAAGGAGGGAGAGGGTTATTGATGGGTCTACGGGCATCGGGCATGCATTGGGGTGACTTCATTGATATGGAATGGTAGATGATTGACATTGGGGGGAGTGACATACGGGTTGCCTCACTCTTGGGTGGGTGATGCATGGAGGCGTCTGGGTTGCAACACATATGGGGTGCATTATGCATGTGGACAAGGTGATGCTCTGCACTGCCTGTAGGCAGTCTTGTACTTATGTGTCTGGTGGACCCTGCTCTACATCATTTCACTGTCAGTTCAGGTGGACATCATCGTGGTGGTATTAGCATTGTTTAATTTGAGACACCTACCTGCATCGGCTGATGACGGGGCTCCTCGCTCCATGTCCCCGACTCCCTCTATTGCCTCGGTGCCTATGGTGGTGGCGCATATCTCCTCCCATGGTTGCAGTTTTATGGGGGACTCCGCACCTCCGCCTGTCGCCATCCCAAGGTTGTGGTTGGCGGAGAGTATGCTCCGCACATGTAGATGTAGGTCATCCCAGCGCTTACGGCATTGTTTGGGTGTGTGGGATGTGGTGCCAAAGGCACTGACTCTCTGGGCGACCTCTGCCCAAATCTGCTTTTTTCGCTGCAGTGCTGGACGGGCCATGTCGTTTGAGAACACCATCTGCATGTTCCTGCAGTGTCTCTGCTAACATGGTGAGCTCTTCTCTGGAGAAGCGCTCCTTGCGCAGGCGATCTCCCGTTTTTTTCACTGCTTTTGGCATCGTAAATTGCAACAGGTAGTGGTAGAGGTGTGTTGGAGTTCTGGGAGTCAGATGGCTCCTGGTTGTGGTGGAAGGCAATGAATTGTGTTTTTAAAGATGACCGCCAAGCTCTTTCCCGTTCCTGTGCGATGACGCTACTTCCGGTTCCGCGTATTTACGGTCACCTCTAATAGCGGTTACCGCTATTAGAGGTGACCGCTTTTAGTGGTCACCGCTAATGGCGATGGCTTGGATGCCGGAGGAGCTATTTCCACTACAGATGGTGCCGGAAAGGGGGATTTTTCGGACTTTTTCAGCATGGCGGTGAGGCCATTACCGGCATGGCGCAAAGCTCGTGCCTGTGAACTCGTAATGGGCTGCTTTTAGCGGTCTATTGTCAGTACGGACACAGTAATTGCGCCATGCCGGTAATGACCGGTACTTACCACCCATTGGGCCTCATTCCGAGTATGGCGGTAAGGGATAGCGGCCACCGCTAACGAGAGCGGTGGCGGTAATCCCTTACCGCCATACTCCGAGTTCCCTTTGCGCCATGGAGGTTTTAACACCTGCTTTTAGCAGGTGTTAAAAACCCTGGCGCTAAGGGACCTTGATGTTAATTACGCCACCGTAATTTACGGTGGCGTAATTAACACCTTCCCCACTCCCATTATGCCCTATGGGGCAAGAATGGGAATGGGGAAGGGTAAATGGGGATTGGGGAATTACCGCCCCGCCAACCTTGGAATGGGGCGGTAATTCCGCCATCCACCAAGGCGCTGCCGGTCCGGGTACGGCGTCAACCAAGGCGTTAATAGCGCCATTGGTTAGCGCCGTACTCGGAATGAGGCCCATTGTCTTAGTTACATGAACTTGTCTTAATTACATAGGGCTACTTGGCTCTTGCTTACAGTGATATAGGGCCTCATTCCCAGGCTGGAGGTAAGGGTTAACGGTCACCGTTAATGGCAACGGTGACCGTTAACACTTACCACCATATTCCGAGTTCCCATTTGCGGGTTGGCATTTAACGCCTGCTTTTAGCAGGCGTTAAAAATCCAACCCGCAAAGGGACCTTGGAGTAAATTACGGCACTGTAATTTACCGTGCCGTAATTTACTCCTTCCCCATTCCCATTGAGCCCTATGGGGGCAGGAATGGGGATGGGGAACCGGTATGGTGAATGGGGAATTACCGGTCCCTCCAACCTTGGAATGGACCGGTAATTACTCCATTCACCATGCCGGATTTCCATGGAGTAAATAGCTCCAGGGTTGCTTACCATGGTGCTCTTTACTCCATGGATAGCGCCAGCCTCGGAATGAGGCCCATAATCTTATAAAGACCTTATACACAATCCAATGCTTAAATCAATCCGAGCAAACAAGAATACAATCAATGTACAAACGAAAAGCAAATTTAAAGCATAACCTGTCCTAACAAAGAAACTCCTGCTCACGGACCTCCTTCTTCCTCTCCATCAAAGAAACATTGGATTATGAAACCCATTCCATTCAACCAGTACAAAAAGCATTCACAAATTGTCTGGTGAAATTATAAAAGAAACTGCCAAATTATAAATAGGATAATCAACACAAGCGTACTTTTCACCTCTTGAAGGTGCACACTTTGTGGTGAAACACGTGTAGAGGATTTTTTCTTGAATACCTAAGGATTCTTTTCTGGAATGATTTTGATGTAGATGTGTCATAATGTTTAATTACACATTGTGCCAAAATGACATAGTTCTGCTTGTTTGGCAGTAGTTGGTGAGGGTGTCAAATGTAGCTCCTGCTAACTGTTGAGTGTTAAGCTAGGCAGGCCCTTCTGTGCTACAAGTAGCATCTACATTGCTCCCAGCTCCCCTGATTTTGGAACCCTGTATTTTATGTTTGCTCAAATTTTGGCCCCATTTATCTGATGCTTACTTATTTCAATGTAACATTACGGTTTGCAACACCAAGTATACTTGTTTTTTGTTAAAAAGTGTAGGCTTTGTTAGGCCTCTACAAAACAAAATCTGTTTGATGTTCAGGTACTCTTCGCTATTTAAAAAGTTACTGCATTTACCTACTGAGTACACTATTATCACTTTCTTTACTTGCTTGTCTTTACTCAATGACATGTCGGTTGTTTTACCAAGACCTATTAAAATGGTTAATTCGTACAGAAGTAATACATGTGTTGTGAACTCATACATTGTTCACTAGGTTTTATCCAGTTCTACACATCCAAAGTGAATGGTGAATTACATTGTTGTTATTGATATGTTTCAAGAGGAAATTGTGTTCTGCTGATGAAGAACCTGGTGACACTATTTTTGGACGCACTTCGTTGTGCGCATGTGCGTGGGTGTACTATGCACACTGTTGCCAATTTTCTATGGACAACTAGTGCGCAATACGTGCGCCGACCATTTTGGGAAGATGCTGGCTAGTTATAGGGTGCACCAGGTGGGATGCATATTTGCATACATATCTGTAGGATGTGGGTGCATGCCCCGACCACATTAACGTTCCTTCGCATATGCTGCAGTGTTGATGTTACCAGGACACAGAGGCACATATACACATGCCTGTACTTTCAATACGCACAAACGTCCGTTCCCACATGAATTGCTAGGTGGTGGACAACATGTAGCCATGCGGAGCCTGCTACCGTCGTAAGGATGCGCACATGTGATTGTGGGTATTCCGTAGGATACTTATCTTTTGCTTAATTGCAAGCATTGCAAGGACGACTGTGTGCCGCTGAGTTTGAACGCCATTTCAGGAAAAAAGCATATCACCCAAACACTAGCAAGGCTATTATTATTAATGTTCACTTTTGCACATTCCTACTACCCATTAGGGAAGGGAAGGGGTAGCACAATTCATACTTACTGTGGGGAAATGCGGATTTGCAGAACTTGGTTGTTAGGGAAGGAAGAAATTGCTGGGTCACGTCTGCCATGACACAATTTCTTAGGGGATAGCAGTCTGCGACATGGGGAAGGAGTATAAGTGCAGGTGTGCCACAACCATTTCATTTTGTCCAAAACATTTGTTTGTGCACAACTTGTAAGGGGGCACAATTGCTCCCCATTATTTTCACTTTGCCTTCCAGCCTCTCCTTTTTGCTATTTGCACAGTTTCTTTCCTTTGCTATGCGCAAATGGTGCTGTACAAGGATAGCGGCTTCTATTGACTTACTTTCCTTTCTAATATGTATTCTTACAGAAAACAGAATATGTTTGCTGTACATGCAGGAATATATAGTACATAATGTACGCTTCATACTACAGTGCATACAAATGGTGTTACTGTAGAAAGTCATTCTGCTATGGGGGACATTTCTTTCCTGCAACTCGAAGGTTCTTGGCATTACTGCGTTACAAATAGACACGTTATACAAATGTACTATTGCATACTGCAGCACCTGTGTAATCATTAGATACGGTTCTGCTTCCTTACATACATTGTACCAAAGTTTTCCTCTAAGCTCTTGCCAGTCGTTACTCTGCCCGTTACTTCTTTGTTCCCCTGTACAGTACCAGTGCGGTACGATTGGTGAAGGCAGACGTTAATTTTGTTGTTGATGCATTCCCTCATGGTGTCCTCCCAATAACTTTCTCCTGTTTGCTTTGTACGTACACAATTTCTACACCTACTTTGATTGATTGGGAGGGATATGGACCGGAGGAACGATCTTGGGAAGATTCAGTTGATGTACATGCCCCCCGTTTAGTGGCTAAGTTTCATGCAAAAAACCCACACAAGATAGGCCCAGAGACTGGGCATTAGGAGGGGGGTACTGTCAGGTTTCCTTCTCTTATTCAAGTTTCCTTTTTATTATTATCCTTTTCAGATTAGCTTTGTGTGGGTGGGAAGTTTTCCATTATAGTTGGTTAGGCCTTAACTTGTTGATTCAGAATCCTGGTTCTGACCCAAGGCAAGATGGAGCCTCACAGTGACAGCTCTGATTGGCTAGAAGACAATGCTGAACAACAATGAACATTCTAAACTGTCACTCTGTGCCTTTCATCATCAAAACCCCATCTGAGAGGACGTGTTCAGTGGCTGCTCCTGCTTTAGTATTAGGCCTGGTGGATTTTATCCTTCAGATCTCAGCAGTTGAGCGGCTACTTTCTTGGGGGTTCAGGAGAAGTCTTCAGCTGGCAGGAATTCGTTTTGAAGATAGGAAAAGCAGGAAATCTTTGTGAATTCGCTCAGGAGATAAGTGACTTTATTTCTACTGTAAATCTGTTCATCTTAATAACATTCTCCTTGAAAATTTGTTAAAAGTAGTGTTTCTACTAAAACTATTGAAATATCGGAGTGCGTTTGTGTTTCCAGTGCGGTGTTCCTTAGCGCGAGATTTTGACTGTCGCGTGCGTATTCAAGTGAGCGCGTGCTTTCTAGCGTGTGTATTCCGAGCGCGAGTAGAGGTTGGTCTCGTGCCATTTTAAACGCGCGTGTGTTTTATTGCGCGGGTGATCCTTTGCACGAAAAGCTATACGCTGTGTGAGAACTACAAAGCGCGTGTGAAATACAAAGCGCGTGTGAAATACAAAGCGCGTGTGAAATACAAAGCGCGTGTGATTTTTAGCGCGGGTGTACAAAGCGCGTGTGAAATACTAAGCGCGTGTGAAATACAAAGCGCGTGTGATTTTTAGCGCGGGTGTACAAAGCGCGAGAATCTGTTTGTCGCGTGCCATGTGAGTGCGCGTGTGTTTTTTCCATCGCGAGTGATTTTGCGCGTGAGAATCACTTCGTTGCGTTTGAACTCAATAGCGCGGGTGTTCTTATTTCGCGTGTCTCGCAGGAGAACATTATTGCGCGTGTGGACTATTGCGCGTGTGAATTATTGCGCGTGTGGACTATTGCGCGTGTGATTTTTTGCGCGTGTGGATTATTTTGATCGCGCGTCTTCATCCGTTTGCGCGTGTTCTTCAACCAGGAAGATTTCTATGTGAAGTTCATCGATAATTTTAATGGAAATAACCTGCGTGTGCAGTTAGCACGTGTTTCCTCTTTCTTCAAGGATTCAAAGACTCAAGATAATTATAAATAGTTTGAAAAGTTTTGAAATGACAAGAAAGAACATTTTAAAGACAATCTAATTGAACTACCAGTGCATGTTGGAAAAAAGACAAACAAAGAACTAAGACTTCCAGTTTTGCCTAATGTAAGAAGTTGCTGGGAATTTCAAATATCGCAAGTAAGAGAGATTTTCAGCTTCTTAACCGCTTCTCTAAGAAATTTCAAGAGAAGAACCAGGTAGGATTCTCAATTATTAGTTAAGGATTAATGTCTTCCCATTCATAAGGTTAAGTAAGTGAATTAAGGAAGTGTATATGTTATTCTTTATCCTCTGCAGGTTCAGCACTGATTAGCCTTGACGCAGTCTGCCTGGTGTTGTTTTGTTGTCCCATTCCCCCTTTCCCTTTGGGGTGTAGTTTACAGAGCTGTATTGAAAACTAGTTCTGGGAAATACATCTCAGGGGGATTGTCGGGGGTTCAGCAGCTTCCGCGGATACAGGAGCTCTCAGCCTGACAGAATGAAAGGCCAATAATTTAGTCCGCCCGAGCTGTCATGAACCCCGACGAATCCATGGAGATGTTAGGATCTTTGATTAGGGAGTTACGGGAGGAGTTGAAAATTTCTCGGGAAGAAAATGCCTTACTTAGTCAAAAGGTAGATGACTTAAGTGTTAAAGTTACACAAATTCAACAGAGGGGAGAAAGGAGAGAGGATGAGGTTTCAGGGGGCGCAGGTTCTCCACCTGAGTTAGAAAGAGAAGATCAGTTACCACACATACAACGGGCGCCTTCAGTGGCAGAAGGGGTAAGGAGTATAATTATGCCAGTTCCTTTGGCGCCCCCAGAACGTTATCATGGGGATTCCAAGAGATTTAGGGTGTTCTTAACACAATGTGAATTACATTTTATGAGTAGACCAGAATTATTTCCATCGGATGCTTCTAAGATAACATTTATGTTGTCATATCTTTCTGGGGAGGCATCTGCTTGGGCTGGGTTGTTGGTGAGTCAAAAGAGTGCGGTTTTAGAAAATTATACCAGTTTTTTAGAGATATTCCGAAAAATGTTTGATAGAAGACAGTTATCTCTGGAAGTAGATGGTGAACTTTTAGAATTAAAACAAGGTAATAGAGACTTGATTGCTTATATAACACAATTTAAGTCCCTTGTGTTAGAAAGCAAGTGGCCCGAGGTTAAACAGGCCTCGTTGTTTTATCGGGGCCTTAGAGATGAGTTAAAGGATGCTTTGTCTGGAGTAGTTGGACGCCCTCCTACTTGTGAAGGTCTGATTGATTTGGTTATTCAATTGGACTTCCGTTTGAGTGAAAGGAAGGCAGAGAGACGTCATGGTCAGAGTGATGTAAAGTCTATACTTAGAGTAGATAGACCTAAAATAGAGAGTAAACCCAAAGGGAATAATTCATCTCCAAGAATCAGAGGCCCGTTAACAGTGGAGGAAAAGACTAGGAGGAGAGATAATAATCTTTGTTTATACTGTGGAAGAGGTGGGCACTTTTTAGGAAACTGTCCTTACACTCCCAAGAAGACTTCTTCCTCAGCAATCAAGGTACTACAGATCGCTAATACGGTGCAGACAGCGGTTCCTCATATAACCATAAATGTATCCTTATTTTTTGATTTGGAGTGTAAGGGAAATGGTCCTGTAATGATTGACTCGGGTGCGACTGGGAATTTCATGGATTGGGGTCTGGCCAAATCGTTGGGAATTCCAATTATTCTGAAGGAGGTTGTAGAGCAGGCTAGGGCTGTTGATGGTACATGTTTATCTTCTGGTCCTATTACTCATAGAACTGGTTCTTTAACTTTGGAGTTATCAGGAGGTCACAAAGAGATAATTTCGTTTGAGTTAATTGATGCCCCTTTGTTGAAGATTATCTTGGGCATGCCTTGGCTTACTCTCCATAATCCCCTAATTGATTGGAGTGCTAGGACAATTGACATGCAATCCGATTTTTGTAAAGAGAATTGCTTTTCAGGAAGTCTCTTAGAGGAAGAGGTAAAACAAAGTAATTCCGTGTCTAGTTTTCTGGCTGAGACTGGAATTGGAGGTCATGATGTGGGAGCTGTAGTGGGTCAACTTCCCCAGTGTTACAAAGATTTCTGGGACGTATTTGATGAGAAAGTGGCAGGAGAATTACCACCCCATAGATCCTTTGATTGTAAAATTGAACTGGAGCCAGGAACAATTTTGCCTAGTAGTAGGGTATATGCTCTTACTGAGAAAGAGAATGATTATTTAAAAGAATATTTGTCAGAAAATTTGGCCAAAGGATTTATTCGTCATTCTAAGTCACCTGCAGCCTCTCCTTTATTTTTTGTACCAAAACCGGATGGCTCGCTTAGAACTTGCATAGATTATTGAGCAGTTAACAAAGTCACTATTAAGAACCGGTATCCTCTTCCTCTCATCTCAGAAATGCTTAATCAAATACAAGGAGCAAATATTTTCTCAAAATTAGATCTGAGAGGAGCTTACCATCTTGTACGTGTGCAGGAAGGGGACGAATGGAAGACAGCGTTTAAGACCAGATTTGGGCTGTTTGAATATCAAGTTATGCCATTCGGTCTATGTAATGCTCCAGCGGCTTTCCAATTTTTCATTGATGAGGTTTTTAGAGAATACTTGGATATTTTTGTTGTCGTTTATATCGATGATATTTTGATTTTCTCTTCTGACCTAGATCAACATCAGAAACATGTGCGCTTGGTGTTACAAAAGTTGCGAGAAAATCATTTGTTTGCCAAATTGGAAAAAAGTCAATTCCATACCGATTCTGTGGAGTTTTTAGGTTTTATAATTTCACCTAAGGGTTTAGAAATGAATCCTAAAAAAGTGCAAGCCGTTCTTGAATGGCCCCCTCCTACTAAGGTTAAGGAAATACAAAGTTTCTTAGGATTTGCCAATTTTTATAGGAGATTTATAGAAGGTTTTTCTCGGCTGGTTGCTCCTATAACGAGGCTATTGAAAAAAGGAGTGAAATTTGACTGGGACCTTGAAGCAGAAAAGGCTTTTCAAGAGTTAAAACAAAGCTTTACTTCTAGTCCAATTCTAATTCATCCAGATCTTTCCAAACCTTTTTTTTTGGAGGCGGACGCTTCAAATTTAGCGTTGGGGGCGGTGCTTTCTCAAAGGAATGAAACTACTGGTCAAATACATCCAGTTGCATTCTTTTCTAGAAAGTTTTCTGCTGCTGAAGTGAACTACACAATTGCTGATCGGGAACTGTTAGCAAAAAAGTCCGCTTTTGAAGAATGGAGACATTTTCTTAAAGGAGCAAGACATACAGTAACGGTCCTTACTGATCATCGAAATTTATTGTTTTTAAAATCTGCAAGAACTTTGTCTCCACGCCAACTTCGTTGGTCTTTGTTCTTTGCAGATTATGATTTCATTGTGACTTTTAAACCCGGAAGTCAAAACAAAAAAGCTGATGCGTTATCTCGCCAATTTCCTGGAAGTGAAGACAAAGAGATTATAGAACCAGAACCTATAATTGCTCCAGAATGTTTTTTGTTAGCTGGAGCCATTAAAGAAATTGATTTTTTGAATGAAGTTCGTCAAAATATGTCCTTGCAGAAGATGGAGGAGTGGGTGAGACTGGATCCAGCTAGAAAGTTGAAAGACAATCTTCCTTTTTTTGATAACAAGCTTTATGTACCTACTGATGAGTTGAGAGAAAAGGTTTTGAGAAATTGTCATGAATCCATTTTAGCAGGACATCCTGGGTTCAGAAAAACTCTGGAACTGGTTCGAAGGAATTTTTGGTGGGAAAAAATTCACCGAGACACCTTGAATTTTGTTAAAACTTGTGTAGTCTGTGCACAAGAGAAAAGTCAAGTTGGGAAGCCGCATGGTTTATTGGAGCCATTACCTGTTCCTCCTCGTCCTTGGCACACAATTTCTATGGATTTCATAGTTGATCTCCCTCAAGATAAGGGTTGTACTACCATTCTTGTTGTGGTCGATCTTCTTACTAAAGAAGCACATTTTTTACCAATAGAGGGAGAGGTTACCGCGGAAAAACTGGCTCATAGTTTTTTGCAAGGTGTAGTGAGACTACATG
This sequence comes from Ambystoma mexicanum, assembly GCF_040938575.1. Taxonomy (NCBI): domain Eukaryota; kingdom Metazoa; phylum Chordata; class Amphibia; order Caudata; family Ambystomatidae; genus Ambystoma; species Ambystoma mexicanum. Next base: position 738,678,296 of record NC_090923.1, on the reverse strand, counting down.
GACTCCCAAGTCAAGTTATCTCTGACAGGGGATCTCAATTTATTTCAAAATTCTGGAGGGCCTTCTGTAAGAAACTTGGAGTGGAAGTTAGTTTGACTTCTGGGTATCATCCGGAAAGTAATGGACAAGTGGAGAGAGTAAATCAAGAATTGGAGAAGTTTTTAAGGTGTTATTTACAAGCTAGAGAGGAATGGGTGGATTTGGTGTGGTTGGCAGAATTCTCTTACAACAATTGTGGAAAAGATGCTACTTCTATGTCCCCTTTCTTGTTGTGTCATGGGTTTCATCCTCGTTTTCTGAGTTTTGAGGTGTTGGAGGAAGATTCAGGGAATCCTAGAGTGGAAGATCGTTTGTTGATAATGAAAAATAACTTGGATAGAGCAAAAAAGGTTCTGGGAGAAAATAAGTTGAAATATAAGAGATATGCCGATTTGAGAAGAAAAACTGGACCTGAATATAAGGTGGGAGACTTAGTTTGGCTTTCTACCCGATACCTGAAAATTAAGGGGAAGAATAAGTTCAGTCCAAGATTTGTGGGCCCTTTTGAGGTAGAGAAAATTATCAACCCTGTGGCAGTACGATTGAAATTACCCAAGCAGTTGAAGGTACATCCTACTTTTCATGTTAGTCTTTTAAAACCAGTTTGTTCAGGAACTAGATTCAGAACACCACCTTCCCCTGTGATTTTGGAGGATTCATCTGAGGAATTTGTGGTTAAACAAATTTTGGATTCTAGGAAAGTGAGGGGAAGGTTGCAGTATTTGATTGATTGGGAGGGATATGGACCGGAGGAACGATCTTGGGAAGATTCAGTTGATGTACATGCCCCCCGTTTAGTGGCTAAGTTTCATGCAAAAAACCCACACAAGATAGGCCCAGAGACTGGGCATTAGGAGGGGGGTACTGTCAGGTTTCCTTCTCTTATTCAAGTTTCCTTTTTATTATTATCCTTTTCAGATTAGCTTTGTGTGGGTGGGAAGTTTTCCATTATAGTTGGTTAGGCCTTAACTTGTTGATTCAGAATCCTGGTTCTGACCCAAGGCAAGATGGAGCCTCACAGTGACAGCTCTGATTGGCTAGAAGACAATGCTGAACAACAATGAACATTCTAAACTGTCACTCTGTGCCTTTCATCATCAAAACCCCATCTGAGAGGACGTGTTCAGTGGCTGCTCCTGCTTTAGTATTAGGCCTGGTGGATTTTATCCTTCAGATCTCAGCAGTTGAGCGGCTACTTTCTTGGGGGTTCAGGAGAAGTCTTCAGCTGGCAGGAATTCGTTTTGAAGATAGGAAAAGCAGGAAATCTTTGTGAATTCGCTCAGGAGATAAGTGACTTTATTTCTACTGTAAATCTGTTCATCTTAATAACATTCTCCTTGAAAATTCGTTAAAAGTAGTGTTTCTACTAAAACTATTGAAATATCGGAGTGCGCTTGTGTTTCCAGTGCGGTGTTCCTTAGCGCAAGATTTTGACTGTCGCGTGCGTATTCAAGTGAGCGCGTGCTTTCTAGCGTGTGTATTCCGAGTGCGAGTAGAGGTTGGTCTCGTGCCATTTTAAACGCGCGTGTGTTTTATTGCGCGGGTGATCCTTTGCGCGAAAAGCTATACGCTGCGTGAGAACTACAAAGCGCGTGTGAAATACAAAGCGCGTGTGAAATACAAAGCGCGTGTGAAATACAAAGCGCGTGTGATTTTTAGCGCGGGTGTACAAAGCGCGTGTGAAATACTAAGCGCATGTGAAATACAAAGCGCGTGTGATTTTTAGCGCGGGTGTACAAAGCGCGTGTGAAATACTACGCGCGTGTGAAATACAAAGCGCGTGTGATTTTTAGCGCAGGTGTACAAAGCGCGAGAATCTGTTTGTCGCGTGCCATGTGAGTGCGCGTGTGTTTTTTCCATCGCAAGTGATTTTGCCCGTGAGAATCACTTCGTTGCGTTTGAACTCAATAGCGCGGGTGTTCTTATTTCGCGTGTCTCGCAGGAGAACATTATTGCGCGTGTGGACTATTGCGCGTGTGAATTATTGCGCGTGTGGACTATTGCGCGTGTGATTTTTTGCGCGTGTGGATTATTTTGATCGCGCGTCTTCATCCGTTTGCGCGTGTTCTTCAACCAGGAAGATTTCTATGTGAAGTTCATCGATAATTTTAATGGAAATAACCTGCGTGTGCAGTTAGCACGTGTTTCCTCTTTCTTCAAGGATTCAAAGACTCAAGATAATTATAAATAGTTTGAAAAGTTTTGAAATGACAAGAAAGAACATTTTAAAGACAATCTAATTGAACTACCAGTGCATGTTGGAAAAAAGACAAACAAAGAACTAAGACTTCCAGTTTTGCCTAATGTAAGAAGTTGCTGGGAATTTCAAATATCGCAAGTAAGAGAGATTTTCAGCTTCTTAACCGCTTCTCTAAGAAATTTCAAGAGAAGAACCAGGTAGGATTCTCAATTATTAGTTAAGGATTAATGTCTTCCCATTCATAAGGTTAAGTAAGTGAATTAAGGAAGTGTATATGTTATTCTTTATCCTCTGCAGGTTCAGCACTGATTAGCCTTGACGCAGTCTGCCTGGTGTTGTTTTGTTGTCCCATTCCCCCTTTCCCTTTGGGGTGTAGTTTACAGAGCTGTTAGAAAACTAGTTCTGGGAAATACATCTCAGGGGGATTGTCGGGGGTTCAGCAGCTTCCGCGGATACAGGACCTCTCAGCCTGACAAACACCCATGACATCAGAGATACCATCACAAATCTCATTGATGACATCACTGATGACATCACATGTGTGGCTGTCCCTTTTTTGTTCACTGGCATAAGTAGGCCAGGTGCTTTGCTTCAATATCAGTAAGGAAGTAACAGTTCAAAAGGTTCTATCTTTGTGTGCTTTCCTCAGGGTTCACTCACATCATATGATACATATACATATAGGGGAAGAAGAAAGCATAAAACACAGCAATAATTTCTGTGCATGAAGGTAATCATTTATGTTATGAACGCCTTCTGGTAATACTACACCTTGTTTGCCTACTGTAATACCTGTATATGCTCATTTGTGTTTGCATTATGGTGTCTTTATGTTTTCTCTGCAGTAGTGTAATTATGCAGTTATTAGGACAAAGGTAGCTACTTCTTACATGTCTCACAGTACCCGAGACTATAAAACGAAATCACTCATGATTTCACTATGTAACATGGGAAGATTTTCAAGATTACATTTATGTGGGGCATGGTGCAGACAATGGCTACGTGTCCACATGAGTTGGGTCATGTACTGCAAGGAAGTCTGTAATACAATGGTGTGTATAGCAATGCATTGCTCAATGAACTACTTATCTCATGATAGTTCTTCCAATGATCTTTGATAGTTTTCTGCCACCATTACAATAACAATCCCTTGTGGAGGCTTGGCATTAAAAACTAAACGCACGTGTGATGTCCTCAGTGATGTCATCAATGAGATTTGAGATGGCATCTTTTATGTCATGGGCGTTAGTCCTTGCAGTGCACACTGGTGGTGCGAGTTATGGTTGCTTAACTTACCATAACTGGCGAATTTCAGGTTTTTTCGGTTTTACCTGTAACCATAACGCCCCTGTAACAACGTTTGTCCATTGAATTGCATAGGTTTTTGCTAGTGCAACTTAACCATAACGTTCCTTTAACAATGTGTTTTGCCAGTGATGTATATTGATACAAATTCCGCCCTAAATGTATGTGTATGTATATATATATATATATATATATATATATATATATATATATATATATATATATATATATATATATATATTAGGGGTGTCACGGTATTAGTTTTATGACTATACGATAACCTTCTTGCCAAATGACGGTATATCATGATTATCGCGGTATAGAAGGTGGAGTTAACTAACCTTAACAAATATTTTCTAAAAAGGTCATTAATTGTCAGATTTATTATCACAAACAAAACCAGGCACCCAGGGCCAGAATTGGGCTTTTCAACATGCTTTCCACTGAAATGCCACCCCTTGCTTCCACCAAACACAAACACACGTGTGGAGAATAGCTTTTCTTAAGTGGTCATTTAGACTTTTAACCCCCCCCACTGGGTACTGGTGAAGATTAACTTGTTGCCCTCTTGATAGCCTGCATGCCACAGATCAATGGAGGCAGATTATAGTATACGATTGTGAGCATGCACACACACATGCATACTCTTTATGTTACAGCCTTTCTAAATCAGATTGAAAAGCACACTTAACGGTATAAACGGTATACCGGTATTAACAATGTCACGGTTATTATTGTTCAATTAAGTGGTTCACAGTATATTTAACGGTATACCGTTATACCGTTACATCCCTAATATATATATATATATATATATATATATATATATATATATATATATATATATAATTTTTTTTATTTTTATTTTTTTATTTACCGTTGTTTGGCTAACACATGTCAACCTTTCAACGTAAAAACTTTATATAACAATCCAATATTTAACATTCAAAAGCAGTTCATAATCAAACTAAATCATATACCATTATTTAAAAGAAAGCCATTAAATGTTATTATACATACATCCATGTCAATACATAATACTGATCTTGATCCATCATATTGTTAACTTCTTAAAAGCCCATACATTTTTTTACGTTAGCTTTGTCTAATCACTTCGCCATCATCAACTCTCTTAAGTGTAAGTTTACGTAAGAAATTTGTAATGGCGTATCTGATTGAGTTCCTATCCGTATGGTACAAGGCCTCCCATAATGTGTGGCATCCAAGTTAATATTTTTCTCAAAGTGACATTTAAAATAAAAACATACCAGAGGCAATAGTTCTTGACAATTAACTACTAAATGTTGTAATGTTTTGGGTTCCAAATTACAAAATCTACACAATTTGTCTCTAGGGTGTAACATTTTCCATTTAATCATAAGTTCCTTAGTAGTCCATAAATTAAACCTAAATTGTAAATAATCTGAACGATGATGCGGGTTAGTCGATTGTAGCAAGTAGGCAGCTGTTTCCCCACATTTTTTCAAATAAAATGGATTTTGCTTAAATTGGACATATGTCATGCAGCAATCGCGCGTTAGACACCAATCCAGCTCGTATAGTTTTTGTTTAGCTTTTTCTGGATTATTCACCAAGATATCAGGGGAAATCTCAGCATGAAACAGAATTTTCATGGCTCTATGTCGCCATAATTTTGTAAATTCGTCGTTCGATGTTTTTATATATTCAGCAATTGATATCAATAGACCGTTGACATGTTCATTCATGATATATTTCCTATACAGGCAACAGATCTTCCATTTATATATAGCATGCATGGAGATTATGTCTAATTCATGTCGAATCAATGCAAGAGGTTCTGAACTAGGTAAAATTAGAGCCGCCTTCCAATATGTGTCCTCAATTTTAGCCCAATAGGAATAGGGCTTCCATGATTTGCTTTCAGCTCCATAGAGAACAATAGTTATCATCTTTTGTTTGTAATAAGCTATTAATGGAATAAGTGAACATTTACAATACTTGGATCTAATTATATATGATTGAGATATAGCAGTTCTCACTTTAATCCCTATTAAATCTTCATAGGAGATCTCTTGAGGATGATTATTAATGTAGACCCCTAGATATTTATAGCTTGACACCACTTGCAAAGGCGTTCTCTGTAGGATCCACTTATATTTTATATTCCTCTGCTTATTATTCCCAAATTGTATGATCTGTGTTTTATTAGTATTGATAGTGATGTAATGACTAGTCGTGTACCTCTCTCGCGCCATCAAAAGTGATTTTAGGCCTTGAGGTGTCCTTGATCGTAATACCATGTCATCAGCATACATTGGTATATGTATGGGTTGCCCACTTATCCTTGGCGCATCAATAATCAACTTTGCAAAGCAGTTATTAATATCTGCTATGAAGTAGTTGAATAGAGCTGAGGCCAGTAGGCACCCCTGCTTTAGGCTGCGGTCGGTTTGGATGTAATCCGATAATAATCCTTCTTGGCTCAATCGAATCTGGATAGAGGTACCAGAGTGTAGTTCGATTATCCACTTCAATATATTCCACGGGCATTTATTATCTAGTAGTTTCTTAAATAAAAGTTTGCGAAGTATTGCATCGACTGCTGTTTTAAAGTCAACAAATGCAATAAACGCTACAAACAAAAGTTGATTCTGACATTTCTCATGCAATATAATGGCTTGTAAGGTAAGCAGTTAATGCTAATGCCAAGACCTGCTAAGAAACCTGTCTGAAAAGGATCTCTCAGTCGTTTGTTTGTTAACCATTTATTGAATTCTGCAAGTGCCAGGCGGGCAATTAACTTGCCAGGGCAATCTAATAAAGCTGTAGGTCGATATGAGTTAGGATCCATTTTGTCACCTTTTTTCAGGATCGGGAGGATATAAGATGTTTTCCATGATTTGAGAATCTGGCCACTTTGCATAATTTGATTGAATATTTGAAGTAAAATGGAGGCCCACGCTTGAGGATGCTCCTTCATTGTGCGATTATGTAGCCCGTCAGGACCCGCAGCTCTTGAGTTGCTAAGCTTATGTATACAATGAATGCTATCATCCAAATCAAACGGTAACCTGTGATTTAAATGAATCAAGTCAAAATCAATATGACAATTAGGAAAGGGAGATTAATAGATTGACTTAAAGTAGCTGTTCCACGTGCTCTCTGGGATTGGGTTAATTTGAATGGCCATTTGAGATTTGTCTAATGTGTTGTTAAGCAGAGCCCAAATTCCCCCTGTCGATTTTTGGATAATCTGTTGCATCATGTCTTCCCCATCTTTTTGATACATAAGTGATCTCCTTCCTCTTATCCATCTATGATAGATCATTTTCAAAGTTTTAATTTGTATCAATCTTAATTCTATTGGAACATCACGTAGAGATTTTATAGAGTGTCTCAAGTCCCTTTTTTTCTGTCTCACTTCCATATCTAACGCATGAAGGTGCTTATGTTGGTAAAGCCCAGTACGTGATCGTATTTGTGCAAATATCTGCATTGCCTGAATGTAACAGAAATTATGTCTTGTACATTCTTTTACAAGTATTTGATCAAATTGAGTTAATTTGGAGTCTGTCCAATTGATACGATTGCCTGCGTTATTTATACGCATAGACGTTAGATTGGAATTTTTAAGTTTAGTTTGATCTTTCCCAGGCCAATGCCATTGAAGATGTAGTTGTTTGTGATCACTGTGAACACTTGGTTTAACACATAGGGCCTCATCAAGCCGGCGCTAATAGCCCTACCGCCAAACCCCCCGGCGCTATTAGCGCCAGATCACGGGTTTGGCGGAAGGGTTATTTCCCATTGGGCCCATTCGGGAATTCCTCATTCCCCATTGGGCCCAATGGGGAAAATTCGTGCTATTACCGCCGGCGGATTTCCCGCCGGCAGTAATAGCACCGAAAATCAGCAATTTTGCTGCAGATTTCACCCCAGCTAAGAGCTGGGGGGAAATCCACCAGAGCCATCATCTGGCAGACCCTTAATGCAGCGGTAATAGCGCTACCACCACATTTAAGGATTACCGCCAGACTCGTGATGAGTACTAGATTCAAAGATTTAACATTGCAATACATATAATCTAACGTTGCCTCCAAAGTACCTCTGTTCCAATTGGTGTTTGCCAGGATATCTCCCGCAATGGACCATTTAACATTACAAAGTTCCTAGATTTCATTAGTTTCGACCATCGTAATTAACACGAATTTAAAGGGTCTGAATCTCTTGAAATTAAATGAAGATTCAAATTGCCCATAATGATAGTATGATTGATGGTCATATATAATGCAATTAAATCCAATGCAATGCTTATGTTTTTGAAAAATGTTTTTTGGAGTCAACTGCGAACGACTCCAATATATGTTTATAATTATCATTGAGGATCCATCTTTCGTTAATTTCATCATCTGAATATAAGGGATGATGTGTTTATAGATCTCGATTTCCAAGCCTTTGGATTTTTTAATTGCTATTAGGAGGCCTGCGTAGGTCGTCCTCTTTCATTCTTTATAGCAGGAACTGTGTAAATGTCAAAGGAGTCCCATATTGGATTTGTAGTCAGCCAGGTCTCCTGTAACACGACGATATCCAAGACATAAAGCTTGTTATTCTTATTGTTTATAAAATGTCTATATCCTCTTGCGTTCATACACTCATTATGTACGGATGGTTATACATTTTTCGATTGAGTCTGTTGGTTTCAATATTCTGGCTTTCTACTTGAAGCGAGTGCAAAATCTTGGTGATGTGCTGTGTTTGTATATGTTCTCATTACTGTCACAGGGTATTGACATTTATCTAAATCATATGAAGTCATGTCTTCAGAGAGAATAAAGCCCAAATTATATAATGCCACTCTTGCTTGCCACAAAGAGTTAGCAATGAGTCCAGATTTCATAAACAATCTAGCTTCTGTTAAATCCTTACCATTTATGAACTCTACCAATTTGATGTCGGTTGAAGATAAATCAGCCAACTGTGAAACATCTTGGCATATATTCAATATACAAGCCCAATTCAGATCGTATTGGGCACATGGTTGTTCTCGACATCTTATTAGTAATTTATAATAATTCTTGTATTTACAGTTGGAATCGACTGAATACGTGTTTTGGGCCCCATATTGGCTAGTTGGCCGGATTTTTGATTCACACTTTGCCTTTGAGCCAATTTGACTTTTAGAATTTGGTTATTATCTCTCTGCAGGCATGTAGGGCCCTTCAAAAGTGGTATATATAATGTCTGGGGTACGTATGGAGTTGTATCAATATTTTTATCATTGGTCTTTTGGAATTCCTCAATATATTGCCCAAATGAGTTGCACATTTCTTCTCTTAATTGTTGGATACTCAGCTATTCCGGTTCTTTTATCTTTTTTTGTTCTATATCTGGAAACATGGGCCTCATTAGGACCCAGGCGGTAAGGGGTTTACGGCGGCGTAAACAGCGCCGACCCTTACCGCCTGATTCCGAGGTCCCTTAGCGCCATGGAGGTTTTAACACCTGCTTTTAATTAACGCCTTCCCCACTCCCATTATGCCATATGGGGCAAAAATGGGAATGGGGAAGGGTAAATGGGTTAATGGGGACTTACCGCCCCACTCACCTCGGAATGGGGCGGTAAGTCCGCCAACCACCATGGCGTAAACGTAGTACAAGGGCTACAATATCACTTAGAGGTTGATAATCCGAGGGCATTTGGCTTGTCATGTTTTTCGGACATTCAATTTGAGACGCCTCCTTACAGGGCATCACAAACTCAGATGTCTTAATATCTGAAAGGGTCGGCAACAGCTTGACAAAACGTCTCGTTTTCAGTCTGTGTGCTCTATATAGGGTTGGTTTCTCAATCAGCCCTTTCCTCTTCGTTTCTCTTAATGGTTGTTTCACTATTTTTGCTTGAGTGGGCTGTTTCTTACCTAAAATATTAAAGGGATTTTGTTGTAATTTAAGATCAACTACAGAATTAGGTCGATCTATTTCTGCTGTTAGTGTTTCCAACCCATTCAAGCTCATTACTTGGCTATGTTTGCCCAAGTCACTTGTCACGTGAATAATGACATCAGGCACTATGTTCTATAAAGGAGCATTTTTTCTAACACAGACATCATTAATGTTTTTTTTTACTTATCTCATGTTCAAACAATATGCTAACATCTTTATCAGGAAAGAATTTACCATTCACACATGTTGTCAACTAGGTCAATAATAGCTTTTGTTGTTGACATATAGCTTTTGTTTGGGCATTTTCAGACATTACATTGAGTAACAACTCTGTTTGCTTTGCAATTTATAAATCTAAAGTTTCATATAATTGAGCAACTGTCAATAATATTGTATTCATGGCACATAGAGAGTTATTTAGTGCCGGGGCCTCTGGAAATTAGAAGCGCTTAGACAGACAATCATGCAGTGGAAAATGTTGTTCACCCGGTACATCACTGAATCTAGGTCTTCTTGGTGTTGGTGCAATGAAGGACAGTGAGTTATTAAGTGAGTGGCTATCAGATTTGTCAAATAAGATTGGAGATCTAGATAATGCATGCACAGATGTCAGTTTCTATCTGATGTTACTTCATGGTTAAGTATACTTGGAAGAGGGTAATTAGATCCCTCGTGTAATTGAATGAGGTCACCGGTATTAGAACATCTATATTGCACTTCTGAGGGTTCAGGACTTTTGAGGCTTGTAGTATTCATAAAGGCTATTGCCTCTTCGTCAATCTCACCTTCTATAGTTAATTCATTGTTTGCTGCACGCAGGGCATGTTGCAATTCGACCGAACAAATGGGCAGGGGCTTTGATAACACCATACCAGATGCATGATTGGATTGAAGATACCGCTCATTAATGCAGATTTCAGGTTGTGTCGATAAAATATTGTCATGCTGGCACGCGGTTTCTAAAATGGAATCAGATATTTCTGTTGGGACCTGCGGGCATGCTTTATTTACCACTGGTGAAATACTGGAAGAGGTTGAACACGCTACAGTAATGAGCGGAGAACTTTCTAATGATTCCACAACAGAAAGATTAGCGTTTATATTTTGAGTACTAGAGTTTGATGGAGTTCGTTTTAACTCTGGGTGACAAAAGAACCTTATATTTGCTGATAGGGAAATCGGCCGTTGATGTTTTTTACTTGGGCCACACGATTTACAAATTCCTGCTGCTAACGTTTTCGTATGGTTATAGGAATTTGTGGAGACACCTTTCTCAAAATCAGTATTCAAAGGCATACCCGATTTCAGTGAATAACTAAGGGTTGACATAGTAAACAATATAAAATTCACCTAATTAAATTATGCAACATATAAACAAGAACAAAAATAAAAATGATAAAATGGGTTACTGTATCTCAAAGATAGGCTATCTTTCCAGTCTCCTGCTCGCCAGCTAGACAGCGAGACAGCGATCGCAAATACACTTCAGCAAATTCACTTGCGCGTGTGCAAATTGTTAGGCGGAAACCTGTGCAGTTCCCTCTGGGACCACTGCAAAAGATTTAGGACTACAGGTGTTTGGCAGTAAACCCACTTGGTAGCAGTCTGTACCACACAGATTCACTTGGTAGCTGTGGCTGAGCAGTCAGACTTCCCTCAAGAAGAGTTAGGCAGTATGTGGAGTATACAATATAGGGAAATTTACACAGTAGAACAAGCAAACACGGAACAAGGCTTTGGTGTAAAGATATATAGTTATTTATTTATAAAAACACATCTATGGAAAACACTCTGGCACTAATACGGCAAACACTTCAATCACAATTACTATAAGAAAAAGATCAATCCCCCTAACAATAGTTCGACAAGTCTAGGTTCAACGGCATCACTTATTTGCAGACAGAGGTGTATGCTTTAACCTAGATGGCACTCTAGTATTCGTTAGGACGGGAGAGAAAAATAAGGCAGGTTATGAAATCAACTCGGTACCAATACTTTACGGACAAATGCAAGGCAAGTAAGGCAGGGTCTACTGTAGATCACAAAGTTCAGAGGCCAGGCCCACTCGGAGAGAGGCAAGGCGATATGTCCCAAAAAGTGCCTCAGTGGAAATGCGCTTTGAGTCTTTATCGCAAATTGTTATGGAAAGATTGGACCAGTTCAGAACAGAAAGTTAAGAAAGCTTGAAGGCGACCCAATGGAGAGGCGAGGATTAAGACACCTCACTCTATCCGGCAGAAAGGGAAGCCAGGCGGACACGGTACCTTGTTTGTGGAGAGACAGCTCCGGCGGGGGCAGTTGTTCCTGGTGGTGGATGCACGTCAGGTCTTTGCTAAGAGAAGAGGTGATCTCGTCGTCGAAGGAAAGTTGAAGATCGTTGCACCGCCAGGGAAGAGACCAGCCCCTGAGTGCTCCATCACAAGGAACCACCTTTTGGTCGCGGTACAGGGGTAGTGGCTATCCGGTTGCCGGGGTGCTCTGCACAGGCAATTCGACCACTGCGTCCTGGAGCAAAGAAAAAGCAAAGGGGACTGGTTGTTCCCACCAGTCAGGGGAAGAGACTCTCCGGCGGGGAGATCTCCTCTGTCGTCGGGAAGTGGTGAGTCGGTTCCGCAGGGCTCCACCGGAGGTGTCGTCGTTGCAGGTCGGCTCAGCTTTACCCTCGTCGGATTCTTAGGTCCTGTGGCGACTTCTGAAGATCCAGTCCCAAAAGCCCTGCTTTTATGCAGAAAACCCCATTCATTCAGCCTAGCTGTCAATCAAAACACGCTAAGTGGTGAGCGGGGTGGCTCACCACTTGGGCCAATCACACCAGAGTGCGACTGGAGTTGGCAAGGCAACTCAGTCCAGGGTGCCTAAACCCCCCCCACACCCTTGTGGTAACCCAGACAGAATGGCTCCACTTTGGAGGGCCTCTGTACAGAAGCCCGCCAAAAGTGGAACAAAGGGCTCAACCTTTGGTTTAGGAGTCACAGAGACGAACACAGACGCCATTTTAAAAACCGAGTTCTGGCAGAAAATACCACCCGATAGACGTATTTAAGATAAGTAAACCGGTGGTATGTTAGAGATTAACGAGAAAAAGTATTAATCTCCAACAATGGGAAGAATCCCATAGGGTTATATTCGGGGTCGAATATAACAAGTAGTTTCCACTGCCACCAGCCAAAACTCGACGAGGGGGGACGGGCCAGTGCCCCCTTGAATAACAGACCCAGGAGTAATCGAATTACCCCTACTAGTACGTCCACAATAGGATGGTTTGTACTAGTTCTGTTAGTAAATTTAGGTCTAGTATAGCCAATGGTGACTTTACATGCCCAGGGAGACAGTAGTCAGTCCCCGGGTATAGCGTCTATGATGGAGGTCCGCTAGGATGCCCCAGTGTTACGGCACGGAGGGTGCGGTGTAACACACATAGAAAAACATATGAGACCCTATGGAGTAAAAGACCCCATAGCCCATAGAACACATTGACATTTCAAGGAATTATACACGTTCATGTCCAAGAGTGGGAGAAATAGAGTCTCACTCTTGGCAGGATGGAAAAAAACAAACTCCAGAAATCCAGCACAGCTGCTGGGGGACTCACTAGGTTAGGAAATTCAGCCTAAACAGAGAATTCTCCCTAACACAAATACACTTGCGCTATGTATTTGTAGAGTTCTCAGTAAGTAGGTGGGACAGATACTAAAAACAAGAAAGAAAAAAACAAAATAAGGGCAATTACTAAGTAAGTCTCCATAGGGGCTCCTTCACCAAGTATTGGACTTCCAGAGTTCAACAATCCATACTGCTGGCTCGCATTGGTGGAAACACGTCGTGCAGCGGTCACGTGCTATTTTTAACTGATGCAACGCTGCTACGGCACTGGATACAGAAGTCCTGGCAGGTACTGAAAGCAGTCCACAGCGAGACAGTGATCACAAATACACTTCAGCAAATTCACTTGTGCAAATGCGCGCGTGCAAATGCGCGCGCACATGCTTATGTAGAGTTCTGTGTAAGTAGACGGGACAGATACTAAAAACAAGAAAGAAAAAAACAAAATAAAGGCAATTACTAAGTAAGTCTCAATAGGGGCTCCTTCACCAAGTATTGGACTTCCAGAGTTCAACAATCCATACTGCTGGCTCGCATTGGGGGAAACACATTGTGCAGCGGTCACATGATATTTTTTAACTGATGCAATGCTGCTACGGCACTGGATACAGAAGTCCTGGCAGGTACTGAAAGCAGTCCACAGCGAGACAATGATCGCAAATACACTTAAGAAAATACACTTGTGCAAATGCGCGCGTGCAAATGCGCACGCACATGCTTATATAGAGTTCTGGGTAAGTAGGCGGGACAGATACTAAAAACAAGAAAGAAAAAAACAAAATAAGGGCAATTACTAAGTAAGTCTCTATAGGGGCTCCTTCACCAAGTATTGGATTTCCAGAGCTCAACAATCCATACCGCTGGCTCGTATTTGTGGAAACACGTCGTGCAGCGGTCACGTGATATTTTCAACTGATGCAACGCTGCTACAGCACTGGATACAGAATTCCTGGCAGGTACTGAAAGCAGTCCACAGTGAGACAGCGATCGCAAATACACTTCAGCAAATTCACTTTTGCAAATGCGCGCGCGCAAATGCACATGCGCTATGTTTATGTAGAGTTCTGGGTAAGTAGGCGGGACAGATACTAAAAACAAGAAAGAAAAAGAAAATAAGGGCAATTACTAAGTAAGTCTCTATAGGGGCTCCTTCACCAAGTATTGGACTTCCAGAGTTCAACAATCCATACCGCTGGCTCTCATTGATGGAAACACGTTGTGCAGCGGTCACGTGATATTTTTAACTGATGCAACGGTGCTACGGCACTGGATACAGAAGTCCTGGCAGGTACTGAAAGCAGTCCACAGCGAGACAGCGATCGCAAATACACTTCAGCAAATTCACTTGTGCAAATGCGCGTGCCCAAATGTGCGTGCACTATGTTTATGTTCTGGAGTTCTGGGTAAGTAGGTGGGACAGATACGCTGGCTCGTATTGGTGGAAACGTTGTGCAACGGTAACGTGATATTTCCAGCTGATGCTTGCTGTTTCCATAGTAAGAGCACTTTTTGGGCGTCCTATAACTCCGCTCCCCCTGGACAAATCCCCACCAAACTTTGCAAAGTTTGGTGATGTTTGGTGCAGGGGGGGAAATATTATAGGGAGGGGTCCCAAAACGTCTTTTTCTCCCATAGACTGAATGGGGGAAAAACTTTGCGCACGCCTACAGGCCAAACCGCTGGACGGATTTTCACGAAAATTGCAGCAGGGGCAGGGGCTTGGTCCCGAAAGCGTGCTTTTGTAAATTTGGTGACAATCCATCCAGCAGTTTCATTTAAAACAACCAAAAAGTATGTCTCAAAAAAATAGTGATATCTATGTCCGCTCCGCGGTCACACTTCCCTGTTCGCTCCGCGGACAAGAAATTGATTGGCTAATACGTAGCGTCATGTCCGCGGACTTCTGGCGCTTTCACTGATTGGTTGTGGAACAGCGTGAAGTGCGTCAGATTTCTTTGCTGCCCCCGCCATCTTTTGTCCCTGTTTTGGTGTACGCGGACATCGCTGGTAACACACACAAACAAGACACCAATGCACTTGTTATACTTATGAAATACTGTTTCCGAAGGTGAGCTTTAATTAGGTTGAGATGGGATGTGGCAGCACAAACTCAAAAAGTGGTGTTTTCTTGTCACCAAAGTCATACAGTAAAGTGGAAGTCGGTGCTCAATGTACGGCAATGTATTTAGATTAATATTGTAGTCAGAGTGGCGTCCTACGTTTTGAAATCTGAGGCCGCCACCTGGACTGTTCGATGGAAACAGCGGTTCTGGAGGCGTATGGGAATAGCGGTTCTCATGATTGGATTCTCGTATGTTGTTGCAAAATGAGAATGTATTTGCCTTCTGAGTGAAGGACACTTTATTTTCTTTTTTGGTTGCGACCTCAGTAGGCCCACGCATCCAAGTGAATACATAAGGGGCAATTGTTTTTTGACCTTGAGCGAAAGGGAAACTTCAAAAGGAATGAAAGGAATGACTGGTTGGAAAAAATACCATTTGATAAGGTTATATTTTCAAAACGTTTGTACGAAACATGAAATATCAGTTCAGGAACATTCATTGCTGCAAACACATTGCTGTCTCACTTGGCCAAAAACAATGTAGCCACTAAACATCATGTAAGTTTAATTTTGATGACTCTACACCAAACCGCATTTTAATTTTATATTACCGAAACACTAATTGTGACAATATAACTGAATTATTATCTTTCTGTGCAGTTGTAATTTTCCTCCAATAACGGAGAGTGCAGAATCTCTGCGTTTGCAGGGTATGACTAGAGTCACCCTTGTTGACCGTTAATATTTCCTCTTTGGAATGTTATGCTTGCCCACATAGCTTTGTGTATCACTTTACATATTCTTTTGCTCTTGTTTAAAATCACGAGATGTAATTTTTTCTTGCTTGTCCATTCATTCTGGCTCCATTACTGAATTACCATCTCACTGTGTAGGTGCCATTTTATTAAACCATACGGTGACTGCTCATTGTCAGCGTTTGTAGGCTGTCACTATATTTACCCATGGTCAACGCTAATATTTCATTAAAATGTCATGTTTGACCACTTCGATTTGTGTACTACTTTCTATAATTTTTGTGTCTTTTTTGAAATTTGTTGCTAAAGGTTGGGTATTGATACATATTTTCTCTTAAGTTTTCCACCTAGCTGCATCTTGCCGTACTGTGCGTGCCATGGATTCCAGACTCCGAGTGATGGCTTCTTTGGACACCAAATGAAACTGCTCATGACCGGATGCCTGTCCATTACAATGTTGTGGGATGACCGGCCAGGCCCCCTTTGTCCCTACGCTGAACTAGCTATAAGGAGTAACATAACATCATTTATGGTGGTGTGGGGCAAGGGTCATGGCGCTGTCTTGGAAATCACTGTGCAAACAAAGCGGGTGCTTTAACAAAAACGCATACTGTGCGTATGGGAAAATAATGACGCCTGCCTCACCATGTACATTTTCAATGACGCCCTTAGAACCATTGTTACAATGTAATTGAAAATGGGATTAGTGCGATGGTCTCTGACAGTTGTTTGTTAAATAAAACTATTTTACAAATTCTAAAATGTTAACTTTTTCTTTTTTTTTTTTAAATTTGGTTTTATTGATTTTGAAACAAAAATAAACAGAAAAACAAAAAAAAGAACAAAAGATTCGAGTGTTTCACTTGTTACAACTCTGTTAGCATGTGGTTACATCAAAAGAACAAAACTAGAGTCTCATTATACAGTTGATCATCCTTGCGTTCGTTTCAGATCTCTAGTAGTAACAATCAGAATAACATTCTCCATACCCACCCCGCTCCCTCCCCGTGGTTGGGCAGACATCATTGCAGCATCTTTTCTCTGTTGACATGTTCATAGCGGGTAATGTTCGGTTCACTATTATGAGGTTTCCTTGATTCTTGGGTGTTAGCCGGCTTGCATTGAATGTTTTGGGATTCTTGGTTCATTTAAGATCATGTAGTGTCTGCGGGTTGGGAGTCCATCGTCTCGGAGAGGTGTGTGCTTCGAAACTCCGACCATAAGGTCTTGCATTGCGGTGCTTTGTTATGCAGGAAAGCCGTGATCAATTCCATTGTATAAATGTTGGTTGATAAATTGATCCATTCCTTTTTACTTGGAACCTTTTTGGATTTCCATTTTGTTACTAGCAGCGCACGGGCTGCTAATAATAGGTGTGGGGCAAGACACCTAAGTCTAGTACATTCGTCCTCATTTTTTCCATTCCGAAGAGAACCAAACGTGGATCAACGTCTCTCTGTATGCCATTTATGTCCTTAATCCATGCCAGGACTTCCTCCCAGAATACTCTAATGCGTGGGCAGCTCCACCACATGTGCCAGTAGTCGGCATTTTCTCCACATTCTCACCAACATTTCAGGCTCAGAGTCTGAAACATCTTGGGCAATTTGAGTGGGTCGTATTGCCATATATGTAGGAGTTTGATGCGTGTGATTTATATTGGCTGGATAAGGACGTCTTGGATGCGTTTTTGCATATCATTTCCCATTGTTCTGGGTCTATCGCCTCTCCTAAGTCTCTCCCCCATCTACTTCTAAGATGTTCCGTGGACCCGGTGCCTGCTTCGATAAGTTCCTTGTACACAGCCGATATCAAACCCTTCATTTCAGACTTAGAATCCATGAGTTGTTCGAATGGTGTGAGTTCTCTCTGCAGTTTTTCTTTCCATGTGGATTTTGTGAGGACTCCTTTTATCTGGATGTATTGGAAGGTGGACAATGGGCCTATCCCTAGGGCATCAGTTAGGTCTGGGAGAGTAATGAATTTGTCCTCCTGCTGGAGTTGCCCTACCCTTTCGAGTCCCGCCTCGTACCAGGATTGGAATCTCCCTACCTCAGATATGTGATCGTTTATGCCAGGGGACCATACGTGGCTAAGTGGGGACGGCTAGGTGGTGATCTTATTCATTGCTTTGCTTGGTTGCCAGATGTTCCAGATGGTACTCAGTATCGGGTGGCCCTTAATTTTCCATTGTATCCTTTTGTGAGGGGTCCATAGCCATTCTGACAGAGTGGCTGGCGAGAAGTAATGATTGTCCATGTGGACCCATTGTAGATGGTTGTGTTCATGTAAGTGTGGGATAAGAATGCGTAGTTGTGAGGCTTGGTAGTATGTTCGCAGGTCGGGGAGACCTACCCCTCATTTGTCCTTGGAAAGCGTCAGAGTATTGAATGCAATCCTCGCCTTTTTTCCCTGCCAGAGGAACCTAAGCATACGTTTTTTAGCTTTGTCAAAAAACGCATTTGGTATCTCAATAGGTAGCATCTGGAAAGGGTACAGGAATCGGGGCAGGCATACCATTTTAATGGCGTTAATCCGACCCAACCACGAAATCGTGAGTTTGTTCCAACTGTTTAGATCGGCCGAGAAGCTCTGGAGGAGGGGAGGGAAGTTGGCTTTGTATAGGTCCTTTATGTTTTTGGTGATCTGAATGCCTAAGTATTTAAAGGCAGATTTTTTGAGTATGAAGCCTAAGGGCAAGAACTTGGTTTTGTTTTCCTCTTTTGTTCCTTGCAAAGGGAACAGTATTGATTTAGTCTTGTTCACCTTAAACCCGGAGAGTTTACCATATTCTTCTAATAGTTGGAGAGCATGAGGGAAAGATACAGAGGGGTTGGTAATGTGTAGAAGTATGTCATCAGCATAAAGTGCTATCTTATATTCTTTTGTTCCCAATCGCATGCCTTCTATTCTGAAGTCGGATCGTATCTTTTGGGCCAGGGGTTCTAGGGAGAGTGCAAAAAGTATAGCAGAGAGGGGGCACCCCTGTCTAGTACCACGTCCCATGCCAAACCATCTGGAGTATTTCCCATTAACAGAGATAGATGCCATTGGGGATATGTATACTGCTTGTATCCCTTTCCTAAATCTCGGCCCTATCCCCACCTTGCGAAGGACTGCCCTCAAGAATTCCCACTCCACTCTATCAAATGCCTTTCCTGAATCTATTGACAGTACGGCAGGGTCACTTGGTAGTTCTGGTGATGCATGGATGAGATGAAGAGTTTTACGCATGGTGTCAGCCCCTTGCCTACCCAGTATAAATCCGACTTGGTCATTGTGTATGAGGTGAGGGATCAGTACTTCTAATCGAGCGGCTAGTACCCTGGTGTAAATTTTTGCGTCCAAGTTGAGCAATGAAATTGGGCAGTATGCAGCACAAAGTTTGGGGTTCCTGCCCTCCTTTGGGATCACTGTTATTAGCCCCTTCATAAAGGAGTCAGGGCCGTCCCTGTTTCTAATATCTCGTTAAAGAGCTCTGTCAGGAATGGTGTCAGTTGGTTGCTGAAGGTTTTATAAAACCCAGCGGTATAACCGTCCTCTCAGGGGATTTATCTATAGATAGTCTTTTAATTGCCTCTTGGACCTCAGGTTCGGATATCAGGGATTCTAAGAGCTCAGTTTCGGGGTACGAGATTTTGGGCATATCTATCTGGGAGAGATAGTGTTCTGTACCTGATTCCCCTGGAGTCACTTCGGTGGAGTACAACGCCTCGTAAAAGTTGGCAAAACTCTCTGGGATAGTGTGGGGACTTGGGGGGTTCGTAGGGTTATCTTCAGTTATCTCTTTGACTTTCCGTTCTGCCCTTTGTTCTCTGAGTCTGGCTGCCAATAGTGCGTCGGCCTTGTCCCCCTTCTCATAGAATTTCTGTTTGAGGAATCAGAGTTTGCGTACTATTTGTTGGTGCTCCAATAGTTTTAGCTCTTCCCTTTTACGTTGTGCCATGTTGATATTGTCGCAGTCCGTGCCCAAGTGTTCTCTGTTCTTGCTCTCCAGTTGGCATATTTCGGACCTAAGTCTGTGCTCAATGATCTTTCTCTCTCTTTTTTTGGTAGATCCTTCTCGTATCAGGATGCCTCTCCAGGTGGCTTTTGCCGCCTCCCATATTATCTGCTTGGAGACTTCTCCATTGTTATTTAGTTTGAAGTATTCCTCGATTTCAGATGCCATTTCAACTTTAAATACGGCATCTTTCAGCAGGCTTTCATTACAGCGCCACTTCCCTCCTGAAACAGGTAAGCCGGCCCATCTTATATCTGACAGGACCATGTCATAGTCCGACCATGTTATCGGAATTATTTCTGATAGCTTTGTGGTGTCAAGGAGGTCCTTGGTGAGGTACAGGTAATCAATCCTGGTGTATGTTTTGTGCGGATTGGAGTTTGTTTGTTTGTTTGTTTTATTCATTTTTTGTGCGCACCAGACCCAAGGGTAGCAGGGCGCAATGACAAGAAGATGCGAAACTTACAAGGTTACATCATAGCACAGTGTACATTAGAAATTACAGTAGGGTCACGAGGTTGCACCATAACACGGTGTACATTAGAAATTACAGTAGGGTCACACAAATAGTTACAAAATATACAAATTCATGTAGGTCAATCAGAATTCCAACTGTATGGAATGACGGTCTAGTGATAAATATCAGTAGGAAGTAGGTAGTACTGGTCAACTGAGGTCAGTCGAGGTAAGGAATTGAATGGCTTTTTTCCTGAAACAGAGGTAGGGCAGGTCCGCTCTAAGGTCTTGTGGTAGTGAGTTCCAAGTTTTGGCTGCCATAACCGGGAAACTATTTCCTCCAATAGTAGTGAGTCTAAAGTTCGGTATTGTCAAGCAATTGGAGTTGCCAGCTCTAGTTGGTCTAAGAGATGTTCTCCTGTGGAATTTGTTAGACAGGTAACTAGGGGCAGAGTTATTAAGAGCTTTGTGGGTCAGTGATAACATCTTAAGTTTTATTTTGTTCTCCGTGGTTAACCAGTTGTGATGTCGACTGGTGGAGGAGATGTGGGAGCTTTTATTAATGCCTAGTGCTGCTCTTAAGGCATTATTTTGTAATGTTTGTAGTCTGTGGGTTATTTTTTTACTGGCTCCAGAGTATAGAGCGTTACAATAATCAATTCTGGAGAGAATTAAGGCTCTAGCCAAGATTAGGCAGCTCTTATTGGAAAGGAATGGTTTACCGGCTCTTATCAGTTTGCACGTGTAGGCCGTAGAGGATGCAAGGGATTTTAGCTATTTATCAAGTGATAGGGTAGAATCAAGATAAAATACCAGGGTTTTTACATCCTTGGATACTTGGATGATGTTCCCATCTATGTTGAAAGAGGAAAATTCCTGACCTAGTTTTTTAAAATTGGCTTGGGTACCCAGGATAATCATCTCTGTCTTATCATCGTTAAGGCAGAGGCCGTGAGTGGCCATCCATGCCTGAATGATAAGGTATACTTTGTTCACAAATTCCGTGTCTTTCGCATGATCCCCAGAAAGCGGGAGGAGGATCTGTGTATCATCTGCATAATTAGTGTAGGTGATACCAAGAAGGTCCAGATCATCAAACAAGGGATTGGTGAAGATATTGAATAGGGTTGGGGATACACAAGAGCCCTGGGGAACACCACATGAGATAGGGGTGGGATCTGCCGCTGCCAACGGGGAGAAGACTCTCATCGTTCTCTCGCTCAGGAATGACTTGATCCATCCAATGGCTTCCGAAGAGAAATGGGTGGCAGAGTTCAGGTGACTACAGAGGACTTTGTGATCCACCAAATCAAAGGCAGCTGAGAGGTCCAGGAGTAGTAAGAGTACTGTTCTCCCTTTGTCTCTCAGCTCATCAATTTGAAATTTCAAGTCAATGAGGGCAGTTTCAGTTCCGTGCAGGGGACGGAAGCCCAATTGTCTTTCTCCTAATAGGTTATGTAGTTCTAGGTGTTTTTGAATTTGGTTATATGCGGCTTTGTCCAGAATCCTAAGAAGAAACGGTACCGTCGTAATAGGGTGGTAATTAGTAGGGATAAGGGGATCTAATGTTTGCTTTTTAAGGAGTGGGGAGTACCCAGGACTGTTTAAGGTTGGCAGAGATAGTGCCTGAGGCAAAGGAGGCGTTGATCAATTTAGCGATAAAGGGAGATAAATCTCTGGCAGCGTTTTTTATTAACTGTGCTGGGCAAATGTCACCTTTACAATTTGATGGTTTAAGCGACAGGATAACTTTTTCTACTTCCAAGGCGGTCATTTTGGAGAAGTGGAAAGTATTACTGTGCGTCAGTAGGTTATTGGTGTGAGGCATTTTTGTCGAATCCTGAATTTTGAGTACTTCTTTTTTTTCTGGATTTTCTTTTGGAGAGTGATAATTTTATTTGCTAAGGCTTGCTGGATATCCGTGCACCAAGGTTTGTCCTTGGTACAGGTGTCCTGGATGGCGATGGGAGACTCGTGCTCCTTTAGAATGGCAAAAAGCTCTTTCATGCTAGAGTTAGATTTAGCTATACGTCGTCGTATGAGTTGCGTTTTGCCTGGCAAACTTCTTTTTTGTAAAGTGAGGAGAGAGTGGATAATTTAGCTTTGTTATCAACTGATGGGCAGAGCCTCCAGGTGGTTTCACTCTTTCTTTTCAGAATGCGTAAATCTCTTAACTGTGGAGTAAACCATTTATTTAGATGAGCTTTTGGTTTACTTGGTCTAAGTTTGAGAGGAGCCACTTTATCTAGGATAGTGAGCATGATGGTATTAAATTCTTGCACTAGGATACTAGGGTTTAGATTAGCTGATAGAGCGTTAAGGGTCGGTAATAGCGCTGGGATCACTTTCTCTACAGTGATACATTTTTATTTCTGGTTAAGCAAGGTGGCGCTAGTAGAAGGGCCGTCGGGTTAGGTCTGGCGGTAGCTAACTTAAAGGACACCAGGGAATGGTCTGTCCAGGGTAGGGGCATTATAGATGAAATAGTGGCTGTGCAGTTGCAGTCAGCTATCCAGTCTAATGTTCTTCCCTTCAGGTGCGTAGACCTATCAATTCTTTGAGTTAGGCCAAGTGCGTGAATGGTGTTGGCTACCAAAGTGGCATTGGTATCTGTGGTGTCGTGGAGACCTAAATTAAAGTCCCCAAGTAGGATTGATTGAGAACAAGGTTTGAGGTTATTTGTGAGTAGGTTATGAAGATCCTTGTCAAAGGTGCCTAGAGGGCCAGGGGGTCTATATAAGAGGTGAATGATAAGTGTTTGATTATTATTTAGTTGGGGTTTGGCAGATAGGGTCTCACAAGATTGAATCGATTGGGTGGGTACAAATCTAAGTGAAAGGCTTGTTTTAGAGATTATGGCTATGGCGCCACCTCTAGCACCTTCACGGTCATGTCGGACTATCGTGTAGCCATCAGGGATGGCTAACATAAGCGAAGGTCCTGCTGCATTATGTAGCCAGGTCTCTGTGATGGCGAGAAAGTCAAGGTTACCTTCTGTAATTATGTCGGCAATGTCTAGGGCATGGGCGACAAGCGATCTCAAGTTAAGGAGTGCTCCAACGATAGTTGGGGTCTTGGTGACCTCTGTGGCTTGAGGATGTAGAGTAGTGGACATAATGGGTGTTTTTGCATTGTTGTTCTGAGTTGGGCAGGTGTAGGGATTAAGTTGTGAAGGATGTCTAGTATGGCGAGGTTTACAAACCTGCTTGAGGTTGGTTTTAATGTTGGTAGAAGGCAGAGATCTACGGAGGAGTTCATGCAGTTTAGATAGTCTAGCACGGAGTCTATGGTTTCTGCTAGGTGTATCACATGGGTGGGATATCGTATTAACTGCCTCTAGGGGCTCATAACTTGGACGTAAATATTGGTCAGTAGAGTTATTGTTCAGGTGTACTGCAGACGTCAATGGTGGCAAGGAGTTAGGTACGTTAACATCTGGCATGATGAGTAGGTGTAGGATAGTCCTCAGTAGAATTGTGTAAATGGCTGGTAGATACATAGTTGTATAGTAGTGGCCGATCTAGAATACCACATTAGTGACTGGTGCGTGTGCAGGCAATCAGTGACTCAAAGGCAAAACTCAAATATGACTGGCAAGGTAGGTACATATGCAGGCAATCAATGACTCAAAGGCAAAACTCAAATATGACTGGCTAGGTAGGTACATATGCAGACAATCAATTACTCAAAGGCAAAACTCAAATATGACTGGCTAGGTAGGTACATATGCAGGCAATCAATGACTCAAAGGCAAAACTCAAATATGGCTGGCTAGGTAGGTACATATGCAGGCAATCAATGACTCAAAGGCAAAACTCAAATATGTCTGGCTAGGTAGGTACATATGCAGGCAATCAGTGACTCAAAGGCAAAAATCAGATGTAGCTGACTAGGTAGGTACATGTGCATGCAGTCAATGACTCAGAGGCAATACTCAAATATTACTGGCTAGGTAGGTACATATGCAGGCAATCAATGACTCAAAGGCAAAACTCAAATATGACTGGCTAGGTAGGTGAGTAATGTGTAACCCCTTTCTTCAGGATGTTTAATTCTCCACGCATCTTGTAGATCATATATGTAGATCATATATCTCCATTATGTCTTAAAGTTCAGTGCGTTCACTTCTCATTTGGCTTCTTATCTCGGGGTTGCCCGGTTCCCAGTCTTTGGTCGGGTCTGCCCACTGGTTAAAGTCTCCTCTAAGAACAACCTGGCGGGATGCTTCCCACATTATTTTGGGTATTGGCTTTTCTAGGAACTTGGCTTGTCCTGCATTGGGAGAGTATATTACTGCGACTGTTACTTTGACCTTTGTGATTGTCCCAGATATCAGGAGAGCCCGCCCGCTTACATCAGACCAGGTCTTTTTCACTTCAAAGTTAATTCCTTTCTTGATCAGGATTCCTCTCTCCTCCCCCTTGGCAAACTTTGTCTCTTGTAGAAGGAGAATGTCTATTTGAGATCTACAGAATTCCCTTGCCACTAGTGATCTCTTGGTCGGCGAATTGAGTCCTTTCATGTTAAGTATTCCTATCCTTAGGGACTCCCTACCCTTCTGCTCTTCAATTGGTGCCATTATCACAGTATTTCGGTGTGGATTCGAGACCCATGTCAAGTAAGTATATTGGTCATAGGGACTCACGTCATCTTGAGTGATCTTTCGTGTTGCCGCTATTGCTTCATCCTCTGTACATTTCTTGTCTGCCCAGCCTCCCCGCCTTCCACCCTTCCCACATTGACGGCGTCCGTGCGGACCCAGGTGGAAACGCTGGTCCCGCATCGAACCACCTTTAGGGACCGTCGCCTCGGGTCCCCAAGACTATTATAACATCATAATCTTGATTGAGTCCCCCTTCTCCCCCCATCTTTGTGCACATGGTCTGGATCTTTTTTGACCCTAGATATCCTTACACAGTTCAGGTCATGGACATATGTATTAAAGTATATGTCGTCTTACCAGTGTTGTAGTTCATCAGTTCTCTCCCCCTGGGGGGGTATTACCTCTCCGAAATTTCCTTGATCCCTTGACACGTTTCCTTCTGGGGCCCTGTATACGCCATCCTCTTTCTCCGCGGCGTGGGTCTCCCTGATCATGTTCCTCTGCGCTTGATCCAAGGAGTTCGGAGATGTACGCCTTGATCTCCCCTCCTGAGCTCCGCTTGATTTTGTTTCCGTTATATTCAAAGGACAGAGAGAAGGGGTACCCCGACCCTTATCTTATGTTCTTTTCTTTCAGATGTTTGGTGATAGGCCCGCACGTGCGTCAGAGTGCCAGGGTCATGGATGATAGGTCCTGATATATCGAGATCCGGGATCCTTGGAGGGTAATTGAGTCGCTGCCTCTTGCTTTCTCGAGGATCCGTGTTTTGTCCTGAAAGTGGTGGAATCGAGCGAGGACAGATCCCGGTCCGCCTGGGGGCCCTCCGCCTCTGTGTATCCTCTCCGTCTTAGGTTCATCAACTGCATCGTCGGCAACTAAGAGTTTGATGATGTTGTGCAGGGTATTCTTCAGATCGCTCTCCGTTTCCCCTTCTCATTCCGGGATTCCGAAAATCCTCAGATTATTCTGCCTCTCCCGGTTTTCCAAGTCATCAAGCTTGAGTTTGAAGCTCTCCTCTCGTTGCTCCAGTTCGGTCATCCGTTGGTCGAGTTGCGCTTCAAGAGTGTCTATGGACGCTTGATTGTACTCGACCCCTTCGAGCTTCTCCTCCATGGTATCTAGACTTTGGGTAACCGTGTTGATTTTGGAGCCAATGCTGGCACCCATATTCTTTATTTCACCCAGCAAGGCTGCAATGTCCCCTTTGGTAGCTGCTGATTCACTCTCCGAGGGATTTGGGTTCGCCATGGTATGGGCACAGTTTTCGGCAGAAGTCGAGACGTAGGAGAATGTGGCTAGTTTCTCCCTAATGTCCATTGGTTCTCCCAAGGTTCCTTAGTATCACCAATGCTGTTGATGGGGAGACTGAGTCAGGGTCAGAGGAGGCACATGCCCCTGGATCGGGGGCCCTACCCTCTGCACTTCGACGTCGGTGTTCTCTGTAAGTTAGGCGTTTGCTGATATGCCCAGGGTGCGGGTTCAATAATGCGTATGGCTTACCCAGAGTGCGCTTTGGGGGTGATTTCTTCTTGTGCAAGGTGAAACATTTAGGGCGCGAGGGGTCCAAGCCGCCGCTGCGTTGTGATGCCGCCGTTGTTCATGGGGTAGATGGGATGGGCGGGCCTACCGTCTCCCCGCTCAGCGCTGTTCCAGGGCCTAGCCTAGCCCGGACCCGCTCTTCGGAATCTCTGCCGACTCGACCAATGCCGTCCCGCTCCTTTTGCGGCACGGGACGTCGTCGGGAGTGCGAATTCCGTGGTCAGGGTTCTAGGTCTTTCAGGCTTCCTTCATTCGGCAGGACTAGGGTCCACTTGTGACCGTTGCGCAGTTCCTTGCGAGCGGGCCGCAGAGCCGTTCCGTGTGACGTCTTTTTGATGGACGTATATCTCCGGTTTGCAGGGGTCGTTTTCGATCAGGTTTTCGACCAAACAGGGGGGGACTCTCTGCTGGCAGCACACCGATGTAGAATCTTGGGGGAGGCATCAAAGTGGGGGCTCAATCTCTCTTAGGGACCTTTCTTTTAAAATCCAGTATATCATTTCAAAATGTAAAGTACTACATTGTACGTCGCTGTATGTTTATTTACAGGTTCTGCGTCACGGCACATATTTTTTCTTTTTGCAGGCGCCCATGGAAAGCGAAGAGGGGACATGTATGGAACAACCACATTTGTGATGTCATCTTTGATGTCCTGGGTGTTAGTGTTAGCAGTGCACAGTGGTGCGGGCAGTTATGGTTGCTTAGCTTACCATAACTGGCGAATTTCAGAGGTTTTTCGGTTTTACTTTGAACCATAATGTTCCGTTAGCAAAGTTTTTTTTAGTGAATTGCATAGGCTTTTAGTACTGCAACTTAACCATAACGTCCCCTTAACAAAGATTTTTTAGTAAAAACCTATGAAATTCAGTGAAAAACCTTTGTTAAAGGGACATTATGATTCCAAGTAAAACCGAAAAACCCTTGAAATTCGCCAGCAAAAGAAAAAAGAGTGAGCCAGACATGTGATGTCATCAGTGATGTCATCAATGACATTTGTGATGTCATCTTTGATGTCCTGGGTGTTAGTCTTAGCAGTGCACGGTGGTGGCGCGAGTTATGGTTGCTTAGCTTACCATAACTGGCGAATTTCAAGGGTTTTTCGGTTTTACTTGGAACCATAACGTCCCTTTAACAAAGGTTTTTCACTGAATTTCATAGGTTTTTAGTAGCGCAACTTAACCATAACGTCCCTTTAACAAAGTTTTTTTCACTGAATTTCATAGGTTTTTAGTAGCGCAACTTAACCATAACGTCCCTTTAACAAAGTTTTTTCATTGAATTTCATAGGTTTTTAGTAGCGGAACTTAACCATATGTCCCTTTAACAAAGTTTTTTCACTGAATTTCATAGTTTTTTAGTAGCAAAACTTAACAATAATGACTTTGACTTTATATACATGTCATATGTAACTGACTAGATCTCTTCTTATGAACGTGATGTCCGCAAACTTATTTAATGTTCGCGGACATGTCCTGAGAACAGTACCACTACCTAAAAACTGTGGGGTGGGGTATGTTTGATTGTTATATCATAATAAAGGAACATTTAACAAATTCAAAAAGCAGCACACAAACACATTATATATAGTAATACATAAGAAATGTAACCCATTTATGTAACACACTAACCATTCATTTAAATACAATATGTTCTGAAATGGAATATACCACAAGAAGATAAATTGGCTTCCAACATAATTACCTCACAGACACAACAGAACTGAGAACAAGACCAGACCCACTGAATACATAGGACTTATCTTACCAGAAATAGTAAGTGTACTTCATTTTACTCATATATTTATAAACTTTCTGTATTAGATTAAAAAATATATTATCTTTTTTTTTCTCACAGAAATGTCTAGTACTCTGGAATGGCTAGAGGACAATTTCCCACATGAAGAAATGTCACAAGATAGTGAAACTAATGGTAAACACTTTATAATATAAACCATTTAAATATTATTATTTTCTATACATTTAACATATATATATTTTTTTTGTACAGAGCATAACAAAATAGAAACTACCTCTGAAGAAGCTGTTATGGAAAACACGCTTGACAACATAAAAGAAAAAATTGATTTACTGTTGACCAATTTTAATAATTTGAAAACTTTTGTTGAAGATCATTTTAAAACAAAAACGTCATACCATTGCCCCACATGTACTTGTCCCTCCTCACCATATCCCAGTCAATTATCCCCAAACCCTCTCCATAATCCAAAACGTTTTGATGAGATTTCCATCCCTTCTTCACCTAATACCAATCATGTTGAAACCCCAAATTCTCCTGTTTTTTATTCTGTTTCTGCCTCACCTTCTCTGTCACAAATTATTAATATATGTTAAATAAAGTTTAATTTTTATATTGTATTGTGAATAGTTTCCGTTTTTTTTTTAAAAACAATAAAAGTGTCCGCAGACAGTGCGAGTGTTCTGAAATGTTCGTACATAAACGAAAATGGAGGTGTCTTGAAGAACACCACACCTGTTCGTACTGTTCGCTAGCAAGTTGAAACTGTCCTAAGAACACAATTGGTGTCCTGAAATGTTCATAAAGAAACAAAAATTAAAGTGTTCTAAAGAACACTATATCTGTCTGTAATGTTCGTAAATAAACAAAAATGATGTGTCCTTAACAACAGTACAACTGTTCGTAGTGTTCGCTAGCAACATGAAACTGTACTAAGAACACACGCGGTGTCCTGAAGTGTTCGTAAACAAACAAAAATTAAAGTGTCCTAAAGAACACTATACCTGTCCGGTACTGTTCGCTAGCAAGTTCAAACTGTTCTAAGAACGCTATTGGTGTCCTGAAATGTTTGTACGTAAACGAAAATGGAGGTGTCCTGAAGAACACTATCCCTGTTCGTAGTGTTCGCTACCCAATTGAAACTGTTCTAAGAACACAATTGGTGTCCTGAAATGTTCGTACATAAACTAAATTACACGTGTTCTGAAGAACACTATATCTGTCCTTACTGTTCGCTACCAAGTTTAAACTGTTCTAAGAACACATGCGGTGTCCTGAAATGTTCGTTTCACGTGTGACGCACTTTTAATTACTTCAGAACCCGAACAGTGTCCGTAGGACATCAATGCGCATGCGCTAACCAATCTCCGTGCACTTGGTGTCCTGCGGACAGGCGCTTCCTTCGCGGACTAGTTCGCAAACAGATCATATGACCGCGCCCACGCTCATCGTGTATCCTGAAATGCGGACACTGTTCGTGTCCCCGAACAATTTAAAAGTACATTTTCAGTTAATCCATAATATTTTTCAATAAAATCTCACCATGCCACAAGTCCCACATAGCAATCTTGAGTTTCTATATACCTTTTGAAACTTTCTGATCCTTTTTTTGTGTTCGATCTGTCCGCGCACAGTGCACATGTCCGCGGACCGCGCACAAGCACCCCTATAAAAGACCACGCCCAAGAGCTTATTCCCATTGTGTTTCTGGCTATTCTTCAGAACACAGTGATTTTTGCTGCCACCTGCAGACTACACCACCATTGAGATGGCATCCTTGGCTGCTGAACTGCCAATTGGTGCTGCACCTGCTTCAGCACCACCACCACCCCCTCCACCACCACCACCACCTCCCCAAGGGCCTGAAGAGGGTACAGGACTGAGGATGCGGAGGAGGAAGAAGAGGATGATGAGAATGAGGCAGAGGAAATCCCTACTACCCGCACTAGGCGTGAGTCTTGGGTGTGGCGGTTATTTACCATTCATGGGAATGGTCCCAAGGCTCGTGCGAACCATGTTACCTGCAATGAGTGCAAAATGATACTCAGTCACGGGAAGCACGGTAACTACAGCTTTGGGACCACTACTATGAAGCGACACCTGAGATCATTTCACTCTGGGGCTATTCACAGGGTTGTACCTTGCGAAGAACGTAGCAGGTTGATTTCCTCTACTTCATCCTCTGTTTCTGATCCTGTCACCACAAGGACCACCTCTGTGGGACAGCGTCTTTCTCAAGCTGCCTCACAGGCCATACAGAATGCTGATGACCCTTACCTTTCGAGGGTCACAGTTGTATGTATGTACGTGACACAGTACTCGGCAGGGGGGAGCGACTTCGGAGTGCTTTTGAGACTATCGTCTCAGAGCACGAGAAGACCTGCTCAGTACCCAAATAAAACCCACTCTACATCTTCCTCTCTCAGCTCGCCCTTTCTTATCCCTGTGGTTGGTGTCCCCCTTTACCCTCCTTTACCCTCCTCTCCTAGTGTGTCGTGTCTGAAAAACCAAAAAAAATACAAAATTACAAAAATCTAAAAAAAATAAGGCTCTTTTCAGAGCCGCCTTTCCCAGTTAAAAAATAGAAGTGAAAATAAATGAAGCAGGGCTCTTTGTATTTTTTAGAAGTCCGCGGACAGTACGCGAACATTAAAAAAATTGGGTTGCTACTCCATCACAAACATTGTAATTTTCTCTGGAAAGAAGTGGTGGCTCTGAAAAGAGCCTTTGGGTGGTGTTTGTAAGTCAAAAATTGTAAATGCTTAACATCTACTTCAAAATCGTTGTTGTAATTCCAAAAAAGGTCGCAATGCATTTTGTACATTTCTCAGAAAAATCTGATTGCCAGCATAAGTAAGATGGACTCCATCTCTGCGAAAAATGTATGTACTACAAAACATAATATTTTCATTGTGAAAAGAAGACATGCCAAAATCTCTTAGAAAGCCACAAACAGCCTTATTAACATTGCGCCTTGCTTTTTCCATTTGTGGACCAAATGAAGAAGAACAAAGCCACATTTGTCTCTGCGCAATCCGTGAAAATATCACTTGAGAATTAGGAAACATGTCCATAACCTTCCTAAGTCCTTCTTTCATAGCAAATTGCAAAACAATTCCAGTCACATGTCCTAAACTGTTCCCTCCACAATGAATTACAATTATGTCTGGATGTTTCTCCAAAGTAGCACAGAGAGGTAGCAAGTCCAACCACTTCATTCCACGTACTCCATGCCAGTGTACTTCCACATGTGGGAATCCAAGATCTACAGCTACTCCACAGCTTTCTGCATGCACCTTCAACCAATGTATCCACGAATCTCCTAAAATCCAAACAATCTGTTTTCTGAAACACACAGCCATAGCTATCTTTTGTTCTCTCAGCAAAAATAGTATCTGAGAAAATCTCTCCTGGCACAACACACCCACCAAACTTTCCTGACCAATCCCTTTCAGTGCTTATTCTCATTTGCATGACTTCTGAACCAAAAATCCCCGGATGTAACTCCCGATGCCCGCGAACTAAGCCATGTCCGCGGACATATCGTAA
The DNA here is from genome assembly GCF_040938575.1 of Ambystoma mexicanum. Taxonomy (NCBI): domain Eukaryota; kingdom Metazoa; phylum Chordata; class Amphibia; order Caudata; family Ambystomatidae; genus Ambystoma; species Ambystoma mexicanum. The sequence goes on along the minus strand of NC_090923.1, from coordinate 738,646,499 downwards.
CATGAACAGCCCTTCTACCATTTCCACTACACTCTCTCTGCCATTCCCTCATTGGATGTACCTCAGAAATCACATGCCCATGCACCAATCGCATTCAAGACCTCTACATCTAACTGCATCATCATAGATCAGCACTGCAAATGTACTCTGAATCTCTCTGAGTACAAGTGTCATATCATTGGCAAGCAGCATCTACCAGAAATACTGTACAAGTCTTCAAGATTTCTACTTGCAGCTCCATGCATATCCATATGCATGAACACAAACTTCAGGTATGCATATTTTCTGTATAGTAGATGACATAGCTCTCAACCATTTTTGTTTTACAGGCGGGTGAAATCACCCGATTTTGTTTTTGGCGGGTGAGACGCCCATTGGAATGAATGGGTGTGCAGGAGGCTTGGCGGGTGTGTCTGCTCTTTACAAGGCGTGTGACACCCGCCAAAAGCGTGTGAGTTGAGAGCTATGGTAGATGAAAACATTTTCAAACAGACTTTTACCTTGTAAAATCTGTAAAATGAATTTACTGTACTTTTTTCAATTTCCGAAAATCAACTATCACTTATAAACCTTTATACTTTTTACTTTCTTTATACACACACACTCAAATCATGTTAAACTAACATTTTTTAAATGAAATATATAGACTACATATATTCAAACAAAATTGCATGCAAACACAATCTATGTTTAAACCTTTATAAAAATACTTATACAATTTCATATTTTTAGTTTTTATTTATTTATTTACTTAATTACTTTAAATTAGACATGACATTGAGGCGCTATTACCTAGAACAGTTTACTTACAGAAATAGTGGTATTCACTAATATATTATAAATTTCACAAGACATAGTAAAGATATTTTTTTTTGCTACAGTTAGTCATTCAATACAATTTGTTCATTAAGAACATATCATATGTACTGAACTGATGCAATGTATCTTATGTAAATAAATTAGTTTAATGGTTTAACAGAAGGCACTGAGGATTTCAATTAAAAAAATCAATATCTAAATTAAAAACAGTGCTATATACAAACAAAGTTACTAATTTGAAGCTTTTACAATTGCAGTGAAGACCAGTTTCCTGAAAAGAAGCAGCCGAATTCGAAGAAGAAACAAAAACTAAGAAGTTACCTGTTAATTTTTTTAAAAAGTAAGTAAAATATCACCATAATATTTATATTATTAATCAAATATACTATAACATTAATATGAGCTATTTTGGTTTCTTAAAGTAGAGATTTTGTACCATTTTGTCCAAAAGTGTCCATGTCTTAAACAGTGATTTACAGCCAGAACGGCCCACAAATTTCTATTTTTGGACACACAAATTAGCCAACTGAACCACTACAATTTTCATATTATAGAACAAACAACTGTTTTAATTGTATGTATTAGATTTACTATTTGTACTTTTCCACACCACTAGCTTACTTTTTTTTGTCATCTGAACCCCAGTTTAGTAACACATAAATTCAAGAATACCTATCCCTACTAGTTTTAGTTCCCAGTACACAATTACACACCATTACATACATCTTTATCATCTTACTCAAACACTCATGCACGCAGCACACATACATTCCAGAACACCCCAACCCATATCTTCTTTATTTTATTCAACCCTAAAGAATGCCTACCAAAAGACAACTCCGTAGAAAGCAACGCAAAATTAGAGCAAATGAAAATAAAGGTGTCCAACATAAGCATCCATCTCTAGCAGAATTTGTAAAAAAAGTTGAAACAAAACAGCTAATACAATCATTTAGTGAAACACAAGAAGTTTCAAGTACAACAACTTTGCTTCCTCTATCAAAATGTAAAACAAACCAAAAAACAATTAACAGAAAATCACCTATCAGTACAGATAAAACTACTTCTTCAAATTTTAATATAGTGCAAAGTAAGCATACCAAGAAAAGTATTTTAGCCAAAATATACCGTCACAAAGTCCTTCGAAATCTTATAAAAACAGGAGAGAAATCAGGTTCAAAGCTTAAAACCTATCGTAGGAAATTAATCTTAGAAGCATTGATGGACAGTGCAATTCTTCTCAAAAGAAATGTATTTATTTTACTGTTAAACAAAATGAAACCACTAACAAAACTAATAACTAAATTACAAAAAAGACTTCTCAATAAGCGAAATGTCAACAGAAAGAACTTCTTAAGTATCTGCAGAGGTGAATGGAATCACACTACGAGCACAGAACCATATTTTAATGAAGAAGCGTACAAACAAAAGCAAACGAATACAATTGCCATAAATAGCAGTGGTCGAGGTTATGAAAAAGTGAATAATACCATAATGGAACAAGAAGTACTCCTTACAAAAATATGCCCTGAAAACTTAGAATTACCCCTCCATTCAACTGAATCAGAACGTCTAGTGTACAAATGGCCATGCACGTCAATGTATAACATTCCCAGACAATGTTTCAAATCTTTACACCAATTCCTCAATAAATATGTAAAAAGCAAAGACAAAATCAAAATTAAATTACTGCAAAATATAGATACCTGTCCAGTGCGCAAGTACACAGGACTACAAGGACATTCATTGGCCTGCATTACAGGACCTACTTGTAAAACCACTTTCCATGATATCAAAAGGATATCAACACATCATTCAACTATAAGAAATCTAGTCTATAAACTGTACTATGCTAAAAGTCCTGCTTTAGCACTAGCAAAGGTAAATAACATCCTTCTACATGGTACAGCAAAAGACCTACTTGAAGAAATTCACTATATCCATAAAAAATATTTTGGAAGTGAAAGCCATTTACAGAATGAAATAGCTTTAAACCAATTAAGCCACAATTCTACACATGGCAACCTTTTGCTAAACACATACAAAAAAGAAATACTAAAATTTAAAAGTACATCAGCTGAAGTACCAAACCATGCATGTGTATGTTGCCGTAGAATTTTTTTTATAAAAGTAACACAAAAACTGTGGACCTATCATACAAAATAGAAGACAATGAAGATTCTAAATGGTTTGAATTAGCTCTCTACCTTCTAGCAGAAAACAAATATGAAATAACTGAGCCCTTAATACTTTGCAGTTTTTGCACTATAAAACTTGACAACAACCAAACTCCTTCACGTTCTATCACAAATAATTTGGAATTATACCCAGTACCAAAACCTCTACAACAACTTAATTTATATGAGAGCATCATAATTCAAACAGTACACCCATTTCAAGCAATAATACGCCTTCAACCAAAAACAGCAAAATTACCTCCCTCTGAATTGGTAAAAGGCATTCGTGGAAAAGTAGTTTATTTACCATTAAATCGAAAAGTAAATGTGCATACTCTAGGAGTGCAACGCCCAATGCAGCAATCTTTAATTATATTAGTAAATGGAGTACCTACAAAAGACAAAGCTGGTAGATTTATATAAAGTTAGACAAGCCTTCCAATATCTTAAAGAGAATAATGAATATTACAAAGAAATTAATTTTGAAGAACACTTGAAAGATACAACTGAAATAATTCAAGAAACACACGAAGCTGGTCAATTTGAGCTACTAGATCCTGCTACAATATCAAATACTTTATACCATTATACAATTCATCCTTTGCACTGTAATCACACCGTACAAGATGTACTGGAAACTTACCAAATGCATCAAACAAAAGGATCGCCAATCAGTATATGGGAAAAAAGTATAGAAGCATGTGCTTTTCCTCTACTCTTTCCTACTGGGAAAGGAGGAAGGTATGATGATAGACCTATTCAAATATCAGCTTCAGAATACCGCTCATTACGGATGTATTCTGAAGATCCCAGATTTAGACAAAATGTGGAATACATATTCCACCTACTCTTTGAAAGTGAACTAGCAACTTTATGTTACGGAGTTGCACACATATTAAAATCAGGATCACACTTTCAAAATATGACAGCTACACAATTATTAGAGAAAGTGCAAAAAAAGGATGAGGTTTTACAATCAAATATTACAAATCTATTAGCAAATATGCGTGGTACTAAAGAGTACTGGTTTTGACCTCATGGAGATGTACGTTGTATGATCAGAAACCTTGGCCCACCCACTTGGTTTGTTACATTAAGTTGTGCAGAATATGCATGGGAAGATTTACATGATTTCCTACGCATATCAAATAAAAACAAAACAAACATAGATATTCTAACACCTGGAGAACTTTGTTCTTTGGATCCTGTTAATGTTTCAAGATATTTTCACCATCGCTTCATTGCTATGCTACATTTTATTTGTAATAAAACTGTTCCTCCCCTTGGAGAAGTGCAACACTTCTTTTGGAGAAAAGAATACCAAGCCAGAGGAGCACCACATATCCACATGCTTTTATGGATTAAAGATGCTCCTAAATTTGGTCAAGATAGTGATGCCACTGTTTTACAGTTTATTGAAAAATATGTCACTTGTAAAATTCCATCAGAAGCCACAAATAGTGATCGTCGTGCACAAATTTTACAATTTCAAAGACAAAAATGTGGAAAATATTGTTGTCGCAAATACAAAAACAAAGGCAAATACTACACCAATTGCCGATTTGGTTTCCCCAGACCAGTTACAAATACAGGTCAAGTAAACAACCTCATGTCTTCAGTTAGACATAGGGCCTCATTACGACCCATGCGGTAAATTACCGCCTGGGTTGTACCTTTACCACCATGGCATAAACTACGTTTACTCCATGGTGGTTGGCAGACTTACCGCCCCATTCCGAGGTTGGCGGGGCGGTAAGTCCCCAATCCCCATTTACCCTTCCCCATTCCCATTTTTGCCCCATAGGGCATAATGGGAGTGGGGCAGGCGTTAATTACGCCACCATAAATTACGGTGGCGTAATTAACAACAAGGTCCCTTAGCGCCATGGATTTTAACACCTGCTAAAAGCAGGTGTTAAATCCTCCATGGCGCTAAGGGACCTTGGAATCAGGCAGTAAGGGTCGGCGCTGTTTACGCCACCGTAAACCCCTTACCGCCTGGGTCGTAATGAGGCCCATAGTGTTAAAGGTAAGTGACCTAAAAATACATATTACATAAAAAGAAAAGAAGAAAAATATATCAATGATTATAATGCAATCATTGCCCACTTATGGAATGCAAACATAGATCTGCAGTACATTGCAGACAATTCTACTGCAGTTGCACAATATGTCACAGCATACTTAACTAAAGCAGAAAAGACAGAGCTCCAAGACCTCTGGAATGAACTGTGAGTGGAAGCGCCCCCAAGTTAGCACGATCCTCCCCGCAATGGGAGACAATAATGGACACTCCCGCAATGGGAATAAGGCCAAGACAGAGTGCGGGTGAGCGTAAGTGGGAGTTTATCAAAAGAATGTGGCATGCAAAGAACTCTGCAACCTCCGAGAGCGCTCTGCCTGACAATCGCAAAGGCAGGCGTATTTCTAATACAAAAAACGTCATCAGAACCTACACATTATAGGGGGCACAAGTTAATTGGGATTGGGTGGCGTCGACTAACTATAGGTGTTGCTGCAGCGTGGTTGGTCCGGGTGGGAGGACGTCACTGGTCAGCCTCGTGGGTTGGGTTGGGCCTGGCAGGCCGGCTTGAGGTCATCCGGGCGGTGTTGGTACGCTGGGGCAGCCTGTGACAAAGATGAATACCTTCCCTGACTTGGGTGCCTTAGATCATGCACATCGCAGTTACTTAAAACCCAATATCTAACTTCTACAGTAAATCTTTCAATCAATGAAATACAACACAGGAGGAATGCACCTTGTGAGGGGTCTGGTGGTCATCTATTAGATTTACCGGTGTTCTGACGTCTGGTATTTTAGGTCGAGGGGCTGGGCTCTGGGGCTTGGGCCGGGTGATACATGTTTTACTACTACGTTAGAGGTTACTATGAAGGGGGCTCTGTGTCTTGTCCCATTGTCGGGGGTAGTCTTTGTGCGGGGTCAGACTTCTTGGGGTGGTCTGGGGGATTGTGGGATTTACGAGAGGGTGCTGGTAGATCAGTGGATTCAAACGTAAGTTTATTACCGTGCTGTAAATAACACAGGTGGCGGCCGATGGCCTTGGATGCTGTGTTGGGGCCTCTGACTCTCTGAAGCGGTTCCAGCTTGGTCGGGGGAGGTGGGGGAGCACGGCACAGGCCTTAGCTTTTTTCTACTTGGCAGGCTTCGTAGGGTGGGAGGGAGAATGGCCTTGCATATATTCGCAAAAGGTATTTTCCTCGTGTGTTGCCTAATTTTGAATACAAAACTTTTATATCATTTGTCTTATTTAAACTACTGTACCATACATATATACTTCGAGTTCATTAAACATTTCGTTAATATATTCAGTCTGAGTACCTTTTCGTTACCTAACATTATATTCGCTACAGTGTTTGATTATTTTATGTACACTAGACGTTACATGAGGTAGTTCTAGGTTATGGCCTACAGAGATTGATACTCGCCGCTGCGGGTGATTAAGAAAACATATACGAGTTCAGGTTTCTACATAAAACTGAAAGAACACTTATACAGATAACGGTTATACGTTTCGTCGACATCTTTCTCTGTGGTTATAGCAGCATTAGTCCAGACATGGGGTGACATCATATAAACGTTACATCTTTATGGTTAATTCACAGTTTACAGAATCTGTTTAAAAAGAGGTAGTTCATTAATACCAATACTTGAATTATTTTGTACTTTCTTCAGATAGTGATGCTACAGTTTCTTCCCCGTCGCCCCGGCCTCGCGGACCAGGTCATGCGGGGTGCAGTATTACATTGTGAACGACGAAATGTTACAGTGTTAGCATCTCGGGTTAGCTCATACCCGGCTTTCTCATGGGAACGCGCTCGCAGCGGATCTACCATGGTGCTACGGCGGCAGGGATGCTTGGAAAGCCCTCCAAGGGTGGGGGCCGCGCTACAGTGCGCTGAACTCACGCCATCTTTGCTGGGCAAGATGGCTTCTAGGCCTGTCTAAACTTTAGTGTGTGTGTGTATGATGGATACGTGGGGGCAATGTCATCGGCGGGCGAGGCCTCCTCCACCTGGGCCCGGGTGGCATGAGGGGACGCTCAGCGAGCCATGGTCCTCACCTGGGGAGAATAATGCAGGAGAGGGGGGCCTTCAAGGCCTGTCCTCCCCTACATTTCCCCCCTTTCGTTACTAAAGTAACGAATTCTTCAGGTCTTCTAACCTTCTGCACTCTTGTTCCTCTATTACCGCGTCATCCCATGCAGGTGTTCCCTTGATGGGCATCCATGCCCTGCACACCCCCCTTAAGCTCTCCCCTCTTCTAGCATATTCGTCTGGTGTGCACGTTAAATATATACAGTCACCACTTTCCTCCAAGTCTACCCAGACCTCTGTATACCATTCTAATTCCACATCTCGGGGTTCCTGGATAGTGGTATGCCATAGTTTGTCTACTATGTACTTGTCACGGTACATAGGCACTAACCGGTACTGGGGGGTGTTGTCTGTTCCTGTCTGCACATGTACTTCTTGTGTTGCCCTAATTGTACCACCAGAGTTGCCCATTGTCACCATCATCATTGCGCCGTTAGGGACCGCATTTGCACAACATCGGAGGCCCACCTGGCACAGGCAGAACGCCACGAGGAGGAACACCACAGCTGGTACCAGAAATTTCATCGTCATTCCAAGCCATGAGGGAACCCAGGAGAAGATATTGTTGAACCACGTGCTGGCTCCTGCTCCACCTTCCATCTTCATCTTCTCTCCCAGATTGTGTACTGCTTCGATCACGTGGGATAGGGAACCATTTTCCGCGTCTTCAGAAGGTACGAAAGTGCAGCAGGCACTTCCTATTTTTCGGCAAACACCTCCGTCCATCGCTGTCAGTAGGTCCAGAACATACCTGTTCTGCATGGTCATCAGGCGTAGAGCTCGCAGTTCTACTTTTATTATGTTGAACCCTTCTTCGGTGTCATTGGCTAACTGAATCAGTTCCCACCGTGTTATCTGGAGCCATTTTGCATTTGCCCTTGCTTGGACACTTGAAATCAGCGAGGCAAAGAATGTTTCTACAGAGCTGAACAGTCGGTACCTGTCTGGGATCTGTGCCAATAAATCGGACGAAGCTTGAGATATGTAATTTGATGCCCGTCTGTTCCGCGATAGCTCTTCTCCCTTCCCTCCGGAGGACAGGACATAGAGGTGTGATTTTGCAGTGGGAGGAACCGCACCCTGGTGTATGTTCCCTGGCGTCCTTTTATTTTCATCAACGTGGCTTTCTGGAATCACCATTAGGGCCGAGTGCAGAGTGGCCATCGAGCAGCTGCCGCTCCATGCCTGGGGAAGGTGCAAGTAGGCCTGGTTCCCACATACCCAGTATGTGTCCATTAATGCGGCTGTTCCTTTTCTCATGTCTGGGATGGTGAGAGTTTTGTTGCAGTTTTTATTCGTCCCTATTGCCACTTTTCCTTCTCCCTTAAAGCATAGTTCGTTCTTGATCTCACTTTGTAGCTTGAAGGGTTTCTCCATTGCTGTTACCCATGTTAGTTTGGAAATGTGCTCCTTCCATACTGGTGTGCACGTTTCTTCTATCCATTGCATTCTGGCTGGTTGGACACCTCTCAATGCTTCCGCTTTGCACAGTACTTCTTCATCTTTCCATTTGTTTTCCGAAAATAGTGTCCCTTGTATTGCAAAAAATGGTTCTTTGAGACATACCACTCCAGCTGCTTTTGGGTAGCACGTTTTTTCAGTCTGTATAATCTTGAAAGTGACGTCGTGTGCCTGGAAGGTGTTTTTTATTCGGCATAGCGTGAGATGAAGGAGACACTGGGCATCTACAATGGGCAATTCTCTGGGCAACAATACTTTAGGTGTGCCTGATGCATGGGGGATGAGCGAGCAGACATAACAGCTCTCATTTGTCGTTTGTTTGGCTGTGGCACTCATATCAGCATACCACTTATTTGCTTGGTGGGGGTGCCGAGGGTCTTCCATTTTGTCTAAGCCTAACCCATAGTACTCATCATACCCCCTCCTGCTTGTCTCTCTTCTCCGCCTACTATCCTTGCTTCTCCTACGTCTGCTGCTTTTGATAGATGAAAAAATGGGCCCCCCTTCCTCCTTCCCACCCCCCTTGTCAAATTTCTGATATGTTTCCTTATGTTCTTTCATAATTATAATATTCCCATCTTCCTCAATAAACAACAAGTCACTTTCTTCTAATGGGGTGGGGAGGGTGTTGGGGCTGCTATATAGTTCAGGCATGGACATTGTGTTGTTTTCCATTTCTGTTTGTATACCTCTTGAATCTGACAGGGCGACAGTGGGTGGTTCAGTGTAGTAACCCCATACAAAGTGTGATCCATCCCATACTAAAAAATCACCTTCTTTAATATTTACACTTGTGGTTGCATTGCTCCCAGGAGCTCGGGTGATGTTACTCCCCCCTCCCCCCTCGGTCATCTCGATAGAGATGAACGCTATAAACCAATATGTCACCAGGCAAAATATTGATAGGAAGAACACAATAACACAAATTGACAATCCGCATTCGTATGAATATGTAAGTCTATCTATCAATATTTCTTTAATTCTAACAAATCTATTAGTTGCAGGCTGCCCATTAGATGCCATGGTAATTCCTGTTTGAGATACAAAAGTGCATTAAGTACAGGCATGTAAACATTTCCAACGTTATTAACTCTTTTTTTTTTTTTGTTCATAAAGCATGGACGTGGGTAGGGGAAGGGTTTGTTTCCACAGACAAGGGTATTTACAATCAATACTTTTAGATCATTGTATAATATATATATAAAAAACTTCTTCAAAAGAAAGAAAAATTTCAAAAAAAATGAGAGAACAAAAACATTAAATTAAAAAAGCAAAAATTTTTTTTTTTTTTTCGTACGAATGCCATGTCATCAGTTGCATTCATTGTCAATCGCTGCACATACACAAAATCACCTTCACTCATTCTGCACAACTCCACTGTCCGCTGTTGCCTGTGCCTCGTCCTGCACCTCACCTTCCACGGCGCTATAGGCTCTGCGTACGTCTGTCAAATGCACCCAGTATCTTAGGCCCTTCACCTTTACTGCCGTGGGCGTGCAAAACACTACCTCATAAGGGCCATGGAAACGTGGCGCATTCCACCTTCGCACAAAACTTCTGACATATATAAAGTCACCTGGCATTAGCTGTAATTGTTTGTCAGGCAGTGTTACTGTTTCTGTTGTATTCCCCTCCTCTCTTATAGAGGGGGGGGCTAGTTGCTTCGCTATTATGCGCGCTGCCCGTGTCAGTTTTTTCAAGTACTCTGTGAACTCCTCTCCCAATACCGCTGCGCTTCGGTGTGCATCAGAACGTTCACGGAGAGGTGAATGTGCTGTGTGCATTCTCCTTCCCGTGACGATCTCATGCGGGGACAAATGGTGGTCTTTACTTGGCTGATTGCGCAATTCGAACAGGGCCAGAGGTAGGCAGTACATCCAGGTCTTTTTAAGGGAAAAACATAATTTTGACAATCTGCTTTTTAACAGGCCGTTCATCTTTTCCACTACGCCATTACTTTGAGGATGATAAATCGAGCATAATTTGTGCTTTATTCCCAATAACGTAGTCACTTGTTTGAATAGTTCATTAACAAAATGTGTACCGTTGTCTGAGCGAATAACTTCGCAAATTCCCCAGCGCGGGAATACTTCCCTTACTAGGAACTTTGCGGCGCTCTTCGCATCAGGGCGCGCACAGGGACCTGCCTCCACCCACCTCGAAAAGGGACATACAACCACAATCATGTAGCGAGCCCCATTGCATCTTTCTCCCATGTCTACATAATCGATGTGGAGCTCTCTGAATGGGCCATTTGGTTTTGGTATCGTACCTCTCAGTGTGCGCAATGTCATACCTGAGTTGTAAATTTGACATGTCGTGCATTCCAATGTCAGCCTTGTGATGTGTTCCTGGAGGCAAGGTGCAAACCAATCTTCTTGTATCTCCGCCATTATGTGTTGTTTTGCATTATGTGCGGGGAAGTGTAGTTGTTGAAATGCTATTTCTAACAATGTAACTAGCATCACGGCTTTTCCTGAACTTTCTTGTCGCCACAATAAATCTGTCGGCGATTTGCTGCATCCCCTCTTAGTCCACAGCAATTTTTCTTCTGCACTAGCTCCCTCTTGCAGCTCTATTATTTCTTGTATAGGCATCATGTTGTATCCTGTGGGGACCTCTTGGCTTGCTGTGTGGTGTAACATGTACTCTCCTACCTCACCTTTCTGAAAATACGAAGCTTCTTTGGCGGCGGCGTCTGCTGCCGCGTTTCCCAAAGATATAAGATCTGTGTTTGTAGTGTGGGCTTGGCATTTTACGATGGCCACTGCCGTGGGGTCTTGCAGGGCCTCAATCAGTTCTTTCAATAATTCTGCATGCTGAACCGGCGTTCCGTCTGTTCGTCGAAACCCTCTCCGCCCCCACCGTGCCAGCCCTCCGTGTACTGTTGTTGTCATGTATGCTGAGTCTGTATATATTGTCACTGCGCACCCCTTAGCTGCATGCAATGCTTCTATTAGCGCTATTAGTTCTGCTGCTTGGGCTGAATAGTGTGATGGGAGGCGGTGTTGCACTAGTGTCTCGTATTCACCTTCCTCTAATCGTACCACTGCCATACCCACATGTTTCTCTCCTGTCTCCATGTCTATTGAGGCTGACCCGTCCACGAAATACACCTCTCCCTCGTTCAGGGCATTCTCAAAAACCACCTGGTCCTGACCTTCGTCACCTGTGTACGTTGCACAGTTGTGGTTCTGCATGTCTTCTATGGTGCACGCCTCTGTGATGAATGTGGCTGGGTTCACTGTTTTACATCTTACTATATGGATGTTTGCACTGGACAATATTATTTCATATGCTGTGGCGCGTTGTGTTGTCAATGTGCTCTTTGATCGCTCTAATATTGCAAAGAGTGAGTGTTCTACAAACAGTGTCACGGGACAGCCCATTACTATCGTGGCACTTTTTTCAATAGCGAACGCGGCTGCAGCTAATGATTGTTCGCACGCGAAGTGTCCTTGCATTACTGCGTCCAAAGTGCCACTATAGTAAGCCAGTGGCTTGTGCCCTAACGATGTCTTTTGTGTCAGCACTGCTGTCATCAGTGTTCCTTTGCAGTGTGAAAATAAGAAGAATTCGCGCCCATAATCTGGATTTGCCAGTACTGGAGCGCTTGATATCAGCTCTTTCAGTGAGTTAAATGATGTGTTCATTTCTTCTGTCCATTCTATGTGTTTGTTTTCCTGCTGGGCTTCTTTGAGTGCCTGTAATAAGGGCCTTGTGTATGCTGCATAATCTAATATCCATGCTCGGCAGTAGTTGCACATACCCAGGAATTTCTGCATCTCTTTTACTGTTTTGGGCTCCCCAACTGCTCTAATTGCCTGTGCTCTGTCTGGTATGATCCGCTTGCCATATTTCGATATCAGCTGTCCCAAGTATAGGACCTCTGTCAGACAGTATTGTAACTTACCCTTGTCCACCTTGTACCCTTTATTGGCCAATAATGTCAGGAGTGTTATTGAATCCTTTCTACACTCTTCGTCAGTTTGTGCACAAACCAATAAATCGTCAACGTACTGAATCACCGTACTTTCTACAGACAAGTTCCCCAGATCTTCATGTAGTATCCTGTTGAATATGCTTGGGCTCTCGCAATATCCTTGTGGTAATCTGCAATGTTCAAACCTCCTCCCCCCTATTGTAAACGCTGTTAAGTACCGGCTCTCTTCTGCTAAGGGAATTGAGAAAAATGCATTTTTCAAGTCAATAACTGTGAAGTGGGATGCCGTTTTTGGAATGTTGCATAGTATTGTCGCCGGGTTCGGCACTAGAGGGAACTCCTTCTGAATCACATCATTGAGTGGGCGTAAATCTTGTATCATCCTCCAGGAACCTCCCTTCGCCTTTTTAATCGGGTAAATGCATGTGTTACATGGGGAGTTTGAAGGCACTATTATCCCTTGCGCTAGCAGTGCATCTATTGTCTCTCTGATCCCTTCTTCTGCTTCGCGCGACAATGGATGTTGTTTTACCCGGGGTAGAATTGCTCCCTGTTTTAGTTTTATTACCATACCACAGGCTGAACCCCATGTAGTAACCCCACATCGTGGGGGCCATTTGTCCATATGTTAGTTGGTACTACCCTCATGTCGTCATCAAAAAATGTATGTGGTGCTCCTACTACTGCCATTAATTCAACTTGAGTTTCTCTGGCTGTAACTACAATGTCGCACGGCATTGCTAGTTCCATCACTATTTCGCCATCTTTCTCAGTGTCGTAAAATAGCTCCTCATCCGATAGCTCCCGCAGTGGGATATTTGCATTTGTACACAGTACTGTCCGCCACTCACATCCTTCCATGTCAATGCCAATCACACATATTCTGTTTGCTGATACGTGTACTGCGTGTAAATCCAACGATAGCACTGACCCGGGAGCTGTGTCGGGGCTCACTATGGGGCGGAAAAGGAATTCGGCTGGGATCCTCCAATCCATCCTTTTTAGTTCTGGTACTATGAGAGCCAATGTTCTCATGCCCTCAATAAACATCTCCTCGTTTCTTGGTAACCCTCTAATCTCTTGCATGATTGTGTGGCTCTGTATTACTGCCATTATGCGGAGGGGACATATGCCAGGTGTTGAACATACTATACCACTTTCTGTGAATGATATTGTCATATTTAGTTTGCTTAAGAGATCCCTCCCCAGCAAATTAATGGGAGAGCGTTCATAGTACAGTAAGGGTGCTTTCACTGTTTTACCCCCCACTGTCACATCCAATGCTTCTGTGTAAGGAACTTCAATTACAGCCCCAGAGAACCCCTGCGTCTCTAACGTTTTATTAGATAACGGGAACCGGCCCTCTTTAATACATGATTTTTCCGCTCCCGAATCCACCATGAATATGAATTGCTTGTCTCCTATCTGCGCTCCTATCAATGGTTCCTCTGATGCATTGTGGGTCGTAGATAGTACTGGACACGCAAGTGTTCTCTGTGGGCTGTCCTATGCGGGGTGTCTCATTGCCCCCCCTTGATCAAAAATGTTCCCCGAAACTACTGACACGCCGCTATAGGGTGCGGGGGCAGGCGCTCCATTAGCTACTGTGGCGAAAGTGTTACCTGGTGTGTATTGTATATTGTCATTCTTCTGTGGGTGGTTTTGTGTTCTGTACTGATGTCCGTGTAGTTGTGCGTTACTTCTTTGTCCTGCATTTTCTGGTTGTTGGTACTGTCCCATGGGGAGGCCGTATGGGCTTCCTGGGTGGGGGTGACCGTACTGCTCTGTCTCCTGAAACCCGTTGTTTTGTCTGTTTCGGCACTCCCTTGAGTAATGTCCCCATCACCCACAATTCCAGCAGCTCCCCTGTGGACCTCTGGGACCCTGCCACCCATTTCCTCCCATTCCTCCATACCCTTGTCCACCTCTTCGGCCCCTGTACCCACCTCTTCCCCCTCGTGGGGCCCACTCTTGCCACACTAGACCTCCGTTCTGCTCTTGTTCGTTCCACTGTCGCTGTCCTTGTCCGGCCCAATTAGCTGCTATTCTCCCTTGTATTGCTATCTGCCCCTCCTCCCCTTCGTCTCCCACCCTCATGAGTGGGAGCCCGGCTACCGCTGCTGCAACCTTCACTAGCTTTGATTGTACCAACTTCGCTTCGTCTGCCAACCTTTTTTGTGCTACTTCCCTCTCTCTTTCTTTTATTCTTTTGCAATGGTGCACTATTATGCTTTGGATCTCTGGCCACCCCTTCGCCTCAACACCTGCTATTTTGTCGAGTGCCTTCTGCACCTCTTTTGGGAGCCCTCTCTTGATGATAAAATAAAACAGTGACGTTGACTGATGCCAGGGCGTGCCCGTTTCCGCTCTCCACATCTCCTGCACCCGGAGAATGTAATCCATAGCATCCTCCCCGTCATTCATTGTACATTGCATTACTGACTGTAAATCTGGGGTATCTGGGAACGTCTCCCGCAGTGCGTCCCACACCCTTGCTCGCACTGTATTAAAGGAAGCCCCATCATGGCGATCACAATCTAACGTCACGCCCGGGAAACCAGCCTTAGCCCATACTCTGTCTGCTTGATCTCCTACTGCTGATACTAGTAGGCTTTTCACATCGCCTACTGCCAATGGTATGCCGGCGGTATGTTTCTCAAATGCATATATCCACTTGCTCGCCCCTCCTGACAACGGGGGCAATAACTTTATTAAATTAGCCTTGTCCATCTGGGCCCAGGGTATATAGTTTGGTCTCCCCCCCCCTCTGTGTATCAACGGAAGTTGTAACTTCCCTTTTGGGGTTGCACCCTCTCCCACTTTAGTCGTGGCTGACTCCAATGACGCCATCTTCCCCACTCTATTTCTTAGTCGTCCCATCCATTCATCATCTATAGTCCCTAGCGAGCATGCACCGTCCACCTCCTCGCTTTCCCCTCCTACTGCCATACTCAACCTATCACTCTCATCCATCTCTCCTCTAACATCACATAGCAAGTCCTCTCTGATCCCTCTCTGCCGCGATACATCACCAATGCTCCCCTCTGCTGCTCCCACCTCTATTATTCGTGTCGGCTCTTCCTCAATTCTGAACAGTATTTCCCCCTTTTTCCATCCTTCCTCAATTTGCCTACTTTCGCTTGACGCTCTAGACGTACGTCCTGATCGTGTAGGAGCGCATGCTGTGCGCTCACATATGTCTTTTATTCTCGAAAGTTCATCCCTGGCTACAGAAAGCCTTGATTCTAAGTCACTCGTTAGCTTTTCTATATCCACTCTCTGTGTGTTTGCCTGGGCACGCTCTCTAGTGCTTTCGTATGGTGGGGGGGCTGTTGGTCTTTGTGGTGTAACAGTTGTGGGGGGAGGCACATAAGTAGGATCACTATATCCTGCTGCGGGGGTTGGTTTGTGCAATATTGGGTACAAACTAATCACCTCTGTAGGTTGTTCTGTATTCAACTGTTCCTTTTCCCCTCTTGGAATCATGAGTGGGTTGTCTGTTGTGGACGGTAGATCGACATTTGGTGCCGGATCTTTGGGTGGGGGTACTTCCTCAAACAGTCTCCAGAGATCTAATATCTCCTTCCTGTTTTGCCACTGTTTTCCCTTATACTTGATGCTAATGCATGTTCGTACCATATCTAGAACGCTTTTGTCAAAAGACCCTCCCTCGGGCCAAATCTGGGGCAATCCCTCCCCTTTTAATTCTGTTACCCATTGATCGTGATATTTATTGATTCGTTCAGCGTATCCCGGTAGGCTCTTACAGATATGTGACAAGGGAGTTTCTGCCCCCATATTCTAGATCACTAGCAACGACCGTGTCCAACTCCTTTACTTTTAGTTAGGTGTAGATATATGTATGTATACCTTTATGGCACAGACAAGAGCGGACGTCTCAGCGATATCACCCAAATTTATTCACTACGCAAATTCTTTCTTACTCACCACAACTCATCTCCTTCCCATTCCCATACAATCTCATGTGGTTTCACTCACAACCAATCAACTACTAGTTATGGCCAACACTCTCTGGCACCCCCTCGCGGTCAACCGTTCATCTCCAATACTCACACGATGCGCACACCCCTCACAATGCTTTCCCACTCACACTTCACTTTTTTCCTCCCTTTCCTCCCTGGCCAGCTGTCCCTGTTTTTCTGCTAAAGTTACTGTGTTCACGTCTGTACGTGCCACTACTTAATCCCCACTCCTACAAATGGTCTCCCTATTTTATAGTTCTTCTACAAGTATATTTATCTTATACCCCTTTCGCTTTTGACCATTGCCCCGTGAAATGAAAAAAAGAAATAGAAAGAGTAGCAACCACTAAAAATATTCTAAGTGTCTCCCTTTGCCAGACACCAATAACTTATTTTTTACTTCTTCATATATTCCCAGTACTAGTTTAGATAGCACTATGCGGCGCCGCCTTCCACCCCCTTTCGGAGCTAGGTTCCCGTCACTTCTACTTCTTCACTTACTTCTTACTCCTAATGGCCATATGCAAAGAAAAGATAAAGAAAGTTTTAAGACCTGTCTTTAGTAGACACCCGGGATTCCCTCCTCTATCTGTCCACGTTCTCCTGTTCACAAGTTCCCCTCCCTCTCCCTTTATGATCGCTCGCACTCGGTACTCACGTGCCCGTCTTGAACCGATAGTCTCCGAAACTGGGTCCGTCCAGGCGGTGTTGCCTTTCTGCTCAACAGTCAGCCCCGGCTCCGGCGAGCGGTACTCAAAGGGGATTTTGCAACCGGGATCCCGTACCCCTTCTAGTTTGAGTGCGCACTTCTAAGCGTACCGGTCGCCGTTGGCGGGTAGCTTCCCGGAGCCGGCTCACCGTGCGTTTCCCTTTTTGACCGGAGATTCTCGTGCCAAAAGGGGGTCGTTAAAAGGAGTTTAGGAAAAATAATTTGGAAATATCACGCTATCGGGGTCACCACTGAGTGGAAGCGCCCCCAAGTTAGCACGATCCTCCCCGCAATGGGAGACAATAATGGACACTCCCGCAATGGGAATAAGGCCAAGACAGAGTGCGGGTGAGCGTAAGTGGGAGTTTATCAAAAGAATGTGGCATGCAAAGAACTCTGCAACCTCCGAGAGCGCTCTGCCTGACAATCGCAAAGGCAGGCGTATTTCTAATACAAAAAACGTCATCAGAACCTACACATTATAGGGGGCACAAGTTAATTGGGATTGGGTGGCGTCGACTAACTATAGGTGTTGCTGCAGCGTGGTTGGTCCGGGTGGGAGGACGTCACTGGTCAGCCTCGTGGGTTGGGTTGGGCCTGGCAGGCCGGCTTGAGGTCATCCGGGCGGTGTTGGTACGCTGGGGCAGCCTGTGACAAAGATGAATACCTTCCCTGACTTGGGTGCCTTAGATCATGCACATCGCAGTTACTTAAAACCCAATATCTAACTTCTACAGTAAATCTTTCAATCAATGAAATACAACACAGGAGGAATGCACCTTGTGAGGGGTCTGGTGGTCATCTATTAGATTTACCGGTGTTCTGACGTCTGGTATTTTAGGTCGAGGGGCTGGGCTCTGGGGCTTGGGCCGGGTGATACATGTTTTACTACTACGTTAGAGGTTACTATGAAGGGGGCTCTGTGTCTTGTCCCATTGTCGGGGGTAGTCTTTGTGCGGGGTCAGACTTCTTGGGGTGGTCTGGGGGATTGTGGGATTTACGAGAGGGTGCTGGTAGATCAGTGGATTCAAACGTAAGTTTATTACCGTGCTGTAAATAACACAGGTGGCGGCCGATGGCCTTGGATGCTGTGTTGGGGCCTCTGACTCTCTGAAGCGGTTCCAGCTTGGTCGGGGGAGGTGGGGGAGCACGGCACAGGCCTTAGCTTTTTTCTACTTGGCAGGCTTCGTAGGGTGGGAGGGAGAATGGCCTTGCATATATTCGCAAAAGGTATTTTCCTCGTGTGTTGCCTAATTTTGAATACAAAACTTTTATATCATTTGTCTTATTTAAACTACTGTACCATACATATATACTTCGAGTTCATTAAACATTTCGTTAATATATTCAGTCTGAGTACCTTTTCGTTACCTAACATTATATTCGCTACAGTGTTTGATTATTTTATGTACACTAGACGTTACATGAGGTAGTTCTAGGTTATGGCCTACAGAGATTGATACTCGCCGCTGCGGGTGATTAAGAAAACATATACGAGTTCAGGTTTCTACATAAAACTGAAAGAACACTTATACAGATAACGGTTATACGTTTCGTCGACATCTTTCTCTGTGGTTATAGCAGCATTAGTCCAGACATGGGGTGACATCATATAAACGTTACATCTTTATGGTTAATTCACAGTTTACAGAATCTGTTTAAAAAGAGGTAGTTCATTAATACCAATACTTGAATTATTTTGTACTTTCTTCAGATAGTGATGCTACAGTTTCTTCCCCGTCGCCCCGGCCTCGCGGACCAGGTCATGCGGGGTGCAGTATTACATTGTGAACGACGAAATGTTACAGTGTTAGCATCTCGGGTTAGCTCATACCCGGCTTTCTCATGGGAACGCGCTCGCAGCGGATCTACCATGGTGCTACGGCGGCAGGGATGCTTGGAAAGCCCTCCAAGGGTGGGGGCCGCGCTACAGTGCGCTGAACTCACGCCATCTTTGCTGGGCAAGATGGCTTCTAGGCCTGTCTAAACTTTAGTGTGTGTGTGTATGATGGATACGTGGGGGCAATGTCATCGGCGGGCGAGGCCTCCTCCACCTGGGCCCGGGTGGCATGAGGGGACGCTCAGCGAGCCATGGTCCTCACCTGGGGAGAATAATGCAGGAGAGGGGGGCCTTCAAGGCCTGTCCTCCCCTACAACTGTCATCAGGTAAAACAGTATCTTAGAAATTATACAGCTTGGGCATAAAAATGCTCACCCATAGAGAATGTGGATCTTATGAAGCAGCTGATCGTTTAACTGGTACTTCATTGTATGGTAAATCTGAAAATATAGTATGGCTAAGTCTTGGTCCAGCTAAATCTAGAAAAAGAGTTCTAAAATTATATGAAGATATAGAAACAATAGCCAAACATGATCCCAACAGCAAAGACATTTTAAAAATCAATTTATTGGACACATACTACCCAAACAGAAGTAATACTTTGGAAAACATGTGTATATACCAAATAGCCCAAAACTACACATACAAAAATAATATGAAACCTGATTAAAAAAAAGGTAAATATAGAGTGACAGACTGTGAAGGCAGCTTAGTTAAACTCACTAAACCAAATTTAATTAATCATATCAAATTGTCATTGAAGACTCCTCAACATAAAGAAGTATATTACATGACCCTGCTACAACTCTTCAAACCATGGAGAAAAGAAGAACAATTACTAGATAACTATGACTCATATGAGGATGCTTTCAAAGCAAATGAAAGCACTATAACTGATGTAAACTTTACACAGTACAAAACAATGTTGCACAATGAACAGCAACATGAAGAAGAACTCCAAGCCCAACTAGATAAGGATACTCCTGACAGTAGCCAACCTTCTGTAACAGGAAGCCAAGAACCACTGGGAGAACCACTAATAACAAATGAAGCAGAATTAGCTATGATAGAAGTAGAAAACACCATGTGTCAGTATGAAGATAAGGAAGACTTAACTATACTACAATCAAAACTAAACAATGAGCAAAGTAGCATTTTTCTAGAAGTAACAAAACAAATTGCACATGGTGTAAAACATGAAAATAAAGAATGTTCCCGCCATAATTATAAACCTATACTACTGTACGTCAGTGGTGAAGCTGGTTCTGGCAAAACATTCCTAATCAAAATCATTAGTAAGTTCCTTCAACAATTGACAAACAACAAACTGTCAGCTGTTGTCACTGCCCCCACAGGTTTAGCTGCCTACAACATAGGTGGTGTTACATTACACCGATTACTACTATTACCAGTAGAACACCAGAACAAATTAGACTATTACAAACTTTCTGCAGAAGCTGCAATGGAATTACACAGACTATTGAAACAAATGAAAATGCTACTAATAGATGAAGTGAGCATGGTCGCCAACCTGATGTTAGCTTTGATTCACCTCAGATTACAAGAAGTACTCAAAACAGACTATGAAGAGCTCTTTGCAGGAAAGTACATTATTGTTTTTGGAGATCTGCTTCAATTAACACCAGTAAAAGGTGAACCTATTTTTAAAACATTAGGGCACAAACTCTGCCGTAAAACTGTTGGCAGCATTGGAAATGTCAACTTTTGGCAACATTTCCAATACAGAGAATTAACAGAAAACATGTGCCAATCTGCAGATCTAACGTATGCCAACATTTTAAAAAGTTTGAGAGTTGGTATACTTTCTAAAGAAGCAGAAGCAACATTGAAAACCCAGCACATTAATGCACTTTATGGCTATAATGCATGTGCTACAGATGCTATGGAACAATTAGCCTACAAAAATGTCAATTGTATGGCCTTAATGCCAACTCTTGCAAGCTGTTTCAAAGTCAATGAAATCATGCTAAGTAAAGAAATGCAACCAATAATGGAAATTAGCGCCACAGACAAACTAGATGTACATGGTATGACACTACCCATGTGTGACAAAGCCACAACAAGACTAAATAATTTAGAAAAATCAATCTCAAACACAGCAGGCTTAGAAAAGATGTTAAAATTATCCTTAAATTGCAGAGTAATGCTTAAACGTAACCTTGACGTGGACCAAGGACTAATTAATGGAGCACTGGGTACAGTTGTTGGCTTTCAAACATACCCACATGACAACAAAATTCAGTTTGTCAATATACTCTTTGACAAACTTTCAGAAGTAAAACGGATAGGACGCTCAACATCTAGATTCGTTCTCTTCAAAGATATGTATGTACGCAGAGAACAATTTTCTCTATCTCTTGCATACGCAGTCACGATTCATAAATCACAAGGTCTTACCCTAGACAAAGCAGTGATAGATATCACAGTCTTTAAAGAAGGCATGAGCTACGTAGCACTATCACGCTTACGTACACTTGACGGTCTATTTCTAATCAACTTTGATACAAGTAAAGTAAACGCTGATATTCCTTGCATTTTAGAATATAATATAATAGACTTCGCTCACTATACACTCCCCATCTAAACACATATTCTGTTCCACAAAAACTAAAACGTTGTAAAAGAAAACTAAATCAAACATAAATGCAACAGGACGTCACTTCAAATCCTCCAAAGAGAGTAAAGTAAACTAATACTTCATCAAGTACCACAAACAAAAAAGAATCAATTAGAGAAAGTAAACCAGGTACTTCTTTAAAGAAGGAAGACAAACTCCAAAAAGCAGTTAGATACAGAACTACCTGGACCATTTAAATTCTCAAATATAGTTGGTGTAAGTTGCTATGCAAATGTAGCAATGAATATTCTATTTCAATTACCACCAATTGTTGACAACATTTACTTACACAGTACAGACCCATTGTGTTTGCAAATGTTAGTACTTCACAGAAATGCAGCAAACAATCCTGACAACACATATAGTGTTTTTGGAATAAGACGACAATTGGACTACTGTGCTGGAATGGTTAAATTCACTATAAACTCACAGGAAGATCCACAAGAATTTGTAATGTACTTACTACAAGTACTGGAAAACAAAAACATACCTATAAATGAAATCTTTCAGATTTCATACATGTGGAAACATACATGCACTCTCTGCAACAATGTGACACAAGAAGAAATCCCCAATGAACGCTTCATATATATATATCAATACCAAATTGTGAATCCATTCCATTTCAGCAACTTGTACAAAATGCAAACCATGGTAGATTATGCTCTACCTGCAATTCAGATAATCGCTCCACGTTCGTAATACAAACACATAGTAAATACGTAATACTAATGCTTCTACGTTACAATGCAGATGGTACCAAAAACAACTGCAAGCTGACTGGATTCACACATGGTCAAATATCACTTGGTAAGAAAACCTTCACAACAATAGGTATAATCTACCACGCAGGAGCCACAATCAATTCAGGGCACTACACTGCATATATGAAAAAGAAATGTGGATGGTTTGAATGTAATGATAGTACCATTACTCTAAAGCAGAGATTACCAGCAAATCTTACAAACGCTTATTTGATGTTCTTAAAACCAAAATTTGATAAATAAACTGTATTTAAACCTTTAAGTAAATTTGTGTTAAAAAAATATAAACTGTTAGAATACTCCAAAAGCTATCTAACTGCTCAAAGATTCTACAACAACTAATCAGATAAATGAATACCACTAAATTAGACCAAAGAATACACAGTTAGAATACGCCAATTGGTATCTAACTGTCCCAAAATTATAAATTTGTGTTAAAATAATATAAACTGTTAAAATACTCCAAAAGCTATCTAACAGCTCAAAGATTCTACAACAACTAATCAGATAAATACCACTAAATTAGGCCAAAAAATACACAGTTAGAATACGCCAATTGGTATCTAACTGTCCCAAAATTTAACAATATCCAAATAGATAAATCAAAACCACTAAAATATATTAAAAAAATAGACAGTTAGAATATGCCAATTGGTATC
The DNA here is from genome assembly GCF_040938575.1 of Ambystoma mexicanum. NCBI lineage: Eukaryota > Metazoa > Chordata > Amphibia > Caudata > Ambystomatidae > Ambystoma > Ambystoma mexicanum. Next base: position 738,623,390 of record NC_090923.1, on the reverse strand, counting down.
TAACTGCTCCAAAATTTTATAATATCAAAACAAATGAAGAATCTGTTACTGCTCCAAAAAAAATACAACAAAGCAAAGTATAAAGCATTAGCCAGAAACAACAAGTGAACACTGAAAACAAACAAACAAATAAACTGTAGCATAACAGAAAAAGTTTTTTTTTTTAATCCAACATGGATTTTTTTTTCTCCCACAGACCCAATGATTTTAGCAACAAATACAGAAACTGAGCAAATTGCACAGTACTCTGATTTGTACTCTACTAAATATGAGGGTCGAAAAAAAATAAAAGTATATTGCTTATACAATGTAATAAGTCATTACAAAATACTAATACTAACATGCTATTTTCTTTTATCACAGAAATGAAGAAGAAAAACATGGACTCCCATTACTAGACCAAACAGTAAGTATACAATAATAAGGACAACCATAGCAGCATATCACATCCATAGTATCTAATACCTTTGTTCCTTATACATTTGTTTTTCACCCAAAGTTATAAGCAAATATGAATGTGATATGCTGCGGTGGTTGTTGCCAGGGCATAGAGTCTTGGGTGCATGGCCAAATGGATATCAGATCCATAGAGTCAAACATTTCAACTATGATCTATGGGAAACTTTTAATGTCCGCGAACAATGTGACTGTTTTTGGAACACTTTGAACTTGCCAGCGAACAATACGGACACCGTTTTCAGGACACCCCCTACGAACATTTCAGAACAACGCGATAGTTCTTAGAACACTTTCAACTTAACAATGAACAATACGGACAACGTCCTCAGGACACCCCCTACGAACACTCCCCAGACACCGGGAGTGTTCTAAGAAGCGTCTTCAGAACACCACCATCTTGTTTATTTGCGAACATTTCAGGACACCACGAGTGTTCTTAGGACACATTCAACTTGACAAAGAACAATACGGACAGCGTCCTCAGGACACCCCCTACAAACACTCCCCGGACACCGCGAGTGTTCTTAGAAGCGTCTTCAGAACACCCCCATTTTGTTTATTTGCGAACATTTCAGGACACCGCGAGTGTTCTTAGGACACATTCAACTTGACAGAGAACAATATGGACAGCGTCCTCAGGACACCCCCTACAAACACTCCCCGGACACCGCAAGTGTCTTAGAAGCGTCTTCAGAACACCACCATCTTGTTTATTTGCTAACATTTCAGTACACCGTGAGTGTTCTTAGGACACATTCAACTTGACGGAGAACCATACGGACAGCGTCCTCAGGACACCCCCTACGAACACTCCTCAGACACCGCGAGTGTTCTTAGAAGCGTCTTCAGAACACCCCCATTTTGTTTATTTGCGAACATTTCAGGACACCGCGAGTGTTCTTAGGACACCTTCAACTTGACAGAGAACAATACGGACAGCGTCCTCAGGACACCCCCTACGAACACTCCCCGGACACCGCGAGTGTTCTTAGAAGCGTCTTCAGAACACCCCCATTTTGTTTATTTGCGAACACTTCAGGACACCGCGCGTGTTCTGAGAACACATTCAACTTGACAGAGAACAATATGGACAGCGTCCTCAGGACACCCCCTACGAACACTCCCTGGACACCGCGAGTGTTCTTAGAACAGTTTCACTTTGCTTGCGAACAAAACAGACACATATTGACTCCTTAGAACACCCCCTTGTCAGTTTATTTAGAACATTTCAGAACACCCGTGATGGCCGCAAACAAATCGAACACAAAAAGAACGTCTAACACATAAAAAACACAACTTTCATCCTATCTCATACACTCCCACCCTTCCCAAACACTCCTAAACACCAACACACTCTACAAAATACACATTTTGAACAAAGTTTCACCGCGCTGTCCGGGGATGTCCGTGAATCCAAGATGGAGGGCGCTACCGAAAAATCTGATGCGCTTCACGCTCCACGCCGTCCAATCAGCGAACACTTTGCATCTCCGCGAACATCACGCAAGACGATTGGCCAATCAGGACACTTTCCGCGGAGCGATCAGGGAAGTGTGTCCGCAAACCCAACACAGATATCACTCATTTTTTTTTACCTACTTTTTGGTCATTTAAAAAAAAAACTACTGGACGGATTTTCACCAAATTTGCAAAAGCACGCTTTCGGGACCAAGCCGCTGCTCCTGGTCCAAATTTGGTGGAAATCCATCCAGCGGTTTGGGCTGTAGGCGCGAGCAAAATTTTTTTCCCATTCACTATGATGAGAGTGAGTATAATGTATACAAATATGAGCATATAGAAGGATGGTAGAGTAATAAAAATGAAACTATGAGAAAGTGCTGATATCCATAATGATTATCCTCATGCACAGAAAGGATTGCTCTCTTTCAAGCCTGTATCTTCCGCTACGTATATGTTTCATATGATGTGACTGGACCCTAAGTCTACAAATATAGTACCTTTTCAATTTTTACTTCCTGACTGTTGCTGAAGAAAACTATGTGGCGTCGATATGTCAGTAAAGGATAAAAAGGGAGAGCCAGCCATGTGATGTCATCAGTGATGTCATCAATGACATTTGTGATGTCATCTTTGATGTCCTGGGTGTTAGTGTTAGCAGTGCACGGTGGCGCGAGTTATGGTTGCTTATGTTACCATAACTGCCGAATTTCAGGGAATTTTCGGTTTTACTTTGAGCCATAACGTCCCTTTAACAAAGTTTTTTCACTGAATTTCATAGGTTTTTAGTAGCGCAACTTAACCATAACGTCCCTTTAACAAAGTTTTTTCACTGAATTTCATAGGTTTTTAGTGCACAACTTAACCATAATATCCCTGACTTCATATACATGTAACATAGAACATACTAACCCCCTCGTAGTGATTTTCATGTCCGCGGACTACCGCCTTGTCCGCAGACACATCGAAAATCTGAGCGTGGTGAATGTAAATTTAAATAGTGTGCCCCATTTCCCCTTTGAAGTTGGCTCTGAAAAGAGCGTTTTTTTTTTTTTACAGATGCTTGACAGACACCTGTTATTTTGTATTTTTTTTCTTGTTTTTTTTTCTTACTTTACTCCTAAAATCTTCACATAACCTTCTCCAAAGCAACCCTTACATTCCAAAATAGAAAGGCATTTCCCGTAAAAGATAAAGAAATGCCATCTTCTTTAAAATTAACAGCATTACTGGCATCAATATTCTCATTGTTACAGAAGAACATACCAGCTCTAAGCATGAAGGCACACATGCCTCGGTTGATGACACACCTAGCAATATTTTGCTGAGGACAAAAAACTGAACTATTGTCCCATATTGCCCTAGGTAGTAATCCAGAAAAAATTACTTTTCCATTTGGGAGGATCTTCATTACTGCTTGAACGAAGCGTTCCAAATCAGCCAACAAAGTAGGGGCACTGACGTTGCCCAAATGGAAAGCACCATAGTGCAAAACTATCACATGCGGACTGTTCATCGTGGCCATATCCTCACAAACTTGTACAATTCCCTGTACATTGCAATCAGGCACACTTCTCCACACCACGTCCACTCCTTTCACATCAAAGTTCTTTGCAACATGCCTGCATTCAGCGTACTGCTGTAAACCATGCACAAACATATCTCCGAGCACCAACACCCTGACTTTCTCCACTTCTGCCATCTTCACCACACACGGTCTCTTTCAACACAAATCCACAACCTCGACATCTGATTGGCTGATCCGTACAGTGTTCTTTCCATATTGAATTTCCTGGAAAAACCCGGATGTAGCGCGCCCTGTCCACGAACAGCCGCGGTGTCCACGGACGGCGTCCACTTTACTCTCTGTGCCATTCCCTCATTGCATACAGCTAAGCAATCACACAATACGAATAACGTCCTCAGAACAACCCCATTTTGTGAATTTTCGAACATTTCAGGACAATTATTATTTCATTATTCAACATATTAACATTACACATATTATACTTTCATCTTGTACTCTGCACACAATGCTATGTTTCTCCATTAGTAGCTCAGTATACTAGATAGAATCCCATAATACAATGCTATTTATATCAATGCATCGTTCAAAGCACTAATAACGGTATAATATTTATTGCAATATCCTTGACACTTTTTTCGCAACATTATAATAAAAATCCCTAGTACACAAATTCCATGAAAAGTACATACACACGTGATGTCATCAGTGATTTCATCAATGACATTTGCAATGTCATCTTTAATGTCCTGGGTGTTAGTCTTAGCAGTGCACGGTGGTGGCGCCAGTTATTTTTCAAAGCTTACCATAACTTGCGATTTTCAGGGGTCTTTCGGCTGTACTTAGAACCATAACGTCCTTTAAACAAACTTTTTTTAATATCACGCAAACAATATACAAACATGGCGTGCAAAAACCAACTTCTACAGATGGCTTTACACAGAATGTTCCAAAGTAAGAATTTATGCTCGTTCACAGTGAAGGTCAGCTGCTTCCACAACTTCTACAGATTGCTTTACACAGAATGTTGCAAAGTAAGAATTTATGCTCGTTCACAGTGAAGGTCAGCTGCTTCCATTTTTTTCTCGGGCCCCGGAGAGGCTCACAAAGCTGACTATAAGGTTGTATTGTGTTTTGACCTTGACAGACAGAGATTGTGATGAAAGACTTCTCTTGAAGGAGTGTTGCTAAAACGTAAGAGAAGATAAAGATGAAATTTCTGAAACGAAACCACTTTTATATATTATATCACTATGCGAAAGATGGTTGGCACACGCAGAGTCGTATTTTGGGACTGCACCACTCGTAGACAATGGAAATTGCAATTGTACTGTAAGTTACCCTTTAGATTACTTTATACCAAATATAATTATAATAGCGTAGCATTAAAGACTGCTCAAGTTGAACTTGTTAGTTGAAAGTGGCATAATGTTTTCTACCGCGCACTATCACCGCCGAATTGATCCCCTGTCGTTTAAAGGGCTCTGAAAAAGGCAGACGACACAGGGTGGGTTAATAGAAATAATTTAACCGGTAATTTAAGCGCTCTACTCACTGTGCCACTTCACTGTAGCCTGTCAAGTGGCACAGCGAGTACAGCGCTCGCTTTGACATCCGTGAACAGCTTGCTAACGCAAGTTTGAATCCCGGCAAGGCCAAACTCAGCCTTTCATCCTTCCGTGGTGATAAATGAGCACCACACACCGTGGTTAATAATAAGCACCGCTTAAATACCTCACGGTTCTTAGCGCTATATGAATGGGAAAATATTATTATTTTATTATTAACATTCTCTGTTGCACTATCTTTGATAGCAAATATTTTCCCGCCCTAATAAATAAAATGATTTTTAATGAAGATCGGCTGGTGATACTAATTTATGTTTTTTAAAACAGGTATGGGGCTCCATTTTGCCTATGTCACGATTTACAGACTCCAGCGGATGGGGTCTTCAACTGCCAGGTGCAGGTCCAAATATGCAACTTCATGACCCTAACCATTTTATGTGACAATCGCCAAGGACCAATATGCCCTTACGCAGTACTTGCGGCTACAAACAACATACCAACCAATAGGGTGGTCTAATGGCTCGTTGTTGGAGCAACCTTCCGATTATCAGAGCGACCATTTACTGCTTTTATCATAAACCAACAGTCTATCTACCGCAAAGGAACAACGCGTGGCTCCAAATAAACTTTTGCTGATCGACAGCAGAGACAGTAGCAAATCGCTGAATATTCACTAAACATTTCATGTGAAATAAATGTACTTTACCAAATGTACAATCCTGCTGTTTACTTTTAAACCACAGTTTCATATTCCGAATTGTGGCGCACTGAGTTGTAAGCTTGTCGGGGGGAAATTCTCCCGGGGTCGGCTGGGCCATCCGCGGACCTCCGGGCAGGGAGGCCCCAACTCCTCCCGTATATCTCAAAAAATTGAGTATGAGACACACACAAGAAGCAAGGTGATTCTGCTGTTTATTAAACAAAACGGCAGGGATGGGTCAAGGATCGTACGCGTCCGTCCTGACACTCTCTCTCCAATCGTGGGGCTCGCAGGCCCTTTTTACCTTCGCATGACGCGCTACTTGCGTCACCTGGGAAAGTTAGCAAAAAACCTATCGCCACTCCGGATTGGCTCCTCGAGTGGTAGGGTTAGTATAGCACACGTATAGAGAGCGTTATTAGTGGTCGAGGGTTAGTCAGGTGGTATAATTTGGTTGTCCCTTCAATTTGATACATGAAAATTGTTACATGAAGACCCCTGAGGATTGGTCAATGTTAGTGGCGTCAGTGATAAGAGCCCCATGTTCTGATTGGTCCACTCGCGAGCCCCCCAGTCTGGGACCATCGCTGTTCCCAGCTCGCGGAGCACCTGTCATTTGCAACAATGTATCACTATGGGTATGTGCAGACAATGTGAGGATTTATTCATATGCTGGAAGGCAGACTACTCCCACCGCCGCAGATGTCCATTGAGTCGCTTAATTGTATCTGCCTGTATCTCGAAACGTGGGATCCAGGCGCCTCCCTCCTCCTGGGCCTGGCACCCTGTCAGGTTCGGCTTGGTCACGTGAGGTGGGACCGTGGTTGAGGCAGAATTCTGCACAATTAATATTGCATTTTCCACTGTGTGCCTGGCTTAATTTGCAGGTGTGACCTTGGCGTCGGCTTGCGGCATGCGAGTTTGCAACATTGTGCCCTTGACTGTCTGCTCTCGCCGGGCTCATTCTGCAGGGTCAGCAACTGTACTCTTGCTCATTCAATGTTCATGGAAACTCTTGCTTGCGGCCTACTTGGGCCTGGGGCATAGATGGAGCCGTTTGATACACAGGCGCTTTAGGTTATGGTATCATATTGCTTTATCCCCAGTATCGTGTCTTTGTTATATTTCTCATTATGATGCATGGGTTTAGGAGAAGCGTGAGCAAGCTTTTTAGATGAGTTCATTGTGCGTCTTGCGTTTCTGCATTTTGAAAAGCCTATGTGACAAATAATAAAGATGCGCATCAGTGGGTGTGTCCGTCACCTACGTCACAGCACTGAGTATGTTCTTGGTGTGGGAGTGTCCAATGTGCATGTTTGCACGGGTGTGCTGACCGTTGGCTAGGTCGTCATGGCATCTCTAACGATGTGCTCATTTAGTGTTGGATGGTTCAGTCGAGTCCCTCCATGCCGCAGGTGTCGGCATGGGCAGGGCAGGCTGGTGGGCAGGCGGGTGGGCACCCGGGTGGGCACATCCGTATGTTCCTGTACCAGGGTATTTGGTCGTCTGGTAGATGGGCAAACTCCTCTCGTGGCGGGTGCCTGGGCCGTGATCCTCTAGGCCAGGGGTGTGAGGGGATTGGTGGGAGCCTTTTGTTCCATTCTCCCACTTCAGTCCCCCCTCTGGTCGACTTGTCGACCACAAACATATCCTTTTCCTTATCTCCTCTCACTCTCCATATTTTAGTTACTCCTCCCAAATGTCCATAGTGGTTAACATGGTCTTCAGATGACCAATACATATATACACAGGTTCTTCCAGGTGTGCAGTATACCCATTTCCCTATGTAGCTTCTTGGGTTTCTTGGGTTTTCGAGCTTCACAGATGGTGGGTCCAGTTGGTTGGTGATGATCTGGGTGCGCAATTTCTCTCTCTCTCTTTTATTATTGTGCCTGTGTGTTGGCCGTCATCTGCTGGCATCAAGGGGTGCATACCAACCATTTCGATCATCTCGTCTGTGGTGCGTGCCTTCCGGGCCTTCTAAAATCTTATTATGATCAGTGCAGCTCCAGCCAAAATAATGCATCCAACTATAATCTTCAGTCCATCCGACAGCCAAGATGGCATCCATGACCATAATATCGAAAACCAGCTGTCATCCTTTTTCACACCTTTGCTTTCATCCATCATTTTGGAGTGCATATGGGCCAATTGTGATACTGCTTCTGTCAGTGTACCATTGTCAGCATCGTTAGCAGGGATGAATGTGCAGCATGATTGTCCTATCTTTGCGCAAACTCCTCCTTCCATTGCTCAGAGGAGGTCCAGTACATATCTGTTCTGTAGTGCTACCATCCTTACTGCTCGCAGTTCCTCTTTTATTGCGTTGAATCCATTTACTGTAGAATTAATTGTCATCATTAGTTCCCATCGAGTTATCTGGAGCCATTTTGCGTTTGCGTAAGCCTGTAGTCCTGGATGTATTTTTGAGGAGAAGAACATTGCTGCTCTTCTGAATGGTCTGTGTTCTGGCGGGATTGAAGTGAGTGCTGTTTCCGAACCTTCCCCATAGGTAATTTCCTGTCAGAGGTTCTCCTTGTCTTTTCTTTCTATTCAGCACAGTGTTGTTGCCGTCGTTTTGGTTCTCTGGCCCCTCCTGAGGTTGTACAGATCTCTTCTTCCTCTTGTTTCCTTCATCCATTTTGGGGAAGTTCGCCACATTCACATGTTTCTGGGGCACCACTAGTGATGGTACATTAACGTGTACCATTGTGCATATACCATTCCACAGAGGGGGCAGTGTGTGGTATGCCTTGTCTCCGCAGGCCCAGTAATGGTCCATTAATACTGCTGTTCCTGCTCCCCCCTCAGGTAACTCTGTCACGCTTGCACAGTTGGTGTTGTATCCCACGTCCACTTCTCCTTTATGTTGGTAGCATACCTTAGGTGCAGACAGCGGCAGTATTGTTATTGGGTCTTTATCCTTCTCTATCCACGTCAGCATGGGTACGTACTTGACCCAAGTCATCCAACATCTGTTGTTGTGTTCAGCAATAGTTGTAGTATGCTCTCTCGTTACCATGTTGCTGCCAACCACTCCTATGTCCCATTTGTTACCCAGGTACACCTTCCCTGTTATTATTATCAGTGGTCTTTCCCAACATCCTTGTTTACCAGGAACTTCAGTGGCGTACCAATCACATGGTAGGTATTGTAGTGTTACTTTCTTTGTTTCTCCTTTTTCAGGGCCACTTGTTATGTATCTGAATGCTTCAGCATGCAAACTGGTCTTGTGGTAACTCAAATAAACCTTGAGGAAGTTGTTTTCGTACGGGTATGTGTCTCGCGTTTTCCATACCAGGTGCACCGTGTTCCCTTGAAATCTCCCTTTCGTTTGGAACAGTGCCAGGTATATTATACATCGTGCTGTCTTTTCATCTATTTCCGTGGCAACGAAAGTTCGGGAAGCGCTCATGGTGTATGGGATCAATGAGCAGACGTAGCAGCTGTCATCTGTTGTCTGCTTACCTATTTGAGTCATGTGCTGGTACCACATGTTGTTCGAGACGTGTGCTGAATCTTGTATGTAGTTGTCAATACCTTTATTATCTGAGTATGTGCTGCGTTTAACTCTATTTCCCTTGTGTGGAATTTTGCTAGTACCACCTGACGTAACACTTGTTGCAGCCATGGGTGGGGGTATATTAGGTTTGGGTACAGCCAAAATACTGATAGCATAACTGTTCTGCCATACAGAGGCAGCCAAGAACCCGGTGACCATCAAAATCCCTATCAACTTTATTACAGAGGTCAATCTCACCGGCATTTTGCTCTTACCTTGCTGCAGTCCGGCAGCTAATTCTTGCGACGTTAAAGTTGCCCGCCTGAAAATTCTCAATATGCTTGTTATTAGTGTTAGTTGTTGTTTTCAAGCTCTCCCTATCAAGTAGTCGTTCAGTGCCCAGGCGAAGAGCTGTTCCCACGCCAATCTAAGCGATCTATCTCTTAGGACAGGCAAGTATTGGTGAAGATGGGGCATTGATTGTTCTATGGCCAAGAGAAATGCTGTGTAGTAGACATGTACCCTGCTCCTTTTCAGGTACTTTGGCCTTTTTATGTGATAGACAAATTGGTGTGATAGCTCTTCAGGGTAGTTATCGTCTGAGGATAGCATCTACTCCTGGGCAGTGAACTTTGTTAGTTATCTGTTTTCTTAGCAGTACAATAATACACGGTACCTGCGTGTGCGAGAAAAAAAAAGAGAACATTCAAGTGTTTACATGTGTATATGTGCAAGATAATGTCCTTTAGTTGGGTTATTACTGCAGTGGGTGGGGCGTCGATAGGCAGAGGGTTTGAAGCTCAACTGGCGGAAGTCTCTTTACTCTTTGATCGTGTGACCATGGGGTGGCCGGTATGGGAATTACCCTTCTCTATTTCAGTAGTTGTCTCTGGGGAATCTGGGGGGTGGTAGGGTAGGGAGACACTTAGGTCGTTGGCTGTGGTAGAAGTCTCTTCCTCCGTGGGTGCCGCTGTTGCTGTTCTTCCAATGGCCCTGTCGGTGACGCTAGGGCGGGTCTGGAGTTTGCAGATCTTTACGTCGTGTAGGTGATTCCAGGCACGTTTGTCCTGTAACTTTACTGCTCTCGTTGATACTTCTTCTACCAGGTGGGGGCCAGTGAAGCGTGGGCTGTTCCACTTTCTGTTGAAATTGCGGAGTAGTACGTGGTCACCTTTAGCAATTTTGCACAGTTTTTCTTTTTCCAATTTTTTATCCGCGTCTTCTTGTTGATCGCTCTTAGACCCGCCCCGCGTGCGCTCGAGCTGTTGAGACACAAACACTACACTAGTTATCAAAGAAGACACATATTGGTACATTTCATCACCAAGAACGGTTGCAGTGTTTTCATAATCAGTGAATGCTCTTGATGTTGGCGTTAGAGGAAGGCGCATTTGAAGTCCGGTCACCACCTCGTGAGGGGTGAGGTGGTGATCGGAGCCAGGTCTATTCCTTAGCTCAAATAGGGCTAGCGGAAGGCAGTACAACCAACTCTTCTTTGTTGTTTGCTGTATCTTTGCAATTGCCTCCTTCAGTAGGCCATTCAGGCGTTCGCATAAACCGTTGGCCTGCGGGTGATATGCACATGCAAATTTATGCTTGATGTTCAGTAAGGATGTGATGTGCTGGAACATTTCATTGGCGAAATGCGGGCCATTATCTGACCGCAGTACCTCGCACACTCCCCACCTGGGGAAAACCTCCCTCACTAGAAATTTAGCTGCTCTGAATGCATCTGGGTGTGAGCAGGGTCCTGCCTCAATCCACCTGGAGAATGGGCATACTACTACAATCATATACCTATTTCCTTGACATACGTTGATCATTTCAACATAGTCAATATGGATGTGCAGGAAGGGTCCCTCTGGCCGGGGTATAGTACCTTTTATCACCTTCAGCGTGTGACCGGCCGTGAACTGTTGACATGTGAGACAATTGCTGATAAAATTTGTCACATGGGAATTTAACTCGGGACAGAACCAATCTTCCCCAATTCGTGCTGCAATAACTTCCTTGCCTGTGTGGGCTGGGTGGTGGAGTTGGCTCAGGGCGGTGTTCAATAGTGCCAATGGCATTACCATCTTTCCAGTGTTACCCTGGCGCCATAGTGCGTCAGTTGGTGACATTGTACATCCTCTTTTTACCCATATTTCTTTTTCTGCCATTGGTGCAGCCGCTTGTAGTTCCATTATCTGTGTGGCTGGGAGATGGGTATATCCTTCTCTTATCAACATCTCCTTAGCTATTCCCCTCCCTCTCCCTCTCTCTGAATCTGGGGGGTTCCATATCTCACCAAAATATGCAGCATACTTTGCATGTGCGTCTGCTGCTGCATTCCCCTCTGAGATATGATCTTCTCCATTAGTGTGTGCTGTACATTTGACCAAAGCTAATTCTTGGGGGTCATTTATTACTTCAATTAGTTCAGCCAACAAGAGAGCATGTTGCACTGGGGTGCCGTCAGCTCTCCTAAACCCTCTTCTCCTCCATTTGGACAACCCTGAGTGGACAGTAGACGTGACATATGCGCTATCAGAATATATAGTCACTCGTTTGTCAAAGCTTTCCTTCAACGCCAATATCAGTGCAACTAATTCAGCTGCTTGAGCAGAGTAATGCTGTGGAAATTGTACGCATTTCATCGCCACACACACCGGTACCTCTGTCATTTTTACCACTGCTGCCCCAGTTCTCCTTATCCCATCACTTTGGTCTTTTGTTGATGACCCATCAATGAACAAGAGCTCACCTCCATCTAGTGCGTTCTCTTCAACCTTTCTAGTACATGAGTACATTTCGGTAGTCTGCGTACAATTGTGTGCATAGTCTCCTTCCTCAATTACTTCTGCTATAAACCTTGCAGGGTTAACCGTGCTGCATCTAACAATTGATAGTTCTGGCCTAGATAAGATGATCTCATAACCTGACGCCCTCTGCGTGGTTAGTGTGGGCTTAGGCTTGTTCAATATTGCAAATAGTGCATGTTCCACAAATAGTGTGGTTGGGCACCCCATTGTTATTGAGGATGCTTTCTCTACCGCAAAGGCAGCTGCGACGAGACTTTGTTCGCAAGGGAAGTGTCCTAACATCACAGGATCCAAGTGGCCACTGTAAAACGCTACTAGTTTGTAACCCATGTTTTTTTTTGTGCAAACACTGCTTTCATTACTGCTGAGTAGCAATTTGAAAATATAAAAAAATGTCGTTCATAATCTGGGGTGGCCAGTACCGGAGCAGTTGATATTGCATCTTTCAGTTCATCAAAAGCCTCTTTCATTTCCATTGTCCACCCCAACTCTTTCTCCCTTTTGTTAGCTTCTTTTAAGGCCTCAAGTAGGGGTCCTATGTATGAGCTGTAATCAAATACCCAGGCTCTACAGTAGTTGCACAGTGCCAGGAACTGCTGCAGTTCCCTCACTGTTTGGGGCAGCGGCATTTTTGAAATGGCCTGTGCTCTTTGTGGTACAATCTTTCTTCCGTATTGGGATATGAGCTGACCAATGTAAAGTACCTGTTCCTGACAGTACTGTAACTTTTCCTTGTCTACCTTGTAACCCTTTTCAGCCAATATTGTCAGCATCTTCAATGAGTCCTCTCTGCATCTCATTTCATTTGTCCTGCAAATTATTATGTCATCAACATACTGCAACACTGTGCTTTCCACTTCAATGTTACCCAAGTCCATCTGTATTACTCTGTTGAAGATTGAGGGTGACTCGCAGTACCCTTGTGGCAATCTGGTGTGTTTCCACTTTGTGTTTCTGTAAGTGACGCTTGTCAGATCTTATGAGTCTGGGTGCAGGGGTATTGAGAAAAAGGCATTTTTGAGGTCTATCACTGTAAATCGTGATGCCTCTGCTGGAATGCCGCACAATATTGTGGCCGGGTTTGCTGCTATGGGGTATTCTGCTTCCACTATGTTGTTCAAAGGCCTGAGGTCCTGTATGAAGCGCCAAGACCCCCCTTTAGCTTTGCGCACTGGGTATACAGCTGTGTTGCATGGTGATTCTGATGGTACCAATATGCCATTATTTATAAGAGCAGTTATTGTTTCATATATGCCCTCATCTGCCTCTTTCGATAGTGGGTACTGTTTCACTCTGGGGAGTATTGCACCCTTTTTCAATTTTATTCTTACTCCCCCTATGCATTTTATGCACCCCACGTCATACGGACTAGTAGTCCATAATGATGTGGGTACTTTTGCCATATCCTCCTCAAAAAAGGGAACTGGGGTGGATGTGGGTGCTTCAAGTGCCATTGCAATTTTCTGTGCCACTTGTTTGTACATCACTCTTAGCCATATTTCTACACTCATCATAAACACCATTTCACCTTCTTCCTTTTCTTCTGAGAAGAGCTCCTCATCTGACACCTGGGTGAGTCTACATCCCTCTGCTAGTGCTATCACTGCCCTCCATGCTCTTCCTTCTCTGTCTTGGGCATGTACTGCAATGTAATCAGCAGTTGCTATAATGCTCTCTATGTTCACTGAAATCACCTTTCCTTCTGGTTCATTGGCTGGTGTTTCTGGTCTAAACAAATAGGCTGCTGGCCTCCTCCAGATCTTTCCTTCTATCCCTGGCATCCATGCAAATGCCATGTCTGTCCCGTACTGGAACAGTTCACCATCTACTGGCTCAGCCCTAGTCACTGTCTGTCCACAGTATGCTTGCATAATTTGTCGTGCAGTGAGCATGTTAATTCCTGGAGTGGAGCAAATTATGCCGTCCTCCGTAAAGGAGATCGTCATATTCAACCTGCTCATTATGTCTCTCCCCAGTATATTTACTGGTGAGGGCCTAGAATATAAAAGTGGGACTGACATGTCATAATCCCCTATTGATAAGGGAATGTTATCAGTAAAGGGAACCAACCCCTAGCCCCAGAGGATCCTTGGGTGTTCCTGGCTTCACCTGACATCTTAAATTTACCTTCCCTTATGCAAGACCGGGTCGCCCGGTGTCAACAAGGAATGATAATTTTTTGTCACCTATCGTTACCTCTATGTGTGGTTCCTCCGCACTGTTAGGTGTTACCGACAGGATGGGACACACCAAGGCCGTCTGTGGGCTGTCCTATTGGGGGTATAATGATTGACCACTTCCTGTGTAAGGGTTGTGTCCCAGGACGTCACTCTTCCCAGTTGTGTTTGCTGTAGTTGTGTATTGTTAGAGGTTATGTTATGGTCTTGGATTTGGGCAGGTTGCTGTACTTGCTGTACTTGGGGTTGTTGTGTTATCGCTACCTGTTGTTGTGGCAGTGGATATGTCTGTGGCTGTTGTTGTGTTACTAGTTGTTGCTGTCCATTTCCCTTGCAATGTCTGCTGTTGGTGGATGCCCTGCTGTTCCTGTGTGGGCCCTTATTGTCCCTGTTCACTCCATGATGGTGTGCCTGGTCTCACTCTACACGTGCGTGACATGTGCCCTACTAATCCACAACTCCAACACACCGGTGGTTCCCTGTTCTGCCATGGAAAGCTTCCTGTGTTGTCCTGGTATACTGGTTGCCCGGTAGGGTAGTAATTTCTAAGTCCTCCCACCTGCTGTTGTGTGTTATATCCGTATCCTCTCCCCCTCATTATTCCTCCCCTTCCCCTGTTGTAATTATAATACCCAGCCCCTGGCGTTGAGTATCCTCCTCCCATGTTAGTCGTGTATGGTTGGAGTGGCGGCAGCTGTTGTGTTACAGTCTGTGGTGATTGTATTTGGGAAGGATCTTGTGCAGCCACTACTTGTGTGGGGCTTTGAGTCATTGTTGCAGGTGTAGTTATTAGTGCGCCTTCCGTTGTGTATTTAGTAAGTTTTTTTCTGTACTAATTTAGCCTCTTCCGTTTTTCTATCCTCTTCTTTTTGTTTCGTTTTTTCTTGCCATGTCCTACAATGATGCACTATTGTCAGTTGTATTTCTGGCCATGCTTTTGCTTCCATCCCCACTACTTTCTTCAGTTGTTTCTGAACTGCTTCTGGGAGCCCTTGTACTAGTATATGATAGAATATTGCTGGTGTCTTGTCCCATTGTTCTCTAGTTTTCATGCGCCACTTCTCTTGAATTTCCTGGATATAATCAACAGGATCTTCGTTCTCACGCATCTTGCGTGAGGTAATTGCTCCTATGTTTGATGTGTCTGGATACTGTACCCTCAGTGCCTGCCATAATGCATGTCTGCAGTTTGCGAATGGTGCCCCATCCTGTGATGTGTTTGTTATTGTGACCCCGGGGAAGCCCGCTCTCTTCCAGATGTCATCCGCCGCATCCCCTAATATTGATATTAGAAGGCCCTTTACATCCCCCACTGCCAATTTCTGTCCTGCGGTGTGTTTTTCCATTTCATATATCAATTTACCCGCACCTCCACTTAATGATGGGAGCCTGCACTTTATATTTTCCTTGTCTGCATGCTTCCAGGGGACGTATTGTGGTCTAACCCCTCCCCTCTCCAGAAGTGGCATTAGGTTGTGTCCTGGTTGGCCCTTTGGGTCCCACACAATCGAATCCGTACACCCCTCCTCTTCTTCCCTGTCTTCTACGTCATCAATGGGGTCCACATTGCTCGTAACTTTTTCTCCTCCATCTCTTCCCTTTCTTTTATCATTTCCTTTATTCAATGTAGGCGTGTGTATTGGTTCTCCCTGCCTGCGTCCAGGGAGGTCTCTAAGCCTACCCGCATAGGGTGTCAGTTCGTGTGGGAAGGGCGCCAGTTTAGATGGGCATGTTGCACGTAATGAGGGTGAGGTAGTGGAGCATGTAGGACGGATGGTGACGGTGTGGCTGCACGTGTCTGCCTTTCCGCTATTCCTTGCTCTTCCTCCTCACTTCCCTCCAGTTCTTCCTTTCTCCTGCAGATCCATGGTGATTCTCCATTTGTCCGGGTGATGTATAATTTATCTAAGCTTTCCCTTTCACTATCTCTCCCTTTCTTCTCTATCCCTTCTCCTTCCTCACTGCAAAAGTCCTCCATTAATGGCAACCCCCAATCTGTCTTTTTCCCCCTAATCGTTACTGTTTTTAAGTCTATTAGATCCGTTCCTCCATTGTCTTCTTTGCCAATTGCTCCCCTTTGTGCTGATGTTGTTGCTACTTCTGTGTCTCTGTATACATACCTCCTTACTTCACTCCCCCCTCTCCTTTCTTCTCTTTCCCCTTCATTTCACTCCGCTATTTCTCTACCAATTTCCTCTCTTTTCTTTTTCAATTCCTCCATTACTTCAATACTCATCTTTTCCATTATCCTTTCTTCTTCTTTCTTCCTTTCCCATTTCGGTCTTCCCCGCTCTAATATACCCTCTATCATCCTTCCTTCTTTGTATTTCCTTGTCGTTTCTGATAGTAATCTTCTTCTCCATATTTCCATTTCCTTTTCTTTCTCTTCTTCTTCCCTTTTCTTGTCACGCAGTGCTGCTCTGGATACCCTTTCTGCTACTGTCTTCACTCTTTCTGTTTCTCTCTTTTTCTCCTCAGTTCGTTCCCTCATTTTGTCCAACTCATCCTTGCTTTCTTTCCTTTTTCGTGCTCTCTCCCTTTCCTCTCTCTCGAGCTGCTTGATCAGTGTATTCTGCTCATCCCTTAATTCTGCTAATCGTTCTTCCAAAATCTGTTCCTTCTGTCGTAACAGCTCTTCCCCCTTTCTTTTCCCCTCTTCCCCTTTCCTTTCACTCTTCCTGGTGTTGTCCTCGTCCATTTTCCTCACTACCTCCTCCTTTTCTTCTGTTAATGAACCTCGTAATTTTAATAATACCTGCGCAGCTACCCACTCATCCTGTCCTATTCCTGCAATCTGTTCCTCGCCAATCCCCCCTTCCCCTGCGGGCATTTTCGTGCGAGCTGATCCCGCCGTGCTACTCTGCTCCCTTCCCGTGTGGCTACCTGTGGCTGTATATGGTGGCGGGCTGTATGCCGGGTTCGAGTACCCCTCAGCCGCCCTTAATTGAACCATGTTTCATAGTTCTGTTCTCGAGTACCCCCTTCCTCCTTTTTCACTACCTTCGCTAGGGGTATATCGCCGTTCTGTTCCTTTTTTATTTCCTTTTCGCTTATGTTGTTACTCTTCTCTCCTCCCTCTTCTCCGTTCCCCGTGTTCTGTGTGCCTTCACTCTCTTTCTCCCCATTCTCTCCTTCCTCCTTAATCTTCTCCTCCTCCGTTGTTCCCCCCATAATAAACATTCCCTTTGGTCCTGGTCGGGACCCTTGGAACATCCTCCATAAGTTAAACACCTCCACGTGGTGCGTCAACTTCTTCCCCTTGTATGTGTTATGCAGATGGTTTAATAGTGAATGTTGGGTATATGGATCGAAGCTACCATTAGGCGGCCATGGTGTTGTCATTTTGTTGTCCGTCCCCTGTGTCCATTCTATGCTATACTTGATCAGTTTCTCCCTATGGGGTGACAGTGTTTTACATATGTGCTGTAGCAGGGTAGTGAGGGTGTTCCCCCACCATCCCGATCCTGCCCCGTATGACATAGTAGCGCTTCACTTGTTATCCTTCCCCTATTTGGTAGTGGTTATCTTACTAACAGTTTACACTATACAGCCTTATATCTTTACCTGGCCCTGTAAGTTTGCGGACTTGCGATAGTCAGTTAAGGAAAATTAGTAAAATATAGCATTTACATTTGTATATTCTTGTCTTTCTTTTCTTCCTTTACCGAACACCTTTACGGCCCCCTGCGGCCGAGGCGCACGTAGCCCCCTGCGGCTTCGTGCCCCTTGTGACGTTCTTATACAGCCGTCTCACTTTCACTTGCTCCTCCTCCCTTTTCTACACTTGCCGTGGCCGGCGTTCTCCGTGCACAGCCACGTCCCCCTTTTCACCTTCCCCCCGATCAACTCATTACCGTTTACCTCTGTTTCCACTCCCTTACCACAACTCTCTTCCCCACCACTCTCAGAAATAAAAATGCCTTGTGCTCGAGATATCCTATGAAAGCCCTACTGGTGATGTCACCGATCTCTTCAAACAACTGGTAAGTTCTTCATATGTTTTTAAAAGTTCAAAATACACTTGCAATCTACCCCCTTTAACCCCACAGCTGTCTTCCTGTCATGCCTGGAACAAGGTAATCAACAATATAATCGGACTGCGCACGCTGCGTCGCCTCGCGTGTGATACGCCCCTCGACAGGAGGGCTTAACCAGCCAATTATCTTCCGTATTGGGCAACCAGCTAGCTACCGCCTACAGGGAAACGTCATCTATCTATCGAGTTTCCTGCTCGATCAATAGGGATCCTCATCTACTCATTGATCAATAATTACCAAATCGTAGGAAACCGCACACACACACACCCTTACATCTGGTCGCGACCTAGGCCAATCAGTGTCTGCGAGCGGCCGCACGTGATGTTTTCGTGCTCCGCCCCCTTCTCTCCCGTAACGAAGCAGACTGCTCTCGCACTTGTCCGGCTACCATTCATTGCATCGCCAACACTAATTTATCTAACCTTCGCCGCGCACCTGTGCAACACCTCCCGCCTCCCTATTCAATTCCTCCCCCCTCCCTCACAATTTCACATTGCTTGTTGTGCGTGGCATACTCACCAAGTTCTCTTGATGCGGGGCCGCTCGACTGCGTGCACCCCTCCAAGCGGCTCGCCACCTCCCCTCGTCTGGACCACGTCTGGACACTCACCAACCGCGGGCGGGATACTTCTCAACCGGCTCCCGAAGGCCAATATCCGGATTGCCCTGTCCGGTCTTCTCGCAGTTCCGCGATGGTCCTGTAGTCCTCAAAAGGGGGCAGCGGCAGAGGGGGCCGCGCCGCCGCGCCTCCTCGCAACGGGAGTACTCGGAAAAATAAAATAAAAAGCAGACCTCAAACAGATCTCAGCAGTGCCTCCAACTTGTCGGGGGGAAATTCTCCCGGGGTCGGCTGGGCCATCCGCGGACCTCTGGGCAGGGAGGCCCCAACTCCTCCCGTATATCCCAAAAAATTGAGTATGAGACACACGCAAGAAGCAAGGTGATTCTGCTGTTTATTAAACAAAACGGCAGGGATGGGTCAAAGATCGTACGTGTCCGTCCTGACACTCTCTCTCCAATCGTGGGGCTCGGAGGCCCTTTTTACCTTCGCATGACGCGCTACTTGCGTCACCTGGGAAAGTTAGCAAAAAACCTATCGCCACTCTGGATTGGCTCCTCGAGTGGTAGGGTTAGTATAGCATACGTATAGAGAGCGTTATTAGTGGTCGAGGGTTAGTCAGGTGGATTACTTGGGTTGTCCCTTCAATTTGATACATGAAAATTGTTACATGAAGACCCCTGAGGATTGGTCAGTGTTAGTGGCGTCAGTGATAAGAGCCCCATGTTCTGATTGGTCCACTCGCGAGCCCCCCAGTCTGGGACCATCGCTGTTCCCAGCTCGCGGTGCACCTGTCATTTGCAACAATGTATCACTACGGGTATGTGCAGACAATGTGAGGATTTATTCATATGCTGGAAGGCAGACTACTCCCACCGCCGCAGATGTCCATTGAGTCGCTTAATTGTATCTGCCTGTGTCTCGAAACGTGGGATCCAGGCGCCTCCCTCCTCCTGGGCCTGGCACCCTGTCAGGTTCGGCTTGGTCACGTGAGGTGGGACCGTGGTTGAGGCAGAATTCTGCACAATTAATATTGTATTTTCCACTGTGTGCCTGGCTTAATTTGCAGGTGTGACCTTGGCGTCGGCTTGCGGCATGCAAGTTTGCAACATTGTGCCCTTGACTGTCTGCTCTCGCCGGGCTCATTCTGCAGGGTCAGCAACTGTACTCTTGCTCATTCAATGTTCATGGAAGCTCTTGCTTGCGGCCTACTTGGGCCTGGTGCATAGGTGGAGCCGTTTGATACACAGGGGCTTTAGGTTATGGTATCATATTGCTTTATCCCCAGTATCGTGTCTTCGTTATATTTCTCATTATGATGCATGGGTTTAGGAGAAGCGTGAGCAAGCTTTTTAGATGAGTTAATTGTGCGTCTTGCGTTTCTGCATTTTGAAAAGCCTATGTGAAAAATAATAAAGATGTGCGTCAGTGGGTGTGTCCATCACCTACGTCATAGCACTGAGTATGTTCTTCGTGTGGATTGGTGTGGGAGTGTCCAGTGTGCATGTTTGCATGGGTGTGCTGACCGTTGGCTAGGTCGTCATGGTATCTCTAACGATGTGTTTATTTAGTGTTGGATGGTTCAGTCGAGTCCATCCATGCCGCAGGTGTCGGCATGGGCAGGGCAGGCTGGTGGGCAGGCGGGTGGGCACGCGGGTGGGCACATCCGTATGTTCCTGTACCAGGGTATTTGGTCGTCTGGTAGATGGGCAAACTCCTCTCGTGGCGGGTGCCTGGGCCGTGATCCTCTAGGCCAGGGGTGTGAGGGGATTGGTGGGAGCCTTTTGTTCCATTCTCCCACTTCAAGCTGATCTAACACTCTCTGTACCACAAAGGAACATTGCGTGTCTCAACATGAACTTTTGCGGTTCGACAACAAAGACAAATGCAAATTGCTGAATATTCTCTAAACATTTGATGTCAAATAAATGTACTTTACAACATTTACAATCTTGCTGTTTGCTTTTAAATCACAGTTTCATATTCCGAATTGTGGCGCGCTGTGTTGTGACATAATGTGTGTTGTCTTCCGGGTTCTGTGTAAAGTCGCGTAGTACTGGAGACGACTGGGCGTGTTTGATTACGCACCCTGTAACGTCACGGAGAGAGGCGGGGAATATGAATGCTTTGATAATATCAGGCTTAGGGGCGGGAGATATGATTTAGTGTCGCAAAAGCAAGTCAGCCAGGTCAATAGCGCCAGTCATAGGATTATCACATAATGTCGGCGCACACCAGCCGGATTTATCGTTTCTTTAGTGGACAAAAAGTCGGTTGACGCCCCTAGGAAATTGTGCTATTAGCGGACAAAAGGAGTGCTCTTAAACCACTTTCACCCTGACAACGAACAATACAAACAACGTTCTCAGAACAACCCCATTTTGTGTAATTGCAACGATTTCGGGACACTGCGAGTGTTCTTAGAACACATTCAACTAGACAGATTACAATACGGACAGCGTCCTGAGGACACCCCCAGTTTGTGTATTTACGAACAATTAAGTACACCGCGAGTGTTCATAGCTAATTTTTACCTTCCTTGTGAACAAAAATGACACATACTCTGTCATCTAAACACCCCACCATTTAGTTTATTTACAAAATGTCAGAACAGCCGTGTTCTCCGTGGACAAATCGAACGCAACAAAAACGTCTAGCACATAAAAAAACAAAACATTGAACCTATCTCATACTCCCCACCCTCCCCAAACACTCTTACACACCAACACACGGCACTAAATACAATTTTTTATCCACGTTTCACTGCGCTGTACGCGGTCGACTGCGAATACAAGATGGCGGGCGCCACAGAAAATCTGACGCGCTCCACGCCCCTCGCCGTCCAATCAGCGAACACGTCGCATGTCCGCGGACATGACGCAAGGCCATGGGCCAATCGGGGTGCTGTCCGCGGAGCGAACAGGGAAGTCCGTCCGCGAAGCGAACACAGATATCACTAATTTTTTTGCCTTACATTTTGGTCATTTTTAAAAAAACTACTGGACAGATTTACACCAAATTTACAAAAGCCCGCTTTTGGGACCAGGCCGCCGCTCCTGCCGCAAATTTGGTGTAAATCCGTCCAGCGGTTTGGGCTGTAGCCGTGCGCAAAGTTTTTTCCCATTCAGTCTATGGGAAAAAAAAAAGTTTTGGGACCCCCCTATAAATTTCCCCCCCCTGGACGAATCCTCACCAGACTTTGCAAAAAAATTCAGAGTGACCCAACTACTTTTTTTGCAAAGTTTGGTGAGGATCCGTCCAGGGAGAGCGAAGTTATAAGCCGCCCAAAAAGTGCTCTTCCTATGGAAACAGCAACTTAACCATAACTACATGGCCACTACCGTGGCCATGTAATGTATATATATGTATATATGTGGCCATGTAGTTATGGTTAAGTTGCTGTTTCCATAGGAAGAGCACTTTTTTGGTGGCTTATAACTCCGCTCCCCATGGACGAATCCTCACCAAACTGTGCAAAAAAAGTATATTGCCCACTCTGAATTTATTTGCAAAGTTTGGCGATGTTTGGTCTAAGGGGGAAAAAGTTATAGGGGGGGTTCCAAAACGTTTTTTTCCCATAGACTGAATGGGGGAAAAACTTTGCGCACTGCTACAGGTCAAACCGCTGGACGGATTTTCACGAAATTTGCGCCAGGTACAGGGGCTTGGTCCAGAAAGCGTGCTTTTGTAAATTTGGTGACAATCCGTCCAGTATTTCTCTTTAAAATGACCAAAAAGTATGTCTAAAAAAATTAGTGATATCTATGTGCACTTCTCGGTCACACTTCCCTGTTCGCTCCGCGGACAAGATAACGATTGGCTAATGAGCTCACGTCATGACCGCGGACATGCAACGTCTCTGCTGATTGGCTGCTGCGAGACGTGTTCTGCATCAGATTGTTTGGCTGTGCCCCGACATCTAGGATCCGCCGATAGCGGAGCAACAACCACCATACACATGCTATATTTATAAAACTCTTTTGCTGTGTCACAGAGCGTTGGGACAGGTTCAGACAGTAAGACATGGGTGATCAATGCATTTGTTCTGGGGGTCGGTCTTCACGATGTATTTTCTACGGCCACCTTGTACGCACAGAAAATGAGGGGTGTAATAACGGTAGCATTTCAGTCCATGCAGTCCTGTGGTAAGGACACGTGTAGTGGTAGCGAACATCGAAATTGACAACATGCCATAATTGCAATACTTTTTCCTATGGTATTATTATATCCTTTTCAGTTCTGAAACTTTATCAAAGCGAATATTGACAAACTGAATGTTGCTGTCACGTGGGTATGATTGAAAGCCAACAACTGTACCTAGTGCTCCATTAACTAGCCCTTGCTCAATGTCAAGGTTACGTTTAAGCATTACTCTACAATTTAAGGATAATTTTAATATTTTTTCCAACGCAGCTGTGTTGGAGATTGAATTTTCTAAACTATTTAGTCTTGTTGTGGCTTGCTCACACATGGGTACTGTCATACCATGTACGTCTAGTTTGTCTGTGGCGCTAATTTCCATTATTGGTTGCATTTCTTTAATTAACATTGTTTCATTGAATTTGAAACAGCTTGCAAGAGTTGGCATTAAGGCCATACAATTGACATTTTTGTGGGCTATTTGTTCTATAATATCAGTTGCACATGCATTATCGCCATAAAGTGCATGAATGTGCCAGTTTTTCAATGCAACTTGTGCTTCTTGCGATAGTACACCAATTCTAATACTTTTTAAGATGTTGGCATTAGATCTGCAGATTGCTGCATATTCTCAGTTAATTCTCTGTATTGGAAATGTTGCCAATGGTTGACATTACCTATGCTACCAACAGTTTTCCGGCAGAGTTTGTGGCCTAAGGTTTTAAAAATAGGTTCACCTTTCACTGGTGTCAATTGTAGAAGATCTCCGAAAACGATAATGTGTTTCCCTGCAAAGAGTTCTTTGTTGTTACTTTTAAGTACTTATTGCAATCTGAGGTGAATCAGAGCCAACATTAGGTTGGAGACCATGCTCACTTCATCTATTAGTAGCATTTTCCATTTGTTTTAAAACTCTTCGTAATTCCATTGCAGCTTCTGCAGAAAGTTTGTAATAGTCTAATTTATTTTCATGCTCTACTGGAAGCAGTAGTAATCAGTGTAAAGTTACACCACCTATGTTGTAGGCAGCTAAATCTGTGGGGACCATTACAACAGCTGACAGTTTGTTGTTTGTCAATTGTTGAAGGAACTTGCTGATGATTTTGATTAAGAATGTTTTGACTGATCCAGCTTCACCACTCACGTACAGCAGTATATGTTTGTAATTTTGGCAGGTACATTCTGAATTTTCGTGTTGTACACCATGTACAATTTGTTTTGTTACGTCTTCAAAAATGGTGCGCTGATGTTTGTCAAGTTTTGCTTATTGTACATTTAAGTCTTCTGTATCTTCTTGATACTGATACATGGTGTTTTCTACTTCTGCCATAGCTACTTCAGCCTCATTTGCTATTAGTGGTTGTCCTAGTGGTTCTTGACTTCCTGTTACAGAAGGTTGACTACTGTCAGAATAGTCCTTATCTAGTTGGGCCTGAGGTTCTTCTTCCTGTTGCTGCTCATTGTGTTACATTGTTTTGTACTGCGTAAAGTTCACATCAGTGATATCGCTTTCATTTGCTTTGAATGAATCTTCATAGCAGTCATAGTTTTCTAGTATGTCTTCCTCTTTTCTCCATGGTTTGAAAAGTTGTAACAGAGACATGTAATATAGTTCTTTCTGTTGAGGAGTTTTTAATGACAATTTTGCATGATTAATTAAGCTTCGTTTGGCAAGTTTCACTAAACTCCCTTCACAATTGGTCACTCTATATCTACGTTTGCTTTCATCTGGTTTTACATTATTTTTGTATGCAAAGTTTTGAGCTATGTGGTATAGACACAAGCTTTCCAAAGTGCTACTCCTGTTCGGATAGTATGTGTCCAGTAAATTGTTTTTTAGAATGTCTTGGCTGTTGGGATCATTTCTGACAATTGTTTCTATGTCCTCATATGATTTCAGCACTCTTTTTCTAGATTTTGCAGGACCAAGATTTAGCCATACCATGTTGTCTGATTTTCCATACAAAGCAGTAGCGGTTAAATGATCTGCTGCTTCATAGGCGCCAGATTCTCTATGAGAGAGCATTTTTATGCCTAGGCTGTACAATTTCTGTGATAATGTTCTGTCTAATGCTAGGTCATCTCAGAGGTCTTGAAGCTCTGTTTTTTCTGCTTTTGTTAAGTAGGCTGTAACATATCATGCAACAGCAGTTGAATTGTCTGCAATGTACAGCACATCTATGTTTGCATTCCGTAAGAGGGCAATGATTGCATTGTAATGATTGATATATTTCGATTCTTCCCTTCTTTTTATGTAATACGTGTTCTTAGGTGATTTACCTTTAACACTATGTCAAACTGAAGACATGAAGTTGTTTACTTCACCTGTTTCTGTAACTGGTCTAGGGAAACCAAAGCACCATTTGGTGTAGTATTTACCTTTGCTTTTGCATTTGCGGAGACAATATTTGCCACATTTGTGTCTTTGAAATTGTAAAATCTGCCGATGCAGCTCACTATGTGTCTGTTGTGAAGGGATTTCACAAGTGACATATTTTTGGATAAACTGCAAAACAGTGCTATCACTGTTGTGACCAAATTTCGGTGCACCTTTGATCCATAACAGCATGTGAATATGTGGTGCTCCTCTCGCTTGATATTCTTTTCTCCAAAAGAAGCATTGCACTTTTCCAACGGGATGAACAGTTTTATTGCAAATAAAGTGTAGCATGGCAATGAAATGATGATGGAAATATCTTGACACATTTACTCGATCTAGAGAGCAAGGTTCTCCAGGTGTAAATATGTCTGTTGTTTTTGTTGCTGGTTGCTATGCGCAGGAACTTATGTAAATATTCCCATGCATATTCTGCACAACTTAGCGTAACAAACCAAGTCGGTGGTCCAAGGTTTCTGATCATACAACGCACGTCTCCGTGCCGTCGGAACCAGTAATCCTTTGTACCACGCATGTTTGCAAACAAATTTGTTATACTCGATTGTAAAACCTCATCTTTTTCATGTACCTTTTGTATTAACTGCATAGCTCACATATTTTGAAAGTGGGTTCCAGATTTCAAAATGTGTCCAACTTCGTAACATAGTGTTGCTAATTCACTTTCATAGAGTAGGTGGAATATGTATTCCAGATTTTGTCTAAATCTGGGATCTTGCGAATACATTCGTAAAGAGCGGTATTCTGATGCCCCAATCTGAGTGGGTCTATCATTGTATCTTCCACCTTTGCCAGTAGGAAATAGCAGTGGAAAAGCACGTGCGTCTATACTTTTTTCCCATATACTCATTGGTGACCCTTTGGTTTGTCGCATTTGGTAAGTTTCTAGTGCATCATCTATGCTTTAATTGGAATGCAATGGATGAATTGTGTAATGGTCCAAAGGAGTGGATACTGTAGTAGGATCCAGAAGTTTGAATTGTCCATTTTCTGATGGCTCTTGAATTATTTCAGTTGTTTCCCCTAAGCTTTCATCAATATTTATTTCCTTGTAGTACTCGTTATTGTCTTTTAGATATTGCAATGCTTGTCTAACTTTATGTCAGTCCACCAGTGGTTGCCACATTTTTTTGTCCTTTGTTGGTACACCATTTACCAAGACTATTAAAGAATGCTCTATTGAACGTTGCACTCCTAGAGTGTGTACATTTTCCGTTAGATCTAATGGCAAATAAACTACTTTGCCATGAAATCCTTTCACCAATTCAGAGGAAGGTAATTTTGCTGTTTTTGGATGAAGGCGTATAATTGCTTGAAATGGGTGAACTGTTTGAATTATTATGCTCTCATACAAATTGAGTTGTTGCAGGATTTTTGGTAGTGGGAACAATTCCAAAATATTTGTAATAGCACGTGAAGGAGTGTGGTTGTTGTCTAATTTTGTAGTACAGTAACTGCAACATATTAGGCGTTCAGTTAGTTCATATGTCTTTTCTGCTAAAAGGTAGAGAGCTAATTCAAACCATTTAGAGTCTTCATTGTCTTCTATTTTGTATGCCATGTCTACATTTTCTGTGTTCCTTTTGTAAAACGTTCTGTGGCAACACACACACACATGGTTTGGTACTTCAGCCGATGACCTTTTAAATTTTACTATTTCTTTTCTGTTTGTGTGTAATAGAAGGTTGCTATGTGCAGAATTGTTGCTACTATGTTCTAAAACTATTGCATTTTGTAAGTGGCTTTCACTTCCAAAATACTTTCTCTGAATACGGTCAATTTCTTCTTGTAAGTATTTGGGTGTACCATGCAGAAGAGTGTTATTTAAATTGCCTAATTCTGAAGCTGGACTTTTTGCATAGTATATTTTATACACTAGATTTCTTACATTTGAATGATGTATTGATATCCTTTTGATATCATGGAAGGTGCTTTTGCAAATAGCCCAGAAATGCAGGCTAATGAATGCCCTTGGAGTCCTGTGTATTTGCGCACTGGACAAATATCCATATTTTGCAGCACTTTCATTTTACTTTTGTCTTTAGCTTTTACATACTGATTGAGGAACTGATGTAAAGATTTGAAAGCTTGGAATGGCACACATTTATGTGCACAGCCATTTGTATACTGGATGGTGTAGTTCTGCTAAATCGAGAGGTAATTCTGAGTTTTCAGAGCAGTGTTTCTTGTTCCATGATGGTAGTATTGATTTTCTCATACCCTCGTCCACCGATATGGATGGCAATTGTGTTTGTTTGATTTTGTTTGTATGCTTCTTCATTAAAATATGGTTCTGTGGTTATTGTGTGACTCCATTCACCACCACAAACATTTTTAAAAGTATTTTATTTCACATTCCGTTTATTGCTGAGTTTCTTTTGTAGTTTGGTACTTAGTTTTGTTAGTGCTTTCATCATATTTAACACTAATATAAACAACTTCCTTTTCAGAAGGATTGCTCTGTCCACGAGAGCTTGTAGGATTAACTTTCTACAGTAGGCTTTAAGGGGTGAGGATGATTTTGGTCCTCTTCTTAGTAGATTCTGAAGGACTCTGTGACAACACATATTTGATAAAATACTTTTTTTACTATGGGTTCTCGTTACACTATCAGGATTAGTAGGAGCATTGTTAGCTGTACTGGTAGCCAATTTTTTTTGCCAACATTTTTGTGTTTTGTGACACATTTTGATGGAGGAGGTAAAGTTTCGGTAGTTGAAGCTTCTTTTGTTTTGCTAACCGACTGCATTAGCTGGTTTCTTGCAACATTCTCTACAAACTCTACAACAGATGGATCCTTAGATTGGGAACTTTTATTTTTATTTGCTCTACTTCTACGTTCCTTTCTACGGAGTTGCTTTTTGGTAGGCATTCTTTGGTGTCTGTTGAAAAAAAGAAGGCATACTTTGGTCTGTTGTACAATGTATGTGTGCTGTGTGCATGCGTGCATGAGTCTGATGGGGAAGCTCTTTGTCATGGTGTGTGAATGTGCATTGGACTCTTGCAATGATTTGGTAAGGCTATTTTACTGTTTGTATACTACTATAATGTGCTTCAGACGAGAGTACAAAGTGGGCTAGTGGTGATGAGAAGCATTATTAATAAACAAAATGCCATAAACTTGCCACAGCAACTTCTTTTCTAAATCTAACCTTCTAAGGATTATGTATGTTATTTGATTTCCAAACACACAGGGATTTGTGAGCCATTCTGCCTGTTATTCTTTGTTCAATAAATGGATATTTGTAGGTAGAATGGTTCAGAAATCAATCTTTGCTTTGGTGCCCAAATTAAACAAATAACCCATGCAGACTCTTTGAGGAGTAATTACAATGTAATGGTAGTACTGTACTTACTTTTTTTTGCAAAATAACAAGGTTTCTTCAGATATGTTGTCTGCAGTGTAGATGCTGTTTATTCTCAGGAGAGTAGTCTTCACTGCGATTCAAAAAGACAAAATTAATTACTTTGTGTGTTTACAGCAGTGCTGATACTGCACACATTAATTGTGCACCGTTTGTCAGAGCATTCTCCTTTCATATTTGAACCCAGTGCATGTGCGCATTTCACTTTACTCTGTGCAGGCTTTGCATGGTATTTGCAATATGTTACTTGCAAGTCCTTCAAAATTGCTAACATTTTTAAGGTTATGAAAACGCCTTGTTTTTTACAAGGTGTACTATCTATAGGAGAGAGGTTTGTAAGTGATAGGGCATAGTAGTAGATGGGAAAACATTTTCTACTTGCAATTTAAAAGCATGATGCCGAAAAATCGGGAGTCCCTCAGAGGGAGATGTCAACACAGCAATTGGGAGTGCTTACTTTTGTCATACGATTACATTGCAAGTAGCATTACTGTAGGCCGTACACAGTATACAACTCCGACATTTTCTAATACAAAATCGAGTTTCGCCCTAAATAGGCATGCTTGCAACGTTTATATAGGTTATGTGGAAGACAGTAAGAAGTTGTGCGGTTTGTCTTTGATAAATCGGACATCTTGCACTTAAAAGGGGGAGCGTTGGTATGCATTGCCTATGCACATTTAGCAGAATTAATTTGTTTTAAATTAAATCATAAAGGTTGCAAATGTTCTGTGATTAAAATATACATACCTGTACTCTATACTCATGCATGTGCGCATGAATGGAGCTGTACATAGAAATTCGCAACACTTGCACAGTAGCTTCTGAAGTAGGTGCTTTGCAATGATATGCGACTTCCATTCAGAATTATCGACAGTAATTTTGAAGTGCGCAATGTTGATGACAGGGTTACATTTAGCGATTTTCAATGTGATTGGTGGATGGTTGTGTGACTGCTTAGTTGTGTCCAATGAGGGACACGATTTGCTACCGCTGTGGAAAGGGTGAAAGGACTGGGTCAGAGTTGCGTGCCATACGTAGGCAACGCTTGTCCACGGGTAGGATGTGTCACATACGGGTTTCTACAGCAAATCCTGCATGGAAAGAGGACTGTGGGCATCAACCAATCAGATGTTCACATTACTCTTTTGTGTCGAAAGACGGTGCGTACACTGAAGATGGCAGGGGTGGAGAGTGTCAGGGTTTTGGTGCTTGGAGACATTTTTGTCCATGGCTTACAACATTATGCAGAGAGTAGGCATGTGGCACACCATTTCGATGTGAGAGGAGTGGAGGTGGTGTGGACCGCTGAGACTAATGCCAATGTTGCGGAAGTTCTGCAAGTTTGCCGACACATACGTACGATGACCTCTCCTCATGTGGTAATTTTGCACTACGGTGCTGCCATTTGGGCTACGTGACTTCACGTACTTTGTTGGCAGATTTGGGACAGTTGGTTCAAGCACTCATGAACATCTCTCCAACTGCGAAAGTATTTTTTTCTGGTTTACTCCCTAGAGCAAAATGGGACAACAATTATTTTTTCTGTCGAGATTAAAGTATTGGGAGGTGTATCATTAATCGTGGGATGCGTGCGTTTATGCTACGTGCTGGGATGTTTTTCTGCAGCCACGAAAACATTGTTCCAAGTAATGCTGATTATTTTGAAGCAGATGGTGTTGCGCTATCTTCTTTGGGAAATGCGATGTTCTTTTGGAACGTAAGGCTTGCTTTAGAGAATGTGCTGTAATGGTTGTAGGAGTAAAGTAAGGACAAAAAATACAAAACAATAAACAAAATAACAGATGTCTGTAAGGTATCTGCCCAAAAACAAAAAAAACTTCTCTTTTCAGAGCGCACCTTAAAGGAGAAAAAGTGGATAATACTGTAATGTACCGTCTCACGCTCTGATCCTATACATGTCCGCAGACATGGCGGTAGTTTGCAGCCAGCGCATATCACCAATGGGGATTCTGGGGTGGAGACGCATGCAAATGAAAATGAGCGGACCTAGGGATTGGTCAATAAAGTTCAGTGGGTGGGTTCTGAACGGCGAGATTTAGTAAGACCGTCTTCTCCCTGACAGGAGACCACACAGCCATGGCTTTGCATGCTCGCAAACAGATTATCTGGATTTTGGGAGACTCATGGATACGTTGGTTGAAGGTGCATGCAGAAAGCTGCATTTTATCCGCAGATCTCGGATTTCCTCATGTGGAAGTGCACTGGCATGGCGTGCGTGGCATGAGGTGGCTGGACTTAGTACCTCTTTGTGTTACTTTACTGATAGAGCGTCCTCCAGATATACTTATTCATTCCGGAGGAAACAGTTCCATGTCTCTGGAATTTCTTTGCAATTTGCAATGAAGGAAGGACTTGCAAAGCTAATGGACATGTTTCCAAATTGTCATATACTTTTTTCCGTATTGCACAAAGACAAATATGGCTGCGTTCTTCTGCTTTTGGTCCACAAACGGAGAAAGCGAGACACAATGTGAATAAGGCTGTTTGTGCCTTTTTAAGAGATGTTGGCAAGTCCTCAATCCACAATGAAAACATTTTGTTTCGCAGCTCTTTCATTTTCCGCAGAGATGGAGTCCATCAGATTTATCTTCGCAATGTACAAAATGCATTGCGACCTCTTTTGGATTCACAATAACCTATGTGACAATCCGTTTTCTCCAATCCACAGTTTTGGACCCACACAGCACACCACCGAAAGGCTCTTTTCAGAGCCACCACTTACTCCCAGCGTACACTTCATTGTGTTTGTTCCACTTGCACCCTCCTTTTTGTTTCCTACGACTGTCCGCAAACTTTTCCACAATTTCGCGGGGGTCTACGACGGTCACTTCATAGTTCTATTGTTAAACTGAGAAAGGCGACTCTGAAAAGAGCCTTTTCTGTAATTTTTGTTGTTTTCACGTTTATTGCTTCTCAGCACACGACACACTAGGAGAGGAGGCCAAAGGAGGGGAAGGAAGGGACACCAGCCACGTGGATAAGAAAGGGCAAGTGGACAGAGAAAGATATAGGGTGAGCTTCACTTAGGTAAGGAGCAGATCTTCTGGTGCTCCGTGACCGTAGCCTCAAAAGCACTTCAAAAACTCTCCCCCCTGCATAGTACTACGTCATAATACATACACACTATTGTCACCTTTGAAAGGTAATGGTCAACAGCATTGCGAATGGCTTGTGAGGCAGCTGCAGGGAGGCGCTCCCCCACAGGAGTTTCTCTTGTGGTGGGAGGATCGGACTCAGAGGATGCTGTGGAGGAACTCAATCGACTACGCTCTTCACATGGCACCACCTTGCGAATGTCCGCAGTGTGGAACGAAGTGAGGTGTCACTTCATGGTTGTCGTACCAAAGCTGTACGCACCAAATCTCCCGCGACTCAGCACCATCTCGCACTGGTTACACCTCACTAGGGTTGCATGTGCTTTTTGTACGTTCCCCTAAACGGAAAACAACCATCACACCCACGACTCCCGGCGAGTGCTCCTAGTGCGGAGTTCCTCCACTTCATTCTCTTCCTCCTCTTCTTCCTCGCTTTCTACATCCTCACCCGTATATCTCTCTGCAGGCCCTTGGGGAGGTGGTGGTGGTGGCGGGTTGTACTTACGGTTGTACTGCACATGTGCATACATGATATGCTCACTGTACGGACATGTCCAGTGTCCTTAGGACATCTCCATTTTGTTTGACTATGAACTTGCCGGCCACCGCGCCTGTTCTACGGATGCCACCATTTTGGCTGCGGACAATACAGACGGGTATACTGTCCTTAACACACTCCCATTTTGCTCATTTACAACCATCCCGGACACCTGGTGTGTTCTACGAACATGTTTCATCTCGTTTGTAAGTGGCACAGCGAGGTATAATGTCCTTAGGACGCCCCTTTCTGTTTATGTACGCACAACTTGAACAGATGTTGCGGTCAAACATCAACTACATCTTACTTGATATTAGTAAGGGTATGTGTGCTGCCTTTACAACACCCACATTCCATTCCTTGCGGATAGGTCGAACAGGTGCAAAATCCCAAACACACACACACACACACACACACTTTTCAATCCAAAGACATAGCGGGGGAAGCAGATACTGACACAAATATAGGGGGATTAGGATTCAACATGGGCTGGTTATGAGAAGATTTGTGAGGGGAGGAAGGGATGGATATTTCGTCAAAAAGTCTATTTTCTTATTGAAGGTTTGGGGATGGTTCACTAGGGAATGGAGAAGCGGGGCGGGTACAGGTGGGACAATGGTAAAGTACTTTTCCTCTCACACAGTCCTCCACAAACTCCCTTAAACTTTTAAAATTGTCATTCAGTACATCCATTTTCTGCTCAATCCTTTTCATTCTGTCTTCTTCTGTCTTGTTTGTTGGCCTTTCTTCTTTTCTTTCCTGGTGTATACAAAAAGAATATACATATGTTAAATGCCTATGAAATACTGATCTGTATTTTGCCTATGCAGAGGAGTGTGTACCATATTGTTGCTGTCTTCAGACATTTCCCCATGCGGAAAATTCTCCTCGAGCCACTCCAAAGTACTAGCCATTTCTGTGTCAAAACAACAGAAAGAAATTATTATTTCTGCACCACGTACTAAAAAATTACACACACATACAAAAAAATGACCTTCACTCACTATTTTGATGTAATTCCCCTTCATCCTACTGTGTCCGTCCACTGTCGGTCCAGGCTGCAGAGTTTCTGTGAAGTGCTTACGATGGAGGCATCCTTTTTTATTTATGGTACCATCCATTTCATTCTACATGGTTATTAAATGTGTCACTTTCATTTCACACCTTTAGGTTTCCATATTTACTTATTACTACTTATAATGTCTTTATGTCCTTCTTCTACGTTGCAGATTTTTTGTGTAAGACCATAGTACATTTTCAGATACCCCCTGCATCTTTGGGTACTGTTGATCCCGTCCGCCCCCTGTCCGCAAACAGGCCCTCAGTCCATCCCTTTCTAATATCAATAGGGAGGGGGTTCTGTATGTTCTATGTTAAATGTATATCAAGTATGTACATTATACTACATGTCTCCCACAATCACATGATGACAGTGTATATTCAGCACAACAGCTTCATTGACACAATGTTATGATTAAGTTCCCCTTCCAAAAACCTGTAAAATTCACTACAAAAAAAACTTTGTTGAGGGAACGTTATGGTTAAGTTGCCCTACCAAAAACCTGTTTACTTCATTAAAAAAAAAAATTCTACCTCCCCATAATGGTTCAAATTAAAACCGAAAAACCCCTGATATTCGCCAGTTATGGTAAACTAAGCCCCCATACCTGCCATCACCACTGTGCACTGCTAACACTAACACCCAGAACATGAAAGATGGCATCACAAATGTCATTGATGACATCAGTGACGACATCACATGTTTCTTTTTTTGTTCCCTGCCACATATATATATGTACATTCAGTAAAAAAACTTCGTTAAAAGGATGTTATACGTCACAGTGAAACCAAAAAATACTGCACATTCCCCAATTATGGTAAGCCACGCAACCATAACTCGCAAAATCTACGTGCATTGCTACGACTAATACCCACAACATCAAAGATGACATCACAAATGTCATTGATGACATCCCTGATGATGTCACATGTCTAGCTCCCACATTTTTTATTCACTGACATATCTAAGGCAGGTGCCTTTCTTCACTATCAGTCAGGAAGTAAAAAGGTAAAAAGTGCGATATTTGTAGTTATAACCCTTCCCATATGTTCCTAAAATACTGGATAAGAAGAAATCCTGAAACACAGCAATTTTTCTGTGCATGAAAGTAATGAGGATGGGTATGAATAGTTTCTGGTAATACAGCAGGTTTTTTTGCTTACGTTCTGTGCCTGTATATGCTTCTATTGGTATACATTGTGGTCTGTTTGTGTTTTGTGGAGCACAGTACAGTCTCGGGCTTCTCAAGCACCAGACGACAGTTCCATTTGCTGTTCTCAGGACTCTCGATGGCCAAGTCTCGTTTCCTTAGAAAATCTCTTGCCTTTGGGCCTGATGTGTTCAGATCATCAAAAAACCAAACGTTCCTTTAACAAATGAAAGTTAGTTCCAAATATCCGCTGAGTGATAGGTTCACCCTTGGGTCACCCTCTTCTGGGCTGACCCTTGTCAATTGTAATCCAAAGTTCAGATAGGGTGATGGGTTCACCTCTGGGTCACCCTCTTCTGGGCTAGCCCTTTCTGAATTGTATTTCTTTGTATCTCTTACTATTTTCTCCTTAAACTTTGGATGATTGCTTAACTCCATGGATCTCCCTCGATCGGGCTAGGTCCCCTTTTGACTTTAGCAGGATTTAATTCCCTTGGTTTCTCAATGTTCAGTTGCTGTGGGATTCACTTCCCTTTCTTTCACAGTGCTTGTAGTTCAAAGTATTTCAATTGTATGGGGATTTTGCTTGACCCTCTGTATGACCACTTTGACCTATATCACCGGCCCTACTACGGCCTTCTGGTACTTGTAGTTTCTCGCATATGGGGCTTGACCAGAGTCTCTCAAATTAGCGTGGTGCTGCTTTCCCTCTGCAGCTGGTCTTCCCTCCACACTTTTAGCAGTTCATTCAAAGTTCAATAGCTTTGGTTCTAAACTTGTTACTTTGCGGTTCTCACTCATCACAGCCCGGTTCTTATCGGTTCTCCACTCGACTCAGCGGTTGTGATGAACCGCTAGGCTGTTGGTTTCTTTGGAGTCAAGGCCAGTTCCACAGGCACAGGAGTTTCACTTGTTCCGTCCTATCAGCGTAGGCTTGCCCCGTGTACCATTGAGATCTGCTGCAGCAGACTTGTGCTATTTTTTGCGGTCTTAGATTCTCCTCCACAAAGGTTCCGTGGGCCTGGGACCTCGCCACCCTCTCGCTTCCCACTGCCTTTCTTCTTCTCTTGAATTGCTGTGTGGTAGCCCTCTCAACGTGCTGTCTGCCGTGTTCGCCTTTCTTGACTTGCTCTCCCTGTGCTTTCTTGCTCCACCTTTTATCCCTGTGGGGAAAAGGAAGGGCCATCAGGTGCGTGTGTTTAGAATTAATTGCCCAACTTTTTTTAAAAATAATATATTTTATTGATTTCTTCAACAAACACAGTTAACATACAAGCCAAGAGACAAGATCATAAAAAAAAAACAAAAAAAAAAACAAAGCTTGTGCATTCAAAGATGAAATCAATAATTAAGTATGGTCAGAGTCCGACGAGTCCCATTTTTAGCCGGCTTTATGTGTTCCCAGTGCGCGTTTCCGCCGACTGGTAGAAGCTACCGGGAGTTGCGCTCCTCCCACTTTCCCCAGATTTTGGAAGCTTTGGTGTGGCATCCCCGTGCCTTGTAGATTCTATGTTCCAACATTGCACAAGTATCCATGTCGTCTGCCCACTGATCCAGTGTCGGGGAGTCCGGAGCTCCCCATTTCTGTGCGATGTTGCATTTCATCAGTCATGCGGCTGTTTCCAGGAGCAGTCCCTCCCATTTATTTGCAATGTTTTCATCGGGCGTACCTAACAACAAAATTTTGGGCTCTAGTGCGATGCTTCGACCCAGTGCTCTGGACAGTTCCCCACAGCATTCACCCCAGAAAGTCTGGATTCGGGGGCATTCCCAAAGGATGTGTAAGTATGTTCCAGTTTCTGTCCCACATCGGAGGCAGTTCGGGTTTGGGGCCTGCCCCCATCTATATATTATGGTTCTGGGGTAATATATTCTTTGTAAGATTTTCAGCTGCACCAGGCGGAGCCTCGAAGAGATTGCAATTTCCCTGGGGTGCATTAGGACTTGGATCCAGTCCTCCAGGTCTATGCCTCCCACGTCTTCCTCCCATTTGGAGTTAAGGTGAGGAAGTTCCGGGGTGGCAAATGAGGCCATTGCGTTATACAATATAGAGGTGCATTTGGTGGGGATGTATGCTGGGAGTATGTTGCGTTCTATGGGTGTGCTTTCGGGAATGGCAAAGTTCGACTGAATATGTGTTCGTAGAGCGTGGGGCAACTGAGTATAGTGATATTAAGTCGCTGGGATCTGGAACTTTAGTTGCAGAGTGTCGAATGAGGCAATTTCCCCGCCCTCTAGGACGTCCCCGATCTTGGTGATACCAGCCTTCTCCCATTTGGACCATGGTTTAAGTTTACCCAGCTCTTTCGGGTTACTGTTGTACCACAGAGGTTGTGCAGTAGTGATCTTGTCTTTCCTACCTACAAAAGCATGTGCCCGTCTAATTGCCCAACTTTGCCTGACCTTCATGTTAGGGCTTGCTAGGTAAACAGCTTTATTACAGGTTCGTAAAACAGTATTCATGTCGGACCGTCGAACAAGTTAGGATGGGGAAACTGTACTATTGTAAGAAGAGGGTTGATTGATAGACTGAGAAGAGTGAAATGGGTAGGGTTTGTGAAATAGACGAGAATGACCGGGATGGAGGACAGAACATAGGGGATTATGGGAATGGTAGTATTTAATCTGAGCAGATTGGGTTTTCAGAAGATGAAAAAGGGATGGGATTGATAGGGCGCATTCAAAGTGATAGAAATGTACTTTTGTGCTGGAGACCCTGTTGGACCTGGTCAAACTACTTCACTCCTTTATTGAAACGCTGTAAGGACAAGAAGAAGGACGGTTTCTCAGACAAAGGCGAAACACCATACAAACAATTTTGGACTTTTGGACTGCAACAACCAAAGTAAATATTGCTTGGGACTTAAAGTGTTTGTGACGTCCAGGCACTGAGCGGGGATGGGCTCGGCTGAGCTGTGACAAGTGTGGGCTGGGCTGTACTTGCACACATATTGTATCCTCATTGTTTTTGAATGAGAGCGTAGCTCGCGCAATTTATGTCTTTTTCTTTTTACACTCTAGATCCTTTGCAAGTCTTGGGCCCTCCCCCCTGGCTCCCAGCATCCCTACTTAGAGTAGAGTGCACGTGCATTTTTACACTCTAGATCCTTTGCGAGTCTTGGGCCCCGCCCCCCTGGCTCCCAGCATCCCTGCTTAGAGTAGGGTGCACGTGCATTTTGCACGCACATTCGAAGTGATAGAAGTGTACTATTGTGCTGTTAGGCAGTGAGGCTGTGAGTTGAGTGGGGAATGCACTTTGGAAAAACGCATGTTGACCCAGGCTTGCATTCATTTCATTCATCTCATGTCTGTGTCTTAAGTCTTTTGACCTACAGAGAAGGTCAAATATAAATTCTAACCGGAGTCCTAAAATACGCGCATGTTTATACCAAATAACAAAGTTTGTCTTGCGCATTCGTTCACTTATTTAGAGTGATTTAATAACTTTTTTGATAATTTGCGAGCTGACCCTTAAAATCTGCCACAAGCGAAGTGTTTTGCTTTGATTTGCATGTTCCGCAAAGGAAAAATGGTAAACAGGCTGAGAAGTGGGTGAAAGCTAACTGGTACACCATTAAACATGACCACTGAAAACCAAGAACCTTCTGATTCAGGGATACCTCATTTACCAGAGAAGGTACTTGAGGGCACTGTGCATTCGGGCACCCATGGATCTCACTCAAAGCCATGGTAACCCTGGGAAACAGCTTAACGCTAGTGACATAGAGCACCTTATTTCTGAAACTGCTCCCGCACAGCTCTCAACTGTTACCACCCCCAAACGTACACTCTAAAAGAAGAAAAAAAAGTGGATCATGACGTTGTTACTAATCCCATCCTAGTGAACGATGACATAAGTATTCACAACTCTTCTACATGTAGCGACCTATACAAACAGTTCAACAGTAAAATGTCGGACTGTTCTATTATCGCGCCAGTTATTGAGGCAGAATTAGGCAGGAGAATGCGACTTTCCTTGGGTCCCTCAACTCCTGTGACACAAAGAAGGACAGGAATCGATAATGTCTTTATGTTTAACAACTCTGGTGATAATGGGCCTCATCATGAGTTTGGCTGTAACCCTTAAATCCGGCGGTAGCACTATTACCGCCGGTTTTAAGGGTCCGCCAAATCAGGGCTTCGGCGGATTTCTCCTGAGCTCTGAGCTGGGGGGAAATCCGCTGAAAATGTGCGCTATTACCGCCGGCGGGAAATCCATACCTCACAGAATAATCCGGGTAGGGAAGCTGGTGAAGAGATCCGGGGGGGAAGGATATTAAAAGAAGTGGCACTTAACACCAGGAATCTTGAAGAGCTTATGATTGCTGTAAATAACCTGATTGAAGTAACTAAGGCTCAACAATCTCAACCAATTGAGGGGCGGAGTACCAGATTTACATCACATGAGGACACAGAATCATTAAATATCCCATCAGCAGTGACCAATTTAATAGATCTAGAGATGAAAATATACCGGACTAATGTTCAGATTAATATTGATGATGTGGAGGGGGGGACCTATCCATATGAAACTCCTGTTGTTGTACTAACCCGCAAATAAAAGCGCTCGGCTATGAGAGCCGAGAAACAGAGAGATAACCAAAATAAAAAACAGAAAAATTGGAGAAAAAACTGAAAAACGAATCTAGTGATGATATGTTGAAAGATCTTCAACAACTAGATGAAGAATCAAAATCCTTTTTAGAGATAAGGCGAGAAGAAGATGGTAAGGGAACCTTGAAGCCTCTAAATATTTTTCAAGTAAAACACAAAAATAACAAAATAAAAAGCATGAACTTTAGTGAGATCATCAACTCAGAAACTATATAGATATAATTAAAAACAAAAGCACTAAAGGAGTAGATACAGCTTGCTTTATAGATCGCCCGGATAATGCTACGGGTGAAGAATTGTATGTAGAACATACAGAGGTTAAATTGGTTGTAAACACCCTGTCAGAAGAAATGAAGCATAAAGGTAGAAAGGATAAAATAGCTGATGGAAGTAAATTGACATATCAACTGTTCCTCAAAACCTCTCGTAACCATCTACCATCCCCCAAATCTACACAAAAGCCCCCAGTAAAAATATGAACTCCATTTGTAAATCCACACTTAAGACAAAGGAAAGTCAACATACTCCAGTTATTGTAATGAGACCACCAGAAGCAGTACATAAACTTATAAGTGACACTTCAGAAAATCAGTCTCAAGTTAAGTGTATTAATATTGACGCAGGAAATGCAAAGTTATTAGAAGCCCCCCAAAAAGAGCTGCAAATAGGCCCAATACTTTCTTAGAGGTATTCAATGCACAAATAGGCAACTCTAAATCACTGCCTGTAATAACTTGTGATGAAAAGAGTCAAGATCAAGAAAAGGGACCTCATTCAAGTTCAAACAATGCTAAAGGGGTGCGATACTAGCTGTTAATCCTGTTATTGATCACTCTACATTGGAATCTCTTATTAAATCTACCATTGAACAAACATTATTACAGTATCTAATCCCTAAGCATTCGACCAAGGACCTAGAAATTACAAAATCTAATGCCGAGTCCATTAGCACTGTAGCTCAAATTGAGCAAAACCTATTACAGTATCCAATCCCTAAGCAGTCGGTTAGGGACCGAGAAACGATAAATGCTGAGTCCACTAGTACTGCAACTCAAATGTCCTATGTTCCAGGAACGATGGAGCCTCAGAAATCGGGGAAACCCTTGGAATCTGAAAAACAAATTGATAAAGTTCCACATAGAGGACAAGTGACATACATTACTCGTGCCGATTTTTCGGTGAATTCAATATGTAAATTAACAATGCTAGATCTGAAGAGAATTCAGTGGCGCAAGCCAATATTTACCGCCAGTCCAAGTATGTTTCTATCATTTTTATTTTATTACGGGGGTTCACCCTCTTTACATAGAAGATGTGTGCTATCACTATTCAAAGAGATGCTGAATCTGAGACTCCTGACATCTGCCGATTTCAAATTAGTTGATTTTATCCATCCAGAATGGTATGACTTTGTACGTATTGTTTTTCATTCTCTAATGGTTCACAATTTGGTTATTCAAGAAACGATGCAGTTAAATAAGCTGGGTTATTATGTTAAAGATTTTAATTTCTCCCTAAAAACAACCAATCAGGGAACTGCATCATTTGAAAACAAAAGAGAAGATTTGACTGATAGTGAGGCAAAGTATAGTCAGAATTTTGTGAAACAAGAATATGTTCAACCTGATAATTGGAGAGATTACTTGAGTGAAATTGCCCCCATGCATAACCATTGGAATCCTCCAAAACGAGATGACGTTCAATCCTGGATGTGGCTGGCATTATCTCTAAGGGAGTCAATTGCCCAGTTTAAAAACTTAAGGCCTGATCCTTAGTACCAACAATGAAATACTACTGGTCTCTTGAAATTCCAGGGGTTTTTCCCATTTATCTTCCTCAAAAAAGTTGTGTGCCAAATTAATAAAAAATAACATCATATGTATCCAAGAATCATTAATAACACAGAAATACCATATAAATGGCTACGATTTGAGGTTCCAATTTGCATAAAAGTCATCTAGAGGCCACCCATCTGGTGGCCTTGTTACTGCAGTAAGGTCAGGAGAGGGCTTGAAAATCATGGAGTTGGTCTCTGTGGTAATTAGGGTTTTGGCAGTTTTGGTGGAATTAACAATTGACCAATTTAAAACAAATATCTGGATTGTAAATATGTATTGGAACCTTCTGTACGACCTACCATCTATGGTTAAGAAAATGAATTCTCTCTTCTCGGATATGTCCAATAAATATAAAGGTCTCTGCTTCATAGTAGTAGGTGACCTGAATGTCCAAACCCCCACAGTGGTTAACCTGAATAGCAACTTGGAATCGGACCTTTGTATCGTGTCCATTGTAAGGGGAAAGGGGAAACATCTCATTGAAGGGGGGCCTGAGGGCTTCACTAGAAAATGTCTACAGGGACATATATGGTACACTCTTTTTTCGAATTGGGGTTTATCACACGTAAACTCTATTCTAACGCGTGAAAAAGATCCTTCTAGGTGGTCAAATGGGACAAAACAACTGTAATTGATCATATTTTTATGTCTGAAAAAATATTTGAAGTATGTAAATCTTTTAATCAAATAGATGCAAATCTTAGGGACCACAGATTAATGGAAATAGTAATAAACATCAGGATGGATGTAACCATGGGAGGCTATTATAATGATAACCTTAATGTGAATACCAATAAAAACAGAATTACATGGCACGATGGAAATATGGGAAAGTTAAATGTGGTCTTTATGGCAGATTGTCATCATCTGCAGCTCGAAGAAAGGCGCCAGATATTTAGTTGTGCACATTTTTCCTCTTACGTAGAGAGAACGATCAGGAAATCAATTAAAGTAAAGACCGGGTTGGCACCTAGAATTATCCCTACTCATGTATTTGATTATCTCGTTAACTCACATAAGAATTTGTGTGAAAAACTGATTAGAAGAATCAGAAATCTCCCGATTGATTGGGTGGAGAAGACAGTAAGAATTACTAAGGAATAATGTAAGTTGAAAAATTGGATTAAAGCCCATCAGTATGTAATGTTACAAGCAAATAACGAAGGTATGCTGCGCGCACTTAAAGAAGGGTCGGCACGTCAATTTTGGAAGTTAATAAACAATATTGAGTCCTCAATTGATGAACCAAGCAAACTGTGTTCCAGAAGAAGTATGGGTGGGTCATTTTGGGAACATATATGCTGCAAAACATGTGCCCTCTGGCACATTATTGGAGTTAAATGCACACGTGTGGAAATGCCATTTCACAGTAGCGGAAATAGAGACACTAATTCAAAAATCTTATCCTTCAGGTCCAAATGGCTTAGCTGACATTATTCTAAAGGGAAATCCCGATATGAAGGCTAAGGCCCTACATATGTTGTTCTCTGACATTATTGTCACAGAACAAATCCCCAGCTTCTGGAAAATATCATACATAATTCCGATGTAAAAGAAGGGGGAGAGAAGTGATCCTAAAAATGATCGCCCTATAGCAATCATGGACGCTGACTCGAAGATTTTTGCAGGGCTGGTTTTAAATCTTGTGGATGAATGGCCAGAGAAACACTCTATATTTTCGTATTAGCAATTTGGATTAAAAAAGCAAATGGGTACTGAATTGGGAGGTTTGATTTTTTCATTATTGCAAGAAAATTCTTGGAAAAAAAACGCTTCTCCGATCTACGTTGCTACTATAGATCTGGCACAAGCATTCAACCAGGTCGATCGAGTCCTTTTATGGTCAAAGCTGCTACTATTTGGAATGCCTTGGTACATTTTTTCAATTGTAATTCACCTACATGAGGGATCTCTGATTCAGGTATGTTTAAATGGGAAAGGTCAAATTTCAATCCCAATAAGAACAATGAATGGCCAGCGCCAAGGTTGTATCTTTGGTCCTACCCTATTCAATCTATTTGTATCCGATGCAGGGAAACATCTAGATCTTGCATCATTTATTTCTCCCCAAATTGAGGGGGAGAAATTAAATCGGTGCACCTATGCAGACGATGTTTTATTAATCGATAAAACTTGAATAGGTTTGCAGCATTTGATGAATGCTTTTAAAAACTACATCAACCTTAATGGCCTAAGTATAAATGAGAAGAAATCCATGATTTTAATATTGGGATCTAAGAAAAAAAACATAAGCATTCAATTGGTATCTAAATAATCATAAATTGGTAACTAGAAACTCATTCAAGTATTTAGGTTACCCTGTTTTTCCAAACTTTAAAAAATGTGCTTACCTGAACGTATTGGAGGAACATACTGTTTCACTTACTATACAAATGAAAAGAGTTAACAGAATGTATTGCAGATACTCGATGCAGCCGCTGCTATGTTTTTACAAACTAAAAGTCATCCCTAAACTGAGTTACAGTCTCAAATTCTTTCCACTAGGTACACAGTATGGTTTCAGTAGGATGGAAGCAAAAATTTGGAGAAGTTTACTATATTGCCTTCCAAAATGCATTGCTCTTTCGGCCTTTAGGTATCTTTTATTAGACCTCCAGTCACTTTCAAGTATTGTTGAATAGGTGCTTTTATTAGACCTCCAGTCTCTTTCAAGTATTGTTGAATAGAAAAAATAGCACTTTTCCAAAAATGTATTCTTGCAACAGGTAACAACTTATATGCGGTATTGGGAACAAAATTGAGAGCTGGAAATAAAAATTCTCATTTACTATTATCGATGTATGAATGTTGTCGACTATCACTGGACAGAATTGGTGTATAGATGGAACTCTTGACCACAAATCCAATGAAAGTCAAATGCCTACTGCAATACTCTGACTGGGGGGAAACTAATTTTAAACTAAGAATCTCCTCAGTGTATGGGCATTTAGCCTCAAATTGGAAGACTCTGGGCTCTTTGGAACCATATTTTAATAGATTTCCTGATAGGAAGTGGAGGAAACTGTTAGGCACTTATTACTCGACTGTGATTCTCTTTCCAAAAATCGATTAGAATATTTTGGTAAATTTGTGTGTAACACAGAGAGAGTGCTTCCTGAAATAATTTGGTGGAATATGCTACATGGAAAATCGGTATCTTTGAAACTGCCAA
The DNA here is from genome assembly GCF_040938575.1 of Ambystoma mexicanum. Taxonomy (NCBI): domain Eukaryota; kingdom Metazoa; phylum Chordata; class Amphibia; order Caudata; family Ambystomatidae; genus Ambystoma; species Ambystoma mexicanum. The sequence continues at coordinate 738,579,210 of NC_090923.1, read as the reverse complement.
TTGTGCGATTTCTATCGTAAGTTTGTGGTTTGATGGTTATTGAATGATTTAATTAAATGAAATTGGTATTTGAATCTATATGTGAAATGTATGGTTTGATGATTATTGAATGATCTAAAAGTAATGAATTGGAAAGACATGTAAATATTTAAAAATGTTATGTTATGTGACAAAATTGTAACTGGATTTGTACACTTACCTATTTTTGTAAAGGTTTTTTTTTTAAAAAAGCCATAAACAAATAAAATAAAAAGATAGGGTTCACAAAAGGAACAAGGGGAGTTGAGGGAACGGTAGTGTTTCTTCTGCGCAAATGGGAAGCGTGGGAAATAGTGACAAGATTGGCTGCCAAATGTGATATGTTACCCTTGTGTTTAGTTTTAGATACCTAAAGGCTTGTCCATAATGAGATAAACTGTATTTTTCTACCATTTAATACAATTAAGGTTTCTTACCAAAGATGGTTGAAGCTTTTGAGGAAAGAATATCCTTGTACATACTGATATTGATTGTTCTTTCTTTTTCAACTCTTTATGTGAATGACACATGTGGGGTATGTATTGATTTCTTGATTGTTTGATTTATATTCATGTTCATGTTCCGTATGTTGATGTAATACCATATGTATAGTGTCCTGCCCTGAAGACAGACTTAGTTCCGAAATGCATTGGCAAAATATTGGGACACTCATTTCTTTGATGCATACTGCCTTTTATGTAAATTTAAAAATTGGGAAATGTTACTGAAGGAACTATGGACTATAATTTCTGAAATATTAGAGACATTGCGTGAACAATCTAACTGCAACTTACTTCAAGGGCAGGACGAGAGCGTACTATGCACTAGGGATTTTTTCCTAGTTCCCTTTTCAGTGTGTTCTAATGGGCTTCATGGGCTTGACCCTGTGGACTTCCCACCACCATATCTCAGGTGTCCCTGACCCCTAGATTTTCCAGCTAGTGATCAGTAAACCTTACTGCCTAATACTGCTTTTGTTGATGGGCTATTGGCAAAAGACCTATCTACCTGTCTCTCTCTGGGGATCTTCTCTGGGGTTGCTTTGACCTAACACTGTCCAGGTTTCTCAATAGGAAATTATGTTTTATTATGCCGGTAACAGAAATCCTGGACCATTCATGCATGCACTCCCTCTCTCTCTCCTTTCCCTGATCTTGCTATTTCTTCCCTACTCAGGGATATAGTACTATGTTCACCCATATCAGGGATATGCTACCCTATTGATCCTACAGGGATATGGTAACCTGCTCACACTTTCTACTAACTCAACTCACACCTCTACTCTGCCTTCTCTCACACACTCTGGTTGTCTTCCTCTTCTCCTTCTCTCCTTCTGTCTCTCCGATGTCCACACTCCATCTTCTCTCCCCTTCTCCCCTGCCTCACCTTTCTCCAAACCCCTCTTTTCAACTCTCTTCACACTCCTCGCCTCACATCTCTGCTATCCCTCTCCTTCTCACTGCACACACTCTGCTCCTCACCTCTCTCCTACATGCAATCCCCTATCTAGGCCTCTACGTCCTAATCGTACCACAGTCTCTCCACCCATGTCTTCCCCTTATCTCCCACGCTTCATCCCATCCTCAACACTACTCCCACTACCGTCTTTCACTCTCTCCACAACCTCCTACCATACACTCCCTCTATCAATGTCAAGCTCTCTCTAACATCCCTCTACACTTCTCCCCCCTCTCTCTTTTTCTTTCTAGCTTTCTCACTCACCTTTTAGACCCCCATCCTCACACTTCTTTAAATACAACTGGTACCACTCTCTCTCACAATCATTACCTTACCTGTACTCTGTTCCAGCTCTGCCACCAACTCTTCAGCACCTCACCATTGCAACACACACAAAGACCTTGTTCTGCCTACCCTCATCTATTGGCTGAAATGTTCACCTGACTCTAGTGAGCAAAATAAAGTTTTTCTTTCCCCAGGAGCTGGATTCTTCAGGTGTATAGATTTAAAAACCTCTCGTAGCTCTGCCCCCTTTTCAGTCTCTAGTTGCAGGGTAGCAGCCAAGTGCTCAGGCTGCTTGTTTTCCTGGTATTATTCTTGCTGTGCTGGAGAGTTTTGATTCAAATTCAGTTTGCGGGAGGATTTCTGTGTCTGTGTCCCTATTTCTCAGAATCCGCTCCTCAATTCCAGTTTGTTTTCTGTTACCCCACCAGTTGCATGCGGTCTGTCTGGCATTGGTAGGTGAGGTGAAAGTTGTCTTATTTCAGTTTGGCAAGAACATCCCCAGTCTATTCCATTTTCGTTCTCTACTCCATTCCTCTGGTTCTGGTTTTCTTGGTTGCTGCCATGTGCATTACTTGAGTTATGGTTCCAAAAAGACAAAAGATAACTCCAGCAACAGTATTGTGAGGCATTGCGGCAGAGGGTGGTACTGGCATTAATGTTCATGGCGCATTTAAGGGCTAAACCCCCTTGACCACCTTTGCCCCTCTCTCTCTCTCTCTGGGGCAGTGCTGGCTCTGGTTTGCGCTCAGGTAGCACCCCTTTTCGCATGTCAGTAGGTGTCTAAGGTCCCACATCACTGGATCAGGTCCCTGACCCTGCCACAGCAGATATCACTATATACAAAGCCTTTGTGGAGATCGTTATCTGTTCAGGAGAAGGCATTGTGCACTTTTGAATAATAAATACATTCAATTAAGGTTATTTATGGTTTCAAAGTATCTAGGTATCTGTAAGTATACACAAAAAGAGCAATATCTAACAAGGTGATGGTGTGCGTCACCCTCGGCAATAGCCGCACAATGGTGAACGACCTATCCAACTCCAAGTCCATGATTATATGAAAGACCCCTGCCCATATGAAAGTGTAGTAAATGGATTTATGGAGTCTGTGCAACATTAATAACAAAAAAAGGGTCATCAATGTTAGGTGTGGATATTGAGGATCACTGATCGTGTCCCCCAAGTCTCCCGTCAATAGGAACATTCAACGTCAGATTCCTCAGAATGCAGCTTAAATCCCACTGATTTATGTACAAAATGGCTACCCCGCTGGAGCATATTTTCTGTGCTCTCTTCATCCAGGTATGAATGTAATTTTACAGTTCTAGTATAGGCGAGTTTGTTGTATTAATATTATGTCCATACAATGACGTTTAGCATACTCAGAGATTTGGCATACTTTTCTATCACCTTTCACTCTCCTTATATTCCAAATCGGCATTGTTTAGAGGTTTGGTTCTCTCACTGCATGTGTATCACCATAACATCCCGACAAATCATTTTGTGAACACTTCTTTCTTTCCTTACGGACATTATCCCACACTATTTTTTAACATAGCGATAAGGATTGGCAATAGATTTCTTGGTATATACCCTTTTATTTGATGGTCGTAGCTTGCTCCCCTCTTAGATTTAGGTTTAAGTTAGGTGTTTATCTTGCACACTTTTACAGTTTAATAAACAACCTTGAACTGTGATCACTTGTCTTACTTTGATGGCATGCCTTTCTTACGCTCTCCACTAAATGTTATTTGGCACTCTGAGCTATTGATTAAAATGAACAATTTCTCTATGTACATGCTCAGTGTGTGCAATGCAGCATGCCTTTAATATGCATGTTGTGCTGGAACCCCAATAACTAATCCCTGATCCACACCAGTTACTCAACTAAACCACCAAACCCCTTTCCAAATTCAAACAGGGAAAGAAAAGTTCTCCAGCTTTAGCTCTTTCATAGAATCACATGCTTTGAATATTCTCTGTCGTAAGGTAATACTCGGTTACACACTTCCTACTTTTAATATCATAAAGAAAAACCTGGACTGTTTTGTAGTCTGTCCACCTCTTTATCAGTGCCTTTCGTCCCTTCCAATGGGACATTGAGTACCAAGCCGCAGCCCAAGAGGTCAGCTTCAGATTCGAACCAAGCATCTTACTGAGAGGATTCCTCACACCTTTCTCCCAGAGAAAAAACTTTAAAACCTGCAACAAGTGAGAAGACAATTAATTCTACAGAGGGGATTTCGTACTTTCACACCATGGAGAGCAGCTCTTCAAAACTTGTACTACATCAGGAATGAAAAATGTTAATGAGGGTGGCAGGCATAAGGTATGTAATTAATGCCTTTACCCCAATAACACCACTGATTATTGTGATACATGTCAGGGTCTTAGCGCTAAAATGCTGAGATCGGCAAAGGAGGCTGGTGTGCTGGCTAAATGAGGGCAAATACCCCTCCCCCGCCCCTCAGAATCTGAGTCCTCAAAAAGTGTGGCAGCAGGAAAACCATCTGCAAGGGCTATGTCACAGCCTCAAAAGAGGTCTAGGTCAGAGGGAAGACCAGACAAGCCAGATGTAGGTAAAAGACAGAAGACAGCTTCTGCAGGGCAGCAGAAACACTATCGACTCCCCCACTCTCAACTACGACTAAGGTGACGTTGACAATGGCACACAGATAAAACAAGGAAAAGGCACTGTCATTGAGTGGCCACAGCTCAACGACATGAGGCTCATCGATGACTGCTCACAGAATAAAGGGGACAACACTGTCGACAACGTCATCCATGGAATGAAGAATGAGTGGCCACAACAGCAATGGTTCGTCCATCGACGAGTACCCAAAGGGTAAAGACTACGAGGCAACAACAAGTTCATCAATGGGGGAAAAATACAAAACACTGTCAACGGGAAAGCAAGACAAGACATTGCCCACGAGGCATTCATCTAAAAAATACCAATAATTAAGACATGTCTCACTGCCATTCTTCAACAGGTTTCTCAAGAAAGTAAAAAGACAAACAAAAAAGTACACTGCCAGTGAGTGGGAAGTTGTCAACGCTAGCAGCCCCGTCGCCAAAACAAGCACAAACAAAATGCTGACAGATACCCCGTCGACGATAACCAAAGGGTCAACAGGAAAAGGACTGTCAGTCACAAGATAAAAATAAGGTGCACCAAGAACGACAGTTACACTCTGCACAACCCAACCCGGCTCTGTCACCAATATCTGAGCTAATGACTGATAAGATACTGCAGCACCACATCAACTCAGATTTCGAACAGGGTTACTCCTCCACATTTTCAGATTCTGAGGAATCTGTTATACTGGCTACATAGACTCAATCACCAGTAACAAAGAAGAGCATGGAAATACAACCGCTGCAGCCACGGTCTTTCCCACTCAGTCAACAGTGGCATGTATCAGGACCAGTCCCAAATTCCTGTTCCAGGCCCCAGCATAGGTCCACAAATGCTGCTCTCTATGCAAGTACTAACATATTTACAAACCTTAGTAGCTCAACTAGATAAGTGTCTGTCAACCCTGCAAATAATACCACCTGCACCACAGAGAGAAGGGGAATCAGCGCCTAAGCAATGCAGACAGCCGTCAAGCTCACCACTAGGTCAAAGCCACCCAAGCTAAGGGCACCTCCACCAAGATCAAGGTCTCCCCTGGAGAGCAAGGTCACCTACATGATCAAAGCCACAAGAACACCAAAGTAGATGCCCAATACTGCTCACACGGAAAGACCAGGAAGAGAGGAACTCAGACGCAGACGACCGCTCAAAGGACACAGATTACACAACAACTGTATCTCTCAGAGACAACAACAGGGAAATCCCCAAGGAGGACAAGCCAGAGGAACCGGCCCAACAACCACATCCTGATGAGGTGGGGGCACTCCACACGATGATCACTAAAGCGTGCAAAGAGTTTGGTCTCACTCCGATTTAAGACAAGAAGGAATGCTTTTCATTTGATCTGATGAACAAACGATAACCAACTCCATAATTTCCATCCCTATATTAGATCACGTGACGGAAGAAGGCCTTCTAATCATGAAGAAATCTTTCTCAGAACTGGCACTAAAAGTCAGGCTAGATAAAAAGTTTAGAGCACAGGACTAAATACACAAATGAACTATGGCACATCCTACTCCGGATTCGGTTGTTTAAACAGGAGTGGGGTGGGGGAGAAGCTCAAACACAAGCATCCAAATGCTCTGTTCCAACTGATAACGAAGGGCGAAAGAAAGATGCCTTCCGCAAAAAGGTCTTGGTCATTGGAGAACCAACAGTAAAAGCAATCATCGCCCTAGTGATTATGGCTAGATACGACAGGGAAATGTGGCCCAGAATGGCACCCATCCTGGAGCAATTACCTTAGGAAAAACGAAAGAAAGCCATGGCCATCCTACATAAAGGGTAGGAAGCCTCAAACCACAACATTAATATAGCAGTAGACACTGCGGAAATGTGTTTCAAGTAAGTAGGAAACGAGTGGTCCTCTGCCAACAAGGGTGGCTTTGGTGCACAGACATCTGCCCAGAAGTGCAAAGCAAAGTTCGGGACATGCCATTCGAGGGACACCACTTGTTCGGCCCCAGAATTGACGAGTTATTAAAGGCAATTACAACAGACACCACACAGCAAGGCGTTAACATCCCTGCAGGCAAGAAGTGGGAGCACCAGGTTGCTGTGCGGCCTCTACAAGAGGAGGGCAAGCCCTACTAAGGTAAGTCTTACTATTCACAGGGGTTGAGAAAGAGCTACTAAGGATACAAGTCGAAAGACTACAGAAACACGCAATGGTGCAGACCATCTTCAATGTCTCAAAGAGGAAGACAACCTAAGCAACAGGCATGACTTAAAAAATGCAAGGGACACAGTTCGGACACAGGTCGGGTGTAACCTCCAACACCATCAGAAAGAGTGGCAACACATTACAATGGACACATGGGTTTTCGCCATAATCCAGCACGGGCGTGTCCTGGAATTTTCCACAACAAACCAAATATGGCACCAAGACACCAGGCACAACCCCATTTAAGAGTCCTCCAAGCTGAGGCCCAAATTATGCTCTTCAGAAGGGCTATGCAAAATGTGTCAAGACAAAGCCAAGGCACAGGAGTTTACTCACATTACTTTGTAAGAAAGCCAGAGAGAAAATGGCGACCAATTCTCGACCTAAAGGCCTTGAACAAGTTTGTCAAAGGACAAAAGTTCAAAATGCTCACAGTAACGGATGTCATAAAAACAGTACAAACAAACGACTTCCTGCCATCGTTGGGTTTACAGGACGCATATTTCCATGTCTCAGTGAAACAGGCGGTTTACGGTGGGAAACTACCAACACCAATTCAGAATGCTACCATTTGTCCTCAAGTCCACCCGAGGACCTATAGAAAATAACTGCTACCAGAGGCGGCATACCTGCAGCGGCAGGGTCAGCACATATACCCATACTTAGACGACTGGATGGTGAGGAGAGCCACATTCAAGGCAGCGTCAAAGTCACTGACATGGACAGTGGAAATACTAACACGTCTGGAATTCACAATCAACTTTAAAAATGCCTGTATAAGGCCATGTAGGCAAGTGGTCTTCTTGGAAGCAACATCCTCCACAATGGAGGCGCTGATCCGCCCATCGCAAGGGAGGGTCCAAACATTCACGGGAATAGCAACTGCATCATACCAGGAATGTGGGTTTCCATCAAAAGGTGCAGATAGAAGGAACCTGGGATGACAAAGTCCAGGTCATATGTAAGTTAGTCCAACATTTCAAATGGTGGCATTTACCTCACAACATAAACAAGGGCATGCCGCTGCAAGAAACACCATGCCAAATGACCATGCTAATGGACGCATCCCTATCAGGATGGGGAGGGCCGGGCAACCAGCTATGTTTGAAAAGGACAGTGGACAAAGGAAAAAGCAAGCCTTTACACTAACGTCCTTGAGTTAAAGGCTGTAGATCAGGCATGCCATTCATTTCTTCCGATACTACACCAAACAACAGCGAGAATACTAACGGACAACACAACCACCATGTATTATATAAGGAAACAAGGGGGTACTTGGTCAACAACACTGTAACGGGAAGCACAGCAACTGTGGCAGTGGGCAGCCAACAACTACATCTACTTACATTCACGGGAATAGCAACTGCATCATACCAGTAATGTGAGTTTCCATCAAAAGGTGTATACAATTGCTGGAGACAATGTCCTCATCCATACCCCTAATTTGGTACTGCAGATTGCACATGAGCCGATTACAAGATTTCATGGCCAACAGATGGTCACAGATAGAAGGAACCTGGGATGACAAAGTCCAGGTCATATTTAAGTTAGTCCAACATTTGAAATGGTGGCATTTGCCTCACAACATAAACAAGGGCATGCCGCTGCAAGAAACACCATGCCAAATGACCATGCTAATGGACGCATCCCTATCAGGATGGGGAGGGCCGGGCAACCAGCTTTGTTTAAAAAGGACAGTGGACAAAGGAAAAAGCAAGCCTTTACACTAACGTCCTTGAGTTAAAGGCTGTAGATCAGGCATGCCATTCATTTCTTCCGATACTACACCAAACAACAGCGATAATACTAGCGGACAACACAACCACCATGTATTATATAAGGAAACAAGGGGGTACTCGGTCAACAACACTGTAACGGGAAGCACAGCAACTGTGGCAGTGGGCAGCCAACAACTACATCTACTTACAAGCATTTCAACCCCTAGGCATGCAAAACACGATTGCAGGCAGCCTCAGCGGGGCAAAAAAACAATGCAATGAGTGGAAACTATGCAAACGACAGCTTGTAAATGTTTTCAAACGTTGTAGCAAGCCACAGATAGGTCTGTTCACAAACAACAAAACATAAAGTGCACGTCCTTTGCCAGCAGACTGCCGCAGGAGGGCTTGTTGGGGGACCGCTTCACAATATCATTGAAGGGCCTGTTTGGTTACATGTTTTCCTGATCTCAGTCATCCGGAGGGTTGTCCAAATGATGAGAATGTATCCATGGCACTTTATCCTCATCGCTCCAGCGTGGTCACGCAACTGGGGTACCCGGACCTACTGCATATGTCGGAAGAGCAACCAGTTCTACTTGGGCTGCTCCCGACCTGTTGTCATAGAACAAGGGATAAATACTCCACATCGACCCGAGTACACTCAAACACATGGCATTGTTCCTGATTTCACTGAATTTGGACAGTTAGAAGTACTGGCAGTCAATGATCCATACCTCTGGTACAAACCTGCACTTCATCTCAAAAGTGCCAATGGATTTCCATGTATATTCCACAATTGTATTGTCTGCATTCTTTCAAAAAGCAACATTGTGAGCAGAGGTGGCATCACACTCCCTATATGTTAAAAGGGCAATACAAGGACAAGTCCTTCAGGGATACTTAACAATTGTTTGTGGGTTTTGGTCCCTCCAACAGGGGTAAGCCATATTGAAGAAAGACATAGCCAGGTAGATCACATCTGCAATATTAAGATGCCATGAAGAAAGCCAAAAGACAACTGAGGGCACCTGTACACACCCAGACCAATAGGGCGAAAGTACAGTTGGTGACTCTTTGAGCAGAAGTACCACTGGCAGACATTTGCTGTGCTGCTACCTTGTGTGAGAGGTCAGCAATGCGAGACGCACAACTGTTTGATGATTGTTCAAAACATGCCAATTTATTAAGGTACAAATAACATTATATGCCTCACTATCCCGAATAAGGATAAATACTCTAACACAGGATGCCTGGCTCTCACACTTCAACATTGAATATAAAGGAAATGATATGGCAATTAAAATACCATCAACAACATTCACAGTTTCTTGATATCCTCTCAATAATCTGCGCGAGTTCCCTTCCGCAGGATTCAAAGTGAATTCAACGACAATGTTCAACAAAAAACAAAACAAGGAAATCCCTGTAGGTAACATAGTCACAGATAAGTTCTTGATATTTCAATGTCAAGGTAAAGTTTTGTTAACCAAAGTTCCAACAATAGCAAATGTTTTCTTCTTGGTTAAATATGGACTTTCCACTTCTTCAAAACAGCGCCAATGGTATTCCCAGCCACAATGTTTAACCATCACTTACAGTAATCCAAGAAGGCTTGCGACAGTTCAAAGGAAATGCAACTTCTACAATTGTTTATGAATCACAGTTCAGGTTAACAGTTATTATATCACTGTTCACAACTTAGGATTCACGGTAGGTTTGTCAGGATGACTTCACATTACTGCTGCTTCTACTTCAACAACTTAACTTCTACTAAAGTGTACCATGGCGACATTCTCCTTTGTCTCACAGTACTCCACTTCACTTGTACCACTGACGTTTTGCATCCACTGACACCCAGATATACCACCACAGCTTCAGTATTTTGTGATTCCGCCACAGCTTCAGTATTTTGTGATTCAAACAAGTTTCAGTTCTGATTCTGACAATATTTATGTTAAGGCACTTCAACACATTCAAAATAGACTTCCTCTGAATCTCTCTCTACGAAAGGGGCAACCTCGTTGCCTCATTGCCTCTCTTGTCTGTCTGCCACAACAACAACCTAGGTTTGCCTTTAGGACCCACTTCGTCTACTCTCTCTGACAGTCTTTGGCAGTATAGGTTGTGTCAACTTCAAATGATATTCACGAGCAGCACGTTTCCCTTTCCCAACTTTGCCTTCATTTCTCTGCCAACGGGTAGCCAAAATAATTTCCCAGAAGCCCTGGTGCCACTCACTTGGCTTGAGGTAATACTTGCACAATGTTATCCTAGGCAAGGTTGAATGTCTCTTAGGCTCACAATATTGTTTAGATTGCTTTCTGGCTTTAAGAAAGGCTGTCTTCAGTCTTAATAGAGGAATACTCTTTGTTTTGGCAATGCTTGCTCTCTCTTCAACTGTAGATACAATGGTTTTAACATTGAACTTCTTTTATGAGCATTTAACATTTGCGTGAATAAAGATGCAAAGTCACTCTTCCATGAACAGCAAAATTAGGCACACCTGACCACTTCATAAAGTTTACAGTGTTTAACGTATTTAAAAAAGGCTTTCTGCAGCATTTGCTCTTCACGCAAGTAAAAGGAGAAATTACTGATCACACGCGAGTGCTACTTTTTCATTGTCCCATTGTTACAAAGTTCAACTAACAACTTGAGTTCACTTCTGCTTATAGGCACATGAAGATTGGACTGGATACTGTTGCCGGCAGTGCTCATGCAAGGAATCAGAACGCCTGGTTTGCCTCAACGTCTTCTGTGATCCTTGTTCTGCGAGTTGCACAACTTCCACAACTTCGGCACAATTTCTACTGCTTTTGGCTTCACCGAGACCGACATCCTTCCTCGCTGAAGGTGTCTCCGGTCCGGCCACTTCATTAAGGAGTCCCTCTTGACCCGGAGACCCACTGCTTGACAACAGCTCCTCGCCTCGGTCTACGACACACTTCTGGCACTACAATCTCCACAATCAGGCTCACTTAGGGAAAGGCAGCCTTCCTGTATGCCTTCTGCTGCGCAGCCTTTGCAACTCAGAGTTTGGGAGAACAGGACCCTCTCGGAACAAGCAGATGAAATCTGCTGCATCAACATGCCAGCGTTCCTTTGGTTCTCACACTTCTTCCTGGATTGCCAACACTGTCTTTTTCTTTTTGCCTCTGCTACTACAGTACGCACACCAGCCACAGTTCCAGCTCCTTCCTATTGCCTGCCCCAGTGTGCGGGCCTTTTATGCCTCCCAGGTGCCCTCAGTTGTGGGCTGTTGGGTTTAATTACCTGACTATTGCTGCAGCATGCCTCTTCAGCCCTCTTCCTCGTCCCAGTGCTTGTGGGTTTATGGGACTTGTAGTCCCCAACAACAAAGTTATTTCTTTTTAGTAACTGCTTGATGTTAAGCGTAGATTTACTTCCCTGAAAGACATTTAAAAATGAATCATTGGAATTCGTTTTTACGGGGGAAGACAATTTTTCCTTTTATTTTCATCGTTTCTGGGACACCAACTAAGTAAATGTTACTCGTCCTGGGCCTCCCCTCCAAATCTTCTCGCAACAGTATTTCTTTGCCTCCTTCAGTAATTTATCTACTTTCCTCTGCAGCTGAGCTCCTTCATCTTCCACCTCTCTTATGCACACTTTAGCTTCAGTAACTGTACTTCACAGTTTCTCAATCCAGCCAGGAGAGGTGACCTTTCCACCTAATGCATCTAGCTTATGTCCCCTAGAGTCAACACAGTTTATAATAGCGACACAGTACTTGAGGGATTCTAATCCGGATGCTCCAATCCTTCCTGTTTAGCAGAAAGAGCAGGCTAATGTGGCTTCAGTGAGGGATTTCCAAATGCATATAAATTAGGTTGCCGTTTGTGCTTCCACATGCTTCTACGCGAAAGAGTCCATTCAAGGTATACTAAGACTGGGATCAAAAAACATTGACTCAGAGTAGAGTGCAATCTGATTAAAGTAGTTGGTGCACATATATAATACAAGACCCTCAAAGTGTAAATTGTATGGAATATGTATCTCAAATCAGGGTGAAGAGGGGTACCCAAGTTATCTGTGAGCCACCTTTTTTCCCACAACCCAAATAGGCCTACAGTGCCCTATTCCGGTAGGGGGCCTGCAGGTGGATGCTCCTCTGATGTTCCTTAAGAAGCTCCTTCCTCAGGTCCAGGCATCAGTGAGCCTCAGCACAGGCAGAGAGCACCCACAGCTCACCATCCTCCTGAAGCACAGAGACGAGGTAAGGGACTCCTCTCTCAGCCGCCAGAAACAGAGCGTCCAATTAATGTCCCGGGTTGTAGAGACACATCGCCAATAAGATCAAAGATGCACCAGTTTCCTATCCGCCCAGTAGTTCCTGCCTGCAACTAAAAATCGCACTCCGAAAGCAGGACCCAACAGCATCAGTATGCACACACAACACTGAACTCTAAGCATCGCCACCAGGCAGGGCGTTGTCCACCTCCACCAGGGCCTATATGCCAGGACACCACACTACTCCGTCCTGAAGATTGCGTACTGCTGTGCTCTAGGCAAGAGGTCTCCGAAACTGTCCCTATATTGATCACCACCCATTTATTTGTATTTTTGGTTGGGAGTATTTTTATTCCCTATTATTTTTGTTACGAATAATTGGCTATGTTTTGGGAGTTTAAGTGGTTGGTACATGACTTATGTGCAGGGCTGGGAATGGTAACTGAAAATTGACGTGCAGTTGTAAATATCTTTGCATGATCAATCCCTTGACAGTTTGTTCCCCTAAGCGGGTGAAGTGGGTGGTTGACACAGTGTAAGGGACACTATGAGTGTATCTAAACAGCTTGCAGCAATATGCACGAACATGCTTTTTTGTGGCGCACACATTGATATTTTATTTATTTATTTATATAGTGCCGGTCGCTCGCAAGCATCAGGGCGCTAACATATAGACAGTTGGTACAAAACACGTAATCACAAGACAATTTGCTCAAGTATGTGTTTGGGGTTTTTGGCTGGTAAGTAATGGTTTATTTGAAGAGGTGGGTCTTGAGTTTTTTCCGAAAGCTTGTGTATTTCTTTTCTAACCTGATAGGGAGGGGAAGATTGTTCCACATCATGACGGCCTTAGTATTGAATGCTTTGTCCAAACCATTTGCTTTCTTAATCCTGGTTATCTTCATTAGGCCTTTGGGCTCCGACCTGAGTGCGCGTCTTGGCACATACGTGACCAATTTACTTTTAAGGTGGGATGGAGCCTTCCCATAAATGCATCTGTGGGTTAGTGTCAAGTATTTGAATAGTATTCTGTCCTCCACAGCTAGCCAATGAAGATTCCCTCTGTCCGCATTGATGTGTTCCTTTCTTGTGGTATTCTTTATGATCCTGACTGTGCTGTTTTAGATTACTTGGCACGTGGCAATGTGTCCTTTGTTGGCTCCTAGCATGATGGCATTACCATAATCCAACCTTGATAGAATAGTTGCTCTAGCTATTGTGGAGCAATTGGCTTCGCTCAGGTAAGGGCTAATTATTCTGAGGAGCCGTAGGTGATAGGAACAGTTCTTGTTTCGTTGAAGGACTTGGGCTTCTGCGCTCAGGGACGCATCCATGTACATTCCTATGGTTTTTACTTTGTTGCCCACCTTTATTTGAGAGTCATTTATGAGAAAGGATTGGTACTGGCTGCAAAGTTTGGCTGTGGCTTGATTTGATCCAAAGACCATCAGTTCTGTCTTTTTTGCATTTAAACACAGCCAGTTGTTCTTCATCCAATTCTCAATAGATGTGTATAGTCCTTTCACCCGTGCACTATCCTGGCCATAGTCCCCGCTCAATTCCACCACAAGCTGGGTGTCATCTGTGTAATTAGTGAAAAAGGCTCCCAATTTGTCAAGGACCAAGCCCAGGCTTGCCCCTTGTGGTACTCCGCATCTGATGATCTATGGAAGTAATACATAAGGTGTAATCCATGTGGGGGGGGGAAAGGAATGGCAATGTGGACTCACAGAACTACAGGCGTAAGATCTGTTGTTGGTATTGGAAGATGCTGAACCAGAGTGAGTGCATGTGAAGGACGGATCTTTCTTCCCCATAATCCACAGATATTCTGTGGTTGAAGATTATAAAGTTCATATCATCCCATTAACATTATGGAAGTCCATATGTATACCATACTATTGATATTAACAGTAGACACTGCAGGGAATGGTGTGATGGATTGTTAGGAGGGAGAACCTGTGGAAAAGGAAGGAGCAACATGCAAAGAGGTGCCCTAACCAATGTCGAAATTATTACATGTTCCAAACTGTTCTTTACTGTCCTGTTTTATGTACATGTACTTTATTTTGTGAGTAAAGAGAGCAAGTTGTGCATCATCTTGGGTCATTACCACATGTTTAATAGTGGGTTGAAATGTTTTTATCTAGAGTGTCACATGGGTTTATCCCAGTTTGACTGTTGGTGTTAGCAAGGCTGTAACGCAATTGTGTTGTACAGTGCTTAAAGACATTCAGCTCATTAGCTACAAGAGGCACTCACTCAGATAACAGTTACTGCAGCCCAAAGTTAGATGATGGCCTATGGTTTGGAGCCCATAACTGGAATCCAGTGTCCTAGAACTCAAACAGAAGTGATAAGGAACCCATGGTATGAGGAATGATGCAAGTAGTGCAGTCCAAAGTTATGACATGCAATATAGGTGATTATACATGAGATGCCAGAACATAGTGGATGACCATGATAACTTGCAGAAGGCCAGGCAGTCTAACAAGATGGGCTGGAACATTTTTAGAGATTGAAAACATCTTTGATTCACCTGACGTTTGAGTCATAAGAGAGTTCTAGCAGAAAGTGTCATGGTGAATGTGGGCCACGGATGCACTGAGGTTCTTGCTACAAGAATCATGTCTGTTTTCTGCAATTTCAATGGCATGCATGCAAAAACGGGAAGAAAATGGATCATACCAGAATGAACTAGAATAGTTGTCAGCAGGCCTGAATTAAGTGATTCATTTGTTGGCCTTCCAGGAAGTAGTAATGTATTATTATGAAAGAAAAGGAAACATTTACTGTGTGTGTGAAAATTTGCTTAACACCTTCCAAAAGCCAATTTTAACAATTATTACTTGGTTTCAAACCCCAATTCAAACAATTATTTGAAATCAGAGTGGATTCTGTTTCCACCTGGGATGCTGACACAGACTTCAGATGCTAAACTCTTTTCTTTGCTTACAAAGACGTTCTCCTTGCCCTCACTATTGCTTTTGATTCTGCCAAAACCTCTTGCTAAACTCACCTTATATCCTCTCTAAGCTTAAACATCCATACAGTTTGCATTACACTCCAGGCTACCCACGCCCCCTAAAAAAACACACTCTATCCTCCTCTCTCTCTGCAAATGATTTGGATTCCTACTTCATCCCAAAGATCACACACAAATATGTGGCACACTGTCCACACTCTTATGTCTCTCTCCCCAACCCACCTTGATTCCTCTTCTCATCACCCTCTCTTCTCACTTTTCCACGTCTTCCCTACCTCCTTTACTGACCTTTTATCTGTTCTACGCTTAGTTAACCCATCCTGTGCGGCCATCGACCCATTGGCAATGTAAATAATTAACAGGCTTCTGCCTTTTACCTGCTCTCATTCCTCCCTCATATATCTGTGCCTCCAGGCCTTTTCCCTGCCTAATACAAAACAGACACTGTCATTCCAACAATCATGAACCCCCTGCCAACCAAAATAATCCCTCTTTTACAGGCCTCTCTCCCTCCTACCCCATCACTCTAAAGGCCTTAAGAGTGTTGTCTTTAACAGCATTGTCAGCTCCCACAAGGATCACTCATTCTGTCATCCCCTCCAATCCGGTTTCTGGAGCAAACGGTCCATTGAAACTTGTCTCTCCCATGTCATAAACCTTGTAACCACTGACACCTCTCCTCAATCCTCATCTTGGCTGATGGGCATGCAGCCTTTGAAACTGTGGACAATCTATCCCTCCTGCTTAACCTCTACTCCCTTGGCTTCAAGGCCACCAGATTCCATTGGGTGACCTCTTAGCTCTCCATCAACTCATTCTCCATCTCATGAAACTCTTACACCACCTCTCCCAGACCCCTCATGTGGAAGTCCCCCAATAATGAATCTCTGGCCCATTCCTCTTAGCTCTTTACAACACATCTCTGAACCATCACATCGGAAGTTTTGGTTTCACTACCACCTCTTGGCAGATGACACACAGATCTTGTTCTCCTTTCCTTTATTTACTCCAGTTATTTCCAAATGCACCACCAGCTGCCTCAGAGCAATCCACTATTGGGTGGCTCTTCACTGCTTGATAATAAACTCCACAAGTCATCTTCTTTCCTGCCTTCAAGGCTAATTCTGCTCTCCCATCCCATTCCCTACTAACATCCCTCCCTCAATCTTGAAACCTTGGGGTCCTCTTTGAGAATAGCCTAAGACTTCAGTCCATCATTGCAAATGGCACTGCTTCAAGGATTAAACCTACCAGTATATGAAAAATCTGCCATCACCTCACACATCACTCAGACAAACCCTAATCTCTACCCATGTTCTCAGCAACCGTGATTACTGTTTAAGCCTACTCCTTGATCTTTCCCTCTACTCCTTTTTCCCCTCTAAACACAGTTATTAACTTTGCCAAATTCACCCTCTACAACCAACATGGGACCTCTCCCACCTCAGCACCTCGACACCATGCTGTATAGTTGTTTATCAAAATCCCTACCAGTTTACATTCCTACTGCTCTTCTACAAAACTATTCATAGTTTTGCCCTCCTCTGACTGCATCCCTCCTCGAATGCTGCAATCCTGCTCCTTTATCAACTGCTCTGACCCCTACACTCCCGGTGCCTCCTCCCGATTCCACTTCTTCTCTCCACTCACCCCTTCCACTGGAATGTCATGCCTTTAGACAAATGAAGCCATGCCATCACGAGTGGATTTTTTCAAGTCTTGACATAATCTCCACTTGTTAACCAAAAAAGGGTGTTTCCAATCTCTTCACTGGCCCTCACCAATGGACACCAGCTTACCCCTCTTAAAAATGGCACACACCCATATGTAATGATTGTAAGTATGATTATTGATTACTTGTAATGACATTATGCCATTTGTTTTTACCCTGTTTAGGTCTATCCCTTGTCTCTGTCCCTGGTCTATGTCTCGTTATCCTACCCCTGCCTCAACTGGTTTACTCTCATTTAGAATTTCACCCTCTTTTGTAAAGGCATCCTACCCAGGGATTGCGTCTTATCATCAGTATTACTGATCAAAAGGGCACACTTAAAATTCAATAAATACAATACATTAAAACACAATAAAGATTTTGAAAGGTCCATTGTAACCCCCATATAAATATATTTGAGCAACCATTTTTGTGTGGCACAATGAGGATAGCATTGTACCTTTTAAACCAAAATCCAAAGCTCGGTCTGCTTTTAAAATGGAGACCAATTGACCACTGTTTGATTCCCATAAAATGTTTTGTTTGGCAATACAAAAAGGTTTGTTATTTAACTGCAAACATTTTGCCATAGTGTGGAAGTGCGCAGCCCCCGGTCAATGAAAAATAAAAATAAATAATGTCCCGATATTAGGGGACAGGGAATCGGGGGGCGGGACAGGGGATTTTCCTTTGCTGATCATATGTACCACCCCCATAGCTCTACCTCTACCATGACATCATATCCATACCGCTAACCCTAGTGTTTATTATTTTTCTTTGTGGACTTTGGTTAGGGCATCCCTCTGCCCCTATTGACTCCAGGTATTACTGGATGCTATAATCTGGAATGTGCATGTGCGCCTAAACTACTGAGCACAGACTTTTGAGCTACCTAAGGTTACTTTGACAAGTTGGTTGAACTTAAGCCAATGGATCGCTGCAGGCTGAACTGGCCCTGACAATAGACTTCTCATTGGCGATGGAAAGGGTCATGGGGTGGCGGTACTACACCCCTAGCCTGAGAAGGATCAAATCGGAAGTTTGTGTGTGTGGCCATATTTACCGAGAAGTACACCACCTCGTGACATCTTGTGAACATAGACATCAAGGACAAATTGGTCTTTTGGTATACTGGGACTCTTTATTAAAACGGCATGCAGGAATAGCCAGAAGGCCTTCTAAGTGCCGGGGTCGAATGTCTCAGAATCTACTAAAACAGCTGGTCTAGAGGACGAGCTGCATTAGTTGGTTGTGATTGGGTTGATGGCTAGGATGCTGTCTGTTTATCTTGGAAGCACACCAAAATAAACCCCTCGTTCTTAATCGTAACATGAAATTGAGCATGAAATACTATGTGCAATCAGGCTCACTTAGGGAAAGGCAGCCTTCCTGTATGCCTTCTGCTGCGCAGCCTTTGCAACTCAGACTTTGGGGGTACAGGACCCTCTCGGAACAAGCAGGTGAAATCTGCTGCATCAACATGCCAGCGTCCCTTTGGTTCTCACACTTCTGCCTGGATTGCCAACACAGTCTTTTGCTTTTTGCCTCTCTAATACTACAGCACGCACACCAGCCACAGTTCCAGCTCCTTCCTATTGCCTGCACCTGAGGGGGCCTTTTATGTCTCCCAGGTGCCCTCAGTTGTGGGCTGTTAGGTTTAATTACCTGACTACTGCTGCAGCATGCCTCTTCAGCCCTCTTCCTCGTCCCAGTGCTTGTGGGTTTATGGGACTTGTAGTCCCCAACAACAAAGTTATTTCTTTTTAGTAACTGCTTGATGTTAAGCGTAGATTTACTTCCCTCAAAGACATTTAAAAATGAATCATTGGAATTTGTTTTTATGGGGGAAGACAATTTACTTAAGGCAATATTTTTAGATTTCTTTCCATTATACCTTTGGGAGTAAAGAGGGTGTTTATCCTGAAATAACTTGAAGGGTCTTTCTATAGGTAAGGCTTACTCAGATTTTATGGTACTTGTGCCCAGAACCACAGGTCTTATATGTGGGTCAGGGACGACATTATAATGACAATAAGCCATCACCTGTTTTGGTAACCTTGAAAGGTTCTCTCTTTCAAAGGATGAATACTGTGGCTCATCCCACTGAATCTACTCAACACCCTGGGCATTGTCTCCTCCCATGTGATCCACCTGCAGTACATCAACCCCAAGACCAGGAGGCATCTGCCTTTCCCTGGCCTCCTTGCTAGAGACTTTAGGTGTCCTACAGCGCCTGTTCCAGTAAGGCAGGCTTTTATCCTTCACACCTCCATTTCTTTGTGGGAAACTGCTATGTATTATATTTAAAGCATGTGAATCTATGAAAGATCCAATGCCGGAGAAGGATTACATTGCTTAACTGTAACTCCTATTCTCCAGCATTGGTATCTTTTTAATAGATTCACTTGTGCCATGCTCCACCCCGATTATAAAGGCTAATGCTAGAAAAATAACACTGGGTTAGAATCTGAAGATGGCCCCTAAGGGTGGGGCTTGATACTCGACATCTCAGTGAATGGGACTAAAAGCACCCACAAAGAAGTGGACAGACTAAAAATAACTCCTGTTTTTTCTTCATAATATTAAAATTAGGAAGTGTGTAACCGAGGATTCCCTGTCTGACGACGGAGACTATTCAAAGCATGTGAATCTATAAAAGATAACAATGCTGGAGAACAGGAGTTACAGGTAAGCAACTTACTCCAAACACCAATCGCATTTCATGCTACGGTGAGCATATAGGTCCATGCCCAAGCCACACAGGTCTCCCACCCAGGTGTAAAACTATGTGCATAAGTAGTAAGTAAGGTATAGTAATAGGAGCTTCACCAGTAAATATCATCAGTGACATATTTATCCTCCTGAGCATTTTTCTCTCATACTTTCTAGTGTGGATGGTCTTTTCTTAATTTATTTCTCAACAGCCAGAAGATTCTGTGTAGAAATGCACACAATCTTCCATCATTACTTTCAGCTTGCCCGGTTAAATTATGGCATAGGACAAACCTGCCACCTGCTAATTTTTATTGACTTTCTAAAATGTCCTATATGCTTCCTGGATGTGCGGACTGAATTCCTGAAACAGCAGCAGTTGGGATGGTGCATATTTCAGGTTCTCTCTGGCAGCACTGAGCACGACATTGGACACAGTGTCGCAAAGAAAGAGGGCCTTGTCATCAATGATCTGTGGGTGTGCTCCACCATACAGTTGTTTGACAAGGGAGATTTGTCAAGGACCTTTAAAAGAAACTGTTGGACAAAGTCTTCAATTTTTCCTTTTATTTTCATCGTTTCTGGGACACCAACTAAGTAAATGTTACTCGTCCTGGGCCTCCCCTCCAAATCTTCTCGCAACAGTATTTCTTTGCCTCCATCGGTAATTTATCTACTTTCCTCTGCAGCTGAGCTCCTTCATCTTCCACCTCTCTTATGCACACTTTAGCTTCAGTAACTGTACTTCACAGTTTCTCAATCCAGCCAGTAGAGGTGACCTTTCCACCTAATGCATCTAGCTTATGTCCCATAGAGTCAACACAGTTTATAATAGCGACACAATACTTGAGGGATTCTAATCCGGATGCTCCAATCCTTCCTGTTTAGCAGAAAGAGCAGGCTAATGTGGCTTCAGTGAGGGATTTGCAAATGCATATAAATTAGATTGCCGTTTGTGGTTCCACATGCTTCTAGGCGAAAGAGTCCATTCAAGGTATACTAAGACTGGGATAAAAAACATTGACTTAGAGTAGAGTGCAATCTGAATGAAGTAGTTGGTGCACATATATAATACAAGACCCTCAAAGTGTAAATTGTATGGAATATGTATCTCAAATCAGGGTGAAGAGGGGTTCCCAAGTTATCTGTGAGCCACCTTTTTTCCCACAACCCAAGTAGGTCTACAGTGCCCTGTTCCGGTATGGGGCCTGCAGGTGGACATCACCATCCTCCTGAAGCACAGAGACGAGCTAAGGGACTCCTCTCTCAGCCACCAGAAACAGAGCGTCCAATTAATGTCCCGGGTTGTAGAGACACAGTGCCAATAAGAGCAAAGATGCACCAGTTTCCTATCCGCCCAGTAGTTCCTGCCTGCAACTCAAAACCGCACTCCGAAAGCAGGACCCAACAGCATCAATATGCACGCACAAACCTGAGCTCTAAGCATCGCCACCAGGCAGGGCGTTGTCCACCTCCACCAGGGCCTACATGCCAGGACACCACACTACTCCGTCCTGAAGATTGCGTACTGCTGTGCTCTAGGCAAGAGGTCTCCGAAACTGTCCCTATATTGATCACCACCCATTTATTTGTATTTTTGGTTGGGAGTATTTTTATTCCCTATTATTTTTGTTACGAATAATTGCCTATGTTTTGGGAGTTTAAGTGGTTGGTACACGACTTATGTGCAGGGCTGTGAATGGTAACTGAAAATTGACGCGCAGTTGTAAATATCTTTGCATGATCAATCCCTTGACAGTTTGTTCTCCTAAGCGGGTGAAGCGGGTGGTTGACACAGTATATGGGACACTATGAGTGTATCTAAACAGCTTGCAGCAATATGCACGAACATGCTTTTTTGTGGCGCATAAATTGATATTTTATTTATTTATATAGTGCCGGTCGCTCGCAAGCATCAGGGCGCTAACATATAGAGAGTTGGTACAAAACACGTAATCACAAGACAATTTGCTCAAGTATGTGGTTGGGGTTTTTGGCTGGTAAGTAATGGTTTATTTGAAGAGGTGGGTCTTGAGTTTTTTCCGAAAGCTTGTGTATTTCTTTTCTAACCTGATAGGGATGGGAAGATTGTTCCACATCATGGCGGCCTTAGTGTTGAATGCTTTGTCCAAACCATTTGCTTTCTTAATTCTGGTTATCTTCATTAGGCCTTTGGGCTCCGACCTGAGTGCGCGTCTTGGCACGTATGTGACCAATTTACTTTTAAGGTAGGATGGAGCCGTCCCATAAATGCATCTGTGGGTTAGTGTCAAGTATTTGAATAGTATTCTGTCCTCCACAGCTAGCCAATGCAGATTCCTTCTGTCCGCATTGATGTGTTCCTTTCTTGTGGTATTCTTTATGGTCCTGACTGTGCTGTTTTAGATTACTTGACACTTGGCAATGTGCCCTTTGTTGGCTCCCAGCATGAGGGCATTACCATAATCCAACCTTGATAGAAAAGTTGCTCTAGCTATTTTGGAGCAATTGGCTTCTCTCAGGTAAGGGCTAATTATTCTGAGGAGCCGTAGGTGATAGGAACAGTTCTTGTTTCTTTGAAGGACTTGGGCTTCTGTGCTCAGGGACGCATCCATGTACATTCCTATGGTTTTTACTTTGTTGACCACCTTTATTTGAGAGTCATTTATGAGAAAGGATTGGTACTGGCTGCAAAGTTTGGCTGTGGCTTGATTTGATCCAAAGACCATCAATTCTGTCTTTTTTGCATTTAAACACAGCCAGTTGTTCTTCATCCAATTCTCGATAGATGTGTATAGTCCTTTCACCCGTGCACTATCCTGTGCATAGTCCTCGCTCAATTCCACCACAAGCTGGGTGTCATCTGCGTAATTAGTGAAAAAGGCTCACAATTTGTCAAGGACTAAGCACAGGCTTGCCCCTTGTGGTACTCCGCATCTGATGATCTATGGAAGTAATACATAAGGTGTAATCAATGTGGGGGGAAAAGGAATGGCAATGTGGGACTCACAGAACTACAGGCGTAAGATCTGTTGTTGATATGGGAAGATGATGAACCAGAGTGAGTGCATGTGAAGGACGGATCTTTCTTCCCCATAATCCACAGATATTCTGTGGATGAAGATTATAAAGTTCATATCATCCCATTAACATTATGGAAGTCCATATGTATACCATACTGTTGATATTAACAGTAGACACTGCAGGGAATGGTGTGATTGATTGTAAGGAGGGAGAACCTGTGGAAAAGGAAGGAGCAACATGCAAAGAGGTGCCCTAACCAATGTCGAAATTATGACATGTTCCAAACGGTTATCTACTGTCCTGTCTTATGTACATGTACTTTATTTTGTGAGTAAAGAGAGCAAGTTGTGCATGATCTTGGGTCATTACCACATGTTTAATAGTGGGTTGAAATGTTTTTATCTAGAGTGTCACATGGGTTTATCCCAGTTTGACTGTTGGTGTTAGCAAGGCTGTAACGCAATTGTGTTGTACAGTGCTTAAAGACATTCAGCTCATTAGCTACAAGAGGCACTCACTCAGATAACAGTTACTGCAGCCCAAAGTTAGATGATGGCCTATGGTTTGGAGCCCATAACTGGAATCCAGTGTCCTAGAACTCAAACAGAAGTGATAAGGAACCCATGGTATGAGGAATGATGCAAGTAGTGCAGTCCAAAGTTATGACATGCAATATAGGTGATTATACATGAGATGCCAGAACATAGTGGATGACCATGATAACTTGCAGAAGGCCAGGCAGTCTAACAAGATGGGCTGGAACATTTTTAGAGATTGAAAACATCTTTGATTCACCTGACGTTTGAGTCATAAGAGAGTTCTAGCAGAAAGTGTCATGGTGAATGTGGGCCACGGATGCACTGAGGTTCTTGCTACAAGAATCATGTCTGTTTTCTGCAATTTCAATGGCATGCATGCAAAAACGGGAAGAAAATGGATCATACCAGAATGAACTAGAATAGTTGTTAGCAGGCCTGAATTAAGTGATTCATTTGTTGGCCTTCCAGGAAGTAATAAAAGGAAACATTTACTGTGTGTGAAAATTTGCTTAACACCTTCCAAAATCCAATTTTAACAATTATTACTTGGTTTCAAACCCCAATTCAAACAATTATTTGAAATCAGAGTGGATTCTGTTTCCACCTGGGATGCTGACACAGAGTTCAAATGCTAAACTATTTTCTTTGCTTACAAAGACGTTCTCCTTGCCCTCACTATTGCTTTTGATTCTGCCAAAACATCTTACTAAACTGACCTTATATCCTCTCTAAGCTTAAACATCCATACAGTTTGCATTACACTCCAGGCTACCCACGCCCCCTAAAAAACACACTCTATCCTCCTCTCTCTCTGCAAATGATTTGGATTCCTACTTCATCCCAAAGATCACACACAAATATGTGGCACACTGTCCACCCTCTTATGTCTCTCTCCCCAACCCACCTTGATTCCTCTTCCCATCACCCTCTCTTCTCACTTTCCCACGTCTTCCCTACCTCCTTTACTGACCTTTTATCCGTTCTACGCTTAGTTAACCCATCCTGTGCGGCCATCGACCCATTGGCAATGTAAATAATTAACAGGTTTCTGCCTTTTACCTGCTCTCATTCCTCCCTCATATATCTGTGCCTCCTGGCCTTTTCCCTGCCTAATACAAAACAGACACTGTCATTCCAACAATCATGAACCCCCTGCCAACCAAAATAATCCCTCTTTTACAGGCCTCTCTCCCTCCTACCCCATCACTCTAAAGGCCTTAAGAGTGTTGTCTTTAACAGCATTGACAGCTCCCACAAGGATCACTCATTCTGTCATCCCCTCCAATCCGGTTTCTGGAGCAAACGGTCCATTGAAACTGCTCTCTCCCATGCCATAAACCTTGTAACCACTGATACCTCTCCTCAATCCTCATCTTGGTTGATGTGCATGCAGCCTTTCAAACTGTGGACAATTTCACCTCCTAGCTCTCCATTAACTCATTCTCCATCTCATGAAACTCTTACACCGCCTCTCCCAGACCCCCTGTGTGGAAATCCCCCAATAATGAATCTCTGGCCCATTCCTCTTAGCTCTTTACAACACATCTCTGAACCATCTCATCGGAAGTTTTGGTTTTCACTACCACCTCTTGGCAGATGACACACAGATCTTGTTCTCCTTTCCTTCATTTACCCCAGTTATTTCCAAATGCACCACCAGCTGCCTCAG
This sequence comes from Ambystoma mexicanum, assembly GCF_040938575.1. NCBI lineage: Eukaryota > Metazoa > Chordata > Amphibia > Caudata > Ambystomatidae > Ambystoma > Ambystoma mexicanum. The sequence continues at coordinate 738,554,052 of NC_090923.1, read as the reverse complement.
AGCAATCCACTATTGGGTGGCTCTTCACTGCTTGATAATAAACTCCACAAGTCATCTTCTTTCCTGCCTTCAAGGCTAATCCTGCTCTCCCTTCCTATTCCCTACTAACATCCCTCCTTCAATCTTGAAACCTTGCGGTCCTCTTTGAGAACAGTCTAAGACTTCAGTCCATCATTGCAAATGGCACTGCTTCAAGGATTAAACCTATCACTATATGAAAAATCTGCCATCACCTCACACATCACTCAGAAAAACCCTAATCTCTACCCATGTTCTCAGCAACCGTGATTACTGTTTAAGCCTACTCCTTGATCTTTCCCTGTACTCCTTTTTCCCCTCTGAACACAGTTATTAACTTTGCCAAATTCACCCACCTCAGCACCTCGACACCATGCTGTATAGTTGTCTATCAAAATTCCTACCAGTTTAAATTCCTACTGCTCTTCTACAAAACTATTCATAGTATTGCCCTCCTCTGACTGCATCCCTCCTCGAATGCTGCAATCCTGCTCCTTTATCAACTGCTCTCACCCCTACACTCCCGGTGCCTCCTCCCGATTCCACTTCTTCTCTCCACTCGCCCCTTCCACTGGAATGTCATACCTTTAGACAAATGAAGCCATGCCATCACCAGTGGATTTTTTCAAGTCTTGACATAATCTCCACTTGTTAACCAAAAAAGGGTGTTTCCAATCTCTTCACTGGCCCTCACCAATGGACACCAGCGTACCCCTCTTAAAAATGGCACACACCCATATGTAATGATTGTAAGTATGATTATTGATTACTTGTAATGGCAGTATGCCATTTGTTTTTACCCTGTTTAGGTCTATCCCTTGTCTCTGTCCCTGGTCTATGTCTCGTTATCCTACCCTGCCTCAACTGGTTTACTCTCATTTAGAATTCCGCCCTCTTTTGTAAAGGCATCCTACCCAGGGATTGTGTCTTATTATCTGTATTACTGATCAAAAGGGCACACTTAAAATTCAATAAATAGAATACATTAAAACACAATAAAGATTTTGAAAGGTCCATTGTAACCCCCATATAAATATATTTGAGCAACCATTTTTGTGTGGCACAATGAGGATAGCATTGTACCTTTTAAACCAAAATCCAAAGCTCGGTCTGCTTTTAAAATGGAGACCAATTGACCACTGTTTGATCCCCATAAAATGTTTTGTTTGGCAATACAAAAAGGTGTGTTATTTAACTGCAACATTTTGCCATAGTGTGGAAGTGCGGAGCCCCTGGTCAATGAAAAATAAAAATAAATAATGTCCCGATAATAGGGGACAGGGAATGAGGGGGCGGGACAGGGGATTTTCCTTTGCTGATCATATGTACCACCCCCATAGCTCTACCTCTACCATGACATCATATCCATACCGCTAACCCTAGTGTTTATTATTTTTCTTTGTGGACTTTGGTTAGGGCATCCCTCTGCCCCTATTGACTCCAGGTATTACTGGATGCTATAATCTGGAATGTGCATGTGCGCCTAAACTACTGAGCACAGACTTTTGAGCTACCTAAGGTTACTTTGACAAGTTGGTTGAACTTAAGCCAATGGATCGCTGCAGGCTGAACTGGCCCTGACAATAGACTTCTCATTGGCGATGGAAAGGGTCATGGGGTGGCAGTACTACGCCCCTAGCCTGAGAAGGATCCAATCGGAAGTTTGTGTGTGTGGCCATATTTACCGAGAAGTACACCACCACGTGACATCTTGTGAACATAGACATCAAGGACGAATTGGTCTTTTGGTATACTGGGACTCTTTATTAAAACGGCATGCAGGAATAGCCAGAAGGCCTTCTAAGTGCCGGGGTCGAATGTCTCAGAATCTACTAAAACAGCTGGTCTAGAGGACGAGCTGCATTAGTTGGTTGTGAATGGGTTGATGGCTAGGATGCTGTCTGTTTATCTTGGAAGCCGTCCAAAATAAACCCCTCGTTCTTAATCGTAACATGAAATTGAGCATGAAATACTATGTGCAATGACGAATGGATTATAAAAGTAGTACTGTTTTACAGTTAAAATGTATTATAACTCGCCTAAATAATACCCCATTGCAAAGGGGAATCTGCTTTTTACTTCCTGAAATATGTTACTCCCAACTTCACAGAATAAGGTATACAGTACTGTCACATTCAAAATCGTATCATGATCCCTTTGCACAACTAAAATTATTTGGGTCCAGAATATCCATGCTTCATCACTAATGTTATCAGCTGCTGGATTTGGGCAACTCTAAATTAAATGTGCTGGGAAACCGATCTTGCCTCCTGTGGAATGTCCTATTGACCTTTCTGTCCTCTTTTATCTCTCTTTTGGACAGTTCCCTTGGAAAATGAACATCAAGAATGGGGAATGTACAGTCTGAATCATCACAAGCGGCATCTTCTACCCATAATGAAGAGAAGAGTGAGAAGCGTTTGGAGAAAGCTAACAACCCTAATAATAACCACAAAGCCAAGTATGAATTGGAAAACGGAACTGGTGGTGCAGAGAAGCACGCAGGCAATGAGGCTGCTCAACTAAAGAAAGAATCCTGCCTTGGTCAATCGAAGGAAGAAACCACTGATATGGGTGCCAAGTTCAGCAAGAGTGCTTCTTGGAAGGTTTCCAGGAGATGGAGCTCCAGCGTTGGGAAGGTCTCCAGCCTTATGACAGCTGCAACTGCCCTTCAAGGAACAGCAAAGGCTGGAGAGAAGGGGGAACAAGCAGCAGTTCCTATACAGGCCAGCAGAAGTGCCCAAGGGAGTCAGGGAAGCATGCTTCACGAGGGTGCATCCGTAGATCCTCCAGCCAACAATTCCGAACGCATCAAGCAGAGCACTAAGCATGGTCTTCTGAACACTAGCATGAAACCTCACAGCCAAGATAAAGTGAAGACTAGAACATTTGAGATGGCTCCATCATGGAATCCACAAAATCCAATGGTGGCAAGGTTGCCTAGAGTGGCACACAGTACAAATGCATCCAGAACCAGTGCAGCCACAGAAAGATCAACATCAGGTCCAACAGTGCACAGTCAAAACATACAAAAGGAATCAGGCCAAAGTCAGAATGTTAATAGTCAGGCAGCGTGCAGTCAGAGCGTGGCCAGCCAAGTCTCCCATGGTGAGAGCCAAGTGACTCAAAGTCAGAGTGGGAAAAATCAAACTGCTCACTCCCAGAGCATACCCCTTGTTGTGCCCCACAGCCAGAGTGGGTCCAGCCAAGGGGCTCACAGTCAGAGTGTGCGCAGTCAAGCTGCTCAAAGTCACAGTGCACTCAGACAACTGGCTAACAGTCAAAACTTGCAAAACCAGGTGGCCCATAATCAAATTGCAGCCAGCCAGGCAGCTCAAAGTAACAACTCACACAGTCATGCAGCCCACATTGAGAAGTCACAGAGTCAAACGAACCACTGTGAGAGCCTGCACAGTCATGTGACCGTCAGTCAAAGTGTGCATAGCCAGTCAAACAGCAGTCAAAACCTGCAGAGTAACACAGCTTTCAATGAAAAGGTGCACAGTCAGGTGGGCAACAGCCAAAATGTTCCCAATCATGCGAGCCACTCTATGAGCGTGGAGGGTCAAGGGGAGAAGCAGAAAATATCACTGAAAAAATTGAAATCACCAGAATCACTTTCATTGGCCAAAAAACAGACGCAAGTTGTAGTGTCAGATCCATTTGTTAAAGTTCCAGGCTCCAACAAGGTCAACCAGAGGCCTCCAACACCACTTATCAAAAGCTCCCCTGAAGATGTCACCTTGCATCCCATACATGTAGAGGAACAAATCAAACACAAGTTGCTAAGAAATGTTCATAACACCGAGGAGACAAGAAATAACCAGCAAAAAATGAATAATGAACGTGTTGGTGGGCAAGGAGATGCAGCCCAAAGGGGGGAGGATCCAAACATGTTAGCAAGTGACTCTCAGACCCCTTTGGCCACTGAGTCACAGCAAATGCCCATCCTGAAGCCCTCGACAAAGCAGGAGACACACGAGAGCCCTAAAAATTATGCCTCTGTGGTAGCCACTTCCGGCCCTGTAACGGATGGGAGAACCAATTTCCTTCAGCAAGGAATGAACAGCCAGAGTAGCAGCCTAAAAGATGGTTCTTGCCAAGTTGGCCTCAGTGCTGAGACTATACAGCAAAAGGGAAGTGTCCTGTTTCCTTCTGGGGTCTCTTACGCTGATGCATTGAAGCAAAAATTTCAGCAAAAGCCAACACAGGTGATTACAGAGCAGCCTTTACCAGTGAATATGCAAAGTGGAAAAAAAAAGACTTCACGCAATGAAGTGGATGATACTTTGAAAAAAGTGGCTATGACACAGACTTCCAGCAACAAGGATTATGCAGGCGGGGCTCAGAAGAAAGAGATTTTGCATGAGCAACTGAAGAAAAAACTTATTAAAGAGAAAGCCTCTATCAAGGGAAGTCCTTTAACACTTCCAAAGCAGACAATCCATCAGGCTCAGTCAGTATTACACGAATCAAGTCCCTTAAAGCAGAGCAAATCCCAGCAAAAGGCACAGCATCTACTGAATGACTCTAGTACTTTAAAACAGGCCAAGCAGCAGCAGGGTCAACACGTGTTGCACGAGACAAGTTCTGGCATCCAGGCAAAACAGGCGAGCACGTTAGCTCAGGGTAGTATGTTAGCTCAGGCAAAACCCCAGCAGGTCCAGCACCACCTGCAGGAAGCAAGTACACAGACACAAACAAAACCACAACAAAAGGCACAGCATGGGCTGCAAGAGGGGCCTACCCAACCCCAAGCAAAAGCACAGCCCAAGGCCCATCAGATGTTTAAGGGTGCAGCTATGTTAAAACAGGAAACACAGCAGCAGATACAGCACCTTCCGCATGAAGCAGGTAATTTAAATCAGGGAAAGCAGCAGCAAGCCCAGCGCCAGATGCCCGAGGCAAGTACTCTAATGCAAACAAAGCCACAGCAAAAGGCCCGGCATTTGTTGCACCAGGCAATAACGCAAACCCAATCAAAAATGCAGCAGAAGCCAAAGCAGTTACCACAGGAGGCCAATATTTTAAAGCAGACAGCACATCAGCAAGTGCAGCCCTTAGTGCAGGAGGTGAGTACCTTAACCCAGGTGAAAGTGCCGCAGAAGGTACAGCAATTGGTGCATGAGGGAACCCCAATAAAACACGTAGAACAACCTCAGATGCAGCACCAGACAACTACCATTTCACAAATAAAACAAAAGCAGAGTTTATGCTATCTGAAAGAGGTGAATACTCAAATACAGTCTAAAGCTCAGCATACCCAGCGCCACGAAGTGTCTACCCAAACCCAAGCAAACCCACAGCAGGCCCAGAAACAGCTGCTTGAGTCAAAACAGCATCATACCAAGCGCCAGCTGACTGAGGCACGGATTCCACCACAAGAAAAACAACAGCAAAAGACACAGCCTCTACTTCAAGAGGTGGATACTCAAACACAGACGCAAGTGCAGCAGAAGGCACAGCATCTGCTGAAAGAAGTAAACACCTTAAAACAGGCTACCCAGCAACAGTTTCAGCACCTCTTACACGAGGCAAGTACCCTAACTCAGGTAACAGTGCAGCAGCAGGCTCAGCAAATGCTGCATGAGGTGGACCCCCGAACACAGGCAACACAGCAGAAAGCACAGCATCTTCTGCAGGAGGCAAATACTTTAAAACAGGCTACACAGCAGCAAGTTCAGAACCTGTTGCATGAGGTAAATACGCTGACACAGGCAAAACAGCACCAGGCACAGCAGCAACAAAGATTCCCAACGACAACGAGCAATGGCTCTTGCCCAGTCCCAACCACAAAGGTACCCGAAGCACAGGTTTCATGCAATCCAGCCACACAATCCGAAACACAAGAAGGCCAAAACAACAAAATGCCAAAGATCGTCCAGGCAATGGGGGCCTCTCTTCAGCAGGCTTCCTTTGCGTTCTCTGGTGCAAAACCCAAGTTTGATTGGTTGGGGAGTCAGAAAGTCCCTGACAATCATTTTCAGTTTAATAGTATTACAAAAGAAGAAGAAAAAAAAAATGCCACAGAATCCACAGGGCACAACGACGTTAAAGCACCTGCTCAGAATGGGCTGCCAACAGCAGAAGGTATAGCAGTTAAGCCTGTTAGCAGTTCTACAGAGAAGCAGCCAAAACAGGATAAAGAATGTCTGCATTGTCCGCAGGGTCTCCCACAACAAAGTTTTGAACCAATAGTGTTTTCCAAGCATGACCTGAAAACCAAGCCCTCCCCTGTTTTGCTGAACCAAGAAAAGAATAAGACCCTAGCTAATACACCCACAGCAAAGGAACCCCAAACCTTTTCTGTCTCTGTGACGCAATGTGGAGTACCGCTCAGGATGGCCCCAATCACCACTCCAGTTGATTTGAAAATTGATGTCAAGGTCAAAGATCGAATTCTACCGCAAAGCAGAATTCAGGTTCAGACACAGCCTCAGACTCTTCCTGGAACAAAGGAGCCTCCTGGTCAAACTAAGACAAGTGTTCCACCTGCTTTGCCTGGCAAAGACTTTCCCAAAGCTGCTAAACCAGCTGAAATCCAAAACATTGGAGAAGTTCAATCACTCAGGGATGCAATACCGCAAAAAAAAACAGACAAACCTAAAATTCAGGACGAAATTATTAAGGGCGCATCTCAAGCCAAGACGAAATCAAAAGGCCAGAGCACTGCAAGAGCCACATCCAGGCCTCCTCCCAAATCTCCGGGACAGCAAAAGTGGACAACAAATCCTGCTGACATCTCGACTCAGGAAAAGGCTAAGCCACCTACCCAACCTGGCAGCAAGCGACAGAAGAAAAAGAAGGGGAAGAGGGAAGGGGATGCAACTCATGCTTCTAAGGAAAAAACAGCAGATGAAAATCGGGGTAGTTCTACCCCCACCACTACAACCACCCAAACTAAAGTGGAACAGGGATCAGAAGGATCCTTGGAGAAAGTCCGTCCCTCAGGACGTTGGCCTTCCTTCCGCATTGACAACTCCTGTACAAACAAGTACCAAAACACTCATCAAACTGAGAGGCGGCTCCCTGAAAATGTAGATAAATGGTAAGTCACAGTGTTTTTTTTGGCAAGCTAATCCTATACTCTCTCATTATTTCCAGAAGCAATTAACCATTTTAACATATTGCCCAAAACCTCTGTTTCATTGACACTTATTACCACTATTCTGGCTAAAAAACCTCACAAAGATGGAGCAGAACCCTTGCTTGGGTAAGGGAGTAGTAGGAGTGTTGGGCTCAAGCTTCATTAGCAATGCTTTTCATGAACTTAATATTGATTTTATTTTAGTAATTTAAAGAGATATATAAAATAAAGACTCCATTACCATGAAACACTATAGCCTTTCTAAGTGTATACACTTACTATACAGTAGGTACATGACAAGTGATGCATAGATTTAGGCAGGGCATTGGTAGCACATGAGAACTGATTAAAGGGGAAGTTCTCTCAGGGGAAGTTCTCTCCAATGGATAAGTCATGTACTTTTGGGCATGTATTGATCGGTCAGAAATGTTTTCAAATGTATCTTACCTTTGATTTTCTGACATTTATACATGTGAAAACACAGAACACATGAGGTAATGGCTTGCTTCATGTACATCCTCTGACAAACTGGCCTGCCGCCTGCTCCAAAGGCAATACCGGCTCTCTGTTCGCACTAAGAAGAGACCTCACATCCAAGCCCGCGTCTCTGCGGGATCCAACAACTCGGCTGAACAGAACTTAAAATCTGCAAGGAACTGGCCAATCCTGCCGCATTCTCTACCTCTCCTGTCCCTTCCCAGGCACTCTGCACGGCTCTGGCCTCTCACTTCATCTCTAAACTCAGGACATCTTGTCCCCTCTTTCTCCCTCTACTCCCTGCGTTTCCTCTGGCCCTTCTGCAGCCATCTCTCCTCCCTCCTTCTCTGCCTTTCCCCTGTTCTCCCCAGATGAGGTTTCTAGACAAGTACGATCTATGAAAGTCTCATCAAAACAGGCTCACCCCTGTTCCTCCAAAACTATCAAGGACCACATTGACTCCCTGGCACCTGCCCTTGCTCATTTCTGTAACCACTCCTTCACCACTGGAGTCTTCCCCTTCTCCCTGAAGCACTCCCTTGTGCACCCTCTTCTTAAGAAACCCTCTGCCAACCCTTCCTGCCTGGCTAACTATTGCCCAATCTCCATCACTCCTTTCCTGGGAAAGCTCCTGGAAAAGCTGGCCATCTCCCAGCTTAATCTTCAGACTGAATCTGTTGGTTGTCTCCACGACCATCAGTCTGGCTTCAGAGCTGCCAGAAGCATGGAAACTGCTCTTCTGAACATCCGCGAAGACCTGCTCTCTAACCTTGATTCCAACTCCCCCTGTGTCCTCATCTTACTTGATCTCTCTTCTGCCCTCGACAGGGTCAACCATGCCATCCTGCTCAACCGCCTACCTGATAACTTGGGCATCACGGGTCAGGCCCTGGCATGGCTTACTTCTTTTTTCTCCGATCCACCCTCCCAGGTCAACTCGGGTCCTTCCTCTCCTCCATCTATATCTCCACCTGTGGTGTTCCCCAGGGGTCTAACCTCTCTCCTTGGCTGTTCAACCAATACCTGGCACTTCTTGCACACTGCATTGCAGCGCTCTGCCCCAAATTCTAGTGCTATGCGGATGACACTCAGCTCATTTTCAGGCTACCCTCAGCCACCTCTTCTTGCTCTCTCATCTCTGACTGCCTGTCCGCCATCCAGGAGTGGTGTGCCGCCAACGATCTCTGCCTGAATACCAGCAAGACCGAGATTCACCTCATCGGTACACTGAAAGTGAGAGGCCCCCAGGCCTGTCGGTAAATTGCCCAACAGAGTCAATAACGGTACATCCCAGGAGGTAATAAGACCAAGACCAAGTGAGAGTGTGATCAAAGGCTTTTTATCTAAAGTTAGGGCAAAAAGAATCGACTCTGCTCATGCCGAGAGCGCTCTGCAGAAAACATGTTACATTTCATTTTTATACAGGTATTAGATCAGCAAGGGGAAGGCCTAAGGGGCACATGTTTGATCGGGATTGGTCACTAAGAGGAGGCACCTATGGGTGCTATATGGTCAGTGATGGCTGATTGGTCCATGGGCACGTGACGTGATGATATGATACGTGGGGTCAAACGTTCAGCTGGGCTCATCTGTCCAACATCCGATGGGTTAACACAGTGATATTCTATTCCTGCAACATTTGCCCTTGTGGCCACACATTCCCATCCATTCATACGTCTGACCGGTTCGTCCGGCGGCAAGGCCAGCAGGTTGCACGGGAAAAAACAAGGCAAGCTTATTCATTACTGAACATCAATTATATGTTTCTATCTAGGATATCACTCTTTGGTTCAAGCATATTCGAACACTGAGTTAGGGGTGGGGGTTGTAGGGTCAATGTATAGTCAGGGGTATTCATTCAATATTGACAAGGGGAGGGTTAGGGTATATGGTTACTGTGACTGGATTACAAAAAATAAATTTCAGTTTAGACGTGTACCTCTTTAGATGGGCTTCAGTGACTAAGTGTCCAAACAGCATAATTCTTCATGAAGCCAGGGTGACGAGAGGTGGGCTTAGGCCCCCCTTTTATGGCTTTTGGTCTCACTCAACATGATGGCTGGAGGCCTTTATATTTGCACATAACGGGCTACCATCTCATATACATTTAGCTGGTTTATTATTTAAGTGAAGTCCACTTATGACATCTTCTAACTCTATACAACTTGGGCAATGTCATAACACTAAAACAGGGGATGGTGAGAAAGAAATTGCTGTCAACTAATCACAGAACAAGGGCAGTCGAGAGCGACTAAAGCTTATATGAGGTTTCCTAATGGCATGCATATAATTACATTCTGCATTTTCAACAATGAGGTAGCGTTGTGTGAGCTTGCACAGGTCTAAAGTTCATCATTTGTTATGAGCTTACAATTAGTCATGTACACATTTCAACATTATAAGTCAACATATATTCTAACTTCAGTATAACAGGTGAGCATGGGAACTTCCAGCAGCACATGTATATGTATTTACATTATTTACTCATTAGCCTTTTTAAGGTACCAGTAAGTTTATATGAACTAACACATACTGAGAAAACATCCTTTTGCTCGTGTAGGTCAGGAAGGAAAACACATTCACTGATTTAAGGCTCTCTTTGGATTGTTGATTTTGATCTGGGGTACAAAGGAATTAGGTTTTTATGGCCAGGGTCTGTGGGGTGCAGGGCAGATTTAAAGAGACAGATAGCCCTGGCTCTCACCTTCTCCCCCAGAGCTGCATCTGAATCAATGGAGGGAGTTGGACGGCAAGTGATACAGTGTGGATTTTGTTGCATTCCTGCTGCCAGCCTTCTCATGGGAACCAGGCAGTTATGTGGACGGCAGAGAGGAGGTGGTGGGGGGGAGGGTCGCGCTGGCTGTGCGCTTGACAGAGATGGCTGCAGACTGGGATGAAATCTTAATGGCCTTTTGCTATTTGCAATTGGAGTCTGTATGTTACTAAATGGAGTCCTGGTTTTGCTGTACCAGGGTACGCACGGGAATATGGCAGCACCCATGGATGTACCTGTAAGAAAGGGGTGATGGTTCTCTGAGGCGTTCCTGCATTAGTGCCCCAGGGCAGGGGCCCTAGACCTGAGGCAGCCATGACTGGGCCCACTCAGGAAGCATGGAAATAAGGGGGGTTTTAAGTGTCCCCTCTCTCCACTCATTTCCCCCCTTTCGTTACTTAAGTAACGGATAATGTAACTGCCCCAACCTTTTGCGTTCTTCCTCCTCATCCCTCCTCATCCCATGCCTCATCCCATGCAGGGGTCCCCTTAATTGGCATCCATGCCCTGCATACCGCTCTAAGGCTGTGTCCCCTTCTAGCATATTCATCGGGATTGCAGCTCATATATATACACCCCCATCACCTTCTAGGTCCACACATACATCTTTGTACCAACACAATTAACAGGGTTCTTTTATAGTTATATGGTATAGGCTATCAACTATATGCCCTGTATTATATATTGCAGTCATTCTATATTTGGGACCTGGGGCATCACCTGTTTGTACCTCCGCCTCATGTTTTAACTGTGTCACACCATTTGCACGTCCCATTGTCACCATCATTAGCGCGCCATTTGATACTGCATTTGCACAGCATCGAAATCCCAATTGGCACACACAAAAAATCAGGAGTAAAAAGACGATGAGTGGTATAAGAAGTTTAACAGTAATTCCAAGCCAGGAGGGCACCCATGAGCACAGATTGTCGAACCAGGTGCTGGGCTGTGCCCCTCCTTCGTCCTTCATTCGCTCGCCAAGGTCGTGTACCGCGGCTATCACGTGTGAGAGGGAGCAATTCTCTGCGCCTGCAGAAGGTACAAATGTGCAACATGCGCTCCCAATTCTTTGGCAAACACCTCCATCAATCGCTGTTAATAGATCCAATACGTATCGATTCTGCATCGTCATCAACCGCAAGGCTCGAAGTTCTACCTTGATGACGTTGAACCCTTCTTCAGTATCGTTGGCCAACTGTATAAGCTCCCACCTGATGATCTGCAGCCATTTAGCATTTGCTCTCACCTGGATGCTGGGAACGAGGGATGCAAAAAATGTCTCTAATGAGCTGAATAGTCTGTATTTATCCGGGATCTGGGCCAGCAAGTCAGATGACTTGGTGGAGATATAGTTGGATGACTTTCTCCTTCTCCTGTATGTGTCTTGCACTCCTTCCTCGTTTAAGGCAACTGCTGGTGCCGTCTTGAGTGGTGCTGGGGAAGGTGCATCTTCGTTCGCTGCAAGGTTGCGTTTCCCGTTAATGTGGCTCTCTGGAATTACCATTCGCGCGGAGTGCAGTGTTGCCAGAGATCATGTTTCCTTCCAGGACTGCGGAAGATGCAGGTAGGCCATGTTGCCGCAAACCCAATAAGTGTCCATCAGGGCTGCAGTGCCTTTCTTCATGTCAGGAATTATGAGTGTTTTCCTGCAGTTTTTGTTTCTCCCCAAGTCACTTTTTCCCTCTCCATGGAAGCATAATTCATATGAAATGTTTTTCTGTAACTTGAAGGGCTTCTCGATGGTGGTGACCCACGTGAGTTTGCTTATGTGTTCAGTCCATGTGGGAGTGCATGTTCTCTGTACCCATGAGAGTTTATCTTCAGCCAAGCCTCGGAGTGCTTCTGCTTTGTACAGGATCTCTTCTTTCTGCCAATTGTTGTCAGCATGCAATGTACCCTTTATCACCAAAAAAGGTTCCTTCACGCAAATTACTCCTTGCGGCCGGGAGTAGCATGTGCGTTCATTCTGTAGTAATTCAAAGGAGACTGTGTGTGCTTGAAACGTATTTTTGATTCGGCATAGCGGGAGATGTAGAAGACATTGGGCCTCTGCAAATGGAATTTCTTGTGGCAGTAGCACTTTGGGAGTGCCTGAGGCGTGAGGTATGAGGGAGCAGACATAGTAGCTCTCATTAGTTGTTTGTTGGGCTGTGTGGCTCATATACCATTTATTTGTTTGATGGGGTTCTGGGGCTTGTCAACTGTATCTAAGCCAAACTTGTATTCTTCATCCAAATCATCTGTCTCTGTTTCCCTCCGTTTCATTTTTAACCTGCCCCCTTCAGGCCCCCACCCCGGTTCCTTCATTACAACAATGTGAAAGTTGTCACCAGTACTTGGCATCGCTCGGCCTTCATTACCCCCTCCTCCAACCGTTGGGCTAGTGGGCCTGTCTATTTCTTGTGTCATCACAGTGGTGGGATATGGATGGTTCTGCACCCATGTAAGTTCTGATGGAGGTTTATCGTTCATTGTGTATACGCTAAAATGGGAATCATTCACCCTTTGGGGCAATGTTGTGGCCTGCGTTGGTGGCCTGCGTTGTTGTATTGTGCGTTGCATTTGTATAAATCGTATTGTTCTGTTCATTTTCTGGAGTCCAATGACCCCATATTAACCTTGCCCCATTCCAAATCAGGTGGGTCTCTTCCTTTATTGTCTCCATGCCCTTACCCCCCTGGCCAGCATCATTTGAAATATACACTATGACCCAATACAAAAACAGACCAAATAATACTGAAAAGAACACCACTGCACACAAAAACAATACACATTCATACGAATAGCTAGGATACGCCTATCTCCTCCGTCTACCCCTATCTACACTATTGCTAGTTGTTGTTGGAGGCTCGTCCATGGCCACTGATATTCCTAATAAGTGATACACAGCACTTGTTAATCATGCATGGCATTTTTATACATTATTCACAACCACTTAGAGCCTATTCTTTACTGTCATAGCTTCACACATAATTTTTCTAAGTGCATTTTATACATTCATTGCCCATACCATGTCCGTCCATCTCTCCTCCCCACAGCGTACGTCTGGGGAGGGGAAAGTGAGGGATGCGTATGGGGTACTTGTGCCATTTTATTACTTAAAGAAAAGAAAGTGTTATTCATACATCATTACTTTACTCCATAACCAAGGCCATGAGATGTGCAATGAGGCCATTTTCATTAACCTTTTCTCGTTGTCTCATCATCAAAAAATTGTTAACACACTTATACAAATATTTACATATCTTGTCATCCCTGAGTTTCCTGTAATATTCAACATGATACCAGTTTCTCACCCCATTCGAATGTTATGTTTGAGTGCTACACTTAACGCTCTCCTACACTTTCTTGGGCGTCCTGATCATTTGTTTCCACGTGCCCTGCGCACATCTGTCAAATGCACCCAGTACCGCTGTCCCTCCACCTTAACAGCTGTGGTTGCACAAAAGATCACTTTATATGGACTATGGAGTCTTGGCCCGTTCCATCTCCTCACAAAACTTCTGACGTATACCATGTCACCTGTCATCAGCTGGCAGTCTATGTTCTCTGTGGTAGGTGTTGCTGTGTCTGTTGGCGTATCTTGTTTGAAAGGGGGTGCTATTTGTTCTGCTATTGCGCGTGCTGCTTTTGTCAAATTTCTGAGGTATTCATGGAATTCTTCACCTAGAACAGTGGCGCTCTGATGGGCGTCTGACTGTCTGCGCAGGGGTGAATGGGCTGTATGCATTATTCTACCTGTCACAATTTCATGCAGTGACAGGTGGTGGTCCTTGCTGGGTTGGTGCCTCATTTCAAAAAGCGCTAGAGGTAAGCAATACACCCAGTTCTTCTTGAGTGTGTGGCACAGTTTAGACAATCTACTCTTGAGCAATCCATTCATTTTTTCTACAAAGCCATTCGATTGCGGATGATAAATCGTGCAGAGCTTGTGGTTATGCTCAGAATTGCGGGAATGTGTTTGAACATGTCATTTACAAAATGTGTTCCATTGTCGGAATGTATGATGTCACAAATGCCCCAGCGAGGAAACACCTCTCTCACTAGGAACTTGGCTGCACATTGTGCATCGGGGTGGGCACAGGGCCCCGCTTCCTCCCACTGGGAGAATGGGCAAACAACAATGATCAAGTATCTGGCACCATTACACCGTTCTCCCATGTCGGCATAATCTATGTGCAGCTCTCTAAAGGGCCCTTCAGGCTTTGGTAATGTTCCTCTGAGTGTCTTAATGTCATACCAGAATTGTATGTTTGACAGGTAATACATTCTACTATCAACTTTGTAACATGTTCCTGTAGCCCCGGGGCAAACTAATTTTCCTGGATGTCTGCAATAATGTGCTGTTTTGCGTTGTGGGCTGGAAAATGCAGTTGCTTAAATGCTACTTCTAGCAATTTTGTTGGCATCACTACCTTGCCTGTGATGTTTTGTCTCCATAGTAAGTCAGTGGGTGACTGACTGCATCCCCTTTTTACCCACATTTCCTTTTCCTCGCCAGATGCATCATGTTAGAGCTCAATTATTTGTGAAACTGGCAATGAGTTGAAGCCCTCGGGCTGTGTCTCCTCTACTGCCTTTTGCAGTATGTACTCACCTGTCAGGCTCTTAGGCAGGTCGGAGGCTTCTTTGGCAGCAGCATCCGCTGCCGCATTTCCTAATGAGATGATGTCATCAGCTCGAGTATGGGCCTGACATTTCACGACCGCGACGAGTGTGGGTTCCTTCAGGGCATCGCTTAAATCTCCTAGTAATGATGCATGTTGTACTGAGGACCCATCAGTTCTCCGGAATCCTCTCCTCCCCCACCGTGCCAGCCCTCTGTTTACCGTGATTGCCATGTATGCAGAATCTGCGTAAATGGTGACTATACATCCTTTTTCTGCGTGGAGTGCTTCTATCAGTGCTACTAATTCGGCTGCTTGGATGGCAAAATGTGGACAACCTTTTTTGCACTATTACTTCAAACTCCCCATCTTCTACCAGCACTACAGCTGCTCCTACGTTCTTTTCTCCTGTTTCACAATATATGGAGGCAGAACCGTCCACCAAGTAAACTTCTCCTTCTGACAATGCAGTTTAATGTGCCTTTTGTGTGTCCCCGCAGTGTATGTGGCACAATCATGCAGTTGCATGTCTTCTACCGTGCATGCCTCTGTAATGAATGTGGCAGGGTTTACACTTTTACACCGCACTATGTGAATATTGGCGCTGGAAATGATCAGTTCATATGCTTTGGCTCTTTGGGTGGTCAACATGCTTTTTGATCTCTCAAGAATGGCGAACAGGGAATGTTCTACATATAGCGTGACAGAGAATCCCATCACGATGGTAGAGCTCTTTTCTATTGCGAACGCGGCGGCTGTGAGAGCCTGTTCGCAAGCAAAGTGTCCTTGCATCACTGCGTCAAGTGTTCCACTATAGAATGTGAAAGGCTTGTGGCCCAGGGATGTCTTTTGTGTCAGTACGGCTGTCATGAGTGTGCAGTTACAGTGCAAGAAAAGATAAAATTCCTGTTCATAATTTGGGGTCGCGAGAGCTGGTGCAGTGGATATCAGTTCTTTGAGTGTGCTAGATGCTGTGCTCATTTCTTGTTCAATTGCAGCTTAGTGTTCTCCCTCTGTGCTTCTTTGAGTTCCTGCAACAGGGGCCTGGTGTATGATGCGTAGTCTAATATCCATGCAAGGCAGTAATTACACATGCCGAGGAACTTCTGCATTTCCTTTACTGTACTAGGCTCTTTTACTGCTTTTATTGCTGCTGCTCGTTCTGGGATGATCCTTTTACCATCCTTGGAAATCAGTTGTCCTAGATACAGTACTTCTGTTAGACAGTACTGCAGCTTATGTCTGTCTACCTTGTACCCCTTCTGTGCAAGATGTGTCAGCAGGATGATTGAATCTTCTCTGCATTCATTCTCATTTTTCCTGCAGACCAACAGATTGTCTACCTATTGAATTATGGGGTTCGCTGTGTGTATGTTTCCGAGGTCTTCATGCAATATTCTGTTAAAGATACTAGGGCTTTCACAATATCCTTGGGGGAGCCTGCAATGTGCATACCTTTTTCCCCCCAACGTGAATGCCGTTAAGTACCATGAACCTCGATCAAGGGGAATTGAAAAGAATGCATTCTTTAGGTCCACCACCGTGAAGTGGGTGGCTTCCGTTGGAATGCTGCACAGTATCGAGGCAGGATTGGGAACAAGAGGGAACTCTTTTTGTACTACGTCATTGAGGGGGAGTAAATCTTGAATCATCCTCCATGCCCCTCCCTTTGCTTTCTTAATCGGGTAAATGCAGGTGTTGAGGGAACTATTATGCCTTGTACCATTAGTGCATAAAATGTGTCTTTTATTCCCTCCTCAGCTTCTTTTGATATAGGGTATTGTTTAACCCGGGGTAGAATAGCCCCAGGTTGGAGTTTAATGTTTGCTGGTGTCACTTCATGTAGCATCCCTACATCGTGTGGTCCTGTCGTCCACAATTCTTGCGGTACTAGAGACATGTCTGCTTCAAAGTAAGCTGGTGGGGCTTTGATCATTGCAATGAGAGGCAACTGCACCTCTCTTCTTTGAATTATGACGTCACAGGGGATTGCAATTTCCATTACTATTTCCCCAGTGTCTTCTGTATCACAAAAAAGTTCTTCATTAGTTAACGCCTGCAGGGCCTCATTGGCGTCGATGCACAGTACTGTTCTCCGCTGGCATCCCTGCATGTCCATTGCTATTACTGCTATCCTCTGGGCTGACACCTGCACTGCGTGTATGTCTAGGGACACGATCGATCGGGGGACTATTTCTGGGTCTGCTACTGGGCGGAAGATGAATTCTGAAGGCACTCTCCATTTGTTGTTCTTTAGTTCTGGCACTACTCGCGTTAGTATTCTCAGCCCCTGTATAAACATATCAGGATTCACGGGTATGCCTCGTGTTTGCGGGAAGTCTGCCTGTGCGTGTTTCACTAACATTGCACGAATTGTACATATATCTGGCGTGGAGCACACTACCCTCTCTCTGTAAACGAGATGGACATATTGAGTTTGTTGAGAAGGTCCCTTCCCAGCAGGTTGATTCCTCATAATATAGAAGGGGGCCACGTACAGTCTTTCCTCCCACCATTATGCCTAGTTCTTCTGCGTATGGAACCTCGACCACCGCCCCACAGAACCCCTGCATTTCCAAAGTCCGATTAGAAAGCGAGAATCTGCCTTCCTTAAGCCACGAATCCACCATGAAAATAAATTGTTTGTTTCCTATCGCTGCCCCTACGAGTGGTTCCTCTGCTGCATCGCGGGTTATCTTAGTACTGGACACGCAGGTGCTCTTTGTGGGCTGTCCTATGCTGAATGCCAAAGGAGTTCATCTACGTCGAAAACATTTCCCGTCACTACTGTGGTTCCCCTGCATGGTGCCGCTGGGGCCCCATTGGCGGTAGTGGCATAAGTCTGGTTACGCACGTGGGCAGCATGATTATGACACTGGGGTTGTGAGCATGTGTCCTGAGGGGGAATGGGACGCTCATTCATGTACCTGGGGTTGGGTTGGCTATCTGTCCTACCGCCGCCCATCGGCAGCCCATAAGGGCTTCCTGGGTGCAGGTGTCCGTTTCTGTATGAATTGTTTGGCCTGCTTTGACATTCTCGCATAAAATGACCCCACCACCCACACTGCCAAAATTGTCCTTGCACTCCCCCTCGTGGTCCTCCATACACTGCGCCTCCACCTCTTGACCCCCTAAATGCTCCTCTGTTGCCTCATCCCTCTCTTGATGGCCACTGCTGTCCCTCATATTGGTTTTCTCCTGCCCACTGCTCCTGTCCGTTACCTGTCCAGTTTGCCACCATCTGCATTGGTATTCCCATCTGTCCGTCTTCCTGTTCCCGCTCCTTCCCTGCCGCGCTGGTAGCTACCACTGCACTGACCTTCAGCAACTTGCTCTGTACTAATTTAGCTTTGCCTGCCAACCGCTGCTGCGCTATCTCCTTCTCCTTCTCTTTGATCCTCTTGCAGTGGTGCACTATGATGCTTTGAATATCAGGCCACCCCTTGGCTTCTATCCCAGCTAGGGTCTTCTGCACTTCCTTTGGGAGTCCCCTTTTTATAATGAAGTAAAACAGGGACGTTGATTGGTCCCAGGCCGTACCCGTTTCCGCTCTCCACATGTCCTGCACCCAGAGAATGAAAGACATTGCATCTTCTTCATCATTCAAGGTACATCGCATCACTGACTGCAAATCGAGAGTGTCTGGTAATGTTTCCCTCAACGCATTCTACACGCGCGCTTGCACTGTGTGAACGAGTCCCCATCATGGTGATCACAATCTAATGTTATTCCCGGGAACCCCGCCTTTGCCCAGATTCTGTTAGTCTGGTCTCCCACTGCCGATACAAGCAAGCTTTTAACATCACCCACTGCAAAGGGCACTCCTGCTGTGTGTTTTTCAAATGCATATATCCACTTGCTGCCACCTCCGGAGAGTGGGGGTAGTTGTTCAAGAAAGTTAGCCTTGTCCATTTGAGCCCATGGTATGTAGTTTGGCCTTCCCGCCACCGATGTATTAGAGGCAGCTGTAGATTTTTACCTCCCTTTTTAGTACTCACCTTCCTTCCTTTCTTTCCACTGCCATACGCCCTGCCCTGTTTCTCAGCCTCTCTGTCCATTATTCTACAGGAGACAACCCTTCTCCAAACGAGGCACCGCCTGCGGCAATTCCTAACCTTCTGTCCTCTTCCTCCTGTTCTTCTATGTCCTCCAGCACTCTTCCTCTCTGTCTGACGTTGCCCCTCCTTCCTCTGCCTCCCGTTCACCGTCTGCAGTATTTATTTCCATTATTCGCGTAGGGGTGTCATTTATTCTGAACAAGATCTCTCCCTTCTTCCATCCCTCTTCCCCTGTTCCCACACTCAGAGGGGGAGTATCGTCTCGATCTGCCCATGGGGTGGGCGTCCCTCCTCCTTCCCCCAGTGCCCTTATGCGGGACAGTTGTATGCGGGCCATTGTGAGCTGAAATTCTAAATCTTGGGCTAGTTTCCCAATATCAACTGTTTAGGTGTCTGGGGGTCTTGCTATGCTTTGGCTCTCATATGGGGGTGGTGCAGTGGCAGATGGCTTGTGTACAGGCGGGGAGGTGGGTTGTGCTAAATACACAGGGTCACTATTCCCTTCTGCAGGCACTGGTTTTGACAATAAGGGATAGACACGTGTGACCTCTATGTTCTTTTCATCTTGAGTGGGTGGCCCTATACTACCAGCTGTTTTCAGGGGGGATGCATTCTGCTTGCTATCTTTACCTGGGGACACCTTCTTGAACAGGCGCCACAGATCCAGTATTTCTCTCCTATTGTGCAGCTGCTTCCCTTTGTACGTAATATACAAACAAGTGGCAACCATATCTAACACTTCCTTGTCGAAAGACCCCCCGTCAGACCATACTTGGGGTACTCCTTCCCTCTTCAACTCTGTGACCCACTGCTCGTGGAATTTCATTATTTTTTCAGCATACCCTGGTAGTGTTTTGTAAATGTGAGCAAGAGGTGTTTCTGCACCCATTGTACGTCACTCTCACTACACCTAACCTGACGGTTCTGCTTTGTACGTATTCACTTCTCATATACTCAACTTGACCTATACTAAAATTTTCATAAATCGCAATTGACTGTGTAGTCACCTTTCAATATTTTTATGCTGTGTTATTTACCAAACAACTCTCCTCAAAAATCACCAAGTCTGCTTTTTCGCATTATGCACCAAAAATAATCATTTCACATACAAGTTAGACGTTTAACGTTTCACATAGACAACAGAAAACATAGACACAAATAGAATACTCCCTACCGTCCCCAATATTCCTCTACTTCTACCCACTCCCTTGTTCCTGCCCGAGTTTTAACCTCCCCCTCTACCTTGCACCAGTTCACCCACTTGGGAGGGCAAAGAAAGAACAAGTAAGATATAGATCAAAAAAAGTGTTTCTACCTAATACTCCGGGTCTACCTTTTGACCCTTTTAATACTTTTTTTCACTTCAACTTTTTACACCAATATATCCTGTACTAGTCGCGATAGCACTTTGCGGCGCCGCCTTCTACTCCACACGGAGATAGGATCCCTTTTAAACTCCTTGTCCCTTTTTATTTCATTACCGTCCTAATGGCCATATGCGATAGAATGAGAATATTATGAAAGATAGGAAAAGACCCCAGGCCCCCAGAATCTCTTTTTTACCCTTTTTTGGATTCACCTTTACACACCCTCAATCTCACCCGAACTATGTTCTTTTATCTCAAGACCTCCTAATTTGACTCCCACCCATGCCTTCAATATCACTCGCACTTAATACTTACGTGTCCGTCTTGATCCGAGACCCTCTGGACCCGATCGGCGGGGCGCTGCTCCTCGCTCAAAGAACACACCCGGCTCCGGCGAATAGTACATATGGATTTTGTTAAGAGGGATCCCGTACCCACTCGCCCTACTGCATGCGCATGTCTAGGTGTACCGGTTGCCATTGACGGGTAGCTCTTGGGGGAGCACGCTCAGGGCCAAAGCAGGGGAGCGTCTCGTGCCCGAAGGACGGGAAAGAACCCTATCGCGTTCGGGGTCACCAATGAAAGTGAGAGGCCCCCAGGCCTGTCGGTAAATTGCCCAACAGAGTCAATAACGGTACATCCCAGGAGGTAATAAGACCAAGACCAATGTGAGAGTGCGATCAAAGGCTTTTTATCTAAAGTTAGGGCAAACAGAATCTACTCTGCTCACGCCGAGAGTGCTCTGCAGAAAACATGTTACATTTCATTTTTATACACGTATTAGATCATCAGCAAGGGGAAGGCCTAAGGGGCACATGTTTGATCGGGATTGGTCACTAAGAGGAGGCACCTATGGGTGCTATATGGTCGGTGATGGCTGATTGGACCATGGGCACGTGACAAGATGATGTGATACATGGGGTCAAACGTTCAGCTGGGCTCATCCGTCCAACATCCGATGGGTTGACACAGTGATATTCTATTCCTGCAACATTTGCCCTTGTGGCCACACATTCCCATCCATTCATACGTCTGACCGGTTCGTCCGGCGGCAAGGCCAGCAGGTTGCACATGAAAATACAAGACAAGCTTATTCATTGCTGAACAACAATTATATGTTTATATCAAGGATATCACTCTTTGGTTCAAGCATATTTGGACAGTTAGTTGGGGGTGAGGGATGGTCGGGGGTATTCATTCAATATTGAGGGGAGGATTAGGGTATATGGTTACTGTGAGTGGATTACGAAAAATACATTTCATTTTAGACGTGCACCTCTTTCGATGGGCTTCAGTGACTAGGTGTCCAAACAGCATAACTCTTTATGAGGCCAGGGTGACTAGAGGTGGGCTTAGGCCCCCCTTTTATTTTATGGCTTTTGGTCTCACACAATATGATGGCTGGAGGCCTTTATATTTGCACATAACGGGCTACCGTCTCATATACATTTAGCTGGTTTATTATTTAAGTGAAGTACACTTATGACATCTTCTAACTCTATACAATTATGGGCAATGTCATAACACTAAAACAGGGGATGGTGAGAGAGAAATTGCTGCCAACTAATCACAAAACAAGGGTAGTCGAGAGTGTCTAAAGCTTATATGAGGTTTTCTAATGGCATGCATATAATTACATTCTGCATTATCAACAATGAGGTAGCGTTGTGTGAGCTTGCACAGGTCTAAAGTTCATCATTTGTTATGAGCTTACAATTAGTCATGTACACATTTCAACATTATAAGTCAACATATATTCTACCTTCAATATAACAGGTTAGCATGGGAACTTCCAGCAGCACAAGTATATGTATTTACATTATTTACTCATTAGCCTTTTAAAGGTACCAGTAAGTGTATATGAATTTACACATACTGAGAAAACATCCTTTTGCTCGTGTAGGTCAGGAAGGAAAATACGTTCACTGATTTAAGGGTCTCTTTGGATTGTTGATTTTGCTCTGGGGTACACAGGGATTAGGTTTGTATGGCCAGGGTCTGTGGGGTTCAGGGCAGGTTTACAGAGACAGATAGCCCTGGCTCTCGCCTTCTCCCCCAGAGCTGCATCTGAATCAATGGGGGGAGTTGGACGGCAAGTGATACAGTGTGGATTTTGTTGCATTCCTGATGCCAGCCTTCTCATGGGAACCAGGCAGTTATGTGGACGGCAGAGAGGAGGTGGTGGGGGGAGAGTCGTGCTGGCTGTGCGACTGGGGTGAAATCTGAATGGCCTTTTGCTATTTGAAAATGGAGTCTGTATGTTACAAAATGGAGTCCTGGTTTTGCTGTACCAGGGTACGCACGGGAATATGGCAGCACCCATGGATGTACCTGTACAAAAGGGGTAATGGTTCACAGAGGCGTTCCCGCATGAGTGCCCAAGGCCGGGGCCCTGGACCTGAGGCAGCCATGACTGGGCCCACTCGGGAAGCATGGAAATAAGGAGGGGGTCTTAAGTGTCCCCTTTCTCCACTCAACACCCACACCGTCCTTTCCCGTCACTCTTTGGCCGGCCTTTCTTGGCCCTCTTCCTGCTCCCACTTGTGAGGCTAAAAACCTTGGGGTCATCTTCAACTCCACACTCTCCTTCTCTCCTCACATCTGTGATATCTCCAAGAAGTCACATTACCAGCTGCACCTCCTCAGAGGTATTCTTCCTTTCCTCTCCTTCCCCCAGAAGCTCACTGTCTCCAGAGCTCTGGTTCTCTCCAAGTTGGACCTTTGCAACAGCCTATGTCTAAATCTGCTTGCTTCTACTCTCCGCCCTCTGCAGATCATCCAGAACCGGACTGCGAGACTTATCCATGGCCTTGTCCTTGGCCTCATGCCCAGGGATCGTATCTCTCCAGGACTGAAATCTCTGCACTGGCTCCCAGTGGCTGCGAGGATTAAGTTCAAAACCCTCTGCATCATCCACAAGGCCTTCTGGGGCTTCGCTCATCCACCTCCAACCCCCTCAGGGTCAGCAACGAGTTGGTTGTAGATCACTTTCGTAGGCCGGGGCCTCCCTCTGGAACAGCCTCCCTGGCCCCCTGAAACTTGAGGAGAACCATCTCCGGTTCCGGAAGCACCTCAAAAACTTTCTCTTTGCTTCTGCTTATTCTCCTCCTCTCCCCTGCTGATTTCCTGGCTTATACTGAAACTGGACTGGTTTACCTTGCCACCCTCTGATCGCGGGCCCAGGTCCCCGCCTCCGCCAGCCGCACACCTGCACTGCCCTCCTAGATACCACAGAACTTGTGGACTGTTCTCTGTATCCCTACAGTCCTACCACGAGCACTTGACTACTGATGCCTGCACTTACCCTTCTCCCTTGCACTTGCCACCTGCTAGCCGTACTTTCTTTTGTTATTTATTCTTTTATCCCTTGTATTGCACTGCCCCCTCTCCCGTCCCCCATGCACATTCCCCTTCCCCCCTTCCCATGCACTTGCGTGATCTGAATGACACTTGGCCTAGTAGGATCGTTGTCTGTCTTCCCTCTGTTCCCCCTCCCTTGCCTCGTTGCACCTTGAAACACCTGTGTATATGCGCGTTAGAAATGCCATATCATATCATATCACACAAGTCGGAAACCGCCATCTTGTAATGATCTTATTTGTTGATCCATTGCCCTAAATTCAAGGGCCCTCGCGGCAGTAAATCAGGCCACCTGCCCCTTAAGCTGACATCATTAAATGCTTACGCCCCTTGTCACAACACCAGTTCACATCTCATTTTTTGCTCTTTTCAGCTACGTAACAACTACAGCAAATTAAACAGAAAAGGTACTTAGACTAGCTCGAATGAATGTACTTTGTAAGCGCTTTCAATTTCAATAACTCTTACATAATTGACAAATGTCTTTACTAAACCGTATTTAAATTGTATATTTACATCAGTTCTTTTTTCCATCTGCCAATGAGAACTTTCCAACGTTGGGTCTATTCCTTTTGTCTTTGCACTATGGGTTTGTATAAAATGTCTGTTTGTTCTCCTCATTTTCTTTTACATGGCATTTTGAAATAAAACCTCAATTAATTAATATATCCAAACTACACATTTTTTATTTTTCTCCCACAGTTTATTTTTGACTTCCTCAATCCTCCATAATTATGGCATCCATTCGGCCATACCTTTATGAGCCTGAGTATGTCAAAGAGGAAATGGTTGAGAGTGGACTTGAAATTGTCACTGAAATCCATTGGGTTTAAACAACTGGCCTTTGCCGCAACACACAACAATGGTAACATCCTAGATTGGATAGTGGTAAAAAACCAAGAAACAACAATTACTTCAATCACAGAATGTGCCTGGTCCGATCATCGTATTGTAAATTTTGTTTGCTCTATACCATCTCCACAGGCGTCACTACCAGTCAGGAATAAGCCACTTATGACCTGGCGGCATTACAAAAATGTGACTACTGAGGCGTTTAAGGAGCAAGTAACATCACTCCTGACATCACTACAGGGCTATACCTCACCTTGATAATTTTACTATTCTGTTCAGAAAGGCCACCATTCAAACATTTTGACACGTTGGCCCCTCTTAAACCTGCCAAGATCAATAAATCCACGAACCAAAACAAATTGTTTTCTGGGGAAATATTAGAAGCTAGAAGAATTAAGCGTAAAGCGCAGCACCTCTGGAGAAAGGCTCCCTCAGCTGAATCAATCTCAAGCTATAAACAACCCGTAAAAACCTATAAACTAACCATTTTTAAAGCTGAAGCCAGAACATTTAACGAGAGACTTCAACAAGCTAAATCTCAGTCAAAAGAGATGTTCTCGATTCTACAGGAGTTAAAAAATGCTGCAGCTAGCTGTCAGGCACAAGAGAACAATGCCTGCTATCAAGCAATACATGATGGGTTTATTCAAAAAACTGAAAAACACCAACAAGCCATTAGAGACCAGATACGTTTATTCACTGACATTCCTAAGCCTGTGGTTCCCCCGGAGCATAACCATCTCGAAGTGTTTGCTTTCGAAAAGGTATCAGAGGTGGAGGTCCTAGAGATTATTCATAACCTAAAACCCTCCTCAGGTAAAGGGGACATTTTTCCTTCCTAGCTTTTTAAGGATTTTGCGGACACACTAGCTCCATGGGTCACCCAGTTGGTGAACCAGTCATTTCATGAAGCATATGTTCCAGGAAACATAAAAGAAGCCTGGATTACTCCACTTATCGAAAAGGACAATCTTGATCCATCAGTCCCAGGAAACTTTAGGCCAATCACAAATGTGCCGTTGCTATTAAAAATAATTGATAGGATTGCCTATCTACAATATCAGAAATTTGTGGAAAATAACAATATACTCGCTGTGGAGCAATCCGGCTTTCGTACAAAGCACGGCACAGAGACGGCCCTCCTAGATCTTCAGGCGAATATCGCCACTATCATTGAAAAAGGGCGTACAACCTTACTTTTATTGTAGGATCTCTCCTCTGCATTCGATCTGATCGACCATGATCTTCTAGCAGAAAGGCTAATAAGAGTTGGTAGATGGTCTCCTTCAGCTGCCTAATGGTTCAAATCCTTTCTGGGACCCAGAATGGGGCAGTGGCAAAGGGAAATTTTACCTCACTGAAAACATTACTTGTGGTGTCCCTCGGGGTTCATGTTTGTCCCCTCTGCTTTTCAATATTTTCTCCAAGCTACTGTGTGACATTCTGCAAACACTCAGTGTCAGGTTCACAAACTACTTCGATGACACCCAACTGGTCTTTGAGCTGTCAGGGATATGTGAAAAGGACACCCAAAGAGTCAGGGAGGTGTTTTGCGCCATTCAAAAATGGATAGCGACAAACTCATTAGCTTTAAATGAAGAAAAAACAGAGTTATTAATAGTTGGAACCTTATAAAAACTTTAAAAACTGGATGATCAATACCGAAGTTTTAAAATTAACAATACCAGCATCTTGGTATCAGACCATGTTAAAATGCTAGGTGTCTTCATGGACACACAACTTTCTTTTAAGAGGCATACGTTACATTTAAAATCAACCTGTGCTTTCTATTCTAAATAATTGTGTCAAATTCGTCCATATTTAACTGAGCAAAATCTCTCTTTGATCGCTGGTGCCATAATAAATTCTAAATTATACTACTGCAATAGTCTACTAATGGGTACTTCAAAGATTAACATTACAAAAATGCAAACAATACAGGATGGTATTTGGTCTAAGCCAACGCTCCAAGATCTCATCTGCAAAGAGGAAGGTACACTGGCTGCCGGTTGAACAGAGGATAACATTTAAAGGTGCAGTTATGATTTTAAATGTCTAGCAAGTACTGCACTGAATTACCTTGTTGGTAAGATAAAAATGCACCCCTCAGAAGAAATCTTTGTTACAATAGTAATCATGATTTGTACCAACCCCGACAAATCCTTAAAAGAGTTGGTGGAACCAACTTTAATTTCTGGGCACCTAAGGTCTGGAACTCCTTTCCTCCCATTCTCAAGAACAGTGTGTCTCTTATCATGTTTAAGAAACAACGTAAGACCTGGCTGTTCGATAAAGGCACAGTTTAACAAATTTCCTGCTTCATCTGCTCTTAGGATACTAGAACTCTGCTGCACTAATGTTTCTTTTTGTGTACTATGTGTCTGTCCTTGTGAGTGCTCTGAGGCCTGTGGGCGAACAGCGCTACATAAAAATAAATATAGATAGATAGAAAGTAGCCAAAAAGATGGTGAATGGAGTGAAAGCCTTGCCGATCGCTCCTAGGATCCTGATCCTCGTTGCATAGAAGACGTTTCCACTTGATGTACCTTCCATCGATGTGAGGTAATGCCAGCTTTGGTGGAGAACTGTTGTTGCTGAGAAAACTCTGGCTGCTTGGCCTAAATAACCGAAGGGGAGCCTCCACCACAATGCGTTACCAAGCTGCATGACTTCAGGGCAGCCTGACTTACAAGATCTGTGTTGGGAATGCTGATGGTGCAGATGCCCAAACCTATAGCAACTGTTTGCCTTCCTGCTCCTAGTAATGAGTAAGAATTGTGTCTGCACGTTTTATTTAAGAAAACCTTGCACTATAGCCTTTTATGTTCTCCAAATATATTGTGACCTCCTGGGTTCACTCACGGTATATATTTTGATATATTGGAAAATGTATTGTTCTTTGTTCATGCCAAACTATTTCATCTTCTATTTTGCGAGTCAACAATAACATTTTAGTTACTTTCAAGCTATTAAAAAATCATCTTCCTATCTTTTATTTTTCAAAAGGGCATATAAATCATTTTTTTTAAAATGTCTTTATTGATTTGACAATAAACTTTGTCCGTTTATATCGAACCGGATATATGGCTAAAACGGTCCGTGCCATCCGAGGTATCGTCCAAAGCAGTAGGATGAAGCAGTGGCACTGTTAACGCCACCCAGCGGTGTAGTTCCTCGCTGGAGTCCAGTCTCTGTTCATGGATTGCAGTTTCCCATACGCCAGTCTCCGCCGCTATCCACCTCATAAGGTCTCCCCACCACTGCACCTCGACCGGGGCTCTAGGGCTCTTCCAACTCATGGCTATGCGTCTTTTTGCAGTTATGTGGATCAAGTCTTTGTGTTTGTTCAGGGGCTTATTTTTGTGGCTGCGTTTGCATCTGCCCAAAATGCAGGCTGCAGGATTATGCACTTCGAGTTCGACGTCTGCATTTGCCACACTATCCTGTACTTGTGTCCAAAATTTGCGTATCTCTGGTCAGCTCCAGAACATATGAGTCATTCCCGCCCTAGGCTCGTTGCATTTGGGGCATACCTGGATCTCTGCACCCTTAAATTTAGATATGGCCTCCGGTGTTAGTTAAGCCCTGTTGGTGATGTATAGTTGGATGAGCTGTAAGCGGGCGTTTCTAGAGATTTTTTTGTGGTAGTGGGTTATTTTCTCCCATTCCTCACTCTCGAAGTCTCGGCCAAGCTCGGTTTCCCACTTTTCTTTGCTTTTGAGTTCATGCCTTGTCGTGCCTTGCATCAGGGTCTCGTAAAGTCGCGAGGTTTCATGGCCTCCTTCGGCAGCGTTCAACAGTGTTTCTATGACCTCATTATCCATTGCTAGGGTAGTAGCCACCGGCCATCTGCCCTTCATTGTCTGTATTACTGCTCCATGAAGCAAAGATTGTCCAGCTGGTAGCCCCGTGTTCTCGGCGAGGTCGCAGAAAGACATGATCTCCTGGTCCTGGACCAGGTCTCCCAGGGTAGCTACTCCGCAGGGTTCCCACTGGGCACGCGTTTCTAATAGGCCCCAAACATGATTGGCCATAATTGCTGCAATGGGGATTTGTGGGGAATAAGGATCAGCTGACCCCACTGTTCTGCAAGCCCTTTTACAGAGCTGAATTCCGAGCTTGGCCAAGTATGGGTAGCATCGCCGGGTTCCATTCTCGGCCCAGAGTAGATCCCTGAGAAGTAAGTCAGGGAAGGCTGGTTGGAGGAGTCTGGTGTCTGTGATGATCTCGTCGGCCATCCATCGCATCACGTGCCTTAGCTGGCTTGCAAGGTAGTACAGTTCGAAGTTGGGGACTTTCAATCCTCCCCTTTCGTAGGGTCTTTGAAGTGTCTCTAGTGCCACCCTGTGCCTGCCTCCCTGCCAGAGGAACCGTCTACATAGTTTATTAATGTTTCTGAAGAAGGAGGGGGGATGTTGAATGGTACATTCGTGAAATTGTGTAATAGGCAAGGTAGCGCAACCATTTTGAGGAGACCCGCTCTCCCGGCCATCGAGAGCGGAAGCCTGCCCCAGAAATCCATGGATTTTTCCAGGGCGTCTTTCGCTCTCACTGTGTTGAGGATATGTTCCGTGTATGGATTTCGGTGTATGGTGATTCCCAGGTATTTACAGGAAGTCACTTGGCATTTTAGGTCTAGGGGGGTTAGGGATCTAAGGTCCTCTCTATATAGTGCAGCCAGTGGATAAAGGCAGGACTTATCCTTATTAATTTGGATTCCCGTATATTTATAGAATCCGTCTAGGGTCTCAAGAATGTAGGGCAAGATATGTTCGGGGTTGTGAAGGTATAATAGGGTATCGTCCGCATACATGGAGATGAGATGGGTCACTCCATCGATCACAATGCCCCCATCTCCGAATTCCTGTCTAAGGTATGAGGCTACAGGTTCAGTGGCGATGATATACAACATCGGAGAGAGCGGGCAGCCCTGACGGGTGCCTCTTTGTAGGGACCATTTGTCAGAGAATGTCATGTTCGTTCGCACCCTGGCAGTTGGGTTGGTGTAAACTAGCTGGGTCCATTTCAAGAAGGCCGGTCCAATCCCCATTTTTACCATAGTGGCATACAGCCATTCCCACCGCACTGAATCGAAGGCCTTGGTGGCGTCCAAGGACGCAACAACATATTTCTGGGGCTTCTGTTCCGTACTGTATATGATATGGTGCAACCTGCGCAGGTTCTCGGTTATGGAGCGCCCGGGCACGTATCCCGTTTGGTCCTGGTGGATCAGGTGGGGGATGACCCTTCTCAGTCTATTCGCTAGCAGGGAGGTTAGGATCTTACTATCTACGTTTAACATGGAGAGAGGCCTGTAGGAGCCGCAGTCCGTGCCATCCTTTCCGGGTTTCAGGAGGGGAATAATTACAGCTTCCCTCATGGAGTCAGGGAGGGTGCCGCACTCGTAAGCTTTGTTAAACACCTGCGCCAACAATGGGGCCAAGGTCTCCTCATATGACTTGTAAAATTCCCCGGGGAGGCCATCAGTGCCAGGGGTCTTTCCAGACGGAAGAGATCTAATGATTACCTTAACCTCAACTGGGGTTATGGGCTCGTCTAGGGTTTTGGTCATTTGTGAGTCTAGCCTGGGAAGGTCAATGCTGTCTAGGACATCACCAATGCCAGTGTCGACTACGGGCGGGGTCTCGGAGTACAGTTTACAATAAAAATCGGAGAACACTGAGTTGATTTCAGTTTGGGTGTGAGCGGTGGAGCCATCTGGTTTGCGTATTTGGCAAATAGGTGTTCTGGGGCTTTCCCTTTTATATAGCCAGACTAAGAGTTTGCCGGGTTTATCCCCTAGGGCATGAGTTCTCTCAGTGTATTTGGCGTAGCTCATCTTCCCCAGGGATTCCCAGTGTGTTAAACAGGTTTGTTTTAGGTCGGTTATTTTCTGTAGGTGTTCTGGGGATGAGTCCACCCTGCCCTCCAGTTTGCCCAGCTCCCTTTCAGAATGCTCAAGGGAAGATATGATAGATCTTCGGGCCCCTCCTATGGCTGCGATCATCTCACCCCGCATGACCACCTTGTATGCCTCCCATGCGGTGCCGATGTATTCAACGCTATTCAAATTTCTGTCCCAGTAATCCTCGGATCTGTCTGCTATGTGTTCTCGGGAGGCCGTGTCCAGAAGGGCTTTGGCCCTGAGTCTCCAGGTGGGGACAGGAGGTCTGGGCGGGGAGACCACCCAGGTGGCCAGCAGCGGGGAACGGTCAGAGAGCACCCTGGGCAGGTACCGGGCATCACCAAACATTGCTTGTTGCTCTTGGCTTACGAAAAGATAGACCAGCCTGGTGTGGACAGCGTGAGGAGGGGAGTAGAAGGAGAATTCTCGCAGGTCTGGATGTTGTTCTCTCCACAAGTCTCGGAGTAGTAGCTGCTGTGATAGACTGGATAGTATTTTGGCCGGTGGAGAAGGGCGGGTATGTTTATTATCCGACCTGTCTTTCAGGGGGTCTAGGGTGCAATTGTGGTCACCTCCCCATATCATGATGTTGTCTCTGTAGGAGCTAAGTCGTGAGAATAAAGAATGGAAGAAATGGGTTGCGTCGTGGTTAGGTGTGTAGGTGCTTACTAAGCATATCGACCTGACTTTGATTGTGCCGCACACTAATACCATCCTGCCCTCATCGTCTGTTTTAGAGCTTACTAATCTGAAGGGGACAGAAGGGTCAATCCAAATCAGGACTCCTCTGGCATAAGAGGAGTAGGAGGATCCTATCAGAGTACCCCGCCATGTCTTGGCCAACGGCTTCAATTTGTCCGCAGTTAGATACGTTTCTTGGAGTAGGACTATCTTGGCTTTATTTCTTTTGACGTAGGCAAGGATGCGGCGTTGCTTCACAAAGCTGTTCATGCCTCTGACGTTCCACGTCATGATTTTTATCGAGTCAGCCATGGGAATCATAGGGTCTTGTGTCTGTATCAAGCTTGCCCAGAGGTCCCGCAAGTGACGGTGGCGTGTGGAGTTCATTTGTGGTCTAGGTGGTTTTTGGATATAGGTCCGAACTATGGTTTCTCCATCCCATATTGTTTGCTTTGATAACTGCGAGCTCAAGCAGCATGGGGACGCAGCCAAGCGGACTGTAGTGGTCGTTAGTGGTCTTGGTGTTTCCCTTTTCCGGCACCTAACTTCTGTGCCAACTCCCGTTACCCCTCCCCCCCATAACTTTGAACATCCGAAACATAAAACGTGTCGAGCGAGGTCTCCCTCGTTATGACAGCCCCGTTTCCGCTCCTTTAGACCGTACATCGGTCGCTTGGTGCCCTACGGGCGGGTATCTATGTACCCCTAAAAGAAAAAAACTTCAGGGGAAGAAGAGTGTTCGTCTCGGGCGTCTCACTGTGAGGAATCGAGCCAGCTGCGTTGTGTTCGGCCATTGCTTAGTGCGCCCCTCTGAGGGTCGTTCGGTCAAGGTGTAGCTGTTGGGGGGTGAGGCTCAGCGTGGTTGTCGCCTCGTCTCCTCAATGTCAGGGATCTGTTCTTTATCCAGCCAGTTCCGTGCTTCTGTCGGGGTATCGAAGAGATAGGTTTTGTTGTTGCGTATCACCTTCAATCTGGAGGGGTATAGGAGCATGTAGCGCAGCCCGGCGGACTTCAATCTGGCTTTGGTGTATATGAATTGGGCCCTCTTCATTTGGACCTGGAAAGTGTAGTCTGGGTAGATGGATATTTTGGCTGAGTCTCGGCAGATTTGGCCTCCTGATCGCGAGTAGGCCAGGATGGTTTCACAGTCCCTGTAGTTAAGAACCTTAGCGATCACTGGTCTATGCGGGGTGCCAGGGGGAGGTTTTTTGGTGAGGGATCGAGGGGCCCTCTCTATCGTGAAACCCTGGGAGAGTTTTCCTGCGCCTATCTCCTGAAGTAGGTGGGTTTCAACATAGTTCATGGGGTCTGATCCCTCAATGCCCTCCGGCAAGCCCAGGAGGCGGATGTTGTTCCGGCGTGCGCGCCCTTCTGCCTCCTCGGCCCTGTCCTCCAAGTCTTTCACTTTTTGCTGGAGTGCATCTTTGAGGAGCACCATTTTGGCTTCTGTGTTTTCTCGAACCTGGGCTTCTAGTGTGTCGGTCCTGTTGGCCAAGGAGCGGACGTCTTAGCGCAGGAGGCCCAGGTGTATGGCCACTGCATCAATTTTGTGCTCAACGGTCGTTTGGAACAACTTAATGGCTTCAAGGATCTGGGTGTTGCTTGGTTCCTCCACTGGAGGGTTGGGCAGTTCTTTGGCGATTGTCACATTCATGGTTTCAGACGCTGTGGGCCCCCCCGCCGTGAAAGTGTCAATGGTGGTCTGGTGTTGCTTAGCCCTTGCCCCCTTAGAGGACATATCGACAGGCCCGCAGGCGCTTCTCTGACCCCGGCGCTGGTGGGGCTGTGAGGCCATGCGTTTTGTGTGGCAACGTTAATGGCTGAGCTATTGTCACAGCACGGTCAGAGTAGGAGCTGGGGGAGAAGACAGCGGGAGGGCCCGTGGTATGCTGTGGGCCGCTCCAGTGGTATCAGACCAGATGGGTAGCACCCGCACAGAGGCCGTGCCGTGTTGTCGAGAAGTATCTGCAGGGGCCGCTCTGCTGGGCTTCCTGGATGTCAGGGTGCCGTGGTTGCGCGTTACCCCAAGTCTGTGCAAGGTCTATGCAGGGCGCATTATGCAGGAAGTCGCTGTGCGTATGTTGGGCGTGGGGGGGTGGCTAGGATGGACCAGCCGGTGCACAGCTGGTGGGCTCGTTTCCCCCCCGCTCACCTCTTAGATCTTACGATGTCTGGGCTCACGGATCCGAGTCACATCAGCGGCCTTCACGTCAGGCTGCGTCTCGGGTGCTTCTCCCATCGATCGCGCACCCGGCTGCACGAGTGCTCTGCTGGTCCCCACTTCAGACGGGCTGGGCCTCTTTGTGCAGGGCGTCTTCTCCGCTCTGGCGGCTTAGGCGCTGCAGTTCAGAAGCAGCCCCGGTGTAAGGGCTGCGGCCTCGATTGGCGTACGGGAGCCGCATCGCGGACGCCTCCCCTCTCGTCCGCACACCTAGATGTCGCAACGCCTGGGCTCGCGGATCCGAGTAGCAGCAGCAGCGCCGGGGGCCAGGGGCTGTCCTCACGTCAGGTTGGGCTCCGCTTCTCGGGTGCCTCTCCTCCCGTTCGCGCACTCGGCCATTCGAGTACTCAGCTGGTAGGGCTGGGCTCCGTTGTGCAGCACAGGCGTTTTCTTCGCACCGGCGGCTTAGGCGCTGCGGCTCAGATGCAGCCGTAGTGTATGGGCAGCAGCCTCGATTGGTGTGCGGGAGCCGCCATTTTGGGTACAGTCCGCGGGATCGTGTCGCAAGGCCGGCAAGGCGAAGCAGGTCACTCTGGGCTACAGAAATCAGCCCGCAGATGCAGGTTGGTGTCAGCCTTCGGTGAGGAGGTTGGCAGGCTTCAGGGGTCCGTAAATTATAGGTAAAGGCAGCTTATGATGGTCGCATCTGGCGGAGTGCACGAAGCGAGCGTCTTCTTCACATGGCTGCTAGGCCCGCCCCCGGGCATATAAATCATTATGTTACCCTTACCACAAAAGTATTGGACTGTGACTACTTTACTCACCAAGTATGTTTTCAAATTAATACTAATGTCTTGTATTTTACAAGATAGGCCAAAAAAGATAAATTCAATTATTGGATTCATTCAACACAACTATTTCTCTCTTACACAGATAGTACAGGATTGTGGTCTATCGAGCATTTACATGGTGAATTCACAGAAGACTGAGATTCTGTGTTCGACGAGTCATATCTCCCTGTGTGGTGAGCCATCCATGAACAATCTCCTACTTTCTCTGGTCAATACAAGGGATTTTTACAGATAGTGCCACTGTCAGATATTTATAATTTGTAGTTAGAATATACTGTCAACCTTTTTCTTTTTAAATGTGCATTTTATTTAAATATTCGACTTTCAATAAAATATATATTTATATAATTCATTCTGCTTTGTTTCTTTTCTAAATGTTTCAATATAGTGTGTATCATTTCAAGTTTTTAGTTTTCCTTGCAATTTTCAAGGTTTCTCGTATTTCCAAAAACATACAACAAGTCCCAAACCCTAAAGTCAAAATATAAAATACTCATACTTGCATTATAAGGGCAATTGCATTTCTTATTCTTATTATTTCTTGACATGTTACTTCTTGGCATCAGGTACTCTAGATTGCATTTGATTCTGTTTAGGAATGGACAACTCTTTTATTAAATGTTAACAATGATCACACTTTGAGAGTCATAGAAATAAAAGCAATGTAGTAACATGATGACAAGTGAATGAAAGTGATTGTCCAAGTCACCAACACCACCAAGTATACCAATAAAAATAGTATGCTATACCATCAAGATAAACAAAGCTAATTGTTACTGCCTTCAATACATTTTGAATTTCATTCTCCCTCGATCATAATCTATCCAAACACTTCTCCCTTATGTGAGGGGTCAGAATTGTGAGGCAGACAACTTTGTGAAGGTTTTTCAAAAGATGCCATTTTATTAAACTGAAATGGGTTTGATAAACACCTCTGTATCTCTACCCCGACATGGATTTCCCTACCTATCAAATAAGCTAAAGGAAACACTAACAAAAGGATTCTGTCCCTCACAATTGTACATACAAATAACTGAACAAGGTAGTACATTGCAATCCAGACATGGTAAAATTATCAGTTGTCAGCAAGACCCGGTAAATGTTCTTCCTTGTGATCTGGGTGAATTCCCCTACCTAGGAGTTCAATAAACAGCTCAACCAGGATAAGGAAACCCAATAGTGTAGCAAAGTTGAAATAAGGTTTCTCTTCTGCTAGTAAATCTCCCACTCGGGTTCAACCAACATTTCAAAATGTTCAGCAAGTCTTTTGCCTCTCCATTGGTAGTAGAGAGTTCCACACAACTACTTCTTTTGCAACAAAAAAGATGTATTGCCACAGTGCATTAATGTCAACAAAATTACGTCTGTCAGGATGATTGATAATGCACTCTCATCAGCAATGTTGACTTGATAAGGTAATTCCACAACAATTAATCATGTGCTCTGGTGTTCTTGCCACTTTTTCTTCAACACTTCTAACAATATCACAGTACTTCAATAATGTTAACCTGCCAGGCCTATGCTATAAGGTCCCTTGCCCTGGTGTACTCTCCTGCCAGGACAGCATGAAACTTCTAACACTATTACAAGTACTTCTGCAGCACAGTTCTGCTTTGTACAATTTATAAAGTCCTTGACTTTCTACAACCTCAGTCTTGTCTACTTCCTCTGGGAAAGCATGAGAAATATTGGTGCTGTTTGTTTCATACTGTTGATTGCCACATGCAATGCAGGTTATGCTTCTCTCCTCCTTAACACCTTCTCTCGGAAGGGCAGTCTTCCTGCCACTCTTGTTCTCCCAGTATGGTTTTAACCAAATGCTGATAATGGGTTTCTCTCCCTCCTGCTCTTGTTTGGCTTAGACAATGCTTATTCAAGTCAGTTCTCCCTGTTTCCATATGATAATAGGATTTATGCCTACTTTTGACTTTGGCAATGTTAGTTCTCTTCAACTAAATTTGTTATCACCTTCCTTTGGCTTTGGCAATAGTTGCTTGTATTTGTTTTCAGAAAGAATGCCTTTGAGTGTTGTTGGCAAGTACTCTGACCTTTTAATACACATGGACTCTGCCATTTTCTTTCTTTTGTATCAGCTTGACATTCTGAATAAATATCTTTCAGCTTTACACCAGTTCGATATGCTTAGGATTTACGTGTCTGCCACTTTGTTTCTTTTTTTATTAGTTTGGCATTCAAATTGTCTGAGTTTGGTCAGCAATTGTTTAGAGAGAGCTCCGGGGTAACAGTATTCAAGTGAACTCACTGTGTTTGGCTTGTGCATCCGTTCACTCTGCTGCCGTTGGGTTCTCTGCTTCCTCTGCTCTGGGTGGGCTGGAAAACGGCTTTGCTCGCTTTTCTTCTGTTCGCACTTATCAACCATTGGAGCCTCTCTTGCTCCTCAGGCTCTCAGGTGCTCGCCTGCCACCTGAACCTATCTTACTTTTGGGGAAATCGTTCCGACTTCATGCTTCCCGCTGCACGACCTCTACAAACAGGATACTCAGAGGGAAAGCTATTATCCAAAACAATTCCTGCTGCACAACCTCTGCAAACAGGGTCCGTGAAGGGAGCAACCCTTGCAAAACCATCATCCGAATGGCAAACGTCGGCAGCTTCAGCGTCTCTACTTTCCTTCAGCTGCAATTGTGATGTTGAACGGCAAACACTCCACCTTCTACTACTGCTGCTACTCTCTTCTTTTTCCTCATCTTCCTCTATGCCCGGCACCTGAGGGGGACTGTTATGCCTCCCAGTCTCCCTCATTAACCTTTATGAACTACAACCTACAGTTTAGAGCCTCTGCATCCCTCTTCTTCGTCCCAGTACTTTTGGCATTGTGGAACTTGAAGTCCCCAATGTTCAATTCACTCCTTTTAAGGGAATACTTGTTACAAACCTTGATTCTATCCCTAATCCCCTTTGTAAAAGGAGTATTATGAGGTTTTATGGAATAGTTTCGGTCCCTAGGGAAACTATGACTTTCAGAATCTAATATGGTAATATTCAAAGATTCGTCTTTCATATTCCCCTGTGGAACATGAGAGCGTTCACCTCAACAAAAGATGCTTAAACTTGGGTAAATGATTCTTATGTTCAGTACAGGCTTGATTAGAATAGTTTTTACCACCATCAGGATAATTAGCTTTAGAAAAGAAAGGTTTCTTTTGACAACAGGCCATAATAGACTCTGGCATTACTATGGCAATAAGCCCTGAGACAGCAGGCCAATACCGTCCAACGTAATGCCTCAGGGGGCATTAGCGTGGGCGATATTGGGCCAGCGTCGGGTGGCTTCTTGCCATTAGTATTCTGGGGTCTGCAGGCTCGGGAAACTACTTTTCCAGAGTCTGCAGCCCCGGAATACTAATGCATTGACTAAAGCTTTTCAAGCAGCATTTCGTTTGCCTTTTGAAAATGTGTCGTTGCAGTATGCGTTAGTTCTAGGAACACTAGAACGCGCGTACTGCTTCATTAGTACGAAGCAACAAGTTGCCATTTTGGGCCAACTTGCTCCATACTATTGAATGGGAGGAAACTGGCCACCTTGGAAAAGGGAGAAGGGACTACGTGGGGTTCCTTCTCCCTTTCCATGGTCGCCAGAAAAAAAGGAAAAAAAAAGAGAGTTTACCCGCCGCCCGATGCACGTAAGTGCGTCCACGGTATTACACTCTGGTATGGCTTGGAAACGAGCCAATCCACGGTAAGGGTATCCCGTTGAATGTAGCCACCGGGTACTAATGACTGTTCCTCCTCCTCAGAAGAAAAATACTGCGTCCCTTCCAACAGAGTCCTTCTGTTCCCTTGGGAATCTCCTCCCAGGTGATCCTCCCGGCTAACACCACCCCCAGGGTTGGGATCGGGTAGCGATTGCCTTCCCCTGGCCACCTGAGAGGAGACTTTAGGTAGGACTTCTGTGAGGGCTGTGCAGGATTCATCACACTTATCAATGCACTTTTATTATATTTTCAATTCCTTTTTTTGGTTTTGGCCCAGCAGGTTCAACAGAGTGTAAGTGAATGTACAACTCAACATATCAAAAAAGGAAGCAGGCGCTCCTCTCCAGAAAGTACATGGCATGATAACCTGGTCTGAGGTGAGCGTTTGCAGCACACACTTTTTGCTCACTGTGCCTTTCACAGATGGGAAATATCCATTTACATATTAGTCTTTGTCCCGCCCACATGGGCAGTCCAGCACCGAAATGCTATGGCAATTCCTCTCTGAACAAGAGTACCAACAGCAACCCCATACACGTGTTTCAGCCTTGTTGGGCCTCATCAGTGAGGTGAAGCTGTGCCTCTCTTAGCACAGTGAGTAGGGAGTCCATGTCTGGTTGCCCCCAGGTAACTTAGGGTGACCAACCCCAAGTTCCTTGCAAATATTTCAAAAAAGGTAGCAGGCACTCCTCACCAGAAAGAACAACTCAACATATTCTTGCATTTCCACCTAAAACCTGGTGTCCCCATACTCCCCATTGAAGACCCAGTCCTGCGATCAACATATCTCTGTGTCTTTTGGCAATGTGTCTGGCCTATTCTGCTAGCTTCATCCACATCCATTCTGCCTCCAATTTAAAGGCAGCTCTCACTTGGGGCCATTCGATCGCAATGGGGGTGGGTGGATGGGAAGGCACAAGGTGATGAATACCATGTACAACTCAAATCGGTCTTTCGCATTGGGAACCATTGGCCACATGGTCAGCCCAGACCCGGTGTCTCCATACTCTCCATACTCCCAAGATTAGACTTCTTTAAGAGTGGAACAACCAGAGCCTGCTTAAGCTCAGATGGAATATGGCCGGTACTACAAGAAAAATTAACTGCTTGGGTGACCAAAGGAGCAATATCAGGCATAATTTGTTTTAAAATCCCCAAAGGAATACAGTCAAAAAGGGAGGCTGATTTATTTTATTTTTAATTGTTCATTTATAACACACTTAATACCAACAAGTGGTTTCTAAGCACGGGATCGGGATTCAAACCTGTGTTGCACTGCGTTGTCTTGCTTCCAAGACAAACACATTGCCCCTGAGCTATCCTTCCTTGCCTTAAGTTTAGCAGTAGCAGCCACAATTTTTTCAAAAGTGAAAAAAGGGAAGGAAGGCTAAGGGTGAGTAGGAATGGGGGTGGACAGCACAGGAAGAGGATTAAGTGAACTAATGTTAGAGTTAGCAATTTCCATACGAATATCCTCTATTTTCTGAGTAACATTT
This sequence comes from Ambystoma mexicanum, assembly GCF_040938575.1. Lineage (NCBI taxonomy): Eukaryota > Metazoa > Chordata > Amphibia > Caudata > Ambystomatidae > Ambystoma > Ambystoma mexicanum. The sequence goes on along the minus strand of NC_090923.1, from coordinate 738,514,643 downwards.
TTTGAACGAGAATCACCTAAAGCCTTTGAACTGACCACACCGGCTACAGACCTATTAGTACGGGAGAGCAAGCGAACCACGCCAAAAAATTCCTTGGGCTGATTAAGAGCCTCCTCTACGTGGCTTTAAGAATAGTAGTATGGTGTCATTTAGTGCACTGCTCAAGAGTCCGTTTATCCGTGGGGCAGGAAGATGAATGCCATTTGCGTTCATCTTGTCTGCACTTCAGGCAAAGAGATTTCAAATGATTGTTGAACCAGGGTTCTGAGGGGTGCCTACGAGTTTTGCAATGCAAGATTGAGGGTGGGGGGGGGGGCAAGATGGTGAAAGCAAGCGTCCCCAAACAGCACGATCCTCCCCGCAATGAGAGACAATGAAGGTCTCTCCCAAAATGGGAATAAGGCCAAGACAGAGTGCGGGAGAGCATAAATGGGAGTTTATCAATCAGAATTGGGCATGCAAAGAACTCTGCAACCTCCAAGAGCGCTCTGCCCGACAATAGCAAAGACAGGCGTATATATTTACAAAAAACGTCATCAAAGCCTACATACTATAGGGGGCACAAGTTCATTGGGATTGGGTGGCGACGACTAACTATAGGTGCTGCTGCGGCGTGGTTGGTCTTGGCTGGAGGACGTCACTGGTCACCCTCGTGGGTTGGGCTGGGCCTGGCAGGTCTGTTTGAGTTCATCCGGGCAGTGTTGGTGTGCCGAGGCGGCCTGTGGCAGAGATGAATGCCTTTTCTGACTTACTTGCCCTCTGCCATGCACACCGCAGTCATTCAGTCATTTACAGTGCTATTCTCTTTAGTAAATCTTTCAATAGGTTATTTTTATAGGTTAATGCAACACAGGAGGAATGCACCTTGTGAGGGGTCTGGAGGTAATATATCGAGGCCTGGATACTCGTGATCTGTTGACCGGGACCATAGGTCGAGGGGCTAAGCTTCGGGGACTGGGGCGGGTGGTACAGGTCTTTCTGTCTTGTTAGAAGTGGTTATGGATGTTTTCGCTGTGTGTTGTCAGAGTGTTGGGTGTCCTGATTGCACAGGGCCATAAGTCTGAGACAGTCCGGTGGGTTGTGGGGTTTACGGGGGGGCGCTTGAGTTTACTCAAAGGTTTACTGCTGTGCTGTAAATAATGCAGGTTGCTGGCCGCGGCCTTGGGTGCTGCAGTGGGGCTACAAGTCTTTGAAGCGGCTCCAGTCGGGTCGGGGGAGGCGTGATAACGCAGAGCGGGGCTCTGTTCTCATGTCTTGGCAGCCTTCTGAGGGAGGGAGGGGGATACATCGAGACCTTGTACGCTTTCACAAAGGTATCTCCCTCGTGTGTTGCCGAATATAGGTAAAGACATCGCAAACATTTGAATACTTTCTATAATACTTATTTAAAATCACTTCAAAACATGCATTTAACCTTTGCTGGATGCGTCTTGATTATACCCAGTCCGAGCACCATATTTGTACATTATGTTCTAGCAGCTACAGTGTTTTAGTTACATGTATATACACTTGCAGTAAATGAGGTAGCGGTTAGATCAGTGGAGTACATAGAAAACGACCCGCCACTGTACGTGACGGTGGTGGCATATGAGGGGCTCAGACATTCACACATGATAAGTGCACTCTCGCGCATTCTTTACATGAGTTCATAGTATAGTTGCATCCGCTTTCTCGTGTACTCTAGCAGCATTAGCTTTAGTTATGGCGTGAAACCATGTGAGGTAGGCTGCCCAGTGATACACACAACGAACAGATCCCTGGAGCGTTCCTTTATCATTAGCATCCACCTGCAATGGTGTGAGCTCGCCATAGCTTATATCATGGGAGCATGCTCTCTCATTTTAATACATTCTACAGGAGTTTGTATTTAGTGGAAGAAAGCATACTTCGCAAGAGGTCAAAACATTAATATATACATATATATAAAGACTGTCTGCCATCAGATGACCATTTTACCGTTCTTCTCATTGTTCAGGCCTGCTGGCCGGGTCATGCTGATAGTGATGGTACACTGCGGGAGGTGAACTGTTACAATGTTAGCGTATTGCGCTAGCTCATGTCCGTCTTGTTCGTGGGAACGTGCTCGCAGCGGATCTGCCAGGGTGCTGCGGCAACAGGGATGTTCTCCAAGGGTGGGGGCCGCGCTACAGTGCGCTGAGCTCTCACCATCTTTACCGGGCAAAGAATGGTTTCTGGGCCTAGCTAAATTTGTGTTGTGATCAATACATGTGGGCATTCGATACGTGTGGGCAATGTCTCCAGTGGGTGTGCCCTCCACCACCTGGGCCCGGGTGGCATGAGGGAACGCCCAATGGACCATAGCCCTCACCTGGGAAAGAAACGCAGGCGAGAGGGGTCTCCTGGACCAGTCCTCCCCTACATTTCCCCCCTTTCGTTACTTAAGTAACGAATTCTTTAACTCCTCTATCCTCCTACACTCTGCTTCGTCCATCACCGCCTCATCCCATGCAGGAGTTCCTTTGATAGGCATCCATGCTCTGCACACCCCCCTTAAACTTTCACCTCTCCTGGCGTATTCATCTGGAGTACACGTAAGATATATGCACCCACCATCTCCTTCCAAATCTACCCATACTTCCTCGTACCATTCTAGTATGCGGGGCTCTTTGATGGTGGTGTGCCACAGCTTATCTACAATATCCTTGTCGTGGTACATGGGCACCAGTTGGTACCTGGGTGTGTTGTCTACCCCTGTTTGTACTTGTGCTTCTTGCAGCGTTTTTATTGTACCGTGTGAGTTGCCCATTGTCACCATCATCATTGCACCATTTGGTACTGCGTTAGCACAGACTCGAAGACCCACCTGGCATAGGCAGAAAATCAAACGGAGGAACACCACAGCTGGCATCAAAAATTTCATCGTTGTTCCAAGCCATGAGGGGACCCAGGAGAAGAGGTTATCGAACCATGTACTATCTTCTGCTCCGCCTTCCATCTTCATTTTTTCTCCTAGGTTGTGGACTGCTTCGATCACATGGGACAGGGAGCCGTTCTCTGCGTCTTCAGAAGGTACGAAAGTGCAGCAGGCACTTCCTATTTTTCGGCAAACACCGCCGTCCATCGCCGTCAACAGGTCCAGGACATACCTGTTTTGCATGGTCATCAGTCGCAAGGCTCTTAGTTCAACCTTTATTATGTTAAAACCTTCTTCAGTGTCGTTCGCCAGCTGAATTAATTCCCAGCGGGTTATCTGGAGCCATTTTGCGTTAGCCCTTGCTTGGACACTTGATACGAGCGAGGCAAAAAATGTTTCTGCTGAGCTGAATAATCGATATTTGTCTGGGATCTGGGCCAATAGTTCTGATGATGCCTTTGATATATAGTTTGATGCTCGTCTGTTGCGGGTCAGCACCTCTCCCTTGCTTCCAGAAGACAGGACATACATTTGTGGTTCTGCAGTTGGTTGGGCCACACTCTGTTGGGTGCGTTCCTGTGTCCTTTTGCTTCCATCGATGTGGCTTTCTGGTATCACCATTAGAGCTGAGTGCAGAGTGGCCATTGAGCAGCTGCCACTCCACAATGGGGGGAGGTGTAGGTATGCCTGGTTGCCACATACCCAATACGTGTCCATAAGGGCCGCAGTCCCTTTTCTTAGGTCTGGGATAGTGAGGGTTTTGTTGCACTTCTTGTTCGTCCCCATGGACGTTCTCCCCTCTCCTTTGAAGCATAGTTCATAGTCTATTTCATTCTGCAACTTGAAAGGCTTTTCGATGGGCGTAACCCAGGTTAGTTTTGAAATGTGTTCCTTCCATACGGGTGTGCATGTTTCTTCTATCCATTGCAATTTCTCCGGTGCCACACCCCTCAGTGCTTCAGCTTTACACATTACTTCTTCGTTCTTCCACTTGTTATCAGAAAAAAGTGTCCCTTCGATTGCAAAAAATGGTTCTTTCAGACATACAACCCCTGACGGTTTTGGGTAGCACGTTTTCTCGTTCTGCAGCATTTGAAAAGTCACTTCATGTGCCTGGAAGGTGTTCTTAATTCTGCACAACGTGAGATGAAGGAGACATTGGGCATCTATAATCGGCAACTCTTTGGGTAACAGTACTTTGGGTGTACCTGATGCGTGAGGGATGAGGGAGCAAACATAACAACTCTTGTTTGTTGTTTGTTTAGCTGTGGCACTCATGTCTGCATACCACGTATTTGTTTGGTGGGGGTGTCGTGGGTCTTCCATCTTATCTAGACCTAGCCCATAGTACTCATCATACTTCCTCCTCCCTGCTTCCCTCTTCCGTCTATTGTTCTTATTCCTCATATTCTTCCCGATTCCCTGGGCAAGGGACAAACTAGACCCCCCTTTCTCATTCCCGCCCCCCTTCACCCAGTCATCATATAATATTTCATGTGTTTCTCTCATCCTTTGATTCTCTATGGCCGTGGGGGCAGGTTGGCTGGTGGGGGTATTATACAACCAGGATATGGCAGAGGGATTTCGGTCGTTTAAACTGTGAGCATTGTAATTAGACATCTCAGGTGGGGACAGTGTGTTGTTTTGTCTTTTACCCTTTGGCCCTTCATTGTGAAATGACAACATTGGATGACGTAGTATAGTAGCCCCACACAAGTTTAGTTCCGTCCCATATCAAAAAATCTCCTTCCCTTGTAGTTGCATTGGCACTTGCAGTTGTATTGGTCCCAGTAGTTGTGTTGCTCCCTCCCCCCTCGTTCATCTCGATAGAGATGGACGCTATGAACCAGTATGTAACCAGACCAAATAATAATGTAAAAAACAATATAATGCACGCAGATAGTCCACATTCATAGGAATATATACATTTTACAGTTAACCACTCTCTAATTCTAGTAAATCTATCCGTTGCAGGCCGCCCGTTAGATGCCATGGAAGCTCCTGTTTTAAGATATAAAAGTGCATTGAGTGCATACATGTAAACATTTTGTTGGCACCATCAGTGCCAATATACATGTGACGGGGAATGGAAGCGGGTGGGGATACGGGGAGGGGTATTCACAGACAAGGGTGTATAAAAGCTCATAGTTTGGCATTCCATTTAATATATATATATATATATTCACACTCAACAAGATGAAAGTTAAAACAAAATTTTTCCCTTTTTTTTTTTTTTTTGCATCTTTATCAGTTGTGCATTTCTTCAAATTCAGTACCAACACATACACGCAAGTTCATATTCAGTCATTCTGCTCAGTTGCAGCGTTTGCTGTTGTCTGTGCCTCCCCATCTACCTCCTCTTGTACGTTGCTATATGCCTTCTGTACATCGGTCAAGTGCACCCAGTACCTCAACCCTTTGACCTTTACCGCCGTAGGCGTGCAAAATATTACTTCATATGGGCCATGGAATCGTGGTGCATTCCACCGACGCACAAAACTTCTGACATATATCCAGTCGCCTGGCATTAGCTGTAGTTGTTGCCCTGGCTCCGTGACAGCGCCTGTTACATTTCCCTCTTCTCTAGTGAAGGGTGGGGACAATTGCTTTGCTATCACGCACGCTGCCCTTGTCAGTTTCTTTAAATAGTCTGTGAACTCATCTCCCAATATCGCGGCGCTTCTGTGAGCGTCTGAGTGTTCGCGCAATGGTGAATGTGCTGTGTTCATCCGTCTCCCAGTCACGATCTCGTGCGGGGACAAATGGTGGTCTTTGCTTGGCTGGTTTCGTAATTCAAATAGCGCAAGCGGTAGGCAGTAAATCCAATTCTTTTTTAATGAGAAGCATAGTTTTGATAACCTGCCCTTCAACAGTCCGTTCATCTTTTCCACTACGCCATTACTTTGAGGATGATAAATTGAGCATAATTTATGTTTTATTCCCAACAATGTAGTCACTTCCTTAAAAAGCTCATTCACCAAATGAGTGCCATTGTCTGAGCGGATCACGTCACAAATTCCCCAACGCGGGAATACTTCCCTTACTAGGAACTTGGCGGCGCTCTTAGCATCGGGTCGCGCGCAGGGTCCTGCTTCTACCCACCTTGAAAATGGGCACACGACTACAATCATGTACCGTGCACCATTACACCTTTCCCCCATGTCTGCGTAATCTATATGTAGTTCCTTGAATGGGCCAATGGGTTTAGGGATTGTTCCCCGGAGAGTGCGTAATGTCATCCCTGAATTGTATATTTGGCATGTTGTACATTCCATTGCTAATCGAGACACATGCTCCTGGAGACAGGGCACGAACCATTCTTCCTGTATTTCTGCTGCGATGTGTTGTTTGGTGTTATGTGCAGGGAAGTGTAGCTGTTGAAATGCAATCTCTAGTAGCTGAATTGGCATTACCACCTTCCCCGAGTTATTTTGCCGCCACAGCAGGTCTGTTCCTGACTTGCTGCACCCTCGCTTTGTCCACAATAGTTTTTCCTCTGCACTGGCTCCTTCCTGCAATTCTATTATTTGTGGTATGGGCATGATATTATATCCCTCTGGGGGCTCTTCGTTTGTTTTGTCCTTAAGCATGTATTCACCTGTGTCATTTTTCTAAAAATAGGAAGCCTCCTTGGCGGCAGCGTCCGCTGCCGCGTTCCCTAAAGACACAACATCTGTGTTGGATGTATGTGCTTGGCATTTTACTATTGCTACTGCTGTGGGGTTTTGCAGGGCCTCAATTAACTCTTTTAACAATTCTGCATGCTGTACAGGTGTTCCATCTGCCCTCCTAAAGCCCCTCCGCCCCCATCTTGCTAGGCCTCCATGTACTGTCGTTGTCATGTAAGCTGAGTCTGTGTATATTGTCACTGCACAACCCTTTGCTGCATGTAGTGCTTCTATGAGCGCAATCAGTTCTGCTGCCTGCGCGGAGTAATGTGACGGGAGACGGTATTGTACCAGTGTTTCATACTCACCGTCTTCTAACCTCACCACTGCCATGCCAACGTGTTTTTCTCCCGTGTCCGCGTCAATTGATGCGGACCCATCCACAAAGTATACCTCCCCTTCGCTTAGAGCGTTCTCACACACCACTGTCTCCTCCCGGCCTTCTCCTGTGTAGGTTGCGCAATCGTGGTTCTGCATGTCTTCGAGCGTGCACGCTTCTGTAATGAATGTGGCGGGGTTCACTGTCTTGCATCTCACTATATGGATGTTGGCACTGGACAGTATAATCTCGTAGGCGGTCGCCCGCTGTGTGGTCAGTGTGCTTTTTGATCTCTCGAGTATTGCGAATAATGAATGTTCCACAAACAATGTCACAGGCAGCCCATTACTATTGTGGCACTTTTCTCAATCGCGAACGCGGCTGCAGCGAGTGATTGCTCGCACGCGAAATGGCCCTGCATCACGGCATCTAAAGTGCCACTATAGTAAGCCAATGGCTTGTGTCCTAAGGATGTTTTTTGTGTCAGGACTGCTGTCATCAGTGTTTCCTTGCAGTGTGAGAATAGGTAAAACTCGCGTCCATAATCAGGGTTTGCGAGTATTGGGGCGCTTGAAATCAACTCTTTTAGTGTTTGGAAGGAGGAACTCATCTCTTCCGTCCATTCCATCTTCCTGTTCTCCTGTTGGGCCACCTTTAATGCTTGTAATAGGGGCCTGGTGTATGCCGCATAATCTAATATCCATGCTCGGCAGTAATTGCACATTCCCAAAAATTTCTGCATGTCTTTTACTGTTGTGGGTTCTTGTACTGATCTTATGGCTTCTACCCTATCTGGTATTATTCTTTTCCCATCTCTTGAAATCAGCTGTCCTAGGTACAGGACCTCTGTCAGACAGTATTGTAGCTTTCCCTTGTCCACCTTGTACCCCTTGTTGGCCAGCAAAGTCAATAATGTTATGGAATCTGTTCTGCATGTCTCTTCGTTTCGTGCGCAGACTAGTAAATCGTCTACGTACTGAATAATGGTGCTCTCAACTGATAGGTTTCCTAGGTCTTCATGTAATACGCGATTGAAGATGCTCGGGCTCTCGCAGTAACCCTGTGGTAATCTGCAATGCTCATACCTTTTACCCCCCAGTGTGAAGGCGGTAAGGTATCTGCTCTCTTCAGCCAGGGGTATAGAGAAAAATGCGTTTTTCAAATCCACTACTGTGAAATGTGATGCTTCTTTCGGGATGCTGCATAGTATTGATGCGGGGTTCGGGACTAGAGGGAACTCCTTCTGAATTACATCATTGAGGGGGCGTAAGTCCTGTATCATCCTCCAAGACCCCCCTTTTGCTTTTTTGATCGGATAAATACAAGTGTTACATGGGGAGTTTGAAGGCACTATTATCCCTTGTGCTAGTAGGGCATTTATTGTCTCTTTTATCCCTTCTTCAGCTTCACGAGACAGAGGATACTGTTTAACTCGTGGTAAAATTGCTCCTTGCTTTAGCTTTATTACCACAGGCTGTACTCCATGCAACAGTCCCACATCATGGGGGCCTGTTGTCCACAAGTTGTTTGGTACGAGCCTCATGTCATCATCAAAAAAGGACGGTGGTGCCCCTACCACTGTCATCAATTGGACGGGGGTCTCCCTTGCTTGTATTAAAATATCACAGGGCATCGCTATTTCCATCACTATTTCACCATCCCCTTCTGAGTCTGAAAAGAGATCCTCATCTGTTACCTCTCGCAGGGCGATGTTGGCGTTTGTGCACAGCACTGTGCGCCACTCACACCCTTCCTCGTCCACTCCAATCACAGCTACTCTCTTTGTTGACACTTGCACAGCGTGCAAGTCTAACGATACCACTGATCCTGGTGCTGTGTTGGGGCATACTATGGGGCGGAAGAGGAACTCCGCCGGAATCCTCCAGTCCATGCTTCTCAGCTCGGGAATTATGAGGGCCAGAGTCTTCAGCCCTTTGATAAACATTTCCTCATTTTGTGGCAGCCCTCGTATTTCCTGCGTGGTTGTGTAGGCTTGCACTACCAACATTGCACGCAAGGGGCATATCCCGGGTGTGGAACACACTATCCCTCTCTCGGTAAATGATATGGTCATATTGAGTTTACTCAGGAGATCCCTCCCTAGCAAGTTAATTGGGGAATGTTCGTAATACAATAAGGGTGCCTTCACAGTCTTACCCCCCACTGTTACATCCAAAGCTTCTGTGTAAGGAACTTCAACTACAGCCCCAGAGAACCCCTGCGTCTCTAACTTCCTGTTAGATAACGGGAATCGGCCCTCCCTGATACATGATTTCTCCGCTCCCGAATCAACCATGAATATAAACTGCTTGCCTCCTATCTGCGCCCCTACCAATGGTTCCTCTGCTGCATTGTAGGTGGTGGATAGAACTGGACACGCAAGCGTTCTCTGTGGGCTGTCCTATGCGGGGTATCTCGTCGCCCCTCCCTCATTAAAGACATTCCCGGAAACTACCGACATGCCGCTGTAAGGTGCTGGCGCGGGGGCCCCGTTTGCTGTTGTCGCGAAAGGGTTACCTGGCGTGTATTGCATACTGTCATTGTTTTGGGGGTGGTTCTGTGTCCTATACTGGTGTCCTTGTTGCTGGCCCGTGGTACCCTGGCCGGGGTTTCTTAGTTGCTGCTGTCCCATTGGGAGACCATATGGGCTTCCCGGGTGTGGATGACCATAAGTCTCCTCCTCCTGGAACCCATTGCTTTGTCTACTTCTGCACTCCCTGGAGTAATGTCCCCATCGTCCACAGTTCCAGCAACTCCCTTGGGGGCCCCTGGGACCCTGCCATCCATTTCCTCCCATTCCCCCATACCCCTGTCCACCTCCTCTCCGGCCCCTGTACCCACCTCGTCCCCCTCGAGGGGTCCACTCTTGCCACTGTGGACTTCCACCTTGCTCCTGCTCAGTCCACTGCCGCTGTGCTGGTCCTGCCCAATTAGTTGCCACCCTTCCTTGGAGTGCTATCAGCCCCTCCTCCTCCTCATCTCCCTCTCTACTGTGTGGGAGCACGGCTACTGCTGCTGCAACCTTCACTAACTTTGACTGTACTAACTTCGCCTCGTCTGCCAATCTTTTCTGCGCCACCTCCTTCTCCCTCTCCTTGATTCTTTTACAATGGTGTACTATTATGCTCTGAATTTCTGGCCATCCCTTTGCTTCAATACCTGCTATCTTGTCAAGCGCCTTCTGCACTTCCTTTGGGAGCCCTCTCTTTATAATAAAATAAAATAAAGTTGTCGATTGATACCAGGGCGTGCCCGTTTCTGCTCTCCACATCTCTTGGACCCGAAAAATATAATCCATAGCCTCTTCCCCGTCATTCATTGTACACTGCATCACTGACTGCAAGTCCGGTGTGTCTGGGAATGTTTCGCGTAAGGCATCCCACACCCTGGCACGCACCGTGTTAAAGGATGCCCCATCATGGCGGTCACAGTCTAACGTTACTCCCGGGAAACCGGCCTTAACCCATACCCTTTCAACCTGATCACCTACTGCTGATACGAGTAGACTTTTTACATCTCCTATGGCTAGGGGTACCCCGGCAGTATGTTTCTCAAAGGCATATATCCACTTACTTGCCCCTCCTGACAACGGGGCAATAGCTTTAATAAATTGGCTTTATCCATCTGTGCCCATGGGATATAGTTAGGCCTCCCTCCTCCCCTGTGTATCAACGGGAGCTGTAGCCTTCCTTTTGTCGTTCCGTCCGGACCCGTTTTAGCTGTTGATGTCCCCAGTGATGCCATTTTTCCCACTCTGTTCCTTAGTCGCCCCGTCCATTCATCATCCAGGGTTCTCAGTGAACACGTACCTTCCTCCCCCTCGCTTCCCCCTCCTATCGCCATACTCAACCTGTCGCTTTCTTCTACCTCGTCCCTTATATCACACAGCAACTCCTCTCTAATTCCCCCCCGCCTTTCTTCACTTGCAACATCTCCCTCTCCGGGCCCTACTTCTATTATTCGCGTTGGTTCTTCCTCAATTCTGAACAAAATCTCGCCCTTTTTCCACCCCTCTTCGGGCTTTCTATTTTCACCTAGTGCTCTGGACGTACGCCCTGATCTAGTTGCATCTAGTGCTGTTCGTTCGCATATGTCTTTTATCCTCGAGAGCTCATCCTTTGCTATCGTCAGTCTTGATTCTAAATCATCTGTGAGCTTCTCTATATCTACCCTTTGTGCGCCTGCCTGGGCTCGCTCCCTCGTGCTTTCGTATGGCGGAGGTGCCGTGGGCCGGTGGGGTGTAGTATCTTTCGGGGGAGGTATGTAAGTGGGATCACTGTACCCCTCTGCGGGCACAGGCTTCTTTATTATCGGGTACAAACTTATTACCTCTACTGGTGGCGCTACACTCGAGCCTTCTTTGACATCTCTTTGTATTAGCAGTGGATTGTCTGTGGTGGACGGGAGATCAGGATTTAGTGCTGGTGTCTTAGGCGGTGGTATCTCTTCAAATAACCTCCAAAGATCTAATATTTCCCTCCTATTTTGTAGCTGCTTTCCTTTGTATTTTAGATAAATGCATGTGGCCACTGTATCCAGGACACTTTTATCGAACGACCCTCCCTCGGGCCAAATCTGAGATAACCCCTCCCCCTTTAGCTCGGTCACCCATTGGTCGTGATATTTTTTAATCCGCTCCACGTATCCCGGGAGATTCTTACAAATATGTGATAAGGGTGTTTCAGCCCCCATCTCTGTGTCCTCCTAGTGCTGATGTGCCTAGTGTGTTTGCAACTACAATGTAAATGTAGTATCAATATTATTCTTTATATTTTACTTCACATTCAGTGTTGGGTCCCTTTGGGCTCTCCCCCTCCCTGACTGCACACTACAAAACTGGCCGTACACAATGTCTATTATGTTCTTTTTGAGGGGCACATACAAGAGCAACCCATCCTTTGGTTTGACAATGTCAGACTGGAAATCAAAAAAGTACTCCCTCACTCCACTATATTGACGTTATCTGAAGAGAGAAAAAATTTTTATCCGACCACACTTATCATGACCATTTAACTATTATGCACTTATAATCGCTCACACATTCACAACGTCAAAATCTCTTCTAGCACATACGAGGTGCACACACCTCTTGGCACCATTCACCATTCAAGCTGCCCTCCCTTTCCTCCCTAGCCGGCTGTCCCTGATCGCCTTATTTTAATATCCAGATGCGCATATATATATATAGATATTAACCTGTTTTCCCCTCCTTCTAATAGGACTCTGTTTCTCTTACTGTCTCCCCAAGTCTGTGCTAATCACAGTTCTTTATTCTCCCCCCTACCCTTAAGAAAAGGAAAAAAGTAATAGCGGTCACTAATGTACTCTCAGTGTCCCCTTTTGCTGAACACTTTTATTTTATACTCCACTTCTTCATATATTCCCAGTACTAGTCAAGATAGTACTATGCAGCGCCGCCTTCCACCCCCTTTCGGAGCTAGGTTCCCGTCACTTTTATCTCTTATTCACCTCTTAATCCTAATGGCCATATGCAAAGAAAAAGCAAGGAAAATTTAAGATGATCTTTAGTAGATCTGCGTACCCCCTCTTCGTTTCCTGTCCCACACTTCACTCCCCGCTCCCTTTAAGATCGCTCGCACTCAGTACTCACGTGCCCGTCTTGAACCGATACTCTCCGAAACTGGGTCCGTCCAGGCAGTGTCGCCGTCAGCTCAACAGTCAGCCCCGGCTCCGGCGAGCGGTACTCAAAGGGGATTTTTCAACCGGGATCCCGTACCCCTTCTCTATTGAGTGCGCACTTCTTAGTGTACCGGTCGCCGTTGGCGGGCAGCCTCCCGGAGCCGGCTCACCGTGCGTATCCCTTTTCGACCGGAGATTCTCGTGCCAAACGGGGACGGTAAAGGAGTTAGGAAGAAAAAAAAATAACGCTATCGGGGTAACCACTGAAAGCAAGCGTCCCCAAACAGCACGATCCTCCCCGCAATGAGAGACAATGAAGGTCTCTCCCAAAATGGGAATAAGGCCAAGACAGAGTGCGGGAGAGCATAAATGGGAGTTTATCAATCAGAATTGGGCATGCAAAGAACTCTGCAACCTCCGAGAGCGCTCTGCCCGACAATAGCAAAGACAGGCGTATATATTTACAAAAAACGTCATCAAAGCCTACATACTATAGGGGGCACAAGTTCATTGGGATTGGGTGGCGACCACTAACTATAGGTGCTGCTGCGGCGTGGTTGGTCTTGGCTGGAGGACGTCACTGGTCACCCTTGTGGGTTGGGCTGGGCCTGGCAGGTCGGCTTGAGTTCATCCGGGCGGTGTTGGTGTGCCGAGGCGGCCTGTGGCAGAGATGAATGCCTTTTCTGACTTACTTGCCCTCTGCCATGCACACCGCAGTCATTCAGTCATTTACAGTGCTATTCTCTTTAGTAAATCTTTCAATAGGTTATTTTTATAGGTTAATGCAACACAGGAGGAATGCACCTTGTGAGGGGTCTGGAGGTAATATATCGAGGCCTGGATACTCGTGATCTGTTGACCGGGACCATAGGTCGAGGGGCTAAGCTTCGGGGACTGGGGCGGGTGGTACAGGTCTTTCTGTCTTGTTAGAAGTGGTTATGGATGTTTTCGCTGTGTGTTGTCAGAGTGTTGGGTGTCCTGATTGCACAGGGCCATAAGTCTGAGACAGTCCGGTGGGTTGTGGGGTTTACGGGGGGGCGCTTGAGTTTACTCAAAGGTTTACTGCTGTGCTGTAAATAATGCAGGTGGCTGGCCGCGGCCTTGGGTGCTGCAGTGGGGCTACAAGTCTTTGAAGCGGCTCCAGTCGGGTCGGGGGAGGCGTGATAACGCAGAGCGGGGCTCTGTTCTCATGTCTTGGCAGCCTTCTGAGGGAGGGAGGGGGATACATCGAGACCTTGTACGCTTTCACAAAGGTATCTCCCTCGTGTGTTGCCGAATATAGGTAAAGACATCGCAAACATTTGAATACTTTCTATAATACTTATTTAAAATCACTTCAAAACATGCATTTAACCTTTGCTGGATGCGTCTTGATTATACCCAGTCCGAGCACCATATTTGTACATTATGTTCTAGCAGCTACAGTGTTTTAGTTACATGTATATACACTCGCAGTAAATGAGGTAGCGGTTAGATCAGTGGAGTACATAGAAAACGACCCGCCACTGTACGTGACGGTGGTGGCATATGAGGGGCTCAGACATTCACACATGATAAGTGCACTCTCGCGCATTCTTTACATGAGTTCATAGTATAGTTGCATCCGCTTTCTCGTGTACTCTAGCAGCATTAGCTTTAGTTATGGCGCGAAACCATGTGAGGTAGGCTGCCCAGTGATACACACAACGAACAGATCCCTGGAGCGTTCCTTTATCATTAGCATCCACCTGCAATGGTGTGAGCTCGCCATAGCTTATATCATGGGAGCATGCTCTCTCATTTTAATACATTCTACAGGAGTTTGTATTTAGTGGAAGAAAGCATACTTCGCAAGAGGTCAAAACATTAATATATACATATATATAAAGACTGTCTGCCATCAGATGACCATTTTACCGTTCTTCTCATTGTTCAGGCCTGCTGGCCGGGTCATGCTGATAGTGATGGTACACTGCGGGAGGTGAACTGTTACAATGTTAGCGTATTGCGCTAGCTCATGTCCGTCTTGTTCGTGGGAACGTGCTCGCAGCGGATCTGCCAGGGTGCTGCAGCAACAGGGATGTTCTCCAAGGGTGGGGGCCGCGCTACAGTGCGCTGAGCTCTCACCATCTTTACCGGGCAAAGAATGGTTTCTGGGCCTAGCTAAATTTGTGTTGTGATCAATACATGTGGGCATTCGATACGTGTGGGCAATGTCTCCAGTGGGTGAGCCCTCCACCACCTGGGCCCGGGTGGCATGAGGGAACGCCCAATGGACCATAGCCCTCACCTGGGAAAGAAACGCAGGCGAGAGGGGTCTCCTGGACCAGTCCTCCCCTACAACGGTCAGCAGACACAGTAAAAGCCTATGTCAAAATCAGAAGATCAACCAGTCGACCATCCCCACACTCATCATTAATAGAAGAAATAATAATCGCCATCCCAACAGAGTGCCAATTATGCCTCAAACTTTTAGAAGAATCAGGTGTTGAACGTGCAGGCTGAAACTTAATAGAGAAGGGTGGTCCTACCAAGTAACCTCAATGACACAAAGAACACTAGTGAATGACTAAAAAGAGAAAGTAAGATCCAAAGTATTATCCAACAGCGAGTGGTTCATGAACAAGCTATATGAGACCAAGATCATTCAAAGCCTCAATGAAATGAGTAGTAGCTAGATAAGGGGGGGATTAAATGTAAGATTAAAATCACCAATTACTATTAGGTTAGCCGATCTAATTTGAAGATCCGCTACCGCTAAATCCGCTAGATCCGCTAAAAAGGAATCACGAAAAGATGAATCAGGATGAGGAGGGCGGTAAACAATCAAATTATGCACTGCCACAGAGGTTGAAAGAGTCCAGTGGACTAGGAGAGCTTCAATTTTAATGGAATGTGTAACAGGAAGCGAAAGCAATGTAAATAGAGATTTATAGATGTGTGCAATCCCTCCACCAGGGTAAGTAGAAATTCGATCTAAGCGGACAATATTAAAATTATCTGGCAGCATTTGCACCACCTCAAGGCCAGACGTGTCCCTAACCCAGGTTTCGGTTTCGACACATTAAATCAGGTTCATCATCGGTAAGCATATCACGACAAAACATAGAATGGGCAATAATGAGGAAACATGTATAAGCATCACTATCCATCGTGGGAATGGGAGGGCTTCAACATCTATGCCGGACAGAGCCAGTGGGGAAAGAGGTAGCAATATGCACCAGCTGCGATAACATTTTTCAAGATAAAATATTATCATCCAAATAAATTCATAACGTAGGAGCGACAGCCGTCCAGGGCTTGTCCTGTGCACAGACTTGAACAGACAAGCTTAACTTTGGTGTGACTTTGGCATGTGAGACACATGCCTGCTGCTTCCGTCCGCTGTGCTTCCGGGCCCTCAACATGTCTAGTAAAACACATAGTATCACCGGAGCCAATCCACTTCCTCGTGTCGAAGGACAACAAGGAAAGACTGCGCAAGGAGTGTGTGCGGGAAAGAAACAAAAGTAATGTGTCTATCGGGTATGAGCCCCGGAGCGCTAAGCAAGGCAAGGTACCCTTCCCACATGAAAATGGCTTACAAGGAAATAAGACAAATGAAAGGAATTAAAATAAATAAATAATCAATGAAAATCCAAACCAGTAAAAACGAATGCAAAAAAGGTGACCAGTCAGCTGCCGTGGGCCAGGTAAACCCAGAACCTAAAAGGAACCATCATAAACAAGAAAAAAGTAAACAGTATAGTGCTAACTCTAACGCAAATTCCCTCTGACAAGTTCCACAGGTGCATTTCAAAATCAATTATTGTTACACTTTTTAGTTACTTACAATGGTCGACTTTCTCTTTATAAATAATACCTGTTTTTTCAATTATAAAAAAGTTCTCCTCTGTCAATATATTTACCTTTTCTTTGGTGTTTGAATCACTTGTTGAAATTCAACTATCATACAAGGGAACTTATCAAGATGTAATCTTTGTTAGAAAATAAGTTAACATTACCTTGTCTAACTAGTATCCCATGTTTATTTCATGTATTGTTATGTTCAACTAAAGCGGTTGAGATGGGAGAAACTCTTTATCCACAGGTATACAAATAATACTGAGAGCCATCATTTATCATCCATTACAATAGTGTACTTGTAATTGTATTTATGTTTCTTGTCATTATACATTTTCGTGGACAGTGCAACTGATTATTGGCAAAGTACCTGCTGGAAATGTACTTTATTCTTATGCTCTGTTGGTCAGTGGTTCAACGTTTAGTAGGATATCAAGTTTCTGTAAATTTGTAGGACTTGAGTTCCTTGCTAAAACTGCATGCTACAAGTATCAGAGACAGTTCTTGTTCCTGGCTATTAGTCCTGCAATCTCTAACAGATATCCATAGACAATGCTCTCACAGACAAAAGGGTCAGGCTTTGTCGGTGATGGACAGTGAGACAGTCCTGGATTTTCGGCCAAGTACTGCACTTAGCACTTCCAGAATATGGATACACAAAAAATAGACAGTTCTGTCATGATGCAGATGTCAGAATGTACATCCTCAGTTGCCATGGAGAAATATGGTTTCCTTAAATCCAGTGAACCTTTGCAAGCAAGGAGATTGCAAATAGAATTGATAGCCACTAACAGGCACGTTGGAATAGCAAAGGCCATACGAGAGCAGTTCCCGCACATTAAGCATCGATTTGATATATGGCATGTCCCAAAATCAATATCCCAAAAAATCACAACTGTTGGTAAAACAAGCATTGGCAATGCCAACAGTTTGGGCCTTTTTGTAGGCATGGGAAAGGCATTTTCCAGGAACTGTCGTAGTGGTATTAACTCCCCATCGATAGTAGCAGCTGCAACATGGTGCGAGTACCTGGGACTATAGTAACCGTATCTAGCAAATGCAGACATATACACAAGTCAGAAAATGTTGGCTTTGCCAATGCTTGTTTTTAACAGGACCTCAATGAAGGACAGAATAATGCTTATACATCAAATGACCATAGGCAGACCTAGACAAGACATTTTTATTACATCAGTAGCGCATTTACAGCTCAAATTAAGTGATTAACTCTCAGAAGATTGCTTTGAAAATACAAAAACATTGGCAGGCACTACGAGTGCAATGTTTTATTATAAGGCTTAATTAAAACAAACTCAAAGATATCCCAGGAGTGGATGTGTTTTATGCAGGAAGTGGGTGGGAATGGCCATTGGGATTAGCATGGCAGTCAATGGGTGGGTCAATAAGAAAACAACACTGACAACCTTTGTGTCCCATCCCATATGCCATTGCTCCTCAACTGTACTTTGATGCAATAGTTCAGCTTATAGATGGTTCTTTCCAAAACTAAAACTAAATGTTCACATCACATTGCCTGTATGAAGTCTAGGACAGCTGCCCCTTCTACCCACCCCCAACCCTCATCATTGTGACAGGCCTAGGCCTGAAAGCATTTTCTTAATAAAATTGTAACCAAATCTACAGTTTCCAGAATACATCAGTTGACTGAAAACCTGGGGTTCGGAAAGAAGGGCAAACAGGCACTGTATATCGATGGCTTATTCGCGAGGAGACAGGATTGGTTTTTGAAGCATGGGGTGGCATTGTTGCTAACACTGCAGTCGGAGTTGCTGACTCCCAAGTCAAAAGACGGAATTAAGGCGTTCAAATAGATGCCAAGCAGTGCCCCCCCCCGAAAGCAAAAGCACAGACCCTGTATTTTATAAAAACCCCACTGCTTTGAATTGTTGAAGTGTAAGGCCATCTGTGCTAGTAGGTAGCTATCATTTATTAATAAAACACTCAGGAAATCCATGTTAGCGCACATGCAAAAGTAAGGGGTAGGGCACTGTATTAGCTGCTCGAAAAGGACACAGTTTCAAAAGCAAACAAAGCACCCACACGCACATCTTGGGAGATGATAGCTGTAAGGATCTCACACATATTTTGGTTGCTAACTGTTGTGTGTTGGTCTAGTGTTTAACCTTACGTGAGCGTCATGACTGTGTCATGACGCTCCTCTAATGGAAAGGGCTCTTCTGGCACGCGGATGGCAGTGCAGCAGAGCCCCAGGAAGCGGCAACTCGTGTCTGTGTCGAATTACTGCCTGTGGGCCTTGCCACGTGTTCGTGGCCTAGGCGGCCTGCCTTGGCCTGGGTGCCCCCACACCACAGTGGACCTGAGCTGGGTGCCCCAGCCAGACCTACTGGAGCCGGTGATCCGGCATGTGCAGGGTGATCCCTGCACCGTACACGCTGCGTGCCCGCAGCGCCTTTGTCCTGTGTCGGGTGCCCCGACACCATATGTGGCCCGCCCCGGTGACCGGAGGTGGGTCACCACATTGGCGACGAGGAGTCCAGGGGGCCCCACTCACTCGGATGTGAGTGGTCCTCCGGGGCCCTTCTGGATGAAACCATGTGCCTGGAGGTCATGTGGAGGTGCGCGCCCGCCCCTAAACAAAGGAAAGGGGTGGGGCCAGCCCTCCGGTGCAGTGCGCCGTCAGCTGCTAGAGTGGAGGAGGCGCAGTCTGCACCGTACGCCCAGGGACCCCGTGCAGGTCTAAGGCACGGGTCGCCTGGCGCGGACAGCACAGCGGCCGCGTTGAAGGTGAGAGACCTCCCTGGCCCTGGATAGTGGAAGTGGGTCGGGGCCTTGCCTTCCGTTGCAGCCACGTGTGAGGGTCGGCATCTCCCACACCCGGCTGCGGCGGTGAATGGCCGTGCCGCCCTGCCCCCATCACGCCTGGGGCAAAAGAAATAGGGGCGTGGCCCCAGCAGGCCCGGCAAATGGGCCGAGAACGAAAAGGGGCATGGCCCCAGTCGGCAAACTAAAGGAAGGAGGCGGTGCCATCTCCCTGCATCACCCGCGGGGGCAGAAAGAAAGATTCCTATGACCGGGCCGCGGCAGTGATCTTCTCTGCTTAGTAAATCTCTGTCTGAAGGACACCCAAAGAAGAAAAAGGGAGGTTGGCAAACTACCCTGTGTTCTGCCTTTGGCTCAGGCCCAAGGGGTAGCGGCTCCATCCGGAGTGCTTGTGCACCCCTGGGAAGCAGGAGTGGGGTGACATGCTGGGGTCAGTTACCAGTGGGTGCGAAGGGGGTGGCCTCCAGGGGTAAGAACTTGTAAGCCCACACCAGTGAATATTTCAACAGAGGCACCTTTTTCTGGCACCCCGATCATCAACGACAGCTCCAGAAAGTTAGCAACTGCCCCGGGAGCATTTGGGCATCGTCAAAAGACCTCCCTATGAGGGGCAGGCCACCTGTAGCCCAGGGACTGTGAGCACCTTCCCCATCACGCAACAGCAGGGGCATCAACAGGGATAGTGCCCAGCAATCACCATGACGGAAGAAAATAATGAGGGGATATGTTGGGGACCGCTCGCACCACTGCACCACTTCGATGTGATGGGCTCGCCTGCCAGTTTGGGACCCCGGTGGGCAGCCTGGGTAGAAAACCTAGAGCTATACTTCGAGGCGATGGAGATCAAAGATGCAGCAAAACGCCCATCACTCCTCTACACCGCCAGACTGGCCGTTCAGAGGCTATTCAAGACTCTCAGGCCCAGAGATCAGTCATACGGTGCAGCCATCACAGCCCTGAACGAGTACTTCCGACCCATGGTCAATAAGGACTATGAACGGTTCAGGATGAGGTGTGCGAGGCAGGAGGAATGGGGAGAGCCTTGATGCGCTCCATGGGAAGCTGCGTGGTATTGCACTGTCCTGCGACCTGGGAAACTTCGAGGGGGAAGAGATCAGAGCACAGATCATCTACGGCTGCAGTTCCTCTAAGCTACGCAACCAAGTCCTGAGGGACCCAACGCTTACCCTCGATCGAATACTAGACCTCGGCCGGGCCCAGGAACTGGCGGAGGTGCGGGCCTCAGTCAGGGACTCATCCAGACACCACCTCAAGTTGGAGGCACCCATGCAACGAGTGAAGCTCAAGGAGGTGGCAGCTGTCGGCAAGTGGCAAGGAGGGAAACCGATGAGGAGGGGAGACTGGCCAAGGAGAGACCCCAATGCCACAATGTGTCATCAGTGCGGGTGGGATCTTCCACACTTGCAGGTTTGCCCGGCAAAAGGACACGTCTGTGGAAGTTGCGGGAAAGTAGATCACTTCGCACGGGTGTGCCTCGGACATCGGGGGGAAACAAGTTTAAGGGGAGAAAGAATCCCAGAGTGGTGGCGGTCCAGGTGGCGGAGGGTCCCCAAGGAGTACACTACGATGTGGGAGAGGAGGAAGATGCAGAAAATGTATTCTTCCTGTCCTGCAGTGGCGCCAGTGGCCAGTTTGATCCCGGAATCTTTTGAGCTCAGGCAGCCCGCCGTTGGGCCCTGTTGTTTGCGGACTGGAACACACCTGTTTGTGTGCAGTGCTAAACGTTTAAGATTTTAGTAGCTAGTAAGGGGTGCTCGGACTGGAATGCACCCAGATGTTTGCTGTGATGATGTAGGGGAACCAGGGTTGCGCGGACTAGAATGCACCACGTGCCACTCAGCATAGAGTTTCTTTTTGTAGTGGGGTTTGGGTTTTGTTTGTTTATAATATAGGAGGGATGTTGTGTGTTGGTCTGGTGTTTAACCTTACGTGAGCATCATGACTGTGTCATGACGCTCCTCTAATAAAAAGGGCTCTTCTGGCACACGGACGGCAGTGCAGCAGAGCCCCAGGAAGCGGCAACTCGTGTCTGTGTCGAATTACTGCCTGTGGGCCTTACCATGTGTTCGTGGCCTAGGCGGCCCACCTTGGCCTGGGTGCCCCCACGCCATGGTGGACCTAAGCTGGGTGCCCCCAGCTAGACCTACTAGAGCCAGTGATCCGGCATGTGCAGGGTGATCCCTGAGGCGCGTCACCACACTAACCCTCAATACCACACACCTGTCGAGGAAAGCATATGTGTCTATCCTTAATAACCAGCACAGTGGTTCCACTCATAAAAGTCTTCGCAACATGGCAGTCTGTATTTTTCACATATTAAAGCAAGAGCGCTCATGTTGTCACAAGTCACAAAGCCTTTTTGGCATTGTGGAATGTGTAAAGCCTTTCTTTGTAAAACCAATACCACAACACAAAGCAAAACCGGGGCTCGGTAGTGTTTCCTCGCCTGACCTGGGACATTTTCAGAGCTTGGCACTGTAAAGGGGAACAGATGTAATCTGTTTCTTTTACACGGCAAGGGGGCCCCTTCTTTGTACCCAGGGTTTGTTGGCCATGGATACTACACTGTGCGACATCACCCACGCAAGTGTTTTCTTCGTTGTAAATGTAAAATATTTTCTTTTAGTAAAGGGTGTGTGTACGCTTTTACCCCTGGCAACTCGAGCCTCGTGTGGCTTGAATTCCCACACCAGCTCCAATTGCTTTAAAAGCATAGGGACTGGGTGTAAACATTTGCTCGAGGTGTCATCTTCTGTACTTTCTTTTGAAGAGAAAATAAACAATGTAAAATTCTAGATTAATGCACCTTCCTCAGGGTGATTCAGCATAACACCGGTTTATGACCTATGCAACAATGTGCCCTGCAGAACCGTGGCACCACGGCTTCATACGGTATTCAAATGCGTGCCATTTCATGTTTTTTTTTATTCACAGTAAAAGGATGAACATGCATTTCCTGCTGATGACAACCCCAAAAACAAGACGTGCAGTCAAGTTACAAATTAGCATTTAATGTGAGCCATGACTGAGATATCATGGCACAGCTGGTGTGCATGTAGGCTAACTTTTTCAGGGGG
The DNA here is from genome assembly GCF_040938575.1 of Ambystoma mexicanum. NCBI lineage: Eukaryota > Metazoa > Chordata > Amphibia > Caudata > Ambystomatidae > Ambystoma > Ambystoma mexicanum. The sequence goes on along the minus strand of NC_090923.1, from coordinate 738,492,419 downwards.
GTGACACTTAAAATGTTGGGAGGTGCTGCCAGTGCTTGCTAGCTGCCTCTCGTCCACTGTTTACATTTCAGGGTTGCGCCACGCCTGCCTCATGTCCTTGTGCTGCCTTCAAACAGCCCCCGGATCCTCTTGCGTCCTCAGCAGATTCCCGCGGGTCAGGACTCCATGGAGCAGCAGAACTACGTTTTCACATACAGGCACCAAGTGGGCATGCATGGCAATACAAAACCAGGCAGCCTGCGCCTTACATCAGCACATCACCATTCTGCAATATCAACAAATCAAAAGCCTTTATTAAAGCGAGCTCGCAATCTCAAAGTGTTCCCATGAGGAGGAGTTTTGAGCAGGTACAGGCAGGAATGGGTGGGAATGACCATAGAGATTAGCATGGCTATGGGCAGGCAATGGGTGGGCTCATAACCAAACAACACCTATACACTTATACACTGTGTGTCCCTCCTCGAATTTCATTCCTCTGTGTCCCTTGTCATACGACATTCATCCCTATCTATACTTGATTCAGTACTCAAATGCAATAGTTTAGGCTTTATAGGTGTCACAAGCATCACTTAATAGCCCAAACTAAAAAGGGGGTTGGAAGACATTTTAAAATGGTCACAGTCCATCAGCAACCATCTTTGGTGGTGTGCAAAGACTTGTGAGGGTACAGTCCACATTCCAGTTGAAAAGTGGCATTCAATGCTCCATCATAGTTCCAACATAGACTCATGGGAGGATAACGAGCATTTTTTCGAATGTACACATGGACCTTTGAGTGAAGAGCACAAACTTAAGAAAAAGTAGTTGGATCAAGGCTTCCCTCCTTACATAGACCTACAAAAGATTGTGTGCGACAAAACGCTTACCACCGATTTGAAGCAGCCTAGCAGAATGTTGCAAAAACTGGTGACTTGCAGGTTTTCCATAATATGTGTCTAAAGTACAGGCCTTAAAAGTTGCATTTCAGCGTAGACGGTATGGAGGCTAATACAAGACTGGCTGTCCTTGCTCACAATGAGAATATTGGTACGGAACAAGCAAGGACAGGAGGTGCTTTTGGCATGCTTAGTTGCACCATGGCCTTTACAAAAAGAAAAAAGCAATGGGTGGCAAGCCAATATTATAGCCAATGGAATTTGACTTTAGGAAGAGATCTGACTTTGACTGCTGGCCATGCAAATGCACAGACTGACAACAGATTATGTTTCCAGGGGTCAGCCGAGGCCACAGAACATCGCTAATTTGGTTTGTCCTCCAAAAGTTGAAACTGTTGGAAAGTTGACTTCAAGATTCAAATGGTGTGGTCTTTAAATAGTCTTCCTGTACAAATGTAATTTTTTTCCCTCAAAAACTGTAATCATATAAAATGTAAATTTAAAAAAAGTTCAACAGTACTTATTTTGTCAAATGTCTTTTTCAAATTTCCATGAAATAAATGTGAGTCTATTTTGTATAATAAATGTGAGTCTATTTGTTTTAGTAAATGTCTATTTTTATGAAATGTTATAATATTTTTTGTCTTAAATCTTATTTATTAAGCTTATACAAATAAATGAAAATGGAAAACATTTTGTGGCTGTATTATTTATGTTAAATCAATACAAAGTATATTTATCACTAAAATGCTAAATTAATTTGTGTGTTTTTTTATTGTAATTCTTTATTTTCTGAAGTGGACAATGAGAAAAAGCACATGCATAACAAGGACATCGCTGCCATATTAGAATCATAAGAGTCACACAGGTGAATGATGTGACTTTAGATAGTTTTTTTGGTTTTCATAATGCATGTCTAAATAACCGAAGAAGATGTGTTTCCCGCATTGAAATATATATACATAAATATGTAAATCCTATACCACAGGGTGCAAAAGGTCAAGTTGTAGGCCAATGGCCACACGCAAAAGTCACTCACCCCATTTGTTAAAGTATTGTGATGGAGAGACGTGTCGCGAGCCATGTGCGCCAAAACTTCCGCAATAGTGTGCAAGTTGGCAACAACCTTGGCAAATACATATCACATTAAAGGGATTACCAAAACATTTTGGCTGTGTGTTCTATAATATCAATTGATTGCTCCTTCTTTTGTGATGCTGTTTTCAGCAAAAGTTTGTAATTAAAGTATGTGCAAAGAAATAAATTGAAGATTTTCTTACATTTCTGTGTTTCATTATGTGCACTGGCTATATGGGTTTGCAAGGCTGGCTGCATTGTTCTGTCATTGTTAGGGAGTTGATGTTAACTGCACCTTTCTGTCTTTAAATGCTCTTTCTGGGAGCCATTCTTTGTATATGTTATCAATGTGTGCATTATTCTATAACTCTGAATCTTTGTTGTGCTTTTATATCAGAGCAGGTTTATCATCCTATTCCGTCTTTATGCAATTTAGCTAGCTAGCTTACTTGCAACTCTTGTACTGCTATATTCTCCCAAAATATGATTTTGCTGTGCTGCATGTGTGACCATAAGCAGCACACGCGCTGGACTTATCACCAGGGTAAAGAGGCCCTGCACCCCACTGCAACAAAAAGTATGCTGAACGACAAAGTGTAGTGCAGGTATTCTCATTGGGCATATCAGTCAGGCATACATGCCACTCTCAAGACTGCTCTGAATTTAACCTTTTCTGGAAATCACTCATACCGATCATCTCGAAGGAAGCTATTGAAGTGAACATGCATAACATTTTAAATTGTGTGTGCATGTTCAGTCACAGACCCTCCTCCCCTTTTTACAACCGGGACATGCAATTTGTTAACTGAAATGTTTGGGAAGATTCGGGAGTGGCAGATAGTGTTGCGTGGCAAACAGCTAATGCACAAGTTTGGCCTATCTCACCCCCTCTAACTCCACCCTAAAAATAGCAACTCACACAATGATCCTATAAGCGAAGTAATGGCAATTTCTGGGCTGTGTGGCGGGCATATAGTAACTGTGCATGCTTATGGACTTTTACTGTGAGAAAACCTTCTGTCTTCAACAGTTGACTCCATGATGAGCTTTGGTAGTAAGTCAAAAATGCTCTGAGTAAATTAATTGTAAGGTAGCATTTCAGTTAATTTAAAATGGGGACAAAATTGGGTATGCATTGATAAAATCGTCGGGAAAATGTTGCCTGTGCAAAAAAAATTGCAACAAAAATGCTGTGGTTTGACCCGGTAAAGGTGTACCCCATTATACCATTTAAGAGGAGTGGGGATTGCGGGGTGTACCGCGCTTCCCTTAAATGGTATAATGAGTCGTGGTTGCGGGGGTGTCCCCTTCATCCTTTACATGGATTGCAGCGGCAAAACCACAGCCCTTTTGCAGCAATATTTTGGGTCCACGGCCATTTTTGCAGCGATTTGAACACATGGAACCCAAAATTGCAACCAGGATGAGCACAATAGAGGGACAGCAACTCTGCAAGTCCTGGGTTGGTGGTGCTATTGTTAAATTGTGCCAGTTTGGAAATCAACGTGCAAAGTAGGCCCAACATGAGAAAACTCAATTACTAATATGTTGGCATGATCATTACAAATTGTTGCAATTTCAAGCACTGTCAGATAGGTCTATTAAAATCAAAATGTATCATGATAATTCAGTGATCACCAGATGGAGTGCCGCTCTGATGTTTTACGATATTTTAATCTCTACTATTCAAGTTAAGCTAGACCGAAAAGAAGCATAGATGGATAGGACACAAAAATTGCCACCACCCGAAGCAAAAGCGCACGTGCACATTCCTAAGGAATGCAGGTACTCTCTCAGTCAAAGAGGACTGGTCAGATCGCAAAAAGGCAAAATGGCTCCAGTGGCAGCTTCATGCGCATGAACAGAAAGTAGGCACCTTACAATGTACATAAAACATCCAGCTCAAATGTGATGATATTTAGCAGCTGTAGTGGCTCTCTGACTTATCTCTGAAACTTTTGCTTGGCAAACAGAAATATAACTTAAAAACTAGACCCTTCGTGGGGCACACGCATAAACCTCATGATAATGTGCAGAGGATGTGTCAGGACATGCCAAGTGCAAACTATAGGACATGCATTGTGTGTTCTTGAATGCCTACACATGGTGCATAAATTAAGGGACCAACAAGGCCTGTATTATGTGACCTTTGCCCAGCACAGTGCAATTGTACTCTAAGGTAAAAATGCAGTTTCCATTTTTTTTATTGCATCAGTGAATTTTTGCACTGGTGACATGTTAGCCCTGGTGCAATCTCCAGTTAAAATTGAGCTATGCTGCTGTAAGCAAGGTGTCTTTAAAATGAGCTCAGGAAAAGAAAGTCTTAAAATTCCCGATAATGTGTGTGTGTGCATGTGGGAAGACCCACAACAAAGATGTGCGGTAAACACACCAACATATTATTCTGAACGCATTCGTGTACAGTCTTGCAAAATGTATTTTAAAACTCTCAGAAATACACTTTTCGTGTGTTTTGTAGATATTGTAGTATGCTTTCTACCTGTGCTATCAGTCTGATGTTTCAGAATATCCCATTCAGGGTGTTAATTTCCAGCTGCTGGCACAGCTGCAAGTGTTCACAACCTTTGCCGCAACTCACATATGCTTCCCATTTTGTTATATAAATAATGACAGTTTGGAAATATAATCACATTGCAATCTTATTTAAAACAGCAGTAATTGTATCAATCCGACATGCAGTGCACCAATCAGTTAGTACTGTTCCTGTTTACTTAGCGTTCCGACCCTTCTGAGTGCATAGACAGCCCTTCCGCTGCCCTGTATATATTTATAGAAAATGACACATAAACATGCTATGCGTTATTCTGGATTAATTGTGCATTTATAAAGTGTCTGAGTGGGCACAACGATTCTTCTTTGGTGTTCTGGGCATGTTTAAATAACACATGGCACCACACGCGTAAGGGTAAATGAGGTGTAATAAAACAGACTTTCACCTTGGCAGTGTTTTCTTTGTTCTTGCTTGGGAGGCAGGCATCAGAAAGTGTGCCGTCAAAATGAGGAGCCCACAACCCATACATTTGATGGGAGTCCCTTGCTCCTTGAAAGATGCCCCTTTTTCAACAGCCTTTATACCAGATCATAAAACAGCCTGGACTTTCTCCCGACCCCTGCACGTGGCCCCAAGTAATCCCGAACATCACATTGTACAAGCTACGTATATTATTACCTGTCCCTATGCCAGGGATAATTCTTGCTTGAATCATATTGACCAGTTTTGCCATATAAGGTGAGTGGAGACTCCTGTGGATCCTCCACTAGAACCCTACCTAGAGTCTCCTCCCAGGTGGCCAGGAGAGGGCAGACACTTCCTGATCAGAATCGTAGGGGTGGTGTGCCGCGGGAGGGTCACCTGGGTGGAGACCAGACCGAAGGAAGTGGGGAGATTGCGCAGGGTGAAACACAGTATTTTTCCTTTGAGAGGAGTACTGTTGATTCAGACATAGAGGAAGAATTGTCCTATTGCCATTTTAATACATCGCAATCCTCTATTAGGAAGGAAAAGGTAAAACCTGAAGGAGTGATATATATGATATAATAAGGCATTTGTAACGCGCCTATACACAAGTGTTTCAAGGCGCGACGAGGCAGGGGGGGAACAAGGGGAGACAGACAACGATCTTACTAGGCCAGGTGTCATTCAGATCGCGCAAGTGCAAGGGTAGAGGGGAAGGGAAAAGTGCATGGGGGAAAGGGAGAGGGGAAAGTGCAGTACAGGGTTATTAGCATACAGCATACAGGATAAATAACAAGGGCCAGCTGGTGGTAAGTGAAGACAAGTGCTGGGAAGGGGGGCTGTATGGATACAGACACAGTCCCGTAGTGCAGGGGTTGCCGTGGAGGCAGTGCAGGGGAGAGTGGCTGGGCCAAGAACGGTGAATGGCCCAGTTGCAGATTCAGTGCAGTTTCAGTAGTATTAGCAGGGGAGAGGGGGAGAGAAAGCGGAGGCAAAGAGGAAGGTTTTGAGGTGCTTCCGGAACCGGAGGTGGTTCTCCTCAAGTTTCAGGGAGGCAGGAAGGCTGTTCCAGAGGGAGGCCCCTGCAGTGGAAAGAGATCTGCTCTGATGAGCGAAGAGCTTGAGAAGGAAGATATTTAGGAAGAGAGAGTTGAAGGTATTTTGGCCCAAGGCCCCAGACGGCCTTGTGGACAATGCAGAGGGTTTTGAACTTGATCCTCGCAGTCACTGGGAGCCAGTGTAGTGATTTCAGTCCTGGAGAGATACGGTCCCTGGGCTTGAGGCCAAGGACAAGTCTTGCAGTCCTGTTCTGGATGAGTTGCAAAGGCAGGAGAGTAGAGGCGGGCAGATTTAGATAGAGGCTGTTACAGTAGTCCAGCTTAGAGAGAACCAGGGCTCTAGAGACAGTGAGCTTCTGGGGGAAGGAGAGGAAAGGAAGGATACCTCTGTGGAAGTCTAGCTGGTAGTGGGACTTCTTAGATACGTCAGATATGTGAGGAGAGAAGGAGAGTGTGGAGTCGAAGATGACCCCAAGGTTTTTTGCCTTGCAGGTAGGAGCAGGAAGAGGGCCCAGAGAGGCCGGCCAGAGAGCAGCAGGAAAGGAGGGAGTGGGAGTGCCGGTGAGTAAAATCTCAGTCTTACTGGCATTAAGGCAGAGGTCGTTGGCGACACACCATTCCTGGATAGCAGAAAGACAGTCAGAGATGAGGGAAGGAGAAGAGGAGGCTGAGGGTAGCCTGAAAATGAGCTGGGTATCATCCACATAGCACTGAAAGTAGGGGCAGAGAGCGGCGATGTGGTGGGCGAGAAGTGCCAGATACTGGTTGAACAGCCAGGGAGAGAGGTTAGATCCCTGGGGGACACCACAGGTAGAGAAGAAGATATCAGAGAGGAAAGACCCCAGTTGGACCTGGGAGGGTCGATTTGAGAGGAAAGAGGTCAGCCACGCCAGAGCCTGACCAGTGATACCGAGGTTATCACGGAGACGGTTGAGCAGGATGGTATGGTTGACAGTATCAAAGGCAGAAGAGAGATCAAGCAAAATGAGAACACATGGAATGTTAGAGTCAAGGTTCGAGAGCAGGTCCTCACGGATGTTCAGGAGAGCAGTTTCCATGCTTCTGGCAGCTCTGAAGCCAGACTGATGGTCATGAAGACTACCAACACATTCAGCATGGAGATTAAGCTGGGAGATGGCCAGTTTCTCCAGGAGCTTGCCCAGGAAGGGAGTGATAGAGATTGGGCGATAGTTAGCTGGGCAGGAAGGGTCGGAAGAGGGTTTCTTAACAAGGGTGTGCACAAGGGAGTGCTTGAGAGGGGATGGGAAGACTCCAGAGGCGAAGGAGTGATTGCAGAAGTCAGCAAGGGCAGGAGCCAAGGAGTCAATCTGGTCCTTGATAGTTTTGGAGGAACAGGGGTGGACCTGTTTTGATGAGACTTTCATAGATCGGACTTGTCTTGAAACCTCGTCAGCAGAAAAAAAGGGGAAAGGAACAGAAGGAGAGAGGAGGGGTGGCTGCAGAAGAGCCAGAGGAAGGGCAGGGAATAGAGGGGGGGAGGTTATAGGAGGAGAGTGAGGACAGGATGTCCTGAGTGTTTGAAATGAAGTGAGAGGCCAGTGCCGTGCAGAGGGCCTGGGAGGGGACAGGAGAGGTAGAGACTGCAGCAGAGTTGGCCAGCTCCAAAGTGAATTCACTTTGTGTTGAACCCTCGAAACCGGTTGTTTGTATCCCTGCGTTCCCATGTCCCCTACAATATCAAAAGCATTCCAACAGGAACAGTGAAAATGTGACCTTTTCTGCACCTTCTGTTCCCAAAAAGACTACATCTTATAATTATTCTCTTAATAATATCTGGAGAAGAACATTGTAAAGAATTTGCAATGTAAAGAATTGTAAAGAATTTGCAAAATCACATTTTACCAAAAGAAACTACAGATCCCAGAATGCCTCAGAGACTGTGAAGAAGAATGGGGCTGAAGAGGCATGCAGGATTCCAAAGCAGGCAGGCAAGCCAAATGACTCCAAACAAGGTCAGGTAATTAATCTAAAGGGCTTGTACCTGAAACTAATTAGCCCACCTGAGGGGCATAAAAGCTGCAGTAGGGAGGAGCAGTAGAAAGAAGCTGGGGCAGGAACTGGAAGGTCAGCAGTTGCAGAAGCAGAAGAAGCAGAGCACATATCCAGCAGTTCGGTAGGAGGTCTGACCACAAAAGGGACGCCGAAGTAGAGAGGAGGCAGATTTTACCTGCAGACTCTAAGTTGGTCCTGTGCTCACAGTCCCTATATAGCTGTGGCAGCACTGGAAGGGACTGGAAATCACAGGCATTCTTTCCAGGTGCGCCTTATTGCTGTGATTGCAGAGCTGAAGTTGAAGTTGTTGCAAAGGCTTGTGTGCAGAAGCAAGCCAAGGGAAACTGGAGTTTAGGAGACTCTCCCTTAACGAGGCCGGATCGGATTGGAGACACCCATGCACCCGTGAAAGCCAAGAGTGCCCGCCCAAGTATCAGGATGAGAAACCAAGCTGGGAAGCTGCAGGAGCCCGCAATCGTTGTAATTAGGAGTCGGAAAGAGAAGCTCTGTACTCCTGAACAGCAGAATTTCCTTGCCGGTAACTGTAACCAGCTTTAATTGTACTTGCTCTTTCATCTAGGTGAGGAAAAGTTAACAACATAAGTGGGAAGTCTTTTTGTAAAAGGGGAAAGCAACACGCACTTAAATAAGATGCTTGCGTACATTGAAAGCCTTTCTTTCCCTAACTCAGTATTACTTTCTTGCTGAGCGGTCGCGTGTCTCCAGTTAACATGGAGAATGCTACCGGTAACCTAATTGAGATAAAACAGACTCTCCTGACATGTTGCTATCAACATTTAAAAAGCCAGCGCATGAGACAATGTTTCCCAGTACCTTGGAGGCTGTGTGCTGACCGAAAGGTGAGATTGTGTCTCTCTTTGAAGTTGCAATTCGAGAGAGAGACAAAATCATGTGTGCCTTATTTTGTTTCTGGTAGAAAATATATATCATGCAACCCAATAAAGGCTGAAGCAGAACTCAAGAAGAGGTTGTAGCTGCAGCCAGAGCAAGTATTACCCAAGCCTACAGAGCAAACTCTATAAAAGTGGGACAAGAACAACCAAATCTGGAAGAGTGTCACAAAAGTTTTGGGGTAACCATTGAAGGAAGGGTGTATATGAAGCTGGGTACTTGTTAACACAAGTTGTTATTTTTAAATCTGCATGGCGAGGACTATATGAAGAAAGAAAAGTGGTCTAAAAGCTAACAGCAGATTTTATGGTAGCTGCAAGACAGGCAAAGAGGCTTCCCTTTCTTATGGTATAGAAAGAAGAGTGACTTGCCAGCCTGTAGAGGCTGTAGAGGCTGAAGAAGTCTTGTTAACTTGCCTATCTTTGAAGTTGCAGCAGCAAAGAAATTAGAGCCTGATTCACTGAAGCGTATTATAATTATTATAATGGCACAATCCCATAGGATAACGGTCTGTGAATATCAGAAGTTGCAGTAGGGATAACAGTGCTGTGGCCATCCTTATTCCTGTCAGAAGTATAAAGCTGCAACTAACTGTGGGGCAACAGAGTCTGTCCTCACGGTTCAAACCTTAAAGCATCCTGACAAACAGTGTAAATAAGACACCACAGAAGTTGAAAGCAGAGAAGTTGTTGCCAAAGTGGAAGTGGTACATTTGTCTTCAACTTTGTCTATATTTCCTGGAAAGGAAGTCATCCAGGAAACCCCATTGGTTCTATTATTTTCTTTGTGGAACTGTAAAAGTAGAATCTTTCCTTCAAACAAAGGAAATACTTTTGCCAGTGGATTTTATTTGTGTGAACCTTTGTTTCTTTGGAACTATTCAAGACTTTGGTTAAGACTTTTTGTTCTTTGGAAGAAATTGACTTTGGGACATTCCAGGGAAGCAGCTCAGAATCACTAGAAGTCATCCAAGACCCTGAGTGTCTTTTAACCTTTTATTTATGTTGTTTCATGTTGTTTTGAATGTTTATGTTGTTTAGTGTGAGGGTTAATTTTGTGAATGCTAGGAGGTTTTCCCATAGATACTAGACTAAGTAGGGAATCCCCTGGTAGAATAGGTTTAGTTAGGGTTTATTTTATAATTTTGTGCACAATAAAATGATTAATCATAAGAAATCTAAATTCAGTTGTGAGCCTCATATTAATGGCTCCTCACAGGTGCCATTCATGTTGCTGTGCTCTAATTACTTTTCAAGATGTTGGGCTTCATTCCGAGTAGGCCCGTACACGGTAAAAGTGCTGTTAACAACGTATAATGGCACCTTTACCAGACTGGCCAAGTACAAGTGTACCTGAGCTCTGTTTCCGGAATCACAGGAACCATTATCAGCGCCTCCCTTATTTCTAGCGCCATTGTATCCAGCGCCGAAAATACCAGATGGCCACTAATCCTGCGCCGGTAATAATGCCACAATGGCATGACCAGCACATCCCGAGCTTGTACTTGCCTGTATTACTGGCAAATATTTACCAGTAATACAGGCAACTGCTAGGCAGCGAAACCTTGAACTGGAAGTAGGTGGTAAATGCCTGTAAATGCATGCATGTGTGGGAAATGAGACCACACATGCACCCAATGCACTCAGGTACACCCAATTCAACATAGAGGAGTAGAAAAAGGCCACACTTTCCACAGACACACTTCCCAACACCACCATGCTGCCACTGAATGCAGTCAGCATCGTAATTCCAGATGCTCAAGGCCAACATAGAACTGCTGGGGCTGGAGCATCAAATAGGAGGCAGTGGAGAGGAGGAGAATGAGGAGGAATTTGAGGAGGGGGAATGTGAGTAGAAGACGCCATGCAAGGTGTGCGCTGTGAGACATACATGGTATCAAGAGAGACACAGACTCAAGGATGTTAATTTCAAAACCTTTATTTACCAAGGTTCCTGGGTTGGTGTAATGCCTAACTGGCCCTAACTCTAAAGGCACAGTTGCCTCAACTGATTTTTCTAAAGGCCATCAATGTCTAATAAAAGTATGTCTGTGTCTAAACCTATGCCTGCCCCACTACTTACAAAAATATGTGATAGGACGTTTTTAAAAAGGAAAAACAGTGGTTCAACAGAATATAGGAAACTAAGATTGGTTTCAGGTGGTCTTCTCACCAGTTGTAGTTTGCTCAGTATTACAAAAAATGAGCTGAATCAAAAGGGGCTGTTTGTAAGAGCTTCTCCATAGAACCCTTGCAATGTTCTCAAATACTTTCAGTGTTGTTGGTTCCTCATGGTTCCCTTCCCCAAAACACCACAAAAGAAATATAACAGTTCCTTTTGAAACTTCTCAGGGTTCCCTTCCCCAAGCATCAGTTCTTTCAACACCACAAAAAATAAGACTCCAACTTTGCTTAAGCCTTTTAGGGTTCCCTTCCCCAACCTCAGGCCCCTTTGTAGTTTGCAACACAAATTCAGTTTTGTCAGGATGAAATGTGCTTCTCCTTCAATAACATGAAATAATAGGGATTCCACTTTGTTAGGCCTCTCAGGGTTCCCTTCCCCAAGCATAGGCCCCGCTTTGTTTCAAGCATAAGTTCAGCTTGTCAGGATGTGCCTTTTCCTTTATATATAGTTCTTTCAAACACACTTTACTTGTGGGGTACAATCAGAGACTTTCGAAACCACCTGGTTCTTTGCTCCTCCTAGGCATGACCACTCTGATCTGTAACCCCTCTCTTTATTCCTTGCTCCTCTGTCTAAACCTGTCACCTTCAGGGGCTCCCTGCACCCCTTCTTGTTCTTCTTTACTTCTTCCTTGTACACACTTGCACCTTCCCTTATCTGTCTTCATATTGTGCCTCTTACGCACCTTACATACTTTCTTTCCCTTTAACGCGCACCCTTGCACTGGTCCGTTTCTTTCTCGTGCTGCCTGCTTACTTGATACACTGTCCTCTGTTTGCCGTGCATGCTTTGCACTCTGTAACAGTCCTTCTTTCACTTTGCTTTTATTCTGCGCCGCTAGTGCAACTTCCTCCTTTTCTGTTTCTGTTATTCTTATTATTTCTTACGCTTTTCTGTCCTTTGTACACTTTATCTCATTTTCCGTTCCATGCCACTTTAAACAGTGTCTTTCTCCCGTTCCGCTTCAGTCAAACACACCCTCCCGAGTTTCTCACTTTCACTCACCAGGGCAGCACTGTGTAAACAAGCAGCTCCTCTGGATACACAAGGTTGAGGCCGGGTCTCACCACCTGCCCCTCAGACACTCTTGGGACCGGCACACATTCCAAACGAACAAGCATTGTTCCGAACGCCACCAGCAGGAGACAGGCTGCCTTACTCCAGCTCCTTGGAGGCACGTCTCCCTAGACACACTGCAGCCCCTCACAAACATGGGGCCAGTGTCTTGGCACACCTGTCTCCTCCTTTCTTCAACTCCTGCTGCTCTCTGCTCCATGGCTTCTCCGGTTCAGACAGCATCCCCAGCTCACTCTCCTCCTTTTGAAAAACCACACCTTTTATAGTTGAAAAAACAGTCAAGTGGAGTCAGGTCTGAGTGGTGATTATTAAATGCCTGTCCGTGTTTAACTCTATCAGTGGCACAACGTGAGTTCTTTCTATGGCAGGTTTCCCTTACTTTCCCCATGTTGTTTCTATGGGCAATCATCACTGATCTTAGTTGCCTCTTCCTCGTCTCATTATTGGAACTGGGGGGTGGGCGATGGAGTGAGATTGCAAATACCCCATGAATGCTGAGGGAGAGTGGGTTGGGGTATTATTGGGAAGGGAGGAATACCACGTCTCGCCCTTGGGTATCCTCCTCCCAATCCCTCATGACCCTCCACTCAGGTGATCCTCCCTCGCTTGTTCAACCCCAGGGCCGGGATCAAAAAGAGATGGCCCTTTCCTGGCCACCTGAATGGAAGATCCTGAGGGAGTAGGTCGAATAATACTGCCAGGTTTCTCACAGCGCCCATACCGCATGTAAGGGCCACACCATGGACCCTCACTGACATGAAAATCTACACCCTGTACTGCCTCAACAGGGAGAGCATATGTCCTCAACCTGATTCAGGAAGAAATTGGGAGCAGGATTGGCATCAGTACAGACATATCACTGCTGATAAAGTTGTTATTGGTCCTGCACTTCCTTGCCCCTGGCACGTTCCAACACACTGTGAGCCAGCTGCATGGCATTTCACAGCCTGCATTCTCAAAACTGCTGGGCAGGTGCTAGACACACTCCTGCGGCATGGTGGACAGCACATTGCACTCCCCACCGTACTGGCACAGGTGAACGCCACTATGGCAAGATTCTATGCCTTTGCAGGCATGCCCAATGTGGTGAAGCTTCTAAGGCCTCTTCGAAGGCCTTGTCGAAAAGACATAAGAAATCGAGCAGTTAGAAAGAATAGGATCATCGTAGACACTCTGAGATCTCGATCTCATCGTAGATCGAGACGCTCCTCATTTTCCTCTTCGAAAAAAGTTAAAAGGAGACATAGATCTCAATTTTCATCCTCTGATACATCTACCGAATTGGTACGTTGCCCGACAAAGTTGGATTCCCCAAGAAAATGGGAAGATTTTAGAAGGAAGATGATGGAGGTCTTTGAGAATGTGGCCTCAAACCCCTCAAAGAAGCCTCAAAAGTGCCAGACCCTGGTCGCTCCATCGGACGACACAGGGAAGTCAGGAACTACTGTGGTAAAACCCAGTAGTATGGGTGAAACTCGTAAAACTCGAGTCAATGATAAGTCGTCGAAGATTCCTCGAGAATCGAGTGTTTCCCTGACACCGTATAAAAAACAGAAGTCGCAGAAAACATCGGCGACCTCGTCGATGCCACCGGCGCCGACGGCTTCGACATCAAAGCCAAAAGCGTCTTTGACGCCTTTGTCGAAGAATCATCGGTGTCCTCGAAGACTCCTTCGATTCCATCGAAGGTTCCTTTGATTCCTTTGACCAAAATTGATGAACAGGAAAGGAGATTTACTCCTTTACCTAAATCAGACTTCTTTAAGTGTATGTCTTCTATTTTTGATCAAAATTGCACTGAAGAAGAGGAGATTTCTCCTTTTGGTGTACAATATGGTACTAGAGAGGTCCCAGATGAATTAATCAACGCAGAATCGAAAATGAGAGACCTGTGTGACACCCTTCATTCTGCTAGTGGCATTGATACATCAGCTGAGCTAGAGTTTGCAAAACCTGACCCTGCAGAACATGCAGATTCAGGGTGCAGGAGTCTAATGAATAGGGTGGTGGAATACATGGGCTGGGGTAGAGTCTCACCCACTTTTGATCAGGATGATATTACTGACATACTTGATCAGGGCCCCAGAAGGATTCAGTTCTCCCCTTCCACAGGGCCCTTCAGTGAACAGTAGAAAAAAACTGGGAAGTTCCTGATAGTATTGCTGCAGTAAATGGTAATTTTCCTAAGAATTATAGAACTTCTAGCTCTGATCCTGAGTATTTACGCAGGCATCCCACTCCAGAAAGTCTGGTTATTCAAGCTGCAACTTCCTCAAGACAGACTGCATATCCATCTATCCCTCCAGATAGAGAGGATAAGAAGGTGGATGCTTGGGCCCGTAAAGTTTTTACTTCGGGTAGCATGGCTCTTAAGTCAACTAATGTCACCTGAACCCTGGCCAGGTTCACCCATACCCTGTGGGACTGCATTTCGGTGGTGGCTGAACGTATTCCGGAAGGCGAGGAAAGGGAAGGCTTCCTGAATATTGTCAAAGACGAAAAGGAGGCAATGGGGGAATTTCTCCAGTTTGGACTGGATATGCTGATAGTATCAGCAGATCCATGGCTGCAAGCACAGTGCTACGCAGATTTGCGTGGTTGAGGAAGTCAGGGTTTGCACCAGATGTGCAGGCCATACTTCTCAACATGCCTTTTGATGGATTGAGGCGGTTTCGTAGTAAAGCTAATGAAAGCCTAGAAAAATTACAGACCTCAAAAGCGGCAGCTAAATCTCTTGGCACCTCCATGTAACAGCCTCAGAAATCTTCTTCAGGCTCATCTCCCTGGAGAGGTCGTTCTTTTCAGTACTACTCCTGTTTTGGTAGAGGAGGAGGACAGGCCATTCAAAGAGGCAAGAGAAATGTCGCTCATGGTGGACGAGCAAAAAGTGCAAAACCATCCTAAGGAACGGCATCTTTGCGCTCAGCCGCTCCTGCAGTCGCTTCCAAATCACTCTGAGGCCTTATCACACAAAACCCTGATGGGAGGCAGAATCTCTCAGCATCTGAAAGAATGGTGGGGTATTACTTCAGATGCTTGGGCATTGGAAACCGTAGATCAAGGTTACTGCCTTCCCTTCCTAAAAAGGCCTCAGGACCATCCACCGGGAACCAATTCTGTCAAAATTCCAGATTCTCTCCTGTTGCAGGAAATGTTAACCCTGCTAGAGAAAGGTGCAATAGAACAGGTACCTCTAGCGCAGAGGAACAAGGGTTGGTACTCCCCCTACTTTCTAATTCCAAAGAAGGACGGAGGATTGAGACCCATCTTGGACTTAAGAAACTTGAACAAGTTCCTCAGGAAGGCGATTGGTTGATCAGAGCACATTCTCCCGAACAAGCTCAGGATCAGCTATCCGCCACCTGTCACTTCCTTCACAATTTGGGCTTCTCTCTCAATTTCAAGAAATCTCACATGATACCATCCCAAAAGCTTCAATTTATCGGAGCAGTTTTGGATACTTCCTCGGGCAAAACTTTGCCTCCCGAGGTGAGAGCTCTCCACATTCTGCAGATGGTAACAAAGTTCCAGAATGCCCAGCATCTGCCAGCCTTTGATTTTCTGAGGTTGCTCAGCCTCATGGCATCCTGCATTTTTCTGGTGCCAGAGGCCAGATTGAGAATGAGATCCCTTCAATGGGCCCTCAGAACTCAGTGGTCTCAGTTCTCGGGGAGTCTGTGGGATCTTCTACAAGTCCCGAGCGCAGTTGCTCAGGACCTACTATGGTGGGCTTGCAACGACAACATCCTCAAGGGAGAATCTTTTTGGCAACCATGGCCGGAGATAACAGTAGTAACAGACACCTCACCCATGGGGTGGGGAGCCCACACCAACGATCTGACAATCGGCGGTCGTTGGTCTCCATCGGAGTCCAAACTACACATCAACCTATTGGAGCTGAGGGCAATCAGACTAGCGCTGAAGGCCTTCCTGTCCTCTGTACAGGGAAAGAATGTCCTGAGAATGACGGACAACACAGTGGCAATGTACTACCTCAACAAGAGAGGAGGCGTAGGATCACTACCACTGTGCAGAGAGGCAATGCAGCTCTGGTTCTGGGCAATACGAGAGGGAATCTCTCTATCAGCAGTTCATCTAGCCGAGAGCAGAACACGGCGTCAGATGCTCTGAGCAGGCAGAGCACAGTCTCCCACGAGTGGCAACTTGCTCAGGAAGTCCTTCTGGAGATCTTCTCCCTTTGGGGAACCCCTCAAGTGGATCTGTTTGCGACCACGGTCAACCGGAAGTGCAAACAGTACTGCTCAAGAGAATTTCCTCCGAGAGGAGCTCTAGGAGACGCGTTTGTGGTGGACTGGAAGTTTCCACTTCTGTACACGTTTCCTCCAGTCCCCAGTAATCAGGAGGTTGAGAAAGTTCAGGAAATCCATGATCCTAATTGCCCCGGATTGGGTCAGGAGGACGTGGTACCCGGACCTTCTGGACATGTCCATCTGCCCTCCAATACGTCTTCCGCAAAGAGAGGATCTTCTCTCGCAGGAGGTCGGATTCTCCATCCAGAGGTCAAAACACTCAACCTTCACACATGGTTTCTGAGAGGTTGAGATACAAGGATTGAGATCTTCCGGATGACGTAATGGAGATATTGCTTTCGGCCAGAAGGCCAGCAAAAAAATCTTTGTACCTGTGTCATTGTAACAAGTTCAGTATCAGGTGCAGGGATAATGATGTGGACCCTTTTCAATGTGGCACCCCAATGGTGCTCTCTTTTTTATTGCATCTAGCCAGTCTGGGGCTCCAGGTCGGAACAATTAAAGGATATCTAGTGGCGCTGTCCATTTTCAAGCGCTCCTCGGAAGAGGTTTCTTACTTCAAAATTCTACTGATAATTCAATTCCTGAAAGGGCTCACTAATGTGTACCCTCCAGGCCCCCTTTCATGTCCCAACTTGGGATTTAAATCTAGTGCTTAAGTTTCTAACTTGTATACCTTTTGAGCCTCTGCACATTAAAGACTGTCCTTCTTGTGGCCTTAACATCAGCCCGCAGGGTTAGTGAACTACAGGCTCGCTCATGTAAACCTCCATATACTACTTTTTACAAGGACAAGGTGGTTTTTAAAGTTAAACCCTCTTTCTTACCAAAAGTAGTTTCTGACTTCCATTTGTCACAAAAAAATCATATTACCATCATTCTATCCTCTTCCTGATTTGGGCAAAGAATAGGAGAGACTGGATAGACTGGACCCCAAAAGGGCTCTCAGTTTTTACATTTCAAGAATGTCAAAATTACGTCAAGATGACCAAATTTTTTGTAGTTTATACAGGTCATAAATTGGGATTAGCAGTGACAAAACAAACCATATCCCGCTGGATCATTCTGGCTATAATTGAGTGCTACAGATTGGTGGGGAAGGACCCACCAGATGGGCTTCGAGCCAATTCCACTAGGGGGATGGCTACTTCTGCAGCTCTGAAGAGGGGAGTCCCTGCAGCAGATATTTGCTCAGATGCAACATGGGCATCAATGCATACCTTCATCAAACATTATTGCTTAGATGCCTCTTCCTCCAATGCGGGTTTATTTGCCAAGACGGTACTTCATTCCGTCCATGAAAACAATAACTAGTACTCCCACCTCCAAAATTACCACTGCTATGGGAGTCTATCATAAGATGAGGAATACGTGGAAGGACATAATCCATTCGAAGAACAAGTTACTTACCAACTGTAACGTTCTTTCGACTGGATGTTCCTCGCACGTATTCCTCATCGCCCCTCCCATCCTACCTGCAGTACAGTTTGCGTTTCTTACACTTTCCTCTCACAGGACAAGAGTCTATCAGTCATGAGGCACGCCTGGGTGTTCCTCGAATATTTCCTCGAAAAAACAGAACTGAAGCCAACGGGCGAGGCACAAGCTATTTATACTGATGGTGACGTTCACATGGTACGGAGCCCGTCGAGGGACATTGACGCCACGACCTTGTGCACAGCGCCCTCTGCCGAGAATTTTTTTTCCAAAGCAGCAAAGCTGTCAGGATACGAATATCATAAGATGAGGAATACGTGGGAGGAACATCCAGTCGAAAGAACGTTACAGTAAATACGTAACTTGTTCTTCTTCGCCCCCCCACACCCTGCCCCCCCACCCCAACCTTTCCTGCCCCATTTTCCCAAGACACCCCCAACATAACACACACATTACACACAAAAACACACACAAACACGTACACACCAACACACACGCACACATGAACTTACCCGTTCTACCTCGTGGCCGCTTCCGGCGTGCCTATCAGCCCCTGCGCACACTTGTGTGCGTCGCAGAGGCTGACCGTTCGATTTAGAAAGACTGCTCTGTGCAGTCACAGAGCGGTCTTTCTAAACCATTTTTTTATTTCATTTTAAAAAGGTCACTTAACTTAATACCAGCCAAACCACACAACATGGCATGGTGAGCTGACCCGACCTGTCAAGCACTGGTCATGGAAGCTACAACTGGTGAATGTGTGCAAGATGTGCCATGCCAGGTCAACCCCACAGCCCCTGAGTAGTTGACTCCTTGTGCAAAGACGGTAATGTGAATCAGCGTAGTGGGACGACTCATGTGACATACATGCACTGGCTGACTATTGATGAAACTGCAGTAACAATTAACTCATCTACAGTCCACCATGGTTTACACCTGTGCCTCTCCCCCTTGCAGGTGACTCTGGATACCCACAGCTTCCATGGCTGGTGACACCTCAGAGGAATCCCACAGGAGGTGGCATAACACCGGGACCACATCAGGACCAGTGTGCCAATTGAGCGTAACTGCGGCCTGTGGAAGGCTAGCTTCCGATGTCTATACCGGACTGGGGGTGCGCTCATGTACACACCGGACAAGGTGGGCAAGATAGTGCTGGCATATGCCATGTTGCAAAACATTTGCATCCGGTGCAACATACCCTGCCCCTGGCTGTGGGCATGCCATCCCCTGAGAAGGATGACGCATTGCCTGTGGGTGATACACATGTACACACTGAGCATGTTGAGGCCAGGCTTGGGCGACTTACTCACCAGGAACTAATGGACAACTTTTTTTGATGTGGACACAAAATATCACTATCCTTGCACCTTTGTGAAGTGACTTTGCACAATAAACACATTCACTCAATGATGAATATCCACTCATTGATGCAAGTGACATTTTTATCTAACTACGTGCAACATGAATACAACATCCCCACAACAGAGCACCGTCCCCAAACAGCCACCCTCGGCACACCTTCACCAAGCAACCACTCTCAGCACATCCTCACCAAACAATCACCCTCAGCACACCCTTCCCAAACAATAACCCTCAGCACACCCTCCCCAAACACCCTAACTCAACTACACACAAGCAGTGTTCATGAGTCATTTCTGTGCTCTCTTGGAATTGGGGGCCTGGTCCTGCACCCTGGTGGCGAGGTGGTGCAGTGAACGGTGCCTTGCGGTGCTTTCGACAAGCCCTCAGTGTGTGTTGCAGAGGTTGACGGCTCAGACCCCTAGGCACGGATGTATTGCAGAGTCAACTGAATTGCCTGGTTCAGTGACTCTGCTGAGGGCGAGGTGGAATTCTTGTGTTCACGCACCCCAGTGTCACCATGTGTCACCATGGCGGAAGTGGCATGGCCCTTGAGTGCATCCCTGCAGGCAGTCCTGCATAGGCCTGCCATGGGCCGAAGTCCATGTGATAGGGATGCTGGTGTGGGGAGCGGGGGGGGGGACAATGTCTGCAGGCATGGTTGTTGTATCCCCTTCAGGGATCGTTAGGCACTCCAAAACAGTGGAAATTGGAGATGGTGGCAGTGCTGCTGCAGGTGTCGGTGCTGTTGGCAGTGCTGGGCCCACACACTGCCCTGCTGCTTGCTCCTTCTGGTGAGTGTTTTGACCTGTCAACGGGTGGGGGCGGTTGCAGTGGCTGCGTCGAGGGTCCATCCTCTTTGCTGTCCATGGACAGTGTACCTGTTGGAACTGCAATGACATGTTGTTAGTCATTTTGTGGACATGTCTGTGGGCTTGAATTTCACTTATGCCACAATATGTGTGTCCCAGAGTTGATCATTTATGCTGGGTCACATGGGTGCTTTTATTATGATGGGTGCCCATACATTTGTGGTGGTGGTGCCTGCTGAATGTGCACACTGCATGCATGTGCATTGTTACGTTAAACCACATCGATTGACGTGTGTGCACTCCATTTGCTGTGCGTGGCATATTTTTAACAGTTTGCCATGCCCATTTTAGGCAGCTAGGCTGGTGGATGCATGCAAATGGGGGGAGACGGACATGCACATCTATATGGAGTACGTACTGCCGTCACCCTGGGTCCCTGCTCCACCTTCAGCACTTACTATGCCCTCTATGTCCTCCAATTGCAGGATACTGCTGGCTCTCTCCTCCCAGGGCATGAGGCGAAGGGGGTCCACCGTGCCTCCTCTGGTGGCTGCACACGTCCTCCTCTGCTTGGTGATGAGGCCACGGACCTTGGCCTTGAGATCATCCCACCTCTTTCTGCAGTCCCTGTTGGTGCAGGGGACAGTTCCATCAGCTGTCATACTTGACACCACTTCCGCCCATCTTGAGCTGGATGCTGGTGTTCCTCTGCCTGCTTCCAAACAGTTAATCTGCATGCTGGACTGCCATGTACACCAATGCGGTGAGATCAGCATCTGACAATTTAGGCTTTCTGAGCCAGGAATCTGTGGCCAGGGTCCTATTCTTCTGTGCCATGTTTCTGCTTTGCTTCTGGGCCTGGATTGCTAGAGGAACAGGGTGATTCTGATGGATTGTGTTTTTTAAAATGGCTGCCACAGTGCTTCCTGTTCTGGCAGTGATGCTGTTTCCAGTGCCAGTAGTACTGGTGCCGTCGGTACAGGAACTGGTGCGATATGCCAGTTTTACCAGCATTTTGATAGCGGTGACAGTATTACTGGCTCTTATCTGCTTGTGAATCCCGCGCTTTGATGCTGTGGCAGGTAATATCGGTGTCCCGCTATTGCCGTTTCCGGCGGGGGGATGGGTGCATGCCCGCAGACCCATACTGTGCCGGTAATTCCGACACATGACCTGCCGAAACGGTAATAATGGAGCGCCGTTATTCTCGCCGTTTTACAGACCAGCTTGTAATGAGGCCCTTTGATCATTCTCCGGAAATATTCCTCTCTCTGTTCCCTACTCTGTATTTGACTACATATCGTGACTAGCTTGTGTGTTATCCTATCTTTATCACCTATAACAACATGTCTAATATTACAGCCTGTTATTTATCTATTGTGCATTTATTAGGCGCTTATACAACAAGTAAATTGTGTTTCAAAGCGCCCGCATGGCTACATGGAGGGAACATGGGATTGAAACAATATATACACTGGAGGATAAAGACAAACCTACTAGGCCTTGTGAGTATTCAGAACATGCAAGTGCAGAGAAAGAAGAGGGGAGGAGGGAGTGGGCGTAAGTGCTGGAATTCCCGTGCCCGTGAGCAGCAGATGCAAGTGGCAAGTATAGTAAGTGTTAGGGAGCATTGAGCTGCAGTAAGTGGGTAAGTGCAGGCCTACAGTGGGGTAGACCGGTGGGTGCCGAGGCAAGTGTTGTGTGTAGGCAGAAGAGGAGGCGGTTGGATGTGGGAGACCAGGGCCCCCGAGAATACATAAGGGCCCTGGTCACCAATCGTAGCGACTGTGAGGTTAGCAGAGGACGAAAGAAGGGAAGGAGGAAATGAAAAGGAAAGTCTTCAGGGGGTTCCAGAATTTGAGGAGGTCCGGCTCAAGATGAAGAGGAAAGGGAGGCTGTTTCACAGATGGGTGCCTGCTGAAGCAAGAGATGGGCCTCCGGCCCTCTGTTTAGCGGAACACTTCACATATAGAGAGTTGGTTCCAGAGGAACGTAGCTGTCTTGAGGGAGAAAATGTGATAGTAAGTTGCAGATAGCTTGTGCTGCGGCCCCAGACAGCCTTGTAGATGATGCAGAGGGATTTCAATTTAATCTGTGCAGCAACCGGGAACCTGTGAAGAGTTTTTACGGCAGGATAGATGTGGTCCCTGGCTTGAGGCCAATGATAAGTCTTGCTGCCCTATTCTGGATTCGCTGGAGGGGTCTTAGACAGGACGAGGATAGATTCAAGAGTAGGCTGTTGCAGTAGTCAAGCCTAGAGCGAACCGGAGCTCTGGTAACATTGAGCTTCTGGGAGAAAGTGAGAAAGGGGAGAACTCCTTTGAGAAGAAAGAGTTGAAAGTTGGACCTCTTGGCAATGTCCTGGGTGTGAGGAAGGAAGGAGAGAGAAAGGAGTCGAAGATGACTGCAAGGTATTTGGCTTTGGATGAAGGGGGATAGCCCATAGAGGATGGCCAGAGTGAGGGGAAGAAAGAGGGAACAGGTGTCCCCTCACTGCGATCTCCCTCTTGGTATTTGTCATCCATCTGTTCTCTTTCCACTTTCCTTAACTCTTCCACCTGTGAGAAACCAGAAGGTGTCTCACCCACTAGTCCCTGGGGATCTGCCATCCAGGTGGCCAGGACACGGCAATCGCATTTGGATCCAGTTCCTGGGGGTGGACCAGTGGGGCAGGATCACCTGGATGAGGGGCCCTCAGTGACACGCTCACCTGGGTCTCTGCGGGAGTTACGAGAATCTCTGATTCTCTTCCTTCTTCTTGCCCACTATGAGGAAGGTGATATGTTAAAAAAAGGAGGATTTAGTGCGGTCCCAGTTAAGTATCACTCCCCATCCCTCAAACCCTCCTTCCCTGAATGCTGCCTGCTGAACTAGGGGATATCTCACCTTCTCTATAGAGTTGGTGCGCTCTCCATCCTGCATCCACAGGGGTGCTGCTGGTGGCGAGAGTGATTTGCTGGCAGGTTTGCTGCCGTGGATCTGACTGGAGTCCGACTGTAAGTCCTTTTACGGATCGGAGGCGGGCCCAGGTAACTCCACTGGGTTGATCTCAAGTTGTGCAAGGTGCCAGTTACTTCACTGGAATCCAATTCAGGTAAGTTCAGTTCAAGTAAGTTCTTGTAATGTAGTTCTAGTGCAAGGTGCCAGTTACTTCACTGGAGTCCAATTCAGATAAGTTCAGTTCGGGTAAGTTCTTGTAATATAGTTCTAATGCCGGCAAAAGGAATAGTTTTCCACTAACTTTTATGTCTTTTCGTATCTTCTTGCAGGTCGGAAGACTTTGGGCTGACGTGAAAGAAGGGAGCGGCTGAGGCTCCAACAAGGCAGCGTCTGAGGTGAGCAAATTAAATTCTGGTAGCGCGGGCGGCAAGGTGAAAACAGCGCATACTCACTGCTTTCTCTCTTCTCTTCTCTCTTCTTCCTAGAAGCAACTGCGTCGGCGTGCAGAAGACGAGAAGCCATGGGAATGAACACTGGATCTGAACGGAGGTAAGCATGTGCATTCAGCAACAGAGAACACGCGAAGCACGGGCCGAGTAGAGCACGCTGCTAGTTCCTGGTTGGCACACAGGAAACAGTAACAGTAAGTGGTAACTTAACTACATAACTTGTAATACGGGCATTCCCAAGAATTACTGTATGGGTCTTGAAAGGAGTTCTTTGCACGCCAGGCCCCCACCCAAATGGCTCCCAACAGTCCTCTCCTTATATTACCCTTAGCTAGGGGTGAGAAAGGCATCAAAGGAGGTCCCTGGCCAGTACCCATGACAGTCCTCCCCCTCAAGGCCCCTTTTAAGGATGTCTTTTCCGGCACAGGTTTAGTGGGGTTATTTAAGTGAAACCTACGTAGCAATCGGGGAGCGTGAATGTTCTTACTAGGTTCCCATGACCGGTCTTGTGGCCCGTACCCCTTCCAGTCTATCAAGTAGTACAATGTTCCCCTTACTACCCTGGAATCTAGGATCTGTTTAACCTCGTACTCTGGTTCGTCCCCCTCAATCATAACCAGAGCTGGGAGTGTTTGTATTCTAGTTTCCGGGTGTACAGGCTTTAATAAGGAAACATAGAACACTGCGTGTATTCGCATGCGAGAGGGAAGGGCTAGTTTCATGGCCACAGGGTGATTACAGCTTCAATTGTAAAGGGGCCGAGGAATTTAGGTTGGAATTTTTTATGTCCCTTTAAGGCGATGTACTTGGATGCTAACCATACTGAGTCTCCTGGTTGATAAGTCGGGGCTTTTGCCCAGTGACGATCGGCATACTTTTTCTGTGTTTCTTTGGCCTGCTTTAAATGTACTATAGCATCCTTGGCTGCCTGTGTGATTCATTCATGTAGGGTCTTGACTGCTGGCATTTCTAGTGCATCTGGTGGGTCATACGCTGAAGTCCTCGGGCTTTGTGCATACAAGGTGTAAAAGGGGGTCAGTTGTGTTGAAGTGTGTGTTGAGTTGTTATAAGCGTATTCCGCTATCCACAGAATATCCAAGCGTGGTCCGTCTGGTGCAGAAGGCAGTGTAGGTATTGCTCTAGCGTTTGATTCAGTCGCTCCGTCTGCCCATCAGTTTGGGGGTGGTGGCTTGTAGATAACCGGATTTTCACTCCAGCTAAAGAGCAGCATTTCTTCCAGAACTTTGCCACAAATTGACTACCCCTGCCTGATATTATCACAGATGGGAACCCATGTAAGGAATATCTGGGACAGGGTTTGGGCTGATGGTATTCCTTTTAAGGCGATGAAGTGGGCCATCTTGGAAAAAAGGTTGACTACTACCAAAATAGTGTTAAACCCAAAGCTGGGAGGCAGATCCAGGACTAAGTCCATTGATACTGTGTGCCACGGTGTAGGTGGAGTTTCCAGAGGTTGTAACAGGCCTGCTGGCTTTTGTCTTGAAGCCTTGTTTTGGGCGCATATCCCACGTGTCTTTATTAACTTTTTGGTGTCTTCTCGCCACGTTGGCCACCAATAGGATCTATTGGTGTAAAAGGGGGTCAGTTGTGTTGAGGTGTGTGTTGAGTTGTTATAAGCATATTCCGCTATCCACAGAATATCCACCCAAGCGTAGTCCGTCTGGTGCAGAAAGCAGTGTAGGTATTGCTCTAGCGTTTGATTCAGTCGCTCCATCTGCCAATCAGTTTGGGGGTGGTGGCTGGTAGATAACCGGATTTCTACTCCAGCTAAAAAGCAGCATTTCTTCTAGAACTTTGCCACAAATTGACTATCCCTGTCTGATATTATCACAGATGGGAACCCGTGTAAGGAATATCTGGGCCAGGGTCTGGGCTGATGGTATTCCTTTTAAGGCGATGAAGTGGGCCATCTTGGAAAAAAGGTCGGCAACTACCAAAATGGTGTTGAGGCAGATCCGTGACTAAGTCCATTGATACTGTGTGCCACGGTGTAGGTGGAGTTTCCAGAGGTTGTAACAGGCCTGCTGGCTTTTGTCTTGAAGCCTTGTTTTGGGCACATATCCCACATGTCTTTATGAACTTTTTGGTGTCTTCTCAGCACTTTGGCCACCAATAGGTTCTTTTGATATTTGCAAGTGTTTTCATGACGCCAGGATGGCCTTCTAGTAACGACTCATGCTAGCTGGTGAGTATGGTGAGTACTTTTTCTTGTAAGGCTCGTGTTGGTAGGTACAGTCGGTCTTGGTAGTATGGAAGACCATCCTGAACTGTAAAATGGATGCCTCTTTCGTCCCAACCCTTTAGTTCAGCCATAGGCATACAGTTTTTGATGTTTTGTTGGAGCATGTCCAATGGTGAAGGGCTGCCTACGCAGAGGCCTAGGATCTTGTTGCCTGGGATGATGTTTACGGGGTCAAGGTTGTTGTAGGCTTCTTCTCCTTTCCCAATATGTGACAGGGCATCAGCCTTACTGTTCTTGGCTCCCGGTCGGTAAGTGATCACAAAGTCATATTCAGTCAAAAACAAGCCCCAACGTAACTGCCTGGAGGACTGCGCCTTGGCAGAGCGTAATATTGCAGGTTTCGATGATCTGTTATGATTGTAATGGTGTGCTTAGCCCCAAGTAAGTAATGCCTCCATTCCTTGAGGGCGTCCCTTATTGCTAGTAGCTCCTTATCGGTGACTGTATCGTTTAATTCTGCTGGGGCAAACTTCTTAGACCAGAACTCAACTGGGTGCAAGCATCCAGTTTCTGGGTTTCGTTGTAATAGGACCGCCCCCATGGCGACACTTGATGCATCGGTTTCCACGACATAGGGAAGATCGGGTTGTGGATGCTGCAGGATTGGAGCCGAGGTGAATTTGCTTTTTAGGGCATGCAATGCCTTCTCTGCGTCAGGTGTCCATTCAATTTTTTTATGTTTACGCACAAGTGAAGTTATCAGGTGCACCACGTGAGAAAAAACGGGTATGAAGCGTTGATAAAAGTTTTCAAAGCCAAGAAAGCTTTGTACTCCTTTCAGAGACCTGGGTGAGGGCCAAGTGAGAATTGCTTCCACTTTCCTGTTGTCCATTTTGATGCCTTGTGGGGACAGCACAAACCCCAAAAACTCCACTTCGGTAACATGGAAGCTAAGCTACATTTCTCAAGTTTAGCGTACAGATGGTTATCACGCAACTTGTGGAGGACTGCCCGCACATGTTATACCTGTTCCTAAAGATTAGCCGAATAAATGAGGATATCGTCTATGTATACTACGGCACATACGTCCAGTAGCTCGCGTAGCACGTTGTTCATGAAATGCTGAAATGCCGCTGTGGCATTACAAAGTCCAAACGGCATCACCTGATATTCGTAAAGGCCGTACCGGGTGCGAAATGCAGTTCTCCATTCGTCACCTTCTTTTACGCGTACCAGGTGATAGGCTCCTCGGAGATCGAGCTTGGTGTAAATTTTTGCCTGCCGTACCTGATCGATTAGTACTGGTATCAACGGTAGAGGGTACAATTTTTTTACGGTTACTTGGTTCAGTGCGTGACAATCGATACATGTTCTCAGATCCCCCTCCTTCTTGGAAACGAAGAACAGGGGGGATGCTGCTGGTGACTTTGATGGGCGGATGAATCCGTTTGCTAAATATTGATCGAGGTACTCTTTTAAATGGGCGTTTTCTCCTTCTGTCAAGGCATAGATTCAGCTACAGGGTACCTGGGCTCCCGGTATCGAATCGATCTGGCAGTCGTAGGAATGGTGGGGCGGCAGCACATTAGCCTTTCCTTGGTAAACACGTCTTGAAAGTCCTGGTATTCAGCAGCGGGCAAGGTTCCAAGTAGCCCCAGCACGGGTGCCGTCTTCAGGGATGGCAAGAGTGGGTGTATCGACGCACTTCTCTTTGTCGTAACAATGGTTACATTCACTGGGAAACATCAATGTTCTAGCATGCCAGTTGATCTGTGGGTTATGTGTTTCCGACCAGGGTATACCAAGGATCATTTGGAACTGTGGGGCTGCAATGAGATCAAAAGAAATGTCTTCCTTATGGCCGTCTTGACAGAGCAAAGTGACTTCGGTGGTGCATTGGGTTACTGGGCCTGAAAGTAGTTGTGTGCCATCAACTGCGGTCACATTGTCCGCGGTGTCCTTGTTCCATACTGGCAAGCCTATCTTTTCTGCGGTCTTCAAGTCCATATAATTTCCGACTGTGGCGCTGTCCACGAATGCTTCGAGCACGTGCATTCTGGAGGGGTGTAGTGGATTTACGATGATCACTAGAATAGCAAAGTGTGAGGTCATGTGTATCCTTCCTGCGCTCGACAAACTGACCTCTAGGTCTGCCGGGCGTTGGAGTTTTACGCCTCGTCCGTGTGTTTACGTAACCCATTGATAGCTCCCACCGTCTTCCGAAGGGGCTTGACTGGGCAACTACGAAGGAAGTGACCGGCCTGGCCGCAGTATAGACATAACTGCTCTTGACGTCTTCTGTCGCGCTCAGCTTTGGTGAGAGGGGGTCGGACCACGCCCAATTGTATGGGCTCGGGATGTGCTTCAACAGAGGGACGAACTGGTGTTTCTTTAGGTCACACATACAACGCTGTATGGGCACGGTCAGCCTTCCTGTTTTGTAAGGGGTGATTCAGCTGAATGGCTAAATCAATGTAAACTGCACAAGCATCGGGGGGGTTCACTACCTGTGCCAATACGTCCTTGAGCTCTCCACTTAGGCCTCTATAAAACAGAGTGGTTCGCTTTTCTTCGGGCCAGTTTGCTTCGGCTACCAACTGATTAAATGTAGCCACATAAGCCAGTAGATCCTGGCTGCCCTGTTGGAGGGATAATAACTCATCGTCTAAGGCCTGACCCTGCGTATGGGAGGTGAAGAGCTTCTCAAGCTCATGCTGGAAACAAGCGTAACTGCGCAGTAGTGGGTCATCCCTGTTTACCAACGGGACCGACCAGTCTGCCTCATGACCCCCCAAATATGACAATACAAAGGCCATTTTAGACTGGTCTGTTGGGAATAATCCATGTTTGCATAAGAAATTGAGGCGACACTGATCATGAAAACCACAAACCTCTTTGGATCTCCTGTGAACCATTCCAATGGAGCTAATGGAATGTTCCCGGGAACAACCACCTGCACAGGGGGTACAGGTTGGGGTTGCGACGTTGGACCCGCCATAGCTCCCCCTGGCAGTGGGGCCAGACCAGCCTGTGTCTGTAGCAGCTGTCGGGCTATTTCATCGATCTTGTCTCTGTTTACCACTAGTTCTCGCCTTAGGGCATTTGTTTCAGCACAGGCCGCATACAACTCGGCCCACAATTCCCCTAACAATTGAGACAGCAGGTCAACTTCTGAGGTCGCCATTGCTCAGGCAGAGATTTTAAGGAAGGCTTTGGGTGCTGTCATGCTCACCTGGGTCTCTGGGGGAGCAACGAGAACCTCTTATTCTCTTCCTTCTTCTTGCCAACTGTGAGGAAGGTGATCTGTTAAAAGAAGGAGGATTTAGTGGGGTCCCAGTTAAGTATCACTCCCCACCCCTCACACCCTTCTTCCCTGAATGCTGCCTGCTGAACTAGGGGATATCTCACCTTCTCTATAGAGTTGGTGCGCTCTCCATCTTGCATCCGCAGGTGTGCTGCTGGTGGCAAGATCGATTTGCTGGCAGGTTTGCTCCCGTGAATCTGACTGGAGTCCGACTGTAAGTCCTTTTGCGGATGGGAGGCGGACCCAGTTAACTCCACTGGGTTGATCTCAAGTTGTGCAAGGTGCCAGTTACTTCACTGGAATCCAATTCAGGTAAGTTCAGTTCAGGTAATTTCTTGTAATGTAGTTCTAGTGCAAGGTACCAGTTACTTCACTGGAGACCAATTCAGGTAAGTTCAGTTCGGGTAAGTTCTTGTAATATAGTTCTAATGCTGGCAAAAGGAATATTTTTCCACTTTTTTGTCTTTTCGTATCTTCTTGCAGGTCGGAAGACTTTGGGCTGACGTGAAAGAAGGGAGCGGCTGAGGCTCCAGCAGGGCAGCGTCTGAGGTGAGCAAGTTAAATTCTGGTAGCATGGGCGACGAGGTAAAAACAGCGCATACTCACTGCTTTCTCTGTTCTCTTTTCTCTTCTTCCTAGAAGCAGCTGCGTCGGTGTGCAGAAGACGAGAAGCTGCGGGAATGAACGCTGGATCCGAACGGAGGTAAGCGTGTGCATTCAGCAACAGAGAACACGCGAAGCACGGGCCAGTCTCTGGGCGTGGCTTATAAAAGCAGCCACGCTCAGAGACTAGAGCGCGCTGCTAGTTCCTGGTTGGCACGCAGGAAACAGTAACAGGAAGTGGTAACTCAACTACATAACTTGTAATACGGGCATTCCTAAGAATTACTGTATGGGTCTTGAAAGGAGTTCTTTGCATGCCAGGCCCCCACTCAAATGGCTCCCAACAGTCCTCTCCTTATATTACCCTTAGCTAGGGGTGAGAAAGGCATCAAAGGGGGTCCCTGGCCAGAACCCATGACACTAGGGGAGTGGAAGTGGGACACCAGAAGGCGAGACGCGGTCTCCCCTTCCCAATAACACCTTTTCCTATCCTACCAGGTAGGATACCTAGGAATTCAACCCCCGCCCCCACTGCCGGCAGAAAATCTTTCTCACGCACAGTTCACCGCGAGCGACCATGGACTAACAACAGAGCTGTATACCTGACATGTCTCAACACCATGGACAGGTAACGTCAGGCAATTACGGATTATTACACACACCTGACTTCCAACACACTTCCCCACACGGATAAAAGGCAGAGCACGAAAGCACACAGTGAGCGAGGCAAACTCTATGAGGAAACAGGAGTTCCAAGATGGCAGTTTAATACAAGGATGGTGAAACCATAGAGAGTCATAAGCAAGGAAGTACCCGTGACCTCTAAAGACCGTTACTTTCATGAGCCTTGGAAAGTAAGAAACCGAAGAACAGGAAATAAGGCTGATCAAGCCTGCACAGTGTGGCAGAGGTATCGGGGTTCTCCCGTGTCATAACCAAGGCAGGGAGGAGCGATTGCCACGTGGTACTTTCCTTGGCTCCTACAACAAAGTGACATCAGAAAAGACAGCAGAGCTGGTGAGTCGGAGAGCCTGATACCGAACCAGCGTGTTTTGAACCAAGGTTGTAAGTAGCAACATTGTACAAAGAGAACAGTGGATGAGGCATTTGCAAAGAGCGACACAGATATGAGTGAAAACCAAAAGGAGTAATTGAACGTTATTATTGACCTTTGAAGGCCAAGAAAAGATACCATACACACAGTGGTCCGGTGCCACGTGGGTGTTTATTTGAAAGTCTCTGTTAGATATCCAACTAATGCTGAGTCTGAGAAAAGAAATATTGAGATTGAAGTGGTCATGCAAGGGTCAAGTTAAACCCTGTGCCCATTCGAAAGTGTTCAATAGTTTAAAGTGCATCACAATTGGTCTGAGCATGGCTGAGGGAGACTAATCGAGTAAAAGAAAGGGATCTGAACTTCTGTTGAACTTTTCTTTTGGAACTTTTGTTTTGGAAGAGATCTGAGCCCGGCTGTGGGGGATCCAGGGTGAACACCCAAATTGAATACTGGAAAAGAAAAATAAAGTTTTTATTGTTGTTTTTGTGTACTAGACCCTCTGAGTCAAGAGACTTGCAAGAAGTAAAGAGACTTGAACACAGATGGTCTTGAATGATGAAAATGGGACTGTATCCTCGTGCTGCATAAGCCAGAGTCTGTGCTTTGCTTGAGTGGACCACCTTGTACTGTGCTGAAAACGTGGTCAAGGGAGCTCAACGGTCCGAACATCCTGACTTATTCTTTGAACACTTCTTTCTTTTTCATGAACATCACCCCACATTATTTGTAAATTAGTAGTAAGGATTGGCAATAGTTTTTTTTAGGACAGGCACTTTTTATGTTGACAAGACTCCAGAAGGGCTGTATTATTATTATTTGATGGTCATCTGTAGATTTAGATTTAGATAGGTGTTTTTCTCACCCTTATGGAGGTTCAATAAATACCCTTGAACTATGGTCACTTGTGTCTGTCTTACTGTTGATACCATGCCTTCCTTACACACCTCACCCTCTCTTGCTGTTGGCATTCCTTCTCTATCTTTTATTTAATTACTTAATTTGCCCAAAGGCTTATTGGTTCAGACATACACACAGTAAACAAGGATGGGACAGATTAAGCATCCACGGAAAACCACCAGCAAAGGCTAGCTAACATTATCTGAATAGCAAAGCCTTGAACTTTTTCCTGAACATGGCCGTCAATCTGAGTTATCGCTGATCTGGTGGAATTGCGTTCCAGACTTTGGTTGCGGCAGCAAAAAACATGCATTTAATAGCCTGGGTGAGGGTAGATTTAGCCATCTTAAGCTGATTGGTTTTTATTAATTATGAGTCCTTTTACTAGATTTATTCAGCAATGCTTCACTCAGATATAGCTGACACAAACCCACTAAACATTTGTGGGTGATCAATAATAGACGAAATTCAATCCTAACCTCAATAGGGAGCCAGTGCAGGTCACGTTTAGCATCCGAAATGTGGTCTCCCCAGTTATGATACTCACCACGCTATTCGGTAAAATCTGGAGTCTAGCACAGTCCAACTTATTAATACATATAAGTAGACTGCTACTGCAGTCACATTTTGAACACACCATGGCTCTAGCCACAGTCTCACAGTTTGCTCGGGAGATGTAAGGACGGAGTTGCGCTAGCAGCTTAATATAGTATGTGGAAGAGGATACTTGGGCATTGTGAGAAACCTGGGTGTATTCTCCCATGTAGACCTCGAGAGTCCTCTATTCAGGTGGCCAGTAGAGGGCCATCGCTCTTGGATCCCAACCCTGATGGTGGATGAGCGAGGGAGGATCGACTTGGTAGGGGAGTCCGCAGTTGTCTTAGCGAGCTGGGGATACCATCTGGACCAAAGAAGCCAATGAGCAGCGAGGGGCAGAACCCGAATGCTGGAGGAGAACGGCATACAGATACGCTGGCAGGTGTCTGTGAGGGGCTGTAGCGTGACGAGGGAGCTGTGCCTCCAAGGAGCCGGAGTGAGGCTGCTTGCATCCTGCTGGCAGCGTTCAGTGGAGTGCTCGCTCCCATGGGACCTGTACCGGCCCCAAGGGTCGCTGAGGGGCAGGTGGTGAGACCCTGACCTGAACCCTGTGTATCCTGAAGGGACCGCCCGTCAATGCGATGCTGCCTGATGAGTTTTGTGAAAGTCAATGAGAGAGAAACTTGGGAGCGTGTGTGTGACTGCAGCAGAGCGGGAAAAAGGCACATATTGTAAAGCGGCATGGAGCGAAAACCAAAAGATAGATTGTAGAGAGGCCTGAAACAGAAAGCAATTGAAAAGAGTGTAAAGTGACACGAGGCAGAAAGCGAGTAAGTAAATAGGAGAAGGAGCGGAAAGGGAAAGAGAAGCGTTAAGAGAGTGGGAGGAAAGGAAAAGTCAATAATAAGCGTGCGAGTGACCCGAAAGAAATGGAAAGGTGCGAATTAGCAGTGGAAGGACAGAAAGGTGTACAAAAAAGGTGCAATTGACCGGTACAGAAAAGGAGGGTGCAAGTGAGCACCAAAAGGTCAAGACAAGCGTGCAAGAGGCACGGGAAGGAAAAGGAAGGTGCCAGGGGCACAAAAGGATGAAAGAAATTAAAGCAAGAGACGGTGCAAGTGTGCACAGTAAAGTAATAAATAATAAAGGAAGGAAAGTGAAAAGAAAGCAACAGACAGTGCAAGTGTGCACAGTAAAGTAAGAGATCATGAAGAGGTGCAGGAAGCACCTGAAGATAAAGGAAAAAGGAAAAGCAAGTGCAAGGAATCACAAGAGGGGTTTTAGATCAGAGTGGTCATGCCTAGGAGGAGCAAAGAGCCTGGTGTTTTCGAAATTCTCTGGTTGTACCCCACAAATGAATTGTGTGTGAAAGAACTGTGCATAAAATTTGGGCCTGGAGGATAGCTCAGGGGCAACATGTTTGCCTTGGAAACAAGATGACGCTGAGAAACACAGGTTCGATCCCCAGGTCTGTGCTTAGAAACCTCTGGGTATTAAGTGCGTTATAAAGAACCAATTACAATAAAAGGAAAGGTACATCGCAACAAATTCAACTGATATTTGGAACTGGAAAGGGCCCTGAACTTGGGGAAGGGAACCCTGAGAGGCCTGTTAAAGTTGAGTACTTATTGGTTTGTGATACCTAAGGAGTT
Source organism: Ambystoma mexicanum (assembly GCF_040938575.1). Taxonomy (NCBI): domain Eukaryota; kingdom Metazoa; phylum Chordata; class Amphibia; order Caudata; family Ambystomatidae; genus Ambystoma; species Ambystoma mexicanum. The sequence continues at coordinate 738,458,722 of NC_090923.1, read as the reverse complement.
AAAACTTGGGGAAGAGAACCCTGAAAAGATTGGAGAGGAAATGTGGATATTTATGTTGGTTGTGTATTGAACCTGGAAGATTTAAAGCTTGGGGAAGGGAATCGTAATGAACTTAAGACATTGAAAGTGTTTGGACTACTGCAAGAACTGTGAAGAAGGTCTTATGAACAGCCCTGTTTTATTGAACACATTTTTGTGAAACTGACCAACCTAAACCTGGTGAGAAGACCACCTGAAACCAACCTTGGTTTCTTATTTTCTGTTGAACCACTATATTTTTCTTTTAAGAGACTTCCTAACATATTTTGCCAAAGAATGAGGGCAAGCATAGGTTTAGACACAGGCAGATTTTTACTTTGGACTTTCACACTTCGACAGTCTTTAGAAACATCAGTTAAGGGGACCATCCCTTTAGTGTTAGGGCAGTTAGGCATTACACCAACCCAGGAACCTTAGTAAATAAAGGATCTGAAACTAACATCTTTGAGTCTGTGTCTCCCTTGATACCATGCCTGTCTCACAGCATGTATATTCACATTTTTATCTAAATAGATCCCAAGAGTTTTTACTTTCTTTTTCATCTCAATCAATCTTGCAACCAACCATTCGAAAATACATATAGTCTGCTCCCAACTTTATGTTTTTATTTTCAGTGCTAACCAACAGAAGTTCTGTTTTTTCTTTGTTTAATGCAAGACCGTTTTCTACCATCCAGGCTTGTATCGGTTCGTACACATTATTAACATTTTTGACATCTTCCTCATGGTTACCGGACAGTGGATGACACATTAATGGGCCTCATTACGAGTTTGCTGGTCTGGAAATAAAGGTGCCGGTAGCAAAGTACTGCCACCCTTTTCAGACCGGCAAACTCTAAGTCTGCTGTTAGGGGCCACAGACCTGCCTGGAATTCAGGCCCTTACCGGCAGACTTCTAACTGAAGTACCAGTACCATGACTAACGGTGCTGGTGCTTCAGTGTCCCCAATGGAAAGTAACCATGTTGCTGCAATTAGTGATAATCCGGTGGCACGGGGGTGGAAACAGTGTTACGGAGTGGGCAGCAACCCTCTGGTAGCGCCGCTGGGTTACCGTCGACCTGGTAATGAGGCCCATTGTGTGTCATCAGCATAGCTTGTACATTCAATACCCTTATCTTCCAATAAATTAAAGAATGGGACTGTGAGAATATATTATATAGAGAGGGTGAGAGACAAGCCCCTTGGGCAACTCCGTAATACAGTGGTGCCGGCAAAGCATCTGCCACCTCACTGCAGAGTCTGCAGCATCTGTTACTGAGAAAAGAGCTCATTCAAATCACAGCTTCGCCTGAGAAAGCGGCCACTTCTTTTAATCTGGTGACCAATACTGGATGGTTCACCAGATCAAAGGCAGCTGACAAATCTAACTGCATAAGCAGTGCAGTTTGACCTTTATCCATGACTTGCAATAATCTGGATTTCAGGTCCAACAGCACAGTTTCCATGCCATGACCTTGCCTAAAGCCTGTCTGCCATTTGTTTAAAATATTGGTGGTTATTCAGTTATTCTAAAATCTGAATATATGCTGCACGATCTAAACGTTTTTAAAGAAAAGGAGTATTAGTAATAGGTCGATAATTTGCTGGTGGCAACTGACTCAGGCCAGGCGTTTTTAACAAGGGAGTGATCCAGGCATTCTTCAGTACATCTGGAACATGACTTTCCCTGAAAAGAGGCATCTGAAAATGTTCAATGAATCCCTATCAAAGCAGGAGCACAGGCTTTTATTGTCATAGGGGGGAACATATCCCCTTTACAAATCCTTGTCTCTGACAATCTCCTCTGCTTCTTCTTTCTCTTTCCCCACTCGTGCCTTGCCTTCTTTTTTCTATCCTTTCTGAAAATTGTTCTTCTCCATCCCTTCATCTCTGATGGTTTTATTCCACCTCCTCTCTCTCACTCTCTCAGCATCTTTTTCTCTCTGTCTCCCTAACGTTCTCTCTCTGCCTCTCTCCCTCTCTTGTAAATGAGCAGCTAGATACATCACCCATAGCTCCTGCCCTCTCACCTCCATCATATTGGAATAGCATGAGAAATGCCCTATGTGGGACACCAGGTATAATCCCAATACTGCATTGAGTGTATGAGAGACGATAGGCACTCGGACAACTGTATCGAATGTGCCCTCACACTGAAAGGGTGGAAGGAAGTCTGCACACGCCATTGGACATCAAAGAGCTATAAGTGAAATCTGATGAGAGCAGCTTGACGTCATGAAGAAAATACACAAAGACGCACTGAAACGATATGCAAATACTTAAAGGATAAAGAAGTAACTGGAGTGATAAGATAAAAATGTAATCGAATATGAAGAAATCATATGCACCAAAAAATTAAGTGAGCAGAGATTAAGTAATGTATATACGCAGAAACGCAAGGTAGCTGAGACATATAGAAGCTTGCTGCAGAAGAAAACATAGCATGGCTAAGGCGGCCATGATGGAAAGATGGACATCGGACTTGTAATGAAACCAATCAAGCTACCTCAGAGACAAACCAGGGCTGCACAGTCAGGAGATGCTGGAAAAAAGTTTAGTGTGAGGAATAAAGAGGAGTCTATATGCCTGGGATCAAGGATGCCACATTAAGGAATAATTGCAAGGCAAAAAGGGAGTCAAGATGATATGCCATGTATGTAAGACATATTTCTCTTAGATTAAGCAAAGAAGAAAACATCTGCAAGAGCCAAGTATTAGACAATCAAAGATGTGAAAAGCCTATGCAAGGTGGAGTGAGCAACTATCCGGAGGCCAAGGGGAGTAATGACACCCAGCTTAATTAAATCAAATGGCAGTAAATAAAAGGACGAAATGGAAAAAATCGTGGTCGCCTTACACGTAATTCAGAAGTCGAAAACAAGGGCTATTCATTGCTTCAGATGAAGATAATGGTGTATCTACACTCCTTTGAAAGTCCCAGAACAGAGAACAGACTGCAAGGTCAACTATAAAGAAGAAGCCTTGGCTTGGGGCCTGACCGATGAGAGAGGATGGACTCATTGGGCAAGAGGGTAGTAGTCTGACGTTACTCTCTGCAGCTGAGTTTTGTTTTGCTTACGTGCTGCTAACGAGCCGAAAGTCCAATGTTGGAAGAGAATGCCAACCAATCAGAGGGTCTATATAGGGGCCTGACTGATGAGAGATGATGGACTAATTGGGCAAGTGGGTAATAGTCTGACGTTGCTCGCTGCAGCTGAGTTTCGTTTTGCTTATGTGCTGCTAACAAGCCAAAAGTCCAAGCTTGGAAGAGAATGCCAACCAATCAGAGGATCTATACAGTTGCCAAGGCCAACCCACTCTTGTTATTCTGTAATAATCTCTATTATACATATTTAGAGGTGGTTCAAGGCGTGCCTATTAGATAAGGGGCATCCAGTGATATTACTAATACTCATATGATATATAGGCATATATGTTCCCTTAGCCATACCCTCCCTTCAATAGGTTTTTCAGTTTGCCACTTAGCATGACGCCTCAGCTGACGCACATTGAGATATAAAACCTTCGTGTAATCAAAATTGAAATGTGAGTGCGTCGACTACAGTTTGTTGTTCACCAGATTGCCCTACTTCATTTTATGCTGATATTAAAGTAGTACTTTGCCATATTCTTTGCCTCTGTCGGGTTATTTGGGTCTGAAATCATTATTAGTAATTCCATCTAGCATATGAGATGCTTCGGGTGCCAGAGCACACTCTCTCTCTGCTTCTTCCTCTCTTGTCTGCACTGCTTCCTACTTTTCTCACTGTATCTGTTCTCATCCTCTTCTCTCTTTTTCTCTCTCTCTCTCTCTCTCCCTCTCTCTCTCTCTCTCTCCCTATTGTAAAAGGTATGCCATAGGACCGATGTTCGTGCTACACAGTCACCATTCAGCAGAGTGCCCCAGGCCCAAAAAACCCTCCTCCGGCAATGACGGAGGACTCAGCCAAGGGAAAGTTAGAACTGTCCTTGATTTTCCATAACAGATTGTGATCATACAGGAAACCAAAATCTCCAGCAATCACAGCTCCTGGCCTGTGCCACAGGCTTTTGTTACCAAATTGTATCACAACTTGTGACCTTTCCTCAAAAACTTAAAACCTCAATCTATTGGGTGGCTGGGGTGGTAGTACCTATAGATGGAGAAGGCACCTATATCCATTAGCTAACTGGTCCTTCCATGTCAGGTGGTCTCGCCTGAGACTTCCCCAAGAACTATTGTTACATTGTGGCGGGGTTGCAGGACTCCAATTCACCCTTGTCCAGTACACACCATCCCAGGATTTGGCCTCCCTGATTGGCTGGAGTGTGTTTCCCCAGGCCTGGGACCCTGCTCTGTTCTCAGCGCTTAGTGTACCTTCTCAAGGTAATCAGAAAGACTGTATGTCCCAATTGTTGCCAGTGGTATCTCCACCTATCCTGAGAGAGTTCATGCCGATTGTAATCTCTGTTGGGCAACACATCTATCAGTTTTTGTCTGCTTCGCTGGGAACAACTTCTCTTCCCACCGCAGGTAAAGGGTTATTGTTCTGCTTGGCTTAGTCACCTGTGTGAGGACTGCAAAACTGAGCTTTCGGGCTGCAATTAGTGAGGATTTATTCTGTTATTTTGCAGGTGGCTCCTTGCCCTGGAGTCAGAAATGTTCCATGCACCCTTGCCCTTGGCCACGAGCACTGGCCCTTCCTTTCGTGCTGCAGAATCTGCATCTCTTCGTTCCTTATTCTGAGGCCTGTGGCTTCATGTAATTTCACTTCAGTCATTCTATGGTTTCTCTATGTCTTTATATATATTTTTTATTCTTGCTTTCTCTCGAGGTTAATAGTATTCAGCTCTTCCAGGTTCCTTATATGTCCTGAAGTACCGTATGGTATGCAATAAGCGGGTGCAAGCTTATTTTGTGTGACTCTTGCTTTTTTGTGTTTCTGCATTTGGTTAATGAAAGAAGAAAAGCTTCTGACAGAATGTTCATGTATCTGTCCTCTATCTACAAAGATGTGTGTGCATGTTCTTTGTATGTGCACATGCGTGCCTTGTAAATTTGTGTAGGAATGTGAGTTTGCTTCGTGGCTAACGTTCTTACGCTGTGGTGTCACTAATGACGTCAGCATGGCTGGATATTTACCATTAGGCCACCTGTTCCAGTGATGTGGCTCCTGTGTCTGTGAAGACATCAGCTGGATAGGGTTTGAATGGTTGTCTAAGAGAATATCTGCTCACATATGTAGAAAATACTGGCCCTCCTGGGGGCTGGCCAAACAGAGACTGGCATCTCTTGTTTCTCAGTCTTCGGGCTGTCATGTGTATAGGGGCATGAGGGCCATTCCAGGCCCCCTCTCTTCAGTCCCCCCTCTGGTGGACCTGTAGACCACATCTCCAAACCTATTCACTGTAGCTCTCGGGAGTCATATTGTTGTTACTCCTCCAAGATGTCCATAGTAGTTTGCATGATCATCCAAACTTCATGTCATGTAACAGCACTCTTCTTCAGGGTTGCACCACACCCGTTTAGCCCAATATTTGTTGTAGTTGTTGGGATCATTGAATACTATCATTTCAGTCGGAAACAGTGCTCACTCCTTTATCTGTGCCCTATTTGTATTTTGAGCTTCTACTATCTTGTCCTCCTCACCGTTATTGTCCACTAATATTTCTATCTCTACTGTTTTCTCTGTTGAATTCCTGCATTGTGTTATGTATATTCTTATCACACACAGGCCCTCATTACAACTCAGGCGGTAAGGGGTTTACGGCGCCGTAAACAGCGCCGACCCTTACCGCCTGAGTACGAGGTCCCTTAGCGCCATGGCGGATTTAACACCTGCTTTTAGCAGGTGTTAAAATCCATGGCGCTAAGGGACCATGGAGTTAATTACGCCACCGTAATTTACGGTGGCGTAATTAACGCCTTCCCCACTCCCATTATGCCCTATGGGGCAAAAATGGGAATGGGGAAGGGTAAATGGGGATTGGGGACTTACTGCCCCGCCAAGGTCGGAATGGGGCGGTAAGTCCGCCAACCACCATGGCGTAAACGTAGTTTACGCCATGGTGGTAAAGTCACGGCCCAGGCGGTAACTTACCGCCTGGGTCGTAATGAGGCCCACAGTCTCAGTAATACTAGTATCAGTGCTGCTAATAATTCTTTCAGTCCAATTTCCATCCATTTGGGTATCCATGAGAATATACATGATAGCCAACCTTCATCTTCTCCTGCACCTTTTGCTTCTTCGTCCATTTTGGCATGCATTTTCGATAATCTAGTAACTGCTTCAGTTAGTGTTCCATTTGCTTCATCATTTGCTGGTATGAACAAGCATATGGAAACCCAAGGAAACCCAATCTTGGCGCAAACTCCTCCTTCCATCACTGTGAGAAGGTCCATGACATATCTGTTCTGGAGGGCCATCAACCTCACTGCTCGGAAATCTTATTTTATGGCGTTGAAGCCGCTGACAGTTAAGTTTATTGTCTGCATCATCTCCCACCTCGTAATCTGGTGCCGTTTTACATTTCTGTATATCTGTACTGCTTGAACTACTGATGTGAAGAACATCTCTGTCCTACTGAACAGCTTGTGTTCAGGTTGTATGTCATCCAGAGAAGCTTCTGTTGTTGATGATAGTTAGTTCTGACTTTTCACCATAGTCCATTCTACTGGCCTCTTCTTTTTTCTGGCATTGTCCATTTTAGGGAAGTTGTCCATTTTGATGTCTTCCTGTAAAACTACTAGTGCTTGCGTATTGATGTGCACCAACAAACATACTTCTCCCTAGTTGGGTGGCAGCTTCTCATATGCCTTAGATCTTTAGATTTGCACGCCCAATAATGATCCATTAAAACTGCCGTCCCAACCTTCATGCCTGGACACTTTACTGTCTGCTTGCAGTCTCTGTTTTCCTTTACTGCTCCATCATTCGGAAAACATAATGCTGCTTTCTATAGTGGTATTATGGGCATTGGTCCAGCTTAATTTTCCACCCAGGTCAGTAACTTTGCACTTGCATCCCAGTCCTTTAGACATTTGTCATTTTCTTCCTTGACCGTGTTCACTGGAACTGTTAGGAGCGTGTGACACCTTCTTTCCAATCTTCAGCTCTGTATACTTGGCCGTACACAAGTATCTGTGGTTGTTTCCAGCATCCTGGTTCTCCTCCTATTTCCTTAGGTCCCTTCTTTGGGCATTTTTTGTCCCCCCTTTTTGTGGGCTGTCACTTATGTATTGTATAGCCTGGTCTTTTTTGCAGTAGTTGTCCATCATGTCAAGTGTTTTTACATAGATATCTTCATAGGGAAATGTTGTTTTGGACACTCTTCTCAAAGTTGCCGTTCTCCCTTGGAACCTTCCTTGGGTAGTACACATTGACGGGTACATAAGGCCTTGTGCTATTCCTGCTGGCATTTCAGTTGCCACAAACGTTCTGGAGGCACTCATGGCATAGGGGATAAGAGGGCAAACATCGCAGCTCTCCCCAGTGGTTTGTTTGCCTACTTTAGTCATGTGCTTGTACCACATGCTATTTTTTTAATTTTCTTTTATTGTTTTAGTTGAAATTTATCAACCTTTCAATATTTTACATACATCAAAACAATCATAATGAATAAAAAAGAATTATAAAAAACAAATTAAAATTAATTTCTCATGGCCTAATCACTTCATATCATGCATTAGCACAAATAGGTAACCAGGTCCCCAGAGCATATTCTCTCAACCCTCATCACAATTGATCATGGACAAAACCGCTTATCTCATAAAATTGTACAACATAGAGCTAGTATAGTTAATTGACATTTTGAATAATAACTTTCCCGTTGCACACAGTCCGACCCCTTATTAGACACTAATGATGCACAAACATTCTTTAGTTGAAACTCAATGTTTGTGACACTCTGATGATAGTTAATTACTAATCTGTAGCATGCAACACATCATTTAAGGGAGTCGTTAGTTGAAGACTATCCAAGAAATTTACAGTTTCAATCTGTAGTGCTGGACATTCATTGCTTACAATTATTGCCCAGCTGGTACTATATTGCACGTTACCCAAAAATGTACAGTGTTTGTCATAGTGTATTTGCCTGCGATGGCACAATGCTGGACATTGGGTAATCAAGTGTTCTAAAGTTTCAGGTGTATTAGCATTGTTGCAAAATCGACATACATTAGCCCAGGCTTCTAATAGGTGATGTTTAACCAAAATGTCTTTGACAGGCCACAAATTGAAATGTAGATGTAGTATTGCTTGTCTATAGTGCAGTGATGGTAATCTGATTACAAGTGACGCTAGGGGGTTGAGATGTCTGTTCAGTGGTAATAAGATAACAATGGTCAATGCAGGCTATGCTTCAGAGTGGTGGTCGGGGTTGTGCCATGGTGTGTCAAGGAGGGGTGGGGCATTGTGGGGTTTGTTAGTATATTGTGTCGGTTGTATGTTGTTTCTTCAAGAAAATTAATAAAAACAAATTTAAGTAGGATGGTAGTGTACACATTTTTTTGGGGGGAATCTACTGGTATTACCCTCTTTGTACGATACACAGATATCACATGTATTACTCCAGTCTGTGTTGTATAACTTTCTTTTTGCTTTGTCTGGATTTAACACCAATAGTTTGATGCTGATATCGGCGTTCGCTAGAATTTCACACACATAATCTAACCATTTAGTCGTAAAATAATGGCTAGTTGTAAACATGTAAGAGGCCACCAATCTCAGCACAATATTTACATTGGTTGACATTAAGCATTTTCTGAACAGTGAGCAACATCTCCAATTGTATAAAGCTTGTAACAAGACCATCCCCAATTCATACCTTATGCATGCGTGTGGAACACAAATCGGCATATGCAATATTCGCCTCCAATACAATGCCTCCCATTTGTCGAATTGAAAATTAGCTGAGATTGGAAAGGTTTCTAGACCATATAAGATTGTGGGGGCTGCCTTCTGCTTCCAATATGCCCAGGCTGCTTTAAGGGAAAAATGTCCTGTATCTGTGCATTATAATATGGGTTTGAGAAACTGCAGTATTCATTTTCCTTTCAATACTTTTTATCTGATTTTTAATGCTCGGTATACCTTCAAAACATGTGCCCAAGTAAGTACACGTGGGAACTCTTTGCAAATATACTTTGTTTGCTAACCAGGTAAAATGACTCTGAGCACCTTTCAAAGGGAGATATAATACAACCTGAGTCTTCTCATGGTTTATGTTGAGCTCATTTTGTAAGATATATTCTAGAAAGGCTGTTAAGAATTTTTGAAGACCTACTTGTGTTTTAGATAATAAAACGAGGTCATCTGCATATAATAGATGTTTTACTGGTACGTTTGCGATTTTAGGCGAATCTGATTGCACCTCAGATAATGCCTGTAGAAGGTCTTGGATATAGTAGTTAAATACAGAGGACGCCAATGAACAGCCTTGTTTAAGTCCACGGGCTGTGTTAATCTCTGCAGACAATACACCACTCATTGAAATTCTAACACGAATAGATGTATTTGTGTGTAGATCTTGGATGATGGCACGTATGGTATGTGGGCATTTGTCTCTTGTTAACTTCTCAAACAGCTTAACCCTTGATATAGAATCAAATGCGGAATGTAGATCCACAAAGGCAAAAAATAGTGGTTGCTTAGTGTGTTGACACTGAGCCTTTATTGCATTTATGCACATTAAATTAACTTGGGTCCCCATCCCTTTAACAAACCCAGTCTGATTAGGATCACGCACGTTGTTATTGAGTGTCCAGGAATTGAAATCTTTTAGTAGTAGTTTGGTAAAGATTTTCCCGGGCGCATCTAGTAGCGCAATTGGCCGGTAATTTTTGGGGTGACATACGATCGCCTTTTTTGAATATTGGTATGATTAGAGAGGTTTTCCATGTCTTTGGTATTTGTTGATGTTTTATTATTTGTTGGAAAATACAATATAGAATCTGCGCCCATTCGCTTGGATTCTCTTTGAACATATGATTTGTGAGTCCATCTGGGTCAGCAGCTCTAGATGTAATGGCATGAATTATTAACTCTTCAATGTCTCATAAAGAAAAGTTCATGTTCCACCCTTGGTTGTCTAAAGAGTGGTCTAATGAAGGAATGAAATTTGGATCGTTATAAAGATTATTAAAATGTTCAATCCACTTGTCTTCACTAATAATGTTCAATTGTGCATCCGCTTGGTTATCAGAAATCTGACCATTAAGTAATTGCCACATCTCGGCAGAGTTTCTACTAGCCATTGTGTGTTCCATACGTTCACCATCGTTTTGAAACATAAGATGTTTATGAGATTTTAGCCAATTTTTATATATACATTTGGCATCATTCAAAGCCTGTTGGCAGGACGGCAGACTCAAGGCTATAATATATCTTCTCTGCCTATGATATGCTGCTCGTCTAAATACAATTTCAGGGTCAAGTGTATGTTTGTGCTTTGGGTGGCCATTTTTCATCACAGTCAGAGTGTTAGTATAAAAGTCCAATAGTTCTACATAAGATACAGGCGCCACCAGATCTACATTTCTTTCTAAAGTATGCATAAACAATGTAGGTTTCAGAGCCGTCCATCTTATCCTATTCTTTGCCATGTTCAGTAATAAGTTCTGGAGGGGGATTGTCACCCTAGATGGTTGTGGGCAACCTGTAACGGTCAAGGCCAAAGGTTTATGATCACTGAATGGAAGAGTGTTGGCCTCTAGGTATTGGAGTTGTTTAAATAGTGTTTGATCAACATAAATATAGTCGATTGTGCTTGCTGAGTTGTTACGAAACCAAGTTGTGTTTGCGGGAATGTCACCCGGGATGGCCCCATTTACCATAATATATTGTCTTTCTTCCATGAAGGCTGACCAGATCTGAGCCTGCTGGGGGTGGCGTTTGGTATTGACACAATCGAGATTGATATCCCCTACTAAAATGGTATATGTGCATTATGCGTCTTAATCCTGCATAAAAGGCTTCATCATTTAGAGCTGCTGGATTGTGGTACACATTATCAAGGCAAATTTCTGATTGCTGCATTTGATTTTAACTAACAAAATATGATCGCTTTCAGTGATCCACTTCTCAATGGAGAAACCAGATTTTAAATGCACCACCACCAAGCCAGAAGCGGGTCTACCTCCAGTGGATCTAGCAGGCAGCAACACTATGTCAAATCCATCCCACACAGGATACATTTCCTGTAAGGCTATTATTTGGAACACATGAGGCAATGTAGATATTGCAGATTTTAAATGTGAATTACCCCTTGAGTTCCAACTGGCAATGTATAGTTCTTTAGATGGTAGCGTCACTAATGGTTCTGTGGCATAATTTGCACATTTATATCTCTGGTTTCAAGAGCCTGGCTACGTTGGTAGATATTTGTTTTATGAGTGATAGCATGTGTGTTATCAACTCGTGCACGATCTTCAGTCAAAAAGAAGCCCAATTCGAACAGCTGCATCTTTGCCTGCCATATTAGATTGGCTACCACACTTGATAGTACCCATAGTCGCACTATTGCTTGATTTCTTTCAGTGATGAACTCTATTTGTTCGATATCGTGGGAAGTGATATCTTGCAGAGTTTAAACATCACTAAAAGTATTCAAGACACTCTGCCTGTTTAGGTCATACCTAGGATAGCCACTCTCTCTACATTTAAAAATAAATGAGTGTGAATTGCTATTCCTTGGCTGGGTCGTTTTCTTTATATTGTGAGTCAAATAGTCAGAGTGCCCATCACCATTTCTGTGGAGCTGATTGTGTTGTCGCGACTGATAATCTGATAGTTCATGCCTTTTCGCATCAATAGACCATTCTGGAGGTGCTAGCAGAGTGGTAGGTTTTGCTTTTATTTGTCTGGGTATTGGGGTATCTGACATTGGGATGTCTGTTGCCAGAAATGAACCACGCTCCTGCAGGTACTTCTCACTCGTATTCTTGCCATCTGTGATAGACTGAGGGAGACTGCTTTTTTTTGGTGGTCTGAGAATTCAAGGGTGTGGTCAGTACTTGTGGGGGTGCAATAATCGGAATAGTACTTGTTGCTTCAACAGAAATATTTGGTATTTCTCCACGTTTCATGGTGTCTATCAACTGATTCCAGGGAGAATGCGACAGAGGAACTGACGCATCTCCGCGATCAGCCCACTTCCAGGTATTGTTGAGACTTTTGGGCAAAGTGTGTTTTTCTCCTCAATATTGTCGACAGGTTTTGGTTTTGCTACTTTCTTCTGATTGGTCGACAATGGAGCGGTGCCACCAATAGCCTGAAAAAAGGCATTTAGGGTGTTTTTAGGTCCTTTAGTGCTTGCCATATTTTTTGATTTTTTTCCTATGGCACGAGGACTTTTAATATGGTTTTTGACATTTTTTTTCTTGTGTAGTAAAAGTCCTGCCACACGCCTCTCCGTGTGTGCATCTAGCGTGACCACCTCCACCACATCAGTGTCACCCGGGTCAACCGAGAGGTCGACATACAATGACTCTTTTCCAGCAGAATTGTTGTTAAGCGCTGGGGATTCTACAATCGTGCAAGTGACGTCCTCAAACACAGAAGTGAAGGTACATAGATAGAGTCTCTGTGAGTTGTACATTTCAACATATGCTCGTTTAGCAAAACATGATTTTCATCAATTTTAACAGCCATTTTCGACAAGTTCAAAGCCTGAGCCACCAACCTATGGTCAAGTACGTCAAAATGTTTTATCAAAGTTATCACTGAGGTGTTGATGGCTCTCAACACTACTTCAACGGTATGCGTATGCTTCAAACAAGTGGGCTGAGAAAGACATGGTTGTTGATTTGTCTTATTGGAAATTCGAGGTGTGGGCATAGCAAAGGAAGGTAAGCTAGAGGCGGAAGAGGAAAGTGAACAGGTTAGCTGTTCTGTTAAAGTTTTTACTGCTGCTAGTTCTTCCATTATGGAAATTGGCGACTCGCACTGACTAGCATAGATGGATATGCCAGAGCGGTCACCAAAGTCAATCAGATACGGAATGGGGGATAGTATAGGAGGCCTGTTACATTTGGACTGCACCCCGTGGGCTCTGAGTGAATTGATTATGGTTTGATCTGAAATTCCACAAGGTTTGTGATTCGCCATTGAGGTAGACTCCAAAACACCATTAGGAGCCCCCTGCGCAGGAGAGCTTGTCATATCCCTTATAGGGCTTTGTATTGTTACTAAAGCCGTGTTTGTTCGGCGGTCACACGTGGACACATCAGTAACCACGGGCGGTACACCAAAGGCGTTGGGGGGATTGCAAGGCTTGTTCCCGGCAAAAGATGGGGGCATCTGCGACTTTAAGTTGTAAATAGAGAAAGTCTGAACAAGCAACTGGTGCTTACCTATATAAAACACGGATTGCCCTCATATAGTAAGTGACTCGCCTTGACCGCACGGCCGCCTCGGCGAAGCGGCAAATCGGTCCTTATGAGTGCTTGCTCGTGTGCGCTTGCGCTGTGCGTGGGGAAACAGATTGTTGTAGCTAGGCAGCCTGGGATTTTTTTTCCAAGAGCCAATCCCCACAGTTCAAGGCGGTGCCAGCAAAATGTCAATCAAACTCAGAAAACGCTCAGAGAATGCTAAAAAAAACCAGAAAACAGGCGTCAGAACAGGAGTTAGAACATCAGCAATGATTGTAAAGTCCAGCTGCAGAGTTCATAAATGTCAGTCACATGTTTGTTGATTTTTTTTCTCTTGTGAAGTCCTCAACGCAGCAGCAGCCAAACAGGAGGGAAAAGGTCCAGCTCACATGGCAAAGCGGTACTTACGAGTACTTGCTCGTGTGCGCGCGCGCTGTGAACGGGGAAACAGATTGATGTAGCTAGGCAGCCTGGGATTTTTTTTCCAAGAGCCAATCCCCACAATTCAAGGCGGTGCCAGCAAAATATCAATCAAACTCAGAAAACGCTCAGAGAACGCTGTTTGTTGATTTTTTTCTCTCGTGAAGTCCTCAATGCAGCAGCAGCCAAACGGGAGGGAAAAGGTCCAGCTCACACGGCAAAGCAGTACTTACGAGTGCTTGCTATTGGATACTCGAGCAGTATCATTGAGATAAAGAGGAACCCCTCCCATATCTACATGAGCACTGCGTCTACCTCTCCTTACTGATCCAGCAGTGCTCACCTCCCCACCTGATGTGGTAGTTCCACCTGCTGAGATAGGGGGTTGTGTTAGTAGGGGTTACAACTTTATTCTCTATAACAAAGGACATTCGCCAAAAAATAAGAGCAAAAATACCAAACGAGAAGAAGACACAGGACACAATTAGCACTCTTTTAATCCATTACTTACTCTGCTTCAGTAAATGGTGCAGCTTTGGAGATGTTTATTGACCGCCTGCAATGTGCCAGAAATGCGTTAATCTGTTAATATTTTTATTAATTCAAGCCCTGCGAACATGATGTTGGGTCATTGCAAGGAAAGATAATTGTTCCCAGACAGTGTATATTCTAGGATCACCAAGTACTGCAAGCACTGAAGGATTTCCTCTATTCGGTTATGCGTATGTTTGGGACAAGTAGGCCAAGAAAACAAAGAAAAATACACTAGGGTGGCTTCTTCTAGTACAGTTGCATCTCCTAACAAATTGGACAAATTGGTCTTGGAAGGTCGTGCAATGTGGGTCATGGGGAAGCATCAGACAATGTAGTAATAACAGTTGCAACTTTCACGATGAATGCTGTCAGTGTGCGGAAAGAAATATAATAGACAGTGTGCCCTCACTCTGGATGTGTTCCTGGATTATCTCCTTGTTCTTCTGCTCGTGAACGTTGGACCTTTTTTTTGCTCTCAGTGTTGGTTCTAGGAGAGGCCGCTTCTTGGGAGGGCTTGATGTCACCAAGGTAATTCCAGGCCATCTAATCTTGCAGTTTCACAGCTCGATCTGTAATCTGTCCTACAATGTGTGGCCCCGTAAAGCGTGGTTTTAACCACTTACAAGTGAAATTACATAAAAAGAAGGTGTCCCCTGGATATAGTTGTGTAGCTTTTAAAAGTTCTTTGTTTGTTTCCAGGTTGTTATTTTCTTCGTTTGCTTTGGGCCTCTCCCGTTGTCCCTGAAGTTGGCGGGAAATAAAAGAGGCACTAGCCATCAAGGAAGCATTGTGCTCGTACATTTCCTGTCCCAATACATCAGAAATGTTTTCTGCATCTAACAACGGCCTAGTGGGAGGAACCAGGGGAAGTCTCATGCACCGCCCGGTTACTATCTGGTGTGGGGTTAGATGGTGTTCGGACCCTGGTTTATTGCGCAATGCGGATAAGGCTAAAGGTAGACAATGCAACCAACTTTTGTTTAGCGTCTGTTTTATCTTGGGAACGTCTTCCTTGAGCAGCCCGCTGAGGTGCTCACACACTCTGTTATGCAACATTGGATGTAGTACCCTGTGGGAGACTGCACTGGACTTGTCCTCTTGTAAATAGTTAACCCAACCTTTGGTATAAGCATGTACTACACAAGTTGGTAGAGTGACTGAGCAGCCAGGCTTATCTCAAGAGGGGTCAATGTGGGCTGTAGGGTTATAACATAAATATTCACAATGACAGGTATTCAAATAAACACTTGCCCTCAAGGTTTCTTGATTAAACAATGATTTATTTATTTAACAGTCAGTTGAATGAATAAGCCTTCTTTAGAAGGGAGCAATTATGTAACACAAAAATATACTTCAATAAATACACACTCTCAGTTTCAATAAATCGATAGATACCCATGTGGGATGGCACACAGACACTTCCTACACCCGGAGGTGACTTAAATAACTACGACACCGTGGACATTGATATATTACTGGCACATTTAGAGGAATACCGAGTTTGGTGTCAAAAGGAAAAGGTTAGGGAACAAAACAAGGGTTAACAAATATTCTTAAGCAGGTAAGTTCTTTGAACCCCCAATGCAAAGAAAATTAACCCTATCCCAGCTACACAAGTTATAGAATGTGTGACTTGTTGGAGGGACGGATCAAAACACAAAGTCAGAGGTTAGAATAGTCTATCAGGGAGCCATGACAGCCAATGTCACTTGAGCAAAGTCCAGGAGAGCTGAATTTCGTCTTGCATGTAAGTAAAAAGTCTTTCAAAATGATTTAGAAATCTTTGTAAGAAATGAAATCACTGTTGGGCCACAAGCTGGGAGGCTTGTGAGGGGGCAAATCTGCAAGCAACTCTGCAAAAGGCAACCGAGACAAGTCTCAAATGAGAGCTAGCAAGGCTACACGACAAGAGGTAAGTACTCCTTAGTTTACAGTACCTTAGGTCTGAAGAAATTGGTTCCAGCTGGCTTCTATTCCAGTTGTAGTATGGCAGGTCCTGTTGTTCCTGGGAATCAGTCGTGGGGCCTAGAGGGAGGATGTTTGGGGACTCCTGCACTACGGTTTGAAGGTCGGCGGCAGCTATGGGCAAACTTCAGATCAGCAGCACTTCGCGGTTTCAGCTTCTCGCGAATAGCACCACCGCGGTTCTCGGATACCTTATGGGCTTTCCTCGCATCTGTGGTCCAGCACTCTCTTGAGGTGGCTCAGGCTCGGTCAGTCGTGCTTCATGGGAATCTGAAGGATCTTCCTGGAGCTCGGGTCTGACTTAAAAACAATGCACTCGATCCTGGTGTTCATCTCCCTGGCAATCGTTTCCTTCAGCAGCAATGGAAATACAGCCAGCTCCGAGAGGATGTACAGACGAGTTTGCTTTGGGGTTCATTGGTCCCTCCAACCCAAGGGGAGAAGTCGTCCTTGCAGGGCTTCTCTAATCGAGGTGAATTCGGAGTTTCAGCACTGCAGCAGGGCTTCACCGGGCAAACCAACGGTCCAGGAGTTGCAGCAGGCATCTCTTCCAAGTTCTTTTTTGGATTCCTCCATCCAGTGGTCGACTCTGCCTTCCAAGCAAAAGACCTTGGGCCTCATTACGAGAATGGAGGTAATGAAAAAAGGAAGGCGGAATGGTAATAGTGGCATCGTTAATGGGTCTGGGGCATTCCGACCCGACAACCCACCAATACCAGCACTGCCCGTACCGTGCCCCCTCATACCGGCATGTGCACGTACACGCACCCCTTTGGGGAGCAAATACCAGCATGGCGGTAATAGGAGGACATCACAACCCACGCGGACATGCAAATACCGGCATCCCGAAGGCAGCAATCAGGGGCTGCGCGATGCCGGCCATCCAGGCATCGCGGACCACCCGCAAACAGCAATCAGCAATCAAGCCAACTGCCACAGGTGCACACAATCATCACAAGTGGACTCAATGGAGTCTGGCCCAGTTTAAAAGGAGTACACCCACACACCACACCCCTTCCTACACCAAAATGCTACCACTTGCTGTTGCAATCATGGCGCTGGAGGACATGCCTATACTGCTACAACTACAGCAACAACAGCAACTACAACAACAACTACAGCAGCAACAACAGACAGCACAGAGGAGACGCAGGAGGAGAAGGAGGGTGAGACAGGCTCAGCAATTACCACCAGTGCAGCCAGTAGTCCCTCATAGGCAGCCGCCAATCCCTCGCATCAGACACAGTCCATTCAATCTAAACCCTGACCAGATCCACACCCTGTACCGGTTGGACCGGGACACCATCACCACCATAGTGGACGTGATAGGCAATGACATTGCCAGCCTCATAGAAATACCTACTGCCATCCCCCCGCTACTAAAGGTGGTGTCTGTGCTCCACTTCCTGGCCACAGGCACCTACCAGCACACAGTGGGCCAGCTGCATGGCATTTCACAACCACTATTTTCACGCATGCTGACCCAAGTGCTGGATGCCCTCCTGAAGCACGCTAGCACACACATATCCCTACCACGGACTGCCCAGGAGATATCCGACACCAAAGTAGGCTTCCATGCACTGGCAGGCATGCCCAATTGTGTTGGTGCCCTGGACTGCACCCATGTAGAATTGGTAGTCCCCCATGCCGTAGAGGCAGTGTACCGCAATCGCAAGCAATACCACTCCATCAATGTGCAGATGGTATGTGACTCCAGCAAGATCATCACACATTGCTGCGCCCGATTTCCCGGATCAACACATGATGCCATGGTGCTGCGTAACTCCACATTACCCCGCCACATGGAGCGACATGCTGGACCACGTGCCTGGCTGTTTGGTGAGTTGCCTGAGTGGGCCATGGCAGTGCAATGGGGTAGGGATATGTTGCGATGCATACCCCACCTGGGTGGGAATGGGGGGGGATGCATACCCCACCTGGGTGTGAATGAAGGGGATGCATACCCCACCTGGGTGGGAATGGGGGTTATGCATCCCCCACCTGTGTGGGAATGGACGGTGCTTGTAGAATGCACGCAGAGCTAATGACACCTGACCTGAACCTCACCACAACCGCAACATGACACATCATTGGCACACATCTGACCCTTAACGCATATCAATGACCACATGTGAGACGCACGACCTGACCACCATGTGTATGTCAAGCAATGCATGAATAAACAGGATTGCTACTGTGCCAATGTGGCTAGTGTGACCATGCACAGTGTAGAATATGCAGCATAATTGGGAGGCTAAACATTGTCGTACAACCAGAGTACATCCGCCACAGCATGCATCATCTCACCCTGCATCATCTATTGAACCCCATCCAGACTACCAGACCTAATAGCAGTATAGTATGCATCTAGATAACATTCGTGCATACGTACAGGGACATGTGCATGTCCACAACAAATAGCTGTGGCCATGACTGTGCTTCCTGAAGGTGGCAGCTCAGAGTGACACACACCTATTTGTATTTGCTTGCAAGTGATGGAGGATATCCCTTGAGGCCGTGGCTACTTCCCCCTGTGCGGAACCCGCAGAACAGCCATGAAGAGGAGTACAATCGGGTTCACACCTGTACCCGTATTGTGATTGAGCAGACCTTTGGCCTGTTGAAGGCGCGGTTCTGCTGCCTAAGCAGGTCTGGTGGAGCACGCCTTTATAGGCCTGAGAAGGTGGCAAAGATCACCATGGCCTGTGTCATGCTGCACAACATGTGCATCCGGAGAAATGTACCACTGCCACCTGACATTGACATGCATGCACCGGGTGAGGATGATGAGGATGGAGACGGAGGTGAAGCAGCACCCCTGCCAGTACGTGATGCACAGGATGGCCATGCAGTACACCAATCACTGATTCACAAATACTTCTGAACCACAGGGACTATGATAGACATATGTCAGTGAAACACTGGGTCCATGTGGACATGCTCACAGGGAATGTTGGGAGTTGGGCACTGAACACTGTCATAAAATAAATGGATATACACGAAATGAACAATGTCCAGACATTGAATGTTTTTTCTCACAACGGGTGTATTGGTTCAAACAGCTAATATGTGACAACCCACAGCTCTCCAAACCCCCAGTGAACTCCCAAACCCCCCAGTTAACTTCATTCCCCCCCCAATAAACTCCCCCCAAATGCTCCCATTCACCCCCACCACCATGAGTCCCATTCCCATTGTCCGCCCACACTACTTGCAGGACTTTTTGCTGTCCGGGGGCAGCATTTCGGTGTGCCTTGCACTCCTGGTAGGACGCACAGGGCTGGTAGGGACTGAGGATGCAGATGTGGTGGCTGATGAGGAGTTGGTGGCAATTTCCACGCCTGCTGCAAGTCGTGGCCGCTGCATGTGCAGCAGGATGGATGTTAGTACCTGTGTTATTGCCCCCAGACAGTCCCTCATCAGCACTGCCGACTCATTCACTGCGGCTGTGTTGGCTGTAATAGCGGCAGTCAGTGCTCCAGATAAGATTTTGAGGTGGGAGTATTTTACTCCCTGTTATTACACTTTGAGAGTAAATATGATTTTAAGAGAGTAAAAATGACTCTTCTCCTTTGCAAGAGAGTAAAATATATGTGACATCCAGCCGACGCATGCACAAACTGTATGGAAGTCATTACCGTATGGCAGCTTTGTGCACTGTGACAGAATACACCTTTCATTATTTCTCTATGGTCTGGCCGTTTGATCACTGTTGTATAGATTTAAATGTTGAAATCACAAAAACCTAGCCAATTACATAGTAAAGCAAACATGAATTGTATTTTGATTTTTAATGAAAGTCCTCATTTTCTGGAGCCAATTACTACCTAAATGTATGCCAATGTTATGATACAACAGTGCAGAGAGGCAAGGACTGCATGCTAAATTCTATACCTAATCTAACGGTCAAATGGTAATTTATATAGCGCTTTTGGCAAAGCGCTGTACATAGAACATATTTATCACAATTGTCACCAAACCAAGGTCGGTACTCCTTTATCGACCTTGAAAGGATGAAAGGCTGAGTTGGACTTGTCGGGATTCGAACGTGCAACCTACAGATCACGCACATATTGCAGCAATGAGTGCTCAACCGGCTGAGGTTTCTTATTGACCAACATCCTTCAGAGGTCGGTTAACTGAGTATGGACTGAGGTATAATAATCACAGTACCTAGATGTTGGACGAACCATTTATGAAGCACTACATGAAGTTAAATACCTATCTAGATTATCACAGGCACAGGTTTTTCTGAGTTTTTATTTCAATTACCAATGTAATTTTCATTTGTTTGTTTTTGAACAGCGCTTGTACTTCCTGGAGAGTCAGGTTTTGGATGTTTTAATTGTTGATTTGAGAGGCTAGAACACCTGTGATTGGTGTAATGACACTCACCCTTGAGCAAAGACTCTGCTGCCACTGACCATTTATAGTACCCCATTGACTGCAAGGTTGAATGGATGTAAACTAGACTGTGCATAGTCATCATTTTACACACTGTTCTTATAATTGGAGTGTAAATTAAATTATCAGTGTAAACATGATCTGCCTCTGCATGATTATGCACACAGCACCAGAACTCTGAAAAATACAATTGTGCAATACTGGTTTGCTTTCACTGGGGGGGAAAAAGCATAATTTGTTACAAAATATGAATTCTCTAATTGCAACTTAGTTTTCCATCTTATTAATTATACAATCCTAAAATTCTAGGAAAATATGCACAGTGCTTCTAAAGCTGAATGAAAAGAAACCATTCCTTTTATCACAGTGCGCAGTTTCTTTTTTTGAAAGGCTTCAGAGAAATGCATTCTGTTTCAGAGTTGGCTTACAATTACATCCATGTAGATAAAAATCAAAAGAAGCCTTCTGGTTTCTGTCAAGTAACCTGACCTTTGCACTGCCCTCTGCTCTAAACCTGTGTGTAAATGTACACAGGAAAATAATAAAGCTGTCGTATTTGCAAGATTTTCATGCGTAAAAAGGCCTAGTACGCCCCTTATCTGGAGGCCTGGCGGCAGTGGTCCCCGCTTTGGCAGTGGCTATTTCCCGCCTGGTGTCCTCGCTATCTGCTATGTATTGCCGCAGGAGCTCCAACATCGACTCCTGTCGGGCCTCCTCCCTCGCCAGACGTGACTCGAGGGTGTTGGTGGGAGCAGGAGTAGTGGGGGGTGCACTCACAGGGCCTGCATTTTCAGTGCTGTCCTCCAGGAAGAGGCTCAGGTCCGAATCATGCAGGCAGGGATCAGCACTGCTGTAGGTGGGTGAGTGCTGAGTTTGGGGAGGGGGCTGGACACGAGGCTTGGGGTGGGTGGACATGTCACTTCTGTGACTCCCTCCTGGTCCACATTCTCCTCCAAGTCATCTTCAGTGGTGGCCAGTGCTTGTAGGGACTCCCCTTCTACTGGTGTGGGTGTGGGCAGCTGGCACTCGACTGTGTCAGGCACACTGGCTGTGGGTGTGGGCTGCGTGGCTGCCCCGGAGGTGGTCGTGGTGGTAGCCCTTTTCTTTGGGCGGGATGTGGATGCCCTCGTGGTGGTGTCTTGGCTGGCATCTTCTCCATCGGTGCCTGGGGGGTAGAAGAGATGCAGGGCATCAGTGATGGTGTTACATGCCAGAAGCATACTATGGTGCCGTTCATTATTCATTTAATCATGCAGTCACGTCTTACAGGTGCGTCACACAGGGTAGTCTGAGGGGGTATTTTGGCATTTGCTGCATGGCAGGTGGCATGCCGTATAATTGGGATTTGTGTGATGTATTACATGGGCACGGTCCATGTGTGTTGGCTGTGTGTTGGTTATGGGATTGGCACTCAGCATGCATTTCTGTCTGGCAGGGTTTGGCACGCCATCTGGACTTAGATATGTTCATGTGGGTGTTGGGACATGCATTGCCTTGCCTAGACTATCTTCCACATTACTTGTGCTATGTCATGGTTTCCCCTACAGGGATCTGCAGGATCACCCACCTCCTTCTGGTGATGATGCGGCACCTGTCTCCATCTCCCCAAATCCCTCGATAGACTCTGGATTTATGAAGGTGCTTGCGGTCTCCTCCCCGGTGGTCATTTTGGCAGGAGAGTGGGGACCCCCGCCTGTGGCCATGGCCTCCCTCCTGTTGCTTGCAATGATGTTACGCACCCTAAGGCGGAGGTCGTCCCACCTCCTCCTGCAATCCTTGACACTACGTGGGGTGGTTCCCACAGTGAACACCTTGTGGGCTACCTCCTGCCAGATGTCCTTCTTCAGCTGCTGCACCTCATGATTCAGGTTCTGGGATTTGATGACATCTGCATGTGCGGCAAGGGTGTCCGCTAGCATATTTAATTCAGATTCGCAAAAGTGCTGTTTCCGCAGCCGGGGGGTGGTCTTCCGGGATGCCTTAGATATTATCGAAGTATTGCCACAGAGCTCTCCTGGAAACAACTGGTGGTTTGGGAGGATTGCAATGGATTGTGTTTTTAAAGATGGCCGCCGGCCCATTTCCCGTTCCGACGCGATGACGTTATTTCCGGGTCCGGTATTACGAGTCCGGTATTAGCATGTTGGTATTACCAGGTCGGTATTTAAGGGTTCCTACTAGGTGGTGGCGGTATCGGCGGGTCCCATGATGTTACTATTGGGGGGTTGGAGGGCCTTTAGTAGCATGCCGGTATGGCTTTACCGGCATGGGGGATCGCGCGTGCTCACGCACTCGTAATCACCCGCTATTAGCGGCGTCATACGAGCACGGACCCGCTCGTTCCTCCATGCCAGTAATGACCCCGTTTTTACTGCGCTACTCGCAATGAGGCCCCTTGCCTTTTATGCAGGTTTCTCCCATTCATTTGCAGCCTAGCTGTCACTCAAAAAGCAGGATGGCTGTCCTCCAAGGACAGACAGCCAATCAGCTTTGGGTGCATTCCTGTCACCTAGGAGATTAAGCACAGGGTGTTTCTGGAACCTCCCTCGCTTCCTGCCCTTCCAGACACGGTGGAGCCAGAGGCGGGCTTCAGCAGTGAACCCCGTCAAAGACAAAACGAACAAAGGGACCAAACCTGATTTGGCATGCAGACTAAATCATAAGAAGGACCTTTCCAACAAGAAATTGCAAAAAAGAAGACCATGGCTATTTTGACAAAATGGGCACCCATGGGTGCTTTACTGGGGCTGCAATTGAAGCCCGCAGTAAAAACGCACAATGGTAGGGAAAAGTAAACCACTTCCAGTAGCCATTAATTGTAGAAAGGGTAACATAAAAATGTTACATGAGAAACTAGACAAAGGGGATACTAAGTAACCCATCCATAACCCTATTGTAAGATAGTGTGTGCTGGGTCTAGAAAGTTACAAATGTAACTAAAGTAAATTTCACTTCACTGCTCCTGGAAACAGTAGTTTATCCAAGAGAAGGTATTTAAACCTTTGGGAAATCTAAAATACTTCCCTGTGCCACTGCACTGAAGTTGCTGTGTAACACAATGTAAAAAGAGTTTGTCAGAGTTATGGTGTTTGTCAGACTCCAAAACCAAAACAAACACAGAGTTCAAATCAAAGAAAAATACATGAGAGAGTAGGAAAAAAGTCTCACTCTCTCCAGGATAAAAATGTAAAGTCCTAAAGTCCAGCAAAAGTGCTGGGGGTCTCTAAGGTAGAAGGGAATTAGCACATTTCTGAGAATTCTTGCTAACACTCTCCCCTCGCCCAAGACTAAGGAACAGGAGGATTTAATCCACTCCTGGATGGATCTCCTTACTCCAGTCGGTCATACATCAGCATTTTGGTGATTACCCCATGACCTGTGTTCTATGGTGAAATCGAACCTCTGAAGGCTGATTAACCATCTTAACAATTTAGGATTCTTCCCTTCATCTGCATTAACCATCTCAAGGGTCGGTGGTCTGTTTGAATTACAAAAGTAGATCCATACAAGTATGATCTAAACTTCTTCAAAGACCACACAATGGCAAAACATCCTCGTTCAATTGTTGCCCACAATGGTCCTTCAGTTTCCCACTGATGAAGCAGATAGGGTGTTCCCTGCCTTTCTCATCCAGCTGACTCAAAATTGCACCTATTCCTGTATTTGAAACATCAGTTTGTACAATAAAGGTCTGGTTGTAGTCAGGAGCCCTCAAGACTTGAGCTTGACAAAGAGCTTTCTGAAGTCCTTCAAATGTCTTGGTGCACTCCTCATTCCACCTGACCTTCTTAGGAAACATGGGTGAGGAGATCACATTCAAGGGAGAAGCTATGGTCCCATAGTTCTCAACGAAGTTCCTATAGTAACCCATGAGACTAAAAAGGCACTCACTTGGGTTTGAGTAGTAGGGGTGAGCCAGTCTTGTACAGCTTATACTTTGCTAGGCAATGGCCTTATTTTATCCTCCTACCTCATGTCCAAGGTAGACTACTCTGATCAATTTGACATTTACTAGCCTTTATGGTCATATGGGCCTGCTCAAGAGCCTGTAAAACATATGCAAGGTGGTGAAGATGCTCTTCCCAAGTGGGACTGAACACTACAATGTCATCCAAGTATTCCATGCAGAAGTCCTCCATCCCATTCAGAACATGACTTACCATCTTTTGAAATGTATGAGGTGCATTTTTGAGTACAAAAGGCAGAACCTTAAACTGGTAGAGGCCTCCCTGGTTAGAAAATGCATTTTTCTTCTTGGCATGGTCTGTCAGAGCTATTTGCCAATAGCCTGATGTTAGATCAAATGTGCTGAGGAACTTGGCTGAACCAAGTTTGTCCACCAACTCATCTGTCCTAGGTAACGGAGGGGCATTAGTCGTGGTGACAGTATTAAGGGCTCTGTAGTCCACACATAATCTCAACTCCTTGGATCCTGCCTTTGGCACTAGTACAACAGGACTAGCCCATGAACTTGTCGATGGCTCTATTACCCCAGAATCAAGCATCTTCTTGATCTCTTCCTTTATGTGGGTTTTTACATTGTCTGACATTCTGTAACACCTGCTTTTAACAGGGAGACAGTCACCAGTGAATATATCATGCTGGCCCCAAGGGGACAAGCCTGGTGTCAGTGAAAACAGGGAGGCAAACTGATTTAACAGAATATTGCACTCCTCCTGTTGTTTCAGGATCAGATCAAAGGAGAGATGAACTCCATCTAGTTTTCCATCTAAAGGCTGTCCCCTGAGAAGGTCAGATAGAGGTTCAACAAAGGGACCAAACCTGGTTTGTCACGCAGAGTAAATCTCAAGAAAGTCCTTTCCACCAAGAAATGGCGAAAAGAGAAGACTGGGGCCATTTTGCCAAAATGGCGACCGATGGGTGCTTTACTGGGGCTGCAATTGCAGCCCGAAGTAAAAACACACAATGGGCCTCATTACGACCCAGGCGGTAAGTTACCGCCTGGGCCGTGACTTTACCACCATGGCGTAAACTACGTTTACGCCATGGTGGTTGGCGGACTTACCGCCCCATTCCGAGGTTGGCGGGGCGGTAAGTCCCCAATCCCCATTTACCCTTCCCCATTCCCATTTTTGCCCCATAGGGCATAATGGGAGTGGGGAAGGCGTTAATTACGCCACCATAAAATACGGTGGCGTAATTAACTCCATGGTCCCTTAGCGCCATGGATTTTAACACCTGCTAAAAGCAGGTGTTAAAAGCGCCATGGCGCTAAGGGACCTCGTAATTGGCGGTAAGGGGTCGGCGCAGCTAACGCTGGCGTTAACCCCTTACCGCCAGGGTCGTAATGAGGCCCAATGGTAGGAAAAAGTAAACCACTGCCCGCAGCCATTCATTGTAGAAAGGGTAACATAAAAAGTTACATGAGAGACTGGACAAAGGGGAACTAAGTAACCCCCCCAGCACCCTATTGTAAGATAGTGTGTGCTGGGTCTAGAAAGTAACAAATGTAAAGTCAATTTGGTGTCCAGTCATAATTTCGAAAACAAAATTTCGAAAATCAAAAAAGTCGAATCAAAAATGTCGAAAAAAAAAATGTCGAATTGTTTTTTTTTTCGATATTTTTTTTTGGGCTCTAGTTTCTGTGAAAAAAAAGGTAAAAATAAAAAAAAAGGGGGGTTGGGGGGGAATTCGAAATTATGTCTATGAACCAGTCAATTTTACTTCACTGCTCTTGGAAACAGTATTTTATCCAAGCAAAGGTATTTAAACCTTTGGGAAATCTGAAAGACTTCCCTGTGCCACTGCACTGAAGGTGCTGTGTGACACAATGTAAAAAGATGATGCCTATGGAGTTTGTCAGACTCAAAAACCAAAGAAACACAGAGTTCAAATCAAAGAAAAATACATGAGAGAGTGGGAAAAAGCTCTCACTCTCTCCAGGATAAAAATTAAAAGTCCTAAAGTCCAGCAAAAGTGCTCGGGGTCTCTAAGATAGAAGGGAATTAGCGCATTTCTGAGATTTCTCCCTAACACAGCCCGTTTGCTTGCGGGTGATAGGCACAAGAGAATTTGTATTATATTCCCAGCAAGGTTGTGATGTGGTAAAACATCTCATTGGTGAAGTGAGGACCATGGTCAGACCGCAGAACCTCAAACACGCCCCATTGTTGGTAAATTTCACGAACCAGGAATTTTGCTGCTTTAATTGCATCGGAATGGGAACAGGGACCGGCATCGATCCATCAGGAAAATGGGCACACAACCACTATAATGTATTGGTATCCTTGGCATACGTGGAGGATGTCTACATAGTCAACATGAAGATGCTGGAATGGACCCATTGGACAAGGTATGGCTCCTCTCACTACCCTTAATGTGTGGCCTGCTGTAAATTGTTTACACACAATGCAATTTGTCATAAATTCTGCCACATGTTCTGCCAAATTGGGACAGAACCAGTCTTCTTCAATATGAGCAGCAAGCACATCCTTCCCCATATGGGTACAATTCTGTAACTGTGTCAGTGCAAGGTGCAATAATGAGAATGGCATTACCACCTTCCCCGTGTTGTTTTGCTGCCATAAAGCATCTGACGGGGATCCTGAGCATCCCCTTTGCACCCACAACCCCTTCTCCTCTTTCGATGCCGCTCCATGTAATTCCATAATCTGTGTCTCTGGTAATGTGTTATACCCTCCCTTCAACACCATTGTTTGAAAAAGGTTGCGTACCAGGGGCAAATCGTCCATTTCTAAAATGTCCCCGAAATAAGCGGTGCGCTTTGCTTCCGCAATGCTACCTTGTTGCCCCTAGAGACGGGATCCTCCTACCTCGTGTGGGCATGGTACTTCACCACTGCTATGCGCAGTGGGAATTGGAGCGCCTATATTAGTCTGACCCATCAGCACGTCTGAAGCCCCTCCTCAGCCAACGTGACATCCCAGAATGCACTGTGGATGTCACGTAGGCTGAATCTGAATACACTGTCACTTCTTTGTTTTTGCCATGTTCCAGTGGCAATATTAGAGTTACTAGCTCTACAGCCTGTGCTGAAAGATTTTACGGTAAACATGCACTCACCACTACCTAGCCCGTCCTGTCTTCTTTTAACCTTGCAATCGCCGTCCCAGTATGTCTCTCACATGACGTCTGGTCAATTGTTGATGACCCGTCAATATACAGTACTTCCCCCCCCCTCAAGTGCATTCTCCTGTACATTTGAGATATCGTCATGCCTTTCATGTTGGCGGTGCAGTTGCGCACCTAGTCGTCATTCTTTATGGGTTCGGTGAAGAATGTCGCTGGGTTGACAAGTCGGCATCTCACTATCTTGAGAGCTGGGTTTGGGAATAACACCTCATACCCCGAAGCTCTCTGTGTTATCAGTGTACTTTTGGGCCTTCCCAGTATTGCGAAGAGAGCATGCTCCAAAAAAAGAGTGGTGGTGTATCCCATGGTAATACTCGCTGACTTGTCCATTGCGAAAGCGGCTGCAGCCAGTGCCTGCTCGCAAGTCTAGTGTCCTCTCATCACTGGGTCTAATTTCCCACTGTAGTATGCTAATGGTTTGTGCCCCATGCTTGTCTTTTGTGTCCATTCGAGTGCGAGAGCAGGAAGAATTCATCTTGATAGTCTGGGATCCCTAACACGGGAGCTGTGCATATTGCTATCTTCAGTTCTTCAAATGTCTTGGTCATTTCTTCCTTCCACTGTAATGTTCCCTCCCCTCTTTGTGCTTCTTTCAGTGCACTTAAGACGGGCCTAGTGTAAGTGCTGTAGTCAAATAGCCATGCTCTGCAGTAATTTCATATTCCTAGAAACTGCTGCATTTGTCTTATGGTTGTGGGTTTTGGAGTCTTGCTTATTGCCTCTGCTCTTTCTTGTGTCACGTTTTCGCCCATCTTGTGATATCAGCTTCCCAATGTACAATCCTTCCTTCTGGCAGTATTGTATTTTGGCTTTGTCTACCCTGTACCCCTTGTCTGCTAGTACAGTCAAAATGTAAACAGAGTCATCCCTACACTGTGTTTCAGTTTTGCTGCAAATTAAGATGTTGTCTACGTATTGTATAACAACACTTTCTAACTGTACATTGCCTAAATCCATTTTGAGGACCCTGTTGAATATGGAAGGTGATTCGCAGTACCTTTGAGGAAGTCTAGTGTGTTTCCACTTCTTATTTATATATAGAAACAAAGTTAGGTCTTGTGAGTCTGGATGTAGTGGTATAGAGAGGAAGGCATGTTTCAAGTTGATGACCATGAAACAGGTAGCATTCGTAGGAATACTACACAGAATTGTAGCTGGATTCTGAACCAAAGGAAACTCTGCCTCGACAATATGGTTCAGAAGGTGCAAGTCCTGTATAAAATTCCACAATGCCCCTGTTGCCTTGTTCACAGGGTACACAGCCTTGTTGCACGGTGATCATGATCGTATTAATATTCCTTGCTTTGCTAGGGCTGCAATTGTCTCATAACTGCCCTTGTCTGCCTCCCACAACAGGGGATATTGCCTAGCTCTTGGTAAAATTGCTCCTGGCTTAGGTTTGATCTTTACTGCTCCTATTCCCTTCAGAAGCCCCACGTCATAGGGTCTAGTGGTCCATAAGATGCTGGCGACCTTTGCTGAGTCTTCCTCGAGAAATGTCAGCGGTGCTTGTAGCATCATTGCCATTCTCTGTGGTACTTCTCTGTAATGTATATTCACCCTGTGTGTAATGCTGATGTCAAACACTACCTTGTAGTCTGAGCGGTTGTCTTCGAACAGCTCTTCATCTGTTATAGTAATTAACCTGTACCCTTCTGCTACCACGATCGTGGACTCCATTCTCAGATGGTGTCATTTGTCACATTTACTGTTATTCTGTCCTCTCCCACTATTACTGCCTCTAATTCTAATGGTATTACCATCCCCTCTTTTTCGTCTAGTGGTAACTCTGGGCTGAACATGTACTCATTTGGAATGTGCCACAGTTTTCCTTGTATTCCGGAAACCATGCTATTATTACTTCAGCTCCATACCCTGCGCCCATAATAAGTTTGAATATTTTCCCTCACTTTTAGAAGGTGAATCCCAGTTGTGGAACACACTATCCCCTTGTCAGTGATCAAGATGGTCATGTTAAGTTTGCTCATGATGTCTCTTCTTCGGGAATACTGTAAGGGTAGAGCTAGGTCATGCTCCCCTATAGAAAGCGTAAGATTGTCTGTAAAAGGAACCAATTCTGTCACCGCAGAAAATCCCTGCGCATTCATGGCATTGCCTGACATTCTATACCTTCCCTTCCAGATGCAGGATCTAGCTGCCCCTGTGTCTACAAGAAAGGAGAACGATTTGTCACCTATTGTCACCCATATACGTGGTTCCTCTGCCGGGTTGGGTGTAATCGATAGAATGGAACACATCAGGTCTGTCTCTGGGCTGTCCTATTGTGGGTATTATGACATTCCATTCCCTGAAAATGCTACCCCCCACCACGGTAGTCCCTCCTAGTTTCCAAATGGGAGTCAATCCCATGGAGTCTGTGCGTGTCAATGACCCGTAATTTTGTGGTGCTGTGTTTGGTGGCTGTATACTATTCTGCATCTGTAGTGTCTGTGATGTCTGCGAATAAGGCTGCGCTGGCACCTGCATTTGTGGTATCTGTGTCATGGGCTGGTATGCCAGCGGGTATGTGGTATGTGTTCAGTGTAGTATGCCCTGGTTATTGCGTCTGGTCCTTGGCATAGTACTCAGTCTGTTCCCCCTGATATGTTGGCTGATATTGCATTCCCCCATTCTGCTACATCCCTCTCTGCTCCTGCACACTCTGGTGATATGCCCTTTCGAAGGGATTGTGTCCTCCGACGTATTCCTCATCTTAGATATCTCCTTCCAGCTCTGCTGGCCTCGTAAATTGTTTTCTCTAGAGGGCGCTGCACGTCGACGTCCTCCAAGTCGATGTCCCTCGACAGCCGCCGTATCGACGTCATCCTGCCTATAAAGGCCGCGCGCAGCGTCCGTTGCTCAGTTCCGTTTTTCCGCGCTTACTCAGTGCCTCGGAATACCGTTGCTCAGTTCTTGTCAGATTAATCCTATTTACCTCGAGTTATTCGATCCGTACTCGATGGCTTCCTCATCGGAACCGACAACTCCTCGATCCGTCTTCAAAAAATGCAGAGATTGTGGAAAAAAGATGTCACTGACTGACCCTCACAGAGTTTGTCTGTGGTGTTTGGGAGCTGAACACCATTGTTCGGAGTGCGAGGACTGTATGTCCATGACAGCTAAGGCCCTGAAAGAGTGAAGGGGGAAGCTGGAGAAAGGTAAGACTTTTAAAGCTTCTTCTTCGTCGACGAAGTCGAGACACTCGTCTCCTCGTCACCATTCGCGCTCCAGGTCTCGGAGTGGGTCCCATCACTCCTCGAGATCGAAGCACTCGAAGAGGAGACGTCGAAGATCCCCTTCTCCGTCTTCCTCTTCCTCTGTTTCGCCAAAAAGAATCCCTTGCCCAACGAAACATAGTTCCCGGGCTGAATGGGAGGAATTCCGCAAAAATATGATGAGCGTCTTCGAGAAAGCGGCCTCGACCCCCTCGAAGACTGCCGAGAGCGATGCTCTGGTCGAAAGACCCGAAGGTGAAAAACGCCGCAAGTCGCAGTACCCGGCGAAGGAAACCTCTCGAGCGCGTCTCGAACCCTCGAGTAGGACTATGACCTCCAAACCTTCCTCGAAGGTTCTGTCGACGCCGTCGACGAGGGTTCCGTCGACGCCGAGGTCGGTGTCTTCGACACACGGGTCTGTCGACTCGACGCCAGCTTCGACACCGGCGTCGATGCTAAGAAAAGTCACGGTCACGACACACCCAGTGACTATCCCCAGGTCCTCGATGACGATGGCTTCGAGATTGTCGAGTAGAATCCCAATTCTGTCGAGGTCATCGAGGCCACCGCCTTTGTTTTCGACGCCACGCTCGAAGCCTTCGACGTCGGCATCAACGACATCGACGTTTTCAAGGCCGATAATGACAAGTTCGGCACCCTCTGCCTTGGAAATGGGATTTACTCCCTTTATGAGTTCAGAACAATTGAGAACTATGTCCTCAATTTTGGAAGAGGGTGAATTGTCTGAACAGGAAGACACATTTGAGTTGCAGGGACCTGTAACCCCAATTAGAGAGGAATTTTCCTCTGAAGAACGCAGGTTAAAGGATCTTCATGATTCCTTACATGAGGCAAGTGGGTTAGACACTTCCCCTGAGGTGGAGTTTGCTAGGCCAGACCCGGGGGAGCATGCTGAAACCCCCTATGGAGCCTTAATGGCCAGGTTCACAGAGTTTATGGGGTGGTCTGCACCTTCACAATCTTTCCAACCTCACGGATATTCTTGATAAAGGCCCACAGGAGGATCCTGTGGTGCCTTTCCATAAAGCTCTTCAGAGGAAGATTATGACGAACTGGGAAACCCCAGATGTCGTCCCGGCAGTAAATAAAAGACTTTCTACAAAATACAGGGTATCCTCTACAGACCCGGAGTTTTTGTCAAAACACCCATCCCCAGAAAGCCTGGTGGTACAGGCAGCATCTTCTACCGATGTCAAGACGGCTTATCCTACCGTCCCACAGGACAGGGATGATAAAAAATATGATGCTATGGCAAAGAAAGTTTTTTCGGCATGTAGCATGGCGTTAAAATCTGTTAATGCTACTTGCACCCTTGCTAGATTCAGCCATACACTTTGGGAGTGTGCTTCTACAGCGGATGACTGCATCCCGGAGGGAGAAGAAAGGGGGGCGTTCCTGAATATCATACAGGACGGTAAAGACGCTATGTGCGAATCCCTCCAGACGGGCATTGATTCGGCTGACAGTATCAGCAGAGCAATGGCGGCAAGTACAACAACCAGGAGATTTGCTTGGTTGAGAAAGTATGGTTTTGCCCCAGATGTGCAAGCCAGGCTCTTGAACATGCCATTCGATGGCTCTTCTTTGTTTGGGAAAAAGGCGGATGACAGTTTAGAAAAACTGCAAACTTCAAAAGCAGCAGCAAAATCCCTAGGCGCTGCAATCCGTCAGACACCTTTTCGTCCCACAGGAACCTCTGCGAGAGGCAAGTCCTTTCGCTTCTACTCCGCATTCGGAAGAGGTAGAGGACGACCGGCTCAAAGGGGACAAAGAAGAACTACCCGAGGTGGACGGGGTAGATATTCAAAGGCCGCTGCAACAGCAGGTGCCTCTTTATCATCGGCATCTGCATCAGCCGCCCCAAAACCACTCTGAGGACTTCCCTCACAGGACACCTGTAGGAGGCAGGTTGACTCAACATCTGGCGGAATGGCAGGCTATCACGTCAGATGCTTGGGCATTGGAAACAGTTGCCCAAGGTTACTGCCTGCCTCTCCTACGCATACCTCAGAGTCATCCACCGGGGATCAGCTCTCAGAAAGCTCCAGATCCGCTCCTCTTGCAGGAAATTTTGGACCTGCTAGAGAAAGGTGCCATAGAACCGTTACCTGTAGCGGAGAGGAACAAGGGCTGGTACTCCCCTTACTTTCTCATTCCAAAGAAAGACGGAGGACTGAGACCCATCTTGGACTTGCGAGAATTGAACAAATTCCTCAGAAAAGACAAATTTAAGATGGTCACTCTTTCTCAGATCCTCCAGGCCCTTCAGTTCCAGGACTGGTTGGTATCTCTGGACCTTCAGGACGCTTATTTCCATGTGCCTATCCATCTCAAACACAGGAAATACCTGAGGTTCGCAATTGGCAACTCTCACTATCAATTTCGTGTGCTGCCATTTGGGCTGACCTCCGCCCCGAGGGTCTTCACCAAGTTAATGTCGGTAGTGGCGGCAAGTCTAAGGAGGGAAGGGATTCATGTCTACCCCTACCGGGACGGTTGGTTGATCAGGGCTGTCTCTTCGGAACAAGCTCAGATCCAACTAAATCACGTGTGCCACTCCCTTCACAGACTGGGCTTCTCCCTCAATTTAAAGAAGTCACAAATGATACCATTGTAGAGACTCCAGTTCATAGGAGCGATCCTGGACACTTCCCTGGGAAAAGCCTCGCCACCAGAGGTGAGGGCTCAAGATATTCTACAGATGGTTACCAAGTTTCAAAATGCCCAACGTCTCCCAGCCTTCGACTTTTTGAGGTTGCTAGGCCTCATGGCATCCTGCATTTTCCTAGTGCCAGAGGCCCGCCTGAGAATGAGATCCCTCCAGTGGGCACTGAGGACTCAGTGGTCACAATTCTCAGGGAGAATGACAGATCTTCTTCAGGTTCCCGACAGGGTGGCTCGAGACCTTCAGTGGTGGGCCTGTCAGGAGAACATTCTGAAAGGAGAACATTTTTGGCAACCCTGGCCGGAGATAACAGTAGTCATGGATGCCTCACTCACGGGGTGGGGAGCCCACGCCAACGACTTGACCATCAGTGGTCGTTGGTCTCCATCGGAGTCCAGACTTCATATCAACCTGTTAGAGCTGAGAGCCATCAGACTTGCGCTGAAGGCGTTCCTGCCAGCTGTACAAGGGAAAAACGTCCTGATAATGACGGACAACACAGTGGCCATGCATTACCTCAACAAAAGAGGAGGCGTAGGATCACTACCCCTGTGCAGAGAGGCGATGCAGCTCTGGTTTTGGGCAATCCAAGAAGGAATCTCTCTATCGGCAGTTCACCTAGCCGGAGAGAAGAACTTGACAGCGGACGCTCTGAGCAGGCAGAGCACAGTCTCCCACGAGTGGGAACTAGCTCAGGAAGTCCTTCAAGAGATCTTCGCCCTTTGGGGAACCCCTCAGGTGGATCTGTTCGCCACCAGCATCAACAGGAAATGCGATCTGTTCTACTCAAGGGAATTTCCCCCAAGAGGAGCTCTGGGAGACGCGTTCATAGTGGACTGGGAGTTTCCACTTCTGCACGCGTTCCCACCGGTCCCTGTCATTCCTCAAATGATCAGGAGGTTGAGAAGATTCCGGAGAACCATGATCCTAATTGCCCCGGATTGGGCCAGGAGAACGTGGTACCCGGACCTTCTAGACTTGTCCATCTGCCCTCCAATTCGACTTCCACTCAGAGAGAACCTACTCTCACAGAAGGGAGGTCAGGTTCCCCATCCAGACATCAAAACCCTCAACCTTCACGCTTGGCTTCTGAAAGGTTGAGGTACAAGGATTGGGACCTCCCTGATGATGTTATGGAGGTGTTGCTTTTGGCAAGGAGGCCAGCAACAAAGTCTTTATACCGCTGCCGTTGGAACAGATTTTGCAGCTGGTGTAGAGAACAGAATATCGACCCTTTTTCATGTGGTACACCAATGGTTTTGTCCTTCCTTCTATATTTGGCGAATTCAGGCCTTCAAGTTGGCACCATTAAGGGCTATCTCGCGGCGCTATCCATCTTTAAGCGCACTGCGGAAGAACCATCCTATTTCAAATTACCCTTGGTAATACAGTTTCTAAAGGGGTTAACCAATGTTTATCCCCCAAGACCATTCCAAGTTCCCCTATGGGATTTAAACTTAGTACTAACTTATCTGATGGGCACACCTTTGGAACCACTCCATTCTTGTTCGTTAAGATTCCTTACCCTTAAAACTGTTTTATTAATAGCACTTACATCTGCTAGAAAGGTGAGCGAATTACAAGCTCTTTCTTGTAAACCCCCTCACACAATATTTCACAAAGACAAAGTTGTCCTGCAAGTGAAGCCTAATTTCCTCCCAAAGGTGGTTTCTGAATTCCATATCACTCAGAAGATTACCCTACCATCTTTCTATCCTCCTCCTCACCCGGGGAAAGAGGAAGAGAGGTTACACAGGCTAGACCCTAGAAGGGCTTTAAGTTTTTACATCAGTAGACTAGCCAGGATAAGACAGGCAGACCAGCTGTTTGTCGGTTACGCAGGTCACAAGCTGGGGTTACCAATAACTAAGCAGACCATTTCCAGATGGATCATTCTAGCCATTCTGGAATGTTATAAACTGGCAGGGAAAGAGCCCCCTCAAAACCTTATGGCTCATTGACCAGAGGTATTGCAGCTTCATCGGCCCTCAAAAGAGGCATACCAGTTAAAGACATCTGTGCGGCCGCTACATGGTCATCTGTCCATACCTTTACACGTTTTTACAATTTGGATTCCTCCTCCAGTCAAGAGACTAGGTTTGGAAGGGCTGTACTGCATTCTATTCATCAATAGAAGACAGCGTGAAGTCAGTACTCCCTCCTCCAATAATAGAATACTGCTAGGGGAGCCTATCTAAGATGAGGAATACGTCGGAGGACACAATCCCTTCGAAGAACAAGTTACTTCTTACCTTGTAACGTTCTTTCGACGGGATGTTCCTCATCGGCCCTCCCATCCATCCCCGCAGTTCTACTTCCCGTGTTGTTGCAGCTTACGCTCCTTCAGGGTGATTAGTCTAGTCCAGAAAGTATTATTGTGGGCTACAAAACGGAACTGAGCAACGGACGCTGCGCGCGGCCTTTATAGGCAGGATGACGTCGACGTCGATACGGCGGCTGTCGAGGGACATCGACTCGGAGGACGTCGACGCGCAGCGCCCTCTAGAGAAAAATTTTTCCGAGGCCAGCAGAGCTGGAAGGAGATATCTAAGATGAGGAATACGTCGGAGGAACATCCCGTCGAAAGAACGTTACAAGGTAAGAAGTAACTTGTTCATCTGTCTACATACTCAGCACTGGGGTGGCTCTCTCATTTGCCTCGGGTACCCCCCAGAGAAATGTTCTGGGCTTTGCTGCACTGGGAGGTCAAACCCACGGCACCCAGGTGGCCCCCCTTCTTCTTTTAAACCCTGCCTCATGGACCCTCCTACAGCAGGCGGCGGTGCATATTGTGTCTGTAGCACGTTTTGTCCTCCCTTACTTGTTAACACTGCCTATCATGGTGTATTTTGACGGTTTCTTCTGGACTAACTTTACCTCCTCATGCTTTCTTTCCTTGCTCCTTTTTCTCGCATTTTCCTGCATTAGCCTACAATAGTGTACTATAGTCAGTTGAGTTTCTGACCACAATTTTGCTTCATCCCCACTAACTTCTTGAGTTGTTTTTGCACCTACTCTGACAACCCTTGACATAGTATATGATAGAATAATCCCACTGTGTTGTCCCATGGTTCTTGTGTTTCAAGTATCCATTTCTCTTGAATAGCTTGAATATACTGTAAGGGGTCTTCGCCTTCCCCCATTTTGTGTGCCATGATCACGCTAATGTCCGAGGTGTCTGGGTACTTCACCCGTAGAGCTTGCCATATAGCCGCTCGGCAGTTGTGGATGGCAAACCATTATGTACCGTGTTTTGGGCGGTTATTCCTGGGTAGCCAGCACTTTTCCATAAATCATCGGCAACCTCTCTGAGAATCGCTGACAGTAAGCTTTTCATGTCCCCCACCGCTAATGTCTGACCTGCTGTTAGTCTTTACATCTCGTATATCCATTTACCCACTCCCGCAGTCAACGAAGGTAGCTTACACCTCAAGTTGTCTTTGTCTATCAGGCATGGTAAGTACTGAGGTCGCCCCCCTACCTTCTCCAGTAAGGGGAACTGTGTCCGTCCGATCTCCCCCCCGCAGTCTGCCAGTGTCTTTGGTGGCAGTAAACGCCCTTACTAATTCTCCCCTCCTGTGTGCTGGAAGGTCTTTGAGCCTCTGTGTTTATGGGGTAACCCTGTAAATGCTGCGTGATACAGCCCTAGAATGATGTGCCCTTTCATCTTTGTCACCCTGAAATCCACCTTTGTCTTGATCTAATCCCCCTATCATGTCTCAATGTGTGTGCTTCCATAAGCCCCACAAGCTCCCGCAGGCAGGCCATCCTAGTCCCTTGTCCTCACTTCCTCCAAAGTCATCATCTGACCGTGTGTCTCTGCCGTCACTGTCAATATTGTCTTGGAAGCTTAGCCTTCTCAACACTCTGTCCCCCGCTGTCTTTCTTCTATGTCAATCATGCTCCCTCAGTCCGCCCCTCATGGAGGACCAGGTATTGCTTTTGCTTGGCAGCTTGTTATATCTAGCAATTCCCTTGCTGGATATAATCATTGTGCCCCTTTGTTCCTTTGTTCTGAAGTTCAGGAGGGGGAGTGGGAGCGGGGAGTTAGGGTTTTTTCCCGGGGGTTCCCGTTGGTTCAGCATCTGTTGATGCTGCGCCACATCCTTCCTTTGTCCTTCCACAATTCAAATATCACCATTAATTTTCTCAATTTCTTTCCCTTGTAGTCCTCTTGTATATGTGTGTGTAATGGTTGCTGCACATACTTGGAGAAGCCCCCGACCTTTGGCCATGGCTTAGGCAGTTTACTTTCTGGGCTTTGTGTCCATTCTGTGCTATATTTACAAATGTTGTCCTTATATCGAGGAAGGAACCGGCACACATGCTGGAGGGGTGTGTCCCCCACGTTACTTCCACAATACATTATTCTTGATACTTACTTTCAACACTTCTGCTGCCACTTCATAAATACACTTTTTCTTCAAATTTTCAACTGACAGTTCTTTTTACAAATTGGCGTGCCTCTCTGGCTCTCAATTAATATCCTGGGAATGCTCTGCGCATGTCCCTTTTACAACCCTCCGTCTTTCGAGCACACCCACTATTCTTGTGCATGCACCTTCCGCGCACCGGCTCAGAATACCACAACTCTGTCGGACCTTCTCATGCTCTTCACGTCCTATACAGAGACCTCACTGGCGACGTCACCTCTAAAATGCATAAGTGAAGGAAACAGACCACTAACAGAGCTCACAATACCATTGCCCACTGACACTGCTATTTTCACAAATACAAAAAATGAAACATTCGTCTTGCCTACTAACATGGGTTACCAATATTTTACATGCGCAATCTGTATCTACAGCGTCGCCTTGTAGATAAAATGCCTGCGCAAGACTTAATCAGAAGAAAACATCCGTAATTCAAGCTAGCTTCAGTTGCAAAGCCCTATACACGGGGATACCATCATCCATGATCCGAGCTAAAACGCTCAATCCACCAGAAATCCACTATTTAAATAACTTCTATCATCCGTACACGTAAGTCAGTAGTCTAGACTGACCACCTAAACCTTTTACCTCAAGATCGAATGTTCCCTAACCACAAACAAAATACATCTACCTCTGCTCCCTGCTTGATGATACTTAACAATACTCAGCAATACTTCAATAAGACTAGACAATACTCATCACCACCACATACCCAACATCTCTTCACCACCTCCCCTAGCTGCTGTATGGCTGAGTCAATACTTATACTCTGTGATCTGCTGACGCTGCTTGGCCACTGGCTCTCCTCAAAGCTGCCACTCCGCCCTTATGGTCTGCTGGGCTTCTCATGGACTGCTGGCAGCACTTTCTCCAAGGCGGCTCCTGAAGGCCTCTGCACGGGGTGCATGTCTGTGTGACTCTCGCTCTCCGTGGGTCACCTCACAGTCCTCCAGGCATTGCGACGGGAAAGGTAGTTTCATGCCGAATGAACGTAGCAAATCGTCCTCTACTACCAATTTGTAAAAGGTATGCCAGAGGACTGAGGTTTGTGCTACACAGTCACCGTTCAGCAGAGATACCCAGGCCCAACAACCCCTCTGCTGGCAATGACGCAGGACTCAGCCAAGGGCAAGTTAGAACTATCCTTTATTTTCCATAATATGATATTATATGATATGATATAGACAGGCATCATACAGGAAACCAAAATCTACAGCAATCACAGCTCATGGGCCTGTGTCACAGGCTTTTGTTACCAAAGTGCGTCACAACTTGTGACCTTTCCCCAAAAACCTATAAGCTCATACTATTGGGTGGCGGGGGTGATAGTACCTATAGAAGTCATCTATATCTGTTAGCTAACTGGTCCTTCCATGTCAGGTGGTCTCGCCTGAGACTTCCCCAAGAACTATCTGTTACATTGTTGCACGGTCGCAGGACTACCATTGGCCTGTCTATTACATACCACCCCAGGATTTGGCCTCCCTGATTGGCTGGAGCGTGTCTCCACAGGCGTGGGACACTGCTCTGTTCTCAGCGCTCAGTGTACCTTCTCAAGGTAATCAGAAAGACTGTATGTCCCAATTGTTGTCACTGATATCTCCAACTAGCCTGAGAGAGTTCCTGCAGATTGTAATGTCTGTTGGACCAGCTTCTCTTCCCACCATGGGTAAAAGGCTATTGTTCTGCTTAGCTCAGTCAAGTGGGTGAGGACTGCCAAACTGAGCTTTTTCGGGCTGCAATCCTTGAGGATTCATTCTGTTGTTTTGCAGGTGGCTCCTTGCTCCTGGAGTCAGGAATGTCCCACGCACCCTTGTCCTTGGCTGAAAGCACTGGCCCTTCGCTTCGTGCTGCAGAATCTGCATCTCTTCATTCCTTATTCTCAGGCCTGTGGCTTCATGCAATGTCACTACAGTTGTTCTATGGTTTCTCCATGTCTATATATATATTGTATTTTTTCTCTCCAGGTTAGTGGTATTCGGCTGTTTCAGGTTCTTTACATGTCCTGAAGTCCCCTATTATTGTATTTTTTCTCTCCAGGTTAGTGGTATTCGGCTGTTTCAGGTACTTTACATGTCATGAAGTCCCCTATGGTTAGTTGTAATAAGCGGGTGCAAGGTTATTTTGTGTGACACTTGATTTCTGGCATTTCTATGTTTCTGCATTTGCATTTGGCTAATGAAACAAGAAAAGCTTCTGACAGTATGTACATGTAACTGTCCTCTATCCACAAAGTTGTGTATGCATGTTTTTTGTGTGTGCACACATGCGCGTCTGGTTAACTTTGTGCAGGGATGTGAGTTTGCTTCGTGGCTAATGTTCCTACATCGTGATGTCACTAATGACATCAGCACGGCTGGATATTTATCATTAGACAACCTGTTCCAGTGATGTGGCACCTGTGTCTGCGAAGATGTCAGCTGGATAGGGTATGAACGCTTGTCTAAGAGAATATCTGCTCACATATGTAGAATGTACTGGCCCTCCTAGGGGCTGGTCAAACAGAGACTGGCATCTCTTGTTTCTGTCTTCAGGCTGCCATGGATATAGGGGGCACAAGGGCCATTCCAGGCACCCTCTCTTCAGTCCCCCCTGTGGTCGACCTGTTGACCACATCTCCAAACCTATTCACCATAGCTCTCGGGAGTCATATCTTTGTTACTCCTCCAAGATGTCCATAGCATTTTGCATGGTCATCCAAACTTCATGTCATGTAACAGCACTCTCCTTCCGGGTTGCACCACACCAATTTAGCCCAATATTTTTTGTAGTTGTTGTGTTCATTGAATACTATAACAGTGCACACTCCTTTATCTGCGCCCTTGTTGTATTTCAAGCTTCTACTATCTACTATCTTGTCCTCCTATCTTGTCCTCCTCACCGTTATTGTCTACTAATATTTGTATCCCTACTGTTTCTTCTGTCATCTT
This sequence comes from Ambystoma mexicanum, assembly GCF_040938575.1. NCBI lineage: Eukaryota > Metazoa > Chordata > Amphibia > Caudata > Ambystomatidae > Ambystoma > Ambystoma mexicanum. Next base: position 738,417,652 of record NC_090923.1, on the reverse strand, counting down.
CCTGCATTGTGTTATGTATATCCTTATCACGGTGTTAATAATACCAGTATCAGTGTTGCTAATAATATTTTTAGTCCATTCTCCATCCATGTGGGTATCCATGAGAATATATATGATAGCCAACCTTCATCTTTTCCTGCACCTTTTGCTCCTTCCTCCATTTTGGCATGCATTTTCGATAATCTGGTAACTGCTTCAGTTAGTGTTCTGTTTGCTTCATCATTTGCTGGCACGAAAAAGAAGACCCGAGCTTGGCTCAAACTCCTCCTTCCATCGATGTGAGAAGGGCCATGACGTATCTGTTCTGGATGGATATCACATTACTGCTCAAAGCTCTTATTTTATGGCGTTGAAGCCGCTGAAAGTTGAGTTTATTGTCTGCATCAGCTCCCACCTAGTAATCTGTAGCCATTTTGCATTGCTTTATATCTCTACTGCTGGAATTACTGATCTGAAGAACATCTCTGTCCTACTGAACAGCCTGTGTTCAGGTGGTATGTCGTCCAGAGAAACTTCGGATACTGATGATAGGTAGTTCTGCCTTTTCACCCTAGTCAATTCTACTGACCTCTTCTTTCTTCGGGCATTGTCCATTTTACGGAAGTTGTTTGTTTTGATGTCTTTCTGTGGAACAACAAGCGCTGGCGTATTGATGTGCACCACCAAACTTACTGATCCCCAGTTGGGTGGCAGCTTCTCAAATGCCTTAGATCCTCACGTCCAATAATGATCCATTAAAACTTCATTTGTCATTTTCATCATGTACTGTGTTCACTGGACCTGTTAGGAGAGTGTGTGCTTTGCTCTCTACTGTACCTTCTTTCCATCCTTCAGCTGTGTGTACTTGGCCATACACAAGCATCTGTGGTCGTTCCCAGCATCCTGGTTCTCCGCCTATTTCCTTAGGTGTTTTCCTTTGGGCATGATCATTCTTTCAGTGTTATTGTTTTTGTCTCCCCTTTTTGAGGGCTGTCAGTAATGTATTTTACAGCCCGGTCTTTTTTGCAGTAGTTGTCCATCATGTCAAGTGTTTTTATATAGCTATATTCATAGAGGAATGTTTTTTTGGACATCATTCTCGAAATTGCTGTTCTCCCTTGGAATCTTCCTCGCGTGCTACACATTGACGGGCACATAAGGCATTGTGCTCTTGTTGCTGGTATTCCAATTGCCACAAGTGTTCTGGAGACACTCATGGTGTAGGGGATATGAGAGCAGGCATAACAGCTCTCCCCAGTGGTTTGTTTGCCTACTTTATTCATGTGCTTGTACTACATGCTATTGGATACTCCAGCAGTATCGGTGAGATAAAGAGCACCCTCCCATATCCACATCAGCACTGCATCTACCTCTTCTTACTGATCAGGCAATGCGCACCCCACATGACATGGTAGTTTCACCTGCCGAGTTTTGGGGTTCTGTTAATAGGGTTTACAGCTTTATTCTCTATAACAATGGACATTCACCAGAAAATAAGAGCAAAAATACCAAATGAGAAGAAGACACAGGACACAATTAGCACACTTTTAAAAATGGTATCTTACTTACTCTGCTTCTGTTACGCTCACCTGGCTCCCACAGAGGCGTCGATCTGGACTGGACTGCTGCGGTCTCCACCAATATGACGCGTAGGGCCGAGATGACGGACTGGACTGGCCCATCTAGCTTCGTTTGCTTGGCCCGTAGAAATATTCTTCGGCAAGTGGAGAAAGGGAATTAACCACCCGTGGAGTTGAGCGTAAATCCCCCCCGCCCCGCTGTTCTCCCCACTGATCACCTTGAATGTTCCCTCTTATAGTCTCACCTGATGATTTGAAAAGATGAGCTCTTCATCCTGCAGTGAGCGCAGGGGAGCGTAGATAACCAGTTGCTTCACTGGCTCGAAGGAATTGGTGAGTTCCAGGACAATATTGACTCAGATATTCCCGGCAAGACGCCTTAAGTATGTAGTTCGTAAGAGTTCAAATGCCTGACTTTCACTCTTGTCCGATTCCTTGCAGGTTGCAGCTTGACCCTACTGAAGAGTTCCTCGTGGCAACCGGTAATGTTCTGGTAAGGATTTGTATTATCCAACGCAGTTCGATAAAATAATGTCCATATGTACCCTGTTGCTTTCTCCCTTATTCAGGCGCTGAGAGAAAGTATGAAGTCTCAGGGAATAATGCCTCCGGCGGTAAAATCAGGTAAGTCTTTTGTGGTGAGGAGGGTTCCCCTTGTTAGTCCCTTGTTTCACCTTGCTGTCCTTTTGTTTCCCCTTAAGGGCCGGGGTTCGGCTAGGATGCAGTGGAAGCTGCGCCGACCCATGAAGAAGAATAGTACCCCCGGTGGTAAAATCAGGTAAGTCTATGGGGGGTATTCCTCTGTGTATTCCCTTGGCTCACCTTGCTGTTCTTGTCTTCTCTTTAGGTGCTGGAGTGCGGTGGTAACATGCAGGAGGATGCGATGAAATGTGAAGATGCTGCGAAGGCCAGTGAGTTCAGCGCGGCGCTGCAGCAGGCGAGGTGATGCGCGTAAAATAACTTCTTTCTTCCAGCTCGAAGGCGCAATGGATCGGGAATTCAGGTAAGGATCAAAGGTATTGCTCTTGTTCTAACCTTTTCTCCTTCTTTCTCCCTTTTTCTAGGAGCTCCAAACTCGAGGTGGGCGTGGCAGAAGACTGGATGCAGACTTGCAGGCATGGTGAGCGTTATGCTGCTGGATGCAGAATAACGCGAAGCGTGTGCTGCTCTTTGGGCGTGGTTTAAATAGCCTCCAAAGTAGTCCCAGGTAAGTATTCCTCCCCAGCACCACCCGAGTAAAAAAATAGTCCCTAGGTAAAATAGTCCCTTCCAAGCCTCGTTTGGCTTGGAGCTCTTGCAGCATGGTCTGCATCAGGTAAGTTTGCAGCATGGTCTGCATCAGGTAAGTTTTAATCTATGAGCCTGGCGCCTATGGCGCCAGGACTGACTCTCCATATGAGCCTGGCGCCATAGACGCCAGGACTGCACCCAAATAGCCCCTAGCGGGTTTGTTGGGCTTGCTTGGGGTAACCTGATGCCTGCTTCCGGTGTTGCTGGACTTGGTCTGGGTCCCCGGGGGTAGGCATCATGACAGCACCCCCCCCCAAGGCCCCTCCTAAAGTCATTCTTCCCTGTGGTTTTGGTTTGTCTGAGAAATTTCTGTGGAATTTTTTCACCAATCGGGGTGCATGAACATGGTCACTAGGTTCCCATGACCTTACCTGTGGTCCGTAACCTTTCCAGTCGATTAAATAAAAAAGTTTTGACTTTATCAGCTTGGAGTCCAGATGTTCTTAACGTCAAATTTGGGTTCTCCATCTACAAGGATGGGGTCTGGTGGCTTGGTTAGTCTTGTCCCTGGTTGTACTGGCTTCAAAAGTGACACATGAAAGACAGGATGAATTTGCATATTAGCAGGTAAGTCCAACTTGACAGCCACCGGGTTGATAATGGGCTTAATAGAGTAAGGTCCCAAATATCTGGGGTTAAAGGTCCATGTTCCCTTTAGAGGTATATGTTTTGTGGCTAACCATACTTGGTCCCCTATTTGGTAGTGTGGAGAATCACTTCTATGCCGATCAGCATCTTTCTTGTATTTTTCTTTTGCATGTTTTAAATGTGTAGTTGCTTCCTTAAAGGCTTGTGTAATCGTAGTGTGCAGATGGTCCACTGCGGGCATTTCTAAGTCTTGGGGTGAGTCAAGGTCTGAGGTTCAAGGATGGTGCCCATATAAGGTATAAAAGGGGCTTTGTCCAGTTCCAGAGTGTACTGAATTATTGTATGCATATTCGGCGATCCAAAGAATGTCTTTCCAATTACTCTCCAACTGATGTAACATACAACGCAGGTATTGTTCGAGGGTCTGGTTGGCCATCTCCGTTTGACCATCGGTCTGGGGGTGGTGACTGGTCGATAACCTCACATCGATTTGCGCCAATTGACAGCATTTTTTCCAAAAATGTGAAATGAATTGACTGCCCCGGTCAGAGATTAACACGGACGGAAATCCATGTATGCGAACAATGTTTTCGAGGAATTCTTTGTGCAGGATTGAGGCTGAAGGTAGTCCTTTTAAAGGAATAAAGTGGGCCATCTTGGAAAAAAGATCCACAATAACTAGAATGTTGTTATACCCATTACAAGGAGGTAGATCGGTAATAAAGTCTAACGATAAGGTGTGCCATGGTGTAGGCGGAATGTCTAAAGGTTGTAAGAGTCCAGCTGTTTTTTTCTTTTGTTTGGGCGCAAATGCCACAAGACATCACAAATGATTTAATATCCTTTCGCCAGGTGGGCCACCAGAATTGTCTTTTAATTTTAGTTTCAGTTTTTGCAATACCTGGGTGCCCCTCCATTAGGGTATCATAATAACGGGAAATGACTAGCTCTTGTAGTTCCTTTTGTGGCAGAAATAGCCGCCCTTGGTTATAAGGCAGATCATTGGTGACAGAGTAGTCCGGGTCTTTCTTTACGCAGTCCTGCAGGGCTGTAGGATCAAAGAGTTGCTGGATCTTTACCTGAATGTCCTCTAGTGTCTGTAGAGTAGTCATGCCAAGAATCATTTGTTCGGAAATTATAGGTACTTGTTCTGGGTTCACTTCTGCCTCTCCCATCCCTATTCGGGATAAGGCGTCTGCTTTACCATTCTTACAACCTGGTCGATAGGTTATCACGAAATCGAACTCGGCAATGAACAATGCCCTTCGGAGTTGACGTGACGATTGGGCCTTGGCTGTTTTTAAATACTGTAAGTTCCGGTGATCGGTGATCACAGTAATGGTATGCCTGGCACCGAGAAGATAAGGCCGCCAAACCTTGAAGGCGGATTTAATGGCTAATAACCCCTTGTCGGTAACCGCATAGTTTAACTCGGTGCCGAGTGTGAGAGACGGGCCTCAACGACCGGTGGGGGGTGTCTGTACTTCTGCTCCCTATATGGTGGAGGAGAGGCACAGGAGACCCCAGCCAAGATTCTCTATTCGGTAGCAATGGTCGAGCAATCAAGGCCTAGCTTCTCAGGAGGTGATGCAGGCTGGTTCTTAAGTACAGTGTATCCCCCAAGCCCCCTCAAAGGAATATCCACACTCTGTATTGGTTAGAACACAGTCTTTATATAATCAATATTTAAGGTTATGTACATTTATCATAATAACTCACTTTGTACTCCGACAAAATCTACAATGGCAAATATATACAATCCTAAAGTGGTACCACCCTAGATCTCATTACAGTGCATCAACAATACTGTACAATGTCACACAGACCAATAGAGGGAAACCAGCAATAGAGAGAGGAGAGAAAATAAGATGGTTGAGCAATAGGCAGAATACTGGCCCCTACCACTGGACACAGTTCTGTGTGGAGATCCCCCCACCTGGGCAACCTGTAAATAAAGATATAGCACAAGCCCAGTCCATATATTGCTCTGCAAGTCTTATTCTCTCCTACAATGTTTTTACCCCCCCAATGTACCTGGTGGAGTCGAGCTCCTTGAAGAGACGTCGACAAACGTCGAGGAACTCGCTGTTCGGCGACGGGGAATCGACGGCCCTTCTTGAATGCCTTCCCTTTCAAGCGGGAGGCACGGGGCGTCGAACGTCCGTCGACAAACGAGGTAGAACGATGTCGATGAGGCGGCAGCCTCGTCCGAGCGGTGCTCGTCGGCGTCGGAGCGTTGGCGTCCTGCAAGGCGGAGGTGTGCGGGGCGCCTCGATGACAATAGTTCTGGACCGCAAAGATTGTAGAGACGGAGGCCCAGCAAGGGCGTCGAGTCGTCCGAGTCTTTGAGGTCGTCGGGTGGCGGGAAACCCACCGGCATGTTTCTCCTCGGCGCGTTGGTCGTCCTCGACTTTCTCCGGCAGGATAAGTGGTCGACGATGCGGTCGAGAGAGTCCTTCGATTGAATGTTCTTAGGCAAAGGAGCGGACGGCTACAGTCGTCGGCAGCACGGCGTCAAGTGGTTCCCACGGCTGGGCAACACAACTTCGACGGGCCTCCAGCGGTTACACAAACCTGCGAACCCTGGTCTACGGCAATGGACTTCGACGGCGTCGATGTCCGGGTGCTTCACTTCGATCTCCTCAGCGGTCCCGTCTCGGGTCGACAGCCTTTCGAGGGTCTGTCTTCCAGGGCGCTTCGGCGAAGATGGAGCGGTGCTCGATGGTCCCTCGGAGCACGGGAAGAGGGCGCCTTACCAGGTCCTCTCTCGGGTCAGCCCTCGACGATCTTGTCAGCCTTCAGATCGGTCGAAGCAAATGCCACAGCAAGTCTTCTTCTTCCAGCTGGACGTCGAGGATCAGCAGTTCCAGTTACTCGTAGAGTGGAGACTCAGCTCCCTGGCTGCTTTAGGAGCACAATGGTCTCTTCTCAACCAATGGTTCCTTCTGAACACTTTTCCAGTGGTGAGAGGTCCCCAGATATACTATCCTCTCTCTCATCCACGCTGCTGGCACACACTCAGCAGCCAATCATACTGCAGGGCATTCATGCAGTCAGTCAGCCAATCAGGCACACAGTGCATTCAGGCCACACTCCTCCCTTCCAGACACTCACAACAGGGAATGTGGATTGGGACAAGTACCCAGCCATTCAACACTACACACTGCATTCAGGCCAGTTTCGGGCAGGGCTGTCTCAGTCTTTGTCTCTCATGCCAGAAACCAGACAACCACAACAAGGAGTGTATATTGGTCACACACTCCATTCACCCAGGTCCCACCCACAGGAGGTACCCACAACATACAGACACTGGGAAGGCTCCAGTCAGTCTAGCTGGGCCTTCACAACAATACCATACATGGAACTTCCACCCAACAGCCAGTCAGGGGGAAGGGACAGAGACAGGGCTTCCCAGGACTTTGGGAAAACAAGATAACAGGCAATAGAAAGCAAGAGGCCACAGGGGCCATCTTGTTTCCTATCAGGAATCAACAGATCCCAATGGCAGGGCCGGGGTATCCCAAAATGGAGGACACCCGGAGCACCTGTCCAATTCAGCACGGAGCTGCCACCAGCCCATACCCTGCTCTGGGGTCACCCACAGGTACCCAAAAACATACACTAGAGGCACAGGGTTGTACCCCTACCCATGGGTGCCATAAGGGTATCCCATGGGTCTGTTCACCAAACCAAAAGAGAGAGCTGCACTGCCAGGAGTCCCACATGGACTCCGGGGCAGAAAACATAACAGAACACACGGTAAAAACAGTAACAGGACAAGGATTCAGAGGCCCTGTCCCTCAGATGCATTTCCAGCATCACAGTCGCCCCCCCCAGACTGAGGTGGAGGGTGTCTAATCTCCCACGGGATAGACACCCTCATCCAGACGGTCAACATACCTTCTGGAAAGGCCATCTGCATTATCGTGACTCTTCCCTGGTCTGTGCTCTATGGTGAAGTCTAGCCCTTGCAGGCTAATGGACCACCTGAGCATTTTCGGGTTCTCACCCTTCATCTGCATAAGCCACTTCAGGGGCTTATGATCTGTTTGGACCTTGAAGGTAGACCCCGTAAGGTAGGGCCTAAAACGCCTAAGGCTCCAAACTATACTAAAACACTCCTTTTCAACAGTAGCCCACCTAAGTTCTCTACCCTTGAGTTGTCTACTGATGAATATGATAGGGTGTTCTCTCCCTTTGTCATCTAACTGGGACAAGACAGCTCCAATTCCGGTGTCGCAGGCATCCGTCTGGACGATAAAGGGTCGGCTGTAGTCAGGCGCACTCAACACAGGTGCCCTACACAGACTTTCTTTCAAGCCATCAAAGGCCCTCTGACAGTCTTCGGTCCAATTAACCTTCCTAGGCTGTTTGGGTGACGTTAGAGCTGTCAGGGGGGCAGCTATGGTCCCATAGTCTGCCATGAAATTGCGATAGTACCCAGTGAGGCCCAAAAAGGCTCTCACATGGGTTTGAGTAGTGGGAGTCTCCCAGTTCTGTACATCCTGTACTTTACTGGAGAGAGGTTGGATTTGACCCCCTCCTACCTCATGACCAAGATAGGTAACTTTCCCCTGAGCTATCTGGCACTTGGTGGCTTTGATAGTGAGGTTAGCCCTTTTCAAGGCCTGCAACACCTTATCCAGATGTGTCAAATGCTCTTCCCAGGTGGAACTGTAGACGGCAATGTCGTCTAAGTAAGCCACACAAAAGGCTTCCAGCCCACTGAGTGCATGGTTGACCAATCTCTGGAAAGTGGCAGGGGCATTCTTCAACCCAAAAGGCATGACCCTAAACTGGTAGAGTCCCTCAGGTGTTGAGAAGGCCGTCTTTTCCTTGGCATGGTCCGTCAGAGCTATCTGCCAATAGCCTGAAGTAAGGTCAAAGGTGCTCACAAACTTGGCAGCACCGATGGTGTCCACGAGCTCATCAGCCCTGGGCAATGGGTGCGCGTCAGTTTTGGTGACGGCATTGACTCCTCGGTAGTCCACACAGAACCTCCAATCCTTGGTACCCGCCTGGGAGCTTGCCTTGGGGACAAGGACCACTGGACTGGACCAGGGACTGGTTAAGGGTTCAATAACACCCAGATCCAACATCTTGGCGACCTCAGCCTGGATGTGGTTCTTGACGGTATCTGACATACGGTAGCACCTGCTTTTGACATGCACACTGTCACCAGTGTCAATTTCGTGCTTACACCACGGTGTAAGGCCTGGCTTCAGTGAAAACAGAGAGGCATACTGTTGTAGCAAAGCCCTACAGGCCCTCTGTTGCTCTGTTGTCAAATCTGGAGAGAGATGTACTCCCTCCACTGAGCCATCCTGAGGGTTGCTATGCAGCAAATCAGGAAGGGGCTCACTCTCATCCTCTTCTTGCCCTGAAGCTAGCAAGAGACATGAGACTTCTGCTCGCCGGTGGAAAGGCTTGAGCCTGTTGACATGGAAAGCTGAGGGGCTACCCCAGGGGCTCCCATGTCAACCAGATAATTGACTTCGCCCATCTTGGAGATGATCCTGAAGGGTCCAGTCCACTTGTCTGCCAAAGCTCTAGGCTTGGTAGGCTCCATCACAAGGATTTCCTGTCCCGGAGTCCAATCCACTTGCGAGGCTTTAAGGTCATGCCAGTACTTATTCAATTCCTGGCTGGCCTTGAGATTTGCTGTTGCCTGACCCATCATCTGTGTCATCCTCCGTCTGAGGCCTAACACATAGTCCCCCACTTGCTTGGCGGGACCCGGAGGGGTGGCTTCCAGGCCTTCTCTGATCAAGGCGAGGGGCCCCCTTACGGGATGTCCAAAGAGTAACTCAAAGGGGCTGAAACCAACACCCTCTTGAGGTACCTCCCTGTAAGCAAACAGCAGGCATGGCAGGAGGAGATCCCATTTCCTCCTTAGGGGTTCTTCCAAAGCCCCTAGCATGCCCTTGAGAGTTTTATTAAATCTCTCAACCAGACCATTGGTCTGGGGGTGGTAAGAGGTGGAGAACTTGTAGGTTACCCCGCACTCTTTCCACATGGTTTTCATGTAACTCGACATGAAGTTGGATCCTCTGTCAGAGACAACCTCCTTGGGGAATCCAATACGGGTGAAAATGCCCAGGAGAGCCCGGGCAACCACCTTGGCCGTAACCGTCCGAAGGGGTATCGCCTCAGGGTACCTGGTGGCATGATCTACCAAGACCAGGATGAACCGATGTCCTCCTGAAGTGGGAGGGTCAAGGGGACCGACGATGTCGATGCCCACCCTCTCAAATGGGGTGCCAACCACTGGCAACGGCTGCAGTGGGGCAATGACACTGCCTCCAGTCTTGCCAGACAACTGACAAGTTGGGCAGGTCCTGCAGTGGGACTCCCATCCGTGGCCAGTAGAAATGGGCAGAGAGCCTCTGCTTAGTCTTCTTGGTCCCAAGATGACCAGCCAAGGGCACCTCATGCGCCAACTGCAGTAGGAAGGGCCTGTAAACCAGGGGTACCACCAACCTCTTGTGGGCACCAGGTTCAGGCTTAGTGGGCTCACTAACAAGGAGCTCACCCTCCCAATAAATCCGGAATGTCCTAGGCACCTCTCCTTGTGCCTGGGCCAGGGCCTGTTTCCTCAGTTCCTCGAGAGAGTGGCACTCTCTCTGTCCCTTACAGAAGTCCGCCCGGGAGGGTCCCCCTTCAGCTAACAAGCATTGAAGGTCGGGATGATCCTCCGGGTTAAGAACCTCTCCCACAGGAGAGTCTTCTGTCTCTTCTCCCAAAGGAGTGGAGTTTGGGTTTTCCACTGGACCCAGCCCGTCCGGAGCATGGATCCCAATGGGTGCTGTCGGAACAGCAGGAAGAGAAGGTGCTCCCTCCACAGAGGTGGCCTTCTTGGTCATTCTGAGCTGCAGCAGCGCCACGAACAGACGCCCACAGGCAGACGTGCACCAGCTATTGCCCTGGTTTCACATCCCTGAAACCTTGATTGACTCCTTATGTTGAACAACGGTCCTGAAGAAGATGGTTCAAATCACCAGTAGCCATTGAAACCGGTCGACCCTACAGGTCATGAGGGCTCTCATGACCTACAGCAAATATCTCAATAGGAATGAACCAGATATTGCATGAACAACCTTTCCAGTACACCCCCAGATGCTATGAGGGTGCATTTTTAGAAGAGCTCTCTCCCATCTCTTGGCCCCTTGGCTAAAGAAGTCTCCCCTGTGTTTTAACCCTTGTGCATCTCCAAACGGTCAACACCTCTGTTTTTCTGTTACCCACGGGAACCATTAAAGAAACCACACAGAACACAGAAAATGGACAACTACCCCGATCTACATCGGACCATCATCTCACAGTTCCAGAATCTAATCCCCAGTTCTGAACAGTGAAGCCCTTATCCCCTTTTGGAGTTGCTACTTTTTCCTGTAATACCATGCCCTTTTGAACTAGAAGTGACCTACCCTCTCTTGATTTTTTCAAGCATTAAAAATATTCTTTCCTACAAAACCGTTGCTTTTGTGCTACCATCCTTGATCTATATTTAACGGTTCAAAGGAATCCAACGGCTTGTCCGTGCTCTCCTTTTGTTGCTTTATCCCAACAACATACCCTGTTTGTTACTACACTTCTTGGTCTTCCTTCTTCTTGCCTTAGGCCTCGCCTTTGGCTCGGGTACCTGACCCACAGCCAGACCCGGTGTCACCTGTGACCTAGTGACTGCAGCAGCAGTCATGGGAAGACCATCCGAGATCAACCCCAACTCTACTAGATCATTCCCTAACAAAATGTTAGCAGGGACATTGTCCTGAACCAGGACAGGAAGCTTTGCTGTCTTGTCGCCAATCATGAGAGTGACTAAGGCTACAGGTGATAATTTGGGAGGCCCACCAGCTAACCTGGTGGTTTGCAGAGGAGCACCTTCATAGTCCTCTGGCCTGAGCAGGGTCCTGTCCACCACTGTCATGCTTGCCCCAGTGTCTCTCAAACCAGTAGAAGGCTGGCCATTCAAGAGGACACTTCTCAAAAACCTACGGGTGTTCTGTGGGATAATCGCCAGTACTTCCGCGTACTGGTCCCAGGCCCCAAGGGACACTAAGGAAATCTCCACCGGAGCACCAAATGTGATCCCGGCAGAGGAGGGGAGGACAGTGGCCTCCACCTCAGACACGGGGTAAGGGTAGGTCAAGCTGACAGCCTGTACTCCAAGTGCCTTACCTTTACACTTGGGGTCACCCCTTTTGTGATCCAGAGCCCCACAGTCCCAACAAGCGCCAGGAGTGCGGGGTACGGTACTGGAACCACTGGGAGCCTGCTTTGCAGAAGGTGGACCACTACTCTTATTCCCACCCCCAGATGACTTATCCCCACTAGATTTTTGGGTCTTAGGAGAGGAAGGTTTTGGTTTACCCGACTGTGACTGCTTGGGGGACTCCTCAGCTTTCTGAGAGGCCCCCTTCTCTTTGTCCTTGTACTTCCCACTGGAGTCCTTAGGGGACACCCGGTGGGAGACCCACTTGTCAGCCAACCTAGCCAGCTTAAAGGGGTCCAAAATGTTCTGGTCAGCCACATACTGACGCAGCTCTGGTGAACAGGCTTCAGAGAAATGCTCAAAAAACAAGAGGTGGGACAATTCAACAAAAGTCTTAACCTTGTATCCATCGATCCACCCCATCATGTTCATGTGCGCAGCACTCACCCAGTCAACCCAAGACATATTCTCCTTTTTCTTAAAATCCCTGAACCTTCTAAGGTATTGGGTAGGTGTCTTGCCGAACTTGGCAATCAAAGCAGACTTCATACACTCGTACTGACCCCTTTCTTCCACACTCAGCTTCAGAATACAGTCATACCCGGTTTGAGGGACTCTGCTTAACAAACACTTCGCCCAATCTCTTTTATCCACATCATGAATCTCACAAGCCATTTCAAACGCTTCAATCCATTGGAGGATATCCGAACCCTCCACAAATACACCAACCAAATCTTTCATAAACTTGGTGGCTGGGGACCTGACACTCTCACTGGTTCTAGCTGAAGTCTCCAGTCTAGCTTTCTCTAGCTGGATCCTCTGACATTCAGTGTCCTGGCTCTTGAGTTCAAGGTCCTTGTTTTTGAGCTCCACTTGTTGAGCCAACTCCTCTTTCTTAAGCTCAGCATCTATTTCCAACTTGCGGTATTCAAAGGCCAATTTCATCCTTAATAACTCAAGCTCTAAGGAATTGCTGGAGTTTGGAACAGAGGCAGCAGGAATGGCGGCATTCCCAGAAACAGATTCAGCAGAAACCCCAGGGGCAGAGTCCTCATTGGTTGCATTCCCCCCCTCATCAAGAGTTTCACTATCAGTCTGGTAGTCCACCAGGGCAGCTATCAGCTCCGCCCTAGACTTATCCACAAAGTCTAACTCCCTGGCTTCACAAGCACTCTGGAGAGCCTCCAAGCTCATCCGAGTTAATTTGCCATTTGCAATAGACTCCATTGTTTGTAATGCAGTTACCTTGTACACAACTAAACCTTAATTTAATAAAGGGCAAATATCCTTTGTAAGTGGCACGGTTATACACTGATTCTTAAAACCATAAGCATCCCACCGCTTGCCACCAGTGTGAGAGACGGGCCTCAACGACCGGTGGGGGGTGTCTGTACTTCCGCTCCCTATATGGTGGAGGAGAGGCACAGGAGACCCCAGCCAAGATTCTCTATTCGGTAGCAATGGTCGAGCAATCAAGGCCTAGCTTCTCAGGAGGTGATGCAGGCTGGTTCTTAAGTACAGTGTATCCCCCAAGCCCCCACAAAGGAATATCCACACTCTGTATTGGTTAGAACACAGTCTTTATATAATCAATATTTAAGGTTATGTACATTTATCATAATAACTCACTTTGTACTCCGGCAAAATCTACAATGGCAAATATATACAATCCTAAAGTGGTACCACCCTAGATCTCATTACAGTGCATCAACAATACTGTACAATGTCACACAGACCAATAGAGGGAAACAAGCAATAGAGAGAGGAGAGAAAATAAGATGGTTGAGCAATAGGCAGAATACTGGTCCCTACCACTGGACACAGTTCTGTGTGGAGATCCCCCACCTGGGCAACCTGTAAATAAAGATATAGCACAAGCCCAGTCCATATATTGCTCTGCAAGTCTTATTCTCTCCTACAATGTTTTTACCCCCCCAATGTACCTGGTGGAGTCGAGCTCCTTGAAGAGACGTCGACAAACGTCGAGGAACTCGCTGTTCGGCGACGGGGAATCGACGGCCCTTCTTGAATGCCTTCCCTTTCAAGCTGGAGGCAGGGGGTGTCGAACGTCCGTCGACAAACGAGGTAGAACGATGCCGATGAGGCGGCAGCCTCGTCCGAGCGGTGCTCGTCGGCGTCGGAGCGTTGGCGTCCTGCAAGGCGGAGGTGTGCGGGGCGCCTCGATGACAATAGTTCTGGACCGCAAAGATTGTAGAGACGGAGGCCCAGCAAGGGCGTCGAGTCGTCCGAGTCTTTGAGGTCGTCGGGTGGCGGGAAACCCACCGGCAGGTTTCTCCTCGGCGCGTTGGTCGTCCTCGACTTTCTCCGGCAGGATAAGCGGTCGACGATGCGGTCGAGAGAGTCCTTCGATTGAATGTTCTTAGGCAAAGGAGCGGACGGCTCCAGTCGTCGGCGGCACGGCGTCAAGTGGTTCCCACGGCTGGGCAACACAACTTCGACGGGCCTCCAGCGGTTACACAAACCTGCAAACCCTGGTCGACGGCAATGGACTTCGACGGCGTCGATGTCCGGGTGCTTCACTTCGATCTCCTCAGCGGTCCCGTCTCGGGTCGACATCCTTTCGAGGGTCTGTCTTCCAGGGCGCTTCGGCGAAGATGGAGCGGTGCTCGATGGTCCCTCGGAGCACAGGAAGAGGGCGCCTTACCAGGTCCTCTCTCGGGTCAGCCCTCGACGATCTTGTCAGCCTTCAGATCGGTCGAAGCAAATGCCACAGCAAGTCTTCTTCTTCCAGCTGGACGTCGATGATCAGCAGTTGCAGTTACTCGTAGAGTGGAGACTCAGCTCCCTGGCTGCTTTAGGAGCACAATGGTCACTTCTCAACCAATGGTTCCTTCTGAACACTTTTCCAGTGGTGAGAGGTCCCCAGATATACTATCCTCTCTCTCATCCACGCTGCTGGCACACACTCAGCAGCCAATCATACTGCAGGGCATTCATGCAGTCAGTCAGCCAATCAGGCACACAGTGCATTCAGGCCACACTCCTCCCTTCCAGACACTCACAACAGGGAATGTGGATTGGGACAAGTACCCAGCCACTCAACACTACACACTGCATTCGGGCCAGTTTCGGGCAGGGCTGTCTCAGTCTTTGTCTCTCATGCCAGAAACCAGACAACCACAACAAGGAGTGTATATTGGTCACACACTCCATTCACCCAGGTCCCACCCACAGGAGGTACCCACAACATACAGACACTGGGAAGGCTCCAGTCAGTCTAGCTGGGCCTTCACAACAATACCATACATGGAACTTCCACCCAACAGCCAGTCAGGGGGATGGGACAGAGACAGGGCTTCCCAGGACTTTGGGAAAACAAGATAACAGGCAATAGAAAGCAAGAGGCCACAGGGGCCATCTTGTTTCCTATCAGGAATCAACAGATCCCAATGGCAGGGCCGGGGTATCCCAAAATGGAGGACACCCGGAGCACCTGTCCAATTCAGCACGGAGCTGCCACCAGCCCATACCCTGCTCTGGGGTCACCCACAGGTACCCAAAAACATACACTAGGGGCACAGGGTTGTACCCCTACCCATGGGTGCCATAAGGGTATCCCATGGGTCTGTTCACCAAACCAAAAGAGAGAGCTGCACTGCCAGGAGTCCCACATGGACTCCGGGGCAGAAAACATAACAGAACACACAGTAAAAACAGTAACAGGACAAGGATTCAGAGGCCCTGTCCCTCAGATGCATTTCCAGCATCACACCGAGAACTTTCTGGACCAAAATGCTACTGGGTGAAGCTGGCCAGTTTCAGGGTCCTTTTGAGACAGGACAGCTCCCAGGGCTAGACTGGATACATCAGTTTCCAATATGTATGGAAGTTCAAGGCGCGGGTGCTTTAACACAGGTGCAGACGTGAATTTCGCTTTCAGCTCTTGGAAGGCATTTTCAGCTCCTTCAGTCCACATAAAGCGTTTATTTTTTCGCAAGAGTGCTGTGATGGGATGTACGACATGTGAAAAATCTGGGATGAATCTGCGGTAGAAATTGGCAAAGCCGAGCATGCTTTGTACTGCTTTAACTGAACTTGGTGATGGCCACTTAAGGATTGCATCCACCTTTCGTGAGTCCATTCCGACTCCCTTTGGGGTCAGGATAAACCCAAGGAATTCAACTTCTGTGGCATGAAAAACGCATTTTTCTAGTTTTGCATATAGTTTGTGCTGGCACAATTTCTCAAGGACTGCTCGGATGTGCTTCACATGGTCAGATACTGAAGAGGAGTATACTAGAATATCATTGATATACATGACAACACAAACGTCAATGAGTTCACGAAGGACATCGATCATGAAGTATTGGAAGGCTGCTGGTGCATTGCACAACCCGAAAGGCATCACCTGGTATTCAAATAACCCATACTTAGTGCGGAAAGCAGTCTTCCATTTGTCACCCTCTTTTACACGTACCAGATGGTATGCCCCCCGGAGATCTAATTTAGTGTATATACAAGCGTCCTTCACTTGGTCTAGTAGTTCAGGGATCTGAGGCAACGGGTATCGGTTCTTAATAGTTATCTGGTTCAATGCACAGTAGTCTATGCACGTTCTGAGGTCACCTTCCTTTTTGGGTACGAAGAACAAAGCTGAAGATGCAGGGGACTTGGATGGGCGAATAAAGCCATTGGCAAGGTACTGGTCTAAGTATTGTCGTAGGTGAAGGTTCTCAGGTTCCGTAAGGGCATAGATCCCGCTACAAGGGGGTTGTGCACCGGGTATGAGATCGATTTGACAATCGTACGATCTGTGAGGAGGTAAGGTGTTTGCCTGTTCCTTTTGGAAGACATCCTGGAATTCTTGGTATTCTGGAGGTAGTTGCATGACTGCTGTGGTTACTGTGGCCAGGCCTGCATTCTGATTTTTCTTTGGGTAACAGGTTTGTGCACAGTCCGGGAAGGTTATTCTCTTCTCTCGCCAATCAATACAAGGATTATGTGTTTCCAACCAAGGTATCGCCAGTATTATCTGGAACTGTGGGGCTTTGATTTGATCAAACACAATAGTCTCTCAATGCCCATCCTGATCCAATAGTTTCATCTCTGCGGTGGAATGAGTTACAGGCCCAGAGGCATTTTCAGTTCCATCGACTGTGCTGATGACATCTGAGGTGGTTTTTTGGCAGAGAGGTAGATTCATCCTGGAAGCCAATTCCTAGTCCACATAGTTTCCTATGGCCCCGCTATCAATGTATGCCCTTACTACGTGCATACGCGATGGCTGCCCTGGATCTACGAGGACCATTGGTATGATGAAATGCGAGGTCTGAGTATCCTTCTTCAAGCTCGGCAAGCGGACCTCTACGCTTGTCGGGCGTGGTCGTTTCCCGAGTCTGACTCCATATGGCTTTTATCAGCAGCTCCTACCACCTTCTTGGGTGGTTTTACAGGGCAATCCTGTAGAAAATGTCCAGAAGTTCCACAATATAGACACAATTGCATTTGCCGTCTCCTTTTCTCTTTCCTTCTGGGTTAAGGGTCCTTTAACCCCTCCGATTTGCATGGGTTCTGAAGCATCTGCTCCTTTGGGGTTAGCGTGGGTTTTGACCAACACCCGATTCTCAAACTTGGCTCGATCAGCCTTTCTGTTCTGAAGTCTGTGATCTAACTGGAACACTAAGTCTATATATTCAGCGCAGTCTTGAGGTGGGTTCACGACTTGAGCCAAGATATCCTTGAGTTCTCCTCGAAGCCCTCGATGAAATAACGTGATTCGTTTTACCTCAGGCCATCCAGTTTCCACTATTAACCTATTAAAGGTTGCAATGTAGGATAGAAGGCCCTGGTTACCCTGTCGTAGGGACAAAAGTTTGTTATCCAGGGCCTGTCCTTCGGAGTGCCGTGCGAATAGTCTTTCCATGCTAGTTTGAAAGCCCTGAAAATCCTGAAGAATTGGGTGATCCTGAGTAACTAGTGGAATTGACCAATCAGCTGCACTGCCGCTGAGATATGACAATACAAAGGCTACCTTGGCTTGATCGTTTGGGAAGGCTCCAGGTCTGCATAAAAAGTGCAAGCGGCATTGGTTCATAAACACGGCAAACCTTTTGGGATCTCCGGCAAAGCGTTCGGGTGGGGCTAATGGAATATGTCCTGGTAGGTTTATTTGCACAGGGTTACTCGATAACACAGGAGCTGAATTTCTCCTGGAACCAGGTAGGGGTGCTTGTCCAGCCTGGCTTTGCAATAGTTGCCTAGCAAGATCATCAGTTTGCTCCTTCGACAAGATCAGTTCTCTTCTACGAGCATTGGTTTCTTGACGGGCGGAATGCACTTCAGCCCACAGTTCCCCTAGTAATTGGGCCAATTGGTCAGTCTCTGAGGTATTCATAACGCCCGGGTGGGAATTTGTGGGTAGGCTTCACGTTCTGTTACGCTCACCTGGCTCCCACAGAGGCCTCAATCTGGACTGGAGTGCTGCGGTCTCCACCAATGTGACGTGTAGGACTGAGATGACGGACTGGACTGGCCCACCTAGCTTCGTTTGCTTGGCCCATAGAAATATTCTTCTGCAAGTGGAGAAAGGGAATTAACCACCCGTGGAGTTGAGCATAAATCCCCCCACCCCGCTGTTCTCCCCAGTGATCACCTTGGATGTTCCCTCTTATAGTCTCACCTGATGATTTGAAAAGAGGAGCTCTCCATCCTGCAGTGAGCGCAGGGGCGCGTAGATAACCAGTTGCTTCACTGGCTCGAAGGAATTGGTGAGTTCCAGGACAATATTGACTCTGATATTCCCGGCAAGATGCCGTAAGTATTTAGTTCGTAAGAGTTCAAATGCCAGACTTTCACTCTTGTCCGATTCCATGCAGGTTGCAGCTTGACCCTAAGCTTGACCCTACTGAAGAGTTCCTCGTGGCAACCGGTAATGTTCTGGTAAGGATTTGTATTATCCAACACAGTTAGATAAAATAATGTCCATATGTACCCTGTTGCTTTCTCCCTTATTCAGGTGCTGAGAGAAAGTATGAAGTCTCGGGGAATAATGCTTCCGGCGGTAAAATCAGGTAAGTCTTTTGTGGTGAGGAGGGTTCCCCTTGTTAGTCCCTTGTTTCCCCTTGCTGTCCTTTTGTTTCCCCTTAGGGGCCGGGGTTCGGCTAGGATGCAGTGGAAGCTGCGCCGACCCGTGAAGAAGAATAGTACCCCGGTGGTAAAATCAGGTAAGTCCATGGGGGGTATCCCTCTGTGTATTCCCTTGGTTCACCTTGCTGTTCTTGTCTTCTCCTTAGGTGCCGGAGTGCGGCGGTAACATGCAGGAGGATGCGGTGAAATGTGAAGATGTTGCGAAGGCCGGTGAGTTCAGCGCGGCGCTGCAGCAGGCGAGGCGACGCGCATAAAATAACTTCTTTCTTCCAGCTCGAAGGCGCGATGGATCGGGAATTCAGGTAAGGATCAAAGGTATTGCTCTTGTTCTAACCTTTTCTCCTTCTTTCTCCCTTTTTCTAGGGGCTCAAACTGGAGGCGGGCGTGGCAGAAAACTGGATGCAGACTTGCAGGCACGGTGAGCGTTACGCTGCTGGATGCAGAATAACGCGAAGCGTGTGCTGCTCTTCGGGCGTGATTTAAATAGCCTCCAAAGTAGTGCCAGGTAAGTATTCCTCCCAAGCCCCTTCCAAGCCTCGTTTGGATAAAATAGTCCCTTCCAAGCCTCGTTTGGCTTGGAGCTCTTGCAGCATGGTCTGCATCAGGTAAGTTTGCAGCATGGTCTGCATCAGGTAAGTTTTAATCTATGAGCCCTGGCGCCTATGGCACCAGGACTGACTCTCCATATGAGCCTGGTGCCATACGCACCAGGACTGCACCCAAATAGCCCCTAGCGGGGGTTGTTGGGCTTGCTTGGGGTAACTTGATGCCTGCTTCCAGGGTTGCTGGACTTGGTCTGGGTCCCCGGGGGTAGGCATCATGACAGCTTCGGAATCTTGTGCAGCTTTGGAGATATTTACTTACCACCTGCAATGCGCCAGAAATGCGTTAATCTATTAATATTTTATGAATTCAAGCCCTGCGAATGTGATGTTGGGTAATTGCATGGATAAATAACTGTTCCCAGACAGTGCGTATTCTAGGTTCACCAAGTACTGCAAGCAATGAAAGATTTCCTCTATTCAGTTGTAGGTACGTTTGGGGCAAGTAGGCCAAGACAACACGGAACAATACACTAGGATGGCATCTTCTAGTACTGTTGAATCGGCACCTTCCCTCACGTCCTGTCCTTCCAGACACACTGGAGCCAGGGGCTGGCTTCAGGGCTGTGTCCCATCAAAGGCAAGACAAACAAAGGGCTCAAACCTGTCTCAATGCACAGAGTGAAACCCAAGAAAGACATCACAAACAGAAAATGGCGATGCAAACTGACAGGAGCCAATTTGACAACATGGTCACCCATGGGTGCTGTACTGCAGCTTAGGGTTCAGCCTGCGGTAGAAAAGCACAATGGTAGGAAAAATTAAACCATTGCCACCAACCATTTAAAGTAGTGAGGGTAACATAAAAATATTACATGAGAAAGTAGGATAAGGGGCTAATAGGTAACCCCCAGCACTCCACATAAGAAGGTGTGTGCTGCACCTACAAAGAGAAAAGGTCCTTAAAGTCAATTTCACTTTACTATTCTTGGAAACTGTAGTTCACACAAGAAAAGGTATTTAAACCTTATGAGAAAAGTGACACTGCACTGAAGGTGTTGTGTGTCACCATACAAAAAGCAGATGCCTGGGGAGTTTGTCAGACTCCAAAAACAGTCAAAACACAAAATCCAAATCAGGAAAAAACACATGAGAGAGTGTGAAAAAGGTCTTACTCACTCCAGGGTTAAAATTAAAAAGTCCTAGGTCCAGCAAAAGAGCTCGTGGTCTCTAAGGTGGGAAGAATTTAGCACAGAAATGGGGGCTTTATCCTGACCCTTATGGGGTGTCAGGCAGTGTGAAAGGAAGAAGGGGGATGGCTACATGGCATGTCCAGTCGACCACAATGGGGACAATGGGGTCTGTGTAGCTTAGGGGAGGGGAAGAGGATGGTTTGATGGCATTACCAAGCTAATATGTGTTACGTCATGTCCATTGGTTCTGTCAGGGGCAGGAATGCGTCGCTGGTGTTTTTTTTTGCTTGGATCCCGGAAATCTGTAAGTCTCTAAGGAAGGTGTCTCTTGTGAGCTGTAGTAAGTAAGTCCGTAATCTCATCTAGGAAGATACCACACTTGTGAGGTGGTGTCTACATGAGGTGGAAGGACCTGAGTATGGTTGAGGGACTTGGCAAGTGAGCGTTTCCATTAAATTGTATCATGATTGATTGTGTTCTGTATAAGGCCAGTTAATTTTGTAGATGACTGACACTGCTCCCCGTTTTCCCTTACCGATCAACATGTTGGATGCTATGTCCGGTTCCGATGAGGACATCAGAGACGTGGTAGGAGGTTAATGTAAGCCAGGTTTCTGTAATAAAGATGTCATTAATTATTACGTATATTGTGGTGATCAAGTCAGAAATGTCTGCTGCATACAGGACGATTGATCATTATTAAAGAGTGTGCACTGCACGAGGGGGATGGTTGAGCGGTGACAAGAGGGATTTGGAGAAGGTTGGCTGGATTAGAGGTGGGGTGTGGATGAGGGCATTTGCCTGTGTGGTCCCTTGAGAGTGTAGTGAGGAGCTAGGTTTGTGGAGGACACATGGTTATGTTTTGCTAGTTGCGAGGTGCAAAGGGTCTGGCACTTGGTCCCTGGACCAGGTAGAAATGGGTGGTGTCCTGGCCTTCATACATCCATTGCTGAGGACTCCAGGTGATGAGGACATCTAGAGTAGACAGCTTAAATGAAGCTCAGGGTGGCCGTGGTTAGCAGTGGAAACTAGGCAGAAATTGGAAAGAACAAGGTCATATGACCTGCTCTCACCATGCTTGCTGATGGAGGCTGAATCGGCTTACTCTATAGGTGTCGCATTAGTAAAGCCAGAGATGGGCATGGTAATGAGGAAGGCACGAAAAGTGTGATCATGGAACATTCTCTCGCCCCATTTGCTACTGCTTGTTGGATTAGTTTACGCTGATGGTGCCCTTTAAGTGAAGCTTGAGGTGGTTGTGGTCAGCAGTTGTTTTTTTTAATTAATTGACAGGTCCGGTAAACCTTGTTACATTTCATGGTGACAGTGCAGGCATCAAAATAAATATTTGTTGAGTTGCAGATGAAAGCAGCTCCTGGGTAGCAGGCCTCACCTGAGAATGAGCAGCGAGTACAGAGCATGCTGCAAATATAACTGGCGTAGGTGACATATACTATGCCTTGTTATCTATTTATATGATCCATTATGCTTCTAATGCCCCTTTCCCTCAAACACACAAACTTAATGTCACAAAGATATGTTTGTATGACTCAAGCTGGCCTGGCCTTAGGAGTCTAAAGTAGTATAAAGCCCCTGGTAACACTTAGTGTCATGCTAACTCTTATTGGCTACAAGCAAGAACTAACTTGGTCCCAGACTTTTCAGTACCATGCAGTGGGGAAATAGCAGACATCTATTTGTGGCGGGTAAAGGCCTCCATCATGTGCACAGTCATCTTGCTGCCTGCTGCACCCTGTGATTTTAGGTCACAAGCATGTTAGACTTGCTTGGGGCAATGGTTCCCCCTTCCAAATATGCTTGCCAAATGACTTTAATATGTAACATAACTATTCTTTAAAATGTTTGCTGCTTGGTCAAGGGTTTCCTGTAATAAATGTAACTGCATAGGGTTTCATATTGTGATGTGGATCATTAATGGAAATTGATTTTGCCTTCTCATTACAAGTACTCTGCTCTTCTTTCCAGGTTTGCCTCATCAAAGAACTCCTTAATTGAGCCGTCTTGGGTCTCAACCCTGAAGCTTGCTGGATCGCTGGTGGCCGGCACCAAATTCTGCCTGGATTACTATGATTTACAGTCAGTACAAGGGGACTAATTGCCTCCTATTCTCCTATTAATAAAGAACATGAATAACGTAAATGCTTGTTTCTGATTCTTGGATTGGCTCACTTCATGAAAGTTCAGATCGCTATGGGTGCACGTGACCCAGAATTGGGAGATGTTTCAGCTGACTACTGAAAGCCAAACACTTACAAGGAAAGGCATTGTTCACACGAAAGCATGGGCGCTGGGCAGGCTGTCACCACCACAGTCCACTCTTAAAACCTGCTTAGAGATAGATGTCACTAGTTCTCAATATAATTTCAACATCCACTTGTCAAGATGCCTATCTGTTAGCTGCCTTTTCACAGTGTGGAAATGTGATTACCAAAGGCACATTTACTACTGGGAGCAGGCACTGCTCCCTTTATCCAAAGGTGACAGCTCCTGGTGCAGCTTTCAGCTATTACAGCAATTGAATTATTGACTTGCTTAGTCTACGCAATAAATGGTGTTTGAGAAATATGAGAAAAGGAAGAAAGTGTGTATATATAGTGGTTATTTCAATTTGCTCATTTTTCCAAAGACATCAAAGTGATTGATGACAGTTTTTTGGAAGTGGACTTGCGACCAAACTCATCTAGTTGCTTACACTAATCATTGAAATATTACGAGGCAGCTAAACAAGAGCTGATTGAAGGAGAGTTTATTCTTATACCTGGACGCACTCTGCCCTTCGAAAACTTGTTGGGGACCCCACTCCTACAGGGGCGGTTCATTCATAATGGTTGAGGGGGCACTGAACTACAATAATCCTCGCCTATTATGGAGGAGCAATGCCAGCCCAGGACCGCTCTCGCAGCTGCTTCTTGCAACTGAGGGAGCGCTCCTGGGGTGGCTTGAACTGTCAAGGGGAAGCGTGGTGTTCCTTTGACAATTCTGTTCCCCAGCTGCGCATGTCCAATGCGTCATGCAAGGCCGGGGGCCTTTTGCTTCCCCAGTCTTGCATGGCCCATTGGGGGATGCTGGCTGGGGAACTGCATATTTGTATGTGCAAGGAGGTACTCATGCGCCTCCCCGCACATACAAACGGAGTGAGGCGTAGCCACATCAGGGCTCCCGCTCTTACACACATGAGCAGGAACCAGGAAGCGCTCTACTTCCTGGTCATGCCGTGCTGGAGCCGCAGGCTCTCTGGAGGCTGCAGCAGAGCTAAATATGGACCAGAGCTGCACACAGGTAAGATTTTGATTTGTTTTCAAATGAATTATAGTGTGTGTGTGTGTGTGTGTGTGTGTGTGTGTGTTGGGCAGGGGAGTGGTTAGGGGTGGGGGCACACAACAACGCATTTTTACTGGGCATCTATAATAGATGCCCAGTAATAAATCCTTAACCTTTCGTTCATCAACTAGCGGTTGATAAAAGAAAGGATAATGTGTTATTACGTGACTAGACCTGCATTTTGGGGCAGCCAGTCTAGCCATCTCTTACTTTAGCCTGACATTTTTTACTGCATAGCTATGATAAAGCTGTCATGTTAAGTGTTATTACTTGGCTAGACTGGCATTTTGGGGCAGCCAGTCTAGCACTTTCTTTCAGTGGCATGACTTGTTTTCTGGACAGGTATGATAAACCAAGCATGGTATGTGTTATTACTTGGCTAGACTGGCATTTTGGGGTAGCCAATATATCCCTTTTTCAAAGTTGTTTTTATTTATTTTACATTTATTTCAGCGTACAAAGCCCTTAGGCATCTAGGCTTTGGTTGCAGAGAATGCAGGTACATTTGTAAGAGCTTAAGTAATGGGTTCCGATGTAGCTACATCAGAGGTACAAAATCAGTTGGTGCGCACAGCTGGGAAAGCTGCGCCTCAGCATATTTTTGTTATCCTGGGCGGAGTGGGGCAGAGTGAAGCGTGGTTTGCCGTGGCGTAACCCTGTGCATTGTTTTTCCAGTGCCATTCGTGTGGAAGTGGAGTCCATTGCAGAGGACTTCTGTGGATCCCTTATCTGCCTCAGAAAGCGCAAATCGGAGCGGAGTAGGGCAAAGTGACGCGTGGCCTGCCATGGTGTAACCCTGTGCAGTGTTTTTTCAGTGCCATCCGTGTGGAGGCGTAGTCTGGTGCAGAGCACTGCTGTGGATCCCTTATCAGCCTCAGAACACCGCAGAGTGTAGTTGGGCAGAGTGAAGCGTGGTCTGCCGTGGTGTAACCCTGTGCAGTGTTTTTTTCCAGTGCCATTCGTGTGGAGGCGGAGTCCATTGCAGAGGACTGCTGTGGATCCCTTATTAGCCTCAGAACACCCTAAAGCGGAGCGGAGTAGGGCAAAGTGACGCGTGGCCTGCCGTGGTGTAACCCTGTGCAGTGTTTTTTCAGTGCCATTCGTGTGGAGACGGAGTCCATTGCAGAGCAATGCTGTGGATCCCTTATCAGCCTCAGAACACCGCAGAGCAGAGTGGGCAGAGTGAAGCGTGGTCTGCCGTGGTGCAACCCTGTGCAGTGTTTTTTCAGTGCCATCCGTGTGGAGGTATAGTCTGGTGCAAAGCACTGCTGTGGCTCCCTTATCAGCCTCAGAACACCGCAGAGCGTAGTGGGGCAGAGTGATGCATGGTCTGCCGTGGTGTAACCCTGTGCAGTGTTTATTCAGTGCCATCCGTGTGGAGGCGTAGTCTAGTGCAGAGCACTGCTGTGGATCCCTTATCAGCCTCAGAACACCACAGAGCAGATTGGGGCAGAGTGAAGCGTGGTCTGCCGTGGTGTAACCCTGTGCAGTGTTTTTTCAGTGCCATCCGTGTGGAGGCGTAGTCTGGTGCAGAGCACTGCTGTGGATCCCTTATCAGCCTCAGAACACAGCAGACCGTAGTGGGGCAGAGTGAAGCGTGGTCTGCCGTGGTGTAACCCTGTGCAGTGTTTTTTTCAGTGCCATCGTGTGGAGGCGTAGTCTGGTGCAGAGCACTGCTGTGGATCCCTTATCAGCCTCAGAACACTGCAGAGGGTAGTGGGGCAGAGTGAAGCGTGGTCTGCCGTGGTGTAACCCTGTGCAGTGTTTTTTCAGTGCCATCCGTGTGGAGGTGTAGTCTGGTGCAGAGCACTGCTGTGGAACCCTTATCAGCCTCAGAACACCGCAGAGCGTAGTGGGGCAGAGTGAAGCGTGGTCTGCCGTAGTGTAACCCTGTGCAGTGTTTTTTCAGTGCCATCCGTGTGGAGGCGTAGTCTGGTGCAGAGCACTGCTGTGGATCCCTTATCAGCCTCAGAACACCACAGAGCGTAGTGGGGCAGAGTGAAGCATGGTCTGCCGTGGTGCAACCCTGTGCAGTGTTTTTTCAGTGCCATCCATGTGGAGGCGTAGTCTGGTGCAAAGCACTGCTGTGGCTCCCTTATCAGCCTCAGAACACCGCAGAGCGGAGTGGGGCAGAGTGATGCATGGTCTGCCGTGGTGTAACCCTGTGCAGTGTTTATTCAGTGCTATCCGTGTGGAGGCATAGTCTGGTGCAGAGCACTGCTGTGGATCCCTTATCAGCCTCAGAACACCGCAGAATGTAGTGGGGCAGAGTGAAGTGTGGCCTGTCGTGGTGTAACCCTGTGCAGTGTTTTTTTCCAGTGCCATTCGTGTGGAGACGGAGTCCATTGCAGAGCAATGCTGTGGATCCCTTATCAGCCTCAGAACACCGCAGAGCAGAGTGGGGCAGAGTGAAGCGTGGTCTGCCGTGGTGCAACCCTGTGCAGTGTTTTTTCAGTGCCATCCGTGTGGAGGTGTAATCTGGTGCAAAGCACTGCTGTGGCTCCCTTATCAGCCTCAGAACACTGCAGAGTGGAGTGGGGCAGAGTGATGCATGGTCTGCCATGGTGTAACCCTGTGCAGTGTTTATTCAGTGCCATCCGTGTGGAGGCGTAGTCTAGTGCAGAGCACTGCTGTGGATCCCTTATCAGCCTCAGAACACCACAGAGCAGATTGGGGCAGAGTGAAGCGTGGTCTGCCGTTGTGTAACCCTGTGCAGTGTTTTTTCAGTGCCATCCGTGTGGAGGCGTAGTCTGGTGCAGAGCACTGCTGTGGATCCCTTATCAGCCTCAGAACACAGCAGAGCGTAGTGGGGCAGAGTGAAGCGTGGTCTGCCGTGGTGTAACCCTGTGCAGTGTTTTTTTCAGTGCCATCCGTGTGGAAGCGTAGTCTGGTGCAGACCACTGCTGTGGATCCCTTATCAGCCTCAGAACACTGCAGAGCGTAGTGGGGCAGAGTGAAGCATGGTCTGCCGTGGTGTAACCCTGTGCAGTGTTTTTTCAGTGCCATCCGTGTGGAGGTGTAGTCTGGTGCAGAGCACTGCTGTGGAACCCTTATCAGCCTCAGAACACCGCAGAGCGTAGTGGGGCAGAGTGAAGCGTGGTCTGCCATGGTGTAACCCTGTGCAGTGTTTTTTCAGTGCCATCTGTGTGGAGGCGTAGTCTGGTGCAGAGCACTGCTGTGGATCCCATATCAGCCTCAGAACACCCCAGAGCGTAGTGGGGCAGAGTGAAGCGTGGTCTGCCGTGGTGTAACCCTGTGCAGTTTTTTTTTTCCAGTGCCATTCGTCTGGCGGCGTAGTCTGGTGCAGAGCACTGCTGTGGATCCCTTATCAGCCTCAGCACACCACAGAGCGTAGTGGGGCAGAGTGAAGCATGGTCTGCCGTGGTGTAACCCTGTGCAGTGTTTTTTCAGTGCCATCCGTGTGGAGGCGTAGTCTGGTGCAAAGCACTGCTGTGGCTCCCTTATCAGCCTCAGAACACCGCAGAGCGGAGTGGGGCAGAGTGAAGCATGGTCTGCCGTGGTGTAACTCTGTGCAGTGTTTTTTCAGTGTCATCCGTGCGGATGCGTAGTCTAGTGCTGAGCACTGCTGTGGATCCCTTATCAGCCTCAGAACACCACAGAGCGGATTGGGGCAGAGTGAAGCGTGGTCTGCCGTGGTGTAACCCTGTGCAGTGTTTTTTCAGTGCCATCCGTGTGGAGGCGTAGTCTGGTGCAGAGCACTGCTGTGGATCCCTTATCAGCCTCAGAACACCGCAGAGCATAGTGGGGCAGAGTGAAGCGTGGTCTGCCATGGTGTAACCCTGTGCAGTGTTTTTTTCAGTGCCACCCGTGTGGAGGCGTAGTCTGGTGCAGAGCAGTGCTGTGGATCCCTTATCAGCCTCAGAACACTGCAGAGCGTAGTGGGGCAGAGTGAAGCGTGGCCTGCCGTGGTGTAACCCTGTGCAGTGTTTTTTCAGTGCCATCCGTGTGGCGGCGTAGTCTGGTGCAGAGCACTGCTGTGGATCCCTTATCAGCCTCAGCACACCGCAGAGCGTTGTGGGGCAGAGTGAAGCGTGGTCTGCCGTGGTGTAACCCTGTGCAGTGTTTTTTCAGTGCCATCCGTGTGGAGGCGTAGTCTGGTGCAAAGCACTGCTGTGGCTCCCTTATCAGCCTCAGAACACCGCAGAGCGTAGTGGGGCAGAGTGAAGCGTGGTCTGCTGTGGTGTAACGCTGTGTTGTGTTTTTTCAGTGCCATCCGTGTGGAGGCGTAGTCTGGTGCAGAGCACTGCTGTGGATCCCATATCAGCCTCAGAACACCCCAGAGCGTAGTGGGGCAGAGTGAAGCGTGGTCTGCCGTGGTGTAACCCTGTGCAGTGTTTTTTTTCCAGTGCCATTCGTGTGGCGGCGTAGTCTGGTGCAGAGCACTGCTGTGGATCCCTTATCAGCCTCAGCACACCGCAGAGCGTAGTGGGGCAGAGTGAAGCATGGTCTGCCGTGGTGTAACCCTGTGCAGTGTTTTTTCAGTGCCATCCGTGTGGAGGCGTAGTCTGGTGCAAAGCACTGCTGTGGCTCCCTTATCAGCCTCAGAACACCGCAGAGTGGAGTGGGGCAGAGTGAAGCATGGTCTGCCGTGGTGTAACTCTGTGCAGTGTTTTTTCAGTGTCATCCGTGCGGATGCGTAGTCTAGTGCTGAGCACTGCTGTGGATCCCTTATCAGCCTCAGAACACCACAGAGCGGATTGGGGCAGAGTGAAGCGTGGTCTGCCGTGGTGTAACCCTGTGCAGTGTTTTTTCAGTGTCATCCGTGTGGAGGCGTAGTCTGGTGCAGAGCACTGCTGTGGATCCCTTATCAGCCTCAGAACACCGCAGAGCATAGTGGGGCAGAGTGAAGCGTGGTCTGCCATGGTGTAACCCTGTGCAGTGTTTTTTTCAGTGCCACCCATGTGGAGGCGTAGTCTGGTGCAGAGCAGTGCTGTGGATCCCTTATCAGCCTCAGAACACTGCAGAGCGTAGTGGGGCAGAGTGAAGCGTGGCCTGCCGTGGTGTAACCCTGTGCAGTGTTTTTTCAGTGCCATCCGTGTGGCGGCGTAGTCTGGTGCAGAGCACTGCTGTGGATCCCTTATCAGCCTCAGCACACCGCAGAGCGTAGTGGGGCAGAGTGAAGCGTGGTCTGCCGTGGTGTAACCCTGTGCAGTGTTTTTTCAGTGCCATCCGTGTGGAGGCGTAGTCTGGTGCAAAGCACTGCTGTGGCTCCCTTATTAGCCTCAGAACACCGCAGAGCGTAGTGGGGCAGAGTGAAGCGTGGTCTGCCGTGGTGTAACGCTGTGCAGTGTTTTTTCAGTGCCATCCGTGTGGAGGCGTAGTCTGGTGCAGAGCACTGCTGTGGATCCCTTATCAGCCTCAGAACACTGCAGAGCGGAGTAGGGCAGAGTGAAGCGTGGTCTGCCATGGTGTAATCCTGTGCAGTGTTTTTTCAGTACCATCCATGTGGAGGCGTAGTCTGATGCAGAGCACTGCTGTGGATCCCTTATCAGCCTCAGAACACCGCAGAGTGTAGTGGGGCAGAGTGAAGCGTGGTCTGCCGTGGTGTAACCCTGTGCAGTGTTTTTTCAGTGCCATCCGTGTGGAGGCATAGTCTGGTGCAAAGCACTGCTGTGACTCCCTTATCAGCCTCGGAATACCGCAGAACATAGTGGGGCAGAGTGAAGCGTGGTCTGCCGTAGTGTAACCCTGTGCAGTGTTTTTTCAGTGCCATCCGTGTGGAGGCGTAGTCTGGTGCAGAACACTGCTGTGGATCCCTTATTAGCCTCAGAACACAGCAGAGCGCAGTTGGGCAGAGTGAAGCGTGATCTGCCATGGTGTAACCCTGTGCAGTGCTTTTTCAGTGCCATCCGTGTGGAGGCGTAGTCTGGTGCAAAGCACTGCTGTGGATCCCTTATTAGCCTCAGAACACCGCAAAGCGGAGCGTAGTAGGGCAAAGTGACGCGTGGCCTGCCATGGTGTAACCCTGTGCAGTGTTTTTTCAGTGCCATCCGTGTGGAGGCGTAGTCTGGTGCAGAGCACTGCTGTGGATCCCTTATCAGCCTCAGAACACAGCAGAGCCTAGTGGGGCAGAGTGAAGGGTGGTCTGCCGTAGTGTTACCCTGTGCAGTGTTTTTTTCCCGGTGCCATTCGTGTGGAGACGGAGTCCATTGCAGAGGAATGCTGTGGATCCCTTATCAGCCTCAGAACACCGCAGAGCAGAGTGGGCAGAGTGAAGCGTGGTCTGCCGTGGTGCAACCCTGTGCAGTGTTTTTTCAGTGCCATCCGTGTGGAGGCATAGTCTGGTGCAAAGCACTGCTGTGGATCCCTTATCAGCCTCAGAACACCACAGAGCGGAGTGGGGCAGAGTGAAGCGTGGTCTGCCGTGGTGTAACCCTGTGCAGTGTTTTTTCAGTGCCATCCGTGTGGAGGCGTAGTCTAATGCAGAGCACTGCTTTGAATCCCTTATCAGCCTCAGAACACCGGAGAGCGGAGTGGGGCAGAGTGAAGCGTGTTCTGCCATGGTGTAAGCCTGTGCAGTGTTTTTTCAGTGCCATCCGTGTGGAGGCGTAGTCTGGTGCAAAGCACTGCTGTGGCTCCCTTATCAGCCTCAGAACACCACAGAGCGGAGTGGGGCAGAGTGAAGCATGGTCTGCCGTGGTGTAAAACTGTGCAGTGTTTTTTCAGTGCCATCCGTGTGGAGGCGTAGTCTAGTGCAGAGCACTGCTGTGGATCCCTTATCAGCCTCAGAACACCCCAGAGCGGATTGGGGCAGAGTGAAGCGTGGTCTGCCGTGGTGTACCCCTGTGCAGTGTTTTTTCAGTGCCTTCCGTGTGGAGGCGTAGTCGGATGCAGAGCACTGCTGTGGATCCTTTATCAGCCTCAGAACACCGCAGAGCATAGTGGGGCAGAGTGAAGCGTGGTCTGCCGTGGTGTAACCCTATGCAGTGTTTTTTTCAGTGCCATCCATGTGGAGGCGTAGTCTGGTGCAGAGCACTGCTGTGGATCCCTTATCAGCCTCAGAACACTGCAGAGCGTAGTGGGGCAGAGTGAAGCGTGGTCTGCCGTGGTGTAACCCTGTGTCAAAGGTTTCCCCCGGCTCACCTGAGTTCTCTTCTTGTGGCGTTCTGCGGAGGACTCCTTCTCCCGGCCGGACCGGGACTTGTATAAGTGCGCGCGAGTCGAGTCTGACTCCAGCGTGAGCGTTCAAAGTTCCAGGAAGTCGCGTGTTCCAGGACGTCCAGGAAGAGGACCGAAGAAAGGTAAGAGATACTGGAAACAGGGGAAAAGGGAAGAAGAATAAGGGATTTGGCCAGGAACTTGGAAGGGTAACGCCGAGCAGCACACACACGTCGAGACACTACCTAGAGATAGCGTTGAGACGCGCGGAGGTGCGGGGGCGTGGCCCATTTATAGAACGTGCCGTGTCCGACGTACAGGCTAGTGCGTAACACGGCACTGGGCACGGCCATTTTGGAAGTATCAAGGAGCACACTCCCCGTCTGGACCAGGACCAGGAAGACCGGAAGGGGCTATGTCCATGGTTCATGACAGCATGCCTCCTCCGAAGCCCCGTCCCACCAGGCTTGCCAGGGTGTATGAGATGGAATCTTCTCAGCAATCGAGGGGTGTTTAGGTTGGATAGTGGTTCCCATGTTCTCTCGCTAGGAGGATAGCCTTTCCACTTGACCAGGTATTGAAGCCGACCCCGTTTGTACCTGGAGTCACATATTCTGGATACTTCATATTCCAGCTGATTGTCCACAATCACATGACTGGGTCTGCCGGTTTTCCGGGTGGAGTGGATGTAGGGTTTGAGTAGAGAAGTGTGAAAAACTGGATGTATTCTCTTCCAGGAGTCTGGTAGCTTGAGCCGATAAGAAACAGGATTGATGATTTATTTTATGGAAAATGGACCATAATATCGGGGGGCTAACTTGTTAGGGCGTAGATGTCGTGGTAATGGTTTCGAGGACAACCAGACCTGGTCACCAATAGAATAGGAGGGTGCTGGTCTTCTTTTGGAATCAGCATATCGCTTAGTGCGAATCTGGGCCTTTCCCAATTGTTCCTTGGCTTCCTTGTGGATGTTGAGGAGAGTTTCAATCCAGGAATCAAGTGAAGGTACTGGAGTTGGATGTGGTAGAACTGAAGGTAACACGGAGGGATGAAAACCTTGACTGCAATAGAAGGGGCTAACGTTGATCGTTGAGTGATCTGAATTGTTATAGGCAAATTCGGCCAAGGGTATAAGGAGGGACCAATCATCCTGTACCTTGGTTGCGAAACAACGAAGATATTGCTCCAGGGTTTGATTAACACGTTCTGTGGCCCCGTTGGTCTGTTGGTGATATCCAGATGAAAGGGCGCGTTGAATCCCTAGAACACGACAGAGGTGTTTCCAGAATTGTGAAATATATTGCGGTCCTCGGTCCGATATGATCTTGGAAAGGAGTCCATGAAGACGGAAAATGTGTTCTAGGAAAATTCCTGCGAGCTCTGAAGAGGAAGGAAGTTTATAGAGAGGCGTGAAATGTGACATACGAGTAAACAAGTCTATGGTTACCATGATGGTCGTGTAACCCCGGGAAGGTGGTAATTCCACGATGAAGTCTGTAGCTATACATTCCCATGGTCTTGTTGGCAGTGTAGGTTGCAATAGAAGGCCCGCCGGTCTCTTATTGTTGTGCTTATTCTGACTGCAGACAGTACAGGTCTTGATGTACTCTTGTACCTTGCATTTCATTTCCGGCCACCAAAACTGTCTTTGCATAAGACGGAGCGTGTTGGTTACACCACGATGTCCAGAATGAAAAGTATCATGGCAGAGAGTTATTATTTTATGTTGAAGTTTCGGTGTGGGAATGACCAAGGCATTGTCCTTGAATAAGTATCCTTCCTTGATTCTTAAGTTCCAGCGATTCTTCCTAGAGACGTCCTTCCAGAGGTCAGAGGACTGGGTTTTGGCTCGAATCTCTTCCAAGAGGTTGATCGCTTGAGCTATAAAGATTGTGTTGGGAAACATTGTAGGATAGGTCCTATCTTCAGTGGTTAAATAGTCAGGACGTCGGGACAAGGCGTCCGCAATCACGTTTTGTGATCCAGGAACATGAGTGATTTGGAATTGGTACTGGGCGAAGAAGTAGGCCCAACGCGCCTGATGACTGTTCCTGCACTCCATAGATTGGAGAATTTGTAGATTTCGATGGTCCGTACGGACCTGGACTGGATATCTAGCACCCAGGAGTAAATGTCGCCATTCTGTGAAGGCTTGGCGGATTGCTAACAGCTCCTTTTCCAGGACGGAGTAATGGGTTTCACTGGTTGTTAGGGTTCTAGAGAGGTAATCCACTGGGTGGTCCATCTTGTCCTCAAGCACCTGTTTCAAGACTGCTCCTATGGCATGGTTGGAGGCATCCGTTTCCACTATGAAAGGGCTATCTAAGTCAGGCTGAGCCAGGACGGGGGCTTGCGTGAATCTTGTCTTCAAACGTTGAAAAGCCTTCTCTTGCGAGGAAGACCAGATGAAGGGAACATCCTTCTTCAGCAGAGCAACGATCGGTTGGACGAGCTCAGAAAAGGTAGGAATGAACTTTCGATAAAAGTTATCAAGTCCCAAGAAAGACTGAACCTGTTTCGCCGATGTAGGAGCAGGCCAGGCCAGTATGGCCTTTAACTTTGAAGGGTCCATTCCAACTCCTTCTGGGCTGAGGTTGAATCCAAGGTAATGAACTGAAGTCACGTGAAAAAGACATTTCTCAGGTTTGACCAAGAGCTTGTTTTCACGGAGCCGTTGTAGTACCGTCATGACATGTTCTTCATGTTTCAAGGGATCCTTGGAATAAATCAAAATGTCGTCTAGATAGACAATGACAAAGAGAAAAAGCATGTCAGAAAACACCCTATCCATGAAACGTTGAAAATCTGCAGGGGCATTAGCTAATCCAAAGGGCATGACTAGATATTCAAAGTGACCAAAGGGCGTTCTAAAGGCGGTCTTCCATTCGTCCCCTTCCCGGATACGGATTAAGTGATAGGCACCCCGGAGGTCCAACTTCGTGAATATTACGGCGCCTCTGACAGCTTCCAGGATATCTGAAATCAGAGGGTACCGATCTTTGAGGGTGCATTGATTTAGACCACGGTAGTCGAGGCAGGGTCTGAGTTCCTTGGAATCCTTCTTAGGAACGAAGAACAATGAGGCACCCGCTGGAGATTTTGAGGGTCTTATGGTGCCATTTTCCAAATTGATGTCCAGGTATTCTCGGAGGGCCTTTTTCTCAGGTTCTGAAAGGATAAACATTCTGCCAAAGGGAATTACTGCCGAGGGATCTGTCACAATGGCACAATCTTCGGGTCTGTGAGGGGTAAAGCCTGGACTATGGCAGTTGAAAAGACATCAGTATATCCTTGGTAGACCTCTGGGACTTGTAAAATGTTGGAAACCATGAGTGAGGTTTTTTGCTCTCCTGAATGTTCGATAGCTGGTGTTAAGGAGAGATCCAGGGATAAACAGTGGGACATACAAAACTCAGAGCCCAGAAACAATGACCCTGCTGTCCAATTAATGTACGGATTATGTCTTTGAAGCCAGGGCATACCCAGAACCATTGGGTAATGGGCTGATTTGATGATGTCGAATGTAATCTGCTCTTGGTGGTGGTTCATGGAGAGACTGACCTCTTTTGTCTGTAGGGTTATGGGTCCTGAAGAGAGAGGTCTCCCATCAATTGCTTCTACCGGCTGTTTAATGTTCCGTGACTCATATGGTATTTTATGTCTGATAACCCAGTCTTGATCAATGAAAATTCCCAAAGCTCCACACTCCAATAGGGCCAGTATGGAATAGGTCTTGTGCTTGGAGGGCGATAGAAAGGCCTGTAGCACCACCAGGTTATTCTGTCCAGGAGAGTTCAAGGATGTGATTGATGTGGAGCAGACATCTTTCTCCCGAAACCTCGCTCCATCTAGGGCCGGGAGCTGGCGTTTCCCGAATGCTGTGGAGGGGCTAAAGGACATTCTCTAAAGAGATGCTTGTCTGAGGCACAATACATACACAGGCCGGTGTGAATTCTTCTCATCCTTTCTTGTGGAGTAATTGGCCCACGAAAGGCGCCTATTTGCATTGGTTCGGAGTCATTATCAGGGGTTGAGACAGGATCGGATTTCACAGTTGACTCCGGAGGGGTTCGTTGAAAGGCAGTCTTAGCCTTTTTCCTTTCAGCCCTTCTTTCCTGGATACGAAAGTCTATTTGTAAGGCTAGATCTATCAAAGCCTGAAACTAACTGGGGCGAGCCACTCTGGCTAATTCATCCTTGATATCATCATTTAGACCCCTGCAAAATAAGGTGAAACTCGCTTCAGGGCCCCAATCAGCCTCCTTTACCAGCTGTTTGAATCTGGTAATGAACGTTAGCATATCCTGGGATCCTTGCCGAAAATCAAGTAGGCGTTCCTGGGCGCTCAACACTTGTTCGGGGCGGTCAAACATAGACTTGAGTGCCTGGATAAATGCATCATAATCGTCCAGGAGAACGTCTCCAGAGTTCACTAGGAGAGTGGCCCAAGATAACGCATTCCCTGTAAGATGGGAGGTTATGAACCCACCTTGGCCCTGGAAGTTGAAAAATAATAGGGCTTGAATGTAATATGCACCAAGCAGGAATCCAGAAATCCACGTAAGGATTTTGGCGAGCCATCGTATTTGTCTACCACTCCACCCAGTATCACGCTTTCCTTATTGGCAGAGTCACGTGACAGCACTAATTGTTTCAAGGCTGCGTTCTCTGCCTTTAAGTTCTGTACCTCGGTTGTTAACTCCTGCATGCCGCGCATGAGGTCCTGGAAGGCTTTCTCCATAGCAGTATCAGTGTTGATCGTTTGGCGTCTCAATCTGTCAAAGGTTTCCCCCCGGCTCACCTGAGTTCTCTTCTTGTGGCGTTCCGCGGAGGACTCCTTCTCCCGGCCGGACTGGGACTTGTATAAGTGCGCGCAAGTCGAGTCTGACTCCAGGGCGAGCGTTCAAAGTTCCAGGAAGCCGCTTGTTCCAGGACGTCCAGGAAGAGGACCGAAGAAAGGTAAGAGATACTGGAAACAGGGGAAAACGGAAGAAGAATAAGGGAGTTGGCCAGGAACTTGGAAGGGTAACGCCGAGCAGCACACACACGTCGAGACACTACCTAGAGATAGCGTTGAGACACACAGAGGCGCGGGGGCGTGGCCCATTTATAGAACGTGCCGTGTCCGACGTACAGGCTAGTGCGTAACACGGCACTGGGCACGGCCATGTTGGAAGTATCAAGGAGCACAATCTTCGTCTAGACCAGGACCAGGAAGACCAGAAGGGGCTATGTCCATGGTTCATGACACCCTGTGCAGTGTTTTTTCAGTGCCATCCGTGTGGCGGCGTAATCTGGTGCAGAGCACTGCTGTGGATCCCTTATCAGCCTCAGCACACCGCAGAGCGTAGTGGGGCAGAGTGAAGCGTGGTCTGCCGTGGTGTAACCCTGTGCAGTGTTTTTTCAGTGCCATCCGTGTGGAGGCGTAGTCTGGTGCAAAGCACTGCTGTGGCTCCCTTATCAGCCTCAGAACACCGCAGAGCGTAGTGGGGCAGAGTGAAGCGTGGTCTGCCATGGTGTAACGCTGTGCAGTGCTTTTTCAGTGCCATCCATGTGGAGGCGTAGTCTGGTGCAGAGCACTGCTGTGGATCCCTTATCAGCCTCAGAACACCGCAGAGCGGAGTGGGGCAGAGTGAAGCGTGGTCTGCCATGGTGTAACCCTGTGCATTGTTTTTCAGTACCATCCATGTGGAGGCGTAGTCTGATGCAGAGCACTGCTGTGGATCCCTTATCAGCCTCAGAACACTGCAGAGTGTAGAGGGGCAGAGTGAAGCGTGGTCTGCCGTGGTGTAACCCTGTGCAGTGTTTTTTCAGTGCAATCCGTGTGGAGGCGTAGTCTGGTGCAAAGCACTGCTGTGACTCCCTTATCAGCCTCAGAACACCGCAGAGCGTAGTGGGGCAGAGTGAAGCGTGGTCTGCGGTAGTGTAACCCTGTGCAGTGTTTTTTCAGTGCCATCCGTGTGGAGGCGTTGTCTGGTGCAGAGCACTGCTGTGGATCCCTTATTAGCCTCAGAACACCACAGAGCGTAGTTGGGCAGAGTGAAGTTGGTCTGCCTTGGTGTAACCCTGTGCAGTGTTTTTTTCCAGTTCCATTCGTGTGGAGGCGGAGTCCATTGCAGAGGACTGCTGTGGATCCCTTATTAGCCTCAGAACACCGCAAAGTGGAGCGGAGTAGGGCAAAGTGACGCATGGCCTGCCATGGTGTAACCCTGTGCAGTGTTTTTTCAGTGCCATCCGTGTGGAGGCGTAGTCTGGTGCAGAGCACTGCTGTGGATCCCTTATCAGCCTCAGAACACCGCAGAGCCTAGTGGGGCAGAGTGAAGGGTGGTCTGCCGTGGTGTAACCCTGTGCAGTGTTTTTTCAGTGCTATCCGTGTGAAGGCGTAGTCTGGTGCAGAGCACTGCTGTGGATCCCTTATCAGCCTCAGAACACCGCAGAGCGTAGTGGGACAGAGTGAAGCGTGGTCTGCCGTGGTGTAACCGTGTGCAGTGTTTTTTCAGTGCCATCTGTGTGGAGGCGTAGTCTGGTGCAGAGCACTGCTGTGGATCCCTTATCAGCCTCAGAACACTGCAGAGTGTAGTGGGGCAGAGTGAAGCGTGGTCTGCCGTGGTGTAACCCTGTGCAGTGTTTTTTAAGCGCCATCTATGTGGAGGCGTAGTCTGGTGCAGAGCACTGCTGTGGATCCCTTATCAGCCTCAGAACACTGCAGAGTGTAGTGGGGCAGAGTGAAGCGTGGTCTGCCGTGGTGTAACCCTGTGCAGTGTTTTTTCAGCGCCATCTGTGTGGAGGCGTTGTCTGGTGCAGAGCACTGCTGTGGATCCCTTATTAGCCTCAGAACACCACAGAGCGTAGTTGGGCAGAGTGAAGTTGGTCTGCCTTGGTGTAACCCTGTGCAGTGTTTTTTTCCAGTGCCATTCGTGTGGAGGCGGAGTCCATTGCAGAGGACTGCTGTGGATCCCTTATTAGCCTCAGAACACCGCAAAGTGGAGCGGAGTAGGGCAAAGTGACGCATGGCCTGCCATGGTGTAACCCTGTGCAGTGTTTTTTCAGTGCCATCCGTGTGGAGGCGTAGTCTGGTGCAGAGCACTGCTGTGGATCCCTTATCAGCCTCAGAACACCGCAGAGCCTAGTGGGGCAGAGTGAAGGGTGGTCTGCCGTGGTGTAACCCTGTGCAGTGTTTTTTCAGTGCTATCCGTGTGAAGGCGTAGTCTGGTGCAGAGCACTGCTGTGGATCCCTTATCAGCCTCAGAACACCGCAGAGCGTAGTGGGACAGAGTGAAGCGTGGTCTGCCGTGGTGTAACCGTGTGCAGTGTTTTTTCAGTGCCATCTGTGTGGAGGCGTAGTCTGGTGCAGAGCACTGCTGTGGATCCCTTATCAGCCTCAGAACACTGCAGAGTGTAGTGGGGCAGAGTGAAGCGTGGTCTGCCGTGGTGTAACCCTGTGCAGTGTTTTTTCAGCGCCATCTGTGTGGAGGCGTAGTCTGGTGCAGAGCACTGCTGTGGATCCCTTATCAGCCTCAGAACACCGCAGAATGTAGTGGGGCAGAGTGAAGCGTGACCTGCCATGGTGTAACCATGTGCAGTGTTTTTTTCCAGTGCCATTCGTGTGGAGACGGAGTCCATTGCAGAGCAATGCTGTGGATCCCTTATCAGCCTCAGAACACCGCAGAGCGTAGTGGGGCAGAGTGAAGCGTGGTCTGCCGTAGTGTAACCCTGTGCAGTGTTTTTTCAGTGCCATCCGTGTGGAGGCGTAGTCTGGTGCAAAGCACTGCTGTGGATCCCTTATCAGCCTCAGAATGCTGCAGAGCGTAGTGGGGCAGAGTGAAGCGTGGTCTGCCGTAGTGTAACTCTGTGCAGTGTTTTTCAGTGCCATCCGTGTGGAGTCGTAGTCTGGTGCAGAGCACTGCTGTGGATCCCTTATCAGCCTCAGAACGCTGCAGAGCGTAGTTGGGCAGAGTGAAGCGTGGTCTGCCGTGGTGTAACCCTGTGCAGTGTTTTTTTCCAGTGCCATTCGTGTGGAGGCGGAGTCCATTGCAGAGGACTGCTGTGGATCCCTTATTAGCCTCAGAACACCGCAAAGCGGAGCGGAGTAGGGCAAAGTGACGCGTGGCCTGCCATGGTGTAACCCTGTGCAGTGTTTTTTCAGTGCCATCCGTGTGGAGGCGTAGTCTGGTGCAGAGCACTGCTGTGGATCCCGTATCAGCCTCAGAACACCCCAGAGCGTAGTGGGGCAGAGTGAAGCGTGGTCTGCTGTGGTGTAACCCTGTGCAGTGTTTTTTTCCAGTGCCATTCGTGTGGAGGCAGAGTCCATTGCAGAGCACTGCTGTGGATCCCTTATCAGCCTCAGAACACCACAGAGCGGAGTTTGACAGAGTGAAGCATGGTCTGCCGTGGTGTAACCCTGTGCAGTGTTTTTTCAGTGCCATCCATGTGGCGGCGTAGTCTGGTGCAGAGCACTGCTGTGGATCCCTTATCAGCCTCAGCACACCGCAGAGCGTAGTGGGGCAGAGTGAAGCGTGGTCTGCCGTGGTGTAACCCTGTGCAGTGTTTTTTCAGTGCCATCCGTGTGGAGGCGTAGTCTGTTGCAGAGCACTGCTGTGGATCCCTTATCAGCCTCAGAACACGGCACAGCGGAGTGGGGGGGAGTGAAGCATAGACTGCCATGGTGTAACCCTGTGCAGTGTTTTTTCAGTACCATCCATGTGGAGGCATAGTCTGATGTAGAGCACTGCTGTGGATCCCTTATCAGCCTCAGAACACCGCAGAGTGTAGTGCAGCAGAGTGAAGCGTGGTCTGCCGTGGTGTAACCCTGTGCAGTGTTTTTTCAGCGCCATCTGTGTGGAGGCGTTGTCTGGTGCAGAGCACTGCTGTGGATCCCTTATTAGCCTCAGAACACCACAGAGCGTAGTTGGGCAGAGTGAAGTTGGTCTGCCTTGGTGTAACCCTGTGCAGTGTTTTTTTCCAGTGCCATTCGTGTGGAGGCGGAGTCCATTGCAGAGGACTGCTGTGGATCCCTTATTAGCCTCAGAACACCGCAAAGTGGAGCGGAGTAGGGCAAAGTGACGCATGGCCTGCCATGGTGTAACCCTGTGCAGTGTTTTTTCAGTGCCATCCGTGTGGAGGCGTAGTCTGGTGCAGAGCACTGCTGTGGATCCCTTATCAGCCTCAGAACACCGCAGAGCCTAGTGGGGCAGAGTGAAGGGTGGTCTGCCGTGGTGTAACCCTGTGCAGTGTTTTTTCAGTGCTATCCGTGTGAAGGCGTAGTCTGGTGCAGAGCACTGCTGTGGATCCCTTATCAGCCTCAGAACACCGCAGAGCGTAGTGGGACAGAGTGAAGCGTGGTCTGCCGTGGTGTAACCGTGTGCAGTGTTTTTTCAGTGCCATCTGTGTGGAGGCGTAGTCTGGTGCAGAGCACTGCTGTGGATCCCTTATCAGCCTCAGAACACTGCAGAGTGTAGTGGGGCAGAGTGAAGCGTGGTCTGCCGTGGTGTAACCCTGTGCAGTGTTTTTTCAGCGCCATCTGTGTGGAGGCGTAGTCTGGTGCAGAGCACTGCTGTGGATCCCTTATCAGCCTCAGAACACCGCAGAATGTAGTGGGGCAGAGTGAAGCGTGACCTGCCATGGTGTAACCATGTGCAGTGTTTTTTTCCAGTGCCATTCGTGTGGAGACGGAGTCCATTGCAGAGCAATGCTGTGGATCCCTTATCAGCCTCAGAACACCGCAGAGCGTAGTGGGGCAGAGTGAAGCGTGGTCTGCCGTAGTGTAACCCTGTGCAGTGTTTTTTCAGTGCCATCCGTGTGGAGGCGTAGTCTGGTGCAAAGCACTGCTGTGGATCCCTTATCAGCCTCAGAATGCTGCAGAGCGTAGTGGGGCAGAGTGAAGCGTGGTCTGCCGTAGTGTAACTCTGTGCAGTGTTTTTCAGTGCCATCCGTGTGGAGTCGTAGTCTGGTGCAGAGCACTGCTGTGGATCCCTTATCAGCCTCAGAACGCTGCAGAGCGTAGTTGGGCAGAGTGAAGCGTGGTCTGCCGTGGTGTAACCCTGTGCAGTGTTTTTTTCCAGTGCCATTCGTGTGGAGGCGGAGTCCATTGCAGAGGACTGCTGTGGATCCCTTATTAGCCTCAGAACACCGCAAAGCGGAGCGGAGTAGGGCAAAGTGACGCGTGGCCTGCCATGGTGTAACCCTGTGCAGTGTTTTTTCAGTGCCATCCGTGTGGAGGCGTAGTCTGGTGCAGAGCACTGCTGTGGATCCCGTATCAGCCTCAGAACACCCCAGAGCGTAGTGGGGCAGAGTGAAGCGTGGTCTGCTGTGGTGTAACCCTGTGCAGTGTTTTTTTCCAGTGCCATTCGTGTGGAGGCAGAGTCCATTGCAGAGCACTGCTGTGGATCCCTTATCAGCCTCAGAACACCACAGAGCGGAGTTTGACAGAGTGAAGCATGGTCTGCCGTGGTGTAACCCTGTGCAGTGTTTTTTCAGTGCCATCCATGTGGCGGCGTAGTCTGGTGCAGAGCACTGCTGTGGATCCCTTATCAGCCTCAGCACACCGCAGAGCGTAGTGGGGCAGAGTGAAGCGTGGTCTGCCGTGGTGTAACCCTGTGCAGTGTTTTTTCAGTGCCATCCGTGTGGAGGCGTAGTCTGTTGCAGAGCACTGCTGTGGATCCCTTATCAGCCTCAGAACACGGCACAGCGGAGTGGGGGGGAGTGAAGCATAGACTGCCATGGTGTAACCCTGTGCAGTGTTTTTTCAGTACCATCCATGTGGAGGCATAGTCTGATGTAGAGCACTGCTGTGGATCCCTTATCAGCCTCAGAACACCGCAGAGTGTAGTGCAGCAGAGTGAAGCGTGGTCTGCCGTGGTGCAACCCTGTGCCGTGTTTTTTCAGTGCCATCCGTGTGGAGGTGTAGTCTGGTGCAAAGCACTGCTGTGACTCCCTTATCAGCTTCAGAACACCGCAGAGCGTAGTGGGGCAGAGTGAAGCGTGGTCTGCCGTAGTGTAACCCTGTGCAGTGTTTTTTCAGTGCCATCCGTGTGGAGGCATAGTCTGGTGCAGAGCACTGCTGTGGATCCCTTATCAACCTCTGAACGCTGCAGAGCGTAGTTGGGCAGAGTGAAGCGTGGTCTGCCGTGGTGTAACCCTGTGCAGTGTTTTTTTCCAGTGCCATTCGTGTGGAGGCAGAGTCCATTGCAGAGGACTGCTGTGGATCCCTTATTAGCCTCAGAACACCGCAAAGCGGAGCGGAGTAGGGCATAGTGACGCCTGGCCTGCCATGGTGTAACCCTGTGCAGTGTTTTTTCAGTGCCATCGTGTGGAGGCGTAGTCTGGTGCAGAGCACTGCTGTGGATCCCTTATCAGCCTCAGAACACCGCAGAGCCTAGTGGGGCAGAGTGAAGGGTGGTCTGCCGTGGTGTAACCCTGCGCAGTGTTTTTTCAGTGCCATCCGTGTGGAGGCGTAGTCTGGTGCAGAGCACTGCTGTGGATCCCTTATCAGCCTCAGAACACCGCAGAGCGTAGTGGGGCAGAGTGAAGCGTGGTCTGCCGTGGTGTAACCCTGTGCAGTGTTTTTTCAGTGCCATCTGTGTGGAGGCGTAGTCTGGTGCAGAGCACTGCTGTGGATCCCTTATCAGACTCAGAACACCGCAGAGTGTAGTGGGGCAGAGTGAAGCGTTGTCTGCCATGGTGTAACCCTGTGCAGTGTTTTTTCAGTGATATCCGTGTGGAGGTGTAGTCTGGTGCAGAGCACTGCTGTGGATCCCTTATCAGCCTCAGAACACTGCAGAACGTAGTGGGGCAGAGTGAAGCGTGGCCTGCCGTGGTGTAACCCTGTGCAGTGTTTTTTTCCAGTGCCATTCGTGTGGAGACGGAGTCCATTGCAGAGCAATGCTGTGGATCCCTTATCAGCCTCAGAACACGCCAGATTGGGGCAGAGTGAAGCGTGGTCTGCCGTGGTGCAACCCTGTGCAGTGTTTTTTCAGTGCCATCCGTGTGGAGGCGAAGTCTGGTGCAAAGCACTGCTGTGGCTCCCTTATCAGCCTCAGAACACTGCAGAGCGGAGTGGGGCAGAGTGAGGCGTGGTCTGCCGTGGTGTAACCCTGTGCAGTGTTTTTTCAGTGCCATCCGTGTGGAGGTGTTGTCTGGTGCAGAGCACTGCTGTGGATCCCTTATCAGCCTCAGAACACTGCAGAACGTAGTGGGGCAGAGTGAAGCGTGGCCTGCCGTGGTGTAACCCTGTGCAGTGTTTTTTTCCAGTGCTATTCGTGTGGAGACGGAGTCCATTGCAGAGCAATGCTGTGGATCCCTTATCAGCCTCAGAACACGCCAGATTGGGGCGAGTGAAGGGTGGTCTGCCGTGGTGTAACCCTGTGCAGTGTTTTTTCTGTGCCACCCGTGTGGAGGCGTAGTCTGGTGCAGAGCACTGCTGTGGATCCCTTATCAGCCTCAGAACACCGCAGAGCATAGTGGGGCAGAGTGAAGCGTGGTCTGCCGTGGTGTAACCCTGTGCAGTTTTTTTTGTTCAGTGCCATCCGTGTGGAGGCGTTGTCTGGTGCAGAGCACTGCGGTGGATCCCTTATCAGCCTCAGAACACTACAGAGCGTAGTGGGGCAGAGTGAAGCGTGGCCTGTCGTGGTGTAACCCTGTGCAGTGTTTTTTCAGTGCCATCCGTGTGGAGGTGTACTCTGGTGCAGAGCACTGCTGTGCATCCCTTATCAGCCTCAGAACACCCCAGAGCGTAGTGGGGCAGAGTGAAGCGTGGCCTGCCGTGGTGTAACCCTGTGCAGTGTTTTTTTCCAGTGCCATTCGTGTGGAGGCAGAGTCCATTGCAGAGCACGGCTGTGGATCCCTTATCAGACTCAGAACACCGCAGAGCGGAGTTTGGCAGAGTGAAGCGTGGTCTGCCGTGGTGTAACCCTGTGCAGTGTTTTTTCAGTGCCATCCGTGTGGCGGCGTAGTCTGGTGCAGAGCACTGCTGTGGATCCCTTATCAGCCTCAGCACACCGCAGAGCGTAGTGGGGCAGAGTGAAGCGTAGTCTGCCGTGGTGTAACCCTGTGCAGTGTTTAGTTCAGTGCCATCAGTGTGGAGGCGTAGTCTGGTGCAAAGCACTGCTGTGGCTCCCTTATCAGCCTCAGAACACTGCAGAGCGGAGTGGGGCAGAGTGAAGCGTGGTCTGCCGTGGTGTAACCCTGTGCAGTGTTTTTTTCCAGTGCCATTCGTGTGGAGGCAGAGT
Organism: Ambystoma mexicanum; assembly: GCF_040938575.1. Taxonomy (NCBI): domain Eukaryota; kingdom Metazoa; phylum Chordata; class Amphibia; order Caudata; family Ambystomatidae; genus Ambystoma; species Ambystoma mexicanum. Next base: position 738,373,471 of record NC_090923.1, on the reverse strand, counting down.
CCATTGCAGAGCACTGCTGTGGATCCCTTATCAGCCTCAGAACACCGCAGAGCGGAGTTTGGCACAGGGTGGAGGCAGAGTCCATTGCAGAGCACGGCTGTGGATCCCTTATCAGCCTCAGAACACCGCAGAGCGGAGTTTGGCAGAGTGAAGCGTGGTCTGCCGTGGTGTAACCATGTGCAGTGTTTTTTCAGTGCCATCTGTGTGGCGGCGTAGTCTGGTGCAGAGCACTGCTGTGGATCCCTTATCAGCCTCAGAACATCGCAGAGCGTAGTGGGGCAGAGTGAAGCGTGGTCTGCCGTGGTGTAACCCTGTGCAGTGTTTTGTTCAGGCCATCCGTGTGGAGGCGTAGTCTGGTGCAAAGCACTGCTGTGGCTCCCTTATCAGCCTCAGAACACCGCAGAGTGGAGTGGGGCAGAGTGAAGCGTGGCCTGTCGTGGTGTAACCCTGTGCAGTGTTATTTCAGTGCCATCCGTGTGGAGGTGTACTCTGGTGCAGAGCACTGCTGTGCATCCCTTATCAGCCTCAGAACACCCCAGAGCGTAGTGGGGCAGAGTGAAGCGTGGTCTGCCGTGGTGTAACCCTGTGCAGTGTTTTTTTCCAGTGCCATTCGTGTGGAGGCAGAGTCCATTGCAGAGCACGGCTGTGGATCCCTTATCAGACTCAGAACACCGCAGAGCGGAGTTTGGCAGAGTGAAGCGTGGTCTGCCGTGGTGTAACCCTGTGCAGTGTTTTTTCAGTGCCATCCGTGTGGCGGCGTAGTCTCGTGCAGAGCACTGCTGTGGATCCCTTATCAGCCTCAGCACACCGCAGAGCGTAGTGGGGCAGAGTGAAGCGTAGTCTGTTGTGGTGTAACCCTGTACAGTGTTTAGTTCAGTGCCATCCGTGTGGAGGCGTAGTCTGGTGCAAAGCACTGCTGTGGCTCCCTTATCAGCCTCAGAACACTGCAGAGCGGAGTGGGGCAGAGTGAAGCGTGGTCTGCCGTGGTGTAACCCTGTGCAGTGTTTTTTTCCAGTGCCATTCGTGTGGAGGCAGAGTCCATTGCAGAGCACTGCTGTGGATCCCTTATCAGCCTCAGAACACCGCAGAGCGGAGTTTGGCACAGGGTGGAGGCAGAGTCCATTGCAGAGCACGGCTGTGGATCCCTTATCAGCCTCAGAACACCGCAGAGCGGAGTTTGGCAGAGTGAAGCGTGGTCTGCCGTGGTGTAACCATGTGCAGTGTTTTTTCAGTGCCATCCGTGTGGCGGCGTAGTCTGGTGCAGAGCACTGCTGTGGATCCCTTATCAGCCTCAGAACACCGCAGAGCGTAGTGGGGCAGAGTGAAGCGTGGTCTGCCGTGGTGTAACCCTGTGCAGTGTTTTGTTCAGGCCATCCGTGTGGAGGCGTAGTCTGGTGCAAAGCACTGCTGTGGCTCCCTTATCAGCCTCAGAACACCGCAGAGCGTAGTGGGGCAGAGTGAAGCGTGGTCTGCCGTGGTGTAACCCTGTGCAGTGTTTTTTCAGTGCCATCCATGTGGAGGCGTAGTCTGGTGCAGAGCACTGCTGTGGATGGATCCCTTATCAGCCTCAGAACACCGCAGAGCAGAGTGGGGCAGTGTGAAGCGTGGTCTGCCATGGTGTAACCCTGTGCAGTGTTTTTTCAGTACCATCCATGTGGAGGCGCAGTCTGGTGTAGAGCACTGCTGTGGATCCCTTATCAGCCTCAGAACACCACAGAGTGTAGTGGGGCAGAGTGAAGCGTCGTCTGCCGTGGTGTAACCCTGTGCAGTGTTTTTTCAGTGCCATCCGTGTGGAGGCATAGTCTGGTGCAAAGCACTGCTGTGACTCCCTTATCAGCCTCAGAACACCGCAGAGCGTAGTGAGGCAGCGTGAAGTGTGGTCTGCCGTAGTGTAACCCTGTGCAGTGTTTTTTCAGTGCCATCCGGGTGGAGGCGTAGTCTGGTGCAGAGCACTGCTGTGGATCCCTTATCAGCCTCAGGACACCACAGAGCGTAGTGGGGCAGAGTGAAGCGTGGTCTGCCGTGGTGTAACGCTGTGCAGTGTTTTTTCAGTGCCATCCGTGTGGAGGCGTAGTCTGGTGTAGAGCACTGCTGTGGATCCCTTATCAGCCTCAGAACACCACAGAGCGTAGTGGGGCAGAGTGAAGCGTGGTCTGCCGTGGTGTAACCCTGTGCAGTGTTTTTTCAGTGCCATCCGTGTGGAAGCGTAGTCTGGTGCAGAGCACTGCTGTGGATCCCTTATCAGCCTCAGAACACTGCAGAGCGTAGTGGGGCAGAGTGAAGCGTGGTCTGCCATGGTGTAACCCTTTGCAGTATTTTTTCAGTGCCACCCGTGTGGAGGCGTAGTCTGGTGCAGAGCACTGCTGTGGCTCCCTTAGCCTCAGAACATCGCAGAGCGGTTTGGGGCAGAGTGAAGCATGTTCTGCCGTGGTGTAACCCTGTGCAGTGTTTTTTCATTACCATCCGTGTGGAGGCGTAGTCTGGTGCAGGGCACTGCTGTGGATCCCTTATCAGCCTCAGAACACCGCAGAGCGGAGTGGGGCAGAGTGAAGCGTGGTCTGCAGTGGTGTAACCCTGTGCAGTGTTTTTTTCCAGTGCCATTCGTGTGGAGACAGAGTCCATTGCAGAGCACGGCTGTGGATCCCTTATCAGACTCAGAACACCGCAGAGCGGAGTTTGGCAGAGTGAAGCGTGGTCTGCCGTGGTGTAACCCTGTGCAGTGTTTTTTCAGTGCCATCCGTGTGGCGGCGTAGTCTCGTGCAGAGCACTGCTGTGGATCCCTTATCAGCCTCAGCACACCGCAGAGCATAGTGGGGCAGAGTGAAGCGTAGTCTGTCGTGGTGTAACCCTGTGCAGTGTTTAGTTCAGTGCCATCCGTGTGGAGGCGTAGTCTGGTGCAAAGCACTGCTGTGGCTCCCTTATCAGCCTCAGAACACCACAGAGCGGAGTGGGGCAGATTGAAGCGTGGTCTGCCGTGGTGTAACCCTGTGCAATGTTTTTTCAGTGCCATCCGTGTGGAGGCATAGTCTGGTGCAAAGCACTGCTGTGACTCCCTTATCAGCCTCAGAACACCGCAGAGCGTAGTGGGGCAGCGTGAAGTGTGGTCTGCCGTAGTGTAACCCTGTGCAGTGTTTTTTCAGTGCCATCCGTGTGGAGGCGTAGTCTGGTGCAGAGCACTGCTGTAGATCCCTTATCAGCCTCAGGACACCACAGAGCGTAGTGGGGCAGAGTGAAGCGTGGTCTGCCGTGGTGTAACGCTGTGCAGTGTTTTTTCAGTGCCATCCGTGTGGAGGCGTAGTCTGGTGTAGAGCACTGCTGTGGATCCCTTATCAGCCTCAGAACACCACAGAGCGTAGTGGGGCAGAGTGAAGCGTGGTCTGCCGTGGTGTAACCCTGTGCAGTGTTTTTTCAGTGCCATCCGTGTGGAAGCGTAGTCTGGTGCAGAGCACTGCTGTGGATCCCTTATCAGCCTCAGAACACTGCAGAGCGTAGTGGGGCAGAGTGAAGCGTGGTCTGCCATGGTGTTACCCTTTGCAGTGTTTTTTCAGTGCCACCCGTGTGGAGGCGTAGTCTGGTGCAGAGCACTGCTGTGGCTCCCTTATCAGCCTCAGAACATCGCAGAGCGGTTTGGGGCAGAGTGAAGCATGTTCTGCCGTGGTGTAACCCTGTGCAGTGTTTTTTCAGTACCATCCGTGTGGAGGCGTAGTCTGGTGCAGGGCACTGCTGTGGATCCCTTATCAGCCTCAGAACACCGCAGAGCGGAGTGGGGCAGAGTGAAGCGTGGTCTGCAGTGGTGTAACCCTGTGCAGTGTTTTTTTCCAGTGCCATTCGTGTGGAGGCAGAGTCCATTGCAGAGCACGGCTGTGGATCCCTTATCAGACTCAGAACACCGCAGAGCGGAGTTTGGCAGAGTGAAGCGTGGTCTGCCGTGGTGTAACCCTGTGCAGTGTTTTTTCAGTGCCATCCGTGTGGCGGCGTAGTCTCGTGCAGAGCACTGCTGTGGATCCCTTATCAGCCTCAGCACACCGCAGAGCGTAGTGGGGCAGAGTGAAGCGTAGTCTGTCGTGGTGTAACCCTGTGCAGTGTTTAGTTCAGTGCCATCCGTGTGGAGGCGTAGTCTGGTGCAAAGCACTGCTGTGGCTCCCTTATCAGCCTCAGAACACTGCAGAGCGGAGTGGGGCAGAGTGAAGCGTGGTCTGCCGTGGTGTAACCCTGTGCAGTGTTTTTTTCCAGTGCCATTCGTGTGGAGGCAGAGTCCATTGCAGAGCACTGCTGTGGATCCCTTATCAGCCTCAGAACACCGCAGAGTGGAGTTTGGCACAGGGTGGAGGCAGAGTCCATTGCAGAGCACGGCTGTGGATCCCTTATCAGCCTCAGAACACCGCAGAGCGGAGTTTGGCAGAGTGAAGCGTGGTCTGCCGTGGTGTAACCCTGTGCAGTGTTTTGTTCAGGCCATCCGTGTGGAGGCGTAGTCTGGTGCAGAGCACTGCTGTGGATCCCTTATCAGCCTCAGAACACCGCAGAGCGTAGTGGGGCAGAGTGAAGCGTGGTCTGCCGTGGTGTAACCCTGTGCAGTGTTTTGTTCAGGCCATCCGTGTGGAGGCGTAGTCTGGTGCAAAGCACTGCTGTGGCTCCCTTATCAGCCTCAGAACACCGCAGAGCGGAGTGGGGCAGAGTGAAGCGTGGTCTGCCGTGGTGTAACCCTGTGCAGTGTTTTTTCAGTGCCATCCATGTGGAGGCGTAGTCTGGTGCAGAGCACTGCTGTGGATGGATCCCTTATCAGCCTCAGAACACCGCAGAGCAGAGTGGGGCAGTGTGAAGCGTGGTCTGCCATGGTGTAACCCTGTGCAGTGTTTTTTCAGTACCATCCATGTGGAGGCGCAGTCTGGTGTAGAGCACTGCTGTGGATCCCTTATCAGCCTCAGAACACCACAGAGTGTAGTGGGGCAGAGTGAAGCGTGGTCTGCCGTGGTGTAACCCTGTGCAGTGTTTTTTCAGTGCCATCCGTGTGGAGGCATAGTCTGGTGCAAAGCACTGCTGTGACTCCCTTATCAGCCTCAGAACACCGCAGAGCGTAGTGGGGCAGCGTGAAGTGTGGTCTGCCGTAGTGTAACCCTGTTCAGTGTTTTTTCAGTGCCATCCGTGTGGAGGCTTAGTCTGGTGCAGAGCACTGCTGTGGATCCCTTATCAGCCTCAGGACACCACAGAGCGTAGTGGGGCAGAGTGAAGCGTGGTCTGCCGTGGTGTAACGCTGTGCAGTGTTTTTTCAGTGCCATCCGTGTGGAGGCGTAGTCTGGTGTAGAGCACTGCTGTGGATCCCTTATCAGCCTCAGAACACCACAGAGCGTAGTGGGGCAGAGTGAAGCGTGGTCTGCCGTGGTGTAACCCTGTGCAGTGTTTTTTCAGTGCCATCCGTGTGGAAGCGTAGTCTGGTGCAGAGCACTGCTGTGGATCCCTTATCAGCCTCAGAACACTGCAGAGCGTAGTGGGGCAGAGTGAAGCGTGGTCTGCCATGGTGTAACCCTTTGCAGTGTTTTTTCAGTGCCACCCGTGTGGAGGCGTAGTCTGGTGCAGAGCACTGCTGTGGCTCCCTTATCAGCCTCAGAACATCGCAGAGCGGTTTGGGGCAGAGTGAAGCATGTTCTGCCGTGGTGTAACCCTGTGCAGTGTTTTTTCAGTACCATCCGTGTGGAGGCGTAGTCTGGTGCAGGGCACTGCTGTGGATCCCTTATCAGCCTCAGAACACCGCAGAGCGGAGTGGGGCAGAGTGAAGCGTGGTCTGCAGTGGTGTAACCCTGTGCAGTATTTTTTCAGTGCCATCCGTGTGGAGGCATAGGCTGGTGCAGAGCACTGCTGTGGATCCCTTATCAGCCTCAGAACACCGCAGAGCGGAGGGGGGCAGAGTGAAGCGTGGTCTGCCGTGGTGTAACCCTGTGCAGTGTTTTTTCAGTGCCTTCCGTGTGGAGGAGTAGTCTGGTGCAGAGCACTGCTGTGGATCCCTTATCAGCCTCAGAACACCACAGAGCGGAGGGGGGTAGAGTGAAGCGAGGTCTGCCGTGGTGTAACCCTGTGCAGTGTTTTTTCAGTGCCATCCGTGTGGAGGCGTAGTCTGGTGCAAAGCACTGCTGTGGCTCCCTTATCAGCCTCAGAACACCGCAGAGCGGAGTGGGGCAGAGTGAAGCGTGGTCTGCTGTGGTGTAACCCTGTGCAGTGTTTTTTCAGTGCCATCCGTGTGGAGGCGTAGTCTGGTGCAGAGCACTGCTGTGGATGGATCCCTTATCAGCCTCAGAACACCGCAGAGCGGAGTGGGGCAGTGTGAAGCATGGTCTGCCATGGTGTAACCCTGTGCAGTGTTTTTTCAGTACCATCCATGTAGAGGCGTAGTCTGGTGCAGAGCACTGCTGTGGATCCCTTATCAGCCTCAGAACACCGCAGAGTGTAGTGGGGCAGAGTGAAGCGTGGTCTGCCGTGGTGTAACCCTGTGCAGTGTTTTTTCAGTGCCATCCGTGTGGAGGCGTAGTCTGGTGCAAAGCACTGCTGTGACTCCCTTAACAGCCTCAGAACACCGCAGAGCGTAGTGGGGCAGAGTGAAGCGTGGTCTGCCGTGGTGTAACCCTGTGCAGTGTTTTTTCAGTGCCCTCCGTGTGGAGGCGTAGTCTGGTGCAGAGCACTGCTGTGGATCCCTTATCAGCCTCAGAACACCGCAGAGCGTAGTGGGGCAGAGTGAAGCGTGGTCTGCCGTGGTGTAACCCTGTGCAGTGTTTTTTCAGTGCCATCCGTGTGGAAGCCTAGTCTGGTGCAGAGCACTGCTGTGGATCCCTTATCAGCCTCAGAACACCGCAGAGCGTAGTGGGGCAGAGTGAAGCATGGTCTGCCGTGGTGTAACCCTGTGCAGTGTTTTCTCAGTGCCATCCGTGTGGAGGCGTAGTCTGTTGCAAAGCACTGCTGTGGATCCCTTATCTGCCTCAGAACACCACAAAGTAATCGGTGTGGGGCAGAGTGAAACCTGGTCTGCCGTGGTCCGCTGCAGTCACCAAGTTACAAGGTATTTAACCTGGAATGGAATGTTTTACTGAATGAGACTCGTGACTTATCATACCACTACTTAGACGGTCCATTTTTTGCACTTTATACATGTTTTAAATTAGACCAGCCTCCCCTGCTTCACTGAATAGGATTGCCATGCCAGCTGTCTGTCGCAAATACCCATTGCGCAGTTAGGAACGGGCTACCGGTCCGAGATCGATCGTGGGCTCCCGCAATATGAAGAAAAAAAGCTCTAGGATTGTTTCTCAGGCAACAGTTATTATGGCAACTGAAACTAAGAACTGTGACAGTAATTTTAAAAAACAGGACAGTTTGGTGCGAGGAAAGATAGCTGCCTTCTTAAAGTCACCGCAAAGGGCGCTTCTATGGAGATTGTAGAGGCAGTACCGTCTTCGTCTGACTGTGCCTGACCCCACTGCCATGAAGTTGGACACCACTGATGAAAATCCCATTGATAATAATTAACTACTGAAATTGCTGCTAAGTCTGCAGAATGAAGCTGCGACCGGGAATATCCCATGCACTAATTTATCTGAAACCCGAACCTCACACAGATTGAGCAGAATGGTTATTCATCTTCACCTAGACACAATTCCACTCTGACTAATGCAGAGATCTCCTATGTTGACCCATATCCAGACAGAGAAAGTCTAAACATCCTTAAGGCCCTGTTTTCACTTTGTAATATGTTATATAAAGATCAACAGATAATCTCCAAAGGCCTGACTAAATTGATTGACGTTGTTCTCTCTTCCCATGCTCCATTGACGGTGGACGGTGACGATAGTGACCAACAGCCGGAGGTGAACCTGGTGAGTCCCATCACTATGTTGATGGACTGCGTTACTCAAAATGGGAAGGTGGCTCCAGTATCAGACTTTTCTTTCGTTAGAAAGAAAAAACAGAAAACAAAGGGGCAGAATATCAAACGATGTGATGGGAAAGGTGATAAGGAGTTGATCACCACTGTCCCCTCTCAGGGTCTGGGGTCTTCTTTTTCAAAGAATATGCTTTGCCGGGAAACCATGAAAAGTTTTGAAATAGTACCTTCTGCTACGCATATTGCAAATAACAAAAAAGCAGCAGAATGGCAATAGCAAAAGATGTAAGGTCAAAGCAAAGAACTAGAGTGTCTGCTAAAAACATCATACATATATCAGAAAGCCAAGAATGTATTCATAAGGAGCTGGTTTTATCAGAAGCACCAATCAGTACAGCTATTGATAATAAAGACTATGATCAAATTCTCCAGCATTGGATCTTTCATGGATTCACATGCTTAGAATATTCCCTGTCGACAGACTGGGAACCCTAATCGAGGGTTCCCAGTCTGTCGACATGGAATATTCTAAGCATGTGGATCCATGAAAGATACCAATGCTGCAGAAATGGAGTTACAGGTAAGAAACTATTTCCTTCCTACTCACTTTGGCCTAAAAACTGCAAATGCTTTGTTGGACAATGAAGATAAAATGCTATTCGATTTAGGCTTGTTAAAATCATCTAGTCGTGCTCCTAAAAGCATTAAGGTTTTGGACCTGTACGCTACTTTGGTGAGCCCTTATTTGAACTGCAGCAACGTTATGGAACTGTTACATCAAGTGTGGTGTCTAGAAATAGTTTACTCCCAAGACATGGCCTTGGTTCATTTGCCGCGAGACTCTTGTCGATCCAATTTGGTGGTGGTTCATTTAATGTCTCCAATACTTACTGAAGTTATTATGTCTCAATCTGGCAAATTTCTGAACATGGGCTACCAATTTAATTAAATGGTGGGCACTAGTGGTAAAGTGATGCAAAAGAGACTAAATAAATCTAGGTTGCCCTTGATCCAAGTTATGGAGGAATTGGTTAATAATATTGTTGCCAAAGTCTGTACCTCGTTGTGTTTGGACTCGGATGCAGTGCCCAAAAGTCACGTCCACAACATTGCTTACTTGGACACTGACTATATTGAGTGACTGGATAAGGAGGATACCTGTCTGACAATTAGATCTTGGAATACGAGGGGCTTTAGGTCCTTCACTGATAACCCTAAAGGTGTAAATTACCTGATGTCAGCAGATATGTTCCTTCTCCAGGAAATTTGGCTAATGAATGACTTTTATTTGTATTTGGATGGTTACGAAATTTATCAGATCTATGCCCAAAAAAACTACACTAGTCGACCTTATGGCGGCCTAATCATGGTAATTGTTTTTCAGTTGAAATCCACAGAATATATGAGTCATTCACGTAGTCAGAATGTCCAAGCTATTTGTGTCCAGTGGTGTAATGTAGCTACAAAAAGTTCTTCACTTTTTTATCAATGTTTATGACCCCCCTGGTGAGGCAAAAACAGAAGCCATAATTGCCCATGTGGAAGCATTGGTTGAAACTTGGACTTCTGAACATGATAGTGACCAGTACTTTATTATTGGCAACCTTAATTTCCATCGATTTATTGACGTTGATAACAAGATGAAACTTTTTAAAGCCTTTCGTGCAGGAAATAAATGAATTTGAACTACAGGCTTTAGCTTATGTAGAAACTGAGTGAATTATTAACAGCAATACCTGGCTGACTTTCACACACTCTTATCAGTTGCTTCAACTGATTGGGTTGGATAATGAGGGGATTTTATATACTTGGTCTAATGGCAGCAGGCGTCCATGGATTGACTATGTTTTTACTAACCTCTCTGGGTTTGAGTAACGTAATAATTTCAATTTGATTCCACATGAGTTAAGTGGCCATGTGGTGCTGGAATTTAGCATTTTAGATTCCACTTCGACTAAGAAAGAATGCCTGGTTGGGGAGTTATGGTTCAATAATGTGAGTAGCTGTCTGAGATGGACTGATCGTTATTTGCCGAAATTTTATGTTAGCTTCTTGGCACTGTTGATTAACAATGAATCTCTCAATTTCTCCAATGTGGGTTAGTATAATGAGATGGTGGCCCTGCACTATGAACAGTTTGTAAAGATCCAATTGAGTAGTATGGTGATGCACAGCGACAACAAGATAAAAATGTATGATCAGTGGTGGTACACATGAGAAAAGAACTAAGAGCAAATATAAGGATAATTAAGAAAAGCCGTGCAGATAAATTGCAACAGACGTATTCTATTAAGAAATTAAAAATACATTTAAAAACTGGTATAGACTACATAGAGGATCTGAAACCTCAATTCAGTGGAAGACCATGCACAGAGCACTTAAGGAAAAGAATTCCCGCAAATGTTGGTATATATTTCATAAACGTAATTCTTTAAATCTGTTTAAACAGGAAATTAACCCCATTCAAAATGATAAATGGGAAGATTATATTTTGAAATTATATTATAAATTATGTTTGGCAGAAGACACTTTGGACTATCAGGCAATTAAAGATAGATCTTCTTTGTAATTACAGGATATGAGATAGAGAGATTAAGCTACTGAATGCCTTGTTAAAAAAAAGATCTGAAAAAATGGTCCCGTGTATTATTGGTGATCGATTCTGAAATTATTACAACGTGGCCAATTCCTAAAAGTTGGAACAGTGCGATACTGATACCTATTTCAAAAAGGGTCTTGTGATTCCCCATCTAATTATTGCTTTTTAGCCATGCTAGATGCTAGCGCTAAGATATTCTCACAATTGTTATTATATTATATTAACAAGTGGATGAAAGAGCATAATATACTTAATAACCAGCAGTGCGACGTTGATGTATTTTATTAGGTCGATGTTACACTCACCTTACCTCTGCAGGAGCACCCGGAACCTCTGTGTCGTGCTGTGGTGAATCCCTGTTTCGTGCTGTGGTGAACTTCTGCTAGCTCTTCTAGGACTGTAGTGTTATCTAGCTCCCCGGAGACAATGATGTAAGGATAGAATCCGAGAAAGTGACAAGCATTAGAGTGGTATGTGAGGGATTAGTGTCTGACCGCACCTTTTACCTGACCAACCCCTCCCACTTGCGTGATTCCACCCCTAAACTTGAGCTCACCTTATGTTTTGGGGTGGGGAGCTCTCCGTACTGCTTGCTCAGCAGGGGCGCAATGTCCAGCTGCCTCCAGTTGCTTCACTGGTGCAGCGTTTGCAGAGGCTCTTCTGTGTAGATGCCCCTTAATGCGTAGTGCACTGCTCTGTGTGCCAATCCACCTTCTGAGTTACTTCACTCAATGGATCATGGATATTCAGAGTTCTAGATTCAGTTCACATGCCGCCAGGTTACGGCCGTGCTACCGCTGAGTTCGTGTGGTTCAAGTTTATGGTAAACTGCTCTTACGTATGAATAAAGCTCAGCTAACTCTTCTCTTCTCTTTCTTTGCAGGGCCGCCGGGTGGCTGAGCGCGATGCCTCATCACGGGTGCTACGAGACTGGAGATCAGGAGCGGAGGAGCTCGCGGATGCAAGAGGTGGATCAAGGAGCCTAGCGGAATGAAACAGGACTGCCGCGGAAAGACGACCAGGAGCGGTGTTCCACTGCAGATGTCAACGCGGAACGCGGAAGTAAGTATCTGACTACGCAGAGTTCCGTTCTGACGCTGGAGGCAACTTTGATTCCCAGAGAGGATCGTGGAGCAACGGTGAACGTTTACCTGCCTAGGACAGAGTAACGTGAAGCGGTGGGTGTGATGCTGGAAATGCATCTGAGGGACAGGGCCTCTGAGTCCTTGTCCTTTTTCTGTTTTTACCGTGTGTTCTGTTATGTTTTCTGCCCCGGAGTCCATGTGGGACTCCTGGCAGTGCAGCTCTCTCTTTTGGTTTGGTGAACAGACCCATGGGATACCCTTATGGCACCCATGGGTAGGGGTACAACCCTGTGCCCCTAGTGTATGTTTTTGGGCACCTGTGGGTGACCCCAGAGCAGGGTATGGGCTGGTGGCAGCTCCGTGCTGAATTTGACAGGTGCTCCGGGTGTCCTCCATTTTGGGATACCCAGGCCCTGCCATTGGGATCTGTTGATTCCTGATAGGAAACAAGATGGCCCCTGTGGCCTCTTGCTTTCTATTGCCTGTTATCTTGTTTTCCCAAAGTCCTGGGAAGCCCTGTCTCTGTCCCTTCCCCCTGACTGGCTATTGGGTGGAAGTTCCATGTATGGTATTGTTGTGAAGGCCCAGCTAGACTGACTGGAGCCATCCCAGTGACTGTATGTTGTGGGTACCTCCTGTGGGTGGGACCCAGGTGAATGGAGTGTGTGACCAATATACACTTCTTGTTGTGGTTGTCTGGTTTCTGGCATGAGAGACAAAGACTGAGACAGCCCTGCCCGAAACTGGCCTGAATGCAGTGTGTAGTGTTGAATGGCTGGGTACTTGTCCCAATCCACATTCCCTGTTGTGAGTGTCTGGAAGGGAGGAGTGTGGCCTGAATGCACTGTGTGCCTGATTGGCTGACTGACTGCATGAATGCCCTGCAGTATGATTGGCTGCTGAGTGTGTGCCAGCAGCGTGGATGAGAGAGAGGATAGTATATCTGGGGACCTCTCACCACTGGAAAAGTGTTCAGAAGGGACCTTTGGTTGAGAAGCGACCATTGTGCTCCTGAAGCAGCCAGGGAGCTGAGTCTCCACTCTACGAGTAACTGGAACTGCTGATCCTCGACGTCCAGCTGGAAGAAGAAGACTTGCTGTGGCATTTGCTTCGACCGATCTGAAGGCTGACAAGATCGTCGAGGGCTGACCCGAGAGAGGACCTGGTAAGGCGCCCTCTTCCTGTGCTCCGAGGGACCATCGAGCACCGCTCCATCTTCGCCGAAGCGCCCTGGAAGACAGACCCTCGAAAGGCTGTCGACCCGAGACGGGACCGCTGAGGAGATCGAAGTGAAGCACCCGGACATCGACGCCGTCGAAGTCCATTGCCGTCGACCAGGGTTTGCAGGTTTGTGTAACCGCTGGAGGCCCATCGAAGTTGTGTTGCCCAGCCGTGGGAACCACTTGACGCCGTGCCGCCGACGACTGGAGCCGTCCGCTCCTTTGCCTAAGAACACTCAATCGAAGGACTCTCTCGACCGCATCGTCGACCGCTTATCCTGCCGGAGAAAGTCGAGGCCGACCAACGTGCCGAGGAGAAACCTGCCGGTGGGTTTCCCGCCACCTGACGACCTCAAAGACTCGGACGACTCGACGCCCTTGCTGGGCTCCCGTCTCTACAATCTTTGCGGTCCAGAACTATTGTCATCGAGGTGCCCCGCACACCTCCGCCTTGCAGGACGCCGACGCCCCGACGCCGACGAGCACCGCTCGGACGAAGCTGCCGCCTCTTCGACATCGTTCTACCTCGTTTGTCGACGGACGTTCGACGCCCCGTGCCTCCCGCTTGAAAGGGAAGGCATTCAAGAAGGGCCGTCGATTCCCCGTCGCCGAACAGCGAGTTCCTCGACGTTTGTCGACGCCTCTTCGAGGAGCTCGACTCCACCAGGTACATTGGGGGGGTAAAAGCATTATAGGAGAGAATAAGACTTGCAGAGCAATATATGGACTGGGCTTGTGTTATATCTTTCTTTACAGGTTGCCCAGGTGGGGGGATCTCCACACAGAACTGTGTCCAGTGGTAGGGACCAGTATTCTGCCTATTGCTCAACCATCTTATTTTCTCTCCTCTCTCTATTGCTGGTTTCACTCTATTGGTCTGGGTGACATTGTACAGTATTGTTAATGCACTGTAATGAGATCTAGGGTGGTACCACTTTAGGATTGTAAATATTTGTCATTGTAGATTTTGCCGGAGTACAAAGTGAGTTATCATGATGAATGTACATAACCTTAACTATTGATTATATAAAGACTGTGTTCTAACCAATACAGAGTGTGGATATTCCTTTGTGGGGGCTTGGGGACTACACTGTACTTAAGAACCAGCCTGCATCACCTCCTGAGGAGCTAGGCCTTGATTGCTCGACCATTGCTACCGAATAGAGAATCTTGGCTGGGGTCTCCTGTGCCTCTCCTCCACCATATAGGGAGCGGAAGTACAGACACCCCCCACCGGTCGTTGAGGCCCGTCTCTCACAGTGGGGCACGCTTGGGTGTGGCTTAAATAGTCAGCCACACCCAGAGGCTAGACCATTGCTCCAGTAGAGCCTGAATGGGACCCTCCATGTTGGAGTGTGTTCAGTTGTTCAATGAGACTGCCGAGTACATTGGCTGATGTAGGAGTGCCATGCCTGAGCCCATCAAAGTCCCCTCCTACTCCTAGACCCCAAGTGATGTGACAAGGGTTTATGGCCTGACTGTGAAGCCCTTGAGGTGGGCATATGTGCGTGCGTATGAACTACAGGAGTGGTGGTCATGACAGTACTCCCCCTCAAGGCCCCTCCTAAAGTGACCGTCCCGGGGCCCGGTTTGGTTGGGTGTGTGGAATCGAATCTTTTTACCAATCGAGGAGCATGAATGTGTTCACTGGGTTCCCAGGATGCATCTTGTGGCCCATATCCTTTCCATTCGACTAGATAATACAACTTGGACCTAATGATCTTGGAGTCTAGTATGTTTCTAACCTCGTATTTCAGTTCCCTGTCTACAATTATTGGGGCTGGGGGTTCTTGTTTTCGAGTACCAGATTGAACAGGCTTCAGCAGGGAGATATGAAATATTGGGTGGATGTGCATTTTGATTGGAAGGTCTAGTTTTACGGCTACTGGATTGATTATTGATTTGATGGTATATGAGCCTAGGTACCTTGGCCGGAATGTCTGAGGTCCTTTTGTTGTGATGTGTTTTGAGGCTAAACATACAGTATCTCCGACTTGATAAACTGGTGCTGCTTTCCGATGCCGATCTGCAAATGTTTTGTCTTTCCTTGGCTTGGTTTAAATGTTCTATTGCCTTCTTGAACGCTACCGCTTAATGGTAGCATGCAGAGTCCTCACTGCCAGCATTTCGAGTGTCTCCGGTGGATCAAGAATGGAGGTTCGCGATGCCGTCCATACAAGACATAGAACAGACTTTGCCCGGTAGTGGAATGTTGCGAGTTGTTATAGGCATATTCTGCAACCCATAATACGTCCTTCCAGGAGTTTTCAGATTGATGGAGTAAGCATCGTAAATACTGCTCGAGCGTCTGGTTTGTCTGCTCTGTTTGGCCATCAGTTTGGGGATGGTGACTAGTAGATAGGCGAACGTCCACTTGTGCTAATCTGCAACTCTTTTGCCAAAACTTTGAAATGAATTGGCTGCCTCGGTCTGATACCAGGATTGATGGAAAACCGTGTAATCACACTATCTGTTCCAGAAATACCTTTGCTAAGGTAGCTGCGGTAGGTAATCCTTTCAGAGGGATAAAATGGGCCATTTTTGAGAAAAGATCTACAACAACCAGTATCGTATTGTAGCCATTACAGAGAGGTAAATCTGTGATAAAATCAAGGGACAATGTATGCCAAGGCATAGGTGGAACTTCAAGGGGGTGTAGGAGACCCGCTGGTTTTTGTGATTTGTTTTGTGCACAAACGCCGCATGAAAGAACAAATTGAGTCACATCTTTCCGCCACGTGGGCCACCAGTAAGCTCTTTGTATTTTGGCCATAGTTTTAGCTATACCAGGATGTGCTTCCAATAGGGAGTTGTGATATGTAGCCATGACTTTTTCTTGTTGTGCTGCAGTGGGGATATGTATCTGACGCTTGAAACAAGGTAGACCGTCGATGATCGTGTGTTGATTGCTCTTGGAAGTCCATGATTGGAGTGCTTCTTCTCTCATGTGTTTGAGCACATTCATCTTTAAATTGTCAAAGGAAGCAATTGTTAGGGCCCCTAGAATTCTATCTTCTGGTATAATTGCCACTGGGTCTGTTTCTTCATTCGCTTGATCCCCACTGTCCAGACGTGACAAAGCGTCAGCCTTATCATTTCACACCCCAAGCGATATGTAATGGCATAATCGTACTCAGCGAGGAATAAAGCCCATCGCAGTTGGCGTGATGACTGTGCCTTTGCTGACTTTAGGTCCTGCAAATTACCATGGTCTGTGATGACGGTAACTGTGTGCCGAGCTCCCAAGAGATAGTGTCTCCACTCCTTGAAGGCTGCCTTGATTTCAAGAAGCTCTTTGTCGGTAATGGCATAATTCTTTTCGGCCGGAGAAAACTTCTTGGACTAGCATGCGACTGGATGTAGTTGGCCGGTTTCTGGGTCTCTCTGTGAGAGAACAGCTCGCATGGCGGTGCTAGAGGCATCAGTTTCCAATGTGTAGGGAAGATGGGGTTTTGGGTGTCACAGAATCGGAGCTGACGTAAGCTTTAATTTGAGGGCTTGAAAAGCTTCTTCAGCTTCAACGGGCCAGTTAAACCTTTTGTTTTTACATAATAGAGATGTGATCGGATGGACCACTTGGGAGAAGCCTGGTATGAAGCGGTGATAGAAGTTCGCAAAGCCAAGAAAACTCTGGATTCCTTTAATGGAAGTTGGTGAAGGCCAGTTCTGAATTGCATCCACTTTTTTGTTGTCCATCCGGATACCTTGGGGGGTTAGTACAAACCCCAAAAACTCCACCTCGGATACGTGGAAGGAACACTTTAGCATAGAGTTCATGTTGTCGAAGTCGTTCCAGGACATCTCGCACATGTATGATGTGTTCTTGTTGTGTGGATGAGTATACCAGGATGTCATCAATGTATACCATGGCGCAGACGTCTAGTAGATCCCTTAGTGCGTCGTTCATAAAGTTTTAAAAGGCGGCTGGGGCGTTGCACAGGCCAAAGGGCATTACTTGGTATTTATATAAGCCGTACTTTGTCCGAAAGGCCGTCTTCCATTCATCTCCCTTTTTGATCCGTACCAAATGATATGCCCCTCGCAGGTCTGATTTCGTGAAGATCTTCACATCCTTCACCTGGCCTAGAAGTTCCGGAATAAGGGGTAGAGGATAACAATTTTTTACCGTGATCTGGTTTAGGGATCGATAATCGATGCAGGCTCTCAAATCACCCTCTTTTTTTGGGACGAAGAAGAGGGGAGAGGCTGTCAGAGATTTAGAGGGATGAATAAAACCGTTTGCCAGGTACTATTCTAGATACTTTTTCAGGTGGGTGTTTTCTTGCTCGGTTAACGCATAAATGCGACTACATGGCATCTGGGTGTCTGGGATGAGGTCTATTTGGCAATCGTATGCACGATGTGGAGGTAACGTGTTAGCCTGCTCCTTCTGGAAGACATCCTGATAATTTGCATATATCGGAGGTAACACCCCTAGGGGACCGATCATACCTTCCTCCTTCATGGCAGATGTTCGCTTTTCTTGGAAGTTTGAGGAAGAGTAACAAGAACGGGTACAATCCTCGGAGAAGGTTATTGCTCCCGTGCACCAGTTGATAAGCAGGTTATGGGCCTCTAACCACGGCACTACCAATATCAACCGAAACTGGGGGGCACTAATTAGGTCGAAGGCAATGCCTTCTCTGTGTCCATCTTGGCACAGGAGAGTTACGGTCTCAGTGCAGTGGATGACCGGTCCAGGAGACAACTGAGTGCCGTCTACAGCCCTAATGTTCTCCGAGATTGCCTTTGGATAAGTGAGAAGACCGATGCGTCCCGCCAGATCCTGGTCCATATAGTTGCCTATCGTGCCGCTGTCTATGTATGCCCCGAGAGCGTGCATTCGAGGCGGCTGATGTTGGCAGATCAGGATCACTGGAACAACAACATGAGAGGCCTGTAAATCCTTCTCCTTGCTCGACAAGCGGGCCTCTACGCATGCCGGGCGTTGGAGTTTTCCGGGTCAGGTGTAGTTTCTTCTCGGTCAACTGTTCCTATGGATTTTCTGGGGGGCTTCACTGGACAATCGCGTAGGAAGTGCCCTGCCTTTCCGCAGTACAAAAACAGCTGCTGCTGGCGTCTCTTTTCCCTTTCAGCCTTGGTCAATGGGCCTCGTACCCCACCAATTTGCATTGGTTCTGGTTCGTTCTCTGGCTGACGAGGTTGGTGCTCTTTAGGGCATACATACATGGTTCTACCTTCTGACCATGCTCTGTCGTTTTTCCGGTGTTGTAGCCTATCGTCCAGTCGTACTACGAGATTGATGAATTCCACACATTAAACTGGCGGATTGACGACTTGGGCAAGAACGTCCTTTAATTCACCTCGTAGCCCTCGATGAAAAAGGGTGGTTCTTTTCTCTTCTGGCCAGTTGGTTTCAGCCACCAATCTATTGAATGTGGCTACGTAAGTTAACAGGTCTTGGCTTCCTTGCCGTAATGACAGGAGCTCGTTGTCTAAGGCCTGACCTCTTGTATGCCTTGCAAACAGTTTTTCTAGCTCTTGATGAAAGCCCGCAAAATTCCGTAATAATGGGTCATCCTGATTTACAAGGGAAATGGACCAGTCCGCTGCACTTCCCCCCAGATATGATAATACAAAGGCTAACCTAGATTGCTCATTAGGGAATGCCCCAGGTCTGCAGAGGAAATGTAGCCGGCACTAATTCATAAAAACGCCAAACTTATTTGGATCCCCAGAAAACCGCTCGGGGGGAGCTAGTGGTACTGTTCCGGGAAGAATTACTTGCACTGGTGTTGCTGCGGGTGTAGAGAAGGTTGACTTCCTGGTAGGGGGGCCTGGTTTTGTAACATCTGCCGAGCCAACTCCTCCGTTCTGTCCCTGTTAACAATCAAATCCTTGCGCAAAGCATTTGTTTCGTGTCGGGAGGCATACACTTCTGCCCACAGTTCCCCTAATAACTGGGCCAATTGATCTGTATCTGAGGTCTCCATGGTTCTCGGGCAGAGTTTTCAAAGTTGGCTTTGCGTTCTGTTACGCTCACCTTACCTCTGCAGGAGCACCCAGAACCTCTGTGTTGTGCTGTGGTGAATCCCCATGTCATGCTGTGATGAACGTCCGCTAGCTCTTTTAGGACTGTAGTGTTATCCAGCTCCCCAGAGACAAAGATCTAAGGATACAATCTGAAGAAGTGACAAGCATTAGAGTCTTATGTGAGGGATTAGTGTCTGACCACACCTTCTACCTGACCACCCCCTCCCACTTCCGTGATTCCACCCCTAAACATGAGCTCACCTTATGTTTTGGGTTGGGGGCTCTCCGTCCTGCTTGCTCAGCAGGGGCGCAATGTCCAGCTGCCCCCAGTTGCTTCACTGGTGCGGCGTTTGCAGAGGCTCTTCCGTGCAGATGCCCCTTAATGCGTAGTGCACTGCTTTGTGTGCCAATCCACCTTCTGAGTTACTTCACTAAATGGATCATGGATTATTCAGAGTTCTAGATTCAGTTCACATGCCGCCAGGTTATGGCCGCGCTACCGCTGAGTTTGTGTGGTTCAAGTTTATGGTAAGCTGCTCTTACGTATGAATAAAGCTCAGCTAACTCTTCTCTTTTTCTTTGCAGGGCTGCCGGGTGGCTGAGTGCGATGCCTCATCATGGGTGCTACGAGACTGGAGATCGGCAGCGGAGGAGCTTGGGGATGCAAGAGGAGGACCCAGGAGCCTAGCGGAATGAAACAGGACCTCAGCGGAAAGTAAGTATCTGACTATGTGGAGTTCCTATCCGACGCCAGAGGCAACTTTGGTTCTCAGAGAGGATCGCGGAGCAACAGTGAGTGTTTAGCTGCCTGGAGCAGAGTAACGCGAAGCGGTGGGGCACGCCCGGGTGTGGCTTAAATAGTCAGCCACACCCAGAGACTAGACCGTTGCTCCAGTAGAGATAGAATGGGGCCCTCCATGTTGGAGTGTGTACAGTTGTTCAATGAGACTGCCGAGTACATTGGCTGATGTAAGAGTGCCATGCCAGAGCCCAGCTAAGTCCCTTCCTACTCCTAGACTCCAAGTGATGTGACAAGGGTTTATGGCCTGACTGTGAAGCCCCTTAGGTGGGCATATGTGTGTGCGTATGAACTATAGGAGTGGTGATCCTGACAGTCGACTCTTAACAATAAGAATAAATCTCTTTTTTATTTGCTTCATTGATTATACAAAAGCATTTGACACTGTAGATCACACTATCCTATGGACAAAAATGGACAGCTGGGGCATGCTCCCACAGATTCCCTATTTTGTTAAAAGCATATATTTGAATACCTAGATACAGATGAGAACGAATAATGAAGGGGTATTAGGTGACTTTATACAGGTTAACCATGGGCTGAAACAAGGGTGCACGTTAGCCTCTGTATTATATAACATCTACATGGCGGACCTGGGTCGCAGTTTGGAGAATTGTGGTAATAACCCACCGCGAATTGGGCGGGGACCGATAACCTGGTTAACCTACGCATATAATGTGGTGATATTGGATCAGACTGCCCTTGGACTCCTCGCATATCTGACGATCGCTGTGAGCCATTAACTATTCAACCCCGCAGGGCTTTAGAAGCTAACCAGCTACCACTAACAGGACCCACCAGGCCTACTCATCCACGCCTTGACAACGACCCTAGGACGAAACACGTGTTGGTAATTTCTTGTTATGCAAATGGCATTCACTTAACATGCAAATGTACACTAGTTTGTCTGCCAAAACAGGCGCAGCAAATGTGCCTCAACCAACAAACCATTAAAACCGACCAGCTTTAACATCTAACTGTGTTCAGCAGTTATTGCAGCTTGTTATTGGGTATTACCTTAACTAATGGCAACCGCCATATCTAGTGCCACTTAAGCCAGGGTTCCAACCCCAATTTCCCATGCCCTTGGACTACAATACAGCCTTGAAGCATTAAGTCAATATTCCATTATAAATGGATTAGAAAGTAACCTTAGTAAGACCAAGGTCATGACATTTAAGCAAAATAGAAATAAAATTAAGAAATATAATTGTCATATTCAGGAAACACCAATACAAGAAGTCAATAAATATATCTATTTGGGCATACTGACCCAAAATATTATCAACACAGCAATATTTGCAGATATTATCCTAAACAAAGATGTTGTGAAATTCCAGGCAGTCCGTTCATTTATACACAAAAGTGGTGGAGTGTCCACTGAAGGTCTTTTTCAGCTGTATAAGGCTTGTATTATACCAGGAATTGTATATGGCCTATAAATCGTTACAGCTGGCAAAGTGGATTGCTTGAGAAGACTTGAAGGGAAATTATGGAGCAAGGCCTCAGGTCTCCGAAATTCTGTGCCTGTGGAGGCAATTTGCCTTGATTTGGGGCTTACTTCTCTTTTGACGCGAAACATGATATCAAACTGTTTATTATATTTAAAAATTATTAATTAACGTGACAATGGCAACTCAATTTATTCATTTTTTCAACTCAAATAGATCTCATGAATCCCAATTCCACTTTACAATCTTGGATTGTGGATATCTTTGTGGATATCTTTGCTTTCATAACTTAGCTGCATGTCTATCTATAAATAGTTTTCAATGCAATCTTTCCTAATTGGGTCACTGTGCTGTTACATCATTAATGTTCGACCCAAAAGTGATGAGATTTTTTATGTACCTCAGGTTACATCACCTTCCGACTATGTATTTTCAGGGTGCTTGGTATAATATTCCAAAGACAGAAAGTTTATGTAGATTGTGTGGTCTACATTTGGAGACGCTGCAACACTTGCTCACTGATTGTGAATTATTAACTGAGATACAGGTCAATGGATTTGAAAAATTGATTGTGGATCACTGCTTTATTCAAAGTGATCAGTTTGGGAGCAGAATATATGCAGCCAGGAATCTTGTTATGAATTTTACATTATATGTGGAATTACATTTTAAAGAAGCTCTCACCTCTCCCTTTAGAATGACTTGGAGCATCTGATTAGATATTAATCTAATTTATAACCGGAACGGCATTATGATGAAATGTATTCTTATATAGTGACTTACTGAATGTATTGTACTGTTTATTTCACTTTTATTGTATTTCTATTTTGGATTTGTCTTATGATATATAATGTATTGTTTTTAATATTGCTTAAGTGTTAAAGGTTTATTTAACCAAAATAACACTATAGTAAAAACAATAAATAATAATAAATAAATACATTAAAAGGTATCCTTGGCATCTACGATAAAGCAAGAATGTTAATTGTTTTTACATGTCTAGTCTGGACTACATTGTGTAGCCAGTTAGGACATGTTTTCTTATTGTGTCATGGCATTTTTAGAGGCAAAGCCAGTAGGGGTATGTTCTTTCATAGGAATAGTGCCATATATTGGCAGAGCCAGCGTGGACATGTTTTCTTATAGTATCATTACTGCCAATATGTGCAAAGCAATCCTGAGTATGTTTTTATATAGGAATTCTGTCATCTAATGCTGCTGCCAGCATGCAACTGCATGGGCACAACCAGTGTGAAAACGTTAGTGGCATGTATTGTGGGTGAAGGCATCATGAAAATGCATTGGGGAATGTTCCTGCTCACTATTGATGACATGTAGCTTTTGCATTTCTGGATTGGAGTTACCCTACAAAACCAATTGCAAACTGTTTGGCTGTTTACCCAGTTTTTCACAGAAAGTGTGCTGTATAATGAACCATTTTATCCCATCATCAAAAAAGGTTTCTCAGGGGTCCCCAGAGCCCCTTGCTTAGTTCGGGCTACCCCGCTATGCTCGGTCGCTCAGGCATGTTTGTGGGGAATATTATGCCTCCCCAATTAAAATATTCACAGCCTTCACTGTACAGGGGACATGCCATACTACTGTGTTAATTTAGAGTTTGTAATAATTGATACACGACCCTCTCTGCCAGTTCGTGTGTGTATGCCCAGCTGTTATGGTACTGCTCGTTGTGTCTTTGTCATTTTGTTTATTTGCATGCTTTATGTTCATTATTATCTGTCCCTTTTAAGGGTTGCTTTTCAACAGAAAGTGTTTTTCTTTTAATGTTTTTTGCCTCAGATGCCTATTTTTGTTTTTTCGAACTAAAATTCGATGTGGTTCGGGTTTTGTTAACTTTATTTACAATTTTTGCAATACCCCCTTTTATCACCAGGGCTGAATGCTGAATATCTCTGGCTTCAAATCAGTAACCAGTAGAGCATCCCTTCTCAACTACTAACCCGAGTAGAGTCTGCATCACATGGCTGGGTAATCTGCATCTGGCTTAATCTTGTGCTTTGTACTTTTTGCGCAGAAATTGCACCACAGTCCCTTAGGATTCTTCCCCAGCATATGCAGGCAAAAGCAAGGGGACCCGTACTGGAGGCGGTATATTTCATCATCAACTGCCATACTTTAGTCGTAGGTAAAGAGCTTTCTATATAGGATTCAGTGAAGATGGCTGGAGTGACTGCTCGTATTGAGCAGATGTTGCATTACCAGTTTGTGGGTTTTCTCTGGGCCATTAAGCCACTGTTGCTTCTATACCATCAGGAAAACAGGTACCTGCCGTGCCTTCCATTGTCCATTATGTGACTACTACCAATCCTTTGGCACTGGACTTCCCTTTCCTGCCAGACTAAGCAAGTACTGTTGTTTGGCAGGATTTGGTGCAGTACCCTTGGGTGCACTACACCAACCTTGACCTCCTGGCAATAGGAACCCAACCTTTGGTATAAGCCTGTACTACACAGGTTTGTACTGTGGCTGAGCAGCCAGGCTTATCTCAAGAGGGGTCAATGTGAGCAGTAGAGGGGTTACACAGAGATTCACAGTGACAAGTGTCCAAACAAACACTTAAACTCAAGGTTTCTTGATTAATCAATTATTATTTTATTTAACAGTAAGTTTAAATAAGCCTTCTCCAGAAGGTACAATATATAAGTAACATACACATACACTCCAAAATACACACTCTTAGTTTCTCTAAATCAGTAAATACCAATTGGGGATGGCACACATACAATTCCTACACCTACACCCTCAGGTTACTTAAATAGTTAGGACACTGTGGGCATTAATATATCACTGTTGCATTTAGAGGAACACTGAGAAGAATGTCAAAGAAAAGGGATATAGAATAACAAGGGATCACACAATTATTCTGAAGCAGGTAAGTCTTTTGAACCCCCAATGCAAAGTAAGTTAACCCCTTCCTGGAAGGAGGGGTAAAACACAATGGGCCTCATTACGCGGTAGGAGGTAACCATGGCGCTATTAGTGCCATGGATACCCCATTACCGCATTCCGGGTCTGTGTTCCCGAATAGGCAAAGCCAGTAGGAGTATGTTCTTTCATAGGAATAGTGCCATATATTGGCAGAGCCAGCGTGGACATGTTTTCTTATAGTATCATTACTGCCAATATGTGCAAAGCAATCCTGAGTATGTTTTTATATAGGAATTCTGTCATCTAATGCTGCTGCCAGCATGCAACTGCATGGGCACAACCAGTGTGAAAACGTTAGTGGCATGTATTGTGGGTGAAGGCATCATGAAAATGCATTGGGGAATGTTCCTGCTCACTATTGATGACATGTAGCTTTTGCATTTCTGGATTGGAGTTACCCTACAAAACCAATTGCAAACTGTTTGGCTGTTTACCCAGTTTTTCACAGAAAGTGTGCTGTATAATGAACCATTTTATCCCATCATCAAAAAAGGTTTCTCAGGGGTCCCCAGAGCCCCTTGCTTAGTTCGGGCTACCCCGCTATGCTCGGTCGCTCAGGCATGTTTGTGGGGAATATTATGCCTCCCCAATTAAAATATTCACAGCCTTCACTGTACAGGGGACATGCCATACTACTGTGTTAATTTAGAGTTTGTAATAATTGATACACGACCCTCTCTGCCAGTTCGTGTGTGTATGCCCAGCTGTTATGGTACTGCTCGTTGTGTCTTTGTCATTTTGTTTATTTGCATGCTTTATGTTCATTATTATCTGTCCCTTTTAAGGGTTGTTTTTCAACAGAAAGTGTTTTTCTTTTATTGTTTTTTGCCCCAGATGCCTATTTTTGTTTTTTCGAACTAAAATTCGATGTGGTTCGGGTTTTGTTAACTTTATTTACAATTTTTGCAATACCCCCTTTTATCACCAGGGCTGAATGCTGAATATCTCTGGCTTCAAATCAGTAACCAGTAGAGCATCCCTTCTCAACTACTAACCCGAGTAGAGTCTGCATCACATGGCTGGGTAATCTGCATCTGGCTTAATCTTGTGCTTTGTACTTTTTGCGCAGAAATTGCACCACAGTCCCTTAGGATTCTTCCCCAGCATATGCAGGCAAAAGCAAGGGGACCCGTACTGGAGGCGGTATATTTCATCATCAACTGCCATACTTTAGTCGTAGGTAAAGAGCTTTCTATATAGGATTCAGTGAAGATGGCTGGAGTGACTGCTCGTATTGAGCAGATGTTGCATTACCAGTTTGTGGGTTTTCTCTGGGCCATTAAGCCACTGTTGCTTCTATACCATCAGGAAAACAGGTACCTGCCGTGCCTTCCATTGTCCATTATGTGACTACTACCAATCCTTTGGCACTGGACTTCCCTTTCCTGCCAGACTAAGCAAGTACTGTTGTTTGGCAGGATTTGGTGCAGACCCTTGGGTGCACTACACCAACCTTGACCTCCTGGCAATAGGAACCCAACCTTTGGTATAAGCCTGTACTACACAGGTTTGTACTGTGGCTGAGCAGCCAGGCTTATCTCAAGAGGGGTCAATGTGAGCAGTAGAGGGGTTACACAGAGATTCACAGTGACAAGTGTCCAAACAAACACTTAAACTCAAGGTTTCTTGATTAATCAATTATTATTTTATTTAACAGTAAGTTTAAATAAGCCTTCTCCAGAAGGTACAATATATAAGTAACATACACATACACTCCAAAATACACACTCTTAGTTTCTCTAAATCAGTAAATACCAATTGGGGATGGCACACATACAATTCCTACACCCTCAGGTTACTTAAATAGTTAGGACACTGTGGGCATTAATATATCACTGTTGCATTTAGAGGAACACTGAGAAGAATGTCAAAGAAAAGGGATATAGAATAACAAGGGATCACACAATTATTCTGAAGCAGGTAAGTCTTTTGAACCCCCAATGCAAAGTAAGTTAACCCCTTCCTGGAAGGAGGGGTAAAACACAATGGGCCTCATTACGCGGTAGGAGGTAACCATGGCGCTATTAGTGCCATGGATACCCCATTACCGCATTCCGGGTCTGTGTTCCCGAATAGGGACTTACCGGGTCATTCCAGCCTTGGAGGACCCGGTAAATCCCCATTCTGGGAACTATACCCCATTCGAGCCCCCATAGGGCTCAATGGGAATGGCGATGGAGCTAATAAAGGGCCCGTTAGCGGGCCCGTTATTAGCTCTGAAGTCCCTTAACGGGTCTTGTCCAGAACGCCTGGTAAAACCAGGCATTGAGGAAGGGACCCTCTAAGGGACCTTGGAACCCTAGAGGGGTGGTAATCCCTTACCACCCTTCTAGGGTGGTAAGGGATTACCGGCACCGGTGCCCTTACCAGTGCTGGTAATCCCTTAGCGCCTACCGCATAATGAGGCCCAATGTCAGAGGAAAGAAGAGTTATTCAGCGAGCCAGGCCAGCCAATGTCAATTGGGCAAAAGTCTAGTTGAACTGAAGCACTTCTTGTAGGTGAATAAAAGTCTTGCACAATGTTTTAGAAATATTTTTAGAAAAAGTAGAATCAATGTAGGGCCACAATCTAGGAGGCTGGTGAGAGGTAGAAGATGCAAGCAACTATACAGAAGCAACCAATACAAGTCTCAACTGAGATCAAGTAAGGCTACAACAATAAGAGGTAAGTCATCTCAAACTTTACAGTACCTTTGCTTGGAAGAAATGGTTCCAGCTGGGTTCTGTTCCTGTATAGCTCTGCATATCATTTTGTTCCTGGGCCTCAGTTGTGGGGACAAGAGGGAGGACGTCTGGGGACTCCTGCACTGCAATGGGACCGTCAACGGCAGAAAAGGACAAACTTCAATTCAGCGTCACTTCGTGTTTTCAGCTCTTCGCATCTCAGCAGATAGCACCACCGTGGTCTCTCAGATACCACTTTGGGCTCCCCTCGCATCTGGGGTCCAGTACTCTGTTGAGGTGGCTCAGGCTTGGTCAGTCCTGCTTACTGGGAGTCTGGGGAATCTTCCACAAGCTTGGGTCTGACTTAAAAGTGATGGACTCCGTTTGGTGTTCCTCTCCCTGGCACTACGGTTCCAGCAGCAGCAGCAGTGGAAGTACAGCCAGGTCCGAGAGGATGTCCAAACAAGTTTGCTTTGTAGTTCATTGGTCCCACCAACTCAAGGGGAGAAGTCGTCCTTGCAGGGCTTCTCTAGTCAAATCAAATTCGGAGCTTCAGCACAGCAACAGGGCTTCACCGGGCAAACCAACTGTCCAGGAGTTGCAGCAGGAATCTTCTTCGAATTCCTTCGTTCAGTGGTCGACTCTGCCTTCCAAGCCAAAAAGTCTCACCTTTTATGCAGGTTTCTCCCATTCATTCTAGCCTAGCTGTCAATCACACAGCAGGGTGCCTGTCCTTGCCAGACAGCCAGCCAGCCAATCACCATTGGGTGCATTACTGTAACTAAGGGGATTAAGCACATGGAGTTTCGGGCACCTCCCTCACTTCCTGCCCCTGCCAGACGTACTGGAGGCATAGGCATGCTTAACTCGTAAATCCCGCCGAAGACAAAATTAACAAAGGGCCCAAACCTGGTTTGGCACCCAGAGTAAATCTCAAGAAGGACTTTCCCAATAATAAATGGTAAAAGAAGAGGCGCCATTTTGATGAAATGGGCACCCATGGGTGCCTTACTGCAGCTGCGAACGCAGTCCGCGGTAAAAACACACAATGGTAGTGAAAAGTAAATCACTGCCACAGCCATTAATTGTAGAAAGGTTAACATAAAATTGTTACATGAGAAACTAGACAAAGGGGATACTAAGTTACCCCTCCAGCACCCTATGGTAAGATAGTGTGTGCTGGGTCTAGAAAATTATAACATGTGAGTAAAGTCAATTTCACTTTATACTGCTCTTGGAAACTGTAGTTTCACCAGGAGAAGGTATTTATAACTTTGGGAAGTCTGAATGTGCCGTGTGTCACAATGCAAAGATGATGCCTATGGAGTTTGTCAGACTCCAAAGTCACAAGAAACACAGAGTCCAAATCACAAACAAATACATGAGAAAGTGGGAAAAAGTGTCTCACTCTCATCAGGTTAAATATAAACAGTCCTAGAGTCCAGCAAAAGTGCTGGGGGTCTCTAAGGTAGAGAGGAATTAGCAGATTTGTGAGAATTCTATCTAAAACTCGTCCCTCCAGACTAAGTGACAAGAGGATTTAATCCAACCATGGATGAATTTCCTTACCCCAGTCGGTCATAATTTCTGGAGAGACCATCAGCATTTTGGTGATTACACCCTGACCTGTTTTCTATGGTAAAATCAAACCCCTGAAGGCTGATAGACCACCTTAACAATTTAGGATTTTCCCCCTTCATCTGCATTAACCATCTCAAGGGTTGGTGGTCTGTTCGAATTAGAAAAGTAGATCCATACAAGTATGGTCTAAACTTCTTCAAAGACCACACAATGGCAAAACATTCACGTTCTATGGTTGTCCACCTTGTCTCAGGGTCCTTCAGTTTCCTACTGATGAAGCAGATAGGGTGTTCCCAGCCTTTCTCATCCAGCTGACTCAGAACTGCACCTATCCCTGTATTTGAAACATCACTTTGTACAATAAATGATTGGTTGTAGTCAGGAGCTCTTAAGACTGGAGCTTGACAAAGGGCTTTCTTAAGTCCTTTTAATGCTTTAGTGCACTCCTCATTCCACCTGACTTTCTTGGGAATTTGGGTGAGGAGATCACATTCACGGGAGAAGCTATGGTCCCATAGTTCTCAAAGAAGTTCCTATAGTAACCTGTGAGACCTAGAAAGGCTCTCAGCCTTGTACATATTGTACTTTGCTAGGCCACCTCCTTATTCCACTTCCTCCTACCTCATGTCCAAGGTAGACCACTTTACTCTGACCAATTTGACATTTGCTTGCCTTTATGGTCAGATGGGCCTGGTCAAGATCCTGCAAAACATATCAAGTGTGGTCAAGATTTTGTTTCCAAGTAGGGCTTAACACTGGAATGACATCCAAGTATGCCATGCAGAAGTCCTCCATCCCATTCAGAACATGATTCACCATCCTTTGGAATGTAGCAGGTGCATTCTTTATTCCGAAAGGCATAACCTTAAACTGGTAGAGGCCTCCTGGGGTGGAGAATGCAGTTTTCTCCTTGGCATGGTCTGTCAGAGCTATTTGTTAATAGCCTGAGATTAGGTCAAATCTACTGAGGAACTTGGCTGAACCAAGTCTGTCCACCAGATCATGTGTCCTAGGTAAAGGGTGGGCATCAGTCTTGGTGACTGCATTAAGAACCCTGTATTCCACACAGAATCTTAACTCTTTGGATCCTGCTTTTGGTACTAGAACAACTGGGCTAGCCCATGGACTGGTAGATGTCTCTATTACCCCAAGATCAAGCATCTTCTAGACCTCTTCCTTTATGTGGGTGCTGACATGGTCTGACATTCTGTAACCCCTGCTTTTAACAGGGAGACAGTCACCAGTGAGGATATCATGTTGGCCCAAAGGGGTCATGCCTGGTGTCAGTGAATATAGAGAGGCAAACTGATTTAACAGAACGTTGCACTCCTCCTGTTGTTGCAGAGTCAGATCAGAAGAGAGATTAAACCCTTCTATCTTTCCATCTAAAGGTTGTC
Organism: Ambystoma mexicanum; assembly: GCF_040938575.1. Lineage (NCBI taxonomy): Eukaryota > Metazoa > Chordata > Amphibia > Caudata > Ambystomatidae > Ambystoma > Ambystoma mexicanum. The sequence continues at coordinate 738,343,865 of NC_090923.1, read as the reverse complement.
CCCCGAGGAGGTCAGGTAGAGGTTCACCTGTTAAAAATACCAAGAAGGGCATTAGCCACTGCTTGGCACTAAGAGTTCTCATAGATATAGCTTCAGAATACCTGGTAGCAGTCTACCACTACCAGCATAAATTGGTTGCCTGAAGATGTGGGAGGGTCTAAGGGACCAACAATGTCAATCCCTACCCTCTCAAAAGGAACTCCCACCACTGTAAGAGGTACTATGGGTGCCAAGTTCTTGGCTCCACTCTTGCCAGATGTCTGACAAGTGTGACAGCTTCTACAGAATTTATCTACATCAGACCCTATCTTGGGACAGTAGACATATAGATAAATCCTTTCCTTGGTCTTCTTAAAACTTAAGTGACCAGCTAAAGGAATCTCATGGGCTAACTGCAGAAACTGAGGTTTCACCTCAAGTCTTCTGTAGTCTCCTGGGGTAGACTCAATAGGCTCATTGTAAAGGAGGCCATCCTCCCTGTACAGCCTGTGCTTCCCTGGCTCTTGCCCATCCATCTGGGAAGCTGCCTGTTGGCGAAGTCCTTCAAGAGTAGGACACTCTCTATGACCTCTGCTGAAGTCTGCCCTACAGGGTCCACCTTCTGCAAGTGGGGTCTGCAGCTCAGGGTGGTCTTTAGGATCCAGGTCTCCAACAGGGGGAAGGGCTTCTTCCAGCTCTGTGTCATCAGTTGCTGGTTCACCATCCTCTGGTCGGTCCTCCGACTCATCCTCAACTGGTGGAAGGGTCACAGGTGTGACCTTGGACTATCCTCTCGGGGATGTCCTTGTTTTGTGCACAGGGGTGATACCTTTCTTTTTTCCAGAGAATTTGGGTTTCCCCTTTCTCTCGGTCCTTGTCCTGGAAACAGAAGGGTGTTCTTCCTGTGGACTGGGAGTTATAGCGACTTCTGTAAGTTCCCATTGTGAGTCATTCAAAGTTTGCTCTCTGGCCAGTCTAGTCTGCTCCTGCTTCCTTTTGCTGGGAGGCCAGGGGGTACTTGATACAACTCCAAGAGCTTTTAAGTCATTCTCCAACAGGACTCCCCTGGCACCTCAATCTGTACACTGACAGGTATTCTTACAGTCATATTGTTGCACTGGATGAGAGCTGGTAGTATTGGAACCATCTGGACAGGGCCTCCAGCAAGCTTAGTGGAGCCTTCGGGTGCCTAGCAACATCCCCAGGTTTGAAAAAGGTTTAATCCACCACTGTAATGCTGGCCCCAGTGTCTCTAATGGCAGGGGGTTCCTGTCCAGTCACAAGTACTGTCCTTGTAATATTCGTTTGTGCTATTTGGAACAGAGTTATACACATCTACATTCTGCTTTTCTGACAGACCCAGGGACACTAAAGAAACACTGGCTGAGACTCCAGTAGGGTCCTCAGCCAATAGATGAAAGTTTCCACTTGCCATATGAACTTCTCCCTCAGGGATGAAGGCTAAGGAGGCAGTGTGGACCCCTGAAGGTTTACCCTTGCATCTGGGATCCCCTTTCACATGGTCAGTTGACCTACAAGCATAACATTTTCCAAATGTTTTAACAAATGGGGCTTTTGCTGACCTCCCTCTGGTTTAGCACCAGAGGTATCGCTAGACTGACCTGGTTTCCCAAACAGCTTGCGATTTTTTATGTTTGTGGCCCTCTTTTCGGTGGGAAGATTTAGAATTCTCTTGGTTTGTTTATTTGTTTAATATTTGTAATGCATGCCAGACCCGAAGGTATCAGGGCGCAATAGCCATTAAGAAGGTTGTTCAGCTTAGGTTACAATGCTGTACAGGAGCATACATTTTATGCAGTAAGCAGTAGATAAGACAGTGGATCAGGCAGTATGTACAGAATAGATAAGACAGTGGATCAGGCAGTATGTACAGGATAGGACAAGAGGCACACAGGCACACAAATATACAGTAGACAATATACACAGTTGTACAAGTGGAAAAGGGATTACATAATGTAGAGGTCAGAAGTCATTTTCCTTGATCCAGTGGATGAGGTTGGACCTAAAGCGGAGGAAGGGTAGATCTTTCCTCATGGGTGTAGGGAGCGAGTTGCAATATTGGGCAGCTTTGATCGGGAAGCTGCTTCCACCAGTCTTAGTGCATTTGAATCTGGGCACCGATAGGAGGTTGGCGTTAGCAGTTCTCGTGGAGAGGATTGTCTCATAAATCTGGCTATGAGGTATTGTGGGTGGCAAAGTGGAGACATTTGTAGGTCAAAGAGGCTGTTTTGCGAAGGATTTTATCTTTCGTGGAGAGCCAGTTATTGGAGCTTCTAATGTCGGAAATGTGGACTTTCTTAGGAATGCTTAGGGCTGCTTTCAAGGCATTGGGCCTCATTACAACCTTGGTGCTAAGTGCACCAACTTTACCACCATGGTGTAAACTCTGTTTACACCATGGTGGATGGCGGATTTACCGCCCCATTCCAAGGTGAGTGGGGCGGTAAATCCGCATTTCCCATTTTACCTTCCCCATTCCCATTTTTGCCCCATAGGGCATAATGGGAGTGGGGAAGGCGCTAATTACGCCGCCGTAAATTACGGCGGCGTAATTAGCACCATGGCAGGTTAGCGCCATGGATTTTAACGCCTGCTAAAAGCAGGCGTTAAAATCAGAATCAGGCGTTAAGGGTTAACAGTGGCGTTAACCCTTAACGCCTGAGTTGTAATGAGGCCCATTGTTTTGTAAAATCTGGATCTTGTTGATAATGCATTTTTTATTCCCTAAATATAGGGCATTACAATAGTCCAGTTTAGACAAAACCAGGGCTCTAGCTAAGGTGATGCAGTTGTTTGAAGAAAGGAAGGGTTTAGCTGCTCTGATTAAGGAGGCCATGGAGTTGACTTGTTTTTTAAAGGTCAGTGTGGAGTCTAGGTAGAATCAAGGGGTGTTGCCTTCCTTGGCTACTGTAATGTTGTTGTCATCTATTCTGAAATTGGAATAGTTATGGCCTAGTTTGTTATGATTCACAGGGGTACCGAGGATGAGGAGTTCTGTTTTGTGATCATTCAGGCATAGACTGTGAGAGGCCATCCAGGCCTTGATAATGAGGTACACTCTATTCACAAAGGCCAAATCCTTGTTGTAGTCGTCCGTCAACGGGATGAGGATATGGGTATCATCGGCATAGTTTGGGCCTCATTACGAGCATGGAGGTAATGAAAAAAGGAAGGCGGAATGGTCTTACCGCATCGCTAACGGGTCCGGCCCATTACGAGGCGACAACCCGGCAATACCGCCACCGCTCGTACCGGGCCCCTTCATACCGGCATGCACACATATGTGCGCCCCTTCGCAGAGTAAATACCAGGATGCTGCTAACAGGAGGACATCACAAGTAACGCGGGCATGCACTTACCGGCATCCCGACGGCAGTAAATAGGGCCTGCACGATGGCAGCAATGCAGGCATCGCAGACCACCCGCAGATAGCAGCCATCAGTGTAGCCAACTGCCACAGGTGCACACAATCATCACAGGTGGAGTCAATGGAGCCTGTCCCAGTACAAAAGGAGTACACCCACACACCACACCCCTTCCCACACCAAAATGATCCCACTAGCTGTTGCAATCCTGGTGCTGGAGGACATGCCTCTACTGCTACAACAGCAACAGCAACTACAGCAACAACAACAGGCAGCACAGAGGAGACGCAGGAGGAGAAGGAGGGTGAGACAGGCCAGCAAGTCCCACCAGTGCAGCCAATGGTACCACATAGGCAGCCACCAATCCCTCGCATCAGAGCCAGTCCATTCAATATAACCCCTGAGCAGATCCACACCCTGTACCGGTTGGACCGGGACACCATCACCCACATAGTGGACATGATGCACAATGACAGTGTCAGCCTGATAGAAATCCACACTGCTATCCCCCCTCTACTGAAAGTAGTGACTGTGCTCCACTTCCTGGCCACAGGCACCTACCAGCACACAGTGGGCCAGCTGCATGGCATATCACAACCTCTCTTTTCACGCATGCTGACCCAAGTGCTGGATGCCCTCCTGAAGCACGCAAGCACCCACATATCCCTACCACAGACTGAGCTTGCTGACACTAAAGTAGGCTTCCATGCACTGGCAGGTATGCCCAATTGCATTGATGCACTCGACTGCACCCATGTCGAATTGGTGGTCCCTCATGCCATAGAGGTGGTGTACCGCAATTGCAAGCAATACCACTTCATCAATGTGCAGATGGTATGTGTCTCCAGCAAGATCATCACACATTGTTGTGCCCAATATCCTGGATAAACACATGATGCCATGGTGTTGCAGAACTCCACGCTACCCCGCTACATGGAGCGACATGCTGGACGACGTGCCTGGCTGCTTGGTAAGTTGCCTGACAGGCCCATGGCAGTGCAGTGGGGGGGTGAGACAGGGGGGGTACACATACTTCACCTGGGTGAGATGGGGGGGGAACGCATACTCCACCTGGGTGAGATTGGGGGGATGCATACTCCACCTGGGTGAGATTGGGGGGGACGCATACTCCACCTGGGTGAAATGGGGGGATGCATACTCCACCTGGGTGAGATTGGGGGGGCGCATACTCCACCTGGGTGAGATGGGGGGCACATACTCTACCTGGGTGACATTGGGGGGGACGCATACTCCACCTGGGAGAGACTGGGGGGATGCATACTCCACCTGGGTGAGATTGGGGGGACACATGCTCCACCTGGGTGAGATTGGGTGGTGAATGGACAATGCACATACAGCGAAACACTGTAGCCCTGAACATCCCAACCAGAACATAGCACATCAATGCCACACATGAGACCAATGCAGCACAGCAATGACAATATGCCAGACGTACACGCAGGCCACCATGGGAATGTCAAGCGATGGATGACAGAACATGATCACACCTGTGGCAATGCCGCTATTGGGAATACATACAGAGTACAACACATCACCAACATGGGTGTGTAAACATTGTCCTGCATCCACAGTACATCTGCATCAGCATGCAAGTGAACACCCTGCATCAGCTGGACAACACAATGCACACCAGCAAAACATATTACCGTACACATTGTGTGAAATGAACCTGCGTGCGTGCATCCAGGGACATCTGCATGTCAACACCGAATATCTGCAGCCATGGTAGTGATCATTAACGCGACAGGTCTGATATCAACTAACACATACCGCATTGTGCCCCCATGCAGGTGATGGTGGCTATCCCTTGAAGCCGTGGCTACTTACCACTGTACAGAACCCGCAGAACAGGCACGAAGAGGAGTACAATTGGGTTAATAACCGTACCGTGTTGTGATCGAGCAGACCTTTGGCTTGTTGAAGGCACGGTTCCGCTGTCTCAGCAGGTCTGGTGGAGCACTCATCTACAGGCCTGAGAAGATGGCAAAGATCACCATGGTCTGTGCCATTCTGCACAACATGTGCATCTGGAGAAACATACCAATGCCACCTGACATTGACCTGCATGCACCGGGTGAGGAGGATGGTGAGGATGATGGAGGAGGAGCAGCACCCCTGCCAGTTTGCGATGCACAGGATAGCCGTGCTGTGTGCCAATCACTGATTGACGATTTCTTCTGAACCACTGGGATGCAGATGAGTCTTTGTTAGTACTACTCTGGGCACTGGGATCGTGTGGATATGGACACAGGATGTCTGGGGAGTTGGACACTGTGCGCAGTCAAGAATTGAATGAACACACAGGAAATGAACAATGTCCAGTCATGAAATTATTTTTAACACAACGGGTGTATTGGAATATTAACAATGTAGTGCTAGAATCCTCCACCTCACACACACCCTCCCCCCACCCCGCAAGACCCCCAACATCCCATGCCCCCACCCCAACAACCCATACCCCCCAACACCCCATACCCCCAACCCCAACAACACAAACAGCCCCCAACACCCCATAACCCCCCAACAACCCAAACACCCCCAAAACTACTCCCCCTCACCATTGTCAGCACGCACACAATGTTCTATTTAAGAGTTGTGTTTCTATTCAAGAGTGTCAAGGTGGCACTTGGCACATGCAGAGTGGGCCTGCTACTTCCGGCCTCTCTTCGGGTCTGGGGCAACATGTCCGTTTGGCGTGCACTGCGCCTGCAAAAACAAAGAGGTGATGGCTGGAAGGTTTAGACTGAATCTTGACCACTGGCATTGCTCGGGGCAACCCTCCAGACCATCGTTCTTCGCCTGCCAAGCCATTACAGAAGGGGAAAGACCATATGCAAATCAGGCTTGGCCCCACCCCAAAAGGGGAAGTCCAGCCCGAACTGCTAGGTCACATCCCTTCTGCACGAGACCACAAGCATCCCCAAACATGTTTCACCCTTGTTGGGGATCATCAGTGAGGAGTAGCTTGGGTCTCTAGGCCCAGCAGGCACGGGACCCACGTCTGGGCATACCCGTCCCACTCGGGGTGACAAAGCAAAAACAAAGAGGTGATGGCTGGAAGGTTTAGACTGAATCTTGACCACTGGCATTGCTCGGGGCAACCCTCCAGACCATCGTTCTTCGCCTGCCAAGCCATTACAGAAGGGGAAAGACCATATGCAAATCAGGCTTGGCCCCACCCCAAAAGGGGAAGTCCAGCCCGAACTGCTAGGTCACATCCCTTCTGCACGAGACCACAAGCATCCCCAAACATGTTTCACCCTTGTTGGGGATCATCAGTGAGGAGTAGCTTGGGTCTCTAGGCCCAGCAGGCACGGGACCCACGTCTGGGCATACCCGTCCCACTCGGGGTGACAAAGCAAAAACAAAGAGGTGATGGCTGGAAGGTTTAGACTGAATCTTGACCACTGGCATTGCTCGGGGCAACCCTCCAGACCATCGTTCTTCGCCTGCCAAGCCATTACAGAAGGGGAAAGACCATATGCAAATCAGGCTTGGCCCCACCCCAAAAGGGGAAGTCCAGCCCGAACTGCTAGGTCACATCCCTTCTGCACGAGACCACAAGCATCCCCAAACATGTTTCACCCTTGTTGGGGATCATCAGTGAGGAGTAGCTTGGGTCTCTAGGCCCAGCAGGCACGGGACCCACGTCTGGGCATACCCGTCCCACTCGGGGTGACAAAGCAAAAACAAAGAGGTGATGGCTGGAAGGTTTAGACTGAATCTTGACCACTGGCATTGCTCGGGGCAACCCTCCAGACCATCGTTCTTCGCCTGCCAAGCCATTACAGAAGGGGAAAGACCATATGCAAATCAGGCTTGGCCCCACCCCAAAAGGGGAAGTCCAGCCCGAACTGCTAGGTCACATCCCTTCTGCACGAGACCACAAGCATACCCAAACATGTTTCACCCTTGTTGGGGATCATCAGTGAGGAGCAGCTTGGGTCTCTAGGCCCAGCAGGCACGGGACCCACGTCTGGGCATACCCGTCCCACTCGGGGTGACAAAGCAAAAACAAAGAGGTGATGGCTGGAAGGTTTAGACTGAATCTTGACCACTGGCATTGCTCGGGGCAACCCTCCAGACCATCGTTCTTCGCCTGCCAAGCCATTACAGAAGGGGAAAGACCATATGCAAATCAGGCTTGGCCCCACCCCAAAAGGGGAAGTCCAGCCCGAACTGCTAGGTCACATCCCTTCTGCACGAGACCACAAGCATCCCCAAACATGTTTCACCCTTGTTGGGGATCATCAGTGAGGAGTAGCTTGGGTCTCTAGGCCCAGCAGGCACGGGACCCACGTCTGGGCATACCCGTCCCACTCGGGGTGACAAAGCAAAAACAAAGAGGTGATGGCTGGAAGGTTTAGACTGAATCTTGACCACTGGCATTGCTCGGGGCAACCCTCCAGACCATCGTTCTTCGCCTGCCAAGCCATTACAGAAGGGGAAAGACCATATGCAAATCAGGCTTGGCCCCACCCCAAAAGGGGAAGTCCAGCCCGAACTGCTAGGTCACATCCCTTCTGCACGAGACCACAAGCATCCCCAAACATGTTTCACCCTTGTTGGGGATCATCAGTGAGGAGTAGCTTGGGTCTCTAGGCCCAGCAGGCACGGGACCCACGTCTGGGCATGCCCGTCCCACTCGGGGTGACAAAGCAAAAACAAAGAGGTGATGGCTGGAAGGTTTAGACTGAATCTTGACCACTGGCATTGCTCGGGGCAACCCTCCAGACCATCGTTCTTCGCCTGCCAAGCCATTACAGAAGGGGAAAGACCATATGCAAATCAGGCTTGGCCCCACCCCAAAAGGGGAAGTCCAGCCCAAACTGCTAGGTCACATCCCTTCTGCACGAGACCACAAGCATCCCCAAACATGTTTCACCCTTGTTGGGGATCATCAGTGAGGAGTAGCTTGGGTCTCTAGGCCCAGCAGGCACGGGACCCACGTCTGGGCATACCCGTCCCACTCGGGGTGACAAAGCAAAAACAAAGAGGTGATGGCTGGAAGGTTTAGACTGAATCTTGACCACTGGCATTGCTCGGGGCAACCCTCCAGACCATCGTTCTTCGCCTGCCAAGCCATTACAGAAGGGGAAAGACCATATGCAAATCAGGCTTGGCCCCACCCCAAAAGGGGAAGTCCAGCCCGAACTGCTAGGTCACATCCCTTCTGCACGAGACCACAAGCATCCCCTTTTGGGGTGGGGCCAAGCCTGATTTGCATATGGTCTTTCCCTTCTGTAATGGCTTGGCAGGCGAAGAACGGTGGTCTGGAGGGTTGCCCAGAGCATTGCCAGTGGTTAAGATTAAGTCTAAACCTTCCAGCCATCACCTCTTTGTTTTTGCTATGTCACCCCGAGTGGGACGGGTATGCCCAGACGTGGGTCCCGTGCCTGCTGGGCCTAGAGACTCAAGCTACTCCTCACTGATGAGCCCCAACAAGGGCGAAACATGTTTGGGGATGCTTGTGGTCTCGTGCAGAAGGGATGTGGCCTAGCAGTTCGGGCTGGACTGCCCCTTTTGGGGTGGGGCCAAGCCTGATTTGCATATGGTCTTTCCCTTCTGTAATGGCTTGGCAGGCGAAGAACGGTGGTCTGGAGGGTTGCCCAGAGCATTGCCAGTGGTTAAGATTAAGTCTAAACCTTCCAGCCATCACCTCTTTGTTTTTGCTATGTCACCCCGAGTGGGACGGGTATGCCCAGACGTGGGTCCCGTGCCTGCTGGGCCTAGAGACTCAAGCTACTCCTCACTGATGAGCCCCAACAAGGGCGAAACATGTTTGGGGATGCTTGTGGTCTCGTGCAGAAGGGATGTGGCCTAGCAGTTCGGGCTGGACTGCCCCTTTTGGGGTGGGGCCAAGCCTGATTTGCATATGGTCTTTCCCTTCTGTAATGGCTTGGCAGGCGAAGAACGGTGGTCTGGAGGGTTGCCCAGAGCATTGCCAGTGGTTAAGATTAAGTCTAAACCTTCCAGCCATCACCTCTTTGTTTTTGCTATGTCACCCCGAGTGGGACGGGTATGCCCAGACGTGGGTCCCGTGCCTGCTGGGCCTAGAGACTCAAGCTACTCCTCACTGATGAGCCCCAACAAGGGCGAAACATGTTTGGGGATGCTTGTGGTCTCGTGCAGAAGGGATGTGGCCTAGCAGTTTGGGCTGGACTGCCCCTTTTGGGGTGGGGCCAAGCCTGATTTGCATATGGTCTTTCCCTTCTGTAATGGCTTGGCAGGCGAAGAACGGTGGTCTGGAGGGTTGCCCAGAGCATTGCCAGTGGTTAAGATTAAGTCTAAACCTTCCAGCCATCACCTCTTTGTTTTTGCTATGTCACCCCGAGTGGGACGGGCATGCCCAGACGTGGGTCCCGTGCCTGCTGGGCCTAGAGACTCAAGCTACTCCTCACTGATGAGCCCCAACAAGGGCGAAACATGTTTGGGGATGCTTGTGGTCTCGTGCAGAAGGGATGTGGCCTAGCAGTTCGGGCTGGACTGCCCCTTTTGGGGTGGGGCCAAGCCTGATTTGCATATGGTCTTTCCCTTCTGTAATGGCTTGGCAGGCGAAGAACGGTGGTCTGGAGGGTTGCCCAGAGCATTGCCAGTGGTTAAGATTAAGTCTAAACCTTCCAGCCATCACCTCTTTGTTTTTGCTATGTCACCCCGAGTGGGACGGGTATGCCCAGACGTGGGTCCCGTGCCTGCTGGGCCTAGAGACTCAAGCTACTCCTCACTGATGAGCCCCAACAAGGGCGAAACATGTTTGGGGATGCTTGTGGTCTCGTGCAGAAGGGATGTGGCCTAGCAGTTCGGGCTGGACTGCCCCTTTTGGGGTGGGGCCAAGCCTGATTTGCATATGGTCTTTCCCTTCTGTAATGGCTTGGCAGGCGAAGAACGGTGGTCTGGAGGGTTGCCCAGAGCATTGCCAGTGGTTAAGATTAAGTCTAAACCTTCCAGCCATCACCTCTTTGTTTTTGCTATGTCACCCCGAGTGGGACGGGTATGCCCAGACGTGGGTCCCGTGCCTGCTGGGCCTAGAGACTCAAGCTACTCCTCACTGATGAGCCCCAACAAGGGCGAAACATGTTTGGGGATGCTTGTGGTCTCGTGCAGAAGGGATGTGGCCTAGCAGTTCGGGCTGGACTGCCCCTTTTGGGGTGGGGCCAAGCCTGATTTGCATATGGTCTTTCCCTTCTGTAATGGCTTGGCAGGCGAAGAACGGTGGTCTGGAGGGTTGCCCAGAGCATTGCCAGTGGTTAAGATTAAGTCTAAACCTTCCAGCCATCACCTCTTTGTTTTTGCTATGTCACCCCGAGTGGGACGGGTATGCCCAGACGTGGGTCCCGTGCCTGCTGGGCCTAGAGACTCAAGCTACTCCTCACTGATGAGCCCCAACAAGGGCGAAACATGTTTGGGGATGCTTGTGGTCTCGTGCAGAAGGGATGTGGCCTAGCAGTTCGGGCTGGACTGCCCCTTTTGGGGTGGGGCCAAGCCTGATTTGCATATGGTCTTTCCCTTCTGTAATGGCTTGGCAGGCGAAGAACGGTGGTCTGGAGGGTTGCCCAGAGCATTGCCAGTGGTTAAGATTAAGTCTAAACCTTCCAGCCATCACCTCTTTGTTTTTGCTATGTCACCCCGAGTGGGACGGGTATGCCCAGACGTGGGTCCCGTGCCTGCTGGGCCTAGAGACTCAAGCTACTCCTCACTGATGAGCCCCAACAAGGGCGAAACATGTTTGGGGATGCTTGTGGTCTCGTGCAGAAGGGATGTGGCCTAGCAGTTCGGGCTGGACTGCCCCTTTTGGGGTGGGGCCAAGCCTGATTTGCATATGGTCTTTCCCTTCTGTAATGGCTTGGCAGGCGAAGAACGGTGGTCTGGAGGGTTGCCCAGAGCATTGCCAGTGGTTAAGATTAAGTCTAAACCTTCCAGCCATCACCTCTTTGTTTTTGCTATGTCACCCCGAGTGGGACGGGTATGCCCAGACGTGGGTCCCGTGCCTGCTGGGCCTAGAGACTCAAGCTACTCCTCACTGATGAGCCCCAACAAGGGCGAAACATGTTTGGGGATGCTTGTGGTCTCGTGCAGAAGGGATGTGGCCTAGCAGTTCGGGCTGGACTGCCCCTTTTGGGGTGGGGCCAAGCCTGATTTGCATATGGTCTTTCCCTTCTGTAATGGCTTGGCAGGCGAAGAACGGTGGTCTGGAGGGTTGCCCAGAGCATTGCCAGTGGTTAAGATTAAGTCTAAACCTTCCAGCCATCACCTCTTTGTTTGTGCACTGCGCCTGACCATGTGCACAGGACTAGAGGGAGTCGAGCTGGCAGGTGTGGTGGATGGGGTGGAGGTGGATGGGTGTGCAACTGCCGGCGCTATTTGTTGCTGCTGGATATTCTCCAAGATCCTGCCAAGGACCTCTGTGACCGCAGCTAAGCTGTCCCTGATCATTATGCTGTTGGCATTCATGGCAGTGATGGAAGCCTCATTTGCCTCCCGGATCTCGCGGCGGGTCTGTTCTCCCTCTGCCACATACTGGCGGACCAGCTCAATCAAACAGTCCTGCCGGACCTCAACCCTCGTGAGGCGGGCCTCCATGTCTGTGGGGGCTGTGGAGGTGGAAGGTGCTGTGGCAGGGTGGCCCAATGCTAGACTGCCCTCAGATGTTGTGGACAGATGTGGACTGGCCAGTAATGTGGGATGTCCTCGCATGGGGCATACAGGTGTGCCCTGTGTGGAGTGCAGGGGGGTGGGCTGGGGACTGGGTGTATGCGGACATACAACATGGATATTGTTGTCCATGTCATAGAATTCCTCTGCATGGCCCTCCACGTCGCTGAGGGGGGCAATGGCTGCTACCTCCCCAATGGAACTTGTGGTAGCTGGCTGGGTTCCATCACCCTCTGCCTCTGCAGGTGTAGTCGACTCCATTGTGGCTGTATCGTTTGCTGGTGTTGTCTCCTCCTCAGCTGCCCTGGCCTGTACTGCTGCCTTTGTTGGACTCTGGGCGTTGTTGCTGCCCTGGAGGTGGAAGCTCCACTGGCTTCTTGTGTGGCCCTGGTACTTTTAGTGGATGTGGTGGCCTTTGGGGCTGACTCCTGGCCATCACTTTCTGATTCAGTTCATGTGGGGGTACAAGAGATGCAGGGCATCAGTGATGGTGGTACATGGAAGAATCATAATGTGGTGCTGTTCAGTATTTCACATTTAATGCATTGCTTTCTTGTAGGTGTGACGCTCAGGGTACTTGCAATGTGGGGGTGCCATTTGGCATACGCCGTGCACTCTGATTTCTGGTGTGTTGTTTTCTATGTGGCATACCGTTTTATTGTGGTTTGCGTGATGTGTGTCATGTGATTGATCCCTGTGTGTTAGGTGTCGGTTGGTAATGGTATTGGCACGCAGCATGCATTTCATTTGAGCCACCATCTGGACATGGATGTGTATATTTGTGTATTTTGGCCCATGCATTGGCTTGGTTCACTTTCACATCTGTTGTGCTGCATCATGCTTTAGTTTACTGGGGTTTATGGGGTCACTCACCTCCATCTCCCGATGTCAATGCACCCGTCTCCCTTTCACCATAGCCCTCTATCGACTCCATATTAATCATGGTGCTGCAGGTCTCCTCCCATCGCATCTATTTTGTGGGTGAATGTTCCTCGCCACCTGTGGCCATGGCCTCCCTGCGGTTTGATGCCAGTATGTTTCACACCCGGAGACGTAGATCGTCCCACCTTTTTTTGCAGTCTTTCACCGTGCGGGGGTGGTGCCAACCGCTGTCATTTTACGTGCTACCTCCTCCCATATTCGTTTTTTTCTCAGTTGGGCTTCGCACTTCAAGTTATGCGCAAACACCTCATCCGCATGGGCTGCTGAAAGCATGTTGAGCTCTCATCAGAGGAACGCTTCTTGTGCAAGTGGGGGGTGGACTTCCAGGTTGCCTTTGACATGATGGGATGATTGGGCCTGCTCTCCACTCTGTAGCACTGCTGTGTTGAGAGGATTTCAATGGATTGTGTTTTTTAAGATGGCCGCCGATGCATTTCCCGTTCCGGCGCGATGACGTTACTTCTGGGTCCGGTATTACATGCCCGGTATTTGAATGATGGTATTGCCAGGTCCATTATTTAGGGGTTTCTCCTGGGCGGAGGAGGTATCAGCGGGTCCCGTGATGCCGCTATCGGGGGTTTAGGGGGTCTTTAGCGGCATGGAGGTGCAGCCATTACCGGCATGGGGGTTTGCGTGTGCTCCCGTGATCAGCTGCTATTAGCAGCGTCGAGGGTGTACGGATGCACTAATACCACCATGCCGGTAATGACTGCGATTTTACTGCGATTCTCATAATGAGGCCCTTAGTGTAGGTGATACCCAGGCCGTCTAGATCATCAAAAAGGGGCTTTGTGAAAATGTTGTACAGGGTAGGGGACACACCGCAGGTGATGGGTATGGGTTCAGTGGCTGCTGTGGGTGCTGTGGGTGAGAAGACACGCATAGTCCTATTGGCGTGGAAGGATTGGATCCATCCTATCGCTTCTTGTGAGAAGTGGGCGGCGGAATCCAGGTGGTTACATAGGATTTTGTGGTCCAGTAGGTCGAACGCCGCTGAGAGATCAAGTAGGAGCATTGTCTCTCAGCGCGTCGATTTGTGCCTTGAGGTCAATTAATGCAGTTTCGGTCCCGTGTTGGGGTCTGAAGCCTGACTGACGTACTACCAAAAGGTGGTTGCATTCCAAATATTGTTGTATTTGAAGGTAAGCCACCTTGTCTAGAATTTTAAGCAGGAAAGGTACTGTTGTGATATGGCAGTAGTTCGTGGGTATGGACGGATCAAGAGTTTGTTTTTTGAGCAGTGAGAGAACCCAAGACTTTTTCAGATTATTGGGTATAGTGCTGGTAGAGAAAGAAGCGTTAATGAGTTTAGAGATGAATGGGGAAAGGTCACGTGCAGCGTCCTTTATGATTTGGGCTGGTCAAGGGTTGCTGTGGCAATTAGAGGGTTTGAGGGTGCGGATGACTTTTTCAACTTCTAAGATGGATACTTTATTGAAATTGAAGCGGGGTGCGAGTTGATTAGGAGGAGGCAGAGGAGGAGTGCACGGGGACGGTGGCATGGGGGGATTGTTGGGCTTCACAGCAAGGTGGAGAGTTTCTTTTTTGTGGTTAATCTTGGCTTTGAGAGTTGCTACCTTGTTGGATAGGGCGCTCTGTATGCTGGTGCACCATAATCTGTCCTTAAGACAAGTGTCAGGGGCGAGGATGGGCGTTTCTATCTCTTTAAGGATGGTGAACAATTCTTTAGTACTTGAATTAGCTTGAGTAATACCTAAATTGAAGGAAGATTGTTTGGCGAGAATAATTTCTTTTTTGTGGAAGGTGGCTATTTTATTGAGGTTGTTTTTGTTAGTGACAGAAGGATCTTGTCTCCAAATTTGTTCACTTTTCTGTTTTTCTAATCTGATTGCTTTCAAGTGGGGAGAGAACCAGGTATTCACATGTTTTTTAGGTTTACTCCTTCTAAGTTTCAGTGGTGCTATGACATCTAAAGATGATGTCATTATTTTGTTGTATTCCTCTACCAAAGTAAAAGGATCTGTATGGTCTGGAAGCGAGTTCAAAGTGGGAAGGATCAGGGGAGATAGTTTTTCGGCTGTAATATTTCTTTTGTTTCTTTGGGGAATGGCAGGAGCTATGCTATTGGCGGGAGGTGAGGGGGGTGTAGCCTCTAAGGTGAAAGTAATCAGCTGTTGAACGGACCGGGGCTGGGGTGTTATAGAGGTGATGGAAGTCTGGCAGTAATGATCTGCAATCAAATCGAGGGTCCTTCCTTTAATGTGAGTTGCATCCGTCACTTTTTGGGTAAAACCCAATTCGGCAAGGCAGTTGTTGATATGCATGGCATTGTGGTCTAAGGGGTCGTTGAATCCTAGGTTAAGATCTCCTAAGAGAAAGCATTGTGAGGAGGTTTTTAGATTGTCGGATAAGATGTTGGTTAAGTCTTCTTCAAAGGATCCTAGACGGCCAGGGGGTCTGCATATGAGGTGGATAGTCAGGGTTTGGGAGTCAGAGATCAGTAACTTGGCTGTGAGGGATTTGCAGGAATCAAAATTTAGTGGCGTGGTGAGTCTAGTTTTGGCAATTATTGCGAGGCCTCCTCTTCGGGATTTGGTGACATCTATTCTGAGGAGAGTGTAGTCCTCTGGAATGGCTAGCATGATCGCCGGGCCTGCTGCTGAGTGAAGCCAGGATTCAGTAATGGCGAGGAAGTCAATTTTTTCTGTTTGGAGCAGGTCGGCTATTTCCGTGGCGTGGGCCACCATGGAACGGGCTTTCACACTCTGCCCCTTGTCTTACCTGTTTGTCCTTTGAAGTCTTCTTTCTTGGAGGTCTTTCCTTGTTCCTGGACATTCGGGACTTACACAGGTATGGACGGGTATCCTCTGCCTCCAGTGTGTAGACCGGACACCAGCCTCAGAGAGAATGCAGACGTTCAGTATTCCAGGAAGGTAAGGTGAGTAACGGTCAATGTCCGGGATAGATCTAGGAACCAGAGAGGAGTCACGATGCTCGTGGAGTACAGAAGGCAGTGTACGAGCACAGAAGGACTGGACCGAAGGCCCGGGAAGGGAGAGGCACGATTGGACCCTCAGGTGGGAGTGCAAGGAGCAACACAATAGCACACCAGGAAGGAATATAGAAACCGATAACAATTGGAGGAGTGGCACAGAAGAAGAAAGGAAGTTAGGAATGCACTTGCCGGGTACTCGGAAGGGTAGCGTTGAGACATGCAGAGCCGCGGGGGCATGCCTCTTTTCTAGGAAGCAACAAGTCTTGCGTAAACACTAGACAGCGGCGTTTCTCTGGTGTCGGCCATGTTGGTAAGATAGCAGGTACGATGTTGCAGTGCATGATGGACCATGAAGTCCAAAAGGGGCGGAAACAACGAATCATGACAGCATGCCCCCTCTTAAACCTCTATCCACCGGGTTTACCTGGATGAGTTAGATGGAATCTCTGTATCAAACGGGGGGCATTCATGTTGGACACCGGTTCCCGCGTTCGAACGCTGGGGGGATAACCTTTCCATTCCACCAAGTACTGTAGTCAACCTCTTCTAGATCTGGAATCACATATCCTGGAGATCTCAAATTCGATCTGGTCATTGACGAGCACAGGGGCAGGTCGATGAGCTGATCTGGTGGATTGAGAATAGGGTTTAAGCAAGGAAGTGTGAAAAACGGGATGTATCTTCTTCCAGGTTTCTGGTAACTGAAGTCGATATGCCACTGGGTTAATGATTTCCTTGATGGAAAAAGGCCCATAAAATCAAGGGGCCAATTTATTGGGTCACAGGTGTTGAGGCAAGAGTCTAGAGGAAAGCCAGATCTTGTCCCCAATGGCATACACAGGACCGGGTCTCCTCCTGGTATCAGCCTGTCTTTTAACATCCATTCTGGCTTTTTCCAAATGATTCTTAACATCCTTATGTACTTTGACCAGATGTTCAATCCAGGAATCAACCGAAGGAACTGGGGTGGAATGAGGTAGGAGTGTTGGCAGGACAGATGGATGGAACCCTTGATTGCAAAAGAAAGGGCTTGTCTTGATAGTGTGGTCAGAGTTGTTGCATGCAAACTCAGCAACTGGGATTAACACTGACCAATCATCCTGGACCTTGGCTGCAAAACATCATAAATATTGTTCTAGTGTCTGATTTACTCGTTCGGTTATCCCGTTGGATTGAGGCTGGTAGCCTGAAGCTAAGGCACGTTGAATACCTAACATTTGACACAGGTACTTCCAGAACCAGGATATGTACTGAGGCCCGCGGTCTGAAATGATCTTGGAAGGGAGACCATGCAGTCTAAAGATGTGGTTCAAAAATATCCCTGCCATCTCTTGTGCTGAAGGTAACTTGTAAAAGGGATTGAAGTGGGCCATATGGGATAACAGGTCGATGGTAACCATGATGGTAGTGAAACCTTTGGAAGGAGGTAATTCCACGATAGAATCGGTGGCAATTATTTCCCAAGGACGGTCTGGCAATGTGGGTTGATGGAGAAGACCTGCAGGTTTTCTATTGTCGCACTTGTTCTGACTGCATCCAGTGCAGTCTTGGATATATGCCTTTACCCCATAGATCATCCTAGGCCACCAAAAATGTCTCTGGATGAGATGGAGAGTGGCTGTAATGCCCCGATGCCCGGAATGGAAGGTATCATGACAGAGGCTTATAATCTTGGTACTCAGGGTCTGAGTAGGTATCACCAATCTCTTGTCTTCAAAAAGGTAACCATGGAGCATTGGTTAGTCTTGGTGTAATCCTTAGAGAGATCAGAAAGTGGTGTCTCAGCACAGACATTATACAATAAGGAATTGGCCTGGGGCACGAAAACAGTGGCGGGAAACATCTAAGAAAATGCATGTGCCTCAACTGGTTCGTAATCAGGGTGTCTGGATAAGGCATCAGCGATTATGTTGGTAGTTCCGGGTATGCAATGAATGTGAAATTGATATTGGGCAAAAAAAATGCCCAACGAGCCTGACGACTGTTCCTGCACTGCAGGGATTGCAGGACCTGTAATTTCTGGTGATCAGTTTGCACTTGTACTGGGTATTTGGCACCCAAAAGCAGATGACGCCACTCAGTAAAGGCCTGCCAGATGAAAAGCAATTTCTTCTCTAGAACTGAGTAATGGGTCTCACTGGGATTCAGGGTTCGAGATAGCTAAGCAATGGGATGTTCTTCTTTGTCCTCGGACTCTTTTTTTAACACTGCCCAATAACGTAATCTGAGGCATCAGTTTCCACCAGGAAGGGTTTATTGATGTCAGGTTGAGCAAGGGCGGGACCTTGAGTAAACCTTTGCTTTAGTTCCTGAAAGGCAGTCTCTTGAGCGACAGACCAGTTGAAAGGGATGTGTGTTTTTAACAATGCAAGTATAGGTTGTACAATGGCAGACAATGTAGGTATTCACTTCCTATAAAAGTTTGCAAGTCCCAGGAATAATTGAATCTGTTTTACTGTTGTAGGGTCTGGCCATGAAAGGATAGAGTCAACCTTGGCAGGATCCATTTCTATTCCCTTGGAACTCAAAATACAACCCAGGTAATGGACTGTAGGGGCATGAAAGATACATTTCTCTGGTTTAGCCAGTAGCTTATTTTCTCGTAGACATTGTAAAACCAAGGTCACATGTTCTTGATGTACTTTGGGATCGTTGGAATATATCAATATGTCATCCAGGTAAACAATGATTAAGAGGAACAGCATATCTGAAAAGACTCTGTCCATGAAGCGCTGAAAAACCACGGGAGCATTGGCAAGGCCAAATGGCATAACCAAGTATTCAAAGTGTCCAAAGGGTGTCCTGAAGGCGGTCTTCCATTCATCGCCTTCCTTTATGTGGATGGGATGGTAAGCGCCCCGTAAGTCAAGTTTGGTAAAGATTACAGTGCCACGTACTGCTTCCAATATGTCCGAAATGAGTGGTAAAGGATAGCGGACCTTGAGGGTGCATTGGTTAAGGCCCTGATAGTCTAGGCATGCTCGGAGTTCCTTGGTGTCCTTTATGGGCACAAAGAACAAATAGGCTCCAGCAGGAGACTTAGAAGGACAGATGGTCCCATTGGCGAGATTGGTGTCCAGGTATTCACGTAATGCTCTTTTCTCCGGCTCAGACAGAAAAAACATCCTTCCAAATGCTGCAGAGACTTCAGTATCGATAGCACAATCTTCTGGTTGATGGGGAGGCAGTGATTGAACAATGGCCGTCGAGAAAACATCTGAGTATTGTTGGTAAATCTCAGGCACTTGGGTAATGTTAGAAACACATACAGAAGGTTGTTCAGGGATCTGGGATTTCATGGACATGGTCTGCATCACTTTCTGGCATAAACAATGAGATAAACAATGTCCTTCTGAGCACAGGAGTGCTTGCTGGTTTCTTGCTGGCAGACTTGGGTTTCCCCCTTGTCTCTTTATGACCTGCAATAACAGTAAGTAAGTCCTGTGGACTTGGGGTGATAGTTTCCTCTATCACGTCCCCAGGAGAGACTCTCAAGGTTCTCTCCCTTGCAGACCTAGTGAGCTCCTGCTTCCTTCTGCTGGGGAGTCTGGGGGTACTAGACACAACTCCAAGAGTTTTAAGGTCATTACCCAACAGGATCCTCCCAGGTACGTCACTTTGCACACTTAAAGGTATTCGGACAGTCATATCATTACACTTGATGAGAGCTGGTAACTGGGGAACCATTTGCACAGGGCCTCCAGCTAACTTGGTTAGGTGTTTGGGTGCCTTAGCAACACCCTCTACCTTGAAAAAACATTAATTAACCACAGTTATGCTGGCTCCAGTGTCTCTGATGGCAGGGGTTTCCTGACCATTCACAAGAACACTATCTTTGTAACACTCTTTAGTATTATCTGGGATTGAGTTATAGACATCTAAGTTCTGTTGTTCCCAAAGACCCAAGGACACTAAAGAAACACTAGCTGAGACTCTCATGGGTTCATCAGCTAGTAGCTGAAAGTTTCCACTGGCTATAGGTACTTCATCCACCTGGGAGAAGGCTAAGGAGACAGTGTTGATCCCTGAAGGTTTACCCTTACACTTGGGATCTCCTTTCACATGGCCAGGTAACCCACAAACAAAGCATTTCCCAAATGCTCTTTGGAATGGGGGTTTTCTCTGACCGCCATCTGGTGTGGAACTAGATGGTACACTAGCCTGATTCGGTTTACCTTGGGGCTTACCCTGGTTATGTTTGTGGCCCTCTTTTGGATTGGAATTACTGGAATTCTCTTTGTTGTCTTTCTTTGGCTGCTTCCCCTCATCCTTCTTCTGAGTGCCCCAGAATCCTTGTGAGTAGCCCTGTTGGCAACCCATTAGTCAGCAGCCATAGCTAGTTTCTTAGGATCTATCTCCTTTGAATCAGCCAAGTGCTGTCTAAGCTCAGGAGAGCAGACATCAAAAATAGACTCCAACATTACAAGATTCCTCAAACCTTCATAAGTGTTCACTTTGTAACCCTTAACCCAACCATCTAAGTTGTTCAAACATTCACACACCCAGGTAGCCCAAGGGGTACCATCATGCTTCTTGAGGGTTCTAAACCTCTTAAGATACTGGGAAGGGGTTTTCCCAAATCTAGCTATTAATGCTAGTTTCACACACTCATAATCCTGTTTATCCTCCTCCCCCAACTCCATTACAGCATCACTTGCAACAGGGGGAAGCCTAGAGAAAAGCCAAGGAATCAACTGATGCCCTGAGATAACTTGAATCCCATGATTGTACTCATACATTGCTAACCAATCCAAAACATCAAGTTTAGTCTCATACATACCAATCATTTCCTTTGGCATACGGGGTCTCTTAGGGATGGAAGACCTAGAAGACTCTGGGAGAGAAGCATTTTCTAGAGACAGTTTGTTCATTTCTAGTTCATGGTTCGCTCCATTTCTCTGAGCCTTAACTCTTGATGTTTCATGGCAGTTTGTGCATCAATACCTTTCACTTCCAATTCAAGTCTCATTTTCTCAAGTGCAATAAACTCAGGAGTAAGTGTAAGACCTGTGGGGGTCCCTGTGAAAAGAGGTTGTGCATTCTGAGCAGGCAAAGGAGGTGTAGGATTTCCTAACAAGGATTCATCTACTTCTTCTAAAGTAACACTCTCAGAATCAGAAACATCGAAATCCACATTTGCTGGAGTGGTAGGCCCTTCTGGCCCACTCTCCAGACTTTTTCCCATTAACCTTGCAACCAGTTCAGATTTCTTTCCTTTACCAGAGAGATTCTTATCCCTACAAATGGTTCTCAGAACCTCAGCAGTATAGAGTAAAAGACTCTCTTCAGTGTAGCTTTCCATATTAGACTTGATTTCTTAGTTAAATAGAATTAGTGGTATTAGCCTTGTGGTTAGATGAACCCAAGCAATAGCAGCACTCTAAGTGTAATCACTCTACTTCCAAATCCCACCGCTGCCACCAGTGTTAGGCAGAATCCTGTGCAGTGCCCTTAGGGACCACTACACACAATTAAGACCACAGGTGGCAATACAAGTTTTACCTTTGGTACAAGCCTGTACTACTATGTCAGAGTGGTAGCAGTGGCGGAGCAGTCAGGCTTATCCCAAGAGTATATGAGCAGTAGCAGCGATTACACAAAGGGTCCACAATTACTGTGACTCAAGCAAACACTGACTCAAGGTTTCAGGTAGAAAAATATAAGTACATTTATTTTGAAACCATTTGTTATAAACATGACACTTCTATTAAATTCAAAAACCCACACGTAAAATATACTACAACTAACCAATTCACTTTGTACAGTATGTCTCAAGGTAAGTACACTATGTTTGAATGGACCGGTGTTACGAACAAAACACGTTACCGCAAACACGATTGCGATCACTTTTTGACAGTTCGGTCTACTAAACAAACGCGTATCCGTGACATGAAATGCTAGCGGGGCAAAAACACACTTAGCACCTGAGATATCCTGAGGGAGTTGGAGGCAAAAATCACAGGCAATATTTTGGTTAGGCAGACATAATCGAGAAACACTCAGAGACAGGAGTTCAAGAGTCAAAGGGCCGGAGCCAGGGTTGAAAGACACCGGGGCCTGTTGCCGAAGATCACACAGTCCGATAGTTCACGATTCAACGTAGCCAAGAGCACTTCGATATTGTCAATGTTCGGAAGCAAATGTTATAAGAAGGAGGGAAGACAAGGGCAAGCCTTGAACATGAAGAAAAGGGGTTCACCCTGTTTCCTCAAGCAGAACACAGTACCTTATTCCAATGGTGCAGCTGGTGCCCTGGCAGTTGTTCCTGTTGGTTTCCCACAGACCCACGGTTCCCGGAGCTTCGAGGTGAAGGAGGACGTCTGAAGGGGGTCTGCACCACACAGGCATGAGGCCGGCAGCAACGACAATAAATAAAAGGTGCGCTCCTTAAAAACAGCAGAGGCTCTTCAGGTAGCTATCCGGACCACTACAGCAGTGTGCAGCGATTGCGACCAAGGAAGAGGATCTTCTGGCTGTGGAAGATGAGCTGGTTATCCCCACCAGGCTCAAGGGAAAAAGACTCCGGACTGGGTCTTCCCTAGTCGTCGAAGGGTAGATAGCTCAGGACTGCAGCAGGGCTTCACCGGGATGGGGGAGTTGCAGCAGTCGTTGTTCTCTCCGCTTCTCTTCAGTTCCTTGTAGTTCCAGTGGCGACTCTGACTTCTAGCCCAAGAGACCTGCCTTTTATGCGCAAAACCCCCATTCACACAGCCTGGCTGTCAATCACCCAGCAAGGGGGGGGGTGGGGTTGTCCAGCCTGGACAACCACCTCAGCCAATCATGGCAAAGTGCGACTTGGGTTTCCTAGGATACCCTGTTCAGGGGGTGACCACACCCCCCCTCACATTTAGCCCACCTAGAAACCCAGGCGCCTGGTGGAGGGCTTCTGAGCAGAGTCCCGCCAAAAGACGGTGAACAAATAAGGCGAACCTAGTTTGCTGCGCAAAGTAAAACACAAGAAGGACTTTAACAAAAAGAAATGGCAAATAAACCCAACCAGAGCCAAAAGAAAGACAATTTGGTCAAGCAGGTTTATGTTCGAGGATAATATAATAGCCTAAAACAATACCACGTTTATCTAATATAATCGCGGTAGAAAAGTTAGGGTAGATACCACTGCCACCAGCCAAGTCTAAATGTTAAAAGAGCGAAACAATGCTCTTCGAGGTACAGATACAAAGGGATACTCGAATGGTGGCTTGTTAAAGGGATGCTTGTCACAACTGGGGGACCCGTCCCGTTCTTAGACAAACGTCCACCTGGGGAGGTAACGTCGCCACCCTCAGACCTTTCCCTCGCTTTGTGTTCAATTTTATTGGTGGCAACGAGCATAGCGTTAAGTACGCTCGGTGTGGGGTGTATCTCCACTGTCATGCTCCGGGTGCTTTGGGAGTCGGGTCCCTTGTATCGAGGACGAGGGGATCTTGTCCTTATTGCCCCACTATTTCTCACTGGGCTAACTCCTGGATAAATACAAGAGACATTCAGGGACTAGGTGTCAACGGCACTACCAATGGCCGGACCAGTCCTCCCCTTCCTGTTGTTGGAGATGAGCTATTTTTTAACCCCCCCTCCTCCACATCACCCTCCACCCCCCCAAACATCTCTCTCATTTGATCAATGTCTCCTCGTGTCACTGCAGGGTTGGGGAGGGTGGGGGTAGTGATAGGGGTCAGTGCCGGTGAAAAGACTTTGTCATTTAATTCAGGCGGATCAATTGCAGTTAGGGTTGCACCAGGTAGGTCCACGTTGAAGGGGGACTCCTCGCCCTGCCTCCTTGAACTAATCAATAGGCGTCCCTCATCCATGTTTGAAATAAATAGCCGGCGTCAGGCGGCAAGCGACGAGCGGCGAGGCTTCAGGACTGCAAGACTGCGAATCGCTCGACTCTCCCTGGCCGCTCCGCAGCATAACAATGTTTTTAAAAGATCCGCCCACAAAATGTAGAGATAGCAGTCAGACTCAGCAGGGACTACAAGACTGCGACTCGCTCGACTCTGTGCGGCCGATCCGCGGCGTAACAATGTTTTTAAACGATCCGCCCACAAAGTGTAGAGATAGCAGTCAGACTCAGAGGGGGCTGCAAGACTGAGACTCGCTCGACTCTCTGCATGCTTTTAACAGGGAGACAGTCACCAGTGAGGATATCATGTTGGCCCCAAGGGGTCAAGCCTGGTGTCAGTGAAAACAGGGAGGAAAAACTGATTTAACAGAACTTTGCACTCCTCCTGTTGTTGCAGAGTCAGATCAGAAGAGAAATTAACCCCTTCTATCTTTCCATCTAACGGTTGTCCCCTGAGGAGGTCAGGTAGAGGTTCACTCTCCTCCTCCTCTTGATCAGAGGCTAGAAGCAAAGCTCCCAGTGGTCTAGGGCTTCAGGCGGTTGGTGTGAAAGACCCTGGGGGCCTTCTTAGGATTGCCTAAGTCCACCAAATAATTGACCTCTCCAAGTTTGCCCACAATTTTGAAGGGTCCAAACCATTTGTCCTGTAAGGCCCTCTGCCTTGTAGGTACCATAACTAGAAGTTTCTGCTCTTG
This sequence comes from Ambystoma mexicanum, assembly GCF_040938575.1. Taxonomy (NCBI): domain Eukaryota; kingdom Metazoa; phylum Chordata; class Amphibia; order Caudata; family Ambystomatidae; genus Ambystoma; species Ambystoma mexicanum. The sequence continues at coordinate 738,319,391 of NC_090923.1, read as the reverse complement.
AGTAAACTCAACCATGTTGGCCTTCTGGTCATGCCAATCTTTAACCAGAGCCTGACCTGCTTTCAAGTTATCTGAAGCTTCTGTCTTCATGTGTGTCAATCTCCTTCGGAGACCTAACACATAGTCAGTGACTCTCATTGGCTTGTGGGAAGGAGCACTCTCCAACCCTTCCTTGATTAGGACCAATGGACCTCTAAGCGGGTGACCATAGAGGAGTTCAAAGGGGCTGAAGCCAACCCCTTCTTGAGGGACTTCTCTATAAGCAAATAGAAGGCATGGCAGTAGAAGGTCCCACTTACTTCTAAGGGGTTCCTCTAAAGCACCACTCATGCTCATCATAGTTCTATTAAACCTCTCCACCAACCCATTGGTCTGGGGATGGTAGAATGTTGAGAACCTGTAGGTCACTCCACAGTTTTTTGCATGTAGTGCGATGTGAAATTAGTCCCCTGTCTGAGATAACCTCCTTAGGAAATCCTACCCTGGTAAAAATACCAAGAAGGGCCTTAGCCACTACCTGAGCAGTAACAGTTCTCATAGGTATAGCTTCAGGATACCTGGTAGCATGGCCTACCACAACCAATATAAATCAGTTGCCTGAAGATGTGGGAGGGTCTAAGGGACCAACAACGTCAATCCCTACCCTCTCAAAAGGACCTCCCACCACTGGGAGAGGCACCATGGGTGCCACATTCTTGGTGCCACTCTTGCCAGATAGCTGACAAGTGTGACAACTTCTACAGAATGTATCTACATCAGACCCCATCTTGGGCCAGTAGAAATACAGGGAACTCTTTTCCTTGGTCTTCTTAAAACTTAAGTGACCAGCTAAAGGAATCTCATGAGCTAACTGAGGTCTCACCTCCTGGGGCACTACAAGTCTTCTGTAGTCTCCTGGGGTATACTCAGCAGGCTCACTGTAAAGGAGGCCATCCTCCCAGTACAGCCTGTGCTTCCCTGGCTGTTGCCCATCCAGCTGCGAAGCTGCCTGTTGGTGAAGTCCTTCAATGTAGGACACTCTCTTTGACCTCTGCTGTACAGGGGCCACCTTCTGCAAGTAAAGTCTGCAGCTCAGGATGGGCTCTAGGATACAGGTCTCCAACAGGGGAAAGGGCTTCTTCCAGCTCTGTGTCATTAGTAGCTGGTTCACCATCCTCTGGTTGTTCCTCACACTCAACCTCAGCAGGTGGAGGGGTCATAGGTATAACCTTGGACTGTCCTCTCGGGGATGTCCTTGTTGATACCTTTCTTTTTTCCAGAGACTTTGGGTTTCCTCTGTCTCTGTCCTGGAATCAGAAGGGTGCTCTTCTTTCTCTGGACTGGGAGTTATAGGCACTTATGTAACTTCCCATTGAGAGTCATTCAAAGTTTGCCCTCTGGCCAGTCTAGTCTGCTCCTGCTTCCTTTTGATTGGAGGCCTGGGGGTGCTTGATACAACTCCAAGAGCTTTTAAGTCATTCCCCAACAGGACTCTCCCAGGCACCTCATTCTGTATACTGACAGGTATTCTTACAGTCATATTGTTGCACTGGATGACAGCTGGTAGTATTGGAACCATGTAGACATGGGGATGCCACTCAGCCTGTCTGGACCACTCACGATCTCGAACCCTTCCCTGGAATCTGTTTGACTGGGGACTGGGCCTGGAATACAGGATTTCCAGATTTTAACTTTATTGTCTCTGATTGCTTGACCCCCACTTCCCTTGAGGACCAAACCTTCCCCTATGTCCTCTCCTCACCTTGTTTTCTTGTGTCGTGTGCTCTCCGTCCCGCTCTTCGGTGCAGGGGTGCATCGGTAGATCTGGGCGTTGCGCGACCTAGTTGCTTCACTGGTGTGGGCCCAATGTGTCTGGGTTTGTAACTCCAGCCCGACAAGGTAGGTTTGTTTATTCTTGGTGAACTTGCCCCTTAATAATGTCTTCTCTTCTCCCTTAGGTGTTGGAGGGGGTCGGAGTTGGTGTTGTGCGGATTAGGGAAGCCGAGCACTAGTGGTGAGTGAATGCACGATGTGCGGCGCTGTCTGCTTTTTCTTGTGCTCACCTATGTCTCTCTTTGTCCCTTGGAGGCGCTGCAATGTCCCAGTATTGCCGCCGGCTGAGAGATAAGGTGCGGTGAGTAAAGCACAATGTGCGGCGCCTTCTTGTCCTTTATGTGCTAACCTGTGTTGTCTTTCCCCTTTGTAGGATGATGGCGTGCTCCGGAGCTGACGTTACCCTGAGCGGCTTGAGTTCAGGTAATCGTTTGACTCTTCTTGCTGTTTTAGAAGAATCGGGGATACGTGCATGCTTACTAATGTCTTTTCCCTTCGTTCTTTTCGTCCCAGGGTGCCGCGTTCCGAGATGGAGAAGACATACCGAAATGATGTCCACAGGACCGCAGGAGCGATGAATGGAAGCAGGATTCTCCTCAAGGTAAATGTGATGTTAATGCTGTTCTTGTTCTTTCAGGTACGCAAGATGCGGAGAAAAGGCGAAGGCCTTCAGGAGACCGATCTGAACACTGTGAGTGTCACGCTGCAGGCGCAGAGTAATGCAAAGCGTGGTTCTCTGCCTGGGCGTAGTTTATATAGCCTCCAGGTATCCCAGGTATCCCTTGGTCGAACCACACCCAAAAAGCTAGACCGCATAGCTCAGTTCATGGAACTGAGTTATGTGGGGGCATCCATATTGGCCAAAGTGCATTGCCAAGTCCAGTGCCAAGTCTGTTTTCTGAGTCATGTATGCGCCTGGCGCCACAGGCGCCAGATCTAACTCCAAGTAGGTCTCATATGAGATGGGGAGGTCTTTGAGGACCATGTGAGGGATCGTGGCCTGGCTCCAGTGTTTTGCCTAAGCAGGCTAGGGACAGGGATCATGACACTTAGTGGGGCCTTTGGGTGCCTTAGCAACATCCTTAGGTTTGAAAAAGGTTTCATCCACCAATGTAATGCTGGCCCCAATGTCTCTAATGGCAGGGGTTTCCGGTCCATTCACAAGTACACTGTCCTTGTAATATTCTTTTGTGTTATCTGAAATAGAGTTATACACATCTACATTCTGCTGTCCCAACATAGCCAGGGACACTAAAGAAACACTGGCTGAGACTCCAATGGGGTCTTAATCCAATAGATGAAAGTTTCTACTTGCCATATGAACTTCTCCCTCAGGGCTGAAGGCTAAGGAGGCAGTGGTGGACCACTGATGGTTTACCCTTGCATCTGGGATCTCCTTTCACATGGTCAGTTGACCCACAAGCATAACATTTTCAAAATGTTTTGGCAAATTGGGGCTTCTGCTGACTTCCCTCTGGTTTAGCACCAGAGATCTCGCTAGACTGACCTGGTTTCCCAAATGGCTTACCTTTTTTATGTTGGTGGCCCTCTTTTGGAAAGGAGGATTTAGAATTCTCTTTGTCAACTTTCTTGGTCTGCTTACCGTCATCCTTTTTATGAGTGGCCCCAGAATCCTTGTGTGTGGCCTTGTTGGCAACACATAAGTCAGCAGCCTTTGCTGGCTTCTTGGGATGAATCTCTTTTGAGTCAGCCAAGTGCTATCTCAGCTCAGGAGAGCAGGCATCAAAAATAGATTCCAACACAAAGCCGCTTGAGATTTCTAGGGGGGAGGGGCGGAATGGTGGGACTTTATGTCATACGTATGTTGAGAGGTGATAAGCACTTGTTATTGTACATGTTCTCCTGTGTGCTGAGTTATAAATAAACAAATACAAAACATTGATTCCAACAAAAACTTATTTCTCATTCCTTCAAAGGAGTTCACTCTGTAACCCTTAATCCAACCATCTAAGTTTTTCAAATATTCACAAACCCAGGTAGCCCACGGGGTACCATCAGTCTTTTTGTGGGTCCTAAACCTCTTAAGGTACTGGCAAGGAGTTTTCCCAAATCTGGCTAACAGAGCCAGCTTGACATTCTCATACTCCAATCTTTCAAGTTCCCTCCACCTCCATTACAGCATCAATTGCAACCTGGGGGAGCCTAGGCAAAACCCACGGAATCAACTGATTGCCTGTGACACCCATGATTGTATTCAAAAGCACCCAACCAATCCAAAATATCAAGTTTCACATAATACATACTCACTGCTTCTTTAGGCAGGCAAGGCCTCTTTGGAGTGGAAGACCTAGAGGACTCTGGGAGGGGAAACATCTTTTCATTTCAAGAGCATGTTGCATTTCCAATTCTCTGAGTTTGATGTCCTGATGTTTGGCTTCAGCTTGAGCTTGTAACCTTTTAAATTCCAATTCAAGTCTCATTTTCTCAAGTTACACATACTCTGGACTCAGTGATGGACCTTATGGGGTCCCAGTGGATAAAGGCTGAGGCAAAAGGGCAGGCCGGGTATAGAGGTGCTCCTTGCTATGACTCCTCTTCCTCCTCTGACTCGTCTAAGACATTAAAGGTAGACTCTGAATTATCATCCTCATTATCAATTTCCACATTTCCTGGGTTAGGAGGTGTGACAGGCCTACTATCCAGACTTTGATGATTCAACAATCTCTGTAATCAATTAATTTCCTTTCCTTTAACAGGGAGATTCCTGGTTGTACACCTTTCCTTCAGTTGATCCACTGCTAAAATGATCAGAGCTTCCTGACTGAAGGTATCCATATTTGGCACGTTACAATTGCTGTTCTAGTGGAGCTTAGCCTTGTAAAGGTTTTAGTTGAACAAAAGCAAATCAAACACTTAGTGTAACAACTCTACAATAGGTCCTCACTGCCTGCCACCAGTGTTTGACAGGATTTGGTGCATAACCCTTTGGCCTACTGGCAATAGGAACCCGACCTTTGGTTTAAGTCTGTATTACACAGGTTGGTAGTGTGGCTGAGCAGCCAGGATTATCTCAAGAAGGGTCAATGTGAGCAGTAGGGTGGTTACACAGAGATTCACAGTGACAAATATCCAAATAAACCCTTATACTCAAGGTTTCTTGATTAAACAATTATTAATTTATTTAACAGTCAGTTTGAATATGCCTTCTTCAGAGAGGTAAAACACAATGTCAGAAGAAAGAAGAGTTATTCAAGGAGCCAGACCAGCCAATGCCAATTGGGCAAAAGTCTAGGTGAGCTGAGGCACTTCTTGTAGGTGAATAAAAGTCTTGCACAATGTTTTAGAAGTCTTAGTAGAAAACGTAGAATCAATGTAGGGCCACAAGCTGGGAGGCTTGTGAGAGGTAGAAGATGCAAGCAACTCTAGAGAAGCAACCAAGACAAGTGTCAACTTAGATCAAGTAAGGCTACAACAAGAGGTAAGTCCTCTCAAACTTTACAGTACCTTTGGTTAGAAGAAATGGTTCCAGCTGGCTTCTGTTCCTGTTCAGCTCTGAAGATCCTTTTGTTCCTGGGCCTCAGTCATGGGGACAAGAGGGAAAATGTCTGGAGACATCTGCACTGCAATGGGACGGTCAGTGGCAGAAAAGGACAAACTTCAATTCAGCGGCACTTCGTGGTTTCAGCTCCTCGCGTCTCAGCAAATAGCACCCCTGCGGTCTCTTGGATACCACTCTGGACTTTCCTCGCATCTGGTGTCCATCACTCTGTTGAGGTGGCTCAGGCTTGTTCAGTCCTGCTTACTGGGAGTCCGGGGGATCATCCACAAGCTCGGGTCTGACTTAAAAGTGATGCACTCCATTTGGTGTTCCTCTGCCTGGTACTTCGGTGCCAGCAGCAGCAGCCGTGGAAGTACAGCCAGCTCTGAGAGGATGTCCAAACGAGTTCACTTTGGAGTTGATTGGTCCCACCAGATCAAGGGGAGAAGACATCCTTGCAGGGCTTCACTAGTCAAAATTAATTCAGAACACAGCAGCAGGGCTTCACCGGGAAAACCAACGATCCAGGAGTTGCTGCAGGCGTCTCTTCAAAATTTTTCTTCGGATTCCTTCGTCCAGTGGTCGAATCTGCCTTCCAAGCCAAAAAGCCTCGGCTTGAAACGGGGCAATACCCGCTCGGAGCCTCCTCATGGCTTGAGGCTGCCTTCGTCCCCTAGCGGGGACTCAGGTACGTTTTTTTTCCTCCACCCCCATTCCCTGCAAACTATCCCCTCCCCGCCTTCCAAACCCCACTTACCTTCTTTTTTCTTCTTTTCTTGTGAGCGAACGCGCTGGAACCACTTCTGTTCCCAGCGCATCCACTCCGATGGCTACCATCGAAAGGGAAAACGGACAACGTTTTCCCTTTCCCAGCTGCATTTTTTTTCACTTTTTTGTTTTCTGTTTGAAACGCTGTCTAACGGGCCGGGTGGCTATTAGACCCTCGGCGGTGGGCCAATAGCACAGACGGTAATACACCTGGGGGTTCATTAACTACAGCCCTGGGGGCATTACATGGGGCGGTATTGGCCCGCCGCCTCGGGTCTTATTACCACAATATATCCCTTGCAGGGGGGCATTACCAGGCCAGCAATGCCCCGGGGCATAGTTAGAAGCCAGAGCAAAGCAAACATTGGCCCGGGTATTACCTGCCCTGGTAATGCCCCCCTTTTAGGGTTATATTGATATTAGTATCCACTGAGCACCCCACTCTCCTGGTCAGACCACTCTCTCCTCTCGGCCCTCTGACCACACCTCCCTCAGCAATGCCAACCTCATTCACGAACATCCGTCCGATGAAACAAGTGTCAGCTGATGCCTTCACATCTACCTTCACCCTCCCTCTCTCCCCGCTACAGACTTTACCTCTGACTCTACTCTCAGCAACCTCCATCTTGCCATTACTAATACCCTTGATATTCTTGCCCCAGTCATGAGGATCTGCCTAAAACAGGCCCCTAAGCGTAACACATGGTATGACTCCGAACTTACATCTCTGAAACGCAAGTGCAGAACCGCGGAACGGAAGTGGCAGACCTCACGCTCATCCTCTACAAACTGGCCTGTTGCCTGCCCCAAAGGCAATACAGACTCTCCATCCGCACCAAGAAAAGAGCCCAAATCCACGGCCGTGTCTCTAGTGCATCCAACAACACGGCTGAACTCTTTAAAATATGCAGGGAACTGGCCATCCCCTCTGCAGTCTCCTCCTCACCTCTTCCCTCCCAGGCCCTTTGCAATGCACTGGCCACACACTTCACTGCAAAAGCTCAGGACATCCCAAGTACCCTTGCCCCCCTCCCCCTACCCTTCAACCATCCCCTTGCATCCTATGGCCTTCCTTCCTCCCTCTGCCTCTCTTTCCTCCTCCTCTCCTATCACACCTGAGGAAGTCACCAGAGTTATCCGCTCCATAAAGGTCTCCTCCAAACAGGTTTCCCCCTACTCCTCCAGAACCATTAAGGACAATATTGGCTCTCTTGCCTCTACACTCGCTGATTTCTGCAACCACTCTTTTGTTGCTGGATCTTTGCCCTCCTACTTCAAGCACTCCCTTCTGTGCCCTCTCCTGCAAAAACCTTCTGCAGACCCGATGTGTTTAGACAACTACCACCTCATATCTGTCAACCCCTTCCTTGGGAAACTCCTGGGGAAGCTGGTCTTCTCCCAACTGACCCAGCCCACAGAACTAGATTGTTGCCACCACAACCACCAATCTGGATTCCGAGCATCCAGAAGCACAGAAATTGTTCTTCTGAACACCTGTGATGAACTGCTTGCATCTCTTGATTCCAACTCTCCAGCTGTTTTCATTCTACTTGATCTCTTCTCTGCATTTGATACAGTCAACCATTTTATACAGTCAACCACTCCATCCTCATAAAACAACTCCATGATACTCTAGGTATTTCGGAGTAGACACTGGACTGGCTAACCTCGTTCCTCTGTGACCCTCCGTCCCAGGTTATTATGGGCTCTTTTTCCTCCCCCACCTCTATCTCCACTTGCGGAGTTCCCCAGGGCTCCAACCTGTTGCCTGGCTGTTTAACAACTACCTTTCTCCACTTGCACACCGCATTTCCACCTTCTCTCCAAACTTCCAGTGTTATGCAGATGATACATAACTCTTCTTCAAACTTCCCTCTGATCCTCTTCTTCATTCATCATTCCAGACTGCCTATCTGCCATCCAGTCCTGGTGTACTTCCAATGATCTCTGCCTCAATGCCAGCAAGACTGAGATCCTTCCTATCGGCACTCCTGCTACCTCTTTCTGTCCCTCATTCTGGCCATCTTCTACAGGCACTCCCCCTTATCCTTCATCTGAAGCCAGAAACCTTGGAGTCATCTTCGACTCCTCTCTTTCCTTCATCCCTCACATTCAGGACCTTGCCAAGAGGTCACAACTTTATCTTCACCTCAAATAGACTCCTTTTTTCCTCACCTTTTCCCCAGAAGCTCAATGTCTCTAGAGCTCTGGTTCTCTCTAGGCTAGACTACTGAAATAGCCTCTTCCTTAATCTACCCTCTTCTTCTTTACAACCCCTCCCTCCAGCTAATCCAGAAAACGCTGCAAGACTTATCCTTGGCCCCAAGCCCAAGGACTGCATCGCTCCAGCCCTAAAAACTCTTCATTGGCTCCCGGTAGCTGCATATTCCTCTGCTTCTTCCACAAAGCTGACTCGTGCCGTGGACCACCCTACCTACAACTGGTTCTCACAAAATACTCTCCCTCAAGATCTTTACGTTCCTCCAACATCAACTCTCTGTGTGTTAAGCGCTTCACTAAACAGCGAGCTGGTGGCCGATCTCTTCCCACAGCAGGCTCCCTCCTATGGAATAGCCTCCCCCTTCCTCTTCGTCTTAAGCTGGATCTCCTCAAATTCCGGAAGCTCCTCAAGACTTTCCTTTTTACCTCCTCCTTTCCTTCCTCCCTCCTCTGTTAAATCCCACAGCTGCTGAGATTGGCTACCAGGGCCCTTATGTGTCCCACCGGGTCCTGGCTGTCCACACCCAATCGTCTACAGCCTCCACCCCTCCCAGCACTTTGCTATGGCACCCACTGACCTATGTCACCGCAGGCATGCACTTTCTTATTTTGGCGGCTGACCGCTCCATCTATGCACTTACACCTGCTCACTCCCTAACACTTCCCTCTTGATACTCCTAGCACTTAACCCCCACCATTCCCTCATCCCTTCTCTTCCTCTGCACTAGCACATTCTAAACGCTCACAAAGCCTAGTAAGTCTGCTTCTTCTTTCATTGTTGTATTTGTTCTTCATTCCCTTGTCCCCTCCCTGTTGCCCTGTGGGAGCTTTGAAACACAATTTACTTGCTGTATAAGCACCTTACAAATGTACAATAAAATAAATACCCCAGCACGTTGTACCGGGGTATTAATAGTGTTTTTGAAAGTTGAGAAACAATGGGTTCGCCATTTCTCGACTTAAAAAAAATCTACAAAAAAACGATGGCCACCGTGGATCGGGGATAAGGAATTACGTGTAGTTCCTTCTCCCTTTCCATCGTGGCCATTGCCGGGTGAGTGAGGCGCCGGGAACACTAGTGTTCCCGACGCCGGTAACGGACTAAGCAGCACCAGGTAGGAAGGGAGGGGCTGGGAATGGAGAGGAGATGTGGGAAAGGGTTTGGGAGGTGTGGCAAAGGGTCGCAGGCAAGGCTCACTTGCCCTTCATCTGGTGGTGGAAGATGGCTGCCTACAGCTCTGAGGAGGCTCGGAGCTGGGGATTTGCTGTGTGGTAAAGCCCCCATTCTGAGCCTCTGTGTTGTCTAGGAGGCCTAAGCCATGCCAGTGCTCGGTACTAATAAAAATTAAAAGCAAGAAATGTAGAGGTTTAAAATATTGACTGCGCCCAGGCAGTCACAGACCCAACAGCAGATTATTCATCAGTGTAATACAGATATCCTCACAGTCAGGTCTTCATCTTCCGTCTCTTCATCTGCATAAACCTGTTCCTCAACCTCATTTGTTTGTAGGCATTCAAGATGCACAAACCCAGACACCCTACTGGGCAACAGAGCTGTCAAAAAAGGAAAGAATTTGCAAGAAAAGTGAAAACCTCAGCTGCCGTCTTGGCAATCTGTTTCAACACTTCTGCTTGACAGTTTCCATGTGTTTGTAGCCAAACCTCTGCCATTTGAATTACTTTTTCTTCACCAGTGGGTGGCAAAATGGGGCATTTTTTTCTCCATATATTACAAGTCCTTGAGGGTATGGGTTCTATCCTGTCATGAGCTGTTGGGGACATTAGATGTCTCGGAGGTGGACTTGAAGACACACCCAAACAGGGTTAAAAAGAAACTATGGGAAACCGATTGGATTAGAACTTTAGAGGATACAAACAACTATAAGCTATTTTATCACTTGCGCCATGAAATAAGGGCGGTTGGTACGACCCAGAGATACCTCATTAAGTTCCCGAACAGCTACTACAGAGGGCAGTACATGAGATTCCACCTGAACCTACTCCTGACTATAGGGATCACGTCTGTAAGATGCCGAGAAGGACCAAGGGTCTTGCAATGTCATTACGGTATGAAGGAAGATTCCGTTGAAACCGTACATCATATACTGTTATATTGCACTGGCTTGACCAATGAAAGAACACAGCCTTTTAAAGCATACCTGGACAGCTCTAGCACTTTATCGCAAGACGCATGGTGGAGGGTTTTATGAAGCGGTGAAAGGGTAGCACTGGTTTTAACTACTGTGAAATGTATGTTATTTTAGGCAGTGAATTGTAATAATGTTTTTAGGGATCCTTTTCTTGTGATGACGGTTTTATTTTTGTTAAAAGTGATGTGATGTATATTGGCGTTATGTGAAGTTTGATGATGAAAATGGATAAGCTGTAATTTGCTAAATGTTTGTTATGAACCAAAATGCAATAAATTAAAAAAAAATATATATCAGTAAAAAAAAAAACTTTGTTAAAGGGACATTATGGTTAAGTTGCCCTACTAAAAACCCGCAAAATTCACTAAAAAAAGAACTTTGTTAAGGGGACGTTATGGTTAAGTTGCCCTACCAAAAACCTGTGCACTTCACTAAAAAAACTTCACAAACGTGCCAGTATGGTTCAAAGTAATACCGAAAAACCCCTGAAATTCGCCAGTTATGGTAGACTCAGCGACCATAACTGCCCGCACCACTGTGCTCTGCTAACACTAACACCCGGGACTTTAAAGATAGCATCACAAATGTCATTGATGACATCACTGATGACATCACATGTTATGATAAGATAAGAGTAAGTAAATGTAAGTGGCCAAACATGACATTTTAAAGAAGCATTAGAGTTCACCAGGGGGACATATAACGACAGCCTACAAACGCAGATAAACAGCACTCGCCTTAAGGGTTAAAAAAAGGACAACTACACAGTGACAAGTTAATTCAGTTATGGAGGCTGCATGAATACACAAGCAAGAAAAAATGACATGTTGTAATGTTACACAAGACCAAAAGAATGTGCAAACTGATACACAAAGCTATGTGGGCAAGCATAACATTTCAAAGAAAAAGAAATAACGTTCACCAACAGTGACTCTAGTCCTAGCTTAAAACGCGAACAATGTACACTCTCCGGTATTGGAGGAAAATTACAACACTGCAAAAATATAATACTTCAGTTACATTGTCACAATTAGTGTACAGTCGTCAAAATTAAACTTACATCATCTTCACAGCATCCATTATTTTTGGCAAAGTCAGACAGCAAACTGTTCGCATCAAAGAATATTCGTGAACTGATATTTCATGTTCCTTACAAGCGTTTTTAAACTATAACCTTATCAAATAGTATTTTTTTTCCAAGCTTTGATTCCTTTCGTAGCTTTTAAATGTTCACTTTCGCTCAAGGTCAAAAAACAATAGCCCCTTATGAATTCACTTGAATGCGTGGGCCTACTGAGCTTGCAACCAAAAAAGCAAATCAACTGACCTTCACTCAGAAGGCAAATACATTCTCACTTTGCAACAACATATGAGCATCCTATCATGAGAACCACTACTCCCATATGGCGCGTAAACCACTGTTCCCATCAAACACTCCAAGTAGCCGCCTCAGATTTCAAAACATAGGACGCCAGTCCGACTTCAATATTAATCTGAAAAGATTACAACACAGACACAGGCATTGCTCACCGTACATTGAGCACCACTTTCCACTTTACCGTATGAATTTGGTGGCAGGAAACATGACCACAACCACCATGCATCCAAGACTGCAGGCCCTCCCCACAACCACCTGAGTGATGTGCGGTAATATGGGTGTATCTGGTTTATAGTCATAATGTCGAAACAAAAATGTCGACAAACAAAAATGTCGAAAAAAAAATTTCGAAAACAATGTCGACATCCTATACTTATAATGTAAAAAGTCATTTTTTAGAAAAAAAAATGTCGACAAAAAAATGTCACTTAGAACTATCAACACCTCACCCAACACCCCCCTGCCACCCCCCCACGCCCCCCCAACCACCCTCTCACCCCTCATACTCAACACATTCTAATTATATATTTATTTATTTATTTATTCAATAAATAAATAACCAAAAAGAGTTTAATTTACTATGGGGGGGTCCCCCCCAACCCCCCCTCACCCAACACCCCCCTGCCACCCCTCACACCCCCCCAACCACCCTCTCACCCTCATTCTCAACACATAGTAATTATATATTTATTATTTATTTATTTTTTCAATAAATAATAACCCAAAAGAGTTTAATTTACTATGGGGGGTCCCCCCCAACCCCCCCTCACCCAACACCCCCCTGCCACACCCCCCCAACCACCCTCTCACCCTCATTCTCAACACATAGTAATTATATATTTATTTATTTATTTATTCAATAATTAAATAAATAAAAAGAGTATCATTTACTATGGGGATGTCCCCCCAACCCCTCTCACCCAAGACCCCCTGCCACCCCCCCACACCCCCCACCCCTCATACTCAACACATCTTAGTTATATATATTTATTTATTTATTCATACAATAAATACAAAATTTCGAAAAAATATAGAAAAAATGTCGACATTATTGTTTGTCGACATTATTTTTTTCGACATTTATTTTTCGAAATTTTGACTGTCGACATTTTAACTGTCGACATTATGACTGCCCACCGGTGTATCTATAGGTGTAGTATGCTTCAGGGGTTGTGGCCAGAGGCTAGACTCCTAGCTGTATATCCATAGATATTACAATGTATGGGTGTGCAGTGCCTTATACCTCCAGTGCCCAAGACTCTACACACTCCCCACAACCATCTGATCGATAACCAATACTACAGGTGTGTCCATTGCTGTGACATGCTGCGGTGGTAGTGGCCAGTGCGTAGAGTCTTGGAAGTATGGCCTTCGGCCTACAACCATGCATCCAAGACTGTAGGCCCTGGTCACAACCACCGCAGCATGTCACACCCGTGGCGGCGTACAAATGAATAGCACACCCATAGGAAAAAAATAATTTAATTAGACCATGTACTCAGTTTCAATGTTCGCTAACACCACACGTGTCCTTAGAACAGCACAGACTGGAATACTACTCTTATGAGACCCCTCATTTTCTGTACTTACAAACATCCCAAACAAGGCGGGCATAGGGAATACATCATTAACACCTACCGCCTGAACAAATACAGTTTTTCACCCATCTCTTACTGTCTGAACCTCCCCAAGCACTCTGACACAGCAAAATAGTTTTCAAAATAGCATGTTGCTGCTGGTGGCCGCTGCGCTGTCGGCGGATCCAAGATGTCGGGCGCATCCAAACAATCTGACGCAGAACACGGCTCACTGCAGCCAATTGGCAGAGACGTTGCATGTCCGCGGTCATGACGCCAGCCCCTTAGCCAATCGCTATCTTGTCCGCGGAGCGAACAGGGAAGTGTGTCCGCGGAGCGGACATAGATATCACTATTTTTTTTGCTTTATGTTTTGGGACCCCCCCCCCTATAATTTTTCCCCTCCTTGACCAAACCTCACCAAACATTGCAAAAAAATTCTGAGTGGCCCATATACTTTTTTTCCAAAGTTTGGTGAGGATTCGTCCAGGGGGAGCGGAGTTATAGGCCACCCAAAAAGTGCTCTTCCTATGGAAACAGCAACTTAACCATAACTACACACCCACTACCGTATATATACCATATAAATATATATGATTCAATAGAGCATGTGCAGGTACTCCAAAGATTATAGGTATTTTATTCCTGCTACTTCTCCGTTCCCCCAAAAAAAATACACTGCATGAGACCGTTCTGCACTTCACACTGCATTTTTATTTCCTTTTCTAAACTTTCCACATGGTAAAGATTCTAGACATCTTGGAATCTATGCAAGAATGGAATTGTTTAATGTTTCTGAATTCTCAAGAGGCACATGTTTACATCCCAACAAGAAAGAACACTGTAAATTTACAAATACACAAATACAAATACACAAGGGTAGTTTGATACTTTCATTGTAACCATTGTAAGGATGCCATGGTATCAAACAGCAAGGCAGACACAAGTGATCACAGTTCAGTGGTGTTTATTGAACTTCAATTGGGTTTGAAAAACCCCTATCTAAACCTAAACTAAAGATGGGAGCAAGCTACGACCATCAAATAACAGTCCTACTGGTGTCTTGTCAAAATAAAAGGGCCTATACTAATAAACCTATTGCCAATCCTTACTTCTAAATACAAATAGTGTGGGAAACAATGTTATGCAAAAGAAAAGTGTTCAAGAAATTATATGTCAGGATATTCAAGACGGTGGCTTCCCTTCCCCACGGTTTCAGCACGGGCCAAGCAGCACACTCAAGCTTAGCACAATCTCTGGCTTCTTTAGCACGAGGGTGTAGTTCAAAACTTCAAAATCATGGCCTTCTCTGCCAAAGTCTCTTTGCCATTCAAAGTCTCCTTTCCGGAGGGCCTGCTGCAATACGACAAACAACAAAGTTCCTTTCTCCTGGTGATTTTCTGTTCACCGCAGATTGCCCTCTGTTGGGCTCAGACCCACTTCAACACAAAAACATCTCGGGTGATTTTTGTTTCACCCCGTATCCCCCTCCGCAGGGTTCATACCCACTTTCTTAGGATTTCACACATTCAAATTCTCAGGTGATTTTCGCTTCCCCCCGGATACCCCTCCGTCGGGCTCAGACCCACTTTAACACAAAGCTTTCCATTGATCTGCATCTGCAGGGCTCGGACCAACTTTATCAAAGTTACCACAAATGTTCTTTACTATATCAACATTGAAGACTTTCGATTGTGTGCTGGGTTTTGCTTGAGCTGTCACAGGACCACTTGGATATACAATTCTCTACTTACACTTTTCAGCTGGATACCTTATAGAGACCTTCGATTGAGCACCTAAGTGGTGTCGGACTTCTCTGTCAAAGGTATTGTATCTTTGTTTGAAAGTTCAGTCACTCATCAGCAGTTCAACTTTAGTTGGATCATTTATCACACGTATTTCAAACAATGTTTGTTCGAGTGCTCGCCATACAATGTTGCCGCTTGCAATCTTGGCTTCAACGCAGACCGGTCTTGTATCGGTCTCCCTAACTCACCGGCTGTGTTGATTTCACTGACACTGCTTTGTTCTTGGAGCCAAGGACAGTACTATGGCGGATAATTCTTCTTGCCTTGGTTCTTGACGCTAGAGGGCCCCAGGTATCTCTGACACACAATGCAGGATTCTTCAGCCTGTTTTCCTGGTGTTACGCTTTCCAATCTCAATGGCCCAGGAAAGCAATGGTGCCTTGTCGAAAAGATCAAGGGAACTTCCCTTCTTGCAATCTCCTCTTGTTAAACTGCCATTTTGGAACTGCTGTTTCCTTGTGTGCTTTGCCTCGCTCAGAGTGTGCTCTCGTTCTCTGCCTTTTATCCGTGTGGGGAAGTTTATTGGGAGTCAGGTGTGTGTGATGGTCAGTAATTGCCTGACCTTGTTTGACCATTGTATTGGGACATGTTAGGTATACGGCTCAGGTGTTAGTCTGTTGTCTCTCATAGCAGGCTGTCCATGAGAAAGTGTCCATGTTGTGAAGGGTGTAGGAGGTTGGAGGTCCTAAATATCCTACTAGGTAGCATGGGGTAAAGGTGTTATAAGGAAGGGGATACCGCGTCTCACTGTCCGATATCCCACTCCCACTCCCCGAAGACCCCTCACCCAGGTGATTCTCCTGCACTGGTCCACCCCCAGCAACTGGATCCAAAAGCGATGGCCATGTCCTGGCCACCTCAATGACTGATCCCCGGGGACTAGTGGGTGAGACACCTTCTGGTTTCTCACACCATCTTCCTTTTGGTCTGAAGAATTCACTCTTAGTGTTCACCAAAGTTCTTCTTGTAGTAGCTGCTTACCTCAGGTTTTAAGGGATGTATTTGCACCACTGCCTGGGTGATTGGCTGATCAGGACATATTACAAGACTCTCCATTTGACAAATGTTCAAAAGGTGTGTGATGTGATACTCTATTTTAAGTTAAATTAATTATATTAAATTGTAAAGAATCTAATTTAATTGATTAAGATAATAACATAGATTACCACCTGAGAAGTTGCCCACCAGCCAATCAGGAACTCCGGAATGTGGACTACGCTTGCTCCTCTGGCTGGTGCCTTCGTCCCCGAGTCTCCTCTTCATGGCCATGGCTTGCCACCCTATCGCCTTACTTGCCCCACCTGCACTGCCCTGTCCCCCGCTTCTCCTCTGCACACATTGGCCCTCATTATGAGTCTGCCGGTCCGGAAATAAGAGTGCTGGTAGCAACGTACCGGAACCCTTATGGACCGGCAGAATACAACTCTGCTTTCCTGGGCCTGTGTGGCCAGCAGGTCTAACCTGACACAGAAGCACCAGTAGCATTAGCAACGGTGCCAGTGTTTCCGTCTCCCCACTCCCATGGAGTCCTATTGGGCTCCATGGGAATCGAGAACAACATTTTCCGCTGCCTGATAGCCCTGGCTGTCGGGACTTGTAATGTCCTGGTGGCACCAGGATATCAGGTGGCTGAAACAGTGTTTAAGTCCAGCAGCAACCGGCTGGTAGCACCGGTGGCTTACCGCCGGACTTGTTATGAGGCCCATAGACTTCCTTACCAGCGCCAAACCTGAATGCCTACTCCATCAACTCCCTCATCTCCCTCTTTTTCCGGCATGACCTCTTGCGTCATGGACATAGAAAAGGGGCTTTGTTAAGAGCCTGTCTTTCATTTCCTAAATGTCCTGTCTTTCATTTCCTAAACATCTGTACCTCTATGTCCATGCGATTGCCTTAGGTGTCTTTTTAAAATAAAATGGTCTCACTATTTGCACCTTAGTTATGGGTATTACATCCTATGTGCAAATGGCAATATCGACATCTCCGGTGGGTGTCACCAGCTAATAACAGTGCAGGGGCCCTCATTAAGGCCCTCGCTTCACTTGGGCCTGCACCTTGTGCCTCTGGTCATTACTTGCAGGTGAAGCCCACGGATGAGCGTGTTATTGCTTAATTATAATATTGTCAGGTTGGCAACTTGTTGTAAACAATAGGACTGCAGGGTGCCTTAGCCACTACAACGCTTGATGTTTCTCTCCCAGCGTTCACCCTCAGTGCTCTATGTAATTTAAGTCAACATTCCACCTGGTAATGCTTACTGCAAGGTAGTAAGCAACATTATTCTTTGTTTCTCATCTGTTTTAACCTGTGATTTAGCCATAGTATAATGAACTAACATACCTTGGGGGATGGGGCTTTAACAAGTGTTATCCTTCCTTACACTTGTTATGTACCCTGGGCCTTTCATCAAATCGATACCTCGGGTGTGAGCCAATAACACCTGTTGCAGCCTTCCCCATTCTAAAATACCACATTAGCATTGCAATTGACTGGGATAGTAGGTAAAACTGAACAAATATTAATATGCAATGATAGGTAGTAAAATAACAGGAATTGTAAAAAGCAAAAACTCATAAACTGAGCTATAGTAAAAAAAATTGGATAATGTATCAAAGGAGTTTAGTGTAAATAGCAGAACGAAAGGTCGGGAAGATGAGCCAAGATAAAGACAAATAGAACAGTGCTACCAAAAACAGCATAGTAAAAGCATGCAGAAGAAATATTTGTGGAGGTTTCGGAACATTAGCGTTGTTATCAAATTAATTCAGAGTTAATACAGGATTAGCATCATTGAGAAAATAAGTGAATGCAGACCATTTACTATTATATTTCTGTGCAAAGAAAGATTTGATGATTAGATGATCAGTTTTAAAATCACAAAAAATCCACATTTGTATACCTTTTATTAGACTAGCTGAAAATATGATGCTAAGATAGTAAAAGCATTGGTTTTGCAGACTTCCTCAACAGATTGTGGTCCCACAATTAAATGAATGTTACCATCATCTGATGAGGAAGTCTATGGGTCGTCAAAAACTAAAGTATTTTACCATCCCAGCATAATATTTTCAGTTAGTCTAACAAAAGGTTTCAAAACTTTGATTTTGTCTGTTAAATGTTTGAAATCCAGTTAAAGATTTGCCACAATTCAGTGTAGAGAACAAAAGTAATTTCAGACAGTTTATCTGAGAATTTCTAATTAATTTGTATTGCTTTAAACACACCATTAAACATCACATTAAAATGCCTTGGGGACTGAACACACTTAATGTCAAATTTCCCAACAAGTCAGGTCTGATATTATATTGGCAAATGAGTAGGAGCATCAAAACTAATTATGCTGTGTAATAAATTCAAGATATCATTCCAAGATAGATAATATATTTACATTCCATATATCATAGGAGAAATGTGCATTAGATAACTGGCATGACCAGTAGGGATCCAAAATAATATTGGGAATTGGGGAAATACTTCTGAGAAAGATACTCATGGTGCAAGATAAAAATAAAACATGGTTTGGGTAATATAAGCTGCTGCAGAGGATTGAAAACATTTAAGCCAGACATTTACCAAAGTATCTGTCAGATTGTGGAAATATCCACACCACTGTCTGCTTAGCTTTCGATTGAACCCTAACCCTGAATTTAACATATCCATCTAATAAAGAGTCACACATAAAGGTTAGCAATTTGAAGGGAGGGTTTGAGTAATGTTGATTGTGGGATTTTTGTGGCATACTACGAATATGAAAGGGTAAGGTTGATAAAACTGCTATGGGACTCTTCTTTTGTGGCCGAGAAGGCATTTGAGTAAAGTCCAACACTTTGAAAGATGTCATAAGGGTGTGTTCAATTTAACACTAGTAAAGCAACAACAAACCAGTTTTTTCCAAATGGAAGCATTGTATGAACTGACGAGGGTAAAGTCTTTATTATAGTTACAAAGAATTGGAAAGTCACTTTACCTTTAATCTCAGGAAGTTTAAGTTTATTTAGAGCAATATGAGGAAGTTTGTTATTCAATAATAATAATGTAGATAGTAAACTATCAAGTAAACTACCAGTTGGCTATAAAAAAAAGGGATCTGGAAGTGATGGTGGCAACATGGGTATGTTCTAAAGGACCATAGATACTAACATCATCTTAATGAAGTTTAAGATGCCCCACTAGGTGAAATACATTGGGAACTATTTGCTAGTGAGCAAAGTGATTTGATTTAGTCCATATTTGATATTGAGTTGGATGGTAGAGGCACTATATTCGGTAAAGTGGACAACAAGGTATTTGATTGTGTTAGGTCAGCAGGCCATCCCATAGATATCAAGATTAAGTTAGGAACACACATTTTGGAGAGGAAGGATTTCTGATTTAATGTGTACTTTGAGACAAAGGAATAATCAAGTGATTTAAATAAATGCCTTATTGAGATTTCAACATTGGAGAGATGAGTTGAATATCATCTGCAGACACAGACAGTTAGTTTTAAGCTGCAAAGACAAGTACCTGCAGTGTTGTTCTTAGTAAGGGTAGACTCAAGAAGTAGAGGACAGAGGAGACGCCTTCACTGGCCTATCTGAAAGTAATAAAGAAGTAGATCTTGAATTGTAAATACAAATTCTAGTATAATTGAAGGAATACAAAATATGAGACACAGACCAAAAATGAGGCCAACGTCCATGCTACGTTAGGGATTCAAACATAAAACCTGATCAAATACTTTTCAGTATTGATGGTTACAGCTGCTAGAGAGTCAAATTAATTAATAAAATAATTTAGAATCTCAGAGGAATTGTGTTAATTGTTGGCTGATTAATTGTTCTCTTCCCGCTTGGCTCTCTGATTCCCCCTGGCTTCTTGTTTCCCTGCTGTTCTGTGCTTTGCTGTGCTCTGAGGCCCAAGGCATACAGCGCCTTAGTAAGTATTTATACTTATACTATAAATAAATAAGGGAAGCCTACCTTTTATACAGCCATTTTGATCGTCATGAATAAGAAGGGTCACATATTTATTTAGATGATTGCAGAGAATGTTAACAAAAATATACAATCCAAATTAAAGAAATTGGTTGATAATGTGTTATGTCCATTTGATCTTTGTCAGGATTGGGAAATAATATAAGAAGGGCATCAGAGATGGTTTGCACATTTTCTCTGGAATAATAAAGTGGGTGAATACCTGAACCATAAAGGGAAAGAAGAAGTCACATAAGGTGTAAAAACAAAAAAAGGTTTTTATGAAGACCATCAGATCCACATACCTTTCCCAATGTCAGATCATGGATGGAATGCCACTTTAGTCACATTAATGGTGAATAAGTCCTATCTCTACTGATGAAGACTAACCCCTCTTGTACCCCATCAGACCCTCTTGCTCCTCAGCTAGTCAACCTATTGCCCCTTTAGTGGCCTTTCACCTCACTGAACTCTTCAACCTGCCCTTCCACTCTGCTTGCTTTTCCTCTGTTTTCAAGATGTCCACAGCCATCCCTCTCCTAAAAAAGCCAGGTCCTGACACAAACCTAAAGGCACATTTTCACCCTCTGTCTCTCCTTCCGCACTACTCTTAAGTGTTCGAAAGGGTTGTGTTCAACCATGTTACACATTTATTAGACATCCAAAACCTTCGAGACCCCCTACAAGCAGGTTTCCATTTCTGTCATACCTCGGAAACTGCTCTCATGAATGTCTCCAACTTCATCTCCTCTACTAAGCACTCCAACCTATCCTCTATCCCAATTCTCTTTGACCTGTCCGCTGCCTTTGACACTGTCTATAACTTTGATCTCCTTAATACTATCTTTCTTCTTGGGATCCACAATCAAGCCCTTGCCTGTACTGAATCCTGCCTGGCACCTCACCAAATCTTTGTCTCCTGGAGCAACAACACCTCTCAACTTACTCCTCTAACTGTTGGTGTTCCACATGGCTCTGTCTTTGGTCCTCTCCTCTCTACACCTTACACCTGTGCTCTTGGGGCACTAATCTGCTCCTTTAGGTTCTCATACCAACTATTGGCAGACGACACCCAAATCTTCTTCTCTTTTCCTGAACTCTCCTCTGATCTATCGAAATTTCCAACTGCCTCTCTGCCATTAAATATTGAATGGCTTTGAACTCAACTCTGATGTTAAACTCTACCAATACAGAGATGCTGTTCTTCCCTGAGAAATACTCTTATCTTTTCCCCTGCCTAGCCATATCCCACCTGACACTCTCCCCTACTCTTCTTCAGCCAGGCAACTTGGCATCATCTATGACCCTTCTCACACCTTCTCTACTTTCATCACCAAAACTGCAATGTCAGCTCGTCTCAGCCGCCTAAATATTAGGAAAATCAGGTACCTCCTTCCTTCCACCAAGCATCTCTTAACCAGCCTTGTCTTCTCTAAACTGGACAACTTTGTCAGCATCTTTGGTCTCCTCAACTATGCTTTCTGTCCTATCTACAAGATCCTTAACTTCGCTACCAGGACTCTCTTTGAACTCCTTCACTTGAATCTACTTCCTCATACCACCACCAGGCTGAGATGGCTGACGATGCAAAACTGGGTCAGATTTAAATGTATTCTCCCAGTTTGCAAATTTATCCACAATAAGGCGCCACCGTATCTATCCCCCTCTATCCAACTATACAAGCCTTCCCGTAATATATTCTCTGTCTCCTCCACTACCCTTGTGGCACCTCGCATTCCATGTGCTTTCTCTCGCTTTCACGTTTTCTCTTTTCTTGCTCCACTTGCATGGCATTCTTTTCCCTCAGACATCCGAGAAACAGTCCACACCGATTTGTTCAAAACCAAACAAAAAGTCTACCTCGTTGCCTCCGAGTCATGTCATCTGCCTTCTAGCTAACATTTTTTTGCTTGCCTCTAACCTGCCTCTGTTCCTCACTTGCTCTGCCTCCACCCTAGCACTTCATCAGTCATGGTCACATCCCTAACACAGCAAGCCATCACGCCTACCTGCACTTAAAAATGTCTAATGTTGGTTGCCCTTAATCTATGTATGTCCACACATGTATTGTCCCCGGTGACGGTTCCATGTACTCACCCCCGCAACCTGGTCAGAATGTCACTCAAACTCACCCCATTGTAGTAAGCTCACTGCTTCCCATGAAATCTGATTTCTTATCCATTGTACGTTCTTTTGCGATCAAAAGAGCAGTGTTAGTCCCTGTATATAAATAAATTAGTAAAATAAATATGGAAGAGTCACTATTTTGATTGGAAGCAAAAATAATTAATTTGTTGAAAATTCTGCAATGCTTGGTATACAGTTTTCATCGCTTAACAAATTGCTATTAGTCGTCACCTACTGTGGGAGGAAAAGTACTGTCCCAATCAAACATAGAGCTCCCAGGAGCATGGTCAGAAATGTCCATGGGCGTACCTGGGACGAATAAAGGGAGGAGGTTGTAAATCTATTTCAGTTAAAGATTTCTTGAAAAAAACCAAGGGCCAGATTCTCACAGAAATGCTCAGGTCACCTTATTCACAAAGGTAACCACAGCATTTCAGGAAGGGCTGGACAATAGTGCAAAGAAGAAGACCAAGAAAATAGTGTACTGTCCAGTCTCTTTGCATACCAACACTAATGTATGACAGGCTCTCAGCAACCACCTAGTTGGAGAGAGTGCATTTCACTGTGATGAGCTGTTAAAGGGCCTGTCTCTATGAAATGCCTAAGAAAATAAAAGGATTTCCACCCCTGTTTGCTGGATGGAAGTACCAGTTTGACAGCTGCGGTTTGAGCCTTTAAGGTTTAAGAATGTTTACATAACTGACATAGAAGGGATAGTAACCTCGGTTTCCTGAGTAAGTTTTCACGTCCAATTAAGAGAAGAATATACTTCAGGATAAGATGCAACGTGATACGTGCTTATGAAAACAATGGGGCCTGGACACGAATATCAAGGGTGAATAGGACTTGCTGGTTTTGAAGTACTCTAATTTGACATAGCCTGGTTGAATGTGAAGGCTTTAGGTCACAGCAAATACCATCTTTAAAGATTACTATTAGAACGAGGGTAGAAAGATAAGCTATGGGAGGTGCCAATGCTAGGTGATGACATATATGTGTTATTTACCGCTCTAACTGGAATTGGACAGTAGCAAAAGAGGACTCAGGAATAGAAATGAATAGATAGGTCTATGACTACTATTGTAAATGACCGATGTACATAGATTTTTACTTCTTTTAATGGATGTCTAACGTGTTGTATTTTTGGAATAATTAAAAATAAGAGATTCGTATATATAAGTAAAAATAATGTGAATATCAGAAATCAAAGTCCAACAACCTCCCAAATCTGTTTCTTGATAAGTAATGTGGAACTCCAAATTCTTAAAAAACAAAATGGCACCACATATTTCTGCTTATAAGCTTTATAGACGACAACCTGTGACACCTAAGGTCTTTTAATTCAATATTTTTCTTCTTCATTGTGTTTGGTTTCCTGAATACAGATCCCATCATGTACCTGTTTCCAGACTGCTTTGTCCCTGCTAAGTGGTGTTGGTTGCCTTGTTGTCACATGTTTCCAGCTTCAGTCTGCCCCTTGACTGCCTCAGCCAAGCCCATATCTTTAAGGCATCATGCTTCCAAACCCAGTCTTTCCCTGGGCTACCGCTGCCAAACTGATATGTGTAGGCATCAAGTTGCCAACCTCAGGTGTCTCTGCTATACTTTTCCTTTACATTTCCAGACCTGGTCGATCTTGGATTGCCTCTGTCAAGCCTGGAGCTCAGTCCCTAGCCGCACTTCTTCCTCTTTTTATCAGCCCTCTATGACCTAACAGGAACTTGCCTTCCTTTCCGGCCATCATTTGGTATTGTTTATCTTTTCTCTGTGCAGGATTTTGGACATTCTGGAACTATGATTGTTCTTGCTCGTGTCATCAAGAAATTTCCATCCTCATGCTGTTGGGTATTTAAAAGTTTCTGGACTTCTCC
The DNA here is from genome assembly GCF_040938575.1 of Ambystoma mexicanum. NCBI lineage: Eukaryota > Metazoa > Chordata > Amphibia > Caudata > Ambystomatidae > Ambystoma > Ambystoma mexicanum. Next base: position 738,295,226 of record NC_090923.1, on the reverse strand, counting down.
TGGGAGCACATTCTTCCCCCAATGGATTGCCAACTCTTCCTTCATCCTCCAACTGTCCACGTGATCGGTCTCTTAATCCCTTGTTTCATCGTCAAGTGTTTTTCCCCCACTTGTTTCACGTGCATCTGTTCATTCAGCCTTGGCTAACCATTGTCTTCTGTCTCCTCTCCACAGCTTGGGGTGGATGGCTGGTGTTATCCTCCTTACCTTTCCCTTGAGCATTTAGTTGAGGTTTACCATGGTTTCCTCTGGGCTCTTGCAGAGATGGGGTGATCTTGCTCCTGACACCTCTTTAATGATACCTGCTTCTGTAGTGTAAGGAATTCATGGTGGCAACAGTAAAGACAGACACAAGTGATCAAAGTTCAAGGGTGTTTATTAAACTGTATAAATGGGTGAGAAAAACACCTAATCTGAACTTAGATCTAAGATGAGAGCAAGCTACAACTATCAAATAATAATAATGCAGTCCTAGTGTCTTCTTGTCAAATAAAAAGGACCTATACTAAAAAAAAACTATTGCCAATCCTTACAGCTGAATTACAAAATAGTGTGGGATAATGTTCACCTGAAAAGAAAGAAGTGTTCACAAAATGATAAGTCAGGATGGTATAACTGGGGTCTCCCTTCCCCACGTCTTTAGCAGGGACAAGATGGGACTATAGAGCAGAGCACACTCCTGGGCTTCATCAGCACAAGTTTACAGTTTGTTTCCAAATGATCTGGGCCTTCTGTGTCCATTTCTCTTTTACATCAAGTCTCTTGCCTCAGAGGGCCTGATGTACTATACAAAACAAACAAAATGTTCCTTTCAGTAATGTTCCTGCTGGGTGATTTCCCTTCACATGTGGATCGCCCTCAACCGGGCTACGATCCCTCTTGAAAGGTTGGTCTCCCTCATTCGGGTTCACTAGAGCCTTGTGTTCAAGATATCAGCCACTTGTAACATTCAAGAATCTCAATGTCTTTTAAACAACTATTCATTGTGGACATCCCTCAACGGGTTCACACTTGTCGATACAATCTTTACGGGGTGTTGCGTTTTGCTCTCATTCACAGGCATCTCTCAGCCGTGTTCACATTTGCCAGTTTAACACATTTCACCTACTTACAACACCTCGCAGGATTCACTTCCCTTAGCATTTTACAGCCCCCAGTCAGGCTATTCAAATTTATCGTTACAGCGTTTTCCCTCAGCCATGAGCACACGCCTGTTTCACAATGTCACAACTTTGGTAATGGGTTACGGACTTTCGATTGTACAAGGGATTTTGACTTGTCATTTGTATGACCACCTTAACTCTGTATGCCACCTTTCCTACGGCCTCTGGTTACTATATTATACACAAGAAAAAGGGCACCAGCCAGAGTCTTTCGAATGGACGTCTATGTGGTGCCGGAACACTCGGCAGCTGGTCTTTCTCTGGGTTTTAAACATTCACTTAGCACACACGTTCTTTTTTCATAATAAGTTGCCGTTTTCAACCTTCGCTCAACACCGTCCGGTTTTGCTATCGGTTCACCCATCCGACTGACTGGCTGTGCTGACCTCCTCATCGTTTCTTGTCTCTGGAGTCAAGGACGGTACCACGGAGGCAAGCGTGCCTCCCCACCTCGGTTATCAGTGTGGCATAGTCCTGTGCACCGTGGACATCTGTTACACCACACATCAGCTATAGTTCCCGGTCTTATGATTCCTTTCACTGAGGCTTCGCAGGCTTGGGTCGAAAAGGGCAAAGGCACTTCCCTCCTTGTTGTCCTTTCCGGCCTCGCTGCCTCTCTTCTGCGCTTGAACTGCCGTCCTGGAATAGCTGCCTCCTCATGCATTTGTCCTTGCTCAAAATGTGCTCTCGTGCTTTTATCCCTGTGGGGAAGGGAAAGGGACGTCAGGTGTGTGTAGTTATGGGCATTTGCCTGACTCTGCCTGACCCTTTTGTTGGGACACATCCGGTAAACAGCTCTGGGGTTAGTCTGTTGTCGTTCACAGTGTTAGAAAGTGTTTGTGTTGGAAAGGGGGTAGAGCTTCTAAGTATTCTACAGGGTAGGACGGGCAAAAGGTGTTAGAATGAAAGGGGTACCAGGTCTAACCCATCTGTGTCATACTTCCACTCCCCAAAGACACCCATTCCAGGTGATCCTCCCACACTGGTCCACCCCCAGGAACTGGATCCAATAGCGATGGCCGTGTCCTGGCCACCTGGATGAGAGCTCTCTGGGGACTAGCAGGTGAGACATCTTCAGGTTTCTCACATACCATTCCCCTATGCAAGGTGCACATGCTTGTTCTTTGCCCAGGTTGCATATTGTGAGGACCTGGAAGAGAACAGGGACGAGAGATGTCCAAGAACTCTTGCATATTCCATTGGTTTGTCGTGGTCGGCGTTGGTAGAGGTGTTTTCTTTTTATTGGTCTCTCTACAGTAGTCTATGAAGTGGTTTGCGAGAGTTGGTTCAGGTCTCCTAGGCTCCAAGTTTTCCCAGTCCCATATTGGAGAGTTTTGGGAGTAGCAGTCTGCTTGCCAACAGGTCTGGGTTAAAAAATCTCCAAATGGAGGGGGGGTTTCTTGCAAGAGTGTAGAGAGGTAGGGAAATCCCACCCCAGAATCACTTCTTCACCGAGTCCTGGAATTATGGCTGATGATATTTCGCAGGATTTGCCCCGGATATTAATGTGCACAGGTATTTGAGGGTACACTTCATTGTCTCTGTGTACACATGTCACCGTCACTAGGGCCACATTGTATAGGTCTTTGGTTTTAACTAAATCAGCCCGTATAGCAGTTTGCTTACTACCTGAATCAATCAAGGCTCTTACTTGCCTCCCGTTTTCCCAGGTCTATATAAAGTCATTTGAAGATTGGCTTAAATAGATACTGAGGGTCTCTAGATCTTCTTTGGGCTCTCCCCATTCTTTGCCCTTTTAACAGTCTATTTCCATAGGTTCGTCCTGTAGATTCTTAGGACAGTGTCTATCGACATGTCCAGTTTCTCTGCATGAAAAACAGAAAGGAGGAGGTGGACTGCTTCCTTTTACTCCCTCCCTTTTGTCTTCATCTTTGGTTTTAGGATCTGTTTTCCTGACTTCTACTTTCTCTCAGGGGATCCCTTCTTTCATTCTTTATGACCCCCCCTTTGTTTATCTATTCCCTGAGTTTGAGGTTAGTGGGTAGGCATGTGATCCTTCCGATCCCCCCACTGATGGGCTGAGTGGAATTGTTTAGTTGCATCTGAGTGGTTTTGTGCAGTCTCAATTGCTGTGGCTATGGTCGGCCGATTTAACTTTAGAACGGCTTTCTGCAAAAAAGGGGGTAAGGAATTAGCTAAATGTTCTAGCGTTAACATCTCGGTCAGTTCTTCTAAGAAAGTGTTATTGATCTAGAGGGCCACCATGTTCTTAACACGTTCACCATTTCTAAGGGGGTTTCTCCTAGGTTTAATCTGATGCCTCACAACTTCTGCTGATAAAGATCGCGGGTTTGTCCTACTCTTTTTAACAGCCCCTCTTTGATGAATAAAAAGGTGTCACCCTGTGCAAGATTAAGTAGTTGATATGAGGTTTGCAATTCACCTTTCAAAAAAGGGCCCAAATAACAACTCTTGAGATTCTCTTCCCATCCTAGCTGGGCAGCCACGCTTTCGAAGTTCAAGAAAAGATTTCCTAAATCCTCGTCTTCAAGATATGATTGAAGTAAACCTTGTGGTAGTAGGTGTCTCGCTTGAAATTCAATTAATTTAGTCAAGTTTTCTTGGAGTCTAGCCTTGGCCTGCATTTGATGGTCTGCTAACTGGGCGATTACATTGGCTAGGTTGACCATTTCTTCTGGAGGAGTAAGGGTTCCCTCAGTAGGGGGTTCCAAATCAGAAAAGAACCAGCTCTCAACTCTCTCGGTTTAAGGTCCCAAAGTCTTCTGATTCCTCTCACTCTGAATCTGCTGAAGAAAGGGGTTCCAGTGGATTAATCTCTACCCCTGAGTGCCCCGCAATGGCCGATAATTGGGTGCCAAAAAAAAGGTTTTGAAGGGGGGGGGGTTTAGAGCGCTAGGTCTAATGAAGGTAAAGATAGGTCAAACTTTCAGTAGTATGCAATCCCACTGTTGTATATTATAATGGGAAAGCGGAAGGGTGTCTAGTAATACCTGAGTCTTAAAGAACAGATTCTGTTGACCAGTTGGGATCTGAAGTTGGGAGAACAATGCCTCTTTTAGGTTGGATACACAGTCAGAGTTCAACTATTCTATTTTCCCCTTCTGGCCGTATGACAATTATCACACAAGTTCTTTGTTCATAATAAGTTGCCATTTGCAACCTTCCCTCAACACCGTACGATTTTGCTTTTGGCTCTACCGCCGACTCACCAGCTATGCTAACCTCCTCGCCGTTTCTTGTCTCTGGAGTCAAGGACGGTACCACGGTAGCAAGTGCACCTACGCCCCTCGGTTATCAGTATGGGAGAGTCCTGTGCACCATGGACATCTGTTACACCACACGTCAGCTGTAGTTCCCGGTCTTATGATTCCTTTCAAAGAGGCTTTGCAGGCTTGGGTTGAACAGGGCAAAGGCACTTCCCTCCTTGTTGTCCTTTCCGGTTTCGCCACCTTGCTTCTGCATTTGAACTGCCGTCCTAGAATAGCTGACTCCTTGTGTATTTGTCCTTGCTCAAAGTGTGCTCTCGTGCTCTGCCTTTTATCCCTGTGGGGAAGGGAAAGGGCCATCAGGTGTGTGTGGTTATGGTCAACTGCCTGACTCTGCCTAAGCCTTGTGTTGGGATACATCAGGTAAACGGCTCTGGCGTTAGTGTTACGCTCACCTGTTATCCACGGTGGTGCCACACGATACTGGATGGAAGACTAGGCGCTAGCCCGGACCCCTTTCTGCTTGGTCATGTGCCAGACCTTGAGTAGCACCTATAACAGGAGAATGGAGGGTTAGGATACTGTTTCTGTGATCGGTGGACTCCCACCTCCCTCTGGTCCAAATCCCCTCCCTTGGGGTTATTGCTCACCTTAGGTTTTTGTGCGTTGAACTCTCCGTCCTGCGTATCTGTGCAGGGGCGCGTGGTCGATGCCGGCGTTCCGTGGACCTACTTGTCCTTATGTCGGGTCCAGACCGGCTGTGACTCTGACTCTGCTTGCTGGGTTCCAGGTGAGTTATAATGTCTTTTCAGTCTTTATACTGTCTCTTCCTTTCCCTTCGTTTTCCCTGTCTTCTTAGCGTCTTTGCTCCACTACGCTGTTCCCTAACAATGTTCCTTTTTGTTTTCACAGGGATGATTGCGATTTTCAGAGTTGCCGCACCGGATGGCGAAAACGACAGTGAGTTATTGATGCGCGGAGCGCTGCGCTGTTTGTTAGTGTTAATTGCTAACCTGTGTTCTCTTCCCTTCTTTGTACAGGTTGCAGCAATGTTTTGGAGTGATGAGAGATCGAAACGCTGCTTGCCCAGGTAAGAATTGTTCTTAATTCTGTCCTTGATCCTTTACCTTTGCAGGCTGTGGTGAAATCCGGAGATGGGCGAGGTAAGCGAAGCGCAGGCTGGTTTCAGAACCGGTTACTCACAGGTAAGTGTTCTTGCTCGCTAATGCTGTTCTTGCTCTTTTACCTTTGCAGGCTGCGGTGAAATCCGGAGATGGACGAGGTAAGCGAAGCGCAGGATGGTTTAATGACCGGTTACTCACAGGTAAGTGTTCTTGCTCGCTAATGCTGCTCTTGTTATTCCAGGTTAGAAATGGAATCCGGATCGAGGACTCAAGATCGGTCCGCCGGAGAAGCAGATGAGCAGGACCTGAACACGGTGAGCGTTACGCTGCAGGAGTGCAGAATAACGCGAAGCATGTTCTGCTGTTTGGGTGTGGTTTAAATAGCCCAGGTAAAGTAGTTCCAGGCCAAGTAGTTCCAGGCCCAGCCACACCCAAAACACTAGACCGCATAGCTTTTTTTGTTTTATTTTTTAAATTTGATATAGCTGTAAAAAAACAGCCTTTCAAAAATTACAACAAACAAAAACAAATCACAATATATATACAATATGCAACCTATAACACAGACTATAGCAATAATAAAATACAAAACTTTTTTTAAAATCACTTACTCAAACAAAATCATCTATATACAGGCAAGCCATCATGATTATTGAAATTTACACTATGTTTATAAAAACTCGCTCATTCTCCTACATTAAAGGACTTCATAGTACCTTATTTTGTTTTTTCCTCTATTTAGGTTTTCAACAGGTAATGCATAAGATTTCCATTACTATACACAAAGCACAAGTGTCCATACAGTCTTTCAGACTTAGGGCCTCATTACAAGGTTGGAGGTAAGGCAAAAACGATGCCGGTATGGTAATACCGGCATCGTTTACCGCTCCGGTGTATTCCGACCCGCAAACCCGGTATTAGCGGCAACCTTCGGGGAGCAAATACCGGCATGCCGGTAATAGGGGGACATCCCAACCCACGCGGACATGGGTGGGTAGGTCACAGTCACGGAGGCAGGGATCAGCTTCACTGCAGGTGGGTGACTGCAGGTGTTTGAGCGAGGGGGTGGGCACGGGGCTCGGGGTGGCCGGGCATGTCACCTCGGTGTCTCCCTCAGGCTCCACACTGGCATCAAGTTCTTCCCCAGTGGAGGCAGGTGCTTCCAGGGACTCCCCTTGGACAGGTGTGGGTGTGGCCTGCTGGGTCAGTAGTGTGTCAGGCACACTGGCAGCAGGTGTTGCTGGCTGTGTCCCAGCTTGCACAGGCACACTGGCAGTGGCTGCGGCCTGCTTGCCTCCAGCGGAGGTAGTGGTGGTGGTGGTTGCCCTCTTCTTAGGGTGTGAGGTGGATGCCCTCGCGGTGGTCTTCTGGGTTGCTTCTTCCTCATTGGTGCCTGGGGGGGGTAGAAGAGATGCAGGGCATCAGTGATGGTGTGACATGGCAGAGGCATAAGATGGTGCTGTTCATTATTCATTTGATCATGCATTCATGTTTTACAGGTGTGTCACGCAGGGTATTCAGAGGGGGCATGTTAGCATTCACTGCATGGCAGGTGGCATGCCGTTGATTTTGGGTTTGTGTGATGTATCACATGGGCAAGGTCCAGGTGTGTTGGCTGTGTGTTGGTTATGGGATTGGCACTCAGCATGCATTTCAGTGTGGTACCGTTTGGCCCGCCATCTGGACTTGGATATGTTCATGTGGGTGTTGGGACATGCATTGCCTTGCCTAGACTCTCTACCACTTCACTTGTGCTACGTCATCGCCTCCCCTACAAGGATCTGCAGGGTCACTCACCTCCTTCCGTGGTTGATGCCGCACCCGTCTCCATCTTGCATAATCCCTCGATGGACTCAGGACTGATGAATCTGCTAGCCGTCACCTCCCAGGGCATCAATTTGGCAGGGGGATGGGCACCCCCGCCTGTGGCCATGGCCTCCCTCCGATTGCTGGCCATGATATTGCGTACCCTCAACTGGAGGTCATCCCACCGCTTCCTGCAGTCCCTCACACTGCGCAGGGTGGTACCTACGGCTGATATCTTGCGGGCTACCTCCTGCCAGATTTGCCTCTTTTATTGCTGCACCTCCTGCTTCTTGTCATGGGATTGGATTATGTCTGCATGTGCAGCTAGAGTGTCCGCTAACATGGTCAGCTCTGCATCTGAGTAACGCTGTTTCTGCAGCCAGGGAGTGGTCTTCCTGGTAGCCTTTGACATTCTCTATGGATTTCCACCGTGCTCTCCAAGTATCGACTGGTGGTAAGGGAGGATGGCAATGGATTGTGTTTTTAAAGCTGGCCGCCGGCCCATTTCCAGTTCCTGCGCGATGACGTTATTTCCGGGTCCGGTTTTGCGAACCCGGTATTAGCATGGTGGTATTACCGGGCCGGTATTTAGGGGTTGCTCTTAGGCGGTGCCCGTATCGGCGGGTCCCGCGATGCTGCTATCGGGGGGTTCGAGGGCCTTTAGCGGCATGCTGGTATTTCCATTACCGGCATGGGGGTTCACGTGTGCTCGCGCACTCATAATCACCCGCTATTAGTGGGTTCATACGAGCACGGACCCGCTCTTACCGGCATGCCGGTAATGAACCCGTTTTTACCAGGCTACTCGTAATGAGGCCCTTAGTGTTTCAATGAACATTAATATTGCTATGTTCATTTTAGCTAATTGACTGTGATACAGTTTGTCCCAAAGGACCTCATGATCTACAATGCAAAATGTATTAAACATATGTTTAAAAAATTGACATCTTTTCTCAATTAATGCAGGACAGACAACAATTAGATGTTTTAAAGTCTCAGGCCCTTATTCCGAGTTCGGCGGTAACCATGCCGCTATTGGCGGCATGGCTGCCGCTGAAATCGCGTCCGGGTCCTCGGAATGAGGACTTACCGGGCCATTCCGAGGTCGGAAGGCCCGGTAATTCCTCCCTCCGAGGACCCGGACCCGGTCCTTCCCCATTCCCATTTCAGCCCCCATGGGAATGGGAGAGGGAGCAAACAACGGGCCATTACGAGTTGGCCCGTTGTTTGCTCCCTCTTCCCCTCGCGGGACCCGCTCTGCACGTCTGGTGAGACCAGACGTGCAGAGCGGGTCCCGTGAGGGGAACTCGGAATCGGGCGGTACGGGTTGATGGCACCGGCACCTTTACCGGTGCTGTTAACCCTGTACCGCCCGACTCGTAATGAGGCCCTCAGACTGCAATGGCACCTTGCAAAATCTACAATCCCCATTCATAATCATTTTACGCAGTTCACGAACTTCATTTGTAAGGCAAATGTTCAATCTTATTCTCAAATAATCAAATCTATTTTTTGGATCCGGAAATCTCACCAAATATTGCTCTTTTTCATGTAATTCCATGATTGCGAAAGCCTGGTTTTTAAATATCCTAAATTTCAAACATGCATTTCTGGTCTTAATCCAATCAAGCAACCACAATTTCTTTTTGGCTCTTTCTGGAATATTTGTTAGAAGATCTTCATCAATACCAGCTTCAACCATAATTAAATGTATCCATTTTCACCATTTGATGATTTTATTACTATCTGTATTTAACATGAATTTTCCCAGAATAAACATCACATCATTTCCTTCAGTCAACATGAGATACTTGCGATATGGGGACAGAACTTTCCATAGGTAGACCGCGTACAAAGATACCATCCCCATTTCATGTCATAATAAGCATATTGATACCGTGAAAGGTAGACCACAGATTGTTTACCAAAAACGTCCTTCCATCTTGACCCATACGCTCTTCGCCATGATGTCTCGTGTTTCAGTAGCATAAGTCAAGATGGGGACGACCTTTTGTTTGTAAAAAGTCATCGCTGGAAAAAGCGAGAACCTGCCATATTTAGCTTGTATGATTTTTGATTGGGATATACCAGTTGACAATTTTTGCTTCAGATCTCTAAGGAATGGTTTATCACATGCATTGTTACTAATTTGGAGGCCTGGATATTTATACACAGAAACTATCTCAATTTCGACGTCCTGTATGACCCATCGTCCCTTTGGATGGGGGAGATTTCTTTTTTAGGCCCAGTATCATGATCTTACATTTAGCATGATTTATTCTTAAGAAATTTGCACTAGCATATTTACTCACAGACGCCAAGAGGTTATGCAGCCCCCCTGGAGTCTTAGCCAACAGCACAAGGTCGTCGGTGTAAAACATCCAAGGGATCGTATGACCCCCTAGTAGTGGAGTATCAGCTCTACAATCCATGAAGTCAAGACGTACAGCGGCCATGAAGAAATTGAACAGTGTACTGGCCAAGATACATCCCTGCTTGTGGCCTCTGAACGTTGAACTGGGGCCTGACAAAGTTCCATCAGAGGCTAGCCTAATTTGGACAGTTGTTCTCGAGTGTAGTTCCTTTATCCAAAATATCAATTATTCAGGGCAGTTTGCATCACTAAATTTCTTAATCAACAATTTCCTACACACTGAGTCAAACGGTGCCTGGAAATCAATAAAGGCAAGATAAATTATTTGGCCCTTTCGCTGTTCTTGGATTTTAATGATTTCCAGGAGGTGTAAATTAATAGCCGTTCCCATCCCCAGCATAAAGCCTGTTTGATTTGGGTCCCTCATTTTCGCATCATTCAACCATTTATTCAGGTCTCTTAACAATAGTCTAGAAAAGAGTTTACTTGGTATATCTATCAGTGATATCGGCCTATAATTAGCTGGATCCTTATTATCTCCTTTTTTTGTAAATGGGGACAGTAATGGACTTTTTCCAAGATGCTGGTATACAACGAGTTTGAACTATTTGAGCAAAGATACACAAATACATTTTGGCCCACGCCATGGGATGTTTCTTGATCATAAAATTTGATAAACCATCGGGGCCTGGTGCACGAGATGTGGATAATTTTGATATATGAAAGAGTTTGTCATCCAGGTCAAAGGCCAAATCCCTTGCTTGTCGAAAAACTATTGATTCACCGTCCCCTTCTAGATTAATATCCGCATATAAGGACTTGTAGAAGGTAGCCCACGCTTCTTGGGGGATTGGATTCAGTTGGTGGATCATTTGTGCTTTAGACTGCATAGAGTTGAAAAGATACCAGATCTTAGCTGAATTCTTTGATTTTAGTCTATCTAGCATATTTTCTGCATCTTGTTGATACGTCTAGATTTTAACCAGTTTTTATACTTACACTTCAGTGATCGAAGTTTAGCTCCCCTTTCAGGCAGGTTCAAATGCATCAACTGTCTCTTATCTTTTCTGTATTGCGCCTTACACAACGACACCTCAGAGTCATACGAATGCAGAAACCCATTGCCACTTGTTTTTGATTTGTTTTTCCTTACTGCAAATATCTGCATTTCTTCCACATATGAGTGAGTGTTTGACTTAATCCCTTTCATTCAGTCATTTTTACTTCTTACAAGATTACAGTTTAAGGTATATAAGGATTGAGGGGACCAATTAAATCTATTTTGAGCAATATTCAAGGTCAAATTCGATGCACGTGAGTTTTCATGCCATTTCCCATGAAAACTCCATGACCATTGCATGGTTTGAATGTCATGGTCACTTGCGTGTTGGGGAATGATGATAAACTCTGTTATACTGTTGAACAGGTAGCCATCAACAAATGTATAATCAATCATGGCCATTTGAGTGCCACGATGCCAAGTATTATTTTGTGGCATGTTCCCTACTTTAGCTCCATTAAGTTTGAATAATTGGCGCTCTTCCATTATAGAATTTCATCTCAAAGCTGCTGTGGATAATCGTTTACCTGTTTGAACATGACAAGTTATATTAAGATCGCCAGTGATGATTACATGATCACAGGTCGGTTCCAAAAGTAGCATATTCAGAAGGTTTTCCAACGTCACAAAAAAATCATCTTCTGAAATTGCTATATGATTCCAGTAAACATTTATCAATCCTAAGGTCTTGCAATCAATTTTTATTCTCACCATTTGGAAAGAACTATTGGGTGGGGAACATGGTTCCAAGTGAAGATTAGGAGATATTTTTATAGCCACAATGAGGCCCGCCATGGGCCTACCCTTTACAGGAACAATTGCCAGGACTAAAGATATAATATGATTGTCCCAGACTGGAGCATTTGAAAGCCAAATCTCCTGTAATGCCAATACATCAAATTTTCCCAAGATGCTATCCTTGGAATTCATCAAATGTTTAAAGCCTCTTGTGTTCCACAAGGCTAGGGAGAGGAGGACGGGAGGATGAGCTAGTTAATTTTTACATGATTTAGTTTCCATGTCATCATTTCGTCTTCCACTCTCATTTGATAGACCCATATGGCGGTTCATATACTGATTCTTCAGATTAGTGTTGGATTTGGACTGATATTGATTCCTCATCATCGGAGCTTGAAGAAGATCCGCCTCTGAGTTATTTAATAAAAGAAACCCCAGTTCATGTAGGTCCATTCTCGCCTGCCATAGTGCATTTTTAACAAAGCCTGATTTCATCCATAACTTTACCACTGATAAATCAGTTTGATGTAAAAACTCTATCTGATCAATATCTGCCGAGCAGATTCCTTCCAAAAATGGTGCATCCGCAAAGATGTTCATAACCAATTGCCTGGTAAGATCAAAAAAATGGAACAGATGCGAGCAGCACTGCAGAATCAGTTGATGTATTAACACAGGTTTCAGCGGAGTATGCTGAGCCCCTCTAAGAGCGGAGTTCACTTTTAACTCTCTTTGAAATAGTGATTGATTTGTGTTAGTCGTTGGGGGAATTTGGCCAGAATCATTTTTCCCAGAGGGACCCACTAAATTTGGTTTATTTACAAGGGAAACGATTCTCTTTAAGGATTTCTCAATTTCCTCTTTCCACTCATTCATCATTAGTGTGTTCTCACCAGGCAATTCAGCTGGCATTTTTACATTAGTAGACATCAATTCTTGTTGAACCACTATATTTGATGCTGAGCCACCAGGCTCCACTTGATCCTTTGGGGATACTAATACAGGTGACAGATGTTTAATATCGGAGACCTTGATCTGGTTGCTCAATGATACAAGGCTTTCTAGAGGTTCATACACCAAAGACACTGTTTCGGCCAGGTTTCTTTAAAGCACATCACGATACTTATTTGCAATGGCTTTACGAGCCAGCGCTGTAGCCATCTTAGTTTTTGATAGCGCCTGGATGAACTGTCTAGTACCAGAAATTTTACAATTTGGTACAGATTTAACATTTTCTGACTTTTTCGTATCCTTCATTGTTGGCATTTGTACATTCTTACATTTCTTATCAAATATAAGGTAGGTAGATACTTTGTTACACGGAAAGACTTCATCTAAAATTCATCTAAAATTTTGACATCCTTACAGGAAGTGGTCGGAATTTCCATATTCTTCAGTTTTGCCTTCTTTTTTTTAGAGCACATTGATGACCAGGTAGACATCTTTCCTCCTTGTCTTTTTTTACATCATCTGGGGGATTAATTACACCCTTCATGTTCCCCCGTTCCCTTAGTATTGATTCATCAACAACATCATTATTACTCACACTTGTTTTTTTCCCAGCATCATGTTGCAGGATTAGTTGTTGGTTCTGGGAGCAGTCAATTAACAGATCAGACTTGGCAACTTCCAATTCCCCCTGGTTAGCAATAAGATTTTTCTTAACATTTGGGTCAACATTACTTTGATTATTGCAACATACACCGGAAGGGTTGTTGTTATTTTGACTCTGTAACAATTTTACTAACAAAGCATGTTGGGCGTTCATTTTTGTGTCTAAAGTATCATACAACCGAGTCAGCGAAAATAGCGCAGCATTCATTGTTTGGAGAGAATTCTCCAAACCTATAACAAAAGTCCCCTGGGTAGGCTGACTTTTTTCACCAGGAGCAAACTGATTATGACGGGGAGTTGGTTGGGTAAAGGAGCATGACAAAACAGATGACTTGTTCACTGTCGGGGAAAACATTATTGGAGATTTCGATAGATCATGGGGACTCACACCACCATCAAGCTCATGATTAGCCAGCGAGCCAATACTATGGACACTCGCTGGACTTCTGTCACCAACCTTATTTAGATTATCCAGAATAGGCATCGCATTTACCATGGATCTATCAGGATGTGCGATTTCCTCAAAGCTCTCATCCTGGTTACTAGTTACTAAGGCCATCATCGGTTTTTGTGTTTTAGCCATATGCACAAATTCATTCATGCGCCCACTGATTCCTAATTGTTCTTTAATTAACATCAGAGCTCCTGCAGCAATGAGCAAGTCTGGAGGGGTATTACTTAGATTAACCACATGCACACCATTCTCATGAATTTCTAGGGGCCCCTTACTTACCCCAACAATAGGATGGCTTGTTTGTAAATTCTCAATACCCCTCTCCCCCAGTTTGGCCCCAAGCTCACAAAATTTTCGAATATCTGGTAGCGCCGAACAGGTCCGTAAATTCGAGGCAGATTTACATGCGCGTACTAGCTGAATGGAGCGTGAAGATGATTTAGGGGTGTGGATTGCTCCAGCCACACAAGCTTTAATTTTTTCATGGGCAGGCATTCCTGTTTTTAAAGTAAAGACCATTATAGTGCCACCGAAGTTTCCTCTCTAAATTTAACAAAATCAGCAATCTACCACTAACATCCACACCACTCTCCTAACAACGGTTTAAACCACTTCTGGCGGCAAACTAAGCCGTTGCAACAATCAAACGGGATTCACAAGCCTACTCTTCCAAATACATGCTAAACACGCATTATAGGCTTCTATTAACGCTTTTTGTCTTTTTTTAATTTACTTGTACAAGCGTTATACCATGCGTCTCTTGATAACAACATTAGGTGAATAGTCTATTAAGAAAACATAAGGCAATACACTGTATTTAAAGTAACTGACAGGCTTCAAAAACAGCTAAATAGCATTCTTAGAACAACATGAGGCTTGCTTCAGCCAATTAATTCTTACCCACCGCCCACAGCCAGCAGACTGCCGACAGCACTTGCACCACCACTTTCACCAAATGCACGTGCGCCAAATGCACCTGCCCGTCAAATTTTATGGTGTTCTGGGAAAGGGGGCGGGGCTAAGGTAACATTGAAAACAGAATAAAGAAAAATAAGTTAAAACGTCGCAAGGCGTTCCAAAAAGTCTTCATGGGGCTTAAGAAAGTCCTTTAAATCAGAAGGCTTTCAAAGTCACCTTGTAATTCAAAACTTTCTGCTTCAGATTAGAACGGTCGATAGTCCTCCTCCACAGCCGACAACACTTGCACCAGCACTTTCACCAAATGTGCGTGCGCCAAATGCACGCGCCCGTCAGATTTTATGGTGTTCTGGGAAAGGGGGCGGGGCTAAGGCAATGCTTGTAATTCAAAACGTTCTGCTTCAGATTAGAACGGTCGATAGTCCTCCTCCACAGCCGACAGCACTTGCATCAGCACATACACCAAATGCGCACGCATTAAAGAACTGAGGTGTGTAATAGGCCTCCATGTTGGATTAAGGTCCAAAACTGGTGTTGCTTTATTCCTGATAATGAGCCTGGCGCCAAAAGCGCCAGGACTGACTCCATGTATGTTTCTGATGGAGTTTTAAGGCCCTTGAGGCCAGTGTGAAGGGCCTTAGCCCCACTGCTGCCAGGGGGCTGTTATACCTGAGGGGGTCAGGGGCATGGATCGTGACAGCACTCCCCCCTAAGGCCCCTCTCAAGGTATTTCCTCTGTCTGGCCCTGGTTTGGTCAGATGGTTCAGATGAAATCGTCTTACCAGGCGTAGCGCATGGACGTGCTTGCTAGGCTCCCATGTCCAGTCCTGAGGGCTGTATCCCTTCCAGTCCACTAAGTAATATAACTTGGACCTGGTGAGTTTAGAATCTAGGATGTCCTTGACTTCAAATTCGGGTTCTCTGTTAACCAGTACCGGATTTGGTGGTGTTTTGACCCAAGTTCCAGGCTGAACAGGTTTTAAGAGTGACACGTGGAATACGGGATGGATCTGCATATTTGGTGGTAAAGCTAGTTTTACTGCCACAGGATTTATAATAGCCTTGATGGTATAGGGCCCTAGATATCTGGGACAAAATGTTAGAGTTCCTCTTATGGGCACGTGCCGAGACACCAACCAGACTTCATCTCCGACTTGGTAGTCTGGGGCTTTTCTTCGGTGTTGATCAGAGAATCTTTTCTGTCTTTCTTTGGCTTGGATCAAGTGTTCTGCTGCCCTTTTGAAGGATTGAGTGATGGTCGTATGTAAAGTCTTCACCGTGGACATTTCCAAGGCCATGGGGGTATCTAATTCGGAAGTACGTGGCTGCCTTCCATATATGGTATAGAATGAACTCTGTCCAGTACTGGTGTGTAGTGAGTTGTTGTAGGCATATTCGGCTATCCACAGCACATCCTTCCAGCTTTCTTCCACTTGATGTAACATGCACCGTAGGTATTGCTCTAGTGTCTGATTCATCCGCTCTGTTTGGCCATCAGTTTGGGGATGGTGACTAGTGGACAGACGAATATCGATTTGGGAAATTGCACAACACTTCCTCCAGAAGTTAGGCACAAACTGACTACCTCGGTCAGAAATCAGGACGGAGGGAAAACCATGTAATTGTACGATTTGAACACCTTTGCCAGACTGGATGCATTTGGTAGACCCTCTTAAGTGGAATGAAATGGGCCATTTCAGAGAATAGGTGAACATCCACTAGGATAGTGTTGAACCCTTGACAAGGAGGCAGATCTGTGATGAAATCGAGGAGAGTGTGTGCCAAGGTGCAGATGGAATTTCCAGGGGTTGAAGAAGGCCCGCAGGTCTTTGTTTCTGTGATTTATTCTGTGCACAAATGCCACATGACAGAATAAACTGCGTAATGTCCTTTCGCCAGGTCGGCCACCAATAATTTCTTCTCACCTTGGCTGGGGTCTTGGCAATTCCTGGATGTCCGTCTATCAGGGGGTCATGATAACCAGAAATGACTCGTTCTTGTAGTGCTTTATTCGGTAGATATAAACACCCTCTGAAATATGGGAGTTGGTTCTTTGTTGTGTAATGTTCACCTTGAGTGGTCCAGTCTTGTAGAGCCTCTGTGTTCATTAGGAGCTAAATTTCCTTTTGGAGTTCGTCCAGAGATAACGTTGTTGTAAGTCCTAGTAGTTTGTCACCTGGAATAATGGCCACCGGGTCTGCAGTTGAATATGTGTTCTCATCAATACCCATGCGGCATAGGGCGTCGTCTTTTCCGTTCTGGACTCCAGGTCGGTACGTGATTATGAATAAGAAGAATAAAGCCCATCAGAGTTGACGGGATGATTGAGCCTTCGCTGTTTTGAGGTATTATAGGTTGCAATGGTCAGTGATCACTGTGATGGTATGTCTGGCACCTAGGAGGTAATGCTGCCAAGCCTTCAAAGCTGCCTTGATCGCTAGGAGTTCCTTGTCTGTTATTGCATAGTTAAGTTCAGGTGTAGTAAATATTTCGTGACCAAAAGGCCACGGGATGTAACTGGCCTGTTTCGGGATCCCTTCGGGAATGAACAGCCCCCATTGCCATGCTGAAGGCTTCTGTTTCCACTACATATGGGAGATCTGGGCGTGGGTGTCATAGCACTGGGGCTGAGGTAAATATTTTTTTGAGTTCCTGGAAGGCCTTTTCCGCCTCTTCTGTCCATTGGAACAGTTTGTTGTTTTTTCGTAATAAAGAAGTGATTGGGTGCACAATCTTGGAGAAACCAGGGATCAATTGACGATAAAAGTTCGCAAAGCCGAGCATACTTTGGACACCTTTGACTGAAGACGGTGATGGCCGACTAGGATGGCGTCTACTTTGTGCATATCCATCCGGATACCTCTGGGAGTGAGGACAAAACCAAGGAACTCAACTTCGGTGACATAGAAGGAGTATTTTTCAAGTTTGACGTATAGCTGGTGCTGTCTGAGTTTTGCAGGGATGGAGCGAACGTGCCTGACATGGTCCTGTTTAGAAGAGGAGTACACAAAGATGTTTTCGATCTACACTAGGGCACTTACGTCGATCAATTCCTATAGTACATCGTTCATGAAGTACTGGAATGCGGCAGGAGCGTTGCAAAGCCCAAAGGGCATCACCTGATATTCATACAGCCCATACTTAGTACGAAAGGCAGTCTTCCATTTGTCTCCTTTCTTTACACGCACAAGATCGTATGCCCCCCTGAGGTCCAATTTAGTGTAAATTGGTCCAGCAGTTATGGGATAAGGGGTAGATGATAATGTTTTTTATTTTTCTTTTAGCTTCTTTTTATTAAATTGACAGCACAACAAAGAGAACAGAGGGAGCCACATGGCACCAGTGCAGAAAGCGAGCAATGAGAATTTTAGGCAATACAAAATGTACCAGAATATGACGTTTTGGAAGAATGGAGAGTACAAGTTATTAATACATACATTTTAACAGGACATCCACTATGGGAGACCACCTGGGGAAGCAGAGGCGGAAGTTGATGGTGAGGCCAGGGCAGAGATATAGTCTCGAAATCTCGGCCAGACATCCCTCGGCCTGGAGCGGGAACACTGCATCGCACTCCAGGACTGCTCGGTGTCGTGAGCCCATGTGACCGAACTAAGCCTTTGTGTATAGGTAGGCGCTCTAGGGCGGAGCCAACATAATAATATACAGCGAACTGCCAGCAGCATGCAGAGACCTGCCAGTTTCTTAGAATCTCGAGGCAACTGAGGGAAGTCATGGAAAAAGCAATGCAGTGGGGTAGGGGTTATCGGGTGTTCCAGAATGTCAGACAATGTAGAGCAAATGTCTAGCCAAAATTGGGATAACCGGGGACAGAGCCACAACATGTGCATGTAGGAAGCTTGGTCTGTGCCACACCTGGGACAAGAGGGGGAGTTAGCATCGGACATACGATGAAGTCTCATAGGTGTATAATGATACCTGTGCAGGATTTTGAACTGGATGAGTTTAAATTTAGTATTGTAGGAGACCTCGTGGGTACGGGCGCATATCCGAGCCCACCTCTCATCAGTGATCTCTGAGCCAAGATCCCTCTCCCATTTGCGTCGCAGCTCGGTGAAGTGGGGGGCCGCTCTGGACTGTAGTAAGGAGTAAAGCCTTGACACTTTGCCTCTGAAGGAAAGATAGGAGCAGAGATCCTCCACTATCGGTTCATCAGGGGGCAAGGCAGGGAAGTCTGAGTATCTGGCGTTAAGATGTCCGCGGAGTGATGAGTACTGTAGCCACACCGAGGGTCGGCGCCTAAGTGAGGGGGGAAGGTCAGACCATTCTATAAAGTTCCCCTGCTCAAAGGCATCACGGAGAGTCAAGAAGCCCGCAGTAGCCCAGCGAGTGACCACTGAAAGTGGAACGTGCGGAACATCGGGCAGGAAGTTCCACAGTGGGAGATCCCCGTGGAACGGACAGGGAGTGTCAACCATGGACCAGAATTTGGACAAGGCCAGGGATGTGCTGGCCACTGGATTCGCAGAGTTCAAATCAGGGGGGATCGGTTGGAGGATCAGGGAGCCGATCACACGGTCACAGACAGACAGCTTCTCGAGGCGAACGTGTGGGGGGGTCAACAGTATTGAACCAAAATGCAGCAAACTGTGATTGGGCCACCACCCAGTATCTGACAAAATCGGGTGCGCTAAAACTGCCCAATGCCCTAGGGGCGGATAGTGTGGAAAATTTGAGGCGGACAGCCCCGGAGTGCCACAGGAAGGTGTTATATATGCTGCGAAGCGTTCGAAAAAAATTGTCCCCTGGCCATAAAGGCAGATTAGTAAATCGGTACAGTAATTGAGGCAATACAATCATTTTGAGTATTCCAATCCTGCCTGCAAGCGAGAGGGGACGTTTAGTCCAGCTGGCGGCCTTAGCCTCCAGGGTAGTTAGATAAGTATGGAAGTTATCATCGCGCAACTGAGGTGTGTGCCGGGAGACCACCACCCCTAAGTAGGTGAAGCTATTAGGACACCAGTTGAACCCATGTAGCTCGGGGGGAGCCTGTGTGGAGTCTGTGAGTGGAAACAATACAGATTTAGAACAGTTAATCCTCAGACCGGATATGTCACCAAAACGAGCCACATCCGTCAGTATAGGCAAAAGGTTGACTACAGGGGATCGAACATACAGCAGGGTATCGTCAGCGTAGAGGGAGATTATGTCGGTCTGGCCAGATGTGCGCAACCCCCTGTGTGAGTGCGATTGTCTAATCATGTCAGCAAAGGGCTCCATGGCAATAGCAAAGATAAGTGGGGAGAAGGGGCATCCCTGGCGTGTTCCTCTAAAAATCTGAAGGGGGGAAGAGCACCTATCTTCTGTGCGGACTTTGGCGGACGGGCGGTGTAAAGGAGCTTTATCCAGGTGCAGAAATTAGGACCGAAGTTACATTTCTCAAGAACACACCACAGGTATCTCCATGAGACTGAGTCAAATGCTTTTTGCATGTCCAATGCAGCCGCCACTGCCTGAGTGGCAGGGTCGATCCTGCTGATTACATTGAAAAGTCTCCTCAAATTCAGGGAAGTGGACCTGCCGGGGACGAAGCCGGCTTGATCCGGATGGATAATGTGGGACATGTACGGGGCTAAGCGGTTAGCAAGTAGTTTGGCAAATATTTTAATGTCACTATTGATCAGAGAAAGGGGACGGTATGAGCTGCACTGCGTAGGGTTTTTACCTGATTTAAGGAGCACTGTAATCAATGCCTCCCGGAGGGACGGTGGAAGTATGCCCCTGTCGCATGATTCTTCCCAAAGCATCAGTAGGTGCGGCACAAATTGGGCCTTGAATAGTTTATAGAAGTCCATCGGGAGCCCATCGGGGCCAGGGGCTTTACCGGATGCCAGTGACTCAATGGCCTGCACAATTTCCTCTAGGGCGAAAGGCCTCTCGAGGGAGGCGCTAGCGTCGTCCGACAAGACTGATAGAGGAAGACTCTCTAAATAGGAGTTGATGTCGGAAACCTGGGAACTGTCTACCTCCGAGTACAGGGACGTGTAGAACGCGAGGAACTCAGAATTGATGTCCTGCGGGGAGGTGGCAAGTGTGCCATCTGGTCTAGAAATGGCCGGGATATGGGGGGCACCAAACTCACGGCGCAGCAGTCTAGCTAGCATTCTGCCGGGCCGTTCACCCTCGCCATATTTCCTCGCTGATTGAGGGGAATCCAGGAACCTAACCTCGCGCTCAGCAAGGCCACGGAACCTGTCCAACTCAGAGCCCAGCAGCGCTAGCGTAGCCGGGGAATGGTCCTCCGCGTATTGGGATTCATAGACGGACAGGGCCGATTCGCTGGCAGCGATATCGGCACGGATGTCCCGAAGTATACCACTGCACTTGGAGATGGCAACCCCTCTAGTGTATGCTTTAAAGGCTTCCCAGAGCACTGCGTGTGTTGAGACAGAATGTAAGTTAATCTCGAAGTATTCCTCAATAGAGGTCTCAAGCTCAGATACGAAAACCTGGTCAAGGAGCGCGTGGGGGCTCAGCCTCCACTGTCTTGTTTTATTGGCATCTGATCCCCAGTTTAAAGAGATGAGTACAGGTGAATGGTCCGATAGCGTCCTGGGAAGAATGGCTAAGTGGGTAATGCATCTAACGAGTATATCTGTGACGAGCCACCTATCTAACCTGGAGTGGGAATCATGCACTGAGGAGTAGAAGGAGTATGTACGGTCATCAGGATACATCAGGCGCCAGGCGTCCACCAATGCCATGCGGGGGAGCGAGGTAAGGATAGAGTATGCTGCCCTAGAAAGTTGGCGGGGACGAGAACCCGATCTATCCAGGGTGACATCTAGTATCGTGTTGAAGTCACCGCCCCATAGAATAGGAATTAGGGGGTAGCTCTCGAGCAGAGTGGCCAGATGAAGGTAGAAGTCAGAGTCGTCAACGTTGGGACCATATATGTTCAGGATGGCTATTTCCTGTTGCTGTAATATACCGGTGATGAGCACAAACCTACCGAGCGGGTCTATGTGGGAGTGCTGACACGTAAACTTCAGGCTTTTATGTAGCTCTGAGTGGAATAATTAGTATAATACCAGTGGGGCCCCTTTGCTTGGCGAAACGCTCACAGTGCTCCGAGCGAGCGTGGGTTTCCTGTAGACATAGGATCTTCACTCCGTGGCGTTCAGCGTGAAGCTGAATCTGTCTCATCTTTTTATAGTTGCCCAATCCCCTGATGTTCCAGCTCATAAAGGTCAGAGTTGTATCAGCCATATTTGAAGGGGTGATGGTGGAATAGATAAAAGTGGATTCCAGTAAGGTGAACGGCGTGTACCCTGGGAGTATGCGGCCTTCCGACCATATGTGTGAATTGATTGAACGCGGTGCCTGCGGCGCCTCTGAAGGCTGTCAAGAATTTTACAAACCATAACATTCCCAACCTACCCCCCACCCACATCCCTCCCCCAATCAGAGGGACGAAACCCAAACACAACCACAACAAACGTAAACTTTTAGGCATCAACGCCTGGGGGTCTGCTTGCAGCCGGGCAATGGCGCGCCGGACTGGGAGAGCGTAAGGAGAGTTGTGCTATGTAGTAGGATTAGGCAGGGCATTTAGAGTGCATGCGAGTTACCTCGGGACCAAATCTATGAGCGAGAGGGCCCAACAGAGATTGGGGTGCAGCCGTGTGACAAGACGCGGTAGCAACATAGTTGGGTGCGTATTTAGCTCGAAGGGGCCTGGGTCCCGCGGTCAAATCGACCAAAGTAACTGGGATGAAATGTCGGGTGACTCCGAGAAGGGACCCAAGAGAAATGGTCATTACAGTCAGCGGTGCAACAGCAGGGTGCGAAACACACCCACACAGATAGGAAATGAAGCAACATCAGCAACATGAACTACAATAAAGTACGATGAATAGTGGCAATCGCGGGGGGGGAGCGCCATGGCGGCCCCGACCCACGGCCCAGGTACCACAGCAATCATTGAGAAACCATACAACCGATGTCAACATTGTTTACATCAACCAGGAAAGTGTTCATCTATAAATTTCGAGGCTTCTTCGGGGATAGTGAAAAAGTGTGTTTGATTAGAGTGTTCAATCCTCAGTTTGGCGGGAAAGAGCATGGAGTACTTGACCCCTAGGTCCCAGAGTCTCTTTTTCACCGCAAGGAAGGTCTTACGCTCCTGCTGCACAGCCACAGAGTAATCCGGGTACAAGTGTATCCTCGCCGCCCCAAGATGAAGCTCACCCTTGGCTTTGGCTGCACAGAGCAGGGCGTCGCGGTCACGGAAATTGAGGATTCTGGCAATGATAGGGCGGGGTGGGGCACCCGGCCTGGGGCTCGCGGTCAAAGAGCGGTGAGCTCGCTCCACTGCAAATTGTGCCGAAAGCTTGGGGCTATCCAGGAGGGTCAAAAGGGTGCGCTCTACATAGTCCTCCATGGGCTCCCCGATGTCGTCCTCCGGAATACCAACAATGCAGAGGTTATTCCGCCTGGAGCGGGATTCGAGGTCGTCATTTTTCTTTTCGACCATAGAGACCCGGCTGGTCAGGGTGGTCACAGCTGTGCGAAGGGAGACCAGGTCGTCCTCTGCGGTGCCAACCCTTGTCTCGATCTCAGCGACCCTGCTGTCTGTTCTTTCGATATGGGCCTTTATGGATGAGATGGTCCCATTCATATCTTCCAGCTTAGTGTGGAGCGTGGTGAAACCCTCTCGCATGTATGCCATCATTTTCTGCGCGTCGTCGGAGGTAGAGGGAGTTGCGGTGACTGGCGACTCCTCCGGGGGGTCAGTCAGCGGCTTGGAGGGAGTTTTAGCAAACATATTTAGCGAGGCCTGCTTCTTGTTAGACCCGGCTCCTTTGGTCATGGTGATAGAACACGTCCGGGTCCAGGATCCGGTGCAGGTATGGCAGGAGGCCTTCCGATCGACGGCCCGCAGGATGCCCAGGGGGGAAGGAGGGAAGGTCTGGAGAGCAGCTAACGAGGCTGGAGGAGACACCAGGGGTCCCCACCAGAGCTCACAGAGCGAGACCGCCGGGCACAAGGACCAGAGGGGTAGGCCAGAAGTGGGGTTGCCAGTGATGTGTAGGGACAGTTCCGTAGTTGTAGGGGCCGAGGGCCCTTCCACAAGGAGCGCTCCAGTGTTATTGGTGGACTGCTAGCAAAAGCCTGGGAGCGCTGGAGAGCCCACACAGTTGGTAAGCAGTGGGTTGGCTGGTGACAGGTGAGGGAAGCCAATTGTCCGTGGGCTAGAAGTGGAGCTGAGAGGGGTATTACACGAACGTTGCCCAGTGAGGGGTCCGGATCCAGAGTTGTAATTGCAGGCAGCAACCAGTAGCCGAAGAAGGGGGGGGGGGCAGAGAAGGACGATAGTGCAGTGAGGGCAGGCGCGGACCACCAGGGGAGAGAAGTAGCGCCGGAGCGAGGCCCCCCAGCCGTGTCAGCCGCCGGGGCAGCAGGGAAACAAGTGGTGGTCAGCCAAACCCGCAGCAGGTGGATGGGGTGGCCGCAGGGACCTCCAAGGCAGGACACAGCCGCACCCCCACACGCCCTCAGACCTGATGTGGTGCCGCGCCACAGGCGTGGGGTGGATCGGTAGGGGGGGCAGGCGAGATGGAGGCCGGAGAAAGCTGCGGTGCCCAAGAACAAGTGTCCGATGGGGCTCAGGGTCCAAAGTCAATGCAGGCAGAGTCTGCTGGAGCGAACAAGGGACAGCAGCCAAGGAGAAGTAGCACGGTGGCTAGCCCAGCACACAGGCTCAACTGCAGCCCAGGATCGTAGGAGATGGGAGAAAACCAAGCGGCCCCCTCCCCCCGAACCCTCCTACCTTGTCGTGGATCAGGGGGGCTACGCCTCGCTGGAGGGGGGGCGCCGAAGGCAGGTGGTGCGGAGAAGCAGGGGTCCGCGGTGATGTCTCCGCTCCCCGCGGCATGAGACAGGGGAGCCGGACAGTGCGGCGTCACGAGCGCCGCGGGAGCCTGAAGATGCAGGCCGTCACAGGCCCAGGCAGGGTGCGTGGGGTCCGCAGGAAGGGTGATGAGGCCGTCGATGGAGCGCGGGGCCCCCACGGGAGCAGGCCGGCCCGGGCCGACGTGGAGGGCTCCGGCGCCCCTCCCCCACAGCAGCCCGGAGCGCCGCGCCCTGAAGTAGGAGGGAGAGCCGCAGCCGGTGGAGCCTCGGAGCGGAGCGGCCAGGCCCACTCAGTCCCGGCGGAGTCGGAGGGCAGCAGTATGGTCCCCAGGGGGCCGCGGGGGCCAGGAATCCGCAGGAGTGCAGCGGATGTGTTCAGGAAGAAGCACCGCCTGCACACAGGAGGATAGCCGCAGCAATAGAGTCCTTTTTCGGGATTTGTACGCTCTCCCAGCTCGGAGCTCTGCAGTTAGGCGGCCATCTTACTTCAGCGCAACAGCGCCCCCGGATAATGGCTTTTAACTGTTACCTGGTTTAATGCGCGGTAGTCGATGCATGTTCTCAAGTCCCCCTCCTTCTTGGGTACGAAGAATAGGGGCGAGGCTGCCGGGGATTTGGACAGGCGGATGAAACCATTTGCCAGGTATTGGTCCAGATATGATTTCAAATGGAGATATCCAGGTTCAGTGAGTGCGTAAATTCGACTACATAGGATTTGTGCACCAGGTACGAGGTCGATCTGACAGTCATATGGCCTATGAGGGGGTAAGGTATTAGCCTGTTCTTTTTGGAAATGTCTTGAAAATCATGGTATTCGCTTGGTAGTGTACTTGTTACACCTAGTACCAATGCCTCTTTATCTTGGACAGGTGTCTTTGGGTCAGATAATGGCATTTCCACTTGGTAGCACACATAAGCACACTCATTGGAGAAGGCCAATTTTCTTGCTCGCCAGTCGATGTTAGGATTGTGAGCCACCAACCATGGCATCCCTAGAATCACCCGGAACTGAGGGGCCTTGATAAGGTCGAAGGCAATGGCTTCCCGATGTCCTTCTTGGCACAAAAGGGTCAATTCTGCTGTGCGTTGGGTTACAGGACTAGAAGCTATCTCTGTGCTGTCAACAGTGGTGACCTTCTCAGTTGTCGTTTTCTGACAGAGGGGGAAGTCCCATCCTTGTTGCCAGGCCTTGGTCTATGTAGTTACCAACAGCTCTGCTGTCTATGTATGCCTCCACAGCATGCATCTGAGACAGTCGTTGGTGACTAATTAAAATCACAGGCAGGGCAAGGTGTGAGGTCTGTGGCTCTTTCCCTTCGCTCGACAAACGGACCTCTACGCTTACCGGACCTGGAAGTTTTCCGACTTTTGTTCTCCTCCTTCTTTCTCTGCGTCTCCAACAGTTCACCTAGGGGGCTTTACTGGGCATTCTCTGAGGAAGTGACCTGATTTTCCGCAGTACAGGCATAATTGCCGTTGCCTCCTTTTGTCTCTTTCGGCCTTGGTTAATGGGCTCACAATTTGCATGGGTTCCGAAGTGTTTTCTGATGAACGCAGAATATTCTCCATTGAGCGTACATACCCAGTCTGATTATCTGTTCTGGCTCGATCTGTCCTTTGAACTTGCAGCCTATGGTCTAGCTGCACCATAGGTTGATAAACTTTGCACAATCGTTTGGTGGGTTTACCACCTGGGATAAGACGTCTTTCAATTCCCCCCCGTAATCCTCGATGGAACAACATTGTTTGTTTCTCCTCAGGCCACCCAGTTTCAACGACAAGTCTGTTGAAAGTGGCGATATATTTTAACAAATCTTGGCTGCCTTGCCGGAGGGACAGAAGTTAGTTATCCAGAGGTTGGCTCTGGGTGTGTCGGGCAAACCTTCTCCATCTCCTGTTGAAACCCACCGAAATCCCGCAGGAGTGGGTCATCCTGGCTTACTAACGGTATGAACCAATCCGCGGCACTGCCACACAGATATGACAGAACGAAGGCAACCTGCGATTGATCGTTAGGAAAGGCTCCAGGTCTGCAAAGAAAATGGATGCAGCACTGGTTCATGGACACTGCATATCTTCTTGGGTCTTCTTGGGGAAAACGTTCCGGTGGAGCCAAAGGAACCCCCTCAGAGAGGACCACGTGCACTGGATTGACCGATGAGGCTGAAACCAACGGAATACTTCCTGGCAACAGAGCCTGCCCAGCCTGTGTGTGGACCAATTGTCTGGCCAATTCGTCAGTGCGTTCCTTGGTGACAATCAACTCCCTCCTAAGGGCGTTGGTTTCTTGCCAGGCGGAGTGCACCTCAGCCTGTATTTCCCCCAGTAACTGGGCTAGTTGGTCAGTCTCTGATGTTTCCATGACGCCCAGGTAGAGATTTAATTGAGGCATCGTGTTCTGTTACGCTCACCTGGTATCCACGGGGGTGCCACACGATACTGGATGGACGTCTAAGCGCTATCCCAGACCTCTGCTTGGTTAAGTGCCAGACCTTGGGTAGCACCTAGAACAGGAGAGTGGAGGGTTAGGATACTGGTTCTGTGATGGGTGGACTCCCACCCCCTATGTGTAGTGTGTGTCGTAAAAGAAGTGAGGCAGTGTAAAAGTAAAGGGTTAATCAAAGGTCATGGTGATGTATGCGAAATTAACTAGTGTAGTGTCTGGTAATTGCCCCCAGAAAGCTCCAAACAGAAAAAGTCAAGCTTGATTTTGATAATAGTTATACAAATATCATGAGAACAATGATTCTTTCACCTTGACAAATAATAGTGACATTTTAATCCACCAATGATCAGGTACACATAAAGCATAGAGAAATTGCTTTTGGATATATATACATAGACATTGAATTGGTCTATAACAGTACATAAAATAAATGAACCAAATAAAGGAATTTAAAATGGGGAGAAGAGAGGCGACTGTTTTCTTGTTTATAATCTATTCGGTGTGGGGAAAATTCTCTCTGGCTTTTACTCTGAACTGAAGCAATGTTCTTCAGCCACCTCTAATTTTCTCCTATCCTCCAATCCCCAGTGCTAAATTCCACCAGTATTGACAACCCAGGGCCTTAATGTGTGCCGCGGGTTGTTAAGCAGGAATCTTCTAGGGTTAGTAGTAGAGATTATTCAGACCCATATTCTGCCGCTATTGTGGCAAAAGAGGTGATCAGGGTTATTCATGAATCTGTGTTTGTGAAACAAGAGTTGTCAGGGTCTTTCTTTAGCCAACGCTAGAGAAAAGGCAAAGGGGGGACATTTCTGATTCAATGACTGGGAGCTGTTGACTCTCGGTGACAGCGTCCCCAATAATATCACGTTTCGGCGGTCTGTGGTTGCTTGTTGCCGCTTTCATCGGGCTCTGTGTTGAAGACCCTGTAAAGAACATATACAAAGTATAAGTGGAAGTGTACTACATATGGTGCCTGGAATACCTAAAGCACTCAAAAACCATTGAGAATACCTCTAGCTACCGGAGGTCGACTTACCCACCGCCGCTCAATCCCATTCCTTAGTCCTGGATAAATAGGGAATGGACACTGCAGCTGGTTGGCCGTGTCAGCAGAGGGTGCTTGTTGCAAACCTTAATGACTATAACAAGAAGACTATGTATTAGCAACACTAGATGTAAAATCATTATACACTTCAATAGATCACTTTTTGGCGGCTATACAAGCAATTGATTACACCTACTCACATTTCTCTGTATCCAACAGACTTCACAAAGGAATGGTTAAATAATTCCTTTGGTTTACTTTGAATAACAACTATTTTCTATTTGATGACAACTATTATCTTCAAACCAAAGGGGTAGCGATGAGTGCCAAATATGTCCCATCTCTTCATGGGAAAGTTTGAGCAGACTCATGTCTCATCGAATCCAAAGTTTGAACGTCAAAATATTATTTGGAAACCATTTATTGACGACATTATAATTATTTGGAAGGGCACCTCAGATACATTTCAACTATGCATCACATATTTGAATGACAACACATTTGGTTTGGAATTTACAGGACACAGTGATCGATCTAACATTTAATTTTTAGACTTGTATCTTCATATTATGGATGATAAGCTAGCAAGCCGAACATATAGGAAACAAACTGAGATTAACTCCACCCTTTTTGCTTCCAGTTGTCATAAGAGATCAACTTTTAGAACATACACATGGGGGAATACTTTTGAGCACGCAGAAATTGTAGCGATGACAAAGATTTTGAGTTAGAATGTGATTTGCTGAAAAAGAGGTTCAGTGAGAGAGGATACAGTGGTGAATGTGTCTCTTAAACTCATCAGAAAATCAAAAATACGAATAGAAATGATATACTGAAATCTAAAACATCTACCCAAATTAAAGAACAATGCCAAGATTCGATTCAATTATTCAAAATTGTAAACAATCACTGGCATCTTTTGAAGATGGAACATGATCTGAATCAGTATAAAGACATCAAGCCTACTTTTATGTACACTCGGGCATCAACTATTAAAAACAAAGTGAGTCCTTCATTTCTTAAACTGGTTGACATGCAAACTTTGAGAACATGTGCATGGATGAGGCCACATACAGAAGGGTTTTATAAATGTAGAAATTGTAGTATGTGCAAGCATGCACATCCAGATATTAATAAATATATACATTGTGATGGTACAGAAATTAGAATTCCAGAGCTTCTCAATTGCAGATCAAAATACGTGGTATATATGCAATCATTTGTGTCTGTCGCTGCATTTATGTGGGCAGTACGATAAGGAAGCTGTGTATCCGTATTAGAGAGCATCTGTCTAGTCTTAACTCACAAGATATCAGGCTGCCTCTTGCAGTTCATTGGCAGGAACAATATCAAATGGACAATAAAGATAATATATGTTTCATTGGATTACAGACATACATTTCAGGAAGCCAGGAGAAATATTGACTCCCCATTGTCCTAGCTGAGCCAGATGTCACCACAGAGTCTCATTAGCTCATTCGTGGCCAGATTAGTTGATTGTAACTATCAGGTACTTTACCGAATATTAGTATTGTAAATATACAAGACTATACAACTCTGACCATCTGTAAGTTAAGATTCATCAGAGTATTTGAAAAGAAAAATTAACAAATAAATGTCCACTGATATGTATTATAGAGCCATGGAAAAAAGACTTGCATGTTAGACGCAACATGCAACATGACGTCATTATATGGACGTCAAAGTATAAATAAGGATCCAAAATGCTCATCGCGATGGATTGCCACAAGGAACGCCTTACCCGACCAGGAGGATGCTCCGATCAGGAGAACTGTAACTAAAACAGGTAAGAGACAACTAATCATACAATTTCAGGGACCAGATGTGTCTAATGTTCCATGAGGCTGTCAAGGGCGACACCATAGGGGCTTAAAGATCGTTCTTCTTGTCACACTCAGATGCTGATAACAATCATTCACGAACTTGAACAGCAGACTTAATATCCACAGAAGATATATTATCATACAATGAATGAAGGCTGAGAATAATGTATCCTTTACCATGCTCAACTGCGATATGCTTTGTTATGAATATCCATAACTGGACTGACTGACAAACCATTGTTAAAGGGACGTTATGGTTAAGTTGCACTACTAAAAACCTACCACCTTCACTGCAAAGTGTATACTGAAGGAACTTTCTGGTTCCACTGCACTACTAAAAACATATGAAATAAACCAACAAAAAACATAGTTAAAGGAATGTTATGGTTAAGTTGCACTGCTAAAAAACCTATGAAATTCAATGGAAAACCGTTGTTACAGGGACGTTATGGTTACAGGTAAAACCGAAAAACCCCAGAAATTCGGTAAGGTACACAACCAAATCTCGCGCTACCACTGTGCACTGCAAGGACTAACACCCATGACCTCACAGATGACATCCCAAATGTCATTGATGACATCACTGATGCCATCACATGTCTGGCTCCCTCTTTTTTTGATCACTGACATATGTACGGCAGGTGGTTTTCTTCACTGACAGGCAGGGAGTGAACATTGAAAAGGCACTATATTTGTAGACCTTACCATTATCATATGTCATTACACTCTTTTCATAAGAGTTCAGTAACATCATGTGATACATGCACATAGGGGAAGATGCAGACCTGAAACACAGCACTCATTTCTGTGCATGAAGATAATCAGTTACGTTATGAAGACTTTCTGGTAATACTGCTGCTTTTTTGCTTAATTTACTTTCCCGATATATGGGAATATTTGTGTGCATTGTGGTCTCTTTATGGTTTGTGTGTAGTAGTACAAATCTGTAGTATGTGAGGGGGTATTAGCTACTTATTACATGTTTCACAGTAAGCAAAACTCTGAAAATAAAGCATTCATCATTATACTATGTAGCATGGCAAAACTATTGGACCTCTATGGTGCATGCTGCAGACAATGCTTACGTTTCTGCATGAGGTGGTTGCTATACTGAAAGAAGTCTGTTATGCAATGGTGTTTATAGCAATGGATTCTGTGCTGAATTATGTATCTCAGGATAGTTCTCCCAATAACCTTGTATAGTTTTGTGGCAACATTATATTGACATTCCCTTGTGGAGGGAATTAAAAGTAAAGGCACATGTGATGGCATCAGTGATGTCATCAATGACATTTGTGATGTCATCTTTGAGGTCATGGGTGTTAGTCCTTGCAGTGCACAGTGGAAGCGCGAGTTATGGTTGCGTTCTTTACCATAACTGTTGAATTTCTTCGGTTTTTGGATTTTACCTGTAACAAGAACGTCCCTGTAGCAACGGTTTTCCATTGAATTTCATAGGTTTTTTAGTAGTTCAACTTAACCACAATGTCCCTTTAGCAATGTTTTTTGTTGGGTTATTTTATAGGTTTTTATTAGGGCAGTGGAACCAGAAAGTTCCTTCAGTATAAATGTTGCCGTGAACATGGTAGGTT
Organism: Ambystoma mexicanum; assembly: GCF_040938575.1. Lineage (NCBI taxonomy): Eukaryota > Metazoa > Chordata > Amphibia > Caudata > Ambystomatidae > Ambystoma > Ambystoma mexicanum. Next base: position 738,263,981 of record NC_090923.1, on the reverse strand, counting down.
TTTAGTAGTGCAACTTAACCATAACGTCCCTTTAACAATGGTTTTTGTTGGTTTATTTCATAGGTTTTAGTAGGGCAGTGGATCCAGAAGGTTCCTTCAGTATAGATTTTCAGTGAAAGTGATAGGTTTTTAGTAGCACAACTTAACCATAACGTCCCTTTAACAATGTTTTTTGTTGGTTAATTTCATAGGTTTTTAGTAGGGCAGTGTATCCAGAAAGTTCCTGTAGCATACTTTTTTCAGTGAAGGGGATATGTGTTTAGCAGAGCATTGTAGCCATAACATCCCGTTAGCAGTGTTTTTTGTTAGTGAATCTGATAGGTTTTTAGTAGAGCACTGTAACCAGAACGTTGCTTTAGCATAGTGTTTTGTGTGAAGTTGAAAGGTTTGTGGTACAGCAACTGAACCATAACGTGCCGTTAACAACATTTTTGCATGGAATCCTTGGCTGCCCTCTTATGACAAACTTGTTGAAAGGGCAAATTCCCTTGTGTATGTATCCATTTGTGCTACCCCTTCCCTTTGCTAACAGTGTCGGTGTATCTTAGAAATTGAAGGTGTACATGTTAAATGTTGGGGAGTGTGTGAGTGTTTTTTCTTTTTCTGTTAACAATGCATGGTCAGTCTGTGGTGCACAGTACTGTATCAGATGGCTGCAGGGGAGTAATATGGAGGTTTCCTAGTGAGACCGCACCTGGCTAGCGTATGTGCAATCACAATGCAAGTTTCCGTAGGACTCCAGTACTGTCTGCATCTTGCAATGCACGTTTCAGTAGTTGTGTGAGCGCACGTCTGTCTGTTGCACAGCTATTCACATGCGTAGGGCATCCTCTGTGTGCTGGTAACACCGCCCCTGTCGCCAGGCCTACGAATTCATACGGTAAGCTACGGCATTTCAAACAGTCATGGCGACTGCGTGGGTTGCTGTGCAGACATACCAATGTATGGCTGCAGCTTGCCTAGCTCTATGAGGCCCACTGGAAAACAAGGAATCGCAACTTCCAATGTATGGTGGGCGTGTTAAATGTCGCATTAATTTGCTTGATGTGCTTATTGCCTTTCCATGACCTGGGGTGGTTTGAGGGTTTGCCGGCGGGTCGAACAGTTGGAGTAAACATTTAATTGCAGGTGTAACAGTCTGCAGTGAGTCTGCAAAATGGCAAAGCTGGTGCGCCTTGGTCACTCACATGCAAATGCATGTAAAGAGAAGTAAACAAACAGCACATTCTTCAGAGCGCAACGAATATCAGTGGTGGTTAGAAAAGTAGTGTATTCGCATGAGTCTCGCTGAATAATTCTCTTCCTGCTCCATGTAATGAAGCTGCATTTGACCTTGTTGTAAGCATTCTTTTATTTCAGAATGTATTGATGTCCATGAATACTGGTCCTACAGCTAATGGCGTACCATGAAGTGCCTGTACTGCATGTGACGAGAACTGAAATCGAAGCACAAGGCACCAGTGCGCAGGGTACTGCCCTTCCAACAGTGCACAAGGGCAATTTCATGCACAGCATTCTGCACAGCTGCTCCTGCCACCAACAGGAACAGTAGTGTATAGCAGCGGATCCTTAAAACATCCTTGCACACCATAGGCTGCACAGCAGACCCTTACCTGGCAAAGAGCATTGTATTGTGTATGCACTGCGACGTGCAACTCTACAAAGGGAAAGTACTTGGAAGTGCTTGGGAAGGGTCGGTCAGGGAGCATGACAATGACTGATGGCTATTTAGTGAGGGCCATCCAACATTTCCCTCTCTTTGTGCACTTCCCCTATGTTATCCCTGTAGGTGGTGCCCCTGCCGTACTGGGCCTTGCCTTCCTTTCCTTCTGTATGGTGTGTTACAAAATTAAAATAAATGTAAAGCAACTGGAAGAGGAAAAAAGGTGGATGAAAAAAGCTGCTTTCAGAGTTGGAAAGGCACAAACAGACGTCTTCACAATGTACAGCGCTTTTTCCATTCCCGGACAAAATGAAAAGTAATGCAGCCACATGCGTGTCTGCGTAATGCGATAAATACGTATGCATTAGATCGGAAACATACGCATGACCTAGGCAAATGCCTCCTTCATCGCAAACAGTATGGAATCTCTGGTAACATATTGTGCACTTTTCCCTCTACAATGAAGAACAATAATGGTGGCATGATCGCGCATCACCAAACTCTCACAAACACAAACCAAAAACAGTCACTGCATTGCAAGTACTCCATACCAGTTCAAATGCACATAGTACAATCCAAAATCAGCAACCAATGCACAGTGTGTTTCATACACTTTCGATCAATGTATTCCAAACTCCCCCAAAAACCGTACACTGTGGCGCATGAACCACACAGCCATAACCGCAGCTTTCACATTTGTATCGCCAAATATACTGTGTATCACAGTTTGTGTGTAAAGCCCACAACCAGAAACCTTATTCAGCAATGCCGTAGCGTGCACAGGGCCATTGCTATGGCTGCCATCTGCAAAAGGGCCGCATGTGGCACATGCAACCTTGTATCTATAGCAATGTCCGCGGACTTATCATGCTGTGCGCAGGGAAGTAGAGTAATAAATGTGAACCAGGGTAGGGCATTTTGTTTGCAGTGGTGGCTCTCAAAAGAGTGGTTTTGTATTTTTATTTTTAAAGCTGCTTCCATAGAAACCTTTTTTTCCGGTTTATATAAGTGTTTTTGTTTGTTGTACTTCGCCTCACAATCTTACAATAGCGTCTTCAGTGCAGCCTGTAGATTGGAATACAAATGTCATTGCCACTGAGCGACAAAGAAATGCCATTTCTATTGAGAATGTGCACATATCAATAACCAATGTTGTCATTCTCACAAGAGTACATCCCGGCTTCATGCAAGAAGTTACACATGCTTCTGTTAATAAGACGCCTTCCGACCTCTGGCTGACGACAACATTCATTGGAATAGTTATACATTGGACTTGGTGGTACACATGAGAAAAGCACCTTTGCAGTGGGAAACATGTGCTTCACTACTTTCATCATCTTTTTGAGTTGACGGTACACACGTAAACAAGCCATGGAACCCAAAAGCAACCCTCCATAGTGCACGACCAAAATGTGTAAAGTTGCGCAAGTGGCCACTCGTCGGCATTCTTCAAGAAAGTGTCTGAACTACGGACATCCACACAGCTCCACAAAGCCTCCACTTCCTCTAAATTCAAATTGCCATTAAAGCCTCTTTGCACGGCATACTGGAGCAGATCTAGCACAAAGCGATCACCCACTATGAAAACTGTGCGTCTCGCCATCTCTGTCAGCCTCACTATACAGAGTAATGAAACAAAATATGGCTGCCCTTTCCTGGGATGCACACCCTGACCACCTGATTGGACAATTTCCACAGTCGCATTTCCATTGGCCAAAAGGGTGAGAAGCGCAGATTGTGGCATGTGTGCTCTCCATGTAACACTAGCAGTTCTGTATAACAGTCCCCTGAGTACATAACACACCCAGAAACATTGTTGCATAATCCATCAGCCTCCACAGTCCCATTTCCATGCCCACCGTTCAGAAAATCCCCAGATGCGTCTTTCGTGCTGCGTGCGTGCGTGCGTGGGTGAAGAAATGTCAACCAGGGTAAGGGCTTTCAGCTGTAGAGGTGGCTCTGAAAAGAGCTGTTTTGGGTTTTTTAATTTTTTTTTTATTTTTCATTATCTGCTTCCACACAAAAAGGTTGTTTTTGCTTTCATAGAGTAGTGTGTTTTCTATTCGTCCTCAGATTCTTACAGGAACCTTTTGAATGCATCTTGGAGATGAGCAAACAAAACACCATTACCAATGGACGACAACGAAATGCCATTTGATAGCAAGACCTCCACATTTGCAGAACTAATGCTGTCATTGTTACAGAAAAACAAGCCACGAGCGCACAGAAATTCAGACATGCTTCTGTTATTCAGACACCTTCCAGTCTCTGGCTAGGTAGAACAGACAATATGAGTGGTCCATATTTCTCTTGGTGGTATGGTGGAGAAAACCACCTGGCCAGTGGGAAAAATCCTCTTCACTGCATTCATCAGCGTCTTGAGTCGACGGAGCAAATATAAATGTTAAGGAGAATGCTCATAAATGGCTAATATCCCTTACCTTATGAGTCCCTCAGCAGCTTTGCTGGATTTCTAGGATTTTTTTTTTCACCTACTCTATGAGCATCATTTTTGTGTGGAGTGACTGCTGTCTCACAGAAACATATAACATTGCCATTAACTTTATGTAGTCTCTTTAAATCACAGACCCAGTACAAACCATCTTACATGGAGTATTGGAAAGGGTTAATTCCTATCCCTTTTTGTCTGTTTCTCTTGGAGCACTGTTTCGCTCCCTTTACATCAAGACTTGGCTGGTGGCAGTGGTAATCACCCTAACTTTTCTACTGTGGTTATCTTATATAACCATAGTATTGTTTTAGGCTATTATATCAGCCTTGAACATAAACCCGCTTGACAAATACATTTTAGTTTGGCTCTGGCTGGGTGGCTGGGTTTATTCGCCATTTCTTTTTGTTAAAGTCTTTCTCATGTTCTTCTCTGCGCGCCAAACCGCGGTTGATTCCTTTGTTCGCCGTCTTTTCGCAGGCTTCTGCACAGACGCCCTCCTTAAGGCGCCTGAAAGTGTAGATAGGCAGGATGTGAGGGAGGGTCTTAGGACCCCAGCCATGGGTTCCCTTGGTAACCCAAGTCACACTCCTGTTTGATTGGGTGGGTGACTGTCCTTGCCAGGACAGCCACCCTGCTGTGTGATTGACAGCCAGGATGAATGAATGGGGGAAAACTGCATAAAAAGCAGGTCTCTGGGACTGGAAAGGCAGAGTCGCCACTGGAATGAAAGAACCAATGAGGAGCTGATGGAAGAGGACCCCTAGCACGACTGAACCGCCTGGTGAAGCCCTGCTGCAGGTCCGAATCTTCAGAATCTGCCGACAGAGAAGATCCTCCAGGAAACTTGTTCCCTTGAGCTGGTGGCACCAACCAGTTCACCCAAACTGCAAGCCAGGACCCCTCCTCAGCTCGAATTCGCTGTACAGAGCTACAGTGGGCCGGAAAGCCAGGAAGGTCGGACTCTGCTTGGGTTTTAAGGAACGCACCTTTTATTTGTTACTTTACTCTGCTGCTGGTTTCTTCCCTGGGTAGTGCAGGACCCTCCAGTCTTCCTACTTCGTGTCAGTCCGACAGTTGCTTCAGGAACCGTGAGCTTGCTGGAACTACCAGGAATCTCTGCCTCAGCTACAGCGTCCTCTCCGTTTTAAGGTACTGTGCAAACCCAGTTGCTCGTTTCGTTCAGCCGCAGGGAAAGTGTGTGAAATCTTTCTCCAATCCAAGGGCTTGTCCTTCTCTTCTCTTTGAACTAACTTTTATACCAACCAACCTCATCCGAAATCCGTGGCACGAACTTTACCGCAAACTACCCTGAACCGTGTGATCTTGAGCAAAAGACTTTTGTCCTATTCACTTTGGCCCTAAGCATTTTCCACCTGATTCTATCACTGTAGTTCGTCTTGCTCGATTTCCCTGAGTGCTTACCTGTTGGTGTGGTTCAATTTCTATTAACTTTGTCTTTCCCTCCCTTTTAAATGGCTGGAGTGCCATTTTGCTGCCACTTCATTTTGTGAGCTTAACTTTTCTGGAATTTAAGGGAAGTGGTGTGGTGTATTAAGAGTGTGATTTTTAAACTGCTTATAATAGTGTAATGTTATACAACTGAAGAGTGAAATAAATGTATATTCTTTTACTTGAAAACCTTGAGTCAGTGTTTGCCTGAATCATAGTAATTGCTGTCCTTTGTGTAACTATTTGATACTGCTCACTTACTCATGAGATAAATCTGGCTGCTCAGCCATCACTACCACTTTAACTGTGTAGTACATGCTTGTACCAAAGGTGAACTTGTAGTCTTAATTGTGTGTGGTGTTCCCAAAGGGTACTGCATATAATTCTGCCTAACACTGGTGTACAGCGGTGAGGATAAAAGTATAGTAATTACACTTAGAGTGCTGCTATTACCTTGCATCAACTAACCACAAGGCTAACATCAATAAAAAGCAATATTAATCATGTCTGATACAGAAAGCCACAATCAGGAGACTCTCCTATCTGAAAAATCTGTGTAAAGAAAGGAAACTCTCTGCCAAAAGCAAAAAGACTGAATTGTTTGAAAGGTTGTTAAATAATCCAAGTCTAGGGAGTGGGTCTGGAATGCCTGACCCCCTAGCAAATGTGGAAAGTATTGAGGATGATAATATGTTTGTTAATGATGAGTTGGAAGAAGTAGATGTGTCTCTTAATGTAGGTCTCTTGGCTCCCTTGCCTGATCAGCAACCTCAGCCCTTGTCCACTGGGACCCCCGCAGGTCCTACACTCAGTCCTGAATTCATTGCTCTAGAGAAAATGAGGTTTGAACTGGAATTCAAACGTTTAAATGCTCAAACTGAACAGAAACATCAAGAAGTTAAGCTCAGAGAAATGGAGTTGAATCATGAAGTAGAAATGAAAAGATTGTCTCTTGAAAATGCTTCTCTCCCAGAGTCTTCTAGGTCTACCAGTCCAAAGAGACCCCGTATGCCTAAAGGAATTGTGGGTATGTATGAGGTTAAGCTTGATATTTTTGATTGGTTGGCAATGTTTGAATATACAAATTACCAATGGGGGTTCTGGGAGTCCCTCTGCCAGACATTAGTCCTGGTTACGAGAGACTTACCCAGAGTCTTTAGCTCACTATCTTTCACAGAGAAGAAATATCCCAAACATATCAGTCTTTGTCCTGCCCTGGGGCAGTCCAGCACCGAAATGCTAGGCAATTCTCCTCTGAACAAGAGTACCAACCGCATCCCCTGTGAAAGATAGTGAGCTAAAGACTCTGGGTAAGTCTCTTGTAACCAGGACTAATGTCTGGCAGAGAGACTCCCAGGACCCCCTTGTCAATTTGCATATTTAAGTAACTTTGGGTCTCACCCTAAGTTACTAGGGGAATCCAGACGTGGACCCCTGGCACACTATTCTTAGAGAGGCACAGCTCCTCCCTACTGATGAGGTCCAACCAGACCGAAACACGTGTCTGGGGATGCTGTTGGTACTCCTGTTCAGAGGAGAATTGCCTAGCATTTCGGTGCTGGACTGCCCCAGGGCAGGACAAAGACTGATAAATTTGGGATATTGTCTTCCTCCCCGACGAGATCCTCTCTTCCCCCGGATGAAGCACTGACTTGCATCCGCTGCCAGGAACCACTGCCCCCGCTGGAGTGTTCTCACCACTTTAAGGTACCGTGTCCGCCAGGCCGCCCTTTCTAAAGATTGCTACAAGGTAATAATAACTCCTTAATCTTCTGGACTGGGCTGGCCGCCTTGACCCTCTAACTGGTCCCTTTCTTTGGTCCAACTCTCTTTTGAACCATTACAAGACATTTGTGCACTACAACCGTGTGACCTTGGACACATTTCGTTTGATCCTCTGAATGTGGATCCGGCCTATTGAACTCTAACTTCACGGTTTTACTTTGCCTTCCTCTCTTGTTATGTTCTTGTAAAAGTGTTGGGATCTGTTTCAACGTGTTCTCTGCTTTTCTCTCCCTTTTAAAAATCTATTAGAGTGCCATCTACGTTAAGCGCTCACCGCTGTCTGAAAATAAGTGGGGCTTTACTTAAGACTTGTTTAATATTCTTTTAAGGGAGTGTATATCTTTTAGCGACCGTGTTTATGAATTGCTTACTATTGGTGTCTGTGTTTTTTTCTAGATGTGGTTTTAAATAAATAATGATATCTCTTTTACACCAAGCCCTGGTCAGTGTTTACTTGTTCTATGGTGTTCTCTTGACCTATTGTGAATACTCTGTATACTGCCTAACTCTTCTTGAGGGAAGTCTGACTGCTCAGCCACAGCTACCAAGTGAATCTGTGTGGTACAGACTGCTACCAAGTGGGTGTACTGCCAAACACCTGTAGTCTTAAATCTTTTGCAGTGGTCCCAGAGTGAACTGCACAGGTTTCTGCCTAACAGGTCTCACTGGGTACTACAGGAATTTCATAGAGAACTATGGGACCATAGCTTCTCCACTGAATGTCATCTCCTCTCCTAAATTCCCAAAAATGGTTAGATGAAATGAGGAGTGCAATCAGGCCTTTGAAAACCTGAAAAAGGCTCTTTGCCAAGCCCCAGTACTCAGAGCTCCTGACTACCACCAAACTTTCATTGTGCAGACAGATGCTTCAAATGTAGGAATAGGTGCAGTCCTCAGTCAACTGGATGGGAAAGGTAGGGAGCCCCCCGTTTGCTTCATCAGTAGAACGCTGAAGGATCCTGAAACAAGGTGGGCAACCATTGCACGAGAGTGGTTTGCTATTGTGTGGGCTCTGAAGAAGTTTAGGCCATACTTGTATGGTTCTACTTTTGTCATTCAGACTGACCACCAACCCTTGAGATGGTTAATGCAAATGAAAGGGGAAAACCCAAAACTATTGAGATGGTCAATCTGCCTGCAAGGGTTTGATTTCACCATTGAGCACAGGTCAGGGTATCACCACCAAAATGCTGATGGTCTCTCTAGGATGTATGTCATCGACTAGAGGTATGAGATTCATCCAGGAGTGGATTAAATCCTCCTGTCTCTTAGTCTGGGGGGGGGGGGTGAGTGTAAGGGAGAATTCTCTGTTTAGGCTGAATTTCCTAACGTAGTGAGTCCCCCAGCAGCTTTGCTGGATTTCTGGAGTTTGTTTTTTTCTCCTGCCAAGAGTGAGTCTCTTTTCCTCACACTCTTGGACATGATTTGAGGGGTTCCTTTGACTGTTAATGTGTTTTATGGGCATTTGTGTTAGCTTCTGTGACTCCAACCCAAGTTGAGCCCTTTGTTCCACTTTTTGGCGGGCTTCTCCACAGAAGCCTCCAAAGGTGGTGCCACTCTGTCTGGGTACCACAGGGGGTGTGGGAGGGGGTTTAGGCACCCTGGACTGAGTTACCTTGGTAACTCAAGTCACACTCTTGTGTGATTGGCCCAAGTGGTGAGCCAGGGCTTTGGGGACTGGAACTTTAGAGGTCGCCACAGGACCTAAGAATCCGACGAGGGAGAAGCTGAGCCAACCAGCTACGACGACACCACCGGTGGAGCCCTGCTGAACCGTCTCACCACTTTTCCCAACGACAGAGGAGATCTCCAGCCCGGAGAGTCTTCTTCTTTCGACTGGTGGGGATAACCAGTCTGCTTCCTTTTTTGCTTCCTGGATCATCTCGTGGCCGTCTTGCCTGTGCCAAGCACCCCGGCAACCGGGATACCACGTTTTACCACTACTGCGAATCAAAGGGTAGTACCTTTAACCGGAAAACTCTGCGGCTGGTTACTTCCCTGGCAGTGCAACGACCTTCACCTTTCCTCCACGTCGAGATCTTCCTTGCTTCTGGACGACGCTGCAACTTGCACCCGCTGCCAGGAACAACTGCCCCCGCTGGAAGATCCTTTCCACATAAGGTACCGTGTTCCGCCTGGCTTCCCTTGCAACCGACTGTACGAGGTAGATTTAGCCCCCGGCTTTCGAACCTGGGTTAGCCTGAGACACCCTGGCTTAACTTTTCCGAGCCTAACTAAAACCTGTCTGAACTCCCTGCAAGACTTTTTAAGCCTGTTGTCATTGTGTGATCTTGGGTGCATTTGTGCTCTGCTCTCTCCAAGAGTGGGCCCGGCCTATGAACTTTGGCTCACAAGTAACTGTTGACTTTCCTGCCTTGCTTAAGAGTTCCTAAGTATTAGTGTGGTGTATTTTCCTACATTTGGCCTTTTTCCCTCCCTTTTTCGTTAACTTATTGGAGTGCCATCTATAGTTAAGCGCTCACCTCTGTCTGGAAATAAGTGGTGTTAACTAAGACTTGTCTAATAAGGAATAGGGGATGTATATATAATAATAGTAACTGTGTTGAAAGTGATTTACAATAATAGTGCTGGAGTGTTTCAATCAGTGTGTTTTTAAATAAATAATTATATACCTTGATACCAAAGCTCTGGCAGTGTTTGCTTGTGCTATTGTGTCTGAGTGCCTATTGTGTATACTTTGCATACTGCCTAACTCTTCTTGAGGGAAGTCTGACTGCTCAGCCACAGCTTCCAGGTAAATCTGGGTGGTGTGGACTGCTACCAAGTGGGTTTACTGCTAACACCTGTAGTCCTAAATCTTTTGCAGTGTTCCCAAAGGGAACTGCACAGGTTTCTGCCTAACACTGGTGTACAACGGTGGGATTTGTATTGAGTATACATTTTAGAGTGCTTTAAGAGACCTTAGTGCAACTAACCACAAAGCTTAGCACAACAAAAAAAAAATAAGTAATTTTTCTAACATGTCAACTATGGAAAATTATAGTCAAGAGTCCCTTGCTACAAAAACTGCTGATTGTTTAAGAGTTCTCTGTAAGCATAAGAATCTCCTGACTAAAGGCAAGAAAATGGAATTGATAGAAAGGTTGTTAGCTAACCCAAGTCTGGATGATGGTTCAGAGGAACCTACCATACCAGAAACTGTAGATAACAGTATAGAGATTGATGTTGATCAAAATGTTGATAATCTTGAGGAAGAGTCAGAAGAGGATGGTGAGGATGCTGTGACTGCCCCCCCCTAGGCCTCTGTCTTCTCTGCCAGCTGTACCTACTGAACCTTTGCCATGTCCCACACTTAGTCCTCAATATCTTGAGCTAGAGAAAATGAAACTTGAATTAGAATTCAAGAGACTGAATACTCAGGCTGAACAAAGACACCAGGAACTGAATCAAGAACTCAGGCTAAGGGAAATGGAGCTCAAGCATGAGCTAGAAATGAAAAAATTATCTGTAGACAATGCTTCTCTCTCTGACTCCTCTAGAAGTTCCAGTCCTAAAGGACCCCGGATGCCTAAGGAATTGATTGGTATGTATGAGCCTAAGTTGGATGTGTTGGATTGGTTGTCTCTGTTTGAATATAATCATGGGCTCCAGAACATCACAGGAAATGACTTACTAACCTGGTTGTTCTCTAGGCTCCCCCCTGTTGCAACTGATGTGGTAATGGAGTTGGGGGAGGAGGATAAGAAGGATTATGAATGTGTGAAACTAGCTCTGATAGCTAGATTTGGGAAGACCCCTTCCCAGTATCTTAAGAGGTTTAGGACCCTCAAACAGAATGATGGTACCACTTGGGCTACCTGGGTGAGTGAGTGTTTGAAAAACTTAGAGGGATGGATTAAGGGTTACAAGGTGAACACTTATGAGGGAATGAGAAATCTTGTAATGTTGGAGTCAATTTATGATGCCTGCTCTCCTGAGCTCAGACAGCACTTGGCTGATTCAAAGGAATTATATCCTAGAAAGCTAGCTAACGCTGCTGACTTGTGGGTTGCCAACGGGGCTACTCACAAGGATTCAGGGGTCACTCAGAAAAAGGATGAGGGAAAGCAGCCACCTAAAGGTAATCCAGAGAATTCTAATACCTCCCATACCAAAGAGGGCCACAAACAACAAAATAACCAGGGTAAGCCCCAGGGTAAACCGAATCAGGCTAGTGTACCTTCTGGTCAACAACCAGAAGGAGGTCAGAACAAGCCACCCTTTCAGAGAGCATTTGGACAATGCTATATCTGTAAGGCTACAGACCATATCAAAGGGGATCCCAGATGCAAGGGTAAACCTGCAGGGATCAGCACAGTCTCCTTAGCCTTCACTCCTGAGGATGAAGTACAGATGGCTAGTGCTCACTTTGAAGCTTTTGCTGAAGAACCCTTGGGTCTTCAAGCAACTGTGTCTATAGAGTCCATGGATCTGGTTAAGTCCCAGAATAGGGTTGTGTATAACTCCCTACCTGCAAACTCTAAAGTGTATTATATGGACAGTGTTCTTATCAATGGCCAGGATACTCCTGCCAGGAGAGACACTGGGGCCCGCAGAACAGTAGTGGATGAAAGCTTCTTTCAACCTGAGGATGTGGCAAAAGCACCCAAAGGTCCCACTAAGATGTCTGGAGGCCCTGTCCAAATGGTTCCTATTCTACCAGCCCTCATTCAGTGTAACAACATGACAGTGAGGATCCCTGTCAGTGTGCAGACTGAAGTGCCTGGGAAAGTCCTGTTGGGGAATGACCTGAGAACTCTAGGAGTAGTGTCACATACCCACAGGCCTCCCAGTATGGAGAACCAGAACCTAACCCAATTGGCTAGAGAGGCCACCTTAAGGGACCACTCTAAGCCTGTGGGAACCTCTACTGAGACCCCCACTACAAGCCCTGGTGTTATTAAGTTGACCTCTAACCCAGGCACATTTCAGGCTGGTACATTAAGGAAATGGGAGCCCCAACCAAGCTCCATCATTGTTCCCCCAGTTTCAGAGTCTGTGACCACCCCCCCACCCCTGCTTCTGAGGAAGAGGAGGATAGACCTACTGGACCCTTACCTAGGCCTGAGAGAACTGGTAATTCTCAATGCTGGTGGAAAACCAGTAAAGAAAAGTCTAAGGCCACAAACCTTCAGACTATTGGACCTTCTACTTAAGACCCCAACTCAAATCCTAATATTAGGGGGGAAACTCCTAAAGTAGGTAAGGTTAGATCTAAGAGGAAGGGGAAGCAGGTACATTGCCTAACCCTAACCCCTCCAACCAAGAGGCCTAAGACCCAACCTGCTCCCACAAGAGAGGTGGTGAGGAACCTTGGAGGCCCCTCTAGATCTAAGGGAATCCTTTATAAGGACCCCTTGAAAAAGCCTAACACAGGTTCAGAAGTTGTACCAACTTCTGAGGGACTAGTCAACCAGATCCCCTATAGTTTCCAAAAGACTTATGCTCCTCAAAGGGTTTGTAGGTCATATAGCTTGCAAAGTAAAACCTTTGATTTGACCATAGAACCTAGGTCAAGGTGTCACCACCAAAATGCTGATGGTCTCTCTAGGATGTATGTCATCGACTAGAGGTATGAGATTCATCCAGGAGTGGATTAAATCCTCCTGTCCCTTAGTCTGGGGGCAGGGGGGGGTGCGAGTGTTAGGGAGAATTCTCTGTTTAGGCTGAATTTCCTAACCTAGTGAGTCCCCCAGTAGCTTTGCTGGATTTTTGGGGTTTATTTGTTTCTCCTGCCAAGAGTGAGACTCTTTTACCTTCACTCTTGGACATGATTTGAGTGTGTTTCTTTGACTCGAGATGTGTTTAATAGGCTATGGGATCTTTTACTCCATAGGGCTTCATGTGTTTTTGTGATGTGTGTTACACAGCACCCTCAGTGCAGTAACACAGGGGTTTCATAGTGACCGCCCAATATAGACTCCATACGCTGGGACTGACTACTGTCTCCCAGGGCATGTAAAGTCACCATTGACTTTACTAGTCTCAAATTCTGAACAGAACCAGTACAAACCATCATATTGTGGACGTACTGGCTGGGGCAATTCGATTGCCCCGGGGTCTGTTAGTCGAGGGGGCACGTCTCCGTCCACCCTGATCGAGTTTTGGCTGGTGGCAGTGGATACTACTTTTTATATTCGACCGCGAATATTTTCCTATGGGATTTTCCCATTGTTCGAGGCCACCAACTTTAATTATTTAATTCCTATAGCCTCGAACATACCGCCGGTTTATTTATTTAATATTAATTCTCCGGTTGGTATTTTCTGCCAGAACTCGGTTCTAAAATGGCATTTGTGTTCGCTTCTGTGACTCCAACCCAAGTTGAGCCCTTTGTTCCACTTTTTGGCGGGCTTCTCCACAGAAGCCTCCAAAAGTAGTGCCACTCTGTCTGGGTACCACAGGGGATGTGGGAGGGGGTTTAGGGACCCTGGACTGAGTTACCTTGGTAACTCAAGTCGCACTCTTGTGTGATTGGCCCAAGTGGTGAGCCGACCTGCTCACCACTTAGCATGTTTGATTGACAGCTAGGCTGAGTAAATGGGGGTATGCTGCATAAAAGCAGGGCTTTGGGGACTGGAACTTTAGAAGTCACCACAGGACCTAAGAATCCGACGAGGGAGAAGCTGAGCCGACCTGCTACGACAACACCACCGGTGGAGCCCTGCTGAACCGTCTCACCACTTTTCCCAACGACAGAGGAGATCTCCAGCCCGGAGAGTCTTCTTCCTTCGACTGGTGGGGATAACCAGTCTGCTTCCTTTTTCGCTTCCTGGAGCATCTCGTGGCCGTCTTGCCTGTGTCAAGCACCCTGGCAACCGGGATACCACGTTTTACCACTACCGCGAATCAAAGGGTAGTACCTTTAACCGGAAAACTCCGCGGCTGGTTTCTTCCCTGGCAGTGCAGCGACCTTCAGCTTTCCTCCACGTCGAGATCTTCTCTGCTTCTGGACGACGCTGCAACTTGCACCCGCTGCCAGGAACAACTGCCCCCGCTGGAGGATTCTTTCCACATAAGGTACCGTGTTCCGCCTGGCTTCCCTTGCAACTGACTGTACGGGATAGATTTGGCCCCCGGCTTTCGAACCTGGGTTAGCCTGGGACACCCTAGCTAAACTTTTCCGAGCCTAACTAAAACCTGTCTGAACTTCCTGCAAGACTTTTTAAGCCTGTTGTCATTGTGTGATCTTGGGTGCATTTGTGCTCTGCTCTCTCCAAGAGTGGGCCCGGCATATGAACTTTGGCTCACAAGTAACTGTTGACTTTCCTGCCTTGCTTAAGAGTTCCTAAGTATTAGTGTGGTGTATTTTCCTACATTCTGCCTTTTTCCCTCCCTTTTTCGTTAACTTATTGGAGTGCCATCTATAGTTAAGCGCTCACCTCTGTCTGGAAATAAGTGGTGTTAACTAAGACTTGTCTAATAAAGAATAGGGGATGTATATATAATAATAGTAACTGTGTTGAGAGTGATTTACAATAATAGTGCTGGAGTGTTTCAATCGGTGTGTTTTTAAATAAATAATTATATACCTTGATACCAAAGCTCTGGTCAGTGTTTGCTTGTGCTATTGTGTCTGAGTGCCTATTGTGTATACTTTGCATACTGCCTAACTCTTCTTGAGGTAAGTCTGACTGCTCAGTCACAGCTACCAGGTAAATCTGGGTGGTGCGGACTGCTACCAAGTGGGTTTACTGCTAACACCTGTAGTCCTAAATCTTTTGCAGTGTTCCCAAAGGGAACTGCACAGGTTTCTGCCTAACACTGGTGTACAGCGGTGGGATTTGTATTGAGTATACATTTTAGAGTGCTTTAAGAGACCTTAGTGCAACTAACCACAAAGCTTAGCACTAAAAAAAAAAAAAAAATCTTTCTAACATGTCAACTATGGAAAATTATAGTCAAGAGTCCCTTGCTACAAAAACCGCTGATTGTTTAAGGGTTCTCTGTAAGCATAAGAATCTCCTGACTAAAGGCAAGAAAATGGAATTGATAGAAAGGTTGTTAGCTAACCAAATTCTGGATGATGGTTCAGAGGAACCTACCATGCCAGAAACTGTAGATAACAGTATAGAGATTGATGTTGATCAAAATGTTGATAATCTTGAGGAAGAGTCAGAAGAGGAGGGTGAGGCTGCTGTGACTGCCCCCCCTAGGCCTCTATCTGCTCTGCCAGCTGTACCTACTGGACCTTTTCCAGGTCCCACACTTAGTCCTCAATATCTTGAGCTAGAGAAAATTAAACTTGAATTAGAATTCAAGAGACTGAATACTCAGGCTGAACAAAGACACCAGGAACTGAATCAAGAACTCAGGCTAAGGGAAATGTACGAGGGTGATGTCCATATAGGGTATAAAAGGGGCTCTGACCAGTTCCAGAGTGTATCGAGTGATTGTATGCATATTCAGCCACCCATAAAATATCCTTCCAATTACCCTCCGATTGGTGCAACATACATTGTAGATATTGTTCAAGGGTCTGGTTCGTTCTCTCCGTCTGACCGTCGGTCTGTGGGTGGTGGCTGATTGAGAGTCTTACGTCGATTTGTGCCAGTTGACAGCACTTTTTCAAAAAATGAGAAATAAACTGGCTTCCCCGATCGGAGATTAGTATGGACGGGAATCCATGCAGACGGATGATATTTTCGAGGAATTCCTTGGCAAGAACAAAAGCTGAAGGTAATCCTTTCAACGGAATAAAATGGGATTTATTTTCCAAGATGGAAAATCAATCCACCACAACCAGAATAGTATTGTATCCATTACAAGAGGGCAGGTCCGTGATAAAATCTAGTGACAAGGTGTGCCAAGGTGCTGGTGGAATGTCTAAGGGTTGAAGAAGACCGGCGGGTATTGTTTTTTTACCTTTGTTTTGGGCGCAAACTCCACAGGACATCACGAAAGATTTAATATCCTTTCGCCAGGACGGCCACCAGAATTGTCGTTTAATTTTTTCCTCTGTTTTGGCAATGCCAGGATGTCCTTCCATCAGAGTATCGTGATGACGGGAAATAACTAGTTCTTGCAATTCCTTTTCTGGCAAAAATAAACGTCCTCGGAAGTAAGGTAAGCCATCGTTGATTGAAAAGGCAGACCCCCTTTTGATCCAATCCTGCAAGGCTGAAGAGTCCAGCAATAGTTTTACCCATGCTTGAATGTCTTCAAGGGTTTGTAAAGTGGTTATCCCCAAGATTCTTTGTTCGGGATTTATCGGCACAGGTTCTGAGTTTGTGTCCATTTCTCCCATTCCAATTCGAGATAGAGTGTCCGCTTTGCCATTCTTACAGCCGGGACGGTAAGTGATTACAAAATCGAACTCAGCAAAGAATAAAGCCCATCGGAGCTGTTGTGAAGACTGAGCCTTGGCAGTTTTTAAATATTGTAAATTTCGGTGATCAGTGATCACGGTGATGGTATGCCTGGCGCCAAGAAGATAATGCTGCCAAGCCTTAAAGGTGGATTTAATGGCTAATAATTCCTTATCGGTGATTGCATAATTTATCTCCGGCGGCGAGAACTTTCTGGACCAAAATGCTACGGGGTGCAGTTGGTTTGTTTCGGGGTCTCTCTGAGACAGGACAGCTCCTATGGCTAAGCTGGATGCGTCGGTTTCGACTATATATGGGAGATCAGGACGCGGGTGTTTCAAAATAGGTGCGGACGTAAATTTAGCTTTTAATTCCTGAAAGGCCTGTTCATCGTCCTCGGTCCATTCAAAACGTTTATTCTTCCTCAAGAGTGCATTGATGGGTTGCACCACCCGTGAAAATTCCAGGATAAACCTGCGATAAAAATTGGCAAAACCAAGCATGCTTTGGACACCTTTCACCGAATTAGGTGATGGCCATTTGAGGATGGCATCCACTTTCCGTGAGTCCATTCGGACCCCTTTAGGTGTCAGGATGAATCCAAGAAACTCAACCTCGGTGGTATGGAAAACGCATTTTTCCAGCTTTGCAAACAGTTTGTGCTGGCGCAATTTCTCAAGGACGGCCCTAACATGTTTTCTGTGATCTGATTCCGAAGAGGAGTACACCAGAATGTCATCGATATACACGACAACACAGACATCGATGAGTTCCCGAAGGACATTGTTCATGAAGAATTGGAAGGCAGCAGGCGCGTTGCACAACCCGAAAGGCATTACCTGGTATTCGAATAGTCCATATTTTGTACGGAAGGCCGTTTTCCATTCGTCGCCTTCTTTTACTCGTACCAGATGATAAGCCCCCCGGAGATCTAACTTGGTGTATATGCAAGCGTCCTTCACCTGGTCAAGGAGTTCAGGGATCAAAGGCAGAGGGTAACGATTTTTAACAGTTATCTGGTTCAATGCGCGGTAATCGATACAAGTTCTAAGGTCGCCTTCTTTTTTTGGCACGAAGAACAAAGCCGAGGATGCCGGAGACTTTGACGGGCGAATGAAACCATTGGCTAGGTATTGATCTAAATATTGTCTCAAATGCAGATTCTCCGGCTCAGTAAGAGCATAAATCCTGCTACAAGGGGGTTGTGCACCGGGCACCAGATCGATTTGGCAATCGTACGATCTGTGAGAAGGTAACGTGTTGGCCTGTTCCTTTTGGAAGACGTCCTGAAAGTCTTGGTATTCCGGAGGTACTTGCATGGAGACAGAGGTTACTGATGCTAGACTGATCTTCAGATTTTCTGGGTAGCAGGTTCGTGCACACTCCGGAAAGGGTATTCTCTTCGCTCGCCAATCAATTTGAGGATTATGTGTCTCTAACCAAGGGATTCCGAGAATAACCTGAAACTGTGGAGCCTTGATTACATCAAACACAACTGCCTCCCGATGGCCGTCCGGACCTACAAGTGTCACCTCAGCTGTGGAATGTGTTACCGGTCCCGAGGCAATTTCGGTTCCATCAACTGTGGTGATGACATCTTTGCTGGTTTTAGGACGCAGGGGGAGGTTAATCCTGGAGACCAATTCACGATCCACGTAGTTTCCTATAGCCCCACTATCGATGTATGCCTTTATTGCATGCAACCGCTTAGGCTGTTCCGGATCTACGAGGACCATTGGCACAGTGAAATGCGAGGTCTGAGAGTTCGTTTTCAAGCTCGGCAAGCGGACCCCTACGCTTGTCGGGCGGGGTCGTTTCCCGATACAGCGGTTTCATGGATTTTATCAGCGGCTCCTACCACCTTCCTGGGCGGCCTTGCCGGGCAATCTCGTAGAAAGTGTCCAGAGGATCCACAATAAAGACATAAGTGCATCTGTCGTCTTCTTTCACGTTCCTTTTGAGTTAAAGGTCCTTTAACTCCTCTGATTTGCATTGGCTCAGAGGTTTCAGCCCCCTTGAGGTTAGCGTGGGTCTTGACTAACACCCGGGTCTCAAATTTGGACCGATCTGCTTTTCTGTTTTGCAGTCTGTGATCCAATTGGACCACTAAGTCTATATATTCTGAGCATTCTTGGGGCGGATTTACAACTTGGGCCAGGACATCTTTAAGTTCTCCGCGTAGACCTCGATAAAATAACGTGATTCTTTTATCCTCTGGCCACCCAGTTTCCACAATTAGTCTATTAAAGGTTGCAATGTAGGAAAGGAGGTCTTGATTGCCCTGTCTCAGAGATAGAAGTTTGTCATCTCGAGCCTGCCCCTGGGAGTGACGAGCAAATAACCTTTCCATGCTTGCTTGAAATCCTTGAAAATCACGAAGAATCGGGTCATCTTGAGTTACCAGTGGAACTGACCAATCGGCAGCACTGCCGCTGAGATATGACAATACAAAGGCTACCTTGGTCTGGTCATTAGGGAAGGCCCCAGGTCTGCACAGGAAATGCAAACGACACTGATTCATGAATACGGCGAATCGTTTGGGGTCCCCAGCAAAGCGTTCAGGTGGGGCCAGCGGCATGTTTCCAGGTAGATTAATCTGCACCGGGTTACTGGAAAGCACAGGAGAGGGGTTCCCTCCGGAACCGGGTAAAGGAGTTTGTCCAGCTTGACCTTGCAAAAGCTGTCTAGCCAGGTCATCAGCTCTTTCATTTGTTACAATCACTTCCTCCTGAGAGCATTAGTCTCTTGACGAGCAGCGTGTACTTCGGCCCGTAATTCCCCCAGTAGTTGGGCCAACTGGTCAGTCTCAGAAGTTTCCATAGCGCCTGGGTGGGAATTTGTAGGATGGCTTCGCGTTCTGTAACGCTCACCTGACTCCCACGGAGGCGCTGGTCTGGTCTGGGTTGCTGTGGCCTCTTCAAGCGTGATGCGCAGAATTCGGACCACCGATTGAACAGGACCCCTAAATCTTGCTTGTCTGGCCCGTAGGAATATCCTTCTGCAAATGAGAAAGGGGATTAACTGACTGCTGAATAGTGTGCTTGCTCCCCCCTTTCCCTCTTCGTTCTTCTCTGACTTCCTCCAAAACCCCCGGTTTAAGCTCACCTTATGGTTTGGAAGGATGAACTCTCCATCCTGCTTCTGGTGCAGGGGCGCGCGTTCGTCCAGTTACTTCACTGGTTTTCAGAATGGCGCTGGCAAATCCACTTGACTTTTCTGAGCGATACGCCGTAAGTATGAAGATGCAAAAGTTCAAGTGTGAGCCTCCTTTTATGTTGTTTTTTCTGTCCTTTATTTCAGGTGCAGAACGAAGGCGATGCGTTGAGGGGTTAAATTGCCGGTGGTAAAATCAGGTGAGTTAGTGATGAGGGCGACCCCTCTAAATGTCTTTATAATTCCCCAGTAATGTCTTTTGTCCTTTCCCCATAGGGGCCGGGGTCCGGTACCTGCCAAAGATGCGGCGCCGACCCGAGATGTGGAATGGTTCACCAAGAAAAGCCGGTAAGTAATATGGCTGAAAATTCGGCTTTCCTCTTGTGTTCCCTTGCTCACCTTTTGTCTCTTCTTCTCTCCCCTAGGTGCAGAGATGTGGCGACCGGTGCTGAGAGCCGCGATGGAGCCGGGCGGCGTCTCGGGAACAGTTGAGTGAAGCGCGGCACTGCAGCGAGCAACGCGGTGCTTTTAAATGGAAGTCTTCCTTCAGGAATGCTGGCGTGAAGATTCCGGATGCAGGTAAGAAGGTTGAATAAGTTCTTGGTTTTCACCTTTCTCTTCTCTTATTCCCTTACAGGTGTTCCAGGTTCGAGGCGGGCGTGGCTGGAGTCCAGGTGCAGGAGCAGACACGGTGAGCGTTCAGCTGCTGGGATCCAGAACAACGCGAAGCACCTGTGGCTGTCCGGGCGTGGCTTGAATAGCCTTGGAAGACGTTCCAGGTGAGTATTCTTCCACAGTCCCACCCAAGTAACAAAATAGTTCCTTCAGAAAAAAAGTCCCTCCTAAGCCTCATTTGGCTTGGTTCTTCATGCAGCATGGTCTGCATCAGGTGAGTGTGCAGCATGGTCTGCTTCAGGTAAGTGCACCAAACACTTCCCCTTATGAGCCTGGCGCCTACGGCGCCAGGACTGATGTCCAACATGAGCCTGGCGCCAACGGTGCCAGGACAGAGTCCAAAGAGCCCCTATAAAGGGCCGCTGGGCTTTTACCCGGGGGCGTGATGCCTGCTCCCGGGGGTGCTGGGCCTGGCCTGGTGCTCCGGGCGTAGGCATCATGACACCATGGTTTTGGCTGGCCCCGCCTCCAGTTACATGGATTTGGCTGGCCCCGCCTCCAATACCATGGTTTTGGCTGGCCCCGCCTCCAGTTACATGGTTTTGGCTGGCCCCGCCTCCAATACCATGGTTTTGGCTGGCCCCGCCTCCAATACCATGGTTTTGGCAGGCCCGCCTCCAATACAATGCTTTTGGCTGGCCCCACCTCCAATACCATGGTATTGGCTAGCACCACCTCCAGTTACATGGTTTTGGCTGGCTCCGCCTCCAATACCATGCTTTTGGCTGGCCCCGCCTCCAATACCATGCTTTTGGCTGGCCCCGCCTCCAGGTACATGGTTTTGGCTGGCCCTGCCTCCAGTACCATGGTTTTGGCTAGCCCCGCCTCCAGTTAGATGCTTTTGGCTGGCCCCGCCTCCAATACCATGCTTTTGGCTGGCCCCGCCTCCAATACCATGATTTTGGCTGGCCCCCCCCTCCAGTTACATGGTTTTGGCTGGCCCCGCCTCAAATACCATGGTTTTGGCTAGCCCCACCTCTAGTTACATGGTTTTGGCTGGCCCCACCTGCAATACCATGGTTTTGGCTGGCCCCACCTCCAATACCATGATTTTGGCTGGCCCCGCCTCCAGTTACATGGTTTTGGCTGGCCCGCCTCGAATACCATGGTTTTGGCTGGCCCCACCTCTAGTTACATGGTTTTGGCTGGCCCCGCCTGCAATACCATGGTTTTGGATGGCCCCACCTCCAATACCATGATTTTGGCTGGCCTCGCCTCTAGTTACATGGTTTTGGCTGGCCCCGCCTGCAATACCATGGTTTTGGCTGGCCCCACATTCAATACCATGATTTTATCTGGCCCCGCCTCCAGTTACATGCTTTTGGCTGGCCCCGTCTCCAATACCATGCTTTTGGCTGGCCCCGCCTGCAATACCATGCTTTTGGCTGGCCCCGCCTCCAGTTACATTGTTTTGGCTGGCCCAGCCTCCAATGCCGCCATGGTTTTGGCTGACCCCGCCTCCAGTTACATGGTTTTGGCTGGGCTCACCTCCAGTTACATCGTTTTGGCTGGCCCGCCTCCAATGCCATGGTTTTGGCTGGCCCCTCCTCCAATACCATGGTTTTGGCGTGCCCCGCCTCCAGTTACATGGTTTTGGCTGGCCCCGCCTCCAATACCATGCTTTTGGCTGGCCCTGCCTCCAATACCATGGTTTTGGCTGGCCGCGCCTCCAATACCATGATTTTGCCTGGCCCCGCCTCCAATACCATGGTTTTCACTGGCCCCGCCTCCAATACCATGGTTTTGACTGGCCCTGCCTCCCGTTACATGGTTTTGGCTAGCCCCGCCTCCAATACCATGGTTTTGAATGGCCCTGCCTCCAGTTACATGGTTTTGGCTGGCCCCGCCTCCAATACAATGGTTTTGAATGGCCCCGCCTCCAGTTACATGGTTTTGGCTGGCCCTGTCTCCAATACCATGGTTTTGGCTGGCCTGCCTCCAATACCATGGTTTTGGCTGGCCCCGCCTCCAATACCATGGTTTTGGCTGGCCCCGCCTCTGGGTACATGGTTATAGCTGGCCCCGCCTCCAATACCATGCTTTTTGCTGGCCCTGCCTCCAATACCATGGTTTTGGCTGGCTGTGCCTCCAATACCATGGTTTTGGCTGGCCCCAGCTCAAATACCATGGTTTTGGCTGGCCCTGCCTCCAGTTACATGGATTTGGTTGGCCCCGCCTCCAATATCATGGTTTTGGCTGGCCCCGCCTCGAGTTACTTGGTTTTGGCCGGCCTCGCCTCCAGTCACATGGTTTTGGCTGGCCCCGCCTCCAATACCATGGTTTTGGCTTACCCTGCCTCCAATACCATGGTTTTGGCAGGCCCCACCTCCAATACCATGCTTTTGGCTGGCCCCGCCTCCAATACCATGGTTTTGGCTCGCCCCGCCTCCAATAACATGGTTTTGGCTGGCCCCGCCTACAATACCATGCTTTTGGCTGGCCCCGCCTCCCGTTCCGTGGTTTTGGCTGGCCCCGCCTCCAGTTACATGGTTTTGGCTGGCCCTGCCTCCAATACCACGGTTTTGGCTGGCCCCGCCTCCAATAACATGGTTTTGGCTCGCCCCGCCTCCAATACCCTGGTTTTGGCTGGCCCCGCCTCCAATACCATGGTTTTGGCTGGCTCTGTATCCAACACCATGGTTTTGGCTGGCCCTGCCTCCAATACCATGGTTTTGGCAGGCCCCGCCTCCAATTCTAAGGTTTTGGCTGGCCCCGCCTACAATACCATGGTTTTGGCTGGCCCTGCCTCCCGTTCCATGGTTTTGGCTGGCCCCGCCTCCAGTTACATGGTTTTGTCTGGGCCCGCCTCCAGTACGATGAATTTGAATGGCCATGCCGCCAGTTACATGGTTTTGGCGGGCCCCACCTCCATTTACATGGTTTTGGCTGGCCCCGCCTGGCCCCACCTCCATTTACATTGTTTTGGCTGGCCCTGCCTACAATACCATGGTTTTGGCTGCCGCCGCCTCCAGTTACATGGTTTTGGCTGGCCCCAGCTCCAATACCATGGTTTTGGCTGGCCCCGCCTCCAGTTACATGGATTTGGCTGGCCCTGCCTTCAATACCATGGTTTTGGCTGGCCCGGCCTCCAGTTACATGGTTTTGGCTGGCCCCGCCTCCAATACCATGGTTTTGGCGGGCCTCGCCTCCAATACCATGGTTTTGGCTAGCCCCGCCTGCAGTTACATGCTTTTGGCTGGCCCCACCTCTAATACCATGCTTTTGGCTGGCCCTGCCTCCAATACCATGATTTTGGCTGGCCCCGCCTCCAGTTACATGGTTTTGGCTAGCCCCGCCTCGAATACCATGGTTTTGGCTGGCCCCACTTCTAGTTACATGGTTTTGGCTGGCCCCGCCTGCAATACCATGGTTTTGGCTGGCCCTGCCTACAATATCATGCTTTTGGCTGGCCCCGCCTCAAGTTCCATGGTTTTGGCTGGGCCCGCCTACAATATCATGCTTTTGGCTGGCCCCGCCTCCCGTTCCATGGTTTTGGCTGGCCCCGCTTCCAGTTACATGGTTTTGGCTGGCCCCGCCTCCAGTACCATGGTTTTGAATGGCCCCGCCTCCAGTTACATGGTTTTGGCTGGCCCCGCCTCCAATACCATGGTTTTGGCTGGCCCCGCCTCCGGGTACATGGTTATGGCTGGCCCCGCTTGCAATACCATGCTTTTTGCTGGCCCTGCCTCCAATACCATGGTTTTGGCTGGCCCTGCCTCCAATACCATGCTTTTGGCTGGCCCCAGCTCCAATACCATCCCTTTGGCTGGCCCCGCCTCCAGTTACATGGATTTGGCTGGCCCCGCCTCCAATACCATGGTTTTGGCTGGCCCCGCCTCCAGTTACATGGTTTTGGCTGGCCCCGCCTCCAATACCATGGTTTTGGCTGGCCCCGCCTCCAATACCATGGTTTTGGCAGGCCCGCCTCCAATACAATGCTTTTGGCTGGCCCCACCTCCAATACCATGGTTTTGGCTAGCCCCGCCTCCAGTTACATGGTTTTGGCTGGCCCCGCCTCCAATACCATGCTTTTGGCTGGCGCCGCCTCCAATACCATGCTTTTGGCTGGCCCCGCCTCCAGGTACATGGTTTTGGCTGGCCCCGCCTCCAGTACCATGGTTTTGGCTAGCCCCGCCTCCAGTTACATGCCTTTGGCTGGCCCCGCCTCCAATACCATGCTTTTGGCTGGCCCCGCCTCTAATACCATGATTTTGGCTGGCCCCGCCTCCAGTTACATGGTTTGGGCTGGCCCCGCCGCAAATACCATGGTTTTGGCTAGCCCCACCTCTAGTTACATGGTTTTGGCTGGCCCCACCTGCAATACCATGGTTTTGGCTGGCCCCACCTCCAATACCATGATTTTGGCTGGCCCCGCCTCCAGTTACATGGTTTTGGCAGGCCCTGCCTCGAATACCATGGTTTTGGCTGGCCCCACCTCTAGTTACATGGTTTTGGCTGGCCCCGCCTCGAATACCATGGTTTTGGCTGGCCCCACCTCTAGTTACATGGTTTTGGCTGCCCCCGCCTTCAATACCATGGTTTTGGCTGGCCCCACATTCAATACCATGATTTTGGCTGGCCCCGCCTCCAGTTACATGCTTTTGGCTGGCCCCGCCTCCAATACCATGCTTTTGGCTAGCCCCGCCTACAATACCATGCTTTTGGCTGGCCCCGCCTCCCGTTACATGGTTTTGGCTGGCCCCGCCTCCAGTTACTTGATTTTGGCTGGCCCCGCCTCCAATACCATGGTTTTGGCTGGCCCCGCCTCAAATACCATGGTTTTGGCTCGCCCTGCCTCCAATACCCTGTTTTTGGCTGGCCCCGCCTCCAATACCATGGTTTTGGCTGGCCCCGCCTCCAATACAATGTTTTTGGCTGGCCCTGCCTTCAATACCATGGTTTTGGCAGGCCCCACCTACAACACCATGGTTTTAGCTGGCGCCGCCTCCAGTTACATGGTTTTGGCTGGCCCGCCTCCAATACCATGGTTTTGGCTGGCCCTGCCTCCAATACCATGGTTTTGGCTGGCCCTGCCTCCGGGTACATGGTTATAGCTGGCCCGCCTCCAATACCATGCTTTTTGCTGGCCCCGCCTCCAATACCATGGTTTTGGCTGGCCGTGCCTCCAATACCATGGTTTTGGCTGGCCCCAGCTCCAATACCATGGTTTTGGCTGGCCCCGCCTCCAGTTACATGGATTTGGTTGGCCCCGCCTCCAATACCATGGTTTTGGCTGGCCCCGCCTCCAGTTACATGGTTTTGGCTGGCCCTACATCCAATACCATGGTTTTGGCTTGCCCTGCCTCCAATACCATGGTTTTGGCAGGCCCCGCCTCCAATACCATGGCTTTGGCTGGCCCCGCCTTCAATACCATGCTTTTGGCTGGCCCCGCCTCCAATAACATGGTTTTGGCTGG
Organism: Ambystoma mexicanum; assembly: GCF_040938575.1. Taxonomy (NCBI): domain Eukaryota; kingdom Metazoa; phylum Chordata; class Amphibia; order Caudata; family Ambystomatidae; genus Ambystoma; species Ambystoma mexicanum. Next base: position 738,238,079 of record NC_090923.1, on the reverse strand, counting down.
CCCCGCCTCCAATACCATGGTTTTGGCTGGCCCTGCCTCCAATACCATGGTTTTGGCAGGCCCGGCCTCCAGTTACATGGTTTTGGCTGGCCCGCCTCCTATACCATGTTTTTGGCTCGCCCCGCCTCCAATACCATGCTTTTGGCTGGCCCCGCCTCCAATACCATGCTTTTGGCTGGCCCTGCCTCCAATACCATGCTTTTGGCTGGCCCCGCCTCCAATACCATGGTTTTGGCTGGCCCCGCCTCCAATACCATGGTTTTGGCTGACCCCGCCTCCAATACCATGCTTTTGGCTGGCCCCGCCTCCCGTTCCGTGGTTTTGGCTGGCCCAGCCTCCAGTGACATGGTTTTGGCTGGCCCCACCTCCAATACCCTGGTTTTGGCTGGCCCGGCCTCCAATACCATGGTTTTGGCTGGCCCCGCCTCCAATACCATGGTTTTGGCTGGCCCCGCATCCAGTTACATGATTTTGGCTGGACCCGCCTCCAATACCATGGTTTTGAATGGCCCCGCCTCTAGTTACATGGTTTTGGCTGGCCCTGCCTCCAATACCATGCTTTTGGCTGGTCCCGCCTCCCGTTCCATGGTTTTGGCTAGCCCTGCCTCCAGTTACTTGGTTTTGGCTGGCCCCGCTTCCAATACCATGGTTTTGGCTGGCTCCGCCTTCAATACCATGCTTTTGGCTGGCCCCGCCTCCAATACCATGCTTTTGGCTGGCCCAGCCTCCAATACCATGGTTTTGGCTGGCCCCACCTCCAATACCATAGTTTTGGCTGGCCCGCCTCCAATAACATGGTTTTGGCCTGGCCTCCAATAACATGGCTTTGGCTGGCCCCGCTTCCTATACCATGGTTTTGGCAGGCCCCACCTTCAGTTACATGGTTTTGGCTGGTCCTGCCTCCAATACCATGGTTTTGGCTGGCCCTGCCTCCAATAACATGGTTCTTGCTGACCCCGCCTCCAATACCATGCTTTTGGCTGGCCCCGTCTCCCGTTCCATGGTTTTGGCTGGCCCAGCTTCCAGTTACATGGTTTTGGCTGGCCCATCCTCCAGTTACATGGTTTTGGCTGGCCCCGCCCCCAATACCATGGTTTTGCTGGCCCCGCCTCCAATACCATGGTTTTCGGCTGGACCCGCCTCCAATACCATGCTTTTGGCTGGCCCCGCCTCCAATACCCTGGTTTTGGCTGGCCCGGCCTCCAATACCATGGTTTTGGCTGGCCCCGCCTCCATTACCATGGTTTTGCCTAGCCCTTCCTCCCGTTCCATGCTTTTGGCTGGCCCCGCCTCCATTTACATGATTTTGGCTTGCCCCGCCTCCAATACCATGCTTTGTCTGGCCCCGCTTCCAGTTACATGGTTTTGGCTGGCCCTGCCTCCAATACCATGGTTTTGCTGGCCGCGCCTCCAATACCATGGTTTTGGCTGGCCCCACCTCCAATATCATGCTTTTGGCTGGCCCCACCTCCAATACCCTGGTTTTGGCTGTGCCGGCCTCCGATACCATGGTTTTGGCTGGCCCCACCTCCAATACCATGGTTTTGGCTGGTCCCGCCTCCTGTTCCATGGTTTTGGCTAGCCCTGCCTCCAGTTACTTGGTTTAGGCTGGCCCTGCCTCCAATACCATGATTTTGGTTGGAGCCCGCCTCCAGTTACATGCTTTTGGCTGGCCCCGCCTCCAATGACATGGTTTTGGCTGGCCCGCCTCCAATACCATGGTTTTGGCTGGCCCCGCCTCCAATACCATGGTTTTGGCTGGCCCCACATCCAATACCATGCTTTTGGCTGGCCACGCCTCCCGTTCCATGGTTTTGTCTGACCCAGCCTCTGTTAAATGTTTTTGGCTGACCCAGCCTCCAACACCATGGTTTTGCCTGCCCCCCTCCAATACCCTGATTTTGGCTAGCCCCCCTCCAATACCATGGTTTTGGCTGGCCCTGCCTCCAATACCATGGTTTTGGCTGGCCCCGCCTCCAATACCATGGTTTTGGCTGGCCCCACATCCAATACCATGCTTTTGGCTGGCCCCGCCTCCCGTTCCATGGTTTTGTCTGGCCCAGCCTCTGTTAAATGTTTTTGGCTGACCCAACCTCCAATACCATGGTTTTGGCTGGCCCCGCCTCCAATACCATGGTTTTGGCTGGCCCCACCTCCAATACCATGGTTTTGGCTGGCCCCGCCTCCCGTTCCATGGTTTTGTCTGGCCCAGCCTCTGTTACGTGGTTTTGGCTGGCCCCACCTCCAGTTACATGGTTTTGGCTGGCCCCGCCTCCAATACCACGTTTTTTTACTGGCCCCGCCTCCAAAACCATGATTTTGGCTGGCCCCGCCTCCAATACCATGGTTTTGGCTGGCCCCGCCTCCAATACCATGGTTTTGGCTGACCCCGCCTCCAATACCATGCTTTTGGCTGGCCCCGCCTCCCGTTCCGTGGTTTTGGCTGGCCCAGCCTCCAGTCACATGGTTTTGGCTGGCCCCACCTCCAATACCCTAGTTTTGGCTGGCCCAGCCTGCAATACCATGGTTTTGGCTGGCCCCGCCTCGAGTTACTTGGTTTTGGCCGGCCTCGCCTCCAGTTAAATGGTTTTGGCTGGCCCCGCCTCCAATACCATGGTTTTGGCTTGCACTGCCTCCAATACCATGGTTTTGGCAGGCCCCACCTCCAATACCATGCTTTTGGCTGGCCCCGCCTCCAATACCATGGTTTTGGCTGGCCCCGCCTCCAATAACATGGTTTTGGCTGGCCCCGCCTACAATACCATGCTTTTGGCTGGCCCCGCCTCCCGTTCGATGGTTTTGGCTGGCCCCGCCTCCAATTACATGGTTTTGGCTGGCCCCGCCTCCAATACCATGGTTTTGGCTGGCCCCGCCTCCAATAACATGGTTTTGGCTCGCCCCACCTCCAATACCCTGGTTTTGTCTGGCCCCGCCCCCAATACCATGGTGTTAGGGAGAATTCTCTGTTTGGGCTGAATTTCCCTACCTAGTGAGTCCCCCAGCAGCTTTGCTGGATTTCTGGGGTTTCTTTTTTTCTCCTGCCAAGAGTGAGACTCTTTTACCCTCACTCTTGGACATGTTGAAGTGTGTTTTCTTGGTTAAACCTTGTGTTGAATGGGCTATGGGGTCTTTTACTCCATAGGGCCTCATGTATTTTTGTGATATGGGTTACACAACACCCTCTGTGCCGTGACCCAGGGGTGTCCTAGGGACTCCCCAACATAGACTCCATACCCTGGGACTGACTACTGTCTCCCAGGGCATGTAAAGTCACCAAAGACTTTGCTAGTCTTGAATCCTGAACAGAACCAGTACAAACCATCATATTGTGGACGTACTGGTTGGGGCAAGTCGATTGCCCCAGGGTCTGTTAGTCGAGGGGGCACGTCTCCGTCCCCCCTGATCGAGTTTTGGCTGGTGGCAGTGGAAACTACTTTTTATATTCGACCGCGAATATTTCCCTATGGGATTTCCCATTGTTTTAGGCTAACACATTTAATTATTTATTTACGGTAGCCTTAAACATACCGCCGGTTTATATATTTATTATTATAACTCCGGTTGGGACTTTTTGCCAAAACTTGATTCTAAAATGGCGTTGGCGTTCGCCTCTGTAACTCTGACCCAAAGTGGAGCCCTTTGTTCCACTTTTGGCGGGCTTCTCCACAGAAGCCCTCCAAAGTGGTGCCACTCTGTCTGGGGTACTTAGGAGGGGTGGAGGGGGATTTAGGCACCCTGGACTGAGTTACCTTGGTAACTCAAGTCGCACTCCGTCCTGATTGGCCCAAGTGGTGAGCCGGCCGGCTCACCACTTAGCATGTTTGAGTGACAGCTAGGCTGGGTGAATGGGGGTTTGCTGCATAAAAGCAGGGCTTTGGGGACTGGAACTTCAGAAGTCGCCACAGGACCAAGAATCCGACGAGGGAAGAGCTGAGCCGACCTGCTTCGACGACACCACCCGGTGGAGCCGTGCTGAACCGTCTCACCACTTTTCCCGACGACCGAGGAGAACTCTTAACGGAGTGGCTCCTTCCCTTGACTGGTGGGGACAACCAGTTTTCACCTTCTTTTCGCTTCTCGAGGTATCTCGTGGCCGCCTTGCCCGTGCCAAGCACCCCGGCAACCGGAATACCACACTTTTACCCCTAACCGCGAAAGTCGGTACAACCCTTTAACCGGAGGACTCCGCGGCTGGTTTCTTCCCGGGCAGTGCAACGACCTTCTTCTTCTGCTCTTCAGCGAGAACTTCTTCTCCCCTGACCGACGTCGAGCCTTGCTGCCACTGCCTGGAACAACTGCCACCGCTGGAGGATCCTTTCCGCTTAAGGTACCGTGTTCCGCCTGGCTTCCCTTGCCACCGACTGTACGGGGTAGATTTAGCCCCCGGCTTTCGACCCTGGGAGTGCCTGGGACACCCTGGCTAAACTTTCTAAGCCACTCTAAACTCTTTCTAACTCTTTGCAAGACTTTGAATCCCTAATAACAGTGTGATCTTGGGCACATTTTCGCTCCGGCTACTCTAAGAGTGGGCCCTGCCTAGTGACTTTTGCTCACCTGTGACTTTGTGCTTCTTTGAGCCTATTGCAAGTGTTCTGGACCTTAGAGTGGTGTGTTTAACCCATTTCTGTTTCTTTTTATCCCTTTCTTGAACCTACTAGAGTGTCATCTAACGTTAAGCGCTCACCTCTGTTTTAATTATGTGGTGTTAACTTAGAGTTGTCTAGATAGGAGTAAGGGTTGGAACTGCTTTCATTATAACTGTGTTTGAAGTGTTGTACTATATTTTGCTAGAGTGATTTCAACTTATGTGTGTTTAATAAATAAATAACTATATACTTTTGAAACCAAGCTCTGGTCAGTGTTTGCTTGTGCTATTGTATTTGAGTACCTATTGTGTATACTTTACATACTGCCTAACTCTTCTTGAGGGAAGTCTGACTGCTCAGCCACAGCTACCAGGTAAATCTGGGTGGTGCGGACTGCTACCAAGTGGGTTTACTGCTATACCTGTAGTCTTAAATCTTTTGCAGTGTTCCCCAAGGGAACTGCACAGGTTTCTGCCTAACACTGGTGTACAGCGGTGGGATTTGTATTGAGTATACATTTTATTGTGCTTTAAATACCTTAGTGCAACTAACCACAAAGCTTAGCACTATAAAAGTAAACCTCTAACATGTCAGTTATAGAAAGCTATAGTCAAGAGTCCCTTGCAGCCAAAACTGCTGATTGTTTAAGAGTGCTCTGTAAACATAAGGATCTCCTGACTAAGGGCAAAAAAATGGAGCTGATTGAATGATTGTTAGCTAACCAAAGTCTGGGTGATGGTTCAGAGGAACCTATCACTCCAGCAACTGTAGATGACAGTATTGAAGTTAACATGGAGCAAAATGTTGATGATTCTGAGGAAGAGTCAGAAGAGGAGGGTGAGGCTGTTGTGACTGTCCCCCCTAGGCCTCTGCCTGCTCTACCTGCTGTACCTACTGGACCTTTACCAGGTCCCACATTTAGTCCTCAGTACTTTGAACTGGAGAAAATGAAACTAGAATTGGAGTATAAGAAACTTAATGCTCAAACTGACAAAGAACTAAGGCTAAGGGAAATGGAGCTCAAGTATGACTTAGAAATGAAGAAATTATCTGTTGAGAATGTTTCTCTCTCTGGCTCCTCTAGAAGTTCCAGTCCTAAAAGACCCCGGATGCCTAAAGAATTGATTGGTATGTATGAGCCTAAGTTGGATGTGTTGGATTGGTTGTCTCTGTTTGAATATAATCATGGGCTCCAGAACATCACAGGAAATGACTTACTCACCTGGTTGTTCTCTAGGCTTCCCCCTGTTGCAACTGATGTGGTAATGGAGATGGGGGAGGAGGATAGGAAGGACTATGAATGTGTGAAACTAGCTTTGATAGCTAGGTTTGGGAAGACCCCTTCCCAGTATCTTAAGAGGTTTAGGAGCCTCAAAAAGCATGATGGTACCCCTTGGGCTACCTGGGTGAGTGAATGTTTGAAAAACTTAGAGGGATGGATTAAGGGTTACAAGGTGAACACTTATGAAGGTATGAAGAATTTGTTTATGTTGGAGACTATTTATGATGCCTGCTCTCCTGAGCTCAGACAACACTTGGCTGATTCCAGGGAATTAGATTCCCGGAAACTAGCTAAGGCTGCTGACTTGTGGGTTGCCAACAGGGCCACTCACAAGGATTCTGGGGTCACTCAGAAGAAGGATGGGGAGAAACAGCCCAAAAAGGACTCCAAAGAGAATTCTAATACTACAAATTCCAAAGAGGGCCCCAAACAAAACTATAAGGGTAAGCCACAAGGGAAACCAAATCAGGCTAGTGTACCTCCTGGTCCCAGACCAGAAGGAGGTCAGAACAAGCCTCCATTCCAGCGAGCCTTTGGCTCATGCTTTGTTTGTAAGGCTACTGACCATGTGAAAGGAGATCCCAGATGTAAGGGTTAATCTTCAGGGGTCCAGCTTGCCTCCTTAGCCTTCGCTCCAGAAGAGGAAGTACATATGGCAAGTGGAAACTTTCTATTACTAGCTGATGAACCCACTGGAGTCTCAGCTAGTGTTTCTTTAGTCTCTCTGGGGTTGTGGGAACAACAGAATTTAGATGTCTATATCTCTATCCCAGATAATACTAAAGAGTATTATAAGGACAGTGTCCAGGTGAATGGTCAGGAGACTCCTGCCATTAGGGACACTGGAGCCAGCATAACTGTGGTGGATGAATCATTTTTCAAGGCAGAGGATGTTGCTAAGGCACCCAAATGCCTCACCAAGTTAGCTGGTGGGCCTGTGCAGATGTGTCCCCAGTTACCAGTTCTCATCCAATGTAATGATATGGCTGTAAAAATACCTGTCAGTGTACAATGTGAAGTGCCAGGTAGGGTTCTGTTGGGTAATGACCTCAAAGCTCTTGGAGTTGTGTCCCATACCCCCAGACCCCCTAGCAAAAGGTTACAGGAGCTCACAAAACCTGCAAGAGAGAAAACCCTGAGAGGGTTATCTCAGGAGATGATGACAGAAATCACTCCTCTCCCACTGGAGCAACTTACTGCAGTATCAACCAGATCAGGAGCAAAGGGGCAACCCAAGACTCCTAGGAAAAAGCCAGCAGCAAGCACTCCAGTGCTTCCAACAAGGACTTCCCCTAGGTTGTCCAAAGTTACACCTGTAACTCCCCCTCCAGCTGAGGCTGAGAGGGAGGTACGACCCTGTGTGGTTGAGCTAGACTCTGAGGAAGAGCTAGAAGGAGGCCCCAACCTTATTGGAGATTTGGACCCTGAGGACCATCCTGAGCTGCAGTCTTTACTGGCAGAAGGTGGGCCTAGCAGGGCAGCTTTTCGTAAGGGGCAAAGAGAATGTCCAACTCTGGAAGGTCTCCGCCACCAGGCAGCTTCTCAAGCTGATGGGCAAGAGCCTGGGAAGTATAGGTTACACTGGGAAGATGGCCTCTTCTACAGTGAACCGACTGAGTCTGAACCTGGAGACTACAAACGCCTTGTAGTCCCACAAGAGAACAGACAACAGTTCTTACAACTAGCCCATGAGATACCTTTGGCTGGTCACTTGAGTTTCAAGAAGACCAAGGAAAGGCTCTCACTCTACTTTTATTGGCCAAAGATGGGGGCTGAAGTAGATAGATATTGTAAGAGCTGCCATACCTGCCAGACTTCTGGTAAGGTTGGTTCCAAGAATGTGGCACCTTTAGTGCCTCTCCCAGTTGTGGGAGTCCCATTTGAGAGGGTAGGGATTGACATTGTTGGTCCCCTTGATCCTCCAACCTCCTCAGGCAACAGGTTTATACTTGTTGTAGTAGACCATGCTACTAGGTACCCTGAGGCAATTCCTATGAGGACTGTTACAGCCCCGGCTGTGGCTAAGGCCCTCCTTGGTATTTTCACCAGGGTTGGGTTTCCTAAGGAAGTAATCTCTGACAGGGGATCAAACTTTATGTCCCACTACATGAAAGCCATGTGGAAAACCTGTGGAGTTACTTACAAGTTCTCAACAGCATACCACCCTCAGACAAACGGGTTGGTTGAAAGGTTTAACAGAACCATGAAGAGCATGATAGGTGCTTTAGAGGAACCCCTTAAGAAAAAGTGGGACCTTCTACTGCCATGCCTTCTCTTTGCTTATAGAGACGTCCCTCAGGAGGGAGTAGGCTATTCTCCCTTTGAGCTTCTCTATGGCCATCCAGTCAGAGGTCCATTGGCCCTGATTAAGGAGGGATTGGAAGGTGCTCCTCCCCCCAAGCCAGTCAGAGTGACTGACTATGTGATAGGTCTCCGGAGGAGAATGTCGCACATGATGGCAGAAGCAAGTGACAACTTGAAAGCTGGTCAAGCTCTGGTCAAACATTGGCATGACCAGAAGGCTAACATGGTTGAGTTTACTCAAGACCAGCTAGTTCTAGTTATGCTCCCAACACGGCAGAGGGCCTTGCAAGACAAATGGATGGGACCCTTCAAGATTGTGGGAAAACTTGGAGAGGTCCACTATCTGGTGGATCTGGGCAGACCCAGGGAAGCTCCTAGAGTCTTCCACACCAACCGACTAAAAGCATACATCTCCAGGCCTGATGTAGGAGCCTTGCTTCTAGCTTCAGCTGCAGAGGAAGAAGAGAGTGAATCTCTCCCTGATCTCCTCAGAGGTGTGCCTTTAGATGAGAAAGTTGAAGGAGTCAATCTCTCTTCAGACCTGACACCTGAGCAACAAGAGGAGTGCAAATCTATGTTAAATCAGTTTGCCTCCCTGTTCTCACTGTCACCAGGCTTGACCCCTTGGGGCCAGCATGAGATACTCACTGGTGACTGTCTGCCAGTCAAAAGCAGAGGGTACAGAATGTCAGAACATATCAGAACCCACATCAAAGGAGAGGTCAAGAAGATGCTTGATCTCGGGGTAATAGAGCCCTCTACCAGTCCATGGTCTAGCCCAATTGTGTTAGTACCAAAGGCAGGATCCAAAGACTTGAGATTCTGTGTGGACTATAGAGCTCTAAATGCAGTCACCAAGACTGATGCCCACCCTTTGCCCAGGACAGATGAGTTGGTGGATAAACTTGGTGCAGCCAAGTACCTCAGCACATTTGACCTAACGTCAGGCTATTGGCAAATAGCCCTGACAGACCATGCCAAGGAGAAAACTGCATTTTCAACCCCAGTTGGCTTGTACCAGTTTAAGGTCATGCCTTTTGGACTAAAAAATGCACCTGCCACATTCCAAAGGATGGTGAACCAAGTTCTGGCTGGGATGGAAGATTTCTGCATGGCATACTTGGATGACATTGCAGTCTTCAGCCACTCCTGGGAAGAACATGTGAACCACCTAGGACATGTGTTGCAGGCTCTGGAACAGGCCCATTTGACAATCAAAGCCAGTAAGTGCCAGATTGGTCAAAGTAAAGTGGTCTACCTTGGACATGAGGTAGGAGGTGGAGAAATAAGGCCTTTGCCCAGCAAGATTGAAGCTGTGCAAAATTGGACAACACCAACTACTCAAACCCAAGTGAGAGCTTTTCTAGGCCTCACTGGATATTACAGGAATTTCATTGAGAACTATGGGACCATAGCTTCTCCACTGAATGTAATCTCCTCTCCCAAATTCCCTAAAAAGGTAAAATGGAATGAGGAGTGCAATCAGGCCTTTGAAAAACTGAAGAGAGCTCTTTGCCAAGCTCCAGTATTGAGAGCTCCTGACTACCACCAACCTTTCATTGTACAAACTGATGCTTCCAATGTAGGTATAGGTGCAGTTCTAAGCCAACTGGATGAGAAGGGTAGGGAGCACCCCATTTGCTTCATCAGTAGGAAACTGAAGGATCCTGAGACAAGGTGGGCAACTATCGAAAGAGAATGCTTTGCTATTGTGTGGGCACTGAAGAAGTTTAGGACATACTTGTATGGTTCTACTTTTGTTATTCAGACTGACCACCAACCCTTGAGATGGTTAATGCAAATAAAAGGGGAAAATCCAAAACTATTGAGATGGTCAATCTGCCTGCAAGGGTTTGATTTCACCATTGAGCACAGGTCAGGGTGTCACCATCAAAATGCTGATGGACTCTCTAGGATGTATATCATCGACTAGAGGTATGAGGTTCATCCAGGAGTGGATTAAATCCTCCTGTCCCTTAGTCTGGGGGGGGCGAGTGTTAGGGAGAATTCTCTGTTTGGGCTGAATTTCCCTACCTAGTGAGTCCCCCAGCAGCTTTGCTGGATTTCTGGGGTTTCTTTTTTTCTCCTGCCAAGAGTGAGACTCTTTTACCCTCACTCTTGGACATGTTGAAGTGTGTTTTCTTGGTTAAACCTTGTGTTGAATGGGCTATGGGGTCTTTTACTCCATAGGGCCTCATGTATTTTTGTGATATGGGTTACACAACACCCTCTGTGCCGTGACCCAGGGGTGTCCTAGGGACTCCCCAACATAGACTCCATACCCTGGGACTGACTACTGTCTCCCAGGGCATGTAAAGTCACCAAAGACTTTGCTAGTCTTGAATCCTGAACAGAACCAGTACAAACCATCATATTGTGGACGTACTGGTTGGGGCAAGTCGATTGCCCCAGGGTCTGTTAGTCGAGGGGGCACGTCTCCGTCCCCCCTGATCGAGTTTTGGCTGGTGGCAGTGGAAACTACTTTTTATATTCGACCGCAAATATTTCCCTATGGGATTTCCCATTGTTTTAGGCTAACACATTTAATTATTTATTTACGGTAGCCTTAAACATACCGCCGGTTTATATATTTATTATTATAACTCCGGTTGGGACTTTTTGCCAAAACTTGATTCTAAAATGGCGTTGGCGTTCGCCTCTGTAACTCTGACCCAAAGTGGAGCCCTTTGTTCCACTTTTGGCGGGCTTCTCCACAGAAGCCCTCCAAAGTGGTGCCACTCTGTCTGGGGTACTTAGGAGGGGTGGAGGGGGATTTAGGCACCCTGGACTGAGTTACCTTGGTAACTCAAGTCGCACTCCGTCCTGATTGGCCCAAGTGGTGAGCCGGCCGGCTCACCACTTAGCATGTTTGAGTGACAGCTAGGCTGGGTGAATGGGGGTTTGCTGCATAAAAGCAGGGCTTTGGGGACTGGAACTTCAGAAGTCGCCACAGGACCAAGAATCCGACGAGGGAAGAGCTGAGCCGACCTGCTTCGACGACACCACCCGGTGGAGCCCTGCTGAACCGTCTCACCACTTTTCCCGACGACCGAGGAGAACTCTTAACGGAGTGGCTCCTTCCCTTGACTGGTGGGGACAACCAGTTTTCACCTTCTTTTCGCTTCTCGAGGTATCTCGTGGCCGCCTTGCCCGTGCCAAGCACCCCGGCAACTGGAATACCACACTTTTACCCCTAACCGCGAAAGTCGGTACAACCCTTTAACCGGAGGACTCCGCGGCTGGTTTCTTCCTGGGCAGTGCAACGACCTTCTTCTTCTGCTCTTCAGCGAGAACTTCTTCTCCCCTGACCGACGTCGAGCCTTGCTGCCACTGCCTGGAACAACTGCCACCGCTGGAGGATCCTTTCCGCTTAAGGTACCGTGTTCCGCCTGGCTTCCCTTGCCACCGACTGTACGGGGTAGATTTAGCCCCCGGCTTTCGACCCTGGGAGTGCCTGGGACACCCTGGCTAAACTTTCTAAGCCACTCTAAACTCTTTCTAACTCTTTGCAAGACTTTGAATCCCTAATAACAGTGTGATCTTGGGCACATTTTCGCTCCGGCTACTCTAAGAGTGGGCCCTGCCTAGTGACTTTTGCTCACCTGTGACTTTGTGCTTCTTTGAGCCTATTGCAAGTGTTCTGGACCTTAGAGTGGTGTGTTTAACCCATTTCTGTTTCTTTTTATCCCTTTCTTGAACCTACTAGAGTGTCATCTAACGTTAAGCGCTCACCTCTGTTTTAATTATGTGGTGTTAACTTAGAGTTGTCTAGATAGGAGTAAGGGTTGGAACTGCTTTCATTATAACTGTGTTTGAAGTGTTGTACTATATTTTGCTAGAGTGATTTCAACTTATGTGTGTTTAATAAATAAATAACTATATACTTTTGAAACCAAGCTCTGGTCAGTGTTTGCTTGTGCTATTGTATTTGAGTACCTATTGTGTATACTTTACATACTGCCTAACTCTTCTTGAGGGAAGTCTGACTGCTCAGCCACAGCTACCAGGTAAATCTGGGTGGTGCGGACTGCTACCAAGTGGGTTTACTGCTATACCTGTAGTCTTAAATCTCTTGCAGTGTTCCCCAAGGGAACTGCACAGGTTTCTGCCTAACACATGGTTTTGGCTGGCCCTGTATCCAACACCATGGTTTTGGCTGGCCCTGCCTCCAATACCATGGTTTTGGCAGGCCCCGCCTCCAATTCCAAGGTTTTGGCTGGCCCCGCCTACAATACCATGGTTTTGGCTGGCCCCGCCTCCCGTTCCATGGTTTTGGCTGGCCCCGCCTCCAGTACGATGAATTTGAATGGCCCCGCTGCCAGTTACATGGTTTTGGCGGGCCCCACCTCCATTTACATGGTTTTGGCTGGCCCAGCCTGGCCCCACCTCCATTTACATTGTTTTGGCTGGCCCTGCCTACAATACCATGGTTTTGGCTGGCGCCGCCTCCAGTTACATGGTTTTGGCTGGCCCCAGCTCCAATACCATGGTTTTGGCTGGCCCCGCCTCCAGTTACATGGATTTGGCTGGCCCTGCCTTCAATACCATGGTTTTGGCTGGCCCGGCCTCCAGTTGCATGGTTTTGGCTGGCCCCGCCTCCAATACCATGATTTTGGCAGGCCCCGCCTCCAATTCCAAGGTTTTGGCTGTCCCCGCCTACAATACCATGGTTTTGGCTGGCCCCGCCTCCCGTTCCATGGTTTTGGCTGGCCCCGCCTCCAGTACGATGGATTTGAATGGCCCCGCCGCCAGTTACATGGTTTTGGCGGGCCCCACCTCCATTTACATGGTTTTGGCTGGCCCAGCCTGGCCCCACCTCCATTTACATTGTTTTGGCTGGCCCTGCCTACAATACCATGGTTTTGGCTGGCGCCGCCTCCAGTTGCATGGTTTTGGCTGGCCCCGCCTCCAATACCATGATTTTGGCTGGCCTCGCCTCCAATACCATGGTTTTGGCAGGCCCCGCCTCCAATACAATGCTTTTGGCTGGTCCCACCTCCAATACCATGGTTTTGGCTAGCCCTGCCTCCAGTTACATGCTTTTGGCTGGCCCCGCCTCCAGTACCATGCTTTTGGCTGGCCCTGCTTCCAGGTACATGGTTTTGGCTGGCCCTGCCTCTAATACAATGGTTTTGGCTAGCCCCGCCTCCAGTTACATGCTTTTGGCTGGCCCCACCTCCAATACCATGCTTTTGGCTGGCCCCGCCTCCCGTTCCATGGTTTTGTCTGGCCCAGCCTCTGTTACGTGGTTTTGGCTGGCCCCACCTCCAGTTACATGGTTTTGGCTGGCCCCGCCTCCAATACCACGGTTTTTTACTGGCCCCGCCTCCAAACCATGATTTTGGCTGGCCCTGCCTCCGATACCATGCTTTTGCCTGCCCCCCTCCAATACCCTGATTTTGGCTAGCCCCCCTCCAATACCATGGTTTTGGCTGGTCCCGGCTCCAATAAAATGGTTTTGGCTGGCCCCACCTCCAGTTACATGGTTTTGGCTGGCCCCGCCTCCAAACCCACGGTTTTTTACTGGCCCCGCCTCCAAAACCATGATTTTGGCTGGCCCTGCCTCCAATACCATGCTTTTGCCTGCCCCCCTCCAATACCCTGATTTTGGCTGGCCCCGCCTCCAATACCATGGTTTTGGCTGACCCTGCCTCCAATAACATGGTTTTGGCTGGCCCCGCCTCCAATACCATGGTTTTGGCTGACCCCGCCTCCAATACCATGCTTTTGGCTGGCCCCGCCTCCCGTTCCGTGGTTTTGGCTGGCCCAGCCTCCAGTCACATGGTTTTGGCTGGCCCCACCTCCAATACCCTGGTTTTGACTGGCCCAGCCTCCAATACCATGGTTTTGGCTGGCTCCGCCTCGAGTTACTTGGTTTTGGCCGGCCTCGCCTCCAGTTAAATGGTTTTGGCTGGCCCCGCCTCCAATACCATGGTTTTGGCTTGCCCTGCCTCCAATATCATGGTTTCGGCAGGCCCCACCTCCAATACCATGCTTTTGGCTGGCCCCGCCTCCAATACCATGGTTTTGGCTGGCCCCGCCTCCAATAACATGGTTTTGGCTGGCCCCGCCTACAATACCATGCTTTTGGCCGGCCCCGCCTCCCGTTCGATGGTTTTGGCTGGCCCCGCCTCCAATTACATGGTTTTGGCTGGCCCCGCCTCCAATACCATGGTTTTGGCTGGCCCCGCCTCCAATAACATGGTTTTGGCTCGCCCTGCCTCCAATACCCTGGTTTTGTCTGGCCCCGCCTCCAATACCATGGTTTTGGCTGGCCCTGTATCCAACACCATGGTTTTGGCTGGCCCTGCCTCCAATACCATGGTTTTGGTAGGCCCCGCCTCCAATTCCAAGGTTTTGGCTGGCCCCGCCTACAATACCATGGTTTTGGCTGGCCCCGCCTCCCGTTCCATGGTTTTGGATGGCCCCGCCTCCAGTACGATGGATTTGAATGGCCCCGCTGCCAGTTACATGGTTTTGGCGGGCCCCACCTCCATTTACATGGTTTTGGCTGGCCCAGCCTGGCCCCACCTCCATTTACATTGTTTTGGCTGGCCCTGCCTACAATACCATGGTTTTGGCTGGCGCCGCCTCCAGTTACATGGTTTTGGCTGGCCCCAGCTCCAATACCATGTTTTGGCTGGCCCCGCCTCCAGTTACATGGATTTGGCTGGCCCTGCCTTCAATACCATGGTTTTGGCTGGCCCGGCCTCCAGTTGCATGGTTTTGGCTGGCCCCGCCTCCAATACCATGATTTTGGCAGGCCCCGCCTCCAATTCCAAGGTTTAGGCTGGCCCCGCCTACAATACCATGGTTTTGGCTGGCCCCGCCTCCCGTTCCATGGTTTTGGCTGGCCCCGCCTCCAGTACGATGGATTTGAATGGCCCCGCCGCCAGTTACATGGTTTTGGCGGGCCCCACCTCCATTTACATGGTTTTGGCTGGCCCAGCCTGGCCCCACCTCCATTTACATTGTTTTGGCTGACCCTGCCTACAATACCATGGTTTTGGCTGGCGCCGCCTCCAGTTACATGGTTTTGGCTGGCCCCAGCTCCAATACCATGGTTTTGGCTGGCCCCGCCTCCAGTTACATGGATTTGGCTGGCCCTGCCTTCAATACCATGGTTTTGGCTGGCCCGGCCTCCAGTTGCATGGTTTTGGCTGGCCCCGCCTCCAATACCATGATTTTGGCTGGCCTCGCCTCCAATACCATGGTTTTGGCAGGCCCCGCCTCCAATACAATGCTTTTGGCTGGCCCCACCTCCAATACCATGGTTTTGGCTAGCCCCGCCTCCAGTTACATGCTTTTGGCTGGCCCCGCCTCCAGTACCATGCTTTTGGCTGGCCCTGCTTCCAGGTACATGGTTTTGGCTGGCCCTGCCTCTAATACAATGGTTTTGGCTAGCCCCGCCTCCAGTTACATGCTTTTGGCTGGCCCCACCTCCAATACCATGCTTTTGGCTGGCCCTGCCTCCAATACCATGATTTTGGCTGGCCCCGCCTCCAGTTACATGGTTTTGTCTGGCCCCGCCTCAAATACCATGGTTTTGGCTAGCCCCACCTCTAGTTACATGGTTTTGGCTGGCCCCACCTGCAATACCATGGTTTTGGCTGGCCCCACCTCCAATACCATGATTTTGGCTGGCCCCGCCTCCAGTTACATGGTTTTGGCAGGCCCGCCTCCAATACCATGGTTTTGGCTAGCCCCACCTCTAGTTACATGGTTTTGGCTGGCCCCGCCTCCAATACCATGGTTTTGGCTGGCCCCGCCTCCAATAACATGGTTTTGGCTCGCCCCGCCTCCAGGTACATGGTTTTGGCTGGCCCCGCCTCCAGTACCATGGTTTTGGCTAGCCCCGCCTCCAGTTACATGCCTTTGGCTGGCCCCGCCTCCAATACCATGCTTTTGGCTGGCCCCGCCTCCAATACCATGATTTTGGCTGGCCCCGCCTCCAGTTACATGGTTTTGGCTGGCCCCGCCTCAAATACCATGGTTTTGGCTAGCCCCACCTCTAGTTACATGGTTTTGGCTGGCCCCACCTGCAATACCATGGTTTTGGCTGGCCCCACCTCCAATACCATGATTTTGGCTGGCCCCGCCTCCAGTTACATGGTTTTGGCAGGCCCCGCCTCTAATACCATGGTTTTGGCTAGCCCCACCTCTAGTTACATGGTTTTGGCTGGCCCCGCCTCCAATACCATGGTTTTGGCTGGCCCCGCCTCCAATAACATGGTTTTGGCTCGCCCCGCCTCCAATACCCTGGTTTTGTCTGGCCCCGCCTCCAATACCATGGTTTTGGCTGGCCCTGTATCCAATACCATGGTTTTGGCTGGCCCTGCCTCCAATACCATGGTTTTGGCAGACCCCGCATCCAATTCCAAGCTTTTGGCTGGCCCCGCCTACAATACCATGGTTTTGGCTGGCCCCGCCTCCTGTTCCATGGTTTTGGCTGGCCCCGCCTCCAGTTACATGGTTTTGTCTGGGCCCGCCTCCAGTACGATGGATTTGAATGGCCCCGCCGCCAGTTATATGGTTTTGGCGGGCCCCACCTCCATTTACATGGTTTTGGCTGGCCCCGCCTGGCCCCACCTCCATTTACATTGTTTTGGCTGGCCCTGCCTACAATATCATGGTTTTGGCTGGCGCCGCCTCCAGTTACATGGTTTTGGCTGGCCCCAGCTCCAATACCATGGTTTTGGCTGGCCCCGCCTCCAGTTACATGGTTTTGTCGGGCCCGCCTCCAGTACGATGGATTTGAATGGCCCCGCCGCCAGTTACATGGTTTTGGCGGGCCCCACCTCCATTTACATGGTTTTGGCTGGCCCCGCCAGGCCCCACCTCCATTTACATTGTTTTGGCTGGCCCTGCCTACAATATCATGGTTTTGGCTGGCGCCGCCTCCAGTTGCATGGTTTTGGCTGGCCCCGCCTCCAATACCATGATTTTGGCTGGCCTCGCCTCCAATACCATGGTTTTGGCAGGACCCGCCTCCAATACAATGCTTTTGGCTGGCCCCACCTCCAATACCATGGTTTTGGCTAGCCCCGCCTCCAGTTACATGCTTTTGGCTGGCCCCGCCTCCAGTACCATGCTTTTGGCTGGCCCTGCTTCCAGGTACATGGTTTTGGCTGGCCCTGCCTCTAATACCATGGTTTTGGCTAGCCCCGCCTCCAGTTACATGCTTTTGGCTGGCCCCACCTCCAATACCATGCTTTTGGCTGGCCCTGCCTCCAATACCATGATTTTGGCTGGCCCCGCCTCCAGTTACATAGTTTTGGCTAGCCCCGCCTCGAATACCATGGTTTTGGCTGGCCCCACTTCTAGTTACATGGTTTTGGCTGGCCCCGCCTGCAATACCATGGTTTTGGCTGGCCACGCCTACAATATCATGCTTTTGGCTGGCCCCGCCTCACGTTCCATGGTTTTGGCTGGGCCCGCCTACAATATCATACTTTTGGCTGGCCCCGCCTCCCGTTCCATGGTTTTGGCTGGCCCCGCCTCCAGTTACATGGTTTTGGCTAGCCCCGCCTCCAGTTACATGCTTTTGGCTGGCCCCACCTCCAATACCATGCTTTTGGCTGGCCCTGCCTCCAATACCATGATTTTGGCTGGCCCCGCCTCCAGTTACATGGTTTTGGCTAGCCCCGCCTCGAATACCATGGTTTTGGCTGGCCCCACTTCTAGTTACATGGTTTTGGCTGGCCCCGCCTGCAATACCATGGTTTTGGCTGGCCACGCCTACAATATCATGCTTTTGGCTGGCCCAGCCTCACGTTCCATGGTTTTGGCTGGGCCCGCCTACAATATCATGCTTTTGGCTGGCCCCGCCTCACGTTCCATGGTTTTGGCTGGGCCCGCCTACAATATCATACTTTTGGCTGGCCCCGCCTCCCGTTCCATGGTTTTGGCTGGCCCGCCTCCAGTTACATGGTTTTGGCTGGCCCCGCCTCCAATACCATGGTTTTGGCTGGCCCCGCCTCCGGGTACATGGTTATGGCTGGCCCTGCTTGCAATACCATGCTTTTTGCTGGCCCTGCCTCCAATACCATGGTTTTGGCTGGCCCTGCCTCCAATACCATGCTTTTGGCTGGCCCCAGCTCCAATACCATCCTTTTGGCTGGCCCCGCCTCCAGTTACATGGATTTGGCTGGCCCTGCCTACAATATCATGGTTTTGGCTGGCGCCGCCTCCAGTTACATGGTTTTGGCTGGCCCCAGCTCCAATACCATGGTTTTGGCTGGCCCCGCCTCCAGTTATATGGATTTGGCTGGCCCTGCCTTCAATACCATGGTTTTGGCTGGCCCGGCCTCCAGTTGCATGGTTTTGGCTGGCCCCGCCTCCAATACCATGATTTTGGCTGGCCTCGCCTCCAATACCATGGTTTTGGCAGGACCCGCCTCCAATACAATGCTTTTGGCTGGCCCCACCTCCAATACCATGGTTTTGGCTAGCCCCGCCTCCAGTTACATGCTTTTGGCTGGCCCCGCCTCCAGTACCATGCTTTTGGCTGGCCCTGCTTCCAGGTACATGGTTTTGGCTGGCCCTGCCTCTAATACCATGGTTTTGGCTAGCCCCGCCTCCAGTTACATGCTTTGGGCTGGCCCCACCTCCAATACCATGCTTTTGGCTGGCCCTGCCTCCAATACCATGATTTTGGCTGGCCCCGCCTCCAGTTACATGGTTTTGGCTAGCCCCGCCTCGAATACCATGGTTTTGGCTGGCCCCACTTCTAGTTACATGGTTTTGGCTGGCCCCGCCTGCAATACCATGGTTTTGGCTGGCCACGCCTACAATATCATGCTTTTGGCTGGCCCCGCCTCATGTTCCATGGTTTTGGCTGGGCCCGCCTACAATATCATACTTTTGGCTGGCCCCGCCTCCCGTTCCATGGTTTTGGCTGGCCCCGCCTCCAGTTACATGGTTTTGGCTAGCCCCGCCTCCAGTTACATGCTTTTGGCTGGCGCCACCTCCAATACCATGCTTTTGGCTGGCCCTGCCTCCAATACCATGATTTTGGCTGGCCCCGCCTCCAGTTACATGGTTTTGGCAAGCCCCGCCTCGAATACCATGGTTTTGGCTGGCCCCACTTCTAGTTACATGGTTTTGGCTGGCCCCGCCTGCAATACCATGGTTTTGGCTGGCCACGCCTACAATATCATGCTTTTGGCTGGCCCCGCCTCACGTTCCATGGTTTTGGCTGGGCCCGCCTACAATATCATGCTTTTGGCTGGCCCCGCCTCACGTTCCATGGTTTTGGCTGGGCCCGCCTACAATATCATACTTTTGGCTGGCCCCGCCTCCCGTTCCATGGTTTTGGCTGGCCCCGCCTCCAGTTACATGGTTTTGGCTGGCCCCGCCTCCAATACCATGGTTTTGGCTGGCCCCGCCTCCGGGTACATGGTTATGGCTGGCCCTGCTTGCAATACCATGCTTTTTGCTGGCCCTGCCTCCAATAGCATGGTTTTGGCTGGCCCTGCCTCCAATACCATGCTTTTGGCTGGCCCCAGCTCCAATACCATCCTTTTGGCTGGCCCCGCCTCCAGTTACATGGATTTGGCTGGCCCCGCCTCCAATACCATGGTTTTGGCTGGCCCCGCCTCCAGTTACATGGTTTTGGCTGGCCCCGCCTCCAATACCATGGTTTTGGCTGGCCCCGCCTCAAATACCATGGTTTTGGCAGGCCCGCCTCCAATACAATGCTTTTGGCTGGCCTCACCTCCAATACCATGGTTTTGGCTGGCCCCACCTCCAATACCATGCTTTTGGCTGGCCCCGCCTCCAGGTACATGGTTTTGGCTGGCCCCGCCTCCAGTACCATGGTTTTGGCTAGCCCTGCCTCCAGTTACATGCCTTTGGCTGGCCCCGCCTCCAATACCATGCTTTTGGCTGGCCCCGCCTCCAATACCATGATTTTGGCTGGCCCCGCCTCCAGTTACATGGTTTTGGCTGGCCCCGCCTCAAATACCATGGTTTTGGCTAGCCCCACCTCTAGTTACATGGTTTTGGCTGGCCCCACCTGCAATACCATGGTTTTGGCTGGCCCCACCTCCAATACCATGATTTTGGCTGGCCCCGCCTCCAGTTACATGGTTTTGGCAGGCCCTGTCTCCAATACCATGGTTTTGGCTAGCCCCACCTCTAGTTACATGGTTTTGGCTGGCCCCGCCTGCAATACCATGGTTTTGGCTGGCCCCACCTCCAATACCATGATTTTGGCTGGCCTTGCCTCCAGTTACATGGGTTTGGCTGGCCCCGCCTCGAATACCATGGTTTTGGCTGACCCCACCCCTAGTTACATGGTTTTGGCTGGCCCCGCCTTCAATACCATGGTTTTGGCTGGCCCCACATTCAATACCATGATTTTGGCTGGCCCTGCCTCCAGTTACATGGTTTTGGCTGGCCCCGCCTCCAATACCATCTTTTGGCTGGCCCCGCCTGCAATACCATGGTTTTGGCTGGCCCCACATTCAATACCATGATTTTGGCTGGCCCTGCCTCCAGTTACATGGTTTTGGCTGGCCCCGCCTCCAATACCATGATTTTGGCTGGCCTTGCCTCCAGTTACATGGTTTTGGCTGGCCCCGCCTCGAATACCATGGTTTTGGCTGACCCCACCCCTAGTTACATGGTTTTGGCTGGCCCCGCCTTCAATCCCATGGTTTTGGCTGGACCCACATTCAATACCATGATTTTGTCTGGCCCCGCCTCCAGTTACATGGTTTTGGCTGGCCCCGCCTCCAATACCATGCTTTTGGCTGGCCCCGCCTGCAATACCATGGTTTTGGCTCGTCCCGCCTCCAATACCCTGTTTTTGGCTGGCCCCGCCTCCAATACCATGGTTTTGGCTGGCCCCGCCTCCAATACAATTTTTTTGGCTGGCCCTGCCTCCAATAACATGGTTTTGGCTGACCCACCTACAACACCATGGTTTTAGCTGGCGCCGCCTCCAGTTACATGGTTTTGGCTGGCCCGCCTCCAATACCAGGGTTTTGGCTGGCCCTGCCTCCAATCCCATGGTTTTGGCTGGCCCCAGCTCCAATACCATGGTTTTGGCTGGCCCCGCCTCCAGTTACATGGATTTGGTTGGCCCCGCCTCCAATACCATGGTTTTGGCTGGCCCCGCCTCCAGTTACATGGTTTTGGCTGGCCCCGCCTCCAGTTACATGGTTTTGGGTGGCCCTACATCCAATACCATGGTTTTGGCTTGCCCTGCCTCCAATACCATGGTTTTGGCAGGCCCCGCCTCCAATACCATGCTTTGGGCTGGCCCCGCCTCCAATACCATGCTTTTGGCTGGCCCCGCCTCCAATAACATGGTTTTGGCTGGCCCCGCCTCCAATACCATGGTTTTGGCTGGCCCTGCCTCCAATACCATGGTTTTGGCAGGCCCCGCCTCCAGTTACATGGTTTTGGCTGGCCCGCCTCCTATACCATGTTTTTGGCTGGCCCCGCCTCCAATACCATGCTTTTGGCTGGCCCTGCCTCCAATACCATGCTTTTGGCTGGTCCCGCCTCCAATACCATGGTTTTGGCTGGCCCCGCCTCCAATACCATGGTTTTGGCTGACCCCGCCTCCAATACCATGCTTTTGGCTGTCCCCACCTCCCGTTCCGTGGTTTTGGCTGGCCCAGCCTCCAGTCACATGGTTTTGGCTGGCCCCACCTCCAATACCCTGGTTTTGGCTGGCCCGGCCTCCAATACCATGGTTTTGGCTGGCCCCGCATCCAATAGCATGGTTTTGGCTGGTACCACCTCCCGTTCCATGGTTTTGGCTAGCCCTGCCTCCAGTTACTTGGTTTTGGCTGGCCCTGCCTCCAATACCATGGTTTTGGCTGGAACCTGCCTCCAGTTACATGGTTTTGGCTGGCCCCGCCTCCAATTACATGGTTTTATCTGGCCCACCTCCAATACCATGGTTTTGGCTGGCCCCGCCTCCAATACCATGGTTTTGGCTGGCCCCGCATCCAGTTACATGATTTTGGCTGGAACCACCTCCAATACCATGGTTTTGAATGGCTCCGCCTCTAGTTACATGGTTTTGGCTGGCCCTGCCTCCAATACCATGCTTTTGCCTGGTCCCGCCTCCCGTTCCATGGTTTTGGCTAGCCCTGCCTCCAGTTACTTGGTTTTGGCTGGCCCCGCTTCCAATACCATGGTTTTGGCTGGCCGCGCCTCCAATACCATGCTTTTGGCTGGCCCCGCCTCCAATACCATGCTTTTGGCTGGCCCAGCCTCCAATACCATGCTTTTGGCTGGCCCCACCTCCAATACCATGGTTTTGGCTGGCCCCGCCTCCAATAACATGGTTTTGGCCCCGCCTCCAATAACATGGCTTTGGCTGGCCCCGCCTCCTATACCATGGTTTTGGCAGGCCCCACCTTCAGTTACATGGTTTTGGCTGGTCCTGCCTCCAATACCATGGTTTTGGCTGGCCCTGCCTCCAATAACATGCTTCTGGCTGACCCTGCCTCCAATACCATGCTTTTGGCTGGCCCCATCTCCCGTTCCATGGTTTTGGCTGGCCCAGCTTCCAGTTACATGGTTTTGGCTGGCCCTTCCTCCAGTTACATGGTTTTGGCTGGCCCCGCCCCCAATACCATGGTTTTGCTGGCCCCGCCTCCAATACCATGGTTTTTGGCTGGTCCCGCCTCCAATACCATGCTTTTGGCTGGACCCGCCTCCAATACCCTGGTTTGGGCTGGCCCGGCCTCCAATACCATGGTTTTGGCTGGCCCCGCCTCCAATACCATGGTTTTGCCTAGCCCTTCCTCCCGTTACATGCTTTTGGCTGGCCCCGCCTCCATTTACATGATTTTGGCTGGCCCCGCCTCCAATACCATGCTTTTGTCTGGCCCCGCCTCCAGTTACATGATTTTGGCTGGCCCTGCCTCCAATACCATGGTTTTGCTGGCCCCGCCTCCAATACCATGGTTTTGGCTGGCCCGCCTCCAATACCATGCTTTTGGCTGGCCCCACCTCCAATACCATGGTTTTGGCTGGTCCCGCCTCCCGTTCCATGGTTTTGGCTAGCCCTGCCTCCAGTTACTTGGTTTTGGCTGGCCCTGCCTCCAATACCATGATTTTGGCTGGAACCCGCCTCCAGTTACATGGTTTTGGCTGGCCCCGCCTCCAATGACATGGTTTTGTCTGGCCCGCCTCCAATACCATGGTTTTGGCTGGCCCCGCCTCCAATACCATGGTTTTGGCTGGCCCCGCATCCAGTTACATGATTTTGGCTGAACCCGCCTCCAATACCATGGTTTTGAATGGCCCCGCCTCTAGTTACATGGTTTTGGCTGGCCCCGCCTCCAATACCATGGTTTTGGCTGGTCCCACCTCCCATTCCATGGTTTTGGCTAGCCCTGCCTCCAGGTACTTGGTTTTGGCTGGCCCTGCCTCCAATACCATGGTTTTGGCTAGCCCCGCCTCCAATACAATGGTTTTGGCTGGCCCTGCCTCCAATACCATGATTTTGGCTGACCCAGCCTCCAATACCATGGTTTTGGCTGGCCCCCCCTCCAATACCATGGTTTTGGCTGGCCCCACCTCCAATACCATGCTTTTGACTGGCCCCGCCTCCCGTTCCATGGTTTTGTCTGGCCCAGCCTCTGTTACATGGTTTTGGCTGGCCCCGCCTCCAATACCACGGTTTTTTACTGGCCCCGCCTCCAAAACCATGATTTTGGCTGGCCCTGCCTCCAATACCATGCTTTTGCCTGCCCCCCCTCCAATACCCTGATTTTGGCTAGCCCGGCCTCCAATACCATGGTTTTGGCTGGCCCCGGCTCCAATAAAATGGTTTTGGCTGGCCCCACCTCCAGTTACATGGTTTTGGCTGGCCCCGCTTCCAATACCACGTTTTTTTACTGGCCCCGCCTCCAAAACCATGATTTTGGCTGGCCCTGCCTCCAATACCATGCTTTTGCCTGCCCCCCCTCCAATACCCTGATTTTGGCTGGCCCCGCCTCCAATACCATGGTTTTGGCTGGCCCCGCCTCCAATACCATGGTTTTGGCTGACCCCGCCTCCAATACCATGCTTTTGGCTGGCCCCGACTCCCGTTCCGTGGTTTTGGCTGGCCCAGCCTCTAGTCACATGGTTTTGGCTGGCCCCACCTCCAAAACCCTGGTTTTGGCTGGCCCGGCCTCCAATACCATGGTTTTGGCTGGCCCCGCCTCCAATACCATGGTTTTGGCTGGTACCACCTCCCGTTCCATGGTTTTGGCTAGCCCTGCCTCCAGTTACTTGGTTTTGGCTGGCCCTGCCTCCAATACCATGGTTTTGGCTGGAACCCACCTCCAGTTACATGGTTTTGGCTGGCCCCGCCTCCAATTACATGGTTTTGGCTGGCCCACCTCCAATACCATGGTTTTGGCTGGGCCCGCCTCCAATACCATGGTTTTGGCTGGCCCCGCATCCAGTTACATGATTTTTGCTGGACCCGCCTCCAATACCATGCTTTTGGCTGGCCCTGCCTCCAATACCATGCTTTTGGCTGGCCCCACCTCCAATACCATGGTTTTGGCTGGCCCCGCCTCCAATACCATGGTTTTGGCTGACCCCGCCTCCAATACCATGCTTTTGGCTGGCCCCGCCTCCCGTTCCGTGGTTTTGGCTGGCCCAGCCTCCAGTCACATGGTTTTGGCTGGCCCCACCTCCAATACCCTGGTTTTGGCTGGCCCGGCCTCCAATACCATGGTTTTGGCTGGCCCCGCCTCCAATACCATGGTTTTGGCTGGTACCACCTCCCGTTCCATGGTTTTGGCTAGCCCTACCTCCAGTTACTTGGTTCTGGCTGGCCCTGCCTCCAATACCATGGTTTTGGCTGGAACCCGCCTCCAGTTACATGGTTTTGGCTGGCCCCGCCTCCAATTACATGGTTTTATCTGGCCCACCTCCAATACCATGGTTTTGGCTGGCCCCGCCTCTAATACCATGGTTTTGGCTGGCCACGCATCCAGTTACATGATTTTGGCTGGAACCACCTCCAATACCATGGTTTTGAATGGCCCCGCCTCTAGTTACATGGTTTTGGCTGGCACTGCCTCCAATACCATGCTTTTGGCTGGTCCCGCCTCCCGTTCCATGGTTTTGGCTAGCCCTGCCTCCAGTTACTTGGTTTTGGCTGGCCCCGCTTCCAATACCATGGTTTTGGCTGGCCGCGCCTCCAATACCATGCTTTTGGCTGGCCCCGCCTCCAATACCATGCTTTTGGCTGGCCCAGCCTCCAATACCATGCTTTTGGCTGGCCCCACCTCCAATACCATGGTTTTGGCTGGCCCCGCCTCCAATAACATGGTTTTGGCCCCGCCTCCAATAACATGGCTTTGGCTGGCCCCGCCTCCTATAACATGGTTTTGGCAGGCCCCACCTTCAGTTACATGGTTTTGGCTGGTCCTGCCTCCAATACCATGGTTTTGGCTGGCCCTGCCTCCAATAACATGGTTCTGGCTGACCCTGCCTCCAATACCATGCTTTTGGCTGGCCCCATCTCCCGTTCCATGGTTTTGGCTGGCCCAGCTTCCAGTTACATGGTTTTGGCTGGCCCTTCCTCCAATACCATGCTTTTGGCTGGACCCGCCTCCAATACCCTGGTTTTGGCTGGCCCGGCCTCCAATACCATGGTTTTGGCTGGCCCAGCCTCCAATACCATTGTTTTGGCTGGTACCACCTCCCGTTCCATGGTTTTGGCTAGCCCTGCCTCCAGTTACTTGGTTTTGGCTGGCCCTGCCTCCAATACCATGGTTTTGGCTGGAACCCGCCTCCAGTTACATGGTTTTGGCTGGCCCCGCCTCCAATTACATGGTTTTATCTGGCCCACCTCCAATACCATGGTTTTGGCTGGCCCCGCCTCCAATACCATGGTTTTGGCTGGCCCCGCATCCAGTTACATGATTTTGGCTGGAACCACCTCCAATACCATGGTTTTGAATGGCCCCGCCTCTAGTTACATGGTTTTGGCTGGCCCTGCCTCCAATACCATGCTTTTGGCTGGTCCCGCCTCCCGTTCCATGGTTTTGGCTAGCCCTGCCTCCAGTTACTTGGTTTTGGCTGGCCCCGCTTCCAATACCATGGTTTTGGCTGGCCACGCCTCCAATACCATGCTTTTGGCTGGCCCCGCCTCCAATACCATGCTTTTGGCTGGCCCAGCCTCCAATACCATGCTTTTGGCTGGCCCCACCTCCAATACCATTGTTTTGGCTGGCCCCGCCTCCAATAACATGGTTTTGGCCCCGCCTCCAATAACATGGCTTTGGCTGGCCCCGCCTCCTATACCATGGTTTTGGCAGGCCCACCTTCAGTTACATGGTTTTGGCTGGTCCTGCCTCCAATACCATGGTTTTGGCTGGCCCTGCCTCCAATAACATGGTTCTGGCTGACCCTGCCTCCAATACCATGCTTTTGGCTGGCCCCATCTCCCGTTCCATGGTTTTGGCTGGCCCAGCTTCCAGTTACATGGTTTTGGCTGGCCCTTCCTCCAGTTACATGGTTTTGGCTGGCCCCGCCCCCAATACCATGGTTTTGCTGGCCCCGCCTCCAATACCATGGTTTTTGGCTGGTCCCGCCTCCAATACCATGCTTTTGGCTGGACCCGCCTCCAATACCCTGGTTTTGGCTGGCCCCACCTCCAATACCATGGTTTTGGCTGGCCCCGCCTCCAATAACATGGTTTTGGCCCCGCCTCCAATAACGTGGCTTTGGCTGGCCCCGCCTCCTATACCATGGTTTTGGCAGGCCCCACCTTCAGTTACATGGTTTTGCCTAGCCCTTCCTCCCGTTACATGCTTTTGGCTGGCCCCGCCTCCATTTACATGATTTTGGCTGGCCCCGCCTCCAATACCATGCTTTTGTCTGGCCCCGCCTCCAGTTACATGGTTTTGCCTGGCCCTGCCTCCAATACCATGGTTTTGCTGGCCCCGCCTCTAATACCATGGTTTTGGCTGGCCCCGCCTTCAATACCATGCTTTTGGCTGGCCCCACCTCCAATACCATGGTTTTGGCTGGTCCCGCCTCCCGTTCCATGGTTTTGGCTAGCCCTGCCTCCAGTTACTTGGTTTTGGCTGGCCCTGCCTCCAATACCATGATTTTGGCTGGAACCCGCCTCCAGTTACATGGTTTTGGCTGGCCCCGCCTCCAATGACATGGTTTTGTCTGGCCCGCCTCCAATACCATGGTTTTGGCTGGCCCCGCCTCCAATACCATGGTTTTGGCTGGCCCCGCATCCAGTTACATGATTTTGGCTGGCCCCGCCTCCAATACCATGGTTTTGGCTGGTCCCACCTCCCATTCCATGGTTTTGGCTAGCCCTGCCTCCAGGTACTTGGTTTTGGCTGGCCCGTCTCCAATACCATGGTTTTGGCTGGCCCCGCCTCCAATACAATGGTTTTGGCTGGCCCTGCCTCCAATACCATGATTTTGGCTGACCCAGCCTCCAATACCATGGTTTTGGCTGGCCCCCCTCCAATACCATGGTTTTGGCTGGCCCCGCCTCCCGTTCCATGGTTTTGTCTGGCCCAGCCTCTGTTACATGGTTTTGGCTGGCCCCGCCTCCAATACCACAGTTTTTTACTGGCCCGCCTCCAAAACCATGATTTTGGCTGGCCCTGCCTCCAATACCATGCTTTTGCCTGCCCCCCCCTCCAATACCCTGATTTTGGCTAGCCCGGCCTCCAATACCATGGTTTTGGCTGGCCCCGGCTCCAATAAAATGGTTTTGGCTGGCCCCACCTCCAGTTACATGGTTTTGGCTGGCTCCGCCTCCAATACCACGTTTTTTTACTGGCCCCGCCTCCAAAACCAGGATTTTGGCTGGCCCTGCTTCCAATACCATGCTTTTGCCTGCCCCCCCTCCAATACCCTGATTTTGGCTGGCCCCGCCTCCAATACCATGGTTTTGGCTGGCCCCACCTCCAATACCATGGTTTTGGCTGACCCCGCCTCCAATACCATGCTTTTGGCTGGCCCCGACTCCCGTTCCGTGGTTTTGGCTGGCCCAGCCTCCAGTCACATGGTTTTGGCTGGCCCCACCTCCAATACCCTGGTTTTGGCTGGCCTGGCCTCCAATACCATGGTTTTGGCTGGCCCCGCCTCCAATACCATGGTTTTGGCTGGTACCACCTCCCGTTCCATGGTTTTGGCTAGCCCTGCCTCCAGTTACTTGGTTTTGGCTGGCCCTGCCTCCAATACCATGGTTTTGGCTGGAACCCGCCTCCAGTTACATGGTTTTGGCTGGCCCCGCCTCCAATTACATGGGTTTGGCTGGCCCACCTCCAATACCATGGTTTTGGCTGGGCCCGCCTCCAATACCATGGTTTTGGCTGGCCCCGCATCCAGTTACATGATTTTTTGCTGGACCCGCCTCCAATACCATGGTTTTGAATGGCCCCGCCTCTAGTTACATGGTTTTGGCTGGCCCTGCCTCCAATACCATGCTTTTGGCTGGTCCCGCCTCCCGTTCCATGGTTTTGGTTAGCCCTGCCTCCAGTTACTTGGTTTTGTCTGGCCCCGCTTCCAATACCATGGTTTTGGCTGGCCCCGCCTCCAATACCATGCTTTTGGCTGGCCCCGCCTCCAATACCATGCTTTTGGCTGGCCCAGCCTCCAATACCATGGTTTTGGCTGGCCCCACCTCCAATACCATGGTTTTGGCCCCGCCTCCAATAACATGGTTTTGGCTGGCCCTGCCTCCAATACCATGGTTTTTGCAGGCCCCACCTTCAGTTACATGGTTTTGGCTGGTCCTGCCTCAAATACCATGGTTTTGGCTGGCCCTGCCTCCAATAACATGGTTCTGGCTGACCCCGCCTCCAATACCATGCTTTTGGCTGGCCCCATCTCCCGTTCCATGGTTTTGGCTGGCCCAGCTTCCAGTTACATGGTTTTGGCTGGCCCTTCCTCCAGTTACATGGTTTTGGCTGGCCCCGCCCCCAATACCATGGTTTTGCTGGCCCCGCCTCCAATACCATGGTTTTCGGCTGGCCCCACCTCCAATACCATGCTTTTGGCTGGCCCCGCCTCCAATACCCTGGTTTTGGCTGGCCCGGCCTCCAAAACCATGGTTTTGGCTGGCCCCGCCTCCAATACCATGGTTTTGCCTAGCCCTTCCTCCCGTTCCATGCTTTTGGCTGGCCCCGCCTCCAGTTACGTGGTTTTGGCTGGCCCTGCCTCCAAAACCATGGTTTTGGCTGGCCCCGCCTCCAGTTACATGGTTTTGGCTGGACCCACTTTCAATACCATGCTTTTGGCTGGCCCCGCCTCCAAAACCATGCTTTTGGCTGGTCCCATCTCCAGTACCATGCTTTTGGCTGGCCCCGCCTCCAGTTACATGGTTTTGGCAGGCCCTGCCTCCAATACCATGGTTTTGCTGGCCCCGCCTCCAATACCATGGTTTTGGCTGGCCCCGCCTCCAATACCATGCTTTTGGCTGGCCCCACCTCCAATACCCTGGTTTTGGCTGGCCCGGCCTCCGATACCATGGTTTTGGCTGGCCCCACCTCCAATACCATGGTTTTGGCTGGTCCCGCCTCCCATTCCATGGTTTTGGCTAGCCCTGCCTCCAGTTACTTGGTTTTGGCTGGCCCTGCCTCCAATACCATGGTTTTGGCTGGAACCCGCCTCCAGTTACATGGTTTTGGCTGGCCCCGCCTCCAATGACATGGTTTTGGCTGGCCCGCCTCCAATACCATGGTTTTGGCTGGCCCCGCCTCCAATACCATGGTTTTGGCTGGCCCCTGTTAGGCAGAAACCTGTGCAGTTCCCTTGGGGAACACTGCAAAAGATTTAAGACTACAGGTAGAGCAGTAAACCCCTTTGGTAGCAGTCTGTACCACCCAGATTTACCTGGTAGCTGTGGCTGAGCAGTCAGACTTCTCTCAAGAAGAGTTAGGCAGTATGCAAAGTATACACAATATGTACCAAAACCCAATAGCACAAGCAAACACTGACCAGAGCTTGGTTTCAAAAGTATATAGTTATTTATTTAAAATACACATAAGTTAAAAACACTCTAGCAACAATATAGTAAAAACACTTCAACACAGTTATAATGAAAGTAAATTCAATCCTTTCTCCTATCTAGACAACTCTAGGTTAACACCACTTAATTAAAACAGAGGTGAGTGCTTAACGTTAGATGACACTCTAGTAGTTTCCAAGAAAGGGAGAGAAAAAGCAGAAATAGGTTAGACACACCACTCTAAGGTCCAGAACACTTGCAATAGGCTTTAAAGAAGACTAAAGTCACAGGTGAGCAAAAGTCACTAGGCAGGGCCCACTCTTAGAGTAGCCGGAGCGAAAATGTGCCCAAGATCACACTGTTAGTTAGAGATTCAAAGTCCTGCAAAGAGTCAAAAAGAGTTTAGAGTGGCTCAGAAAGTTTAGCCAAAGTGTCCCAGGCACTCCCAGGTTCGAAAGCCGGGGGCTAAATCTACCCCGTACAGTCGGTAGCAAGGGAAGCCAGGCGGAACACAGTACCTTAAGCGGAAAGGATCCTCCAGCGGGGGCAGTTGTTCCAGGCAGTGACAGCAAGGCTCGACGTCGGTCAGGGGAGAAGAATATCTCGCTGAAGAGCAGAAGAGAAAGGTCGTAGCACTGCCCGGGAAGAAACCAGCCGCGGAGTCCTCCGGTTAAAGGGTTGGTACCGACTTTCGCGGTATGGGGGTAAAGTGTGGTATTCCGGATGCCGGGGTGCTTGGCACAGGCAAGGCGGCCACGAGATACCTCAAAGGGACGGAAAGAAGGCGAAAACTGGTTGTCCCCACCAGTCAAGGGAAGGAGCCACTCCGTTAAGAGTTCTCCTCGGTCGTCGGGAAAAAGTGGTGAGACGGTTCAGCAGGGCTCCACCGGGTGGTGTCGTCGAAGCAGGTCGGCTCAGCTCTTCCCTCGTCGGATTCTTGGTCCTGTGGCGACTTCTGAAGTCCCAGTCCCCAAAGCCCTGCTTTTATGCAGCAAACCCCCATTCACCCAGCCTAGCTGTCACTCAAACATGCTAAGTGGTGAGCCGGGCGGCTCACCACTTGGGCCAATCAGGACGGAGTGCGACTTGAGTTACCAAGGTAACTCAGTCCAGGGTGCCTAAATCCCCCTCCACCCCTCCTAAGTACCCCAGACAGAGTGGCACCACTTTGGAGGGCTTCTGTGGAGAAGCCCGCCAAAAGTGGAACAAAGGGCTCCACTTTGGGTCAGAGTTACAGAGGCGAACACCAACGCCATTTTAGAATCAAGTTTTGGCAAAAAGTCCCAACCGGAGTTATAAAAATAAATATATAAACCGGCGGTATGTTTAAGGCTACCGTAAATAAATAATTAAATGTGTTAGCCTAAAACAATGGGAAATCCCATAGGAAAATATTCGCGGTCGAATATAAAAAGTAGTTTCCACTGCCACCAGCCAAAACTCGATCAGGGGGGACGGAGACGTGCCCCCTCGACTAACAGACCCTGGGGCAATCGAATTGCCCCAGCCAGTACGTCCACAATATGATGGTTTGTACTGGTTCTGTTCAGGATTCAAGACTAGCAAAGTCTTTGGTGACTTTACATGCCCTGGGAGACAGTAGTCAGTCCCAGGGTATGGAGTCTATGTTGGGGAGTCCCTAGGACACCCCTGGGTCACGGCACAGAGGGTGCTGTGTAACCCACATCACAAAAATACATGAGGCCCTATGGAGTAAAAGACCCCATAGCCCATTCAACACAAGGTTTAACCAAGAAAACACACTTCAACATGCCCAAGAGTGAGGGTAAAAGAGTCTCACCCTTGGCAGGAGAAAAAAAGAAACCCCAGAAATCCAGCAAAGCTGCTGGGGGACTCACTAGGTAGGGAAATTCAGCCTAAACAGAGAATTCTCCCTAACACTCGCCCCCCCCAGACTAAGGGACAGGAGGATTTAATCCACTCCTGGATGAACCTCATACCTCTAGTCGATGATATACATCCTAGAGAGTCCATCAGCATTTTGATGGTGACACCTTGACCTATGTTCAATGGAGAACTCAAAGGTTTTCTTTTGCAAGCTAACGGACCTACAGACCCTTTGAGGAACATCAGTCTTTTTGTTATAGGGGATCTGGTTGACCAGTCCCTCAGAAGTTGGTACAACTTCTGAACCTATGTTAGGCTTTTTCAAGGGGTCCTTATAAAGGATTCCCTTAGATCTAGAGGGGCCTCCAAGGTTCCTCACCACCTCTCTTGTGGTAGCAGGTTGGGTCTTAGGCCTCTTGGTTGGAGGGGTTGGGGTTAGGCAATGTACCTGCTTCCCCTTCCTCTTAGATCTACCCTTACCTATTTTAGGAGTTTCCCCCCTAATATTAGGACTTGAGTTGGGGTCTTCAGTAGAAGGTCCAACAGTCTGAAGGTTTTTGGCCTTAGACTTTTCTTTTCTGGTTTTCCACCAGCACTGAGAATTACCAGTTCTCTCAGGTCCAGATAGGGGCCTAGTTGGTCTATCCACCTCTTCCTCAGAAGCAGGGGGAGTCAGAGACTCTGAGACTAGGGGAACAATGATGGAGCTTGGTTGGGGCTCCCATGTTCCTAGCATACTATCCTGAAAGGTGCCTGGGTCAGAGGTCAACTTACTAAACCCAAGGCTTGTAGTGGGGTTCTCAGTAGAGGGTCCCACAGGCTTAGAAGGGTCCTTCAAGGTAGCCTTTCTAGCCAATTTGGTTAAGTTCTGCTTCTCCATACTGGGAGGCCTGGGGGTATGTGACACTACTCCTAGAGTTCTTAGGTCATTCCCCAACAGGACCTTCCCAGGTACCTCAGTCTGAACACTGACAGGGATCCTCACTGTCATGTTGTTACACTGAATGAGGGCTGGTAGAATAGGAACCATTTGGACAGGGCCTCCAGACATCTTAGTGGGACCTTTGGGTGCTTTGGCCACATCCTCAGGTTGAAAGAAGCTTTCATCCACTACTGTTCTGCTGGCCCCAGTGTCTCTCCTGGCAGGAGTATCCTGGCCATTGACAAGAACACTGTCCACATAATACACCTTAGAGTTAACAGGTAGGGAGTTATACACAACCCTATTCTGGGGACTAACCAGACCCATAGGCTCTAAGTTTACAGTTGCTTGAAGACCCAAGGGTTCTTCAGCAAAGAGTTCAAAGTGGGCACTAGCCATCTGTACTTCATCCTCAGGAGTGAAGGCTAAGGAGACTGTGCTGATCCCTGCAGGTTTACCCTTGCACTTGGGATCTCCTTTGATATGGTCAGTACCCTGACAGACATAGCATTGTCCAAATGCTCTCTGGAAGGGTGGCTTGCTCTGACCTCCTTCTGGCTTGTGGCCAGAAGGTACAGTAGTCTGACTCGGTTTCCCATGTGGCTTACCCTGGTTATTTTGTGGTTTGGGGCCCTCTTTGGGATAGGAATTATTAGAATTCTCTTTGGAGTCTGTTTTTGGCTGTTTCTCCCCATCCTTCTTCTGAGTTACCCCAGAATCCTTGTGAGTGGCCCTGTTGGCAACCCACAAGTCAGCAGCCCTAGCCAGTTTCCGGGAATCTAATTCCTTGGAATCAGCCAAGTGTTGTCTGAGCTCAGGAGAGCAGGCATCATAAATAGTCTCCAACATAAACAAATTCTTCATACCTTCATAAGTGTTCACCTTGTAACCCTTAATCCATCCCTCTAAGTTTTTCAACCCTTCACTCACCCAGGTAGCCCAAGGGGTACCATCATGCTTTTTGAGGCTCCTAAACCTCTTAAGATACTGGGAAGGGGTCTTCCCAAACCTAGCTATCAAAGCTAGTTTCACACATTCATACTCTTTCCTATCCTCCTCCCCCATCTCCATTACCACATCAGTTGCAACAGGGGGAAGCCTAGAGAACAACCAGGTGAGTAAGTCATTTCCTGTGATGTTCTGGAGCCCATGATTATATTCAAACAGAGACAACCAATCCAACACATCCAACTTAGGCTCATACATACCAACCAATTCTTTAGGCATCCGGGGTCTTTTAGGACTGGAACTTCTAGAGGAGCCAGAGAGAGAAGCATTCTCAACAGATAATTTCTTCATTTCTAGCTCATACTTGAGCTCCATTTCCCTTAGCCTTAGTTCTTTGTCAGTTTGAGCATTAAGTTTCTTATACTCCAATTCTAGTTTCATTTTCTCCAGTTCAAAGTACTGAGGACTAAATGTGGGACCTGGTAAAGGCCCAGTAGGTACAGCAGGTAGAGCAGGCAGAGGCCTAGGGGGGACAGTTACAACATCCTCACCCTCCTCTTCTGACTCTTCCTCAGAAACATCAACATTTTGCTCCATGTTAACTTCAATACTGTCATCTACAGTTGCTGGAGTGGTAGGTTCCTCTGAACCATGACCCAGACTTTGGTTAGCTAACAATCTTTCAATCAGCTCCATTTTCTTGCCCTTAGTCAGGAGATCCTTATGTTTACAGAGCACTCTTAAACAATCAGCAGTTTTGGCTGCAAGGGACTCTTGACTATAGCTTTCTATAACTGACATGTTAGAGGTTTTACTTTTTCAGTGCTAAGCTTTGTGGTTAGTTGCACTAAGGTATCTAAAGCACAATAAAATGTATACTCAATACAAATCCCACCGCTGTACACCAGTGTTAGGCAGAAACCTGTGCAGTTCCCTTGGGGAACACTGCAAAAGATTTAAGACTACAGGTAGAGCAGTAAACCCCTTTGGTAGCAGTCTGTACCACCCAGATTTACCTGGTAGCTGTGGCTGAGCAGTCAGACTTCTCTCAAGAAGAGTTAGGCAGTATGCAAAGTATACACAATATGTACCAAAACCCAATAGCACAAGCAAACACTGACCAGAGCTTGGTTTCAAAAGTATATAGTTATTTATTTAAAATACACATAAGTTAAAAACACTCTAGCAACAATATAGTAAAAACACTTCAACACAGTTATAATGAAAGTAAATTCAATCCTTTCTCCTATCTAGACAACTCTAGGTTAACACCACTTAATTAAAACAGAGGTGAGTGCTTAACGTTAGATGACACTCTAGTAGTTTCCAAGAAAGGGAGAGAAAAAGCAGAAATAGGTTAGACACACCACTCTAAGGTCCAGAACACTTGCAATAGGCTTTAAAGAAGACTAAAGTCACAGGTGAGCAAAAGTCACTAGGCAGGGCCCACTCTTAGAGTAGCCGGAGCGAAAATGTGCCCAAGATCACACTGTTAGTTAGAGATTCAAAGTCCTGCAAAGAGTCAAAAAGAGTTTAGAGTGGCTCAGAAAGTTTAGCCAAAGTGTCCCAGGCACTCCCAGGTTCGAAAGCCGGGGGCTAAATCTACCCCGTACAGTCGGTAGCAAGGGAAGCCAGGCGGAACACAGTACCTTAAGCGGAAAGGATCCTCCAGCGGGGGCAGTTGTTCCAGGCAGTGACAGCAAGGCTCGACGTCGGTCAGGGGAGAAGAATATCTCGCTGAAGAGCAGAAGAGAAAGGTCGTAGCACTGCCCGGGAAGAAACCAGCCGCGGAGTCCTCCGGTTAAAGGGTTGGTACCGACTTTCGCGGTATGGGGGTAAAGTGTGGTATTCCGGATGCCGGGGTGCTTGGCACAGGCAAGGCGGCCACGAGATACCTCAAAGGGACGGAAAGAAGGCGAAAACTGGTTGTCCCCACCAGTCAAGGGAAGGAGCCACTCCGTTAAGAGTTCTCCTCGGTCGTCGGGAAAAAGTGGTGAGACGGTTCAGCAGGGCTCCACCGGGTGGTGTCGTCGAAGCAGGTCGGCTCAGCTCTTCCCTCGTCGGATTCTTGGTCCTGTGGCGACTTCTGAAGTCCCAGTCCCCAAAGCCCTGCTTTTATGCAGCAAACCCCCATTCACCCAGCCTAGCTGTCACTCAAACATGCTAAGTGGTGAGCCGGGCGGCTCACCACTTGGGCCAATCAGGACGGAGTGCGACTTGAGTTACCAAGGTAACTCAGTCCAGGGTGCCTAAATCCCCCTCCACCCCTCCTAAGTACCCCAGACAGAGTGGCACCACTTTGGAGGGCTTCTGTGGAGAAGCCCGCCAAAAGTGGAACAAAGGGCTCCACTTTGGGTCAGAGTTACAGAGGCGAACACCAACGCCATTTTAGAATCAAGTTTTGGCAAAAAGTCCCAACCGGAGTTATAAAAATAAATATATAAACCGGCGGTATGTTTAAGGCTACCGTAAATAAATAATTAAATGTGTTAGCCTAAAACAATGGGAAATCCCATAGGAAAATATTCGCGGTCGAATATAAAAAGTAGTTTCCACTGCCACCAGCCAAAACTCGATCAGGGGGGACGGAGACGTGCCCCCTCGACTAACAGACCCTGGGGCAATCGAATTGCCCCAGCCAGTACGTCCACAATATGATGGTTTGTACTGGTTCTGTTCAGGATTCAAGACTAGCAAAGTCTTTGGTGACTTTACATGCCCTGGGAGACAGTAGTCAGTCCCAGGGTATGGAGTCTATGTTGGGGAGTCCCTAGGACACCCCTGGGTCACGGCACAGAGGGTGCTGTGTAACCCACATCACAAAAATACATGAGGCCCTATGGAGTAAAAGACCCCATAGCCCATTCAACACAAGGTTTAACCAAGAAAACACACTTCAACATGCCCAAGAGTGAGGGTAAAAGAGTCTCACCCTTGGC
The DNA here is from genome assembly GCF_040938575.1 of Ambystoma mexicanum. Lineage (NCBI taxonomy): Eukaryota > Metazoa > Chordata > Amphibia > Caudata > Ambystomatidae > Ambystoma > Ambystoma mexicanum. The sequence continues at coordinate 738,201,295 of NC_090923.1, read as the reverse complement.
AGGAGAAAAAAAGAAACCCCAGAAATCCAGCAAAGCTGCTGGGGGACTCACTAGGTAGGGAAATTCAGCCTAAACAGAGAATTCTCCCTAACAGCCCCGCATCCAATTACATGATTTTGGCTGAACCCGCCACCAATACCATGGTTTTGAATGGCCCCGCCTCTAGTTACATGGTTTTGGCTGGCCCCGCCTCCAATACCATGGTTTTGGCTGGTCCCACCTCCCATTCCATGGTTTTGGCTAGCCCTGCCGCCAGTTACTTGGTTTTGGCTGGCCCCGCCTCCAATACCATGGTTTTGGCTGGCCCCGCCTCCAATACAATGCTTTTGGCTGGCCCCGCCTCCAATACCATGATTTTGGCTGGCCCCGCCTCCAATACCATGGTTTTCGTCTGGCCCAGCCTCCAATACCATTGTTTTCGCTGGTACCACCTCCCGTTCCATGGTTTTGGCTAGCCCTGCCTCCAGTTACTTGGTTTTGGCTGGCCCTGCCTCCAATACCATGGTTTTGGCTGGAACCCGCCTCCAGTTACATGGTTTTGGCTGGCCCCGCCTCCAATTACATGGTTTTATCTGGCCCACCTCCAATACCATGGTTTTGGCTGGCCCCGCCTCCAATACCATGGTTTTGGCTGGCCCCGCATCCAGTTACATGATTTTGGCTGGAACCACCTCCAATACCATGGTTTTGAATGGCCCCGCCTCTAGTTACATGGTTTTGGCTGGCCCTGCCTCCAATACCATGCTTTTGGCTGGTCCCGCCTCCCGTTCCATGGTTTTGGCTAGCCCTGCCTCCAGTTACTTGGTTTTGGCTGGCCCCGCTTCCAATACCATGGTTTTGGCTGGCCGCGCCTCCAATACCATGCTTTTGGCTGGCCCCGCCTCCAATACCATGCTTTTGGCTGGCCCAGCCTCCAATACCATGCTTTTGGCTGGCCCCACCTCCAATACCATGGTTTTGGCTGGCCCCGCCTCCAATAACATGGTTTTGGCCCCGCCTCCAATAACATGGCTTTGGCTGGCCCCGCCGCCTATACCATGGTTTTGGCAGGCCCCACCTTCAGTTACATGGTTTTGGCTGGTCCTGCCTCCAATACCATGGTTTTGGCTGGCCCTGCCTCCAATAACATGGTTCTGGCTGACCCTGCCTCCAATACCATGCTTTTGGCTGGCCCCATCTCCCGTTCCATGGTTTTGGCTGGCCCAGCTTCCAGTTACATGGTTTTGGCTGGCCCTTCCTCCAGTTACATGGTTTTGGCTGGCCCCGCCCCCAATACCATGGTTTTGCTGGCCCCGCCTCCAATACCATGGTTTTTGGCTGGTCCCGCCTCCAATACCATGCTTTTGGCTGGACCCGCCTCCAATACCCTGGTTTTGGCTGGCCCGGCCTCCAATACCATGGTTTTGGCTGGCCCCGCCTCCAATACCATGGTTTTGGCTGGTACCACCTCCCGTTCCATGGTTTTGGCTAGCCGTGCCTCCAGTTACTTGGTTTTGGCTGGCCCTTCCTCCAGTTACTTGGTTTTGGCTGGCCCCGCCCCCAATACCATGGTTTTGCTGGCCCCGCCTCCAATACCATGGTTTTTGGCTGGTCCCGCCTCCAATACCATGCTTTTGGCTGGACCCGCCTCCAATACCCTGGTTTTGGCTGGCCCCACCTCCAATACCATGGTTTTGGCTGGCCCCGCCTCCAATAACATGGTTTTGGCCCTGCCTCCAATAACATGGCTTTGGCTGGCCCCGCCTCCTATACCATGGTTTTGGCAGGCCCCACCTTCAGTTACATGGTTTTGCCTAGCCCTTCCTCCCGTTACATGCTTTTGGCTGGCCCCGCCTCCATTTACATGATTTTGGCTGGCCCCGCCTCCAATACCATGCTTTTGTCTGGCCCCGCCTCCAGTTACATGGTTTTGGCTGGCCCTGCCTCCAATACCATGGTTTTGCTGGCCCCGCCTCTAATACCATGGTTTTGGCTGGCCCCGCCTTCAATACCATGCTTTTGGCTGGCCCCACCTCCAATACCATGGTTTTGGCTGGTCCCGCCTCCCGTTCCATGGTTTTGGCTAGCCCTGCCTCCAGTTACTTGGTTTTGGCTGGCCCTGCCTCCAATACCATGATTTTGGCTGGAACCCGCCTCCAGTTGCATGGTTTTGGCTAGCCCCGCCTCCAATGACATGGTTTTGTCTGGCCCGCCTCCAATACCATGGTTTTGGCTGGCCCCGCCTCCAATACCATGGTTTTGGCTGGCCCCGCATCCAGTTACATGATTTTGGCTGAACCCGCCTCCAATACCATGGTTTTGAATGGCCCCGCCTCTAGTTACATGGTTTTGGCTGGCCCCGCCTCCAATACCATGGTTTTGGCTGGTCCCACCTCCCATTCCATGGTTTTGGCTAGCCTTGCCTCCAGGTACTTGGTTTTGGCTGGCCCCGTCTCCAATACCATGGTTTTGGCTGGCCCCGCCTCCAATACAATGGTTTTGGCTAGCCCCGCACCCAATACCATGGTTTTGCTGGCCCCGCCTCCAATACCATGGTTTTCGGCTGGCCCCACCTCCAATACCATGCTTTTGGCTGGCCCCGCCTCCAATACCCTGGTTTTGGCTGGCCCGGCCTCCAATACCATGGTTTTGGCTGGCCCCGCCTCCAATACCATGGTTTTGCCTAGCCCTTCCTCCCGTTCCATGCTTTTGGCTGGCCCCGCCTCCAGTTACGTGGTTTTGGCTGGCCCTGCCTCCAAAACCATGGTTTTGGCTGGCCCCGCCTCCAGTTACATGGTTTTGGCTGGACCCACTTTCAATACCATGCTTTTGGCTGGCCCCGCCTCCAAAACCATGCTTTTGGCTGGTCCCATCTCCAGTACCATGCTTTTGGCTGGCCCCGCCTCCAGTTACATGGTTTTGGCAGGCCCTGCCTCCAATACCATGGTTTTGCTGGCCCCGCCTCCAATACCATGGTTTTGGCTGGCCCCGCCTCCAATACCATGCTTTTGGCTGGCCCCACCTCCAATACCCTGGTTTTGGCTGGCCCGGCCTCCGATACCATGGTTTTGGCTGGCCCCACCTCCAATACCATGGTTTTGGCTGGTCCCGCCTCCCATTCCATGGTTTTGGCTAGCCCTGCCTCCAGTTACTTGGTTTTGGCTGGCCCTGCCTCCAATACCATGGTTTTGGCTGGAACCCGCCTCCAGTTACATGGTTTTGGCTGGCCCCGCCTCCAATGACATGGTTTTGGCTGGCCCGCCTCCAATACCATGGTTTTGGCTGGCCCCGCCTCCAATACCATGGTTTTGGCTGGCCCCGCATCCAATTACATGATTTTGGCTGAACCCGCCACCAATACCATGGTTTTGAATGGCCCCGCCTCTAGTTACATGGTTTTGGCTGGCCCCGCCTCCAATACCATGGTTTTGGCTGGTCCCACCTCCCATTCCATGGTTTTGGCTAGCCCTGCCGCCAGTTACTTGGTTTTGGCTGGCCCCGCCTCCAATACCATGGTTTTGGCTGGCCCCGCCTCCAATACAATGCTTTTGGCTGGCCCCGCCTCCAATACCATGATTTTGGCTGGCCCCGCCTCCAATACCATGGTTTTCGTCTGGCCCAGCCTCCAATACCATTGTTTTGGCTGGTACCACCTCCCGTTCCATGGTTTTGGCTAGCCCTGCCTCCAGTTACTTGGTTTTGGCTGGCCCTGCCTCCAATACCATGGTTTTGGCTGGAACCCGCCTCCAGTTACATGGTTTTGGCTGGCCCCGCCTCCAATTACATGGTTTTATCTGGCCCACCTCCAATACCATGGTTTTGGCTGGCCCCGCCTCCAATACCATGGTTTTGGCTGGCCCCGCATCCAGTTACATGATTTTGGCTGGAACCACCTCCAATACCATGGTTTTGAATGGCCCCGCCTCTAGTTACATGGTTTTGGCTGGCCCTGCCTCCAATACCATGCTTTTGGCTGGTCCCGCCTCCCGTTCCATGGTTTTGGCTAGCCCTGCCTCCAGTTACTTGGTTTTGGCTGGCCCCGCTTCCAATACCATGGTTTTGGCTGGCCGCGCCTCCAATACCATGCTTTTGGCTGGCCCCGCCTCCAATACCATGCTTTTGGCTGGCCCAGCCTCCAATACCATGCTTTTGGCTGGCCCCACCTCCAATACCATTGTTTTGGCTGGCCCCGCCTCCAATAACATGGTTTTGGCCCCGCCTCCAATAACATGGCTTTGGCTGGCCCCGCCTCCTATACCATGGTTTTGGCAGGCCCCACCTTCAGTTACATGGTTTTGGCTGGACCTGCCTCCAATACCATGGTTTTGGCTGGCCCTGCCTCCAATAACATGGTTCTGGCTGACCCTGCCTCCAATACCATGCTTTTGGCTGGCCCCATCTCCCGTTCCATGGTTTTGGCTGGCCCAGCTTCCAGTTACATGGTTTTGGCTGGCCCTTCCTCCAGTTACATGGTTTTGGCTGGCCCCGCCCCCAATAAAATGGTTTTGCTGGCCCCGCCTCCAATACCATGGTTTTTGCCTGGTCCCGCCTCCAATACCATGCTTTTGGCTGGACCCGCCTCCAATACCCTGGTTTTGGCTGGCCCGGCCTCCAATACCATGGTTTTGGCTGGCCCCGCCTCCAATACCATGGTTTTGGCTGGTACCCCCTCCCGTTCCATGGTTTTGGCTAGCCGTGCCTCCAGTTACTTGGTTTTGGCTGCCCTTCCTCCAGTTACATGGTTTTGGCTGGCCCCGCCCCCAATACCATGGTTTTGCTGGCCCCGCCTCCAATACCATGGTTTTTGGCTGGTCCCGCCTCCAATACCATGCTTTTGGCTGGACCCGCCTCCAATACCCTGGTTTTGGCTGGCCCCACCTCCAATACCATGGTTTTGGCTGGCCCCGCCTCCAATAACATGGTTTTGGCCCCGCCTCCAATAACATGGCTTTGGCTGGCCCCGCCTCCTATACCATGGTTTTGGCAGGCCCCACCTTCAGTTACATGGTTTTGCCTAGCCCTTCCTCCCGTTACATGCTTTTGGCTGGCCCCGCCTCCATTTACATGATTTTGGCTGGCCCCGCCTCCAATACCATGCTTTTGTCTGGCCCCGCCTCCAGTTACATGGTTTTGGCTGGCCCTGCCTCCAATACCATGGTTTTGCTGGCCCTGCCTCTAATACCATGGTTTTGGCTGGCCCCGCCTTCAATACCATGCTTTTGGCTGGCCCCACCTCCAATACCATGGTTTTGGCTGGTCCCGCCTCCCGTTCCATGGTTTTGGCTAGCCCTGCCTCCAGTTACTTGGTTTTGGCTGGCCCTGCCTCCAATACCATGATTTTGGCTGGAACCCGCCTCCAGTTACATGGTTTTGGCTGGCCCCGCCTCCAATGACATGGTTTTGTCTGGCCCGCCTCCAATACCATGGTTTTGGCTGGCCCCGCCTCCAATACCATGGTTTTGGCTGGCCCCGCATCCAGTTACATGATTTTGGCTGAACCCGCCTCCAATACCATGGTTTTGAATGGCCCCGCCTCTAGTTACATGGTTTTGGCTGGCCCCGCCTCCAATACCATGGTTTTGGCTGGTCCCACCTCCCATTCCATGGTTTTGGCTAGCCCTGCCTCCAGGTACTTGGTTTTGGCTGGCCCCGTCTCCAATACCATGGTTTTGGCTGGCCCCGCCTCCAATACAATGGTTTTGGCTGGCCCCGCCCCCAATACCATGGTTTTGCTGGCCCCGCCTCCAATACCATGGTTTTCGGCTGGCCCCACCTCCAATACCATGCTTTTGGCTGGCCCCGCCTCCAATACCCTGGTTTTGGCTGGCCCGGCCTCCAATACCATGGTTTTGGCTGGCCCCGCCTCCAATGCCATGGTTTTGCCTAGCCCTTCCTCCCGTTCCATGCTTTTGGCTGGCCCCGCCTCCAGTTACGTGGTTTTGGCTGGCCCTGCCTCCAAAACCATGGTTTTGGCTGGCCCCGCCTCCAGTTACATGGTTTTGGCTGGACCCACTTTCAATACCATGCTTTTGGCTGGCCCCGCCTCCAAAACCATGCTTTTGGCTGGTCCCATCTCCAGTACCATGCTTTTGGCTGGCCCCGCCTCCAGTTACATGGTTTTGGCAGGCCCTGCCTCCAATACCATGGTTTTGCTGGCCCCGCCTCCAATACCATGGTTTTGGCTGGCCCCGCCTCCAATACCATGCATTTGGCTGGCCCCACCTCCAATACCCTGGTTTTGGCTGGCCCGGCCTCCGATACCATGGTTTTGGCTGGCCCCACCTCCAATACCATGGTTTTGGCTGGTCCCGCCTCCCATTCCATGGTTTTGGCTAGCCCTGCCTCCAGTTACTTGGTTTTGGCTGGCCCTGCCTCCAATACCATGGTTTTGGCTGGAACCCGCCTCCAGTTACATGGTTTTGGCTGGCCCCGCCTCCAATGACATGGTTTTGGCTGGCCCGCCTCCAATACCATGGTTTTGGCTGGCCCCGCCTCCAATACCATGGTTTTGGCTGGCCCTGCATCCAATTACATGATTTTGGCTGAACCCGCCACCAATACCATGGTTTTGAATGGCCCCGCCTCTAGTTACATGGTTTTGGCTGGCCCCGCCTCCAATACCATGGTTTTGGCTGGTCCCACCTCCCATTCCATGGTTTTGGCTAGCCCTGCCGCCAGTTACTTGGTTTTGGCTGGCCCCGCCTCCAATACCATGGTTTTGGCTGGCCCCGCCTCCAATACAATGCTTTTGGCTGGCCCCGCCTCCAATACCATGATTTTGGCTGGCCCCGCCTCCAATACCATGGTTTTCGTCTGGCCCAGCCTCCAATACCATTGTTTTGGCTGGTACCACCTCCCGTTCCATGGTTTTGGCTAGCCCTGCCTCCAGTTACTTGGTTTTGGCTGGCCCTGCCTCCAATACCATGGTTTTGGCTGGAACCCGCCTCCAGTTACATGGTTTTGGCTGGCCCCGCCTCCAATTACATGGTTTTATCTGGCCCACCTCCAATACCATGGTTTTGGCTGGCCCCGCCTCCAATACCATGGTTTTGGCTGGCCCCGCATCCAGTTACATGATTTTGGCTGGAACCACCTCCAATACCATGGTTTTGAATGGCCCCGCCTCTAGTTACATGGTTTTGGCAGGCCCTGCCTCCAATACCATGCTTTTGGCTGGTCCCGCCTCCCGTTCCATGGTTTTGGCTAGCCCTGCCTCCAGTTACTTGGTTTTGGCTGGCCCCGCTTCCAATACCATGGTTTTGGCTGGCCGCGCCTCCAATACCATGCTTTTGGCTGGCCCCGCCTCCAATACCATGCTTTTGGCTGGCCCAGCCTCCAATACCATGCTTTTGGCTGGCCCCACCTCCAATACCATTGTTTTGGCTGGCCCCGCCTCCAATAACATGGTTTTGGCCCCGCCTCCAATAACATGGCTTTGGCTGGCCCCGCCTCCTATACCATGGTTTTGGCAGGCCCCACCTTCAGTTACATGGTTTTGGCTGGTCCTGCCTCCAATACCATGGTTTTGGCTGGCCCTGCCTCCAATAACATGGTTCTGGCTGACCCTGCCTCCAATACCATGCTTTTGGCTGGCCCCATCTCCCGTTCCATGGTTTTGGCTGGCCCAGCTTCCAGTTACATGGTTTTGGCTGGCCCTTCCTCCAGTTACATGGTTTTGGCTGGCCCCGCCCCCAATACCATGGTTTTGCTGGCCCCGCCTCCAATACCATGGTTTTTGGCTGGTCCCGCCTCCAATACCATGCTTTTGGCTGGACCCGCCTCCAATACCCTGGTTTTGGCTGGCCCGGCCTCCAATACCATGGTTTTGGCTGGCCCCGCCTCCAATACCATGGTTTTGGCTGGTACCACCTCCCGTTCCATGGTTTTGGCTAGCCGTGCCTCCAGTTACTTGGTTTTGGCTGGCCCTTCCTCCAGTTACATGGTTTTGGCTGGCCCCGCCCCCAATACCATGGTTTTGCTGGCCCCGCCTCCAATACCATGGTTTTTGGCTGGTCCCGCCTCCAATACCATGCTTTTGGCTGGACCCGCCTCCAATACCCTGGTTTTGGCTGGCCCCACCTCCAATACCATGGTTTTGGCTGGCCCCGCCTCCAATAACATGGTTTTGGCCCCGCCTCCAATAACATGGCTTTGGCTGGCCCCGCCTCCTATACCATGGTTTTGGCAGGCCCCACCTTCAGTTACATGGTTTTGCCTAGCCCTTCCTCCCGTTACATGCTTTTGGCTGGCCCCGCCTCCATTTACATGATTTTGGCTGGCCCCGCCTCCAATACCATGCTTTTGTCTGGCCCCGCCTCCAGTTTCATGGTTTTGGCTGGCCCTGCCTCCAATACCATGGTTTTGCTGGCCCCGCCTCTAATACCATGGTTTTGGCTGGCCCCGCCTTCAATACCATGCTTTTGGCTGGCCCCACCTCCAATACCATGGTTTTGGCTGGTCCCGCCTCCCGTTCCATGGTTTTGGCTAGCCCTGCCTCCAGTTACTTGGTTTTGGCTGGCCCTGCCTCCAATACCATGATTTTGGCTGGAACCCGCCTCCAGTTACATGGTTTTGGCTGGCCCCGCCTCCAATGACATGGTTTTGTCTGGCCCGCCTCCAATACCATGGTTTTGGCTGGCCCCGCCTCCAATACCATGGTTTTGGATGGCCCCGCATCCAGTTACATGATTTTGACTGAACCCGCCTCCAATACCATGGTTTTGAATGGCCCCGCCTCTAGTTACATGGTTTTGGCTGGCCCCGCCTCCAATACCATGGTTTTGGCTGGTCCCACCTCCCATTCCATGGTTTTGGCTAGCCCTGCCTCCAGGTACTTGGTTTTGGCTGGCCCCGTCTCCAATACCATGGTTTTGGCTGGCCCTGCCTCCAATACAATGGTTTTGGCTGGCCCTGCCTCCAATACCATGATTTTGGCTGACCCAGCCTCCAATACCATGGTTTTGGCTGGCCCCCCCTCCAATACCATGGTTTTGGCTGGCCCCGCCTCCCGTTCCATGGTTTTGTCTGGCCCAGCCTCTGTTACATGGTTTTGGCTGGCCCCGCCTCCAATACCACAGTTTTTTACTGGCCCCGCCTCCAAAACCATGATTTTGGCTGGCCCTGCCTCCAATACCATGCTTTTGCCTGCCCCCCCCTCCAATACCCTGATTTTGGCTAGCCCGGCCTCCAATACCATGGTTTTGGCTGGCCCCGGCTCCAATAAAATGGTTTTGGCTGGCCCCACCTCCAGTTACATGGTTTTGGCTGGCTCCGCCTCCAATACCACGTTTTTTTACTGGCCCCGCCTCCAAAACCATGATTTTGGCTGGCCCTGCTTCCAATACCATGCTTTTGCCTGCCCCCCCTCCAATACCCTGATTTTGGCTGGCCCTGCCCCCAATAAAATGGTTTTGCTGGCCCCGCCTCCAATACCATGGTTTTTGCCTGGTCCCGCCTCCAATACCATGCTTTTGGCTGGACCCGCCTCCAATACCCTGGTTTTGGCTGGCCCGGCCTCCAATACCATGGTTTTGGCTGGCCCCGCCTCCAATACCATGGTTTTGGCTGGTACCCCCTCCCGTTCCATGGTTTTGGCTAGCCGTGCCTCCAGTTACTTGGTTTTGGCTGCCCTTCCTCCAGTTACATGGTTTTGGCTGGCCCCGCCCCCAATACCATGGTTTTGCTGGCCCCGCCTCCAATACCATGGTTTTTGGCTGGTCCCGCCTCCAATACCATGCTTTTGGCTGGACCCGCCTCCAATACCCTGGTTTTGGCTGGCCCCACCTCCAATACCATGGTTTTGGCTGGCCCCGCCTCCAATAACATGGTTTTGGCCCCGCCTCCAATAACATGGCTTTGGCTGGCCCCGCCTCCTATACCATGGTTTTGGCAGGCCCCACCTTCAGTTACATGGTTTTGCCTAGCCCTTCCTCCCGTTACATGCTTTTGGCTGGCCCCGCCTCCATTTACATGATTTTGGCTGGCCCCGCCTCCAATACCATGCTTTTGTCTGGCCCCGCCTCCAGTTACATGGTTTTGGCTGGCCCTGCCTCCAATACCATGGTTTTGCTGGCCCTGCCTCTAATACCATGGTTTTGGCTGGCCCCGCCTTCAATACCATGCTTTTGGCTGGCCCCACCTCCAATACCATGGTTTTGGCTGGTCCCGCCTCCCGTTCCATGGTTTTGGCTAGCCCTGCCTCCAGTTACTTGGTTTTGGCTGGCCCTGCCTCCAATACCATGATTTTGGCTGGAACCCGCCTCCAGTTACATGGTTTTGGCTGGCCCCGCCTCCAATGACATGGTTTTGTCTGGCCCGCCTCCAATACCATGGTTTTGGCTGGCCCCGCCTCCAATACCATGGTTTTGGCTGGCCCCGCATCCAGTTACATGATTTTGGCTGAACCCGCCTCCAATACCATGGTTTTGAATGGCCCCGCCTCTAGTTACATGGTTTTGGCTGGCCCCGCCTCCAATACCATGGTTTTGGCTGGTCCCACCTCCCATTCCATGGTTTTGGCTAGCCCTGCCTCCAGGTACTTGGTTTTGGCTGGCCCCGTCTCCAATACCATGGTTTTGGCTGGCCCCGCCTCCAATACAATGGTTTTGGCTGGCCCCGCCCCCAATACCATGGTTTTGCTGGCCCCGCCTCCAATACCATGGTTTTCGGCTGGCCCCACCTCCAATACCATGCTTTTGGCTGGCCCCGCCTCCAATACCCTGGTTTTGGCTGGCCCGGCCTCCAATACCATGGTTTTGGCTGGCCCCGCCTCCAATGCCATGGTTTTGCCTAGCCCTTCCTCCCGTTCCATGCTTTTGGCTGGCCCCGCCTCCAGTTACGTGGTTTTGGCTGGCCCTGCCTCCAAAACCATGGTTTTGGCTGGCCCCGCCTCCAGTTACATGGTTTTGGCTGGACCCACTTTCAATACCATGCTTTTGGCTGGCCCCGCCTCCAAAACCATGCTTTTGGCTGGTCCCATCTCCAGTACCATGCTTTTGGCTGGCCCCGCCTCCAGTTACATGGTTTTGGCAGGCCCTGCCTCCAATACCATGGTTTTGCTGGCCCCGCCTCCAATACCATGGTTTTGGCTGGCCCCGCCTCCAATACCATGCATTTGGCTGGCCCCACCTCCAATACCCTGGTTTTGGCTGGCCCGGCCTCCGATACCATGGTTTTGGCTGGCCCCACCTCCAATACCATGGTTTTGGCTGGTCCCGCCTCCCATTCCATGGTTTTGGCTAGCCCTGCCTCCAGTTACTTGGTTTTGGCTGGCCCTGCCTCCAATACCATGGTTTTGGCTGGAACCCGCCTCCAGTTACATGGTTTTGGCTGGCCCCGCCTCCAATGACATGGTTTTGGCTGGCCCGCCTCCAATACCATGGTTTTGGCTGGCCCCGCCTCCAATACCATGGTTTTGGCTGGCCCTGCATCCAATTACATGATTTTGGCTGAACCCGCCACCAATACCATGGTTTTGAATGGCCCCGCCTCTAGTTACATGGTTTTGGCTGGCCCCGCCTCCAATACCATGGTTTTGGCTGGTCCCACCTCCCATTCCATGGTTTTGGCTAGCCCTGCCGCCAGTTACTTGGTTTTGGCTGGCCCCGCCTCCAATACCATGGTTTTGGCTGGCCCCGCCTCCAATACAATGCTTTTGGCTGGCCCCGCCTCCAATACCATGATTTTGGCTGGCCCCGCCTCCAATACCATGGTTTTCGTCTGGCCCAGCCTCCAATACCATTGTTTTGGCTGGTACCACCTCCCGTTCCATGGTTTTGGCTAGCCCTGCCTCCAGTTACTTGGTTTTGGCTGGCCCTGCCTCCAATACCATGGTTTTGGCTGGAACCCGCCTCCAGTTACATGGTTTTGGCTGGCCCCGCCTCCAATTACATGGTTTTATCTGGCCCACCTCCAATACCATGGTTTTGGCTGGCCCCGCCTCCAATACCATGGTTTTGGCTGGCCCCGCATCCAGTTACATGATTTTGGCTGGAACCACCTCCAATACCATGGTTTTGAATGGCCCCGCCTCTAGTTACATGGTTTTGGCAGGCCCTGCCTCCAATACCATGCTTTTGGCTGGTCCCGCCTCCCGTTCCATGGTTTTGGCTAGCCCTGCCTCCAGTTACTTGGTTTTGGCTGGCCCCGCTTCCAATACCATGGTTTTGGCTGGCCGCGCCTCCAATACCATGCTTTTGGCTGGCCCCGCCTCCAATACCATGCTTTTGGCTGGCCCAGCCTCCAATACCATGCTTTTGGCTGGCCCCACCTCCAATACCATTGTTTTGGCTGGCCCCGCCTCCAATAACATGGTTTTGGCCCCGCCTCCAATAACATGGCTTTGGCTGGCCCCGCCTCCTATACCATGGTTTTGGCAGGCCCCACCTTCAGTTACATGGTTTTGGCTGGTCCTGCCTCCAATACCATGGTTTTGGCTGGCCCTGCCTCCAATAACATGGTTCTGGCTGACCCTGCCTCCAATACCATGCTTTTGGCTGGCCCCATCTCCCGTTCCATGGTTTTGGCTGGCCCAGCTTCCAGTTACATGGTTTTGGCTGGCCCTTCCTCCAGTTACATGGTTTTGGCTGGCCCCGCCCCCAATACCATGGTTTTGCTGGCCCCGCCTCCAATACCATGGTTTTTGGCTGGTCCCGCCTCCAATACCATGCTTTTGGCTGGACCCGCCTCCAATACCCTGGTTTTGGCTGGCCCGGCCTCCAATACCATGGTTTTGGCTGGCCCCGCCTCCAATACCATGGTTTTGGCTGGTACCACCTCCCGTTCCATGGTTTTGGCTAGCCGTGCCTCCAGTTACTTGGTTTTGGCTGGCCCTTCCTCCAGTTACATGGTTTTGGCTGGCCCCGCCCCCAATACCATGGTTTTGCTGGCCCCGCCTCCAATACCATGGTTTTTGGCTGGTCCCGCCTCCAATACCATGCTTTTGGCTGGACCCGCCTCCAATACCCTGGTTTTGGCTGGCCCCACCTCCAATACCATGGTTTTGGCTGGCCCCGCCTCCAATAACATGGTTTTGGCCCCGCCTCCAATAACATGGCTTTGGCTGGCCCCGCCTCCTATACCATGGTTTTGGCAGGCCCCACCTTCAGTTACATGGTTTTGCCTAGCCCTTCCTCCCGTTACATGCTTTTGGCTGGCCCCGCCTCCATTTACATGATTTTGGCTGGCCCCGCCTCCAATACCATGCTTTTGTCTGGCCCCGCCTCCAGTTTCATGGTTTTGGCTGGCCCTGCCTCCAATACCATGGTTTTGCTGGCCCCGCCTCTAATACCATGGTTTTGGCTGGCCCCGCCTTCAATACCATGCTTTTGGCTGGCCCCACCTCCAATACCATGGTTTTGGCTGGTCCCGCCTCCCGTTCCATGGTTTTGGCTAGCCCTGCCTCCAGTTACTTGGTTTTGGCTGGCCCTGCCTCCAATACCATGATTTTGGCTGGAACCCGCCTCCAGTTACATGGTTTTGGCTGGCCCCGCCTCCAATGACATGGTTTTGTCTGGCCCGCCTCCAATACCATGGTTTTGGCTGGCCCCGCCTCCAATACCATGGTTTTGGATGGCCCCGCATCCAGTTACATGATTTTGGCTGAACCCGCCTCCAATACCATGGTTTTGAATGGCCCCGCCTCTAGTTACATGGTTTTGGCTGGCCCCGCCTCCAATACCATGGTTTTGGCTGGTCCCACCTCCCATTCCATGGTTTTGGCTAGCCCTGCCTCCAGGTACTTGGTTTTGGCTGGCCCCGTCTCCAATACCATGGTTTTGGCTGGCCCTGCCTCCAATACAATGGTTTTGGCTGGCCCTGCCTCCAATACCATGATTTTGGCTGACCCAGCCTCCAATACCATGGTTTTGGCTGGCCCCCCCTCCAATACCATGGTTTTGGCTGGCCCCGCCTCCCGTTCCATGGTTTTGTCTGGCCCAGCCTCTGTTACATGGTTTTGGCTGGCCCCGCCTCCAATACCACAGTTTTTTACTGGCCCCGCCTCCAAAACCATGATTTTGGCTGGCCCTGCCTCCAATACCATGCTTTTGCCTGCCCCCCCCTCCAATACCCTGATTTTGGCTAGCCCGGCCTCCAATACCATGGTTTTGGCTGGCCCCGGCTCCAATAAAATGGTTTTGGCTGGCCCCACCTCCAGTTACATGGTTTTGGCTGGCTCCGCCTCCAATACCACGTTTTTTTACTGGCCCCGCCTCCAAAACCATGATTTTGGCTGGCCCTGCTTCCAATACCATGCTTTTGCCTGCCCCCCCTCCAATACCCTGATTTTGGCTGGCCCCGCCTCCAATACCATGGTTTTGGCTGGCCCCGCCTCCAATACCATGGTTTTGGCTGACCCCGCCTCCAATACCATGCTTTTGGCTGGCCCCGACTCCCGTTCCGTGGTTTTGGCTGGCCCAGCCTCCAGTCACATGGTTTTGGCTGGCCCCACCTCCAATACCCTGGTTTTGGCTGGCCTGGCCTCCAATACCATGGTTTTGGCTGGCCCCGCCTCCAATACCATGGTTTTGGCTGGTACCACCTCCCGTTCCATGGTTTTGGCTAGCCCTGCCTCCAGTTACTTGGTTTTGGCTGGCCCTGCCTCCAATACCATGGTTTTGGCTGGAACCCGCCTCCAGTTACATGGTTTTGGCTGGCCCCGCCTCCAATTACATGGGTTTGGCTGGCCCACCTCCAATACCATGGTTTTGGCTGGGCCCGCCTCCAATACCATGGTTTTGGCTGGCCCCGCATCCAGTTACATGATTTTTGCTGGACCCGCCTCCAATACCATGGTTTTGAATGGCCCCGCCTCTAGTTACATGGTTTTGGCTGGCCCTGCCTCCAATACCATGCTTTTGGCTGGTCCCGCCTCCCGTTCCATGGTTTTGGTTAGCCCTGCCTCCAGTTACTTGGTTTTGTCTGGCCCCGCTTCCAATACCATGGTTTTGGCTGGCCCCGCCTCCAATACCATGCTTTTGGCTGGCCCCGCCTCCAATACCATGCTTTTGGCTGGCCCAGCCTCCAATACCATGGTTTTGGCTGGCCCCACCTCCAATACCATGGTTTTGGCCCCGCCTCCAATAACATGGTTTTGGCTGGCCCTGCCTCCAATACCATGGTTTTTGCAGGCCCCACCTTCAGTTACATGGTTTTGGCTGGTCCTGCCTCAAATACCATGGTTTTGGCTGGCCCTGCCTCCAATAACATGGTTCTGGCTGACCCCGCCTCCAATACCATGCTTTTGGCTGGCCCCATCTCCCGTTCCATGGTTTTGGCTGGCCCAGCTTCCAGTTACATGGTTTTGGCTGGCCCTTCCTCCAGTTACATGGTTTTGGCTGGCCCCGCCCCCAATACCATGGTTTTGCTGGCCCCGCCTCCAATACCATGGTTTTCGGCTGGCCCCACCTCCAATACCATGCTTTTGGCTGGCCCGCCTCCAATACCCTGGTTTTGGCTGGCCCGGCCTCCAATACCATGGTTTTGGCTGGCCCCGCCTCCAATACCATGGTTTTGCCTAGCCCTTCCTCCCGTTCCATGCTTTTGGCTGGCCCCGCCTCCAGTTACGTGGTTTTGGCTGGCCCTGCCTCCAAAACCATGGTTTTGGCTGGCCCCGCCTCCAGTTACATGGTTTTGGCTGGACCCACTTTCAATACCATGCTTTTGGCTGGCCCCGCCTCCAAAACCATGCTTTTGGCTGGTCCCATCTCCAGTACCATGCTTTTGGCTGGCCCCGCCTCCAGTTACATGGTTTTGGCAGGCCCTGCCTCCAATACCATAGTTTTGCTGGCCCCGCCTCCAATACCATGGTTTTGGCTGGCCCCGCCTCCAATACCATGCTTTTGGCTGGCCCCACCTCCAATACCCTGGTTTTGGCTGGCCCGGCCTCCGATACCATGGTTTTGGCTGGCCCCACCTCCAATACCATGGTTTTGGCTGGTCCCGCCTCCCATTCCATGGTTTTGGCTAGCCCTGCCTCCAGTTACTTAATTTGGCTGGCCCTGCCTCCAATACCATGGTTTTGGCTGGAACCCGCCTCCAGTTACATGGTTTTGGCTGGCCCCGCCTCCAATTACATGGTTTTGGCTGGCCCGCCTCCAATACCATGGTTTTGGCTGGCCCCGCCTCCAATACCATGGTTTTGGCTGGCCCTGCATCCAATTACATGATTTTGGCTGAACCCGCCACCAATACCATGGTTTTGAATGGCCCCGCCTCTAGTTACATGGTTTTGGCTGGCCCCGCCTCCAATACCATGGTTTTGGCTGGTCCCACCTCCCATTCCATGGTTTTGGCTAGCCCTGCTGCCAGTTACTTGGTTTTGGCTGGCCCCGCCTCCAATACCATGGTTTTGGCTGGCCCCGCCTCCAATACAATGCTTTTGGCTGGCCCCGCCTCCAATACCATGATTTTGGCTGGCCCCGCCTCCAATACCATGGTTTTCGTCTGGCCCCGCCTCCAATACCATGCTTTTGGCTGGCCCTGCCTCCAATACTATGGTTTTGGCTGCCCCGCCTCCAATACAATGCTTTTGGCTGGCCCCGCCCCCAATACCATGGTTTTGCTGGCCCCGCCTCCAATACCATGGTTTTCGGCTGGCCCCGCCTCGAATACCATGCGTTTGGCTGGCCCCGCCTCCAATACCATGGTTTTGGCTCGTCCCGCCTCCAATACCCTGTTTTTGGCTGGCCCCGCCTCCAATACCATGGTTTTGGCTGGCCCCGCCTCCAATACAATGTTTTTGGCTGGCCTTGCCTCCAATGACATGGTTTTGGCTGACCCACCTACAACACCATGGTTTTAGCTGGCGCCGCCTCCAGTTACATGGTTTTGGCTGGCCCGCCTCCAATACCAGGGTTTTGGCTGGCCCCAGCTCCAATACCATGGTTTTGGCTGGCCCCGCCTCCAGTTACATGGATTTGGTTGGCCCCGCCTCCAATACCATGGTTTTGGCTGGCCCCGCCTCCAGTTACATGGTTTTGGCTGGCCCCGCCTCCAGTTACATGGTTTTGGGTGGCCCTACATCCAATACCATGGTTTTGGCTTGCCCTGCCTCCAATACCATGGTTTTGGCAGGCCCCTCCTCCAATACCATGCTTTGGGCTGGCCCCGCCTCCAATACCATGCTTTTGGCTGGCCCCGCCTCCAATAACATGGTTTTGGCTGGCCCCGACTCCAATAACATGGTTTTGGCTGGCCCTGCCTCCAATACCATGGTTTTGGCAGGCCCCACCTCCAGTTACATGGTTTTGGCTGGCCCGCCTCCTATACCATGTTTTTGGCTGGCCCCGCCTCCAATACCATGCTTTTGGCTGGCCCTGCCTCCAATACCATGCTTTTGGCTGGCCCCGCCTCCAATACCATGGTTTTGGCTGGCCCCGCCTCCAATACCATGGTTTTGGCTGACCCCGCCTCCAATACCATGCTTTTGGCTGGCCCCACCTCCCGTTCCGTGGTTTTGGCTGGCCCAGCCTCCAGTCACATGGTTTTGGCTGGCCCGGCCTCCAATACCATAGTTTTGGCTGGCCCCGCCTCCAATACCATGGTTTTGGCTGGTACCACCTCCCGTTCCATAGTTTTGGCTAGCCCTGCCTCCAGTTACTTGGTTTTGGCTGGCCCTGCCTCCAATACCATGGTTTTGGTTGGAACCTGCCTCCAGTTACATGGTTTTGGCTGGCCCCGCCTCCAATTACATGGTTTTATCTGGCCCACCTCCAATACCATGGTTTTGGCTGGCCCCGCCTCTAATACCATGGTTTTGGCTGGCCCCGCATCCAGTTACATGATTTTGGCTGGAACCACCTCCAATACCATGGTTTTGAATGGCCCCGCCTCTAGTTACATGGTTTTGGCTGGCCCTGCTCCAATACCATGCTTTTGGCTGGTCCCGCCTCCCGTTCCATGGTTTTGTCTAGCCCTGCCTCCAGTTACTTGGTTTTGGCTGGCCCCACTTCCAATACCATGGTTTTGGCTGGCCGCGCCTCCAATACCATGCTTTTGGCTGGCCCCGCCTCCAATACCATGCTTTTGGCAGGCCCAGCTTCCAATACCATGCTTTTGGCTGGCCCCACCTCCAATACCATGGTTTTGGCTGGCCCCGCCTCCAATAACATGGTTTTGGCCCCGCCTCCAATAACATGGCTTTGGCTGGCCCCGCCTCCTATACCATGGTTTTGGCTGGCCCCGCATCCAGTTACATGATTTTGTCTGGAACCACCTCCAATACCATGGTTTTGAATGGCCCGCCTCTAGTTACATGGTTTTGGCTGGCCCTGCTCCAATACCATGCTTTTGGCTGGTCCCGCCTCCCGTTCCATGGTTTTGGCTAGCCCTGCCTCCAGTTACTTGGTTTTGGCTGGCCCCACTTCCAATACCATGGTTTTGGCTGGCCGCGCCTCCAATACCATGCTTTTGGCTGGCCCCGCCTCCAATACCATGCTTTTGGCTGGCCCAGCCTCCAATACCATGCTTTTGGCTGGCCCCACCTCCAATACCATGGTTTTGGCTGGCCCCGCCTCCAATAACATGGTTTTGGCCCCGCCTCCAATAACATGGCTTTGGCTGGCCCCGCCTCCTATACCATGGTTTTGGCAGGCCCCACCTTCAGTTACATGGTTTTGGCTGGTCCTGCCTCCAATACCATGGTTTTGGCTGGCCCTGCCTCCAATAACATGGTTCTGGCTGACCCTGCCTCCAATACCATGCTTTTGGCTGGCCCCATCTCCCGTTCCATGGTTTTGGCTGGCCCAGCTTCCAGTTACATGGTTTTGGCTGGCCCTTCCTCCAGTTACATGGTTTTGGCTGGCCCCGCCCCCAATACCATGGTTTTGCTGGCCCCGCCTCCAATACCATGGATTTTGGCTGGTCCCGCCTCCAATACCATGCTTTTGGCTGGACCCGCCTCCAATACCCTGGTTTGGGCTGGCCCGGCCTCCAATACCATGGTTTTGGCTGGCCCCGCCTCCAATACCATGGTTTTGCCTAGCCCTTCCTCCTGTTACATGCTTTTGGCTGGCCCCGCCTCCATTTACATGATTTTGGCTGGTCCCGCCTCCAATACCATGCTTTTGGCTGGACCCGCCTCCAATACCCTGGTTTGGGCTGGCCCGGCCTCCAATACCATGGTTTTGGCTGGCCCCGCCTCCAATACCATGGTTTTGCCTAGCCCTTCCTCCCGTTACATGCTTTTGGCTGGCCCTGCCTCCATTTACATGATTTTGGCTGGCCCCGCCTCCAATACCATGCTTTTGTCTGGCCCCGCCTCCAGTTACATGGTTTTGGCTGGCCCTTCCTCCAATACCATGGTTTTGCTGGCCCCGCCTCCAATACCATGGTTTTGGCTGGTCCCGCCTCCCGTTCCATGGTTTTGGCTAGCCCTGCCTCCAGTTACTTGGTTTTGGCTGGCCCTGCCTCCAATACCATGATTTTGGCTGGAACCCACCTCCAGTTACATGGTTTTGGCTGGCCCCGCCTCCAATGACATGGTTTTGTCTGGCCCGCCTCCAATACCATGGTTTTGGCTGGCCCCGCTGTTAGGGAGAATTCTCTGTTTAGGCTGAATTTCCCTACCTAGTGAGTCCCCCAGCAGCTTTGCTGGATTACTGGGGTTTCTTTTTTTCTCCTGCCAAGAGTGAGACTCTTTTACCCTCACTCTTGGGCATGTTGAAGTGTGTTTTCTTGGTTAAACCTTGTGTTGAATGGGCTATGGGGTCTTTTACTCCATAGGGCCTCATATATTTTTGTGATGTGGGTTACACAGCACCCTCTGTGCCGTAACCCAGGGGTGTCCTAGGGACTCCCCAACATAGACTCCATACCCTGGGACTGACTACTGTCTCCCAGGGCATGTAAAGTCACCAAAGACTTTACTAGTCTTAAATCCTGAACAGAACCAGTACAAACCATCATATTGTGGACGTACTGGCTGGGGCAATTCGATTGCCCCAGGGTCTGTTAGTCGAGGGGGCACGTCTCCGTCCCCCCTGATCGAGTTTTGGCTGGTGGCAGTGGAAACTACGTTTTATATTCGACCGCGAATATTTTCCTATGGGATTTCCCATTGTTTTAGGCTAACACATTTAATTATTTATTTACGGTAGCCTTAAACATACCGCCAGTTTATATATTTATTATTATAACTCCGGTTGGGACTTTTTGCCAAAACTTGATTCTAAAATGGCGTTGGCGTTCGCCTCTGTAACTCTGACCCAAAGTGGAGCCCTTTGTTCCACTTTTGGCGGGCTTCTCCACAGAAGCCCTCCAAAGTGGTGCCACTCTGTCTGGGGTACTTAGGAGGGGTGGAGGGGGATTTAGGCACCCTGGACTGAGTTACCTTGGTAACTCAAGTCGCACTCCGTCCTGATTGGCCCAAGTGGTGAGCCGGCCGGCTCACCACTTAGCATGTTTGAGTGACAGCTAGGCTGGGTGAATGGGGGTTTGCTGCATAAAAGCAGGGCTTTGGGGACTGGAACTTCAGAAGTCGCCACAGGACCAAGAATCCGACGAGGGAAGAGCTGAGCCGACCTGCTTCGACGACACCACCCGGTGGAGCCCTGCTGAACCGTCTCACCACTTTTCCCAACGACCGAGGAGAACTCTTAACGGGGTGGCTCCTTCCCTTGACTGGTGGGGACAACCAGTTTTCACCTTCTTTCCGCTTCTCGAGGTATCTCGTGGCCGCCTTGCCCGTGCCAAGCACCCCGGCAACCGGAATACCACACTTTTACCCCTAACCGCGAAAGTCGGTACAACCCTTTAACCGGAGGACCCCGCGGCTGGTTTCTTCCCGGGCAGTGTAACGACCTTCTTCTTCTGCTCTTCAGCGAGAACTTCTTCTCCCCGACCGACGTCGAGCCTTGCTGCCACTGCCTGGAACAACTGCCACCGCTGGAGGATCCTTTCCGCTTAAGGTACCGTGTTCCGCCTGGCTTCCCTTGCCACCGACTGTACGGGGTAGATTTAGCCCCCGGCTTTCGAACCTGGGAGTGCCTGGGACACCCTGGCTAAACTTTCTAAGCCACTCTAAACTCTTTCTAACTCTTTGCAAGACTTTGAATCCCTAATAACAGTGTGATCTTGGGCACATTTTCGCTCCGGCTACTCTAAGAGTGGGCCCTGCCTAGTGACTTTTGCTCACCTGTGACTTTGTACTTCTTTGAGCCTATTGCAAGTGTTCTGGACCTTAGAGTGGTGTGTTTAACCTATTTCTGTTTCTTTTTATCCCTTTCTTGAATCTACTAGAGTGTCATCTAACGTTAAGCACTCACCTCTGTTCGAATTATGTGGTGTTAACCTAGAGTTGTCTAGATAGGAGTAAGGGTTGAAACTGCTTTCATTATAACTGTGTTTGAAGTGTTTTTACTATATTTTTGCTAGAGTGATTTCAACTTATGTGTGTTTAATAAATAAATAACTATATACTTTTGAAACCAAGCTCTGGTCAGTGTTTGCTTGTGCTATTGTATTCGAGTACCTATTGTGTATACTTTACATACTGCCTAACTCTTCTTGAGGGAAGTCTGACTGCTCAGCCACAGCTACCAGGTAAATCTGGGTGGTGCGGACTGCTACCAAGTGGGTTTACTGCTATACCTGTAGTCTTAAATCTTTTGCAGTGTTCCCTAAGGGAACTGCACAGGTTTCTGCCTAACACTGGTGTACAGCGGTGGGATTTGTATTAAGTATACATTTTAGTGTGCTTTAGATACCTTAGTGCAACTAACCACAAAGCTTAGCACTATAAAAGTAAACCTCTAACATGTCAGTTATAGAAAGCTATAGTCAAGAGTCCCTTGCAGCCAAAACTGCTGATTGTTTAAGAGTGCTCTGTAAACATAAGGACCTCCTGACTAAGGGCAAGAAAATGGAGCTGATTGAAAGATTGTTAGCTAACCAAAGTCTGGGTGAGGGTTCAGAGGAACCTACCACTCCAGCAACTGTAGATGACAGTATTGAAATTAACATGGAGCAAAATGTTGATGATTCTGAGGAAGAGTCAGAAGAGGAGGGTGAGGCTGTTGTGACTGTCCCCCCTAGGCCTCTGCCTGCTCTACCTGCTGTACCTACTGGGCCTTTACCAGGTCCCACATTTAGTCCTCAGTACTTTGAACTGGAGAAAATGAAACTAGAATTGGAGTATAAGAAACTGAATGCTCAAACTGACAAGGAACTAAGGCTAAGGGAAATGGAGCTCAAGTATGAGCTAGAAATGAAGAAATTATCTGTTGAGAATGCTTCTCTCTCTGGCTCCTCTAGAAGTTCCAGTCCTAAAAGACCCCGGATGCCTAAAGAATTGGTTGGTATGTATGAGCCTAAGTTGGATGTGTTGGATTGGTTGTCTCTGTTTGAATATAATCATGGGCTCCAGAACATCACAGGAAATGACTTACTCACCTGGTTGTTCTCTAGGCTTCCCCCTGTTGCAACTGATGTGGTAATGGAGATGGGGAAGGAGGATAAGAAGGACTATGAATGTGTGAAACTAGCTTTGATAGCTAGGTTTGGGAAGACCCCTTCCCAGTATCTTAAGAGGTTTAGGAGCCTCAAAAAGCATGATGGTACTCCTTGGGCTACCTGGGTGAGTGAAGGGTTGAAAAACTTAGAGGGATGGATTAAGGGTTACAAGGTGAACACTTATGAAGGTATGAAGAATTTGTTTATGTTGGAGACTATTTATGATGCCTGCTCTCCTGAGCTCAGACAACACTTGGCTGATTCCAAGGAATTAGATTCCCGGAAACTGGCTAAGGCTGCTGACTTGTGGGTTGCCAACAGGGCCACTCACAAGGATTCTGGGGTAACTCAGAAAAAGGATGGGGAGAGACAGCCTAAAAAGGACTCCAAAGAGAATTCAAATACTACAAATTCCAAAGAGGGCCCCAAACAAAACTATAAGGGTAAGCCACAAGGGAAACCGAATCAGGCTAGTGTACCTTCTGGTCCCAGACCAGAAGGAGGTCAGAACAAGCCTCCATTCCAGCGAGCCTTTGGCTCATGCTTTGTTTGTAAGGCTACTGACCATGTGAAAGGAGATCCCAGATGTAAGGGTAAACCTTCAGGGGTCCAACTTGCCTCCTTAGCCTTCGCTCCAGAAGAGGAAGTACATATGGCAAGTGGAAACTTTCTATTACTGGCTGATGAACCCACTGGAGTCTCAGCTAGTGTTTCTTTAGTCTCTCTGGGGTTGTGGGAACAACAGAATTTAGATGTATATAACTCTATCCCAGATAATACTAAAGAGTATTATAAGGACAGTGTCCAGGTGAATGGCCAGGAGACTCCTGCCATTAGGGACACTGGGGCCAGCATAACTGTGGTGGATGAATCATTTTTCAAGGCAGAGGATGTTGCTAAGGCACCCAAATGCCTCACCAAGTTAGCTGGTGGGCCTGTGCAGATGTGTCCCCAGTTACCAGTTCTCATCCAATGTAATGATATGGCTGTAAAAATACCTGTCAGTGTACAATGTGAAGTGCCAGGTAGGGTTCTGTTGGGTAATGACCTCAAAGCTCTTGGAGTTGTATCTCATACCCCCAGACCCCCTAGCAAAAGGTTACAGGAGCTCACAAAACCTGCAAGAGAGAAAACCCTGAGAGGGTTATCTCAGGAGATGATGACAGAAATCACTCCTCTCCCCCTGGAACAACTTACTGCAGTAACAACCAGATCAGGAGCAAAGGGGCAACCCAAGACTCCTAGGAAAAAGCCAGCAGCAAGCACTCCAGTGCTTCCAACAAGGACTTCCCCTAGGTTGTCCAAAGTTACCCCTGTAACTCCACCTCCAGCTGAGGCTGAGAGGGAGGTACAACCCTGTGTGGTTGAGCTAGACTCTGAGGAAGAGCTAGAGGGAGGCCCAAACCTTATTGGAGATTTGGACCCTGAGGACCATCCTGAGCTGCAGTCTTTACTGGCAGAAGGTGGGCCTAGCAGGGCTGCTTTCCGTAAGGGGCAAAGAGAATGTCCAACTCTGGAAGGTCTCCGCCACCAGGCAGCTTCTCAAGCTGATGGGCAAGAGCCTGGGAAGTATAGGTTGCACTGGGAAGGTGGCCTCTTCTACAGTGAACCCACTGAGTCTGAACCTGGAGACTACAAACGCCTTGTAGTCCCACAAGAGAACAGACAACAGTTCTTACAACTAGCCCATGAGATACCTTTGGCTGGTCACTTGAGTTTCAAGAAGACCAAGGAAAGGCTCTCACTCTACTTTTATTGGCCAAAGATGGGGGCTGAAGTAGATAGATATTGTAAGAGCTGCCATACCTGCCAGACTTCTGGTAAGGTTGGTTCCAAGAATGTGGCACCTTTAGTGCCTCTCCCAGTTGTGGGAGTCCCATTTGAGAGGGTAGGGATTGACATTGTTGGTCCCCTTGATCCTCCAACCTCCTCAGGCAACAGGTTTATACTTGTTGTAGTAGACCATGCTACTAGGTACCCTGAGGCAATTCCGATGAGGACTGTTACAGCTCCGGCTGTGGCTAAGGCCCTCCTTGGTATTTTCACCAGGGTTGGGTTTCCTAAGGAAGTAATCTCTGACAGGGGATCAAACTTTATGTCCCACTACATGAAAGCCATGTGGAAAACCTGTGGAGTTACTTACAAGTTCTCAACAGCATACCACCCTCAGACAAACGGGTTGGTTGAAAGGTTTAACAGAACCATGAAGAGCATGATAGGTGCTTTAGAGGAACCCCTTAAGAAAAAATGGGACCTTCTACTGCCATGCCTGCTCTTTGCTTATAGAGAAGTCCCTCAGGAGGGAGTAGGTTATTCTCCCTTTGAGCTTCTCTATGGCCATCCGGTCAGAGGTCCATTGGCCCTGATTAAGGAGGGGTTGGAAGGTGCTCCTCCCCTCAAGCCAGTCAGAGTGACTGACTATGTGATAGGTCTCCGGAGGAGAATGTCACACATGATGGCAGAAGCAAGTGACAACTTGAAAGCTGGTCAAGCTCTGGTCAAACATTGGCATGACCAGAAGGCTAACATGGTTGAGTTTACTCAAGACCAGCTAGTTCTAGTTATGCTCCCAACAAGGCAGAGGGCCTTGCAAGACAAGTGGATGGGACCCTTCAAGATTGTGGGAAAGCTTGGAGAGGTCAACTATCTGGTGGATCTGGGCAGACCCAGGGAAGCTCCTAGAGTCTTCCACACCAACAGACTAAAAGCATACATCTCCAGACCTGACGTAGGAGCCTTGCTTCTAGCTTCAGCTGCAGAGGAGGAAGAGAGTGAATCTCTCCCTGATCTCCTCAGAGGGGTGCCTTTAGATGAAAAAGTCGAAGGAGTTAATCTCTCTTCAGACCTGACACCTGAGCAACAAGAGGAGTGCAAATCTATGTTAAATCAGTTTGCCTCCCTGTTCTCACTGTCACCAGGCTTGACCCCTTGGGGCCAGCATGAGATACTCACTGGTGACTGTCTGCCAGTCAAAAGCAGAGGGTACAGAATGTCAGAACATATCAGAACCCACATCAAAGGAGAGGTCAAGAAGATGCTTGATCTCGGGGTAATAGAACCCTCTACTAGTCCATGGTCTAGCCCAGTTGTGTTAGTACCAAAGTCAGGATCCAAAGACTTGAGATTCTGTGTGGACTATAGAGCTCTAAATCCAGTCACCAAGACTGATGCCCACCCTTTGCCCAGGACAGATGAGTTGGTGGATAAACTTGGTGCAGCCAAGTACCTCAGCACATTTGACCTTACGTCAGGCTATTGGCAAATAGCCCTGACAGACCATGCCAAGGAGAAGACTGCATTTTCAACCCCAGTTGGCTTGTACCAGTTTAAGGTCATGCCTTTTGGATTAAAAAATGCACCTGCCACATTCCAAAGGATGGTGAACCAAGTTCTGGCTGGGATGGAAGATTTCTGCATGGCATACTTGGATGACATTGCAGTCTTCAGCCACTCCTGGGAGAAACATGTGAACCACCTAGGACATGTGTTGCAGGCTCTGGAGCAGGCCCATTTGACAATCAAAGCCAGTAAGTGCCAGATTGGTCAAAGTAAAGTGGTCTACCTTGGGCATGAGGTAGGAGGTGGAGAAATAAGGCCTTTGCTCAGCAAGATTGAAGCTGTGCAAAGTTGGACAACACCAACTACTCAAACCCAAGTGAGAGCCTTCCTAGGCCTCACTGGGTATTACAGGAATTTCATTGAGAACTATGGGACCATAGCTTCTCCACTGAATGTAATCTCCTCTCCTAAATTCCCTAAAAAAGTAAAATGGAATGAGGAGTGCAATCAGGCCTTTGAAAAACTGAAGAGAGCTCTTTGCCAAGCTCCAGTATTGAGAGCTCCTGACTACCACCAAACTTTCATTGTACAAACTGATGCTTCCAATGTAGGTATAGGTGCAGTTCTAAGCCAACTGGATGAGAAGGGTAGGGAGCACCCCATTTGCTTCATCAGTAGAAAACTGAAGGATCCTGAGACAAGGTGGGCAACAATCGAAAGAGAATGCTTTGCTATTGTGTGGGCGCTGAAGAAGTTTAGGCCATACTTGTATGGTTCTACTTTTGTTATTCAGACTGACCACCAACCCTTGAGATGGTTAATGCAAATGAAAGGGGAAAATCCAAAACTATTGAGATGGTCAATCTGCCTGCAAGGGTTTGATTTCACCATTGAGCACAGGTCAGGGTGTCACCATCAAAATGCTGATGGACTCTCTAGGATGTATATCATCGACTAGAGGTATGAGGTTCATCCAGGAGTGGATTAAATCCTCCTGTCCCTTAGTCTGGGGGGGGCGAGTGTTAGGGAGAATTCTCTGTTTAGGCTGAATTTCCCTACCTAGTGAGTCCCCCAGCAGCTTTGCTAGATTACTGGGGTTTCTTTTTTTCTCCTGCCAAGAGTGAGACTCTTTTACCCTCACTCTTGGGCATGTTGAAGTGTGTTTTCTTGGTTAAACCTTGTGTTGAATGGGCTATGGGGTCTTTTACTCCATAGGGCCTCATATATTTTTGTGATGTGGGTTACACAGCACACTCTGTGCCGTAACCCAGGGGTGTCCTAGGGACTCCCCAACATAGACTCCATACCCTGGGACTGACTACTGTCTCCCAGGGCATGTAAAGTCACCAAAGACTTTACTAGTCTTAAATCCTGAACAGAACCAGTACAAACCATCATATTGTGGACGTACTGGCTGGGGCAATTCGATTGCCCCAGGGTCTGTTAGTCGAGGGGGCACGTCTCCGTCCCCCCTGATCGAGTTTTGGCTGGTGGCAGTGGAAACTACGTTTTATATTCGACCGCGAATATTTTCCTATGGGATTTCCCATTGTTTTAGGCTAACACATTTAATTATTTATTTACGGTAGCCTTAAACATACCGCCGGTTTATATATTTATTATTATAACTCCGGTTGGGACTTTTTGCCAAAACTTGATTCTAAAATGGCGTTGGCGTTCGCCTCTGTAACTCTGGCCCAAAGTGGAGCCCTTTGTTCCACTTTTGGCGGGCTTCTCCACAGAAGCCCTCCAAAGTGGTGCCACTCTGTCTGGGGTACTTAGGAGGGGTGGAGGGGGATTTAGGCACCCTGGACTGAGTTACCTTGGTAACTCAAGTCGCACTCCGTCCTGATTGGCCCAAGTGGTGAGCCGGCCGGCTCACCACTTAGCATGTTTGAGTGACAGCTAGGCTGGGTGAATGGGGGTTTGCTGCATAAAAGCAGGGCTTTGGGGACTGGAACTTCAGAAGTCGCCACAGGACCAAGAATCCGACGAGGGAAGAGCTGAGCCGACCTGCTTCGACGACACCACCCGGTGGAGCCCTGCTGAACCGTCTCACCACTTTTCCCAACGACCGAGGAGAACTCTTAACGGGGTGGCTCCTTCCCTTGACTGGTGGGGACAACCAGTTTTCACCTTCTTTCCGCTTCTCGAGGTATCTCGTGGCCGCCTTGCCCGTGCCAAGCACCCCGGCAACCGGAATACCACACTTTTACCCCTAACCGCGAAAGTCGGTACAACCCTTTAACCGGAGGACCCCGCGGCTGGTTTCTTCCCGGGCAGTGCAACGACCTTCTTCTTCTGCTCTTCAGCGAGAACTTCTTCTCCCCTGACCGACGTCGAGCCTTGCTGCCACTGCCTGGAACAACTGCCACCGCTGGAGGATCCTTTCCGCTTAAGGTACCGTGTTCCGCCTGGCTTCCCTTGCCACCGACTGTACGGGGTAGATTTAGCCCCCGGCTTTCGAACCTGGGAGTGCCTGGGACACCCTGGCTAAACTTTCTAAGCCACTCTAAACTCTTTCTAACTCTTTGCAAGACTTTGAATCCCTAATAACAGTGTGATCTTGGGCACATTTTCGCTCCGGCTACTCTAAGAGTGGGCCCTGCCTAGTGACTTTTGCTCACCTGTGACTTTGTACTTCTTTGAGCCTATTGCAAGTGTCCTGGACCTTAGAGTGGTGTGTTTAACCTATTTCTGTTTCTTTTTATCCCTTTCTTGAATCTACTAGAGTGTCATCTAACGTTAAGCACTCACCTCTGTTCGAATTATGTGGTGTTAACCTAGAGTTGTCTAGATAGGAGTAAGGGTTGAAACTGCTTTCATTATAACTGTGTTTGAAGTGTTTTTACTATATTTTTGCTAGAGTGATTTCAACTTATGTGTGTTTAATAAATAAATAACTATATACTTTTGAAACCAAGCTCTGGTCAGTGTTTGCTTGTGCTATTGTATTCGAGTACCTATTGTGTATACTTTACATACTGCCTAACTCTTCTTGAGGGAAGTCTGACTGCTCAGCCACAGCTACCAGGTAAATCTGGGTGGTGCGGACTGCTACCAAGTGGGTTTACTGCTATACCTGTAGTCTTAAATCTTTTGCAGTGTTCCCTAAGGGAACTGCACAGGTTTCTGCCTAACACTGGTGTACAGCGGTGGGATTTGTATTAAGTATACATTTTAGTGTGCTTTAGATACCTTAGTGCAACTAACCACAAAGCTTAGCACTATAAAAGTAAACCTCTAACATGTCAGTTATAGAAAGCTATAGTCAAGAGTCCCTTGCAGCCAAAACTGCTGATTGTTTAAGAGTGCTCTGTAAACATAAGGACCTCCTGACTAAGGGCAAGAAAATGGAGCTGATTGAAAGATTGTTAGCTAACCAAAGTCTGGGTGAGGGTTCAGAGGAACCTACCACTCCAGCAACTGTAGATGACAGTATTGAAATTAACATGGAGCAAAATGTTGATGATTCTGAGGAAGAGTCAGAAGAGGAGGGTGAGGCTGTTGTGACTGTCCCCCCTAGGCCTCTGCCTGCTCTACCTGCTGTACCTACTGGGCCTTTACCAGGTCCCACATTTAGTCCTCAGTACTTTGAACTGGAGAAAATGAAACTAGAATTGGAGTATAAGAAACTGAATGCTCAAACTGACAAGGAACTAAGGCTAAGGGAAATGGAGCTCAAGTATGAGCTAGAAATGAAGAAATTATCTGTTGAGAATGCTTCTCTCTCTGGCTCCTCTAGAAGTTCCAGTCCTAAAAGACCCCGGATGCCTAAAGAATTGGTTGGTATGTATGAGCCTAAGTTGGATGTGTTGGATTGGTTGTCTCTGTTTGAATATAATCATGGGCTCCAGAACATCACAGGAAATGACTTACTCACCTGGTTGTTCTCTAGGCTTCCCCCTGTTGCAACTGATGTGGTAATGGAGATGGGGGAGGAGGATAAGAAGGACTATGAATGTGTGAAACTAGCTTTGATAGCTAGGTTTGGGAAGACCCCTTCCCAGTATCTTAAGAGGTTTAGGAGCCTCAAAAAGCATGATGGTACCCCTTGGGCTACCTGGGTGAGTGAAGGGTTGAAAAACTTAGAGGGATGGATTAAGGGTTACAAGGTGAACACTTATGAAGGTATGAAGAATTTGTTTATGTTGGAGACTATTTATGATGCCTGCTCTCCTGAGCTCAGACAACACTTGGCTGATTCCAAGGAATTAGATTCCCGGAAACTGGCTAAGGCTGCTGACTTGTGGGTTGCCAACAGGGCCACTCACAAGGATTCTGGGGTAACTCAGAAAAAGGATGGGGAGAGACAGCCTAAAAAGGACTCCAAAGAGAATTCAAATACTACAAATTCCAAAGAGGGCCCCAAACAAAACTATAAGGGTAAGCCACAAGGGAAACCGAATCAGGCTAGTGTACCTTCTGGTCCCAGACCAGAAGGAGGTCAGAACAAGCCTCCATTCCAGCGAGCCTTTGGCTCATGCTTTGTTTGTAAGGCTACTGACCATGTGAAAGGAGATCCCAGATGTAAGGGTAAACCTTCAGGGGTCCAACTTGCCTCCTTAGCCTTCGCTCCAGAAGAGGAAGTACATATGGCAAGTGGAAACTTTCTATTACTGGCTGATGAACCCACTGGAGTCTCAGCTAGTGTTTCTTTAGTCTCTCTGGGGTTGTGGGAACAACAGAATTTAGATGTATATAACTCTATCCCAGATAATACTAAAGAGTATTATAAGGACAGTGTCCAGGTGAATGGCCAGGAGACTCCTGCCATTAGGGACACTGGGGCCAGCATAACTGTGGTGGATGAATCATTTTTCAAGGCAGAGGATGTTGCTAAGGCACCCAAATGCCTCACCAAGTTAGCTGGTGGGCCTGTGCAGATGTGTCCCCAGTTACCAGTTCTCATCCAATGTAATGATATGGCTGTAAAAATACCTGTCAGTGTACAATGTGAAGTGCCAGGTAGGGTTCTGTTGGGTAATGACCTCAAAGCTCTTGGAGTTGTATCTCATACCCCCAGACCCCCTAGCAAAAGGTTACAGGAGCTCACAAAACCTGCAAGAGAGAAAACCCTGAGAGGGTTATCTCAGGAGATGATGACAGAAATCACTCCTCTCCCCCTGGAACAACTTACTGCAGTAACAACCAGATCAGGAGCAAAGGGGCAACCCAAGACTCCTAGGAAAAAGCCAGCAGCAAGCACTCCAGTGCTTCCAACAAGGACTTCCCCTAGGTTGTCCAAAGTTACCCCTGTAACTCCACCTCCAGCTGAGGCTGAGAGGGAGGTACAACCCTGTGTGGTTGAGCTAGACTCTGAGGAAGAGCTAGAGGGAGGCCCAAACCTTATTGGAGATTTGGACCCTGAGGACCATCCTGAGCTGCAGTCTTTACTGGCAGAAGGTGGGCCTAGCAGGGCTGCTTTCCGTAAGGGGCAAAGAGAATGTCCAACTCTGGAAGGTCTCCGCCACCAGGCAGCTTCTCAAGCTGATGGGCAAGAGCCTGGGAAGTATAGGTTGCACTGGGAAGGTGGCCTCTTCTACAGTGAACCCACTGAGTCTGAACCTGGAGACTACAAACGCCTTGTAGTCCCACAAGAGAACAGACAACAGTTCTTACAACTAGCCCATGAGATACCTTTGGCTGGTCACTTGAGTTTCAAGAAGACCAAGGAAAGGCTCTCACTCTACTTTTATTGGCCAAAGATGGGGGCTGAAGTAGATAGATATTGTAAGAGCTGCCATACCTGCCAGACTTCTGGTAAGGTTGGTTCCAAGAATGTGGCACCTTTAGTGCCTCTCCCAGTTGTGGGAGTCCCATTTGAGAGGGTAGGGATTGACATTGTTGGTCCCCTTGATCCTCCAACCTCCTCAGGCAACAGGTTTATACTTGTTGTAGTAGACCATGCTACTAGGTACCCTGAGGCAATTCCGATGAGGACTGTTACAGCTCCGGCTGTGGCTAAGGCCCTCCTTGGTATTTTCACCAGGGTTGGGTTTCCTAAGGAAGTAATCTCTGACAGGGGATCAAACTTTATGTCCCACTACATGAAAGCCATGTGGAAAACCTGTGGAGTTACTTACAAGTTCTCAACAGCATACCACCCTCAGACAAACGGGTTGGTTGAAAGGTTTAACAGAACCATGAAGAGCATGATAGGTGCTTTAGAGGAACCCCTTAAGAAAAAATGGGACCTTCTACTGCCATGCCTGCTCTTTGCTTATAGAGAAGTCCCTCAGGAGGGAGTAGGTTATTCTCCCTTTGAGCTTCTCTATGGCCATCCGGTCAGAGGTCCATTGGCCCTGATTAAGGAGGGGTTGGAAGGTGCTCCTCCCCTCAAGCCAGTCAGAGTGACTGACTATGTGATAGGTCTCCGGAGGAGAATGTCACACATGATGGCAGAAGCAAGTGACAACTTGAAAGCTGGTCAAGCTCTGGTCAAACATTGGCATGACCAGAAGGCTAACATGGTTGAGTTTACTCAAGACCAGCTAGTTCTAGTTATGCTCCCAACAAGGCAGAGGGCCTTGCAAGACAAGTGGATGGGACCCTTCAAGATTGTGGGAAAGCTTGGAGAGGTCAACTATCTGGTGGATCTGGGCAGACCCAGGGAAGCTCCTAGAGTCTTCCACACCAACAGACTAAAAGCATACATCTCCAGACCTGACGTAGGAGCCTTGCTTCTAGCTTCAGCTGCAGAGGAGGAAGAGAGTGAATCTCTCCCTGATCTCCTCAGAGGGGTGCCTTTAGATGAAAAAGTCGAAGGAGTTAATCTCTCTTCAGACCTGACACCTGAGCAACAAGAGGAGTGCAAATCTATGTTAAATCAGTTTGCCTCCCTGTTCTCACTGTCACCAGGCTTGACCCCTTGGGGCCAGCATGAGATACTCACTGGTGACTGTCTGCCAGTCAAAAGCAGAGGGTACAGAATGTCAGAACATATCAGAACCCACATCAAAGGAGAGGTCAAGAAGATGCTTGATCTCGGGGTAATAGAACCCTCTACTAGTCCATGGTCTAGCCCAGTTGTGTTAGTACCAAAGTCAGGATCCAAAGACTTGAGATTCTGTGTGGACTATAGAGCTCTAAATGCAGTCACCAAGACTGATGCCCACCCTTTGCCCAGGACAGATGAGTTGGTGGATAAACTTGGTGCAGCCAAGTACCTCAGCACATTTGACCTTACGTCAGGCTATTGGCAAATAGCCCTGACAGACCATGCCAAGGAGAAGACTGCATTTTCAACCCCAGTTGGCTTGTACCAGTTTAAGGTCATGCCTTTTGGATTAAAAAATGCACCTGCCACATTCCAAAGGATGGTGAACCAAGTTCTGGCTGGGATGGAAGATTTCTGCATGGCATACTTGGATGACATTGCAGTCTTCAGCCACTCCTGGGAGAAACATGTGAACCACCTAGGACATGTGTTGCAGGCTCTGGAGCAGGCCCATTTGACAATCAAAGCCAGTAAGTGCCAGATTGGTCAAAGTAAAGTGGTCTACCTTGGGCATGAGGTAGGAGGTGGAGAAATAAGGCCTTTGCTCAGCAAGATTGAAGCTGTGCAAAGTTGGACAACACCAACTACTCAAACCCAAGTGAGAGCCTTCCTAGGCCTCACTGGGTATTACAGGAATTTCATTGAGAACTATGGGACCATAGCTTCTCCACTGAATGTAATCTCCTCTCCTAAATTCCCTAAAAAAGTAAAATGGAATGAGGAGTGCAATCAGGCCTTTGAAAAACTGAAGAGAGCTCTTTGCCAAGCTCCAGTATTGAGAGCTCCTGACTACCACCAAACTTTCATTGTACAAACTGATGCTTCCAATGTAGGTATAGGTGCAGTTCTAAGCCAACTGGATGAGAAGGGTAGGGAGCACCCCATTTGCTTCATCAGTAGAAAACTGAAGGATCCTGAGACAAGGTGGGCAACAATCGAAAGAGAATGCTTTGCTATTGTGTGGGCGCTGAAGAAGTTTAGGCCATACTTGTATGGTTCTACTTTTGTTATTCAGACTGACCACCAACCCTTGAGATGGTTAATGCAAATGAAAGGGGAAAATCCAAAACTATTGAGATGGTCAATCTGCCTGCAAGGGTTTGATTTCACCATTGAGCACAGGTCAGGGTGTCACCATCAAAATGCTGATGGACTCTCTAGGATGTATATCATCGACTAGAGGTATGAGGTTCATCCAGGAGTGGATTAAATCCTCCTGTCCCTTAGTCTGGGGGGGGCGAGTGTTAGGGAGAATTCTCTGTTTAGGCTGAATTTCCCTACCTAGTGAGTCCCCCAGCAGCTTTGCTAGATTACTGGGGTTTCTTTTTTTCTCCTGCCAAGAGTGAGACTCTTTTACCCTCACTCTTGGGCATGTTGAAGTGTGTTTTCTTGGTTAAACCTTGTGTTGAATGGGCTATGGGGTCTTTTACTCCATAGGGCCTCATATATTTTTGTGATGTGGGTTACACAGCACACTCTGTGCCGTAACCCAGGGGTGTCCTAGGGACTCCCCAACATAGACTCCATACCCTGGGACTGACTACTGTCTCCCAGGGCATGTAAAGTCACCAAAGACTTTACTAGTCTTAAATCCTGAACAGAACCAGTACAAACCATCATATTGTGGACGTACTGGCTGGGGCAATTCGATTGCCCCAGGGTCTGTTAGTCGAGGGGGCACGTCTCCGTCCCCCCTGATCGAGTTTTGGCTGGTGGCAGTGGAAACTACGTTTTATATTCGACCGCGAATATTTTCCTATGGGATTTCCCATTGTTTTAGGCTAACACATTTAATTATTTATTTACGGTAGCCTTAAACATACCGCCGGTTTATATATTTATTATTATAACTCCGGTTGGGACTTTTTGCCAAAACTTGATTCTAAAATGGCGTTGGCGTTCGCCTCTGTAACTCTGACCCAAAGTGGAGCCCTTTGTTCCACTTTTGGCGGGCTTCTCCACAGAAGCCCTCCAAAGTGGTGCCACTCTGTCTGGGGTACTTAGGAGGGGTGGAGGGGGATTTAGGCACCCTGGACTGAGTTACCTTGGTAACTCAAGTCGCACTCCGTCCTGATTGGCCCAAGTGGTGAGCCGGCCGGCTCACCACTTAGCATGTTTGAGTGACAGCTAGGCTGGGTGAATGGGGGTTTGCTGCATAAAAGCAGGGCTTTGGGGACTGGAACTTCAGAAGTCGCCACAGGACCAAGAATCCGACGAGGGAAGAGCTGAGCCGACCTGCTTCGACGACACCACCCGGTGGAGCCCTGCTGAACCGTCTCACCACTTTTCCCAACGACCGAGGAGAACTCTTAACGGGGTGGCTCCTTCCCTTGACTGGTGGGGACAACCAGTTTTCACCTTCTTTCCGCTTCTCGAGGTATCTCGTGGCCGCCTTGCCCGTGCCAAGCACCCCGGCAACCGGAATACCACACTTTTACCCCTAACCGCGAAAGTCGGTACAACCCTTTAACCGGAGGACCCCGCGGCTGGTTTCTTCCCGGGCAGTGCAACGACCTTCTTCTTCTGCTCTTCAGCGAGAACTTCTTCTCCCCTGACCGACGTCGAGCCTTGCTGCCACTGCCTGGAACAACTGCCACCGCTGGAGGATCCTTTCCGCTTAAGGTACCGTGTTCCGCCTGGCTTCCCTTGCCACCGACTGTACGGGGTAGATTTAGCCCCCGGCTTTCGAACCTGGGAGTGCCTGGGACACCCTGGCTAAACTTTCTAAGCCACTCTAAACTCTTTCTAACTCTTTGCAAGACTTTGAATCCCTAATAACAGTGTGATCTTGGGCACATTTTCGCTCCGGCTACTCTAAGAGTGGGCCCTGCCTAGTGACTTTTGCTCACCTGTGACTTTGTACTTCTTTGAGCCTATTGCAAGTGTTCTGGACCTTAGAGTGGTGTGTTTAACCTATTTCTGTTTCTTTTTATCCCTTTCTTGAATCTACTAGAGTGTCATCTAACGTTAAGCACTCACCTCTGTTCGAATTATGTGGTGTTAACCTAGAGTTGTCTAGATAGGAGTAAGGGTTGAAACTGCTTTCATTATAACTGTGTTTGAAGTGTTTTTACTATATTTTTGCTAGAGTGATTTCAACTTATGTGTGTTTAATAAATAAATAACTATATACTTTTGAAACCAAGCTCTGGTCAGTGTTTGCTTGTGCTATTGTATTCGAGTACCTATTGTGTATACTTTACATACTGCCTAACTCTTCTTGAGGGAAGTCTGACTGCTCAGCCACAGCTACCAGGTAAATCTGGGTGGTGCGGACTGCTACCAAGTGGGTTTACTGCTATACCTGTAGTCTTAAATCTTTTGCAGTGTTCCCTAAGGGAACTGCACAGGTTTCTGCCTAACACTGGTGTACAGCGGTGGGATTTGTATTAAGTATACATTTTAGTGTGCTTTAGATACCTTAGTGCAACTAACCACAAAGCTTAGCACTATAAAAGTAAACCTCTAACATGTCAGTTATAGAAAGCTATAGTCAAGAGTCCCTTGCAGCCAAAACTGCTGATTGTTTAAGAGTGCTCTGTAAACATAAGGACCTCCTGACTAAGGGCAAGAAAATGGAGCTGATTGAAAGATTGTTAGCTAACCAAAGTCTGGGTGAGGGTTCAGAGGAACCTACCACTCCAGCAACTGTAGATGACAGTATTGAAATTAACATGGAGCAAAATGTTGATGATTCTGAGGAAGAGTCAGAAGAGGAGGGTGAGGCTGTTGTGACTGTCCCCCCTAGGCCTCTGCCTGCTCTACCTGCTGTACCTACTGGGCCTTTACCAGGTCCCACATTTAGTCCTCAGTACTTTGAACTGGAGAAAATGAAACTAGAATTGGAGTATAAGAAACTGAATGCTCAAACTGACAAGGAACTAAGGCTAAGGGAAATGGAGCTCAAGTATGAGCTAGAAATGAAGAAATTATCTGTTGAGAATGCTTCTCTCTCTGGCTCCTCTAGAAGTTCCAGTCCTAAAAGACCCCGGATGCCTAAAGAATTGGTTGGTATGTATGAGCCTAAGTTGGATGTGTTGGATTGGTTGTCTCTGTTTGAATATAATCATGGGCTCCAGAACATCACAGGAAATGACTTACTCACCTGGTTGTTCTCTAGGCTTCCCCCTGTTGCAACTGATGTGGTAATGGAGATGGGGAAGGAGGATAAGAAGGACTATGAATGTGTGAAACTAGCTTTGATAGCTAGGTTTGGGAAGACCCCTTCCCAGTATCTTAAGAGGTTTAGGAGCCTCAAAAAGCATGATGGTACCCCTTGGGCTACCTGGGTGAGTGAAGGGTTGAAAAACTTAGAGGGATGGATTAAGGGTTACAAGGTGAACACTTATGAAGGTATGAAGAATTTGTTTATGTTGGAGACTATTTATGATGCCTGCTCTCCTGAGCTCAGACAACACTTGGCTGATTCCAAGGAATTAGATTCCCGGAAACTGGCTAAGGCTGCTGACTTGTGGGTTGCCAACAGGGCCACTCACAAGGATTCTGGGGTAACTCAGAAAAAGGATGGGGAGAGACAGCCTAAAAAGGACTCCAAAGAGAATTCAAATACTACAAATTCCAAAGAGGGCCCCAAACAAAACTATAAGGGTAAGCCACAAGGGAAACCGAATCAGGCTAGTGTACCTTCTGGTCCCAGACCAGAAGGAGGTCAGAACAAGCCTCCATTCCAGCGAGCCTTTGGCTCATGCTTTGTTTGTAAGGCTACTGACCATGTGAAAGGAGATCCCAGATGTAAGGGTAAACCTTCAGGGGTCCAACTTGCCTCCTTAGCCTTCGCTCCAGAAGAGGAAGTACATATGGCAAGTGGAAACTTTCTATTACTGGCTGATGAACCCACTGGAGTCTCAGCTAGTGTTTCTTTAGTCTCTCTGGGGTTGTGGGAACAACAGAATTTAGATGTATATAACTCTATCCCAGATAATACTAAAGAGTATTATAAGGACAGTGTCCAGGTGAATGGCCAGGAGACTCCTGCCATTAGGGACACTGGGGCCAGCATAACTGTGGTGGATGAATCATTTTTCAAGGCAGAGGATGTTGCTAAGGCACCCAAATGCCTCACCAAGTTAGCTGGTGGGCCTGTGCAGATGTGTCCCCAGTTACCAGTTCTCATCCAATGTAATGATATGGCTGTAAAAATACCTGTCAGTGTACAATGTGAAGTGCCAGGTAGGGTTCTGTTGGGTAATGACCTCAAAGCTCTTGGAGTTGTATCTCATACCCCCAGACCCCCTAGCAAAAGGTTACAGGAGCTCACAAAACCTGCAAGAGAGAAAACCCTGAGAGGGTTATCTCAGGAGATGATGACAGAAATCACTCCTCTCCCCCTGGAACAACTTACTGCAGTAACAACCAGATCAGGAGCAAAGGGGCAACCCAAGACTCCTAGGAAAAAGCCAGCAGCAAGCACTCCAGTGCTTCCAACAAGGACTTCCCCTAGGTTGTCCAAAGTTACCCCTGTAACTCCACCTCCAGCTGAGGCTGAGAGGGAGGTACAACCCTGTGTGGTTGAGCTAGACTCTGAGGAAGAGCTAGAGGGAGGCCCAAACCTTATTGGAGATTTGGACCCTGAGGACCATCCTGAGCTGCAGTCTTTACTGGCAGAAGGTGGGCCTAGCAGGGCTGCTTTCCGTAAGGGGCAAAGAGAATGTCCAACTCTGGAAGGTCTCCGCCACCAGGCAGCTTCTCAAGCTGATGGGCAAGAGCCTGGGAAGTATAGGTTGCACTGGGAAGGTGGCCTCTTCTACAGTGAACCCACTGAGTCTGAACCTGGAGACTACAAACGCCTTGTAGTCCCACAAGAGAACAGACAACAGTTCTTACAACTAGCCCATGAGATACCTTTGGCTGGTCACTTGAGTTTCAAGAAGACCAAGGAAAGGCTCTCACTCTACTTTTATTGGCCAAAGATGGGGGCTGAAGTAGATAGATATTGTAAGAGCTGCCATACCTGCCAGACTTCTGGTAAGGTTGGTTCCAAGAATGTGGCACCTTTAGTGCCTCTCCCAGTTGTGGGAGTCCCATTTGAGAGGGTAGGGATTGACATTGTTGGTCCCCTTGATCCTCCAACCTCCTCAGGCAACAGGTTTATACTTGTTGTAGTAGACCATGCTACTAGGTACCCTGAGGCAATTCCGATGAGGACTGTTACAGCTCCGGCTGTGGCTAAGGCCCTCCTTGGTATTTTCACCAGGGTTGGGTTTCCTAAGGAAGTAATCTCTGACAGGGGATCAAACTTTATGTCCCACTACATGAAAGCCATGTGGAAAACCTGTGGAGTTACTTACAAGTTCTCAACAGCATACCACCCTCAGACAAACGGGTTGGTTGAAAGGTTTAACAGAACCATGAAGAGCATGATAGGTGCTTTAGAGGAACCCCTTAAGAAAAAATGGGACCTTCTACTGCCATGCCTGCTCTTTGCTTATAGAGAAGTCCCTCAGGAGGGAGTAGGTTATTCTCCCTTTGAGCTTCTCTATGGCCATCCGGTCAGAGGTCCATTGGCCCTGATTAAGGAGGGGTTGGAAGGTGCTCCTCCCCTCAAGCCAGTCAGAGTGACTGACTATGTGATAGGTCTCCGGAGGAGAATGTCACACATGATGGCAGAAGCAAGTGACAACTTGAAAGCTGGTCAAGCTCTGGTCAAACATTGGCATGACCAGAAGGCTAACATGGTTGAGTTTACTCAAGACCAGCTAGTTCTAGTTATGCTCCCAACAAGGCAGAGGGCCTTGCAAGACAAGTGGATGGGACCCTTCAAGATTGTGGGAAAGCTTGGAGAGGTCAACTATCTGGTGGATCTGGGCAGACCCAGGGAAGCTCCTAGAGTCTTCCACACCAACAGACTAAAAGCATACATCTCCAGACCTGACGTAGGAGCCTTGCTTCTAGCTTCAGCTGCAGAGGAGGAAGAGAGTGAATCTCTCCCTGATCTCCTCAGAGGGGTGCCTTTAGATGAAAAAGTCGAAGGAGTTAATCTCTCTTCAGACCTGACACCTGAGCAACAAGAGGAGTGCAAATCTATGTTAAATCAGTTTGCCTCCCTGTTCTCACTGTCACCAGGCTTGACCCCTTGGGGCCAGCATGAGATACTCACTGGTGACTGTCTGCCAGTCAAAAGCAGAGGGTACAGAATGTCAGAACATATCAGAACCCACATCAAAGGAGAGGTCAAGAAGATGCTTGATCTCGGGGTAATAGAACCCTCTACTAGTCCATGGTCTAGCCCAGTTGTGTTAGTACCAAAGTCAGGATCCAAAGACTTGAGATTCTGTGTGGACTATAGAGCTCTAAATGCAGTCACCAAGACTGATGCCCACCCTTTGCCCAGGACAGATGAGTTGGTGGATAAACTTGGTGCAGCCAAGTACCTCAGCACATTTGACCTTACGTCAGGCTATTGGCAAATAGCCCTGACAGACCATGCCAAGGAGAAGACTGCATTTTCAACCCCAGTTGGCTTGTACCAGTTTAAGGTCATGCCTTTTGGATTAAAAAATGCACCTGCCACATTCCAAAGGATGGTGAACCAAGTTCTGGCTGGGATGGAAGATTTCTGCATGGCATACTTGGATGACATTGCAGTCTTCAGCCACTCCTGGGAGAAACATGTGAACCACCTAGGACATGTGTTGCAGGCTCTGGAGCAGGCCCATTTGACAATCAAAGCCAGTAAGTGCCAGATTGGTCAAAGTAAAGTGGTCTACCTTGGGCATGAGGTAGGAGGTGGAGAAATAAGGCCTTTGCTCAGCAAGATTGAAGCTGTGCAAAGTTGGACAACACCAACTACTCAAACCCAAGTGAGAGCCTTCCTAGGCCTCACTGGGTATTACAGGAATTTCATTGAGAACTATGGGACCATAGCTTCTCCACTGAATGTAATCTCCTCTCCTAAATTCCCTAAAAAAGTAAAATGGAATGAGGAGTGCAATCAGGCCTTTGAAAAACTGAAGAGAGCTCTTTGCCAAGCTCCAGTATTGAGAGCTCCTGACTACCACCAAACTTTCATTGTACAAACTGATGCTTCCAATGTAGGTATAGGTGCAGTTCTAAGCCAACTGGATGAGAAGGGTAGGGAGCACCCCATTTGCTTCATCAGTAGAAAACTGAAGGATCCTGAGACAAGGTGGGCAACAATCGAAAGAGAATGCTTTGCTATTGTGTGGGCGCTGAAGAAGTTTAGGCCATACTTGTATGGTTCTACTTTTGTTATTCAGACTGACCACCAACCCTTGAGATGGTTAATGCAAATGAAAGGGGAAAATCCAAAACTATTGAGATGGTCAATCTGCCTGCAAGGGTTTGATTTCACCATTGAGCACAGGTCAGGGTGTCACCATCAAAATGCTGATGGACTCTCTAGGATGTATATCATCGACTAGAGGTATGAGGTTCATCCAGGAGTGGATTAAATCCTCCTGTCCCTTAGTCTGGGGGGGGCGAGTGTTAGGGAGAATTCTCTGTTTAGGCTGAATTTCCCTACCTAGTGAGTCCCCCAGCAGCTTTGCTAGATTACTGGGGTTTCTTTTTTCTCCTGCCAAGAGTGAGACTCTTTTACCCTCACTCTTGGGCATGTTGAAGTGTGTTTTCTTGGTTAAACCTTGTGTTGAATGGGCTATGGGGTCTTTTACTCCATAGGGCCTCATATATTTTTGTGATGTGGGTTACACAGCACACTCTGTGCCGTAACCCAGGGGTGTCCTAGGGACTCCCCAACATAGACTCCATACCCTGGGACTGTTAGGCAGAAACCTGTGCAGTTCCCTTGGGGAACACTGCAAAAGATTTAAGACTACAGGTAGAGCAGTAAACCCCTTTGGTAGCAGTCTGTACCACCCAGATTTACCTGGTAGCTGTGGCTGAGCAGTCAGACTTCTCTCAAGAAGAGTTAGGCAGTATGCAAAGTATACACAATATGTACCAAAACACAATAGCACAAGCAAACACTGACCAGAGCTTGGTTTCAAAAGAATATTGTTATTTATTTAAAAACACACATAAGTAAAAACACTCTAGCAACGAATATGGTAAAAACACTTCAACACAGTTATAATGAAAGTAAATTCAATCCTTTCTCCTATCTAGACAACTCTAGGTTAACACCACTTAATTAAAACAGAGGTGAGTGCTTAACGTTAGATGACACTCTAGTAGTTTCCAAGAAAGGGAGAGAAAAAGCAGAAATAGGTTAAACACACCACTCTAAGGTCCAGAACACTTGCAATAGGCTTAAAGAAGCACAAAGTCACAGGTGAGCAAAAGTCACTAGGCAGGGCCCACTCTTAGAGTAGCCGGAGCGAAAAGGTGCCCAAGATCACACTGTTAGTTAGAGATTCAAGTCTTGCAAAGAGTCAAAAAGAGTTTTAGAGTGGCTCAGAAAGTTTAGCCAAAGTGTCCCAGGCACTCCCAGGTTCGAAAGCCGGGGACTAAATCTACCCCGTACAGTCGGTGGCAAGGGAAGCCAGGCGGAACACAGTACCTTAAGCGGAAAGGATCCTCCAGCGGTGGCAGGTGTTCCAGGCAGTGGCAGCAGGGCTCGACGTCGGTCAGGGGAGAAGAAGTTCTCGCTGAAGAGCAGAAGAGGAGGGTCGTTGCACTGCCCGGGAAGAAACCAGCCGCGGAGTCCTCCGGTTAAAGGGTTGGTACCGACTTTCGCGGTAGGGGGGTAAAGTGTGGTATTCCGGTTGCCGGGGTGCTTGGCACAGGCAAGGCGGCCACGAGATACCTCAAAGAACGGAAAGAAGGCGAAAACTGGTTGTCCCCACCAGTTAAGGGAAGGAGCCACTCCGTTAAGAGTTCTCCTCGGTCGTCGGGAAAAAGTGGTGAGACGGTTCAGCAGGGCTCCACCGGGTGGTGTCGTCGAAGCAGGT
The DNA here is from genome assembly GCF_040938575.1 of Ambystoma mexicanum. Taxonomy (NCBI): domain Eukaryota; kingdom Metazoa; phylum Chordata; class Amphibia; order Caudata; family Ambystomatidae; genus Ambystoma; species Ambystoma mexicanum. The sequence goes on along the minus strand of NC_090923.1, from coordinate 738,158,698 downwards.
CGGCTCAGCTCTTCCCTCGTCGGATTCTTGGTCCTGTGGCGACTTCTGAAGTCCCAGTCCCCAAAGCCCTGCTTTTATGCAGCAAGCCCCCATTCACCCAGCCTAGCTGTCACTCAAACATGCTAAGTGGTGAGCCGGGCGGCTCACCACTTGGGCCAATCAGGACGGAGTGCGACTTGAGTTACCAAGGTAACTCAGTCCAGGGTGCCTAAATCCCCCTCCACCCCTCCTAAGTACCCCAGACAGAGTGGCACCACTTTGGAGGGCTTCTGTGGAGAAGCCCGCCAAAAGTGGAACAAAGGGCTCCACTTTGGGTCAGAGTTACAGAGGCGAACACCAACGCCATTTTAGAATCAAGTTTTGGCAAAAAGTCCCAACCGGAGTTATAAAAATAAATATATAAACCGGCGGTATGTTTAAGGCTACCGTAAATAAATAATTAAATGTGTTAGCCTAAAACAATGGGAAATCCCATAGGGAAATATTCGCGGTCGAATATAAAAAGTAGTTTCCACTGCCACCAGCCAAAACTCGATCAGGGGGGACGGAGACGTGCCCCCTCGACTAACAGACCCTGGGGCAATCGAATTGCCCCAGCCAGTACGTCCACAATATGATGGTTTGTACTGGTTCTGTTCAGGATTCAAGACTAGCAAAGTCTTTGGTGACTTTACATGCCCTGGGAGACAGTAGTCAGTCCCAGGGTATGGAGTCTATGTTGGGGAGTCCCTAGGACACCCCTGGGTCACGGCACAGAGGGTGCTGTGTGACCCACATCACAAAAATACATGAGGCCCTATGGAGTAAAAGACCCCATAGCCCATTCAACACAAGGTTTAACCAAGAAAACACACTTCAACATGTCCAAGAGTGAGGGTAAAAGAGTCTCACTCTTGGCAGGAGAAAAAAATTAAACCCCAGAAATCCAGCAAAGCTGCTGGGGGACTCACTAGGTAGGGAAATTCAGCCTAAACAGAGAATTCTCCCTAACACTCGCCCCCCCCAGACTAAGGGACAGGAGGATTTAATCCACTCCTGGATGAACCTCATACCTCTAGTCGATGATATACATCCTAGAGAGTCCATCAGCATTTTGATGGTGACACCTTGACCTTTGCTTAAGGGAGAACTCAAAGGTTTTCTTTTGCAAGCTAAAGGACCTACAAACCCTTTGAGGAACATCAGTCTTTTTGTTATAGGGGATCTGGTTGACCAGTCCCTCAGAAGTTGGTACAACTTCTGAACCTATGTTAGGCTTTTTGAAGGGGTCCTTATAAAGGATTCCCTTAGATCTAGAGGGGCCTCCAAGGTTCCTCACCACCTCTCTTGTGGGAGCAGGTTGGGTCTTAGGCCTCTTGGTTGGAGGGGTTGGGTTTAGGCAATTCACCTGCTTCCCCTTCCTCTTAGATCTACCCTTACCTATTTTAGGAGTTTCCCCCCTAATATTAGGATTTGAGTTGGGGTCTTCAGTAGAAGGTCCAACAGTCTGAAGGTTTTTGGCCTTAGACTTTTCTTTTCTGGTTTTCCACCAGCACTGAGAATTACCAGTTCTCTCAGGTCCAGATAGGGGCCTAGTTGGTCTATCCACCTCTTCCTCAGAAGCAGGGGGAGTCAGAGACTCTGAGACTAGGGGAACAATGATGGAGCTTGGTTGGGGCGCCCATGTTCCTAGCATACTATCCTGAAATGTGCCTGGGTTAGAGGTCAACTTACTAACACCAGGGCTTGTAGTGGGGTTCTCAGTAGAGGGTCCCACAGGCTTAGAAGGGTCCTTCAAGGTAGCCTTTCTAGCCAATTTGGTTAAGTTCTGCTTCTCCATACTGGGAGGCCTGGGGGTATGTGACACTACTCCTAGAGTTCTTAGGTCATTCCCTAACAGGACCTTCCCAGGTACCTCAGTCTGAACACTGACAGGGATCCTCACTGTCATGTTGTTACACTGAATGAGGGCTGGTAGAATAGGAACCATTTGGACAGGGCCTCCAGACATCTTAGTGGGACCTTTGGGTGCTTTGGCCACATCCTCAGGTTGAAAGAAGCTTTCATCCACTACTGTTCTGCTGGCCCCAGTGTCTCTCCTGGCAGGAGTATCCTGGCCATTGACAAGAACACTGTCCACATAATACACCTTAGAGTTAACAGGTAGGGAGTTATACACAACCCTATTCTGGGGACTAACCAGACCCATAGGCTCTAAGTTTACAGTTGCTTGAAGACCCAAGGGTTCTTCAGCAAAGAGTTCAAAGTGGGCACTAGCCATCTGTACTTCATCCTCAGGAGTGAAGGCTAAGGAGACTGTGCTGATCCCTGCAGGTTTACCCTTGCACTTGGGATCTCCTTTGATATGGTCAGTACCCTGACAGACATAGCATTGTCCAAATGCTCTCTGGAAGGGTGGCTTGTTCTGACCTCCTTCTGGCTTGTGGCCAGAAGGTACAGTAGCCTGACTAGGTTTCCCATGTGGCTTACCCTGGTTATTTTGTGGTTTGGGGCCCTCTTTGGGATAGGAATTATTAGAATTCTCTTTGGAGTCCTTCTTAGACTGTTTTTCCCCATCCTTCTTCTGAGTTACCCCAGAATCCTTGTGAGTGGCCCTGTTGGCAACCCACAAGTCAGCAGCCTTAGCTAGTTTCCGGGAATCTAATTCCTTGGAATCAGCCAAGTGTTGTCTGAGCTCAGGAGAGCAGGCATCATAAATAGTCTCCAACATAAACAAATTCTTCATACCTTCATAAGTGGTCACCTTGTAACCCTTAATCCATCCCTCTAAGTTTTTCAAACATTCACTCACCCAGGTAGCCCAAGGGGTACCATCATGCTTTTTGAGGCTCCTAAACCTCTTAAGATACTGGGAAGGGGTCTTCCCAAACCTAGCTATCAAAGCTAGTTTCACACATTCATAGTCCTTCCTATCCTCCTCCCCCATCTCCATTACCACATCAGTTGCAACAGGGGGAAGCCTAGAGAACAACCAGGTGAGTAAGTCATTTCCTGTGATGTTCTGGAGCCCATGATTATATTCAAACAGAGACAACCAATCCAACACATCCAACTTAGGCTCATACATACCAACCAATTCTTTAGGCATCCGGGGTCTTTTAGGACTGGAACTTCTAGAGGAGCCAGAGAGAGAAACATTCTCAACAGATAATTTCTTCATTTCTAAGTCATACTTGAGCTCCATTTCCCTTAGCCTTAGTTCTTTGTCAGTTTGAGCATTAAGTTTCTTATACTCCAATTCTAGCTTCATTTTCTCCAGTTCAAAGTACTGAGGACTAAATGTGGGACCTGGTAAAGGTCCAGTAGGCACAGCAGGTAGAGCAGGCAGAGGCCTAGGGGGGACAGTTACAACAGCCTCACCCTCCTCTTCTGACTCTTCCTCAGAAACATCAACATTTTGCTCCATGTTAACTTCAACACTGTCATCTACAGTTGCTGGAGTGGTAGGTTCCTCTGAACCATCACCCAGACTTTGGTTAGCTAACAATCTTTCAATCAGCTCCATTTTCTTGCCCTTAGTCAGGAGATCCTTATGTTTACAGAGCACTCTTAAACAATCAGCAGTTTTGGCTGCAAGGGACTCTTGACTATAGCTTTCTATAACTGACATGTTAGAGGTTTTACTTTTTCAGTGCTAAGCTTTGTGGTTAGTTGCACTAAGGTATCTAAAGCACAATAAAATGTATACTCAATACAAATCCCACCGCTGCCACCAGTGTTAGGCAGAAACCTGTGCAGTTCCCTTGGGGAACACTGCAAAAGATTTAAGACTACAGGTAGAGCAGTAAACCCCTTTGGTAGCAGTCTGTACCACCCAGATTTACCTGGTAGCTGTGGCTGAGCAGTCAGACTTCTCTCAAGAAGAGTTAGGCAGTATGCAAAGTATACACAATATGTACCAAAACACAATAGCACAAGCAAACACTGACCAGAGCTTGGTTTCAAAAGAATATTGTTATTTATTTAAAAACACACATAAGTAAAAACACTCTAGCAACGAATATGGTAAAAACACTTCAACACAGTTATAATGAAAGTAAATTCAATCCTTTCTCCTATCTAGACAACTCTAGGTTAACACCACTTAATTAAAACAGAGGTGAGTGCTTAACGTTAGATGACACTCTAGTAGTTTCCAAGAAAGGGAGAGAAAAAGCAGAAATAGGTTAAACACACCACTCTAAGGTCCAGAACACTTGCAATAGGCTTAAAGAAGCACAAAGTCACAGGTGAGCAAAAGTCACTAGGCAGGGCCCACTCTTAGAGTAGCCGGAGCGAAAAGGTGCCCAAGATCACACTGTTAGTTAGAGATTCAAGTCTTGCAAAGAGTCAAAAAGAGTTTTAGAGTGGCTCAGAAAGTTTAGCCAAAGTGTCCCAGGCACTCCCAGGTTCGAAAGCCGGGGACTAAATCTACCCCGTACAGTCGGTGGCAAGGGAAGCCAGGCGGAACACAGTACCTTAAGCGGAAAGGATCCTCCAGCGGTGGCAGGTGTTCCAGGCAGTGGCAGCAGGGCTCGACGTCGGTCAGGGGAGAAGAAGTTCTCGCTGAAGAGCAGAAGAGGAGGGTCGTTGCACTGCCCGGGAAGAAACCAGCCGCGGAGTCCTCCGGTTAAAGGGTTGGTACCGACTTTCGCGGTAGGGGGGTAAAGTGTGGTATTCCGGTTGCCGGGGTGCTTGGCACAGGCAAGGCGGCCACGAGATACCTCAAAGAACGGAAAGAAGGCGAAAACTGGTTGTCCCCACCAGTTAAGGGAAGGAGCCACTCCGTTAAGAGTTCTCCTCGGTCGTCGGGAAAAAGTGGTGAGACGGTTCAGCAGGGCTCCACCGGGTGGTGTCGTCGAAGCAGGTCGGCTCAGCTCTTCCCTCGTCGGATTCTTGGTCCTGTGGCGACTTCTGAAGTCCCAGTCCCCAAAGCCCTGCTTTTATGCAGCAAGCCCCCATTCACCCAGCCTAGCTGTCACTCAAACATGCTAAGTGGTGAGCCGGGCGGCTCACCACTTGGGCCAATCAGGACGGAGTGCGACTTGAGTTACCAAGGTAACTCAGTCCAGGGTGCCTAAATCCCCCTCCACCCCTCCTAAGTACCCCAGACAGAGTGGCACCACTTTGGAGGGCTTCTGTGGAGAAGCCCGCCAAAAGTGGAACAAAGGGCTCCACTTTGGGTCAGAGTTACAGAGGCGAACACCAACGCCATTTTAGAATCAAGTTTTGGCAAAAAGTCCCAACCGGAGTTATAAAAATAAATATATAAACCGGCGGTATGTTTAAGGCTACCGTAAATAAATAATTAAATGTGTTAGCCTAAAACAATGGGAAATCCCATAGGGAAATATTCGCGGTCGAATATAAAAAGTAGTTTCCACTGCCACCAGCCAAAACTCGATCAGGGGGGACGGAGACGTGCCCCCTCGACTAACAGACCCTGGGGCAATCGAATTGCCCCAGCCAGTACGTCCACAATATGATGGTTTGTACTGGTTCTGTTCAGGATTCAAGACTAGCAAAGTCTTTGGTGACTTTACATGCCCTGGGAGACAGTAGTCAGTCCCAGGGTATGGAGTCTATGTTGGGGAGTCCCTAGGACACCCCTGGGTCACGGCACAGAGGGTGCTGTGTGACCCACATCACAAAAATACATGAGGCCCTATGGAGTAAAAGACCCCATAGCCCATTCAACACAAGGTTTAACCAAGAAAACACACTTCAACATGTCCAAGAGTGAGGGTAAAAGAGTCTCACTCTTGGCAGGAGAAAAAAATTAAACCCCAGAAATCCAGCAAAGCTGCTGGGGGACTCACTAGGTAGGGAAATTCAGCCTAAACAGAGAATTCTCCCTAACAGGGACTGACTACTGTCTCCCAGGGCATGTAAAGTCACCAAAGACTTTACTAGTCTTAAATCCTGAACAGAACCAGTACAAACCATCATATTGTGGACGTACTGGCTGGGGCAATTCGATTGCCCCAGGGTCTGTTAGTCGAGGGGGCACGTCTCCGTCCCCCCTGATCGAGTTTTGGCTGGTGGCAGTGGAAACTACGTTTTATATTCGACCGCGAATATTTTCCTATGGGATTTCCCATTGTTTTAGGCTAACACATTTAATTATTTATTTACGGTAGCCTTAAACATACCGCCGGTTTATATATTTATTATTATAACTCCGGTTGGGACTTTTTGCCAAAACTTGATTCTAAAATGGCGTTGGCGTTCGCCTCTGTAACTCTGACCCAAAGTGGAGCCCTTTGTTCCACTTTTGGCGGGCTTCTCCACAGAAGCCCTCCAAAGTGGTGCCACTCTGTCTGGGGTACTTAGGAGGGGTGGAGGGGGATTTAGGCACCCTGGACTGAGTTACCTTGGTAACTCAAGTCGCACTCCGTCCTGATTGGCCCAAGTGGTGAGCCGGCCGGCTCACCACTTAGCATGTTTGAGTGACAGCTAGGCTGGGTGAATGGGGGTTTGCTGCATAAAAGCAGGGCTTTGGGGACTGGAACTTCAGAAGTCGCCACAGGACCAAGAATCCGACGAGGGAAGAGCTGAGCCGACCTGCTTCGACGACACCACCCGGTGGAGCCCTGCTGAACCGTCTCACCACTTTTCCCAACGACCGAGGAGAACTCTTAACGGGGTGGCTCCTTCCCTTGACTGGTGGGGACAACCAGTTTTCACCTTCTTTCCGCTTCTCGAGGTATCTCGTGGCCGCCTTGCCCGTGCCAAGCACCCCGGCAACCGGAATACCACACTTTTACCCCTAACCGCGAAAGTCGGTACAACCCTTTAACCGGAGGACCCCGCGGCTGGTTTCTTCCCGGGCAGTGCAACGACCTTCTTCTTCTGCTCTTCAGCGAGAACTTCTTCTCCCCTGACCGACGTCGAGCCTTGCTGCCACTGCCTGGAACAACTGCCACCGCTGGAGGATCCTTTCCGCTTAAGGTACCGTGTTCCGCCTGGCTTCCCTTGCCACCGACTGTACGGGGTAGATTTAGCCCCCGGCTTTCGAACCTGGGAGTGCCTGGGACACCCTGGCTAAACTTTCTAAGCCACTCTAAACTCTTTCTAACTCTTTGCAAGACTTTGAATCCCTAATAACAGTGTGATCTTGGGCACATTTTCGCTCCGGCTACTCTAAGAGTGGGCCCTGCCTAGTGACTTTTGCTCACCTGTGACTTTGTACTTCTTTGAGCCTATTGCAAGTGTTCTGGACCTTAGAGTGGTGTGTTTAACCTATTTCTGTTTCTTTTTATCCCTTTCTTGAATCTACTAGAGTGTCATCTAACGTTAAGCACTCACCTCTGTTCGAATTATGTGGTGTTAACCTAGAGTTGTCTAGATAGGAGTAAGGGTTGAAACTGCTTTCATTATAACTGTGTTTGAAGTGTTTTTACTATATTTTTGCTAGAGTGATTTCAACTTATGTGTGTTTAATAAATAAATAACTATATACTTTTGAAACCAAGCTCTGGTCAGTGTTTGCTTGTGCTATTGTATTCGAGTACCTATTGTGTATACTTTACATACTGCCTAACTCTTCTTGAGGGAAGTCTGACTGCTCAGCCACAGCTACCAGGTAAATCTGGGTGGTGCGGACTGCTACCAAGTGGGTTTACTGCTATACCTGTAGTCTTAAATCTTTTGCAGTGTTCCCTAAGGGAACTGCACAGGTTTCTGCCTAACACTGGTGTACAGCGGTGGGATTTGTATTAAGTATACATTTTAGTGTGCTTTAGATACCTTAGTGCAACTAACCACAAAGCTTAGCACTATAAAAGTAAACCTCTAACATGTCAGTTATAGAAAGCTATAGTCAAGAGTCCCTTGCAGCCAAAACTGCTGATTGTTTAAGAGTGCTCTGTAAACATAAGGACCTCCTGACTAAGGGCAAGAAAATGGAGCTGATTGAAAGATTGTTAGCTAACCAAAGTCTGGGTGAGGGTTCAGAGGAACCTACCACTCCAGCAACTGTAGATGACAGTATTGAAATTAACATGGAGCAAAATGTTGATGATTCTGAGGAAGAGTCAGAAGAGGAGGGTGAGGCTGTTGTGACTGTCCCCCCTAGGCCTCTGCCTGCTCTACCTGCTGTACCTACTGGGCCTTTACCAGGTCCCACATTTAGTCCTCAGTACTTTGAACTGGAGAAAATGAAACTAGAATTGGAGTATAAGAAACTGAATGCTCAAACTGACAAGGAACTAAGGCTAAGGGAAATGGAGCTCAAGTATGAGCTAGAAATGAAGAAATTATCTGTTGAGAATGCTTCTCTCTCTGGCTCCTCTAGAAGTTCCAGTCCTAAAAGACCCCGGATGCCTAAAGAATTGGTTGGTATGTATGAGCCTAAGTTGGATGTGTTGGATTGGTTGTCTCTGTTTGAATATAATCATGGGCTCCAGAACATCACAGGAAATGACTTACTCACCTGGTTGTTCTCTAGGCTTCCCCCTGTTGCAACTGATGTGGTAATGGAGATGGGGGAGGAGGATAAGAAGGACTATGAATGTGTGAAACTAGCTTTGATAGCTAGGTTTGGGAAGACCCCTTCCCAGTATCTTAAGAGGTTTAGGAGCCTCAAAAAGCATGATGGTACCCCTTGGGCTACCTGGGTGAGTGAAGGGTTGAAAAACTTAGAGGGATGGATTAAGGGTTACAAGGTGAACACTTATGAAGGTATGAAGAATTTGTTTATGTTGGAGACTATTTATGATGCCTCCTCTCCTGAGCTCAGACAACACTTGGCTGATTCCAAGGAATTAGATTCCCGGAAACTGGCTAAGGCTGCTGACTTGTGGGTTGCCAACAGGGCCACTCACAAGGATTCTGGGGTAACTCAGAAAAAGGATGGGGAGAGACAGCCTAAAAAGGACTCCAAAGAGAATTCAAATACTACAAATTCCAAAGAGGGCCCCAAACAAAACTATAAGGGTAAGCCACAAGGGAAACCGAATCAGGCTAGTGTACCTTCTGGTCCCAGACCAGAAGGAGGTCAGAACAAGCCTCCATTCCAGCGAGCCTTTGGCTCATGCTTTGTTTGTAAGGCTACTGACCATGTGAAAGGAGATCCCAGATGTAAGGGTAAACCTTCAGGGGTCCAACTTGCCTCCTTAGCCTTCGCTCCAGAAGAGGAAGTACATATGGCAAGTGGAAACTTTCTATTACTGGCTGATGAACCCACTGGAGTCTCAGCTAGTGTTTCTTTAGTCTCTCTGGGGTTGTGGGAACAACAGAATTTAGATGTATATAACTCTATCCCAGATAATACTAAAGAGTATTATAAGGACAGTGTCCAGGTGAATGGCCAGGAGACTCCTGCCATTAGGGACACTGGGGCCAGCATAACTGTGGTGGATGAATCATTTTTCAAGGCAGAGGATGTTGCTAAGGCACCCAAATGCCTCACCAAGTTAGCTGGTGGGCCTGTGCAGATGTGTCCCCAGTTACCAGTTCTCATCCAATGTAATGATATGGCTGTAAAAATACCTGTCAGTGTACAATGTGAAGTGCCAGGTAGGGTTCTGTTGGGTAATGACCTCAAAGCTCTTGGAGTTGTATCTCATACCCCCAGACCCCCTAGCAAAAGGTTACAGGAGCTCACAAAACCTGCAAGAGAGAAAACCCTGAGAGGGTTATCTCAGGAGATGATGACAGAAATCACTCCTCTCCCCCTGGAACAACTTACTGCAGTAACAACCAGATCAGGAGCAAAGGGGCAACCCAAGACTCCTAGGAAAAAGCCAGCAGCAAGCACTCCAGTGCTTCCAACAAGGACTTCCCCTAGGTTGTCCAAAGTTACCCCTGTAACTCCACCTCCAGCTGAGGCTGAGAGGGAGGTACAACCCTGTGTGGTTGAGCTAGACTCTGAGGAAGAGCTAGAGGGAGGCCCAAACCTTATTGGAGATTTGGACCCTGAGGACCATCCTGAGCTGCAGTCCCCGCCTCCAATGCCATGGTTTTCGCTGGCTCAGCCTCGAGTTACATGGTTTTGGCTGGCCCAGCCTCCAGTGACATGGTTTTGACTGGCCCCGCCTCCAGTACCATGGTTTTGGCTGGCCCCGCCTCCAGTTACATGGTTTTAGCTGGCCCCGCCTCCAATACCATGATTTAGGCTGGCTCCGCCTCCAAAACCATGCTTTTGGTTGGCCGCGCCTCCAATACCATGGTTTTGGCTGGCCCTGCCTCCAATACCATGGTTTTGGCTGGCCCCGCCTCCAATACCATGGTTTTCGCAGGCCCCGCCTCCAGTTAGATGGTTTTCGCTGGCCCCTCCTCCAATACCATGGTTTTCGCTGCCCTGCCTCCAATACCATGGTTTTGGCTGGTCGCCTACAATACCATGATTTTGGCTGGCCATGCCTCCAATACCATGGTTTTGGATGGCCCCGCCTCCGGTTACATGGTTTTGGCTGGCCCCGCCTCCAATACCATGATTTTGGCTGGCCCCGCCTCCAAAACCTTGCTTTTGGCTTGCACCGCCTCCAATACCATGATTTTGGCAGGCCCAGCCTCCAATACCATGGTTTTAGCTGGACCCGCCTCCAGTTACATGGATTTGGCTGGCCCCGCCTCATATACCATGGTTTTGGCTGGCCCCGTCTCCAGTTACATGGTTTTGGCTGGCCCCGCCTCCACTACCATGCTTTTGCCTGGCCCCGCCTCCAATACCATGCTTTTGGCTGGCCCCGCCTCCAATACCATGCTTTTGGCTGGCCCTGCCTCCAATACCATGGTTTTCGCTGGCCCCGCCTCCAATACCATGGTTTTCGCTGGCCCCGCCTCCAGTTACATGGTTTTGGCTGGCCCCGCCTCCAGTTACATGCTTTTGGCTGGCCCGCTTCCAATACCATGGTTTTGGCTGGCCCCGCCTCCAGTTACATGGTTTTGGCTGACCCGCCTCCAATACCATGGTTTTGGCTGGCCCCACCTCCAATACCATGGTTTTGGCTGGCCCCGCCTCCAATACCATGGTTTTCGCTGGCCCCGCCTCTAGTTACATGGTTTTGACTGGCCCCGCCTCCACTACCATGGTTTGGGCTGGCCCTGCCTTCAGTTACATGGATTTGGCTGGCCCCGCCTCCAATACCATGGTTTTGGCTGGCCCGCTACCAATACCACGGTTTTGGCTGACCCCGCCTCCAATACCATGGTTTTGGCTGGCCCGCCTCCAATACCATGGTTTTGGCTGGCCCCGCCTCCAATACCATGGTTTTGGCTTGCCCCGCCTCTGGTTACATGGTTTTGGCTGGCCCTGCGTCCAATAATATGCTTTTGGCTGGCCCTGCCACCAAAACCATGCTTTTGGCTGGCCCCGCCTCCAATACCATGATTCTGGCTGGCCCTGCCTCCAGTACCATGGTTTTGGCTGGCCCTGCATCCAATACCATGCTTTTGGCTGGCCCCACCTCCAATACCATGATTTTGGCTGGCCCTGCCTCCAGTACCATGGTTTTGGCTGGCCCTGCATCCAATACCATGGTTTTAGCTGGCCCCGCCTCCAGTTACATGGATTTGGCTGGCCCCGCCTCCAATACCATGGTTTTGGCTGGCCCCGCCTCCAGTTACATGGTTTTGGCTGGCCCCGCCTCCAATACCATGTTTTTGGCTGGCTCTGCCTCAAATACCATGCTTTTGGCTGGCCCCACCTCCCGTTCCATGGTTTTGCTATCCCCGCCTCCAGTTACATGGTTTTGGCTGGCCCCGCCTCCAATGCCATGGTTTTCGCTGGCTCAGCCTCGAGTTACATGGTTTTGGCTGGCCCAGCCTCCAGTTACATGGTTTTGGCTGGCCCCGCCTCCAGTACCATGGTTTTGGCTGGCCCCGCCTTCAGTTACATGGTTTTAGCTGGCCCAGCCTCCAATATCATGATTTTGGCTGGCTCCACCTCCAAAACCATGCTTTTGGTTGGCCGCGCCTACAATACCATGGTTTTGGCCGGCCCTGCCTCCAATACCATGGTTTTGGCTGGCCCCACCTCCAATACCATGGTTTTCGCTGGCCCCGCCTCCAGTTAGATGGTTTTCGCTGGCCCCGCCTCCAATACCATGGTTTTCGCTGGCCCTGCCTCCAATACCATGGTTTTGGCTGGTCGCCTACAATACCATGGTTTTGGCTGGCCATGCCTCCAATACCATGGTTTTGGATGGCCCCGCCTCCGGTTACATGGTTTTGGCTGGCCCCGCCTCCAATACCATGCTTTTGGCTGGCCCCGCCTCCAAAACCTTGCTTTTGGCTTGCCCCGCCTCCAGTTACATGGATTTTGATGGCCCCGCCTCCAATACCATGGTTTTGGCTGGCCCCGTCTCCAGTTAGATGGTTTTGGCTGGCCCCGCCTCCACTACCATGCATTTGCCTGGCCCCGCCTCCAATACCATGCTTTTGGCTGGCCCCGCCTCCAATACCATGCTTTTGGCTGGCCCTGCCTCCAATACCATGGTTTTCACTGGCCCCGCCTCCAATACCATGGTTTTCGCTGGCCCCACCTCCAGTTACATGGTTTTGGCTGGCCCCGCCTCCAGTTACATGGTTTTGGCTGGCCCGCTTCCAATACCATGGTTTTGGCTGGCCCCGCCTCCAGTTACATGGTTTTGGCTGACCCGCCTCCAATACCATGGTTTTGGCTGGCCCCGCCTCCAATACCATGGTTTTCGCTGGCCCCGCCTCTAGTTACATGGTTTTGACTGGCCCCGCCTCCAATACCATGGTTTTGGCTGGCCCTTCCTCCAGTTACATGGATTTGGCTGGCCCCGCCTCCAATACCATGGTGTTGGCTGGCCCCGCCTCCAAAACCTTGCTTTTGGCTTGCCCCGCCTCCAATACCATGATTTTGGCAGGCCCTGCCTCCAATACCATGGTTTTAGCTGGCCCCGCCTCCAGTTACATGGATTTGGCTGGCCCCGCCTCATATACCATGGTTTTGGCTGGCCCCGTCTCCAGTTACATGGTTTTGGCTGGCCCCGCCTCCACTACCATGCTTTTGCCTGGCCCCGCCTCCAATACCATGCTTTCGGCTGGCCCCGCCTCCAATACCATGCTTTTGGCTGGCCCTGCCTCCAATACCATGGTTTTCGCTGGCCCCGCCTCCAATACCATGGTTTTCGCTGGCCCCGCCTCCAGTTACATGGTTTTGGCTGGCCCCGCCTCCAGTTACATGGGTTTGGCTGGCCCGCTTCCAATACCATGGTTTTGGCTGGCCCAGCCTCCAGTTACATGGTTTTGACCGACCCGCCTCCAATACCATGGTTTTGGCTGGCCCCGCCTCCAATACCATGGTTTTGGCTGGCCCCGCCTCTAGTTACATGGTTTTGACTGGCCCCGCCTCCACTACCATGGTTTTGGCTGGCCCTGCCTCCAGTTACATGGATTTGGCTGGCCCCGCCTCCAATACCATGGTTTTGGCTGGCCCGCTACCAATACCATGGTTTTGGCTGACCCCGCCTCCAATACCATGGTTTTGGCTGGCCCGCCTCCAATACCATGGTTTTGGCTGGCCCCGCCTCCAATACCATGGTTTTGGCTTGCCCCGCCTCCACTACCATGCTTTTGGCTGGCCCCGCCTCCAATACCATGCTTTTGGCTGGCCCCACCTCCAATACCATGCTTTTGGCTGGCCCTGCCTCCAATACCATGGTTTTTGCTGGCCCCGCCTCCAATACCATGGTTTTCGCTGGCCCCGCCTCCAGTTACATGGTTTTCGCTGGCCCCGCTTCCAGTTACATGGTTTTGGCTGGCCCGCCTCCAATACCATGGTTTTGGCTGGACCCACTTTCAATACCATGCTTTTGGCTGACCCCACCTCCAATACCATGCTTTTGGCTGGCCCCGCCTCCAAAACCATGCTTTTGGCTGGCCCTGCCTCCAATACCATGGTTTTGGCTGGCCCCGCCTCCAGTTACATGGATTTGGCTGACCCCGCCTCCAATACCATGGTTTGGCTGGCCCCGCCTCCAGTTACATGGTTTTGGCTGGCCCCGACTCCACTACCAAGCTTTTGGCTGGCCCCACCACCAATACCATGCTTTTGGCTGGCCCTGCCTCCAATACCATGGTTTTTGCTGGCCCTGCCTCCAATACCATGGTTTTCGCTGGCCCCGCCTCCAGTTACATGGTTTTCGCTGGCCCCGCTTCCAGTTACATGGTTTTCGCTGGCCCGCCTCCAATACCAGGGTTTTGGCTCGCCACGCCTCCAGTTACATGGTTTTGGCTGGCCCACCTCCAATACCATGGTTTTGGCTGGCCCCGCATCCAATACCATGGTTTTCGCTGGCCCCGCCTCCAATACCATGGTTTTCGCTGGCCCCGCCTCTAGTTACATGGTTTTCGCTGGCCCCGCCTCCAATACCTTGGTTTTGGCTGGCCCTTCCTCCAATACCATGGTTTTGGCTGGCCTGCCTCTAATACCATGGTTTTGGCTAGCCCCGCCTCCAATACCATGATTTTGGCTGGCCCTGCCTCCAATACCATGGTTTTCGTAGGCCCCGCCTCCAGTTACATGGTTTTCACTGGCCCCGCCTCCAATACCTTGGTTTTGGCTGGCTCTGCCTCCAATACCATGGTTTTGGCTGGCCCCGCCTCCGGTTACATGGATTTGGCTGGCCCCGCCTCAATACCATGGTTTTGGCTGGCCCTGCCTCCAATACCATGGTTTTGGCTGACCCCGCCTCCAATACCATCGTTTTCGTAGGCCCCGCCTCCAGTTACATGGTTTTCACTGGCCCCGCCTCCAATACCTTGGTTTTGGCTGGCTCTGCCTCCAATACCATGGTTTTGGATGGCCCTGCCTCTGGTTACATGGTTTTGGCTGGCCCCGCCTCTAATACCATGCTTTTGGCTGGCTCCGCCTCCAATACCATGGTTTTGGCTGGGCCTGCCTCCAATACCATGGTTTTGGCTGGCCCCGCCTCCAGTTACATGGATTTGGCTGGCCCCGTCTCCAGTTACATGGATTTGGCTGGCCCCGCCTCCAATACCATGGTTTTGGCTGGCCCTGCCTCCAATACCATGGTTTTGGCTGACCCCGCCTCCAATACCATGGTTTTCGTAGGCCCCGACTCCAGTTACATGGTTTTCACTGGCCCCGCCTCCAATACCTTGGTTTTGGCTGGCTCTGCCTCCAATACCATGCTTTTGGCTGGCTCCGCCTCCAATACCATGGTTTTGGATGGCCCTGCCTCTGGTTACATGGTTTTGGCTGGCCCCGCCTCCAATACCATGCTTTTGGCTGGCTCCGCCTCCAATACCATGGTTTTGGCTGGGCCTGCCTCCAATACCATGGTTTTGGTTGGCCCCGCCTCCAGTTACATGGATTTGGCTGGCCCCGTCTCCAGTTACATGGATTTGGCTGGCCCCGCCTCCAATACCATGATTTTGGCTGGCCATCCCTCCAATACCATGGTTGTGGCTGACCCTGCCTCCAATACCATGGTTTTGCTGGCCCCGCCTCCAGTTACATGGATTTGGCTGCCCCCGCCTCCAATACCAGGCTTTTGGCTGGCCCCGCCTCCAATACCATGCTTTTGGCTGGCCCAGTCTCTAATACCATGGTTTTGGATGACCCCGCCTCTAATACCATGGTTTTGGCTGACCCGGCCTCCAATACCATGGTTTTGGCTGGACCCACTTTCAATACCATGCTTTTGGCTGGCCCCACCTCCAATACCATGCTTTTGGCTGGCACCGCCTCCAAAACCATGCTTTTGGCTGGCCCCGCCTCCAATACCATGATTTTGGCTGGCCCTGCCTCCAATACCATGGTTTTGGCTGGCCCTGCCTCCAATACCATGGTTTTGGCTGGCCCCGCCTCCAGTTACATGGATTTGGCTGACCCCGCCTCCAATACCATGGTTTTGGCTGGCCCCGCCTCCAGTTACATGGTTTTGGCTGGCCCCGCCTCCACTACCATGCTTTTGGCTGGCCCCGCCTCCAATACCATGCTTTTGGCTGGCCCCACCACCAATACCATGCTTTTGGCTGGCCCTGCCTCCAATACCATGGTTTTTGCTGGCCCTGCCTCCAATACCATGGTTTTCGCTGGCCCCGCCTCCAGTTACATGGTTTTCGCTGGCCCCGCCTCTAGTTACATGGTTTTCGCTGGCCCCGCCTCCAATACCTTGGTTTTGGCTGGCCCTTCCTCCAATACCATGGTTTTGGCTGGCCTGCCTCTAATACCATGGTTTTGGCTAGCCCCGCCTCCAATACCATGGTTTTGGCTTGCCCCGCCTCCACTACCATGCTTTTGGCTGGCCCCGCCTCCAATACCATGCTTTTGGCTGGCCCCACCTCCAATACCATGCTTTTGGCTGGCACCGCCTCCAAAACCATGCTTTTGGCTGGCCCCGCCTCCAATACCATGATTTTGGCTGGCCCTGCCTCCAATACCATGGTTTTGGCTGGCCCTGCCTCCAATACCATGGTTTTGGCTGGCCCCGCCTCCAGTTACATGGATTTGGCTGACCCCGCCTCCAATACCATGGTTTTGGCTGGCCCCGCCTCCAGTTACATGGTTTTGGCTGGCCCCGCCTCCACTACCATGCTTTTGGCTGGCCCCGCCTCCAATACCATGCTTTTGGCTGGCCCCACCACCAATACCATGCTTTTGGCTGGCCCTGCCTCCAATACCATGGTTTTTGCTGGCCCCGCCTCCAATACCATGGTTTTCGCTGGCCCCGCCTCCAGTTACATGGTTTTCGCTGGCCCCGCCTCTAGTTACATGGTTTTCGCTGGCCCCGCCTCCAATACCTTGGTTTTGGCTGGCCCTTCCTCCAATACCATGGTTTTGGCTGGCCTGCCTCTAATACCATGGTTTTGGCTAGCCCCGCCTCCATTACCATGGTTTTGGCTTGCCCCGCCTCCACTACCATGCTTTTGGCTGGCCCCGCCTCCAATACCATGCTTTTGGCTGGCCCCACCTCCAATACCATGCTTTTGGCTGGCCCTGCCTCCAATACCATGGTTTTTGCTGGCCCCGCCTCCAATACCATGGTTTTCGCTGGCCCCGCCTCCAGTTACATGGTTTTCGCTGGCCCCGCTTCCAGTTACATGGTTTTGGCTGGCCCGCCTCCAATACCATGGTTTTGGCTGGACCCACTTTCAATACCATGCTTTTGGCTGACCCCACCTCCAATACCATGCTTTTGGCTGGCCCCGCCTCCAAAACCATGCTTTTGGCTGGCCCTGCCTCCAATACCATGGTTTTGGCTGGCCCCGCCTCCAGTTACATGGATTTGGCTGACCCCGCCTCCAATACCATGGTTTGGCTGGCCCCGCCTCCAGTTACATGGTTTTGGCTGGCCCCGCCTCCACTACCAAGCTTTTGGCTGGCCCCGCCACCAATACCATGCTTTTGGCTGGCCCTGCCTCCAATACCATGGTTTTTGCTGGCCCTGCCTCCAATACCATGGTTTTCGCTGGCCCCGCCTCCAGTTACATGGTTTTCGCTGGCCCCGCTTCCAGTTACATGGTTTTCGCTGGCCCGCCTCCAATACCAGGGTTTTGGCTCGCCCCGCCTCCAGTTACATGGTTTTGGCTGGCCCACCTCCAATACCATGGTTTTGGCTGGCCCCGCCTCCAATACCATGGTTTTCGCTGGCCCCGCCTCCAATACCATGGTTTTCGCTGGCCCCGCCTCTAGTTACATGGTTTTCGCTGGCCCCGCCTCCAATACCTTGGTTTTGGCTGGCCCTTCCTCCAATACCATGGTTTTGGCTGGCCTGCCTCTAATACCATGGTTTTGGCTAGCCCCGCCTCCAGTTACATGGATTTGGCTGACCCCGCCTCCAATACCATGGTTTGGCTGGCCCCGCCTCCAGTTACATGGTTTTGGCTGGCCCCGCCTCCACTACCAAGCTTTTGGCTGGCCCCGCCACCAATACCATGCTTTTGGCTGGCCCTGCCTCCAATACCATGGTTTTTGCTGGCCCTGCCTCCAATACCATGGTTTTCGCTGGCCCCGCCTCCAGTTACATGGTTTTCGCTGGCCCCGCTTCCAGTTACATGGTTTTCGCTGGCCCGCCTCCAATACCAGGGTTTTGGCTCGCCCCGCCTCCAGTTACATGGTTTTGGCTGGCCCACCTCCAATACCATGGTTTTGGCTGGCCCCGCCTCCAATACCATGGTTTTCGCTGGCCCCGCCTCCAATACCATGGTTTTCACTGGCCCCGCCTCTAGTTACATGGTTTTCGCTGGCCCCGCCTCCAATACCTTGGTTTTGGCTGGCCCTTCCTCCAATACCATGGTTTTGGCTGGCCTGCCTCTAATACCATGGTTTTGGCTAGCCCCGCCTCCAATACCATGATTTTGGGTGGCCCTGCCTCCAATACCATGGTTTTGGCTGGCCCTGCCTCCAATACCATGGTTTTGGCTGGCCCCGCCTCCAGTTTTGGCTGGCCCCGCCTCCGGTTACATGGATTTGGCTGGCCCCGCCTCAATACCATGGTTTTGGCTGGCCCTGCCTCCAATACCATGGTTTTGGCTGACCCCGCCTCCAATACCATGGTTTTCGTAGGCCCCGCCTCCAGTTACATGGTTTTCACTGGCCCCGCCTCCAATACCTTGGTTTTGGCTGGCTCTGCCTCCAATACCATGGTTTTGGATGGCCCTGCCTCTGGTTACATGGTTTTGGCTGGCCCCGCCTCTAATACCATGCTTTTGGCTGGCTCCGCCTCCAATACCATGGTTTTGGCTGGGCCTGCCTCCAATACCATGGTTTTGGCTGGCCCCGCCTCCAGTTACATGGATTTGGCTGGCCCCGTCTCCAGTTACATGGATTTGGCTGGCCCCGCCTCCAATACCATGGTTTTGGCTGGCCCTGCCTCCAATACCATGGTTTTGGCTGACCCCGCCTCCAATACCATGGTTTTCGTAGGCCCCGACTCCAGTTACATGGTTTTCACTGGCCCCGCCTCCAATACCTTGGTTTTGGCTGGCTCTGCCTCCAATACCATGCTTTTGGCTGGCTCCGCCTCCAATACCATGGTTTTGGATGGCCCTGCCTCTGGTTACATGGTTTTGGCTGGCCCCGCCTCCAATACCATGCTTTTGGCTGGCTCCGCCTCCAATACCATGGTTTTGGCTGGGCCTGCCTCCAATACCATGGTTTTGGTTGGCCCCGCCTCCAGTTACATGGATTTGGCTGGCCCCGTCTCCAGTTACATGGATTTGGCTGGCCCCGCCTCCAATACCATGATTTTGGCTGGCCATCCCTCCAATACCATGGTTGTGGCTGGCCCTGCCTCCAATACCATGGTTTTGCTGGCCCCGCCTCCAGTTACATGGATTTGGCTGCCCCCGCCTCCAATACCAGGCTTTTGGCTGGCCCCGCCTCCAATACCATGCTTTTGGCTCGCCCAGTCTCTAATACCATGGTTTTGGATGACCCCGCCTCTAATACCATGGTTTTGGCTGACCCGGCCTCCAATACCATGGTTTTGGCTGGACCCACTTTCAATACCATGCTTTTGGCTGGCCCCACCTCCAATACCATGCTTTTGGCTGGCACCGCCTCCAAAACCATGCTTTTGGCTGGCCCCGCCTCCAATACCATGATTTTGGCTGGCCCTGCCTCCAATACCATGGTTTTGGCTGGCCCTGCCTCCAATACCATGGTTTTGGCTGGCCCCGCCTCCAGTTACATGGTTTTGGCTGGCCCCGCCTCCACTACCATGCTTTTGGCTGGCCCCGCCTCCAATACCATGCTTTTGGCTGGCCCCACCACCAATACCATGCTTTTGGCTGGCCCTGCCTCCAATACCATGGTTTTTGCTGGCCCCGCCTCCAATACCATGGTTTTCGCTGGCCCCGCCTCCAGTTACATGGTTTTCGCTGGCCCCGCTTCCAGTTACATGGTTTTGGCTGGCCCGGCTCCAATACCATGGTTTTGGCTGGACCCACTTTCAATACCATGCTTTTGGCTGACCCCACCTCCAATACCATGCTTTTGGCTGGCCCCGCCTCCAAAACCATGCTTTTGGCTGGCCCCGCCTCCAATACCATGATTTTGGCTGGCCCTGCCTCCAATACCATGGTTTTGGCTGGCCCTGCCTCCAATACCATGGTTTTGGCTGACCCCGCCTCCAGTTACATGGATTTGGCTGACCCCGCGTCCAATACCATGGTTTTGGCTGGCCCCGCCTCCAGTTACATGGTTTTGGCTGGCCCCGCCTCCACTACCATGCTTTTGGCTGGCCCCGCCACCAATACCATGCTTTTGGCTGGCCCTGCCTCAAATACCATGGTTTTTGCTGGCCCTGCCTCCAATACCATGGATTTCGCTGGCCCCGCCTCCAGTTACATGGTTTTCGCTGGCCCCGCTTCCAGTTACATGGTTTTCGCTGGCCCGCCTCCAATACCATGGTTTTGGCTCGCCCCGCCTCCAGTTACATGGTTTTGGCTGGCCCACCTCCAAAACCATGGTTTTGGCTGGCCCTGCCTCCAATACCATGGTTTTGGCTGGCCCAGCCTCTAATACCATGGTTTTGGATGGCCCTGCCTCCAATACCATGGTTATCGCTGGCCCCGCCTCCAATACCATGGTTTTCGCTGACCCCGCCTCCAATACCATGGTTTTCGCTGGCCCCGCCTCCAGTTACATGGTTTTCGCTGGCCCCGCCTCCAATACCTTGGTTTTGGCTGGCCCTGCCTCCAATACCATGGTTTTGGCTGGCCCGCCTCTAATACCATGGTTTTGGCTGGGCCCGCCTCCAATACCATGATTTTGGCTGGCCCTGCCTCCAATACCATGGTTTTGGCTGGCCCTGCCTCCAAAACCATGGTTTTGACTGGCCCGCCTCTAATACCATGGTTTTGGCTGGCCCCGCCTCCAATTCCATGATTTTGGCTGGCCCTGCCTCCAATACCATGGTTTTGGCTGGCCCTGCCTCCAATACCATGGTTTTGTCTGGCCCCGCCTCCAGTTACATGGATTTGGCTGGCCCCGCCTCCAATACCATGATTTTGGCTGGCCCCGCCTCCAGTTACATGGATTTGGCTGACCCCGCCTCCAATACCATGGTTTTCGCTGGCCCCGCCTCCAGTTACATGGTTTTCGCTGGCCCCGCCTCCAATACATTGGTTTTGGCTGACCCTGCCTCCAATACCATGGTTTTGGCTGGCCCGCCTCCAATACCATGGTTTTGGCTGGAGCCGCCTCCAATACCATGGTTTTGGATGGCCCCGCCTCTGGTTACATGGTTTTGGCTGGCTCCGCCCCCAATACCAAGCTTTTGGCTGGCCCCGCCTCCAATAGCATGATTTTGGCTGGCCCTGCCTTCAATACCATGGTTTTGGCTGGCCCGCCTCCAGTTACATGGATTTGGCTGGCCCCGCCTCCAATACCATGATTTTGGCTGGCCCCGCGTCCAGTTACATGGATTTGGCTGGCCCCGCCTCCAATGCCATGATTTTGGCTGGCCCTGCCTCCAATACCATGGTTGTGGCTGGCCCTGCCTCCAATACCATGGTTTTGGCTGGCCCCGCCTCCAGTTACATGGATTTGTCAGGCCCTGCCTCCAGTTACATGGATTTGGCTGCCCCCGCCTCCAATACCATGCTTTTGGCTGGCCCAGCCTCCAATACCATGCTTTTGGCTGGCCCCACCTCCAATACCATGCTTTTGGCTGGCCCAGCCTCTAATACCATGGTTTTGGATGGCCCTGCCTCCAATACCATGGTTTTGGCTGGCCCCGCCTCCAGTACCATGGTTTTGGCTGGCCCTGCCTCCAATAGCATGGTTTTGGCTGGCCCCGCCTCCAATACCATGGTTTTCACTGGCCCCGCCTCCAGTTACATGGATTTGGCTGGCCCCGCCTCCAATACCATGGTTTTGGCTGGCCCTCCTCCAGTTACATGGATTTGGCTGGCCCCGCCTCCAATACCATGGTTTTGGCTGGCCCCGCCTCCAATACCATGGTTTTGGCTGGCCCAGCCTCTAATACCATGGTTTTGGATGGCCCTGCCTCCAATACCATGGTTTTCGCTGGCCCCGCCTCCAATACCATGGTTTTCGCTGACCCCGCCTCCAATACCATGGTTTTCGCTGGCCCCGCCTCCAGTTACATGGTTTTCGCTGGCCCTGCTTCCAGTTACATGGTTTTGGCTGGCCCGCCTCCAATACCATGGTTTTGGCTGGCCCCGCCTAAAGTTACATGGTTTTGGCTGGCCCACCTCCAATACCATGGTTTTTGACTGGCCCCGCCTCCAATACCATGGTTTTCGCTGGCCCCACCTCCAATACCATGGTTTTTGCTGGCCCCGCCTATAGTTACATGGTTTTCGCTGGCCCCGCCTCCAATACCATGGTTTTGGCTGGCCCTCCTCCAGTTACATGGATTTGGCTGGCCCCGCCTCCAATACCATGGTTTTGGCTGGCCCCGCCTCCAATACCATGGTTTGGCTGACCCCGCCTCCAATACCATGGTTTTCGCTGGCCCCGCCTCCAGTTACATGGTTTTCACTGGCCCTGCCTCCAATACCTTGGTTTTGGCTGGCCCTGCCTCCAATACCATGGTTTTGGCTGGCCCGCCTCTAATACCATGGTTTTCGCTGGCCCCGCCTCCAATACCATGATTTTGGCTGGCCCTGCCTCCAATACCATGGTTTTGGCTGGCCCCGCCTCCAATACCATGATTTTGGCTGGCCCTGCCTGCAATACCATGGTTTTGGCTGGCCCTGCCTCCAATACCATGATTTTGGCTGGCCCCGCCTCCAGTTACATGGATTTGGCTGGCCCTGCCTCCAATACCATGATTTTGGCTGGCCCTGCCTCCAATACCATGGTTGTGGCTGGCCCTGCCTCCAATACCATGGTTTAGGCTGGCCCCGCCTCCAGTTACATGGATTTGGCTGGCCCTGCTTCCAGTTACATGGATTTGGCTGGCCCCGCCTCCAATACCATGCTTTTGGCTGGCTCGCCTCCAATACCATGGTTTTTGCTGGCCCCACCTCCAGTTACATGGTTTTCGCTGGCCCCGTCTCCAATACAATGGTTTTGGCTGGCCCTGCCTCCAATACCATGGTTTTGGCTGGACCCACTTTCAATACCATGCTTTTGGCAGGCCTCGCCTCCAGTTACATGGTTTTGGCAGGCCTCGCCTCCAGATACATGGTTTTGGCCGGACCCGCCTCCAGTTACATGGTTTTGGCTGTCCCGCCTCCAATACCATGGTTTTGGCTGGCCCCACCTCCAATACCATGGTTTTCGCTGGCCTCGCCTCTAGTTACATGGTTTTGGCTGGCCCTGCCTCCAATACCCTGGTTGTTGCTGGCCCTGCCTCCAATACCATGGTTTAGGCTGGCCCCGCCTCCAGTTACATGGATTTGGCTGGCCCTGCCTCCAGTTACATGGATTTGGCTGCCCCCGCCTCCAATACCATGCTTTTGGCTGGCCCCGCCTCCAGTACCATGGTTTTTGCTGGCCCCGCCTCCAATTACATGGTTTTCGCTGGCCCCGTCTCCAATACAATGGTTTTGGCTGGCCCTGCCTCCAATACCATGGTTTTGGCTGGCCCTGCCTCCAATACCATGGTTTTGGCTGACCCTGCCTCCAATACCATGGTTTTGGCTGGACCCACTTTCAATACCATGCTTTTGGCTGGCCCCACCTCCAATACCATGCTTTTGGCTGGCATCGCCTCCAAAACCATGCTTTTGGCTGGCCCCGCCTCCAATACCATGATTTTGGCTGGCCCTGCCTCCAATACCATGGTTTTGGCTGGCCCTGCCTCCAATACCATGGTTTTGGCTGGCCCCGCCTCCAGTTACATGGATTTGGCTGACCCCGCCTCCAATACCATGGTTTTGGCTGGCCCCGCCTCCAGTTACATGGTTTTGGCTGGCCCCGCCTCCACTACCATGCTTTTGGCTGGCCCCACCACCAATACCATGCTTTTGGCTGGCCCTGCCTCCAATACCATGGTTTTTGCTGGCTCCGCCTCCAATACAATGGTTTTCGCTGGCCCCGCCTACAGTTACATGGTTTTCGCTGGCCCCGCTTCCAGTTACATGGTTTTGGCTGGCCTGCCTCCAATACCATGGTTTTGGCTGGACCCACTTTCAATACCATGGTTTTGGCTGGCCCCATCTCCAATACCATGCTTTTGGCTGGCCCCGCCTCCAAAACCATGCTTTTGGCAAGCCCCGCCACCAATACCATGCTTTTGGCTGGCCCTGCCTCCAATACCATGGTTTTTGCTGGCCCCGCCTCCAATACCATGGTTTTCGCTGGTCCCGCCTCCAGTTACATGGTTTTGGCTGGCCCCGCCTCCAGTTACATGGTTTTGGCTGGCCCCGCCTCCACTACCATGCTTTTGGCTGGCCCCGCCTCCAATACCATGCTTTTGGCTGGCCCCACCACCAATACCATGCTTTTGGCTGGCCCTGCCTCCAATACCATGGTTTTTGCTGGCCCTGCCTCCAATACCATGGTTTTCGCTGGCCCCGCCTCCAGTTACATGGTTTTCGCTGGCCCCGCCTCTAGTTACATGGTTTTCGCTGGCCCCGCCTCCAATACCTTGGTTTTGGCTGGCCCTTCCTCCAATACCATGGTTTTGGCTGGCCTGCCTCTAATACCATGGTTTTGGCTAGCCCCGCCTCCAATACCATGGTTTTGGCTTGCCCCGCCTCCACTACCATGCTTTTGGCTGGCCCCGCCTCCAATACCATGCTTTTGGCTGGCCCCACCTCCAATACCATGCTTTTGGCTGGCACCGCCTCCAAAACCATGCTTTTGGCTGGCCCCGCCTCCAATACCATGATTTTGGCTGGCCCTGCCTCCAATACCATGGTTTTGGCTGGCCCTGCCTCCAATACCATGGTTTTGGCTGGCCCCGCCTCCAGTTACATGGATTTGGCTGACCCCGCCTCCTATACCATGGTTTTGGCTGGCCCCGCCTCCAGTTACATGGTTTTGGCTGGCCCCGCCTCCACTACCATGCTTTTGGCTGGCCCCGCCTCCAATACCATGCTTTTGGCTGGCCCCACCACCAATACCATGCTTTTGGCTGGCCCTGCCTCCAATACCATGGTTTTTGCTGGCCCCGCCTCCAATACCATGGTTTTCGCTGGCCCCGCCTCCAGTTACATGGTTTTCGCTGGCCCCGCCTCTAGTTACATGGTTTTCGCTGGCCCCGCCTCCAATACCTTGGTTTTGGCTGGCCCTTCCTCCAATACCATGGTTTTGGCTGGCCTGCCTCTAATACCATGGTTTTGGCTAGCCCCGCCTCCATTACCATGGTTTTGGCTTGCCCCGCCTCCACTACCATGCTTTTGGCTGGCCCCGCCTCCAATACCATGCTTTTGGCTGGCCCCACCTCCAATACCATGCTTTTGGCTGGCCCTGCCTCCAATACCATGGTTTTTGCTGGCCCCGCCTCCAATACCATGGTTTTCGCTGGCCCCGCCTCCAGTTACATGGTTTTCGCTGGCCCCGCTTCCAGTTACATGGTTTTGGCTGGCCCGCCTCCAATACCATGGTTTTGGCTGGACCCACTTTCAATACCATGCTTTTGGCTGACCCCACCTCCAATACCATGCTTTTGGCTGGCCCCGCCTCCAAAACCATGCTTTTGGCTGGCCCTGCCTCCAATACCATGGTTTTGGCTGGCCCCGCCTCCAGTTACATGGATTTGGCTGACCCCGCCTCCAATACCATGGTTTGGCTGGCCCCGCCTCCAGTTACATGGTTTTGGCTGGCCCCGCCTCCACTACCAAGCTTTTGGCTGGCCCCGCCACCAATACCATGCTTTTGGCTGGCCCTGCCTCCAATACCATGGTTTTTGCTGGCCCTGCCTCCAATACCATGGTTTTCGCTGGCCCCGCCTCCAGTTACATGGTTTTCGCTGGCCCCGCTTCCAGTTACATGGTTTTCGCTGGCCCGCCTCCAATACCAGGGTTTTGGCTCGCCCCGCCTCCAGTTACATGGTTTTGGCTGGCCCACCTCCAATACCATGGTTTTGGCTGGCCCCGCCTCCAATACCATGGTTTTCGCTGGCCCCGCCTCCAATACCATGGTTTTCGCTGGCCCCGCCTCTAGTTACATGGTTTTCGTTGGCCCCGCCTCCAATACCTTGGTTTTGGCTGGCCCTTCCTCCAATACCATGGTTTTGGCTGGCCTGCCTCTAATACCATGGTTTTGGCTAGCCCCGCCTCCAGTTACATGGATTTGGCTGACCCCGCCTCCAATACCATGGTTTGGCTGGCCCCGCCTCCAGTTACATGGTTTTGGCTGGCCCCGCCTCCACTACCAAGCTTTTGGCTGGCCCCGCCACCAATACCATGCTTTTGGCTGGCCCTGCCTCCAATACCATGGTTTTTGCTGGCCCTGCCTCCAATACCATGGTTTTCGCTGGCCCCGCCTCCAGTTACATGGTTTTCGCTGGCCCCGCTTCCAGTTACATGGTTTTCGCTGGCCCGCCTCCAATACCAGGGTTTTGGCTCGCCCCGCCTCCAGTTACATGGTTTTGGCTGGCCCACCTCCAATACCATGGTTTTGGCTGGCCCCGCCTCCAATACCATGGTTTTCGCTGGCCCCGCCTCCAATACCATGGTTTTCACTGGCCCCGCCTCTAGTTACATGGTTTTCGCTGGCCCCGCCTCCAATACCTTGGTTTTGGCTGGCCCTTCCTCCAATACCATGGTTTTGGCTGGCCTGCCTCTAATACCATGGTTTTGGCTAGCCCCGCCTCCAATACCATGATTTTGGGTGGCCCTGCCTCCAATACCATGGTTTTGGCTGGCCCTGCCTCCAATACCATGGTTTTGGCTGGCCCCGCCTCCAGTTTTGGCTGGCCCCGCCTCCGGTTACATGGATTTGGCTGGCCCCGCCTCAATACCATGGTTTTGGCTGGCCCTGCCTCCAATACCATGGTTTTGGCTGACCCCGCCTCCAATACCATGGTTTTCGTAGGCCCCGCCTCCAGTTACATGGTTTTCACTGGCCCCGCCTCCAATACCTTGGTTTTGGCTGGCTCTGCCTCCAATACCATGGTTTTGGATGGCCCTGCCTCTGGTTACATGGTTTTGGCTGGCCCCGCCTCTAATACCATGCTTTTGGCTGGCTCCGCCTCCAATACCATGGTTTTGGCTGGGCCTGCCTCCAATACCATGGTTTTGGCTGGCCCCGCCTCCAGTTACATGGATTTGGCTGGCCCCGTCTCCAGTTACATGGATTTGGCTGGCCCCGCCTCCAATACCATGGTTTTGGCTGGCCCTGCCTCCAATACCATGGTTTTGGCTGACCCCGCCTCCAATACCATGGTTTTCGTAGGCCCAGACTCCAGTTACATGGTTTTCACTGGCCCCGCCTCCAATACCTTGGTTTTGGCTGGCTCTGCCTCCAATACCATGCTTTTGGCTGGCTCCGCCTCCAATACCATGGTTTTGGATGGCCCTGCCTCTGGTTACATGGTTTTGGCTGGCCCCGCCTCCAATACCATGCTTTTGGCTGGCTCCGCCTCCAATACCATGGTTTTGGCTGGGCCTGCCTCCAATACCATGGTTTTGGTTGGCCCCGCCTCCAGTTACATGGATTTGGCTGGCCCCGTCTCCAGTTACATGGATTTGGCTGGCCCCGCCTCCAATACCATGATTTTGGCTGGCCATCCCTCCAATACCATGGTTGTGGCTGGCCCTGCCTCCAATACCATGGTTTTGCTGGCCCCGCCTCCAGTTACATGGATTTGGCTGCCCCCGCCTCCAATACCAGGCTTTTGGCTGGCCCCGCCTCCAATACCATGCTTTTGGCTCGCCCAGTCTCTAATACCATGGTTTTGGATGACCCCGCCTCTAATACCATGGTTTTGGCTGACCCGGCCTCCAATACCATGGTTTTGGCTGGACCCACTTTCAATACCATGCTTTTGGCTGGCCCCACCTCCAATACCATGCTTTTGGCTGGCACCGCCTCCAAAACCATGCTTTTGGCTGGCCCCGCCTCCAATACCATGATTTTGGCTGGCCCTGCCTCCAATACCATGGTTTTGGCTGGCCCTGCCTCCAATACCATGGTTTTGGCTGGCCCCGCCTCCAGTTACATGGTTTTGGCTGGCCCCGCCTCCACTACCATGCTTTTGGCTGGCCCCGCCTCCAATACCATGCTTTTGGCTGGCCCCACCACCAATACCATGCTTTTGGCTGGCCCTGCCTCCAATACCATGGTTTTTGCTGGCCCCGCCTCCAATACCATGGTTTTCGCTGGCCCCGCCTCCAGTTACATGGTTTTCGCTGGCCCCGCTTCCAGTTACATGGTTTTGGCTGGCCCGGCTCCAATACCATGGTTTTGGCTGGACCCACTTTCAATACCATGCTTTTGGCTGACCCCACCTCCAATACCATGCTTTTGGCTGGCCCCGCCTCCAAAACCATGCTTTTGGCTGGCCCCGCCTCCAATACCATGATTTTGGCTGGCCCTGCCTCCAATACCATGGTTTTGGCTGGCCCTGCCTCCAATACCATGGTTTTGGCTGACCCCGCCTCCAGTTACATGGATTTGGCTGACCCCGCGTCCAATACCATGGTTTTGGCTGGCCCCGCCTCCAGTTACATGGTTTTGGCTGGCCCCGCCTCCACTACCATGCTTTTGGCTGGCCCCGCCACCAATACCATGCTTTTGGCTGGCCCTGCCTCAAATACCATGGTTTTTGCTGGCCCTGCCTCCAATACCATGGATTTCGCTGGCCCCGCCTCCAGTTACAAGGTTTTCGCTGGCCCCGCTTCCAGTTACATGGTTTTCGCTGGCCCGCCTCCAATACCATGGTTTTGGCTCGCCCCGCCTCCAGTTACATGGTTTTGGCTGGCCCACCTCCAAAACCATGGTTTTGGCTGGCCCTGCCTCCAATACCATGGTTTTGGCTGGCCCAGCCTCTAATACCATGGTTTTGGATGGCCCTGCCTCCAATACCATGGTTATCGCTGGCCCCGCCTCCAATACCATGGTTTTCGCTGACCCCGCCTCCAATACCATGGTTTTCGCTGGCCCCGCCTCCAGTTACATGGTTTTCGCTGGCCCCGCCTCCAATACCTTGGTTTTGGCTGGCCCTGCCTCCAATACCATGGTTTTGGCTGGCCCGCCTCTAATACCATGGTTTTGGCTGGGCCCGCCTCCAATACCATGATTTTGGCTGGCCCTGCCTCCAATACCATGGTTTTGGCTGGCCCTGCCTCCAAAACCATGGTTTTGACTGGCCCGCCTCTAATACCATGGTTTTGGCTGGCCCCGCCTCCAATTCCATGATTTTGGCTGGCCCTGCCTCCAATACCATGGTTTTGGCTGGCCCTGCCTCCAATACCATGGTTTTGTCTGGCCCCGCCTCCAGTTACATGGATTTGGCTGGCCCCGCCTCCAATACCATGATTTTGGCTGGCCCCGCCTCCAGTTACATGGATTTGGCTGACCCCGCCTCCAATACCATGGTTTTCGCTGGCCCCGCCTCCAGTTACATGGTTTTCGCTGGCCCCGCCTCCAATACATTGGTTTTGGCTGACCCTGCCTCCAATACCATGGTTTTGGCTGGCCCGCCTCCAATACCATGGTTTTGGCTGGAGCCGCCTCCAATACCATGGTTTTGGATGGCCCCGCCTCTGGTTACATGGTTTTGGCTGGCTCCGCCCCCAATACCAAGCTTTTGGCTGGCCCCGCCTCCAATAGCATGATTTTGGCTGGCCCTGCCTTCAATACCATGGTTTTGGCTGGCCCGCCTCCAGTTACATGGATTTGGCTGGCCCCGCCTCCAATACCATGATTTTGGCTGGCCCCGCGTCCAGTTACATGGATTTGGCTGGCCCCGCCTCCAATGCCATGATTTTGGCTGGCCCTGCCTCCAATACCATGGTTGTGGCTGGCCCTGCCTCCAATACCATGGTTTTGGCTGGCCCCGCCTCCAGTTACATGGATTTGTCAGGCCCTGCCTCCAGTTACATGGATTTGGCTGCCCCCGCCTCCAATACCATGCTTTTGGCTGGCCCAGCCTCCAATACCATGCTTTTGGCTGGCCCCACCTCCAATACCATGCTTTTGGCTGGCCCAGCCTCTAATACCATGGTTTTGGATGGCCCTGCCTCCAATACCATGGTTTTGGCTGGCCCCGCCTCCAGTACCATGGTTTTGGCTGGCCCTGCCTCCAATAGCATGGTTTTGGCTGGCCCCGCCTCCAATACCATGGTTTTCACTGGCCCCGCCTCCAGTTACATGGATTTGGCTGGCCCCGCCTCCAATACCATGGTTTTGGCTGGCCCTCCTCCAGTTACATGGATTTGGCTGGCCCCGCCTCCAATACCATGGTTTTGGCTGGCCCCGCCTCCAATACCATGGTTTTGGCTGGCCCAGCCTCTAATACCATGGTTTTGGATGGCCCTGCCTCCAATACCATGGTTTTCGCTGGCCCCGCCTCCAATACCATGGTTTTCGCTGACCCCGCCTCCAATACCATGGTTTTCGCTGGCCCCGCCTCCAGTTACATGGTTTTCGCTGGCCCTGCTTCCAGTTACATGGTTTTGGCTGGCCCGCCTCCAATACCATGGTTTTGGCTGGCCCCGCCTAAAGTTACATGGTTTTGGCTGGCCCACCTCCAATACCATGGTTTTTGACTGGCCCCGCCTCCAATACCATGGTTTTCGCTGGCCCCACCTCCAATACCATGGTTTTTGCTGGCCCCGCCTATAGTTACATGGTTTTCGCTGGCCCCGCCTCCAATAGAATGGTTTTGGCTGGCCCTCCTCCAGTTACATGGATTTGGCTGGCCCCGCCTCCAATACCATGGTTTTGGCTGGCCCCGCCTCCAATACCATGGTTTGGCTGACCCCGCCTCCAATACCATGGTTTTCGCTGGCCCCGCCTCCAGTTACATGGTTTTCACTGGCCCTGCCTCCAATACCTTGGTTTTGGCTGGCCCTGCCTCCAATACCATGGTTTTGGCTGGCCCGCCTCTAATACCATGGTTTTGGCTGGCCCCGCCTCCAATACCATGATTTTGGCTGGCCCTGCCTCCAATACCATGGTTTTGGCTGGCCCCGCCTCCAATACCATGATTTTGGCTGGCCCTGCCTGCAATACCATGGTTTTGGCTGGCCCTGCCTCCAATACCATGATTTTGGCTGGCCCCGCCTCCAGTTACATGGATTTGGCTGGCCCTGCCTCCAATACCATGATTTTGGCTGGCCCTGCCTCCAATACCATGGTTGTGGCTGGCCCTGCCTCCAATACCATGGTTTAGGCTGGCCCCGCCTCCAGTTACATGGATTTGGCTGGCCCTGCTTCCAGTTACATGGATTTGGCTGGCCCCGCCTCCAATACCATGCTTTTGGCTGGCTCGCCTCCAATACCATGGTTTTTGCTGGCCCCACCTCCAGTTACATGGTTTTCGCTGGCCCCGTCTCCAATACAATGGTTTTGGCTGGCCCTGCCTCCAATACCATGGTTTTGGCTGGACCCACTTTCAATACCATGCTTTTGGCAGGCCTCGCCTCCAGTTACATGGTTTTGGCAGGCCTCGCCTCCAGATACATGGTTTTGGCCGGACCCGCCTCCAGTTACATGGTTTTGGCTGTCCCGCCTCCAATACCATGGTTTTGGCTGGCCCCACCTCCAATACCATGGTTTTCGCTGGCCTCGCCTCTAGTTACATGGTTTTGGCTGGCCCTGCCTCCAATACCCTGGTTGTTGCTGGCCCTGCCTCCAATACCATGGTTTAGGCTGGCCCCGCCTCCAGTTACATGGATTTGGCTGGCCCTGCCTCCAGTTACATGGATTTGGCTGCCCCCGCCTCCAATACCATGCTTTTGGCTGGCCCCGCCTCCAGTACCATGGTTTTTGCTGGCCCCGCCTCCAATTACATGGTTTTCGCTGGCCCCGTCTCCAATACAATGGTTTTGGCTGGCCCTGCCTCCAATACCATGGTTTTGGCTGGCCCTGCCTCCAATACCATGGTTTTGGCTGACCCTGCCTCCAATACCATGGTTTTGGCTGGACCCACTTTCAATACCATGCTTTTGGCTGGCCCCACCTCCAATACCATGCTTTTGGCTGGCATCGCCTCCAAAACCATGCTTTTGGCTGGCCCCGCCTCCAATACCATGATTTTGGCTGGCCCTGCCTCCAATACCATGGTTTTGGCTGGCCCTGCCTCCAATACCATGGTTTTGGCTGGCCCCGCCTCCAGTTACATGGATTTGGCTGACCCCGCCTCCAATACCATGGTTTTGGCTGGCCCCGCCTCCAGTTACATG
This sequence comes from Ambystoma mexicanum, assembly GCF_040938575.1. Lineage (NCBI taxonomy): Eukaryota > Metazoa > Chordata > Amphibia > Caudata > Ambystomatidae > Ambystoma > Ambystoma mexicanum. The sequence continues at coordinate 738,126,502 of NC_090923.1, read as the reverse complement.
GTTTTGGCTGGCCCCGCCTCCACTACCATGCTTTTGGCTGGCCCCACCACCAATACCATGCTTTTGGCTGGCCCTGCCTCCAATACCATGGTTTTTGCTGGCTCCGCCTCCAATACAATGGTTTTCGCTGGCCCCGCCTACAGTTACATGGTTTTCGCTGGCCCCGCTTCCAGTTACATGGTTTTGGCTGGCCTGCCTCCAATACCATGGTTTTGGCTGGACCCACTTTCAATACCATGGTTTTGGCTGGCCCCATCTCCAATACCATGCTTTTGGCTGGCCCCGCCTCCAAAACCATGCTTTTGGCAAGCCCCGCCACCAATACCATGCTTTTGGCTGGCCCTGCCTCCAATACCATGGTTTTTGCTGGCCCCGCCTCCAATACCATGGTTTTCGCTGGTCCCGCCTCCAGTTACATGGTTTTCGCTGGCCCCGCTTCCAGTTACATGGTTTTCGCTGGCCCGCCTCCAATACCATGGTTTTGGCTTGCCCCGCCTCCAGTTACATGGTTTTGGCTGGCCCACCTCCAATACCATGGTTTTGGCTGGCCCCGCCTCCAATACCATGGTTTTCGCTGGCCCCGCCTCCAATACCATGGTTTTCGCTGGCCCCGCCTCTAGTTACATGGTTTTCGCTGTCCCCGCCTCCAATACCATGGTTTTTGCTGGCCCCGCCTCCAGTTACATGGATTTCGCTGGCCCCGCCTCCAATACCATGGTTTTGGCTGGCCCCGCCTCCAATACCATGGTTTTGGCTGACCCCGCCTCCAATACCATGGTTTTCTCTGGCCCCGCCTCCAGTTACATGGTTTTCGCTGGCCCCGCCTCCAATACCTTGGTTTTCGCTGGCCCTGCCTCCAATACCATGGTTTTGGCTGGCCTGCCTCCAATACCATGGTTTTGGCTGACCCCGCCTCCAATACCATGGTTTTGGATGGCCCCGCCTCTGGTTACATGGTTTTGGCTGGCCCCGCCTCCAATACCAAGCTTTTGGCTGGCCCCGCCCCCAAAACCATGATTTGGCTGGCCCTGCCTCCAATAACATGGTTTTGGCTGGCCCTGCCTCCAATACCATGGTTTTGGCTGGCCCTCCTCCAGTTACATCGAATTGGCTGGCCCCGCCTCCAATACAATGGTTTTGGCTGGCCCCGCCTCCAATACCATGGTTTTGGCCTGACCCCGCCTCCAATACCATGGTTTTCGCTGGCCCCGCCTCCAGTTACATGGTTTTCGCTGGCCCCGCCTCCAATACCTTGCTTTTGGCTGGCCCCACCTCCAATAACATGCTTTTGGCTGGCCCCGCCTCCAAAACCATGCTTTTGGCTGGCCCCGCCTCCAATACCATGATTTTGGCTGGCCCTGCCTCCAATACCATGGTTTCGGCTGGCCCACCTCCAATACCATGGTTTTGGCTGGCCCCGCCTCCAGTTACATGGATTTGGCTGACCCTGCCTCCAATACCATGGTTTTGGCTGGCCCCGCCTCCAGTTACATGGTTTTGGCTGGCCCCGCCTCCACTACCATGCTTTTGGCTGGCCCCGCCACCAATACCATGCTTTTGGCTGGCCCTGCCTCCAATACCATGGTTTTTGCTGGCCCTGCCTCCAATACCATGGATTTCGCTGGCCCCGCCTCCAGTTACATGGTTTTCGCTGGCCCCGCTTCCAGTTACATGGTTTTCGCTGGCCCGCCTCCAATACCATGGTTTTGGCTCGCCCCGCCTCCAGTTACATGGTTTTGGCTGGCCCACCTCCAAAACCATGGTTTTGGCTGGCCCTGCCTCCAATACCATGGTTTTCGCTGGCCCCGCCTCCAATACCATGGTTTTCGCTGGCCCCGCCTCTAGTTACATGGTTTTCGCTGGCCCCGCCTCCAATACCATGGTTTTCGCTGGCCCCGCCTCCAATTACATGGATTTGGCTGGCCCCGCCTCCAATACTATGGTTTTGGCTGGCCCCGCCTCCAATACCATGGTTTTGGCTGACCCCGCCTCCAATTCCATGGTTTTCGCTGGCCCCGCCTCCAGTTACATGGTTTTCTCTGGCCCTGCCTCCAATACATTGGTTTTGGCTGGCCCTGCCTCCAATACCATGGTTTTGGCTGGCCCGCCTCCAATACCATGGTTTTGGCTGGAGCCGCCTCCAATACCATGGTTTTGGATGGCCCCGCCTCTGGTTACATGGTTTTGGCTGGCTCCGCCCCCAATACCAAGCTTTTGGCTGGCCCCTCCTCCAATACCATGATTTTGGCTGGCCCTGCCTCCAATACCATGGTTTTGGCTGGCCCGCCTCCAGTTACATGGATTTGGCTGGCCCCGCCTCCAATACCATGATTTTGGCTGGCCCCGCGTCCAGTTACATGGATTTGGCTGGCCCCGCCTCCAATACCATGATTTTGGCTGGCCCTGCCTCCAATACCATGGTTGTAGCTGGCCCTGCCTCCAATACCATGGTTTTTGCTGGCCCTGCCTCCAATACCATGGTTTTCGCTGGCCCCGCCTCCAGTTACATGGTTTTCGCTGGCCCCGCTTCCAGTTACATGGTTTTCGCTGGCCCGCCTCCAATACCAGGGTTTTGGCTCGCCACGCCTCCAGTTACATGGTTTTGGCTGGCCCACCTCCAATACCATGGTTTTGGCTGGCCCCGCATCCAATACCATGGTTTTCGCTGGCCCCGCCTCCAATACCATGGTTTTCGCTGGCCCCGCCTCTAGTTACATGGTTTTCGCTGGCCCCGCCTCCAATACCTTGGTTTTGGCTGGCCCTTCCTCCAATACCATGGTTTTGGCTGGCCTGCCTCTAATACCATGGTTTTGGCTAGCCCCGCCTCCAATACCATGATTTTGGCTGGCCCTGCCTCCAATACCATGGTTTTGGCTGGCCCTGCCTCCAATACCATGGTTTTGGCTGGCCCCGCCTCCAGTTTTGGCTGGCCCCGCCTCCGGTTACATGGATTTGGCTGGCCCCGCCTCAATACCATGGTTTTGGCTGGCCCTGCCTCCAATACCATGGTTTTGGCTGACCCCGCCTCCAATACCATCGTTTTCGTAGGCCCCGCCTCCAGTTACATGGTTTTCACTGGCCCCGCCTCCAATACCTTGGTTTTGGCTGGCTCTGCCTCCAATACCATGGTTTTGGATGGCCCTGCCTCTGGTTACATGGTTTTGGCTGGCCCCGCCTCTAATACCATGCTTTTGGCTGGCTCCGCCTCCAATACCATGGTTTTGGCTGGGCCTGCCTCCAATACCATGGTTTTGGCTGGCCCCGCCTCCAGTTACATGGATTTGGCTGGCCCCGTCTCCAGTTACATGGATTTGGCTGGCCCCGCCTCCAATACCATGGTTTTGGCTGGCCCTGCCTCCAATACCATGGTTTTGGCTGACCCCGCCTCCAATACCATGGTTTTCGTAGGCCCCGACTCCAGTTACATGGTTTTCACTGGCCCCGCCTCCAATACCTTGGTTTTGGCTGGCTCTGCCTCCAATACCATGCTTTTGGCTGGCTCCGCCTCCAATACCATGGTTTTGGATGGCCCTGCCTCTGGTTACATGGTTTTGGCTGGCCCCGCCTCCAATACCATGCTTTTGGCTGGCTCCGCCTCCAATACCATGGTTTTGGCTGGGCCTGCCTCCAATACCATGGTTTTGGTTGGCCCCGCCTCCAGTTACATGGATTTGGCTGGCCCCGTCTCCAGTTACATGGATTTGGCTGGCCCCGCCTCCAATACCATGATTTTGGCTGGCCATCCCTCCAATACCATGGTTGTGGCTGACCCTGCCTCCAATACCATGGTTTTGCTGGCCCCGCCTCCAGTTACATGGATTTGGCTGCCCCCGCCTCCAATACCAGGCTTTTGGCTGGCCCCGCCTCCAATACCATGCTTTTGGCTGGCCCAGTCTCTAATACCATGGTTTTGGATGACCCCGCCTCTAATACCATGGTTTTGGCTGACCCGGCCTCCAATACCATGGTTTTGGCTGGACCCACTTTCAATACCATGCTTTTGGCTGGCCCCACCTCCAATACCATGCTTTTGGCTGGCACCGCCTCCAAAACCATGCTTTTGGCTGGCCCCGCCTCCAATACCATGATTTTGGCTGGCCCTGCCTCCAATACCATGGTTTTGGCTGGCCCTGCCTCCAATACCATGGTTTTGGCTGGCCCCGCCTCCAGTTACATGGATTTGGCTGACCCCGCCTCCAATACCATGGTTTTGGCTGGCCCCGCCTCCAGTTACATGGTTTTGGCTGGCCCCGCCTCCACTACCATGCTTTTGGCTGGCCCGCCTCCAATACCATGCTTTTGGCTGGCCCCACCACCAATACCATGCTTTTGGCTGGCCCTGCCTCCAATACCATGGTTTTTGCTGGCCCTGCCTCCAATACCATGGTTTTCGCTGGCCCCGCCTCCAGTTACATGGTTTTCGCTGGCCCCGCCTCTAGTTACATGGTTTTCGCTGGCCCCGCCTCCAATACCTTGGTTTTGGCTGGCCCTTCCTCCAATACCATGGTTTTGGCTGGCCTGCCTCTAATACCATGGTTTTGGCTAGCCCCGCCTCCAATACCATGGTTTTGGCTTGCCCCGCCTCCACTACCATGCTTTTGGCTGGCCCCGCCTCCAATACCATGCTTTTGGCTGGCCCCACCTCCAATACCATGCTTTTGGCTGGCACCGCCTCCAAAACCATGCTTTTGGCTGGCCCCGCCTCCAATACCATGATTTTGGCTGGCCCTGCCTCCAATACCATGGTTTTGGCTGGCCCTGCCTCCAATACCATGGTTTTGGATGGCCCCGCCTCCAGTTACATGGATTTGGCTGACCCCGCCTCCAATACCATGGTTTTGGCTGGCCCCGCCTCCAGTTACATGGTTTTGGCTGGCCCCGCCTCCACTACCATGCTTTTGGCTGGCCCCGCCTCCAATACCATGCTTTTGGCTGGCCCCACCACCAATACCATGCTTTTGGCTGGCCCTGCCTCCAATACCATGGTTTTTGCTGGCCCCGCCTCCAATACCATGGTTTTCGCTGGCCCCGCCTCCAGTTACATGGTTTTCGCTGGCCCCGCCTCTAGTTACATGGTTTTCGCTGGCCCCGCCTCCAATACCTTGGTTTTGGCTGGCCCTTCCTCCAATACCATGGTTTTGGCTGGCCTGCCTCTAATACCATGGTTTTGGCTAGCCCCGCCTCCATTACCATGGTTTTGGCTTGCCCCGCCTCCACTACCATGCTTTTGGATGGCCCCGCCTCCAATACCATGCTTTTGGCTGGCCCCACCTCCAATACCATGCTTTTGGCTGGCCCTGCCTCCAATACCATGGTTTTTGCTGGCCCCGCCTCCAATACCATGGTTTTCGCTGGCCCCGCCTCCAGTTACATGGTTTTCGCTGGCCCCGCTTCCAGTTACATGGTTTTGGCTGGCCCGCCTCCAATACCATGGTTTTGGCTGGACCCACTTTCAATACCATGCTTTTGGCTGACCCCACCTCCAATACCATGCTTTTGGCTGGCCCCGCCTCCAAAACCATGCTTTTGGCTGGCCCTGCCTCCAATACCATGGTTTTGGCTGGCCCCGCCTCCAGTTACATGGATTTGGCTGACCCCGCCTCCAATACCATGGTTTGGCTGGCCCCGCCTCCAGTTACATGGTTTTGGCTGGCCCCGCCTCCACTACCAAGCTTTTGGCTGGCCCCGCCACCAATACCATGCTTTTGGCTGGCCCTGCCTCCAATACCATGGTTTTTGCTGGCCCTGCCTCCAATACCATGGTTTTCGCTGGCCCCGCCTCCAGTTACATGGTTTTCGCTGGCCCCGCTTCCAGTTACATGGTTTTCGCTGGCCCGCCTCCAATACCAGGGTTTTGGCTCGCCCCGCCTCCAGTTACATGGTTTTGGCTGGCCCACCTCCAATACCATGGTTTTGGCTGGCCCCGCCTCCAATACCATGGTTTTCGCTGGCCCCGCCTCCAATACCATGGTTTTCGCTGGCCCCGCCTCTAGTTACATGGTTTTCGCTGGCCCCGCCTCCAATACCTTGGTTTTGGCTGGCCCTTCCTCCAATACCATGGTTTTGGCTGGCCTGCCTCTAATACCATGGTTTTGGCTAGCCCCGCCTCCAGTTACATGGATTTGGCTGACCCCGCCTCCAATACCATGGTTTGGCTGGCCCCGCCTCCAGTTACATGGTTTTGGCTGGCCCCGCCTCCACTACCAAGCTTTTGGCTGGCCCCGCCACCAATACCATGCTTTTGGCTGGCCCTGCCTCCAATACCATGGTTTTTGCTGGCCCTGCCTCCAATACCATGGTTTTCGCTGGCCCCGCCTCCAGTTACATGGTTTTCGCTGGCCCCGCTTCCAGTTACATGGTTTTCGCTGGCCCGCCTCCAATACCAGGGTTTTGGCTCGCCCCGCCTCCAGTTACATGGTTTTGGCTGGCCCACCTCCAATACCATGGTTTTGGCTGGCCCCGCCTCCAATACCATGGTTTTCGCTGGCCCCGCCTCCAATACCATGGTTTTCACTGGCCCCGCCTCTAGTTACATGGTTTTCGCTGGCCCCGCCTCCAATACCTTGGTTTTGGCTGGCCCTTCCTCCAATACCATGGTTTTGGCTGGCCTGCCTCTAATACCATGGTTTTGGCTAGCCCCGCCTCCAATACCATGATTTTGGGTGGCCCTGCCTCCAATACCATGGTTTTGGCTGGCCCTGCCTCCAATACCATGGTTTTGGCTGGCCCCGCCTCCAGTTTTGGCTGGCCCCGCCTCCGGTTACATGGATTTGGCTGGCCCCGCCTCAATACCATGGTTTTGGCTGGCCCTGCCTCCAATACCATGGTTTTGGCTGACCCCGCCTCCAATACCATGGTTTTCGTAGGCCCCGCCTCCAGTTACATGGTTTTCACTGGCCCCGCCTCCAATACCTTGGTTTTGGCTGGCTCTGCCTCCAATACCATGGTTTTGGATGGCCCTGCCTCTGGTTACATGGTTTTGGCTGGCCCCGCCTCTAATACCATGCTTTTGGCTGGCTCCGCCTCCAATACCATGGTTTTGGCTGGGCCTGCCTCCAATACCATGGTTTTGGCTGGCCCCGCCTCCAGTTACATGGATTTGGCTGGCCCCGTCTCCAGTTACATGGATTTGGCTGGCCCCGCCTCCAATACCATGGTTTTGGCTGGCCCTGCCTCCAATACCATGGTTTTGGCTGACCCCGCCTCCAATACCATGGTTTTCGTAGGCCCCGACTCCAGTTACATGGTTTTCACTGGCCCCGCCTCCAATACCTTGGTTTTGGCTGGCTCTGCCTCCAATACCATGCTTTTGGCTGGCTCCGCCTCCAATACCATGGTTTTGGATGGCCCTGCCTCTGGTTACATGGTTTTGGCTGGCCCCGCCTCCAATACCATGCTTTTGGCTGGCTCCGCCTCCAATACCATGGTTTTGGCTGGGCCTGCCTCCAATACCATGGTTTTGGTTGGCCCCGCCTCCAGTTACATGGATTTGGCTGGCCCCGTCTCCAGTTACATGGATTTGGCTGGCCCGCCTCCAATACCATGATTTTGGCTGGCCATCCCTCCAATACCATGGTTGTGGCTGGCCCTGCCTCCAATACCATGGTTTTGCTGGCCCCGCCTCCAGTTACATGGATTTGGCTGCCCCCGCCTCCAATACCAGGCTTTTGGCTGGCCCCGCCTCCAATACCATGCTTTTGGCTCGCCCAGTCTCTAATACCATGGTTTTGGATGACCCCGCCTCTAATACCATGGTTTTGGCTGACCCGGCCTCCAATACCATGGTTTTGGCTGGACCCACTTTCAATACCATGCTTTTGGCTGGCCCCACCTCCAATACCATGCTTTTGGCTGGCACCGCCTCCAAAACCATGCTTTTGGCTGGCCCCGCCTCCAATACCATGATTTTGGCTGGCCCTGCCTCCAATACCATGGTTTTGGCTGGCCCTGCCTCCAATACCATGGTTTTGGCTGGCCCCGCCTCCAGTTACATGGATTTGGCTGACCCCGCCTCCAATACCATGGTTTTGGCTGGCCCCGCCTCCAGTTACATGGTTTTGGCTGGCCCCGCCTCCACTACCATGCTTTTGGCTGGCCCCGCCTCCAATACCATGCTTTTGGCTGGCCCCACCACCAATACCATGCTTTTGGCTGGCCCTGCCTCCAATACCATGGTTTTTGCTGGCCCCGCCTCCAATACCATGGTTTTCGCTGGCCCCGCCTCCAGTTACATGGTTTTCGCTGGCCCCGCTTCCAGTTACATGGTTTTGGCTGGCCCGGCTCCAATACCATGGTTTTGGCTGGACCCACTTTCAATACCATGCTTTTGGCTGACCCCACCTCCAATACCATGCTTTTGGCTGGCCCCGCCTCCAAAACCATGCTTTTGGCTGGCCCCGCCTCCAATACCATGATTTTGGCTGGCCCTGCCTCCAATACCATGGTTTTGGCTGGCCCTGCCTCCAATACCATGGTTTTGGCTGACCCCGCCTCCAGTTACATGGATTTGGCTGACCCCGCGTCCAATACCATGGTTTTGGCTGGCCCCGCCTCCAGTTACATGGTTTTGGCTGGCCCCGCCTCCACTACCATGCTTTTGGCTGGCCCCGCCACCAATACCATGCTTTTGGCTGGCCCTGCCTCAAATACCATGGTTTTTGCTGGCCCTGCCTCCAATACCATGGATTTCGCTGGCCCCGCCTCCAGTTACATGGTTTTCGCTGGCCCCGCTTCCAGTTACATGGTTTTCGCTGGCCCGCCTCCAATACCATGGTTTTGGCTCGCCCCGCCTCCAGTTACATGGTTTTGGCTGGCCCACCTCCAAAACCATGGTTTTGGCTGGCCCTGCCTCCAATACCATGGTTTTGGCTGGCCCAGCCTCTAATACCATGGTTTTGGATGGCCCTGCCTCCAATACCATGGTTATCGCTGGCCCCGCCTCCAATACCATGGTTTTCGCTGACCCCGCCTCCAATACCATGGTTTTCGCTGGCCCCGCCTCCAGTTACATGGTTTTCGCTGGCCCCGCCTCCAATACCTTGGTTTTGGCTGGCCCTGCCTCCAATACCATGGTTTTGGCTGGCCCGCCTCTAATACCATGGTTTTGGCTGGGCCCGCCTCCAATACCATGATTTTGGCTGGCCCTGCCTCCAATACCATGGTTTTGGCTGGCCCTGCCTCCAAAACCATGGTTTTGACTGGCCCGCCTCTAATACCATGGTTTTGGCTGGCCCCGCCTCCAATTCCATGATTTTGGCTGGCCCTGCCTCCAATACCATGGTTTTGGCTGGCCCTGCCTCCAATACCATGGTTTTGTCTGGCCCCGCCTCCAGTTACATGGATTTGGCTGGCCCCGCCTCCAATACCATGATTTTGGCTGGCCCCGCCTCCAGTTACATGGATTTGGCTGACCCCGCCTCCAATACCATGGTTTTCGCTGGCCCCGCCTCCAGTTACATGGTTTTCGCTGGCCCCGCCTCCAATACATTGGTTTTGGCTGACCCTGCCTCCAATACCATGGTTTTGGCTGGCCCGCCTCCAATACCATGGTTTTGGCTGGAGCCGCCTCCAATACCATGGTTTTGGATGGCCCCGCCTCTGGTTACATGGTTTTGGCTGGCTCCGCCCCCAATACCAAGCTTTTGGCTGGCCCCGCCTCCAATACCATGATTTTGGCTGGCCCTGCCTTCAATACCATGGTTTTGGCTGGCCCGCCTCCAGTTACATGGATTTGGCTGGCCCCGCCTCCAATACCATGATTTTGGCTGGCCCCGCGTCCAGTTACATGGATTTGGCTGGCCCCGCCTCCAATGCCATGATTTTGGCTGGCCCTGCCTCCAATACCATGGTTGTGGCTGGCCCTGCCTCCAATACCATGGTTTTGGCTGGCCCCGCCTCCAGTTACATGGATTTGTCAGGCCCTGCCTCCAGTTACATGGATTTGGCTGCCCCCGCCTCCAATACCATGCTTTTGGCTGGCCCAGCCTCCAATACCATGCTTTTGGCTGGCCCCACCTCCAATACCATGCTTTTGGCTGGCCCAGCCTCTAATACCATGGTTTTGGATGGCCCTGCCTCCAATACCATGGTTTTGGCTGGCCCCGCCTCCAGTACCATGGTTTTGGCTGGCCCTGCCTCCAATAGCATGGTTTTGGCTGGCCCCGCCTCCAATACCATGGTTTTCACTGGCCCCGCCTCCAGTTACATGGATTTGGCTGGCCCCGCCTCCAATACCATGGTTTTGGCTGGCCCTCCTCCAGTTACATGGATTTGGCTGGCCCCGCCTCCAATACCATGGTTTTGGCTGGCCCCGCCTCCAATACCATGGTTTTGGCTGGCCCAGCCTCTAATACCATGGTTTTGGATGGCCCTGCCTCCAATACCATGGTTTTCGCTGGCCCCGCCTCCAATACCATGGTTTTCGCTGACCCCGCCTCCAATACCATGGTTTTCGCTGGCCCCGCCTCCAGTTACATGGTTTTCGCTGGCCCTGCTTCCAGTTACATGGTTTTGGCTGGCCCGCCTCCAATACCATGGTTTTGGCTGGCCCCGCCTAAAGTTACATGGTTTTGGCTGGCCCACCTCCAATACCATGGTTTTTGACTGGCCCCGCCTCCAATACCATGGTTTTCGCTGGCCCCACCTCCAATACCATGGTTTTTGCTGGCCCCGCCTATAGTTACATGGTTTTCGCTGGCCCCGCCTCCAATACCATGGTTTTGGCTGGCCCTCCTCCAGTTACATGGATTTGGCTGGCCCCGCCTCCAATACCATGGTTTTGGCTGGCCCCGCCTCCAATACCATGGTTTGGCTGACCCCGCCTCCAATACCATGGTTTTCGCTGGCCCCGCCTCCAGTTACATGGTTTTCACTGGCCCTGCCTCCAATACCTTGGTTTTGGCTGGCCCTGCCTCCAATACCATGGTTTTGGCTGGCCCGCCTCTAATACCATGGTTTTGGCTGGCCCCGCCTCCAATACCATGATTTTGGCTGGCCCTGCCTCCAATACCATGGTTTTGGCTGGCCCCGCCTCCAATACCATGATTTTGGCTGGCCCTGCCTGCAATACCATGGTTTTGGCTGGCCCTGCCTCCAATACCATGATTTTGGCTGGCCCCGCCTCCAGTTACATGGATTTGGCTGGCCCTGCCTCCAATACCATGATTTTGGCTGGCCCTGCCTCCAATACCATGGTTGTGGCTGGCCCTGCCTCCAATACCATGGTTTAGGCTGGCCCCGCCTCCAGTTACATGGATTTGGCTGGCCCTGCTTCCAGTTACATGGATTTGGCTGGCCCCGCCTCCAATACCATGCTTTTGGCTGGCTCGCCTCCAATACCATGGTTTTTGCTGGCCCCACCTCCAGTTACATGGTTTTCGCTGGCCCCGTCTCCAATACAATGGTTTTGGCTGGCCCTGCCTCCAATACCATGGTTTTGGCTGGACCCACTTTCAATACCATGCTTTTGGCAGGCCTCGCCTCCAGTTACATGGTTTTGGCAGGCCTCGCCTCCAGATACATGGTTTTGGCCGGACCCGCCTCCAGTTACATGGTTTTGGCTGTCCCGCCTCCAATACCATGGTTTTGGCTGGCCCCACCTCCAATACCATGGTTTTCGCTGGCCTCGCCTCTAGTTACATGGTTTTGGCTGGCCCTGCCTCCAATACCCTGGTTGTTGCTGGCCCTGCCTCCAATACCATGGTTTAGGCTGGCCCCGCCTCCAGTTACATGGATTTGGCTGGCCCTGCCTCCAGTTACATGGATTTGGCTGCCCCCGCCTCCAATACCATGCTTTTGGCTGGCCCCGCCTCCAGTACCATGGTTTTTGCTGGCCCCGCCTCCAATTACATGGTTTTCGCTGGCCCCGTCTCCAATACAATGGTTTTGGCTGGCCCTGCCTCCAATACCATGGTTTTGGCTGGCCCTGCCTCCAATACCATGGTTTTGGCTGACCCTGCCTCCAATACCATGGTTTTGGCTGGACCCACTTTCAATACCATGCTTTTGGCTGGCCCCACCTCCAATACCATGCTTTTGGCTGGCATCGCCTCCAAAACCATGCTTTTGGCTGGCCCCGCCTCCAATACCATGATTTTGGCTGGCCCTGCCTCCAATACCATGGTTTTGGCTGGCCCTGCCTCCAATACCATGGTTTTGGCTGGCCCCGCCTCCAGTTACATGGATTTGGCTGACCCCGCCTCCAATACCATGGTTTTGGCTGGCCCCGCCTCCAGTTACATGGTTTTGGCTGGCCCCGCCTCCACTACCATGCTTTTGGCTGGCCCCACCACCAATACCATGCTTTTGGCTGGCCCTGCCTCCAATACCATGGTTTTTGCTGGCCCCGCCTCCAATACCATGGTTTTCGCTGGCCCCGCCTCCAGTTACATGGTTTTCGCTGGCCCCGCTTCCAGTTACATGGTTTTGGCTGGCCTGCCTCCAATACCATGGTTTTGGCTGGACCCACTTTCAATACCATGGTTTTGGCTGGCCCCATCTCCAATACCATGCTTTTGGCTGGCCCCGCCTCCAAAACCATGCTTTTGGCAAGCCCCGCCACCAATACCATGCTTTTGGCTGGCCCTGCCTCCAATACCATGGTTTTTGCTGGCCCCGCCTCCAATACCATGGTTTTCGCTGGTCCCGCCTCCAGTTACATGGTTTTGGCTGGCCCACCTCCAATACCATGGTTTTGGCTGGCCCCGCCTCCAATACCATGGTTTTCGCTGGCCCCGCCTCCAATACCATGGTTTTCGCTGGCCCCGCCTCTAGTTACATGGTTTTCGCTGTCCCCGCCTCCAATACCATGGTTTTTGCTGGCCCCGCCTCCAGTTACATGGATTTCGCTGGCCCCGCCTCCAATACCATGGTTTTGGCTGGCCCCGCCTCCAATACCATGGTTTTGGCTGACCCCGCCTCCAATACCATGGTTTTCTCTGGCCCTGCCTCCAGTTACATGGTTTTCGCTGGCCCCGCCTCCAATACCTTGGTTTTCGCTGGCCCTGCCTCCAATACCATGGTTTTGGCTGGCCTGCCTCCAATACCATGGTTTTGGCTGACCCCGCCTCCAATACCATGGTTTTGGATGGCCCCGCCTCTGGTTACATGGTTTTGGCTGGCCCCGCCTCCAATACCAAGCTTTTGGCTGGCCCCGCCCCCAAAACCATGATTTGGCTGGCCCTGCCTCCAATAACATGGTTTTGGCTGGCCCTGCCTCCAATACCATGGTTTTGGCTGGCCCTCCTCCAGTTACATCGAATTGGCTGGCCCCGCCTCCAATACAATGGTTTTGGCTGGCCCCGCCTCCAATACCATGGTTTTGGCCTGACCCCGCCTCCAATACCATGGTTTTCGCTGGCCCCGCCTCCAGTTACATGGTTTTCGCTGGCCCCGCCTCCAATACCTTGCTTTTGGCTGGCCCCACCTCCAATAACATGCTTTTGGCTGGCCCCGCCTCCAAAACCATGCTTTTGGCTGGCCCCGCCTCCAATACCATGATTTTGGCTGGCCCTGCCTCCAATACCATGGTTTCGGCTGGCCCACCTCCAATACCATGGTTTTGGCTGGCCCCGCCTCCAGTTACATGGATTTGGCTGACCCTGCCTCCAATACCATGGTTTTGGCTGGCCCCGCCTCCAGTTACATGGTTTTGGCTGGCCCCGCCTCCACTACCATGCTTTTGGCTGGCCCCGCCACCAATACCATGCTTTTGGCTGGCCCTGCCTCCAATACCATGGTTTTTGCTGGCCCTGCCTCCAATACCATGGATTTCGCTGGCCCCGCCTCCAGTTACATGGTTTTCGCTGGCCCCGCTTCCAGTTACATGGTTTTCGCTGGCCCGCCTCCAATACCATGGTTTTAGCTCGCCCCGCCTCCAGTTACATGGTTTTGGCTGGCCCACCTCCAAAACCATGGTTTTGGCTGGCCCTGCCTCCAATACCATGGTTTTCGCTGGCCCCGCCTCCAATACCATGGTTTTCGCTGGCCCCGCCTCTAGTTACATGGTTTTCGCTGGCCCCGCCTCCAATACCATGGTTTTCGCTGGCCCCGCCTCCAATTACATGGATTTGGCTGGCCCCGCCTCCAATACTATGGTTTTGGCTGGCCCCGCCTCCAATACCATGGTTTTGGCTGACCCCGCCTCCAATTCCATGGTTTTCGCTGGCCCCGCCTCCAGTTACATGGTTTTCTCTGGCCCTGCCTCCAATACATTGGTTTTGGCTGGCCCTGCCTCCAATACCATGGTTTTGGCTGGCCCGCCTCCAATACCATGGTTTTGGCTGGAGCCGCCTCCAATACCATGGTTTTGGATGGCCCCGCCTCTGGTTACATGGTTTTGGCTGGCTCCGCCCCCAATACCAAGCTTTTGGCTGGCCCCTCCTCCAATACCATGATTTTGGCTGGCCCTGCCTCCAATACCATGGTTTTGGCTGGCCCGCCTCCAGTTACATGGATTTGGCTGGCCCCGCCTCCAATACCATGATTTTGGCTGGCCCCGCGTCCAGTTACATGGATTTGGCTGGCCCCGCCTCCAATACCATGATTTTGGCTGGCCCTGCCTCCAATACCATGGTTGTGGCTGGCCCTGCCTCCAATACCATGGTTTTGGCTGGCCCCGCCTCCAGTTACATGGATTTGTCAGGCCCTGCCTCCAGTTACATGGATTTGGCTGCCCCCGCCTCCAATACCATGCTTTTGGCTGGCCCCGCCTCCAATACCATGCTTTTGGCTGGCCCCACCTCCAATACCATGCTCTTGGCTGGCCCAGCCTCTAATACCATGGTTTTGGATGGCCCTGCCTCCAATACCATGGTTTTGGCTGGCCCCGCCTGCAGTACCATGGTTTTGGCTGGCCCTGCCTCCAATACCATGGTTTTGGCTGGCCCCGCCTCCAATACCATGGTTTTCCCTGGCCCCGCCTCCAGTTACATGGATTTGGCTGGCCCCCCCTCCAATACCATGGTTTTGGCTGGCCCTCCTCCAGTTACATGGATTTGGCTGGCCGTGCCTCCAATACCATGGTTTTGGCTGGCCCCGCCTCCAATACCATGGTTTTGGCTGACCCCGCCTCCAATACCATGGTTTTCGCTGGCCCCGCCTCCAGTTACATGGTTTTCACTGGCCCCGCCTCCAATACCTTGGTTTTGGCTGGCCCTGCCTCCAATACCATGGTTTTGGCTGGCCCGCTTCTAATACCATGGTTTTGGCTGGCCCCGCCTCCAATATCATGATTTTGGCTGGCCCTGCCTCCAATACCATGGTTTTGGCTGGCCCTGCCTCCAATACCATGGTTTTGGCTGGCCCGTCTCTAATACCATGCTTTTGGCTGGCCCCGCCTCCAATTCCATGATTTTGGCTGGCCCTGCCTCCAATACCATGGTTTTGGCTGGCCCTGCCTCCAATACCATGGTTTTGGCTGGCCCCGCCTCCAGTTACATGGATTTGGCTGTCCCCGCCTCCAATACCATGATTTTGGCTGGCCCCGCCTCCAGTTACATGGATTTGGCTGACCCCGCCTCCAATACCATGGTTTTCGCTGGCCCCGCCTCCAGTTACATGGTTTTCGCTGGCCCCGCCTCCAATACATTGGTTTTGGCTGGCCCTGCCTCCAATACCATGGTTTTGGCTGGCCCGCCTCCAATACCATGGTTTTGGCTGGCCCTGCCTCCAATACCATGGTTTTGGCTGGCCCGCCTCCAGTTACATGGATTTGGCTGGCCCCGCCTCCAATACCATGATTTTGGCTGGCCCCGCGTCCAGTTACATGGATTTGGCTGACCCCGCCTCCAATACCATGATTTTGGCTGGCCCTGCCTCCAATACCATGGTTGTGGCTGGCCCTGCCTCCAATACCATGGTTTTGGCTGGCCCCGCCTCCAGTTACATGGATTTCTCAGGCCCTGCCTCCAGTTACATGGATTTGGCTGCCCCCGCCTCCAATACCATGCTTTTGGCTGGCCCCGCCTCCAATACCATGCTTTTGGCTGGCCCAGCCTCTAATACCATGGTTTTGGATGGCCCTGCCTCCAATACCATGGTTTTGGCTGGCCCCGCCTCCAGTAGCATGGTTTTGGCTGGCCCTGCCTCCAATACCATGGTTTTGGCTGGCCCCGCCTCCAATACCATGGTTTTCACTGGCCCCGCCTCCAGTTACATGGATTTGGCTGGCCCCGCCTCAATACCATGGTTTTGGCTGGCCCTCCTCCAGTTACATGGATTTGGCTGGCCCCGCCTCCAATACCATGGTTTTGGCTGGCCCCGCCTCCAATACCATGGTTTTGGCTGGCCCCGCCTCTAATACCATGGTTTTGGATGGCCCTGCCTCCAATACCATGGTTTTGGCTGGAGCCGCCTCCAATACCATGGTTTTGGATGGCCCCGCCTCTGGTTACATGGTTTTGGCTGGCTCCGCCCCCAATACCAAGCTTTTGGCTGGCCCCGCCTCCAATACCATGATTTTGGCTGGCCCTGCCTCCAATACCATGGTTTTGGCTGGCCCGCCTCCAGTTACATGGATTTGGCTGGCCCCGCCTCCAATACCATGATTTTGGCTGGCCCCGCGTCCAGTTACATGGATTTGGCTGGCCCCGCCTCCAATACCATGATTTTGGCTGGCCCTGCCTCCAATACCATGGTTTTGGCTGGCTCCGCCCCCAATACCAAGCTTTTGGCTGGCCCCGCCTCCAATACCATGGTTTTGGCTGGCCCTGCCTCCAATACCATGGTTTTGGCTGGCCCCGCCTCCAATACCATGGTTTTCACTGGCCCCGCCTCCAGTTACATGGATTTGGCTGGCCCCGCCTCCAATACCATGGTTTTGGCTGGCCCTCCTCCAGTTACATGGATTTGGCTGGCCCCGCCTCCAATACCATGGTTTTGGCTGGCCCCGCCTCCAATACCATGGTTTTGGCTGGCCCAGCCTCTAATACCATGGTTTTGGATGGCCCTGCCTCCAATACCATGGTTTTCGCTGGCCCCGCCTCCAATACCATGGTTTTCGCTGACCCCGCCTCCAATACCATGGTTTTCGCTGGCCCCGCCTCCAGTTACATGGTTTTCGCTGGCCCCGCTTCCAGTTACATGGTTTTGGCTGGCCCGCCTCCAATACCATGGTTTTGGCTGGCCCCGCCTAAAGTTACATGGTTTTGGCTGGCCCACCTCCAATACCATGGTTTTTGGCTGGCCCCGCCTCCAATACCATGGTTTTCGCTGGCCCCACCTCCAATACCATGGTTTTTGCTGGCCCCGCCTATAGTTACATGGTTTTCGCTGGCCCCGCCTCCAATACCATGGTTTTGGCTGGCCCTCCTCCAGTTACATGGATTTGGCTGGCCCCGCCTCCAATACCATGATTTTGGCTGGCCCCGCGTCCAGTTACATGGATTTGGCTGACCCCGCCTCCAATACCATGATTTTGGCTGGCCCTGCCTCCAATACCATGGTTGTGGCTGGCCCTGCCTCCAATACCATGGTTTTGGCTGGCCCCGCCTCCAGTTACATGGATTTCTCAGGCCCTGCCTCCAGTTACATGGATTTGGCTGCCCCCGCCTCCAATACCATGCTTTTGGCTGGCCCCGCCTCCAATACCATGCTTTTGGCTGGCCCAGCCTCTAATACCATGGTTTTGGATGGCCCTGCCTCCAATACCATGGTTTTGGCTGGCCCCGCCTCCAGTAGCATGGTTTTGGCTGGCCCTGCCTCCAATACCATGGTTTTGGCTGGCCCCGCCTCCAATACCATGGTTTTCACTGGCCCCGCCTCCAGTTACATGGATTTGGCTGGCCCCGCCTCAATACCATGGTTTTGGCTGGCCCCGCCTCCAATACCATGGTTTTGGCTGGCCCCGCCTCTAATACCATGGTTTTGGATGGCCCTGCCTCCAATACCATGGTTTTGGCTGGAGCCGCCTCCAATACCATGGTTTTGGATGGCCCCGCCTCTGGTTACATGGTTTTGGCTGGCTCCGCCCCCAATACCAAGCTTTTGGCTGGCCCCGCCTCCAATACCATGATTTTGGCTGGCCCTGCCTCCAATACCATGGTTTTGGCTGGCCCGCCTCCAGTTACATGGATTTGGCTGGCCCCGCCTCCAATACCATGATTTTGGCTGGCCCCGCGTCCAGTTACATGGATTTGGCTGGCCCCGCCTCCAATACCATGATTTTGGCTGGCCCTGCCTCCAATACCATGGTTTTGGCTGGCTCCGCCCCCAATACCAAGCTTTTGGCTGGCCCCGCCTCCAATACCATGGTTTTGGCTGGCCCTGCCTCCAATACCATGGTTTTGGCTGGCCCCGCCTCCAATACCATGGTTTTCACTGGCCCCGCCTCCAGTTACATGGATTTGGCTGGCCCCGCCTCCAATACCATGGTTTTGGCTGGCCCTCCTCCAGTTACATGGATTTGGCTGGCCCCGCCTCCAATACCATGGTTTTGGCTGGCCCCGCCTCCAATACCATGGTTTTGGCTGGCCCAGCCTCTAATACCATGGTTTTGGATGGCCCTGCCTCCAATACCATGGTTTTCGCTGGCCCCGCCTCCAATACCATGGTTTTCGCTGACCCCGCCTCCAATACCATGGTTTTCGCTGGCCCCGCCTCCAGTTACATGGTTTTCGCTGGCCCCGCTTCCAGTTACATGGTTTTGGCTGGCCCGCCTCCAATACCATGGTTTTGGCTGGCCCCGCCTAAAGTTACATGGTTTTGGCTGGCCCACCTCCAATACCATGGTTTTTGGCTGGCCCCGCCTCCAATACCATGGTTTTCGCTGGCCCCACCTCCAATACCATGGTTTTTGCTGGCCCCGCCTATAGTTACATGGTTTTCGCTGGCCCCGCCTCCAATACCATGGTTTTGGCTGGCCCTCCTCCAGTTACATGGATTTGGCTGGCCCCGCCTCCAATACCATGGTTTTGGCTGGCCCCGCCTCAAATACCATGGGTTTGGCTGACCCCGCCTCCAATACCATGGTTTTCGCTTGCCCCGCCTCCAGTTACATGGTTTTCACTGGCCCTGCCTCCAATAACTTGGTTTTGGCTGGCCCTGCCTCCAATACCATGGCCTTGGCTGGCCCGCCTCTAATACCAAGCTTTTGGCTGGCCCCGCCTCCAATACCATGATTGTGGCTGGCCCTGCCTGCAATACCATGGTTTTGGCTGGCCCTGCCTCCAATACCATGATTTTGGCTGGCCCCGCCTCCAGTTACATGGATTTGGCTGGCCCTGCCTCCAATACCATGATTTTGGCTGGCCCTGCCTCCAATACCATGGTTGTGGCTGGCCCTGCCTCCAATACCATGGTTTAGGCTGGCCCCGCCTCCAGTTACATGGATTTGGCTGGCCCTGCTTCCAGTTACATGGATTTGGCTGGCCCCGCCTCCAATACCATGCTTTTGGCTGGCCCCGCCTCCAATACCATGGTTTTTGCTGGCCCCGCCTCCAGTTACATGGTTTTCGCTGGCCCCGTCTCCAATACAATGGTTTTGGCTGGCCCTGCCTCCAATACCATGGTTTTGGCTGGACCCACTTTCAATACCATGCTTTTGGCAGGCCTCGCCTCCAGTTACATGGTTTTGGCAGGCCTCGCCTCCAGATACATGGTTTTGGCCGGACCCGCCTCCAGTTACATGGTTTTGGCTGTCCCGCCTCCAATACCATGGTTTTGGCTGGCCCCGCCTCCAATACCATGGTTTTCACTGGCCTCGCCTCTAGTTACATGGTTTTGGCTGGCCCTGCCTCCAATACCATGGTTGTGGCTGGCCCTGCCTCCAGTTACATGGATTTGGCTGGCCCTGCCTCCAGTTACATGGATTTGGCTGCCCCCGCCTCCAATACCATGCTTTTGGCTGGCCCCGCCTCCAGTACCATGGTTTTTGCTGGCCCCGCCTCCAGTTACATGGTTTTCGCTGGCCCCGTCTCCAATACAATGGTTTTGGCTGGCCCTGCCTCCAATACCATGGTTTTGGCTGGCCCTGCCTCCAATACCATGGTTTTGGCTGACCCTGCCTCCAATACCATGGTTTTGGCTGGACCCACTTTCAATACCATGCTTTTGGCTGGCCCCACCTCCAATACCATGCTTTTGGCTGGCATCGCCTCCAAAACCATGCTTTTGGCTGGCCCCGCCTCCAATACCATGATTTTGGCTGGCCCGCCTCCAATACCATGGTTTTGGCTGGACCCACTTTCAATACCATGGTTTTGGCTGGCCCCATCTCCAATACCATGCTTTTGGCTGGCCCCGCCTCCAAAACCATGCTTTTGGCAAGCCCCGCCACCAATACCATGCTTTTGGCTGGCCCTGCCTCCAATACCATGGTTTTTGCTGGCCCCGCCTCCAATACCATGGTTTTCGCTGGTCCCGCCTCCAGTTACATGGTTTTCGCTGGCCCCGCTTCCAGTTACATGGTTTTGGCTGGACCCACTTTCAATACCATGCTTTTGGCTGACCCCACCTCCAATACCATGCTTTTGGCTGGCCCCGCCTCCAAAACCATGCTTTTGGCTGGCCCTGCCTCCAATACCATGGTTTTCGCTGACCCCGCCTCCAATACCATGGTTTTCGCTGGCCCCGCCTCCAGTTACATGGTTTTCGCTGGCCCTGCTTCCAGTTACATGGTTTTGGCTGCCCCGCCTCCAATACCATGGTTTTGGCTGGCCCCGCCTAAAGTTACATGGTTTTGGCTGGCCCACCTCCAATACCATGGTTTTTGACTGGCCCCGCCTCCAATACCATGGTTTTCGCTGGCCCCACCTCCAATACCATGGTTTTTGCTGGCCCCGCCTATAGTTACATGGTTTTCGCTGGCCCCGCCTCCAATACCATGGTTTTGGCTGGCCCTCCTCCAGTTACATGGATTTGGCTGGCCCCGCCTCCAATACCATGGTTTTGGCTGGCCCCGCCTCCAATACCATGGTTTTGGCTGACCCCGCCTCCAATACCATGGTTTTCGCTGGCCCCGCCTCCAGTTACATGGTTTTCACTGGCCCTGCCTCCAATACCTTGGTTTTGGCTGGCCCTGCCTCCAATACCATGGTTTTGGCTGGCCCGCCTCTAATACCATGGTTTTGTCTGGCCCCGCCTCCAATACCATGATTTTGGCTGGCCCTGCCTCCAATACCATGGTTTTGGCTGGCCCCGCCTCCAATACCATGATTTTGGCTGGCCCTGCCTGCAATACCATGGTTTTGGCTGGCCCTGCCTCCAATACCATGATTTTGGCTGGCCCCGCCTCCAGTTACATGGATTTGGCTGGCCCTGCCTCCAATACCATGATTTTGGCTGGCCCTGCCTCCAATACCATGGTTGTGGCTGGCCCTGCCTCCAATACCATGGTTTAGGCTGGCCCCGCCTCCAGTTACATGGATTTGGCTGGCCCTGCTTCCAGTTACATGGATTTGGCTGGCCCCGCCTCCAATACCATGCTTTTGGCTGGCTCGCCTCCAATACCATGGTTTTTGCTGGCCCCACCTCCAGTTACATGGTTTTCGCTGGCCCCGTCTCCAATACAATGGTTTTGGCTGGCCCTGCCTCCAATACCATGGTTTTGGCTGGACCCACTTTCAATAGCATGCTTTTGGCAGGCCTCGCCTCCAGTTACATGGTTTTGGCAGGCCTCGCCTCCAGATACATGGTTTTGGCCGGACCCGCCTCCAGTTACATGGTTTTGGCTGTCCCGCCTCCAATACCATGGTTTTGGCTGGCCCCGCCTCCAATACCATGGTTTTCGCTGGCCTCGCCTCTAGTTACATGGTTTTGGCTGGCCCTGCCTCCAATACCCTGGTTGTTGCTGGCCCTGCCTCCAATACCATGGTTTAGGCTGGCCCCGCCTCCAGTTACATGGATTTGGCTGGCCCTGCCTCCAGTTACATGGATTTGGCTGCCCCCGCCTCCAATACCATGCTTTTGGCTGGCCCCGCCTCCAGTACCATGGTTTTTGCTGGCCCCGCCTCCAATTACATGGTTTTCGCTGGCCCCGTCTACAATACAATGGTTTTGGCTGGCCCTGCCTCCAATACCATGGTTTTGGCTGGCCCTGCCTCCAATACCATGGTTTTGGCTGACCCTGCCTCCAATACCATGGTTTTGGCTGGACCCACTTTCAATACCATGCTTTTGGCTGGCCCCACCTCCAATACCATGCTTTTGGCTGGCATCGCCTCCAAAACCATGCTTTTGGCTGGCCCCGCCTCCAATACCATGATTTTGGCTGGCCCTGCCTCCAATACCATGGTTTTGGCTGGCCCTGCCTCCAATACCATGGTTTTGGCTGGCCCCGCCTCCAGTTACATGGATTTGGCTGACCCCGCCTCCAATACCATGGTTTTGGCTGGCCCCGCCTCCAGTTACATGGTTTTGGCTGGCCCCGCCTCCACTACCATGCTTTTGGCTGGCCCCACCACCAATACCATGCTTTTGGCTGGCCCTGCCTCCAATACCATGGTTTTTGCTGGCCCCGCCTCCAATACCATGGTTTTCGCTGGCCCCGCCTCCAGTTACATGGTTTTCGCTGGCCCCGCTTCCAGTTACATGGTTTTGGCTGGCCTGCCTCCAATACCATGGTTTTGGCTGGACCCACTTTCAATACCATGGTTTTGGCTGGCCCCATCTCCAATACCATGCTTTTGGCTGGCCCCGCCTCCAAAACCATGCTTTTGGCAAGCCCCGCCACCAATACCATGCTTTTGGCTGGCCCTGCCTCCAATACCATGGTTTTTGCTGGCCCCGCCTCCAATACCATGGTTTTCGCTGGTCCCGCCTCCAGTTACATGGTTTTCGCTGGCCCCGCTTCCAGTTACATGGTTTTCGCTGGCCCGCCTCAAATACCATGGTTTTGGCTTGCCCCGCCTCCAGTTACATGGTTTTGGCTGGCCCACCTCCAATACCATGGTTTTGGCTGGCCCCGCCTCCAATACCATGGTTTTCGCTGGCCCCGCCTCCAATACCATGGTTTTCGCTGGCCCCGCCTCTAGTTACATGGTTTTCGCTGGCCCCGCCTCCAATACCATGGTTTTTGCTGGCCCCGCCTCCAGTTACATGGATTTCGCTGGCCCCGCCTCCAATACCATGGTTTTGGCTGGCCCCGCCTCCAATACCATGGTTTTGGCTGACCCCGCCTCCAATACCATGGTTTTCTCTGGCCCCGCCTCCAGTTACATGGTTTTCGCTGGCCCCGCCTCCAATACCTTGGTTTTCGCTGGCCCTGCCTCCAATACCATGGTTTTGGCTGGCCTGCCTCCAATACCATGGTTTTGGCTGGCCCCGCCTCCAATACCATGGTTTTGGATGGCCCCGCCTCTGGTTACATGGTTTTGGCTGGCCCCGCCTCCAATACCAAGCTTTTGGCTGGCCCCGCCCCCAAAACCATGATTTGGCTGGCCCTGCCTCCAATAACATGGTTTTGGCTGGCCCTGCCTCCAATACCATGGTTTTGGCTGGCCCTCCTCCAGTTACATCGAATTGGCTGGCCCCGCCTCCAATACAATGGTTTTGGCTGGCCCCGCCTCCAATACCATGGTTTTGGCCTGACCCCACCTCCAATACCATGGTTTTCGCTGGCCCCGCCTCCAGTTACATGGTTTTCGCTGGCCCCGCCTCCAATACCTTGCTTTTGGCTGGCCCCACCTCCAATAACATGCTTTTGGCTGGCCCCGCCTCCAAAACCATGCTTTTGGCTGGCCCCGCCTCCAATACCATGATTTTGGCTGGCCCTGCCTCCAATACCATGGTTTCGGCTGGCCCACCTCCAATACCATGGTTTTGGCTGGCCCCGCCTCCAGTTACATGGATTTGGCTGACCCTGCCTCCAATACCATGGTTTTGGCTGGCCCCGCCTCCAGTTACATGGTTTTGGCTGGCCCCGCCTCCACTACCATGCTTTTGGCTGGCCCCGCCACCAATACCATGCTTTTGGCTGGCCCTGCCTCCAATACCATGGTTTTTGCTGGCCCTGCCTCCAATACCATGGATTTCGCTGGCCCCGCCTCCAGTTACATGGTTTTCGCTGGCCCCGCTTCCAGTTACATGGTTTTCGCTGGCCCGCCTCCAATACCATGGTTTTGGCTCGCCCCGCCTCCAGTTACATGGTTTTGGCTGGCCCACCTCCAAAACCATGGTTTTGGCTGGCCCTGCCTCCAATACCATGGTTTTCGCTGGCCCCGCCTCCAATACCATGGTTTTCGCTGGCCCCGCCTCTAGTTACATGGTTTTCGCTGGCCCCGCCTCCAATACCATGGTTTTCGCTGGCCCCGCCTCCAATTACATGGATTTGGCTGGCCCCGCCTCCAATACTATGGTTTTGGCTGGCCCCGCCTCCAATACCATGGTTTTGGCTGACCCCGCCTCCAATTCCATGGTTTTCGCTGGCCCCGCCTCCAGTTACATGGTTTTCTCTGGCCCTGCCTCCAATACATTGGTTTTGGCTGGCCCTGCCTCCAATACCATGGTTTTGGCTGGCCCGCCTCCAATACCATGGTTTTGGCTGGAGCCGCCTCCAATACCATGGTTTTGGATGGCCCCGCCTCTGGTTACATGGTTTTGGCTGGCTCCGCCCCCAATACCAAGCTTTTGGCTGGCCCCGCCTCCAATACCATGATTTTGGCTGGCCCTGCCTCCAATACCATGGTTTTGGCTGGCCCGCCTCCAGTTACATGGATTTGGCTGGCCCCGCCTCCAATACCATGATTTTGGCTGGCCCCGCGTCCAGTTACATGGATTTGGCTGGCCCCGCCTCCAATACCATGATTTTGGCTGGCCCTGCCTCCAATACCATGGTTGTGGCTGGCCCTGCCTCCAATACCATGGTTTTGGCTGGCCCCGCCTCCAGTTACATGGATTTGTCAGGCCCTGCCTCCAGTTACATGGATTTGGCTGCCCCCGCCTCCAATACCATGCTTTTGGCTGGCCCCGCCTCCAATACCATGCTTTTGGCTGGCCCCACCTCCAATACCATGCTCTTGGCTGGCCCAGCCTCTAATACCATGGTTTTGGATGGCCCAGCCTCCAATACCATGGTTTTGGCTGGCCCCGCCTGCAGTACCATGGTTTTGGCTGGCCCTGCCTCCAATACCATGGTTTTGGCTGGCCCCGCCTCCAATACCATGGTTTTCCCTGGCCCCGCCTCCAGTTACATGGATTTGGCTGGCCCCCCCTCCAATACCATGGTTTTGGCTGGCCCTCCTCCAGTTACATGGATTTGGCTGGCCGTGCCTCCAATACCATGGTTTTGGCTGGCCCCGCCTCCAATACCATGGTTTTGGCTGACCCCGCCTCCAATACCATGGTTTTCGCTGGCCCCGCCTCCAGTTACATGGTTTTCACTGGCCCCGCCTCCAATACCTTGATTTTGGCTGGCCCTGCCTCCAATACCATGGTTTTGGCTGGCCCGCCTCTAATACCATGGTTTTGGCTGGCCCCGCCTCCAATATCATGATTTTGGCTGGCCCTGCCTCCAATACCATGGTTTTGGCTGGCCCTGCCTCCAATACCATGGTTTTGGCTGGCCCGTCTCTAATACCATGCTTTTGGCTGGCCCCGCCTCCAATTCCATGATTTTGGCTGGCCCTGCCTCCAATACCATGGTTTTGGCTGGCCCTGCCTCCAATACCATGGTTTTGGCTGGCCCCGCCTCCGGTTACATGGATTTGGCTGTCCCCGCCTCCAATACCATGATTTTGGCTGGCCCCGCCTCCAGTTACATGGATTTGGCTGACCCCGCCTCCAATACCATGGTTTTCGCTGGCCCCGCCTCCAGTTACATGGTTTTCGCTGGCCCCGCCTCCAATACATTGGTTTTGGCTGGCCCTGCCTCCAATACCATGGTTTTGGCTGGCCCGCCTCCAATACCTTGGTTTTGGCTGGCCCTGCCTCCAATACCATGGTTTTGGCTGGCCCGCCTCCAGTTACATGGATTTGGCTGGCCCCGCCTCCAATACCATGATTTTGGCTGGCCCCGCGTCCAGTTACATGGATTTGGCTGACCCCGCCTCCAATACCATGATTTTGGCTGGCCCTGCCTCCAATACCATGGTTGTGGCTGGCCCTGCCTCCAATACCATGGTTTTGGCTGGCCCCGCCTCCAGTTACATGGATTTCTCAGGCCCTGCCTCCAGTTACATGGATTTGGCTGCCCCCGCCTCCAATACCATGCTTTTGGCTGGCCCCGCCTCCAATACCATGCTTTTGGCTGGCCCAGCCTCTAATACCATGGTTTTGGATGGCCCTGCCTCCAATACCATGGTTTTGGCTGGCCCCGCCTCCAGTAGCATGGTTTTGGCTGGCCCTGCCTCCAATACCATGGTTTTGGCTGGCCCCGCCTCCAATACCATGGTTTTCACTGGCCCCGCCTCCAGTTACATGGATTTGGCTGGCCCCGCCTCAATACCATGGTTTTGGCTGGCCCTCCTCCAGTTACATGGATTTGGCTGGCCCCGCCTCCAATACCATGGTTTTGGCTGGCCCCGCCTCCAATACCATGGTTTTGGCTGGCCCCGCCTCTAATACCATGGTTTTGGATGGCCCTGCCTCCAATACCATGGTTTTGGCTGGAGCCGCCTCCAATACCATGGTTTTGGATGGCCCCGCCTCTGGTTACATGGTTTTGGCTGGCTCCGCCCCCAATACCAAGCTTTTGGCTG
Organism: Ambystoma mexicanum; assembly: GCF_040938575.1. NCBI lineage: Eukaryota > Metazoa > Chordata > Amphibia > Caudata > Ambystomatidae > Ambystoma > Ambystoma mexicanum. The sequence goes on along the minus strand of NC_090923.1, from coordinate 738,099,872 downwards.
GCCCCGCCTCCAATACCATGATTTTGGCTGGCCCTGCCTCCAATACCATGGTTTTGGCTGGCCCGCCTCCAGTTACATGGATTTGGCTGGCCCCGCCTCCAATACCATGATTTTGGCTGGCCCCGCGTCCAGTTACATGGATTTGGCTGGCCCCGCCTCCAATACCATGATTTTGGCTGGCCCTGCCTCCAATACCATGGTTTTGGCTGGCTCCGCCCCCAATACCAAGCTTTTGGCTGGCCCCGCCTCCAATACCATGGTTTTGGCTGGCCCTGCCTCCAATACCATGGTTTTGGCTGGCCCCGCCTCCAATACCATGGTTTTCACTGGCCCCGCCTCCAGTTACATGGATTTGGCTGGCCCTGCCTCCAATACCATGGTTTTGGCTGGCCCTCCTCCAGTTACATGGATTTGGCTGGCCCCGCCTCCAATACCATGGTTTTGGCTGGCCCCGCCTCCAATACCATGGTTTTGGCTGGCCCAGCCTCTAATACCATGGTTTTGGATGGCCCTGCCTCCAATACCATGGTTTTCGCTGGCCCCGCCTCCAATACCATGGTTTTCGCTGACCCCGCCTCCAATACCATGGTTTTCGCTGGCCCCGCCTCCAGTTACATGGTTTTCGCTGGCCCCGCTTCCAGTTACATGGTTTTGGCTGGCCCGCCTCCAATACCATGGTTTTGGCTGGCCCCGCCTAAAGTTACATGGTTTTGGCTGGCCCACCTCCAATACCATGGTTTTTGGCTGGCCCCGCCTCCAATACCATGGTTTTCGCTGGCCCCACCTCCAATACCATGGTTTTTGCTGGCCCCGCCTATAGTTACATGGTTTTCGCTGGCCCCGCCTCCAATACCATGGTTTTGGCTGGCCCTCCTCCAGTTACATGGATTTGGCTGGCCCCGCCTCCAATACCATGGTTTTGGCTGGCCCCGCCTCAAATACCATGGTTTTGGCTGACCCCGCCTCCAATACCATGGTTTTCGCTTGCCCCGCCTCCAGTTACATGGTTTTCACTGGCCCTGCCTCCAATACCTTGGTTTTGGCTGGCCCTGCCTCCAATACCATGGCCTTGGCTGGCCCGCCTCTAATACCATGGTTTTGGCTGGCCCCGCCTCCAATACCATGATTTTGGCTGGCCCTGCCTCCAATACCATGGTTTTGGCTGGCCCCGCCTCCAATACCATGATTTTGGCTGGCCCTGCCTGCAATACCATGGTTTTGGCTGGCCCTGCCTCCAATACCATGATTTTGGCTGGCCCCGCCTCCAGTTACATGGATTTGGCTGGCCCTGCCTCCAATACCATGATTTTGGCTGGCCCTGCCTCCAATACCATGGTTGTGGCTGGCCCTGCCTCCAATACCATGGTTTAGGCTGGCCCCGCCTCCAGTTACATGGATTTGGCTGGCCCTGCTTCCAGTTACATGGATTTGGCTGGCCCCGCCTCCAATACCATGCTTTTGGCTGGCCCCGCCTCCAATACCATGGTTTTTGCTGGCCCCGCCTCCAGTTACATGGTTTTCGCTGGCCCCGTCTCCAATACAATGGTTTTGGCTGGCCCTGCCTCCAATACCATGGTTTTGGCTGGACCCACTTTCAATACCATGCTTTTGGCAGGCCTCGCCTCCAGTTACATGGTTTTGGCAGGCCTCGCCTCCAGATACATGGTTTTGGCCGGACCCGCCTCCAGTTACATGGTTTTGGCTGTCCCGCCTCCAATACCATGGTTTTGGCTGGCCCCGCCTCCAATACCATGGTTTTCACTGGCCTCGCCTCTAGTTACATGGTTTTGGCTGGCCCTGCCTCCAATACCATGGTTGTGGCTGGCCCTGCCTCCAGTTACATGGATTTGGCTGGCCCTGCCTCCAGTTACATGGATTTGGCTGCCCCCGCCTCCAATACCATGCTTTTGGCTGGCCCCGCCTCCAGTACCATGGTTTTTGCTGGCCCCGCCTCCAGTTACATGGTTTTCGCTGGCCCCGTCTCCAATACAATGGTTTTGGCTGGCCCTGCCTCCAATACCATGGTTTTGGCTGGCCCTGCCTCCAATACCATGGTTTTGGCTGACCCTGCCTCCAATACCATGGTTTTGGCTGGACCCACTTTCAATACCATGCTTTTGGCTGGCCCCACCTCCAATACCATGCTTTTGGCTGGCATCGCCTCCAAAACCATGCTTTTGGCTGGCCCCGCCTCCAATACCATGATTTTGGCTGGCCCGCCTCCAATACCATGGTTTTGGCTGGCCCCGCCTCCAATACCATGGTTTTGGCTTGCCCCGCCTCCACTACCATGCTTTTGGCTGGCCGCGCCTCCAATACCATGCTTTTGGCTGGCCCCACCACCAATACCATGCTTTTGGCTGGCCCTGCCTCCAATACCATGGTTTTTGCTGGCCCCGCCTCCAATACCATGGTTTTCGCTGGCCCCGCTTCCAGTTACATGGTTTTGGCTGGCCCGCCTCCAATACCATGGTTTTGGCTGGACCCACTTTCAATACCATGCTTTTGGCTGACCCCACCTCCAATACCATGCTTTTGGCTGGCCCCGCCTCCAAAACCATGCTTTTGGCTGGCCCTGCCTCCAATACCATGGTTTTGGCTGGCCCCGCCTCCAGTTACATGGATTTGGCTGACCCCGCCTCCAATACCATGGTTTTGGCTGGCCCCGCCTCCAGTTACATGGTTTTGGCTGGCCCCGCCTCCACTACCATGCTTTTGGCTGGCCCCGCCACCAATACCATGCTTTTGGCTGGCCCTGCCTCCAATACCATGGTTTTTGCTGGCCCTGCCTCCAATACCATGGTTTTCGCTGGCCCCGCCTCCAGTTACATGGTTTTCGCTGGCCCCGCTTCCAGTTACATGGTTTTCGCTGGCCCGCCTCCAATACCAGGGTTTTGGCTCGCCCCGCCTCCAGTTACATGGTTTTGGCTGGCCCACCTCCAATACCATGGTTTTGGCTGGCCCCGCCTCCAATATCATGGTTTTCGCTGGCCCCGCCTCCAATACCATGGTTTTCGCTGGCCCCGCCTCTAGTTACATGGTTTTCGCTGACCCCGCCTCCAATACCTTGGTTTTGGCTGGCCCTGCCTCCAATACCATGGTTTTGGCTGGCCCTGCCTCCAATACCATGGTTTTGGCTGGCCTGCCTTTAATACCATGGTTTTGGCTAGCCCTGCCTCCAATACCATGGTTTTGGCTGGCCCTGCCTCCAATACCATGGTTTTGGCTGGCCCCGCCTCCAGTTACATGGATTTGGCTGGCCCCGCCTCCAATACCATGGTTTTGGCTTGCCCCGCCTCCGGTTACATGGATTTGGCTGGCCCCGCCTCCAATACCATGGTTTTGGCTGGCCCTGCCTCCAATACCATGGTTTTGGCTGACCCCGCCTCCAATACCATGGTTTTCGTAGGCCCCGCCTCCAGTTACATGGTTTTCACTGGCCCCGCCTCCAATACCTTGGTTTTGGCTGGCTCTGCCTCCAATACCATGGTTTGGGCTGGCCCGCCTCCAATACCATGGTTTTGGCTGGCCCTGCCTCCAATACCATGGTTTTGGATGGCCCTGCCTCTGGTTACATGGTTTTGGCTGGCCCCGCCTCCAATACCATGCTTTTGGCTGGCTCCGCCTCCAATACCATGGTTTTGGCTGGGCCTGCCTCCAATACCATGGTTTTGGCTGGCCCCGCCTCCAGTTACATGGATTTGACTGGCCCCGTCTCCAGTTACATGGATTTGGCTGGCCCCGCCTCCAATACCATGATTTTGGCTGGCCCTCCCTCCAATACCATGGTTGTGGCTGGCCCTGCCTCCAATACCATGGTTTTGCTGGCCCCGCCTCCAGTTACATGGATTTGGCTGCCCCCGCCTCCAATACCAGGCTTTTGGCTGGCCCCGCCTCCAATACCATGCTTTTGGCTGGCCCAGTCTCTAATACCATGGTTTTGGATGACCCCGCCTCTAATACCATGGTTTTGGCTGGACCCACTTTCAATACCATGCTTTTGGCTGGCCCCACCTCCAATACCATGCTTTTGGCTGGCACCGCCTCCAAAACCAAGCTTTTGGCTGGCCCCGCCTCCAAAACCATGCTTTTGGCTGGCCCCGCCTCCAATACCATGATTTTGGCTGGCCCTGCCTCCAATACCATGATTTTGGCTGGCCCTGCCTCCAATATCATGGTTTTGGCTGGCCCCGCCTCCAGTTACATGGATTTGGCTGACCCCGCCTCCAATACCATGCTTTTGGCTGGCCCCGCCTCCAGTTACATGGTTTTGGCTGGCCCGCCTCCACTACCATGCTTTTGGCTGGCCCCGCCTCCAATACCATGCTTTTGGCTGGCCCCACCACCAATACCATGCTTTTGGCTGGCCCTGCCTCCAATACCATGGTTTTTGCTGGCCCCGCCTCCAATACCATGGTTTTCGCTGGCCCCGCCTCCAGTTACATGGTTTTCGCTGGCCCTGCTTCCAGTTACATGGTTTTGGCTGGCCCGCCTCCAATACCATGGTTTTGGCTGGACCCACTTTCAATACCATGCTTTTGGCTGACCCCACCTCCAATACCATGCTTTTGGCTGGCCCCGCCTCCAAAACCATGCTTTTGGCTGGCCCCGCCTCCAATACCATGATTTTGGCTGGCCCTGCCTCCAATACCATGGTTTTGGCTGGCCCTGCCTCCAATACCATGGTTTTGGCTGGCACCGCCTCCAGTTACATGGATTTGGCTGACCCCGCGTCCAATACCATGGTTTTGGCTGGCCCCGCCTCCAGTTACATGGTTTTGGCTGGCCCCGCCTCCACTACCATGCTTTTGGCTGGCCCCGCCACCAATACCATGCTTTTGGCTGGCCCTGCCTCCAATACCATGGTTTTTGCTGGCCCTGCCTCCAATACCATGGATTTCGCTGGCCCCGCCTCCAGTTACATGGTTTTCGCTGGCCCCGCTTCCAGTTACATGGTTTTCGCTGGCCCGCCTCCAATACCATGGTTTGGGCTCGCCCCGCCTCCAGTTACATGGTTTTGGCTGGCCCACCTCCAAAACCATGGTTTTGTCTGGCCCTGCCTCCAATACCATGGTTTTCGCTGGCCCCGCCTCCAATACCATGGTTTTCGCTGGCCCCGCCTCTAGTTACATGGTTTTCGCTGGCCCCGCCTCCAATACCATGGTTTTCGCTGGCCCCGCCTCCAGTTACATGGATTTGGCTGGCCCCGCCTCCAATACTATGGATTTGGCTGGCCCCGCCTCCAATACCATGGTTTTGGCTGGCCCTCCTCCAGTTACATGGATTTGGCTGGCCGCGCCTCCAATACCATGGTTTTGGCTGGCCCCGCCTCCAATACCATGGTTTTGGCTGACCCCGCCTCCAATACCATGGTTTTCGCTGGCCCCGCCTCCAGTTACATGGTTTTCACTGGCCCCGCCTCCAATACCTTGGTTTTGGCTGGCCCTGCCTCCAATACCATGGTTTTGGCTGGCCCGCCTCTAATACCATGGTTTTGGCTGGCCCCGCCTCCAATACCATGATTTTGGCTGGCCCTGCCTCCAATACCATGGTTTTGGCTGGCCCGCCTCCAGTTACATGGATTTGGCTGGCCCCGCCTCCAATACCATGATTTTGGCTGGCCCCGCGTCCAGTTACATGGATTTGGCTGGCCCCGCCTCCAATACCATGATTTTGGCTGGCCCTGTCTCCAATACCATGGTTGTGGCTGGCCCTGCCTCCAATACCATGGTTTTGGCTGGCCCCGCCTCCAGTTACATGAATTTGTGAGGCCTTGCCTCCAGTTACATGGATTTGGCTGCCCCCGCCTCCAATACCATGCTTTTGGCTGGCCCCGCCTCCAATACCATGGTTTTGGATGGCCCTGCCTCCAATACCATGGTTTTGGCTGGCCCCGCCTGCAGTACCATGGTTTTGGCTGGCCCTGCCTCCAATACCATGGTTTTGGCTGTCCCCGCCTCCAATACCATGGTTTTCACTGGCCCCGCCTCCAGTTACATGGATTTGGCTGGCCCCGCCTCCAATACCATGGTTTTGGCTGGCCCTCCTCCAGTTACATGGATTTGGCTGGCCGCGCCTCCAATACCATGGTTTTGGCTGGCCCCGCCTCCAATACCATGGTTTTGGCTGACCCCGCCTCCAATACCATGGTTTTCGCTGGCCCCGCCTCCAGTTACATGGTTTTCACTGGCCCCGCCTCCAATACCTTGGTTTTGGCTGGCCCTGCCTCCAATACCATGGTTTTGGCTGGCCCGCCTCTAATACCATGGTTTTGGCTGGCCCCGCCTCCAATACCATGATTTTGGCTGGCCCTGCCTCCAATACCATGGTTTTGGTTGGCCCTGCCTCCAATACCATGGTTTTGGCTGGCCCGCCTCTAATACCATGGTTTTGGCTGGCCCCGCCTCCAATTCCATGATTTTGGCTGGCCCTGCCTCCAATACCATGGTTTTGGCTGGCCCTGCCTCCAATACCATGGTTTTGGCTGGCCCCGCCTCCAGTTACATGGATTTGGCTGGCCCGCCTCCAATACCATGATTTTGGCTGGCCCCGCCTCCAGTTACATGGATTTGGCTGACCCCGCCTCCAATACCATGGTTTTCGCTGGCCCCGCCTCCAGTTACATGGTTTTCGCTGGCCCCGCCTCCAATACATTGGTTTTGGCTGGCCCTGCCTCCAATACCATGGTTTTGGCTGGCCGGCCTCCAATACCATGGTTTTGGCTGGAGCCGCCTCCAATACCATGGTTTTGGATGGCCCCGCCTCTGGTTACATGGTTTTGGCTGGCTCCGCCCCCAATACCAAGCTTTTGGCTGGCCCCGCCTCCAATACCATTATTTTGGCTGGCCCTGCCTTCAATACCATGGTTTTGGCTGGCCCGCCTCCAGTTACATGGATTTGGCTGGCCCCGCCTCCAATACCATGATTTTGGCTGGCCCCGCGTCCAGTTACATGGATTTGGCTGGCCCCGCCTCCAATACCATGATTTTGGCTGGCCCTGCCTCCAATACCATGGTTGTGGCTGGCCCTGCCTCCAATACCATGGTTTTGGCTGGCCCCGCCTCCAGTTACATGGATTTGTCAGGCCCTGCCTCCAGTTACATGGATTTGGCTGCCCCCGCCTCCAATACCATGCTTTTGGCTGGCCCCGCCTCCAATACCATGCTTTTGGCTGGCCCCACCTCCAATACCATGCTTTTGGCTGGCCCAGCCTCTAATACCATGGTTTTGGATGGCCCTGCCTCCAATACCATGGTTTTGGCTGGCCCCGCCTCCAGTACCATGGTTTTGGCTGGCCCTGCCTCCAATACCATGGTTTTGGCTGCCCCCGCCTCCAATACCATGGTTTTCACTGGCCCGCCTCCAGTTACATGGATTTGGCTGGCCCCGCCTCCAATACCATGGTTTTGGCTGGCCCTCCTCCAGTTACATGGATTTGGCTGGCCCCGCCTCCAATACCATGGTTTTGGCTGGCCCCGCCTCCAATACCATGGTTTTGGCTGGCCCCGCCTCTAATACCATGGTTTTGGATGGCCCTGCCTCCAATACCATGGTTTTGGCTGGAGCCGCCTCCAATACCATGGTTTTGGATGGCCCCGCCTCTGGTTACATGGTTTTGGCTGGCTCCGCCCACAATACCAAGCTTTTGGCTGGCCCCGCCTCCAATACCATGATTTTGGCTGGCCCTGCCTCCAATACCATGGTTTTGGCTGGCCCGCCTCCAGTTACATGGATTTGGCTGGCCCCGCCTCCAATACCATGATTTTGGCTGGCCCCGCGTCCAGTTACATGGATTTGGCTGGCCCCGCCTCCAATACCATGATTTTGGCTGGCCCTGTCTCCAATACCATGGTTTTGGCTGGCTCCGCCCCCAATACCAAGCTTTTGGCTGGCCCCGCCTCCAATACCATGGTTTTGGCTGGCCCTGCCTCCAATACCATGGTTTTGGCTGGCCCCGCCTCCAATACCATGGTTTTCACTGGCCCCGCCTCCAGTTACATGGATTTGGCTGGCCCCGCCTCCAATACCATGGTTTTGGCTGGCCCTCCTCCAGTTACATGGATTTGGCTGGCCCCGCCTCCAATACCATGGTTTTGGCTGGCCCCGCCTCCAATACCATGGTTTTGGCTGGCCCAGCCTCTAATACCATGGTTTTGGATGGCCCTGCCTCCAATACCATGGTTTTCGCTGGCCCCGCCTCCAATACCATGGTTTTCGCTGGCCCCGCCTCCAGTTACATGGTTTTCGCTGGCCCTGCTTCCAGTTACATGGTTTTGGCTGGCCCGCCTCCAATACCATGGTTTTGGCTGGCCCCGCCTAAAGTTACATGGTTTTGGCTGGCCCACCTCCAATACCATGGTTTTTGGCTGGCCCCGCCTCCAATACCATGGTTTTCGCTGGCCCCACCTCCAATACCATGGTTTTTGCTGGCCCCGCCTATAGTTACATGGTTTTCGCTGGCCCCGCCTCCAATACCATGGTTTTGGCTGGCCCTCCTCCAGTTACATGGATTTGGCTGGCCCCGCCTCCAATACCATGGTTTTGGCTGGCCCCGCCTCCAATACCATGGTTTTGGCTGACCCCGCCTCCAATACCATGGTTTTCGCTGGCCCCGCCTCCAGTTACATGGTTTTCACTGGCCCTGCCTCCAATACCTTGGTTTTGGCTGGCCCTGCCTCCAATACCATGGTTTTGGCTGGCCCGCCTCTAATACCATGGTTTTGGCTGGCCCCGCCTCCAATACCATGATTTTGGCTGGCCCTGCCTCCAATACCATGGTTTTGGCTGGCCCCGCCTCCAATACCATGATTTTGGCTGGCCCTGCCTGCAATACCATGGTTTTGGCTGGCCCTGCCTCCAATACCATGATTTTGGCTGGCCCCGCCTCCAGTTACATGGATTTGGCTGGCCCTGCCTCCAATACCATGATTTTGGCTGGCCCTGCCTCCAATACCATGGTTGTGGCTGGCCCTGCCTCCAATAGCATGGTTTAGGCTGGCCCCGCCTCCAGTTACATGGATTTGGCTGGCCCTGCTTCCAGTTACATGGATTTGGCTGGCCCCGCCTCCAATACCATGCTTTTGGCTGGCTCGCCTCCAATACCATGGTTTTTGCTGGCCCCACTTTCAATACCATGCTTTTGGCAGGCCTCGCCTCCAGTTACATGGTTTTCGCTGGCCCCTTCTCCAATACAATGGTTTTGGCTGGCCCTGCCTCCAATACCATGGTTTTGGCTGGACCCACTTTCAATACCATGCTTTTGGCAGGCCTCGCCTCCAGTTACATGGTTTTGGCAGGCCCCGCCTCCAGTTACATGGTTTTGGCTGGCCCCGCCTCCACTACCATGCTTTTGGCTGGCCCCGCCTCCAATACCATGCTTTTGGCTGGCCCCGCCACCAATACCATGCTTTTGGCTGGCCCTGCCTCCAATACCATGGTTTTTGCTGGCCCCGCCTCCAATACCATGGTTTTCGCTGGCCCCGCCTCCAGTTACATGGTTTTCGCTGGCCCCGCTTCCAGTTACATGGTTTTGGCTGGCCTGCCTCCAATACCATGGTTTTGGCTGGACCCACTTTCAATACCATGCTTTTGGCTGGCCCCATCTCCAATACCATGCTTTTGGCTGGCCCCGCCTCCAAAACCATGCTTTTGGCAAGCCCCGCCACCAATACCATGCTTTTGGCTGGCCCTGCCTCCAATACCATGGTTTTTGCTGGCCCCGCCTCCAATACCATGGTTTTCGCTGGCCCCGCCTCCAGTTACATGGTTTTCGCTGGCCCCGCTTCCAGTTACATGGTTTTCGCTGGCCCGCCTCCAATACCATGGTTTTGGCTTGCCCCGCCTAAAGTTACATGGTTTTGGCTAGCCCACCTCCAATACCATGGTTTTGGCTGGCCCCGCCTCCAATACCATGGTTTTCGCTGGCCCCGCCTCGAATACCATGGTTTTCGCTGGCCCCGCCTCTAGTTACATGGTTTTCGCTGGCCCCGCCTCCAATACCATGGTTTTTGCTGGCCCCACCTCCAGTTACATGGTTTTCGCTGGCCCCGTCTCCAATACAATGGTTTTGGCTGGCCCTGCCTCCAATACCATGGTTTTGGCTGGACCCACTTTCAATACCATGCTTTTGGCAGGCCTCGCCTCCAGTTACATGGTTTTGGCAGGCCTCGCCTCCAGATACATGGTTTTGGCCGGACCCGCCTCCAGTTACATGGTTTTGGCTGTCCCGCCTCCAATACCATGGTTTTGGCTGGCCCCGCCTCCAATACCATGGTTTTCGCTGGCCTCGCCTCTAGTTACATGGTTTTGGCTGGCCCTGCCTCCAATACCATGGTTGTGGCTGGCCCTGCCTCCAATACCATGGTTTAGGCTGGCCCCGCCTCCAGTTACATGGATTTGGCTGGCCCTGCCTCCAGTTACATGGATTTGGCTGCCCCCGCCTCCAATACCATGCTTTTGGCTGGCCCCGCCTCCAGTACCATGGTTTTTGCTGGCCCCGCCTCCAATTACATGGTTTTCGCTTGCCCCGTCTCCAATACAATGGTTTTGGCTGGCCCTGCCTCCAATACCATGGTTTTGGCTGGCCCTGCCTCCAATACCATGGTTTTGGCTGACCCTGCCTCCAATACCATGGTTTTGGCTGGACCCACTTTCAATACCATGCTTTTGGCTGGCCCCACCTCCAATACCATGCTTTTGGCTGGCATCGCCTCCAAAACACTGCTTTTGGCTGGCCCCGCCTCCAATACCATGATTTTGGCTGGCCCTGCCTCCAATACCATGGTTTTGGCTGGCCCTGCCTCCAATACCATGGTTTTGGCTGGCCCCGCCTCCAGTTACATGGATTTGGCTGACCCCGCCTCCAATTACATGGTTTTCGCTTGCCCCGTCTCCAATACAATGGTTTTGGCTGGCCCTGCCTCCAATACCATGGTTTTGGCTGGCCCTGCCTCCAATACCATGGTTTTGGCTGACCCTGCCTCCAATACCATGGTTTTGGCTGGACCCACTTTCAATACCATGCTGTTGGCTGGCCCCACCTCCAATACCATGCTTTTGGCTGGCATCGCCTCCAAAACCATGGTTTTGGCTGGCCCCGCCTCCAATACCATGATTTTGGCTGGCCCTGCCTCCAATACCATGGTTTTGGCTGGCCCTGCCTCCAATACCATGGTTTTGGCTGGCCCCGCCTCCAGTTACATGGATTTGGCTGACCCCGCCTCCAATACCATGGTTTTGGCTGGCCCCGCCTCCAGTTACATGGTTTTGGCTGGCCCCGCCTCCACTACCATGCTTTTGGCTGGCCCCGCCTCCAATACCATGCTTTTGGCTGGCCCCGCCACCAATACCATGCTTTTGGCTGGCCCTGCCTCCAATACCATGGTTTTTGCTGGCCCCGCCTCCAGTTACATGGTTTTCGCTGGCCCCGCTTCCAGTTACATGGTTTTGGCTGGCCTCCCTCCAATACCATGGTTTTGGCTGGACCCACTTTCAATACTATGCTTTTGGCTGGCCCCATCTCCAATACCATGCTTTTGGCTGGCCCCGCCTCCAAAACCATGCTTTTGGCAAGCCCCGCCACCAATACCATGCTTTTGGCTGGCCCTGCCTCCAATACCATGGTTTTTGCTGGCCCCGCCTCCAATACCATGGTTTTCGCTGGCCCCGCCTCCAGTTACATGGTTTTCGCTGGCCCCGCTTCCAGTTACATGGTTTTCGCTGGCCCGCCTCCAATACCATGGTTTTGGCTTGCCCCGCCTCCAGTTACATGGTTTTGGCTGGCCCACCTCCAATACCATGGTTTTGGCTGGCCCCGCCTCCAATACCATGGTTTTCGCTGGCCCCGCCTCCAATACCATGGTTTTCGCTGGCCCCGCCTCTAGTTACATGGTTTTCGATGGCCCCGCCTCCAATACCATGGTTTTTGCTGGCCCCGCCTCCAGTTACATGGATTTCGCTGGCCCCGCCTCCAATACCATGGTTTTGGCTGGCCCCGCCTCCAATACCATGGTTTTGACTGACCCCGCCTCCAATACCATGGTTTTCGCTGGCCCCGCCTCCAGTTACATGGTTTTCGCTGGCCCCGCCTCCAATACCTTGGTTTTCGCTGGCCCTGCCTCCAATACCATGGTTTTGGCTGGCCTGCCTCCAATACCATGGTTTTGGCTGGCCCCGCCTCCAATACCATGGTTTTGGATGGCCCCGTCTCTGGTTACATGGTTTTGGCTGGCCCCGCCTCCAATACCAAGCTTTTGGCTGGCCCCGCCCCCAAAACCATGATTTGGCTGGCCCTGCCTCCAATAACATGGTTTTGGCTGGCCCTGCCTCCAATACCATGGTTTTGGCTGGCCCTCCTCCAGTTACATCGAATTGGCTGGCCCCGCCTCCAATACAATGGTTTTGGCTGGCCCCGCCTCCAATACCATGGTTTTGGCCTGACCCCGCCTCCAATACCATGGTTTTCGCTGGCCCCGCCTCCAGTTACATGGTTTTCGCTGGCCCCGCCTCCAATACCTTGCTTTTGGCTGGCCCCACCTCCAATAACATGCTTTTGGCTGGCCCCGCCTCCAAAACCATGCTTTTGGCTGGCCCCGCCTCCAATACCATGATTTTGGCTGGCCCTGCCTCCAATACCATGGTTTCGGCTGGCCCACCTCCAATACCATGGTTTTGGCTGGCCCCGCCTCCAGTTACATGGATTTGGCTGACCCTGCCTCCAATACCATGGTTTTGGCTGGCCCCGCCTCCAGTTACATGGTTTTGGCTGGCCCCGCCTCCACTACCATGATTTTGCCTGGCCCCGTCACCAATACCATGCTTTTGGCTGGCCCTGCCTCCAATACCATGGTTTTTGCTGGCCCCGCCTCCAATACCATGGTTTTCGCTGGCCCCGCCTCCAGTTACATGGTTTTCGCTGGCCCTGCTTCCAGTTACATGGTTTTCGCTGGCCCTGCTTCCAGTTACATGGTTTTCGCTGGCCCGCCTCCAATACCATGGTTTTGGCTCGCCCCGCCTCCAGTTACATGGTTTTGGCTGGCCCTCCTCCAATACCATGGTTTTGGCTGGCCCCGCCTCCAATACCATGGTTTTCGCTGGCCCCGCCTCCAATACCATGGTTTTCGCTGGCCCCGCCTCTAGTTACATGGTTTTCGCTGGCCCCGCCTCCAATACCATGGTTTTGGCTGGCCCCGCCTCCAATACCATGGTTTTGGCTGACTCCGCCTCCAATACCTTGGTTTTGGCTGGCCATGCCTCCAATACCATGGTTTTGGCTGGCCCGCCTCCAATACCATGGTTTTGGCTGGCCCCGGCTCCAATACCATGGTTTTGGATGGCCCTGCCTCTGGTTACATGGTTTTGGCTGGCCCCGCCTCCAATACCAAGCTTTTGGCTGGCCTCGCCTCCAATACCATGATTTTGGCTGGCCCTGCCTCCAATACCATGGTTTTGGCTGGCCCTGCCTCCAATACCATGGTTTTGGCTGGCCCTCCTCCAGTTACATGGATTTGGCTGGCCCCGCCTCCAATACTATGGTTTTGGCTGGCCCTGCCTCCAATACCATGGTTTTGGCTGACCCCGCCTCCAATACCATGGTTTTCGCTGGCCCCGCCTCCAGTTACATGGTTTTCGCTGGCCAACGCCTCCAATACCTTGGTTTTGGCTGGCCCTGCCTCCAATACCATGGTTTTGGTTGGCCCGCCTCTAATACCATGGTTTTGGCTAGCCCCGCCTCCAATACCATGATTTTGGCTGGCCCTGCCTCCAATACCATGGTTTTGGCTGGCCCTGCCTCCAATACCATGGTTTTGGCTGGCCCCGCCTCCAGTTACATGGATTTGGCTGGCCCCGCCTCCAATACCATGGTTTTGGCTGGCCCCGCCTCCAGTTACATGGATTTGGCTGGCCCTGCCTCCAATACCATGGTTTTGGCTGGCCCCGCCTCCAATACCATGGTTTTGGCTGACCCCGCCTCCAATACCATGGTTTTCGTAGGCCCCGCATCCAGTTACATGGTTTTCACTGGCCCCGCCTCCAATACCTTGGTTTTGGCTGGCCCTGCCTCCAATACCATGGTTTTGGCTGGCCCGCCTCCAATACCATGGTTTTGGCTGGCCCTGCCTCCAATACCATGGTTTTGGATGGCCCTGCCTCTGGTTACATGGTTTTGGCTGGCCCCGCCTCCAATACCATGCTTTTGGCTGGCTCCGACTCCAATACCATGGTTTTGGCTGGCCCTGCCTCCAATACCATGGTTTTGGCTGGCCCCGCCTCCAGTTACATGGATTTGGCTGGCCCCGTCTCCAGTTACATGGATTTGGCTGGCCCCGCCTCCAATACCATGATTTTGGCTGGCCCTGCCTCCAATACCATGGTTGTGGCTGGCCCTGCCTCCAATACCATGGTTTTGGCTGGCCCCGCCTCCAGTTACATGGATTTGGCTGCCCCCGCCTCCAATACCAGGCTTTTGGCTGGCCCCGCCTCCAATACCATGCTTTTGGCTGGCCCAGTCTCTAATACCATGGTTTTGGATGACCCCGCCTCTAATACCATGGTTTTGGCTGACCCTGCCTCCAATACCATGGTTTTGGCTGGACCCACTTTCAATACCATGCTTTTGGCTGGCCCCACCTCCAATACCATGCTTTTGGCTGGCACCGCATCCAGTTACATGGTTTTGGCTGGCCCCGCCTCCACTACCATGCTTTTGGCTGGCCCCGCCTCCAATACCATGCTTTTGGCTGGCCCCACCACCAATACCATGCTTTTGGCTGGCCCTGCCTCCAATACCATGGTTTTTGCTGGCCCCGCCTCCAATACCATGGTTTTTCGCTGGCCCCGCCTCCAGTTACATGGTTTTCGCTGGCCCCGCTTCCAGTTACATGGTTTTCGCTGGCCCGCCTCCAATACCATGGTTTTGGCTCGCCCCGCCTCCAGTTACATGGTTTTGGCTGGCCCACCTCCAAAACCATGGTTTTGGCTGGCCCTGCCTCCAATACCATGGTTTTCGCTGGCCCCGCCTCCAATACCATGGTTTTCGCTGGCCCCGCCTCTAGTTACATGGTTTTCGCTGGCCCCGCCTCCAATACCATGGTTTTCGCTGGCCCCGCCTCCAATTACATGGATTTGGCTGGCCCCGCCTCCAATACTATGGTTTTGGCTGGCCCCGCCTCCAATACCATGGTTTTGGCTGACCCCGCCTCCAATTCCATGGTTTTCGCTGGCCCCGCCTCCAGTTACATGGTTTTCGCTGGCCCCGCCTCCAATACATTGGTTTTGGCTGGCCCTGCCTCCAATACCATGGTTTTGGCTGGCCCGCCTCCAATACCATGGTTTTGGCTGGAGCCGCCTCCAATACCATGGTTTTGGATGGCCCCGCCTCTGGTTACATGGTTTTGGCTGGCTCCGCCCCCAATACCAAGCTTTTGGCTGGCCCCGCCTCCAATACCATGATTTTGGCTGGCCCTGCCTCCAATACCATGGTTTTGGCTGGCCCGCCTCCAGTTACATGGATTTGGCTGGCCCCGCCTCCAATACCATGATTTTGGCTGGCCCCGCGTCCAGTTACATGGATTTGGCTGGCCCCGCCTCCAATACCATGATTTTGGCTGGCCCTGCCTCCAATACCATGGTTGTGGCTGGCCCTGCCTCCAATACCATGGTTTTGGCTGGCCCCGCCTCCAGTTACATGGATTTGTCAGGCCCTGCCTCCAGTTACATGGATTTGGCTGCCCCCGCCTCCAATACCATGCTTTTGGCTGGCCCCGCCTCCAATACCATGCTTTTGGCTGGCCCCACCTCCAATACCATGCTCTTGGCTGGCCCAGCCTCTAATACCATGGTTTTGGATGGCCCTGCCTCCAATACCATGGTTTTGGCTGGCCCCGCCTGCAGTACCATGGTTTTGGCTGGCCCTGCCTCCAATACCATGGTTTTGGCTGGCCCCGCCTCCAATACCATGGTTTTCACTGGCCCCGCCTCCAGTTACATGGATTTGGCTGGCCCCCCCTCCAATACCATGGTTTTGGCTGGCCCTCCTCCAGTTACATGGATTTGGCTGGCCGTGCCTCCAATACCATGGTTTTGGCTGGCCCCGCCTCCAATACCATGGTTTTGGCTGACCCCGCCTCCAATACCATGGTTTTCGCTGGCCCTGCCTCCAGTTACATGGTTTTCACTGGCCCCGCCTCCAATACCTTGGTTTTGGCTGGCCCTGCCTCCAATACCATGGTTTTGGCTGGCCCGCCTCTAATACCATGGTTTTGGCTGGCCCCGCCTCCAATATCATGATTTTGGCTGGCCCTGCCTCCAATACCATGGTTTTGGCTGGCCCTGCCTCCAATACCATGGTTTTGGCTGGCCCGCCTCTAATACCATGGTTTTGGCTGGCCCCGCCTCCAATTCCATGATTTTGGCTGGCCCTGCCTCCAATACCATGGTTTTGGCTGGCCCTGCCTCCAATACCATGGTTTTGGCTGGCCCCGCCTCCAGTTACATGGATTTGGCTGGCCCCGCCTCCAATACCATGATTTTGGCTGGCCCCGCCTCCAGTTACATGGATTTGGCTGACCCCGCCTCCAATACCATGGTTTTCGCTGGCCCCGCCTCCAGTTACATGGTTTTCGCTGGCCCCGCCTCCAATACATTGGTTTTGGCTGGCCCTGCCTCCAATACCATGGTTTTGGCTGGCCCGCCTCCAATACCATGGTTTTGGCTGGCCCTGCCTCCAATACCATGGTTTTGGCTGGCCCGCCTCCAGTTACATGTATTTGGCTGGCCCCGCCTCCAATACCATGATTTTGGCTGGCCCCGCGTCCAGTTACATGGATTTGGCTGACCCCGCCTCCAATACCATGATTTTGGCTGGCCCTGCCTCCAATACCATGGTTGTGGCTGGCCCTGCCTCCAATACCATGGTTTTGGCTGGCCCCGCCTCCAGTAACATGGATTTCTCAGGCCCTGCCTCCAGTTACATGGATTTGGCTGCCCCCGCCTCCAATACCATGCTTTTGGCTGGCCCCGCCTCCAATACCATGCTTTTGGCTGGCCCAGCCTCTAATACCATGGTTTTGGATGGCCCTGCCTCCAATACCATGGTTTTGGCTGGCCCCGCTTCCAGTACCATGGTTTTGGCTGGCCCTGCCTCCAATACCATGGTTTTGGCTGGCCCCGCCTCCAATACCATGGTTTTCACTGGCCCCGCCTCCAGTTACATGGATTTGGCTGGCCCCGCCTCCAATACCATGGTTTTGGCTGGCCCTCCTCCAGTTACATGGATTTGGCTGGCCCCGCCTCCAATACCATGGTTTTGGCTGGCCCCGCCTCCAATACCATGGTTTTGGCTGGCCCCGCCTCTAATACCATGGTTTTGGATGGCCCTGCCTCCAATACCATGGTTTTGGCTGGAGCCGCCTCCAATACCATGGTTTTGGATGGCCCCGCCTCTGGTTACATGGTTTTGGCTGGCTTCGCCCCCAATACCAAGCTTTTGGCTGGCCCCGCCTCCAATACCATGATTTTGGCTGGCCCTGCCTCCAATACCATGGTTTTGGCTGGCCCGCCTCCAGTTACATGGATTTGGCTGGCCCCGCCTCCAATACCATGATTTTGGCTGGCCCCACGTCCAGTTACATGGATTTGGCTGGCCCCGCCTCCAATACCATGATTTTGGCTGGCCCTGCCTCCAATACCATGGTTTTGGCTGGCTCCGCCCCCAATACCAAGCTTTTGGCTGGCCCCGCCTCCAATACCATGGTTTTGGCTGGCCCTGCCTCCAATACCATGGTTTTGGCTGGCCCCGCCTCCAATACCATGGTTTTCACTGGCCCTGCCTCCAGTTACATGGATTTGGCTGGCCCCGCCTCCAATACCATGGTTTTGGCTGGCCCTCCTCCAGTTACATGGATTTGGCTGGCCCCGCCTCCAATACCATGGTTTTGGCTGGCCCCGCCTCCAATACCATGGTTTTGGCTGGCCCAGCCTCTAATACCATGGTTTTGGATGGCCCTGCCTCCAATACCATGGTTTTCGCTGGCCCTGCCTCCAATACCATGGTTTTCGCTGACCCCGCCTCCAATACCATGGTTTTCGCTGGCCCCGCCTCCAGTTACATGGTTTTCGCTGGCCCCGCTTCCAGTTACATGGTTTTGGCTGGCCCGCCTCCAATACCATGGTTTTGGCTGGCCCCGCCTAAAGTTACATGGTTTTGGCTGGCCCACCTCCAATACCATGGTTTTTGGCTGGCCCCGCCTCCAATACCATGGTTTTCGCTGGCCCCACCTCCAATACCATGGTTTTTGCTGGCCCCGCCTATAGTTACATGGTTTTCGCTGGCCCCGCCTCCAATACCATGGTTTTGGCTGGCCCTCCTCCAGTTACATGGATTTGGCTGGCCCCGCCTCCAATACCATGGTTTTGGCTGGCCCCGCCTCCAATACCATGGTTTTGGCTGACCCCGCCTCCAATACCATGGTTTTCGCTGGCCCCGCCTCCAGTTACATGGTTTTCACTGGCCCTGCCTCCAATACCTTGGTTTTGGCTGGCCCTGCCTCCAATACCATGGTTTTGGCTGGCCCGCCTCTAATACCATGGTTTTGGCTGGCCCCACCTCCAATACCATGATTTTGGCTGGCC
Source organism: Ambystoma mexicanum (assembly GCF_040938575.1). NCBI lineage: Eukaryota > Metazoa > Chordata > Amphibia > Caudata > Ambystomatidae > Ambystoma > Ambystoma mexicanum. The sequence continues at coordinate 738,081,242 of NC_090923.1, read as the reverse complement.
CTGCCTCCAATACCATGGTTTTGGCTGGCCCCGCCTCCAATACCATGATTTTGGCTGGCCCTGCCTGCAATACCATGGTTTTGGCTGGCCCTGCCTCCAATACCATGATTTTGGCTGGCCCCGCCTCCAGTTACATGGATTTGGCTGGCCCTGCCTCCAATACCATGATTTTGGCTGGCCCTGCCTCCAATACCATGGTTGTGGCTGGCCCTGCCTCCAATACCATGGTTTAGGCTGGCCCCGCCTCCAGTTACATGGATTTGGCTGGCCCTGCTTCCAGTTACATGGATTTGGCTGGCCCCGCCTCCAATACCATGCTTTTGGCTGGCCCGCCTCCAATACCATGGTTTTTGCTGGCCCCGCCTCCAGTTACATGGTTTTCGCTGGCCCCGTCTCCAATACAATGGTTTTGGCTGGCCCTGCCTCCAATACCATGGTTTTGGCTGGACCCACTTTCAATACCATGCTTTTGGCAGGCCTCGCCTCCAGTTACATGGTTTTGGCAGGCCTCGCCTCCAGATACATGGTTTTGGCCGGACCCGCCTCCAGTTACATGGTTTTGGCTGTCCCGCCTCCAATACCATGGTTTTGGCTGGCCCCGCCTCCATTACCATGGTTTTCGCTGGCCTCGCCTCTAGTTACATGGTTTTGGCTGGCCCTGCCTCCAATACCATGGTTGTGGCTGGCCCTGCCTCCAGTTACATGGATTTGGCTGGCCCTGCCTCCAGTTACATGGATTTGGCTGCCCCCGCCTCCAATACCATGCTTTTGGCTGGCCCCGCCTCCAGTACCATGGTTTTTGCTGGCCCCGCCTCCAGTTACATGGTTTTGGCTGGCCCAGTCTCCAATACAATGGTTTTGGCTGGCCCTGCCTCCAATACCATGGTTTTGGCTGGCCCTGCCTCCAATACCATGGTTTTGGCTGACCCTGCCTCCAATACCATGGTTTTGGCTGGACCCACTTTCAATACCATGCTTTTGGCTGGCCCCACCTCCAATACCATGCTTTTGGCTGGCATCGCCTCCAAAACCATGCTTTTGGCTGGCCCCGCCTCCAATACCATGATTTTGGCTGGTGTTAGGCAGAAACCTGTGCAGTTCCCTTGGGGAACACTGCAAAAGATTTAAGACTACAGGTAGAGCAGTAAACCCCTTTGGTAGCAGTCTGTACCACCCAGATTTACCTGGTAGCTGTGGCTGAGCAGTCAGACTTCTCTCAAGAAGAGTTAGGCAGTATGTAAAGTATACACAATATGTACCAAAACACAATAGTACAAGCAAACACTGACCAGAGCTTGGTTTCAAAAGTATATAGTTATTTATTTAAAATACACATAAGTTAAAAACACTCTAGCAAAAATATAGTAAAACACTTCAACACAGTTATACTGAAAGTAAATTCAATCCTTTCTCCTATCTAGACAACTCTAGGTTAACACCACTTAATTAAAACAGAGGTGAGTGCTTAACGTTAGATGACACTCTAGTAGTTTCCAAGAAAGGGAGAGAAAAAGCAGAAATAGGTTAGATACACCACTCTAAGGTCCAGAACACTTGCAATAGGCTTAAAGAAGAATAAAGTCACAGGTGAGCAAAAGTCACTAGGCAGGGCCCACTCTTAGAGTAGCCGGAGCGAAAATGTGCCCAAGATCACACTGTTAGTTAGGGATTCAAAGTCTTGCAAAGAGTCGAAAAGTGTTTAGAGTGGCTCAGAAAGTTTAGCCAAAGTGTCCCAGGCACTCCCAGGTTCGAAAGCCGGGGACTAAATCTACCCCGTACAGTCGGTAGCAAGGGAAGCCAGGCGGAACACAGTACCTTAAGCGGAAAGGATCCTCCAGCGGGGGCAGTTGTTCCAGGCAGCGACAGCAAGGCTCGACGTTGGTCAGGGGAGAAGAATATCTCGCTGAAGAGCAGAAGAGAAAGGTCGTAGCACTGCCCGGGAAGAAACCAGCCGCGGAGTCCTCCGGTTAAAGGGTTGGTACCGACTTTCGCGGTATGGGGGTAAAGTGTGGTATTCCGGATGCCGGGGTGCTTGGCACAGGCAAGGCGGCCACGAGATACCTCAACAGAACGGAAAGAAGGCGAAAACTGGTTGTCCCCACCAGTCAAGGGAAGGAGCCACTCCGTTAAGAGTTCTCCTCGGTCGTCGGGAAAAAGTGGTGAGACGGTTCAGCAGGGCTCCACCGGGTGGTGTCGTCGAAGCAGGTCGGCTCAGCTCTTCCCTCGTCGGATTCTTGGTCCTGTGGCGACTTCTGAAGTCCCAGTCCCCAAAGCCCTGCTTTTATGCAGCAAACCCCCATTCACCCAGCCTAGCTGTCACTCAAACATGCTAAGTGGTGAGCCGGGCGGCTCACCACTTGGGCCAATCAGGACGGAGTGCGACTTGAGTTACCAAGGTAACTCAGTCCAGGGTGCCTAAATCCCCCTCCACCCCTCCTAAGTACCCCAGACAGAGTGGCACCACTTTGGAGGGCTTCTGTGGAGAAGCCCGCCAAAAGTGGAACAAAGGGCTCCACTTTGGGTCAGAGTTACAGAGGCGAACGCCAACGCCATTTTAGAATCAAGTTTTGGCAAAAAGTCCCAACCGGAGTTATAAAAATAAATATATAAACCGGCGGTATGTTTAAGGCTACCGTAAATAAATAATTAAATGTGTTAGCCTAAAACAATGGGAAATCCCATAGGGAAATATTCGCGGTCGAATATAAAAAGTAGTTTCCACTGCCACCAGCCAAAACTCGATCAGGGGGGACGGAGACGTGCCCCCTCGACTAACAGACCCTGGGGCAATCGAATTGCCCCAGCCAGTACGTCCACAATATGATGGTTTGTACTGGTTCTGTTCAGGATTCAAGACTAGCAAAGTCTTTGGTGACTTTACATGCCCTGGGAGACAGTAGTCAGTCCCAGGGTATGGAGTCTATGTTGGGGAGTCCCTAGGACACCCCTGGGTCACGGCACAGAGGGTGCTGTGTGACCCACATCACAAAAATACATGAGGCCCTAAGGAGTAAAAGACCCCATAGCCCATTCAACACAAGGTTTAACCAAGAAAACACACTTCAACATGTCCAAGAGTGAGGGTAAAAGAGTCTCACTCTTGGCAGGAGAAAAAAAATTAAACCCCAGAAATCCAGCAAAGCTGCTGGGGGACTCACTAGGTAGGGAAATTCAGCCTAAACAGAGAATTCTCCCTAACACTCGCCCCCCCCAGACTAAGGGACAGGAGGATTTAATCCACTCCTGGATGAACCTCATACCTCTAGTCGATGATATACATCCTAGAGAGTCCATCAGCATTTTGATGGTGACACCCTGACCTGTGCTCAATGGTGAAATCAAACCCTTGCAGGCAGATTGACCATCTCAATAGTTTTGGATTTTCCCCTTTCATTAGCATTAACCATCTCAAGGGTTGGTGGTCAGTCTGAATAACAAAAGTAGAACCATACAAGTATGGCCTAAACTTCTTCAGTGCCCACACAATAGCAAAGCATTCTCTTTCGATAGTTGCCCACCTTGTCTCAGGATCCTTCAGTTTCCTACTGATGAAGCAAATGGGGTGCTCCCTACCCTTCTCATCCAGTTGGCTTAGAACTGCACCTATACCTACATTGGAAGCATCAGTTTGTACAATGAAAGGTTGGTGGTAGTCAGGAGCTCTCAATACTGGAGCCTGGCAAAGAGCTCTCTTCAGTTTTTCAAAGGCCTGATTGCACTCCTCATTCCATTTTACCTTCTTAGGAAACCCAACCCTGGTAAAAATACCAAGGAGGGCCTTAGCCACAGCCGGAGCTGTAACAGTCCTCATAGGAATGGCCTCAGGGTATCTAGTAGCATGGTCTACTACAACAAGGATAAACCTGTTGCCTGAGGAGGTTGGAGGATCAAGGGGACCAACAATGTCAATCCCTACCCTCTCAAATGGGACTCCCACAACTGGGAGAGGCACTAAAGGTGCCACATTCTTGGAACCAACCTTACCAGAAGTCTGGCAGGTATGGCAGCTCTTACAATATCTATCTACTTCAGCCCCCATCTTTGGCCAATAAAAGTAGAGTGAGAGCCTTTCCTTGGTCTTCTTGAAACTCAAGTGGCCAGCCAAAGGTATCTCATGGGCTAGTTGTAAGAACTGTTGTCTGTTTTCTTGTGGGACTACAAGGCGTTTGTAGTCTCCAGGTTCAGACTCAGTGGGTTCACTGTAGAAGAGGCCATCTTCCCAGTGCAACCTATACTTCCCAGGCTCTTGCCCATCAGCTTGCGAAGCTGCCTGGTGGCGGAGACCCTCCAGAGTTGGACATTCTCTTGGCCCCTTACGAAAAGCTGCCCTGCTAGGCCCACCTTCTGCCAGTAAAGACTGCAGCTCAGGATGGTCCTCAGGGTCCAAATCTCCAATAAGGTTGGGGCCTCCTTCTAGCTCTTCCTCAGAGTCTAGCTCAACCACACAGGGTTGTACCTCCCTCTCAGCCTCAGCTGGAGGTGGAGTTACAGGTGTAACTTTGGACAACCTAGGGGAAGTCCTTGTTGGAAGCACTGGAGTGCTTGCTGCTGGCTTTTTCCTAGGAGTCTTGGGTTGCCCCTTTGCTCCTGATCTGGTAGTTACTGCAGTAAGTTGCTCCAGTGGTAGAGGAGTGATTTCTGTCATCATCTCCTGAGATAACCCTCTCAGGGTTTTCTCCCTTGCAGGTTTTGTGAGTTCCTGAAACCTTTTGCTAGGAGGTCTGGGGGTATGAGATACAACTCCAAGAGCTTTGAGGTCATTACCCAACAGAACCCTACCTGGCACTTCACATTGTACACTGACAGGTATTTTTACAGCCATATCATTACATTGGATGAGAACTGGTAACTGGGGACACATCTGCACAGGCCCACCAGCTAACTTGGTGAGGCATTTGGGTGCCTTAGCAACATCCTCTGCCTTGAAAAATGATTCATCCACCACAGTTATGCTGGCTCCAGTGTCCCTAATGGCAGGAGTCTCCTGACCATTCACCTGGACACTGTCCTTATAATACTCTTTAGTATTATCTGGGATAGAGTTATAGACATCTAAATTCTGTTGCTCCCACAACCCCAGAGAGACTAAAGAAACACTAGCTGAGACTCCAGTGGGTTCATCAGCTAGTAATAGAAAGTTTCCACTTGCCATAGGTACTTCCTCTTCTGGAGCGAAGGCTAAGGAGGCAAGCTGGACCCCTGAAGGTTTACCCTTACATCTGGGATCTCCTTTCACATGGTCAGTAGCCTTACAAACAAAGCATGAGCCAAAGGCTCGCTGGAATGGAGGCTTGTTCTGACCTCCTTCTGGTCTGGGACCAGAAGGTACACTAGCCTGATTTGGTTTCCCTTGTGGCTTACCCTTATAGTTTTGTTTGGGGCCCTCTTTGGAATTTGTAGTATTAGAATTCTCTTTGGAGTCCTTCTTAGACTGTTTTTCCCCATCCTTCTTCTGAGTTACCCCAGAATCCTTGTGAGTGGCCCTGTTGGCAACCCACAAGTCAGCAGCCTTAGCTAGCTTCCGGGAATCTAATTCCCTGGAATCAGCCAAGTGTTGTCTGAGCTCAGGAGAGCAGGCATCATAAATAGTCTCCAACATAAACAAATTCTTCATACCTTCATAAGTGTTCACCTTGTAACCCTTAATCCATCCCTCTAAGTTTTTCAAACATTCATTCACCCAGGTAGCCCAAGGGGTACCATCATGCTTTTTGAGGCTCCTAAACCTCTTAAGATACTGGGAAGGGGTCTTCCCAAACCTAGCTATCAAAGCTAGTTTCACACATTCATAGTCCTTCCTATCCTCCTCCCCCATCTCCATTACCACATCAGTCGCAACAGGGGGAAGCCTAGAGAACAACCAGGTGAGTAAGTCATTTCCTGTGATGTTCTGGAGCCCATGATTATATTCAAACAGAGACAACCAATCCAACACATCCAACTTAGGCTCATACATACCAACCAATTCTTTAGGCATCCGGGGTCTTTTAGGACTGGAACTTCTAGAGGAGCCAGAGAGAGAAACATTCTCAACAGATAATTTCTTCATTTCTAAGTCATACTTGAGCTCCATTTCCCTTAGCCTTAGTTCTTTGTCAGTTTGAGCATTAAGTTTCTTATACTCCAATTCTAGCTTCATTTTCTCCAGTTCAAAGTACTGAGGACTAAATGTGGGACCTGGTAAAGGTCCAGTAGGCACAGCAGGTAGAGCAGGCAGAGGCCTAGGGGGGACAGTTACAACAGCCTCACCCTCCTCTTCTGACTCTTCCTCAGAAACATCAACATTTTGCTCCATGTTAACTTCAACACTGTCATCTACAGTTGCTGGAGTGGTAGGTTCCTCTGAACCATCACCCAGACTTTGGTTAGCTAACAATCTTTCAATCAGCTCCATTTTCTTGCCCTTAGTCAGGAGATCCTTATGTTTACAGAGCACTCTTAAACAATCAGCAGTTTTGGCTGCAAGGGACTCTTGACTATAGCTTTCTATAACTGACATGTTAGAGGTTTTTCTTTTTCAGTGCTAAGCTTTGTGGTTAGTTGCACTAAGGTATCTAAAGCACAATAAAATGTATACTCAATACAAATCCCACCGCTGTACACCAGTGTTAGGCAGAAACCTGTGCAGTTCCCTTGGGGAACACTGCAAAAGATTTAAGACTACAGGTAGAGCAGTAAACCCCTTTGGTAGCAGTCTGTACCACCCAGATTTACCTGGTAGCTGTGGCTGAGCAGTCAGACTTCTCTCAAGAAGAGTTAGGCAGTATGTAAAGTATACACAATATGTACCAAAACACAATAGTACAAGCAAACACTGACCAGAGCTTGGTTTCAAAAGTATATAGTTATTTATTTAAAATACACATAAGTTAAAAACACTCTAGCAAAAATATAGTAAAACACTTCAACACAGTTATACTGAAAGTAAATTCAATCCTTTCTCCTATCTAGACAACTCTAGGTTAACACCACTTAATTAAAACAGAGGTGAGTGCTTAACGTTAGATGACACTCTAGTAGTTTCCAAGAAAGGGAGAGAAAAAGCAGAAATAGGTTAGATACACCACTCTAAGGTCCAGAACACTTGCAATAGGCTTAAAGAAGAATAAAGTCACAGGTGAGCAAAAGTCACTAGGCAGGGCCCACTCTTAGAGTAGCCGGAGCGAAAATGTGCCCAAGATCACACTGTTAGTTAGGGATTCAAAGTCTTGCAAAGAGTCGAAAAGTGTTTAGAGTGGCTCAGAAAGTTTAGCCAAAGTGTCCCAGGCACTCCCAGGTTCGAAAGCCGGGGACTAAATCTACCCCGTACAGTCGGTAGCAAGGGAAGCCAGGCGGAACACAGTACCTTAAGCGGAAAGGATCCTCCAGCGGGGGCAGTTGTTCCAGGCAGCGACAGCAAGGCTCGACGTTGGTCAGGGGAGAAGAATATCTCGCTGAAGAGCAGAAGAGAAAGGTCGTAGCACTGCCCGGGAAGAAACCAGCCGCGGAGTCCTCCGGTTAAAGGGTTGGTACCGACTTTCGCGGTATGGGGGTAAAGTGTGGTATTCCGGATGCCGGGGTGCTTGGCACAGGCAAGGCGGCCACGAGATACCTCAACAGAACGGAAAGAAGGCGAAAACTGGTTGTCCCCACCAGTCAAGGGAAGGAGCCACTCCGTTAAGAGTTCTCCTCGGTCGTCGGGAAAAAGTGGTGAGACGGTTCAGCAGGGCTCCACCGGGTGGTGTCGTCGAAGCAGGTCGGCTCAGCTCTTCCCTCGTCGGATTCTTGGTCCTGTGGCGACTTCTGAAGTCCCAGTCCCCAAAGCCCTGCTTTTATGCAGCAAACCCCCATTCACCCAGCCTAGCTGTCACTCAAACATGCTAAGTGGTGAGCCGGGCGGCTCACCACTTGGGCCAATCAGGACGGAGTGCGACTTGAGTTACCAAGGTAACTCAGTCCAGGGTGCCTAAATCCCCCTCCACCCCTCCTAAGTACCCCAGACAGAGTGGCACCACTTTGGAGGGCTTCTGTGGAGAAGCCCGCCAAAAGTGGAACAAAGGGCTCCACTTTGGGTCAGAGTTACAGAGGCGAACGCCAACGCCATTTTAGAATCAAGTTTTGGCAAAAAGTCCCAACCGGAGTTATAAAAATAAATATATAAACCGGCGGTATGTTTAAGGCTACCGTAAATAAATAATTAAATGTGTTAGCCTAAAACAATGGGAAATCCCATAGGGAAATATTCGCGGTCGAATATAAAAAGTAGTTTCCACTGCCACCAGCCAAAACTCGATCAGGGGGGACGGAGACGTGCCCCCTCGACTAACAGACCCTGGGGCAATCGAATTGCCCCAGCCAGTACGTCCACAATATGATGGTTTGTACTGGTTCTGTTCAGGATTCAAGACTAGCAAAGTCTTTGGTGACTTTACATGCCCTGGGAGACAGTAGTCAGTCCCAGGGTATGGAGTCTATGTTGGGGAGTCCCTAGGACACCCCTGGGTCACGGCACAGAGGGTGCTGTGTGACCCACATCACAAAAATACATGAGGCCCTAAGGAGTAAAAGACCCCATAGCCCATTCAACACAAGGTTTAACCAAGAAAACACACTTCAACATGTCCAAGAGTGAGGGTAAAAGAGTCTCACTCTTGGCAGGAGAAAAAAAATTAAACCCCAGAAATCGAGCAAAGCTGCTGGGGGACTCACTAGGTAGGGAAATTCAGCCTAAACAGAGAATTCTCCCTAACAGCTGGCCCGCCTCCAATACCATGGTTTTGGCTGGCCCCGCCTCCAATACCATGGTTTTGGCTTGCCCCGCCTCCACTACCATGCTTTTGGCTGGCCCCGCCTCCAATACCATGCTTTTGGCTGGCCCCACCACCAATACCATGCTTTTGGCTGGCCCTGCCTCCAATACCATGGTTTTTGCTGGCCCCGCCTCCAATACCATGGTTTTCGCTGGCCCCGCCTCCAGTTACATGGTTTTCGCTGGCCCTGCTTCCAGTTACATGGTTTTGGCTGGCCCGCCTCCAATACCATGGTTTTGGCTGGACCCACTTTCAATACCATGCTTTTGGCTGACCCCACCTCCAATACCATGCTTTTGGCTGGCCCCGCCTCCAAAACCATGCTTTTGGCTGGCCCTGCCTCCAATACCATGGTTTTGGCTGGCCCCGCCTCCAGTTACATGGATTTGGCTGACCCCGCCTCCAATACCATGGTTTTGGCTGGCCCCGCCTCCAGTTACATGGTTTTGGCTGGCCCCGCCTCCACTACCATGCTTTTGGCTGGCCCCGCCACCAATACCATGCTTTTGGCTGGCCCTGCCTCCAATACCATGGTTTTTGCTGGCCCTGCCTCCAATACCATGGTTTTCGCTGGCCCCGCCTCCAGTTACATGGTTTTCGCTGGCCCCGCTTCCAGTTACATGGTTTTCGCTGGCCCGCCTCCAATACCAGGGTTTTGGCTCACCCCGCCTCCAGTTACATGGTTTTGGCTGGCCCACCTCCACTACCATGGTTTTGGCTGGCCCCGCCTCCAATACCATGGTTTTCGCTGGCCCCGCCTCCAATACCATGGTTTTCGCTGGCCCCGCCTCTAGTTACATGGTTTTCGCTGGCCCCGCCTCCAATACCTTGGTTTTGGCTGGCCCTGCCTCCAATACCATAGTTTTGGCTGGCCTGCCTCTAATACCATGGTTTTGGCTAGCCCGGCCTCCAATACCATGATTTTGGCGGGCCCTGCCTCCAATACCATGGTTTTGGCTGGCCCTGCCTCCAATACCATGGTTTTGGCTGGCCCCGCCTCCAGTTACATGGATTTGGCTGGCCCCGCCTCCAATACCATTGTTTTGGCTGGCCCCGCCTCCGGTTACATGGATTTGGCTGGCCCCGCCTCCAATACCAGGTTTTGGCTGGCCCTGCCTCCAATACCATGGTTTTGGCTGACCCCGCCTCCAATACCATGGTTTTCGTAGGCCCCGCCTCCAGTTACATGGTTTTCACTGGCCCCGCCTCCAATACCTTGGTTTTGGCTGGCTCTGCCTCCAATACCATGGTTTTGGCTGGCCCGCCTCCAATACCATGGTTTTGGCTGGCCCTGCCTCCAATACCATGGTTTTGGATGGCCCTGCCTCTGGTTACATGGTTTTGGCTGGCCCCGCCTCCAATACCATGCTTTTGGCTGGCTCCGCCTCCAATACCATGGTTTTGGCTGGGCCTGCCTCCAATACCATGGTTTTGGCTGGCCCCGCCTCCAGTTACATGGATTTGGCCGGCCCCGTCTCCAGTTACATGGATTTGGCTGGCCCCGCCTCCAATACCATGATTTTGGCTGGCCCTCCCTCCAATACCATGGTTGTGGCTGGCCCTGCCTCCAATACCATGGTTTTGCTGGCCCCGCCTCCAGTTACATGGATTTGGCTGCCCCCGCCTCCAATACCAGGCTTTTGGCTGGCCCCGCCTCCAATACCATGCTTTTGGCTGGCCCAGTCTCTAATACCATGGTTTTGGATGACCCCGCCTCTAATACCATGGTTTTGGCTGGACCCACTTTCAATACCATGCTTTTGGCTGGCACCGCCTCCAAAACCAAGCTTTTGGCTGGCCCCGCCTCCAATACCATGATTTTGGCTGGCCCTGCCTCCAATACCATGGTTTTGGCTGGCCCCGCCTCCAGTTACATGGTTTTGGCTGGCCCCGCCTCCACTACCATGCTTTTGGCTGGCCCCGCCTCCAATACCATGCTTTTGGCTGGCCCCACCACCAATACCATGCTTTTGGCTGGACCTGCCTCCAATACCATGGTTTTTGCTGGCCCCGCCTCCAATACCATGGTTTTCGCTGGCCCCGCCTCCAGTTACATGGTTTTCGCTGGCCCTGCTTCCAGTTACATGGTTTTGGCTGGCCCGCCTCCAATACCATGGTTTTGGCTGGACCCACTTTCAATACCATGCTTTTGGCTGACCCCACCTCCAATACCATGCTTTTGGCTGGCCCCGCCTCCAAAACCATGCTTTTGGCTGGCCCCGCCTCCAATACCATGATTTTGGCTGGCCCTGCCTCCAATACCATGGTTTTGGCTGGCCCTGCCTCCAATACCATGGTTTTGGCTGGCACCGCCTCCAGTTACATGGATTTGGCTGACCCCGCGTCCAATACCATGGTTTTGGCTGGCCCCGCCTCCAGTTACATGGTTTTGGCTGGCCCCGCCTCCACTACCATGCTTTTGGCTGGCCTGCCTCTAATACCATGGTTTTGGCTAGCCCCGCCTCCAATACCATGATTTTGGCGGGCCCTGCCTCCAATACCATGGTTTTGGCTGGCCCTGCCTCCAATACCATGGTTTTGGCTGGCCCCGCCTCCAGTTACATGGATTTGGCTGGCCCCGCCTCCAATACCATTGTTTTGGCTGGCCCCGCCTCCGGTTACATGGATTTGGCTGGCCCCGCCTCCAATACCAGGTTTTGGCTGGCCCTGCCTCCAATACCATGGTTTTGGCTGACCCCGCCTCCAATACCATGGTTTTCGTAGGCCCCGCCTCCAGTTACATGGTTTTCACTGGCCCCGCCTCCAATACCTTGGTTTTGGCTGGCTCTGCCTCCAATACCATGGTTTTGGCTGGCCCGCCTCCAATACCATGGTTTTGGCTGGCCCTGCCTCCAATACCATGGTTTTGGATGGCCCTGCCTCTGGTTACATGGTTTTGGCTGGCCCCGCCTCCAATACCATGCTTTTGGCTGGCTCCGCCTCCAATACCATGGTTTTGGCTGGGCCTGCCTCCAATACCATGGTTTTGGCTGGCCCCGCCTCCAGTTACATGGATTTGGCCGGCCCCGTCTCCAGTTACATGGATTTAGCTGGCACCACCTCCAATACCATGATTTTGGCTGGCCCTCCCTCCAATACCATGGTTGTGGCTGGCCCTGCCTCCAATACCATGGTTTGGTGGCCCCGCCTCCAGTTACATGGATTTGGCTGCCCCCGCCTCCAATACCAGGCTTTTGGCTGGCCCCGCCTCCAATACCATGCTTTTGGCTGGCCCAGTCTCTAATACCATGGTTTTGGATGACCCCGCCTCTAATACCATGGTTTTGGCTGGACCCACTTTCAATACCATGCTTTTGGCTGGCACCGCCTCCAAAACCAAGCTTTTGGCTGGCCCCGCCTCCAATACCATGATTTTGGCTGGCCCTGCCTCCAATACCATGGTTTTGGCTGGCCCCGCCTCCAGTTACATGGTTTTGGCTGGCCCCGCCTCCACTACCATGCTTTTGGCTGGCCCCGCCTCCAATACCATGCTTTTGGCTGGCCCCACCACCAATACCATGCTTTTGGCTGGCCCTGCCTCCAATACCATGGTTTTTGCTGGCCCCGCCTCCAATACCATGGTTTTCGCTGGCCCCGCCTCCAGTTACATGGTTTTCGCTGGCCCTGCTTCCAGTTACATGGTTTTGGCTGGCCCGCCTCCAATACCATGGTTTTGGCTGGACCCACTTTCAATACCATGCTTTTGGCTGACCCCACCTCCAATACCATGCTTTTGGCTGGCCCCGCCTCCAAAACCATGCTTTTGGCTGGCCCCGCCTCCAATACCATGATTTTGGCTGGCCCTGCCTCCAATACCATGGTTTTGGCTGGCCCTGCCTCCAATACCATGGTTTTGGCTGGCACCGCCTCCAGTTACATGGATTTGGCTGACCCCGCGTCCAATACCATGGTTTTGGCTGGCCCCGCCTCCAGTTACATGGTTTTGGCTGGCCCCGCCTCCACTACCATGCTTTTGGCTGGCCCCGCCACCAATACCATGCTTTTGGCTGGCCCTGCCTCCAATACCATGGTTTTTGCTGGCCCTGCCTCCAATACCATGGATTTCGCTGGCCCCGCCTCCAGTTACATGGTTTTCGCTGGCCCCGCTTCCAGTTACATGGTTTTCGCTGGCCCGCCTCCAATACCATGGTTTTGGCTCGCCCCGCCTCCAGTTACATGGTTTTGGCTGGCCCACCTCCAAAACCATGGTTTTTTCTGGCCCTGCCTCCAATACCATGGTTTTCGCTGGCCCCGCCTCCAATACCATGGTTTTCGCTGGCCCCGCCTCTAGTTACATGGTTTTCGCTGGCCCCGCCTCCAATACCATGGTTTTCGCTGGCCCCGCCTCCAGTTACATGGATTTGGCTGGCCCCGCCTCCAATACTATGGATTTGGCTGGCCCCGCCTCCAATACCATGGTTTGGGCTGGCCTTCCTCCAGTTACATGGATTTGGCTGGCCGCGCCTCCAATACCATGGTTTTGGCTGGCCCCGCCTCCAATACCATGGTTTTGGCTGACCCCGCCTCCAATACCATGGTTTTCGCTGGCCCCGCCTCCAGTTACATGGTTTTCACTGGCCCCGCCTCCAATACCTTGGTTTTGGCTGGCCCTGCCTCCAATACCATGGTTTTGGCTGGCCCGCCTCTAATACCATGGTTTTGGCTGGCCCCGCCTCCAATACCATGATTTTGGCTGGCCCTGCCTCCAATACCATGGTTTTGGCTGGCCCGCCTCCAGTTACATGGATTTGGCTGGCCCCGCCTCCAATACCATGATTTTGGCTGGCCCCGCGTCCAGTTACATGGATTTGGCTGGCCCCGCCTCCAATACCATGATTTTGGCTGGCCCTGCCTCCAATACCATGGTTGTGGCTGGCCCTGCCTCCAATACCATGGTTTTGGCTGCCCCCGCCTCCAGTTACATGAATTTGTGAGGCCCTGCCTCCAGTTACATGGATTTGGCTGCCCCCGCCTCCAATACCATGCTTTTGGCTGGCCCCGCCTCCAATACCATGGTTTTGGATGGCCCTGCCTCCAATACCATGGTTTTGGCTGGCCCCGCCTGCAGTACCATGGTTTTGGCTGACCCTGCCTCCAATACCATGGTTTTGGGTGGCCCCGCCTCCAATACCATGGTTTTCACTGGCCCCGCCTCCAGTTACATGGATTTGGCTGGCCCCGCCTCCAATACCATGGTTTTGGCTGGCCCTCCTCCAGTTACATGGATTTGGCTGGCCGCGCCTCCAATACCATGGTTTTGGCTGGCCCCGCCTCCAATACCATGGTTTTGGCTGACCCCGCCTCCAATACCATGGTTTTCGCTGGCCCCGCCTCCAGTTACATGGTTTTCACTGGCCCCGCCTCCAATACCTTGGTTTTGGCTGGCCCTGCCTCCAATACCATGGTTTTGGCTGGCCCGCCTCTAATACCATGGTTTTGGCTGGCCCCGCCTCCAATACCATGATTTTGGCTGGCCCTGCCTCCAATACCATGGTTTTGGCTGGCCCTGCCTCCAATACCATGGTTTTGGCTGGCCCGCCTCTAATACCATGGTTTTGGCTGGCCCCGCCTCCAATTCCATGATTTTGGCTGGCCCTGCCTCCAATACCATGGTTTTGGCTGGCCCTGCCTCCAATACCATGGTTTTGGCTGGCCCCGCCTCCAGTTACATGGATTTGGCTGGCCCGCCTCCAATACCATGATTTTGGCTGGCCCCGCCTCCATTTACATGGATTTGGCTGACCCCGCCTCCAATACCATGGTTTTGGCTGGCCCGCCTCCAGTTACATGGATTTGGCTGGCCCCGCCTCCAATACCATGATTTTGGCTGGCCCCGCGTCCAGTTACATGGATTTGGCTGGCCCCGCCTCCAATACCATGATTTTGGCTGGCCCTGCCTCCAATACCATGGTTGTGGCTGGCCCTGCCTCCAATACCATGGTTTTGGCTGCCCCCGCCTCCAGTTACATGAATTTGTGAGGCCCTGCCTCCAGTTACATGGATTTGGCTGCCCCCGCCTCCAATACCATGCTTTTGGCTGGCCCCGCCTCCAATACCATGGTTTTGGATGGCCCTGCCTCCAATACCATGGTTTTGGCTGGCCCCGCCTGCAGTACCATGGTTTTGGCTGACCCTGCCTCCAATACCATGGTTTTGGGTGGCCCCGCCTCCAATACCATGGTTTTCACTGGCCCCGCCTCCAGTTACATGGATTTGGCTGGCCCCGCCTCCAATACCATGGTTTTGGCTGGCCCTCCTCCAGTTACATGGATTTGGCTGGCCGCGCCTCCAATACCATGGTTTTGGCTGGCCCCGCCTCCAATACCATGGTTTTGGCTGACCCCGCCTCCAATACCATGGTTTTCGCTGGCCCCGCCTCCAGTTACATGGTTTTCACTGGCCCCGCCTCCAATACCTTGGTTTTGGCTGGCCCTGCCTCCAATACCATGGTTTTGGCTGGCCCGCCTCTAATACCATGGTTTTGGCTGGCCCCGCCTCCAATACCATGATTTTGGCTGGCCCTGCCTCCAATACCATGGTTTTGGCTGGCCCTGCCTCCAATACCATGGTTTTGGCTGGCCCGCCTCTAATACCATGGTTTTGGCTGGCCCCGCCTCCAATTCCATGATTTTGGCTGGCCCTGCCTCCAATACCATGGTTTTGGCTGGCCCTGCCTCCAATACCATGGTTTTGGCTGGCCCCGCCTCCAGTTACATGGATTTGGCTGGCCCGCCTCCAATACCATGATTTTGGCTGGCCCCGCCTCCATTTACCTGGATTTGGCTGACCCCGCCTCCAATACCATGGTTTTCGCTGGCCCCGCCTCCAGTTACATGGTTTTCGCTGGCCCCGCCTCCAATACATTGGTTTTGGCTGGCCCTGCCTCCAATACCATGGTTTTGGCTGGCCCGCCTCCAATACCATGGTTTTGGCTGGAGCCGCCTCCAATACCATGGTTTTGGATGGCCCCGCCTCTGGTTACATGGTTTTGGCTGGCTCCGCCCCCAATACCAAGCTTTTGGCTGGCCCCGCCTCCAATACCATTATTTTGGCTGGCCCTGCCTTCAATACCATGGTTTTGGCTGGCCCGCCTCCAGTTACATGGATTTGGCTGGCCCCGCCTCCAATACCATGATTTTGGCTGGCCCCGCGTCCAGTTACATGGATTTGGCTGGCCCCGCCTCCAATACCATGCTTTTGGCTGGCCCAGCCTCTAATACCATGGTTTTGGATGGCCCTGCCTCCAATACCATGGTTTTGGCTGGCCCCGCCTCCAGTACCATGGTTTTGGCTGGCCCTGCCTCCAATACCATGGTTTTGGCTGCCCCCGCCTCCAATACCATGGTTTTCACTGGCCCGCCTCCAGTTACATGGATTTGGCTGGCCCCGCCTCCAATACCATGGTTTTGGCTGGCCCTCCTCCAGTTACATGGATTTGGCTGGCCCCGCCTCCAATACCATGGTTTTGGCTGGCCCCGCCTCCAATACCATGGTTTTGGCTGGCCCCGCCTCTAATACCATGGTTTTGGATGGCCCTGCCTCCAATACCATGGTTTTGGCTGGAGCCGCCTCCAATACCATGGTTTTGGATGGCCCCGCCTCTGGTTACATGGTTTTGGCTGGCTCCGCCCCCAATACAAAGCTTTTGGCTGGCCCCGCCTCCAATACCATGATTTTGGCTGGCCCTGCCTCCAATACCATGGTTTTGGCTGGCCCGCCTCCAGTTACATGGATTTGGCTGGCCCCGCCTCCAATACCATGATTTTGGCTGGCCCCGCGTCCAGTTACATGGATTTGGCTGGCCCCGCCTCCAATACCATGATTTTGGCTGGCCCTGCCTCCAATACCATGGTTTTGGCTGGCTCCGCCCCCAATACCAAGCTTTTGGCTGGCCCCGCCTCCAATACCATGGTTTTGGCTGGCCCTGCCTCCAATACCATGGTTTTGGCTGGCCCCGCCTCCAATACCATGGTTTTCACTGGCCCCGCCTCCAGTTACATGGATTTGGCTGGCCCCGCCTCCAATACCATGGTTTTGGCTGGCCCTCCTCCAGTTACATGGATTTGGCTGGACCCGCCTCCAATACCATGGTTTTGGCTGGCCCCGCCTCCAATACCATGGTTTTGGCTGGCCCAGCCTCTAATACCATGGTTTTGGATGGCCCTGCCTCCAATACCATGGTTTTCGCTGGCCCCGCCTCCAATACCATGGTTTTCGCTGGCCCCGCCTCCAGTTACATGGTTTTCGCTGGCCCTGCTTCCAGTTACATGGTTTTGGCTGGCCCGCCTCCAATACCATGGTTTTGGCTGGCCCCGCCTAAAGTTACATGGTTTTGGCTGGCCCACCTCCAATACCATGGTTTTTGGCTGGCCCCGCCTCCAATACCATGGTTTTCGCTGGCCCCACCTCCAATACCATGGTTTTTGCTGGCCCCGCCTATAGTTACATGGTTTTCGCTGGCCCCGCCTCCAATACCATGGTTTTGGCTGGCCCTCCTCCAGTTACATGGATTTGGCTGGCCCCGCCTCCAATACCATGGTTTTGGCTGGCCCCGCCTCCAATACCATGGTTTTGGCTGACCCCGCCTCCAATACCATGGTTTTCGCTGGCCCCGCCTCCAGTTACATGGTTTTCACTGGCCCTGCCTCCAATACCTTGGTTTTGGCTGGCCCTGCCTCCAATACCATGGTTTTGGCTGGCCCGCCTCTAATACCATGGTTTTGGCTGGCCCCGCCTCCAATACCATGATTTTGGCTGGCCCTGCCTCCAATACCATGGTTTTGGCTGGCCCCGCCTCCAATACCATGATTTTGGCTGGCCCTGCCTGCAATACCATGGTTTTGGCTGGCCCTGCCTCCAATACCATGATTTTGGCTGGCCCCGCCTCCAGTTACATGGATTTGGCTGGCCCTGCCTCCAATACCATGATTTTGGCTGGCCCTGCCTCCAATACCATGGTTGTGGCTGGCCCTGCCTCCAATAGCATGGTTTAGGCTGGCCCCGCCTCCAGTTACATGGATTTGGCTGGCCCTGCTTCCAGTTACATGGATTTGGCTGGCCCCGCCTCCAATACCATGCTTTTGGCTGGCTCGCCTCCAATACCATGGTTTTTGCTGGCCCCACCTCCAGTTACATGGTTTTCGCTGGCCCCGTCTCCAATACAATGGTTTTGGCTGGCCCTGCCTCCAATACCATGGTTTTGGCTGGACCCACTTTCAATACCATGCTTTTGGCAGGCCTCGCCTCCAGTTACATGGTTTTGGCAGGCCTCGCCTCCAGATACATGGTTTTGGCCGGACCCGCCTCCAGTTACATGGTTTTGGCTGTCCCGCCTCCAATACCATGGTTTTGGCTGGCCCCGCCTCCAATACCATGGTTTTCGCTGGCCTCGCCTCTAGTTACATGGTTTTGGCTGGCCCCGCCTCCAATACAATGGTTTTGGCTGGCCCCGCCTCCAATACCATGGTTTTGGCCTGACCCCGCCTCCAATACCATGGTTTTCGCTGGCCCCGCCTCCAGTTACATGGTTTTCGCTGGCCCCGCCTCCAATACCTTGCTTTTGGCTGGCCCCACCTCCAATAACATGCTTTTGGCTGGCCCCGCCTCCAAAACCATGCTTTTGGCTGGCCCCGCCTCCAATACCATGATTTTGGCTGGCCCTGCCTCCAATACCATGGTTTCGGCTGGCCCACCTCCAATACCATGGTTTTGGCTGGCCCCGCCTCCAGTTACATGGATTTGGCTGACCCTGCCTCCAATACCATGGTTTTGGCTGGCCCCGCCTCCAGTTACATGGTTTTGGCTAGCCCCGCCTCCACTACCATGATTTTGCCTGGCCCCGTCACCAATACCATGCTTTTGGCTGGCCCTGCCTCCAATACCATGGTTTTTGCTGGCCCCGCCTCCAATACCATGGTTTTCGCTGGCCCCGCCTCCAGTTACATGGTTTTCGCTGGCCCTGCTTCCAGTTACATGGTTTTCGCTGGCCCTGCTTCCAGTTACATGGTTTTCGCCTGCCCGCCTCCAATACCATGGTTTTGGCTCGCCCCGCCTCCAGTTACATGGTTTTGGCTGGCCCCGCCTCCAATACCATGGTTTTGGCTGACCCCGCCTCCAATACCTTGGTTTTGGCTGGCCATGCCTCCAATACCATGGTTTTGGCTGGCCCGCCTCCAATACCATGGTTTTGGCTGGCCCCGGCTCCAATACCATGGTTTTGGATGGCCCTGCCTCTGGTTACATGGTTTTGGCTGGCCCCGCCTCCAATACCAAGCTTTTGGCTGGCCTCGCCTCCAATACCATGATTTTGGCTGGCCCTGCCTCCAATTCCATGGTTTTGGCTGGCCCTGCCTCCAATACCATGGTTTTGGCTGGCCCTCCTCCAGTTACATGGATTTGGCTGGCCCCGCCTCCAATACCATGGTTTTGGCTGGCCCCGCCTCCAATACCATGGTTTTGGCTGACCCCGCCTCCAATACCATGGTTTTCGCTGGCCCCGCCTCCAGTTACATGGTTTTCGCTGGCCCCGCCTCCAATACCTTGGTTTTGGCTGGCCCTGCCTCCAATACCATGGTTTTGGTTGGCCCGCCTCTAATACCATGGTTTTGGCTAGCCCCGCCTCCAATACCATGATTTTGGCTGGCCCTGCCTCCAATACCATGGTTTTGGCTGGCCCTGCCTCCAATACCATGGTTTTGGCTGGCCCCGCCTCCAGTTACATGGATTTGGCTGGCCCCGCCTCCAATACCATGGTTTTGGCTGGCCCCGCCTCCAGTTACATGGATTTGGCTGGCCCTGCCTCCAATACCATGGTTTTGGCTGGCCCCGCCTCCAATACCATGGTTTTGGCTGACCCTGCCTCCAATACCATGGTTTTCGTAGGCCCCGCCTCCAGTTACATGGTTTTCACTGGCCCCGCCTCCAATACCTTGGTTTTGGCTGGCCCTGCCTCCAATACCATGGTTTTGGCTGGCCCGCCTCCAATTCCATGGTTTTGGCTGGCCCTGCCTCCAATACCATGGTTTTGGATGGCCCTGCCTCTGGTTACATGGTTTTGGCTGGCTCCGCCTCCAATACCATGCTTTTGGCTGGCTCCGACTCCAATACCATGGTTTTGGCTGGCCCTGCCTCCAATACCATGGTTTTGGCTGGCCCCGCCTCCAGTTACATGGATTTGGCTGGCCCCGTCTCCAGTTACATGGATTTGGCTGGCCCCGCCTCCAATACCATGATTTTGGCTGGCCCTGCCTCCAATACCATGGTTGTGGCTGGCCCTGCCTCCAATACCATGGTTTTGGCTTGCCCCGCCTCCAGTTACATGGATTTGGCTGCCCCCGCCTCCAATACCAGGCTTTTGGCTGGCCCCGCCTCCAATACCATGCTTTTGGCTGGCCCAGTCTCTAATACCATGGTTTTGGATGACCCCGCCTCTAATACCATGGTTTTGGCTGACCCTGCCTCCAATACCATGGTTTTGGCTGGACCCACTTTCAATACCATGCTTTTGGCTGGCCCCACCTCCAATATCATGCTTTTGGCTGGCACCGCCTCCAGTTACATGGTTTTGGCTGGCCCCGCCTCCACTACCATGCTTTTGGCTGGCCCCGCCTCCAATACCATGCTTTTGGCTGGCCCCACCACCAATACCATGCTTTTGGCTGGCCCTGCCTCCAATACCATGGTTTTTGCTGGCCCCGCCTCCAATACCATGGTTTTCGCTGGCCCCGCCTCCAATACCATGGTTTTCGCTGGCCCCGCCTCTAGTTACATGGTTTTCGCTGGCCCCGCCTCCAATACCATGGTTTTTGCTGGCCCCGCCTCCAGTTACATGGATTTCGCTGGCCCCGCCTCCAATACCATGGTTTTGGCTGGCCCCGCCTCCAATACCATGGTTTTGGCTGACCCCGCCTCCAATACCATGGTTTTCGCTGGCCCCGCCTCCAGTTACATGGTTTTCGCTGGCCCCGCCTCCAATACCTTGGTTTTCGCTGGCCCTGCCTCCAATACCATGGTTTTGGCTGGCCTGCCTCCAATACCATGGTTTTGGCTGGCCCCGCCTCCAATACCATGGTTTTGGATGGCCCCGCCTCTGGTTACATGGTTTTGGCTGGCCCCGCCTCCAATACCAAGCTTTTGGCTGGCCCCGCCCCCAAAACCATGATTTGGCTCGCCCTGCCTCCAATAACATGGTTTTGGCTGGCCCTGCCTCCAATACCATGGTTTTGGCTGGCCCTCCTCCAGTTACATCGAATTGGCTGGCCCCGCCTCCAATACAATGGTTTTGGCTGGCCCCGCCTCGAATACCATGGTTTTGGCCTGACCCCGCCTCCAATACCATGGTTTTCGCTGGCCCCGCCTCCAGTTACATGGTTTTCGCTGGCCCCGCCTCCAATACCTTGCTATTGGCTGGCCCCACCTCCAATAACATGCTTTTGGCTGGCCCCGCCTCCAAAACCATGCTTTTGGCTGGCCCGCCTCCAATACCATGATTTTGGCTGGCCCTGCCTCCAATACCATGGTTTCGGCTGGCCCACCTCCAATACCATGGTTTTGGCTGGCCCCGCCTCCAGTTACATGGATTTGGCTGACCCTGCCTCCAATACCATGGTTTTGGCTGGCCCCGCCTCCAGTTACATGGTTTTGGCTGGCCCTGCCTCCACTACCATGATTTTGCCTTGCCCCGTCACCAATACCATGCTTTTGGCTGGCCCTGCCTCCAATACCATGGTTTTTGCTGGCCCCGCCTCCAATACCATGGTTTTCACTGGCCCCGCCTCCAGTTACATGGTTTTCGCTGGCCCTGCTTCCAGTTACATGGTTTTCGCTGGCCCGCCTCCAATACCATGGTTTTGGCTCGCCCCGCCTCCAGTTACATGGTTTTGGCTGGCCCCGCCTCCAATACCATGGTTTTGGCTGACCCCGCCTCCAATACCTTGGTTTTGGCTGGCCATGCCTCCAATACCATGGTTTTGGTTGGCCCGCCTCCAATACCATGGTTTTGGCTGGCCCCGGCTCCAATACCATGGTTTTGGATGGCCCTGCCTCTGGTTACATGGTTTTGGCTGGCCCCGCCTCCAATACCAAGCTTTTGGCTGGCCTCGCCTCCAATACCATGATTTTGGCTGGCCCTGCCTCCAATACCATGGTTTTGGCTGGCCCTGCCTCCAATACCATGGTTTTGGCTGGCCCTCCTCCAGTTACATGGATTTGGCTGGCCCCGCCTCCAATACCATGGTTTTGGCTGGCCCCGCCTCCAATACCATGGTTTTGGCTGACCCCGCCTCCAATACCATGGTTTTCGTTGGCCCCGCCTCCAGTTACATGGTTTTCGCTGGCCCCGCCTCCAATACCTTGGTTTTGGCTGGCCCTGCCTCCAATACCATGGTTTTGGTTGGCCCGCCTCTAATACCATGGTTTTGGCTAGCCCCGCCTCCAATACCATGATTTTGGCTGGCCCTGCCTCCAATACCATGGTTTTGGCTGGCCCTGCCTCCAATACCATGGTTTTGGCTGGCCCCGCCTCCAGTTACATGGATTTGGCTGGCCCCGCCTCCAATACCATGGTTTTGGCTGGCCCCGCCTCCAGTTACATGGATTTGGCTGGCCCTGCCTCCAATACCATGGTTTTGGCTGGCCCCGCCTCCAATAGCATGGTTTTGGCTGACCCCGCCTCCAATACCATGGTTTTCGTAGGCCCCGCCTCCAGTTACATGGTTTTCACTGGCCCCGCCTCCAATACCTTGGTTTTGGCTGGCCCTGCATCCAATACCATGGTTTTGGCTGGCCCGCCTCCAATACCATGGTTTTGGCTGGCCCTGCCTCCAATACCATGGTTTTGGATGGCCCTGCCTCTGGTTACATGGTTTTGGCTGGCCCCGCCTCCAATACCATGCTTTTGGCTGGCTCCGACTCCAATACCATGGTTTTGGCTGGCCCTGCCTCCAATACCATGGTTTTGGCTGGCCCCGCCTCCAGTTACATGGATTTGGCTGGCCCCGTCTCCAGTTAAATGGATTTGGCTGGCCCCGCCTCCAATACCATGATTTTGGCTGGCCCCGCCTCCAATACCATGGTTTTGGCTGACCCCGCCTCCAATACCATGGTTTTCGCTGGCCCCGCCTCCAGTTACATGGTTTTCGCTGGCCCCGCCTCCAATACCTTGGTTTTGGCTGGCCCTGCCTCCAATACCATGGTTTTGGTTGGCCCGCCTCTAATACCATGGTTTTGGCTAGCCCCGCCTCCAATACCATGATTTTGGCTGGCCCTGCCTCCAATACCATGGTTTTGGCTGGCCCTGCCTCCAATACCATGGTTTTGGCTGGCCCCGCCTCCAGTTACATGGATTTGGCTGGCCCCGCCTCCAATACCATGGTTTTGGCTGGCCCCGCCTCCAGTTACATGGATTTGGCTGGCCCTGCCTCCAATACCATGGTTTTGGCTGGCCCCGCCTCCAATACCATGGTTTTGGCTGACCCTGCCTCCAATACCATGGTTTTCGTAGGCCCCGCCTCCAGTTACATGGTTTTCACTGGCCCCGCCTCCAATACCTTGGTTTTGGCTGGCCCTGCCTCCAATACCATGGTTTTGGCTGGCCCGCCTCCAATTCCATGGTTTTGGCTGGCCCTGCCTCCAATACCATGGTTTTGGATGGCCCTGCCTCTGGTTACATGGTTTTGGCTGGCTCCGCCTCCAATACCATGCTTTTGGCTGGCTCCGACTCCAATACCATGGTTTTGGCTGGCCCTGCCTCCAATACCATGGTTTTGGCTGGCCCCGCCTCCAGTTACATGGATTTGGCTGGCCCCGTCTCCAGTTACATGGATTTGGCTGGCCCCGCCTCCAATACCATGATTTTGGCTGGCCCTGCCTCCAATACCATGGTTGTGGCTGGCCCTGCCTCCAATACCATGGTTTTGGCTTGCCCCGCCTCCAGTTACATGGATTTGGCTGCCCCCGCCTCCAATACCAGGCTTTTGGCTGGCCCCGCCTCCAATACCATGCTTTTGGCTGGCCCAGTCTCTAATACCATGGTTTTGGATGACCCCGCCTCTAATACCATGGTTTTGGCTGACCCTGCCTCCAATACCATGGTTTTGGCTGGACCCACTTTCAATACCATGCTTTTGGCTGGCCCCACCTCCAATATCATGCTTTTGGCTGGCACCGCCTCCAGTTACATGGTTTTGGCTGGCCCCGCCTCCACTACCATGCTTTTGGCTGGCCCCGCCTCCAATACCATGCTTTTGGCTGGCCCCACCACCAATACCATGCTTTTGGCTGGCCCTGCCTCCAATACCATGGTTTTTGCTGGCCCCGCCTCCAATACCATGGTTTTCGCTGGCCCCGCCTCCAATACCATGGTTTTCGCTGGCCCCGCCTCTAGTTACATGGTTTTCGCTGGCCCCGCCTCCAATACCATGGTTTTTGCTGGCCCCGCCTCCAGTTACATGGATTTCGCTGGCCCCGCCTCCAATACCATGGTTTTGGCTGGCCCCGCCTCCAATACCATGGTTTTGGCTGACCCCGCCTCCAATACCATGGTTTTCGCTGGCCCCGCCTCCAGTTACATGGTTTTCGCTGGCCCCGCCTCCAATACCTTGGTTTTCGCTGGCCCTGCCTCCAATACCATGGTTTTGGCTGGCCTGCCTCCAATACCATGGTTTTGGCTGGCCCCGCCTCCAATACCATGGTTTTGGATGGCCCCGCCTCTGGTTACATGGTTTTGGCTGGCCCCGCCTCCAATACCAAGCTTTTGGCTGGCCCCGCCCCCAAAACCATGATTTGGCTCGCCCTGCCTCCAATAACATGGTTTTGGCTGGCCCTGCCTCCAATACCATGGTTTTGGCTGGCCCTCCTCCAGTTACATCGAATTGGCTGGCCCCGCCTCCAATACAATGGTTTTGGCTGGCCCCGCCTCGAATACCATGGTTTTGGCCTGACCCCGCCTCCAATACCATGGTTTTCGCTGGCCCCGCCTCCAGTTACATGGTTTTCGCTGGCCCCGCCTCCAATACCTTGCTATTGGCTGGCCCCACCTCCAATAACATGCTTTTGGCTGGCCCCGCCTCCAAAACCATGCTTTTGGCTGGCCCGCCTCCAATACCATGATTTTGGCTGGCCCTGCCTCCAATACCATGGTTTCGGCTGGCCCACCTCCAATACCATGGTTTTGGCTGGCCCCGCCTCCAGTTACATGGATTTGGCTGACCCTGCCTCCAATACCATGGTTTTGGCTGGCCCCGCCTCCAGTTACATGGTTTTGGCTGGCCCTGCCTCCACTACCATGATTTTGCCTTGCCCCGTCACCAATACCATGCTTTTGGCTGGCCCTGCCTCCAATACCATGGTTTTTGCTGGCCCCGCCTCCAATACCATGGTTTTCACTGGCCCCGCCTCCAGTTACATGGTTTTCGCTGGCCCTGCTTCCAGTTACATGGTTTTCGCTGGCCCGCCTCCAATACCATGGTTTTGGCTCGCCCCGCCTCCAGTTACATGGTTTTGGCTGGCCCCGCCTCCAATACCATGGTTTTGGCTGACCCCGCCTCCAATACCTTGGTTTTGGCTGGCCATGCCTCCAATACCATGGTTTTGGTTGGCCCGCCTCCAATACCATGGTTTTGGCTGGCCCCGGCTCCAATACCATGGTTTTGGATGGCCCTGCCTCTGGTTACATGGTTTTGGCTGGCCCCGCCTCCAATACCAAGCTTTTGGCTGGCCTCGCCTCCAATACCATGATTTTGGCTGGCCCTGCCTCCAATACCATGGTTTTGGCTGGCCCTGCCTCCAATACCATGGTTTTGGCTGGCCCTCCTCCAGTTACATGGATTTGGCTGGCCCCGCCTCCAATACCATGGTTTTGGCTGGCCCCGCCTCCAATACCATGGTTTTGGCTGACCCCGCCTCCAATACCATGGTTTTCGTTGGCCCCGCCTCCAGTTACATGGTTTTCGCTGGCCCCGCCTCCAATACCTTGGTTTTGGCTGGCCCTGCCTCCAATACCATGGTTTTGGTTGGCCCGCCTCTAATACCATGGTTTTGGCTAGCCCCGCCTCCAATACCATGATTTTGGCTGGCCCTGCCTCCAATACCATGGTTTTGGCTGGCCCTGCCTCCAATACCATGGTTTTGGCTGGCCCCGCCTCCAGTTACATGGATTTGGCTGGCCCCGCCTCCAATACCATGGTTTTGGCTGGCCCCGCCTCCAGTTACATGGATTTGGCTGGCCCTGCCTCCAATACCATGGTTTTGGCTGGCCCCGCCTCCAATAGCATGGTTTTGGCTGACCCCGCCTCCAATACCATGGTTTTCGTAGGCCCCGCCTCCAGTTACATGGTTTTCACTGGCCCCGCCTCCAATACCTTGGTTTTGGCTGGCCCTGCATCCAATACCATGGTTTTGGCTGGCCCGCCTCCAATACCATGGTTTTGGCTGGCCCTGCCTCCAATACCATGGTTTTGGATGGCCCTGCCTCTGGTTACATGGTTTTGGCTGGCCCCGCCTCCAATACCATGCTTTTGGCTGGCTCCGACTCCAATACCATGGTTTTGGCTGGCCCTGCCTCCAATACCATGGTTTTGGCTGGCCCCGCCTCCAGTTACATGGATTTGGCTGGCCCCGTCTCCAGTTAAATGGATTTGGCTGGCCCCGCCTCCAATACCATGATTTTGGCTGGCCCTGCCTCCAATACCATGGTTGTGGCTGGCCCTGCCTCCAATACCATGGTTTTGGCTGGCCCCGCCTCCAGTTACATGGATTTGGCTGCCCCCGCCTCCAATACCAGGCTTTTGGCTGGCCCCGCCTCAATACCATGCTTTTGGCTGGCCCAGTCTCTAATACCATGGTTTTGGATGACCCCGCCTCTAATACCATGGTTTTGGCTGACCCTGCCTCCAATACCATGGTTTTGGCTGGACCCACTTTCAATACCATGCTTTTGGCTGGCCCCACCTCCAATACCATGCTTTTGGCTGGCACCGCCTCCAGTTACATGGTTTTGGCTGGCCCCGCCTCCACTACCATGCTTTTGGCTGGCCCCGCCTGCAATACCATGCTTTTGGCTGGCCCCACCACCAATACCATGCTTTTGGCTGGCCCTGCCTCCAATACCATGGTTTTTGCTGGCCCCGCCTCCAATACCATGGTTTTTCGCTGGCCCCGCCTCCAGTTACATGGTTTTCGCTGGCCCCGCTTCCAGTTACATGGTTTTGGCTGGCCCGCCTCCAATACCATGGTTTTGGCTGGACCCACTTTCAATACCATGCTTTTGGCTGACCCCACCTCCAATACCATGCTTTTGGCTGGCCCCGCCTCCAAAACCATGCTTTTGGCTGGTCCTGCCTCCAATACCATGGTTTTGGCTGGCCCCGCCTCCAGTTACATGGATTTGGCTGACCCCGCCTGCAATACCATGGTTTTGGCTGGCCCCGCCTCCAGTTACATGGTTTTGGCTAGCCCCGCCTCCACTACCATGCTTTTGGCTGGCCCCGCCACCAATACCATGCTTTTGGCTGGCCCTGCCTCCAATACCATGGTTTTTGCTGGCGCTGCCTCCAATACCATGGTTTTCGCTGGCCCCGCCTCCACTTACATGGTTTTCGCTGGCCCCGCTTCCAGTTACATGTTTTTCGCTGGCCCGCCTCCAATACCAGGGTTTTGGCTCGCCCCGCCTCCAGTTACGTGGTTTTGGCTGGCCCACCTCCAATACCATGGTTTTGGCTGGCCCCGCCTCCAATACGATGGTTTTCGTTGGCCCCGCCTCTAGTTACATGGTTTTCGCTGGCCCCGCCTCCAATACCTTGGTTTTGGCTGGCCCTGCCTCCAATACCATGGTTTTGGCTAGCCCCACCACCAATACCATGCTTTTGGCTGGCCCTGCCTCCAATACCATGGTTTTTGCTGGCCCCGCCTCCAATACCATGGTTTTCGCTGGCCCCGCCTCCAGTTACATGGTTTTCGCTGGCCCCGCTTCCAGTTACATGGTTTTGGCTGGCCCGCCTCCAATACCATGGTTTTGGCTGGACCCACTTTCAATACCATGCTTTTGGCTGACCCCACCTCCAATACCATGCTTTTGGCTGGCCCCGCCTCCAAAACCATGCTTTTGGCTGGCCCTGCCTCCAATACCATGGTTTTGGCTGGCCCCGCCTCCAGTTACATGGATTTGGCTGACCCCGCCTCCAATACCATGGTTTTGGCTGGCCCCGCCTCCAATACCATGGTTTTCGTTGGCCCCGCCTCTAGTTACATGGTTTTCGCTGGCCCCGCCTCCAATACCTTGGTTTTGGCTGGCCCTGCCTCCAATACCATGGTTTTGGCTAGCCCCACCACCAATACCATGCTTTTGGCTGGCCCTGCCTCCAATACCATGGTTTTTGCTGGCCCCGCCTCCAATACCTTGGTTTTGGCTGGCCCTGCCTCCAATACCATGGTTTTGGCTAGCCCCACCACCAATACCATGCTTTTGGCTGGCCCTGCCTCCAATACCATGGTTTTTGCTGGCCCCGCCTCCAATACCATGGTTTTCGCTGGCCCCGCCTCCAGTTACATGGTTTTCGCTGGCCCCGCTTCCAGTTACATGGTTTTGGCTGGCCCGCCTCCAATACCATGGTTTTGGCTGGACCCACTTTCAATACCATGCTTTTGGCTGACCCCACCTCCAATACCATGCTTTTGGCTGGCCCCGCCTCCAAAACCATGCTTTTGGCTGGTCCTGCCTCCAATACCATGGTTTTGGCTGGCCCCGCCTCCAGTTACATGGATTTGGCTGACCCCGCCTGCAATACCATGGTTTTGGCTGGCCCCGCCTCCAGTTACATGGTTTTGGCTAGCCCCACCTCCACTACCATGCTTTTGGCTGGCCCCGCCACCAATACCATGCTTTTGGCTGGCCCTGCCTCCAATACCATGGTTTTTGCTGGCGCTGCCTCCAATACCATGGTTTTCGCTGGCCCCGCCTCCACTTACATGGTTTTCGCTGGCCCCGCTTCCAGTTACATGTTTTTCGCTGGCCCGCCTCCAATACCAGGGTTTTGGCTCGCCCCGCCTCCAGTTACATGGTTTTGGCTGGCCCACCTCCAATACCATGGTTTTGGCTGGCCCCGCCTCCAATACCATGGTTTTCGTTGGCCCCGCCTCTAGTTACATGGTTTTCGCTGGCCCCGCCTCCAATACCTTGGTTTTGGCTGGCCCTGCCTCCAATACCATGGTTTTGGCTAGCCCCACCACCAATACCATGCTTTTGGCTGGCCCTGCCTCCAATACCATGGTTTTTGCTGGCCCCGCCTCCAATACCATGGTTTTCGCTGGCCCCGCCTCCAGTTACATGGTTTTCGCTGGCCCCGCTTCCAGTTACATGGTTTTGGCTGGCCCGCCTCCAATACCATGGTTTTGGCTGGACCCACTTTCAATACCATGCTTTTGGCTGACCCCACCTCCAATACCATGCTTTTGGCTGGCCCCGCCTCCAAAACCATGCTTTTGGCTGGCCCTGCCTCCAATACCATGGTTTTGGCTGGCCCCGCCTCCAGTTACATGGATTTGGCTGACCCCGCCTCCAATACCATGGTTTTGGCTGGCCCCGCCTCCAATACCATGGTTTTCGTTGGCCCCGCCTCTAGTTACATGGTTTTCGCTGGCCCCGCCTCCAATACCTTGGTTTTGGCTGGCCCTGCCTCCAATACCATGGTTTTGGCTAGCCCCACCACCAATACCATGCTTTTGGCTGGCCCTGCCTCCAATACCATGGTTTTTGCTGGCCCCGCCTCCAATACCTTGGTTTTGGCTGGCCCTGCCTCCAATACCATGGTTTTGGCTAGCCCCACCACCAATACCATGCTTTTGGCTGGCCCTGCCTCCAATACCATGGTTTTTGCTGGCCCCGCCTCCAATACCATGGTTTTCGCTGGCCCCGCCTCCAGTTACATGGTTTTCGCTGGCCCCGCTTCCAGTTACATGGTTTTGGCTGGCCCGCCTCCAATACCATGGTTTTGGCTGGACCCACTTTCAATACCATGCTTTTGGCTGACCCCACCTCCAATACCATGCTTTTGGCTGGCCCCGCCTCCAAAACCATGCTTTTGGCTGGCCCTGCCTCCAATACCATGGTTTTGGGTAGCCCCACCACCAATACCATGCTTTTGGCTGGCCCTGCCTCCAATACCATGGTTTTTGCTGGCCCCGCCTCCAATACCATGGTTTTCGCTGGCCCCGCCTCCAGTTACATGGTTTTCGCTGGCCCCGCTTCCAGTTACATGGTTTTGGCTGGCCCGCCTCCAATACCATGGTTTTGGCTGGACCCACTTTCAATACCATGCTTTTGGCTGACCCCACCTCCAATACCATGCTTTTGGCTGGCCCCGCCTCCAAAACCATGCTTTTGGCTGGCCCTGCCTCCAATACCATGGTTTTGGCTGGCCCCGCCTCCAGTTACATGGATTTGGCTGACCCCGCCTCCAATACCATGGTTTTGGCTGGCCCCGCCTCCAGTTACATGGTTCTGGCTGGCCCCGCCTCCACTACCATGCTTTTGGCTGGCCCCGCCACCAATACCATGCTTTTGGCTGGCCCTGCCTCCAATACCATGGTTTTTGCTGGCCCTGCCTCCAATACCATGGTTTTCGCTGGCCCCGCCTCCAGTTACATGGTTTTCGCTGGCCCCGCTTCCAGTTACATGGTTTTCGCTGGCCCGCCTCCAATACCAGGGTTTTGGCTCGCCCCGCCTCCAGTTACATGGTTTTGGCTGGCCCACCTCCAATACCATGGTTTTGGCTGGTCCCGCCTCCAATACCATGGTTTTCGCTGGCCCCGCCTCCAATACCATGGTTTTCGCTGGCCCCGCCTCTAGTTACATGGTTTTCGCTGGCCCCGCCTCCAATACCTTGGTTTTGGCTGGCCCTGCC
Organism: Ambystoma mexicanum; assembly: GCF_040938575.1. Taxonomy (NCBI): domain Eukaryota; kingdom Metazoa; phylum Chordata; class Amphibia; order Caudata; family Ambystomatidae; genus Ambystoma; species Ambystoma mexicanum. The sequence continues at coordinate 738,050,557 of NC_090923.1, read as the reverse complement.
TCCAATACCATGGTTTTGGCTGGCCTGCCTCTAATACCATGGTTTTGGCTAGCCCAGCCTCCAATACCATGATTTTGGCTGGCCCTGCCTCCAATACCATGGTTTTGGCTGGCCCTGCCTCCAATACCATGGTTTTGGCTGGCCCCGCCTCCAGTTACATGGATTTGGCTGGCCCCGCCTCCAATACCATGGTTTTGGCTGGCCCCGCCTCCAGTTGCATGGATTTGGCTGGCCCCGCCTCCAATACCATGGTTTTGGCTGGCCCTGCCTCCAATACCATGGTTTTGGCTGACCCCGCCTCCAATACCATGGTTTTCGTAGGCCCCGCCTCCAGTTATATGGTTTTCACTGGCCCCGCCTCCAATACCTTGGTTTTGGCTGGCCCTGCCTCCAATACCATGGTTTTGGCTGGCCCGCCTCCAATACCATGGTTTTGGCTGGCCCTGCCTCCAATACCATGGTTTTGGATGGCCCTGCCTCTGGTTACATGGTTTTGGCTGGCCCCGCCTCCAATACCATGCTTTTGGCTGGCTCCGCCTCCAATACCATGGTTTTGGCTGGGCCTGCCTCCAATACCATGGTTTTGGCTGGCCCCGCCTCCAGTTACATGGATTTGGCTGGCCCCGTCTCCAGTTACATGGATTTGGCTGGCCCCGCCTCCAATACCATGATTTTGGCTGGCCCTCCCTCCAATACCATGGTTGTGGCTGGCCCTGCCTCCAATACCATGGTTTTGCTGGCCCCGCCTCCAGTTACATGGATTTGGCTGCCCCCGCCTCCAATACCAGACTTTTGGCTGGCCCCACCTCCAATACCATGCTTTTGGCTGGCCCAGTCTCTAATACCATGGTTTTGGATGACCCCGCCTCTAATACCATGGTTTTGGCTGACCCTGCCTTCAATACCATGGTTTTGGCTGGACCCACTTTCAATACCATGCTTTTGGCTGGACCCACCTCCAATACCATGCTTTTGGCTGGCACCGCCTCCAAAACCATGCTTTTGGCTGGCCCCGCCTCCAATACCATGATTTTGGCTGGCCCTGCCTCCAATACCATGGTTTTGGCTGGCCCTGCCTCCAATACCATGGTTTTGCCTGGCCCCGCCTCCAGTTACATGGATTTGGCTGACCCCGCCTCCAATACCATGGTTTTGGCTGGCCCCGCCTCCAGTTACATGGTTTTGGCTGGCCCCGCCTCCACTACCATGCTTTTGGCTGGCCCCGCCTCCAATACCATGCTTTTGGCTGGCCCCACCACCAATACCATGCTTTTGGCTGGCCCTGCCTCCAATACCATGGTTTTTGCTGGCCCCGCCTCCAATACCATGGTTTTCGCTGGCCCCGCCTCCAGTTACATGGTTTTCGCTGGCCCCGCTTCCAGTTACATGGTTTTGGCTGGCCCGCCTCCAATACCATGGTTTTGGCTGGACCCACTTTCAATACCATGCTTTTGGCTGACCCCACTTCCAATACCATGCTTTTGGCTGGCCCCGCCTCCAAAACCATGCTTTTGGCTGGCCCCGCCTCCAATACCATGATTTTGGCTGGCCCTGCCTCAATACCATGGTTTTGGCTGGCCCTGCCTTCAATACCATGGTTTTGGCTGGCCCCGCCTCCAGTTACATGGATTTGGCTGACCCCGCGTCCAATACCATGGTTTTGGCTGGCCCCGCCTCCAGTTACATGGTTTTGGCTGGCCCCGCCTCCACTACCATGCTTTTGGCTGGCCCCGCCACCAATACCATGCTTTTGGCTGGCCCTGCCTCCAATACCATGGTTTTTGCTGGCTCTGCCTCCAATACCATGGTTTTCGCTGGCCCCGCCTCCAGTTACATGGTTTTCGCTGGCCCCGCTTCCAGTTACATGGTTTTCGCTGGCCCGCCTCCAATACCATGGTTTTGGCTCGCCCCGCCTCCAGTTACATGGTTTTGGCTGGCCCACCTCCAAAACCATGGTTTTGGCTGGCCCCGCCTCCAATACCATGGTTTTCGCTGGCCCGCCTCCAATACCATGGTTTTCGCTGGCCCCGCCTCTAGTTACATGGTTTTCGCTGGCCCCGCCTCCAATACCATGGTTTTCGCTGGCCCCGCCTCCAGTTACATGGATTTGGCTGGCCCCGCCTCCAATACTATGGTTTTGGCTGGCCCCGCCTCCAATACCATGGTTTTGGCTGACCCCGCCTCCAATACCATGGTTTTCGCTGGCCCCGCCTCCAGTTACATGGATTTGGCTGGCCCCGCCTCCAATACTATGGTTTTGGCTGGCCCCGCCTCCAATACCATGGTTTTGGCTGACCCCGCCTCCAATACCATGGTTTTCGCTGGCCCCGCCTCCAGTTACATGGTTTTTGCTGGCCCCGCCTCCAATACATTGGTTTTGGCTGGCCCTGCCTCCAATACCATGGTTTTGGCTGGCCCGCCTCCAATACCATGGTTTTGGCTGGAGCCGCCTCCAGTTACATGGATTTGGCTGCCCCGCCTCCACTACCATGCTTTTGGCTGGCCCCGCCACCAATACCATGCTTTTGGCTGGCCCTGCCTCCAATACCATGTTTTTTGCTGGCCCTGCCTCCAATACCATGGTTTTCGCTGGCCCCGCCTCCAGTTACATGGTTTTCGCTGGCCCCGCTTCCAGTTACATGGTTTTCGCTGGCCCGCCTCCAATACCATGGTTTTGGCTCGCCCCGCCTCCAGTTACATGGTTTTGGCTGGCCCACCTCCAAAACCATGGTTTTGGCTGGCCCCGCCTCCAATACCATGGTTTTCGCTGGCCCGCCTCCAATACCATGGTTTTCGCTGGCCCCGCCTCTAGTTACATGGTTTTCGCTGGCCCCGCCTCCAATACCATGGTTTTCGCTGGCCCCGCCTCCAGTTACATGGATTTGGCTGGCCCCGCCTCCAATACTATGGTTGTGGCTGGCCCCGCCTCCAATACCATGGTTTTGGCTGACCCCGCCTCCAATACCATGGTTTTCGCTGGCCCCGCCTCCAGTTACATGGATTTGGCTGGCCCCGCCTCCAATACTATGGTTTTGGCTGGCCCCGCCTCCAATACCATGGTTTTGGCTGACCCCGCCTCCAATACCATGGTTTTCGCTGGCCCCGCCTCCAGTTACATGGTTTTTGCTGGCCCCGCCTCCAATACATTGGTTTTGGCTGGCCCTGCCTCCAATACCATGGTTTTGGCTGGCCCGCCTCCAATACCATGGTTTTGGCTGGAGCCGCCTCCAGTTACATGGATTTGGCTGCCCCCGCCTCCAATACCAGGCTTTTGGCTGGCCCCGCCTCAATACCATGCTTTTGGCTGGCCCAGTCTCTAATACCATGGTTTTGGATGACCCCGCCTCTAATACCATGGTTTTGGCTGACCCTGCCTCCAATACCATGGTTTTGGCTGGACCCACTTTCAATACCATGCTTTTGGCTGGCCCCACCTCCAATACCATGCTTTTGGCTGGCACCGCCTCCAGTTACATGGTTTTGGCTGGCCCCGCCTCCACTACCATGCTTTTGGCTGGCCCCGCCTCCAATACCATGCTTTTGGCTGGCCCCACCACCAATACCATGCTTTTGGCTGGCCCTGCCTCCAATACCATGGTTTTTGCTGGCCCCGCCTCCAATACCATGGTTTTTCGCTGGCCCCGCCTCCAGTTACATGGTTTTCGCTGGCCCCGCTTCCAGTTACATGGTTTTGGCTGGCCCGCCTCCAATACCATGGTTTTGGCTGGACCCACTTTCAATACCATGCTTTTGGCTGACCCCACCTCCAATACCATGCTTTTGGCTGGCCCCGCCTCCAAAACCATGCTTTTGGCTGGTCCTGCCTCCAATACCATGGTTTTGGCTGGCCCCGCCTCCAGTTACATGGATTTGGCTGACCCCGCCTGCAATACCATGGTTTTGGCTGGCCCCGCCACCAATACCATGCTTTTGGCTGGCCCCGCCACCAATACCATGCTTTTGGCTGGCCCTGCCTCCAATACCATGGTTTTTGCTGGCGCTGCCTCCAATACCATGGTTTTCGCTGGCCCCGCCTCCACTTACATGGTTTTCGCTGGCCCCGCTTCCAGTTACATGTTTTTCGCTGGCCCGCCTCCAATACCAGGGTTTTGGCTCGCCCCGCCTCCAGTTAGATGGTTTTGGCTGGCCCACCTCCAATACCATGGTTTTGGCTGGCCCCGCCTCCAATACCATGGTTTTCGCTGGCCCCGCCTCTAGTTACATGGTTTTCGCTGGCCCCGCCTCCAATACCTTGGTTTTGGCTGGCCCTGCCTCCAATACCATGGTTTTGGCTAGCCCCACCACCAATACCATGCTTTTGGCTGGCCCTGCCTCCAATACCATGGTTTTTGCTGGCCCCGCCTCCAATACCATGGTTTTCGCTGGCCCCGCCTCCAGTTACATGGTTTTCGCTGGCCCCGCTTCCAGTTACATGGTTTTGGCTGGCCCGCCTCCAATACCATGGTTTTGGCTGGACCCACTTTCAATACCATGCTTTTGGCTGACCCCACCTCCAATACCATGCTTTTGGCTGGCCCTGCCTCCGATACCATGGTTTTGGCTGGCCCCGCCTCCAGTTACATGGATTTGGCTGACCCCGCCTCCAATACCATGGTTTTGGCTGGCCCCGCCTCCAGTTACATGGTTCTGGCTGGCCCCGCCTCCACTACCATGCTTTTGGCTGGCCCCGCCACCAATACCATGCTTTTGGCTGGCCCTGCCTCCAATACCATGGTTTTTGCTGGCCCTGCCTCCAATACCATGGTTTTCGCTGGCCCCGCCTCCAGTTACATGGTTTTCGCTGGCCCCGCTTCCAGTTACATGGTTTTCGCTGGCCCGCCTCCAATACCAGGGTTTTGGCTCGCCCCGCCTCCAGTTACATGGTTTTGGCTGGCCCACCTCCAATACCATGGTTTTGGCTGGTCCCGCCTCCAATACCATGGTTTTCGCTGGCCCCGCCTCCAATACCATGGTTTTCGCTGGCCCCGCCTCTAGTTACATGGTTTTCGCTGGCCCCGCCTCCAAATATCTTGGTTTTGGCTGGCCCTGCCTCCAATACCATGGTTTTGGCTGGCCTGCCTCTAATACCATGGTTTTGGCTAGCCCAGCCTCCAATACCATGATTTTGGCTGGCCCTGCCTCCAATACCATGGTTTTGGCTGGCCCTGCCTCCAATACCATGGTTTTGGCTGGCCCCGCCTCCAGTTACATGGATTTGGCTGGCCCCGCCTCCAATACCATGGTTTTGGCTGGCCCCGCCTCCAGTTGCATGGATTTGGCTGGCCCCGCCTCCAATACCATGGTTTTGGCTGGCCCTGCCTCCAATACCATGGTTTTGGCTGACCCCGCCTCCAATACCATGGTTTTCGTAGGCCCCGCCTCCAGTTATATGGTTTTCACTGGCCCCGCCTCCAATACCTTGGTTTTGGCTGGCCCTGCCTCCAATACCATGGTTTTGGCTGGCCCGCCTCCAATACCATGGTTTTGGCTGGCCCTGCCTCCAATACCATGGTTTTGGATGGCCCTGCCTCTGGTTACATGGTTTTGGCTGGCCCCGCCTCCAATACCATGCTTTTGGCTGGCTCCGCCTCCAATACCATGGTTTTGGCTGGGCCTGCCTCCAATACCATGGTTTTGGCTGGCCCCGCCTCCAGTTACATGGATTTGGCTGGCCCCGTCTCCAGTTACATGGATTTGGCTGGCCCCGCCTCCAATACCATGATTTTGGCTGGCCCTCCCTCCAATACCATGGTTGTGGCTGGCCCTGCCTCCAATACCATGGTTTTGCTGGCCCCGCCTCCAGTTACATGGATTTGGCTGCCCCCTCCTCCAATACCAGACTTTTGGCTGGCCCCACCTCCAATACCATGCTTTTGGCTGGCCCAGTCTCTAATACCATGGTTTTGGATGACCCCGCCTCTAATACCATGGTTTTGGCTGACCCTGCCTTCAATACCATGGTTTTGGCTGGACCCACTTTCAATACCATGCTTTTGGCTGGCCCCACCTCCAATACCATGCTTTTGGCTGGCACCGCCTCCAAAACCATGCTTTTGGCTGGCCCCGCCTCCAATACCATGATTTTGGCTGGCCCTGCCTCCAATACCATGGTTTTGGCTGGCCCTGCCTCCAATACCATGGTTTTGGCTGGCCCCGCCTCCAGTTACATGGATTTGGCTGACCCCGCCTCCAATACCATGGTTTTGGCTGGCCCCGCCTCCAGTTACATGGTTTTGGCTGGCCCCGCCTCCACTACCATGCTTTTGGCTGGCCCCGCCTCCAATACCATGCTTTTGGCTGGCCCCACCACCAATACCATGCTTTTGGCTGGCCCTGCCTCCAATACCATGGTTTTTGCTGGCCCCGCCTCCAATACCATGGTTTTCGCTGGCCCCGCCTCCAGTTACATGGTTTTCGCTGGCCCCGCTTCCAGTTACATGGTTTTGGCTGGCCCGCCTCCAATACCATGGTTTTGGCTGGACCCACTTTCAATACCATGCTTTTGGCTGACCCCACCTCCAATACCATGCTTTTGGCTGGCCCTGCCTCCAAAACCATGCTTTTGGCTGGCCCCGCCTCCAATACCATGATTTTGGCTGGCCCTGCCTCAATACCATGGTTTTGGCTGGCCCTGCCTCCAATACCATGGTTTTGGCTGGCCCCGCCACCAGTTACATGGATTTGGCTGACCCCGCGTCCAATACCATGGTTTTGGCTGGCCCCGCCTCCAGTTACATGGTTTTGGCTGGCCCCGCCTCCACTACCATGCTTTTGGCTGGCCCCGCCACCAATACCATGCTTTTGGCTGGCCCTGCCTCCAATACCATGGTTTTTGCTGGCCCTGCCTCCAATACCATGGTTTTCGCTGGCCCCGCCTCCAGTTACATGGTTTTCGCTGGCCCCGCTTCCAGTTACATGGTTTTCGCTGGCCCGCCTCCAATACCATGGTTTTGGCTCGCCCCGCCTCCAGTTACATGGTTTTGGCTGGCCCACCTCCAAAACCATGGTTTTGGCTGGCCCCGCCTCCAATACCATGGTTTTCGCTGGCCCGCCTCCAATACCATGGTTTTCGCTGGCCCCGCCTCTAGTTACATGGTTTTCGCTGGCCCCGCCTCCAATACCATGGTTTTCGCTGACCCGCCTCCAGTTACATGGATTTGGCTGGCCCCGCCTCCAATACTATGGTTTTGGCTGGCCCCGCCTCCAATACCATGGTTTTGGCTGACCCCGCCTCCAATACCATGGTTTTCGCTGGCCCCGCCTCCAGTTACATGGATTTGGCTGGCCCCGCCTCCAATACTATGGTTTTGGCTGGCCCCGCCTCCAATACCATGGTTTTGGCTGACCCCGCCTCCAATACCATGGTTTTCGCTGGCCCCGCCTCCAGTTACATGGTTTTTGCTGGCCCCGCCTCCAATACATTGGTTTTGGCTGGCCCTGCCTCCAATACCATGGTTTTGGCTGGCCCGCCTCCAATACCATGGTTTTGGCTGGAGCCGCCTCCAATACCATGGTTTTGGATGGCCCCGCCTCTGGTTACATGGTTTTGGCTGGCTCCGCCCCCAATACCAAGCTTTTGGCTGGCCCCGCCTCCAATACCATGATTTTGGCTGGCCCTGCCTCCAATACCATGGTTTTGGCTGGCCCGCCTCCAGTTACATGGATTTGGCTGGCCCCGCCTCCAATACCATGATTTTGGCTGGCCCCGCGTCCAGTTACATGGATTTGGCTGGCCCCGCCTCCAATACCATGATTTTGGCTGGCCCTGCCTCCAATACCATGGTTGTGGCTGGCCCTGCCTCCAATACCATGGTTTTGGCTGGCCCCGCCTCCAGTTACATGGATTTGTCAGGCCCTGCCTCCAGTTACATGGATTTGGCTGCCCCCGCCTCCAATACCATGCTTTTGGCTGGCCCCGCCTCCAATACCATGCTTTTGGCTGGCCCCACCTCCAATACCATGCTCTTGGCTGGCCCAGCCTCTAATACCATGGTTTTGGATGGCCCTGCCTCCAATACCATGGTTTTGGCTGGCCCCGCCTCCAGTACCATGGTTTTGGCTGGCCCTGCCTCCAATACCATGGTTTTGGCTGGCCCCGCCTCCAATACCATGGTTTTCACTGGCCCCGCCTCCAGTTACATGGATTTGGCTGGCCCCGCCTCCAATACCATGGTTTTGGCTGGCCCTCCTCCAGTTACATGGATTTGGCTGGCCCCGCCTCCAATGCCATGGTTTTGGCTGGCCCCGCCTCCAATACCATGGTTTTGGCTGACCCCGCCTCCAATACCATGGTTTTCGCTGGCCCCGCCTCCAGTTACATGGTTTTCACTGGCCCCGCCTCCAATACCATGATTTTGGCTGGCCCTGCCTCCAATACCATGGTTTTGGCTGGCCCTGCCTCCAATACCATGGTTTTGGCTGGCCCTGCCTCCAATACCATGGTTTTGGCTGGCCCACTTCTAATACCATGGTTTTGGCTGGCCCCGCCTCCAATACCATGATTTTGGCTGGCCCTGCCTCCAATACCATGGTTTTGGCTGGCCCTGCCTCCAATACCATGGTTTTGGCTGGCCCGCCTCCAATACCATGGTTTTGGCTGTCCCCGCCTCCAATACCATCATTTTGGCTGGCCCTGCCTCCAATACCATGGTTTTGGCTGGCCCCGCCTCCAATACCATGGTTTTCGCTGGCCCCGCCTCCAATACCATGATTTTGGCTGGCCCTGCCTCAATACCATGGTTTTGGCTGGCCCTGCCTCCAATACCATGGTTTTGGCTGGCCCCGCCTCCAGTTACATGGATTTGGCTGACCCCGCGTCCAATACCATGGTTTTGGCTGGCCCCGCCTCCAGTTACATGGTTTTGGCTGGCCCCGCCTCCACTACCATGCTTTTGGCTGGCCCCGCCACCAATACCATGCTTTTGGCTGGCCCTGCCTCCAATACCATGGTTTTTGCTGGCCCTGCCTCCAATACCATGGTTTTCGCTGGCCCCGCCTCCAGTTACATGGTTTTCGCTGGCCCCGCTTCCAGTTACATGGTTTTCGCTGGCCCGCCTCCAATACCATGGTTTTGGCTCGCCCCGCCTCCAGTTACATGGTTTTGGCTGGCCCACCTCCAAAACCATGGTTTTGGCTGGCCCCGCCTCCAATACCATGGTTTTCGCTGGCCCGCCTCCAATACCATGGTTTTCGCTGGCCCCGCCTCTAGTTACATGGTTTTCGCTGGCCCCGCCTCCAATACCATGGTTTTCGCTGGCCCCGCCTCCAGTTACATGGATTTGGCTGGCCCCGCCTCCAATACTATGGTTTTGGCTGGCCCCGCCTCCAATACCATGGTTTTGGCTGACCCCGCCTCCAATACCATGGTTTTCGCTGGCCCCGCCTCCAGTTACATGGATTTGGCTGGCCCCGCCTCCAATACTATGGTTTTGGCTGGCCCCGCCTCCAATACCATGGTTTTGGCTGACCCCGCCTCCAATACCATGGTTTTCGCTGGCCCCGCCTCCAGTTACATGGTTTTTGCTGGCCCCGCCTCCAATACATTGGTTTTGGCTGGCCCTGCCTCCAATACCATGGTTTTGGCTGGCCCGCCTCCAATACCATGGTTTTGGCTGGAGCCGCCTCCAATACCATGGTTTTGGATGGCCCCGCCTCTGGTTACATGGTTTTGGCTGGCTCCGCCCCCAATACCAAGCTTTTGGCTGGCCCCGCCTCCAATACCATGATTTTGGCTGGCCCTGCCTCCAATACCATGGTTTTGGCTGGCCCGCCTCCAGTTACATGGATTTGGCTGGCCCCGCCTCCAATACCATGATTTTGGCTGGCCCCGCGTCCAGTTACATGGATTTGGCTGGCCCCGCCTCCAATACCATGATTTTGGCTGGCCCTGCCTCCAATACCATGGTTGTGGCTGGCCCTGCCTCCAATACCATGGTTTTGGCTGGCCCCGCCTCCAGTTACATGGATTTGTCAGGCCCTGCCTCCAGTTACATGGATTTGGCTGCCCCCGCCTCCAATACCATGCTTTTGGCTGGCCCCGCCTCCAATACCATGCTTTTGGCTGGCCCCACCTCCAATACCATGCTCTTGGCTGGCCCAGCCTCTAATACCATGGTTTTGGATGGCCCTGCCTCCAATACCATGGTTTTGGCTGGCCCCGCCTCCAGTACCATGGTTTTGGCTGGCCCTGCCTCCAATACCATGGTTTTGGCTGGCCCCGCCTCCAATACCATGGTTTTCACTGGCCCCGCCTCCAGTTACATGGATTTGGCTGGCCCCGCCTCCAATACCATGGTTTTGGCTGGCCCTCCTCCAGTTACATGGATTTGGCTGGCCCCGCCTCCAATGCCATGGTTTTGGCTGGCCCCGCCTCCAATACCATGGTTTTGGCTGACCCCGCCTCCAATACCATGGTTTTCGCTGGCCCCGCCTCCAGTTACATGGTTTTCACTGGCCCCGCCTCCAATACCATGATTTTGGCTGGCCCTGCCTCCAATACCATGGTTTTGGCTGGCCCTGCCTCCAATACCATGGTTTTGGCTGGCCCTGCCTCCAATACCATGGTTTTGGCTGGCCCACTTCTAATACCATGGTTTTGGCTGGCCCCGCCTCCAATACCATGATTTTGGCTGGCCCTGCCTCCAATACCATGGTTTTGGCTGGCCCTGCCTCCAATACCATGGTTTTGGCTGGCCCGCCTCCAATACCATGGTTTTGGCTGTCCCCGCCTCCAATACCATCATTTTGGCTGGCCCTGCCTCCAATACCATGGTTTTGGCTGGCCCCGCCTCCAATACCATGGTTTTGGCTGGCCCCGCCTCCAGTTACATGGATTTGGCTGGCCCCGCCTCCAATACCATGATTTTGGCTGGCCCCGCCTCCAGTTACATGGATTTGGCTGACCCCGCCTCCAATACCATGGTTTTCGCTGGCCCCGCCTCCAGTTACATGGTTTTCGCTGGCCCCGCCTCCAATACATTGGTTTTGTCTGGCCCTGCCTCCAATACCATGGTTTTGGCTGGCCCGCCTCCAATACCATGGTTTTGGCTGGAGCCGCCTCCAATACCATGGTTTTGGATGGCCCCGCCTCTGGTTACATGGTTTTGGCTGGCTCCGCCCCAATACCAAGCTTTTGGCTGGCTCCGCCTCCAATACCATGATTTTGGCTGGCCCTGCCTCCAATACCATGGTTTTGGCTGGCCCGCCTCCAGTTACATGGATTTGGCTGGCCCCACCTCCAATACCATGATTTTGGCTGGCCCCGCGTCCAGTTACATGGATTTGGCTGGCCCCGCCTCCAATACCATGATTTTGGCTGGCCCTGCCTCCAATACCATGGTTGTGGCTGGCCCTGCCTCCAATACCATGGTTTTGGCTGGCCCCGCCTCCAGTTACATGGATTTGTCAGGCCCTGCATCCAGTTACATGGATTTGGCTGCCCCCGCCTCCAATACCATGCTTTTGGCTGGCCCCGCCTCCAATACCATGCTTTTGGCTGGCCCCACCTCCAATACCATGCTTTTGGCTGGCCCAGCCTCTAATACCATGGTTTTGGATGGCCCTGCCTCCAATACCATGGTTTTGGCTGGCCCCGCCTCCAGTACCATGGTTTTGGTTGGCCCTGCCTCCAATACCATGGTTTTGGCTGGCCCCGCCTCCAATACCATGGTTTTCACTGGCCCCGCCTCCAGTTACATGGATTTGGCTGGCCCCGCCTCCAATACCATGGTTTTGGCTGGCCCTCCTCCAGTTACATGGATTTGGCTGGCCCCGCCTCCAATACCATGGTTTTGGCTGGCCCCGCCTCCAATACCATAGTTTTGGCTGACCCCGCCTCCAATACCATGGTTTTCGCTGGCCCCGCCTCCAGATACATGGTTGTCACTGGCCCCGCCTCCAATACCTTGGTTTTGGCTGGCCCTGCCTCCAATACCATGGTTTTGGCTGGCCCGCCTCTAATACCATGGTTTTGGCTGGCCCCGCCTCCAATACCATGATTTTGGCTGGCCCTGCCTCCAATACCATGGTTTTTGCTGGCCCCGCCTCCAATACCATGGTTTTTCACTGGCCCCGCCTCCAGTTACATGGTTTTCGCTGGCCCCGCTTCCAGTTACATGGTTTTGGCTGGCCCGCCTCCAATACCATGGTTTTGGCTGGACCCACTTTCAATACCATGCTTTTGGCTGACCCCACCTCCAATACCATGCTTTTGGCTGGCCCCGCCTCCAAAACCATGCTTTTGGCTGGTCCTGCCTCCAATACCATGGTTTTGGCTGGCCCCGCCTCCAGTTACATGGATTTGGCTGACCCCGCCTGCAATACCATGGTTTTGGCTGGCCCCGCCTCCAGTTACATGGTTTTGGCTGGCCCCGCCTCCACTACCATGCTTTTGGCTGGCCCCGCCACCAATACCATGCTTTTGGCTGGCCCTGCCTCCAATACCATGGTTTTTGCTGGCGCTGCCTCCAATACCATGGTTTTCGCTGGCCCCGCCTCCACTTACATGGTTTTCGCTGGCCCCGCTTCCAGTTACATGTTTTTCGCTGGCCCGCCTCCAATACCAGGGTTTTGGCTCGCCCCGCCTCCAGTTAGATGGTTTTGGCTGGCCCACCTCCAATACCATGGTTTTGGCTGGCCCCGCCTCCAATACCATGGTTTTCGCTGGCCCCGCCTCTAGTTACATGGTTTTCGCTGGCCCCGCCTCCAATACCTTGGTTTTGGCTGGCCCTGCCTCCAATACCATGGTTTTGGCTAGCCCCACCACCAATACCATGCTTTTGGCTGGCCCTGCCTCCAATACCATGGTTTTTGCTGGCCCCGCCTCCAATACCATGGTTTTCGCTGGCCCCGCCTCCAGTTACATGGTTTTCGCTGGCCCCGCTTCCAGTTACATGGTTTTGGCTGGCCCGCCTCCAATACCATGGTTTTGGCTGGACCCACTTTCAATACCATGCTTTTGGCTGACCCCACCTCCAATACCATGCTTTTGGCTGGCCCCTCCTCCAAAACCATGCTTTTGGCTGGCCCTGCCTCCGATACCATGGTTTTGGCTGGCCCCGCCTCCAGTTACATGGATTTGGCTGACCCCGCCTCCAATACCATGGTTTTGGCTGGCCCCGCCTCCAGTTACATGGTTCTGGCTGGCCCCACCTCCACTACCATGCTTTTGGCTGGCCCCGCCACCAATACCATGCTTTTGGCTGGCCCTGCCTCCAATACCATGGTTTTTGCTGGCCCTGCCTCCAATACCATGGTTTTCGCTGGCCCCGCCTCCAGTTACATGGTTTTCGCTGGCCCCGCTTCCAGTTACATGGTTTTCGCTGGCCCGCCTCCAATACCAGGGTTTTGGCTCGCCCCGCCTCCAGTTACATGGTTTTGGCTGGCCCACCTCCAATACCATGGTTTTGGCTGGTCCAGCCTCCAATACCATGGTTTTCGCTGGCCCCGCCTCCAATACCATGGTTTTCGCTGGCCCCGCCTCTAGTTACATGGTTTTCGCTGGCCCCGCCTCCAATACCTTGGTTTTGGCTGGCCCTGCCTCCAATACCATGGTTTTGGCTGGCCTGCCTCTAATACCATGGTTTTGGCTAGCCCAGCCTCCAATACCATGATTTTGGCTGGCCCTGCCTCCAATACCATGGTTTTGGCTGGCCCTGCCTCCAATACCATGGTTTTGGCTGGCCCCGCCTCCAGTTACATGGATTTGGCTGGCCCCGCCTCCAATACCATGGTTTTGGCTGGCCCCGCCTCCAGTTGCATGGATTTGGCTGGCCCCGCCTCCAATACCATGGTTTTGGCTGGCCCTGCCTCCAATACCATGGTTTTGGCTGACCCCGCCTCCAATACCATGGTTTTCGTAGGCCCCGCCTCCAGTTATATGGTTTTCACTGGCCCCGCCTCCAATACCTTGGTTTTGGCTGGCCCTGCCTCCAATACCATGGTTTTGGCTGGCCCGCCTCCAATACCATGGTTTTGGCTGGCCCTGCCTCCAATACCATGGTTTTGGATGGCCCTGCCTCTGGTTACATGGTTTTGGCTGGCCCCGCCTCCAATACCATGCTTTTGGCTGGCTCCGCCTCCAATACCATGGTTTTGGCTGGGCCTGCCTCCAATACCATGGTTTTGGCTGGCCCCGCCTCCAGTTACATGGATTTGGCTGGCCCCGTCTCCAGTTACATGGATTTGGCTGGCCCCGCCTCCAATACCATGATTTTGGCTGGCCCTCCCTCCAATACCATGGTTGTGGCTGGCCCTGCCTCCAATACCATGGTTTTGCTGGCCCCGCCTCCAGTTACATGGATTTGGCTGCCCCCTCCTCCAATACCAGACTTTTGGCTGGCCCCACCTCCAATACCATGCTTTTGGCTGGCCCAGTCTCTAATACCATGGTTTTGGATGACCCCGCCTCTAATACCATGGTTTTGGCTGACCCTGCCTTCAATACCATGGTTTTGGCTGGACCCACTTTCAATACCATGCTTTTGGCTGGCCCCACCTCCAATACCATGCTTTTGGCTGGCACCGCCTCCAAAACCATGCTTTTGGCTGGCCCCGCCTCCAATACCATGATTTTGGCTGGCCCTGCCTCCAATACCATGGTTTTGGCTGGCCCTGCCTCCAATACCATGGTTTTGGCTGGCCCCGCCTCCAGTTACATGGATTTGGCTGACCCCGCCTCCAATACCATGGTTTTGGCTGGCCCCGCCTCCAGTTACATGGTTTTGGCTGGCCCCGCCTCCACTACCATGCTTTTGGCTGGCCCCGCCTCCAATACCATGCTTTTGGCTGGCCCCACCACCAATACCATGCTTTTGGCTGGCCCTGCCTCCAATACCATGGTTTTTGCTGGCCCCGCCTCCAATACCATGGTTTTCGCTGGCCCCGCCTCCAGTTACATGGTTTTCGCTGGCCCCGCTTCCAGTTACATGGTTTTGGCTGGCCCGCCTCCAATACCATGGTTTTGGCTGGACCCACTTTCAATACCATGCTTTTGGCTGACCCCACCTCCAATACCATGCTTTTGGCTGGCCCCGCCTCCAAAACCATGCTTTTGGCTGGCCCCGCCTCCAATACCATGATTTTGGCTGGCCCTGCATCAATACCATGGTTTTGGCTGGCCCTGCCTCCAATACCATGGTTTTGGCTGGCCCCGCCTCCAGTTACATGGATTTGGCTGACCCCGCGTCCAATACCATGGTTTTGGCTGGCCCCGCCTCCAGTTACATGGTTTTGGCTGGCCCCGCCTCCACTACCATGCTTTTGGCTGGCCCCGCCACCAATACCATGCTTTTGGCTGGCCCTGCCTCCAATACCATGGTTTTTGCTGGCCCTGCCTCCAATACCATGGTTTTCGCTGGCCCCGCCTCCAGTTACATGGTTTTCGCTGGCCCCGCTTCCAGTTACATGGTTTTCGCTGGCCCGCCTCCAATACCATGGTTTTGGCTCGCCCCGCCTCCAGTTACATGGTTTTGGCTGGCCCACCTCCAAAACCATGGTTTTGGCTGGCCCCGCCTCCAATACCATGGTTTTCGCTGGCCCGCCTCCAATACCATGGTTTTCGCTGGCCCCGCCTCTAGTTACATGGTTTTCGCTGGCCCCGCCTCCAATACCATGGTTTTCGCTGGCCCCGCCTCCAGTTACATGGATTTGGCTGGCCCCGCCTCCAATACTATGGTTTTGGCTGGCCCCGCCTCCAATACCATGGTTTTGGCTGACCCCGCCTCCAATACCATGGTTTTCGCTGGCCCCGCCTCCAGTTACATGGATTTGGCTGGCCCCGCCTCCAATACTATGGTTTTGGCTGGCCCCGCCTCCAATACCATGGTTTTGGCTGACCCCGCCTCCAATACCATGGTTTTCGCTGGCCCCGCCTCCAGTTACATGGTTTTTGCTGGCCCCGCCTCCAATACATTGGTTTTGGCTGGCCCTGCCTCCAATACCATGGTTTTGGCTGGCCCGCCTCCAATACCATGGTTTTGGCTGGAGCCGCCTCCAATACCATGGTTTTGGATGGCCCTGCCTCTGGTTACATGGTTTTGGCTGGCTCCGCCCCCAATACCAAGCTTTTGGCTGGCCCCGCCTCCAATACCATGATTTTGGCTGGCCCTGCCTCCAATACCATGGTTTTGGCTGGCCCGCCTCCAGTTACATGGATTTGGCTGGCCCCGCCTCCAATACCATGATTTTGGCTGGCCCCGCGTCCAGTTACATGGATTTGGCTGGCCCCGCCTCCAATACCATGATTTTGGCTGGCCCTGCCTCCAATACCATGGTTGTGGCTGGCCCTGCCTCCAATACCATGGTTTTGGCTGGCCCCGCCTCCAGTTACATGGATTTGTCAGGCCCTGCCTCCAGTTACATGGATTTGGCTGCCCCCGCCTCCAATACCATGCTTTTGGCTGGCCCCGCCTCCAATACCATGCTTTTGGCTGGCCCCACCTCCAATACCATGCTCTTGGCTGGCCCAGCCTCTAATACCATGGTTTTGGATGGCCCTGCCTCCAATACCATGGTTTTGGCTGGCCCCGCCTCCAGTACCATGGTTTTGGCTGGCCCTGCCTCCAATACCATGGTTTTGGCTGGCCCCGCCTCCAATACCATGGTTTTCACTGGCCCCGCCTCCAGTTACATGGATTTGGCTGGCCCCGCCTCCAATACCATGGTTTTGGCTGGCCCTCCTCCAGTTACATGGATTTGGCTGGCCCCGCCTCCAATGCCATGGTTTTGGCTGGCCCCGCCTCCAATACCATGGTTTTGGCTGACCCCGCCTCCAATACCATGGTTTTCGCTGGCCCCGCCTCCAGTTACATGGTTTTCACTGGCCCCGCCTCCAATACCATGATTTTGGCTGGCCCTGCCTCCAATACCATGGTTTTGGCTGGCCCTGCCTCCAATACCATGGTTTTGGCTGGCCCTGCCTCCAATACCATGGTTTTGGCTGGCCCACCTCTAATACCATGGTTTTGGCTGGCCCCGCCTCCAATACCATGATTTTGGCTGGCCCTGCCTCCAATACCATGGTTTTGGCTGGCCCTGCCTCCAATACCATGGTTTTGGCTGGCCCGCCTCCGATACCATGGTTTTGGCTGTCCCCGCCTCCAATACCATGATTTTGGCTGGCCCTGCCTCCAATACCATGGTTTTGGCTGGCCCCGCCTCCAATACCATGGTTTTGGCTGGCCCCGCCTCCAGTTACATGGATTTGGCTGGCCCCGCCTCCAATACCATGATTTTGGCTGGCCCCGCCTCCAGTTACATGGATTTGGCTGACCCCGCCTCCAATACCATGGTTTTCGCTGGCCCCGCCTCCAGTTACATGGTTTTCGCTGGCCCCGCCTCCAATACATTGGTTTTGTCTGGCCCTGCCTCCAATACCATGGTTTTGGCTGGCCCGCCTCCAATACCATGGTTTTGGCTGGAGCCGCCTCCAATACCATGGTTTTGGATGGCCCCGCCTCTGGTTACATGGTTTTGGCTGGCTCCGCCCCAATACCAAGCTTTTGGCTGGCTCCGCCTCCAATACCATGATTTTGGCTGGCCCTGCCTCCAATACCATGGTTTTGGCTGGCCCGCCTCCAGTTACATGGATTTGGCTGGCCCCACCTCCAATACCATGATTTTGGCTGGCCCCGCGTCCAGTTACATGGATTTGGCTGGCCCCGCCTCCAATACCATGATTTTGGCTGGCCCTGCCTCCAATACCATGGTTGTGGCTGGCCCTGCCTCCAATACCATGGTTTTGGCTGGCCCCGCCTCCAGTTACATGGATTTGTCAGGCCCTGCCTCCAGTTACATGGATTTGGCTGCCCCCGCCTCCAATACCATGCTTTTGGCTGGCCCCGCCTCCAATACCATGCTTTTGGCTGGCCCCACCTCCAATACCATGCTTTTGGCTGGCCCAGCCTCTAATACCATGGTTTTGGATGGCCCTGCCTCCAATACCATGGTTTTGGCTGGCCCCGCCTCCAGTACCATGGTTTTGGTTGGCCCTGCCTCCAATACCATGGCTTTGGCTGGCCCCGCCTCCAATACCATGGTTTTCACTGGCCCCGCCTCCAGTTACATGGATTTGGCTGGCCCCGCCTCCAATACCATGGTTTTGGCTGGCCCTCCTCCAGTTACATGGATTTGGCTGGCCCCGCCTCCAATACCATGGTTTTGGCTGGCCCCGCCTCCAATACCATAGTTTTGGCTGACCCCGCCTCCAATACCATGGTTTTCGCTGGCCCCGCCTCCAGATACATGGTTGTCACTGGCCCCGCCTCCAATACCTTGGTTTTGGCTGGCCCTGCCTCCAATACCATGGTTTTGGCTGGCCCGCCTCTAATACCATGGTTTTGGCTGGCCCCGCCTCCAATACCATGATTTTGGCTGGCCCTGCCTCCAATACCATGGTTTTGGCTGGCCCTGCCTCCAATACCATGGTTTTGGCTGGCCCGCCTCTAATACCATGGTTTTGGCTGGCCCCGCCTCCAATACCATGATTTTGGCTGGCCCTGCCTCCAATACCATGGTTTTGGCTGGCCCTGCCTCCAATACCATGGTTTTGGCTGGCCCCGCCTCCAGTTACATGGATTTGGCTGGCCCCGCCTCCAATACCATGATTTTGGCTGGCCCCGCCTCCAGTTACATGGATTTGGCTGGCCCCGCCTCCAATACCATGATTTTGGCTGGCCCTGCCTCCAATACCATGGTTGTGGCTGGCCCTGTCTCCAATACCATGGTTTAGGCTGGCCCCGCCTCCAGTTACATGGATTTGGCTGGCCCTGCCTCCAGTTACATGGATTTGGCTGCCCCCACCTCCAATACCATGCTTTTGGCTGGCACCGCCTCCAAAACCATGCTTTTGGCTGGCCCCCCTCCAATACCATGATTTTGGCTGGCCCTGCCTCCAATACCATGGTTTTGGCTGGCCCTGCCTCCAATACCATGGTTTTGGCTGGCCCTGCCTCCAGTTAAATGGTTTTGGCTGGCCCCGCCTCCAGTTACATGGTTTTGCCTGGCCCCGCCTCCAATACCATGCTTTCGGCTGGCCCCGCCACCAATACCATGCTTTTGGATGGCCCCGCCTCCAATACCATGGTTTTCGCTGGCCCCACCTCCAGTTACATGGTTTTCGCTGGCCCCGCTTCCAGTTACATGGTTTTGGCTGACCCTGCCTCCAATACCATGGTTTTGGCTGGACCCACTTTCAATACCATGCTTTTGGCTGGCCCCACCTCCAATACCATGCTTTTGGCTGGCGCCGCCTCCAAAACCATGCTTTTGGCTGGCCCCGCCTCCAATACCATGATTTTGGCTGGCCCTGCCTCCAATACCATGGTTTTGGCTGGCCCTGCCTCCAATACCATGGTTTTGGCTGGCCCCGCCTCCAGTTAAATGGATTTGGCTGACCCTGCCTCCAATACCATGGTTTTGGCTGGCCCCGTCTCCAGTTACATGGTTTTGGCTGGCCCCGCCTCCACTACCATGCTTTTGGCTGGCCTCGCCTCCAATACCATGCTTTTGGCTGCCCCCGCCACCAATACCATGCTTTTGGCTGGCCCTGCCTCCAATACCATAGTTTTTGCTGGCCCCGCCTCCAATACCATGGTTTTCGCTGGCCCCGCCTCCAGTTACATGGTTTTCGCTGGCCCCGCTTCCAGTTACATGGTTTTGGCTGGCCCGCCTCCAATACCATGGTTTTGGCTGGACCCACTTTCAATACCATGATTTTGGCTGGACCCACCTCCAATACCATGCTTTTGGCTGGCCCCGCCTCCAAAACCATGCTTTTGGCTGGCCCCGCCTACAATACCATGATTTTGGCTGGCCCTGCCTCCAATACCATGGTTTTGGCTGGCCCTGCCTCCAATACCATGGTTTTGGCTGGCCCCGCCTCCATTTACATGGATTTGGATGACCCCGCCTCCAATACCATGGTTTTGGCTGGCCCCGCCTCCAGTTACATGGCTTTGGCTGGCCCCGCCTCCACTACCATGCTTTTGGCTGGCCCCGCCACCAATACCATGCTTTTGGCTGGCCCTGCCTCCAATACCATGGTTTTTGCTGGCCCCGCCTCCAATACCATGGTTTTCGCTGGCCCCGCCTCCAGTTACATGGTTTTCGCTGGCCCCGCTTCCAGTTACATGGTTTTGGCTGGCCCGCCTCCAATACCATGGTTTTGGCTCGCCCCGCCTCCAGTTACATGGTTTTGGCTGGCCCACCTCCAATACCATGGTTTTGGCTGGCCCCGCCTCCAATACCATGGTTTTCGCTGGCCCCGCCTCCAATACCATGGTTTTCACTGGCCCCGCCTCTAGTTACATGGTTTTCGCTGGCCCCGCCTCCAATACCATGGTTTTCGCTGGCCCTGCCTCCAGTTACATGGTTTTCGCTGGCCCCGCCTCCAATACCTTGGTTTTGGCTAACCCTGCCTCCAACACCATGTTTTTGGCTGGCCCAGCCTCTAATACCATGGTTTTGGATGGCCCCGCCTCCAGTTACATGATTTTGGCTGGCCCCGCCTCCAGTACCATGGTTTTACCTGGCCCCGCCTCCAATACCATGCTTTTGGCTGGCCCCGCCTCCAGTTACATGGTTACGGCTGTCCCCGCCTCCAATACCATGGTTTTGGCTGGCCCTGCCTCCAATACCATGATTTTGGCTGGTCCCGCCTCTAATACCATGGTTTTGGATGGCTCCGCCTCCAGTTACATGGTTTTGACTGGCCCCGCCTCCAATACCATGGTTTTGGCTGGCCCGGCCTCCAATACCATGATTTTGGCTGGTGCCGCCTCCAATACCATGCTTTTGGCTGGCCCCGCCTCCAATACCATGCTTTTGGCTGGCCCAGCCTCTAATACCATGCTTTTGGCTGGCCCCGCCTCCAGTTACATGGTTTTGACTGGCCCCACCTCCAATACCATGCTTTTGGCTGGCCCCGCCTCCAATACCATGCTTTTAGCTGGCCCCGCCTCCAATACCATGCTTTTGGCTGCCCCAACCTCTAATACCATGGTTTTGGATGGCCCCGCCTCCAATTACATGGTTTTGGCTGGCCCCGCCTCCAGTACAATGGTTTTGGCTGGCCCTATCTCCAATACCATGGTTTTGGCGGTCCCCGCCTCCAATACCATGCTTTTAGCTGGCCCTGCCTCCAATACCATGCTTTTGGCTGCCCCAACCTCTAATACCATGGTTTTGGATGGCCCCACCTCCAGTTACATGGATTTGGCTGGCCCCGCCTCCAATACCATGGTTTTCGCTGGCCCCGCCTCCAATACCATGGTTTTCGCTGGCCCCGCCTCCAGTTACATGGTTTTGGCTGGTCCTGCCTCCAGTTACATGGTTTTGGCTGGTCCGCCTCCAATACCATGGTTTTGGCTGGTCCCGGCTCCAATACCATGGTTTTCGCTGGCGCCGCCTCCAATAACATGGTTTTCGCTGGCCCTGCCTCTAGTTACATGGTTTTGGCTTGCCCCGCCTACAATACCATGGTTTTGGCTGGCCTCACCTCCAAAACCATGGTTTTGGCTGGACCCGCCTCCAGTTACATGGTTTTGGCTGGCCCCGCCTCCAATACCATGGTTTTGGCTGGACCCGCCTCCAGTTACATGGTTTTGGCTGGCCCCGCCTCCAATACCATGATTTTGGCTGGCTCTGCCTCCAAAACCATGGTTTTGGCTGGCCCCGCCTCCAATACCATGGTTTTGCTGGCCCCGCCTCCAATACCATGGTTTTGGC
Organism: Ambystoma mexicanum; assembly: GCF_040938575.1. NCBI lineage: Eukaryota > Metazoa > Chordata > Amphibia > Caudata > Ambystomatidae > Ambystoma > Ambystoma mexicanum. Next base: position 738,028,834 of record NC_090923.1, on the reverse strand, counting down.
TGGCCCCGCCTCCAGTTACATGGTTTTGGCCGGCCCCGCCTCCAGTTACATGGTTTTGGCTGGCCCGCCTCCAATACCATGGTTTTCGCTGGCCCTGACTCTAGTTACATGGTTTTGGCTGGCCCCACCTCCAATACCATGGTTTTGGCTGGCCCCGCCTCCAAAACCATGGTTTTGGCTGGCAACGCCTCCAGTTACATGGTTTTGGCTGGCCCCACCTCCAGTTACATGCTTTTGGCTGGCCCCGCCTACAAAACCATGGTTTTGGCTGGCCCCGCCTCCAATACCATGCTTTTGGCTGGCCCAGCCTCCAGTTACATGGTTATGGCTGGCCCCGCCTCCAATACCATGCTTTTGGCTGGCCCCGCCTCCAATACCATGCTTTTGGCTGGCTCAGCCTTTAATACCATGGTTTTGGATGCCCCGCCTCCAGTAAAATGGTTTTGGCTGTCCCCGCCTCCAATTCTGGCCCTGTCTCCAATACCATGGTTTTGGCTGTCCCCGCCTCCAATACCATGGTTTTGGCTGGCCCCGCCTCCAATGCGATGGATTTGGCTGGCCCCGCCTCCAATACCATGGTTTTCACTGGCCCCGCCTCCAATACCATGGTTTTAGCTGGCCCTGCCTCCAGTTACATGGTTTTGGCTCGCCCCGCCTCCAGTTACATGGTTTTGGCTGGCCCACCTCCAATACCATGGTTTTGGCTGGCCCCGCCTCCAATACCATGGTTTTGGCTGGCCCCGCCTCCAATACCATGGTTTTCACTGGCCCCGCCTCTAGTTACATGGTTTTCGCTGGCCCCGCCTCCAATACCATGGTTTTCGCTGGCCCTGCCTCCAGTTACATGGTTTTCGCTGGCCCCGCCTCCAATACCTTGGTTTTGGCTAACCCTGCCTCCAACACCATGTTTTTGGCTGGCCCAGCCTCTAATACCATGGTTTTGGATGGCCCCGCCTCCAGTTACATGGTTTTGGCTGGCCCCGCCTCCAGTACCATGGTTTTACCTGGCCCCGCCTCCAATACCATGCTTTTGGCTGGCCCCGCCTCCAGTTACATGCTTACGGCTGGCCCCGCCTCCAATACCATGGTTTTGGCTGGCCCTGCCTCCAATACCATGATTTTGGCTGGTCCCGCCTCTAATACCATGGTTTTGGATGGCTCCGCCTCCAGTTACATGGTTTTGACTGGCCCCGCCTCCAATACCATGGTTTTGGCTGGCCCGGCCTCCAATACCATGATTTTGGCTGGTGCCGCCTCCAATACCATGCTTTTGGCTGGCCCGCCTCCAATACCATGCTTTTGGCTGGCCCGGCCTCTAATACCATGCTTTTGGCTGGCCCCGCCTCCAGTTACATGGTTTTGACTGGCCCCACCTCCAATACCATGCTTTTGGCTGGCCCCGCCTCCAATACCATGCTTTTAGCTGGCCCCGCCTCCAATACCATGCTTTTGGCTGCCCCAACCTCTAATACCATGGTTTTGGATGGCCCCGCCTCCAATTACATGGTTTTGGCTGGCCCCGCCTCCAGTACAATGGTTTTGGCTGGCCCTATCTCCAATACCATGGTTTTGGCGGTCCCCGCCTCCAATACCATGCTTTTAGCTGGCCCTGCCTCCAATACCATGCTTTTGGCTGCCCCAACCTCTAATACCATGGTTTTGGATGGCCCCGCCTCCAGTTACATGGATTTCGCTGGCCCCGCCTCCAATACCATGGTTTTCGCTGGCCCCGCCTCCAATACCATGGTTTTCGCTGGCCCCGCCTCCAGTTACATGGTTTTGGCTGGTCCTGCCTCCAGTTACATGGTTTTGGCTGGCCCGCCTCCAATACCATGGTTTTGGCTGGTCCCGGCTCCAATACCATGGTTTTCACTGGCGCCGCCTCCAATTACATGGTTTTCGCTGGCCCTGCCTCTAGTTACATGGTTTTGGCTTGCCCCGCGTACAATACCATGGTTTTGGCTGGCCTCACCTCCAAAACCATGGTTTTGGCTGGACCCGCCTCCAGTTACATGGTTTTGGCTGGCCCCGCCTCCAATACCATGGTTTTGGCTGGACCCGCCTCCAGTTACATGGTTTTGGCTGGCCCCGCCTCCAATACCATGATTTTGGCTGGCTCTGCCTCCAAAACCATGGTTTTGGCTGGCCCCGCCTCCAATACCATGGTTTTTCTGGCCCCGCCTCCAATACCATGGTTTTGGCTGGCCCCGCCTCCAGTTACATGGTTTGGGCCGGCCCCGCCTCCAGTTACATGGTTTTGGCTGGCCCGCCTCCAATACCATGGTTTTCGCTGGCCCCGCCTCCAATACCATGGTTTTCGCTGGCCCTGACTCTAGTTACATGGTTTTGGCTGGCCCCACCTCCAATACCATGGTTTTGGCTGGCCCCGCCTCCAAAACCATGGTTTTGGCTGGCAACGCCTCCAGTTACATGGTTTTGGCTGGCCCCACCTCCAGTTACATGCTTTTGGCTGGCCCCGCGTACAAAACCATGGTTTTGGCTGGCCCCGCCTCCAATACCATGCTTTTGGCTGGCCCAGCCTCCAGTTACATGGTTATGGCTGGCCCCGCCTCCAATACCATGCTTTTGGGTGGCCCCGCCTCCAATACCATGCTTTCGGCTGGCTCAGCCTTTAATACCATGGTTTTGGATGGCCCCGCCTCCAGTAAAATGGTTTTGGCTGTCCCCGCCTCCAATTCTGGCCCTGTCTCCAATACCATGGTTTTGGCTGTCTCCGCCTCCAATACCATGGTTTTGGCTGGCCCCGCCTCCAATGCGATGGATTTGGTTGGCCCCGCCTCCAATACCATGGTTTTCACTGGCCCCGCCTCCAATAACATGGTTTTAGCTGGCCCTGCCTCCAGTTACATGGTTTTGGCTGGCCCTGCCTCCCATTCCATGGTTTTGGCTGGCCCCGCCTCCAGTTACATGGTTTTGGCTGGCCCTGCCTCCAATACAATGCTTTTGGCTTGCCCCGCCTCCAATACCATGCTTTTGGCTGGCCCCGCCTCCAGTTACATGGTTTTAGCTGGCCCCATCTCCAATGCCATGGTTTTGGCTGGCTCAGCCTCGAGTTACATGGTTTTGGCTGGCCCCGCCTCCAGTTACATGGTTTTGGCTGGCCCCGCCTCCAATACCATGGTTTTGGCTGGCCGCGCCTCCAGTTACATGGTTTTGGCTGGCCCCGCCTCCAATACCATGATTTTGGCTGGCTCTGCCTCCAATACCATGGTTTTGGCTGGCCCCGCCTCCAATACCATGGTTTTAGCTGGCCCTGCCTCCAGTCACATGGTTTTGGCTGGCCCCGCCTCCAGTTACATGGTTTTGGCCGGCCCCGCCTCCAGTTACATGGTTTTGGCTGGCCCTGCCTCCAATACCATGGTTTTCGCTGGCCCCGCCTCCAATACCATGGTTTTCGCTGGCCCTGCCTCCAGTTACATGGTTTTAGCTGGCCCCGTCTCCAATACCATGATTTTGTCTGGCTCTGCCTCCAAAACCATGGTTTTGGCTGGCCCCGCCTCCAATACCATGGTTTTGCTGTCCCCGCCTCCAATACCATGGTTTTGGCTGGCCCCGCCTCCAGTTACATGGTTTTGGCCGGCCCCGCCTCCAGTTACATGGTTTTGGCTGGCCCGCCTCCAATACCATGGTTTTCGCTGGCCCCGCCTCCAATACCATGGTTTTCGCTGGCCCTGCCTCTAGTTACATGGTTTTGGCTGGCCCCGCCTCCAATACCATGGGTTTGGCTGGCCCTGCCTCCAAAACCATGGTTTTGGCTGGCAACGCCTCCAGTTACATGGTTTTGGCTGGCCCTACCTCCAGTTACATGGTTTTGGCTGGCCCCGCGTACAAAACCATGGTTTTGGCTGGCCCCGCCTCCAATACCATGCTTTTGGCTGGCCCCGCCTCCAGTTACATGGTTACGGCTGGCCCCGCCTCCAATACCAGGGTTTTGGCTTGCCCTGCCTCCAATACCAGGGTTTTGGCTGGCCCCGCCTCCAAAACTATGCTTTTGGCTGGCCCCACCTCCAATACCATGATTTTGGCTGGCCACGCCTCCAATACCAAAGTTTTGGCTGGCCACGCCTCTAATACCATGGTTTTGGCTGGCCCCACCTCCAGGTATGCCATGGTGTTGGTTGGCCCCACCTCCAATACCATGATTTTGGCTGACCCATCCTCCAATACAATGGTTTTGGCTGGCCCCACCTCCAGTTACATGGATTTGGCTGGCCCCGCCTCCAATACCATGGTTTTGGCTGGCCACGCCTCCAATACCATGGTTTTGGCTGCACCCCGCCTCCAGTTACATGGATTTGCCTGGCCCCGCTGTTAGGCAGAAACCTGTGCAGTTCCTCCAGCGGTGGCAGTTGTTCCTGGCAGTGGGTGCAAGTCGCATCATCGTCCAGAGGAAGAGAAGATCTCGACGTGGAGGAAAGATGAAGGTCGTTGCACTGCCAGGGAAGAAACCAGCCGCGGAGTTTTCCGGTTAAAGGTACTACCCTTTGATTCGCGGTAGTGGTAAAACGTGGTATCCCGGTTGCCGGGTGCTTGGCACAGGCAAGGCAGCCACGAGATGCTCCAGGAAGCGAAAAAGGAAGCAGACTGGTTATCCCCACCAGTCGAAGGACGAAGACTCTCCGGGCTGGAGATCTCCTCTGTCGTTGGGAAAAGTGGTGAGACGGTTCAGAAGGGCTCCACCGGTGGTGTCGTCGTAGCAGGTCAGCTCAGCTTTTCCCTCGTCGGATTCTTAGGTCCTGTGGCGACTTCTGAAGTTCCAGTCCCCAAAGCCCTGCTTTTATGCAGAAAACCCCCATTCACTCAGCCTAGCTGTCACTCAAACATGCTAAGTGGTGAGCCAGCCTGCTCACCACTTGGGCCAATCAGGACGGAGTGCGACTTGAGTTGCCTAGGCAACTCAGTCCAGGGTGCCTAAATCCCCCTCCATCCCTCCTAAGTACCCCAGACAGAGTGGCACCACTTTGGAGGGCTTCTGTGGAGAAGCCTGCCAAAAAGTGGAACAAAGGGCTCAATTTGGGTTGGAGTCACAGAAGGGAACACAAACGCCCTTTTAGAACTGAGTTCTGGCAAAAAATACCAATGAGTATGTTCGAGGCTATAGGAATTAAATAATTAAAGTTGGTAGCCTCGAACAATGGGAAATCCCATAGGGATATATTCGCGGTCGAATATAAAAAGTAGTATCCACTGCCACCATCCAAAACTCGACCAGGAGGGACATAGACGTGCCCCCTCGACTAACAGACCCCGGGGCAATCGAATTGCCCCGGCCAGTACGTCCACAATATGATAGTTTGTACTGGTTCTGTTCAGAATTTGTAGACTAGTAAAGTCAATGGTGACTTTACATGCCCTGGGAGACAGTAGTCAGTCCCAGGGTATGGAGTCTATACTGGGGGGTCACTATGACACCCCTGTGTTACTGCACTGAGGGTGCTGTGTAACACACATCACAAAAACACATGATGCCCTATGGAGTAAAAGACCCCATAGCCCATTAAACACATATAGAATCAAAGAGATACACTCAAATCATGTCCAAGAGTGAGGGTAAAAGAGTCTCACTCTTGGCAGGAGAAAAAAATAAACCCCAAAAATCCAGCAAAGCTGTTGGGGGACTCACTAGGTTAGGAAAATCAGCCTAAACAGAGAATTCTCCCTAACACTCGCCCCCCCAGACTAAGGGACAGGAGGATTTAATCCACTCCTGGATGAACCTCATACCTCTAGTCGATGACATACATCCTAGCGAGTCCATCAGCATTTTGATGGTGACACCCTGACCTGTGCTCAATGGTGAAATCAAACCCTTGAAGGCAGATTGACCATCTCAATAGTTTTGGATTTTCCCCTTTCATTTGCATCAACCATCTCAAGGGTTGGTGGTCAGTCTGAATGACAAAAGTAGAACCATACAAGAATGGCCTAAACTTCTTCAGTGCCCACACAATAGCAAAGCACTCTCTTTCGATTGTTGCCCACCTTGTCTCAGGATCCTTCAGTTTACGGCTGATGAAGCAAATGGGGTGCTCCCTACCCTTCTCATCCAGTTGGCTTAGGACTGCACCTATACTTACATTGGAAGCATTAGTCTGTACAATGAAAGTTTGGTGGTAATCAGGAGCTCTTAGTACTGGTGCTTGGCACAGAGCTTTCTTCAGGTTTTCAAATGCCTGATTGCACTCCTCATTCCATTTGACCTTCTTAGGGAATTTTGGAGAGGAGATTACATTCAGTGGAGAAGCTATGGTCCTATAGTTCTCTATGAAACTCCTGTAATACCGAGTGAGGCCTAGGAAGGCTCTCACTTGGGTTTGCGTAGTAGGTGTTGTCCAATTCTGCACATCTTCAATCTTGCTGAGCAGAGGCCTTATTTCTCCACCTCCTACCTCATGCCCAAGGTAGACCACTTTACTCTGTCCAATTTGGCATTTACTTGCCTTTATGGTCAGATGGGCCTGCTCAAGAGCCTGCAAAACATGTCCCAGGTGGTTCAAATGTTCCTCCCAGGAGTGGCTGAAGATTGCAATGTCATCCAAGTATGCCATGCAGAAGTCCTCCATCCCAGCTAGAACTTGGTTTACCATCCTTTTAAATGTAGCAGGTGCATTTTTCAGTCCAAAAGTCATAACCTTGAATTGGTATAAGCCAACTGGTGTAGAAAATGCAGTTTTCTCCTTGGCATGGTCTGTCAGGGCTATTTGCCAATAGCCTGACGTAAGGTCAAATGTGCTGAGGTACTTGGCTGCACCAAGCCTATCCACCAACTCATCTGTCCTTGACAAAGGGTGGGCATCAGTCTTGGTGACTGCATTAAGAGCTCTATAGTCCACACAGAATCTCAACTCTTTGGATCCTGCCTTTGGTACTAACACAACTGGGCTAGACCATGGATTAGTAGAGGGCTCGATTACCCCGAGATCAAGCATCTTCTTGACCTCACCTTTGATGTGGGTTCTGACATGTTCTGACATTGTGTACCCTCTGCTTTTGACTGGCAGACAGTCACCAGTGAGAATATCATGCTGGCCTCAAGGGGTCAAGCCTGGTGAAAGTGAGAACAGGGAGGCAAACTGATTTAACATAGATTTGCACTCCTCTTGTTGCTCAGGTGTCAGATCTGAAGAGAGATTAACTCCTTCAACCTTTTCGTCCAAAGGTAAGCCTCTAAGGAGGTCAGGTAGAGCTTCACTCTCCTCCTCCTCTTCCGATGAAGCTAGAAGCAAGGCTCCTACTTCAGGTCTAGAGACATAGGCTTTGAGGCGGTTGGTGTGGAAGACTCTGGGAGCTTCCCTCGGTTTGCCCAGATCCACCAGATAGTTGACCTCTCCAAGTTTTCCCACAACCTTGAAGGGTCCCATCCATTTGTCTTGCAAGGCCCTCTGCCTTGTTGGGAGCATAACGAGAACTAGCTGGTCTTAAGTGAACTCAACCATGTTAGCATTCTGATCATGCCAATGCTTGACCAGAGCTTGTCCAGCTTTCAAGTTGTCATTTGCTTCTGCCATCATGTGGGACATTCTCTGTAGGAGACCTATCACATAGTCAGTCACTCAGACTGGCTTGGGGGAAGGAGCACTCTCCAACCCCTCCTTGATCAGGGCCAATGGACCTCTGACCGGATGGCCATTAAGAAGCTCAAAGGGAGAATAACCCACTCCCTCCTGAGGGACTTCTCTATAAGCAAAGAGAAGGCATGGCAGTAGAAGGTCCCACTTTCGTTTAAGGGGTTCCTCTAAAGCACCTATCATGCTCTTCATGGTTCTGTTAAACCTTTCTACCAATCCATTTGTCTGAGGGTGGTATGCTGTTGAGAACTTGTAAGTAACTCCGCAGGTTTTCCACATGGCTTTCATGCAGTGGGACATAAAATTTGACCCCCTGTCAGAGATTACTTCCTTGGGAAACCCAACCCTGGTAAAAATACCAATACCAAGGAGGGCCTTAGCCACAGCGGGAGCTGTAACAGTCCTCATAAGAATTGCCTCAGGGTACCTAGTAGCATGGTCTACTACAACAAGGATAAACCTGTTGCCTGAGGAGGATGGGGGATCAAGGGGACCAACAATGTCAATCCCTACCCTCTCAAATGGGACTCCCACAACTGGGAGAGGCACTAAGGGTGCCACATTCTTGGAACCAACCTTACCAGAAGTCTGGCAGGTATGGCAGCTCTTACAGTACTTATCTACTTCAGCTCCCATCTTTGGCCAATAAAAGTAGAGAGAGAGTCTTTCCTTGGTCTTCTTGAAACTCAAGTGACCAGCCAAAGGTATCTCATGGGCTAGTTGTAAGAACTGTTGTCTGTTTTCTTGAGGTAATACAAGGCGCTTGTAGTCTCCAGGTTCAGACTCAGTTGGTTCACTGTAGAAGAGGCCATCTTCAAGTGTAACCTGTACTTCCCAGGCTCTTGCCCATCAGCCTGAGAAGTTGCCTGTTGGCGGAGACCTTCCAGAGTTGGACATTCTCTTTGGCCCTTACGGAAAGCTGATCTGCTGGGTCCACCTTCTGCCTGTAAAGACTGCAGCTCAGGATGGTCAGCTGGGTCTAAATCTCCAATAAGGTCTTGGCCTCCTACTAGCTCTTCTTCAGAGTCTAGTTCCACCACACAGGGTTCAACCATCCTCTCAGCCTCAGCTGGAGGGGGAGTTACTGGTGTAACTTTGGACATCCTAGGGGAAGTCCTTGTTGGAAGCACTGGAGTGCTTGCTGCAGGCTTTTTCCTTGGAGTCTTGGGTTGCCCCTTGGCTCCTGATCTGGTTGAGACTTCAGTAGTTTGCCCCAGTGGAGGAGAGGTGATATCTTTCTTCATCATCTCCTGAGAAGAACCTCTCAAGGTTTTCTATCTTGCAGGTTTAGTGAGCTCCTGTAACCTTTTACTAGGAGGTCTGGGGGTATGTGACACAACTCCAAGAGCTTTCAGGTCATTACCTAACAGAACCCTTCCTGGCACCTCGCATTGTACACTGACAGGTATCTTTACAGTCATATCATTGCACTGGATGAGAACTGGTAACTGGGGACACATCTTCACAGGCCCTCCAGCTAACTTGGTGAGGCATTTGGGTGCCTTAGCAACATCCTCTGCCTTGAAAAATGATTCATCCACCACAGTTATGCTGGCCCCAGTGTCCCTAATGGCAGGAGTCTCCTGACCATTCACTTGGACACTGTCTTTATAATACTCTTTAGTATTATCTGGGATAGAATTATACACATCTAAATTCTGTTGTTCCCACAACCCCAGAGAGACTAAAGAAACACTGGCTGAGACTCCCATGGGTTCAACAGCCAGCAGTAGAAAGTTTCCACTTGCTATTGGGACTTCCTCTTCTTGAGCGAAGGCTAAGGAGGCAAGTTGGATCCCTGAAGGTTTGCCCATACATCTGGGATCTCCTTTCAGGTGGTCAGTGGCCTTACAAACATAACAAGAGCCAAAGGCTCTCTGGAATGAAGGCTTGTTATGACCTCCTTCTGGTCTGGGACCAGAAGGTACACTAGCCGGATTTGGTTTCCCTTGTGGCTTACCTTTATGGTTTTGTTTGGGGCCCTCTTTGGAATTTGTACTATTGGAATTCTCTTTGGAGTCCTTTTTAGGCTGTCTCCCCTCATCCTTTTTCTGAGTTACCCCAGAATCCTTGTGAGTGGCCCGGTTGGCAACCCACAAGTCAGCAGCCTTAGCTAGTTTTCTGGAATCTATTTCCTTTGAATCAGCAAAGTGCTGTCTGTGCTCAGGAGAGCAGACATCATAAATTGACTCCAACATAAACAAATTTCTCATACCTTCATAAGTGTTCACCTTGTAACCCTTAATCCATCCCTCTAAGTTTTTCAACCCTTCACTCACCCAGGTAGCCCAAGGGGTACCATCATGCTTTTTGAGGGTTCTAAACCTCTTAAGATACTGGAAAGTGGTCTTCCCAAATCTAGCTATCAAAGCTAGTTTCACACATTCGTAATCCTTCTTATCCTCCTCCCCCATTTCCATTACCACATCAGTTGCAACAGGGGGAAGCCTATAGAGCAACCAGGTGAGTAAGTCATTTCCTGTGATGTTCTGGAGCCCATGATTATATTCAAACAGAGACAACCAATCCAACACATCCAACTTAGGCTCATACATACCAATCAATTCCTTAGTCATCCGGGGTCTTTTAGGACTGGAACTTCTAGAGGAGTCAGAGAGAGAAGCATTGCCTACAGATAATTTCTTCATTTCTAGCTCGTGCTTGAGCTCCATTTCCCTTAGCCTGAGTTCTTGATTCAGTTCCTGGTGTCTTTGTTCAGCCTGAATATTCTGTCTCTTGAATTCTAATTCAAGTTTCATTTTCTCTAGCTCAAGATATTGAGGACTAAGTGTGGGACCTGGTAAAAGTCCAGTAGGTACAGCTGGCAGAGCAGACAGAGGCCCAGGGGGGACAGTCACAGCAGCCTCACCCTCCTCTTCTGACTCTTCCTCAAGATTATCAACATTTTGATCAACATCAATCTCTATACTGTTATCTACAGTTCCTGGCATGGTAGGTTCCTCTGAACCATCATCCAAACTTTGGTTAGCTAACAACCTTTCTATCAATTCCATTTTCTTGCCTTTAGTCAGGAGATTCTTATGCTTACAGAGAACTCTTAAACAATCAGCAGTTTTTGTAGCAAGGGACTCTTGACTATAATTTTCCATAGTTGACATGTTAGAAAGATTACTTTTTCAGTGCTAAGCTTTGTGGTTAGTTCCACTAAGGTCTCTTAAAGCCCTCTAAAGTGTATACTCAATACAAATCCCACCGCTGTACACCAGTGTTAGGCAGAAACCTGTGCAGTTCCCTTGGGGACCACTGCAAAAGATTTAGGACTACAGGTGTTGGCAGTAAACCCACTTGGTAGCAGTCTGTACCACCCAGATTTACCTGGTAGCTGTGGCTGAGCAGTCAGACTTCCCTCAAGAAGAGATAGGCAGTATGCAAAGTATACCCAATAGGCACTCAGATACAATAGCACAAGCAAACACTGACCAGAGCTTTGGTATCAAGGTATATAATTATTTATTTAAAAACACACTTATTGAAACACTCCAGCACTATTATGGTAAATCACTCTAAACACAGTTACTATTATTATATATACATCCCTTATTCCTTAACAGACAAGTCTTAATTAACACCACTTATTTCCAGACAGAGGTGAGCGCTTAACTATAGATGGCCCTCCAATAAGTTAACGAAAAAGGGAGGGAAAAAGACAGAATGTAGGAAAATACACCACACTAATACTTAGGAACTCTTAAGCAAGGCAGGAAAGTCAAAAGTTACTTGTGAGCCAAAGTCCATAGGCCGGGCCCACTCTTGGAGAGAGCAGGGCACAAATGCACCCGAGATCACACAATGACAACAGGCTTAAAAAGTCTTGCAGGGAGTTCGGAAAGGTTTTAGTTAGGCTCAGAAAAGTTTAGCCAGGGTGTCCCAGGCTAACCCAGGGTTGAAAGCCGGGGGCTAAATCTACACCGTACAGTCAGTTGCAAGGGAAGCCAGGCGGAACACGGTACCTTATGTGGAAAGGATCCTCCAGCGGGGGCAGTTGTTCCTGGCAGCGCGTGCAAGTTGTGGCGTCGTCCAGAGGAAGAGAAGATATTGACGTGGAGGAAAGATGAAGGTCGTTGCACTGCCAGGGAAGAAACCAGCCGCGGAGTTTTCCGGTTAAAGGTACTACCCTTTGATTTGCGGTAGTGGTAAAACGTAGTATCCCGGTTGCCGGGGTGCTTGGCACAGGCAAGGCGGCCACGAGATGCTCCAGGAAGCGAAAAAGGAAGCAGACTGGTTATCCCCACCAGTCGAAGGAAGAAGACTCTCCGGGCTGGAGATCTCCTCTGTCGTTGGGAAAAGTGGTGAGACGGTTCAGCAGGGCTCCACCGGTGGTGTCGTTGTAGCAGGTCGGCTCAGCTTCTCCCTCGTCGGATTCTTAGGTCCTGTGGCGACTTCTCAAGTTCCAGTCCCCAAAGCCCTGCTTTTATGCAGAAAACCCCCATTCACTCAGCCTAGCTGTCACTCAAACATGCTAAGTGGTGAGCCGGCCGGCTCACCACTTGGGCCAATCAGGACGAAGTGCGACTTGAGTTGCCTAGGCAACTCAGTCCAGGGTGCCTAAATCCCCCTCCACCCTAAGTACCCCAGACAGAGTGGCACCACTTTGGAGGGCTTCTGTGGAGAAGCCCGCCAAAAAGTGGAACAAAGGGCTCAACTTGGGTTGGAGTCACAGAAGCGAACACAAACGCCATTTTAGAACCGAGTTCTGGCAAAAAATACCAACCAGAGAATTAATGTTAAATAAATAAACCGGCGGTATGTTCGAGGCTATAGGAATTAAATAATTAAAGTTGGTAGCCTCGAACAATGGGAAATCTCATAGGGATATATTCGCGGTCGAAAATAAAAAGTAGTATCCACTGCCACCAGCCAAAACTCGATCAGGGGGGACGGAGAGGTGCCCCCTCAACTAACAGACCCCGGGGCAATCGAATTGCCCCGGCCAGTACGTCCACAATATGATGGCTTGTACTGGTTCTGTTCAAAATTTGAGACTAGTAAAGTCAATGGTGACTTTACATGCCCTAGGAGACATTAGTCAGTCCCAGGGTATGGAGTCTATACTGGGGGACTCACTATGACACCCCTGTGTTACTGCACTGAGGGTGCTCTGTAACACACATCACAAAAACACATGAAGCCCTATGGAGTAAAAGACCCCATAGCCCATTAAACACATATAGAATCAAATAGATACACTCAAATCATGTCCAATAGTGAGTGTAAAAGAGTCTCACTCTTGGCAGGAGAAAAAAATAAACCTCAAAAATCCAGCAAAGCTGTTGGGGGACTCACTAGGTTAGGAAATTCAGCCTAAACAGAGAATTCTCCCTAACACCCGCCTCCAATGCCGTGGTTTTGGCTGGCCCCGCCTCCAGTTACATGGATTTGGCTGGCCCCGCCTTAAATGCCATGGTTTTGGCTGGCCCCACCTCCAGTTACATGGTTTTGACTGGCGCCGCCTCCAATGCATGGTTTTGGCTGGCCCCGCCTCCAATACCATGGTTTTGGCTGGCCCCGCCTCCAATGCCATGGTTTTGGCTGGCCCCACCTCGAATACCATGGTTTTGGCTGGCCCCACCTCCAGTTACTTGGTTTTGGCTGGCCCCGCCACCAATACCATGGTTTTGGCTGGTTTTGATGGCCCCGCCTCCAATACCATGGTTTTGGCTGGCCCCGCCTCCAATGCCATGGTTTTGGCTGGCCCCGCCTCCAATACCATGGTTTTGGCTGACCCCGCCTCCAGTTACATGGATTTGTCTGGCCCCACCTCCAATGCCATGGTTTTGGCTGGCCCCGCCCCCAGTTACATGGTTTTGGCTGGCCCTGCATCCAGTTACATGGTTTTGGCTGGCCCCGCCTCCAATACCATGGTTTTGGCTGTCCCCGCCTCAAATACCATTCTTTTGGCTGACCCCAACTCCAGTTACATGCTTTTGGCTGGCCCCGCCTCCAAAACCATGCTTTTGGCTGGCCCCACTTCCATTACAATGCTTTTGGTTAGCCCCGCCTCCAATACCATGGTTTTGGCTTGCCCCACCTCGAATACCATGGTTTTGGCTGGCCCCGCCTCCATTACCATGGTTTTGGCTGGCCGTGCCTCCAGTTACATGGTTTTGGGTGGCTCTGCCTCCAATACCATGCTTTTGGCTGACCCCGACTCCAAAACCATGCTTTTGGCTGGCCCCACTTCCAATGCCATGGTTTTGGCTGGCCCCGCCTTCAATACCATGGTTTTGGCTGGCCCTGCCTCCCGTTCCATGGTTTTTGCTAGCCCTGCCTCCAGTACCATGGTTTTGGCTGGTTTTGGCTGGCCCTGCCGCTAATACCATGTTTTTGGCTGGCCCCACCTCCAATACCATGGTTTTGAATGGCCCCACCTCCATTTACATGGATTTGGCTGGCCCCGCCTCCAATACCATGGTTTTGGCTGGCCCCGCCTCCAATACCATGGTTTTGGCTGGCCCTGCCTGACATTCTGTATCCTCTGCTTTTGACTGGCAGACTGTCACCAGTGAGTATATCAGGCTGGCCCCAAGCGGTCAAGCCTGGTGAATGTGAGAACAGGGAGGCAAACTGATTTAACATAGATTTGCACTCCTCTTGTGGCTCAGGTGTCAGATTTGAAGAGAGATGTACTCCTTCAATCTTTTCATCCAAGGGTAAGCCTCTGAGGAGATCAGGGAGAGCTTCACTCTCTTCTTCCTCCTCTGTTGAAGCTAGAAGCAAGGCTCCTACTTCAGGCCTGGAGAGTTACGCCTTTAGTCTGTTGGTGTGGAAGACTCTGGGAGCCTCCTTGGGATTGCCCAAGTCCACCAGATAGTTCACCTCTCCAAGTTTACCCACAACCTTGAAGGGTCCCATCCATTTATCTTGCAAGGCCCTCTGCCTTGTTGGGATCATAACTAGAACTAGTTAGTCTTGAGTGAACTCAACCATGTTAGCTTTTTGATCATGCAATGCTTGACCAAAGCTTGTCCAGCTTTCACGTTATCACTAGCTTCCGCCATCATGCGTGACATTCTCCTCTGGAGACCTATCACATAGTCAGTCACTCTGACTGGCTTGGGGGAAGGAGTACTCTCCAACCCCTCCTTAATCATGGCCAATGGACCTCTGACTGGATGGCCATAAAGAAGTTCAAAGGGAGAATAACCTACTCCCTCCTGAGAGACTTCTCTATAAGCAAAGTGAAGGCATGGCAGTAGAAGGTCCCACTTTCTTTTAAGAGGATCTTCCAAAGCACCTATCATGCTAGTCATGGTTCTATTGAACCTTTCTACCAACCCGTTTGTCTGAGGGTGGTATGCGGTTGAGAACTTGTAAGTAACTCCACAGGTTTTCCACATGGCTTTCATGTAGTGGAACATAAAATTTGACCCCCTGTCGGAGATTACTTCCTTAGGAAACCCAACCTTGGTAAAAATACCAAGGAGGGCCTTAGCCACAGCCTGAGCTGTAACAGTCCTCATAGGAATTGCCTCAGGGTATCTGGTAGCATGGTCTACTACAACAAGGATAAACCTGTTGCCTGAGGAGGTTGGGGGATCAAGGGAACCCACAATGTCAATCCCTACCCTCTCAAATGGGACTCCCACTACTGGACGAGGCACTAAAGGTGCCACATTCTTGGACCCAACCTTACCAGAAGTTTGGCAGGTGTGGCAGCTCTTGCAAACCTTATCTACCTCATCCCCCATCTTTGGCCAATAAAAGTAGAGTGAGAGCCTTTCCTTGGTCTTCTTGAAACTCACGTGACCAGCCAAAGGAATCTCATGGGCTAGTTGCAAGAACTGTTGTCTGTTTTCTTGAGGTACTACAAGCCGCTTGTAGTCTCCAGGTTCAGACTCAGTCGGTTCACTGTAGAAGAGGCCATCTTCCCACTGCAACCTATACTTCCCAGGCTCTTGTCCATCAGCCTGAGAAGCTGCCTGATGGCGAAGCCCTTCCAGAGTTGGATATTCTCTTTGTCTCTTACTGAAGTCTTCCCTGTTGGGTCCACCTTCTGCCAGTAAAGACTGCAGCTCAGGATGGTCAACAGGATCCAGATCTCCAATAAGTTATTGGCCTTCTACTAGCTCTTCTTCAGAGTCTAGTTCAACCATACAGGGTTGTACCTCCCTCTCAGCCTCAGCTGGAGGTGGAGTTACAGGTGTAACTTTGGACAACCTAGAGAAAGTCCTTGTTGGAAGCACTGGAGTGCTTGCTGCTGGCTTTTTCTTAGAAGTCTTGGGTTGCCCCTTTGCTTCTGTTGATTTAGAGACTGCAGTAAGCTGCTCCAGTGGAGCAGTGATATCTTTCTTCATCATCTCCAGAGAATAACCTCTCATGGTTTTCTCTCTTGCAGGTCTGGTTAGCTCCAGTAACCTTTTACTAGGAGGTCTGGGGGTGTGTGACACTACTCCAAGAGTTTTCAGGTCATTTCCCAACAGAACCTTTCCTGGCACCTCACATTGTACACTCACAGGTATCTTCACAGTCATATCATTGCACTGGATGAGAACTGGTAATTGGGGGAGCATCTGCACAGGCCCTCCAGCTAACTTGGTGAGGCGTTTGGGTGCCTTAGCAACATCCGCTGCCTTGACAAATGAATCATCCACCACAATTATGCTGGCCCTAGTGTCCCCAATGGCAGGAGTCTCCTGACCATTTACCTGGACACTGTCCTTATAATACCCTTTAGTATTATCTGGGATAGAATTATACACATCTAAATTTTGTTGTTCCCACAACCCCAGAGACACTAAAGAAACACTGGCTGAGACTCCAATGGGATCATCAGCCAGTAGTAGAAAGTTTTCACTGGCTATCTGTACTTCCTCCTCTGGAGCGAAGGCTAAGGAAACAGTGTGGACCCCTGAAGGTTTACCCTTCATCAAACCATCATACAGGCAGGAGACCCTCCAGAGTTGGACATTCTCTTTGTCCCTTACGGAAAGCTGCCCTGCTCGGCCCACCTTCTGCCAGTAAAGACTGCAGCTCAGGATGGTCCTCAGGGTCTAGATCTCCAATAAGTTCTTGGCCTCCCACTAGCTCTTCTTCAGAGTCTAGTTCAACCATACAGGGTTGTACCTCCCTCTCAGCCTCAGCTGGAGGGGGAGTTATGGGTGTAACTGTTGGAAGCACTGGAGTGCTTGCTGCTGACTTTTTCCTAGGAGTCTTGGGTTGCCCCTTTGCTCCTGATCTGGTAGTTACTGCAGTGAGTTGCTCCAGTGGCAAAGGAGTGATCTCTGTCATCATCTCCTGAGATAACCCTCTCAGGGTTTTCTCTCTTGCAGGTTTTGTGAGCTCCTGTAACCGCTTACTAGGAGGTCTGGGGGTATGTGACACAACTCCAAGAGCTTTCAGGTCATTACCCAACAGAACCCTACCTGGCACTTCACATTGTACACTGACAGGTATTTTCACAGCAATGTCATTACACTGGATGAGAACTGGTAACTGGGGACACATCTGCACAGGCCCTCCAGCTAACTTGGTGAGGCATTTGGGTGCCTTAGCAACATCCTCTGCCTTGAAAAAAGATTCATCCACCACATCCTTTTTCTGATTTACCCCAGGATCCTTGTGAGTGGCCCTGTTGGCAACCCACAAGTCAGCAGCCTTAGCTAGTTTTGGGGAATCTAATTCCTTTGAATCAGCCAAGTGCTGTCTGAGCTCAGGAGAGCAGGCATCATAAATTGACTCCAACATAACAAGATTCTTCATACCTTCATAAGTGTTCACTTTGTAACCCTTAATCCATCCCTCTAAGTTTTTCAACCCTTCACTCACCCAGGTAGCCCAAGGGGTACCATCATGCTTTTTGAGGGCTCTAAACCTCTTAAGATACTGGGAAGGGGTCTTCCCAAACCTATCTATCAAAGCTAGTTTCACACATTCATACTCTTTCCTATCCTCCTCCCCCAACTCCATTACCACATCAGTTGCAACAGGGGGAAGCCTAGAGAACAACGTTAGGTGAGTAAGAAATTTGCTGTGATGTTCTGGAGCACATGATTATATTCAAACAGAGGCAACCAATCCAACACATCCAACTTAGGCTCATACATACCAACCAATTCCTTAGGCATCCGGGGTCTTTTAGGACTGGAACTTCTAGAGGAGCCAGAGAGAGAAGCATTTTCGACAGACAATTTCTTCATTTCTAGCTCATGCTTGAGCTCCATTTCCCTTAGCCTTAGTTCTTGATTCATTTCCTGATGTCTCTGTTCAGCCAGAGTATTCAGTCTCTTGAACTCTAGTTCAAGTTTCATTTTCTCTAATTCGAGATGTTGAGGACTTAGTGTGGGACTTGGTAAAGGCCCAGTAGGTACAGCAGGCAGGGCAGACAGAGGCCTAGGAGGACAGTCACAGCAGCCTCACCCTCCTCTCCTGACTCTTCCTCAAGATTATCAACATTTGGATCAATATCAATTTCTATACTGTTATCTACATTTTCTGGCATGGTAGGTTCCTCAGACCCATCATCCAGACTTTGGTTAGCTAACAACCTTTCTATTAACTCCATTTTCTTGCCTTTAGTCAGGAGGTTCTTATGCTTACACAATACTCTTAAACAATCAGCAGTTTTTGTAGCAAGGGACTCTTGGCTATAAGTTTCCATAGTTGACATGATAGAAAGATTACTTTTTCAGTGCTAAGCTTTGTGGTTAGTTATACTAAGGTATCCTCAAGCACTCTAAAGTGTCTACTCAATACAGAACCCACCGCTGTACACCAGTGTTAGGCAGAAACCTTTGCAGTTCCCTTAGGGACCACTGCAAAAGATTTAAGACTACAGGTGTTAGCAGTAAACCCACTTGGTAGCAGTCTGTACCACCCAGATTTACCTGGTAGCTGTGGCTGAGCAGTCAGACTTCCCTCAAGAAGAGTTAGGCAGTATGCAAAGTATACTCAATAGGCACTTAGATACAATAATACAAGCAAAAAATGACCAGAGCTTTGGTATCAAAGTATATAATTATTTATTCATAAGCACACAGTGAAACACTCCAGCACTCTTATTGTAAAATATTCTAAACACAGTTACTATTATGATATATACACCCCTTTTGCCCTTATTAGAAAATCACAGTAAGACACCACTTATTTTCATACAGAGGTGAGCGCTTAACTAGATTGCACTCTACTAAGGTTGTGAAAAAGGGAGGGAAAAAGGCAGAATATGCAGGGTTACACCACTCTACGATTCAGGAACACTATTAGCAAGGCAGAGAGCAAAAAGTCACTGGTGAGCCAAAGTCCAAAGGCTGGGCCCACTCTTAGAGAGAGCAGAGCACAAATGCGCCCAAGATCACACAGTTACACTAGGCTTAGAAAGTCTTGCAGAGGGTTCAGAAAAGAGTTTAGAGAGGCTTTAGAAAAGTTTAGCCAGGGTGTCCCAGGCTAACCCAGGTTCGAAAGCCGGGGGCTAAATCTACCCGTACAGTCGGTTGCAAGGGAAGCCAGGCGGGACACGGTACCTTAAGTGGGAAGGATCCTCCAGCGGTGGCAGTTGTTCCTGGTAGTGGTTGCAAGTTGCGGCGTCGTCCAAGGGAAGAGAAGATCTCGACGTGGAGGAAAGATGCAGGTCGTTGCACTACCAGGGCAGAAACCAGCCGTGGAGTTTTCCGGTAAAAGGTGGTACCTTTATCTCGCAGTCATGGTAAAACATGGTATCCCGGTTGCCGGGGTGCTTAGCACGGGCAAGGCGGCCACGAGATACGTCGGGAAAGCGAAAAGACGGTGAAACTGGTTATCCCCACCAGTCAAAGGAAGAAGACTCTCCGGCAGGAGATCTCCTCTGTCGTTGGGAAAAGTGGTGAGACGGTCCAGCAGGGCTCCACCGGTCGTGGTGTCATGGCAGGTCGGCTCAGCTTCTCCCTCGTCGGATTCTTAGGTCCTGTGGCGACTTCTGAAGTTCCAGTCCCCAAAGCCCTGCTTTTAT
Organism: Ambystoma mexicanum; assembly: GCF_040938575.1. Classification (NCBI taxonomy): domain Eukaryota; kingdom Metazoa; phylum Chordata; class Amphibia; order Caudata; family Ambystomatidae; genus Ambystoma; species Ambystoma mexicanum. Next base: position 738,009,304 of record NC_090923.1, on the reverse strand, counting down.
GCAGCAAGCCCCCATTCACTCAGCCTAGCTGTCACTCAAACATGCTAAGTGGTGAGCCAGCCGGCTCACCACTTGGGCCAATCAGGACGGAGTGCAACTTGAGTTGCCTAGGCAACTCAGTCCAGGGTGCCTAAATTCCGCTCCACCCCGCCTAAGTACCCCAGACATAGTGGCACCACTTTGGAGGGCTTCTGTGGAGAAGCCCGCCAAAAAGTGGAGCAAAGGGCTCGACTTGGGTTGGAGTCACAGAAGAGAACACAAACGCCATTTTAGAATCAAGTTTTGGCAAAAAATACCAACCGGGGAATTAATATTAATTAAATAAACCAGCGGTATGTTCGAGGCTACCGTAAATAATTAAATAAAGATAATAGCCTAAAACAATGGGAAATCCCATAGGAAAATATTTGCGGTTGAATATAAAAAGTAGTATCCACTGCCACCAGCCAAAACTCAATCAGGGGGGACGGAGACGTGCCCCCTCGACTAACAGACCCTGGAGCAATCGAATTGCCCCACCCAGTACGTCCACAATATGATGGTTTGTACTGGTTCTGTTCAGAATTTGAGACTAGTAAAGTCAATGGTGACTTTACATGCCCTGGGAGACAGTAGTCAGTCCCAGGGTCTGGAGTCTATACTGAGGGGTCACTATGACACCCCTGTGTTACTGCACGGAGGGTGCTGTGTAACACATCACAAAAACACATGAAACCCTATGGAGTAAAAGACCCCATAGCCCATTAGACACATCTAGATTCAAAGAAACACACTCAAATCATGTCCAAGAATGAGGGTAAAAGAGTCTCACTCTTGGCAGGAGAAAAAAAATAAACCCCAAAAATCCAGCAAAGCTGCTGGGGGACTCACTAGGTTAGGAAATTCAGCCTAAACAGAGAATTCTCCCTAACACTGGCCCCACCTCCAATACCATGCTTTTGGCTTGCGCCGCCTCGAATACCATGCTTTTGGCTGGCTCCGCCTCCAATACCATGGTTTTGGCTGGCCACGCCTCCAATACTATGGTTTTGGCTGGCCCCGCCTCCAGTTACATGGATTTGGCTGCCCCTGCTTCCAATACCATGGTTTTGGCTGGCCCCGCCTCCAATACAATGGTTTTGGCTGGCCCAACCTACAGTTACATTGATTTGGATGGCCCCGCCTCCAATACCATGGTTTTAGCTGGGCCCGCCTTCAATACCATGGTTTTGGCCGGCACTGCCTCCAGTTACATGGTTTTGGCCGGCACCGCCTCCAGTTACATGGTTTTGGCTGGCCCCGCCTCCAATACCATGGTTTTGGCTGGCCCCGCCTCCAGTTACATAGTTTTGGCTACCCCGCCTCCAGTTACATGGTTTTTGCTGGCCCCGTCTCCAATGCTATGGTTTTTGCTGGCCCCATATCCAGTTACATGGTTTTGGCTGGCCCCGCCTCCAATACCATGGTTGTGGCTGGCCCGGCTTCCAATACCATGGTTTTGGCTGGCCCTGCTTCCAATAGCATGGTTTTGGCTGACCCCGCCTCCAATACCATGGTTTTGGCTGGCCCCACCTCCAATACCATGGTTTTGGCTGGCCCTGCCTCCAATACCATGATTTTGTCTGGCCCTGCCTCCAATACCAGGGTTTTGGCTTGCCACGCCTCCAAAACAATGCTTTTGGCTTGCCCCGCCTCCAATACCATGGTTTTGGCTGGCCGCGCCTCCAATACCATGGTTTTGGCTAGCCACGCCTCCAATATCATGGTTTTGGCTGGACCCCGCCTCCAGTTACATGGATTTGCCTGGCCCTCGCTGTTAGGCAGAAACATGTGCAGTTCCCTTGGGTACCACTGCAAAAGATTTAGGACTACAGGTGTTGGCAGTAAACCCACTTGGTAGCACTCTGTACCACCCAGATTTACCTGGTAGCTGTGGCTGAGCAGTCAAACTTCCCTCAAGAAGAGTTAGGCAGTTTGCAAAGTATACAAAATAGGCACTCAGATACAATAGCACAAGCAAACACTGACCAGAGCTTTGGTATCAAGGTATATAATTATTTATTTAAAAACACACTTATTGAAACACTCCAGCACTATTATGGTAAATCACTCTAAACACAGTTACTATTATTATCTATACATCCCTTATTCCTTATCAGACAAGTCTTAGTTAACACCACTTATTTCCAGACAGAGGTGAGGCTTAACTATAGATGGCACTCCAATAAGTTAACGAAAAAGGGAGGGAAAAAGACAGAATGTAGGAAAATACACCACACTAATACTTAGGAACTCTTAAGCAAGGCAGGAAAGTCAAAGGTTACGTGTGAGCCAAAGTCCATAGGCCGGGCCCACTCTTGGAGAGAGCAGGGCACAAATGCACCCAAGATCACACAATGACAACAGGCTTAAAAAGTCTTGCAGGGAGTTCGGAAAGGTTTTAGTTAGGCTCAGAAAAGTTTAGCCAGGGTGTCCCAGGCTAACCCAGGGTTGAAAGCCGGGGGCTAAATCTACCCCGTACAGTCGGTTGCAAGGGAAGCCTTGCGGAACATGGTACCTTATGTGGAAAGGATCCTCCAGCGGGGGCAGTTGTTCCTGGCAGCGGGTGCAAGTCACGGCGTCGTCCAGAGGAAGAGAAGATCTCGACGTGGAGGAAAGATGAAGGTCGTTGCACTGCCAGGGAAGAAACCAGCCGTGGAGTTTTCCGGTTAAAGGTACTACCCTTTGATTCACGGTAGTGGTAAAACGTGGTATCCCGGTTGCCGGGGTGCTTGGCACAGGCAAGGCGGCCACGAGATGCTCCAGGAAGCGAAAAAGGAAGCAGACTGGTTATCCCCACCAGTCGAAGGAAGAAGACTCTCCGGGCTGGAGATCTCCTCTGTCGTTGGGAAAAGTGGTGAGACGGTTCAGCAGGGCTCCACCGGTGGTGTCATCGTAGCAGGTCGGCTCAGCTTCTCCCTCGGCGGATTCTTAGGTCCTGTGGCGACTTCTGAAGTTCCAGTCCCCAAAGCCCTGCTTTTATGCAGAAAACCCCCATTCACTCAGCTTAGCTGTCACTCAAACATGCTAAGTGGTGAGCCGCCGGCTCACCACTTGGGCCAATCAGGACGGAGTGCGACTTGAGTTGCCTGGGCAACTCAGTCCAGGGTGCCTAAATCCCCCTCCACCCCTCCTAAGTGCCCCAGACAGAGTGGCACCACTTTGGAGGGCTTCTGTGGAGAAGCCCGCCAAAAAGTGGAACAAAGGGCTCAACTTGGGTTGGAGTCACAGAAGCAAACAAAAACGCCATTTTAGAACAGAGTTCTGGCAAAAAATACCAACCAGAGAATGAATATTAAATAAATAAACCGGCGGTATGTTCGAGGCTATAGGCATTAAATAATTAAAGTTGGTAGCCTCGAACAATGGGAAATCCCATAGGGATATATTCGGGGTCGAATATAAAAAGTAGTATCCACTGCCACCAGCCAAAACTCGATCAGGGGGGACGGAGACGTGCCCCCTCGACTAACAGACCCCCGGGCAATCGAATTGCACCGGCCAGTACGTCCACAATATGATGGTTTGTACTGGTTCTGTTCAGAATTTGAGACTAGTAAAGTCAATGGTGACTTTACATGCCCTGGGAGACAGTAGTCAGTCCCAGGGTATGGAGTCTATACTGGGGGGTCACTATGACACCCCTGTGTTACTGCACTGAGGGTGCTGTGTAACACACATCACAAAAACACATGAAGCCCTATGGAGTAAAAGACCCCATAGCCCATTAAACACATATAGAATCAAAGAGATACACTCAAATCATGTCCAAGAGTGAGGGTAAAAGAGTCTCACTCTTGGCAGGAGAAAAAAATAAACCCCAAAAATCCAGCAAAGCTGCTGGGGGACTCAAGGGTTAGGAAATTCAGCCTAAACAGAGAATTCTCCCTAACACCCGCCTCCAATGCCATGGTTTTGGCTGGCCCCGCCTCCAGTTACATGGATTTGGCTGGCCCCGCCTCCAATGCCATGGCTTTGGCTGGCCCTGCCTCCAGTTACATGGTTTTGACTGGCGCTGCCTCCAATGCCATGGTTTTGCCTGGCCCCGCCTCCAATACCATGGTTTTGGCTGGCCCCGCCTCCAATGCCATGGTTTTGGCTGGCCCCGCCTCGAATACCATGGTTTTGGCTGGCCCCACCTCGAGTTACTTGGTTTTGGCTGGCCCTGCCACCAATACCATGGTTTTGGCTGGTTTTGGCTGGTCCCGCCTCCAGTACCATGCTTTTGGTTGTCCCCGCCTCCAATACCATGGTTTTGGCTGGCCCCGCCTCCAGTTACATGGTTTTGGCTGGCCCCGCCTCCAATACCATGGTTTTGGTTGGCCCCACCTCCAGCTACATGGTTTTGGCTGGCCCACCTCCAGTTACATAGTTTTCTCTGGCCACGCCTCCAATAGCATGGTTTTGGCTGGCCCTGCCTCCAATACCTTGGTTTTGGCTGGCCCTGCCTCCAGTTACATGGTTTTGGCTGGCCCCGCCTCCAATACCATGGTTTTGGCTGGCCCCGCCTCAAATACCATTCTTTTGGCTGACCCCGACTCCAGTTACATGGTTTTGGCTGGCCCCACCTCCAATACTATGCTTTTGGCTGGCCCCGCCTCCAAAACCATGCTTTTGGCTGGCTCCGCCTCCAGTTACATAGATTTGCCTGGCCCCGCCTCCAATGCCATGGTTTTGGCTGGCCCTGCCGCCTGTTACATGGATTTGGCTGGCCCCGCCTCCAATGCCAAGGTTTTGGCTGGCCCCGCCTCCAATTACATGGTTTTGGCTGGCCCCGCCTCCAATACCATGGTTTTGGTTGGCCCCACCTCCAGCTACATGGTTTTGGCTGGCCCCGCCTCCAAAGCCATGGTTTTGGCTGGCCCGCCTCCAATACCATGGTTTTGGCTGGCCAGCCACAATACCATGGTTTTGGCTGGCCCCACCTCCAATACCATGGTTTTGGTTGGCCCTGCCTCCAGTTACATGGTTTTGTCTGGCCCTGCCTCCAATTTCATGGTTTTGGCTGGCCCCTCCTCCAATACCATGGTTTTGGCTAGCCCCGCGTCCAATACCAGAGTGTTGGCTGGCCTGGCCTCCAATACCATGCTTTTGGCTGGCCCCGCCGCCAAAACCATGCTTTTGGCTGGCCCTGCCTCCAATACCATGGTTTTGGCTCGCCACGCCTCCAATACCATGGTTTTGGCTGGCCCCGCCTCCAGTTACATGGATTTGGCTGGCCCCGCCTCCAATGCCATGGTTTTGGCTGGCCCCGCCTCCAGTTACATGGTTTTGGCTGGCGCCGCCTCCAATACCGTGGTTTTGGCTGGCCCCTCCTCCAATACCATGGTTTTGGCTGGCCCTGCCTCCAGTTGCATGGTTTTGTCTGGCCCCGCCTCCAATACCATGGTTTTGGCTGGCCCCGCCTCCAATACCATGGTTTTGGCTGACCCCGCCTCCAATACCAGGGTTTTGGCTGGCCCTGCCTCCAAAACCATGGTTTTGGCTGGCCCCGCCTCCAATGCCATGGTTTTGCCAGGCCCCGCCTCGAATACCATGGTTTTGGCTGGCCCCGCCTCCAGTTACATGGATTTGGCTCGCCCCGCCTTCAATGCCATGGTTTTGGCTGGCCCCCCTCCAGTTACATGGTTTTGGCTGGCGCTGCCTCCAATGCCATGGTTTTGGCTGGCCCCGCCTCCAATGCCATGGTTTTGGCAGGCCCCGCCTCGAATACCATGGTTTTGGCTGGCCCCGCCTCCAGTTACATGGTTTTGGCTGGCCCCGCCTCCAACATCATGGTTTTGGCTGGCCGTGCCTCCAATACCATGCTTTTGGCTGGCCCCGCCTCCAATGCCATGGTTTTGGCAGGCCCCGCCTCGAATACCATGGTTTTGGCTGGTCCTGCCTCCAATACCATGGTTTTGGATGGCCCTGCCTCCAGTTACATGGTTATGGCTGGCCGTGCCTCCAATACCATGCTTTTGGCTGGCCCTGCCTCCAATACCATGGTTTTGACTGGCCCCGCCTCCAGCTACATGGTTTTGGCTGGCCCGCCTCCAGTTACATAGATTTGGATGGCCCCACCTCCAATAGCGTGGTTTTGGCTGGCCCTGCCTCCAATACCATGGTTTTGGCTGGCCCCGCCTCCAGCTACATGGTTTTGGCTGGCCCGCCTCCAGTTACATAGTTTTGGATGGCCCCGCCTCCAATAGCATGGTTTTGGCTGGCCCTGCCTCCAATACCATGGTTTTGGCTGGCCCTGACTCCAGTTACATGGTTTTGGCTGGCCCCGCCTCCAATACCATGGTTTTGGCTGGCCCCGCTTCCAGCTACATGATTTTGGCTCGCCCCACCTCCAGTTACATGGTTTTGGCTGGCCCCACCTTGAATACCATGGTTTCGGCTGGCCCCGCCTCCAATACCATGGTTTTGGCTGGCACCGCCTCCATTTACATGGTTTTGGCTGCCCCTGCCTCCAATACCATGGTTTTGGCTGGCCCCGCCTCCAGTTACATGGTTTTGCCTGGACCCTCCTCCAATGCCATGGTTTTGGCTGGCCCCGCCACCAATACCATGCTTTTGGCTGGCCCTGCCTCCAATACCATGCTTTTGGCTGGCCCCGCCTCCAATACCATGCTTTTGGCTGCCCCTTCCTTCAATACCATGGTTTTGGCTGGCCCCGCCTCCAGTTACATGGTTTTGGCTTGTCCCTCAACCAATGCCATGGTTTTGGCTGGCCCCGCCTCCAATACCATGATTTTGGCTGGCCCAGCCTCCAATACAATGGTTTTATTGGCCCCACCTCCAGTTACATGGATTTGGCTGGCCCTGCATCCAATACCATGGTTTTGGCTGGCCCCGCCTTCAATACCATGGTTTTGGGTGGCACCGCCTCCAGTTACATGGTTTTGGCTGTCCCCGCCTCCAATAGCATGGTTTTTGCTGGCCCTGCTTCCAGTTACATGGTTTTGGCCGGCACCGCCTCCAATTACATGGTTTTGGCTGGCCCCGCCTCCAATACCATGGTTTTGGCTGGCTCCACCTCCAGTTACATAGTTTTGGCTACCCCGCCTCCAGTTACGTGGTTTTTGCTGGCCCCGTCTCCAATACCATGGTTTTTGCTGGCCCCACCTCCAGTTACATGGTTTTGGCTGGCCCTGCCTCCAATACCATGGTTTTGGCTGGCCCTGCCTCCAGTTACATGGTTTTGATTGGCCCCGCCTCCGATATCATGGTTTTGGCTGGATCCACCTCCAATTACATGGTTTTGGCTGGCCCCGCCTCCAATACCATGGTTTTGGCTGGCCCCGCCTCCAATACCAGGGTTTTGGCTGGCCCGCCACCAATACCATACTTTTGGCTGGCCCCGCCTCCAATACCACGGTTTTGGCTGGCCACGCCTCCAATACTACGGTTTTGGCTGGCCCTGCCTCCATTTACATGGATTTGGCTGCCCCTGCCTCCAATACCATGGTTTTGGCTGGCCCCGCCTCCAGTTACATGGTTTTGGCTGGACCCTCCTCCAATGCCATGGTTTTGGCTGGCCCCGCCACCAATACCATGCTTTTGGCTGCCATTGCCTCCAATACCATGCTTTTGGCTGGCCCCGCCTCCAATACCACGGTTTTGGCTGTTAACGCCTCCAATACTATGGTTTTGGCTGGCCCCGCCTCCAGATACATGGATTTGGCTGCCCCTTCCTCCAATACCATGGTTTTGGCTGGCCCCGCCTCCAGTTACATGGTTTTGGCTGGACCCTCAACCAATGCCATGGTTTTGGCTGGCCCCGCTTCCAATACCATGATTTTGGCTGGCCCAGCCTCCAATACAATGGTTTTACTGGCCCCACCTCCAGTTACATGGATTTGGCTGGCCCCGCATCCAATACCATGTTTTTGGCTGGCCCCGCCTTCAATACCATGGTTTTGGCTGGCACCGCCTCCAGTTACATGGTTTTGGCTGGCCCCGCCTCCAATACCATGGTTTTTGCTGGCCCTGCTTCCAGTTACATGGTTTTGGCCGGCACCACCTCCAGTTACATGGTTTTGGCTGGCCCCACCTCCAATACCATGGTTTTGGCTGGCCCCACCTCCAGTTACATAGTTTTGGCTACCCCGCCTCCAGTTACATGGTTTTTGCTGGCCCCGTCTCCAGTTACATGGTTTTGGCTGGCCCTCCCTCCAATACCATGGTTTTGGCTGGCCCTGCCTCCAGTTACATGGTTTTGGTTGGCCCCGCCTCCAATATCATGGTTTTGGCTGGATCCACCTCCAATTACATGGTTTTGGCTGGCCCCACCTCGAATACCATGGTTTTTGCTGGCCCCACCTCCAGTTACATGGTTTTGGCTGGCCCTCCCTCCAATACCATGGTTTTGGCTGGTCCTGCCTCCAGTTACATGGTTTTGGTTGGCCCCGCCTCCAATATCATGGTTTTGGCTGGATCCACCTCCAATTACATGGTTTTGGCTGGCCCCACCTCGAATACCATGGTTTTGGCTGGCCCCGCCTCCAATACCATGGTTTTGGCTGGCACCGCCTCCAATACCATGGTTTTGGCTGGCCCCGCCTCCAATACTATGATTTTGGCTGGCCACGCCTCCAGTTACATGGATTTGGCTGTCCCTGCCTCCAATACCATGGTTTTGGCTGGCCCCACCTCCAGTTACATGGTTTTGGCTGGACCCTCCTCCAATGCCATGGTTTTGGCTGGCCCCGGCTCCAATACCATGATTTTGGCTGGCCCAGCCTCCAATACAATGGTTTTGGCTGGCCCCACCTCCAGTTACATGGATTTGGCTGGCTGTTAGGCAGAAACCTGTGCAGTTCCCTAAGGGAACACTGCAAAAGATTTAAGACTACAGGTGTTGGCAGTAAACCCACTTGGTAGCAGTCTGTACCACCCAGATTTACCTGGTAGCTGTGGCTGAGCAGTCAGACTTCCCTCAAGAAGAGTAGGCAGTATGCAAAGTATACTCAATAGGCACTCAGATACAATAGTACAAGCAAACACTGACCAGAGCTTTGGTATCAAAGTATATAAGTATTTATTTAAAAACACACAGTTGAAACACTCCAGCACCCTTATTGCAAACTTATTCTAAACACAGTTACTATTATGATATATACACCCCTTTTTCCCTATTAGATAAATCACAGTAAAACACCACTTATTTTCATACAGAGGTGAGCGCTTAACTAGATTGCACTCTAATAGGTTTGCGAGAAAGGGGGGGAGACAGAATATGAAGAGGTACACCACTCTATGGTTAAGGAACACTGTTAGCAAGGCAGAGAGCAAAAAGTCACTGATGAGCCAAAGTCCAAAGGCTGGGCCCACTCTTAGAGAGAGCAGAGCACAAATGCACCCAAGATCACACAGTTACACTAGGCTTAGAAAGTCTTGCAGAGGGTTCAAGAAGAGTTTAGAGAGGCTTAGAAAAGTTGAGCCAAGGTGTCAGGCTCCTGTTGTCTGGCGCAGAGGCAGCACAAACACCTGCCTCCCCGTTGGGTCTTAGCACCTGGATTGTAAAAACCACAGGCCACCTTGACCCGCCGGGGAAAGAGGGTTAGGGTCCGTTGGTTTGGATGGGTAGAGGGAGTTCAGGATAACCGGAAAGAGGGTTAGGAAGTTGTTATGGATAGGTGGGGGTTCTTTAGGGAAACATACTCCTCGGCTCCTGTGCGCCGCTCCGATGGACAAACTCCGCCCATGCACTCATGCACCTCACCCACACTGTGTGCCCTTCGAAGGGAGCCTTTGTACTGGAGCTCCTAAACCAGGACACTACGACATTAGAGTACTGACCAGTGCAGTAGGACACTTATGACATTAAAGTGCTGACCAGTGCAGTAGGACACTTATGACATTAAAGTGCTGACCAGTGCAGCAGCAACATGAAGCACACCGGCATTAACTCATGCAGCATGCTTCCCAAATCATGTGCGTGAACACCAACCCCCCTCACATTATTCTCATGCACCAAAAACTGCACTTAGCTCTGATTGCTGGCTGGTGCCTCCGATCCTCCTGACTTGTTTGTGTGCGCTCAGCCGAAGTACGCTCAGCTTTCACTGCAAAATACCAAAACACATTGTTAGTGCGGGCGAAAACAACTCGTAGTTGACTTCACTCTGAGTTGCCTCAGGAATGTTTTCCCCGCATTCAGTGCGTGGGCAATTAGTCACGGCATTGCCCAAATCATGCAGGGTCTATGTATGGATTCCCAGTTTACAAGGGGACTCGTGCGCGATGCTTCTCGTGCCTCTGCCCCAGTTCGCGGTTCGGTATCTAAACCGACAATCCCAGCCGAAAGCACAGTCGACAACAAGTGCTTCAAAAAGAGAAACTTATCTTTGGTTGTGCGCGGGGCCTGGGGTGTTCAGGCGGAAGCTTATGCCCCGCGTAGGCGTGCCTGCCGGAGCTCGGATGAAACACGTCTTCTCTCCTCTGCGTCCGGAATTGCGAGCGTCGTCCCGATGGCGCGGCTCGCGCATGCGCATTAGCGCGGGCGTGGCATTTCCTGACAGCAGGCTCGTGCAAGGCACGGCCTGCTGGGAAATGTAGTTCCAAGGCGGTTCTCCATCCCAGGGACTTCTTTCTGCAAAAGGGATGGAGAACCCGCCTTGAGTACTGGGTAGGGCTTTTTAGGGGGGCTAACACCCCTTCTGCAGCCCCCACAATGGCTGCAATCTGCTTTTTGGCCCCAACACGTGGCCCAGCCCTGACAGTACTCCCCCTCCCTTTTGCAGGCCCTGGTTTAGTGGGGTACCTAAGATGGAATTGGCGAAGGAGTCGAGGAGCATGGATGTTTTGTGCCGGTTCCCAGGATTGATCCTCAGGGCCGTACCCCTCCCAGTCTATGAGGTACCATAGCTTCCCCAATCTAAAGCTTGAATCCAAAATAGCCCCTACTTCGTATTCCGGATACCCATCCACCAACATGGGTGGGGGCCTTTTTGTTTTTACAGAAGCCGGGGCTGGTTTTAATAAGGCCACATGGAATACCGGATGTACCTTCATATGTTGTGGTAATTATAGTCTGACCGCCACTGGATTGATGATTGACGTGATCGGGAACGGGCCAATGAAACGAGGTTGGAATTTACGAGGCCCTTGTAGGTGGAGGTTTCGAGTTGAAAGCCATACCCGATCTCCTGTCTTATAGGGTGGGCTCACTCTCCTTTTCTTGTCGGCATAATGTTTATATGATGATTTTGCTGAGTTCAAGGTATGTTGTATGGACAGCCAAAGGGTTTCAAGCTGTCTTTTTCGTTCCTGCGCAGCTGGTACTTCCGGTACATCGACCTGCGGTAATGGCTGGAAACGTGGATGGTATCCATATGAACCATAGAATGGTGTTACCTTGGTTGACGAGTGGACAGCGTTATTATACGCCATCTCTGCCAGCCAGATGACCTCCGCCCAGGTATTGTCTTTGCCTTGAATGAGACAACGCAGGTATTGCTCCAGTGTCTGGTTTAAGCGTTCCGTTTGTCCATCCGTCTCTGGATGGTAAGCAGTGGACAAACGTATATTCATTCCTACAGTGCTACAAAATGCTTGCCAAAAACGTGAAGTGAATTGTGGCCCTCTGTCCGAGATTACATTATATGGGATTCCGTGCAGTCGAACTATGTTCTGCAGGAACAGATCGGCCAGTTCACTAGCTGTTGGCGTGCTCTTACAGGGTATGAAGTGAGCCATCTTGGTGAGGTAGTCTACGACTACAAGGATGGATGTGAATCCGTGGCTGAGGGGTAACTCCACTATCAAGTCTAAAGAAATGGTATGCCAAGGAGTTGGCGGTGTTGGCAATGGTTGCAGATGTCCTGCTGGTTTCTTATGTTCGGATTTGTTTCTCATACAAGTATCACAGTTGGAAATGTAACATTGCACATCCCTCTTCATGCCCGGCCACCAAAAGTGCCTCCTTAGTAGTTCTATGGTTTTTGTCGAGCCGGGATGACCTACAAAAGGCGAGTCATGACACCACTGAATTGCTTGTCGTTGAAGTGGTGTAGTGGGTATGTATAGGGCTTTTTTGAAAAAAGGCAATCCATCCTTGATTGTCCGATCCGCATCCTGCGCCATCCATTGCGCTAAATCTAGTACAGACATTGCTTTCCGGATGTCTTCAAACATGTTGTCTACTACGATGCTTCCTACAATGCAACTTGGTTTTATTATTGGCTTGACCTCTTCCTTGGGTTCTGAGTGTTCAGTGTTGGGCTCGGGATATCGTGACAGAATGTCCGCTTTCCTATTGTCTATGCCCGGACGATATGTTACAACAAAGTCAAACTCTGAAAAGTACATGGCCCATCGTAGCTGTCTGGGACTAAGGGCCTTGGCCGACTTCAAGAATTGTAAGTTACGATGGTCAGTAAATATAGTGATGGTGTGTCGGGCCCCCATTAGGTAATGGCGCCATTCCCCAAAGGCTGCTTTGATGGCTAACAGCTCCTTGTCTGCTATTACATAGTTCCGTTCTGCAGGTAACAATGTCCTGGAGTAATAGGCGACGGGGTGCAACTGTCCGTTGTCATCACGTTGTGACAGGATGGCGCCGATGGCATAGCTTGATGCATCAGTCTCTACTACATAGGGTTTGGTTGGATCTGGATGCATGAGAACCGGTGCTGTGATGAACGTGTCCTTCAGGGCTCGGAACCCTGCTTCTGCCTCTGCATCCCACTGGAATGGTATTCCCTTTCGTAAGAGACGGGTAATAGGCTGAACCTTTTTAGCAAATCCCTCTATGAAGCGACGGTAGAAGTTCGCGAAGCCTAGCACCGTCTGGACGTCCTTTACTGAAGGTGGAGATGGCCAGTCGATGATAGCTTGTACCTTCTTCTGGTCCATATTCACTCCTTGGGGTGACAAAATGAATCCCAGAAACTCTACCGTGGATTGGTGGAACTCACATTTTCTAATTTAGCGTAGAGCTGGTGCTCCCTCAATCTCTGCAACACTGCCCTCACATGGCCCCGGTGTTCTTCCATGCTTTGTGAATAGATCAGTATATCATCGATGTACACCACCGCGAACACATCCAGATATCCTCGTAGAACCTCGTCCAGGAAGTGTTGGAATGCGGCAGGGGCGTTGCAAAGTCCAAAGGGCATAACTTGGTACTCGTATAGGCCGAATTTTGTGCGGAAAGCTGTCTTCCACTCATCCCCTTGTCTTACTCTCACAAGGTGATATGCCCCTCGCAAATCAAGTTTCGTATATACCGTCGAACCACGCACCTGGTCTAATAACACTGGAATCAAGGGAAGAGGGTAGCGGTTTTTGATGGTAATGCGGTTGACCGCTCTGTAGTCGATGCATGTCCTGAGTTCTCCGGATTTTTTGGGCACGAAAAACAGGGGCGAAGAGACTGGAGATGTTGAATGCCTAATAAATCCATTTGCCAAGTTGGTGTCAATGTATTCTTTTAGATGTTCGTTTTCTGACTCCGTAAGGGCGTAGATTCTACTGCAGGGGAGGATCGCTCCATCCTCGAGATCGATCCTGCAGTCAAACGATCGGTGTGGAGGCAAGGTCTCAGCTGCCACTTTACTAAAAACATCCCGGTAATCTGCATATACTTCCGGCAACACTGTCTCCACGCCTCCTATGAAGTGAGACGAATCCCCCGGCGTTCCGCAGATCCTACGGCAATGTCTTGACTGGAACAGCAACGTTCCCGAACTCCAGTTGACGGTGGGGTTATGGAGCCTTAACCATGGTAACCCCAAAATGAAGCCAAACTGTGGAGCTGCAATAACATCGAATTGTATTGTCTCTTGATGACACTTTCCGCATTCCAGGTGTAAGAGATGAGTTTGCTGGGTAATGGGTCCTGAGATTAGGGGTGAACCATCCACCGATTTAACTTCTTCTTTCAGTGCCTTGTTGCTCAACGGAAGACCTAATCTTAGCGCTACCTGCTCGTCTACAAAATTGCCTGTAGCTCCAGAATCTACCATTAAAGACACAGGAATGCGTTTGCCTTGCCAACTTAGATTGCCTGGAAGCATGACATGTGCTGCCTGGTTGTGTTGAGTATTGGCCAGTAGCCTCGGGGTGTTTTTAGTTTCGCTCGTCCTTGCCACCCTCATGGGCGAGCTGCGGCGTTTCCCGAACCCCCTTCTTTAGGTGGTTTGGCAGAACATTCACGTACGAAATGGCCAGCCTTACCACAGTACAAGCATAATTTTTCTCGTCTTCTTTTGTCCTTTTCCTCCTTGGACAGCGGGCCGCGAACCGTCCCGATCTGCATGGGTTCGTCAGCCGCTCTTTCCACCGCTCTGTAAGTTTTCTGCTGATCCAGTCGTGCCAAGGGTTTAGTATCCCACTTACGTTTATCCAGCCGGCGTTCACTCTGCCGTTGCTCCAAGCGGAGTGCTAAGTCTATCATTGTGGAGCATGTTTCAGGCTGTGGGTCCACCTGAGCAATGAGGTCTTTTAGATCTTCCCTAAGGCCTTGATAAAACAGAGCCATTCTTTTGTCCTGTGGCCAATCGGTCTCCATAGCCAATCGGTTGAAGGCTGTCACGTAAGACACTAGGTCTCTGCTTCCTTGCTTTAAAGTGAGTAGTTCCCTGTCCTTAATCAAGGATGCTGAGCGTCGATTGAATATTTTGCCAAACTCCTCCAGGAACGTGTCCCAATTGTATAGCAAGGCGTCATCTTTACGAACCAAGGGTGTGGCCCAAGAAGCAGCATCCCCAGTGAGGTAGGAGATTACAAACGCCGTGCGCGCTTGAGCTGTCCTGAACACAGCTGGTTTAGTCAGAAAGTGCAATTGGCACTGCATGACGAATTGGTTGAATTGTTGGGGGTCTCCATGGTACCTCTCTGGGGCAGCTAAGGGTAAGGGTGGCTCCGTGGACACCTGCACCTGCACGGGGGTTTGAGGGGAAGCTCTGGGTAAGGGGGTTGCTTTGGCCTGGGTTTGAATCGTTAGGTTGTGTACTTGCCCTGCCAGGTCTTGATAATCCTGTCTAGTTGCGGCTAATTCCGCCTTTAGTTCCTGAAGTAGGGTCACTACGTCAGCCATGGTTGTACTGCCCGGGCGCCTAGTATACTTGGGCTCGCAATTCTGTCAGGCTCCTGTTGTCTGGCGCAGAGGCAGCACAAACACCTGCCTCCCGGTTGGGTCTTAGCACCTGGATTGTAAAAACCACAGGCCACCTTGACCCGCCGGGGAAAGAGGGTTAGGGTCCGTTGGTTTGGATGGGTAGAGGGAGTTCAGGATAACCGGAAAGAGGGTTAGGAAGTTGTTATGGATAGGTGGGGGTTCTTTAGGGAAACATACTCCTCGGCTCCTGTGCGCCGCTCCGATGGACAAACTCCGCCCATGCACTCATGCACCTCACCCACACTGTGTGCCCTTCGAAGGGAGCCTTTGTACTGGAGCTCCTAAACCAGGACACTACGACATTAGAGTACTGACCAGTGCAGTAGGACACTTATGACATTAAAGTGCTGACCAGTGCAGTAGGACACTTATGACATTAAAGTGCTGACCAGTGCAGCAGCAACATGAAGCACACCGGCATTAACTCATGCAGCATGCTTCCCAAATCATGTGCGTGAACACCAACCCCCCTCACATTATACTCATGCACCAAAAACTGCACTTAGCTCTGATTGCTGGCTGGTGCCTCCGATCCTCCTGACTTGTTTGTTTGCGCTCAGCCGAAGTACGCTCAGCTTTCACTGCAAAATACCAAAACACATTGTCAGTGCGGGCGAAAACAACTCGTAGTTGACTTCACTCCGAGTTGCCTCAGGAATGTTTTCCCCGCATTCAGTGCGTGGGCAATTAGTCACGGCATTGCCCAAATCATGCAGGGTCTATGTATGGATTCCCAGTTTACAAGGGGACTCGTGCGCGATGCTTCTCGTGCCTCTGCCCCAGTTCGCGGTTCGGTATCTAAACCGACAATCCCAGCCGAAAGCACAGCCGACAACAAGTGCTTCAAAAAGAGAAACTTATCTTTGGTTGTGCGCGGGGCCTGGGGTGTTCAGGCGGAAGCTTATGCCCCGCGTAGGCGTGCCTGCCGGAGCTCGGATGAAACACGTCTTCTCTCCTCTGCGTCCGGAATTGCGAGCGTCGTCCCGATGGCGCGGCTCGCGCATGCGCATTAGCGCGGGCGTGGCATTTCCTGACAGCAGGCTCGTGCAAGGCACGGCCTGCTGGGAAATGTAGTTCCAAGGCGGTTCTCCATCCCAGGGACTTCTTTCTGCAAAAGGGATGGAGAACCCGCCTTGAGTACTGGGTAGGGCTTTTTAGGGGGGCTAACACCCCTTCTGCAGCCCCCACAGTGGCTGCAATCTGCTTTTTGGCCCCAACACGTGGCCCAGCCCTGACACAAGGTATCCCAGGCTAACCCAGGTTCCAAAGCCGTTGGCTAAATCTACCCCGTACAGTCAGTAGCAAGGGAAGCCAAGCGGGACACGGTACCTTAAGTGGGAAGGATCCTCCAGCGGTGGCAGTTGTTCCTGGTAGTGGGTGCAAGTTGCGTCGTCGTCCAGGGGAAGAGAAGATCTCGACTTGGAGGGAAGATGAAGGTCGTTGCACTACCAGGGAAGAAACCAGCCGTGGAGTTTTCCGGTTAAAGGTGGTACCTTGGTTTCGCAGTCGTGGTAAAACGTGGTACCCCGGTTGCCGGGGTGCTCGGCATGGACAAGGCGGCCACGAGGTACGTCGGGAAAGCGAAAAGACGGTGAAACTGGTTATCCCCACCAGTCAAAGGAAGAAGACTCTCCGGCGGGAGATCTCCTCTGTCGTTGGGAAAAGTGGTGAGTCAGTCCAGCAGGGCTCCACCAGTGGTGGTATTGTGGCAGGTCGGCTCAGCTTCTCCCTCATCGGATTCTTAGGTCCTGTGGCGACTTCTGAAGTTCCAGTCCCCAAAGCCCCGCTTTTATGCAGCAAACCCCCATTCACTCAGCCTAGCTGTCACTCAAACATGCTAAGTGGTGAGCTGGCCGGCTCACCACTTGGGCCAATCAGGATGGAGTGCGACATGAGTTGCCTAGGCAACTCAGTCCAGGGTGCCTAAATTCCCCTCCACCCCTCCTAAGTACCCCAGACATAGTGGCACCACTTTGGAGGGGTTCTGTGGAGAAGCCTGCCAAAAAGTGGAACAAAGGGCTCGACTTGGGTTGGAGTCACAGAAGAGAGCACAAACGCCATTTTAGAATCAAGTTTTGGTGAAAAATACCAACCGGAGAATTAATATTAATTAAATAAACCGGCGGTATGTTCGAGGCTACCGTAAATAATTAAATAAAGATAGTAGCCTAAAACAATGGGAAATCCCATAGGAAAATATTTGCGGTTGAATATAAAAAGTAGTATCCACTGCCACCAGCCAAAACTCGATCAGGGGGGATGGAGACGTGCCCCCTCGACTAACAGACCCTGGGTCAATCAAATTGCCGCACCCAGTACGTCCACAATATGATGGTTTGTACTTGTTCTGTTCAGAATGTAAGACTAGTAAAGTCAATGGTGACTTTGCATGCCCTGGGAGACAGTAGTCAGTCCCAGGGTATGGAGTCTATACTGGGGGGTCACTAAGACACCCCTGTGTCACTGCACTGAGGGTGCTGTGTAACACACATCACAAAAACACATGAAACCCTATGGAGTAAAAGACCCCATAGCCCATTAAACACTTCTAGGTTCAAAGAAACACACTCAAATCATGTCCAAGAGTGAGGGTAAAAGAGTCTCACACTACCATGGTTTTGGCTGACCCCGCCTCGAATACCATGGTTTTGACTGGCCAAGCCTCCAGTTACATGGTTTTGGCTGGCCCTGCCTTCAACACCATGGTTTTGGCTGGTTTTGGCTGGTCCTGCCTCCAATACCATGGTTTTGGCTGGCCCCGCCTCCACTTACATGGTTATGGCCGGCCCTGATCCAATACCATGCTTTTGGCTGGCCCCGCCTCCAATACCATGGTTTTGGCTGGCCCCGCCTCCAGTTACATGGTTTTGGCTGGCCACGCCTCCAATACCATGGTTTTGGCTGGCCCAGCCTCCAGCTACATGGTTTTGGCTGGCCCGCCTCCAGTTACATAGTTTTGGATGGCCCTGCCTCCAATAGCATGTTTTTTTCTGGCCCTGCCTCCAATACCATGGTTTTGGCTGGCCCTGCCTCCAGTTACATGGTTTTGGCTCGCCCCGCCTCCAATACCATGGTTTTGGCTGGCCCCGCTTCCAGCTACATGGTTTTGGCTCGCCCCGCCTCCAGTTACATAGTTTTGGCTGGCCCCGCCTCCAATACTAGGGTTTTGGTTGGCCCCGCCGCCAATAACATGGTTTTGGCTGGCCCCACCTCCAATTACATGGTTTTGGCTGGCCCCACCTCAAATACCATAGTTTTGGCTGGCCCCACCTCCAATACCATGGTTTTGGCTGGCACTGCCTCCAATTACATGGTTTTGGCTGGCCCCGCCTCCAATACCATGCTTTTGGCTGGCCCCGCCTCCAATACCATGCTTTTGACTGGCCCTGCCTCCAATACCATGGTTTTGGCTGGCCCCACCTCCAATACCATGGTTTTGGCTGGCCCTGCCTCCAGTTACATGGTTTTGGCTCGCCCCGCCTCCAATACCATGGTTTTGGCTGGCCCCGCTTCCAGCTACATGGTTTTGGCTCGCCCCGCCTCCAGTTACATAGTTTTGGCTGGCCCCGCCTCCAATACTAGGGTTTTGGTTGGCCCCGCCGCCAATATCATGGTTTTGGCTGGCCCCACCTCCAATTACATGGTTTTGGCTGGCCCCACCTCAAATACCATAGTTTTGGCTGGCCCCACCTCCAATACCATGGTTTTGGCTGGCACTGCCTCCAATTACATGGTTTTGGCTGGCCCCGCCTCCAATACCATGCTTTTGGCTGGCCCCGCCTCCAATACCATGCTTTTGACTGGCCCTGCCTCCAATACCATGGTTTTGGCTGGCCACGCCTCCAATACTATGGTTTTGGCTGTCCCCGCCTCCAGTTACATGGATTTGGCTGCCCCTGCCTCAAATACCATGGTTTTGGCTGGCCCCGCCTCCAGTTACATGGTTTTGGCTGGACTATCCTCCAATGATATGGTTTTGGCTGGCCCCGCATCCAATACCATGGTTTTTGCCGGCCCTGCTTCCAGTTACATGGTTTTGGCCGGCACCGCCTCCAGTTACATGGTTTTAGCTGGCCCCCCCTGAATACCATCGTTTTGGCTGGCCCTGCCTCCAGTTACATAGTTTTGGCTACCCCACCTCCAGTTACATGGTTTTTGCTGGCCCCGTCTCCAATACCATGGTTTTTGCTGGCCCCACCTCCAGTTGCATGGTTTTGGCTGTCCCCGCCTCCAATACCATGATTGTGGCTGGCCCGGCTTCCAATACCATGGTTTTGGCTGGCCCCGCTTCCAATACCATGGTTTTAGCTGACCCCGCCTCGAATACCATGGTTTTGGCTGTCCACTCCTCCAGTTACATGGTTTTGGCTGGCCCCGCCTCCAACACCATGGTTTTGGCTGGTTTTGGCTGGTCCTGCCTCCAATACCATGGTTTTGGCTGGCCCCGCCTCCACTTACATGGTTATGGCTGGCCCTGCCTCCAATACCATGCTTTTGGCTGGCCCCGCCTCCAATACCATGGTTTTGGCTGGCCCTGCCTCCAGTTACATGGTTTTGCCTGGCCTTGCCTCCAATACCATGGTTTTGGCTGGCCCCGCCTCCAGCTACATGGTTTTGGCTGGCCCGACTCCAGTTACATAGTTTTGGATGGCCCTGCCTCCAATAGCATGGTTTTGGCTGGCCCTGCCTCCAGTTACATGGTTGTGGCTGGCCCCGCCTCCAATACCATGGTTTTGACTGGCCCCGTCTCAAATACCATTCTTTTGGCTGGCCCGGCCTCCAGTTACATGGTTTTGGCTGGCCCCGCCTCCAATACCATGGTTTTGGCTGGCCCTGACTCCAATACCATGGTTTTGGCTGGCTGTCACGCACTCACGGCTCCGTTCAAGTACGCCAGTCATACACCCCTCATCCTCACACAGCTCTCACACACGCTCTCATGTCCGGGGGGTGTCACGTGAGCAGGCTCATCTCTGGGGTCGGAAGCACCAAACAACCAGGTACAATAGGAGCTTTCCATACCTCCACTGGCGGCTTCCATGGCGCTTACGGGACAGCAACTACAGACAAACGCCTCGGCATTCGTCAACACAGTTCCGGCGTGCACTTCCTGGTCCCGGGTCACGTGACACGCTCACCTGTCCCGCTCGCGGATCAGCTGACACAGGGACACACAGGATTTAAACGCTGGACTCCCGCGAAACAGCGCTTCACAGCTGTTCGCACCGGAGGACTCTGTTCAGCTATTCTGCTTCTTGGATTCACGGCTTTTGACACGGATTTCGACTCTGGACCTTGCTCTGCTCCTCTGCCCCTCCTGACTACTTGTTTGCTTTGGAACGTTTTTCGGAATTGCCTTTGGATTGCCCCTTACGGATTTTGTGTCTCGGATCTGGCTTCTCGCCATTCCAGCTTGCGCATATATCTCTGCAGGTTGGTTGGGTGGACCCTCGCACGACATTGGTCTTGATACTACTGGGAGGCCAGCTCACTTGATCACCCCCCCTCTCCACGAAGTATCCCAGCATAGGTATACGGCATACCAACTCTCCACATAGGTAAGACTCTGCCTTCTGTTTTCATCAGTGTGTTTTATTGTGCTCGCTTGGTAACTAATCAGACCTTTTTCTACAGCTGGGTGGGGTCAGCAGTTTCGTGGTATTAGACCGGCGAGGGAAACCCACCTGTGGCCCCAAAAACCGCAGAGGGAGTGCTTCTACTCTTCCTCTGTGGTGCTTGGGGACGGAGGTTCCATACTCTGCATGACAATCAAGAACAGAACAGACTGTGAAGCCTCTTGTCGTGCGGAGTATGGAGGGTTCTGCGAATGACCCCATGGAGGCCTTAGTGCAAGCGATCACAATACTCAGAGCTGACATGGCCGCAGAAACCACAGCCCTTCATCAGCGGCTAGACACCCTCAAAAGCACACGCCACCCTCTGCCCGTTGATACGGAGTTCGGAGAGACGGTACCACCATTGTCCACGCCCCGAGGCTCGACCTCGACTTCGCCCTCTCCCCTGGTTCTCCCTACTCCTTTCCCCCTGGCTGCACCCGAAAGGTTTCAAGGGGACCCTGACAAGTACCGCACGTTTATCAATCAGTGCAAGCTACACTTCCTTTGTCGTCCCACTTCCTTCCCCGATGCCACCTCAAAAGCTGCCTTTTTGTTATCACATCTGACTGGTACCGCGGCAGCCTGGGCTAACCCCCTACTCGAAAGCAATAGCCCAATGTTATACGACTTTGATCTTCTTGTAGTCGAAATGTCACGCATCTTTGATACTCGCCACAAGGTACAATCCCGGGATTTGGAACTCTTGTATCTCCACCAGGGCAAGGGAACACTCATTGAGTATCTTACGCGGTTTAACCAGTTGTCCGCAGAGACTTCCTGGCCAGAGGGTAAGAAAGCCGTCGTCTTTTATAAGGGCTTGAACAATTCCATGAAAGACGCGCTTACCGCAGTGCCTTCCCTGCCCACTTTGTTCCCTGATTTAGTGGACCTGGCTCTTCAGATCGATGCCAGACGTCTTGAACGCCGATCCGAAGCCCAGTTCTCTGGTCACGCCTCTACCACTGTCTCTCCGTCCTCCGAGACTACTGCGGAGCCCATGCAAATCGGAGGGCTCCGTAGTCCGTTAACTTCCTCCGAAAGGGAGCGCAGGAGACAGGACAATGCCTGTTATTACTGTGGGTTACTGGGACATTACGTAAAAAACTGTCCTCGTCGTCCCAAGCCCGGGATGCAGGGTTTTCGGGAGGCTCGACCCTAGAATCGGGGGCAGGATCGAGCACTGTTTGTCCTTCCCCGAACCCCTCGCCTGCCTTTGGTACCATCCGACCCCTTGCGGTGCAGGCTTTGTTACAACCTAGTACAAACAACCAACACCCAGTCACCATCATCATAGACTCAGGTGCCACTGGCAACTATATGGACATTTCTTTGGCCCTCTCTTACAACTTGCCGCTTATCAACAAAACCCGACCAGAGAAGGTACACTCCATTGATGGCAGCACGTTGGTCTCTGGGCCTGTTAAACACCAGACAGCCCCCCTTATGTTGATCGTACAAAGCATTCACAAGGAAACCATTAGTTTTGAATTGATTACCATGCCACAATACGGGGTCATCTTCGGTATTCCATGGCTACGGCTACACAATCCACTGATTGATTGGAAAGCGGGTACGGTACACTTTGAGTCGGATATTTGTCAGGAGTTTTGCCTATCGACTCCCCCTGGTGAGGATTCCCCTGCCCAGGTCCTTAGCTCCATCGCGCATCTCTCCATGGAGGTACCTTTCACCTCTGGGCTCGATGCACACACAGTGGGTCTGGTTTCTGATGTAATTCCCGAGGCTTACCGTGACTATGGCGATGTTTTTGATAAAGGGTCCTCGGAACTACTCCCTCCTCATCGGGAGTACGATTGTCCCATCGATTTGCTTCCTGACTGGGATTTGACGGTGCGGGACGGCCTGCCCTTTTTCCATGACAAACTGTTTTTGCCCACTTCTGATGCCCGGAACCTGGCCCTCGAATGGTCACATGACCTTCCTGTTCACGCACATCCTGGTCAGCGTCTGACTCTCTCCTTGTTACAGCGGTGGTGCTGGTGGCCCTCTATGAGGAGAGACGTGGAGTGCTACGTCAGCACCTGCTCTGTCTGTTCCCAATGCAAGCACCGGAGAGGCCGTCCGTTAGGCTTGCTTCAACCCCTGCCCGTCCCTCCTCGGCCTTGGCACACTTTGTTGATGGATTTCGTAACAGACCTCCCCTGGATCCAGGGTTACGATACTATCTGGGTAGTGGTTGACTCCTTCACCAAGATGGCACGGTTCATCCCGTGCACTGGTATCCCCTCGGCCCCGGCGTTGGCAGGGTTGTTTTTTCGTTCCGTCGTCTGTCTCTTCGGTTTGCCGTCTGTCTTGGTATCCGACAGGGGTTCCCAGTTCACCTCCCGCTTTTGGCGAGCCTTGACCACGTTAGTTGGGATCGACTCCCGCTACTCTTCGTCATATCATCCCGCGACGGACGGCCAGACCGAAAGGGTCAACCAGACTATGGAACAATACTTACGCTGTCTGACCCTCCAACACCAACGGTCCTGGTTGCGCATCCTGCATTTAGCCAAATTTGCCTATAACAATGCAACTCATTCATCCACAGGGTTCACCCCATTCTACGCCTTGTATGGCCAGCACCCTAAGATCCTGCCCATTCCCGACTATTCGCTATCTGGCAATCCGGCCGCCTCTTCGTGCATCCGTGATATCTCTGCTGTCCACTCGCAGACCCTGGTGCATCTCAGAGAGGCTCAGGCCTCGATGAAAGCCTCTGCGGATCTGAAGCGCTCTGACGCTCCTTCCTTTTCTGTTGGGGATCGAGTGTGGCTCTCGTCCCGTCACTTGCATTTGCGGGGTTGTTGCAAGTTGATACCCCATTTTGTGGGCCCTTATCTGGTCTCTCGGGTCATCAATCCGGTGGCTTATCGCCTTCGGGTCCCTTCCTCTTGGCGGCTGCATCCTGTCTTTCACGTTTCTCTCCTCAGGCCATGTCCTAGCCCTACTCGTCTTCGCTTCCCTGCTGCCCCGGTTTCTCCGTCCTCTCCGGACGTTTTTGAGGTGTCTGCCATTCTAGGTTCCCGTCTTTTTCGGGGGGGTCTTCAGTACTTAGTGGACTGGGTCGGTTATGGTCCAGAGGAGCGGTCTTGGATCCCTGCTGGGGATGTCTCTGCCCCTCGTTTAGTCTCCCGTTTCCATAGGGATAATCCGTTGTGCCCACGGGGTCGTGGGCCTTTGGGGGGGGCTCTGTCACGCACTCACGGCTCCGTTCAAGTACGCCAGTCATACACCCCTCATCCTCACACAGCTCTCACACACGCTCTCATGTCCGGGGGGTGTCACGTGAGCAGGCTCATCTCTGGGGTCGGAAGCACCAAACAACCAGGTGCAATAGGAGCTTTCCATACCTCCACTGGCGGCTTCCATGGCGCTTACGGGACAGCAACTACAGACAAACGCCTCGGCATTCGTCAACACAATTCCGGCGTGCACTTCCTGGTCCCGGGTCACGTGACATGCTCACCGGTCCCGCTCGCGGATCAGCTGACAC
Source organism: Ambystoma mexicanum (assembly GCF_040938575.1). Lineage (NCBI taxonomy): Eukaryota > Metazoa > Chordata > Amphibia > Caudata > Ambystomatidae > Ambystoma > Ambystoma mexicanum. Next base: position 737,985,060 of record NC_090923.1, on the reverse strand, counting down.
AGGGACACACAGGATTTAAACGCTGGACTCCTGCGAAACAGCGCTTCACAGCTGTTCGCACCGGAGGACTCTGTTCAGCTATTCTGCTTCTTGGATTCACGGCTTTTGACACGGATTTCGACTCTGGACCTTGCTCTGCTCCTCTGCCCCTCCTGACTACTTGTTTGCTTTGGAACGTTATTCGGAATTGCCTTTGGACTGCCCCTTACAGATTTTGTGTCTCGGATCTGGCTTCTCGCCATTCCAGCTTGCGCATATATCTCTGCAGGTTGGTTGGGTGGACCCTCGCACGACATTGGTCTTGATACTACTGGGAGGCCAGCTCACTTGATCACCCCCCCTCTCCACGAAGTACCCCAGCATAGGTATACGGCATACCAACTCTCCACATAGGTAAGACTCTGCCTTCTGTTTTCATCAGTGTGTTTTATTGTGCTCGCTTGGTAACTAATCAGACCTTTTTCTACAGCTGTCTGGGGTCAGCAGTTTCGTGGTATCAGACCAGCGAGGGAAACCCACCTGTGGCCCCAAAAACCGCAAAGGGAGTGCTTCTACTCTTCCTCTGTGGTGCTTGGGGAAGGAGGTTCCATACTCTGCACGACAATCAAGAACAGAACACTGGCCCCGCTTCGAGCTACATGCTTTTGGCTCGCCCCACCTCCAGTTACATAGTTTTGGCTGACCCAGCCTCCAATACCATGGTTTTGGTTGGCCCCGCCTCCAATATCATGGTTTTGGCTGGCCCCACCTCCAATTACATGGTTTTGGCTGGCCCCACCTCAAATACCATGGTTTTGGCTTGCCACGCCTCCAATACCATGGTTTTGGCTGGCACCGCCTCCAATTACATGGTTTTGGCTGGCCCCGCCTCCAATACCATGCTTTTGGCTGGCCCCGCCTCCAATACCATGCTTTTGGCTGGCCCCGCCTCCAATACCATGGTTTTAGCTGGCCACGCCTCCAATACTATGGTTTTGGCTGTCCCCGCCTCCAGTTACATGGATTTGGCTGCCCCTGCCTCAAATACCATGGTTTTGGCTGGCCCCGCCTCCAGTTACATGGTTTTGGCTGGACCCTCCTCCAATGCCAAGGTTTCGGATGGCCCCGCCTCCAAAATCATGATTTTGCGTGGCCCAGCCTCCAATACAATGGTTTTGGCTGGCCCCACCTCCAATACCATGGTTTTGGCTGGCCCGCCTCCAATACCATGGTTTTGGCTGGCCCCGCCTCCAATACCATGGTTTTGGCTGGCCCGCCTCCAATACCATGGTTTTGGTTGGCCCCGCCTCCAATACCAGGGTTTTGGATGGCCCTGCCTCCAATACCAGGGTTTAGGCTGGCCCCGCCTCCAAAACTATGCTCTTGGCTGGCATTGCCTCCAATACCATGGTTTTGGCTGGCCACGCCTCCAATACCATGGATTTGGCTGGACCCTCCTCCAATGCCATGGTTTTGGCTGGCCCCGCCTCCAATACCATGATTTTGCCTGGCCCAGCCTCCAATACAATGGTTTTGGCTGGCCCCACCTCCAATAGCATGGTTTTGGCTGGCCCGCCTCCAATACCATGGTTTTGTCTGGCCCCGCCTCCAATACCAGGGTTTTGGATGGCCCTGCCTCCAATACCAGGGTTTAGGCTGGCCCCGCCTCCAAAACTCTGCTCTTGGCTGGCATTGCCTCCAATACCATGGTTTTGGCTGGCCACGCCTCCAATACCATGGATTTGCCTGGCCCTGCCTCCAATGCCATGGTTTTGGCTGGCCCCGCCTCCAGTTACATGGATTTGGCTGGCCCCACCTCCAGTTACATGGTTTTGGCTGGCCCCACCTCCAGTGCCATGGTTTTGTCTGGCCCGCCTCCAATACCATGGTTTTGGCTGGCCCCGCCTCCAATACTATGGTTTTGGCTGGCCCTGCCTCCAGTTACATGGTCTTGGCTGGTCCCACCTCAAATACCATGGTTTTGGCTTGCCCCGCCTCCAATACCATGGTTTTGGCTGACACCGCCTCCAATTACATGGTTTTGGCTGGCCCCGCCTCCAATACCATGCTTTTGGCTGGCCCCGCCTCCAATAACATGGTTTTAGCTGGCCACGCCTCCAATTCTATGGTTTTGGCTGTCCCCGCCTCCACTTACATGGATTTGGCTGCCCCTGCCTCAAAAACCATGGTTTTGGCTGGCCCCGTCTCCAGTTACATGGTTTTGGCTGGACCCTCCTCCAATGCCATGGTTTTGGCTGGCCCCGCCTCCAATACCATGATTTTGGCTGGCCCAGCCTCCAATACAATGGTTTTGGCTGGCCCCACCTCCAGTTACATGGATTTGGCTGGCCCCGCCTCCAATACCATGGTTTTGGTTGGCCCCGCCTTCAATACCATGGTTTTGGCTGGCACCGCCTCCAGTTACATGGTTTTGGCTGTCCCCGCCTCCAATACCATGGTTTTTGCTGGATCCGCTTCCAGTTACATAGTTTAGTCTACCCCGTCTCCAGTTACATGGTTTTTGTTGGCCACGTCTCCAATACCATGGTTTTTGCTGGCCCCACCTCCAGTTACATGGTTTTGGCTGGCCCCGCCTCCAATACCATGATTTTGGCTGGCCCCGCCTCCAGCTACATGGTTTTGGCTGGTCCCGCCTCCAACACCATGGTTTTGGCTGGTTTTGGCTGATCCTGCCTCCAATACCATGGTTTTGGCTCACCCCGCCTCCACTTACATGGTTATGGCTGGCCCTGCCTCCAATACCATGCTTTTGGTGGGCCCCGCCTCCAATACCATGGTTTTGGCTGGCCCCGCCTCCAGTTACATGGTTTTGGCTGGCCTCGCCTCCAATACCATGGTTTTGGCTGTCCCCGCCTCCAGCTACATGGTTTTGGCTGGCCCGCCTCCAGTTACATAGTTTTGGATGGCCCTGCCTCCAATAGCATGGTTTTGGCTGGCCCTGCCTCCAATACCATGGTTTTGGCTGGCCCTGCCTCCAGTTACATGGTTTTGGCTGGCCCCGCCTCCAATACCATGGTTTTGGCTGGCCCCGCCTCAAATACCATTCTTTTGGCTGGCCCCGCCTCCAGTTACATGGTTTTGGCTGGCCCCGCCTCCAATACCATGGTTTTGGCTGGCCCCGCTTCCAGCTACATGGTTTTGGCTCGCCCCGCCTCCAGTTACATAGTTTTAGCTGGCCCTGCCTCCAATACCATGGTTTTGGTTGGCCCCGCCTCCAATATCATGGTTTTGGCTGGTCCACCTCCAATTACATGGTTTTGGCTGGCCCCACCTCAAATACCATGGTTTTGGCTGGCCCCGCCTCCAATACCATGGTTTTGGCTGGCACTGCCTCCAATTACATAGTTTTGGCTGGACCCTCCTCCAATGCCATGGTTTTGGCTGGCCCCGCCTCCAATAACATGATTTTGGCTGGCCCAGCCTCCAATACAATGGTTTTGGCTGGCCCCACCTCCAGTTACATGGATTTGGCTGGCCCCGCCTTCAATACCATGGTTTTGGCTGGCACCGCCTCCAGTTACATGATTTTGGCTGGCCCGCCTCCAATACCATGGTTTTTGCTGGATCCGCTTCCAGTTACATAGTATTGGCTACCCCGTCTCCAATACCATGGTTTTTGCTGGCCCCACCTCCAGTTACATGGTTTTGGCTGGCCCCACCTCCAATACCATGGTTGTGGCTGGCCTGGCTTCCAATACCATGGTTTTGGCTGGCCCCGCTTCCAATACCATGGTTTTGGCTGACCCCGCCTCCAATACCATGGTTTTGGCTGGCCCCGCCTCCAGTTACATGGTTTTGGCTGGCCCCACCACCAATATCATGGTTTTGGCTGGCCCCGCCTCCAATACCATGGTTTTGGCTGGCCCCGCCTCCAATACCATGGTTTTGGCTGGCCCGCCTCCAATACCAGGGTTTTGGATGGCCCTGCCTCCAATACCAGGGTTTAGGCTGGCCCCGCCTCCAAAACTATGCTCTTGGCTGGCATTGCCTCCAATACCATGGTTTTGGCTGGCCCCGCCTCCAATACCATGGTTTTGGCTGGCCCGCCTCCAATACCAGGGTTTTGGATGGCCCTGCATCCAATACCATGGTTTTGGCTGGCCCCGCCTCCAGTTACATAGATTTGGCTGGCCCTGCATCCAATGCCATGGTTTTGGCTGGCCCCACCTCCAGTTACATGGTTTTGGCTGGCCCCGCCTCCAATGCCATGGTTTTGTCTGGCCTGCATCCAATACCAGGGTTTTGGATGGCCCTGCCTCCAATACCAGGGTTTAGGCTGGCCCCGCCTCCAAAACTATGCTCTTGGCTGGCATTGCCTCCAATACCATGGTTTTGGCTGGCCCCGCCTCCAATACCATGGTTTTGGCTGGCCCGCCTCCAATACCAGGGTTTTGGATGGCCCTGCATCCAATACCATGGTTTTGGCTGGCCCCGCCTCCAGTTACATAGATTTGGCTGGCCCTGCATCCAATGCCATGGTTTTGGCTGGCCCCACCTCCAGTTACATGGTTTTGGCTGGCCCCGCCTCCAATAAAATGGTTTTGGTTGGCCCCACCTCCAGCTACATGGTTTTGGCTGGCCCCGCCTCCAATGCCATGGTTTTGTCTGGCCTGCATCCAATACCATGGTTTTGGCTGGCCCCGCCTCCAATACCACGGTTTTGGCTGGCCCTGCCTCCAGTTACATGGTCTTGTCTGGCCCCGCCTCCAATACCATGGTTTTGGGTGGCCTCGCCTCCAATACTATGGTTTTGGCTGGCCCCGCCTCCAATACCAGGGTTTTGGCTGGCCCTGCCTCCAATACCATGCTTTTGGCTGGCCCCGCCTCCAAAACCATGGTTTTGGCTGGCCTCGCCTCCAATACTATGGTTATGGCTGGCCCTGCCTCCAATACCATGCTTTTGGTTGGCCCCGCCTCCAATACCATGCTTTTGGTTGGCCCCGCCTCCAATACCATGGTTTTGGCTGGCCCCGCCTCCAGTTACATGGTTTTGGCTGGCCTCGCCTCCAATACCATGGTTTTGGCTGGCCCCGCCTCCAGCTACATGGTTTTGGCTGGCCCGCCTCCAGTTACATAGTTTTGGATGGCCCCGCCTCCAATAGCATGGTTTTGGCTGGCCCTGCCTCCAATACCATGGTTTTGGCTGGCCCTGCCTCCAGTTACATGGTTTTGGCTGGCTCCGCCTCCAATGCCATGGTTTTGGCTGGCCCCGCCTTAAATACCATTCTTTTGGCTGGCCCCGCCTCCAGTTACATGGTTTTGGCTGGCCCCGCCTCCAATACCATGGTTTTGGCTGGCCCCGCTTCCAGCTACATGGTTTTGGCTCGCTCCGCCTCCAGTTACATAGTTTTGGCTGGCCCTGCCTCCAATACCATGGTTTTGGTTGGCCCCGCCTCCAATATCATGGTTTTGGCTGGCCCACCTCCAATTGCATGGTTTTGGCTGGCCCTGCCTCCAGTTACATGGTCTTGGCTGGTCCCACCTCAAATACCATGGTTTTGGCTTGCCTCGCCTCCAATACCATGGTTTTGGCTGGCACCGCCTCCAATTACATGGTTTTGGCTGGCCCCGCCTCCAATACCATGCTTTTGGCTGGCCCCGCCTCCAATAACATGGTTTTAGCTGGCCACGCCTCCAATACTATGGTTTTGGCTGGCCCCGCCTCCAATACCATGATTTTGGCTGGCCCAGCCTCCAATACAATGCTTTTGGCTGGCCCCACCTCCAGTTACATGGATTTGGCTGGCCCCGCCTTCAATACCATGGTTTTGGCTGGCACCGCCTCCAGTTACATGGTTTTGGCTGGCCCGCCTCCAATACCATGGTTTTTGCTGGATCCGCTTCCAGTTACATAGTATTGGCTACCCCGTCTCCAATACCATGGTTTTTGCTGGCCCCACCTCCAGTTACATGGTTTTGGCTGGCCCCACCTCCAATACCATGGTTGTGGCTGGCCTGGCTTCCAATACCATGGTTTTGGCTGGCTCCGCTTCCAATACCATGGTTTTGGCTGACCCCGCCTCCAATACCATGGTTTTGGCTGGCCCCGCCTCCAGTTACATGGTTTTGGCTGGCCCCACCACCAATACCATGGTGTTGGCTGGCCCCGCCTCCAATACCATGGTTTTGGATGGCCCTGCCTCCAATACCAGGGTTTAGGCTGGCCCCGCCTCCAAAACTATGCTCTTGGCTGGCATTGCCTCCAATACCATGGTTTTGGCTGGCCAAGCCTCCAATACCATGGTTTTGGCTGGCCACGCCTCCAATGCCATGGTTTTGGCTGGCCCCGGCTCCAGTTACATGGATTTGCCTGGCCCAGCCTCCAATGCCATGGTTTTGGCTGGCCCCGCCTCCAGTTACATAGATTTGGCTGGCCCTGCATCCAATGCCATGGTTTTGGCTGGCCCCACCTCCAGTTACATGGTTTTGGCTGGCCCCGACTCCAATAAAATGGTTTTGGTTGGCCCCACCTCCAGCTACATGGTTTTGGCTGGCCCCGCCTCAAATGCCATGGTTTTGTCTGGCCTGCATCCAATACCATGGTTTTGGCTGGCCCCGCCTCCAATACCACGGTTTTGGCTGGCCCTGCCTCCAGTTACATGGTCTTGTCTGGCCCCGCCTCCAATACCATGGTTTTGGCTGGCCTTGCCTCCAATACTATGGTTTTGGCTGGCCCCGCTTCCAATACCAGGGTTTTGGCTGGCCCTGCCTCCAATACCATGCTTTTGGCTGGCCCCGCCTCCAAAACCATGGTTTTGGCTGGCCTCGCCTCCAATACTATGGTTATGGCTGGCCCTGCCTCCAATACCATGATTTTGGTTGCCCCCGCCTCCAATACCATGCTTTTGGTTGGCCCCGCCTCCAATACCATGGTTTTGGCTGGCCCCGCCTCCAGTTACATGGTTTTGGCTGGCCTCGCCTCCAATACCATGGTTTTGGCTGGCCCCGCCTCCAGCTACATGGTTTTGGCTGGCCCGCCTCCAGTTACATAGTTTTGGATGGCCCCGCCTCCAATAGCATGGTTTTGGCTGGCCCTGCCTCCAATACCATGGTTTTGGCTAGCCCTGCCTCCAGTTACATGGTTTTGGCTGGCTCTGCCTCCAATACCATGGTTTTGGCTGGCCCCGCCTCAAATACCATTCTTTTGGCTGGCCCCGCCTCCAGTTACATGGTTTTGGCTGGCCCCGCCTCCAATACCATGGTTTTGGCTGGCCCCGCTTCCAGCTACATGGTTTTGGCTCGCTCCGCCTCCAGTTACATAGTTTTGGCTGGCCTTGCCTCCAATACCATGGTTTTGGTTGACCCCGCCTCCAATATCATGGTTTTGGCTGGCCCACCTCCAATTACATGGTTTTGGCTGGCCCCGCCTCAAATACCATGGTTTTGGCTGGCCCCGCCTCCAATGCCATGGTTTTGGCTGGCACTGCCTCCAATTACATAGTTTTGGCTGGCCCTGCCTCCAATACCATGCTTTTGGCTGGCCCCGCCTCCAATACCATGCTTTTGGCTGGCCCCGCCTCCAGTACCATGGTTTTGGCTGGCCACGCCTAAAATACTATGGTTTTGGCTGCCCCCACCTCCAGTTACATGGATTTGGCTGCCCCTGCCTCCAATACCATGGTTTTGGCTGGCCCCGCCTCCAGTTACATGGTTTTGGCTGGACCCTCCTCCAATGCCATGGTTTTGGCTGGCCCCGCCTCCAATACCATGATTTTGGCTGGCCCATCCTCCAATACAATGGTTTTTGCTGGCCCCACCTCCAGTTACATGGATTTGGCTGGCCCCGCATTCAATACCATGGTTTTGGCTGGCACCACCTCCAGTTACATGGTTTTGGCTGGCCCGCCTCCAATACCATGGTTTTTGCTGGATCCGCTTCCAGTTACATAGTTTTGGCTACCCCGTTTCTAATACCATGGTTTTTGCTGGCCCCACCTCCAGTTACATGGTTTTGGCTGGCCCCACCTCCAATACCATGGTTGTGGCTGGCCTGGCTTCCAATACCATGGTTTTGGCTGGCCCCGCTTCCAATACCATGGTTTTGGCTGACCTCGCCTCCAATACCATGGTTTTGGCTGGCCCCGCCTCCAGTTACATGGTTTTGGCTGGCCCCACCACCAATACCATGGTTTTGGCTGGCCCCGCCTCCAATACCATGGTTTTGGCTGGCCCGCCTCCAATACCAGGGTTTTGGATGGCCCTGCCTCCAATACCAGGGTTTAGGCTGGCCCCGCCTCCAAAACTATGCTCTTGGCTGGCATTGCCTCCAATACCATGGTTTTGGCTGGCCACGCCTCCAATACCATGGTTTTGGCTGGCCACGCCTCCAATGCCATAGTTTTGGCTGGCCCCGCCTCCAGTTACATGGATTTGCCTGGCCCAGCCTCCAATGCCATGGTTTTGGCTGGCCCCGCCTCCAGTTACATGGATTGGGCTGGCCCGCATCCAATACCATGGTTTTGGCTGGCCCCGCCTCCAATACCATGGTTTTGGCTGGCCCTGCCTCCAGTTACATGGTCTTGTCTGGCCCCGCCTCCAATACCATGGTTTTGGCTGGCCTCGCCTCCAATACTATGGGTTTGGCTGGCCCCGCCTCCAATACCAGGGTTTTGGCTGGCCCTGCCTCCAATACCATGCTTTTGGCTGGCCCCGCCTCCAAAACCATGGTTTTGGCTGGCCCTGCCTCCAATACCATGGTTTTGGCTGACCACGCCTCCAGTACCACGGTTTTGGCTCACCACGCCTCCAATACCATGGTTTTGGCTGGCCCCGCCTCCAGTTACATGGATTTGGCTGGCCCCGCCTCTAATGCCATGGTTTTGGCTGGCCCCGCCTCCAGTTATATGGTTTTGTCGGCGCTGTCATGGTTTTGGCTGGCCCCGCCTCCAATACCATGGTTTTTGCTGGCCCCGCCTCCAATACCATGCTTTTGGTTGGCCCCGCCTCCAATACCATGCTTTTGGCTGGTCCTGCCTCCAATACCATGGTTTTGGCTGGCCCCGCCTCCAGTTACATGGTTTTGCCTGGCCTCGCCTCCCATACCATGGTTTTGGCTGGCCCCACCTCCAGCTACATGGTTTTGGCTGAACCGCATCCAGTTAGATACTTTTGGATGGCCCTGCCTCCAATACCATGGTTTTGGTTGGCCCTGCCTCCAGTTACATGGTTTTGGCTGGCCCCGCCTCCAATACCATGGTTTTGGCTGTTCCCGCCTCCAATACCATGGTTTTGGCTGGCCCCGCCTTCAATACCATGGTTTTGGCTGGCCCCGCCTCCAGCTACATGGTTTTGGCTGGCCCGCATCCAGTTAGATACTTTTGGATGGCCCTGCCTCCAATACCATGGTTTTGGCTGGCCCCGCCTCCAGCTACATCGTTTTGGCTGGCCCGCCTCCAGTTACATAGTTTTGGATGGCCCCGCCTCCAATAGCGTGGTTTTGGCTGGCCCAGCCTCCAATACCATGGTTTTGGCTGGCCCCGCCTCCAGCTATATGGTCTTGGCTGGCCCGCCTCCAGTTACATAGTTTTGGATGGCCCCGCCTCCAATAGCATGGTTTTGGCTGGCCCTGCCTCCAATACCATGGTTTTGGCTGGCCCTGACTCCAGTTACATGGTTTTGGCTGGCCCCGCCTCCAATACCATGGTTTTGGCTGGCCCCGCTTCCAGCTACATGGTTTTGGCTCGCCCCACCTCCAGTTACATGGTTTTGGCTCGCCCCACCTTGAATACCATGGTTTCGGCTGGCCCCGCCTCCAATACCATGGTTTTGGCTGGCACCGCCTCCAATTACATGGTTTTGGCTGGCCCCGCCTCCAATACCATGGTTTTGGCTGGCCCCGCCTCCAATACCAGGGTTTTGGCTGGCCCCGCCACCAATACCATGCTTCTGGCTGGCCCCGCCTCCAATACCACGGTTTTGGCTGGCCACGCCTCCAATACTATGGTTTTGACTGGCCCCGCCTCCATTTACATGGATTTGGCTGCCCCTGCCTCCAATACCATGGTTTTGGCTGGCCCCGCCTCCAGTTACATGGTTGTGGCTGGACCCTCCTCCAATGCCATGGTTTTGGCTGGCCCCGCCACCAATACCATGCTTTTGGCTGGCCCTGCCTCCAATACCATGCTTTTGGCTGGCCCAGCCTCCAATACCATGCTTTTGGCTGCCCCTTCCTCCAATACCATGGTTTTGGCTGGCCCCGCCTCCAGTTACATGGTTTTGGCTTGTCCCTCAACCAATGCCATGGTTTTGGCTGGCCCCGCCTCCAATACCATGATTTTGGCTGGCCCAGCCTAATACAATGGTTTTACTGGCCCCACCTCCAGTTACATGGATTTGGCTTGCCCTGCATCCAATACCATGGTTTTGGCTGGCCCCGCCTTCAATACCATGGTTTTGGGTGGCACCGCCTCCAGTTACATGGTTTTGGCTGTCCCCGCCTCCAATACCATGGTTTTTGCTGGCCCTGCTTCCAGTTACATGGTTTTGGCCGGCACCGCCTCCAGTTACATGGTTTTGGCTGGCCCCGCCTCCAATACCATGGTTTTGGCTGGCCCCACCTCCAGTTACATAGTTTTGGCTACCCCGCCTCCAGTTACATGGTTTTTGCTGGCCCCGTCTCCAATACCATGGTTTTTGCTGGCCCCACCTCCAGTTACATGGTTTTGGCTGGCCCTGCCTCCAATACCATGGTTTTGGCTGGCCCTGCCTCCAGTTTTGGCTGGCCCTGCCTCCAGTTACATGGTTTTGGTTGGCCCCGCCTCCAATATCATGGTTTTGGCTGGATCCACCTCCAATTACATGGTTTTGGCTGGCCCCGCCTCCAATACCATGGTTTTGGCTGGCCCCGCCTCCAATACCAGGGTTTTGGCTGGCCCCGCCACCAATACCATGCTTTTGGCTGGCCCCGCCTCCAATACCACGGTTTTGGCTGGCCACGCCTCCAATACTACAGTTTTGGCTGGCCCCGCCTCCATTTACATGGATTTGGCTGCCCCTGCCTCCAATACCATGGTTTTGGCTGGCCCTGCCTCCAGTTACATGGTTTTGGCTGGACCCTCCTCCAATGCCATGGTTTTGGCTGGCCCCACCACCAATACCATGCTTTTGGCTGCCCCCGCCTCCAATACCATGCTTTTGGCTGGCCCTGCCTCCAATACCACGGTTTTGGCTGTCCACGCCTCCAATACTATGGTTTTGGCTGGCCCCGCCTCCAGATACATGGATTTGGCTGCCCCTTCCTCCAATACCATGGTTTTGGCTGGCCCCGCCTGCAGTTACATGGTTTTGGCTGGACCCTCAACCAATGCCATGGTTTTGGCTGGCCCCGCCTCCAATACCATGATTTTGGCTGGCCCAGCCTCCAATACAATGGTTTTACTGGCCCCACCTCCAGTTACATGGATTTGGCTGGCCCCGCATCCAATACCATGGTTTTGGCTGGCCCCGCCTTCAATACCATGGTTTTGGCTGGCACGCCTCCAGTTACATGGTTTTGGCTGGCCCCGCCTCCAATACCATGGTTTTTGCTGGCCCTGCTTCCAGTTACATTGTTTTGGCCGGCACCGCCTCCAGTTACATGGTTTTGGCTGGCCCCGCCTCCAATACCATGGTTTTGGCTGGCCCCACCTCCAGTTACATAGTTTTGGCTACCCCGCCTCCAGTTACATGGTTTTTGCTGGCCCCGTCTCCAATACCATGGTTTTTGCTGGCCCCACCTCCAGTTACATGGTTTTGGCTGGCCCTCCCTCCAATACCATGGTTTTGGCTGGCCCTGCCTCCAGTTACATGGTTTTGGTTGGCCCCGCCTCCAATATCATGGTTTTGGCTGGCTGGATCCACCTCCAATGACATGGTTTTGGCTGGCCCCACCTCGAATACCATGGTTTTGGCTGGCCCCGCCTCCAATACCATGGTTTTGGCTGGCACCGCCTCCAATTACATGGTTTTGGCTGGCCCCGCATCCAATACCATGGTTTTGGCTTGCCCCGCCTCCAATACCAGGGTTTTGGCTGGCCCCGCCTCCAATACCATGCTTTTGGCTGGCCCCGCCTCCAATACCATGGTTTTGGCTGGCCACGCCTCCAATACTATGATTTTGGCTGGCCACGCCTCCAGTTACATGGATTTGGCTGTCCCTGCCCCAATACCATGGCTTTGGCTGGCCCCGCCTCCAGTTACATGGTTTTGGCTGGACCCTCCTCCAATGCCATGGTTTTGGCTGGCCCTGGCTCCAATACCATGATTTTGGCTGGCCCAGCCTCCAATACAATGGTTTTGGCTGGCCCCACCTCCAGTTACATGGATTTGGCTGGCTGTTAGGCAGAAACCTGTGCAGTTCCCTAAGGGAACACTGCAAAAGATTTAAGACTACAGGTGTTGGCAGTAAACCCACTTGGTAGCAGTCTGTACCACCCAGATTTACCTATTAGCTGTGGCTGAGCAGTCAGACTTCCCTCAAGAAGAGTAGGCAGTATGCAAAGTATACTCAATAGGCACTCAGATACAATAGTACAAGCAAACACTGACCAGAGCTTTGGTATCAAAGTATATAATTATTTATTTAAAAACACACAGTTGAAACACTCCAGCACTCTTATTGCAAACTTATCCTAAACACAGTTACTATTATGATATATACACCCCTTTTTCCCTATTAGATAAATCACAGTAAAACACCACTTATTTTCATACAGAGGTGAGCGCTTAACTAGATTGCACTCTAATAAGTTTGCGAGAAAGGGGGGGAGACAGAATATGAAGAGGTACACCACTCTATGGTTAAGGAACACTGTTAGCAAGGCAGAGAGCAAAAAGTCACTGATGAGCCAAAGTCCAAAGGCTGGGCCCACTCTTAGAGAGAGCAGAGCACAAATGCACCCAAGATCACACAGTTACACTAGGCTTAGAAAGTCTTGCAGAGGGTTCAAGAAGAGTTTAGAGAAGCTTAGAAAAGTTGAGCCAAGGTATCCCAGGCTAACCCAGGTTCGAAAGCCGGGGGCTAAATCTACCCCGTACAGTCGGTAGCAAGGGAAGCCAGGCGGGACACGGTACCTTAAGTGGGAAGGATCCTCCAGCGGTGGCAGTTGTTCCTGGTAGTGGGTGCAAGTTGCGTCGTCGTCCAGGGGAAGAGAAGATCTCGACTTGGAGGGAAGATGAAGGTCGTTGCACTACCAGGGAAGAAACCAGCCGTGGAGTTTTCCGGTTAAAGGTGGTACCTTGGTTTCGCAGTCGTGGTAAAACGTGGTATCCCGGTTGCCGGGGTGCTTGGCACGGGCAAGGCCGCCACGAGGTACATCGGGAAAGCGAAAAAACGGTGAAACTGGTTATCCCCACTGTTAGGGAGAATTCTCTGTTTGGGCTGAATTTCCCTACCTAGTGAGTCCCCCAGCAGCTTTGCTGGATTTCTGGGGTTTCTTTTTTTTCTCCTGCCAAGAGTGAGACTCTTTTACCCTCACTCTTGGACCTGTTGAAGTGTGTTTTCTTGGTTAAACCTTGTGTTGAATGGGCTATGGGGTCTTTTACTCCATAGGGCCTCATGTATTTTTGTGATGTGGGTTACACAGCACCCTCTGTGCCGTGACCCAGGGGTGTCCTAGGGACTCCCCAACATAGACTCCATACCCTGGGACTGACTACTGTCTCCTAGGGCATGTAAAGTCACCAAAGACTTTGCTAGTCTTGAATCCTGAACAGAACCAGTACAAACCATCATATTGTGGACGTACTGGCTGGGGCAATTCGATTGCCCCAGGGTCTGTTAGTCGAGGGGGCACGTCTCCGTCCCCCCTGATCGAGTTTTGGCTGGTGGCAGTGGAAACTACTTTTTATATTCGACTGCGAATATTTCCCTATGGGATTTCCCATTGTTTTAGGCTAACACATTTAATTATTTATTTACGGTAGCCTTAAACATACCGCCGGTTTATATATTTATTATTATAACTCCGGTTGGGACTTTTTGCCAAAACTTGATTTTAAAATGGCGTTGGCGTTCGCCTCTGTAACTCTGACCCAAAGTGGAGCCCTTTGTTCCACTTTTGGCGGGCTTCTCCACAGAAGCCCTCCAAAGTGGTGCCACTCTGTCTGGGGTACTTAGGAGGGGTGGAGGGGGATTTAGGCACCCTGGACTGAGTTACCTTGGTAACTCAAGTCGCACTCCGTCCTGATTGGCCCAAGTGGTGAGCCGGCCGGCTCACCACTTAGCATGTTTGAGTGACAGCTAGGCTGGGTGAATGGGGGTTTGCTGCATAAAAGCAGGGCTTTGGGGACTGGAACTTCAGAAGTCGCCACAGGACCAAGAATCTGACGAGGGAAGAGCTGAGCCGACCTGCTTCGACGACACCACCCGGTGGAGCCCTGCTGAACCGTCTCACCACTTTTCCCGACGACCGAGGAGAACTCTTAACAGAGTGGCTCCTTCCCTTGACTGGTGGGGACAACCAGTTTTCGCCTTCTTTTCGCTCCTCGAGGTATCTCGTGGCCGCCTTGCCCGTGCCAAGCACCCCGGCAACCGGAATACCACACTTTTACCCCTAACCGCGAAAGTCGGTACAACCCTTTAACCGGAGGACTCCGCGGCTGGTTTCTTCCCGGGCAGTGCAACGACCTTCTTCTTCTGCTCTTCAGCGAGAACTTCTTCTCCCCTGACCGACGTTGAGCCTTGCTGCCACTGCCTGGAACAACTGCCACCGCTGGAGGATCCTTTCCGCTTAAGGTACCGTGTTCCGCCTGGCTTCCCTTGCCACCGACTGTACGGGGTAGATTTAGCCCCCGGCTTTCGAACCTGGGAGTGCCTGGGACACCCTGGCTAAACTTTCTAAGCCACTCTAAACTCTTTCTAACTCGTTGCAAGACTTTGAATCCCTAATAACAGTGTGATCTTGGGCACATTTTCGCTCCGGCTACTCTAAGAGTGGGCCCTGCCTAGTGACTTTTGCTCACCTGTGACTTTTTACTTCTTTGAGCCTATTGCAAGTGTTCTGGACCTTAGAGTGGTGTGTCTAACCTATTTCTGTTTCTTTTTATCCCTTTCTTGAATCTACTAGAGTGTCATCTAACGTTAAGCACTCACCTCTGTTCGAATTATGTGGTGTTAACCTAGAGTTGTCTAGATAGGAGTAAGGGTTGAAACTGCTTTCATTATAGCTGTGTTTGAAGTGATTTTTACTATATTTTGCTAGAGTGATTTCAACTTATGTGTGTTTAATAAATAAATAACTATATACTTTTGAAACCAAGCTCTGGTCAGTGTTTGCTTGTGCTATTGTATTTGAGTACCTATTGTGTATACTTTACATACTGCCTAACTCTTCTTGAGGGAAGTCTGACTGCTCAGCCACAGCTACCAGGTAAACCTGGGTGGTGCAGACTGCTACCAAGGGGGTTTACTGCTATACCTGTAGTCTTAAATCTTTTGCAGTGTTCCCTAAGGGAACTGCACAGGTTTCTGCCTAACACCCACCAGTCAAAGGAAGAAGACTCTCCGGCGGGAGATCTCCTCTGTCGTTGGGAAAAGTGGTGAGTCAGTCCAGCAGGGCTCCACCGGTGGTGGTATAGTGGCAGGTCGGCTCATCTTCTCCCTCATCGGATTCTTAGGTCCTGTGGCGACTTCTGAAGTTCCAGTCCCCAAAGCCCCGCTTTTATGCAGCAAACCCCCATTCACTCAGCCTAGCTGTCACTCAAACATGCTAAGTGGTGAGCTGGCCGGCTCACCACTTGGGCCAATCAGGATGGAGTGCGACATGAGTTGCCTTTGGCAACTCAGTCCAGGGTGCCTAAATTCCCCTCCACCCCTCCTAAGTACCCCAGACATAGTGGCACCACTTTGGAGGGGTTCTGTGGAGAAGCCTGCCAAAAGGAGGAACAAAGGGCTGGACTTGGGTTGGAGTCACAGAAGAGAACACAAACGCCATTTTAGAATCAAGTTTTGGTGACAAATACCAACCGGAGAATTAATATTAATTAAATAAACCGGCGGTATGTTCGAGGCTACCGTAAATAATTAAATAAAGATAGTAGCCTAAAACAATGGGAAATCCCATAGGAAAATATTTGCGGTTGAATATAAAAAGTAGTATCCACTGCCACCAGCCAAAACTCGATCAGGGGGGACGGAGACGTGCCCCCTCGACTAACAGACCCTGGGTCAATCAAATTGCCGCACCCAGTACGTCCACAATATGATGGTTTGTACTGGTTCTGTTCAGAATGTAAGACTAGTAAAGTCAATGGTGACTTTACATGCCCTGGGAGACAGTAGTCAGTCCCAGGGTATGGAGTCTATACTGGGGGGTCACTAAGACACACCTGTGTCACTGCACTGAGGGTGCTGTGTAACACACATCACAAAAACACATGAAACCCTATGGAGTAAAAGACCCCATAGCCCATTAAACACTTCTAGGTTCAAAGAAACACACTCAAATCATGTCCAAGAGTGAGGGTAAAAGAGTCTCACACTACCATGGTTTTGGCTGACCCCGCCTCGAATACCATGGTTTTGGCTGGCCAAGCCTCCAGTTACATGGTTTTGGCTGGCCCTGCCTCCAACACCATTGTTTTGGCTGGTTTTGGCTGGTCCTGCCTCCAATACCATGGTTTTGGCTGGCCCCGCCTCCACTTACATGGTTATGGCCGGCCCTGATCCAATACCATGCTTTTGGCTGGCCCCGCCTCCAATACCATGGTTTTGGCTGGCCCAGCCTCCAGCTACATGGTTTTGGCTGGCCCGCCTCCAGTTACATAGTTTTGGATGGCCCCGCCTCCAATAGCATGTTTTTTTCTGGCCCTGCCTCCAATACCATGGTTTTGGCTGGCCCTGCCTCCAGTTACATGGTTTTGGCTCGCCCCGCCTCCAATACCATGGTTTTGGCTGGCCCCGCTTCCAGCTACATGGTTTTGGCTCGCCCCGCCTCCAGTTACATAGTTTTGGCTGGCCCCGCCTCCAATACTAGGGTTTTGGTTGGCCCCGCCGCCAATATCATGGTTTTGGCTGGCCCCACCTCCAATTACATGGTTTTGGCTGGCCCCACCTCAAATACCATGGTTTTGGCTGGCCCCACCTCCAATACCATGGTTTTGGCTGGCACTGCCTCCAATTACATGGTTTTGGCTGGCCCCGCCTCCAATACCATGCTTTTGGCTGGCCCCGCCTCCAATACCATGCTTTTGACTGGCCCTGCCTCCAATACCCTGGTTTTGGCTGGCCACGCCTCCAATACTATGGTTTTGGCTGTCCCCGCCTCCAGTTACATGGATTTGGCTGCCCCTGCCTCAAATACCATGGTTTTGGCTGGCCCCGCCTCCAGTTACATGGTTTTGGCTGGACTATCCTCCAATGATATGGTTTTGGCTGGCCCCGCATCCAATACCATGGTTTTTGCCGGCCCTGCTTCCAGTTACATGGTTTTGGCCGGCACCACCTCCAGTTACATGGTTTTAGCTGGCCCCCCTCAATACCATCATTTTGGCTGGCCCTGCCTCCAGTTACATAGTTTTGGCTACCCCGCCTCCAGTTACATGGTTTTTGCTGGCCCCGTCTCCAATACCATGGTTTTTGCTGGCCCCACATCCAGTTGCATGGTTTTGGCTGTCCCCGCCTCCAATACCATGGTTGTGGCTGGCCCGGCTTCCAATACCATGGTTTTGGCTGGCCCCGCTTCCAATACCATGGTTTTAGCTGACCCCGCCTCGAATACCATGGTTTTGGCTGTTCACGCCTCCAGTTACATGGTTTTGGCTGGCCCCGCCTCCAACACCATGGTTTTGGCTGCTTTTGGCTGGTCCTGCCTCCAATACCATGGTTTTGGCTGGCCCCGCCTCCACTTACATGGTTATGGCTGGCCCTGCCTCCAATACCATGCTTTTGGCAGGCCCCGCCTCCAATACCATGGTTTTGGCTGGCCACGCCTCCAATACTATGATTTTGGCTGGCCACGCCTCCAGTTACATGGATTTGGCTGTCCCTGCCTCCAATACCATGGCTTTGGCTGGCCCCGCCTCCAGTTACATGGTTTTGGCTGGACCCTCCTCCAATGCCATGGTTTTGGCTGGCCCTGGCTCCAATACCATGATTTTGGCTGGCCCAGCCTCCAATACAATGGTTTTGGCTGGCCCCACCTCCAGTTACATGGATTTGGCTGGCTGTTAGGCAGAAACCTGTGCAGTTCCCTAAGGGAACACTGCAAAAGATTTAAGACTACAGGTGTTGGCAGTAAACCCACTTGGTAGCAGTCTGTACCACCCAGATTTACCTATTAGCTGTGGCTGAGCAGTCAGACTTCCCTCAAGAAGAGTAGGCAGTATGCAAAGTATACTCAATAGGCACTCAGATACAATAGTACAAGCAAACACTGACCAGAGCTTTGGTATCAAAGTATATAATTATTTATTTAAAAACACACAGTTGAAACACTCCAGCACTCTTATTGCAAACTTATCCTAAACACAGTTACTATTATGATATATACACTCCTTTTTCCCTATTAGATAAATCACAGTAAAACACCACTTATTTTCATACAGAGGTGAGCGCTTAACTAGATTGCACTCTAATAAGTTTGCGAGAAAGGGGGGGGGACAGAATATGAAGAGGTACACCACTCTATGGTTAAGGAACACTGTTAGCAAGGCAGAGAGCAAAAAGTCACTGATGAGCCAAAGTCCAAAGGCTGGGCCCACTCTTAGAGAGAGCAGAGCACAAATGCACCCAAGATCACACAGTTACACTAGGCTTAGAAAGTCTTGCAGAGGGTTCAAGAAGAGTTTAGAGAAGCTTAGAAAAGTTGAGCCAAGGTATCCCAGGCTAACCCAGGTTCGAAAGCCGGGGGCTAAATCTACCCCGTACAGTCGGTAGCAAGGGAAGCCAGGCGGGACACGGTACCTTAAGTGGGAAGGATCCTCCAGCGGTGGCAGTTGTTCCTGGTAGTGGGTGCAAGTTGCGTCGTCGTCCAGGGGAAGAGAAGATCTCGACTTGGAGGGAAGATGAAGGTCGTTGCACTACCAGGGAAGAAACCAGCCGTGGAGTTTTCCGGTTAAAGGTGGTACCTTGGTTTCGCAGTCGTGGTAAAACGTGGTATCCCGGTTGCCGGGGTGCTCGGCACGGGCAAGGCCGCCACGAGGTACATCGGGAAAGCGAAAAGACGGTGAAACTGGTTATCCCCACCAGTCAAAGGAAGAAGACTCTCCGGCCGGAGATCTCCTCTGTCGTTGGGAAAAGTGGTGAGTCAGTCCAGCAGGGCTCCACCGGTGGTGGTATTGTGGCAGGTCGGCTCAGCTTCTCCCTCATCGGATTCTTAGGTCCTGTGGCGACTTCTGAAGTTCCAGTCCCCAAAGCCCCGCTTTTATGCAGCAAACCCCCATTCACTCAGCCTAGCTGTCACTCAAACATGCTAAGTGGTGAGCTGGCCGGCTCACCACTTGGGCCAATCAGGATGGAGTGCGACATGAGTTGCCTTTGGCAACTCAGTCCAGGGTGCCTAAATTCCCCTCCACCCCTCCTAAGTACCCCAGACATAGTGGCACCACTTTGGAGGGGTTCTGTGGAGAAGCCTGCCAAAAGGAGGAACAAAGGGCTGGACTTGGGTTGGAGTCACAGAAGAGAACACAAACGCCATTTTAGAATCAAGTTTTGGTGACAAATACCAACCGGAGAATTAATATTAATTAAATAAACCGGTGGTATGTTCGAGGCTACCGTAAATAATTAAATAAAGATAGTAGCCTAAAACAATGGGAAATCCCATAGGAAAATATTCGCGGTTGAATATAAAAAGTAGTATCCACTGCCACCAGCCAAAACTCGATCAGGGGGGACGGAGACGTGCCCCCTCGACTAACAGACCCTGGGTCAATCAAATTGCCGCACCCAGTACGTCCACAATATGATGGTTTGTACTGGTTCTGTTCAGAATGTAAGACTAGTAAAGTCAATGGTGACTTTACATGCCCTGGGAGACAGTAGTCAGTCCCAGGGTATGGAGTCTATACTGGGGGGTCACTAAGATACCCCTGTGTCACTGCACTGAGGGTGCTGTGTAACACACATCACAAAAACACATGAAACCGTATGGAGTAAAAGACCCCATAGCCCATTAAACACTTCTAGGTTCAAAGAAACACACTCAAATCATGTCCAAGAGTGAGGGTAAAAGAGTCTCACACTACCATAGTTTTGGCTGACCCCGCCTCGAATACCATGGTTTTGGCTGGCCAAGCCTCCAGTTACATGGTATTGGCTGGCCCTGCCTCCAACACCATGGTTTTGGCTGGTTTTGGCTGGTCCTGCCTCCAATACCATGGTTTTGGCTGGCCCCGCCTCCACTTACATGGTTATGGCCGGCCCTGATCCAATACCATGCTTTTGGCTGGCCCCGCCTCCAATACCATGGTTTTGGCTGGCCCAGCCTCCAGCTACATGGTTTTGGCTGGCCCGCCTCCAGTTACATAGTTTTGGATGGCCCCGCCTCCAATAGCATGTTTTTTTCTGGCCCTGCCTCCAATACCATGGTTTTGGCTGGCCCTGCCTCCAGTTACATGGTTTTGGCTCGCCCCGCCTCCAATACCATGGTTTTGGCTGGCCCCGCTTCCAGCTACATGGTTTTGGCTCGCCCCGCCTCCAGTTACATAGTTTTGGCTGGCCCCGCCTCCAATACTAGGGTTTTGGTTGGCCCCGCCGCCAATATCATGGTTTTGGCTGGCCCCACCTCCAATTACATGGTTTTGGCTGGCCCCACCTCAAATACCATGGTTTTGGCTGGCCCCACCTCCAATACCATGGTTTTGGCTGGCACTGCCTCCAATTACATGGTTTTGGCTGGCCCCGCCTCCAATACCATGCTTTTGGCTGGCCCCGCCTCCAATACCATGCTTTTGACCGGCCCTGCCTCCAATACCCTGGTTTTGGCTGGCCACGCCTCCAATACTATGGTTTTGGCTGTCCCCGCCTCAAGTTACATGGATTTGCTGCCCCTGCCTCAAATACCATGGTTTTGGCTGGCCCCGCCTCCAGTTACATGGTTTTGGCTGGACTATCCTCCAATGATATGGTTTTGGCTGGCCCCGCATCCAATACCATGGTTTTTGCCGGCCCTGCTTCCAGTTACATGGTTTTGGCCGGCAACACCTCCAGTTACATGGTTTTAGCTGGCCCCCCCTCAATACCATCATTTTGGCTGGCCCTGCCTCCAGTTACATAGTTTTGGCTACCCCACCTCCAGTTACATGGTTTTTGCTGGCCCCGTCTCCAATACCATGGTTTTTGCTGGCCCCACCTCCAGTTGCATGGTTTTGGCTGTCCCCGCCTCCAATACCATGGTTGTGGCTGGCCCGGCTTCCAATACCATGGTTTTGGCTGGCCCCGCTTCCAATACCATGGTTTTGGCTGGCCCCGCCTCCAACACCATGGTTTTGGCTGGTTTTGGCTGGTCCTGCCTCCAATACCATGGTTTTGGCTGGCCCCGCCTCCACTTACATGGTTATGGCTGGCCCTGCCTCCAATACCATGCTTTTGGCAGGCCCCGCCTCCAATACCATGGTTTTGGCTGGCCCCGCCTCCAGTTACATGGTATTGCCTGGCCTCGCCTCCAATACCATGGTTTTGGCTGGCCCCGCCTCCAGCTACATGGTTTTGGCTGGCCCGCCTCCAGTTACATAGTTTTGGATGGCCCTGCCTCCAATAGCATGGTTTTGGCTGGCCCTGCCTCCAATACCATGGTTTTGGCTGGCCCTGCCTCCAGTTACATGGTTGTGGCTGGCCCCGCCTCCAATACCATGGTTTTGACTGGCCCCGACTCAAATACCATTCTTTTGGCTGGCCCGGCCTCCAGTTACATGGTTTTGGCTGGCCCCGCCTCCAATACCATGGTTTTGGCTGGCCCTGCGTCCAGTTACATGGTTTTGGCTGGCCCTGACTCCAATACCATGGTTTTGGCTGGCCCCGCTTCGAGCTACATGCTTTTGGCTCGCCCCACCTCCAGTTACATAGTTTTGGCTGGCCCAGCCTCCAATACCATGGTTTTGGTTTGCCCCGCCTCCAATATCATGGTTTTGGATGGCCCCACCACCAATTACATGGTTTTGGCTGGCCCCACCTCAAATATCATGGTTTTGGCTTGCCACGCCTCCAATACCATGGTTTTGGCTGGCACCGCCTCCAATTACATGGTTTTGGCTGGCCCCGCCTCCAATACCATGCTTTTGGCTGGCCCCGCCTCCAATACCATGCTTTTGGCTGGCCCCGCCTCCAATACCATGGTTTTAGCTGGCCACGCCTCCAATACTATGGTTTTGGCTGTCCCCGCCTCCAGTTACATGGATTTGGCTGCCCCTGACTCAAATACCATGGTTTTGGCTGGCCCCGCCTCCAGTTACATGGTTTTGGCTGGACCCTCCTCCAATGCCATGGTTTTGGCTGGCCCCGCCTCCAATATCATGATTTTGCCTGGCCCAGCCTCCAATACAATGGTTTTGGCTGGCCCCACCTCCAATACCATGGTTTTGGCTGGCCCGCCTCCAATACCATGGTTTTGGCTGGCCCCGCCTCCAATACCATGGTTTTGGCTGGCCCGCCTCTAATACCATGGTTTTGGCTGGCCCCGCCTCCAATACCAGGGTTTTGGATGGCCCTGCCTCCAATACCAGGGTTTAGACTGGCCCCGCCTCCAAAACTATGCTCTTGGCTGGCATTGCCTCCAATACCATGGTTTTGGCTGGCCCAGCCTCCAATACAATGGTTTTACTGGCCCCACCTCCAGTTACATGGATTTGGCTGGCCCCGCATCCAATACCATGGTTTTGGCTGGCCCCGCCTTCAATGCCATGGTTTTGGCTGGCACCGCCTCCAGTTACATGGTTTTGGCTGGCCCCGCCTCCAATACCATGGTTTTTGCTGGCCTTTCTTCCAGTTACATGGTTTTGGCCGGCACCGCCTCCAGTTACATGGTTTTGGCTGGCCCCGCCTCCAATACCATGGTTTTGGCTGGCCCCACCTCCAGTTACATAGTTTTGGCTACCCCGCCTCCAGTTACATGGTTTTTGCTGGCCCCGTCTCCAATACCATGGTTTTTGCTGGCCCCACCTCCAGTTACATGGTTTTGGCTGGCCCTCCCTCCAATACCATGGTTTTGGCTGGCCCTGCCTCCAGTTACATGGTTTTGGTTGGCCCCGCCTCCAATATCATGGTTTTGGCTGGCTGGATCCACCTCCAATGACATGGTTTTGGCTGGCCCCACCTCGAATACCATGGTTTTGGCTGGCCCCGCCTCCAATACCATGGTTTTGGCTGGCCCGCCTCCAATACCATGGTTTTGGCTGGCCCCGCCTCCAATACCAGGGTTTTGGATGGCCCTGCCTCCAATACCAGGGTTTAGGCTGGCCCCGCCTCCAAAACTATGCTCTTGGCTGGCATTGCCTCCAATACCATGGTTTTGGCTGGCCCAGCCTCCAATACAATGGTTTTACTGGCCCCACCTCCAGTTACATGGATTTGGCTGGCCCTGCATCCAATACCATGGTTTTGGCTGGCCCCGCCTTCAATACCATGGTTTTGGCTGGCACCGCCTCCAGTTACATGGTTTTGGCTGGCCCCGCCTCCAATACCATGGTTTTTGCTGGCCCTGCTTCCAGTTACATGGTTTTGGCCGGCACCGCCTCCAGTTACATGGTTTTGGCTGGCCCCGCCTCCAATGCCATGGTTTTGGCTGGCCCCACCTCCAGTTACATAGTTTTGGCTACCCCGCCTCCAGTTACATGGTTTTTGCTGGCCCCGTCTCCAATACCATGGTTTTTGCTGGCCCCACCTCCAGTTACATGGTTTTGGCTGGCCCTCCCTCCAATACCATGGTTTTGGCTGGCCCTGCCTCCAGTTACATGGTTTTGGTTGGCCCCGCCTCCAATATCATGGTTTTGGCTGGATCCACCTCCAATTACATGGTTTTGGCTGGCCCCACCTCGAATACCATGGTTTTGGCTGGCCCACCTCCAATACCATGGTTTTGGCTGGCACCGCCTCCAATTACATGGTTTTGGCTGGCCCCGCATCCAATACCATGGTTTTGGCTGGCCCCGCCTCCAATACCAGGGTTTTGGCTGGCCCCGCCTCCAATACCATGCTTTTGGCTGGCCCCGCCTCCAATACCATGGTTTTGGCTGGCCACGCCTCCAATACTATGATTTTGGCTGGCCACGCCTCCAGTTACATGGATTTGGCTGTCCCTGCCTCCAATACCATGGTTTTGGCTGGCCCCGCCTCCAGTTACATGGTTTTGGCTGGACCCTCCTCCAATGCCATGGTTTTGGCTGGCCCTGGCTCCAATACCATGATTTTGGCTGGCCCAGCCTCCAATACAATGGTTTTGGCTGGCCCCACCTCCAGTTACATGGATTTGGCTGGCTGTTAGGCAGAAACCTGTGCAGTTCCCTAAGGGAACACTGCAAAAGATTTAAGACTACAGGTGTTGGCAGTAAACCCACTTGGTAGCAGTCTGTACCACCCAGATTTACCTGGTAGCTGTGGCTGAGCAGTCAGACTTCCCTCAAGAAGAGTAGGCAGTATGCAAAGTATACTCAATAGGCACTCAGATACAATAGTACAAGCAAACACTGACCAGAGCTTTGGTATCAAAGTATATAATTATTTATTTAAAAACACACAGTTGAAACACTCCAGCACTCTTATTGCAAACTTATCCTAAACACAGTTACTATTATGATATATACACCCCTTTTTCCATATTAGATAAATCACAGTAAAACACCACTTATTTTCATACAGAGGTGAGCGCTTAACTAGATTGCACTCTAATAAGTTTGCGAGAAAGGGGGGGGAGACAGAATATGAAGAGGTACACCACTCTATGGTTAAGGAACACTGTTAGCAAGGCAGAGAGCAAAAAGTCACTGATGAGCCAAAGTCCAAAGGCTGGGCCCACTCTTAGAGAGAGCAGAGCACAAATGCCCCCAAGATCACACAGTTACACTAGGCTTAGAAAGTCTTGCAGAGGGTTCAAGAAGAGTTTAGAGAGGCTTAGAAAAGTTGAGCCAAGGTATCCCAGGCTAACCCAGGTTCGAAAGCCGGGGGCTAAATCTACCCCGTACAGTCGGTAGCAAGGGAAGCCAGGCGGGACACGGTACCTTAAGTGGGAAGGATCCTCCAGTGGTGGCAGTTGTTCCTGGTAGTGGGTGCAAGTTGCGTCATCGTCCAGGGGAAGAGAAGATCTCGACTTGGAGGGAAGATGAAGGTCGTTGCACTACCAGGGAAGAAACCAGCCGTGGAGTTTTCCGGTTAAAGGTGGTACCTTGGTTTCGCAGTCGTGGTAAAACGTGGTATCCCGGTTGCCGGGGTGCTCGGCACGGGCAAGGCCGCCACGAGGTACATCGGGAAAGCGAAAAGACGGTGAAACTGGTTATCCCCACCAGTCAAAGGAAGAAGACTCTCCGGCGGGAGATCTCCTCTGTCGTTGGGAAAAGTGGTGAGTCAGTCCAGCAGGGCTCCACCGGTGGTGGTATTGTGGCAGGTTGGCTCAGCTTCTCCCTCATCGGATTCTTAGGTCCTGTGGCGACTTCTGAAGTTCCAGTCCCCAAAGCCCCGCTTTTATGCAGCAAACCCCCATTCACTCAGCCTAGCTGTCACTCAAACATGCTAAGTGGTGAGCTGGCCGGCTCACCACTTGGGCCAATCAGGATGGAGTGCGACATGAGTTGCCTTTGGCAACTCAGTCCAGGGTGCCTAAATTCCCCTCCACCCCTCCTAAGTACCCCAGACATAGCGGCACCACTTTGGAGGGGTTCTGTGGAGAAGCCTGCCAAAAGGAGGAACAAAGGGCTCGACTTGGGTTGGAGTCACAGAAGAGAACACAAACGCCATTTTAGAATCAAGTTTTGGTGACAAATACCAACCGGAGAATTAATATTAATTAAATAAACCGGCGGTATGTTCGAGGCTACCGTAAATAATTAAATAAAGATAGTAGCCTAAAACAATGGGAAATCCCATAGGAAAATATTCGCGGTTGAATATAAAAAGTAGTATCCACTGCCACCAGCCAAAACTCGATCAGGGGGGACGGAGACGTGCCCCCTCGACTAACAGACCCTGGGTCAATCAAATTGCCGCACCCAGTACGTCCACAATATGATGGTTTGTACTGGTTCTGTTCAGAATGTAAGACTAGTAAAGTCAATGGTGACTTTACATGCCCTGGGAGACAGTAGTCAGTCCCAGGGTATGGAGTCTATACTGGGGGGTCACTAAGACACCCTTGTGTCACTGCACTGAGGGTGCTGTGTAACACACATCAAAAAAACACATGAAACCCTATGGAGTAAAAGACCCCATAGCCCATTAAACACTTCTAGGTTCAAAGAAACACACTCAAATCATGTCCAAGAGTGAGGGTAAAAGAGTCTCACACTACCATGGTTTTGGCTGACCCCGCCTCGAATACCATGGTTTTGGCTGGCCAAGCCTCCAGTTACATGGTTTTGGCTGGCCCTGCCTCCAACACCATGGTTTTGGCTGGTTTTGGCTGTTCCTGCCTCCAATACCATGGTTTTGGCTGGCCCCGCCTCCACTTACATGGTTATGGCCGGCCCTGATCCAATACCATGCTTTTGGCTGGCCCCGCCTCCAATACCATGGTTTTGGCTGGCCCCGCCTCCAGTTACATGGTTTTGGCTGGCCACGCCTCCAATACCATGGTTTTGGCTGGCCCAGCCTCCAGCTGCATGGTTTTGGCTGGCCCGCCTCCAGTTACATAGTTTTGGATGGCCCCGCCTCCAATAGCATGTTTTTTTCTGTCCCTGCCTCCAATACCATGGTTTTGGCTGGCCCTGCCTCCAGTTACATGGTTTTGGCTCGCCCCGCCTCCAATACCATGGTTTTGGCTGGCCCCGCTTCCAGCTACATGGTTTTGGCTCGCCCCGCCTCCAGTTACATAGTTTTGGCTGGCCCCGCCTCCAATACTAGGGTTTTGGTTGGCCCCGCCGCCAATATCATGGTTTTGGCTGGCCCCACCTCCAATTACATGGTTTTGGCTGGCCCCACCTCAAATACCATGGTTTTGGCTGGCCCCACCTCCAATACCATGGTTTTGGCTGGCACTGCCTCCAATTACATGGTTTTGGCTGGCCCCGCCCTCAATACCATGCTTTTGGCTGGCCCCGCCTCCAATACCATGCTTTTGACTGGCCCTGCCTCCAATACCCTGGTTTTGGCTGGCCACGCCTCCAATACTATGGTTTTGGCTGTCCCCGCCTCCAGTTACATGGATTTGGCTGCCCCTGCCTCAAATACCATGGTTTTGGCTGGCCCCGCCTCCAGTTACATGGTTTTGGCTGGACTATCCTCCAATGATATGGTTTTGGCTGGCCCCGCATCCAATACCATGGTTTTTGCCGGCCCTGCTTCCAGTTACATGGTTTTGGCCGGCACCGCCTCCAGTTACATGGTTTTAGCTGGCCCCCCCTCAATACCATCGTTTTGGCTGGCCCTGCCTCCAGTTACATAGTTTTGGCTACCCCGCCTCCAGTTACATGGTTTTTGCTGGCCCCGTCTCCAATACCATGGTTTTTGCTGGCCCCACCTCCAGTGCCTGGTTTTGGCTGTCCCCGCCTCCAATACCATGGTTGTGGCTGGCCCGGCTTCCAATACCATGGTTTTGGCTGGCCCCGCTTCCAATACCATGGTTTTAGCTGACCCCGCCTCGAATACCATGGTTTTGGCTGTCCACGCCTCCAGTTACATGGTTTTGGCTGGCCCCGCCTCCAACACCATGGTTTTGGCTGGTTTTGGCTGGTCCTGCCTCCAATACCATGGTTTTGGCTGGCCCTGCCTCCACTTACATGGTTATGGCTGGCCCTGCCTCCAATACCATGCTTTTGGCAGGCCCCGCCTCCAATACCATGGTTTTGGCTGGCCCCGCCTCCAGTTACATGGTTTTGCCTGGCCTCGCCTCCAATACCATGGTTTTGGCTGGCCCTGCCTCCAGCTACATGGTTTTGGCTGGCCCGCCTCCAGTTACATAGTTTTGGATGGCCCTGCCTCCAATAGCATGGTTTAGGCTGGCCCTGCCTCCAATACCATGGTTTTGGCTGGCCCTGCCTCCAGTTACATGGTTGTGGCTGGCCCCGCCTCCAATACCATGGTTTTGACTGGCCCCGCCTCAAATACCATTCTTTTGGCTGGCCCGGCCTCCAGTTACATGGTTTTGGTGGCCCCGCCTCCAATACCATGGTTTTGGCTGGCCCTGCGTCCAGTTACATGGTTTTAGCTGGCCCTGACTCCAATACCATGGTTTTGGCTGGCCCCGCTTCGAGCTACATGCTTTTGGCTCGCCCCACCTCCAGTTACATAGTTTTGGCTGGCCCAGCCTCCAATACCATGGTTTTGGTTTGCCCCGCCTCCAATATCATGGTTTTGGCTGGCCCCACCTCCAATTACATGGTTTTGGCTGGCCCCACCTCAAATACCATGGTTTTGGCTTGCCACGCCTCCAATACCATGGTTTTGGCTGGCACCGCCTCCAATTACATGGTTTTGGCTGGCCCCGCCTCCAATACCATGCTTTTGGCTGGCCCCGCCTCCAATACCGTGGTTTTAGCTGGCCACGCCTCCAATACTATGGTTTTGGCTATCCCCGCCTCCAGTTACATGGATTTGGCTGCCCCTGCCTCAAATACCATGGTTTTGGCTGGCCCCGCTCCAGTTACATGGTTTTGGCTGGACCCTCCTCCAATGCCAGGTTTTGGCTGGCCCCGCCTCCAATATCATGATTTTGCCTGGCCCAGCCTCCAATACAATGGTTGTGGCTGGCCCCACCTCCAATACCATGGTTTTGGCTGGCCCGCCTCCAATACCATGGTTTTGGCTGGCCCCGCCTCCAATACCATGGTTTTGGCTGGCCCGCCTCCAATACCATGGTTTTGGCTGGCCCCGCCTCCAATACCAGGGTTTTGGATGGCCCTGCCTCCAATACCAGGGTTTAGGCTGGCCCCGCCTCCAAAACTATGCTCTTGGCTGGCATTGCCTCCAATACCATGGTTTTGGCTGGCCACGCCTCCAATACCATGGATTTGGCTGGACCCTCCTCCAATGCCATGGTTTTGGCTGGCCCCGCCTCCAATACCATGATTTTGCCTGGCCCAGCCTCCAATACAATGGTTTTGACTGGCCCCACCTCCAATACCATGGTTTTGGCTGGCCCGCCTCCAATACCATGGTTTTGTCTGGCCCCGCCTCCAATACCAGGGTTTTGGATGGCCCTGCCTCCAATACCAGGGTTTAGGCTGGCCCCGCCTCCAAAACTATGCTCTTGGCTGGCATTGCCTCCAATACCATGGTTTTGGCTGGCCACACCTCCAATACCATGGATTTGCCTGACCCTGCCTCCAATGCCATGGTTTTGGCTGGCCCCGACTCCAGTTACATGGATTTGGCTGGCCCCGCCTCCAGTTACATGGTTTTGGCTGGCCCCACCTCCAATGCCATGGTTTTGTCTGGCCCGCCTCAATACCATGGTTTTGGCTGGCCCCGCCTCCAATACCATGGTTTTGGCTGGCCCTGCCTCCAGTTACATGGTCTTGGCTGGTCCCACCTCAAATACCATGGTTTTGGCTTGCCCCGCCTCCAATACCATGGTTTTGGCTGGCACCGCCTCCAATTACATGGTTTTAGTTGGCCCCGCCTCCAATACCATGCTTTTGGCTGGCCCCGCCTCCAATAATATGGTTTTAGCTGGCCACGCCTCCAATACTATGGTTTTGGCTGTCCCCGCCTCCACTTACATGGATTTGGCTGCCCCTGCCTCAAATACCATGGCTTTGGCTGGCCCCGCCTCCAGTTACATGGTTTTGGCTGGACCCTCCTCCAATGCCATGGTTTTGGCTGGCCCGCCTCCAATACCATGATTTTGGCTGGCCCAGCCTCCAATACAATGGTTTTGGCTGGCCCCACATCCAGTTACATGGATTTGGCTGGCCCCGCCTCCAATACCATGGTTTTGGTTGGCCCCGCCTTCAATACCATGGTTTTGGCTGGCACCGCCTCCAGTTACATGGTTTTGGCTGTCCCCGCCTCCAATACCATGGTTTTTGCTGAATCCGCTTCCAGTTACATATTTTTGGCTACCCCGTCTCCAGTTACATGGTTTTTATTGGCCACGTCTCCAATACCATGGTTTTTGCTGGCCCCACCTCCAGTTACATGGTTTTGGCTGGCCCCGCCTCCAATACCATGATTTTGGCTGGCCCCGCCTCCAGCTACATGGTTTTGGCTGGCCCCGCCTCCAACACCATGGTTTTGGCTGGTTTTGGCTGATCCTGCTTCCAATACCATGGTTTTGGCTGGCCCCGCCTCCACTTACATGGTTATGGCTGGCCCTGCCTCCAATACCATGCTTTTGGTTGGCCCCGCCTCCAATACCATGGTTTTGGCTGGCCCCGCCTCCAGTTACATGGTTTTGGCTGGCCTCGCCTCCAATACCATGGTTTTGGCTGGCCCCGCCTCCAGCTACATGGTTTTGGCTGGCCCGCCTCCAATTACATAGTTTTGGATAGCCCCGCCTCCAATAGCATGGTTTTGGCTGGCCCTGCCTCCAATACCATGGTTTTGGCTGGCCCCGCCTCAAATACCATTCTTTTGGCTGGCCCCGCCTCCAGTTATATGGTTTTGGCTGGCCCCGCCTCCAATACCATGGTTTTGGCTGGCCCCGCTTCCAGCTACATGGTTTTGGCTCGCCCCGCCTCCAGTTACATAGTTTTGGCTGGCCCACCATGGTTTTGGTTGGCCCCGCCTCCAATATCATGGTTTTGGCTGGCCCACCTCCAATTACATGGTTTTGGCTGGCCCCACCTCAAATACCATGGTTTTGGCTGGCCCCGCCTCCAATACCATGGTTTTGGCTGGCACTGCCTCCAATTACATAGTTTTGGCTGGCCCCGCCTCCAATACCATGCTTTTGGCTGGCCCCGCCTCCAGTACCATGGTTTTGGCTGGCCACGCCTAAAATACTATGGTTTTGGCTGCCCCCGCCTCCAGTTACATGGATTTGGCTGCCCCTGCCTCCAATACCATGGTTTTGGCTGGCCCCGCCTCCAGTTACATGGTTTTGGCTGGACCCTCCTCCAATGCCATGGTTTTGGCTGGCCCCGCCTCCAATACCATGATTTTGGCTGGCCCAGCCTCCAATACAATGGTTTTGGCTGGCCCCACCTCCAGTTACATGGATTTGGCTGGCCCCGCCTTCAATACCATGGTTTTGGCTGGCACCGCCTCCAGTTACATGGTTTTGGCTGGCCCGCCTCCAATACCATGGTTTTTGCTGGATCCGCTTCCAGTTACATAGTATTGGATACCCCGCCTCCAATACCATGGTTTTTGCTGGCCCCACCTCCAGTTACATGGTTTTGGCTGGCCCCACCTCCAATACCATGGTTGTGGCTGGCCTGGCTTCCAATACCATGGTTTTGGCTGGCCCCGCTTCCAATACCATGGTTTTGGCTGACCCCGCCTCCAATACCATGGTTTTGGCTGGCCCCGCCTCCAGTTACATGGTTTTGGCTGGCCCCACCACCAATACCATGGTTTTGGCTGGCCCCGCCTCCAATACCATGGTTTTGGCTGGCCCGCCTCCAATACCAGGGTTTTGGATGGCCCTGCCTCCAATACCAGGGTTTAGGCTGGCCCCGCCTCCAAAACTATGCTCTTGGCTGGCATTGCCTCCAATACCATGGTTTTGGCTGGCCACACCTCCAGTTACATAGATTTGGCTGGCCCTGCATCCAATGCCATGGTTTTGGCTGGCCCTACCTCTAGTTACATGGTTTTGGGTGGCCCCGCCTCCAATAAAATGGTTTTGGTTGGCCCCACCTCCAGCTACATGGTTTTGGCTGGCCCCGCCTCCAATGCCATGGTTTTGTCTGGCCTGCATCCAATACCATGGTTTTGGCTGGCCCCGCCTCCAGTTACATGGTTTTGTCTGGACCCTCCTCCAATGCCATGGTTTTGGCTGGCCCGCCTCCAATACCATGATTTTGGCTGGCCCAGCCTCCAATACAATGGTTTTGGCTGGCCCCACCTCCAGTTACATGGATTTGGCTGGCCCCGCCTCCAATACCATGGTTTTGGTTGGCCCCGCCTTCAATACCATGGTTTTGGCTGGCACTGCCTCCAGTTACATGGTTTTGGCTGTCCCCGCCTCCAATACCATGGTTTTTGCTGGATCCGCTTCCAGTTACATATTTTTGGTTCCCCCGTCTCCAGTTACATGGTTTTTGTTGGCCACGTCTCCAATACCATAGTTTTTGCTGGCCCCACCTCCAGTTACATGGTTTTGGCTGGCCCCGCCTCCAATACCATGATTTTGGCTGGCCCCGCCTCCAGCTACATGGTTTTGGCAGGCCCCGCCTCCAACACCATGGTTTTGGCTGGTTTTGGCTGATCCTGCCTCCAATACCATGGTTTTGGCTGGCCCCGCCTCCACTTACATGGTTATGGCTGGCCCTGCCTCCAATACCATGCTTTTGGTTGGCCCCGCCTCCAATACCATGGTTTTGGCTGGCCCCGCCTCCAGTTACATGGTTTTGGCTGGCCTCGCCTCCAATACCATGGTTTTGGCTGGCCCCGCCTCCAGCTACATGGTTTTGGCTGGCCCGCCTCCAGTTACATAGTTTTGGATAGCCCCGCCTCCAATAGCATGGTTTTGGCTGGCCCTGCCTCCAATACCATGGTTTTGGCTGGCCCTGCCTCCAGTTACATGGTTTTGGCTGGCCCCGCCTCCAATACCATGGTTTTGGCTGCCCCCGCCTCAAATACCATTCTTTTGGCTGGCCCCGCCTCCAGTTACATGGTTTTGGCTGGCCCCGCCTCCAATTACATGGTTTTGGCTGGCCCCACCTCAAATACCGTGGTTTTGGCTGGCCCCGCCTCCAATACCATGGTTTTGGCTGGCACTGCCTCCAATTACATAGTTTTGGCTGGCCCCGCCTCCAATACCATGCTTTTGGCTGGCCCCGCCTCCAATACCATGCTTTTGGCTGGCCCCGCCTCCAGTACCATGGTTTTGGCTGGCCACGCCTAAAATACTATGGTTTTGGCTGCCCCCGCCTCCAGTTACATGGATTTGGCTGCCCCTGCCTCTAATACCATGGTTTTGGCTGGCCCCGCCTCCAGTTACATGGTTTTGGCTGGACCCTCCTCCAATGCCATGGTTTTGGCTGGCCCCGCCTCCAATACCATGATTTTGGCTGGCCCAGCCTCCAATACAATGGTTTTGGCTGGCCCCACCTCCAGTTACATGGATTTGGCTGGCCCCGCCTTCAATACCATGGTTTTGGCTGGCACCACCTCCAGTTACATGGTTTTGGCTGGCCCGCCTCCAATACCATGGTTTTTGCTGGATCCGCTTCCAGTTACATAGTATTGGAAACCCCGTCTCCAATACCATGGTTTTTGCTGGCCCCACCTCCAGTTACATGGTTTTGGCTGGCCCCACCTCCAATACCATGGTTGTGGCTGGCCTGGCTTCCAATACCATGGTTTTGGCTGGCCCCGCTTTCAATACCATGGTTTTGGCTGACCCCGCCTCCAATACCATGGTTTTGGCTGGCCCCGCCTCCAGTTACATGGTTTTGGCTGGCCCCACCACCAATACCATGGTTTTGGCTGGCCCCGCCTCCAATACCATGGTTTTGGCTGGCCCGCCTCCAATACCAGGGTTTTGGATGGCCCTGCCTCCAATACCAGGGTTTAGGCTGGCCCCGCCTCCAAAACTATGCTCTTGGCTGGCATTGCCTCCAATACCATGGTTTTGGCTGGCCACGCCTCCAATACCATGGTTTTGGCTGGCCCCGCCTCCAGTTACATGGATTTGCCTGGCCCAGCCTCCAATGCCATGGTTTTGGCTGGCCCTGCCTCCAGTTACATAGATTTGGCTGGCCCTGCATCCAATGCCATGGTTTTGGCTGGCCCCACCTCTAGTTACATGGTTTTGGGTGGCCCCGCCTCCAATAAAATGGTTTTGGTTGGCCCCACCTACAGCTACATGGTTTTGGCTGGCCCCGCCTCCAATGCCATGGTTTTGTCTGGCCTGCATCCAATACCATGGTTTTGGCTGGCCCCGCCTCCAATACCACGGTTTTGGCTGGCCCTGCCTCCAGTTACATGGTCTTGTCTGGCCCCGCCTCCAATACCATGGTTTTGACTGGCCTCGCCTCCAATACTATGGTTTTGGCTGGCCCCGCCTCCAATACCAGGGTTTTGGCTGGCCCTGCCTCCAATACCATGCTTTTGGTTGGCCCCGCCTCCAATACCATGCTTTTGGTTGGCCCCGCCTCCAATACCATGGTTTTGGCTGGCCCCGCCTCCATTTACATGGTTTTGGCTGGCCTCGCCTCCAATACCATGGTTTTGGCTGGCCCCGCCTCCAGCTACATGGTTTTGGCTGGCCCGCCTCCAGTTACATAGTTTTGGATGGCCCCGCCTCCAATAGCATGGTTTTGGCTGGCCCTGCCTCCAGTACCATGGTTTTGGCTGGCCCTGCCTCCAGTTACATGGTTTTGGCTGGCTCCGCCTCCAATACCATGGTTTTGGCTGGCCCCGCCTCAAATACCATTCTTTTGGCTGGCCCCGCCTCCAGTTACATGGTTTTGGCTGGCCCCGCCTCCAATACCATGGTTTTGGCTGGCCCCGCTTCCAGCTACATGGTTTTGGCTCGCTCCGCCTCCAGTTACATAGTTTTGGCTGGCCCTGCCTCCAATACCATGGTTTTGGTTGGCCCCGCCTCCAATATCATGGTTTTGGCTGGCCCACCTCCAATTACATGGTTTTGGCTGGCCCCACCTCAAATACCATGGTTTTGGCTGGCCCCGCCTCCAATACCATGGTTTTGGCTGGCACTGCCTCCAATTACATAGTTTTGGCTGGCCCTGCCTCCAATACCATGCTTTTGGCTGGCCCCGCCTCCAATACCATGCTTTTGGCTGGCCCCGCCTCCAGTACCATGGTTTTGGCTGGCCACGCCTAAAATACTATGGTTTTGGCTGCCCCCGCCTCCAGTTACATGGATTTGGCTGGACCCTCCTCCAATGCCATGGTTTTGGCTGGCCCCGCCTCCAATACCATCATTTTTGGCTGGCCCAGCCTCCAATACAATGGTTTTGGCTGGCCCCACCTCCAGTTACATGGATTTGGCTGGCCCCGCCTTCAATACCATGGTTTTGGCTGGCACCGCCTCCAGTTACATGGTTTTGGCTGGCCCGCCTCCAATACCATGGTTTTTGTTGGATCCGCTTCCAGTTACATAGTTTTGGCTACCCCGTCTCTAATACCATGGTTTTTGCTGGCCCCACCTCCAGTTACATGGTTTTGGCTGGCCCCACCTCCAATACCATGGTTGTGGCTGGCCTGGCTTCCAATACCATGGTTTTGGCTGGCCCCACTTCCAATACCATGGTTTTGGCTGACCTCGCCTCCAATACCATGGTTTTGGCTGGCCCCGCCTCCAGTTACATGGTTTTGGCTGGCCCCACCACCAATACCATGGTTTTGGCTGGCCCCGCCTCCAATACCATGGTTTTGGCTGGCCCGCCTCCAATACCAGGGTTTTGGATGGCCCTGCCTCCAATACCAGGGTTTAGGCTGGCCCCGCCTCCAAAACTATGCTCTTGGCTGGCATTGCCTCCAATACCATGGTTTTGGCTGGCCACGCCTCCAATACCATGGTTTTGGCTGGCCACGCCTCCAATGCCATGGTTTTGGCTGGCCCCGCCTCCAGTTACATGGATTTGTCTGGCCCAGCCTCCAATGTCATGGTTTTGGCTGGCCCCGCCTCCAAAACAATGGTTTTGGTTGGCCCCACCTCCAGCTATATGGTTTTGGCTGGCCCCGCCTCCAAAGCCATGGTTTTGGCTGGCCCGCATCCAATACATGGTTTTGGCTGGCCCCGCCTCCAACACGATGGTTTTGGCTGGCCCTGCCTCCAGTTACATGGTCTTGTCTGGCCCCGCCTCCAATACCATGGTTTTGGCTGGCCTCGCCTCCAATACTATGGTTTTGGCTGGCCCCGCCTCCAATACCAGGGTTTTGGCTGGCCCTGCCTCCAATACCATGCTTTTGGCTGGCCCCGCCTCCAAAACCATGGTTTTGGCTGGCCCTGCCTCCAATACCATGGTTTTGGATGACCACGCCTCCAGTACCACGGTTTTGGCTCACCACGCCTCCAATACCATGGTTTTGGCTGGCCCCGCCTCCAGTTACATGGATTTGGCTGGCCCCGCCTCTAATGCCATGGTTTTGGCTGGCCCCGCCTCCAGTTACATGGTTTTGGCGGCGCTGTCATGGTTTTGGCTGGCCACGCCTCCAATACCATGGTTTTTGCTGGCCCGCCTCCAATACCATGCTTTTGGTTGGCCCCGCCTCCAATACAATGCTTTTGGCTGGTCCTGCTTCCAATACCATGGTTTTGGCTGGCCCCGCCTCCAGTTACATGGTTTTGCCTGGCCTCGCCTCCCATACCATGGTTTTGGCTGGCCCCGCCTCCAGCTACATGGTTTTGGCTGGCCTGCATCCAGGTAGATACTTTTGGATGGCCCTGCCTCCAATACCATGGTTTTGGTTGGCCCTGCCTCCAGTTACATGGTTTTGGCTGGCCCCGCCTCCAATACCATGGTTTTGGCTGGCCCGCCTCAAATACCATTCTTTTGGCTGACCCACCTCCAATACCATGGTTTTGGCTGGCCCCGCCTTCAATACCATGGTTTTGGCCGGCATCGCTTCCAGTTACATGGTTTTGGCTGGCCCCGCCTCTAATACCATGGTTTTAGTTGGATCCGCTTCCAGTTACATAGTTTTGGCTACCCCGCCTCCAGTTACATGGTTTTTGCTGGCCCCGCCTACAGTTACATAGTTTTGGCTGGCCCCGCCTACAGTTACATGGTTTTGGCTGGCCCCACCTCCAATACCATGGTTTTGACTGG
This sequence comes from Ambystoma mexicanum, assembly GCF_040938575.1. NCBI lineage: Eukaryota > Metazoa > Chordata > Amphibia > Caudata > Ambystomatidae > Ambystoma > Ambystoma mexicanum. The sequence goes on along the minus strand of NC_090923.1, from coordinate 737,948,094 downwards.
CCCTGCCTCCAATACCATGGTTTTGGTTGGCCCCGCCTCCAATACCATGGTTTTGGCTGGCCCCGCCTCCAGTTACATGGATTTGCCTGGCCCCGCCTCCAATACCATGGTTTTGTCTGGCCTGCATCCAATACCATGGTTTTGGCTGGCCCCGCCTCCAATACCACGGTTTTGGCTGGCCCTGCCTCCAGTTACATGGTCTTGTCTGGCCCCGCCTCCAATACCATGGTTTTGGCTGGCCTCGCCTCCAATACTATTGTTTTGGCTGGCCCCGCCTCCAATACCAGGGTTTTGGCTGGCCCTGCCTCCAATACCATGCTTTTGGCTGGCCCCGCCTCCAATACCATGCTTTTAGTTGGCCCCGCCTCCAATACCATGGTTTCGGCTGGCCCCGCCTCCATTTACATGGTTTTGGCTGGCCTCGCCCCCAATACCATGGTTTTGGCTGGCCCCGCCTCCAGCTACATGGTTTTGGCTGGCCCGCCTCCAGTTACATAGTTTTGGATGGCCCCGCCTCCAATAGCATGGTTTTGGCTGGCCCTGCCTCCAGTACCATGGTTTTGGCTGGCCCTGCCTCCAGTTACATGGTTTTGGCTGGCTCCGCCTCCAATACCATGGTTTTGGCTGGCCCCGCCTCAAATACCATTCTTTTGGCTGGCCCCGCCTCCAGTTACATGGTTTTGGCTGGCCCCGCCTCCAATACCATGGTTTTGGCTGGCCCCGCTTCCAGCTACATGGTTTTGGCTCGCTCCGCCTCCAGTTACATAGTTTTGGCTGGCCCTGCCTCCAATACCATGGTTTTGGTTGGCCCCGCCTCCAATATCATGGTTTTGGCTGGCCCACCTCCAATTACATGGTTTTGGCTGGCCCCACCTCAAATACCATGGTTTTGGCTGGCCCCGCCTCCAATACCATGGTTTTGGCTGGCACTGCCTCCAATTACATAGTTTTGGCTGGCCCTGCCTCCAATACCATGCTTTTGGCTGGCCCCGCCTCCAATACCATGCTTTTGGCTGGCCCCGCCTCCAGTACCATGGTTTTGGCTGGCCACGCCTAAAATACTATGGTTTTGGCTGCCCCCGCCTCCAGTTACATGGATTTGGCTGCCCCTGCCTCCAATACCATGGTTTTGGCTGGCCCCGCCTCCAGTTACATGGTTTTGGCTTGACCCTCCTCCAATGCCATGGTTTTGGTTGGCCCCGCCTCCAATATCATGGTTTTGGCTGGCCCACCTCAAATTACATGGTTTTGGCTGGCCCCACCTCAAATACCATGGTTTTGGCTGGCCCCGCCTCCAATACCATGGTTTTGGCTGGCACTGCCTCCAATTACATAGTTTTGGCTGGCCCTGCCTCCAATACCATGCTTTTGGCTGGCCCCGCCTCCAATACCATGCTTTTGGCTGGCCCCGCCTCCAGTACCATGGTTTTGGCTGGCCACGCCTAAAATACTATGGTTTTGGATGCCCCCGCCTCCAGTTACATGGATTTGGCTGCCCCTGCCTCCAATACCATGGTTTTGGCTGGCCCCGCCTCCAGTTACATGGTTTTGGCTGGACCCTCCTCCAATGCCATGGTTTTGGATGGCCCCGCCTCCAATACCATCATTTTTGGCTGGCCCAGCCTCCAATACAATGGTTTTGGCTGGCCCCACCTCCAGTTACATGGATTTGGCTGGCCCCGCCTTCAATACCATGGTTTTGGCTGGCACCGCCTCCAGTTACATGGTTTTGGCTGGCCCGCCTCCAATACCATGGTTTTTGCTGGATCCGCTTCCAGTTACATAGTTTTGGCTACCCCGTCTCTAATACCATGGTTTTTGCTGGCCCCACCTTCAGTTACATGGTTTTGGCTGGGCCCACCTCCAATACCATGGTTGTGGCTGGCCTGGCTTCCAATACCATGGTTTTGGCTGGCCCCACTTCCAATACCATGGTTTTGGCTGACCTCGCCTCCAATACCATGGTTTTGGCTGGCCCCGCCTCCAGTTACATGGTTTTGGCTGGCCCCACCACCAATACCATTGTTTTGGCTGGCCCCGCCTCCAATACCATGGTTTTGGCTGGCCCGCCTCCAATACCAGGGTTTTGGATGGCCCTGCCTCCAATACCAGGGTTTAGGCTGGCCCCGCCTCCAAAACTATGCTCTTGGCTGGCATTGCCTCCAATACCATGGTTTTGGCTGGCCACGCCTCCAATACCATGGTTTTGGCTGGCCACGCCTCCAATGCCATGGTTTTGGCTGGCCCCGCCTCCAGTTACATGGATTTGTCTGGCCCAGCCTCCAATGCCATGGTTTTGGCTGGCCCCGCCTCCAAAACAATGGTTTTGGTTGGCCCCACCTCCAGCTACATGGTTTTGGCTGGCCCCGCCTCAAAAGCCATGGTTTTGTCTGGCCCGCATCCAATACCATGGTTTTGGCTGGCCCCGCCTCCAACACGATGGTTTTGGCTGGCCCTGCCTCCAGTTACATGGTCTTGTCTGGCCCCGCCTCCATTACCATGGTTTTGGCTGGCCTCGCCTCCAATACTATGGTTTTGGCTGGCCCCGCCTCCAATACCAGGGTTTTGGCTGGCCCTGCCTCCAATACCAGGGTTTAGGCTGGCCCCGCCTCCAAAACTATGCTCTTGGCTGGCATTGCCTCCAATACCATGGTTTTGGCTGGCCACGCCTCCAATACCATGGTTTTGGCTGGCCACGCCTCCAATGCCATGGTTTTGGCTGGCCCCGCCTCCAGTTACATGGATTTGTCTGGCCCAGCCTCCAATGCCATGGTTTTGGCTGGCCCCGCCTCCAAAACAATGGTTTTGGTTGGCCCCACCTCCAGCTACATGGTTTTGGCTGGCCCCGCCTCCAAAGCCATGGTTTTGTCTGGCCCGCATCCAATAGCATGGTTTTGGCTGGCCCCGCCTCCAACACGATGGTTTTGGCTGGCCCTGCCTCCAGTTACATGGTCTTGTCTGGCCCCGCCTCCAATACCATGGTTTTGGCTGGCCTCGCCTCCAATACTATGGTTTTGGCTGGCCCCGCCTCCAATACCAGGGTTTTGGCTGGCCCTGCCTCCAATACCATGCTTTTGGCTGGCCCCGCCTCCAAAACCATGGTTTTGGCTGGCCCTGCCTCCAATACCATGGTTTTGGCTGACCACGCCTCCAGTACCACGGTTTTGGCTCACCACGCCTCCAATACCATGGTTTTGGCTGGCCCCGCCTCCAGTTACATGGATTTGCCTGGCCCCGCCTCTAATGCCATGGTTTTGGCTGGCCCCGCCTCCAGTTACATGGTTTTGGAGGCGCTGTCATGGTTTTGGCTGGCCCCGCCTCCAATACCATGGTTTTTGCTGGCCCCGCCTCCAATACCATGCTTTTGGTTGGCCCCGCCTCCAATACCATGCTTTTGGCTGGTCCTGTCTCCAATACCATGGTTTTGGCTGGCCCCGCCTCCAGTTACATGGTTTTGCCTGGCCTCGCCTCCCATACCATGGTTTTGGCTTGCCCCGCCTCCAGCTACATGGTTTTGGCTGGCCCGCATCCAGTTAGATACTTTTGGATGGCCCTGCCTCCAATACCATGGTTTTGGTTGGCCCCGCCTCCAATACCATGGTTTTGGCTGGCCCGCCTCAAATACCATTCTTTTGGCTGACCCACCTCCAATACCATGGTTTTGGCTGGCCCCGCCTTCAATACCATGGTTTTGGCTGGCATCGCTTCCAGTTACATGGTTTTGGCTGGCCCTGCCTCCAATACCATGGTTTTAGTTGGATCCGCTTCCAGTTACATAGTTTTGGCTACCCCGCCTCCAGTTACATGGTTTTTGCTGGCCCCGCCTACAGTTACATGGTTTTGGCTGGCCCCGCCTACAGATACATGGTTTTGGCTGGCCCCACCTCCAATACCATGGTTTTGACTGGCCCTGCCTCCAATACCATGGTTTTGGTTGGCCCCGCCTCCAATACCATGGTTTTGGCTGGCCCCGCCTCCAGTTACATGGATTTGCCTGGCCCCGCCTCCAATACCATGGTTTTGGCTGGCTCCGCCTCCAGTTACATGGATTTGCCTGGCCCCGCCTCGAATGCCATGGTTTTGGCTGGCCCCGCCTCCAGTTACATGGATTTGGCTGGCCCCGCCTCCAATGCCATGGTTTTGGCTGGCCCCGCCTCCAGTTACATGGTTTTGGCTGGCCCCGCCTCCAATACAATGGTTTTGGTTGGCCCCACCTCCAGCTGCATGGTTTTGGCTGGCCCCGCCTCCAAAGCCATGGTTTTGTCTGGCCCGCATCCAATACCATGGTTTTGGCTGGCCCCGCCTACAACACCATGGTTTTGGCTGGCCCTGCCTCCAGTTACATGGTCTTGTCTGGCCCCGCCTCCAATACCATGGTTTTGGCTGGCCTCGCCTCCAATACTATGGTTTTGGCTGGCCCCGCCTCCAATACCAGGGTTTTGGCTGGGCCTGCCTCCAATACCATGCTTTTGGCTCGCCCCGCCTCCAAAACCATGGTTTTGGCTGGCCCTGCCTCCAATACCATGGTTTTGGCTGACCACGCCTCCAGTACCACGGTTTTGGCTCACCACGCCTCCAATACCATGGTTTTGGCTGGCCCCGCCTCCAGTTACATGGATTTGGCTGGCCCCGCCTCTAATGCCATGGTTTTGGCTGGCCCCGCCTCCAGTTACATGGTTTTCGCGGCGCTGTCATGGTTTTGGCTGGCCCCGCCTCCAATACCATGGTTTTTGCTGGCCCCGCCTCCAATACCATGCTTTTGGTTGGCCCCGCCTCCAATACCATGCTTTTGGCTGGTCCTGCCTCCAATACCATGGTTTTGGCTGGCCCCGCCTCCAGTTACATGGTTTTGCCTGGCCTCGCCTCCCATACCATGGTTTTGGCTGGCCCCGCCTCCAGCTACATGGTTTTGGCTAGCCCGCATCCAGTTAGATAATTTTGGATGGCCATGCCTCCAATACCATGGTTTTGGTTGGCCCTGCCTCCAGTTACATGGTTTTGGCTGGCCCCGCCTCCAATACCATGGTTTTGGCTGGCCCCGCCTCCAATACCATGGTTTTGGCTGGCCCCGCCTTCAATACCATGGTTTTGGCTGGCCCCGCCTCCAGCTACATGGTTTTGGCTGGCCCGCATCCAGTTAGATAGTGTTGGATGGCCCTGCCTCCAATACCATGGTTTTGGTTGGCCCTGCCTCCAGTTACATGGTTTTGGCTGGCCCCGCCTCCAATACCATGGTTTTGGCTGGCCCGCCTCAAATACCATTCTTTTGGCTGACCCACCTCCAATACCATGGTTTTGGCTGGCCCCGCCTTCAATACCATGGTTTTGGCTGGCATTGCTTCCAGTTACATGGTTTTGGCTGGCCCCGCCTCCAATACCATGGTTTTAGTTGGATCCGCTTCCAGTTACATAGTTTTGGCTACCCCGCCTCCAGTTACATGGTTTTTGCTGGCCCCGCCTACAGTTACATGGTTTTGGCTGGCCCCGTCTACAGTTACATGGTTTTGGCTGGCCCCACCTCCAATACCATGGTTTTGACTGGCCCTGCCTCCAATACCATGGTTTTGGTTGGCCCCGCCTCCAATGCCATGGTTTTGGCTGGCCCCGCCTCGAATATCATGGTTTTGGATGGCCCCGCCTACAGTTACATGGTTTTGGCTGGCCCCACCTCCAATACCATGGTTTTGGTTGGCCCCGCCTCCAATACCATGGTTTTGGCTGGCCCCGCCTCCAGTTACATGGATTTGCCTGGCCCCGCCTCCAATACCATGGTTTTGGCTGGCTACGCCTCCAGTTACATGGATTTGCCAGGCCCCGCCTCCAGTTACATGGTTTTGGCTGGCCCCTCCTCCAATGTCATGGTTTTGTCTGTCCAGCCTCCAATACCATGATTTTGGCTGGCCCCGCCTCCAATACCATGGTTTTTGCTGGCACCGCCTCCAATTACGTGGTTTTGGCTTGCCCCGCCTCCAATACCAGGGTTTTGGCTGGCCCCGCCTCCAATACCATGCTTTTGTCTGGCCCCGCCTCCAATACCATGCTTTTGGCTGGCCCCGCCTCCAATACCATGGTTTTAGCTGGCCACGCCTCCAATACTATGGTTTTGGCTGGCCCTGCCTCCAGTTTCATGAATTTGGCTGCCCTGCCTCCAATACCATGGTTTTGGCTGGCCCTGCCTCCAGTTACATGGTTTTGGCTGGACCCTCCTCCAATACCATGTTTTTGGCTGTCCCAGCCTCCAATACAATGGTTTTGGCTGGCCCCACCTCCAGTTACATGGATTTGGCTGGCCCCGCCTCCAATACCATGGTTTTGGCTGGCCCCGCCTTCAATACCATGGTTTTGGCTGGCACCGCCTCCAGTTACATGGTTTTGGCTGGCCCCGCCTCCAATACCATGGTTTTGGCTGGCCCGCCTCCAATGCCATGGTTTAGGCAGGCCCTGCCTCCAATACCATGGTTTTGGCTGGCCCTGCCTCCAGTTGCATGGTTTTGACTGGCCCCGCCTCCAATACCATGGTTTTGGCTGGCCCCGCCTCCAATACCATGGTTTTGGCTGGCCCCGCCTCCAATACCAGGGTTTTGGCTGGTCTTGCCTCCTATACTATGCTTTTGGCTGGCCCCACCTCCAAAACCATGCTTTTGGCTGGCCCCGCCTCCAATACCCTGGTTTTGGCTGGCCCCGCCTCCAGTACCATGGTTTTGGCTCGCCACGCCTCCAATACCATGGTTTTGGCTGGCCCTGCCTCCAGTTACATCGATTTGGCTAGTCCCACCTGCAATGCCATGGTTTTGGCTGGCCCCGCCTCCAGTTACATGGTTTTGGCTGGTGCCGCCTCCAATGCCATGGTTTTGGCTGGCCCCGCCTCCAAGACCATGGTTTTGGCTGGCCCCGCATCCAATGTCATGGTTTTGGCTGGCCCCGCCTCGAATAACATGGTTTTGGCTGGCCCCGCCTCCAGTTACATGGTTTTGGCTGGCCCCGCCTCCAATACCATGGTTTTGGCTGGTTTTGGCTGGTCCTGCCTCCAATACCATGGTTTTGGCTGGCCCTGACTCCAATTCCATGGTTTTGGCTGGCCCCGCCTCCAGTTACATGGTTTTGGCTGGCCTCGCCGCCAATACCATGGTTTTGGCTGGCCCCCCCTCCAGCTACATGGTTTTGGCTGGCCCGCCTCCAGTTACATAGTTTCCTCTGGCCCCGCCTCCAATAGAATGGTTTTGGCTGGCCCCGCATCCAATACCATGGTTTTGGCTGGCCCTGCCTCCAGTTACATGGTTTTGGCTGGCCCCGCCTCCAATACCATGGTTTTGGCTGGCCCCGCCTCAAAAACCATTCTTTTGGCTGACCCCGACTCCAGTTACATGGTTTTGGCTGACCCCACCTCCAATACCATGCTTTTGGCTGGCCCCGCCTCCAATACCATGGTTTTGGCTGGCCCCGCCTCCAGTTACATGGTTTTGGCTGGCCACGCCTCCAATACCATGGTTTTGGCTGACCCCGCCACCAGCTACATGGTTTTGGCTGGCCCGCCTCCATTTACATAGTTTTGGATGGCCCCGCCTCCAATAGCATGGTTTTGGCTGGCCCTGCCTCCAATACCATGGTTTTGGCTGGCCCTGCCTCCAGTTACATGGTTTTGGCTGGCCCCGCCTCCAATACCATGGTTTTGGCTGGCCCCCCCTCCAGCTACATGGTTTTGGCTGGCCCGCCTCCAGTTACATAGTTTCCTCTGGCCCCGCCTCCAATAGAATGGTTTTGGCTGGCCCCGCATCCAATACCATGGTTTTGGCTGGCCCTGCCTCCAGTTACATGGTTTTGGCTGGCCCCGCCTCCAATACCATGGTTTTGGCTGGCCCCGCCTCAAAAACCATTCTTTTGGCTGACCCCGACTCCAGTTACATGGTTTTGGCTGACCACACCTCCAATACCATGCTTTTGGCTGGCCCTGCCTCCAGTTACATGGATTTGCCTGGCGCCGCCTCCAATACCTTGGTTTTGGCTGGCCCCGCCTCCAGTTACATGGATTTGGCTGGCCCCGCCTCCAATGCCATGGTTTTGGCTGGCCCCGCCTCCAATTACATGGTTTTGGCTGGCCTGCCTCCAATAGCATGGTTTTGGCTGGCCCCGCCTCCAATACCATGGTTTTGGCTGGCCCTGCCTCCAGTTACATGGTTTTGTCTGGCCCTGCCTCCAATACCATGGTTTTGGCTGGCCCCACCTCCAATGCCATGGTTTTGGCTGGCCCCGCCTCCAATACCAGGGTTTTGGCTGGCCTGCCTCCAATACCATGCTTTTGGCTGGCCCCGCCACCAAAACCATGCTTTTGGCTGGCCCCGCCTCCAATACCATGGTTTTGGCTGGCCACGCCTCCAGTACCATGGTTTTGGCTCGCCACGCCTCCAATACCATGGTTTTGGCTGGCCCCGCCTCCTGTTACATGGATTTGGCTGGCCCCGCCTCCAATGCCATGGTTTTGGCTTGCCCCGCCTCCGGTTTCATGGTTTTGGTTGACGCCACCTCCAATGCCATGGTTTTGGCTGGCTCCGCCTCCAATACCATGGTTTTGGCTGGCCCTGCCTCCAATGCCATGGTTTTGGCTGGTCCCGCCTCGAATACCATGGTTTCAGATGGCCCCGCCTCCAGTTACATGGTTTTGGCTGGCCCCGCCTCCAATACCATGGTTTTGGCTGGTTTTGGCTGGTCCTGCCTCCAATACCATGCTTTTGGCTGGCCCCGCCTCCAATACCATGGTTTTGGCTGGCCCCGCCTCCAGTTACATGGTTTTGGCTGGCCTCGCCTCCAATACCATGGTTTTGGCTGACCCCGCCTCCAGCTACATGGTTTTGGCTGGCCCGCCTCCATTTACATAGTTTTGGATGGCCCCGCCTCCAATAGCATGGTTTTGGCTGGCCCTGCCTCCAATACCATGGTTTTGGCTGGCCCTGCCTCCAGTTACATGGTTTTGGCTGGCCCCGCCTCCAATACCATGGTTTTGGCTGGCCCCGCCTCAAATACCATTCTTTTGGCTGGCCCCGCTTCCAGCTACATGGTTTTGGCTCGCCCCGCCTCCAGTTACATAGTTTTGGCTGGCCCTGCCTCCAATACCATGGTTTTGGTTGGCCCCGCCTCCAATATCATGGTTTTTGCTGGCCCCACCTCCAATTACATGGTTTTGGCTGGCCCCACCTCAAATACCATGGTTTTGGCTTGCCCCGCCTCCAATACCATGGTTTTGGCTGACACCGCCTCCAATTACATGGTTTTGGCTGGCCCCGCCTCCAATACCATGGTTTTGGCTGGCCCCGCCTCCAATACCAAGGTTTTGGCTGGCTATTAGGCAGAAACCTGTGCAGTTCCCTTAGGGACCACTGCAAAATATTTAAGACTACAGGTGTTAGCAGTAAACCCACTTGGTAGCAGTCTGTACCACCCAGATTTACCTGGTAGCTGTGGCTGAGCAGTCAGACTTCCCTCAAGAAGAGTTAGGCAGTATGCAAAGAATACTCAATAGACACTTAGATACAATAATACAAGCAAACACTGACCAGAGCTTTGGTATCAAAGTATATAATTATTTATTTATAAACACACAGTGAAACACTCCAGCACTCTTATTGTAAAATATTCTAAACACAGTTACTATTATGATATATACACCCCTTTTGCCCTTATTAGAAAATCACAGTAAGAGACCACTTATTTTCATACAGAGGTGAGCGCTTAACTAGATTGCACTCTACTAAGGTTGTGAAAAAGGGAGGGAAAAAGGCAGAATATGCAGGGTTACACCACTCTACGATTCAGGAACACTATTAGCAAGGCAGAGAGCAAAAAGTCACTTGTGAGCCAAAGTCCAAAGGCTGGGCCCACTCTTAGAGAGAGCAGAGCACAAATGCGCCCAAGATCACACAGTTACACTAGGCTTAGAAAGTCTTGCAGAGGGTTCAGAAAAGAGTTTAGAGAGGCTTTAGAAAAGTTTAGCCAGGGTGTCCCAGGCTAACCCAGGTTCGAAAGCCGGGGGCTAAATCTACCCCGTACAGTCGGTTGTAAGGGAAGCCAGGCGGGACACGGTACCTTAAGTGGGAAGGATCCTCCAGCGGTGGCAGTTGTTCCTGGTAGTGGTTGCAAGTTGGGGCGGCGTCCAGGGGAAGAGAAGATCTCGACGTGGAGGAAAGATGCAGGTCGTTGCACTACCAGGGCAGAAACCAGCCGCAGAGTTTTCCGGTAAAAGGTGGTACCTTTATCTCGCGGTCGTGGTAAAACGTGGTATCCCGGTTGCCGGGGTGCTTAGCACGGGCAAGGCGGCCACGAGATACGTCGGGAAAGCGAAAAGACGGTGAAACTGGTTATCTCCACCAGTCAAAGGAAGAAGACTCTCCGGCGGGAGATCTCCTCTGTCGTTGGGAAAAGTGGTGAGACGGTCCAGGAGGGCTCCACCAGTCGTGGTGTCGTGGCAGGTCGGCTCAGCTTCTCCATCGTCGGATTCTTAGGTCCTGTGGCAACTTCTGAAGTTCCAGTCCCCAAAGCCCTGCTTTTATGCAGCAAGCCCCCATTCACTCAGCCTAGCTGTCACTCAAACATGCTAAGTGGTGAGCCGGCCGGCTAACCACTTGGGCCAATCAGGACGGAGTGCGACTTGAGTTACCTAGGCAACTCAGTCCAGGGTGCCTAAATTCCCCTCCACCCCGCCTAAGTACCCCAGACATAGTGGCACCACCAAAAAATGGAACAAAGGGCTCGACTTGGGTTGGAGTCACAGAAGAGAACACAAACGCCATTTTAGAATCAAGTTTTGGCAAAAAATACCAACCGGAGAATTAATATTAATTAAATAAACCGGCGGTATGTTCGAGGCTACCTCAAATAATTAAATAAAGATAGTAGCCTAAAACAATGGGAAATCCCATAGGAAAATATTTGCGGTTGAATATAAAAAGTAGTATCCACTGCCACCAGCCAAAACTCGATCAGGGGGGACGGAGACGTGCCCCCTCGACTAACAGACCCTGGGGCAATCGAATTGCCCCAGCCAGTACGTCCACAATATGATGGTTTGTACTGGTTCTGTTCAGAATTTGAGACTAGTAAAGTCAATGGTGACTTTACATGCCCTGGGAGAGAGTAGTCAGTCCCAGGGTATGGAGTCTATACTGAGGGGTCACTATGACACCCCTGTGTTGCTGCAAGGAGGGTGCTGTGTAACACACATCACAAAAACACATGAAACCCTATGGAGTAAAAGACCCCATAGCCCATTAGACACATCTAGATACAAAGAAACACACTCAAATCATGTCCAAGAGTGAGGGTAAAAGAGTCTCACTCTTGGCAGGAGAACAAAAATAAACCCCAAAAATCCAGCAAAGCTGCTGGGGGACTCACTAGGTTAGGAAATTCAGCCTAAACAGAGAATTCTCCCTAACACTCGCCCCCCCAGACTAAGGGACAGGAGGATGTAATCCACCTCTGGATGAACCTCATACCTCTAGTCGATGACATACATCCTAGAGAGTCCATCAGCATTTTGATGGTGACACCCTGACCTGTGCTCAATGGTGAAATCTAACCATTGCAGGCAGATTGATCATGTCAATAGTTTTGGATTTTCTCCCTTCATTTGCATTAACCATCTCAAGAGTTGGTGGTCAGTCTGAATGACAAAAGTAGAACCATACAAGTATGGCCTAAACTTCTTCAGTGCCCACACAATAGCAAATCATTCTCTTTCTATTGTTGCCCACCTTGTCTCAGGATCCTTCAGTTTACGGCTGATGAAGCAAATGGGGTGCTCCCTACCCTTCTCATCCAGTTGGCTGAGGACTGCACCTATACCTACATTGGAAGCATCAGTTTGTACAATGAAAGTTTGGTGGTAGTCAGGAGCTCTCAATACTGGACCTTGGCAAAGAGCTTTCTTCAGTTTTTCAAAGGCCTGATTGCATTCCTCATTCCATGTGACCTTTTTAGGGAATTTTGGGGAGGAGATTACATTCAGTGGAGAAGCTATGGTCCCATAGTTCTCAATGAAATTCCTCTAGTACCCAGTGAGGCCTAGGAAGGCTCTCACTTGGGTTTGAGTAGTAGGTGTTGTCCAATTTTGCACAGCTTCAATCTTGCTGAGCAAAGGCCTTATTTCTCCACCTCCTACCTCATGTCCAAGGTAGACCACCTTACTTTGACCTATCTGGCATTTACTTGCCTTAATAGTCAAATTGGCCTGTCCAAAAGCCTGCAAAACATGTCCTAGGTGGTTCACATGATCCTCCCAGGAGTGGCTGAAGACTGCAATGTCATCCAAGTATGACATGCAGAAGTCCTCCATCCCAGCTAGAACTTGGTTTACCATCCTTTGGAATGTGGCAGGTGCATTTATTAATCCAAAAGGCATGACCTTAAACCGGTACAAGCCAACTGGGGTGGAAAATGCAGTTTTCTCCTTGGCATGGTCTGTCAAGGCTATTTGCCAATAGCCTGACGTAAGGTCAAATGTGCTGAGGTACTTGGCGGCACCAAGTTTATCCACCAACTCATCTGTCCTTGGTAAAGGGTGGGCATCAGTCTTGGTGACTGCATTAAGAGCTCTATAGTCCACACAGAATCTCAAGTCTTTGGATCCTGCCTTTGGTACTAACACACCTGGGCTAGACCATGGACTAGTAGAGGGTTCTATTACCCCGAGATCAAGCATCTTCTTGACCTCCCCCTTGATATGGGTTCTCACATTTTCTGACATTCGGTATCCTCTGCTTTTGACTGGCAGACAGTCACCAGTGAGTATCTCGTGCTGTCCCCAAGGGGTCAAGCCTGGTGAGAGTGAGAACAGGGAGGCAAACTGATTTAACATAGATTTGCACTCCTCTTGTTGCTCAGGTGTCAGATCTGAAGAGAGATTGACTCCTTCAATTTTTTCATCCAAAGGTACACCTCTGAGGAGGTCAGGGAGAGACTCACTCTCTTCTTCCTCTGCTGCTGAAGCTAGAAGCAAGGCTCCTACTTCAGGTCTGGAGATGTACGCCATCAGTAGGTTGGTGTGGAAGACTCTAGGAGCTTCCCTGGGTCTGCCGAGATCCACCAGATAGTTGACCTCTCCAAGTTTTCCCACAACTTTGAAGGGTCCCATCCATTTGTCCTGCAAGGCCCTCTGCCTTGTGGGGAGCATAACGAGAACTAGCTGGTCTTGAGTGAACTCAACCATGTTAGCCTTTTGATCATGCCAATGCTTGACCAAAGCTTGTCCAGCTTTCAGGTTATCACTAGCTTCTGCCATCATGTGTGACATTCTCCTTCGGAGACCTATCACATAGTCAGTCACTCTGACTGGCTTGAGGGGGGAGTGCCTTCCAACCCCTCCTTAATCAGGGCCAATGGACCTCTGACCGGATGGCCATAGAGAAGTTCAAAGGGAGAATAACCTACTCCCTCCTGAGGGACTTCTCTATAAGCAAAGAGAAGGCATGGCAGTAGAAGGTCCCACTTTCTTTTCAGGGGTTCCTCTAAAGCACCTATCATGCTCTTCATGTTTCTGTTAAATCTTTCTACCAGTCCATTGGTTTGGGGGTGGTAGGCGGTTGAGAACTTGTAAGTAACTCCACAGGTTTTCCACATGGCTTTCATGTAGTGGGACATAAAGTTTGATCCCCTGTCAGAGATTACTTCCTTAGGAAACCCAACCCTGGTAAAAATACCAAGGAGGGCCTTAGCCACAGCCGGAGCTGTAACAGTTCTCATAGGTATTGCCTCAGGATTTCTAGTAGCATGGTCTACTACAACAAGGATAAACCTGTTGCCTGAGGATGTAGGGGGATCAAGGGGACCAACAATGTCAATCCCTACCCTCTCAAATGGGACTCCCACAACTGGGAGAGGCACTAATGGTGCCACATTCTTGGCGCCAACCTTACCAGAAGTTTGGCAGGTATGGCAGCTCTTGCAAAACTTATCTACTTCGGCCCCCATTTTTTGGCCAGTAGAAGTAGAGTGAGGGCCTTTCCTTGGTCTTCTTGAAACTCAAGTGACCAGCCAAAGGAATCTCGTGGGCTAAGTGCAAGAACTGTTGTCTGTTTTCTTGAGGTACTACAAGGCGTTTGTAGTCTCCAGGTTCAGACTCAGTTGGTTCACTGTAGAAGAGGCCATCTTCCCAGTGCAACCTATACTTCCCAGGCTCCTGCCCATCAGCCTGAGCAGCTGCCTGCTGGCGGAGACCCTCCAGAGTTGGACATTCTCTTTGTCCCTTACGGAAAGCTGCCCTGCTGGGCCCACCTTCTGCCAGTAAAGACTGCAGCTCAGGATGGTCCTCAGGGTCTAGATCTCCAATAAGTTCTTGGCCTCCCACTAGCTCTTCTTCAGAGTCTAGTTCAACCATACATGGTTGTACCTTCCTCTCAGCCTCAGCTGGAGGGGGAGTTACAGGTGAAACTGTTGGAAGCACTGGAGTGCTTGCTGCTGACTTTTTCCTAGGAGTCTTGGGTTGCCCCTTTGCTCCTGATCTGGTAGTTACTGCAGTGAGTTGCTCCAGTGGCAAAGGAGTGATCTCTGTCATCATCTCCTGAGATAACCCTCTCAGGGTTTTCTCTCTTGCAGGTTTTATGAGCTCCTGTAACCGCTTACTAGGTGGTCTGGGGGTATGTGACACAACTCCAAGAGCTTTCAGGTCATTACCCAACAGAACCCTACCTGGCACTTCACATTGTACACTGACAGGTATTTTTACAGCCATGTCATTACACTGGATGAGAACTGGTAACTGGGGACACATCTGCACAGGCCCTCCAGCTAACTTGTTGAGGCATTTGGGTGCCTTAGCAACATCCTCTGCCTTGAAAAAAGATTCATCCATCACAGTTATGCTGGCCCCAGTGTCTCTAATGGCAGGAATCTCCTGACCATTTACCTGGACACTGTCTTTATAATACTCTTTAGTATTATCTGGGATAGAATTATACACATCTAAATTCTGTTGTTCCCACAACCCCAGAGAGACTAAAGAAACACTGGCTGAGACTCCAATGGGTTCATCAGCCAGTAGTAGAAAGTTTCCACTTGCCATTGGGACTTCCTCTTCTGGAGCGAAGGCTAAGGATGCAAGTTGGATCCCTGAAGGTTTACCCTTGCATCTGGGATCTCCTTTCACATGGTCAATAGAGCCACAAACAAAGCATTTACCAAATGCCTTCTGGAATGGAGGCTTGTTCTGACCTCCCTCTGGTTTAGCACCAGAGGAGACGCTATTCTGCTGTGGTTTCCCTGGTGGCTTATCCTTCTGGTTTTGTTTGGGGCCCTCTTTGGAATTTGCAGTATTAGAATTCTCTTTGGAGTCCTTTTTAGGCTGTTTCCCCTCATCCTTTTTCTGAGTTACCCCAGCATCCTTGTGAGTGGCCCTGTTGGCAACCCACAAGTCAGCAGCCTTAGGTAGTTTTGGGGAATCTAATTCCTTTGAATCAGCCAAGTGCTGTCTGAGCTCAGGAGAGCAGGCATCATAAATTGACTCCAACATAACAAGATTCTTCAGACCTTCATAAGTGTTCACTTTGTAACCCTTAATCCATCCCTCTAAGTTTTTCAACCCTTCACTCACCCAGGTAACCCAAGGGGTACCATCATGCTTTTTGAGGGTTCTAAACCTCTTAAGATACTGGGAAGGGGTCTTCCCAAACCTAGCTATCAAAGCTAGTTTCACAAATTCATACTCTTTCCTAACCTCCTCCCCCAACTCCATTACCACATCAGTTGCAACAGGGGGAAGCCTAGAGAACAACCAGGTGAGTAAGTCATTTCCTGTGATGTTCTGGAGCCCATGATTATTTTCAAACAGAGACAACCAATCCAACACATCCAACTTAGGCTCATACATCCCAACCAATTCCTTAGGCATCCGGGGTCTTTTAGGACTGGAACTTCTAGAGGAGCCAGAGAGAGAAGCATTTTCGACAGACAATTTCTTCATTTCTAGCTCATGCTTGAGCTCCATTTCCCTTAGCCTTAGTTCTTGATTCATTTCCTGATGTCTCTGTTCAGCCAGAGTATTCAGTCTCTTGAACTCTAGTTAAAGTTTCATTTTCTCTAATTCGAGATGTTGAGGACTTAGTGTGGGACTTGGTAAAGGCCCAGTAGGTACAGCAGGTAGGGCAGACAGAGGCCTAGGGGGTACAGTCACAGCAGCCTCACCCTCCTCTCCTGACTCTTCCTCAAGATTATCAACATTTGGATCAATATCAATTTCTATACTGTTATCTACATTTTCTGGCATGGTAGGTTCCTCAGACCCATCATCCAGACTTTGGTTAGCTAACAACCTTTCTATTAACTCCATTTTCTTGCCTTTAGTCAGGAGGTTCTTATGCTTACACAATACTCTTAAACAATCAGCAGTTTTTGTAGCAAGGGACTCTTGACTATAAGTTTCCATAGTTGACATGTTAGAAAGATTACTTTTTCAGTGCTAAGCTTTGTGGTTAGTTGTACTAAGGTATCCTCAAGCACTCTAAAGTGTATACTCAATACAGATCCCACCGCTGTACACCAGTGTTAGGCAGAAACCTTTGCAGTTCCCTTAGGGACCACTGCAAAAGATTTAAGACTACAGGTGTTAGCAGTAAACCCACTTGGTAGCAGTCTGTACCACCCAGATTTACCTGGTAGCTGTGGCTGAGCAGTCAGACCTCCATCAAGAAGAGTTAGGCAGTATGCAAAGTATACTCAATAGGCACTTAGATACAATAATACAAGCAAACACTGACCAGAGCTTTGGTATCAAAGTATATAATTATTTATTTATAAACACACAGTGAAACACTCCAGCACTCTTATTGTAAAATATTCTAAACACAGTTACTATTATGATATATACACCCCTTTTGCCCTTATTAGAAAATCACAGTAAGACACCACTTATTTTCATACAGAGGTGAGCGCTTAACTAGATTGCACTCTACTAAGGTTGTGAAAAAGGGAGGGAAAAAGGCAGAATATGCAGGGTTACACCACTCTACGATTCAGGAACACTATTAGCAAGGCAGAGAGCAAAAAGTCACTGGTGAGCCAAAGTCCAAAGGCTGGGCCCACTCTTAGAGAGAGCAGAGCACAAATGCGCCCAAGATCACACAGTTACACTAGGCTTAGAAAGTCTTGCAGAGGGTTCAGAAAAGAGTTTAGAGAGGCTTTAGAAAAGTTTAGCCAGGGTGTCCCAGGCTAACCCAGGTTCGAAAGCCGGGGGCTAAATCTACCCCGTACAGTTGGTTGCAAGGGAAGCCAGGCGGGACACGGTACCTTAAGTGGGAGGGATCCTTCAGCGGTGGCAGTTGTTCCTGGTAGTGGTTGCAAGTTGCGGCGTCGTCCAGGGGAAGAGAAGATCTCGACGTGGAGGAAAGATGCAG
This sequence comes from Ambystoma mexicanum, assembly GCF_040938575.1. Taxonomy (NCBI): domain Eukaryota; kingdom Metazoa; phylum Chordata; class Amphibia; order Caudata; family Ambystomatidae; genus Ambystoma; species Ambystoma mexicanum. The sequence goes on along the minus strand of NC_090923.1, from coordinate 737,930,719 downwards.
GTTGTTGCACTACCAGGGCAGAAACCAGACGCAGAGTTTTCCGGTAAAAGGTGGTACCTTTATCTCGCGGTCGTGGTAAAACATGGTATCCCGGTTGCCGGGGTGCTTAGCACGGGCAAGGCGGCCACGAGATACGTCGGGAAAGCGAAAAGACGGTGAAACTGGTTATCCCCACCAGTCAAAGGAAGAAGACTCTCCGGCGGGAGATCTCTTCTGTCGTTGGGAAAAGTGGTGAGACGGTTCAGCAGGGCTCCACCGGTTGTGGTGTCGTGGCAGGTCAGCTCAGCTTCTCCCTCGTCGGATTCTTAGGTCCTGTGGCGACTTCTGAAGTTCCAGTCCCCAAAGCCCGGCTTTTATGCAGCAAGCCCCCATTCACTGAGCCTAGCTGTCACTCAAACATGCTAAGTGGTGAGCCGGCCGGCTCACCACTTGGGCCAATCAGGACGGAGTGCGACTTGAGTTGCCTAGGCAACTCAGTCCAGGGTGCCTAAATTCCCCTCCACCCCGCCTAAGTACCCCGACATAGTGGCACCACTTTGGAGGGCTTCTGTGGAGAAGCCCGCCAAAAAGTGGAACAAAGGGCTCGACTTGGGTTGGAGTCACAGAAGAGAACACAAACGCCATTTTAGAATCAAGTTTTGGCAAAAAATACCAACCGGAGAATTAATATTAATTAAATAAACCGGCGGTATGTTCGAGGCTACCTTAAATAATTAAATAAAGATAGTAGCCTAAAACAATGGGAAATCCCATAGGAAAATATTTGCGGTTGAATATAAAAAGTAGTATCCACTGCCACCAGCAAAACTCGATCAGGGGGGACGGAGACGTGCCCCCTCGACTAACAGACCCTGGGGCAATTGAATTGCCCCAGCCAGTGCGTCCACAATATGATGGTTTGTACTGGTTCTGTTCAGAATTTGAGACTAGTAAAGTCAATGGTGACTTTACATGCCCTGGGAGACAGTAGTCAGTCCCAGGGTATGGAGTCTATACTGGGGGGTCACTTTGACACCCCTGTGTTACTGCACGGAGGGTGCTGTGTAACACACATCACAAAAACACATGAAACCCTATGGAGTAAAAGACCCCATAGCCCATTAGACACATCTAGATTCAAAGAAACACACTCAAATCATGTCCAAGGGTGAGGGTGAAAGAGTCTCACTCTTGGCAGGAGAAAAAAAATAAACCCCAAAAATCCAGCAAAGCTGCTGGGGGACTCACTAGGTTAGGAAATTCAACCTAAACAGCCTAAACAGAGAATTCTCCCTAACACTGGCCCCACCTCCAATACCATGCTTTTGGCTTGCGCCGCCTCCAATACCATGCTTTTGGCTGGCTCCGCCTCCAATATCATGGTTTTGGCTGGCCACGCCTCCAATACTATTGTTTTGGCTGGCCCCGCCTCCAGTTACATGGATTTGGCTGCCCCTGCCTCCAATACCATGGTTTTGTCTGGCCCTGCCTCCAGTTACATGGTTTTGGCTGGACCCTCCTCCAATGCCATAGTTTTGGCTGGCCCCGCCTCAAATACAATGATTTTGGCTGGCCCAGCCTCCAATACAATGGTTTTGGCTGGCCCCACCTACAGTTACATTGATTTGGCTGGCCCCGCCTCCAATACCAGGGTTTTGGCTGGGCCCGCCTTCAATACCATGGTTTTGGCTGGCACCGCCTCCAGTTACCTGGTTTTGGCTGGCCCCGCCTCCAATACCATGGTTTTTGCTGGCCCCGCTTCCAGTTACATGGTTTTGGCCGGCACCGCCTCCAGTTACATGGTTTTGTCTGGCCCCGCCTCCAATACCATGGTTTTGGCTGGCCCCGCCTCCAGTTACATAGTTTTGGCTACCCCGCCTCCAGTTACATGGTTTTTGCTGGCCCCGTCTCCAATGCCATGGTTTTTGCTGGCCCCACATCCAGTTACATGGTTTTGGCTGGCCCCGCCTCCAATACCATGGTTGTGGCTGGCCCGGCTTCCAATACCATGGTTTTGGCTGGCCCCGCTTCCAATACCATGGTTTTGGCTGACCCTGCCTCCAATACCATGGTTTTGGCTGGCCCCGCCTCCAGTTACATGGTTTTGGCAGGCCCTGCCTCCAATACCATGGTTTTGTCTGGCCCCGCCTCCAATACCATGGTTTTGGCTGGCCCCGCCTCCAATACCATGGTTTTGGCTGGCCCCGCCTCCAATACCAGGGTTTTGGATGGCCCTGCCTCCAATACCATGGTTTTGGCTTGCCCCGCCTCCAAAACAATGCTTTTGGCTGGCCCTGCCTCCAATACCATAGTTTTGGCTGGCCGCGCCTCCAATACCATGGTTTTGGCTGGCCACGCCTCCAATACCATGGTTTTGGTTGGACCCCGCCTCCAATACCATGGTTTTTGCTGGCCCCGCTTCCAGTTACATGGTTTTGGCCGGCACCGCCTCCAGTTACATGGTTTTGGCTGGCCCCGCCTCCAATACCATGGTTTTGGCTGGCCCCACCTCCAGTTACATAGTTTTGGCTACCCCGCCTCCAGTTACATGGTTTTTGCTGGCCCCGTCTCCAATGCCATGGTTTTTGCAGGCCCCACATCCAGTTACATGGTTTTGGCTGGCCCCGCCTCCAATACCATGGTTGTGGCTGGTCCGACTTCCAATACCATGGTTTTGGCTGGCCCCGCTTCCAATACCATGGTTTTGGCTGACCCCGCCTCCAATACCATGGTTTTGGCTGGCCCCACCTCCAGTTACATGGTTTTGGCTGGCCCTGCCTCCAATACCATGGTTTTGTCTGGCCCCGCCTCCAAAACCATGGTTTTGGCTGGCCCCGCCTCCAATACCATGGTTTTGGCTGGCCCCGCCTCCAATACCAGGGTTTTGGATGGCCCTGCCTCCAATACCAGGGTTTTGGGTTGCCCCGCCTCCAAAACAATGCTTTTGGCTGGCCCTGCCTCCAATACCATAGTTTTGGCTGGCCGCGCCTCCAATACCATGGTTTTGGCTGGCCACGCCTCCAATACCATGGTTTTGGCTGGCCACGCCTCCAATACCATGGTTTTGGCTGGACCCCGCCTCCAGTTACATGGATTTGCCTGGCCCCGCTGTTAGGCAGAAACATGTGCAGTTCCCTTGGGTACCACTGCAAAAGATTTATGACTACAGGTGTTGGCAGTAAACCCACTTGGTAGCAGTCTGTACCACCCAGATTTACCTGGTAGCTGTGGCTGAGCAGTCAGACTTCCCTCAAGAAGAGTTAGGCAGTATGCAAAGTATACAAAATAGGCACTCAGATACAATAGCACAAGCAAACACTGACCAGAGCTTTGGTATCAAGGTATATAATTATTTATTTAAAAACACACTTATTGAAACACTAGCACTATTATGGTAAATCACTCTAAGCACAGTTACTATTATTATCTATACATCCCTTATTCCTTATCAGACAAGTTTTAAAATAACACCACTTATTTCCAGACAGAGGTGAGCACTTAACTATAGATGGCACTCCAATAAGTTAACGAAAAAGGGAGGGAAAAAGACAGAATGTAGGAAAATACACCACACTAATACTTAGGAACTCTTAAGCAAGGCAGGAAAGTCAAAGGTTACTTGTGAGCCAAAGTCCATAGGCCGGGCCCACTCTTGGAGAGAGCAGGGCACAAATGCACCCAAGATCACACAATGACAACAGGCTTAAAAAGTCTTGCAGGGAGTTCGGAAAGGTTTTAGTTAGGCTCAGAAAAGTTTAGCCAGGGTGTCCCAGGCTAACCCAGGGTTGAAAGCCGGGGGCTAAATCTACCCCCTACAGTCGGTTGCAAGGGAAGCCTTGCGGAACATGGTACCTTATGTGGAAAGGATCCTCCAGCGGGGGCAGTTGTTGCTGGCAGCGGGTGCAAGTCACGGCGTCGTCCAGAGGAAGAGAAGATCTCGACGTGGAGGAAAGATGAAGCGCGTTGCACTGCCAGGGAAGAAACCAGCCGCGGAGTTTTCCGCTTAAAGGTACTACCCTTTGATTCGCGGTAGTGGTAAAACGTGGTATCCCGGTTGCCGGGGTGCTTGGCACAGGCAAGGCGGCCACAAGATGCTCCAGGAAGCGAAAAAGGAAGCAGACTGGTTATCCCCACCAGCCGAAGGAAGAAGACTCTCCGGGCTGGAGATCTCCTCTGTCGTTGGGAAAAGTGGTGAGACGGTTCAGCAGGGCTCCACCAGTGGTGTCATCGTAGCAGGTCGGCTCAGCTTCTCCCTCGTCAGATTCTTAGGTCCTGTGGCGACTTCTGAAGTTCCAGTCCCCAAATCCCTGCTTTTATGCAGAAAACCCCCATTCACTCAGCCTAGCTGTCACTCAAACATGCTAAGTGGTGAGCCGGCCGGCTCACCACTTGGGCCAATCAGGACGGAGTGCGACTTGAGTTGCCTAGGCAACTCAGTCCAGGGTGCCTAAATCCCCCTCTACCCCTCCTAAGTGCCCCAGACAGAGTGGCACCACTTTGGAGGGCTTCTGTGGAGAAGGCCGCCAAAAAGTGGAACAAAGGGCTCAACTTGGGTTGGAGTCACAGAAGCGAACACAAACGCCATTTTAGAACTGAGTTCTGGCAAAAAATACGAACCGGAGAATGAATATTAAATAAATAAACTGGCGGTATGTTCGAGGAAATAGGAATTAAATAATTAAAGTTGGTAGCCTCGAACAATGGGAAATCCCATAGGGATATATTCGGGGTCGAATATAAAAAGTAGTATCCACTGCCACCAGCCAAAACTCGATCAGGGGGGACGGAGATGTGCCCCCTCGACTAACAGACGCCGGGGCAATCGAATTACCCCGGCCAGTACGTCCACAATATGATGGTTTGTACTGGTTCTGTTCAGAATTTGAGACTAGTAAAGTCAATGGTGACTTTACATGCCCTGTGAGACAGTAGTCAGTCCCAGGGTATGGAGTCTATACTGGGGGGTCACTATGAGACCCCTGTGTTACTGCACTGAGGGTGCTGTGTAACACACATCACAAAAACACATGAAGCCCTATGGAGTAAAAGACCCCATAGCCCATTAAACACATATAGAATCAAAGAGATACACTCAAATCATGTCCAAGAGTGAGGGTAAAAGAGTGTCACTCTTGGCAGGAGAAAAAAATAAACCCCAAAAATCCAGCAAAGCAGCTGGGGGACTCACTAGGTTAGGAAATTCAGCCTAAACAGAGAATTCTCCCTAACACCCGCTTCCAATGCCATCGTTTTGGCTGGCCCCGCCTCCAGTTACATGGATTTGGCTGGCCCCGCCTCCGATGCCATGGTTTTGGCTGGCCCCGCCTCCAGTTACTTGGTTTTGGCTGGCTCCGCCACCAATACCATGGTTTTGGCTGGTTTTGGCTGGTCCCACCTCCAGTACCATGCTTTTGGTTGGCCCCGCCTCCAATACCATGGTTTTGGTTGGCCCCACCTCCAGCTACATGGTTTTGGCTGGACCGCCTCCAGTTACATAGTTTTCTCTGGCCCCGGCTCCAATAGCATGGTTTTGGCTGGCCCTGCCTCCAAAACCATGCCTTTGGCTGGCTCCGCCTCCAGTTACATGGATTTGCCTGGCCCCGCCTCCAATGCCATGGTTTTGGCTGGCCCCGCCTCCTGTTACATGGATTTGGCTGGCCCCGCCTCCAATGCCATGGTTTTGGCTGGCCCCGCCTCCAATTACATGGTTTTGGCTGGCCCCGCCTCCAATACCATGGTTTTTGTTGGCCCCAACTCCAGCTACATGGTTTTGGCTGGCCCCGCCTCCAAGGCCATGGTTTTGGCTGGCCCGCCTCCAATACCATGGTTTTGGCTGGCCTGCCTCAATACCATGGTTTTGGCTGGCCCTGCCTCCAGTTACATGGTTTTGGCTGGCCCCGCCTCCAATACCATGGTTTTGGCTGGCCCCGCCTCCAATACCATGGTTTTGGCTGGCCCCGCCTCCAATACCAGGGTTTTGGCTGGCCCGGCCTCCAATACCATGCTTTTGGCTGGCCCTGCCTCCAATACCATGGTTTTGGCTGGCCACGCCTCCAGTACCACGGTTTTGGCTCGCCACGCCTCCAATACCATGGTTTTGGCTGGCCCCGCCTCCAGTTACATGGATTTGGCTGGGCCCGCCTTCAATGCCATGGTTTTGGCTGGCCCCGCATCCAGTTACATGGTTTTGGCTGGCGCCGCCTCCAATGCCATGGTTTTGGCTGGCGCCGCCTCCAATACCATGGTTTTGGCTGGCCCCACCTCCAATACCATGGTTTTGGTTGGCCCTGCCTCCAGTTACATGGTTTTGTCTGGCACCGCCTCCAATACCATGGTTTTGTCTGGCCCCGCCTCCAAGGCCATGGTTTTGGCTGGCCCGCCTCCAATACCATGGTTTTGGCTGGCCCGCCTCAATACCATGGTTTTGACTGGCCCCACCTCCAATACCATGGTTTTGGTTGGCCCTGCTTCCAGTTACATGGTTTTGTCTGGCCCCGCCTCCAATACCATGGTTTTGGCTGGCCCTGGCTCCAATACCATGGTTTTGGCTGGCCCCGCCTCCAATACCAGGGTTTTGGCTGGCCCGGCCTCCAATACCATGCTTTTGGCTGGCCCCGCCTCCAAAACCATGCTTTTGGCTGGCCCTACCTCCAATACCATGGTTTTGGCTGGCCACGCCTCCAGTACCACGTTTTGGCTCGCCACGCCTCCAATACCATGGTTTTGGCTGGTCCTGCCTCCAGTTACATGGATTTCGCTGGCCCCGCCTTCAATGCCATGGTTTTGGCTGGCCCCGCATCCAGTTACATGGTTTTGGCTGGCGCCGCCTCCAATGCCATGGTTTTGGCTGGCCCCGCCTCCAATACCATGGTTTTGGCTGCCCCGCCTCCAATGCCATGGTTTTCTCTAGCCCCGCCTCGAATACCATGGTTTTGGCTGGCCCTGCCTCCAATACCATTTTTTTGGCTGGTCCTGCCTCCAATACCATGGTTTTGGCTGGCCCTGCCACCAGTTACATGGTTATGGCTGGCCCTGCCTCTAATACCATGCTTTTGGCTGGCCCCGCCTCATATACCATGGTTTTGGCTGGCCCCGCCACCAGTTACATGGTTTTGGCCGGCCTCGCCTCCAATACCATGGTTTTGGCTGGCCCCGCCTCCAGCTACATGGTTTTGGCTGGCCTGCCTCCAGTTACATAGTTTTGGATGGCCCTGCCTCCAATAGCATGGTTTTGGCTGGCCCCGCCTCCAATACCATGGTTTTGGCTGGCCCTGCCTCCAGTTACATGGTTTTGGCTGGCCTCGCCTCCGATACCATGGTTTTGGCTGGCCCCGCCTCCAATACCATGGTTTTGGCTGGCCCCGCCTCCATTAACATGGTTTTGGCTGGCCTCGCCTCCAATACCATGGTTTTGGCTGGCCCCGCCTAAAATACCATGGTTTTGGCTGGCCCCGCCTCAAATACCATTCTTTTGGCTGGCCCCGTCTCCAGTTACATGGTTTTGGCTGGCCCCGCCTCCAATACCATGGTTTTGGCTGGCCCCGCTTCCAGCTACATGGTTTTGGCTGGCCCCGCCTCCAATACCATGGTTTTGGTTGGCCCCGCCGCCAATATCATGGTTTTGGCAGGCCCCACCTCCAATTACATGGTTTTGTCTCGCCCCACCTCTAATACCATGGTTTTGGCTTGCCCCGCCTCCAATACCATGGTTTTGGCTGACACCGCCTCCAATTACATGGTTTTGGCTGACCCCGCCTCCAATACCAGGGTTTTGGCTGGCCCCGCCTCCAATACCATGCTTTTGGCTGGCCCCGCCTCCAATACATGCTTTTGGCTGGCTCCGCCTACAATACCATGGTTTTGGCTGGCCCCTCCTACAAAATTATGGTTTTGGCTGGCCCTGCCTCCAGTTACATGGATTTGTCTGCCCCTGCCTCCAATACCATGGTTTTGGCTGGCCCCGCCTCCAGTCACATAGTTTTGGCTGGACCCTCCTCCAATGCCATGGTTTTGGCTGGCCCCGCCTCCAATACAATGATTTTGGCTTGCCCAGCCTCCAATACAATGGTTTTGGCTGGCCCCACCTCCAGTTACATGGATTTGGCTGGACCCACCTCCAATACCATGGTTTTGGCTGGGCCCGCCTTCAATACCATGGTTTTGGCTGGCACCGCCTCCAGTTACATGGTTTTGGCTGGCCCCGCCTTCAATACCATGGTTTTTGCTGGCCCCGCTTCCAGTTACATGGTTTTGGCCGGCAGCGCCTCCAGTTACATGGTTTTGGCTGGCCCCGCCTCCAATACCATGGTTTTGACTGGCACCGCCTCCAGTTACATAGTTTTGGCTACCCCGCCACCAGTTACATGGTTTTTGCTGGCCCCGTCTCCAATACCATGGTTTTTGCTGGCCCCACCTCCAGTTACATGGTTTTGGCTGGCCCCGCCACCAATACCATGGTTGTGGCTGGCCCGGCTTCCAATACCATGGTTTTGGCTGGCCCGGCTTCCAATACCATGGTTTTGGATGACCCCGCCTCCAATACCATGCTTTTGGCTGGCCCCGCCTCCAGTTACATGGTTTTGGCTGGCCCCGCCTCCAATACCAGGGTTTTGGCTGGCCCTGCCTCCAATACCAGGGATTTGGCTTGCCCCGCCTCCAAAACTATGCTTTTGGCTGGCCCCGCCTCAAATACCATGGTTTTGGCTGGCCACACCTCCAATACCATGGTTTTGGCTGGCCACGCCTCCAATACCATGGTTTAGGCTGGACCCCGCCTCCAGTTACATGGATTTGCCTGGCCCGCTGCTAGGCAGAAACCTGTGCAGTTCCCTTGGGGACCCCTGGAAAAGATTTAGGACTACAGGTGTTGGCAGTAAACCCACTTGGTAGCAGTCTGTACCACCCAGATTTACCTGGTAGCTGTGGCTGAGCAGTCAGACTTCCCTCAAGAAGAGTTAGGCAGTATGCAAAGTATACACAATAGGCACTTAGATACAATAGCACAAGCAAACACTGACCAGAGCTTTGGTATCAAGGTATATAATTATTTATTTAAAAACATACTTATTGAAACACTCCAGCACTATTATGGTAAATCACTCTAAACACAGTTACTATTATTATATATACATCCCTTATTCCTTATCAGACAAGTCTTAGTTAACACCACTTATTTCCAGACAGAGGTGAGCGCTTAACTATAGATGGCACTCCAATAAGTTAACGAAAAAAGGGAGGGAAAAAGACAGAATGTAGGAAAATACACCACCCTAATACTTAGGAACTCTTAGGCAAGGCAGGAAAGTCAAAAGTTACTTGTGAGCCAAAGTCCATAGGCCGGGCCCACTCTTGGAGAGAGCAGAGCACAAATGCGCCCAAGATCACACAGTTACACTAGGCTTAGAAAGTCTTGCAGAGGGTTCAGAAAAGAGTTTAGAGAGGCTTTAGAAAAGTTCAGCCAGGGTGTCCCAGGCTAACCCAGGGTTGAAAGCCGGGGGCTAAATCTACCCCTTACAGTCGGTTGCAAGGGAAGCCAGGCGGAACACGGTACCTTATGTGGAAAGGATCCTCCAGCGGGGGCAGTTGTTCCTGGCAGCGCGTGCAAGTTGCGGCGTCGTCCAGAGGAAGAGAAGATCTTGACATGGAGGAAAGATGAAGGTCGTTGCACTGCCAGGGAAGAAACCAGCCGCAGAATTTTCCGGTTAAAGGTACTACCCTTTGATTCGCGGTAGTGGTAAAACGTGGTATCCCGGTTGCCGGGGTGCTTGGCACAGGCAAGGCGGCCACGAGATGCTCCAGGAAGCAAAAAAGGAAGCAGACTGGTTATCCCCACCAGTCGAAGGAAGAAGACTCTCCGGGCTGGAGATCTCCTCTGTCGTTGAGAAAAGTGGTGAGACGGTTCAGCAGGGCTCCACCGGTGGTGTCGTCGTAGCAGGTCGGCTCAGCTTCTCCCTCGTCAGATTCTTAGGTCCTATGGCGACTTCTGAAGTTCCAGTCCCAAAGCCCTGCTTTTATGCAGCAAACCCCCATTCACTCAGCCTAGCTGTCACTCAAACGTGCTAAGTGGTGAGCCGGTCGGCTCACCACTTGGGCCAATCAGGATGGAGTGCGACTTGAGTTGCCTAGGCAACTCAGTCCAGGGTGCCTACATTTCTCTCCACCCCTCCTAAGTACCCCAGACAGAGTGGCACCACTTTGGAGGGCTTCTGTGGAGAAGCCCGCCAAAAAGTGGAACAAAGGGCTCAACTTGGGTTGGAGTCATAGAAGCCAACACAAACGCCATTTTAGAACCGAGTTCTGGCAAAAAATACCAACCGGAGAATTAATATTAAATAAATAAACCGGCGGTATGTTCGAGGCTCGTTTTTACATAAACGGCAGCGGCTTTCGGTTCCATTTCTTCTTAAAGTTATGATCTCTCTCATAGGGAGGAGGTTGAATATGGCTCTCATGACAGAAATTCTCAGCTTCTTATTTGGAAACTTTACACAGTACTGGAGCGTTTTTTTCCCCTTGTTGAAAGTGGGTGGGAGATGTTTCAGGAGTTTGTTTTCCACCGCCTTTTCTGTTGTCACAATCCAGTCCATGTTTTCCGTCTTTTTTTTAATTCTTTCTGGGTTTTCTATTAGCTCTTTCTCGGTGCATTCAACTTTTCTCAGATCATTCTTTCTCGCTTCCACCCATTTATTCAAAGCCGTATATTTGCCTAAATCAATTTCTTCCCGTATGGTATTATAAATGGGTAGGGTGTCAGACATGATGATTCGTCTGTAGAGGCGCAAGGCGCTTTGATCCACTGTCGATGCTAATGATATGAGCCCCAACTCTCTCCTTATGGCTGGCATGGCGGTAGATTTGGGTAGGCCTAAGACCGTTTTCCAGAGGTGGCCTTCGATTCTGCTCCAGATGTTGCGCTGGAGATATAGCACACACTCCGTACCATACGTCAGGGTCGGAACAACCTTAGTGTTATAGAAAGTTATAGCCGGGATCAGGGAGAATTTGCCATATTTGCGGTCTACTGCTCTGGTTTGAGTAGTCAGTCTTTTCACTTTTTCCCAGATCTGGTCAACAAGGCTCTTTTCCACACCTGAACTGTCTAATTGAATCCCCAGATATTTAAAGTTGGTTACGATTTCAATTTTTGACTCGTCCAGGAAGATCTTTAGATTTTATGTCTTTTTGCAGGGGACTTTCTCGAGCACCATGACCTTTGTCTTCGATTTGTTGAGTTCCAGCTTATTTTCCAGGATGTAGGCCTCCAAATTACGGAGTTTTCTTTGCAGGCCCACCTTCGTCTGGTCGATCACAATGATGTCATCTGCATAGAGTAAACGTGGGATCTCAGTTTTCCCGATTTTGGGGGGAAAAGATCAAATTTTTTCTTCGGAGAGTTGATAGTCTCCCAAGAAAGCTGTGAACAGTACCGGTGCCAAAGGACATCCCTGCTTTACTCCTTGTTTAACATTTATCTCCTCTGAGAGCATGCCCTGATTGTTGAGTTTAACTCTTATTTTGGTGTTCGAATGGAGCGCTTTTATTGGCTCCAATATTTTTGCCGGGCAGTTCCAATCTTGAAGCTTCGTCCACAGGCTTTTTCTGACGATCTTATCAAAGGCCTTTGAGAGGTCCACGAATGCCAAATATACTTTAGGCGCCCCCTCTTTGACTTTGGCTTTCATGATGTTAAGTATGAGAAGGTTGATTGATGTACACCCATTTTTCTGGAAGCCAGTTTGAAGCTGATCTTTGGCCTGGCTGACTTTTTCCCAAGCTCGAAAATGGACGAGTAGCAGGGTCGCGTAGATTTTACCCAGAATGTCCAAAAGGGCGATTGGTCTATAACTCGCCGGTTCTTGTCTTGTTCCCTTTTTATAAATCGGGACAATTACTGCTTTCTGCCATGATTCCGGCACCATGTTGGTTCTACCACATTCCGAATAGATACCACTGATCATTTCGGCCCATTTTTTCGGGAACATTTTCAGGTCCATGTTGGAGAGTCCATCAGGGCCCGGCGCTCTAGATGTTTTCAGGTTCCGTATGGCTGTTTCGATATCCATAGTATTAGACAGATCGACCCACGTTATCACTTGGTTTTGCTTTGCCCCTTGGCTATCACTGGTGGGGCCGTCGAATTCAGCCGTAAAATATTGGATCCAGTTTTCTTCCGCTACAGCATTTCCCATTGCGGCGGACAGGGGCCTGTTCATCTCTTTTATTAAACCCCAAAAGTCACTAGATTTTTTTGTGTGAAGTTTTTGCATCATCGCCTCGGCATCGTTTTGGTACAGAGTGGCTTTGTGATGTTTATGCCAATTTTTGTAGCTTAAATTTTCCTTGCGCCAATTTTCCCAATCAAGCTCATCGTTGGATTTCTTAGCTTTTCTTCGCAAACGACGGACAATTTTTCTTTTTTCTACCACCGTCTTATCATACGTGTGATTGTTCTGGGGCATATTCTTCGCTTTCCCTGCTCCTTTGACCTGGAAAGCTAGCAATAACGGTAGGTAGTTTGGTCTTTCTCTCTTGTCTGTCCAAGCCTGATCTTTTACTCTCATCTCCCAGGTATTTCTAATTTTCTCAATATCTCGTTCGGTTAACCACAGGCGAGTCTGTTGCTGGTTTACCTCTGTCGTCCAATTGTAGGTTTTGGATATCCTGGTAGTGATACTCCATGAACAGCACAGAAGGTTGTGATCACTATGGATGGTTTTTTTGACCTCGAAACCTGACAGCTCCTGGATGAAGCCAATGGAGATAAAGATGTAGTCCAAAGTTGCTTTGGATTCATTACGTTCCCATGTTGGACAGTTAATTTGATAGGGGAATAACCTCGCCACATTTTGGACATTTCTTTTACTCATAACTTCGTTCAAGGCTTTGCCTCTTTCGGTAGCAGAATCCATGTCTCCCCAATGGACCCTCGGAATGGACTCCAAGACCTCGGTACATTTGGCGTTCATGTCGCCGCATATGATGAGCTCGATTTTATCAAATTCTGCATATAGCTGGTCAATTGTTTCGGCGATGTTGTTGCAGAATATTTTGGTAGACATTCGCTGGGGGTTCCAATAGCAGTTTATAATAGCTATCGTAGCTATCGTCTTCTGATGGCCATTTTTCCTTTTGATCTTTCCCTGGGATATGGATGTCAAGATGACAAGCATTTCGTAGGACTGTTTCCAGTTTTTAGGTTCACTCAGTCCTGTCCCTGTTTTTATAGCTGTAAGTAAACCCGATGATGGTCTACCTAAGAGGCCTTTAACTGCAGGAGAGATCTTCACGGAGAACCCGTCCAGAAACGGTTGATGGATGAGCCAGGTTTCTTGGAGGCAGAGAATATCATAGGCGCCCAGATCGACATCTCCCGGTGACGTGAGGTGCATATGGCCTCTCGTGTTCCATGAGCCCAATTTTAAGGCTGCCATTTCGGGTTGCTCGTTGCATTTATCGTTGCAGGTTTTATTAAAGTCACTGCGACAAGCTAACCCAGGTCGTTGCTATTTGTCATTCTTTTTCGACCAATTTAACATGAGCCACTTCCATGGGCCTTTCGGTTTTCTTTCATCTTCCATATTTTTCCGATGATTGTCAGAACTATTTGTGAACACTTCGGGCGATAGACAGTCCGATCTGGAGGAGTATTTAATCGATCTCTGATCATTTTTATTGCTTTTTGCAGTGTTTTCTATCCAGTCACAGTGTATTTTGGTGTATTGGCTGTGACTTTGGTTTATATATTCTCTCCCCCTCCTATCTGAGGGCCGTCTTGTACCCCGGCCTTGGTAGAAAGGTCGCCTGTGCATCTCCCTACTTTCTCGAGTGTTATACCCTCGGGTTTGCTGGTATAGATCCTCCATTTTCGATCTGTAGTGAATTTGTCGTTTATATTGTTCTGTCCTTTCCTCTTCGGGTTCCTGGTACTCCGTAATTCTCTTATGTTCCATCAAGGACAGGCCTAGTTGCTGGAATTCCTCATAGACTGCCTCGTCGATATGTTCGATGGCAGCTGATTTCAGGTGTATAAATGCTTTCGCCTTCTTTTCCCTATGATAGGGTTCGGCAAGCACCAGATCCTCTGTCCTAAGTTTTTTTAGGGTTTTCATTTTTTTTGTTATCTGGAGTATTGTTGGTCTATTCAAAATATGGAAGTTTCTCTCCAGTTCCCTTTGCTCCAGCTTGAAAATTCGTATCGCTTCTTTGGGTACCTTTCTGTTACCCACATCTCTTCTTTCCGTTCGATGCTTACGTGGACTTTTTTGAGAGTCTTCACCTTCATACCATGATCGCTGTTTGTGAGGGCTTTTTCTTGATTTCTCACCCTCCGTTTGAATTTTTTCACTTTCCGGCATTGGTTGAAAAACAGCTCCCTGTCCACCAGACAGACTTGGTGCAGTCTTTTCCATCTGGCTAGGTCTCTCACTGTCATTTTTAGACTTTGCTGTATATGTTTCTGCAAGATCTCTGTACTTTTTCGCCCCTACTTCTTTGTTGTTCTCCTTTAGTTTAACTGACCCATTATCTGAATGAGTAGAGATATTCATTAAGTCAGTGCATTGTAGGAAATCCTCTGTTGATCGTGGTGATCGCGTCAGGCCAATCGCCTCTGATTTAGTGCTTGACTCTTGTAGTTTTTTACTCGCCAGCGGTTCGCTGGGCCTCGGCCCCAAGCTGACTTCTTTATCCGCTGATATGGCTTCCTTTTGTTCATTTATTATTTTCTTACTCAGATCTGTTTTTACGAGATGCGTCTTTTGTGCTTTAGCCTGCAGCCTACCATCTGGTTTGTCTTGAGCCAGAATCAGCACAGTTTTCTTTTTTCCATTCGCGTGGGTCAGTGACTCATCTGCACCTTCGTCGGAGATCGTAGGGATGGTTGAGAAACCTTTATTCAAGGTTTCCAACCTTTCGATCTTTTTTTCCAATGCTTCAAAGTTGGTTTCCCAAGTTGTTTTCTGATTTGGCCACATTTGCGATCTGTCTATCGCTCTCTCACCTTGGGTCCCCGTCGCATTTTTCAAGTTCTCAATCTTTTTTTCCAATGCTTCAAGTTTCCTTTCATACGAAAGTTTCTGATTGAGCATGAGGTCTGCATTTCCTGGTAAATTGGACCCCATCTTGGCTAATTTAGCCATTAGGTTGGAAAGGATTGCTGCATTGTCTTGTACGCTGTCTTTAATTGTTTCGTACAGCTTGCAGAAAGGGGCCAGTACGATTGTCATAGCTGACATGATGGCAATCATTTCTGGTTTTTTATTTGGCGATTCGTTTTGTAGAGCCACAGCGATTTCACTGAGACGTCTCTTTTTTGGTGACTGTTCACTTTTGTCAGATCTTCTTGAAGGTGTTGAAGAGTTAAGATCCGGGCGTTCCCCTCTCGTTTCTGTCGTTGTTAGGGGGGTTTCTTTGAAATCCGGAATTCGTCAATAAAGGCGGAGACGCAGCGTCAGCCCTCCTGGAAAGATGGGGTTTTGTCGAAGCCAAACGCTCTTCTTTATCTTGCTGTATCTGATTCGTTCGGTTGGCCTCCCAGTCGAGACTCGCCCCCTCAGAGGGCTCTTCTTACTGATCATTATCGGACACTAAGATCTCCTCTATAAATTGATGAACCCCTTTAGGCGTGGATATAGTCTGAGGCATCTCGGTCCTACCTCTTTGGGGGACCTTTTTGCCCACTTGGCTAATTTCAGTGGTTTCTGATTCTTTAACTTTTTTGATACCACTATTTAGATTTGAGATAGCCATGATTTTATCCTGCACACATCCATTTGGCCGGACTTGTTTATCTGTTGCCGCTACAAGCGGTTCAGTTTTTCTCTGTTTTTGTACCGGCTGGGTTAGGTTTGCTATTTCCAACATCTCTGCGTCCGATACTTCGGTATCGGCGCTCTGTTTTCTTTTCTGTTGTAGTGTGAAAAAGGCTTTTAGCGGGCGTGAAAGTAACGGCTTTGGCAACCCTTTTTTGTTTAATTTTCTCGCTTTTTGATCCCCCAGAGTGGTATTTTTTTGCGCTCGTATTTTCACTGTTTTTTTTGCTCCTTGAGGCCCAGATTTTACTATGGTGTTTGCTTTGCCTCGTTTTTTCTTTTAGGGCAAGAGCCCATTTTTAGCTGTTCCCCATCTGTTTCTTTATTGGAGTCATCCGGCTCGCCCTCAAGAGAGTTTTCACTCTCAGAGTCTTCATTATCCGAATCCGTGTCTTTATCATGATCGGGAGTTCTCACACAGTCACTGGCTTCCCTTGAGAGCTTTGCAATCTTTGCCTGGTTTTCCCCCAGGCCTTGCGCCATTTTTTCGGTGTCCTGCTCCAATGCGTGGAGCTGGGCTCGAATGGCTATCCCATTAGGCATGGAGTTTTCCTTTAGTGAAACTAAGGGTAGTTTAGTCGCCCTTATTCCTTCCACTTCAAGACTTATTTCCCCCTCCTCACCGGGTTTGCTGTGACTTGCTGTTTCTCTTTTTTCTGATTTGTCCGATATTTTTTCTTGGAGCGCTATCCCCCTTGTCCCTTCTGAGTCACCATTGGCAATAGTAGCATTTCTCAGTCCAGTCCGTCTCACCTCTTTAGATGAGACTGGATTGGAGAGGGGAGGTGTTGCAGGGCACTCACTTTTTTCATCAGGTTGCGCGTCTTTCAGGTCTTTCTCTCCACTGTGACTCAACTGGCTGTATGGATCCTGCTGGTCTGTCTCTTCCGCCGCACCGGGCTCCTCTCCGAGCCCACACCTTGGACTCAGGTCAACGTCCCATGAGCTGAGGACGGCCGCCGACCGCGACGCCCGGATACTCGAGAGCTGATTTTCTGCTCTTGTCGTCGTCGGCGGCGGCGGCGGCGGTAACGGTAGCGGCGCCAGTAGGGGAACCGCCACCCCGACAAGCTCCCCCACTTGTCCTCGTGGGTCAGGTATGGTCGTCATTCCTGCTTTGGTATTCTCTGGCGTCTCGGACGCCATGGCTGCGTCTTGAGTATTCCTCAGTGCCTTGCATAAGGCAGGCTTCGAGTTTTGCTGCTTCGTGTGTAACAATTCTAGAATCGATAGAGGCACCGTTTGGGAGGCCCCCAGCCCAGGAGTCGAATCGGACTTGCTCCTCCTCCACCTCATATCGGGGTTGGATTTCCCCTCCGGGTATGCCGATTTTTTTGGGTGCGACTCTTTCAGGAGTGTTTTTGGGCTCTTGAATACTTTAGAGGTTTTCAAAGGACATGCTTCTGGACGTACCTCTGGCTCCATTTGGCTTTGGCTTCGCGTCCGCAGCGTCCGCAGCGGACTGCAGTAGACTGGCTCACACCTCAGGCTCACAGCTTCCCTCACCGCTCCGCAGTGTATCTCAGCAGAAATAGGCACTTCCTGCTGGTTTAGCACAACGATGTGGATAGCTGCAGTAGACTGGCTCACACCTCAGGCTCACAGCTCCGCTCACCGCTCCGCGGTGTATCTCAGCAGAAATAGGCACTTCCTGCTGGTTTAGCACAACGATGTGGATAGCTGCAGTAGACTGGCTCACACCTCAGGCTCACAGCTCCGCTCACCGCTCCGCGGTGTATCTCAGCAGAAATAGGCACTTCCTGCTGGTTTAGCACAACGTTGTGGATAGCTGCAGTAGACTGGCTCACACCTCAGGCTCACAGCTCCGCTTGTTTTGTTTGGGGCCCTCTTTGGGATTGGAATTATTAGAATTCTCTTGGGAGTCCTTTTTTGGCTCTTTCCCCTCATCCTTTTTCTGAGTTGCCCCAGAGTCCTTGTGAGTAGCCCTGTTGGCAACCCACAAGTCAGCAGCCTTAGCTCGTTTTCTGGAATCTAATTCCTTTGAATCAGCCAAGTGCTGTCTGAGCTTAGGAGAGCAGGCATCATAAATTGACTCCAACATTACAAGATTCTTCACTCTGTAACTCTTAATCCATCCCTCTAAGTTCTTCAAACTTTCACTCACCCAGGAAGCCCAAGGGGTAACATCATGCTTTTTCAGGGTCCTAAACCTCTCAAGGTACTGGGAAGGGGTCTTCCCAAATCTAGCTATCAAAGCTAGCTTCACACATTCATAATCCTTCTTATCCACCTCCCCCAATTCCATTACCACATCAGATGCAACAGGGGGGAGCCTAGAGAACAACCAGGGAAGTAACTCATTCCCTGAGGTGTCCTGGAGCCCATGATTATACTCAAACATAGCCAACCAATCCAACACATCCAACTTAGGCTCATACATACCCACAATCTCTTTAGGCATCCGGGGTCTTTTGGGACTGGTACTCCTAGAGGATCCGGAGAAAGAAGCATTTTCACCAGACAATTTCTTCATCTCTAGCTCATGCTTGAGCTCCATTTCTCTGAGCCTTAGTTCTTGGTGCCGTTGCTCTGTTTGAGCATTAAGTCTTTTAAACTTCAATTCAAGTTTCATTTTCTCTAGTTCAAGACATTGAGGACTAAGTGTGGGACCTGGTAAAGTTCCAGTAGGTACAGCTGGTAGAGCAGACAGAGGTCCGGGGGGGACAGTCACAACAGCCTCACCATCCTCTTCTGACTCTGCCTCAAGATTTTCAATACTTTGACCAATATCAATATCATCACTGTTATCTATATGTTCTGGTAGAGGGGATTCCTCTGAACCATCACCCAGACTTTGGTTTGCTTACAATCTTTCTATTAGCTCAATTTTCTTGCCTTTAGTCAGGAGATTATTTTGCTTACAGAGAACTCTTAAACAATCAGCAGTTTTTGTAGCAAGGGACTATTGACTATAACTTTCCATAGTTGACAGGTTAGAAAATAAACTTTTTAGAGCTAAGCTTTTTGGTTAGTTGCACTAAGGTATCAAACAGCACACTAAAATGTATACTCAATACAAATCCCACCGCTGCCACCAGTGTTAGGCAGAAACCTGTGCAGTTCCCTTAGGGACCACTGCAAAAGGTTTAAGACCACAGGTGTTAGCAGTAAACCCAATTGGTAGCAGTCTGTACCACCCAGATTTACCTGGTAGCTGTGGCTGAGCAGTCAGACTTCTCTCAAGAAGAGTTAGGCAGTATATAGAGTATACACAATAGGGCTAAAAATACAGTAGCACAAGAAAACACTGACCAGAGCTTTGGTATAATAGTATATAATTATTTATTTAAAAACACACTTATAAAATACACTGGCACTAATATGTCAAGCAAGTTCAAACACAGTCACTAGAAATATATACACCTCCCTAATTAATTATTTGACAAGTCTAGGTTAAGACACCACTTATTTAGCAAAACAGAGGTGAGCGCGTAACCATAGATGGCACTCAAATAATTTGTTAAAAAAGGGAGGAAAGGCAGAATAGGAAAATCACACAGTACCAACACTTTTAAAGAACCACAGCAAGTCAAGAAAGGCAGGGTCTACTGTAGAGCAAAACGTTCATAGGCCAGGCATACTCTTGGAGAGAACAAGGTGGAATGTGCCCAAGATCACACAGTGGAAATGCACTCAAAGTCTTTGCAGGAAAGTCAAAAAGAGTTTGGATCAAGTTAGAAAGGAAAGGTTAACAGGTCCGAGGTCACCCCAGGATAGAGAGTCAAGGATTTACGGGACACCTTGGACAGTCTGTTGCAAGGGAGACCAGGCGGGACACAGTACCTGAAATGGTGAGAAAGCTCCAGCGGGGGCAGTTGTTCCTGGCAGCGAGTGCAAGTTGGGGCTTCGTCCAGGGGAAGAGAAGATATCGACATGGAGGAAAGCTGGAGATCGTTGCACTGCCAGGGAAGAAACCAGCCGCAGAGTTTCCCGGTTAAAAGGTACTACACTTTTATTCCCGGTAGTGGTGAAGCGTGGCTATCCGGCTGCCTGGGTGCTTGGCACGGGTGATTTGACCATGAGACGATCCAGGAAGGTGAAAAAGGCGAACTGGTTGGTCCCACCAGCTCAAGGGGAAGAAGACTCTCCTGGAAGAAGATCTTCTCTGTCGTCGGGAAAGTGGTGAGTTTCGTACAGCACGGCTCCACCGGTGGTGTCGTCGTTGTAGATGGCTCCGCTTCTCCCCTCTTCGGATTCTTTAGGTCCTGCGGCGACTTCTGAAGTTCCAGTCCCCAAAGCCCTGCTTTTATGCAGCAAATCCCCCATTCATCCGCCTAACTGTCAATCAAACATGCTAAGTGGTGAGCCGGGCGGCTCACCGCTGGGCCAATCACACAAGAGTGTGACTTGAGTTGCCAAGGCAACTCAGTCCAGGGTGCCTATTCCCCCCTCCCACACATCCTGTAGACCCAGACAGAGTGGCACCACTTTTGGAGGCTTCTGTGTGGAAACCCGCCAAAAGTGGAACAAAGGGCTCGACTTGGGTTGGAGTTACAGAGGCGAACACAAACCTCATTTTAAAACTGAGTCCTGGCAAAAAGACCCAACCGGGGAATAAATATTAAATAAATAACACAGCGGTATCTTTAACATTGCACCAAAAAAGTGGTGCATTTAAAATGAATGGGAAAATCCCATAGGAAATATTCCGGTGGAATATTTCGCATGGTAACCACTGCCACCAGCCAGAAACTCGACAAGGGGGGACTGGACAGTGCCCCCTTGAAAAACAGACCCAGGGGCAATCTAATTACCCCTACCAGTACTTCCACAATATGATGGTTTGTACTGGTTCTGTTCTCAATTTAAGACTAGTAAAGTCAATGGTGACTTTACATGCCCTGGGAGACAGTAGTCAGTCCCAGGGTATGGAGTCTATGTTTGGGGGTCACTATGACACCCCTGTGTTACTGCACTGAGGGTGCTGTGTAACACATATACCAAAAACACATGAAGCCCTATGGAGTAAAAGACCCCATAGCCCGTAAAACACATTACAAAGTCAAAGGACATTCTCAAATCATGCCTAAGAGTGGGAGAAAAAGAGTCTCACTCTTAGAAGGAAAAAAAATTAAACCCCAAAAATCCAGCAAAGCTGCTGGGGTACTCACTATGTTTGGGAAATTAGCCTTTTCAGAGAATTCTCCCTAACACCCGCCTCCAATACCATGGTTTTGGCTGACCCTGCCTCCAATACCATGGATTGGGCTGGCCCCACCTCCAGTTACATGGTTTTGGCTGGCCCCGCCTCCAATACCATGGTTTTGGCTGGCCGGCCTCCAATACCATGGTTTTGGCTGTCCCCGCCTCCAATACCATGCTTTTGGCTTGCCCCGCCTCCAGTTACATGGTTTTGGCTGGTTCCGCCTCCAATACCATGCTTTTGGCTGCCCCCGCCTCCAATACTATGGTTTTGGCTGGCCCCGCCTCCAATACCATGGTTTTGGCTGGCCCCTCCTCCAATACCATGGTTTTGGCTGGTCCCGCCTCGAATACCATGGATTTCGCTGTCCCCGCCTCCAATACCATGGTTTTGTCCGGCCCCGCCTCCAGTTACATGGTTTTGTCTGGCCCCGCCTCCAATGCAATGGTTTTGGCCGACCCAACCTCCAATACCATGGTTTTGGCTGGCCCCGCCTCGAATGCCATGGTTTTGGCTGGCCCGCCTCGAATACCATGGTTTTGTCTGGTCCCACCTCCAGTTACATGGTTTTTGCTGGCCCCGCCTCCAATGGATGGTTTTGGCTGGCGCGCATCTAATACCATGGTTTTGGCTGGCCCCGCCTCCAGTTACATGGATTTGGCTGGCCCCGCCTCCAATACCATGGTTTTGGCTGGCCCCGCCTCCAGTTACATGGTTTTGGCTGACCCCACCTCCAATACTATGGTTTTGGCTGGCCCCGCCTCCAATACCATGCTTTTGGCCAATACCATGGTTTTGACTGGCCCTGCTTCCCGTTCCATGGTTTTGGCTGGCCCCGCCTCCAGTTCCATGGGTTTGGCTGGCCACACCTCCAATACCATGGTTTTGACTAGCCCGCCTACAATACCATGGTTTTGGCTGTCCCAGCCTCCAATACCATGGTTTTGGCTGGCCCTGCCTCCAGTTACATGGTTTTGTCTGGCCCTGCCTCTAATACCATGGTTTTGGCTGGCCCCGCCTCCAATACCAGGGTTTTGGCTGGCCCTTCCTCCAATACCATGCTTTTGGCTGGCCCCACCTCCAAAACCATGCTTTTGGCTGGCCCCGCCTTCAATACCATGGTTTTGGCTGGCCATGCCACCAATACCATGGTTTTGGCTGGCCACGCCTCCAATACCATGGTTTTGGCTGGCCCCGTCTCCAGTTACATGCTTTTGGCTGGCGCCTCCTCCAATGCCATGGTTTTGGATGGCCCCGCCTCCAATACCAGGGCTTTGGCCGGCCCCACCTCCAGTTACATGGTTTTGGCTGGCCCCTCCTCCAGTGCCATGGTTTTGGCTGGCCCCGCATCCAATACCAGGGTTTTGGCCAGCCCCGCCTCCAGTTAGATGGTTTTTGCTTGCCCCGCCTCCATTACCAGGGTTTTGGCTGGCCCTGCCTCCATTTACATGATTTTGGCTGGCACCGCCTCCAATACCATGGTTTTGTATAGCACTGCCTCCAATACCATGGTTTTGGCTGGCCCGCCTCCAATACCATGGTTTTGGCTGGCCCTGCCTCCAATACCAGGGTTTTGGCTCGCCCTGACTCCAATACCATGCTTTTGGCTGGCCCTGCCTCCAAAACCATGGTTTTGGCTGGCCCTGCCTCCAAAACCATGGTTTTGGCTGGCCCCGCCTTCAATACCATGGTTTTGGCTGGCCACGCCTCCAATACCATGGTTTTGGCTGGCCCCGCCTCCAGTTACATGGTTTTGGCTGGCGCCGCCTCCAATGGCATGGTTTTGGCTGGCCCCGCCTCCAATACCAGGGTTTTGGCCCGCCCCCGCCTCCAGTTACATGGTTTTGGATGGCCCCGCCTCCAATACCATGGTTTTGGCTGGCCCCGCCTCCAATACCATGGTTTTGGATGGCCCCGCCTCCAATTCCATGGTTTTGGCTGGCCCTGCCTCCAGTTACATGGTTTTGTCTGGCCCCGCCTCCAATACCATAGTTTTGGCTGGCCCCGCCTCCAATACCATGGTTTTGGCTGGCCCCGCCTCGAATACTAGGGTTTTGGCTGGTCCTGCTTCCAATACCCTGGTTTTGGCTGGCCCCGCCTCCAATACCATGGTTTTGGCTGGCCACGCCTCCAATACCATTGTTTTCGCTGGCCCTGCCTCCAGTTACATGGATTTGACGGGCCACGCCTCCAATGCCATGGTTTTGGCTGGCCCCGCTTCCAGTTACATGGTTTTGGCTGGCGCCACCTCCAATGCCATGGTTTTGGCTGTCCCCAGCCTCCAATACCATGGTTTTGGCTGGCCTTGCCTCCAGTTACATGGTTTTTTCTGGCCCTGCCTCTAATACCATAGTTTTGGCTGGCCCCGCCTCCAATTCCAGGGTTTTGGCTGGCCCTGCCTCCAATACCATGCTTTTAGCTGGCCCCATCTCCAAAACCATGCTTTTGTCTGGCCCCGCCTTCAATACCATGGTTTTGGCTGACCATGCCACCAATACCATGGTTTTGGCTGGGCACGCCTCCAATACCATGGTTTTGGCTCGCCCCGCCTCCAGTTACATGCTTTTGGCTGGCGCCTCCTCCAATGCCATGGTTTTGGCTGGTCCCGCCTCCAATACGAGGGCTTTGGCCGGCCCCACCTCCAGTTATATGGTTTTGGCTGGCCCCTCCTCTAATGCCATGGTTTTGGCTGGCCCTGCCTCCAGTTACATGGTTTTGTATGGCCGTGCCTCCAATACCATGGTTTTGGCTGGCCCGCCTCCAATACCATGGTTTTGGCTGGCCCTGCCTCCAAAACCATGGTTTTGGCTGGCCCCGCCTTCACTACCATGGTTTTGGTTGGCCACGCCTCCAATACCATGGTTTTGGCTGGCCCCGCCTCCAGTTACATGGTTTTGGCTGGCGCTGCCTCCAATGCCATAGTTTTGGCTGGCCCCGCCTCCAATAGCAGGGTTTTGGCCCGCCCCCGCCTCCAGTTACATGGTTTTGGATGGCCCCGCCTCCAATACCATGGTTTTGGCTGTCCCTGCCTCCAATACCATGGTTTTGGATGACCCCGCCTCCAATACCATGGTTTTGGCTGGCCCCACCTCCAGTTACATGGTTTTGGCTGGCCCTGCCTCCAATACCATGGTTTTTCCTGGCCCGGCCTCCAATACCATGGTTTTGGCTGGCCCGGCCTCCAATACCATGCGTTTGGCTGGCCCCGCCTCCAGTTACATGGTTTTGGCTGGCTCTGCCTCCAAAACCATGCTTTTGGCTGACCCCGCCTCCAATACCATGGTTTTGGCTGGCCCCGCCTCCAATACCATGGTTATGGCTGGCCCTGCCTCGAATACCATGGATTTGGCTGGCCCCGCCTCCAGTTACATGGTTTTGTCCGGCCCCGCCTCGAATGCCATTGTTTTGGCTGGCCCCGCCTCGAATGCCATGGTTTTGGCTGGCCCCGCCTCGAATGCCATGGTTTTGGCTGACCCTGCCTCCAATCCTATGGTTTTGGCTGGCCGCGCCTCCAATGCCAATGTTTTGGCTGGCCCCCCTCCAATACCATGGTTTTGGCTGGCCCCGCCTCCAGTTACATGGATTTGGCTGGCCCCGCCTCCAATACCATGGTTTTGGCGGCTAGCCCCGCCTCCAATACCAGGGTTTTGGCTGGACCTGCCTCCATTTACATGGTTTTGGCTGGCACTGCCTCCAATACCATGGTTTTGACTGGCCCCGCCTACAATACCATGGTTTTGGCTGGCCCTGCCTCCAGTTACATGGTTTTGTATGGCCGTGCCTCCAATACCATGGTTTTGGCTGGCCCGCCTCCAATACCATGGTTTTGGCTGGCCCTGCCTCCAAAACCATGGTTTTGGCTGGCCCCGCCTTCAGTTACATGGTTTTGGCTGGCGCTGCCTCCAATGCCATAGTTTTGGCTGGCCCCCGCCTCCAATACCAGGGTTTTGGCCCACCCCCGCCTCCAGTTACATGGTTTTGGATGGCCCCGCCTCCAATACCATGGTTTTGGCTGGCCCTGCCTCCAATACCATGGTTTTGGATGACCCCGCCTCCAATACCATGGTTTTGGCTGGCCCCACCTCCAGTTACATGGTTTTGGCTGGCCCTGCCTCCAATACCATGGTTTTTCCTGGCCCGGCCTCCAATACCATGGTTTTGGCTGGCCCGGCCTCCAATACCATGCGTTTGGCTGGCCCCGCCTCCAGTTACATGGTTTTGGCTGGCTCTGCCTCCAAAACCATGCTTTTGGCTGACCCCGCCTCCAATACCATGGTTTTGGCTGGCCCCGCCTCCAATACCATGGTTATGGCTGGCCCTGCCTCGAATACCATGGATTTGGCTGGCCCCGCCTCCAGTTACATGGTTTTGTCCGGCCCCGCCTCGAATGCCATGGTTTTGGCTGGCCCCGCCTCGAATGCCATGGTTTTGGCTGGCCCCGCCTCGAATGCCATGGTTTTGGCTGACCCTGCCTCCAATCCTATGGTTTTGGCTGGCCGCGCCTCCAATGCCAATGTTTTGGCTGGCCCCCCTCCAATACCATGGTTTTGGCTGGCCCCGCCTCCAGTTACATGGATTTGGCTGGCCCCGCCTCCAATACCATGGTTTTGGCGGCTAGCCCCGCCTCCAATACCATGGTTTTGGCTGGCCCCGCCTCCAGTTACATGGTTTTGGCTAAATCCACCTCCAATACCATGGTTTTGGCTGGCCTCGCCTCCAATAGCATGCTTTTGGCCAATACCATGCTTTTGGCTGGCCCTGCTTCCCGTTCCATGGTTTTGGCTGGCCCCACCTCCAGTTCCAGGGTTTTGGCTGGCCCTGCCTCTAATACCATGGTTTTGAGTGTCTCCGCCTACAATACCATGGTTTTGGCTGGCCCCGCCTCCAATTCCATGGTTTTGGCTGGCCCTGCCTCCAGTTACATTGTTTTGTCTGGCCCCGCCTCCAATACCATGGTTTTGGCTGGCCCCGCCTCCAATACCATGGTTTTGGCTGGCCCCGCCTCCAATACTAGGGTTTTGGCTGGTCCTGCTTCCAATACCATGCTTTTGGCTGGCCCCGCCTCCAATACCATGGTTTTGGCTGGCCACGCCTCCAATACCATTGTTTTCGCTGGCCCCGCCTCCAGTTACATGGATTTGGCTGGCCACGCCTCCAATGCCATGGTTTTGGCTGGCCCCGCTTCCAGTTACATGGTTTTGGCTGGCGCCGCCTCCAATGCCATGGTTTTGGCTGTCCCCACCTCCAATACCATGGTTTTGGCTGGCCCTGCCTCCAGTTACATGGTTTTGTATGGCCCTGCCTCCAATACCATGGTTTTGGCTGGCCCGCCTCCAATACCATGGTTTTGGCTGGCCCTGCCTCCAATACCAGGGTTTTGGCTCGCCCTGCCTCCAATACCATACTTTTGGCTGGCCCTGCCTCCAAAACCATGGTTTTGGCTGGCCCTGCCTTCAATACCATGGTTTTGGCTGGCCACGCCTCCAATACCATGGTTTTGGCTGGCCACGCCTCCAATACCATGGTTTTGACTGGCCCCGCCTCCAGTTACATGGTTTTGGCTGGCGCCGCCTCCAAGTCCATCGTTTTGGCTGGCCCCGCCTCCAATACCAGGGTTTTGGTCCACCCCCGCCTCCAGTTACATGGTTTTGGCTGGCCCCGCCTCCAATACCATGGTTTTGGCTGGCCCCGCCTCCAATACCATGGTTTTGGATGACCCCGCCTTCAATACCATGGTTTTGGCTGGCCTCACCTCCAGTTACATGGTTTTGGCTGGCCCTGCCTCCAATACCATGGTTTTGGCTGGCCCGGCCTCCAATACCATGGTTTTGGCTGGCCCCGCCTCCAATACCATGCGTTTGGCTGGCCCCGCCTCCAGTTACATGGTTTTCGCTTGCTCTGCCTCCAATACCATGCTTTTGGCTGCCCCCGCCTCCAATACCATGGTTTTGGCTGGCCCCGCCTCCAATACCATGGTTATGGCTGGCCCCGCCTCAAATACCATGGATTTGGCTGGCCCCGCCTCCAATACTATGGTTTTGTCCGGCCCCGCCTCCAGTTTCATGGTTTTGGCTGGCCCCGCCTCCAATGCCATGGTTTTGGCTGACCCTGCCTCCAATCCCATGGTTTTGGCTGGCCCCGCCTCCAATGCCCTGGTTTTGGCTGGCCCGCCTCCAATACCATGCTTTTGGCTGCCCCCGCCTCCAATACCATGGTTTTGGCTGGCCCCGCCTCAAATACCATGGATTTGGCTGGCCCCGCCTCCAATACTATGGTTTTGTCCGGCCCCGCCTCCAGTTACATGGATTTGGCTGGCCCCGCCTCCAATACCATGGTTTTGGCTAGCCCTGCCTCCAATACCATGGTTTTGGCTGGCCCCGCCTCCAGTTACATGATTTTGGCTGAATCCACCTCCAATACCATGGTTTTGGCTGGCCCCGCTTCCAATACCATGCTTTTGGCCAATACCATGCTTTTGGCTGGCCCTGCTTCCCGTTCCATGGTTTTGGCTGGCCCCACCTCCAGTTCCAGGGTTTTGGCTGGCCCCGCCTCCAATACCATGGTTTTGGATGACCCCGCCTTCAATACCATGGTTTTGGCTGGCCCCACCTCCAGTTACATGGTTTTGGCTGGCCCTGCCTCCAATACCATGGTTTTGGCTGGCCCGGCCTCCAATTCCATGGTTTTGGCTGGCCCCACCTCCAATACCATGCGTTTGGCTGGCCCCGCCTCCAGTTACATGGTTTTCGCTTGCTCTGCCTCCAATACCATGGTTTTGGCTGCCCCCGCCTCCAATACCATGGTTTTGGCTGGCCCCGCCTCCAATACCATGGTTATGGCTGGCCCCACCTCAAATACCATGGATTTGGCTGGCCCCGCCTCCAATACTATGGTTTTGTCTGGCCCCGCCTCCAGTTACATGGTTTTGGCTGACCCTGCCTCCAATCCCATGCTTTTGGCTGCCCCCGCCTCCAATACCATGGTTTTGGCTGGCCCCGCCTCCAATACCATGGTTATGGCTGGCCCCGCCTCCAATACCATGGTTTTGGCTGGCCCCGCCTCCAATACTAGGGTTTTGGCTGGCCACGCCTCCAATACCATGCTTTTGGCTGGCCCCGCCTCCAATACCATGGTTTTGGCTGGCCACGCCTCCAATACCATTGTTTTCGCTGGCCCCGCCTCCAGTTACATGGATTTGGCTGGCCACACCTCCAATGCCATGGTTTTGGCTGGCCCCGCTTCCAGTTACATGGTTTTGGCTGGCGCCGCCTCCAATGCCATGGTTTTGGCTGTCCCCACCTCCAATACCATGGTTTTGGCTGGCCCTGCCTCCAGTTACATGGTTTTGTATGGCCCTGCCTCCAATACCATGGTTTTGGCTGGCCCGCCTCCAATACCATGGTTTTGGCTGGCCCTGCCTCCAATACCAGGGTTTTGGCTCGCCCTGCCTCCAATACCATACTTTTGGCTGGCCCTGCCTCCAAAACCATGGTTTTGGCTGGCCCTGCCTTCAATACCATGGTTTTGGCTGGCCACGCCTCCAATACCATGGTTTTGGCTGGCCACGCCTCCAATACCATGGTTTTGACTGGCCCCGCCTCCAGTTACATGGTTTTGGCTGGCACCGCGTCCAAGTCCATCGTTTTGGCTGGCCCCGCCTCCAATACCAGGGTTTTGGCCCACCCCCGCCTCCAGTTACATGGTTTTGGCTGGCCCCGCCTCCAATACCATGGTTTTGGCTGGCCCCACCTCCAATACCATGGTTTTGGATGACCCCGCCTTCAATACCATGGTTTTGGCTGGCCCCACCTCCAGTTACATGGTTTTGGCTGGCGCTGCCTCCAATACCATGGTTTTGGCTGGCCCGGCCTCCAATACCATGGTTTTGGCTGGCCCCGCCTCCAATACCATGCGTTTGGCTGGCCCCGCCTCCAGTTACATGGTTTTCGCTTGCTCTGCCTCCAATACCATGCTTTTGGCTGCCCCCGCCTCCAATACCATGGTTTTGGCTGGCCCCGCCTCCAATACCATGGTTATGGCTGGCCCCGCCTCAAATACCATGGATTTGGCTGGCCCCGCCTCCAATACTATGGTTTTGTCTGGCCCCGCCTCCAGTTTCATGGTTTTGGCTGGCCCCGCCTCCAATGCCATGGTTTTGGCTGACCCTGCCTTCAATCCCATGGTTTTGGCTGGCCCCGCCTCCAATGCCCTGGTTTTGGCTGGCCCGCCTCCAATACCATGCTTTTGGCTGCCCCCGCCTCCAATACCATGGTTTTGGCTGGCCCCGCCTCCAATACCATGGTTATGGCTGGCCCCGCCTCAAATACCATGGATTTGGCTGGCCCCGCCTCCAATACTATGGTTTTGTCCGGCCCCGCCTCCAGTTACATGGATTTGGCTGGCCCCGCCTCCAATACCATGGTTTTGGCTAGCCCTGCCTCCAATACCATGGTTTTGGCTGGCCCCGCCTCCAGTTACATGATTTTGGCTGAATCCACCTCCAATACCATGGTTTTGGCTGGCCCCGCTTCCAATACCATGCTTTTGGCCAATACCATGCTTTTGGCTGGCCCTGCTTCCCGTTCCATGGTTTTGGCTGGCCCCACCTCCAGTTCCAGGGTTTTGGCTGGCCCCGCCTCCAATACCATGGTTTTGGATGACCCCGCCTTCAATACCATGGTTTTGGCTGGCCCCACCTCCAGTTACATGGTTTTGGCTGGCCCTGCCTCCAATACCATGGTTTTGGCTGGCCCGGCCTCCAATACCATGGTTTTGGCTGGCCCCACCTCCAATACCATGCGTTTGGCTGGCCCCGCCTCCAGTTACATGGTTTTCGCTTGCTCTGCCTCCAATACCATGGTTTTGGCTGCCCCCGCCTCCAATACCATGGTTTTGGCTGGCCCCGCCTCCAATACCATGGTTATGGCTGGCCCCGCCTCAAATACCATGGATTTGGCTGGCCCCGCCTCCAATACTATGGTTTTGTCCGGCCCCGCCTCCAGTTACATGGTTTTGGCTGACCCTGCCTCCAATCCCATGGTTTTGGCTGGCCCCGCCTCCAATGCTCTGGTTTTGGCTGGCCCGCCTCCAATACCATGCTTTTGGCTGCCCCCGCCTCCAATACCATGGTTTTGGCTGGCCCCGCCTCCAATACCATGGTTATGGCTGGCCCCGCCTCAAATACCATGGATTTGGCCGGCCCCGCCTCCAATACTATGGTTTTGTCCGGCCCCGCCTCCAGTTACATGGATTTGGCTGGCCCCGCCTCCAATACCATGGTTTTGGCTAGCCCTGCCTCCAATACCATGGTTTTGGCTGGCCCCGCCTCCAGTTACATGATTTTGGCTGAATCCACCTCCAATACCATGGTTTTGGCTGGCCCCGCTTCCAATACCATGCTTTTGGCCAATACCATGCTTTTGGCTGGCCCTGCTTCCCGTTCCATGGTTTTGGCTGGCCCCACCTCCAGTTCCAGGGTTTTGGCTGGCCCCGCCTCCAATACCATGGTTTTGACTGTCCACGCCTACAATACCATGGTTTTGGCTGGCCCCGCCTACAATTCCATGGTTTTGGCTGGCCCTGCCTCCAGTTACATGGTTTTGTCTGGCCCCACCTCCAATACCATGGTTTTGGCTGGACCCCGCCTCCAATACCATGGTTTTGGCTGGCCCCGCCTCCAATACTAGGGTTTTGGCTGGTCCTGCTTCCAATACCATGCATTTGGCTGGCCCCGCTCCAATACCATGGTTTTGGCTGGCCACGCCTCCAATGCCATGGTTTTGGCTGGCCCCGCTTCCAGTTACATGGTTTTGGCTGGCCCCGCCTCCAATACCAGGGTTTTGGCCCGCCCCCGCCTCCAGTTACATGGTTTTGGATGGCCCCGCCTCCAATACCATGGTTTTGGCTGGCCCCGCCTCCAATACCATGGTTTTGGATGACCCCGCCTCCAATACCATGGTTTTGGCTGGCCCCACCTCCAGTTACATGGTTTTGGCTGGCCCTGCCTCTAATACCATGGTTTTTGCTGGCCCGGCCTCCAATACCATGGTTTTGGCTGGCCCGGCCTCCAATACCATGCGTTTGGCTGGCCTCACCTCCAGTTACATGGTTTTGGCTGGCTCTGCCTCCAAAACCATGCTTTTGGCTGCCCCCGCCTCCAATACCATGCTTTTGGCTGGCCCCGCCTCCAAAACCATGCTTTTGGCTGCCCCCGCCTCCAATACCATGCTTTTGGATGGCCCGGCTTCCCGTTCCATGGTTTTGGCTGGCCCCACCTCCAGTTCCAGGGTTTTGGCTGGCCCCGCCTCCAATACCATGGTTTTGACTGTCCCCGCCTACAATACCATGGTTTTGGCTGGCCCCGCCTCCAATTCCATGTTTTTGGCTGGCCCTGCCTCCAGTTACATGGTTTTGTCTGGCCAGGCCTCCAATACCATAGTTTTGGCTGGCCCCGCCTCCAATACCATGGTTTTGGCTGGCCCCGCCTCGAATACTAGGGTTTTGGCTGGTCCTGCTTCCAATACCATGGTTTTGGCTGGCCCCGCCTCCAATACCATGGTTTTGGCTGGCCACGCCTCCAATACCATTGTTTTCGCTGGCCCTGCCTCCAATTACATGGATTTGAGGGGCCACGCCTCCAATGCCATGGTTTTGGCTGGCCCCGCTTCCAGTTACATGGTTTCGGCTGGCGCTGCCTCCAATGCCATGGTTTTGGCTGTCCCCAGCCTCCAATACCATGGTTTTGGCTGGCCTTGCCTCCAGTTACATGGTTTTGTCTGGCCCTGCCTCTAATACCATAGTTTTGGCTGGCCCCGCCTCCAATACCAGGGTTTTGGCTGGCCCTGCCTCCAATGCCATGCTTTTGGCTGGCCCCACCTCCAAAACCATGCTTTTGTCTGGCCCCGCCTTCAATACCATGGTTTTGGCTGACCATGCCACCAATACCATGGTTTTGGCTGGGCACGCCTCCAATACCATGGTTTTGGCTGGCCCCGCCTCCAGTTACATGCTTTTGGCTGGCGCCTCCTCCAATGCCATGGTTTTGGCTGGTCCCGCCTCCAATACGAGGGCTTTGGCCGGCCCCACCTCCAGTGCCATGGTTTTGGCTGGCCCCGCCTACAATACCAGGGTTTTGGCCGGCCCCGCCTCCAGTTAGATGGTTTTTGCTGGCCCCGCCTCCAATACCAGGGTTTTGGCTGGACCTGCCTCCATTTACATGGTTTTGGCTGGCACTGCCTCCAATACCATGGTTTTGACTGGCCCCGCCTACAATACCATGGTTTTGGCTGGCCCTGCCTCCAGTTACATGGTTTTGTATGGCCGTGCCTCCAATACCATGGTTTTGGCTGGCCCGCCTCCAATACCATTGTTTTGGCTGGCCCTGCCTCCAATACCATGGTTTTTTCTCGCCCTGCCTCCAATACCATGCTTTTGGCTGGCCCTGCCTCCAAAACCATGGTTTTGGCTGGCCCCGCCTTCAATACCATGGTTTTGGCTGGTCACGCCTCCAATACCAGGGTTTTGGCCCGCCCCCGCCTCCAGTTACATGGTTTTGGATGGCCCCGCCTCCAATACCATGGTTTTGGCTGGCCCTGCCTCCAATACCATGGTTTTGGATGACCCCGCCTCCAATACCATGGTTTTGGCTGGCCCCACCTCCAGTTACATGGTTTTGGCTGGCCCTGCCTCCAATACCATGGTTTTTCCTGGCCCGGCCTCCAATACCATGGTTTTGGCTGGCCCGGCCTCCAATACCATGCGTTTGGCTGGCCCCGCCTCCAGTTACATGGTTTTTACTGGCTCTGCCTCCAAAACCATGCTTTTGGCTGACCCCGCCTCCAATACCATGGTTTTGGCTGGCCCCGCCTCCAATACCATGGTTATGGCTGGCCCTGCCTCGAATACCATGGATTTGGCTGGCCCCGCCTCCAGTTACATGGTTTTGTCCGGCCCCGCCTCGAATGCCATGGTTTTGGCTGGCCCCGCCTCGAATGCCATGGTTTTGGCTGGCCCCGCCTCGAATGCCATGGTTTTGGCTGACCCTGCCTCCAATCCTATGGTTTTGGCTGGCCGCGCCTCCAATGCCAATGTTTTGGCTGGCCCCCCTCCAATACCATGGTTTTGGCTGGCCCCGCCTCCAGTTACATGGATTTGGCTGGCCCCGCCTCCAATACCATGGTTTTGGCGGCTAGCCCCGCCTCCAATACCATGGTTTTGGATGGCCCCGCCTCCAGTTACATGGTTTTGGCTAAATCCACCTCCAATACCATGGTTTTGGCTGGCCTCGCCTCCAATAGCATGCTTTTGGCCAATACCATGCTTTTGGCTGGCCCTGCTTCCCGTTCCATGGTTTTGGCTGGCCCCACCTCCAGTTCCAGGGTTTTGGCTGGCCCCGCCTCTAATACCATGGTTTTGACTGTCTCCGCCTACAATACCATGGTTTTGGCTGGCCCCGCCTCCAATTCCATGGTTTTGGCTGGCCCTGCCTCCAGTTACATTGTTTTGTCTGGCCCCGCCTCCAATACCATGGTTTTGGCTGGCCCCGCCTCCAATACCATTGTTTTGGCTGGCCCCGCCTCCAATACTAGGGTTTTGGCTGGTCCTGCTTCCAATACCATGCTTTTGGCTGGCCCCGCCTCCAATACCATGGTTTTGGCTGGCCACGCCTCCAATACCATTGTTTTCGCTGGCCCCGCCTCCAGTTACATGGATTTGGCTGGCCACGCCTCCAATGCCATGGTTTTGGCTGGCCCCGCTTCCAGTTACATGGTTTTGGCTGGCGCCGCCTCCAATGCCATGGTTTTGGCTGTCCCCACCTCCAATAGCATGGTTTTGGCTGGCCCGCCTCCAATACCATGGTTTTGGCTGGCCCTGCCTCCAATACCAGGGTTTTGGCTCGCCCTGCCTCCAATACCATGCTTTTGGCTGGCCTTGCCTCCAAAACCATGGTTTTGGCTGGCCCTGCCTTCAACACCATGGTTTTGGCTGGCCACGCCTCCAATACCATGGTTTTGGCTGGCCACGCCTCCAATACCATGGTTTTGGCTGGCCCCGCCTCCAGTTACATGGTTTTGGCTGGCGCCGCCTCCAAGTCCATCGTTTTGGCTGGCCCCGCCTCCAATACCAGGGTTTTGGCCCACCCCCGCCTCCAGTTACATGGTTTTGGCTGGCCCTGCCTCCAATACCATGGTTTTGGCTGGCCCGGCCTCCAATACCATGGTTTTGGCTGGCCCCGCCTCCAATACCATGCGTTTGGCTGGCCCCGCCTCCAGTTACATGGTTTTCGCTTGCTCTGCCTCCAATACCATGCTTTTGGCTGCCCCCGCCTCCAATACTATGGTTTTGTCCGGCCCCGCCTCCAGTTACATGGTTTTGGCTGACCCTGCCTCCAATCCCATGGTTTTGGCTGGCCCCGCCTCCAGTTACATGATTTTGGCTGAATCCACCTCCAATACCATGGTTTTGGCTGGCCCCACCTCCAGTTCCAGGGTTTTGGCTGGCCCCGCCTCCAATACCATGGTTTTGGATGACCCCGCCTTCAATACCATGGTTTTGGCTGGCCCCACCTCCAGTTACATGGTTTTGGCTGGCCCTGCCTCCAATACCATGGTTTTGGCTGGCCCGGCCTCGAATACCATGGTTTTGGCTGGCCCCGCCTCCAATACCATGCGTTTGGCTGGCCCCGCCTCCAGTTACATGGTTTTCGCTTGCTCTGCCTCCAATACCATGGTTTTGGCTGCCCCCGCCTCCAATACCATGGTTTTGGCTGGCCACGCCTCCAATACCATGGTTTTGGCTAGCCCTGCCTCCAATACCATGGTTTTGGCTGGCCCCGCCTCCAGTTACATGATTTTGGCTGAATCCACCTCCAATACCATGGTTTTGGCTGGCCCCGCTTCCAATACCATGCTTTTGGCCAATACCATGCTTTTGGCTGGCCCTGCTTCCCGTTCCATGGTTTTGGCTGGCCCCACCTCCAGTTCCAGGGTTTTGGCTGGCCCCGCCTCCAATACCATGGTTTTGACTGTCCACGCCTACAATACCATGGTTTTGGCTGGCCCCGCCTCCAATTCCATGGTTTTGGCTGGCCCTGCCTCCAGTTACATGGTTTTGTCTGGCCCCACCTCCAATACCATGGTTTTGGCTGGACCCCGCCTCCAATACCATGGTTTTGGCTGGCCCCGCCTCCAATACTAGGGTTTTGGCTGGTCCTGCTTCCAATACCATGCATTTGGCTGGCCCCGCCTCCAATACCATGGTTTTGGCTGGCCACGCCTCCAATGCCATGGTTTTGGCTGGCCCCGCTTCCAGTTACATGGTTTTGGCTGGAGCGGCCTCCAATGCCATGGTTTTGGCTGGCCCCGTCTCCAATACCAGGGTTTTGGCTGGCCCTGCCTCCAATGCCATGGTTTTGGCTGGCCCCGCCTCGAATACCATGGTTTTGGCTGGCCCCGCCTCCAGTTACATGGTTTTGGCTGGCCCCGCCTCCAATAACATGGTTTTGGCTTGTCCTGCCTCCAATACCATGGTTTTGGCTGGCCCCGCCTCCAGTTCCATGGTTATGGCTGGCCCCGCCTCCAATACCATACTTTTGGCTGTCCCCGCCTCCAATACCATGCTTTTGGCTGGCCCGCCTCCAGTTACATGGTTTTGGCTGGCCTCGCCTCCAATACCATGGTTTTGGCTGGCCCTGTCTCCAGCTACATGGTTTTGGCTGGCCCGCCTCCAGTTACATAGTTTTGGATGGCCCTGCCTCCAATAGCATGGTTTTGGCTGGCCCTGTCTCCAATACCATGGTTTTGGCTCGCCCTGCCTCCAGTTACATGGTTTTGGCTGGACCCGCCTCCAATACCATGGCTTTGGCTGGCCCCGCCTCAAATACCATTCTTTTGGCTGGCCCCGCCTCCAGTTACATGGTTTTGGCTGGCCCCACCTCCAATACCATGGTTTTGGCTGGCCCCGCTTCCAGTTACATCGTTTTGGCTGGCCCCGCCTCCAATACCATGGTTTTGGCTGGCCCCGCCTCAAATACCATTCTTTTGGCCTGCCCCGCCTCCAGTTACATGGTTTTGGCTGGCGCCGCCTCCATTGCCATGGTTTTGGCTGGCCCCGCATCCAATACCAGGGTTCTGGCTGGCCCTGCCTCCAATGCCATGGTTTTGGCTGGCCCTGCATCGAATACCATGGTTTTGGCTGGCCCCGCCTCCAGTTACATGGTTTTGGCTGGCCCCGCCTCCAATATCATGGTTTTGGCTGGTCCTGCCTCCAATACCATGGTTTGGCTGGCCCTGCCTCCAGTTACATGGTTATGGCTGGCCCCGCCTCCAATACCATGCTTTTGGCTGGCCCCTCCTCCAATACCATGCTTTTGGCTGGCCCCGCCTCCAGTTACATGGTTTTGGCTGGCCTCGCCTCCAATACCATGGTTTTGGCTGGCCCCACCTCCAGCTACATGGTTTTGGCTGGCCCGCCTCCAGTTACATAGTTTTGGATGGCCCCGCCTCCAATAGCATGGTTTTGGCTGGCCCTGCCTCCAGTTACATGATTTTGGCTGGCCCCGCCTCCAATACCATGGCTTTGACTGGCTCCGCCTCAAATACCATTCTTTTGGCTGGCCCCACCTCCAGTTACATGGTTTTGGCTGGCCCCACCTCCAATACCATGGTTTTGGCTGGCCCCGCTTCCAGTTACATCGTTTTGGCTGGCCCCGCCTCCAATACCATGGTTTTGGCTGGCCCCGCCTCAAATACCATTCTTTTGGCTGGCCATGCCTCCAGTTACATGGTTTTGGCTGACCCCACCTCCAATACCATGGTTTTGGCTGGCCCCGCCTCCAGTTCCATGGTTTTGGCTGGCTCCGCCTCCAGTTACATGGTTTGGATGGTCCCGCCTCCAATACCATGGTTTTTGCTGGCCCCCCCTCCAATAACATGGTTTGACTGGCCCCGCCTACAATACCATGGTTTTGGCTGGCCCCGCCTCCAATAAAATGGTTTGGCTGGCCCGGCCTCCAGTTACATGGTTTTGTCTGGCCCCATCTCCAATACCATGGTTTTGGCTGGCCCCGCCTCCAATACCATGGTTCTGGCTGGCCCCGCCTCCAATACCATGGTTTTGGCTGGCCCCGCCTCCAGTTCCATGGTTTTGGCTGGCCCCGCCTCCAGTTACATGGTTTGGATGGTCCCGCCTCCAATACCATGGTTTTTGCTGGCCCTGCCTCCAATACCATGGTTTTGACTGGCCCCGCCTACAATACCATGGTTTTGGCTGGCCCCGCCTCCAATACCATGGTTTGGCTGGCCCTGCCTCCAGTTACATGGTTTTGTCTGGCCCCACCTCCAATACCATGGTTATGGCTGTCCCC
Source organism: Ambystoma mexicanum (assembly GCF_040938575.1). Classification (NCBI taxonomy): domain Eukaryota; kingdom Metazoa; phylum Chordata; class Amphibia; order Caudata; family Ambystomatidae; genus Ambystoma; species Ambystoma mexicanum. The sequence goes on along the minus strand of NC_090923.1, from coordinate 737,893,404 downwards.
GCCTCCAATACCATGGTTTTGGCTGGCCCCGCCTCCAATACCAGGGTTTTGGCTGGCCCTGCCTCCAATACCATGCTTTTGGCTGGCCCTGCCTCCAAAACCATGCTTTTGGCTGGCCCCGCCTCCAATACCATGGTTTTGGCTGGCCACGCCTCCAGTACCATGGTTTTGGCTGGCAACGCCTCCAATACCATGGTTTTGGATGGCCCCGCCTCCAATAGCATGGTTTTGGCTGGCCCTGCCTCCAATACCATGGTTTTGGCTGGCCCTGCCTCCAGTTACATGATTTTGGCTGGCCTCGCCTCCAATACCATGGCTTTGGCTGGCCCCGCCTCAAATACCATTCTTTTGGCTGGCTCCACCTCCAGTTACATGGTTTTGGCTGGCCCCACCTCCAATGCCATGGTTTTGGCTGACCCCGCTTCCAGTTACATCGTTTTGGCTGGCCCCGCCTCCAATACCATGGTGTTGGCTGGCCCGCCTCAAATACCATTCTTTTGGCTGGCCCTGCCTCCAGTTACATGATTTTGGCTGACCCCACCTCCAATACCATGGTTTTGGCTGGCCCCGCCTCCAGTTCCATGGTTTTGGCTGGCCCCGCCTCCAGTTACATGGTTTGGATGGTCCCGCCTCCAACACCATGGTTTTTGCTGGCCCCGCCTCCAATACCATGGTTTTGACAGGCCCCGCCTACAATACCATGGTTTTGGCTGGCCCCGCATCCAATACCATGGTTTGGCTGGCCCTGCCTCCAGTTACATGGTTTTGTCTGGCCCCGCCTCCAATACCATGCTTTTGGCTGGCCCCGCCTCCAATACCATGCTTTTGGCTGGCCCCGCCCCAAATTACATGGTTTTGGCTGGCCTCGCCTCCAATACCATGGTTTTGGCTGGCCCCGCCTCCAGCTACATGGTTTTGGCAGGCCCGCCTCCAGTTACATAGTTTTGGATGGCCCCGCCTCCAATAGCATGGTTTTGGCTGGCCCTGCCTCCAATACCATGGTTTTGGCTGGCCCTGCCTCCAGTTACATGATTTTGGCTGACCATGCCACCAATACCATGGTTTTGGCTGGGCACGCCTCCAATACCATGGTTTTTGCTGGCCCCGCCTCCAGTTACATGCTTTTGGCTGGCGCCTCCTCCAATGCCATGGTTTTGGCTGGTCCCGCCTCCAATACCAGGGCTTTGGCCGGCCCCACCTCAAGTTACATGGTTTTGGCTGGCCCCGCCTACAATACCAGGGTTTTGGCCGGCCCCGCCTCCAGTTAGATGGTTTTTGCTGGCCCCGCATCCAATACCAGGGTTTTGGCTGGACCTGCCTCCATTTACATGGTTTTGGCTGGCACTGCCTCCAATACCATGGTTTTGACAGGCCCCGCCTACAATACCATGGTTTTGGCTGGCCCTGCCTCCAGTTACATGGTTTTGTATGGCCCTGCCTCCAATACCATGGTTTTTGCTTGCCCGGCCTCCAATACCATCATTTTGGCTGGCCCGGCCTCCAATACCATGCGTTTGGCTGGCCCCGCCTCCAGTTACATGGTTTTGGCTGGCTCTGCCTCCAAAACCATGCTTTTGGCTGACCCCGCATCCAATACCATGGTTTTGGCTGGACCCGCCTCCAATACCATGGTTATGGCTGGCCCTGCCTCGAATACCATGGATTTGGCTGGCCCCGCCTCCAATACCATGGTTTTGTCCGGCCCCGCCTCCAATCCCATGGTTTTGGCTGGCCGCGCCTCCAATGCCAATGTTTTCGCTGGCCCCCCTCCAATACCATGGTTTTGGCTGGCCCAGCCTCCAGTTACATGGATTTGGCTGGCCCCGCCTCCAATACCATGGTTTTGGCTAGCCCCGCCTCCAATACCATGGTTTTGGCTGGCCCCGCCTCCAGTTACATGGTTTTGGCTAAATCCACCTTCAATACCATGGTTATGGCTGGCCCCGCCTCAAATACCATGGATTTGGCTGGCCCCACCTCCAATACTATGGTTTTGTCCGGCCCCGCCTCCAGTTATATGGATTTTGCTGGCCCTGCCTCCAATACCATGGTTTTGGCTAGCCCTGCCTCCAATACCATGGTTTTGGCTGGCGCCGCCTCCAGTTACATGATTTTGGCTGAATCCACCTCCAATACCATGGTTTTGGCTGGCCCCGCTTCCAATACCATGCTTTTGGCCAATACCATGCTTTTGGCTGGCCCTGCTTCCCGTTCCATGGTTTTGGCTGGCCCCACCTCCAGTTCCAGGGTTTTGGCTGGCCCCGCCTCCAATACCATGGTTTTGACTGTCCACGCCTACAATACCATGGTTTTGGCTGGCCCCGCCTCCAATTCCATGGTTTTGGCTGGCCCTGCCTCCAATTACATGGTTTTGTCTGGCCCCACCTCCAATACCATGGTTTTGGTTGGACCCACCTCCAATACCATGGTTTTGGCTGGCCCCGCCTCCAATACTAGGGTTTTGGCTGGTCCTGCTTCCAATACCATGCATTTGGCTGGCCCCGCCTCCAATACCATGGTTTTGGCTGGCCACGCCTCCAATGCCATGGTTTTGGCTGGCCCCGCCTCCAGTTACATGGTTTTGGCTGGCCTCGCCTCCAATACCATGGTTTTGGCTGGCCCTGTCTCCAGCTACATGGTTTTGGCTGGCCCGCCTCCAGTTACATAGTTTTGGATGGCCCTGCCTCCAATAGCATGGTTTTGGCTGGCCCTGTCTCAAAGACCATGGTTTTGGCTAGCCCTGCCTCCAGTTACATGGTTTTGGCTGGCCCCGCCTCCAATACCATGGCATTGGCTGGCCCTGCCTCAAATACCATTCTTTTGGCTGGCCCCGCCTCCAGTTACATGGTTTTGGCTGGCCCCACCTCCAATACCATGGTTTTGGCTGGCCCTGCTTCCAGTTACATCGTTTTGGCTGGCCCCGCCTCCAATACCATGGTTTTGGCTGGCCCCGCCTCAAATACCATTCTTTTGGCCTGCCCCGCCTCCAGTTACATGGTTTTGGCTGGCGCCGCCTCCATTGCCATTGTTTTGGCTGGCCCCGCATCCAATACCAGGGTTCTGGCTGGCCCTGCCTCCAATGCCATGGTTTTGGCTGGCCCCGCCTCGAATACCATGGTTATGGCTGGCCCCGCCTCCAGTTACATGGTTTTGGCTGGCCCCGCCTCCAATATCATGGTTTTGGCTGGTCCTGCCTCCAATACCATGGTTTGGCTGGCCCCGCCTCCAGTTACATGGTTATGGCTGGCCCCGCCTCCAATACCATGCTTTTGGCTGGCCCCGCCTCCAATACCATGCTTTTGGCTGGCCCCGCCTCCAGTTACATGGTTTTGGCTGCCTCGCCTCCAATACCATGGTTTTGGCTGGCCCCACCTCCAGCTACATGATTTTGGCTGGCCCGCCTCCAGTTACATAGTTTTGGATGGCCCCGCCTCCAACAGCATGGTTTTGGCTGGCCCTGCCTCCAATACCATGGTTTTGGCTGGCCCTGCCTCCAGTTACATGATTTTGGCTGGCCCCGCCTCCAATACCATGGCTTTGACTGGCCCCGCCTCAAATACCATTCTTTTGGCTGGCCCCACCTCCAGTTACATGGTTTTGGCTGGCCCCACCTCCAATACCATGATTTTGGCTGGCCCCGCTTCCAGTTACATCGTTTTGGCTGGCCCCGCCTCCAATACCATGGTTTTGGCTGGCCCCGCCTCAAATACCATTCTTTTGGCTGGCCCTGCCTCCAGTTACATGGTTTTGGCTGACCCCACCTCCAATACCATGGTTTTGGCTGGCCCCGCCTCCAGTTCCATGGTTTTGGCTGGCCCCGCCTCCAGTTACAGGGTTTGGATGGTCCCGCCTCCAATACCATGGTTTTTGCTGGCCCCGCCTCCAATACCATGGTTTGACTGGCCCCGCCTACAATACCATGGTTTTGGCTGGCCCCGCCTCCAATAAAATGGTTTGGCTGGCCCGGCCTCCAGTTACATGGTTTTGTCTGGCCCCATCTCCAATACCATGGTTTTGGCTGGCCCCGCCTCCAGTTACATGGTTTTGGCTGGCCCCGCCTCCAATATCATGGTTTTGGCTGGTCCTGCCTCCAATACCATGGTTTGGCTGGCCCCGCCTCCAGTTACATGGTTATGGCTGGCCCCGCCTCCAATACCATGCTTTTGGCTGGCCCCGCCTCCAATACCATGCTTTTGGCTGGCCCCGCCTCCAGTTACATGGTTTTGGCTGCCTCGCCTCCAATACCATGGTTTTGGCTGGCCCCACCTCCAGCTACATGATTTTGGCTGGCCCGCCTCCAGTTACATAGTTTTGGATGGCCCCGCCTCCAACAGCATGGTTTTGGCTGGCCCTGCCTCCAATACCATGGTTTTGGCTGGCCCTGCCTCCAGTTACATGATTTTGGCTGGCCCCGCCTCCAATACCATGGCTTTGGCTGGCCCCGCCTCAAATACCATTCTTTTGGCTGGCCCCACCTCCAGTTACATGGTTTTGGCTGGGCCCACCTCCAATACCATGGTTTTGGCTGGCCCCGCTTCCAGTTACATCGTTTTGGCTGGCCCCGCCTCCAATACCATGGTTTTGGCTGGCCCCGCCTCAAATACCATTCTTTTGGCTGGCCCTGCCTCCAGTTACATCGTTTTGGCTGACCCCACCTCCAATACCATGGTTTTGGCTGGCCCCGCCTCCAGTTCCATGGTTTTGGCTGGCCCCGCCTCCAGTTACATGGTTTGGATGGTCCCGCCTCCAATACCATGGTTTTTGCTGGCCCCGCCTCCAATACCATGGTTTGACTGGCCCCGCCTACAATACCATGGTTTTGGCTGGCCCCGCCTCCAATAAAATGGTTTGGCTGGCCCGGCCTCCAGTTACATGGTTTTGTCTGGCCCCATCTCCAATACCATGGTTTTGGCTGGCCCCGACTCCAATACCATGGTTTTGGCTGGCCCCGCCTCCAATACCATGGTTTTGGCTGGCCCCGCCTCCAGTTCCATAGTTTTGGCTGGCCCCGCCTCCAGTTACATGGTTTGGATGGTCCCGCCTCCAATACCATGGTTTTTGCTGGCCCCGCCTCCAATACCATGGTTTTGACTGGCCCCGCCTACAATACCATGGTTTTGGCTGGCCCCGCCTCCAATACCATGGTTTGGCTGGCCCTGCCTCCAGTTACATGGTTTTGTCTGGCCCCACCTCCAATACCATGGTTTTGGCTGTCCCCGCCTCCAATACCATGGTTTTGGCTGGCCCCGCCTCCAAAACCAGGGTTTTGGCTGGACCTGCCTCCAATACCATGCTTTTGGCTGGCCCTGCCTCCAAAACCATGCTTTTGGCTGTCCCCGCCTCCAATACCATGGTTTTGGCTGGCCACGCCTCCAGTACCAGGGTTTTGGCTGGCCACGCCTCCAATAGCATGGTTTTGGCTGGCCACGCCTCCAATACCATGGTTTTGGCTTGCCCGCCTCAAATACCATTCTTTTGGCTGGCCCTGCCTCCAGTTACATGGTTTTGGCTGACCCCACCTCCAATACCATGGTTTTGGCTCGCCCCGCCTCCAGTTCCATGGTTTTGGCTGGCCCCGCCTCCAGTTACATGGTTTGGATGGTCCCGCCTCCAATACCATGGTTTTTGATGGCCCCGCCTCCAATACCATGGTTTTGACTGGCCCCGCCTACAATACCATGGTTTTGGCTGGCCCCGCCTCCAATACCATGGTTTGGCTGGCCCTGCCTCCAGTTACATGGTTTTGTCTGGCCCCGCCTCCAATACCATGCTTTTGGCTGGCCCCGCCCCCAGTTACATGGTTTTGGCTGGCCTCGCCTCCAATACCATGGTTTTGGCTGGCCCCGCCTCCAGCTACATGGTTTTGGCTGGCCCGCCTCCAGTTACATAGTTTTGGATGGCCCTGCCTCCAATAGCATGGTTTTGGCTGGCTCTGCCTCCAATACCATGGTTTTGGCTGGCCCTGCCTCCAGTTACATGATTTTGGCTGGTCCCGCCTCCAATACCATGGTTTTTGCTGGCCCCGCCTCCAATACCATGGTTTGACTGGCCCCGCCTACAATACCATGGTTTTGGCTGGCCCCGCCTCCAATAAAATGGTTTGGCTGGCCCGGCCTCCAGTTACATGGTTTTGTCTGGCCCCATCTCCAATACCATGGTTTTGGCTGGCCCCGACTCCAATACCATGGTTTTGGCTGGCCCCGCCTCCAATACCATGGTTTTGGCTGGCCCCGCCTCCAGTTCCATAGTTTTGGCTGGCCCCGCCTCCAGTTACATGGTTTGGATGGTCCCGCCTCCAATACCATGGTTTTTGCTGGCCCCGCCTCCAATACCATGGTTTTGACTGGCCCCGCCTACAATACCATGGTTTTGGCTGGCCCCGCCTCCAATACCATGGTTTGGCTGGCCCTGCCTCCAGTTACATGGTTTTGTCTGGCCCCACCTCCAATACCATGGTTTTGGCTGTCCCCGCCTCCAATACCATGGTTTTGGCTGGCCCCGCCTCCAAAACCAGGGTTTTGGCTGGACCTGCCTCCAATACCATGCTTTTGGCTGGCCCTGCCTCCAAAACCATGCTTTTGGCTGTCCCCGCCTCCAATACCATGGTTTTGGCTGGCCACGCCTCCAGTACCAGGGTTTTGGCTGGCCACGCCTCCAATAGCATGGTTTTGGCTGGCCACGCCTCCAATACCATGGTTTTGGCTTGCCCGCCTCAAATACCATTCTTTTGGCTGGCCCTGCCTCCAGTTACATGGTTTTGGCTGACCCCACCTCCAATACCATGGTTTTGGCTCGCCCCGCCTCCAGTTCCATGGTTTTGGCTGGCCCCGCCTCCAGTTACATGGTTTGGATGGTCCCGCCTCCAATACCATGGTTTTTGATGGCCCCGCCTCCAATACCATGGTTTTGACTGGCCCCGCCTACAATACCATGGTTTTGGCTGGCCCCGCCTCCAATACCATGGTTTGGCTGGCCCTGCCTCCAGTTACATGGTTTTGTCTGGCCCCGCCTCCAATACCATGGTTTTGGTTGGCCCTGCCTCCTATATCATGGTTTTGGCTGGCCCCACCTCCAATACCATGGTTTTAGCTGGTCCCGCTTCCAGTTACATCGTTTTGGCTGGCCCTGCCTCCAATACCATGGTTTTGGCTGGCCCCACCTCAAATACCATTCTTTTGGCTGGCCCTGCCTCCAGTTACATGGTTTTGGCTGACCCCACCTCCAGTTCCATGGTTTTGGCTGGCCCCGCCTCCAGTTACATGGTTTGGATGGTCCCGCCTCCAATACCATGGTTTTTGCTGGCACCGCCTCCAATACCATGGTTTTGACTGGCCCCGCCTACAATACCATGGTTTTGGCTGGCCCCGCCTCCAGTTCCATGGTTTTGGCTGGCCCCGCCTCCAGTTACATGGTTTGGATGGTCCCGCCTCCAATACCATGGTTTTTGCTGGTCCAGCCTTCAATACCATGGTTTTGACTGGCCCCGCCTACAATACCATGGTTTTGGCTGGCCCCGCCTCCAATACCATGGTTTGGCTAGCCCTGCCTCCAGTTACATGGTTTTGTCTGGCCCCACCTCCAATACCATGGTTTTGGCTGGTCCCGCCTCCAATACCATGGTTTTGGCTGGCCCCGCCTCCAATACCAGGGTTTTGGCTGGCCCTGCCTCCAATACCATGCTTTTGGCTGGTCCTGCCTCCAAAACCATGCTTTTGGCTGGCCCAGCCTCGAATACCATGGTTTTGGCTGGCCACGCCTCCAGTACCATGGTTTTGGCTGGCCACGCCTCCAATACCATGGTTTTGGCTGGCCCCGCATCCAGTTACATGGATTTGGCTGGCCCCGCCTCTAATGCCTTGGTTTTGGCTGGCCCCGCCTCCAGTTACATGGTTTTGGCTGGCGCCGCCTCCAATGCCATGGTTTTGGCTGGCCCCGCCTCCAATACCATGGTTTTGGCTGGCCCCTCCTCTAATGCCATGGTCTGGGCTGGCCCTGCCTCCAGCTACATGGTTTTGGCTGGCCCGCCTCCAGTTACATAGTTTTGGATGGCCCCGCCTCCAATAGCATGGTTTTAGCTGGCCCTGCCTCTAATACCATGGTTTTAGCTGGCCCTGCCTCCAGTTACATGGTTTTGGCTGGCCCCCCCTCCAATACCATGGTTTTGGCTGGCCCCGCCTCAAATACCATTCTTTTGGCTGGCCCTGCCTCCAGTTACATGGTTTTGGCTGGCCCCACCTCCAATACCATGGTTTTGGCTGGCCCCGCTTCCAGCTACATGGTTTTGGCTCGTCCCGCCTCCAGTTAAATAGTTTTGGCTGGCCCCGCCTCCAATACCATGGTTTTGGTTGGCCCTGCCTCCTATATCATGGTTTTGGCTGGCCCCACCTCCAATTACATGGTTTTGGGTGGCCCCACCTCGAATGCCATGGTTTTGGCTGGCCCTGCCTCCAATACCATGGTTTTGGCTGGCACCGCCTCCATTTACATGCTTTTGGCTGGCCCCGCCTCAAACACCATGGTTTTGGCTTGCCCCGCCTCCAATATCATGGTTTTGGCTGGCCCCGCCTCCAATAGCATGCTTTTGGTTGGCCCCGCCTACAGTTATATGCTTTTGGCTGGCCCCACCTCCAATACCATGCTTTTGGCTGGCCCCACCTCCAATACCATGGTTTTGGCTGGCCACGCCTCCAATACTATGGTTTTGGCTGGCCCAGCCTCCAGTTACATGGATTTGGCTGCACCTGCCTCCAATACCATGGTTTTGGCTGGCCCCGCCTAAAGTTTCATGGTTTTGGCTGGACCCTCCTCTAATGCCATGGTTTTGGTTGGCCCCACCTCCAACACCATGGTTTTGGCTGGCCCAGCCTCCAATACCAGGGTTTTGACTGGCCCCGCCTACAATACCATGGTTTTGGCTGGCCCCGCCTCCAATACCATGGTTTGGCTGGCGCTACCTCCAGTTACATGGTTTTGTCTGGCCCCACCTCCAATACCATTGTTTTGGCTGGCCCAGCCTCCAATACCATGGTTTTGGCTGGCCCCGCCTCCAGTTCCATGGTTTTGGCTGGCCCCGCCTCCAGTTACATGGTTTGGATGGTCCCGCCTCCAATACCATGGTTTTTGCTGGTCCAGCCTCCAATACCATGGTTTTGACTGGCCCCGCCTTCAATACCATGGTTTTGGCTGGCCCCGCCTCCAATACCATGGTTTGGCTAGCCCTGCCTCCAGTTACATGGTTTTGTCTGGCCCCACCTCCAATACCATGGTTTTGGCTGGCCCCGTCTCCAATACCATGGTTTTGGCTGGCCCCGCCTCCAATACCAGGGTTTTGGCTGGCCCTGCCTCCAATACCATGCTTTTGGCTGGCCACGCCTCCAGTACCATGGTTTTGGCTGGCCACGCCTCCAATACCATGGTTTTGGCTGGCCCCGCCTCCAATACCATGGTTTTGGCTGGCCCCGCCTCCAAAACCATGCTTTTGGCTGGCCCAGCCTCCAATACCATGGTTTTGGCTGGCCACGCCTCCAGTACCATGGTTTTGGCTGGCCACGCCTCCAATACCATGGTTTTGGCTGGCCCCGCATCCAGTTACATGGATTTGGCTGGCCCCGCCTCTAATGCCTTGGTTTTGGCTGGCCCCGCCTCCAGTTACATGGTTTTGGCTGGCGCCACCTCCAATGCCATGGTTTTGGCTGGCCCTGCCTCCAATACCATGGTTTTGGCTGGCCCCTCCTCTAATGCCATGGTTTTGGCTGGCCCCGCCTCCAGCTACATGGTTTTGGCTGGCCCGCCTCCAGTTACATAGTTTTGGATAGCCCCGCCTCCAATAGCATGGTTTTAGCTGGCCCTGCCTCTAATACCATGGTTTTAGCTGGCCCTGCCTCCAGTTACATGGTTTTGGCTGGCCCCCCCTCCAATACCATGGTTTTGGCTGGCCCCGCCTCAAATACCATTCTTTTGGCTGGCCCTGCCTCCAATTACATGGTTTTGGCTGGCCCCGCCTCCAATACCATGGTTTTGGCTGGCCCCGCTTCTAGCTACATGGTTTTGGCTCGTCCCGCCTCCAGTTACATAGTTTTTGCTGGCCCCGCCTCCAATACCATGGTTTTGGTTGGCCCTGCCTCCTATATCATGGTTTTGGCTGGCCCCACCTCCAATTACATGGTTTTGGGTGGCCCCACCTCGAATACCATGGTTTTGGCTGGCCCTGCCTCCAATACCCTGGTTTTGGCTGGCACCGCCTCCAATTACATGCTTTTGGCTGGCCCCGCCTCAAACACCATGGTTTTGGCTTGCCCCGCCTCCAATATCATGGTTTTGGCTGGCCCCGCCTCCAATAGCATGCTTTTGGTTGGCCCCGCCTACAGTTATATGCTTTTGGCTGGCCCCACCTCCAATACCATGCTTTTGGCTGGACCCTCCTCCAATGCCATGGTTTTGGTTGGCCCCACCTCCAACACCATGGTTTTGGCTGGCCCAGCCTCCAATACCAGGGTTTTTGCTGGCCCTGCCTCCAATACCATGGTTTTGGCTGGCCCCGCCTCCAATGCCATGGTTTTGGCTGACCCCGCCTCCAGTTACATGGTTTTGGCTGGCGCCGCCTCCAGTTACATGGATTTGGCTGCACCTGCCTCCAATACCATGGTTTGGCTGGCCCCGCCTCCAGTTTCATGGTTTTGGCTGGACCCTCCTCCAATGCCATGGTTTTGGCTGGCCCCGCCTCCAATACCATGGTTTTGGCTGGCCCAGCCTCCAATACCAGGGTTTTGGCTGGCCCTGCCTCCAATACCATGGTTTTGGCTGGCCCCGCCTCCAATACCATGGTTTTGGCTGGCCCCGCCTCCAGTTACATGGATTTGGCTGGCCCCGCCTCCAATGCCATGGTTTTGTCTGGCACCGCCTCCAGTTACATGGTTTTGGCTGGCGCCGCCTCCAATGCCATGGTTTTGGCTGGTCCCTCCTCCAATACCATGGTTTTGGCTGGCCCTGCCTCCAGTTACATGGTTTTGGCTGGCCCCGCCTCCAATACCATGGTTTTGGCTGGTTTTGGTGGCCCTGCCTCCAATACCATGGTTTTGACTGGCCCCGCCTCCAATACCATGGTTTTGGCTGGCCACACCTCCAATACCATGATTTTGGCTGGCCCCGCCTCCAATGCCATGGTTTTGGCTGACCCCGCCTCCAGTTACATGGTTTTGGATGGCGCCGCCTCCAGTTACATGGATTTGGCTGCACCTGCCTCCAATACCATGGTTTGGTTGGCCCCGCCTCCAGTTTCATGGTTTTGGCTGGACCCTCCTCCAATGCCATGGTTTTGGCTGGCCCCGCCTCCAATACCATGGTTTTGGCTGGCCCAGCCTCCAATACCAGGGTTTTGGCTGGCCCTGCCTCCAATACCATGGTTTTGGCTGGCCCCGCCTCCAATACCATGGTTTTGGCTGGCCCCGCCTCCAGTTACATGGATTTGGCTGGCCCCGCCTCCAATGCCATGGTTTTGTCTGGCCCCGCCTCCAGTTACATGGTTTTGGCTGGCGCCGCCTCCAATGCCATGGTTTTGGCTGGCCCCGCCTCCAATACCATGGTTTTGGCTGGCCCTGCCTCCAGTTACATGGTTTTGGCTGGCCCCGCCTCCAATACCATGGTTTTGGCTGGTTTTGGTGGTCCTGCCTCCAATACCATGGTTTTGGCTGGCCCCGCCTCCATTTACATGGTTATGGCTGGCCCCGCCTCCTATAGCATGCTTTTGGCTGGCCCCGCCTCCAATTCCATGCTTTTGGCTGGCCCCGCCTCCAGTTACATGGTTTTGGCTGGCCCGCCTCCAGTTACATAGTTTTGGATGGCCCCGCCTCCAATAGCATGGTTTTGGCTGGCCCTGCCTCCAATACCATGGTTTTGGCTGGCCCTGCCTGCAGTTACATGGTTTTGTCTGGCCCCGCCTCCAATACCATGGTTTTGGCTGGCCCTGCCTCAAATACCATTCTTTTGGCTGGCCCCGCCTCCACTTACATGGTTTTGGCTGGCGCCGCCTACAATACCATGGTTTTGGCTGGCCCCGCTTCCAGTTACATCGTTTTGGCTGGCCCGGCCTCCAATACCATGGTTTTGGCTGGCCCCGCCTCAAATACCATTCTTTTGGCTGGCCCTGCCTCCAGTTACATGGTTTTGGTTGACCCTTACTCCAATACCATGGTTTTGGCCAATTCCATGCTTTTGGCTGGCCCTGCTTCCCGTTCCATGGTTTTGGCTGGCAACGCCTCCAGTTCCATGGTTTTGGCTGGCCCCGCCTCCAGTTACATGGTTTTGGCTGGCCCTGCCTCCAATACCATGGTTTTGTCTGGCCCCGCCTACAATACCATGGTTTTGGCTGTGTTAGGCAGAAACCTGTGCAGTTCCCTTAGGGACCACTGCAATATTTTAAGACTACAGGAGTTAGCAGTAAACCCAATTGGTGGCAGTCTGCACCACCCAGATTTACCTGGTAGCTGTGGCTGAGCAGTCAGACTTCTCTCAAGAAGAGGTAGGCAGTATACAGAGCATACACAATAGGGCAGGTACACACAGTAGAACAAGCAAACACTGACCAGAGCTTTGGTGTAAAAGATATATAATTATTTATTTAAAAAAACATCTAAAAAAACACACTGGCACTAATCTCAAGCAAGTTCAAAAACACAGTTACTAAAGTATATACACTCCCTTAAAAGAATATTAGATAAGTCTTAAGTAAAGCCCCACTTATTTTCAGACAGCGGTGAGCGCTTAACGCAGATGGCACTCTAATAATTCGGTTTCAAAGGGATAGAAAGGCAGAGCATAAATTGAAACACATCCCAACACTGTCAAAAGAACACAGCAAGAGAGGAAGGCAGAATCAAACCGTGAAGTTAGAGTTCAGAAAGCCAGATCCACTTTAAGAGGATCAGAACGAAATGTGTCCAAGGTCACACGGTTGAAAAGTGCACAAAAGTCTCGAAAATGTTCAGAAAGAAGTTGGACCAAAAGAAAGGGACCAGTTAGATGGTCAAGAGGCCAGCCCAGTTTAGAAGGTTAAGAATTTACTGTCACCTTGTAGCAATCTATAAAGAAGGGAGGCCAGGCGGACACAGTACCTTGAAATGGTGAGAACACTCCAGCGGGTGCAGTTGTTCCTAGCAGCGGTTGCGAGTTGGTGCTTCGTCTGGCAGAAAAGTAGATCTCGTCGGGGAGGAAAGCAGGGGGTCGTTGTACTGCCAGGGAAGAAACCAGCCGCATAGTTTCTCGATTCAAAGGAGTGGTCCTTTTATTCGTGGTTCAGTGGTAAGTGGCTATCCGGTTGCCGGGGTGCTTGGCACGGGCAATCCGACCAGTAGACATCCTGGTAGGCGAAAAGGAAAGCGAACTGGTTGTCCCCACCAGCTCAAGGGGAAGAGACTCCCCGGCAAGAAGATCTCCTCTGTCGTCGGGAAGTGGTGAGATGGTTCAGCAGGGCTCCACCGGTGGTGTCATTGTTGCAGGTCGGCTCAGCTTCTCCCTCTTCGGATTCTCAGGTCCTGTGGCGACTTCTGAAGTTCCAGTCCTAAAAGCCCTGCTTTTATGCAAGAAACCCCCATTCATTCAACCTAGCTGTCAATCAAACATGCTAAGTGGTGAGCCGGCTGGCTCACCACTTGGGCAATCACACAAGAGTGCGAATTGAGCTGCCAAGACAACTCAGTCCAGGGTGCCTAAACCCCCTCCCACATCCCCTGTGGTACCCAGACAGAGTGGCACCACTTTTGGAGGCTTCTGTGGAGAAACCCGCCAAAAAGTGGAACAAAGGGCTCGACTTGGGTTGGAGTCACGGAAGAGAACACAAACGCCATTTTAGAATTGACTTCTGGCAAAAAATACCAACCGGTGAATTAATATTAAATAAATAACCCGGCGGTATGTTTGAGGCTACAGGAATTAAATAATTAAAGTTGGTAGACTCGAACAATGGGAAAATCCCATAGAGATATATTTGCGGTCGAATATAAAAAGTAGTATCCACTGCCACCAGCCAAAACTCGATCAGGGGGGATGGAGACGTGCCCCCTCGACTAACAGACCCCGGGGCAATCGGATTGCCCTGACCAGTATGTCCACAAAATGATGGTTTGTACTGGTTTCTGTTCATAATTTGGGACTAGTAAAGCCAATGGTGACTTTACATGCCCTGGGAGACAGTAATTAGTCCCAGGGTATGGAGTCTATGGTAGGGTGTCACTATGACACCCCTGTGTCACTGCACTGAGGGTGCTGTGTAACACATATAGTAAAAACACATGAGACCCTATGGAGTAAAAGACCCCATATCCCATAAAACACATTAACAGTCAAAGGAACCCCTTAAATCATGTCCAGGAGTGTGAGGAAAAGAGACTCACTCTTGGCAGGAGAAAAAAACAACCTCCAGAAATCCAGCAAAGCTGCTGGGGGACTCACTAGGTTAGGAAATTCAGCCTAAACAGAGAATTCTCCCTAACACCCGCCTCCAGTTACATGGTTTTGGCTGGCCCCACCTCCAATACGTGGTTTTGGCTACCCCCGCCTCGAATACCATGGTTTTGCCTGGCCCCGCCTCCATTAACATGGTTTTGGCTGGCCCCGCCTCCAGTTACATGGTTTTGGCTGGCCCCGCCTCCAATACCATGGTTTTGGCGGGCCCCGCCTCCAGTTACATGGTTTTGGCTGGCCCCACCTCCAGTTACATGGTTTTGGCTGGCCCCACCTCCAATACCATGGTTTTGGCTACCCCCGCCTCCAATACCATGGTTTTGGCTGGCCCCGCCTCCAATAACATGGTTTTGGCTGGCCCCACCTCCAGTTACATGGTTTTGGCTGGCCCCGCCTCCAATACCATGGTTTTGGCTGGCCCTGCCTCCAATACCATGCTTTTGGCTGGCCCCGCCTCCAATAACATGCTTTTGGCCCGCCTCCAATACCATGTTTTTGGCTGGCCCTGCCTCCAATACCATGGTTTTGGCAGGCCCTGCCTCCGATATCATGCTTTTGGCTGGACCCGCCTCCAATACCATGGTTTTGGCTGGCCCCGCCTCCAATACCATGCTTTTGGCTGGCCCCGCCTCCAGTTACATGGTTTTGGCTGGCCCCGCCTCCAATACCATGGTTTTGGCTGGCCCCGCCACCAGTTACATGGTTTTGGCTGGCCACACCTCCAATACCATGATTTTGTCTGGCCCCGCCTCCAGTTACATGGTTTTGGCTGGCTCTGCCTCCAATACCATGGTTTTGGCTGGCCCTGCCTCCAGTTACATGGTTTTGGCTGGCCCCGCCTCCAATACCATGGTTTTGGCTGGCCCCGCCTCCAGATACATGGTTTTGGCTGGCCCCGCCTCCAATACCATGGTTTTGGCTGGCCCCGCTGTTAGGCAGAAACCTGTGCAGTTCTCTCTGGGACCACTGCAAAAGATTTAAGACTACAGGTTTTTGGCAGTAAACCCACTTGGTAGCAGTCTGTACCACACAGATTCACTTGGTAGCTGTGGCTGAGCAGTCAGACTTCCCTCAAGAAGAGTTAGGCAGTATACAGAGTTTTCACAATAGGTCAAAAGAACACAGTAGAACAAGCACACACTGACCACAGCTTGGTGTAAAAGAGATATAATTATTTATTTAAAACCACATCTAATAAAACACACAGGAACTAATATTAAGCAGTTCAAAAACACGGTCACTAAAAGATATACACTCCCTTAAAAGAATATTAGACAAGTCTTAAGTAAAGCCCCACTTATTTTCAGACAGCGGTGAGCGCTTAACGCAGATGGCACTCTAATAATTTGGTTTAAAAGGGAGAGAAAGGCAGAGTATAAATTGAAACAGATCCCAACACTTTTACAAGAACACAGCAAGAGAGGAAGGCAGAATCAAACCGTGAAGTTAGAGTTCAGAAAGCCGGATCCACTTTAAGAGGATCAGAACGAAATGTGTCCAAGGTCACACGGTTGAAAAGTGCACAAAAGTCTCGAAAAGGTTCAGAAAGACCGAAAGAAAGGACCAGTTAGATGGTGAAGGCGGCCAGCCCAGTCCAGAAGGTTAAGGGATTATTATTACCTTGTAGCAATCTTTAGAAAGGGAGGCCTGGCAGACACGGTACCTTAAAGTGGTGAGAATACTCCAGCGGGGGCAGTTGTTCCTGGCAGCGGGTGAAAGTCGGTGCTTCGTCCGGGGGAAGAGAGGGTCTCGTCGGGGAGGAAGACAGGAGTCCGTTGCACTGCCAGGGAAGAAACCAGCCGCGGAGTTCTCAGTTAAAAGGAGCAGTCCTTTTATTCGCGGTCCAGTGGTAAGTGGCTACCCGGTTGCCGGGGTGCTTGGCACGGGCAATTCGACCACAAGACGTCCTGGGATGCAAGGAAAAGAAGTTAAACTGGTTGTGCCCACCAGCCAGGGGAAGAAGCCTCTCCAGCCGGGAGATCTTCTCTGTCGTCGGGAAGTGGTGAGTCGGTTCCGCAGGGCTCCACCGGTGGTGTCATCGTGGTAGGTTGGCTCAGCTTCTCCCTCGTCGGATTCTCAGGTCCTGTGGAGACTTCTGAAGTTCCAGTCCCCAAAGCCCTGCTTTTATGCAGCACACCCCCATTCACTCAGCCTAGCTGTCAATCAAACATGCTAAGTGGTGAGCCGGCCGGCTCACCACTTGGGCCAATCACACAAGAGTGTGACTTGAGTTACCAAGGTAACTCAGTCCAGGGTGCTTAAACCCCCTCCCACACCCCCTGTGGTACCCAGACAGAGTGGCACCACTTTTGGAGGCTTCTGTGGAGAAGCCAGCCAAAAAGTGGAACAAAGGGCTCGACTTGGGTTGGTGTCACAGAAGAGAACACAAACGCCATTTTAGAAATGAGTCCTGGCAAAAAATACCAACCGGCAAATTAATATTAAATAAATAAACTGGCGGTATGTTTGAGGCTATGAGAATTAAATAATTAAAATTGGTAGCCTCGAACAATAGGAAAATCCCATAGGGATATATTCGCGGTCGAATATAAAAAGTAGTATCCACTGCCACCAGCCAAAACTTGATCAGGGGGGACGGAGACGTGTCCCCTCGACTAACGGACCCCGGGGCAATCGAATTGCCCCGACCAGTACGTCCACAATATGATGGTTTGTACTGGTTTCTGTTCATAATTTGGGACTAGTAAAGCCAATGGTGACTTTACATGCCGTGGGAGACAGTAGTCAGTCCCAGTGTATGGAGTCTATGGTGGGGTGTCACTATAACACCCCTGTGTCACTGCATGTAGGGTGCTGTGTAACACACATAGTAAAAACACATGAGGCCCTATGGAGTAAAGGACCCCATGGCCCATAAAACACATAAACAGCCAAAGGAACACCATAAATCATGTCCAAGAGTGGGAGAAAGAGAGTCTCACTCTTGGCAGGAGAAAAAAACAAACTCCAGAAATCCAGCAAAGCTGCTGGGGGACTCCCTAGGTTAGGAAATTTAGCCTAAAGAGAGAATTTTCCCTAACACTCGCCCCCCCCCCCCAGACTAAGGGACAGGAGGATTTAATCCACTCCTGGATGAATCTCATACCTCTAGTCGATGACATACATCCTAGAGAGACCATCAGCATTTTGGTGGTGACACCTTGACCTATGTTCTATGGTCAAATCAAAGGTTTTCCTTTGTAAGCTATATGACCTACAAACCCTTTGAGGAACATCAGTCTTTTTAAAGTTATAGGGGATCTTGTTGACCAGTCCCTCAGAAGTTGTTATAACTTCTGAACCTGTGTTAGGCTTTTTCAAGGGGTCCTTATAAAGGATTCCCTTAGATCTAGAGGGGCCTCCAGAGGTCCTCACCACCTCTCTGTTGGGAGAAGGTTGGGTTTTAGGCCTCTTGGTTGGAGGGGATGGAGATAAGCAAGGTACATGCTTCTCCTTCCTCTTAGATCTACCTTTACCTACTTTAGGAGTTTCCCCCCTTAAGTCTAGGAATTGGGTTGGAGTCTTCTGTGGAAGGTCCAACAGTCTGAATGGTTTTGGCCTTAGACTTTTCTTTTCTGGTTTTCTACCAGAACTGAGAATTACCAGTTCTCTTAGGCCTAGTTAGGGTTCCAGTAGGTCTATCCACCTCTTCCTCAGAAGCAGGGGGAGTCACAGACTCTATAACTGGGGGAACAATGATGGGGCTTTGTTGGAGCTCCCATTTCCCTAACATGTTAGCCTGAAATTTGCCTGGGTCAGAGGTCAACTTACCAACACCAGGGCTTGTAGTGGGGTTCTCAATAGAGGTTCCCACAGGCTTAGAGTGGCTCCTTAAGGTGACCTCTCTACCCAATTTGGTTTGGTTCTGGGTCTCCATACTGGGAGGCCTGGGGGTACTAGATACTACTCCTAGAGTTCTTAGATCATTCCCCAACAGGACTCTCCCAGGCACCTCAGTCTGAACACTGACAGGAATCAACACTGTCTTGTCATTACACTGAATGAGGGCTGGTAGAATTGGAACCGTTTGGACAGGGCCCCCAGACATCTTAGTGGGACCTTTGGGTGCCTTAGCAACATCCTCAGGCCTGAAAAAGCTTTCATCCACTACTGTTCTGCTGGACCCAGAGTTTCGCCTGGCAGGGGTATCCTGACCATTGACAAGAACACTGTCCATATAATAAACTTTAGAGTTTTCTGGTATGGAGTTATAAACACTCCTATTCTGATTACTAACCAGACCCATGGACTCTACTGTTACACTTGCTTGAAGACACAAAGGTTCTTCAGCAAAGACTTCAAAGTGAGCACTAGCCATTTGGACTTCCTCCTCAGGAGTGAAGGCTAAGGAGACTGTGCTGATCCCTGTAGGTTTACCCTTGCACCTGGGATCTCCTTTGATGTGGTCAGTTGCCCCACAGAGATAGCATGTTCCAAATGCTCTCTGGAAGGGTGGCTTGGCCTGACCTCCTTCTGGTTTGTGACCAGAAGGTACACTAGCCTGTTGTGGTTTACCCTGGGGCTTATCCTGGTTATTTTGTTGTTTGGGGCCCTCTTTGGGTTGGGAGGTATTAGAAATCTTGTGGTTCCCTTTTGGTGGCTGCTTTCCCTCATCCTTTTTCTGAGTGACCCCTGAATCCTTGTGAGTGGCCCTGTTGGCAACCCACAAGTCAGCAGCCTTAGCTAGCTTCCTGGAATCTAATTCCTTTGAATCAGCCAAGTGCTGTCTGAGCTCAGGAGAGCAAGCATCATAAATTGACTCCAACATAACAAGATTTCTCATTCCCTAAGTGTTCACCTTGTAACCCTTAATCCATCCCTCTAAGTTTTTCAAACACTCACTCACCCAGGTAGCCCAAAAGGTACCATCATGCTTTTTGAGGGTCCTAAACCTCTTAAGATACTGGGAAGGGGTCTTCCCAAATCTAGCTATCAAAGCTAGTTTCACACATTCATAATCCTTCTTATCCACTCCCCCAACTCCTTTACCACATTAGTTGCAACAGGGTGTTAGGGAGAATTCTCTGTTTAGGCTGAATTTCCTAACCTAGTGAGTCCCCCAGCAGCTTTGCTGGATTTCTGGAGTTTATTTTTTTCATCCTGCCAAGAGTGAGACTCTTTTCCTCCCACTCTTGGACATGAATGTGGTTGATTTCTTTGAATGTCAATGTGTTCTAGGGGCTATGGGGTCTTTTACTCCATAGGGCCTCATGTGTTTTGCTATGTGTGTTACACCGCACCCTCCGTGCCGTAACACTGGGGTGTCCTAGAGGATCCCCACCATAGACTCCATACCCTGGGACTGACTACTGCCTCCCAGGGCATGTAAAGTCACCAATGGCTTTACTAGACCTAAATTTACTAACAGAACTAGTACAAACCATCCTATTGTGGACGTTCTGGTAGGGGTAATTCGATTACCCCTGGGTCTGTTGTTCGAGGGGGCACTGGCCCATCCCCCCTCATCGAGTTTTGGCTGGTGGCAGTAGATACTACTTTTTATATTCGACCGCAAATATATTCCTATGGGATTCTTCCCATTGTTGGAGGCTAATACATTTTCACATTAGTCTCTAACATACCGCCGGTTTATTTGTCTTAAATAAATCCACCGGTTGGTATTTTCTGCCAGAACTCGGTTTTTAAAATGGCATATGTGTTCGCCTCTGTAACTCCGGACCAAAGGTTGAGCCCTTTGTTCCACTTTTGGCGGGCTTCTACACAGAAGACCTCCAGAGTGGTGCCATTCTGTCTGGGTACCACAGAGGGTGTGGGAGGGCGTTTAGGCACCCTGGACTGAGTTGCCTTGCCAACTCAAGTCACACTCTGGTGTGATTGGCCCAAGTGGTGAGCCGCCCCGCTCACCACTTAGCATGTTTGAGTGACAGCTAGGCTGAATGAATGGGGGTTTTCTGCATAAAAGCAGGGCTTTTGGGACCGGAACAAAGTTGGATGTTTTGGATTGGCTGAGTTTGTTTGAGTACAATCATGGGCTCCAGAACATCACAGGTAATGAGCTACTTACCTGGTTGTTCTCTAGGCTCCCCCATGTTGCAACTGATGTGGTAATGGAGTTGGGGGAGGAGTGTTACGCTCACCTGGTTCCCACGGGGGCGTCGACCGGAACTGGGCCGCTGTTATTTCCACCAGCGTGACGTGTAGCGCTGAGATGACTGACTGGACTGGCCCGCTCAGCCTAGTTTGTCTGGCTCGCAAGAATATTCTTCTGCAAAGGAGAAGAGGAATTAACCACCCGTGGAATTGAGTGTCAACCCACCTTCCCCACTCCCGTTGTCTTCCCACTGATCACTCTTGATGTCCCCTCCTTAGTCTCACCTGATGGTTTGGAAGGATGAGCTCTCCATCCTGTGTCGACCGCAGGGGCGCGTTGATGACCAGTTACTTCACTGGCATAGAGGAATTGGTGAGTTCCAGTATTGACTCTAAAGTCCAATTGTTCATAAGAGTTCAAATGTCTGCTCTTCACTCTGTCCGATTCCTTGCAAGTTGCCGATTAATCCACTCGAAGATTTCCAAATGGCACTCGGTAAGATTCAGGTAAGTCTATTGTGTTTTTCCCCTTAGGGGCCGGGGTACGGCGATGAAGCAGAGTTGACTGTGCCGACCCGAAATGAGGTGAGTACCTCCCGTGGTAAATCAGGTAAGTCCTTGGGGGTAGCTTGTATGGCCTTAGAGAGTCCCCTTGCTCACCTTGCTGTCTTTGTCTCCTTAGGTGTCGGAGGGCGGCCGCGAGATGGAGAGAGCGTGATGGAATGCTAAAGTACCGCCAAGCAGGTGAGTTCAGCGCGGCGCCCTAGAAATGCGAAGCGATGCTTCAAAGACTTCTGCCTTTCAGTTCTGTGGCGAAATGGATCAGGATTCAGGTAAGGATTAAAGTTAAAACTCCTGTTCTAACCTTTATCCTTTTTGTCTTCTTGTTTCAGGAGTCCCAGGACTGAAGCGGGCGTGGCTGAAGACTGGAGCTGCTGAAAACACAGTGAGCGTTATGCTGCAGCAAGCAGAATAACGCGAAGCACGTGTGGCTGTCCGGGTGTGGTTTAAATAGCCTTGGAAGAAGATCCAGGTAAGTATTCTTCCACAGCCCCACCCAAGTAACAAAATAGTCCCTTCAGTAAAATAGTCCCACCTAAGCCTCATTTGGCTTGAGTCTTCATGCAGCATGGTCTGCCTCAGGTGAGTATGCAGCATGGTCTGCTTCAGGTAAGTTATCAATAATGAGCCTGGCGCCCATGGCACCAGGACTGACTTTATCTTTATGAGCCTGGCGCCATAGGCGCCAGGACTATACCCAAACAGCCCCTAACTGGGGCTTTTGGGCATGCTCCAAGTCTCATGATGCCTGCTTCCGGAGCTGCTGGGCCTGGTCTGGTCTTCCGGGGGCAGGCATCATGACAGCACTCCCCCTCAAGGCCCCTCCTAAAGTCGTTCTCCCCCTTGGCCGTGGTTTGTCTGGAAATTCCCGATGGAACCTCTTCCCTAAACGAGGTGCATGCACGTGGTCACTAGGTTCCCAAGACCTTTCCTGTGGACCATAACCTTTCCAGTCAATTAGGTAAAAGAGTTTTGATCTCACTCTTTTTGAGTCCAAAATATTCTTGACTTCGAACTCGGGCTCCCCGTCTATGAGGATAGGTTCAGGTGGAGTGGTTAGCCTTGTTCCTGGTTGCACTGGCTTCAAAAGAGACATGTGGAAAACGGGATGGATTCGCATATGAGCAGGTAGGTCCAACTTGACGGCCACTGGGTTAATAATTGCCTTGACAGAAAAAGGTCCCAAATACCTGGGGTTAAAGGTCTGAGTCCCCTTGAGTGGTAAGTGCTTAGTGGCTAACCATACTTGGTCCCCTATTTGGTATTGAGGAGCTTCACTTCTATGCTGATCCGCATCCTTTTTGTATTTTTCCTTAGCCTTTTGCTAATGGATGGTTGCTTCTTTAAAGGCTTGTGTAATAACAGCGTGGAGATGGTCCACTGCGGGCATCTCTAAATGCTGGGGTGAGTCCAAATCCGAGGTTCGAGGATGGTGCCCATAATTGGTAAAAAAAGGACTTTGTCCAGTTCCTGAGTGTACGGAATTATTGTACGCATACTCTGCGATCCACAGAATGTCTTTCCAATTCCCCTCAGACTGATGTAGCATACAACGGAGGTACTGTTCAAGAGTATGGTTGGTCCTCTCCGTTTGACCGTCGGTCTGAGGGTGGTGACTGGTCGAAAGCCTAACATCAATTTGTGCCAGTTGGCATCATTTCCTCCAAAAATGTGAAATGAATTGACTGCCCCGATCTGAAATTAACACTGAAGGAAAGCCATGCAGGCGGACAACATTTTCAAGGAATTCCTTGGCCAGGATTGAAGCTGAAGGTATCCCTTTTAAAGGAATGAAGTGGGCCATTTTAGAAAAAAGATCTACAATAACTAGAATAGTATTGTAACCTTGGTACGGGGGTAAATCCGTGATGAAGTCTAATGACAAGGTATGCCAAGGGGTAGGTGGTATGTCTAATGGTTGCAATAATCCAGCAGGTTTTTTCTTTTGCCCTTTATTTTGTGCGCAAATGCCACAAGACATGACAAATGACTTGACATCCTTTCGCCAGGTAGGCCACCAAAATGGCTTCCTAATTTTAGCTTCGGTTTTTGCAATACCCGGATGCCCTTCTATTAAGGTGTCATGGTAATGGGAAATGACAAGTTCCTGTAGTTCCTTTTGCGGTAAAAATAGCCGGCCTTGGTAATAAGGTAAATCATCGATGACAGAGTACTCTGGACCTTTCTTTGCCCAGTCCTGTAGGGCAACGGAATCAAAGAGTTGGTGGATCTTGTTTTGAATGTTCTCCAGTGTCTGTATGGAAGTCAGGCCAAGGATTCTCTGTTCCGGAATTATGGGTACGGGTTCTAAAGTTATTTCTGCTTCTACCATTCCAATCCGGGACAAGGCGTCTGCTTTACCATTCTTACAACCTGGTCGATAGGTTATTACAAAATCAAACTCGGCGAAGAACAATGCCCAACGGAGTTGGCGCGAAGATTGGGCTTTGGCTGTCTTTAGGTATTATAAGTTGCGGTGATCGGTGATGACCGTGATGGTATGTCTGGCACCCAGTAGATAGTGCCGCCAAGCCTTGAAGGCGGACTTGATGGCCAGCAGCTCCTTGTCGGTTATGGCATAGTTTAATTCGGGGCTGAACATTTTCATGACCAAAACGCCACTGGGTGAAGCTGGTTAGTTTCGGGATCCTTTTGGGAAAGGACTGCTCCCATGGCTGAACTGGATGCATCTGTTTCCACTATGTAGGGAAGCTCGGGGCGCGGGTGTCTTAATATGGGAGCAGATGTGAATTTAGCTTTTAACTCTTGGAAGGCGTTCTCGGCTTCCTCTGTCCACACAAAGCGTTTGTTTTTTCGCAATAGTGTTGTGATGGGATGTACAATGTGCGAGAAGTCCGGGATAAACCTGCGGTAGAAATTGGCAAAGCCAAGCATGCTTTGAACTCCTTTGATTGAACTTGGCAAAGGCCAATTAAGAATGGCATCCACTTTTCGTGTATCCATCCGGATTCCTCTCGGGGTCAGAATAAATCCAAGGAATTCCACTTCCGTAGTGTGGAAGATGGATTTTTCCAGTTTAGCATATAATTTATGCTGGCGTAACTTCTCTAGGACTGCTCGGACGTGTTTTACATGCTCAGATTCTGATAAAGAGTATACTAAGATGTCGTCGATGTAAACGACCACACAAACGTCGATAAGCTATCGGAGGACATCGTTCATGAAGAACTGGAAGGCTGCTGGTGCATTGCATAGTCCGAAGGGCATCACCTGGTACTCAAATAGTCCGTACTTGGTGCGAAAAGCAGTCTCCCATTCGTCACCCTCTTTGACACGTACCAGATGATATGCCCCCCGAAGGTCTAGTTTCGTGTATATACAAGCGTCCTTCACCTGGTCTAGTAGTTCTGGGATCAAAGGCAGTGGGTATCGATTCTTGATGGTTATCTGATTCAGTGCGCGGTTGTCTATACATGTTCTAAGGTCGCCTTCCTTTTTCGGTACGAAGAACAAAGCTGAAGATGCAGGGGATTTGGACGGGCGAAAGAAGCCATTAGCAAGGTACTGGTCTAGGTACTGGCGCAAATGAAGATTTTCGGGTTCCGTAAGGGCATAGATTCTGCTGCAAGGTGGTTGTGCTCCAGGTACAAGATCTATTTGACAATCATACGATCTGTGAGGTGGTAAGTTGTTTGCCTGTTCCTTTTGGAAGACATCCTGAAAGTCTTGGTATTCAACAGGTAATTGCATGGCTACTGGAATTACTGGGGCCAGGACTGAGTTTTGAGTTTTCCTTGGGTAGCAGGTGTGAGCACATTCTGGGAAGGTTAGTCTCTTCTCTCGCCAATCAATACAGGGATTATGTTTTTCCAACCAAGGTATCCCCAGTATCAGCTGAAATTGTGGGGCCTTGATTAAGTCAAACACCATAGCCTCTCGATGCCCATCTTGACTCAGCAATTTCATCTCTGCAGTGGAATGAGTTATGGGTCCAGAGGCGATTTCCGTTCCATCTACAGTGGTGACAACATCGGCCGTGGTCTTGCAGGTGAGAGATAGATTCATCCTGGTAGCCAATTCCCAGTCCAAGTAATTTCCTATGGCTCCACTGTCTACGTACGCCTTTACCGCGTGCATGCGTGATGGCTGCTCTGGATCTACAAGGACCATGGGTATGGTGAAATGCGAGGTCAGAGTGTCCTTCTTTAAGCTCGGCAAGCGGACCCCTACGCTTGCCGGGCGTGGTCGTTTCCCGAGTCAGATTTCACATGGTTTTCGTCTGCTGCTCCTATAACTTTCTTGGGTGGTTTTACAGGGCAGTTCCAAAGAAAATGACCAGCATTTCCGCAATATAAACATAATTGCAGTTGCCGTCTTCTATCTCTCTCCTTTTGGGTTAGGGGTCCTTTAACCCCCCCGATTTGCATTGGTTCTGAGACATCTACTCCCTTGGAGCTTACGTGGGTTTTAACCAACACCCTGTTCTCAAACTTGGTTCGGTCAGCCTTCCTGGTTTGAAGTCTGTGATCGAGCTGGACCACTAGATCTATATATTCAGCACAGTCTTGAGGCGGGTTCACGATTTGGGCCAAAACATCTTTGAGTTCTCCTCGAAGTCCTCGATGGAATAATGTGATTCGCTTGGCTTCAGGCCATTCGGTTTCCACTACTAATCTATTGAAAGTTGCAATGTAAGATAAAAGATCCTGGTTAACTTGACGTAGGGATAAAAGTTCGTTGTCCAAAGCCTGTCCTCGGGAGTGTCGGGCGAATAGTCTTTCCATGCTTGTTCGAAAACCCTGGAAATCTCGAAGAATCGGGTCATCCTGGTTAACTAGTGGAATGGACCAATCCGCCGCACTGCCGCTGAGATATGACAGTACAAAGGCTACCTTGGCCTGATCGTTTGGGAAAGCTCCAGGTCTACATAAAAAGTGCAAGCGGCATTGATTCATGAATGTTGCAAACCCTTTTAGGTCTCCGGCAAAGCGTTCAGGCGGAGCCAAATGAACGGCTCCAGGTAAATTTATCTGCACCGGGTTACTCGATGGTACAGGAGCTGGACTTGCCCCAAGTCCTGGTAGAGGTGTTTGTCCAGCCTGGCTCTGTAATAGTTGTCAGCCCAACTCATCAGTTTGTTCTTTTGACACTATCAGTTCCCTCCTGAGGGAATTGGTTTCTTGGCGGGCGGAATGCACTTCGGCCCTTAATTCCCCTAATAATTGGGCCAACTGATCAGTTTCCGAGGTCTCCATGACGCCCAGGTGGGTATTTGTGGGTAGGCTTTGCGTTCTGTTACGCTCACCTGGTTCCCACGGGGGCGTTGACCGGAACTGGGCCGCTGTTATTTCCACCAGCGTGACGTGTAGCGCCGAGATGACTGACTGGACTGGCCCGCTCAGCCTAGTTTGTCTGGCTAGCAAGAATATTCTTCTGCAAAGGAGAAGAGGAATTAACCAGCCGTGTAATTGAGTGTCAACCCACCTTCCCCACTCCCGTTGTCTTCCCACTGATCACTCTTGATGTCCCCTCCTTAGTCTCACCTGATGGTTTGGAAGGATGAGCTCTCCATCCTGCGTCGACCGCAGGGGCGCGTTGATGACCAGTTACTTCACTGGCGTAGAGGAATTGGTGAGTTCCAGTATTGACTCTAAAGTTCAATTGTTCATAAGAGTTCAAATGTCTGCTCTTCACTCTGTCCGATTCCTTGCAAGTTGCCGATTAATCCACTCGAAGATTTCCAAATGGCACTCAGTAAGATTCAGGCAAGTCTATTGTGTTTTTCCGGGGCCGGGGTACGGTGATGAAGCAGAGTTGACTGTGCCGACCCGAAATGAGGTGAGTACCTCCCGTGGTAAATCAGGTAAGTCCTTGGGGGTAGCTTGTATGGCCTTAGAGAGTCCCCTTGCTCACCTTGCTGTCTTTGTCTCCTTAGGTGTCGGAGGGCGGCCGCGAGATGGAGAGAGCGTGATGGAATGCTGAAGTACCGCCAAGCAGGTGAGTTCAGCGCGGCGCCGTAGGAATGCGAAGCGATGCTTCAAAGACTTCTGTCTTTCAGTTCCGTGGCGAAATGGATCAGGATTCAGGTAAGGATTAAAGTTAAAACTCCTTTTCTAACCTTTATCCTTTTTGTCTTCTTGTTTCAGGAGTCCCAGGACTGAAGCGGGCGTGGCTGAAGACTGGAGCTGCTGAAAACACGGTGAGCGTTACGCTGCAGCAAGCAGAATAACGCGAAGCACGTGTGGCTGTCCGGTCGTGGTTTAAATAGCCTTGGAAGAAGATCCAGGTAAGTATTCTTCCACAGCCCCACCCAAGTAACAAAATAGTCCCTTCAGTAAAATAGTCCCACCTAAGCCTCATTTGGCTTGAGTCTTCATGCAGCATGGTCTGCCTCAGGTGAGTATGCAGCATGGTTTGCTTCAGGTAAGTTATCAATAATGAGCCTGGCGCCCATGGCGCCAGGACTGACTTTATCTTTATGAGCCTGGCGCCATAGGCGCCAGGACTGTACCCAAACAGCCCCTAACTGGGGCTTTTGGGCATGCTCCAAGTGGCATGATGCCTGCTTCCGGGGCTGCTGGGCCTAGTCTGGTCTTCCGGGGGCAGGCATCATGACAAGGAGGATAGGAAAGAGTATGAAAGTGTGAAACTAGCTTTGATAGCTAGATTTGGGAAGACCCCTTCCCAGTATCTTAAGAGGTTTAGATCCCTCAAAAAGCATGATGGTACCCCTTGGGCTACCTGGGTGAGTGAAGGGTTGAACAACTTAGAGGGATGGAATCTTTTTATGTTGGAGTCTATGTATGATGCCTGTTCTCCTGAGCTCAGACAGCACTTGGCTGATTCGAAGGAATTGGATTCCAGGAAACTAGCGAAGGCGGCTGACTTGTGGGTTGCCAACAGGGCTACTCATAAGGATTCTGGGGCAACTCAGAAAAAGGATGAGGGAAAACAGCCTAAAAAAGACTCAAAAGAGAATTCTAATAACTCAAATTCTAAAGAGGGACCCAAACAAAACCACAAGGGTAAGCCACAAGGAAAACCACAGCAGAATAATGTACCTTCTGGTGCCAAATCAGAGGGAGGCCAGAACAAGCCACCATTCCAGAAAACATTTGGAAAATGCTTTGTTTGTGGCTCTACTGACCATGTGAAAGGAGATCCCAGATGCAAGGGTAAACCTTCAGGGGTCCAGCTTGTCTCCTTAGCCTTCGCTCCTGAGGAGGAAGTCCAAATGGCAAGTGGAAACTTTCTACCGCTGGCTGATGAACCCATTGGAGTCTCAGCCAGTGTTTCTTTAGTGTCTCTGGGTTTGTGGGAACAACAGAATTTAGATGTCTATAATTCTATCCCCGATAATACTAAAGAGTATTATAAGGACAGTGTCCAGGTGAATGGTCAGGAGACTCCTGCCATTAGGGACACTGGGGCCAGCATAACTGTGGTGGATAAATCTTTTTTTTCAGGCTGAGGATGTTGCTAAGGCACACAAACGCCTCGCCAAGTTAGCTGGAGGGCCTGTGCAGATGCTTCCCCAATTACCAGTTCTCATCCAGTGTAATGACATGACTGTGAAGATACCTGTCAGCATACAAAGTGAGGTACCAGGACGAGTTCTGTTGGGTAACGAATTAAAAACTCTCGGAGTTGTGTCTCATACCCCCAGACCTCCTAGTAAACGGCTACAGGAGCTAACCAGACCTGCAAGGGAGAGAACCATGAGAGGTACTCCCGAGGAGATGATAAACAAGGATATCACTCCTGCTCCACTGGATTTGTCAGCTGCTGTCTCAAAGAGATCAGAAGCGAAAGGGAAACCTAAAACTTCTATACCGAAACCAGCAGCCAGCACTTCAGTGCAGCCAACAAGGACTTCCCCTCGGTTGTCCAAAGTTACACCAGTAACTCCCCCTCCAGCTGAGGCTGAGAGGGTGGTACAACCCTGTGTGGTAGAATTAGACTCTGAAGATGAGCTAATGGAAGGCCAGGTACTCATTGGAGATCTGGATCCTGTTGACCATCCTGAGCTGCAGTCTTTACTGGCAGAAGGTGGACCCAACAGGGCAGACTTCAGTAAGGGACAGAGAGAATGTCCAACTCTGGAAGGTCTTCGCAACCAGGCAGAAGCTCAGGCTGAAGGGCAAGAGCCTCGGAAATACAGGTTGCACTGGGAAGATGGCCTCTTCTACAGTGAACCGACTGAGTCTGAACCTGGAGACTACAAATGACTTGTAGTACCCCAAGAGAACAGACAACAGTTCTTGCAGTTAGCCCACGAGATTCCTTTGGCTGGTCACTTGAGTTTCAAGAAGACTAAGGAAAGGCTCTCTCTCTACTTTTATTGGCCAAATATGGGGGCCGAAGTAGAAAAACGCTGCAGGAGCTGCCACACCTGCCAGACCTCTGGTAAGGTTGGCGCCAAGAATGTGGCACCTTTAGTGCCTCTCCCAGTTGTGGGAGTCCCATTTCAGAGAGTAGGGATTGACATTGTTGGTCCCCTTGATCCTCCAACTTCCTCAGGCAACAGGTTTATACTTGTTGTAGTAGACCATGCTACTAGGTATCCTGAGGCAATTCCTATGAGGACTGTTAGAGCTCCGGCTGTGGCTAAGGCCCTCCTTGGAATTTTTACCAAGGTTGGGTTTCCTAAGGAAGTAATCTCTGACAGGGGGTCAAACATTATGTCCCACTACATGAAAGCCATGTGGAACACCTGTGGAGTTACTTACAAGTTCTCAACAGTTTACCACCCACAAACCAATGGATTGGTAGAAAGGTTCAACCGAACCATGAAGAGCATGATAGGTGCTTTAGAGGAACCCCTTAAACGGAAGTGGGACCTTCTACTGCCATGCCTTCTCTTTGCTTATAGAGAAGTCCCTCAGGAGGGAGTAGGTTATTCTCCCTTTGAGCTTCTCTATGGTCATCCCGTCAGAGGTCCATTGGCCCTTATTAAGGTGGGGTTGGAGAGTGCTCCTTCCCCCAAGCCAGTCAGAGTGACTGACTACGTGATAGGTCTCCAGAGGAGAATGTCGCACATGATGACAGAAGCAAGTGCTAACTTGAAAGCTGGACAAGTATTGGTCAAGCACTGGCATGATCAAAAGGCTAACATGGTTGAGTTCACTCAAGACCAGCTAGTTCTCGTTATGATCCCAACAAGGCAGAGGGCCTTGCAAGACAAATGAATGGGACCCTTGAGAGTTGTGGGAAAACTTGGAGAGGTCAACTATCTGGTGGACTTGGGCAATCCCAAGGAGGCTCCGACAGTCTTCCACACCAACAGACTCAAAGCGTATGTCTCGAGACCTGATGTAGGAGCGTTGCTTCTAGCATCATCAAAGGAAGAAGAAGAGAGTGCAGCTCTTCCGGATCTCCTCAGAGGCTTATCTTTAGACAAAAAAATTGAAGGAGTAAATCTCTCTTCAGATCTGACACCTGAGCAACAAGAAGACTGCAAATCTATGTTGAATCAATTTGCCTCTCTGTTCTCACTTTCACCAGGCTTGACCCCTTGGGCCAGCATGACATACTCACTGGTGACTGTCTGCCAGTCAAAAGCAGAGGATACAGAATGTCAGAAAGTGTAAGAACCCACATCAAAGGTGAGGTCAGCAAGATGCTTGATCTCGGGGTAATAGAGCCCTCTACTAGTCCATGGTCTAGCCCAGTTGTGTTAGTACCAAAGGCAGGATCTAAAGACTTGGGATTCTGTGTGGACTATAGAGCTCTTAATGCAGTCACCAAGACTGATGCCCACCTTTTGCCAAGAACAGATGAGTTGGTGGATAGACTTGGTGCAGCCAAGTTCCTCAGCACATTTGACTTGACGTCAGGCTATTGTCAAATAGCCTGACAGACCATGCCAAGGAGAAAACTGCATTTTCTACCCCAGCTGGTTTATACCAGTTTAAGGTAATGTCTTTTGGATTGAAAAATGCACCTGCTACATTTCAACGGATGGTAAACCAGGTTCTGAATGGGATGGAGGACTTCTTCATGGCATACTTGGATGACATAGCAGTGTTCAGCAATTGCTGGGAAGAACATGTAACCCACCTAAGAGATGTTTTGCAGGCTCTTGGACGAGCCTATGTTTCGAAGGGGGGGCCACTCAGG
The DNA here is from genome assembly GCF_040938575.1 of Ambystoma mexicanum. Classification (NCBI taxonomy): domain Eukaryota; kingdom Metazoa; phylum Chordata; class Amphibia; order Caudata; family Ambystomatidae; genus Ambystoma; species Ambystoma mexicanum. Next base: position 737,862,255 of record NC_090923.1, on the reverse strand, counting down.
GGTGGCAGTGGTCTGCCCTCGGGGTAGCATACCAGTGAAGGGCTAGAAAGACTTATATATACAACAAAAGGGGTACTGGTAACGCAGGGGACGGCCCCTAAAACCTCATAGGGAGTTAAGTCCTGTATGGGTCCTATCCCCGAAATAACCTCATTGGTTATGTAGAACACTACACCCATTTGTATATTTTAAAGTCATAACCTCACATAACAATTGAGTTTTGTGTAAGATAAAAAACATATTTAATACGAGATATTTATACATACAATTAAGTCAAACATGTAATACGCATACATAACAATAAGTGAAAATCATTGAAATCATATATTAACTGGTTGAAGCCATATACTACACATATATATAACAATAGGTGAAATCATTGAAGCCATGTATTAACTGTCAAATCAACACTTTTAACCAAACAAGGCCAAAGGGCAAAAAACAAGAGAAAAAAGAAAAGGGAAGATGCCGGACCAAAGCCGGACATAAGCAGGAGTTCTTAAATTGTTTTCAAGCTTACACTATTACTTAACAACAATAAGAGTTCCTAGAATACATATTCCTTTGAAAATGAAATCCCAGGTTGAAAATATTAGGAAGCTGGGATTGGGTCTGCCAACGCAACAGAGGGGAGTTTTCAGAACCCAAAGTAATAAATGCCACTGCTATGTGTCCTAAGCAAATAAAGCACAAGGGGCAGGGTTCGAGACCCAAAATGGGTGAGGCGTGTTAGTTAAGAGCCTCCAATGTCCTCTGATCAAGAAAGTGCGTTTCGGCGGTGGTAACAGTGCGGAGAAAATGGAATCTTCACAGTTGAAAGACTGTTCCGCCTTCGTCAGGGCAATGAGTAGCAAGACCCTGTTATAGTGAGATGAAGGAAATAAATAGAAAACAAGTGCATGAGGGTATGGAAGAAAAAAGAAAACGAATTGCTGTCAATAGAAATACAATGTAAAGAGGTTATGAAACAAACATATACAAACTTGAGTTTCAAGTGTAGGGAAAATACACAAATGTATGTGTGCAAGTATAAGACCTTGGTCCTGTATGCACTGAACTATTAAGGGCCATGTAAGGTTGAGCCTCTAATCCAGGGAGTACTCTGACAAATTGCAGATGAATCCCTGTCTGGTAAAGTATGAATAATGGCCCTTAGTCCCTCCCAGGGGATCCTAAACCACCCAGGGCCCCGGCCCACCACATGTATCCCCGGGTGATCCCCATGGTATGAGGGCACGGAGGGAGGCGGGAGAGGGGGAATATCCAATCATGCAGGGTTCAAAATAAAAGGGGGTGTAGCTTACCTAGAGTGGTACCAGGAGAACTTGCTGTAGATAAATCGGTCCTCATGTACTCAAATGAGAAGATGGGATGTGAGTCGAAACCAGCTGATGAGCTAAAGATAGCCGTTTGGGGAGAGCGCAAACCCTAAATGTGGGAAAACAGGAGGAGCTGGACCTAAAGTAACCGACAAAGTTTTTTTTATTATTTTATCATGAAAAGTAAGCACTCCTGTGCCATAGGGGCAGGAAATACATAAGAGGTACCCCGATGCGCTGAAAATGGAGGTTACCTTGAAATGGATCCTCTGCAGAAAGTGTTAGTGCGGGAGCTTACTCCGCGCAAAGGGAGCGTCCGCGTCTTTCATAACATGGAGGCTGCGTCTTAAATCATGTAAGAGCACGTTCAGGTATGCTGGCTCTGAAGTGTGGAGAAAGAAATAAGGGAGAGTCTATGAGGCAATCTGACCATAAAGGCAAGTAAATGCCAAATTGGACAGAGTAAGGTAGTCTATCTTGGACATGAGGTAGGAGGTGGAGAAATAAGGCCTTTGCTCAGTAAGATTCAAGATGTGCAAAATTGGACAACACCTACTACTCAGACCCAGGTGAGAGCCTTCTTAGGTCTCACTGGGTATTACAGGGATTTCATTGAGAACTATGGGACCATAGCTTCTCCTCTGAATGTCATCTCCTCTCCAAAATTCCCTAAGAAGGTTAGATGGAACGAGGAGTGCAATCAGGCCTTTGAAAACCTGAAAAAGGCTCTATGCCAAGCCCCAGTACTCAGAGCTCCTGATTACCACCAAACTGTCATTGTGCAGACAGATGCTTCAAATGTAGGAATAGGTGCCGTACTCAGTCAACTGGATGGGAAAGGTAGGGAGCACCCCGTTTGCTTCATCAGCCGCAAGATGAAGGATCCTGAAACAAGGTGGGCAACAATTGAAAGAGAGTGCTTTGCTATCGTGTGGGCTCTGAAGAAGTTTAGGACATACTTGTATGGTTATACTTTTGTCATTCAGACTGACCACCAACCCTTAAAATGGTTAATGCAAATGAAAGGGGAAAACCCAAAACTACTGAGATGGTCAATCTGCCTGCAAGGGTTTGATTTCACCATTGAGCACAGGTCAGGGTGTCACCACCAAAATGCTGATGGTCTCTCTAGGATGTATGTCATCGACTAGAGGTATGAGATTTCTCCAGGAGTGGATTAAATCCTCCTGTCCCTTAGTCTGGGGGGCGAGTGTTAGGGAGGATTCTCTGTTTAGGCTGAATTTCCTAACCTAGTGAGTCCCCCAGCAGCTTTGCTGGATTTCTGGAGGCGGGGCCAGCCAAAACCATGTTATTGGAGGCGGGGCCAGTCAAAACCATGGTATTGGAGGCGGGGGTAGCCAAAACCATGTAACTGGAGGTGGGGCCAGCCAAAACCATGTAACAGGAGGCGGGGCCAGCCAAAACCATGGTATTGGAGGCAGGGCCAGCCAAAACCATGTAACTGAAGGCGGGGCCAGCCATAACCATGGAACGGCAGGCGGTGCCAGCCAAAATCATGTAACTGGAGGCGGGGCCAGCCAAAACCATGGTATTGGAGGCGGGGCCAGCCAAAACCATGTAACTGGAGGCGGGGCCAGCCAAAACCATGTTATTGGAGGCGTGGCCAGCCAAAACCATGGTATTGGAGGCGGGGGTAGCCAAAACCATGGTATTGGAGGCGGGGCCAGCCAAAACCATGTAACTGGAGGCGGGTGTTAGGGAGAATTCTCTGTTTAGGCTGAATTTCCTAACCTAGTGAGTCCCCCAGCAGCTTTGCTGGCTTTCTGGAGGTTGTTTTTTTCTCCTGCCAAGAGCGAGTCTCTTTTCCTCACACTCTTGGACATGATTTGAGGGGTTCCTTTGAATGTTAATGTGTTTTATGGGCTATAAGGTCTTTTACTCCATAGGGTCTCATGTGTTTTTACTATGTGTGTTACACAGCACCCTCAGTGCAGTGACACAGGGGTGTCATAGTGACACCCCACCATAGACTCCATACCCTGGGACTGACTACTGTCTCCCAGGGCATGTAAAGTCACCATTGACTTTACTAGTCTGAAATTGTGAACAGAACCAGTACAAACCATCATATTGTGGAAGTAATGGAAGGGGTTACTTATATTGCCCCTGGGTCTGTTTTCAAGGGGGCACTGTCCAGTCCCCCCTTGTCGAGTTTCTGGCTGGTGGCAGTGGTTACCACGCAAAATATTCCACCGGAATATTGTCTATGGGATTTTCCCATTGATTTTAAACACACCACTTTTTGGTGCAATGTTAAAGATACCGCCGGTTTATTTATTTAATATTAAATTAACGGTTGGGTCTTTTTGCCAGAACTCTTTTCTAAAATGGCGTTCGTGTCCGTCTCTGTAACTCTGACCAAGGTCGAGCCCTTTGTTCCACTTTTTTGGCGGGCTTCTCCGCAGAAGCCCTCCAAATGGTGCCACTCTGTCTGGGTTCCACAGGATGTGTGGGGAGGGGAATTGGCACCCTGGACTGCGTTGCCTAAGCAACTCAAGTCGCACTCTATTCTGATTGGCCCAGTGGTGAGCCACCCAGCTCACCACTTAGCATTTATGAGTGAAAGCTAGGCTGTTGAGTGGGGGTTTTTCTGCATAAAAGCAGGGCCTTTGGGATTGGAACTTCAGAAGTCGCCACAGGACCTAAGAATCCGAAGAGGGAAGAAGCTGAGCCATCTGCAACGATGACACCACCGGTGAAGCCCTGCTGAAACTACCTCACCACTTTCCCGACGACAAGAGAAGATCTTCTGCTGGACGAGTCTTCTTCCTCTGAGCTGGTGGGACCAACCAGTTCGCCCTTTTTGCCTTCCAAAACGTCTCTTGGTTGAATCGCCCGTGCCAAGCACCCCAGCGGCCGGATAGCCAAGCTTCACCAGTTTGACTGCGAATAAAAGGAACGCACCTTTTATCGATGAACTCCGCGGCTGGTTTCATCCCTGGGCAGTGCAATGACTCCACGTTTCCTCCTCGATGAGATCCTCTCTTCCTCTGGTCGAAACAATGAACTGCAACCACTGCCAGGAACAACTGCCACCGCTGGAGCTTCCTCTCTGTTTAAGGTACTGTGTCCTGTTAGGGAGAATTCTCTGTAAAGGCTAATTTCCCAAACCTAGTGAGTCCCCCCAGCAGCTTTGCTGGATTTTTGAGGTTTATTTTTTTCTCCTGCTAAGAATGAGACTCTTTTTCTCCCACTCTTAGGCATGATTTGAGAATGTCCTTTGACTTTGTAATGTGTTTTATGGGCTATGGGGTCTTTTCCTCCATAGGGTTTCATGTGTTTTTGGTAAGTGTGTTACACAGCACCCTCAGTGCAGTAACACAGGGGTGCCATAGTGACCCCCAAAAATAGACTCCATACCCTCGGACTGACTACTGTCTCCCAGGGCATGTAAAGTCACCATTGACTTTACTAGTCTTAAATTGTGAACAGAACCAGTACAAACCATCATATTGTAGAAGTACTGGTAGGGGTAATTAGATTGCCCCTGGGTCTGTTTTTCGAGGGGGCACTGTGCAGTCCCCCCTCATCGAGTTTCTCGCTGGTGGCAGTGGTTACCACGCAAAATATTCCACTGGAATATTTCCTACGGGATTTTCCCATTCATTTTAAACGCACCACTTTTTTGGTGCAAATGTTAAAGATACTGCTGGGTTATTTATTTAATATTTATGCCCCCGTTGGGTCTTTTTGCCAGGACTCGGTTTTAAAATGGCGTTTGTGTTCGCCTCTGTAACTCCAACCTAAGTCGAGCCCTTTGTTCCACTTTTGGCAGGCTTCTGCACAGAAGCCTCCAAAAGTGGTGCCACTCTGTCTGGGTCTACAGGATGTGTGGGAGGGGGGAATAGGCACCCTGGACTGAGTTGCCTCGGCAACTGAAGTCGCACTCTTGTGTGATTGGCCCAGTGGTGAGCCGCCCAGGCTCACCACTTAGCATGTTTGAGTGACAGCTAGGACTGATGAATGGGGGTTTTCTGCATAAAAGCAGGGCTTTGGGGACTGGAACTTCAGAAGTCGCCACAGGACCTAAAGAATCCAAAGAGGGAGATGCTGAGCCGACCTGCAACGATGACACCACCGGTGGAGCCCTGCTGGACCGACTCACCACTTCCCAACGACAGAGAAGATCTTCTTCCTGGAGAGTCTTCTTCCTTTGAACTGGTGGGGTTAACCAGTTCGCCCTCGTTTTCCCTTCCTGGATCAACTCGTGGTGGAATCGCCCGTGCCAAGCACCCCGGTGGCCGGATAGCTACGCTTCACCACTACCGTGAATAAAAGGGTAGTACCTTTTAACCGGGAAACTCTGCGGCTGGTTTCTTCCCTGGCAGTGCAATGACCTCCAGCTTTCCTCCATGTCGAGATCTTCTCTTCCCCTGGACGAAGCACCGACTTGCACCCGCTGCCAGGAACAACTGCCCCCGCTGGAGCTTTCTCACCATTTCAGGTACGTTGTCCCGGTTACCAGACATTTGGTCGAAAAAAATTGGTTGACCAGACAAATGGTCGAACCAATTTGGTCGAAAACCAAATGGTCTAATTTTTTATTTTTTTTATTTTCACCCCTTTTTTTGGGGGGGTGGTCCCCCCAACCCCCTTTTTTTTCTAAAAACCGCTTTTTTTTTTAAAAACGAAAACCCAAAAAATAAATATATAATTAAAAAAAAAATTCGACCATTTGGTTTTCGACCAAATTGCGTCGACCAAATGTCATTCGACCAGTTTTCAGTCGACCAAATGTCTGGACACCCGTTGTCCCGCCTGGTCTCCCTTGCAACAGACTGTTCAAGGTGTCCCGTAAATCCTTGAATCTCTATCCTGGGGTGACCTGGGACCTGTTAACTAACTTTTCTGAACTGATCCAACTCCTTTTTGAACTATCTGCAAAGACTTTTAAAATGGACTTCAACTGTGTGATCTTGGGCACATTCTACCTTGCTCTCTCCAAGAGTGGGCCTGGCCTATGAACTTTCTTTCTCTACAGTATACTCTGCCTTTCTTGACTTGCTGTGGTTCTTTTAAAAGTGTTGGTATTGTGTGCTTTCCTAATTCTGCCTTTTCCCTCCCTTTTTAAATAATTATTGGAGTGCCATCTTGGTTAAGCGCTCACCACTGTATTGATAATAAGTGGTGTTCTTTTCCTAAGACTTGTCGAATAATTAATCAGGGAGGTGTATATATTTCTAGTGACTGTGTTTGAACTTGCTTGACATATTAGTGCCAGTGTATTTTTACAAGTGTGTTTTTAAATAAATAATTATATAATTTTATACCCAAGCTCTGGTCAGTGTTTGTTTGTGCTACTGTATTTTTGTACCTAATGTGTATACTCTATATACTGCCTAACTCTTCTTGAGAGAGGTCTGACTGCTCAGCCACAGCTACCAGGTAAATCTGGGTGGTACAGACTGCTACCAATTGGGTTTAATGCCAACACCTGTAGTCTTAAACTTTTTGCAGTGGTCCCTAAGGAAACTGCAGAGGTTTCTGCCTAACACTGGTGGCAGGGGTGGGATTTGTATTGAGTATACATTTTAGTGCGCTTATAGATACCTTAGTGCAACTAACCACAAAGCTTAGCACTAAAAAGTTTATTTTCTAATCTGTCAAGTATGGAAAGTTATAGTCAAGAGTCCCTTGCTACAAAAACTGCTGATTGTTTAAGAGTTCTCTGTAAGCATAAGAATCTCCTGACTAAAGGCAAGAAAATGGAGCTAATAGAAAGATTGTTAGCAAACCAAAGTCTGGGTGATGGTTCAGAGGAACCCACTCTCCCAGAGAATGTAGATAACAGTAATGATATTGATATTGATCAAAGTATTGATAATCCTGAGGAAGAGTCAGAAGAGGAGGGTGAGGCTACTGTGACTGTCCTCCATAGGCCTCTGTCTGCTCTACCAGATGTACCTACTGGACCTTTATCAGGTCCCACACTTAGTCCTCAATATCTTGAACTCGAAAAAATGAAGCTTGAATTAGAATTCAGGAAACTAACTGCCCAATCTGAACTAAGTCTCAAAGAAATGGAGCTCAAGCATGAGCATGAGATGAAGAAATTGTCTGTTGAAAATGCTTCTCTCTCCGGATCCTCTAGGAGTTCCAGTCCCAAAAGACCCCGGATGCCTAAAGAGATTGTGGGTATGTATGAGCCTAAGTTGGATATGTTGGATTGGTTAGCTATGTTTGAGTATAATCATGGGCTCCAGGATATCTCAGGGAATGAGTTACTTCCCTGGTTGTTCTCTAGGCTCCCCCCTGTTGCATCTGATGTGGTAATGGAGTTGGGGGAGGTGGATAAGAAGGATTATGAATGTGTGAAGCTAGCTTTGATAGCTAGATTTGGGAAGACCCCTTCCCAGTACCTTAAGAGGTTTAGGACCCTCAAATAGCATGATGGTACCCCTTGGGCTACCTGGGTGAGTGAAAGTTTGAAGAACTTAGAGGGATGGATTAAGGGTTACAAGGTGAACACTTATGAGGGAATGAAGAATCTTGTGATGTTGGAGTCAATTTATGATGCCTGCTCTCCTGAGCTCAGACAGCACTTGGCTGATTCAAAGGAATTAGATTCTAGAAAACTAGCTAAGGCTGCTGACTTGTGGGTTGCCAACAGGGCTACTCACAAGGACTCTGGGGCAACTCAGAAGAAGGATGAGGGGAAACAGCCTAAAAAGGACTCCAAAGAGAATTCTAATAATTCCAGTCCCAAAGAGGGCCCCAAACAAAACAATACGGGTAAGCCACAAGGGAAACCGAATCAGGCTAGTGTACCTTCTGGTGCCAAACCAGAAGGAGGTTAGAGCAAGCCACCATTCCAAAAATCTGGTAAATGCTATGTTTGTAGCTCGCCTGACCATGTGAAAGGGGATCCCAGATGTAAGGGTAAACCTTCAGGGGTCCACACTGTCTTCTTAGCCTTCGCTCCAGAGGAGGAAGTACAGATGGCTAGTGGAAACTTTCTACTACTGGCTGATGATCCCATTGGAGTCTCAGCCAGTGCATCTTTAGTGTCTATGGGGTTGTGGGAACAACAGAACTTAGATGTTTATAATTCTATCCCAGATAATACTAAAGAGTATTATAAGGATAGTGTCCAGGTGAATGGTCAGGAAACTCCTGCCATTAGGGACACTGGGGCCAGCATAACTGTGGTGGATAAATCATTTCTTCAGGCAGAGGATGTTGCTAAGGCACCCAAACGCCTCACCAAGTTAGCTGGAGGGCCTGTGCAGATGCTTCCCCAATTACCAGTTCTCATCCAGTGTATTGACATGACTGTGAAGATACCTGTCAGCAAACAAAGTGAGGTACCAGGAAGTGTTCTGTTTGGAAATGACCTGAAGACTCTTGGAGTAGTGTCACATACCCCCAGTCCTCCTAGAAAAAGATTACCGGAGCTCACCAGACCTGCAAAGGAGAGAACCATGAGAGGTACTCCCAAAGAGATGATGAAGAAGGATATCACTCCTACTCCACTGGAGTTACAACTTGCTATCTCTGAACAACAAGAAGCAAAGGGGAAACCCAAGACTTCTAGGAAACAGCCAGCAGCAAGCACTCCAGTGCTTCCAACAAGGACTTCCCCTAGGTTGTCCAAAGTTACACCTGTAACTCCACCTCCAGCTGAGGCTGAGAGGGAGGTACAACCCTGTGTGGTTGAGCTAGACTCTGAAGAGGAGCTAGTGGAAGGCCAAGAACTCATTGGAGATCTGGATCCTGTTGACCATCCTGAGCTGCAGTCTTTACTGGCAGGAGGTGGACCCAACAAGGCAGACTTCAGTAAGGGACAGAGAGAATGTCCAACTCTGGAAGGTCTTCGCCAACAGGTAGCTTCTCAGGCTGATGGGCAAGAGCCTGGAATGTATAGGTTGCACTGGTAAGATGGCCTCTTCTACAGTGAACCGACTGAGTCTGCACCTGGAGACTACAAGCGGCTTGTAGTACCTCAAGAAAACAGACAACAGTTCTTGCAACTAACCATTAAGATTACTTTGGCTGGTCACTTAAGTTTCAAGAAGACCAAGGAAAGGCTCTCACTCTACTTTTATTGTCAAAAGATGGGGGCTGAGGTAGATAAGTTTTGCAAGAGCTGCCACACCTGCCAAACTTCTGGTAAGGTTGGTTCCAAGAATGTGGCACCTTTAGTGCCTCTCCCAGTAGTGGGAGTCCCATTTGAGAGGGTAGGGATTGACATTGTTGGTCCCCTTGATCCTCCAACCTCCTCAGGCAACAGGTTTATCCTTATTGTAGTAGACCATGCTACTAGATACCTTGAGGCAATTCCTAGGAGGACTGTTACAGCTCAGGCTGTGGCTAAGGCCCTCCTTGGTATTTTTACCAGGGTTGGGTTTCCTAAGGAAGTAATCTCTGACAGGGGGTCAAATTTTATGTCCCACTACATGAAAGCCATGTGGAAAACCTGTGGATTTACTTACAAGTTCGCAACCGCATACCACCCTCAGACAAAGGGGTTAGTAGAAAGGTACAACAGAACCATGAAGAGCACGATAGGTGCTTTGGAAGATCCCCTTAAAAGAAAGTGGGACCTTCTACTGCCATGCCTTCTCTTTGCTTATAGAGAAGTCCCTCAGGAGGGAGTAGGTTATTCTCCCTTTGAACTTCTTTATGGCCATCCAGTCAGAGGTCCATTGGCCCTGATTAAGGAGAGGTTGGAGAGTGCTCCTTCCCCCAAGCCAGTCAGAGTGACTGACTATGTGATAGGTCTCCGGAGGAGAATGTCACACCTGGTGGCAAAAGCTAGTGATAACCTGAAAGCTGGGCAAGCTTTGGTCAAGCATTGGCATGATCAAAAGGCTAACATGGTTGAGTTCACTCAAGACCAGCTAGTTCTAGTTATGATCCCAACAAGGCAGAGGGCCTTGCAAGATAAATGGATGGGACCCTTCAAGGTTGTGGGTAAACTTGGAGAGGTGAACTATCTGGTGGACTTGGGCAATCCCAAGGAGGCTCCCAGAGTCTTCCACACCAGCAGACTAAAGGCATATATCTCCAGGCCTGAAGTAGGAGCCTTGCTTCTAGCTTCAACAGAAAAGGAAGAAGAGAGTGAAGCTCTCCCTGATCTCATCAGAGGCTTACCCTTGGATGAAAAGATTGAAGGAGTAAATCTCTCTTCAAATCTGACACCTGAGCAACAAGAGGAGTGCACATCTATGTTAAATCAGTTTGCCTCCCTGTTCTCACTTGCACCAGGCTTGACCCCTTGGGGACAGCATGATATACTCACTGGTGACTGTCTGCCAGTCAAAAGCAGAGGATACAGAATGTCAGAAAATGTGAGATCCCACATCAAAGGGGAGGTCAGAAAGATGCTTGACCTCAGGGTAATAGAGTCCTCTACTAGTCCATGGTTTAGCCCAGTTGTGTTAGTACCAAAGGCAGGATCCAAAGAATTGAGATTTTCTGTGTGGATTATAGAGCTCGTAATGCAGTCACCAAGACTGATGCCCACCCTTTGCCTAGAACAGATGAGTTGGTGGATAGACTTGGTGCAGCCAAGTTCCTCAGCACATTTCATGTAACATCAGGCTATTGGCAAATAGCCTTGACAGACCATGCCAAGGAGAAAACTACATTTTCTAACCCAGTTGGTTTATACCAATTTAAGGTTATGCCTTTTGGACTGAAAAATGCACCTGCAACATTCCAAAGGATGGTAAATCAGGTTCTGGCTGGGATGGAGGACTTCTGCATGGCATACTTGGATGACATTGCAGTGTTCAGCCACTCCTGGGAAGAGCATGTTAACCACTTAGGACATGTTTTGCAGGCTCATGGGAAGGCCAACCAGACCATAAAGGCAAGCAAATGCCAAATTGGGCAGAGTAAGGTGGTCTGCCTTGGGCATGAGGTAGGAGGTGGTGAAATAAGGCCTTTGCTCAGTAAGATTGAAGCTGTGCAAAATTGGACAACACCTACTACTCAAACCCAGGTTAGAGCCTTCCTAGGCCTCACTGGGTATTACAGGAATTTCATTGAGAACTATGGGACCATAGCTTCTCCACTGAATGTAATCTCATCTCCAAAATTCCCTAAGAAGGTCAGATGGAATGAGGAGTGCAATCAGGTCTTTGAAAACCTGAAGAAAGCTCTTTGCCAAGCACCAGTACTGGGAGCTCCTGACTACCACCAAACTTTCATTGTACAGACAGATGCTTCTAATGTAGGTATAGGTGCAGTCCTTAGCCAACTGGATGAGAAAGGTAGGGAGCACCCCATTTGCTTCATCAGCAGAAAGCTGAAGGATCCTGAGACAAGGTGGGCAACAATTGAAAGAGAATGTTTTGCTATTGTGCGGGCGCTGAAGAAGTTTAGGCCATACTTGTATGGTTCTACTTTTGTCATTCAGACTGACCACCAACCCTTGAGATGGTTGATGCAAATGAAGGGGGAAAACCCAAAACTATTGAGATGGTCAATCTGCCTGCAAGGGTTTGATTTCACCATTGAGCACAGGTCATGGTCTCTCTAGGATGTATGTCATCGACTAGAGGTATGAGATTCATCCAGGAGTGGATTAAATGCTCCTGTCCCTTAGTGTTAGGGGGAGTGGGGGAGTGTTAGGGAGAATTCTCTGTAAAGGCTAATTTCCCAAACCTAGTGAGTCCCCCAGCAGCTTTGCTGGATTTTGGGGGTTTATTTTTTTTCTCCTACTCAGAGTGAGACTCTTTTTCTCCCACTCTTAGGCATGATTTGAGAATGTCCTTTGACTATGTAATGTGTTTTATGGGCTATGGGGTCTTTTACTCCATAGGGCTTCATGTGTTTTGGCATGTGTGTTACACAGCACCCTCAGTGCAGTAATACAGGGGTTTCATAGTGACCTCCAAACATACCCTGGGACTGACTACTGTCTCCCAGGGCATGTAAAGTCACCATTGACTTTACTAGTCTTAAATTGTGAACAGAACCAGTACAAACCATCATATTGTGGAAGTACTGGTAGGGGTAATTCGATTTCCCCTGGGTCTGTTTTCCAAGGGGGCACTGTGCAGTCCCCCCTTGTCGAGTTTCTGGCTGGTGGCAGTGGTTAACATGCAAAATATTCCACCGGAATATTTCCTACGGGATTTTCCCATTCATTTTAAATGCACCACTTTTTTGGTGCAAATGTTAAAGATACCGCCGGGTTATTTATTTAATATTTATTCCCCGGTTGGGTCTTTTTGCCAGGACTCGGTTTTAAAATGGCATTTGTGTTCGCCTCTGTAAATCCAACCCAAGTCGAGCCCTTTGTTCCACTTTTGGCTGGCTTCTGCACAGAAGCCTCCAAAAGTGGTGCCACTCTGTCTTGGTCTACAGGATGTGTGCGAGGGGGGAATAGGCACCCTGGACTGAGTTGCCTTGGCAACTCAAGCCGCACTCTTGCCACTTAGCATGTTTGATTGACAGCTAGGCTGATGAATGGGGGTTTTCTGCATAAAAGCAGGGCTTTGGGGACTGGAACTTCAGAAGTCGCCACAGGACCTAAAGAATCCGAAGAGGGGAGAAGCTGAGCCATCTACAACGACGACACCACCAGTGGAGCCCTGCTGTACGAAACTCACCACTTTCCCAACGACAGAGAAGATCTTCTTCCAGGGGAGTCTTCTTCCCTTTGAGCTGGTGGGACCAACCAGTTTGCCCTTTTTTCGCCTTCCTGGATCGTCTCGTGGTCAAATCGCCCGTGCCAAGCACCCCGGCAGCCGGATAGCCACGCTTCACCACTACCGTGAATAAAAGGGTAGTACCTTTTAACCGGGAAACACTGCGGCTGGTTTCTTCCCTGGCAGTGCAACGACCTCCTGCTTTCCTCCACGTCGAGATCTTCTCTTCCCCTGGATGAATCCCCAACTTGCATCCGCTGCCAGGAACAACTGCCCCCGCTGGAGCTTTCTCATCATTTCAGGTACTGTGTCCCGCCTGGTCTCCCTTGCAACAGACTGTCCAAGGTGTCCCGTAAATCCTTGACTCTCTATCCTGGGGTGACCTCGGACCTGTTAACATTACCTTTCTAACTTGATCCAACCTCTTTTTGACTTTCCTGCAAAGACTTTAAGTTCATTTCCACTGTGTGACCTTGGGCACATTCCGCCTTGCTCTCTCCAAGAGTGGGCCTGGCCTATGAACTTTTTGCTCTACAGTAGACCCTGCCTTTCTTGACTTACTGTGGTTAAAAGTGTTGGTACGGTGTGATTTTCCTATTCTGCCTTTTCCCTCCCTTTTTAAACATATTATTGGAGTGCCATCTATGGTTACATGCTCACCTCTGTTTTGCTAAATAAGTGGTATCTTAACCTAGACTTGTCAAATAATTAATTAGGGAGGTGTATATATTTCTAGTGACTGTGTTTGAACTTGCTTGACATATTAGTGCCAGTGTATTTTTCCAAGTGTGTTTTTAAATAAATAATTATATACTTTTATACCAAAGCTCTGGTCAGTGTTTGTTTGTGCTACTGTATTTTTAACCCTAATGTGTATACTCTATATACTGCCTAATTCTTCTTGAGAGAAGTCTGACTATTCAGCCACAGCTGCCAGGTAAATCTGGGTGGTGCAGACTGCTACCAATTGGGTTTACTGCTAACACTTGTAATCTTAAACTTTTTGCAGTGGTCCCTAAGGGAACTGCACAGGTTTCTGCCTAACACTGGCCCCACCTCCAATACCATGCTTTTGGCTGGCCCCGCATCCATCCAGTTACGTGGTTTTGGCTGGCCTGCCTCCAGTTACATGGTTTTGGCTGGCCAGCCTCCAATACCATGGTTTTGGCTGGCCCCGCCTCCAGTTACATGGTTTTGGCTGGCCCTTGTTAGGGAGAATTCTCTGTAAGGCTGATTTCCCAAACCTAGTGAGTCCACCAGCAGCTGTGCTGGATTTTTGGGGTTTATTTTTTTCTCTCCTGCTAAGAGTGAGATTCTTTTGCTCCCACTCTTAGACATGATTTGAGGTGTTCCTTTAACTTTCCATGTGTTTTATGGGCTATGGGGTCTTTTACTCCATAGGGTCTCATGTGTTTTTTTTGATGTGGGTTACACAGCACCCTCCGTGCCGTAACCCAGGGGTGTCGTAGCGACCCCCCCAACATAGACTCCATACCCTGGGACTGACTACTGTCTCCCAGGGCATGTAAAGTCACTATTGGCTTTGCTAGTCCCAAATTATGAACAGAAACCAGTACAAACCATCATATTGTGGATGTAGTGGTCGGGGCAATTCGATTGCCCCGGGGTCTGTTGTTCGAGGGGGCACGTCTCAGTCCCCCCTGATCGAGTTTTGGCTGGTGGCAGTGGATACTACTTTTTATATTCGACCGCAAATATATCTCTATGGGATTTTCCCATTGTTCGAGGCTACCAACTTTAATTATTTAATTCTTATAGCCTCGAACATCCTGCCGGTTTATTTATTTAATATTAATTCGCCGGTTGGTATTTTTCACCAGAAATCGATTCTAAAATGGCGTTTGTGTTCTCTTCTGTGACTCCAACCCAAGTCGAGCCCTTTGTTCCACTTTTTGGTGGGCTTCTCCACAGAAGCCTCCAAAAGTGGTGCTACTCTGTCTGGGTACCACAGGGGGCGTGGGAGGGGGGCTTAGGCACCTTGGACTGAGTTACCTTGGTAACTCAAGTCGCACTCTTGTGTGATTGGCCCAAGTGTAACTGGAGGCGGGGCCAGCCAAAACCATGGTATTGGAGGCTGGCCAGCCAAAACCATGTAACTGGAGGCGGGCCAGCCAAAACCACGTAACTGGATGGATGCGGGGCAAGCCAAAAGCATGGTATTGGAGGTAGCATGTTTGATTGAAAGCAAGGCTGAGTGAATGGGGGTATGCTGCAATAAAAGCAGGGCTTTGGGGACTGGAACTTCAGACGTCGCCACATGACCTAAGAATCCAAGGAGGGAGAAGCTGAGCCGACCTGCAACGACGACACCACCGGTGGAGCCCTTCTGAACCGTCTCACCACTTATCCCAACGACAGAGGAGATCTCCAGCCCGGAGAGTCTTCTTCCTTCGACTGGTGGGGATAACCAGTCTACCTTCCTGGAGCATCTCGTGGCCGCTTTGCCTGTGCCAAGCAGCCCGGCAACCGGGATACCACGTGTTCACCACTACCGCGAAACGAAAGGGTAGTACCTTTGTACCGGAGAACTCCGTGGCTGGTTTCTTCCCTGGCAGTGCAACGACCTTCATCCTTCCTCCACGACGAGATCTTCTCTTCCTCAGGACGACGCTGTGACTTGCACCCGCTGCCAGGAACAACTGCCCCCGCTGGAGGATCCTCTCCATTTAAGGTACCGTGTTCCGCCTGGCTTCCCTTGCAACCGTTTGAACGGGGTGTATTAAATCCTCATCTCTCGAACCTGGGTTAGCCTGGGACACCTTAGCTAACTTTCCTGTACTGAACTAAACCTTTTTCGAACTACCTCCACAAACTTTGAAGACTCTGTGCAACGGTCTGATCTTGGGCATCTTCCGCCTGGCTCCCTTGAAAGTGGGACTGGCACCTAAACTTCCTTGCTCACCAGTAGACTTTGCCTCCCTAACTTGCTGTGGTTCTTTAAAAAGTGTTTAGTGTGCAGGCTTACATAATTCTGCTTTTCCATCCCTTTTTATTTAACTTGTTGGAGTGCCATCAGACGTTAAGCGCTCACCTCTGTTTGGAAATAAGTGGTGTTAACTAGGACTTGTCCAACAAGTAATCAGGGATGTACATATGATAATAATGATTGTGTTTTGAACTTATCTTACCAATTTAGTGCTAGTGTGTTTTATAAGTGTGTGTTAAATAAATAATTATATACTTTTACACCCAAGCTCTGGTCAGTGTTTGCTTGTACTACTGTATTTCTGTACCTATTTTGTATGCTCTGTATACTGCCTAACTCTTCTTGAGGGAAGTCTGACTGCTCAGCCACAGCTACCAAGTGAATCTGTGTGGTACGGACTGCTACCAAGTGGGTTTACTGCCAAACACCTGTAGTCTTAAATCTTTTGCAGTGGTCCCTAAGGGAACTGCACAGATTTCTGCCTAACACTGGTGTACAGCAGTGGGATTTGTATTGAGTATACATTTTAGTGTGCTTAAAGATACCTTAGTGCAACTAACTACAAAGCTTAGCACTGAAAGAAGTATTTTCTAAAAACCTGTCAACTATGGAAAGTTATAGTCAAGAGTCCCTTGCTACAGAAACTGCTGATTGTTTAAGAGTTCTCTGTAAGCATAAGAATCTCCTGACTAAAGGCAAGAAAATGGAGCTAATAGAAAGGTTGTTAGCAAACCAAAGTCTGGATGGTGGTTCAGAGGAACCTACCACTCCAGCAACTGTAGAGAACAGCAATGATATTGATATGAATGTTAGTATTGATAACTTGGAGTCAGAAGCAGAAGAGGAGGTGGAAGATATTAGAGTTGTCTCCCCAGGGCCTCTACCTGCCCTGCCAGCTGTGCCTACTGGACCCTTACCAGGTCCCACACTTAAACCTCAATATATGGAACTAGAAAAAATGAAGCTTGAATTAGAATTCAAAAGAATTAATGCTCAAACAGAACAACGGCACCAAGAACTAAGGCTCAGAGAAATGGAGCTCAACCATGATCCAGAAATGAAAAAATTGTCTGTGGAAAGTGCTTCTCTCTCCGAATCCTCTAGGAGTTCCAGTCCCAAAAGACCCCGGATGCCTAAGGAGTTGGTGGGTATGTATGAACCTAAGTTGGATGTATTGGACTGGTTGAGTTTGTTTGAATATAATCATGGGCTCCAGAACATTACAGGAAATGAGTTACTTTCCTGGTTGTTCTCTAGGCTCCCCCCTGTTGCAACTGATGTGGTAATGGAGTTGGGGGAGGAGGATAGGAAGGATTATGAATGTGTGAAGCTAGCTTTGATAGCTAGATTTGGGAAGACCCCTTCCCAGTACCTTAAGAGGTTTAGGACCCTCAAAAAGAATGATGGTACCCCTTGGGCTACCTGGGTGAGTGAGTGTTTGAAAAACTTAGAGGGATGGATTAAGGGTTACAAGGTGAACACTTATGAGGGAATGAGAAATCTTGTAATGTTGGAGTCAATTTATGATGCCTGCTCTCCTGAGCTCAGACAGCACGTGGCTGATTCAAAGGAATTAGATCCTAGAAAGCTAGCTAAAGCTGCTGACTTGTGGGTTGCCAAAAGGGCTACTCACAAGGATTCAGGGGTCACTCAGAAAAAGCATGAGGGAAAGCAGCCACCAAAAGGGAACCATGAGATTTCTAATACCTCCCAACCCAAAGAGGGCCCCAAACAACAAAATAACCAGGATAAGCCCCAGGATAAACCACAACAGGCTAGACTACCTTCTGGTCAAAATCCAGAAGGAGGTCAGGCCAAGCCACCGTTCCAGAGAGCATTTGGAACATGCTATCTCTGTGGGGTAACTGACCACATCAAAGGAGATCCCAGATGTAAGGGTAAACCTACAGGGATCAGCACAGCCTCCTTAGCCTTCACTCCTGAGGAGGAAGTCCAAATGGCTAGTGCTCACTTTGAAGTCTTTTCTGAAGAACCTTTGGGTTTCCAAGCAAGTGTAACAGTAGAGTCCATGGGTCTGGTTAGTGATCAGAATAGGAGTGTGTACAACTCCATACCAGAAAACTCTAAAGTTTATTATATGGACAGTGTTCTTGTCAATGGTCAGGATACTCCTGCCAGGCTAGACTCTGGGGCCAGCAGAACAGTAGTGGATGAAAGCTTTTTCAGTCCGGAGGATGTTGCTAAGGCACCCAAAGGTCCCACTAAGATGTCTGAAGGCCCTGTCCAAATGGTTCCAATTCTACCAGCCCTCATTCAGTGTAATGACATGACAGTGTTGATTCCTGTCAGTGTTCAGACTGAGGTGCCTGGGAGAGTCCTGTTGGGGAATGATCTAAGAACTCTAGGAGTAGTATCCAGTACCCCCAGGTCTCCCAGTATGGAGACCCAGAACCAAACCAAATTGGCTATAGAGGCCACCTTAAGGAACCACTCTAAGCCTTTGGGAACCTCTACTGAGAACCCCACTACAAGCCCTGGTGTTGGTAAGTTGACCTCTGACCCAGGCAAATTTCAGGCTAAAATGTTAGGGAAATGGGAGCCCCAACCAAGCTCCATCATTGTTCCCCCAGTTATAGAGTCTGTGACTCCCCCTGCTTCTGAGGAAGAGGTGGATAGACCTACTGGAACCCTAACTAGGCATAAGAGAAATGGTAATTCTCAGTGCTGGTGGAAAACCAGAAAAGGAAAGTCTAAGGCCAAAAACCTTCAGACTGTTGGACCTTCCACAGAAGACTCCAACCCAATTCCTAGTCTTAAGGGGGAAACTCCTAAAGTAGGTAAAGGTAGATCTAAGAGTAAGGAGAAGCATGTACCTTGCGTATCTCCATCCCCTCCAACCAAGAGGCCTAAAACCCAACCTTCTCTCAACAGAGAGGTGGTGAGGACCTCTGGAGGCCCCTCTAGATCTAAGGGAATCCTTTATCAGGACCCCTTAAAAAAGCCTATTACAGGTTCAGAAGTTGTACCAACTTCTGAGGGACTGGTCAACCAGATCCCCTATAGTTTCAAAAAGACTAATGTTCCTCAAAAGGTTTGTAGGTCATATAGCTTACAAAGGAAATCCTTTGATTTCACCATTGAGCACAGGTCAGGGTGTCACCATCAAAATGCTGATGGACTCTCTAGGATGTATGTCATCGACTAGAGGTATGAGGTTCATCCAGGAGTGGATTAAATCCTCCTGTCCCTTAGTCTGGGGGGGGGCGAGTGTTAGGGAGAATTCTCTGTAAGGCTAATTTCCCAAACCTAGTGAGTCCCCCAGCAGCTTTGCTGGATTTTTGGGGTTTATTTTTTTCTCTCCTGCTAAGAGTGAGATTCTTTTGCTCCCACTCTTAGACATGATTTGAGGTGTTCCTTTAACTTTCCATGTGTTTTGGAGCTATGGGGTCTTTTACTCCATAGGGTCTCATGTGTTTTTTTGATGTGGGTTACACAGCACCCTCCGTGCCGTAACCCAGGGGTGTCGTAGCGACCCCCCAACATAGACTCCATACCCTGGGACTGACTACTGTCTCCCAGAGCATGTAAAGTCACCATTGGCTTTGCTAGTCCCAAATTATGAACAGAAACCAGTACAAACCATCCTATTGTGGACGTACTGGTCAGGGCAATTCGATTGCCCAGAGGTCTGTTGTTTGAGTGGGCACGTCTCCGTCCCCCCTGATCGAGTTTTGGCTGTGGCAGTGGATACTACTTTTTATATTCGACCGCAAATATGTCTCTATGGGATTTTCCCATTGTTCAAGGCTACCAACTTTAATTATTGAATTATTATAGCCTCTAACATACCGCCGGTTTATTTATTTAATATTAATTTGCCGGTTGGTATTTTTCGCCAGATCTCGATTTTAAAATGGCGTTTCTGTTCTCTTCTGTGACTCCAACCCAAGTCGAGCCCTTTGTTCCACTTTTTGGCAGGCTTCTCCACAGAAGCCTCCAAAAGTGGTGCCACTCTGTCTGGGTACCACAGGGGGTGTGGGAGGGGGTTTAGGCACCCTGGACTGAGTTACCTTGGTAACTCAAGTCGCACTCTTGTGTGAGTGGCATGTTTGATTGACAGCTAGGCTGAGTGAATGGGGGTATGGGGTATGCTGCATAAAACTAGGACTGGAACTTCGCCACAGGACCTAAGAATCCGAGGAGGGAGAAGCTGAGCCGGCCTGCAACGACGACACCACCGGTGGAGCCCTGCTGAACCGTCTCACCACTTTTCCCAACGACAGAGGAGATCTCCAGCCCGGAGAGTCTTCTTCCTTCGACTGGTGGGGATAACCAGTCTACCTTCTTTTCGCCTTCCTGGAGCATCTCGTGGCCGCCTTGCCTGTGCCAAGCACCCCGGCAACCGGGATACCACGTGTTCACCACTACCGCGAAATGAAAGGGTAGTACCTTTGTACCGGAGAACTCCGCAGCTGGTTTCTTCCCTGGCAGTGCAACAACCTTCATCCTTCCTCCACCATGAAATCTTCTCTTCCTCTGGACGACGCTGTGACTTGCACCCGCTGCCAGGAACAACTGCCCCCGCTGGAGGATCCTCTCCATTTAAGGTACCGTGTTCCGCCTGGCTTCCCTTGCAACCGTTTGAACGGGGTGTATTAAATCCTCGTCTCTCGAACCTGGGTTAGCCTGGGACACCTTAGCTAACTTTCCTGCACTGAACTAAACCTTTTTCGAACTACCTCCACAAACTTTGAAGACTCTGTGCAACTGTCTGATCTTGGGCATCTTCCGCCTGGCTCCCTTGAAAGTGGGCCTGGCACCTAAACTTCCTTGCTCACCAGTAGACTGTGCCTTCCTAACTTGCTGTGGTTCTTTAAAAAGTGTTTAGTGTGTAGGCTTCCATAATTCTGCTTTTCCATCCCTTTTTATTTAACTTGTTGGAGTGCCAACGGACGTTAAGCGCTCACCTCTGTCTGGAAATAAGTGGTGTTAACTAAGACTTGTCCAACAAGTAATCAGGGATGTACATATGATAATAGTGATTGTGTTTTGAACTTATCTTACCAATTTAGTGCTAGTGTGTTTTATAAATGTGTGTTAAATAAATAATTATATACTTTTACACCCAAGCTCTGGTGAGTGTTTGCTTGTACTACTGTATTTCTGTACCTATTTTGTATGCTCTGTATACTGCCTAACTCTTCTTGAGGGAAGTCTGACTGCTCAGCCACAGCTACCAAGTGAATCTGTGTGGTACAGACTGCTACCAAGTGGGTTTACTGCCAAACACCTGTAGTCTTAAATCTTTTGCAGTGGTCCCTAAGGGAACTGCACAGGTTTCTGCCTAACAGCCCTGACTCCAATACCATGGTTTTGACTGGCCCTGCCTGCAGTTACATGGTTTTGGCTGGCCCCGACTCCAATACCATGGTTTTCGCTGGACCTGCCTTCAATACCATGGTTTTGGCTGGCCCCGCCTCCAGTTACGTGGTTTTGGCTGGCCCTGCCTCCAATACCATGGTTTTGGCTGGCCCCGCCTCCAACACCATAATATTGGCTGGCCCCGCCTCCAATACCATGGTTTTGGCTGGCCCTGCCTCCCGTACCATGGTTTTGGCTGGCCCTGCCTCCAATACCATGGTTATGGCGGGCCCCGCCTCACGATCCATGGCTTTGGCTGGCCCCGCCTCCAGTATACATGGTTTTGGCTGGCACTGCCACCAATACCATGGTTTTGGCTGGCCCCACCTCCAATCCCATAGTTTTGGCTGGCCCCGCCTCCAATACCAAGGTTTTGGCTGGCCCTGCCTCCAATACCATGGTTTTGGCTGGCCCCGCTTCCAATACCATGGTTTTGGCTGGCCCCGCCTCCAGTTACATGGTTTTGGCTGGCTCCGCCTCCAATACCATGGTTTTGGCTGGTCCCGCCTCCAGTTACATGGTTTTGGCTGGACCCACCTCCAATACCATGGTTTTGGCTGGCCCCGCATCCAGTTAAATGGTTTTGGCTGGCCCCGCCTCCAGTTACATGATTTTGGCTGGCACTGCCTCCTATACCATGGTTTTGGCTGGCCCCGCCTCCAGTTACATGGTTTTGGCAGGCCCCGCCTCCAATACCATGGTTTTGGCTGGCCCTGCCTCCAATACCATGGTTTTGTCTGGCCCCGTCTCCAGTTACATGGTTTTGGCAGGCCCCGCCTCCAATACTATGGTTTTGGCTGGCCCAGCCTCCAATACCATGGTTTTGTCTGGCCCCGTCTCCAGTTACATGGTTTTGGCAGGCCCCGCCTCCAATACTATGGTTTTGACTGGCCCTGCCTCCAATACCATGGTTGTGGCTGGCCCTGCCTCCAGTTACATGGTTTTGGCTGGCCCCACCTAAAATACTATGCTGTTGGCGCGCCCCGCCTCCAGTACCATGGTTGCGGCTGGCCCTGCCTCCAGTTACATGGTTTTGGCTGGCCCTGCCTAAAATACCATGCTGTTGGCTCGCCCCGACTCCAGTACCATGCTTTGGATCGCCCCACCTCCAATACCATGGTTTTGGCTGTCCCCGCCTCCAGTTACATGGTTTTGGCAGGCCTGCCTCCAATACCATGGTTTTGGCTGGCCCCGCCTCCAGTTACATGGTTTTGGCTGGCCCCGCCTCCAGTTACATGGTTTTGGCTGGCCCCGCCTCCAATACCATGGTTTTGGCTGGCCCCGCTTTCAATTCCATGGTTTTGGCTGGCCCCGCCTGCAATACTATGGTTTTCACTGGCCCCGCCTCCAATACTATGGTTTTCACTGGCCCCGCCTCCAATAACATGGTTTTGGCTGGCCCCGCCTCCAGTTAAATGGTTTTGGCTGGCCCCGCCTCCAATACCATGATTTTGGCTGGCCACGCCTCCAGTTACATGGTTTTTGCTGGCCCTGCCTCCAATACCATGGTTTTGGCTGGCCACGCCTCCAATACCAGGGTTTTGGCTGTCCCCCCTTCCGGTTACATGGTTTTGGCTGGCCCTGCCTCCAATACCATGGTTTTGGCTGGCCCTGCCTGCAGTTACATGGTTCTGGCTGGCCCCGACTCCAATACCATGGTTTTCGCTGGCCCTGCCTCCAATACCATGGTTTTGGCTGGCCCCACCTCCAGTTACGTGGTTTTGGCTGGCCCCGCCTCCAATACCATGGTTTTGGCTGGCCCTGCCTCCAATACCATAATTTTGGCTGGCCCCGCCTCTAATACCATGGTTTTGGCTGGCCCTGCCTCCAGTACCATGGTTTTGGCTGGCCCTGCCTCCAATACCATGGTTTTGGTGCGCCCCGCCTCGCGATCCATGGTTTTGGCTGGCCCCGCCTCCAGTATACATGGTTTTGGCTGGCCCTGCCACCAATACCATGGTTTTGGCTGGCCCCGCCTCCAATACCATAGTTTTGGCTGGCCCTGCCTCCAATACCATGGTTTTGGCTGGCCCCGCCTCCAATACCATGGTTTTGGCTGGCCCCGCTTCCAATACCATGGTTTTGGCTGGCCCCGCCTCCAGTTACATGGTTTTGGCTGGCTCCACCTCCAATACCATGGTTTTGTCTGGTCCCGCCTCCAGTTGCATGGTTTTGGCTGGCCCCACCTCCAATACCATGGTTTTGGCTGGCCCCGCAACCAGTTAAATGGTTTTGGCTGGCCCCGCCTCCAGTTACATGGTTTTGGCTGGCCCCGCCTCCTATACCATGGTTTTGGCTGGCCCTGCCTCCAATTACATGGTTTTGGCAGGCCCCGCTTCCAATACCATGGTTTTGGCTGGCCCTGCCTCCAGTTACATGGTTTTGGCTGGCCCTGTATCCAATACCATGGTTTTGGCTGGCCCAGCCTCCAGTTACATGGTTTTGACTGGCCCTGCATCCAATACCATGGTTGTGGCTGGCCCTGCCTCCAGTAACATGGTTTTGGCTGGCCCCGCCTAAAATACTAAGCTGTTGGCTCGCCCCGCCTCCAGTACCATGGTTGCGGCTGGCCCTGCCTCCAGTTACATGGTTTTGGCTGGTCCCGCCTAAAATACCATGCTTTTGGCTCGCCCCACCTCCAATACCATGGTTTTGGCTGTCCCCGCCTCCAGTTACATGGTTTTGGCTGGCCCGCCTCCAATACCATGGTTTTGGCTGGCCCCGCCTCCAGTTACATGGTTTTGGCTGGCCCCGCCTCCAGTTACATGGTTTTAGCTGCCCCCGCCTCCAATACCATGGTTTTGGCTGGCCCCGCTTCCAATTCCATGGTTTTGGCTGGCCCCGCCTGCAATAATATGGTTTACACTGGCCCCGCCTCCAATACCATGGTTTTCGCTGGCCCCGCCTGCAATAACATGGTTTTGGCTGGCCCCGCCTCCAGTTACATGGTTTTGGCTGGCCCCGCCTCCAATACCATGATTTTGGCTGGCCACGCCTCCAGTTACATGGTTTTTGCTGGCCCTGCCTCCAATACCATGGTTTTGGCTGGCCCCACCTCCAATACCATGGTTTTGTCTGGCCCCTCTTCCAATACCATGGTTTTGGCTGGCCCCGCCTCCAATACCATGGTTTTGGGTGTCCACCCCTTCCAGTTACATGGTTTTGGCTGGCCCTGCCTCCAATACCATGGTTTTGGCTGGCCCCGCTTCCAATACCATGGTTTTGGCTGGTACCGCCTCCAGTTACATGGTTTTGGCTGGCCCTGCTTCCAATACCATGGTTTTGGCTGGCCCCGCATCCAGTTAAATGGTTTTGGCTGGCCCCGCCTCCAGTTACATGGTTTTGGCTGGCCGCGCCTCCAATACCATGGTTTTGGCTGGCCCCGCCTCCAGTTACATGGTTTTGGCAGGCCCCGCATCCAGTTAAATGGTTTTGGCTTGCCCCGCCTCCAGTTACATGGTTTTGGCTGGCCCCGCCTCCAATACCATGGTTTTGGCTGGCCCCGCCTCCAATACCATGGTTTTGTCTGGCCCCGCCTCCAGTTACATGGTTTTGACTGGCCCTGCCTCCAATACCATGGTTGTGGCTGGCCCTACCTCCAGTTACATGGTTTTGGCTGGCCCCGCCTAAAATACTATGCTGTTGGCTCGCCCCGCCTCCAGTACCATGGTTGCGGCTGGCCCTGCCTCCAGTTACATGGTTTTGGCTGGTCCCGCCTAAAATACCATGCTGTTGGCTCGCCCCGCCTCTAGTACCATGCTTTTGGCTCGCCCCACCTCCAATACCATGGTTTTGGCTGTCCCTGCCTCCAGTTACATGGTTTTGGCTGGCCCGCCTCCAATACCATGGTTTTGGCTGGCCCCGCCTCCAGTTACATGGTTTTGGCTGGCCCCGCCTCCAGTTATATGGTTTTGGCTGGCCCCGCCTCCAATACCATGGTTTTGGCTGGCCCCGCTTCCAATTCCATGGTTTTAGCTGGCCCCGCCTGCAATACTATGGTTTTCACTGGCCCCGCCTCCAATACCATGGTTTTCGCTGGCCCCGCCTGCAATAACATGGTTTTGGCTGGCCCCGCCGCCAGTTACATGGTTTTGGCTGGCCCCGCCTCCAATAGCATGATTTTGGCTGGCCACGCCTCCAGTTACATGGTTTTTGCTGGCCCTGCCTCCAATACCATGGTTTTGGCTGGCCCCACCTCCAATACCATGGTTTTGTCTGGCCCCGCCTCCATTTACATGGTTTTGGCTGGCCCCTCTTCCAATACCATGGTTTTGGCTGGCCCCGCCTCCAATACCATGGTTTTGGCTGTCCCCCCCTTCCAGTTACATGGTTTTGGCTGGCCCTGCCTCCAATACCATGGTTTTGGCTGGCCCCGCTTCCAATACCATGGTTTTGGCTGGCACCGCCTCCAGTTACATGGTTTTGGCTGGCCCTACTTCCAATACCATGGTTTTGGCTGGCCCCGCCTCCAATACTATGGTTTTCGCTGGCCCCACCTCCAATACCATGGTTTTGGCTGGTCCCGCCTCCAGTTAAATGGTTTTGGCTGGCCCCACCTCCAATACCATGGTTTTGGCTGGCCCCGCATCCAGTTAAATGGTTTTGGCTGGCCCCGCCTCCAGTTACATGGTTTTGGCTGGCCCCGCCTCCAATACCATGGTTTTGGCTGGCCCCGCCTCCAGTTACATGGTTTTGGCAGGCCAAGCCTCCAATACCATGGTTTTGTCTGGCCCCGCCTCCAGTTACATGGTTTTGACTGGCCCTGCCTCCAATACCATGGTTGTGGCTGGCCCTGCCTCCAGTTACATTGTTTTGACTGGCCCCGCCTCCAGTTACATGGTTTTGGCTGGCCAGGCCTCCAATACCATGGTTTTGTCTGGCCCCGCCTCCAGTACCATGGTTTTGGCTGGCCCTGCCTCCAATACCATGGTTTTGGTGGGCCCTGCCTCGCGATCCATGGTTTTGGCTGGCCCCGCCTCCAGTATACATGGTTTTGGCTGGCCCTGCCACCAATACCATGGTTTTGGCTGGCCCCGCCTCCAATACCATAGTTTTGGCTGGCCCCGCCTCCAATACCATGGTTTTGGCTGGCCCCACCTCCAATACCATGGTTTTGGCTGGCCCCGCTTCCAATACCATGGTTTTGGCTGGCCCTGCCTCCAGTTACATAGTTTTGGCTGGCTCCACCTCCAATACCATGGTTTTGGCTGGTCCCGCCTCCACTTACATGGTTTTGGCTGGCCCCACCTCCAATACCATGGTTTTGGCTGGCCCCGCATCCAGTTAAATGGTTTTGGCTGGCCCCGCCTCCAGTTACATGGTTTTGGCTGGCCCCGCCTCCTATACCATGGTTTTGGCTGGCCCTGCCTCCAATTACATGGTTTTGGCAGGCCCCGCCTCCAACACCATGGTTTTAGCTGGCCCTGCCTCCAGTACCATGGTTGCGGCTGGCCCTGCCTCCAGTTACATGGTTTTGGCTGGCTCCACCTCCAATACCATGGTTTTGGCTGGTCCCGCCTCCACTTACATGGTTTTGGCTGGCCCCACCTCCAATACCATGGTTTTGGCTGGCCCCGCATCCAGTTAAATGGTTTTGGCTGGCCCAGCCTCCAGTTACATGGTTTTGACTGGCCCTGCCTCCAATACCATGGTTGTGGCTGGCCCTGCCTCCAGTTACATGGTTTTGGCTGGCCCCGCCTAAAATACTATGCTGTTGGCTCGCCCCGCCTCCAGTACCATGGTTGCGGCTGGCCCTGCCTCCAGTTACATGGTTTTGGCTGGTCCCGCCTAAAATACCATGCTGTTGGCTCGCCCCGCCTCTAGTACCATGCTTTTAGCTCGCCCCAACTCCAATACCATGGTTTTGGCTGTCCCCGCCTCCAGTTACATGGTTTTGGCTGGCCCGCCTCCAATACCATGGTTTTGGCTGGCCCCGCCTCCAGTTACATGGTTTTGGCTGGCCCCGCCTCCAGTTACATGGTTTTGGCTGGCCCCGCCTCCAATACCATGGTTTTGGCTGGCCCCGCTTCCAATTCCATGGTTTTGGCTCGCCCCCGCCTGCAATACTATGGTTTTCACTGGCCCCGCCTCCAATACCATGGTTTTCGCTGGCCCCGGCTGCAATAATATGGTTTTGGCTGGCCCTGCCTCCGGTTACATGGTTTTGGCTGGCCCCGCCTCCAATACCATTATTTTGGCTGGCCACGCCTCCAGTTACATGGTTTTTGCTGCCCCTGCCTCCAATACCATGGTTTTGGCTGGCCCCACCTCCAATACCATGGTTTTGTCTGGCCCCGCCTCCATTTACATAGTTTTGGTTGGCCCCTCTTCCAATACCATGGTTTTGGCTGGCCCCGCCTCCAATACCATGGTTTTGGCTGTCCCCCCCTTCCAGTTACATGGTTTTGGCTGGCCCTGCCTCCAATACCATGGTTTTGGCTGGCCCCGCTTCCAATACCATGGTTTTGGCTGGCACCGCCTCCAGTTACATGGTTTTGGCTGGCCCCGCTTCCAATACCATGGTTTTGGCTGGCCCCGCCTCCAATACTATGGTTTTCACTGGCCCCGCCTCCAATACCATGGTTTTCACTGGCCCCGCCTCCAATAATATGGTTTTGGCTGGTCACGCCTCCAGTTACATGGTTTTGGCTGGCCCCACCTCCAATACCATGGTTTTGGCTGGCCCCGCATCCAGTTACATGGTTTTGGCTGGCCCCGCCTCCAATACCATGGTTTTGGCTGGCCCCGCTTCCAATTCCATGGTTTTGGCTGGCCCCGCCTGCAATACTATGGTTTTCACTGGCCCCGCCTCCAATACCATGGTTTTCGCTGGCCCCGGCTGCAATAACATGGTTTTGGCTGGCCCCGCCTCCAGTTACATGGTTTTGGCTGGCCCCACCTCCAATACCATGATTTTGGCTGGCCACGCCTCCAGTTACATGATTTTTGCTGCCCCTGCCTCCTATACCATGGTTTTGGCTGGCCCCACCTCCAATACCATGGTTTTGTCTGGCCCCGCCTCCATTCACATGGTTTTGGCTGGCCCCTCTTCCAATACCATGGTTTTGGCTGGCCCCGCCTCCAATACCATGGTTTTGGCTGTCCCCCCCTTCCAGTAACATGGTTTTGGCTGGCCCTGCCTCCAATACCATGGTTTTGGCTGGCCCCGCTTCCAATACCATGGTTTTGGCTGGCACCGCCTCCAGTTACATGGTTTTGGCTGGCCCCGCTTCCAATACCATGGTTTTGGCTGGCCCCGCCTCCAATACTATGGTTTTCGCCGGCCCCGCCTCCAATACCATGGTTTTCACTGGCCCCGCCTCCAATAATATGGTTTTGGCTGGCCCAGCCTCCAGTTACATGGTTTTGACTGGCCCTGCCTCCAATACCATGGTTGTGGCTGGCCCTGCCTCCAGTTACATGGTTTTGGCTGGCCCCGCCTAAAATACTATGCTGTTGGCTCGCCCCGCCTCCAGTACCATGGTTGCGGCTGGCCCTGCCTCCAGTTACATGGTTTTGGCTGGTCCCGCCTAAAATACCATGCTGTTGGCTCGCCCCGCCTCTAGTACCATGCTTTTGGCTCGCCCCACCTCCAATACCATGGTTTTGGCTGTCCCCGCCTCCAATTACATGGTTTTGGCTGGCCCGCCTCCAATACCATGGTTTTGGCTGGCCCCGCCTCCAGTTACATGGTTTTGGCTGTCCCCGCCTCCAGTTACATGGTTTTGGCTGGCCCGCCTCCAATATCATGGTTTTGGCTGGCCCCGCCTCCAGTTACATGGTTTTGGCTGGCCCCGCCTCCAGTTACATGGTTTTGGCTGGCCCCGCCTCCAATACCATGCTTTTGGCTGGCCCCGCTTCCAATTCCATGGTTTTGGCTGGCCCCGCCTGCAATACTATGGTTTTCACTGGCCCCGCCTCCAATACCATGGTTTTCGCTGGCCCCGGCTGCAATAACATGGTTTTGGCTGGCCCCGCCTTCAGTTACATGGTTTTGGCTGGCCCCGCCTCCAATACCATGATTTTGGCTGGCCACGCCTCCAGTTACATGGTTTTTGCTGCCCCTGCCTCCAATACCATGGTTTTGGCTGGCCCCACCTCCAATACCATGGTTTTGTCTGGCCCCGCCTCCATTTACATGGTTTTGGCTGGCCCCTCTTCCAATACCATGGTTTTGGCTGGCCCCGCCTCCAATACCATGGTTTTGGCTGTCCCCCCCTTCCAGTTACATGGTTTTGGCTGGCCCTGCCTCCAATACCATGGTTTTGGCTGGCCCCGTGTTAGGCAGAAACCTGTGCAGTTCCCTTAGGGAACACTGCAAAAGATTTAAGACTACAGGTATAGCAGTAAACCCACTTGGTAGCAGTCTGCACCACCCAGATTTACCTGGTAGCTGTGGCTGAGCAGTCAGACTTCCCTCAAGAAGAGTTAGGCAGTATGCAAAGTATACACAATAGGTACTCAAACACAATAGTACAAGCAAACACTGACCAGAGCTTGGTTTCAAAAGTATATAGTTAATTATTTTAAGAACACATAAGTTGAAAACACTCTAGCAATACATATATAGTAAAAACACTCTAAACACAGTTATATGGAAAGCAGTCCCAACCCTTATTCCTATCTAGACAACTCTAGGTTAACATCACATAATTCAAACAGAGGTGAGTGCTTAACGTTAGATGACACTCTAGTAGGTTCAAAGAAGGGAGGGAAAAAGAGCAGAATTAGGATCAACACACCACTCTAAGGTCAAGAACACTTTCAGTAGGCTCAAAGAAGCATAAAGTCACAGGTGAGCAAAAGTCACTAGGCAGGGCCCACTCTTAGAGCAGACAGAGCGAAAATGTGCCCAAGATCACACCGTTATTAGGGATTCAGAGTCTTGCAAAGAGTTCAGACGGAGTTTAGAGAGGCTTAGAAAGTTTAGCCAGGGTGTCCCAGGCACTCCCAGGTTCGAAAGCCGGGGGCTAAAACTACCCCGTACAGTCGGTGGCAAGGGAAGCCAGGCGGAACACGGTACCTTAAACGGGAAGGATCCTCCAGCGGTGGCAGTTGTTCCAGGCAGTGGCAGCAAGGCTCGACGTCGGTCAGGGGAGAAGAAGTTCTCGCTGAAGAGCAGAAGAAGAAGGTCGTTGCACTGCCCGGGAAGAAACCAGCCGCGGAGTCCTCCGATTAAAGGGTTGTACCGACTTTCGCGGTTGTGGTAAAAGTGTGGTATTCCGGTTGCCGGGGTGCTTGGCACGGGCAAGGCGGCCACGAGATACCTCGAAGAAACGGAAAGAAGGTGAAAACTGGTTGTCCCCACCAGTCAAGGGAAGGAGCCACTCCGTTAAGAGTTCTCCTCGGTCGTTGGGAAGAGTGGTGAGACGGTTCAGCAGGGCTCCACCGGGTGGTGTCGTCGTAGCAGGTCGGTTCAGCTCTTCCCTCGTCGGATTCTTGGTCCTGTGGCGACTTCTGAAGTTCCAGTCCCCAAAGCCCTGCTTTAATGCAGCAAACCCCCATTCACCCAGCCTAGCTGTCACTCAAACATGCTAAGTGGTGAGCCGGCCGGCTCACCACTTGGGCCAATCAGGACGGAGTGCGACTTGAGTTACCAAGGTAACTCAGTCCAGGGTGCCTAAATCCCCCTCCACCCCTCCTAAGTACCCCAGACAGAGTGGCACCACTTTGGAGGGCTTCTGTGGAGAAGCCCGCCAAAAGTGGAACAAAGGGCTCCACTTTGGGTCAGAGTTACAGAGGCGAACGCCAACGCCATTTTAGAATCAAGTTTTGGCAAAAAATCCCAACCGGAGTTATAATAATAAATATATAAACCGGCGGTATGTTTGAGGCTACCGTAAATAAATAATTAAATGTGTTAGCCTAAAACAATGGGAAATCCCATAGGAAAATATTCGCGGTTGAATATAAAAAGTAGTTTCCACTGCCACCAGCCAAAACTCGATCAGGGGGGACGGAGACGTGCCCCTTCGACTAACAGACCCTGGGGCAATCGAATTGCCCCAGCCAGTACGTCCACAATATGATGGTTTGTACTGGTTCTGTTCAGGATTTAAGACTAGTAAAGTCTTTGGTGACTTTACCTGCCCTGGGAGACAGTAGTCAGTCCCAGGGTATGGAGTCTATGTTGGGGAGTCCCTAGGACACCCCTGGGTTACGGCACAGAGGGTGCGGTGTAACCCACATCACAAAAATACATGAGGCCCTATGGAGTAAAAGACCCCATAGCCCATTCAACACAAGGTTTAACCAAGAAAACACACTTCAACATGCCCAAGAGTGAGGGTAAAAGAGTCTCACTCTTGGCAGGAGAAAAAAAGAAACCCCAGAAATCCAGCAAAGCTGCTGGGGGACTCACTAGGTAGGGAAATTCAGCCTAAACAGAGAATTCTCCCTAACACTCGCCCCCCCCCCCCAGACTAAGGGACAGGAGGATTTAATCCACTCCTGGATGAACCTCATACCTCTAGTCGATGATATACATCCTAGAGAGTCCATCAGCATTTTGATGGTGACACCCTGACCTGTGCTCAATGGTGAAATCAAACCCTTGCAAGCAGATTGACCATCTCAATAGTTTTGGATTTTCCCCTTTCATTTGCATTAACCATCTCAAGGGTTGGTGGTCAGTCTGAATAACAAAAGTAGAACCATACAAGTATGGCGTAAACTTCTTCAGTGCCCACACAATAGCAAAGCATTCTCTTTCGATTGTTGCCCACCTTGTCTCAGGATCCTTCAGTTTCCTACTGATGAAGCAAATGGGGTGCTCCCTACCCTTCTCATCCAGTTGGCTTAGAACTGCACCTATACCTACATTGGAAGCATCAGTTTGTACAATGAAAGTTTGGTGGTAGTCAGGAGCTCTTAATACTGGAGCTTGGCAAAGAGCTCTCTTCAGTTTTTCAAAGGCCTGATTGCACTTCTCATTCCATTTTACCTTTTTAGGGAATTTAGGAGAGGAGATTACATTCAGTGGAGAAGCTATGGTCCCATAGTTCTCAATGAAATTCCTGTAATACCCAGTGAGGCCTAGGAAGGTTCTCACTTGGGTTTGAGTAGTTGGTGTTGTCCAATTTTGCACAGCTTCAATCTTGCTGAGCAAGGGCCTTATTTCTCCACCTCCTACCTCATGTCCAAGGTAGACCACTTTACTTTGACCAATCTGGCACTTACTGGCTTTGATTGTCAAATGGGCCTGTTCAAGAGCCTGCAACACATGTCCTAGGTGGTTCACATGTTCCTCCCAGGAGTGGCTGAAAACTGCAATGTCATCCAAGTATGCCATGCAGAAATCTTCCATCCCAGCCAGAACTTGGTTCACCATCCTTTGGAATGTGGCAGGTGCATTTTTTAATCCAAAAGGCATGACCTTAAACTGGTACAAGCCAACTGGGGTTGAAAATGCAGTTTTCTCCTTGGCATGGTCTGTCAGGGCTATTTGCCAATAGCCTGACGTAAGGTCAAATTGCCGAGGTACTTGGCTGCACCAAGTTTATCCACCAACTCATCTGTCCTGGGCAAAGGGTGGGCATCAGTCTTGGTGACTGCATTTAGAGCTCTAAAGTCCACACAGAATCTCAAGTCTTTGGATCCTGCCTTTGGTACTAACACAACTGGGCTAGACCATGGACTAGTAGAGGGCTCTATTACCCCGAGATCAAGCATCTTCTTGACCTCTCCTTTGATGTGGTTTCTGATGTGTTCTGACATTCTGTACCCTCTGCTTTTGACTGGCAGACAGTCACCAGTGAGTATATCATGCTGGCCCCAAGGGGTCAAGCCTGGTGACAGTGAGAACAGGGAGGCAAACTGATTTAACATAGATTTGCACTCCTCCTGTTGCTCAGGTGTCAGGTCTGAAGAGAGATTGACTCCTTCAACTTTTTCATCTAAAGGCACACCTTTGAGGAGATCAGGGAGAGATTCACTCTCTTCTTCCTCTGCAGCTGAAGCTAGAAGCAAGGCTCCTACGTCAGGTCTGGAGATGTATGCTTTTAGTCTGTTGGTGTGGAAGACCCTAGGAGCTTCCCTGGGTCTGCCCAGATCCACCAGATAGTTGACCTCTCCAAGTTTTCCCACAATCTTGAAGGGTCCCATCCATTTGTCTTGCAAGGCCCTCTGCCTTGTTGGGAGCATAACTAGAACTAGCTGGTCTTGAGTAAACTCAACCATGTTAGCCTTCTGGTCATGCCAATGTTTGACCAGAGCTTGACCAGCTTTCAAGTTGTCACTTGCTTCTGCCATCATGTGTGACATTCTCCTCCGGAGACCTATCACATAGTCAGTCACTCTGACTGGTTTGAGGGGAGGAGCACCTTCCAATCCCTCCTTAATCAGGGCCAATGGACCTCTGACTGGATGGCCATAGAGAAGCTCAAAGGGAGAATAACCTACTCCCTCCTGAGGGACTTCTCTATAAGCAAAGAGAAGGCATGGCAGTAGAAGGTCCCACTTCTTTTTAAGGGGTTCCTCTAAAGCACCTATCATGCTCTTCATGGTTCTGTTAAACCTTTCAACCAACCCGTTTGTCTGAGGGTGGTATGCTGTTGAGAACTTGTAAGTAACTCCACAGGTTTTCCACATGGCTTTCATGTAGTGGGACATAAAGTGTGACCCCCTGTCAGAGATTACTTCCTTAGGAAACCCCACCCTGGTAAAAATACCAAGGAGGGCCTTAGCCACAGCCGGAGCCGTAACAGTCCTCATAGGAATTGCCTCAGGGTACCTAGTAGCATGGTCTACTACAACAAGTATAAACCTGTTGCCTGAGGAGGTTGGGGGATCAAGGGGACCAACAATGTCAATCCCTACCCTCTCAAATGGGACTCCCACAACTGGGAGAGGCACTAAAGGTGCCACATTCTTGGAACCAACCTTACCAGAAGTCTGGCAGGTATGGCAGCTCTTACAATATCTATCTACTTCAGCCCCCATCTTTGGCCAATAAAAGTAGAGAGAGAGCCTTTCCTTGGTCTTCTTGAAACTCAAGTGACCAGCCAAAGGTATCTCATGGGCTAATTGTAAGAACTGTTGTCTGTTCTCTTGGGGGACTACAAGGCGCTTGTAGTCTCCAGGTTCAGACTCAGTTGGTTCACTATAGAAGAGGCCATCTTCCCAGTGTAACCTATATTTCCCAGGCTCTTGCCCATCAGCCTGAGAAGCTGCCTGGTGGCGGAGACCTTCCAGAGTTGGACATTCTCTTTGCCCCTTACGAAAAGCTGCCCTGCTAGGTCCACCTTCTGCCAGTAAAGACTGCAGCTCAGGATGGTCCTCAGGGTCCAAATCTCCAATAAGGTTTGGGCCTCCTTCTAGCTCTTCCTCAGAGTCTAGCTCAACCACACAGGGTTGTACCTCCCTCTCAGCCTCAGCTGGAGGTGGAGTTACAGGTGTAACTTTGGACAACCTAGGGGAAGTCCTTGTTGGTAGCACTGGAGTGCTTGCTGCTGGCTTTTTCCTAGGAGTCTTGGGTTGCCCCTTTGCTCCTGATCTGGTTGTTACTGCAGCAAGTTGCTCCAGTGGGAGAGGAGTGATTTCTGTCATCATCTCCTGAGATAACCCTCTCAGGGTTTTCTCTCTTGCAGGTTTTGTGAGCTCCTGTAACCTTTTGCTAGGTGGTCTGGGGGTATGGGACACAACTCCAAGAGCTTTGAAGTCATTACCCAACAGAACCCTACCTGGCACTTCACATTGTACACTGACAGGTATTTTCACAGCCATATCATTACATTGGATGAGAACTGGTAACTGGGGACACATCTGCACAGGCCCACCAGCTAACTTGGTGAGGCATTTGGGTGCCTTAGCAACATCCTCTGCCTTGAAAAATGATTCATCCACCACAGTTATGCTGGCTCCAGTGTCCCTAATGACAGGAGTCTCCTGACCATTCACCTGGACACTGTCCTTATAATACTCTTTAGTATTATCTGGGATAGAGTTATAGACATCTAAGTTCTGTTGTTCCCACAACCCCAGAGAGACTAAAGAAACACTAGCTGAGACTCCAGTGGGTTCATCAGCCAGTAATAGAAAGTTTCCACTTGCCATATGTACTTCCTCTTCTGGAGCGAAGGCTAAGGAGGCAAGCTGGACCCCTGAAGGTTTACCCTTACATCTGGGATCTCCTTTCACATGGTCAGTAGCCTTACAAACAAAGCATGAGCCAAAGGCTCACTGGAATGGAGGCTTGTTCTGACCTCCTTCTG
The DNA here is from genome assembly GCF_040938575.1 of Ambystoma mexicanum. NCBI lineage: Eukaryota > Metazoa > Chordata > Amphibia > Caudata > Ambystomatidae > Ambystoma > Ambystoma mexicanum. The sequence continues at coordinate 737,826,776 of NC_090923.1, read as the reverse complement.
GTCTGGGACCAGAAGGTACACTAGCCTGATGTGGTTTCCCTTGTGGCTTACCCTTATAGTTTTGTTTGGGGCCCTCTTTGGAATTTGTAGTATTAGAATTCTCTTTGGAGTCCTTTTTAGGCTGTTTCTCCCCATCCTTTCTCTGAGTTACCCCAGAGTCCTTGTGAGTGGCCCGGTTGGCAACCCACAAGTCAGCAGCCCTAGCTAGTTTCCGGGAATCTAATTCCTTGGAATCAGCCAAGTGTTGTCTGAGCTCAGGAGAGCAGGCATCATAAATAGTCTCCAACATAAACAAATTCTTCATACCTTCATAAGTGTTCACCTTGTAACCCTTAATCCATCCCTCTAAGTTTTTCAACCCTTCACTCACCCAGGTAGCCCAAGGGGTACCATCATGCCTTTTGAGGCTCCTAAACCTCTTACGATACTGGGAAGGGGTCTTCCCAAACCTAGCTATCAAAGCTAGTTTCACACATTCATAGTCCTTCTTATCCTCCTCCCCCATCTCCATTACCACATCAGTTGCAACAGGGGGAAGCCTAGAGAACAACCAGGTGAGTAAGTCATTTCCTGTGATGTTCTGGAGCCCATGATTATATTCAAACAGAGACAACCAATCCAACACATCCAACATAGGCTCATACATACCAACCAATTCTTTAGACATCCGGGGTCTTTTAGGACTGGAACTTCTAGAGGAGCCAGAGAGAGAAGCATTCTCAACAGACAATTTCTTCATTTCTAGCTCATGCTTGAGCTCCATTTCCCTTAGCCTTAGTTCCTTTTCAGTTTGAGCATTAAGTTTTTTATACTCCAATTCTAGTTTCATTTTCTCTAGTTCATAGTACTGAGGACTAAATGTGGGGGACCTGGTAAAGGCCCAGTAGGCACAGTAGGTAGAGCAGGCAGAGGCCTAGGGGGGACAGTCACAACAGCCTCACCCTCCTCTTCTGACTCTTCCTCAAAATCATCAACATTTTGTTCTATGTCAATTTCAATACTGTCATCTACATTTGCTGGGGTGGTAGGTTCCTCTGAACCATCACCCAGACTTTGGTTAGCTAACAATCTTTCAATCAGCTCCATTTTCTTGCCCTTAGTCATGAGATCCTTATGTTTACAGAGCACTCTTAAACAATCAGCAGTTTTGGCTGCAAGGGACTCTTGACTATAGCTTTCTATAACTGACATGTTAGAGGTTTACTTTTACAGTGCTAAGCTTTGTGGTTAGTTGCACTAAGGTATCTAAAGCACACGAAAATGTATACTCAATACAAATCCCACCGCTGTACACCAGTGTTAGGCAGAAACCTGTGCAGTTCCCTTAGGGAACACTGCAAAAGATTTAAGACTACAGGTATAGCAGTAAACCCACTTGGTAGCAGTCTGCACCACCCAGATTTACCTGGTAGCTGTGGCTGAGCAGTCAGACTTCCCTCAAGAAGAGTTAGGCAGTATGCAAAGTATACACAATAGGTACTCAAACACAATAGTACAAGCAAACACTGACCAGAGCTTGGTTTCAAAAGTATATAGTTATTTATTTTAAGAACACATAAGTTGAAAACACTCTAGAAATATATATATAGTAAAAACACTCTAAACACAGTTATATGGAAAGCAGTCCCAACCCTTATTCCTATCTAGACAACTCTAGGTTAACATCACATAATTCAAACAGAGGTGAGTGCTTAACGTTAGATGACACTCTAGTAGGTTCAAAGAAGGGAGGGAAAAAGAGCAGAATTAGGATCAACACACCACTCTAAGGTCAAGAACACTTTCAGTAGGCTCAAAGAACCATAAAGTCACAGGTGAGCAAAAGTCACTAGGCAGGGCCCACTCTTAGAGAAGACAGAGCGAAAATGTGCCCAAGATCACACCGTTATTAGGGATTCAGAGTCTTGCAAAGAGTTCAGACGGAGTTTAGAGAGGCTTAGAAAGTTTAGCCAGGGTGTCCCAGGCTCTCCCAGGTTCGAAAGCCGGGGGCTAAAACTACCCCGTAGAGTCGGTGGCAAGGGAAGCCAGGCGGAACACGGTACCTTAAACGGGAAGGATCCTCCAGCGGTGGCAGTTGTTCCAGGCAGTGGCAGCAAGGCTCGACGTCGGTCAGGGGAGAAGAAGTTCTCGCTGAAGAGCAGAAGAAGAAGGTCGTTGCACTGCCCGGGAAGAAATCAGCCGCGGAGTCCTCCGGTTAAAGGGTTGTACCGACTTTCGCGGTTGTGGTAAAAGTGTGGTATTCCAGTTGCCGGGGTGCTTGGCACGGGCAAGGCGGCCACGAGATACCTCGAAGAAACGGAAAGAAGGTGAAAACTGGTTGTCCCCACCAGTCAAGGGAAGGAGCCACTCCGTTAAGAGTTCTCCTCGGTCGTTGGGAAGAGTGGTGAGACGGTTCAGCAGGGCTCCACCGGGTGGTGTCGTCGTAGCAGGTCGGTTCAGCTCTTCCCTCGTCGGATTCTTGGTCCTGTGGCGACTTCTAAAGTTCCAGTCCCCAAAGCCCTGCTTTTATGCAGCAAACCCCCATTCACCCAGCCTAGCTGTCACTCAAACATGCTAAGTGGTGAGCCGGCCGGCTCACCACTTGGGCCAATCAGGACGGAGTGCGACTTGAGTTACCAAGGTAACTCAGTCCAGGGTGCCTAAATCCCCCTCCACCCCTCCTAAGTACCCCAGACAGAGTGGCACCACTTTGGAGGGCTTCTGTGGAGAAGCCCGCCAAAAGTGGAACAAAGGGCTCCACTTTGGGTCAGAGTTACAGAGGCGAACGCCAACGCCATTTTAGAATCAAGTTTTGGCAAAAAATCCCAACCGGAGTTATAATAATAAATATATAAACCGGCGGTATGTTTGAGGCTACCGTAAATAAATAATTAAATGTGTTAGCCTAAAACAATGGGAAATCCCATAGGAAAATATTCGCGGTTGAATATAAAAAGTAGTTTCCACTGCCACCAGCCAAAACTCGATCAGGGGGGACGGAGACGTGCCCCTTCGACTAACAGACCCTGGGGCAATCGAATTGCCCCAGCCAGTACGTCCACAATATGATGGTTTGTACTGGTTCTGTTCAGGATTTAAGACTAGTAAAGTCTTTGGTGACTTTACCTGCCCTGGGAGACAGTAGTCAGTCCCAGGGTTTGGAGTCTATGTTGGGGAGTCCCTAGGACACCCCTGGGTTACGGCACAGAGGGTGCGGTGTAACCCACATCACAAAAATACATGAGGCCCTATGGAGTAAAAGACCCCATAGCCCATTCAACACAAGGTTTAACCAAGAAAACACACTTCAACATGCCCAAGAGTGAGGGTAAAAGAGTCTCACTCTTGGCAGGAGAAAAAAAGAAACCCCAGAAATCCAGCAAAGCTGCTGGGGGACTCACTAGGTAGGGAAATTCAGCCTAAACAGAGAATTCTCCCTAACACCCCGCTTCCAATACCATGGTTTTGGCTGGCACCGCCTCCAGTTACATGGTTTTGGCTGGCCCCGCTTCCAATACCATGGTTTTGGCTGGCCCCGCCTCCAATACTATGGTTTTCGCTGGCCCCGCCTCCAATACCATGGTTTTCACTGGCCCCGCCTCCAATAATATGGTTTTGGCTGGTCACGCCTCCAGTTACATGGTTTTGGCTGGCCCCACCTCCAATACAATGGTTTTGGCTGGCCCTGCATCCAGTTAAATGGTTTTGGCTAGCCCCGCCTCCAGTTACATGGTTTTGGCTGGCCCCACCTCCAATACCATGGTTTTGGCTGGCCCCGCCTCCAATTACATGGTTTTGGCAGGCCCAGCCTCCAATACCATGGTTTTGTCTGGCCCCGCCTCCAGTTACATGGTTTTGACTGGCCCTGCCTCCAATACCATGGTTGTGGCTGGCCCTGCCTCCAGTTACATGGTTTTGACTGGCCCCGCCTCCAGTTACATGGTTTTGGCTGGCCCTGCCTCCAATACCATGGTTTTGGCTGGCCCCGCCTCAAATACCATGATTTTGGCTGGCCCCGCCTCCAGTTACATGGTTTTGGCTGGCCCTGCCTCCAATACCATGGTTTTTGCTGGCCCCGCCTCCAATAAGATGGTTTTGGCCAGTCCGCCTCCAATACCATGGTTTTGGCTGGCCCCGCCTCCAATACCATGGTTTTGGCTGGCCCCGCCCCCAATACCATGGTTTTGACTGGCCTCGCCTCCTATACCATGGTTTTGGCTGGCCCCGCCCCCAATACCATGGTTTTGGCTGGCCCCGCCTCCAATACCATGGTTTTGGCTGGCCTCGCCCCAATACCTTGGTTTTGGCTGGCCCTGCCTCCAGTACCATGGTTTTGGCCGGCCCCGCCTCCAATACCATGGTTTTGGCTGGTCCTGCCTCCAGTACCATGGTTTTGGCTGGCCCCGCTTCCAATACCATGGTTTTGGCTGGCCCCGCCTCCAATACCATGCTTTTGGCTAGCCCTGCCTCCAATACCATGGTTTTGGCTGGCCCCGCCTCCAGTTACATGGTTTTGGCTGGCCCTGCCTCCAATACCATGATTTTGGCTGGCCCCGCCTCCAATACCATGGTTTTGGCTGGCCCGCCACTAATACCATGGTTTTGGCTGGCCCCGCCTCCAGTTACATGGTTTTGGATGGCCACGCCTCCAGTTACATGGTTTTGGCTGGCCCCGTCTCCAGTTACATGGTTTTGGCTGGCCCCGCCTCCAGTTACATGGTTTTGGCTGGCCCCGCCTCCAATACCATGGTTTTGGCTGGCCCCGCCTCCAGTTACATGGTTTTGGCTGGCCCCGCCTCTAATAGCATGCTTTTGGCTGGCCCCCGCCCCCAAAACCATGCTTTTGGCTGGCCCCGCCTCCAATACCATGGTTTTGGCTGGCGCCGCCACAGTTACATGGTTTTGGCTGGCCCTGCCTCCAGTTACATGGTTTTGGCTGGCCCCACCTCCAATACCATGGTTTTGGCTGGTCCCGCCTCCAATACCATGGTTTTGGGGTATACACGCATTTTGTCGAATGATTTTACAACGTGGGACTTTTCATCGCCAACCCTTTCATCGCCGAAAACATTTTTTTTTGTACTTGTTTATGGGGGGGGTGTTTGGTGCGGTTTGGGGAATGTTTATTTAAGTAAGGGGGGGTTTGTGGAGGCAAAGCCCCCCATAAATAAAACAAATTAAAAAAAGGAGTTTTTGGCGATGAAAGGGTGGCGATGAAAAGTCCCACGATGTAAAATCATTCGGTGAAATAACGTAGAACTGGTTTTGGCTGGCCCTGCCTCCAATACCATGGTTTTGGCAGGCCCGCCTCCAATACCATGTTTTTGGCTGGCCCCGCCTCCAATACCATGCGTTTGGCTGGCCCCGCCTCCAATACCATGGTTTTGGCTGGCCCTGCCTCCAATACCATGCTTTTGGCTGGCCCCGCCTCCAATACCATGCTTTTGGCAGTCCCCGCCTGCCGTTCCATGGTTTTGGCTGGCCCCGCCTCCAGTTACATGGTTTTGGCTGGCCCTGCCTCCAATACCATGGTTTTGGCTGGCCCCGCCTCCAGTTACATGGTTTTGGCTGGCCCCGCCTCCAATACCATGCTTTTGGCTGGCCCTGCCTCCAATACCATGCTTTTGGTTGGCCCAGCCTCCAGTTACATGCTGTTGGCTGGCTACCGCCTCTAATACCATGGTTTTGGCTGGCCCCACCTCCAATACCATGGTCTTGGCTGGCCCCGCCTCCAGTTACATGGTTTTGGCTGGCCCTGCCTCCAATACCATGGTTTTGGCTGGTGCCGCCTCCAGTTACAAGGTTTTGGCTGGCCCTGCCTCCAGTTACATGGTTTTGGCTGGCCCCACCTCCAATAACATGGTTTTGGCTGGCCCTGCCTCCAATACCATTGTTTTGGCTGGCCCCGCCTCCAGTTACATGGTTTTGGCTGGCCCCGCCTCCAATACCATGCTTTTGGCTGGCCCCGCCTCCAACACATGCTTTTGGCTGGCCCAGCCTCCAGTTACATGCTTTTGGCTGGCCCCGCCTCTAATACCATGGTTTTGGCTGGCCCCACCTCCAATACCATGGTCTTGGCTGGCCCTGCCTCCAGTTACATGGTTTTGGCTGGCCCTGCTTCCAATACCATGGTCTTGGCTGGCGCCGCCTCCAGTTACATGGTTTTGGCTGCCCCCGCCTCCAGTTACATGGTTTTGGCTGGCCCCACCTCCAATACCATGTTTTTGGCTGGCCCTGCCTCCAGTTAAATGGTTTGGGCTGGCCCCGCCTCCAATACCACGGTTTTGGCTGGCCCTGCCTCCAAAATCATGGTTTTGGCTTGCCCCGCCTCCAATCACATGGTTGTGGCTGGCCCCGCCTACATTAATATGGTTTTGGCTAGCCCTGCCTCCAATAACATGGTTTTGGCTGGCACCGCCTCCAGTCACATGGTTTTGGCTGGCCCTGCCTCCAATAGCATGGTTTTGGTTGGCCCTGCCTCCAATACGCTGGTTTTGGCTGAACCCGCCTCCAGTTACATGGTTTTGGCTGGCCCCACCTCCAATACCATGGTTTTGGCTGGCCCTGCCTCGAGTTACATAGTTTTGGCTGGCCCCGCCTCCAATACCATGGTTTTGGCTGGCCCTGCCTCCAATACCATGGTTTTGGCTGGCCCTGCCTCCAGTTACATGGTTTTGGCTGGCCCCGCCTCCAATACCATGATTTTGGCTGGCCCCGCCACCAATGCCATGGTTTTGGCTGGCCCCGCCTCCAGTTACATGGTTTTGGCTGGCCCTGCCTCCAATACCATGGTTTTGGCTGGCCCTGCCTCCAATACCATGGTTTTGGCTGGCCCTGCTTCCAGTTACATGGTTTTGGCTGGCCCCAGCTTCAATACCATGGTTTTGGCTGGCCCCGCCTCCAATACCATGGTTTTGGCTGGCCCCGCCTCCAGTTACATGGTTTTGGCTGGCCCCGCCTCCAATACCATGGTTTTGGCTGGCCCCGCCTCCAATACCATGGTTTTAGCTGGCCCTGCCTCCAATACCATGGTTTTGGCTGGCCCCGCCTCCAATACCATGGTTTTGGCTGGCCCCGCCTCCAGTTACATGGTTTTGGCTGGCCCTGCCTTCAATACCATGGTTTTGGGCGGCCCCGCCTCCAATACCATGGTTTTGGCTGGCCCCGCTGTTAGGCAGAAACCTGTGCAGTTCCCTTAGGGACCACTGCAAAAAGTTTAAGTCTACAGTAGTTAGGAGTAAACCCAATTGGTAGCAGTCTGCACAAGCAAACACTGACCAGAGCTTTGGTATAAAAGTATATAATTATTTATTTGAAAACACACTTGTAAAAATACACTGGCACTAATATGTCAAGCAAGTTCAAACACAGTCACTAGAAGTATATACACCTCCCTAGTTAATTATTCGACAAGTCTAGGTTAAGACATCACTTATTTAGCAAAACAGAGTTGAGTGCGTAACCGTAGATGGCACTCCAATAATTTGTTTAAAAAGGGAGAGAAAAGACAGAAATAGGAAAAACACACAGTACCAACACTTTTAAGAAACCACAGCAAGTCAAGAAAGGCAGCGTCTACTGTAGAGCAATAAGTTCATAGGCCAGGCCCACTCTTGGAGAGAGCAAGGCGGAATGTGCCAAGATCACACAGTGGAAATGCACTCAAAGTCTTTGCAGAAAATGTCAAAAGAGGTTGGATCAGTTCAGAAAGATAAAGCTTCAAGGTTTGGGGGCCAACCCAGTTGGAAAGTCAAGGATTTACGGGACACCTTGGACAGTCCGTTGCAAGGGAGGCCAGGCAGGACACAGTACCTTAAATGGTGAGAACGTTCCAACGGGGGCAGTTGTTCCTTGCAGTGGGTGCATGTCGTGGCTTCGACCAGAGGAAGAGATGATCTCGACGAGGAAGAAAGCTGGAAGTCGTTGCACTGCCAGGGATGAAACCAGCCGCGGAGTTCCTGATTAAAAGGTACAACCGTTTTATTAGCGGTCAGTGGTGAAGCGTGGCTATCCGGCTGCCGGGGTGTTTGGCACGGGCGATTCGACCACGAGACGTCCTGGAAGGCGAAAAAGGCAAACTGTTTGGTCCCACCAGCTCAAAGGGAAGAAGACTCTCCTGGAAGAAGATCTCCTCTGTCGTCGGGGAAGTGGTGAGTTCTTTACAGCAGGGCTCCACTGGTGGTGTCGTCGTTGTAGATGGCTCAGCTTCTCCCCTCTTCGGATTCTTTAGGTCCTGTGGCGACTTCTGAAGTTCCAGTCCCCAAAGCCCTGCTTTTATGCAGAAAAACCCCCATTCAACAGCCTAGCTGTCACTCAAACATGCTAAGTGTGAGCCGGGTAGCTCACCACTGGGCCAATCACACAAGAGTGCGACTTGAGTTGCCGAGGCAACTCAGTCCAGGGTGCCTAATCCCCCTCCCACACATCCTGTAGACCCCAGACAGAGTGGCACCATTTGGAGGGCTTCTGTGCAGAAGCCCGCCAAAAAGTGGAACAAAGGGCTCGACTTGGGTTAGAGTTTCAGAGGCGAACACAAATGCCATTTTAAAACCGAGTCCTGGAAAAAAGACCCAACCGGGGAATTAATATTAAATAAATAATCCGGCGGTATCTTTAACATTGCACCAAAAAGTGGTGCGTTTAAAATCAATGGGAAAATCCCATGATGGTATCCACTGCCACCAGCCAGAAACTCGACAAGGGGGGACTGGACAGTGCCCCCTTGAAAAACAGACCCAGGGGCAATCGAATTACCCCAACCAGTACTTCCACAATATGATGGTTTGTACTGGTTCTGTTCACAATTTGAGACTAGTAAAGCCAATGGTGACTTTACATGCCCTGGGAGACAGTAGTCAGTCCCAGGGTATGGAGTCTATGTTTGGGGGTCACTATGACATCCCTGTGTTACTGCACTGAGGGTGCTGTGTAACACACATACCAAAAACACATGAAGCCCTATGGAGTAAAAGACCCCATAGCCCATAAAACACATTACAAAGTCAAAGGACATTCTCAAATCATGTCTAAGAGTGTGAGAAAAAGAGTCTCACTCTTAGCAGGAGAAAAAAATAAAACCCCAGAAATCCAGCAAAGCTGCTGGGGGACTCACTAGGTTTGGGAAATTAGCCTTAACAGAGAATACTCCCTAACACTTACCATGGTTTTGGCTGGCCCCGCTTCCAGTTACATGGTTTTGGCTGGCCCCGCCTCCAATACCATGGTTTTGGCTGGCCCCGCCTCCAGTTACATGGTTTTGGCTGGCCCCGCCTCCAATTACATGGTTTTGGCTGGCCCCGCCTCCAGTTACATGGTTTTGGCTGGCCCTGCCTCCAGTTACATGGTTTCAGTTGGCCCCGCCTCCAATACCATGGTTTTGGCTGGTCCCGCCTCGAATACCATGGTTTTGGCTGGCCCCGCCTCCAGTTACATGGTTTTGGCTGGCCCCGCCTCCAGTCACATGGTTTTGGCTGGCCCCGCCTCCAATACCATGGTTTTGGCTGGCCCTGCCTCCAATACCATGGTTTTGGCTGGCCCCGCCTCCAATACCATGGTTTTGGCTGGCCCTGCCTCCAATATCATGCTTTTGGCTGGCCCCGCCTTCAATACCATGGTTTTGACTGGCCCCGCCTCCAGTTACATGGTTTTGGCTGGCCCCGCCTCCAATACCATGGTTTTGGCTGGCCCCACCTCCAATACCATGGTTTTGGCTGGCCCCGCCTCCAGTTACATGGTTTTGGCTGGCCCCGCCTCCAATACCATGGTTTTGGCTGGCTGAGGAGGTGGCCTCTCAACCAGCTGCTCCTTCGGCTAGAGGGTCCCTTCCGGTAAAGGTTGGCAAAATCAGGACAACCGCAAGCCAAAACTCTTCTTCCTGTCCCTGGGGAGAGGAAGAGGCTTGAGGCATGGTGGGAAGCAGCCACCCGCCAATCTAGTTGACAGTACTTCCCATGCCGCGCAGTGAACTATCAAGCACGAAAGACCCTCCAGTTGGGAGGAGGCTAGCGCAGAAAGATGGTTAAACATCACCAAAGATGCATAGGTGTTGCAAGCAGTACGGGGCTCTGTTTGGAATTTTATCAGTAGCCCACACAAGTGCAGTGTTCTCAGCAGAAGACGAGCACCTGTGAGGGGAAGAGATCACGCAGCTGTAGCTCAAAGGAGAGATTGGGCAGACAGACAGAGGCCCCAGCTCCTTTGTGAGCAACATGTTTCAGGTCAGACGTAAAACCAACCTGTGTCCAGTGATAAATCTCAGGGCACTGAATGCCTTGTTGGTGTACCATCACTTCAAATTGAGGGCATTGATCTCCTGTGAGACATCCTTCAGATGGGAGATTGGCTAGCAAGGGTAGATCTGAAAGATGCTTACCTCACAGTGCCCATCGCGTAATGATTACACTGTTTTCTGCACTTCCTTTGGCACAGCCAAAGGTGGGACTTCATCTGTCTCCCATTCGGACTGGCATCTGCGCCTTGGTGCTTCACCAAGATAATGAAACCAGTTGTGTCCAAGCTGAGAGAGCAGGACATCCAGCTCATTATCTACCTGGATGATGGGTGTCTGATGTGTCAGGACAAACCGCTGTTGCAGAAGTAAGTTGCAGACAGAGTCAGGTTACTGCAGGATCTGGGGTTCCTGATCAATTGGGACAGGTCAGATATAGCTCAGTGCCAAACGATGGAATTCTTGGGCTTTGTTGTGGATTCAGCTCGAGGGACCCTCAGCCTACCTCTGGCCAAGGTCAATGCGATCAGGAAAGAAATCAAGGCATTCATGTTGAAGGACTAGGTCTCGCTCTGGGAATTGGCTAGGCTAGTAGGGCGCCTTGTGTCATCTAACCAGGCGATCTTTCCCTGGCCTCTCCACTAACGTGCGCTTCAACCCCTCAAGATAGAGCATCTCTGGAGGGGCATTTCATATGAGCAGAGTCCCACTCTCCCCAGAAGCGAAGACGGAATCGTCCTGGTGGTATCACCACATGGAGGCTTGGAATGGGAGAGTGATTTTCGGATCCTTCCCGGACCTAGTCATAGAATCGGATGCCAGCCGTTGGGGCTGGGGAGCCCGATGCGGGCGTCGACGACCGGAGGCAGGAGGTCAGGAAAGGAACTCAGTCTCCATATCAATTGCCTGGAGTTGCTGGTAGGCTCCTTCGCAGTAAAATGTTGGGCGTAAGAGAGGGCGCAATGATGCATTCTGCTCAAGTCTCTGTGGTCCGATACATCAACCAGCTAGGCGGGATGAAGTCCAGGATGCTATTAGAGCTAGTGAAAGACTTCTGGCAATTGTGCCTGTGAAACAACATCAGCATGACGGCAAGAGTATCTTGCGTGGCTACATAATCCGATGGGCACTCAAGATATCTCAGTGATTCCAGCGACTGGCAGCTGAATCTGGTGGTGTTCCTTAAGATCAAGGCTCGGCAGGGGCCCTGCCAGATGGACTTGTTCGCCTCCAGGGTCAATAGGCAACTTCAGCTCTTTTACAGTTGGAGGCCGGACCCTGAGGCTGCGGCGACAGATGCTTTCCGTTAATCTTGGGGTCAAAGCACAGAGTATGCGTTCCATCCTTTCACTATGATAGCGTGAAAGCTAGCTCAGGTGAGAAGGCAGAAAGCGAAGCTTGTGCTCGTGACTCCAGATTGGAAGGGGCAAGAGCTGTCATCCCAGCCTCCCATTTTACTGCCTCAAGATCTGATGATAAAGCGGGTCCCAGCAGGCGAGAAGCATCCGCCGGATTAGACTGACATTTTGAGCCTAATAGCCTGGATGATTTCCAGAGAGCCTGGTCTCTGTCAGGCATTTCATGAGAGGCTGAACAATTTATTGGGGAATCCTGGGCCCCTGGGACAACAAAAGCCTACAAAGCCGCCTGGGGAGGTGGCGCAGCTGGTGCCTGGCTAGGGACGTTCAACCTGATATATATAGTCCACATAGTGAACTTTTTGGTGCCACTGGCGGTGCAGGGTAAGGCATGCCTGATGGTCAACACAGCACGCTTGGCTATAGCAGCGGAGCACACATGTGTGGGAGGGCTCTCAGTAGGGGAGCATCCTCTGGTGTGCAAACTGCTCAAGGGAGTATGGCTCTTGAAGCCTCCTGCGCTAAAGTACTCCCAAGTGTGGGATGTTGATGTGGTCCTCAGACTCTTTCAATCATAGGCAGCGAATGAAGCATTGCCAGGCAAGGCTCTGTTGGCTAAACTCGCTACCTTGCTTTGTCTCATTTCATGGAAGAGGACGTCATGCATTACAGCCTTAGAGGTCAGTAACAAGTCTTTCTCGCCAGTGGGGGTGACATTTCACGTCACCAAGAGAACAAAAACCGGTATTAGGTCAGTAATGTATCTGGCTTTCCCAGATCAGCCAAAACTGTGCCCAGTCAAATGTCTGGTAGCGTGCAAAGCAATGACAGCACAGCTTACACCACCGGAGCAGTCCCGACTGCTGTTAGCCTTACGGAAACCGTTACAGCAGTATCCCCCTTACATTGGCTAGATGGGTGCGTTGGTGCATGCAGCAAGCACGCATCAATATCATGGCTTATGGAGCCCATTTGACTCAAGGCGCTTTGGCAGCCAAGACATTTAGCGTAGGGGCTCGCTTACGAGATATTATCAGGGCAGCCGACTGGTCTAACTAATCACATTTCAAGACCTTCTACTTTAGGCCAATTGAGCAAGTGTCAATGTTGGTGGTAAGCTTTAAACAAGCATAATCCTAGCCTCCGGTCTTGACATAGAATTCAGATTTTCCCTACTATCGTAACAAAAAGTAATCATTTCTATTGAAGACACAGTGGCAAATGATTATCCCACTCAGGTAGCGAAGGATTATCCCACCCAGGCAATCGTGTAGAGGTATGCATGGGAGCAGTATGTGTGGTGCAGCGCGTCAGATAATCATGTTGCGATTGCCCGTCCTGTGGTTGGCCTTCCTTCAGTGTCGGTATATTCTGGGGTTTTCCATGCAGGTGCAGAGGCCAAGCCAGCAAGCTTGTGAAGTAGCAGGAAAGGATTTGTTGGATACAGAGCGTTTACCAGTTGGGACGCCAGTTCGGTTCCGAGGCAGCAGAAGGAAGAGGAAGATGTTCAGTCAGTTAGTGGTGGTCTAGTACCAGGTGGAGCAGGATTAGATGGCAGTGTCACATGGACTTAAACACCCTACCAAGTTAGACTACCAAAGACTCTATTTCCTCTTAATGTTGTATATTTTTCTTGTATTGTGTTGCTTTATAGTGTTGGGTGTCCTGACCCACGTTTGAGCTATCATGCTGCAACATTTGGTGCTGTGGGCTTAGAAAATCCAAGATGGCCAAAAAGCCCACATGTGCGCCAGAATCCAGGAGAACCACGCAGTTTGTGCGCACACCAAAATGGTTACCTAACTTGCCACCCACCAGTGTAAAGAAAGATCTTTGTTAACAAAATCCACTGTTACTGATGTCAAAAAGTTGCTGAAATCGTGGCTCATCGGACCACTTTAAAGATTCAACCCTTTTGTGGGGTTCCACATAACCATTTTACTGTAAGGAGCCCCATCAAAACAATGTTAAGCAAGGATTATTTACTACCATGTAAGAACCATTCCTGTTTGGAATGCATTAATCCAAGAAAGATCCCAAAAATGGATGCAGTACCAACAAAATCCTCAAGGTGGCGCTAGCGGTCTAAACTCTGACAGGAGAACTGAGTGCAGTTGCTGACAAAGGAATTTGACTCAGCTGACTTCAAAGGCTGCATTTTAATCAAACATTAGCCACCTGCTGTTCCCAGAGGCCAGAAGCCTGGGAAACCTTCTCACCTCAAGAGATTCACACCACAGCCCAGGATATCACATAGTCATAATAACCAAATGCAAAGTGACCCCCTGGTCTGCTGACCTCAGCCTCCTGGAGACCACACAATAGGCTCTTGCACTTGAATAGAATATGTTGATTTTGACTGTTTCCGGTCAACAAAGGCCTGCCTGCCAGCAGAGGCATGGTCACTGACCCACCCAAGTCTTGGAGGCGGACTCCAACACTCTGAGAACTGAATTGAAAGCAAAATATATATTTTACAGAAACACTGATAACTCTTTGTAATCAAATGACAGGAATGTATAACTTTGAGAGCCTTAATTTGAAAAATGTACCTTCGATTCAAGCCCAAACTCCAATTTGTGTGATGTTCTGGGGCAAAACCCCGCTATTTATTGACACCACATACTCTGTGTTTAAGCTAGAGATATGGGAATTTACTGGAGTAGGTATGGGCAGCCTGTGTACATGTGTATAACTTTTAATGAAGAACCAAGGTTGCATAACCCACTAAAATCGAAAATAAGTTGCCATTTTTTAATGCAAGCCCTCAGGAAGAGCAGATTTGGGACAGAGACTACCTCGTGTGATAGGTAATATGTACATGCAATGACAAACCACTATGTATTTGAGAAATGTGTATTTTGATCAAATATAGATTTGTGTGCAATTTGACAGGGGAGTGTCCTTTCTGCAGGCCATATAATGACATCGCTCTGACACTCCACTTCTTTCCCCCAATCAAGAGAGAAAGGAAAGCTTGACCAATGATAAATTGAGAGAGGGGCTGGCTTAGTGATGCTGCGCACACACCCACTTTCAAAACATATAAAAGGAACATTGAAACCCAGGTGGAGAGATTCAATTCCATTTGCTGCGGAGCATGCTGACCGACGACTTCACATCCAGAGATCCAGACTTCAAATCCATCAATCTCCAGAACCTGTAGCAGTACCCAGAAAGCAGAGCAGTATCCAGAATCCAGAGAGGCTAGACCAGCAGAGCAGAGCTGACCCAGATCACTGTGCAGTGCCGAGACCAGAACCAGAGTCCAGTCCAAAACCTGACCAGATCCGTGTCGAGGCCTATTTCAAAAATATATTGTGAGTACCTAGCAGAACTGTGCAGAACCAATCTCTTAGTTAAAATAATCTAATCCAAACTATTTTAATCTAACCAGCACTGCCTCCTAGAAGTTGTCACTTGTTATTTTGTAAAGCTGCACCACTGTCATTTGTCAATTCTGCAGCTGCAAAGCTGTCACCTGTCATTTTCTAGCTGCAAGCTGTAACCTGTCGCTTTGAACTTTTAAAATTTCAAATCCGAAAAACAACCTTCACAAAATCGTTCATAACTCCGTAACCGTTCGTGCTAGGAACTTGGGTTAACTTTCCTCTGAAAGCTTAGAATCTCAGCTTCTCAACAAGCATAGAACCGACGTGCTACTCCTTATACTTTTGCCGTAATCACGTTTTGTTTGCCTCTTAAGAACCATCCCTGAATCATTGCTAGAGTGAGCCTGGACTAATATTAACTAGATACCACTCACCCTGGACCTCCTGAAGGGAATTAAAAGCATTTTCAGCATATTTCTCACTGCATTGTCACCATATTCAAAGCATTTTGCCTGTGTTTCAAAACTCCTATCTGTTGTATAAGCTGCTGGGGGGGAATTGAACTGAATTCTATTTGATTGCATTCCTAAGAACTGTGTGCTCTCATCTTCATCTCCTTACATTGCATAAAGGGGGGGGTGAATTGTCCAAGAAAGTGATTACATTGTCTTTTGCTGAAATCCTATCAAGTTATTTTCTGTACTGCATTTTCATTCCACATTGCATCTATTTGAAACCATAAAAGTATTGTTGCTATCTTATCCATCCTATACCCACTCATCATTAATTATAAAGAAGTGTGCTAGTGCCAGACTATCCATTATTGATTACTGCTCAGATTAAGTGTGATATTCAATTATTAATTCATTATAAAAGTGTGATATAAATATATACTGTTAATTTTTTTTTCAAATAAACCTTTTAAACTTGCAAAACAGAACTACTTCTTGGCTCAGTGGGGTCAGGGGGATTCTAAGAGAGGGGTGTTATATAGGGGTAGTCATCCAGAACTCATGAACTGGACATAAAGATATATCAATAAGGGTTTCCATTCAGTATCCCAGACGAGGCATTGACTTAGCTGTAGTGTTGAATTGAATCTTCTTACAAATTGGGGGCTCGAGCCGTACGTCTGGGTTAGACCTATCACTTGTGCAGATTAATACAGTGTGCCAGCTGACCAGATACACATATCCGGTCGGATCACCACGCTGTGTTACGCTGTAAAGCACTCCTCAAAGGAACGCTCTAAGGAAAAGGTCTGTTTTGCAAAAATAAAATACAAACTTCTGTAAGTCAGGAAGGAACTCAAATTCCAGAATGACGACCTTGGTAGATATGAAAATAGCCAGAGAGCACTTCTTACATAAGCTATTTGTGAGAGGTGAGTGGACTCATCAGGACCAGACGGTCTGGTTGCAGGCAATCGCACCCCAGATCACTGAAACAGGGTCAGATATATGGAGAGACCAGGGTCCCTTACATGTGGCCCTGAGTGAACTATATATGTCCCCTAAGGCCAAGGATGAGCACAACAAGATTGCCAGGGTAGCGGCATATTTATATTTACATATGGGAGCCATGCAGGACAAATGTGCTGAAGGCCAAGATCTGGCGAGTAGGCAACTGCTGGCGTTAGAGAAGGTCCAATCTGACCTGGTCTCTTCTGAGCAGAGGCTGCAGAGGAGCCAGGAGTCAGAAAATGATAGTAGGCAGTATATCATTAAAATAAAAGAGGACATGGTGTTAGGCAGAAACCTGTGCAGTTCCCTTGGGGAACACTGCAAAAGATTTAAGACTACAGGTATAGCAGTAAACCCACTTGGTAGCAGTCTGCACCACCCAGATTTACTTGGTAGCTGTGGCTGAGCAGTCAGACTTCCCTCAAGAAGAGTTAGGCAGTATGTAAAGTATACACCATAGGTACTCAAATACAATAGCACAAGCAAACACTGACCAGAGCTTGGTTTCAAAAGTATATAGTTATTTATTTATTAAACACACTTAAGTTGAAATCACTCTAGCAAAAATATAGTAAAAACACTTCAAACACAGTTATAATGAAAGCAGTTTCAACCCTTACTCCTATCTAGACAACTCTAGGTTAACACCACATAATTCGAACAGAGGTGAGTGCTTAACGTTAGATGACACTCTAGTAGGTTCGAGAAAGGGATAAAAGAAACAGAAATAGGTTAAACACACCAATCTAAGGTCCAGAACACTTGCAATAGGCTCAAAGAAGTACAAAGTCACAGGTGAGCAAAAGTCACTAGGCAGGGCCCACTCTTAGAGTAGCCGGAGCGAAAATGTGCCCAAGATCACACTGTTAGTAGGGATTCAAAGTCTTGCAAAGAGTTAGAAAGGGTTTAGAGTGGCTTAGAAAGTTTAGCCAGGGTGTCCCAGGCACTCCCAGGTTCGAAAGCCGGGGGCTAAATCTACCCCGTACAGTCGGTGGCAAGGGAAGCCAGGCGGAACACGGTACCTTAAGCGGAAAGGATCCTCCAGCGGTGGCAGTTGTTCCAGGCAGTGGCAGCAAGGCTCGACGTCGGTCAGGGGAGAAGAAGTTCTCGCTGAAGAGCAGAAGAAGAAGGTCGTTGCACTGCCCAGGAAGAAACCAGCCGCGGAGTCCTCCGGTTAAAGGGTTGTACCGACTTTCGCGGTTAGGGGTAAAAGTGTGGTATTCCGGTTGCCGGGGTGCTTGGCACGGGCAAGGCGGCCACGAGATACCTCGAGAAGCGGAAAGAAGGTGAAAACTGGTTGTCCCCACCAGTCAAGGGAAGGAGCCACTCCGTTAAGAGTTCTCCTCGGTCGTCGGAAAAAGTGGTGAGACGGTTCAGCAGGGCTCCACCGGGTGGTGTCGTCGAAGCAGGTCGGCTCAGCTCTTCCCTCGTCGGATTCTTGGTCCTGTGGCGACTTCTGAAGTTCCAGTCCCCAAAGCCCTGCTTTTATGCAGTAAACCCCCATTCACCCAGCCTAGCTGTCACTCAAACATGCTAAGTGGTGAGCCGGCCGGCTCACCACTTGGGCCAATCAGGACGGAGTGCGACTTGAGTTACCAAGGTAACTCAGTCCAGGGTGCCTAAATCCCCCTCCACCCCTCCTAAGTACCCCAGACAGAGTGGCACCACTTTGGAGGGCTTCTGTGGAGAAGCCCGCCAAAAGTGGAACAAAGGGCTCCACTTTGGGTCAGAGTTACAGAGGCGAACGCCAACGCCATTTTAGAATCAAGTTTTGGCAAAAAGTCCCAACCGGATTTATAATAATAAATATATAAACCGGCGGTATGTTTAAGGCTACCGTAAATAAATAATTAAATGTGTTAGCCTAAAACAATGGGAAATCCCATAGGGAAATATTCGCGGTCGAATATAAAAAGTAGTTTCCCCTGCCACCAGCCAAAACTCGATCAGGGGGGACGGAGACGTGCCCTCTCGACTAACAGACCCTGGGGCAATCGAATTGCCCCAGCCAGTACGTCCACAATATGATGGTTTGTACTGGTTCTGTTCAGGATTCAAGACTAGCAAAGTCTTTGGTGACTTTACATGCCCTGGGAGACAGTAGTCAGTCCCAGGGTATGGAGTCTATGTTGGGGAGTCCCTAGGACACCCCTGGGTCACGGCACAGAGGGTGCTGTGTGACCCACATCACAAAAATACATGAGGCCCTATGGAGTAAAAGACCCCATAGCCCATTCAACACAAGGTTTAACCAAGGAAACACACTTCAACAGGTCCAAGAGTGAGGGTAAAAGAGTCTCACTCTTGGCAGGAGAAAAAAAAGAAACCCCAGAAATCCAGCAAAGCTGCTGGGGGACTCACTAGGTAGGGAAATTCAGCCCAAACAGAGAATTCTCCCTAACACTCGCCCCCCCCAGACTAAGGGACAGGAGGATTTAATCCACTCCTGGATGAACCTCATACCTCTAGTCGATGATATACATCCTAGAGAGTCCATCAGCATTTTGATGGTGACACCCTGACCTTTGCTCAATGGTGAAATCAAACCCTTGCAGGCAGATTGACCATCTCAATAATTTTGGATTTTCCCCTTTCATTTGCATTAACCATCTCAAGGGTTGGTGGTCAGTCTGAATAACAAAAGTAGAACCATACAAGTATGGCCTAAACTTCTTCAGTGCCCACACAATAGCAAAGCATTCTCTTTCGATAGTTGCCCACCTTGTCTCAGGATCCTTCAGTTTTCTACTGATGAAGCAAATGGGGTGCTCCCTACCCTTCTCATCCAGTTGGCTTAGAACTGCACCTATACCTACATTGGAAGCATCAGTTTGTACAATGAAAGGTTGGTGGTAGTCAGGAGCTCTCAAGACTGGAGCTTGGCAAAGAGCTCTCTTCAGTTTTTCAAAGGCCTGATTGCACTCCTCATTCCATTTTACCTTGTTAGGGAATTTGGGAGAGGAGATTACATTCAGTGGAGAAGCTATGGTCCCATAGTTCTCAATGAAATTCCTGTAATATCCACTGAGGCCTAGAAAAGCTCTCACTTGGGTTTGAGTAGTTGGTGTTGTCCAATTTTGCACAGCTTCAATCTTGCTGGGCAAAGGCCTTATTTCTCCACCTCCTACCTCATGTCCAAGGTAGACCACTTTACTTTGACCAATCTGGCACTTACTGGCTTTGATTGTCAAATGGGCCTGTTTCAGAGCCTGCAACACATGTCCTAGGTGGTTCACATGTTCTTCCCAGGAGTGGCTGAAGACTGCAATGTCATCCAAGTATGCCATGCAGAAATCTTCCATTCCAGCCAGAACTTGGTTCACCATCCTTTGGAATGTGGCAGGTGCATTTTTTAGCCCAAAAGGCATGACCTTAAACTGGTACAAGCCAACTGGGGTTGAAAATGCAGTTTTCTCCTTGGCATGGTCTGTCAGGGCTATTTGCCAATAGCCTGACGTCAGGTCAAATGTGCTGAGGTACTTGGCTGCACCAAGTTTATCCACCAACTCATCTGTCCTGGGCAAAGGGTGGGCATCAGTCTTGGTGACTGCATTTAGAGCTCTATAGTCCACACAGAATCTCAAGTCTTTGGATCCTGCCTTTGGTACTAACACAACTGGGCTAGACCATGGACTGGTAGAGGGCTCTATTACCCCGAGATCAAGCATCTTCTTGACCTCTCCTTTGATGTGGGTTCTGATATGCTCTGACATTCTGTACCCCCTCCTTTTGACTGGCAGACAGTCACCAGTGAGTATATCATGCTGGCCCCAAGGGGTCAAGCCTGGTGACAGTGAGAACAGGGAGGCAAACTGATTTAACATAGATTTGCACTCCTCTTGTTGCTCAGGTGTCAGGTCTGAAGAGAGATTGACTCCTTCAACTTTTTCATCTAAGGGCACACCTCTGAGGAGATCAGGGAGAGATTCACTCTCTTCTTCCTCTGCAGCTGAAGCTAGAAGCAAGGCTCCTACATCAGGCCTGGAGATGTATGCCTTTAGTCGGTTGGTGTGGAAGACTCTAGGAGCTTCCCTGGGTCTGCCCAGATCCACCAGATAGTTAACCTCTCCAAGTTTTCCCACAATCTTGAAGGGTCCCATCCATTTGTCTTGCAAGGCCCTCTGCCTTGTTGGGAGCATAACTAGAACTAGCTGGTCTTGAGTAAACTCAACCATGTTAGCCTTCTGGTCATGCCAATGTTTGACCAGAGCTTGGCCAGCTTTCAAGTTGTCACTTGCTTCTGCCATCATGTGTGACATTCTCCTCCGGAGACCTATCACATAGTCAGTCACTCTGACTGGTTTGAGGGGAGGAGCACCTTCCAATCCCTCCTTAATCAGGGCCAATGGACCTCTGACTGGATGGCCATAGAGAAGCTCAAAGGGAGAATAGCCTACTCCCTCCTGAGGGACTTCTCTATAAGCAAAGAGAAGGCATGGCAGTAGAAGGTCCCACTTTTTCTTAAGGGGTTCCTCTAAAGCACCTATCATGCTCTTCATGGTTCTGTTAAACCTTTCAACCAACCCGTTTGTCTGAGGGTGGTATGCTGTTGAGAACTTGTAAGTAACTCCACAGGTTTTCCACATGGCTTTCATGTAGTGGGACATAAAGTTTGATCCCCTGTCAGAGATTACTTCCTTAGGAAACCCAACCCTGGTGAAAATACCAAGGAGGGCCTTAGCCACAGCCGGAGCTGTGACAGTCCTCATAGGAATTGCCTCAAGGTACCTAGTAGCATGGTCTACTACAACAAGTATAAACCTGTTGCCTGAGGAGGTTGGAGGATCAAGGGGACCAACAATGTCAATCCCTACCCTCTCAAATGGGACTCCCACAACTGGGAGAGGCACTAAAGGTGCCACATTCTTGGAACCAACCTTACCAGAAGTCTGGCAGGTATGGCAGCTCTTACAATATCTATCTACTTCAGCCCCCATTTTTGGCCAATAAAAGTAGAGTGAGAGCCTTTCCTTGGTCTTCTTGAAACTCAAGTGACCAGCCAAAGGTATCTCATGGGCTAGTTGTAAGAACTGTTGTCTGTTCTCTTGTGGGACTACAAGGCGTTTGTAGTCTCCAGGTTCAGACTCAGTAGGTTCACTGTAGAAGAGGCCATCTTCCCAGTGTAACCTATACTTCCCAGGCTCTTGCCCATCAGCTTGAGAAGCTGCCTGGTGGCGGAGACCTTCCAGAGTTGGACATTCTCTTTGTCCCTTACGAAAAGCTGCCCTGCTAGGCCCACCTTCTGCCAGTAAAGACTGCAGCTCAGGATGGTCCTCAGGGTCCAAATCTCCAATAAGGTTGGGGCCTCCTTCTAGCTCTTCCTCAGAGTCTAGCTCAACCACACAGGGTTGTACCTCCCTCTCAGCCTCAGCTGGAGGTGGAGTTACAGGTGTAACTTTGGACAACCTAGGGGAAGTCCTTGTTGGAAGCACTGGAGTGCTTGCTGCTGGCTTTTTCCTAGGAGTCTTGGGTTGCCCCTTTGCTCCTGATCTGGTTGATACTGCAGTAAGTTGCTCCAGTGGGAGAGGAGTGATTTCTGTCATCATCTCCTGAGATAACCCCCTCAGGGTTTTCTCTCTTGCAGGTTTTGTGAGCTCCTGTAACCTTTTGCTAGGGGGTCTGGGGGTATGTGACACAACTCCAAGAGCTTTGAGGTCATTACCCAACAGAACCCTACCTGGCACTTCACATTGTACACTGACAGGTATTTTTACAGCCATATCATTACATTGGATGAGAACTGGTAACTGGGGACACATCTGCACAGGCCCACCAGCTAACTTGGTGAGGCATTTGGGTGCCTTAGCAACATCCTCTGCCTTGAAAAATGATTCATCCACCACAGTTATGCTGGCTCCAGTGTCCCTAATGGCAGGAGTCTCCTGACCATTCACCTGGACACTGTCCTTATAATACTCTTTAGTATTATCTGGGATAGAGTTATAGACATCTAAATTCTGTTGTTCCCACAACCCCAGAGAGACTAAAGAAACACTAGCTGAGACTCCAGTGGGTTCATCAGCTAGTAATAGAAAGTTTCCACTTGCCATATGTACTTCCTCCTCTGGAGCGAAGGCTAAGGAGGCAAGCTGGACCCCTGAAGGTTTACCCTTACATCTGGGATCTCCTTTCACATGGTCAGTAGCCTTACAAACAAAGCATGAGCCAAAGGCTCGCTGGAATGGAGGCTTGTTCTGACCTCCTTCTGGTCTGGGACCAGGAGGTACACTAGTCTGATTTGGTTTCCCTTGTGGCTTACCCTTATAGTTTTGTTTGGGGCCCTCTTTGGAATTTGTAGTATTAGAATTCTCTTTGGAGTCCTTTTTGGGCTGTTTCTCCCCATCCTTCTTCTGAGTGACCCCAGAATCCTTGTGAGTGGCCCTGTTGGCAACCCACAAGTCAGCAGCCTTAGCTAGTTTCCGGGAATCTAATTCCCTGGAATCAGCCAAGTGTTGTCTGAGCTCAGGAGAGCAGGCATCATAAATAGTCTCCAACATAAACAAATTCTTCATACCTTCATAAGTGTTCACCTTGTAACCCTTAATCCATCCCTCTAAGTTTTTCAAACATTCACTCACCCAGGTAGCCCAAGGGGTACCATCATGCTTTTTGAGGCTCCTAAACCTCTTAAGATACTGGGAAGGGGTCTTCCCAAACCTAGCTATCAAAGCTAGTTTTACACATTCATAGTCCTTCCTATCCTCCTCCCCCATCTCCATCACCACATCAGTTGCAACAGGGGGAAGCCTAGAGAACAACCAGGTGAGTAAGTCATTTCCTGTGATGTTCTGGAGCCCATGATTATACTCAAACAGAGACAACCAATCCAACACATCCAACTTAGGCTCATACATACCAATCAATTCTTTAGGCATCCGGGGTCTTTTAGGACTGGAACTTCTAGAGGAGCCAGAGAGAGAAACATTCTCAACAGATAATTTCTTCATTTCTAAGTCATACTTGAGCTCCATTTCCCTTAGCCTTAGTTCTTTGTCAGTTTGAGCATTAAGTTTCTTATACTCCAATTCTAGTTTCATTTTCTCTAGTTCAAAGTACTGAGGACTAAATGTGGGACCTGGTAAAGGTCCAGTAGGTACAGCAGGTAGAGCAGGCAGAGGCCTAGGGGGGACAGTCACAACAGCCTCACCCTCCTCTTCTGACTCTTCCTCAGAATCATCAACATTTTGCTCCATGTTAACTTCAATACTGTCATCTACAGTTGCTGGAGTGGTAGGTTCCTCTGAACCATCACCCAGACTTTGGTTAGCTAACAATCTTTCAATCAGCTCCATTTTCTTGCCCTTAGTCAGGAGATCCTTATGTTTACAGAGCACTCTTAAACAATCAGCAGTTTTGGCTGCAAGGGACTCTTGACTATAGCTTTCTATAACTGACATGTTAGAGGATTACTTTTACAGTGCTAAGCTTTGTGGTTAGTTGCACTAAGGTATCTAAAGCACAATAAAATGTATACTCAATACAGATCCCACCGCTGTACACCAGTGTTAGGCAGAAACCTGTGCAGTTCCCTTGGGGAACACTGCAAAAGATTTAAGACTACAGGTATAGCAGTAAACCCACTTGGTAGCAGTCTGCACCACCCAGATTTACTTGGTAGCTGTGGCTGAGCAGTCAGACTTCCCTCAAGAAGAGTTAGGCAGTATGTAAAGTATACACCATAGGTACTCAAATACAATAGCACAAGCAAACACTGACCAGAGCTTGGTTTCAAAAGTATATAGTTATTTATTTATTAAACACACTTAAGTTGAAATCACTCTAGCAAAAATATAGTAAAAACACTTCAAACACAGTTATAATGAAAGCAGTTTCAACCCTTACTCCTATCTAGACAACTCTAGGTTAACACCACATAATTCGAACAGAGGTGAGTGCTTAACGTTAGATGACACTCTAGTAGGTTCGAGAAAGGGATAAAAGAAACAGAAATAGGTTAAACACACCACTCTAAGGTCCAGAACACTTGCAATAGGCTCAAAGAAGTACAAAGTCACAGGTGAGCAAAAGTCACTAGGCAGGGCCCACTCTTAGAGTAGCCGGAGCGAAAATGTGCCCAAGATCACACTGTTAGTAGGGATTCAAAGTCTTGCAAAGAGTTAGAAAGGGTTTAGAGTGGCTTAGAAAGTTTAGCCAGGGTGTCCCAGGCACTCCCAGGTTCGAAAGCCGGGGGCTAAATCTACCCCGTACAGTCGGTGGCAAGGGAAGCCAGGCGGAACACGGTACCTTAAGCGGAAAGGATCCTCCAGCGGTGGCAGTTGTTCCAGGCAGTGGCAGCAAGGCTCGACGTCGGTCAGGGGAGAAGAAGTTCTCGCTGAAGAGCAGAAGAAGAAGGTCGTTGCACTGCCCGGGAAGAAACCAGCCGCGGAGTCCTCCGGTTAAAGGGTTGTACCGACTTTCGCGGTTAGGGGTAAAAGTGTGGTATTCCGGTTGCCGGGGTGCTTGGCACGGGCAAGGCGGCCACGAGATACCTCGAGAAGCGGAAAGAAGGTGAAAACTGGTTGTCCCCACCAGTCAAGGGAAGGAGCCACTCCGTTAAGAGTTCTCCTCGGTCGTCGGAAAAAGTGGTGAGACGGTTCAGCAGGGCTCCACCGGGTGGTGTCGTCGAAGCAGGTCGGCTCAGCTCTTCCCTCGTCGGATTCTTGGTCCTGTGGCGACTTCTGAAGTTCCAGTCCCCAAAGCCCTGCTTTTATGCAGTAAACCCCCATTCACCCAGCCTAGCTGTCACTCAAACATGCTAAGTGGTGAGCCGGCCGGCTCACCACTTGGGCCAATCAGGACGGAGTGCGACTTGAGTTACCAAGGTAACTCAGTCCAGGGTGCCTAAATCCCCCTCCACCCCTCCTAAGTACCCCAGACAGAGTGGCACCACTTTGGAGGGCTTCTGTGGAGAAGCCCGCCAAAAGTGGAACAAAGGGCTCCACTTTGGGTCAGAGTTACAGAGGCGAACGCCAACGCCATTTTAGAATCAAGTTTTGGCAAAAAGTCCCAACCGGATTTATAATAATAAATATATAAACCGGCGGTATGTTTAAGGCTACCGTAAATAAATAATTAAATGTGTTAGCCTAAAACAATGGGAAATCCCATAGGGAAATATTCGCGGTCGAATATAAAAAGTAGTTTCCACTGCCACCAGCCAAAACTCGATCAGGGGGGACGGAGACGTGCCCCCTCGACTAACAGACCCTGGGGCAATCGAATTGCCCCAGCCAGTACGTCCACAATATGATGGTTTGTACTGGTTCTGTTCAGGATTCAAGACTAGCAAAGTCTTTGGTGACTTTACATGCCCTGGGAGACAGTAGTCAGTCCCAGGGTATGGAGTCTATGTTGGGGAGTCCCTAGGACACCCCTGGGTCACGGCACAGAGGGTGCTGTGTGACCCACATCACAAAAATACATGAGGCCCTATGGAGTAAAAGACCCCATAGCCCATTCAACACAAGGTTTAACCAAGGAAACACACTTCAACAGGTCCAAGAGTGAGGGTAAAAGAGTCTCACTCTTGGCAGGAGAAAAAAAAGAAACCCCAGAAATCCAGCAAAGCTGCTGGGGGACTCACTAGGTAGGGAAATTCAGCCCAAACAGAGAATTCTCCCTAACACATGGATATACTGCAACAGGAAAAGACAGACCAGGATACCAGAATTCTGGCTTTGCAGAAGGAACGCCAAGACAGTTTGGACTCCCTACTGCAGAGCCAGAAAAAGCTGGAGCAACAGATCAATTTCAACAGGGCATGCACAGAGCAGGTAGCCACCCTGCAAATCCAACTAGACAGAGAGAAAGAGGAGAGCAATAAACTGATCCTGAAAGACCTGGATACCCAGGCAGAGTTTGATCAGGAGCGCCAGAAAGCTGGTGCCTTCCAAAGGCAAAGGGACGACCTGACGTCACAAATTCAAGCTCTTGGTCAGGAAAGGGACACCTTAGGCCAGGAAGTCTGCCACTTAAGAAGAAAAATGGAAGAAAATCACCTGGCCCACCAGGGACTGGGTGACCTCCAAAAAGAACACCAGGACTTGCTAGAGCACACCAGGAGGGTGGAGGAGGCTCTGGCAAGACAGGAGCAGGCCAATAGGGACACAGCTCAGGAGGTAACCCTCCTGCAGCAAAGACTGGCCCAGTGCTCCAGGACCAATCAGGAAATGCAGAGAGAGAATGAGGCTCTCTGCCAGCACAACGATAAGCTCCAACAACAGGTAGCGATGCAGGAGAGACTGATAGAGTCCAGTAAGGCCTTAACTGAGGAACTGAAGGCGCAGGCTCTTGCATTGCAACAGGGAGCAGGGGCGGATAGAGCCAAGGTTCGCTGGGAAAGGGAAACTCCTGAGCATAACCTCAGGAGCCCTAGTACCAGAGGCCTTTATCTCTCTCAGTCCCTGGACTCTGCCATCCCCATGTCCCCTGGCGCATATGAGCACCGGGCCACAGGGATGGCAGATTACTATCCAGCCAAAAGCATGGGGCTCATAGGCCAGTACCACCCAGGTATGGAGGGGCGGGCATCTGGGTATGGGCACCCAAGCACAGTGCAATTTAGTGGGGAACCCCAGGAGAGTAGGCCCATTAAGGGCATCCTGAAAACCTCTGCCCAGTTAGGTCAGTGGGGGGGTACCCATCAAATCCTGGCAGCAAGGAGGGATCTGAAGACTCCTCTGAGCGGTACAGGACACAGGAGACCAGATCCCCACATTCTGCCAGCCACTTCCAGGCTCGCAGAATCCGGGAAAACCTGGAAGATCAGACAGGAACCTCTGGGAGCAGTGCCTCTGAGTCAGAGGATGAATGGACCAGAGTTACCTGAACCAAAAAGGCCCTTAAGGCAAAAGGGGCCTTGCTTAAGGACCCATTGAAACAGATTAAGGCAATCAGGAGTGTCATCACGCCTTATCATAAGAACGCCAAGTATTCTGTTTGGGAACACTTGGAGCTCTATGAGCAAATGATGGAGACCTTTCATTTGAAGGACAGCCAAAGCTGTATTCAGTATGTAAAGTGGACATTCTCCCCAGAGTACTCCAGTTTCTTTTTCCGGGGCCGGAGGACCAAAATCATTCAAGGTGGTCCACCTATAGGGCGGCCATCTTGAAACATTTTTCTGTGCACAGAAATCCCCAAGAGGCTCACAAGGCAGCCTACAATTTGCAATGTGGGGAGGATCAGGCCCCACAAGAATTTGTGCAAGAACTGAAACGTGCCTTTGCGCAGAGCACCAGAAGGGTGCGCACAGACAGCAGAGAATTTGTCAATACATTTTTCCATGCCTTGCCCAAATACATAATGACCCAGCTCGTGAGAGATTTTCATGAGAAAAGATCTTTAGACTGGGTCATTGAACAGGCTACCCGGATCTATGAGGTGCAGAAGCCTATCGAAAATAAAAATAACGCGCCGAAAAACCCCAAAACCAACAGCACCCCTGCTGCTGCCAAGGTGGCAGAGGTAAAGGTCGCCCCCGTTTTAGATTTGGAGATGGGGGGGCCTAAAAACCTGCCTGCACCAAATAATTCACAGCCCAGAAGGCCCTCGGGCCAGTCACAGACAGGGAGTCGAGGAGGTAGTCCCACAAATGGGGTCCCCCGCTCCCCTGACTATGTAAGTCCCCGCTACAAGGGAAACCGACCAATCCTGGGTTATGTGTGGACTCCTCCAGCCCAAGGGGGGGATCCAGCCAAGCACCTGACCCGGGGAACTTCCCTCCTAACTTCCCCCAGGAGGGCAGAAATTCTCCAAATCCTGGGCAGAACTTTTTCCCCAGGTATCCACCCAATTTCCAGCCCCAAAATCATCCATCCTTCTTTCCCCAATTCCCTGAGCCCAGACAACCTAATCCGGGAGAGGGGAGGCCAAGGGTGGAGGGGTACCAAAATCTTCCCAACCAAGGGTACTACCAGAGAAGGGATAGCTACCCTCCCCAGGATCAGCCCAGGGGAGAAAATAGAGCCCCGTATCAGCCTGAGCGGGTTTCACAACTTGAGCGCCAGGTCCAAAATATGGCACGAGATCTGGGTCACATACTGAGGGCTCAACAGAACCCTCAGATGAGCATGCCACCGCAGAATGCCCCAAACTCGGGACCTGGTGCTCCAGAACAATGACGGGGGCAGCACCCCGATAACACACCGGTTCCCAGGGAGGAGGCACAAGGGGAAGGGGGGTGTAAAGCCTTGGAGGAAGCTTCCTTCCCAACTTGTAAACAGCCCCTGGAAAACCAGGAACCGGAAACAAAATCTCCTGCCCCTGAAAGCCTGCCTCCCAAGGAGCAGAGGGGGGTAGGAGAAACAAAGGACCCAAACAGACCCACTTTGTGGAGGAGGTACAGGTCTTCCAATTTGAGGGAGAGGGATCCTCAGAAGATCCTGGGAAAAGGATCTTCTCCTTCAGAGATGGGGGAACTCCTCCCAAGGAAAAATGGGTCCCAAGGGATGTCAATTCAGACTGGGGAGATATGGAGACTGAGCTACCGCCGCCCATCATCTCATCCCAGAACCCACAATACCGAAATCCCCTGGTTCAAACCCATCCTGGTGACTGCCTCCAAGAAGGGGGGGGCAGCCCAGAACCGGAACCAGGGGAACCCACAATGGCTCTGATCTCCAGTTGCCAACTTTTTCTTTCAGATTCCCAAGGCTCTCCACAGAATTCTGCCCAAATCTCTTCACTAGCAATGTCCAAAACCAGAAAGTTAGCCCACCGGTTGTTTAAAAATGTGCATTATCTGTGCCCCCTTGAGGAGAAGGAGGGAAGATACTATGCCCCGGTACAAGTACAGGGGCAGGGTACAATTTTGGCACTGGTGGACACTGGATCCCAAGCTACCCTTCTGTCCAAAAGGGCCTTTGAGGAACTAAATGCAGGAAGGGGGAGAATTACCAAATTCCTCTCACCTCTCTTCCTGGACAACTGCAGAACTTTGACGGGAAGGAAATTCCCGTTGAGGGGACTGCAGACTTGGACATTAAAATTGGGCGACACAAGGTGAAACACCCGGTCATAGTAGTGACTCCAGAGGGCACCCCTTGTTTACTAGGGAATGACCTCCTGAGAAGGTTGTCACCCCTAATAGATTGTGTAAACAAGGTCCTCTGGACCCAGACTAGCCGACCAATAAAATTAAAACAGAGTGTCAACCATGTTAGTTTAAACGGCACCTGCCACATGGTTGAACAAAAATCTGACCAAGTAGAATTTCACTTCCGGAACAACCAAACTCCAGATGTGACAGTAATAACAGTAGGACAACAGACTGGTGATGGGGGGTCCTCTCTATTTCTGAAAATCAAACTTTCTTCCAGTTTAAGGTGGTATTCCACACTGGAAGGAAACACCCTGAAATTCTTTACTAATCCACAATCAGAAACTCCCACTCCTATAGTCCAGAAAGATGTGAAATCAGCTCAGAGCCTGGCTGATATTCAGCAAATTGGAGAGCAGTTGTTCATCCCTGTTCAGTTAAATGATGGGAAGGACTCTGTTCTCGCTCGAGTGTGTGTGAACAACGGTAAGAGCTTAATCAGCGAAGCCATGTTCCGCCAACTCCCAAAAGATCCAGCCATTCCCACATTCAAACTGATAGACAAATGGGAAATGGACCTGGAAGCACCTAATTCCAAACATCTCCTGCCAAGCAGGTGTATGCTCAAAATCTCCATTGGCAACAAGAGCATAGTCCATAATTGTTGGGTCGTGCGAGACGTCACTGCCGCCTTTTACTTAGGCAGTGACATTCTCAATCGCTTTGCCATTAGTTTAGACCTAATAAACTTCAAAGCTTGGTCCCGATTAGCGGATAACCCCATGGGCTTTGATGATCCAGAAAAAGCATTTAGGTCAGCTCAATTGCTACCTTATGCAGTTGAAATTCAGATCAAAGAGGAAGTCACCATCCCAGAAAGGACCTGACAATTCTCCCTGGAAGTGAAAGTTAAAAGAGGACAAAAATTGCAAAACCCTGAGGCTTATATTCATCTAAATGCTTCTCTCCAACAGCAAGGGTTGGGGGTAAACCCAACACCATTAGTCAACATAGAACATGACACCATTCCAATAGAGGTGGATAACAGCGACTTAAAGAGTATTACTCTAGCCGCAGGCACCATTATTGGAGTGGTGGTTGATGACCGACATTTTTCCATTGATTTAGGAAATTAACTGTTAGGACCAATCCCCAAGGACTGCTTTGACAGTGACAGTGATGACAATACAACACCAGACAGGATTTTTACCCGGCATGGGGGGAACTTCCTGGTGTACACTTCCTGCCCCTATGGTAAGGAAGATGTGACTTGTGACTTCAGGAGAGATGAGGTGATTTTCCAGGTCCATGAGGGCTGCCTTTCCCACCTGAAGCCTCCAGTCCAAATCAGCACTCTGACCAGGGACTTCTCCACCCAGCTGGAGGAGGCCGCTGAGATAGCCAAACCAGATGTCTTTCCAGGCTTCAGGCAGATGGTGGAAGAGAGAGTCAACCTAGCTGATGCCTGTGTGACTCTGGAACAGAAGCAAAAGTTGAAACAAGTTTTCTTGGATTTCCAAGATCTCTTTGCGGTAGACTCATATGACTGTGGTCGCACCGACATCCACACCACAACAATCCCCACGGACCCTGGAATGACTCCAGTGTTTGTGAAGCAATATCGCTTGCCTCTCGCATCAATGGAGTCCCTTACTGAAATAATTAAGAACCTGGAGTACCGGGGAATAATCCGTCCAGTTCACAGCACCTTCAATAACCCGGTGCTGGGAATATTGAAGCCAAACGGCCAGTGGAGACTCTGCGCCGACCTCAGGGAGCTCAACAAACGGGTCCATACTTCCCGATGGCCTCTGCCCTACATTGACCAAGGACTGGCCCAGATTCAGGGGTCACAGGTATTCACAGCAATAGATCTGACTAATGGATACTGGACCGTGCCTGTCAGTAGGGAGGACCAATACAAACTGGCTTTTACCTTTGGGGGCCAGCAGTACACATGGACCCGGACTCCCTTCGGAGACCTCAACTCCGGCAATTAATTCAACATTTTCCTACATAAGGCCATGCCCGACCTGGGTGCGAGGGGTAACCTGGCTTATGTAGATGATGTCCTCATCAAAAGTTCATCTGTGGAGGAACACATAGCGGAGATCCGTTATGTTCTGACACAGTTGAGGGCCGCCGGAGCAAAACTTTCCTTTCAGAAAGCACAGTGGTGTAGAACCCGTGTTAATTTTTTGGGGCATGAGATTACTCCTCAGGGTCTCTGTCCCCAAGAAAAGAAAGTGGAAGCACTCCAGAAACTGAAAGACCCCACAACTCTGCGGGAACTAAGGAGCCTCCTTGGACTGACTAATTGCAGCAGAAAGTTCATTGAGGGCTACGCAGAGATCACTAGACCCCTGATTCATCTCCTGAAAGGGGGGGTCAAGTGGGAATGGGGTCCAGAACAATCCGAGGCAGTAAGACAACTCAAAAGAAGCCTCTCGCAAGCGCCTTGCCTAGCTTACCCTGTCAGAAACAAGGAGTTCTTCCTGGAGACAGGGTTCTCTAATACGTGCTTGACGGCAGTATTATACCAAAAGCATGACAAGGTCAATAAAGTAATCTCCTATGCGAGCAAAACTTTATCCTCTGTGGAGGAAAAATTCAACGATTGTGAGAAGGCATTCCTGGCAACGGTGTGGGCATTGAAGAATTACCGCCCGTTTATCCAGGGGGAACACATCATAGTGGAAACTCCCCACCAGCCTCTGCAATTTCTCCAAAGTGACACAATCCGCGCCGGAAATGTGAGTAATTCCCGAATTACTTCCTGGATTCTGTCAATGCAAGGCTTTCCTGTGGAGGTCAGATTTGGCCAAAACAAGAAGAGTCCCCTCGCGCAAGGTCTGGCTGACTTGCATGATTGTGCCAGAGAAAACTGTCTCGAGGACGAAAGTCTAAAAATCAAGGACAACATGGAGGCATACCTTAATTCCCCACACAAAGTCTTTGAAGAGGACAAGTGTGAGGGAATGCCCACTGTCTATGTGGATGGATGCCCTTACCATGTTGACAACAACGGGGAGAAAGAACTGGTGGCCGGCGTAGGGAATGCATGGGTGAAGGAGTTCCCAGAACCCTCCGCTGGATACAAAATTGGTCCCCGAAGTAGTCAGGTGGCAGAATTGATGGCTGTGCATCAGGCCATCCTCACTGCTGTCCAGCATCAACTCCACGAACTGGTCATAATCACAGATTCGGATTATGTACGGAACGGGTTTGTGGAGCACCTGGTCAACTGGAAAACCAGAGGCATGTTATGCGCTAATAACAAACCCCTGAAACATGGGAAGTTAATCCAAAACATTGATGATCTGGTCACATCGAATGGGATGACCATCTACTGGAAAAAGATCAAGGGTCATTCCAAAGTAGAGGGACCAGACAAAACTGGAAATGACTTAGCTGATCAGCTGGCCAAAACCGGGGCCATCCAAGGGGATCTAATCGAAATAGAGTCCCTGTTGGGGGAAATCCAGGTCACTGCTATCACTAGGTCCCAGACAAATGCACAATGATCTTTCAACTGCCCAATGGAGCAAGGAGACCCCTGATGCTGATTTAATTACAGCTCAGAAGGGGGATCCAATTATTGGTAAGTTTTACCAACACCTTGAGGACCCTGAGAACTTTCCCCTGATGGATACCGATTACATTGGGAAAGAGGACCTAAGAGTGTTGATGAAATGTCCAAAAATGTTCCGAATCCAAGACGGTTTGCTGGTAAGGAAATCCAAAGCTGGCCACGATCAGTGGGTGGTTCCTACCTCATTCCGAAGCCTGATGTTAAGTCACGCCCATGATGCGGCCACCGCCGGTCATAGGGGGTTCACACAACACTGGAAATCTTAAGAGAGGTTGCATACTGGCCACACATGGGCCAGGACCTCAACCAATATTTGAAGGGTTGTCTTGTGTGTGCACAATTTCAACCAACATCCCTCACACACCGGGCACCTCTCCAAAAGAAGGGAATGACACTCCCATGGTCAGAATTGCAAATCGACTTTGTAGGCCCTGTAATCCGCTCGTCTAGAGGAAACAAGTACATGTTGACCGTTACATGCTTGTTTACCAAGTGGGTGGAATGTCTCCCAGCTCCAAATTGCAAGGCAGAAACAGCAGCTGCCCTGATGATTAACCACATCTCTTCCCGTTTTGGTCTACCTCAAAGGATTGAGTCCGACAGAGGTAGCCACTTCACCAGTGAAGTAATGACAAAGATGTGGGAGATACTAGGGGTTAAAAGGAAGCTACACATTGCTTACAGGCCAGCTTCTTCTGGAGCAGTGGAGAGATACAACCGAACCATTGTGAGCATATTAAAGAAGTTTGTGGCAGATTCTTGGCCAAGTTGGGATATCCGATTACCTCTGGTCCTAATGGCCATCAGATCTACCCCTTCATCTGCAACCAAAATGTCACCATTTGAGTTGATGACTGGACGCAAGATGGTGCTTCCTCAGCATTTGCTCTACAGGACCCAAGAGCAGACCTTAATAAATGCCTCCACTACTCATGAGTATGTGGAGAATTTAAGGAAACACCTTCAACAGGCTTTTGCCTATGCTCAGAGGAATCTAGAAAGATCAACCGAGAGTATGAAGACCCACTATGATCTGAAAACTTCCAGGAAGGAATATCAGGTGGGGGATCGGGTCTATTTATACAACTTCCAAAGAAACCAGGCAAAACAGCGAAAATTCTTGCCTACATGGAAGGGACCCTTTGAGATTATAGACAAGATCTCCCCTGTGGCCTACAAGATCCGCATCCCCAAAGGCGGTTTGGCAGAGGGGGAAGACAAGTGGGTCCACATAAACCAGTTGAAGTGTTGCCATCCCAGGCACACTTTGCAGCAACTGGAGGAGTCCTCTGCAATCCCAGAGGATACCGCTCCAGAGTAATTCAATTCCAACCCTAAAAGATCCTAAATATAGCCTATCAAATTCTGTGTTTCTCAAGTTTATGTGTTCCTGTCTCTTAATTTAAAAAAATGTGCATGTTCATATCTGTTGAGTTCTAAAATATATATGCCACCCCACTATATCAATGGTGGGGGAGAAATGTCCATGAATAGGTATTGCCGCTTTTCCTTTGTCGTCCTAGGAGAAAGAAAACCTGGAGACTGGCCAAGGAGGACGATCCGGAGACCGGGAGCAGAGACCCACGGGGCCCGGGGTACCGCCCAATATTCCCATCAGGACCGGCAAGGAGAACCGATCGATCAGTACCGGATGGAGGAAAAGATGCTGAACTGTGCCATTTGCAGAATTGGGAGAAGATTATGCGGACATACCAGTACGTGGGTCAAAACACTCTTTGCACCCGACTCCCCATCGACTCAGATTTAAAGTGCAGTCGGGTGGGGGGGCCTTGTTGGGTGTCCTGACCCACGTTTGAGCTATCATGCTGCAAAATTTGGTGCTGTGGGCTTAGAAAATCCAAGATGGCCAAAAAGCCCACGTGTGCGCCAGAATCCAGGAGAACCACGCAGATGGTGCGCACACCAAAATGGTTACCTAACTTGCCACCCACCAGTGTAAAGAAAGATCTTTGTTAACAAAATCCACTGTTACTGATGTCAAAAAGTTGCTGAAATCGTGGCTCATCGGACCACTTTAAAGATTCAACCCTTTTGTGGGGTTAAGCAAGGATTATTTACTACCATGTAAGAACCATTCCTGTTTGGAATGCATTAATCCAAGAAAGATCCCAAAAATGGATGCAGTACCAACAAAATCCTCAAGGCGGCGCTAGCGGTCTAAACTCTGACAGGAGAACTGAGTGCAGTTGCTGACAAAGGAATTTGACTCAGCTGACTTCAAAGGCTGCATTTTAATCATAAAATAGCCACCTGCTGTTCCCAGAGGCCAGAAGCCTGGGAAACCCTCTCACCTCAAGAGATTCACACCACAGCCCAGGATATCACATAGTCATAATAACCAAATGCAAAGTGACCCCCTGGTCTGCTGACCTCAGCCTCCTGGAGACCACACAATAGGCTCTTGCACTTGAATAGAATATGTTGATTTTGACTGTTTCCTGTCAACAAGGGCCTGCCTGCCAGCAGAGGCATGGTCACTGACCCACCCAGGTCTTGGAGGCGGACTCCAATACTCTGAGAACTGAATTGAAAGCAAAATATATATTTTACAGAAACACTGATAACTCTTTGTAATCAAATGACAGGAATGTATAACTTTGAGAGCCTTAATTTAAAAAATGTACCTTCGATTCAAGCCCAAACTCCAATTTGTGTGATGTTCTGGGGCAAAACCCTGCTATTTATTGACACCACATACTCTGTGTTTAAGCTAGAGATATGGGAATTTACTGGAGTAGGTATGGACAGCCTGTGTATATGTGTATAACTTTTAATGAAGAACCAAGGTTGCATAACCCACTAAAATCGAAAATAAGTTGCCATTTTTTAATGCAAGCCCTCAGGAAGAGCAGATTTGGGACAGAGACTACCTCATGTGATAGGTAATATGTACATGCAATGACAAACCACTATGTATTTGAGAAATGTGTATTTTGATCAAATATAGATTTGTGTGCAATTTGACAGGGGAGTGTCCTTTCTGCAGGCCATATAATGACATTGCTCTGACACTCCACTTCTTTCCCCCAATCAAGAGAGAAAGGAAAGCTTGACCAATGATAAATTGAGAGAGGGACTGGCTTAGTGATGCTGCGCACACACCCACTTTCAAAACATATAAAAGGAACATTGAAACCCAGGTGGAGAGATTCAATTCCATTTGCTGCGGAGCATGCTGACCGACGACTTCACATCCAGAGATCCAGACTTCAAATCCATCAATCTCCAGAACCTGTAGCAGTACCCAGAAAGCAGAGCAGTATCTAGAATCCAGAGAGGCTAGACCAGCAGAGCAGAGCTGACCCAGATCACTGTGAAGTGCCGAGACCAGAACGGGAGTCCAGTCCAAAACCTGATCAGATCCGTGGCGAGGCCTATTTCAAAAATATATTGTGAGTACCTAGCAGAACTGTGCAGAACCAATCTCTTAGTTAAAATAATCTAATCCAAACTATTTTAATCTAACCAGAACTGCCTCCTAGAAGTTGTCACTTGTTATTTTGTAAAGCTGCACCACTGTCATTTGTCAATTCTGCAGCTGCAAAGCTGCCACCTGTCATTTTCTAGCTGCAAGCTGTAACCTGTCGCTTTGAACTTTCAAAATTTCTAATCCGAAAAACAACCTTCACAAAATCGTTCATAACTCTGTAACCGTTTGAAAGCTTAGAATCTCAGCTTCTCAACAAGCCTAGAACCGACTTGCTACTCCTTATACTTTTGCCGTAATCACGATTCACGCACTCGCGGATTTTTACCGCGATTTGCGATTTGGCCTGATTTCAGCCACCTGTAAAAATCAGCAGCTTTTGCCTGAACTGCTAAATTTCGTTTGCCTCTTAAGAACCATCCCTGAATCATTGCTAGAGTGAGCCTGGACTAATATTAACTAGATACCACTCACCCTGAACCTCCTGAAGGGAATTAAAAGCATTCTCAGCATATTTCTCACTGCATTGTCACCATATTCAAAGCATTTTGCCTGTGTTTCAAAACTCCTATCTGTTGTATAAGCTGCTGGGGGGGAATTGAACTGAATTCTATTTGATTGCATTCCTAAGAACTGTGTGCTCTCATCTTCATCTCCTTACATTGCATAAAGGGGGGGTGAATTGTCCAAGAAAGTGATTACATTGTCTTTTGCTGAAATCCTATCAAGTTATTTTCTGTACTGCATTTTCATTCCACATTGCATCTATTTGAAACCATAAAAGTATTGTTGCCATCTTATCCATCCTATACCCACTCATCATTGATCATAAAGAAGTGTGCTAGTGCCAGACTATCCATTATTGATTACTGCTCAGATTAAGTGTGATATTCAATTATTAATTCATTATAAAAGTGTGATATATATATATATATACTGTTAATTTTTTTTTCAAATAAACCTTTTAAACTTGCAAAACAGAACTACTTCTTGGCTCAGTGGGGTCAGGGGGATTCTAAGAGAGGGGTGTTATATAGGGGTAGTCATCCAGAACTCATGAACTGGACATAAAGATATATCAATAAGGGTTTCCATTCAGTATCCCAGACTAGGCATTGACTTAGCTGTAGTGTTGAATTGAATCTTCTTACAATAGTTTGTTTTTAAAGCTGCTCGAGAAGTAAAGAGTAGAGTTGAACATAATCCTTTGTCTCTATGATTTGCTGTTACGATAGTAGGGTACAATTTGAATTATCTCTCTGTTATTTCTATTCTGTGATACTGGGGGCAAAACAAACAAGTACGCAGTGCAGACATAGTTCCTTGCATGCACACTCAGGCACATGCATACTTCTCATCTTACATGCTCTTGGTGGGTGTCACCCACCTTTTAATAAGCTGTCTCCCCCGCCAAGCACCCAACATGCCCACACAAAAGGTTGAGCGCTATGCACATATAGACGTCCTCTGTATGTGACAGATATATGCCAAATGCGCATGGTGTCAACAGACCCCTCAATTATTGCAAATCTTGGTACACTTTGAAAATCGTGCTGTGACCATTATCGTCTTGTTTTGGTTTACCAGATTCTCAGGATCATACTGCACGTAGATCAAGTGCACATGTCTTCTGCCTTATATGAGAAACCTGAAGGTGTCTCACCCGCTAGTCCCCGGGGATCTGTCATCCGGGTGGCCAGGACATTGCCATTGCTTTTGGATACAGTTCCTGGGGGTGGACCAGTGCGGGAGTTTCACCTGGGTGAGGGGTCTTCGGGGAGTGGAAGTTGGACACTGGATGACGAGACACGGTTTCCCCTTCCTTTTAACACCTTTACCCCATCCTACCAAGTAGGATACTTTGAATGACTGGACTTTATTAATGTGCTTTGTTGGAGAGGTGCAGAGTGGATGTGAATGTGAGTATGGTGCTTGGTTAATATAGATATATGTCACCTAAATAATGCTGAAGCGAATAACACCAAAACAAGACATCAACATTTTTAGTTGTTTAACAATTTTTCAGGATTTTCAGGTTCTCCATTTTGGACTGCAGTTTTGGACATTTTATGCTATTATTCTGTTTTTGAAATAATATTTTGCTCTGGTTCTTTTATTAACTGGTCTATTAAGAAATTGGTCATACAGCAATGATCAATGATGATGATATATATTATATTTATTCCATGATGAGAATTGTCATGAGCATATGGGTAATGGCACAGCATCGTTCTGATGTCATGAAATACATGAGCCTGGAATAGGCGTATGTCATGTTATGATTTTCGGTGGTACATGAGGATTCATTCTGCATGTTCTAAATGAAGTGTGACAGTGTCATTCATGTTGAGAATTATGAACTCAATATATAGATGTTATATGAATGATGCGTGATATCTACGTAGGTTTATGGGCGTATGATAGATGGCATGCATATTATAATTAATAATTATCCGGTTTAATCTTTGGCCATACATGTTTTAAACTCTGAATGCTTTCACAAGTTGACTGCATTCACCTGATTAACATTCTTTGAGGTTTTGCAAGTCTATGGATTGTGAGCACCGCCCTGGACTTTAGGGTATGGACTTATAAATGGTGGTGATGGTTTAATTAAAACATTTAATGCATTCTCATATGATCTTATAGATATTTCTGCAAGTTGATTAAAGACTGTAAATTAGTTGTACCTGCAACAAACAAAATGAAATGCATTTATGAATTAGTATGGTGTATGTAGCATAGTATGCTCAAGGGTGTGAATGAGGTATAAATTAATATGTTATATGCAATTATTTCCATAGAGATAGGCACACATTTATTTCGGAAAATTGGTGCCATGGAAAGAGATTGCGTATGCAAGTGCACAAAATATTTTGACGGTCATTCACTTTTATGGTTTGGTGTTGTGGACTAATAGATGGGTTGAATATCACATATGTGTGTGTACAATTACGTTGATAGGTCATGAGTTATTAATTGCGGCTTATAACAATAGATTAATTGGTGCACGTTGTTTTATGATACATTGTGTTTGTATGTTTTGTTGTTATCTCTGCAGGGAAGTTGTTATGCCGGATGTTATTTACAATACCTAGATGCCAAAATGAATATTAGATACCCAGATGAATATTAGATGCCGGAAGACAGTTGTGGTGCCTGGATGGATATTAAATATATTATACCCAGATGAACATTGGATGCCCAGAGATACCCAGATGACAGTTGTGGTACTTGGATGGATATTAAATATATGATACTCAGATGAATATTGGATGCCCGGATGACTGTTGTAGTGCCCGGATGGATATAAAATGTATGATACCCAGATGAATATTGGATGCCCAAATGAATATTGGATGCCCGGATGACTGTTGTGGTACCGGATGGATATTAAATATATGATACCCTGATGAATCTTTGGATGCTTGGTTGATAATTGTGATGCCCAGGTCAAATTTAGGTTTACCAAGATATGTTATGAGTAGTGGTAATATTGACGATATTGTTATATTATATTAATTGATAGGTGGTCAATAGTTTAACTTTGACGCTGCACCTTTCAGTGGTCATGTTGTACATGAGTCTGCATTTGGGCAGATGTGAAATATGACTGGAATATATTGTTATAAGTTAAATGTTACTGTCACTGCATCGTTCAGTGGTCAGGTGGTACATCAGTCTGCATTAAGTGGATGTGATCAGTAGTGACTCTGCATCGTTCAGAGGTCATTTTGTTTATGAATCTACGTGTGGGCAGATGTGAAATATGAAGGGAATATACATTATGAGTAGTGACACTGCATTTTTGGTAAAAGTGCGCTAGTGTCATGAAGGTTTTAATGAGCCCTATGAGAATGTATTATGAATAGTGAATAATCGCTGTATGTTTGAATGGCTTGTATGCAAGTGATGTTAATGCACGGGTGTTAGCTGTATATTGAACATGTTATTTACACTGTGATGTTGCGTATTATAACATTGTTCTGGACCGGTATATTTTGGTCATACTTTCTTGCAAGATTGAATGCAATATTTGTTGGTTTAAGACCAGTTGCATTGTTTTCATGTGATCTTTGTCTTGTATCTTTTCTTTCTTTTCCCACTTTTATGTGTTTTCTTCAAGGCAGTGGGAGTGTGTGTATACGGTACAAATGGAAGATGCAAATGACGGGTGTTTTTCTGAGAAGAATGGTGGTGTATTGTAGTTATGGTTGTGACGCAGTTCTGATAAGGATGCAAATCGGTGGTCTATATGGATGTTAGCAAGTTACCCGACGGTTGCGTGAGTACGCGGTTGTGCTGGGGGAGTGGCAGACCCTTGCCTCCAGGTGGCAGATGGAGTGGGAGGAGATACATGTCGGTAGCTGAGAGTGTGGCAAGGAATGTATGTGCTCGCAGGTGGCAGCTGTGAGGTCTGGGAGTGGCAGTCCCAGGCAAGTGGTGAATTGTGTACTTGTTTGTTTTGATTGTTAGTTACGTGAATGTGGCATACGCTTTTATGGTTGTGATTGTTGTATGGCTTTTACAGATGTGCAGAAGTGTGGAAATCTTGATGGTCTCTGAATGCCTGGTCTGTGGTATCTTGTTGTGTGTTCAGTTGGAAGAGAGGGAGATGTGTAGCATTTACAGTATCTATCTGTACTGAGTGCACTCTGTGCAGATAGTGGAATACTGTGATGTCATTTAGAATTATATGGCACATTATTGTTCCAATAGCTACAGTTGGGGAAACAGGATGGGAGAACCTAACTGAAAGGATGTTAGCTATTTAGCTCCTGCCTTTTCCTACTTAACTTGCCCTGTAGCTATAAATAAACTACTCATTTATATATGTCTCCAGTGCTTTACCTGATTCCTGATGACTTCTTACCATCTTCCAATACTACAGAAAGCAACTTATCCCACACACAGATGAAAAAAGGGCTGAGCAGCTGGCAAAGAATCAATATACTGCTAAACAGGATATGAAAGCATGTGGCGCTTTAAAACATAACTCCTGATTGACACACTCATTCCTAAACATTAACTCATTCATTTGTTTAAATGGCTCCAGGACACAGAAATTAACATTTAGTGATGGGACAAATTCATAACTGGTGATTTTCAGTTACCACGCCAACCACAAATTAGATTCTCAATTCCCTTTTACTCTTTTTTCTGTTAGCAATACTTTGGTTACATAGGTGGCGCTATCGGGAGCACCAAAACCAAAAAGCCTCGCCTGATATTGCCACATAGGTAACTATTACCAGTGACAACTCGTATACTGGATGTCACAGTGTATTTGTGTTTTGCCTTACTCATGGTAACGTGTCTTACCACGATACCTTTGCAAATTAAAAACATATTCTGTAATATCATTTTATGTAAGATCACTGATATCACTAGGTCTGCAAATAAGGTGGGGGGGCGTGCACACACCTTTTGCGGTACGCAAATCCTAGGGCTGGCCCTGGACACAATACTTAACAGGAGAGATGCCGTTTGGTTAGCTCCGCTGATCACCATTTTTGCACAGTATCCCTGCTATAGTCTAGACTCTAGTAGAACTCTGTGGGTTGAATGCAATGATGATGTCTGATGGCCATCTTGAAACGGGAAAAGCTCTATCCTTTTCAAGGGAATTTCGTAGTGTGTATGTTTTATTGACAAAAAGGATGACGTCATGGCGCTAGCTGTCAGTCCACCTTTGCGACATTGCCGAAAACCACGTTAAGACGTAAAGTGTCGTGCTACAGCAGCCGTCAACGCTTTGCCGATTCATTGTGAGCCGGGTCCATGGCGGTGAACGGAGGAGAAGGCAGTGCGGGGCTGCGGCAAGCAGGGCTGATGTACGAGCGGCTGCGAACGGAGTGGAGCCGCAAAAGCCCCGATCTCCGAGAGTGCGGGGAGAGTCTTGGAAAGCTCAAGGTATGACATTCAGACTCCGGGCCAATCCAAGATAGTGGGGAAGGGATATATTATGGCACTTCAAGGTTTAAGTAAGCGGAACCTCTTGTAGGGGAAGGTCTTGGGACTACAGGAGTGGAGATCAGAGCCTGACGGGACTCGTGGATGGAGGCTGGAGTGTAAATAATGTAGGATGATAAGGAAAGCTGGTGTCAAATTACATCTACGGGATGAGAGTATCCGGCAAATCGCGGTACGCGAGTGAGGCCATCGGGTTAGTGTTGGAGAAGCTGCCGAATAGTTAGGCGTCTAGAGTTTAACTTTTCTAGAACTAGATCCCTTCCTCTGTAATTCCATTCCCTCAACATGCGCTGTTGGAATACCATCTTCAGTTGTAGA
Source organism: Ambystoma mexicanum (assembly GCF_040938575.1). Classification (NCBI taxonomy): domain Eukaryota; kingdom Metazoa; phylum Chordata; class Amphibia; order Caudata; family Ambystomatidae; genus Ambystoma; species Ambystoma mexicanum. The sequence goes on along the minus strand of NC_090923.1, from coordinate 737,784,046 downwards.
GAATGGAAATTCAGTGTTGCGAGAGGGAGAGCAAACACTGTGGTAATTGCGCCAACCTCTGTAACAGGTTACCCTAGGCCAACTTCATGATGGCCTAGGCATTTTATTTCATGACATGCAGTAGACTCGCCCTCATCAATGGGCATGGAGGGATGGCAAATATAACAACTGTCGTCCAACATGGTAAAAATTGCATTCTATTGGCCAGGCTGGTTGATCTTTGGCTCAGGAATAGTGATGGCTTACAAACAAATGGATCGGGCAACGAAGCCGCAACATCCCTCTGAAAACCACCTGGTGCGTGAGGAAGTGGGATGTAGAAAGCAACCTGTGCAGGGAATCTTCTGCTCGTTTCTGTCTCGCGGGATGTATATTGCTTGAAATGAGTCAATGTTTTACCACATTCATAGCGCCAGACAGTTCAGTGATGGAGACCTGGAGCAACCGCCCCTTCCTGGATCCCATAGTCGTGGTCCTTCAACCTGTGTTTATGTTCACTGCATGTGCCTGTAGGCGGGGCGAGAAGTATTGGGGTAGTTCAGACAATCCCCACCAGTATGCTCAAGCTGAATACTACCAACCATGTTTACCTGTCGTGAAGCCTGTTCCCTCGTAGCTGCATGTTGGACAAGATTTTCACAGAACTGGTAAATCTTCCTGACCTGGGTCAACCCCAGAACTTTTTGCTTTACTAGTTGGATATTTTTCCTTAATACCTCTGTGAGTAGGAAAAAAAATGTCCACACTCATAGCATCTTTAACTCTTTTTTTATGGGTGTCTTTTTAAAGTTATCCTCTTTAACAATTGGCAATAAGTGCCTGTTGTTGCTGGGCTGCCCTAGGGGCTCCCCTTTTAACTTTCATTTGCTAACCTTGAGTGAACTACAGTTGCCAAGGATAGAAATAATCTTTGGATCCCTCTACATTTTATTCTGTGAAGCCAGCACACCCCACCTTATGTGGAGTGCTGGGGAGATCCAATGTATCCCCTTTCACATTAAAACTGTAACAATTCTGTTACCGGGACAAGCTTACCTTCAATGGTTGGTGGCAGTGATACCTTGTATTAATTTGGTGAACCTTTACCGCGGGCTGTGTTCACAGCTGCAGTAAAGGCTCCCAATGGTGCTCATTTTGCCAAAATGGCTTTTTCGCCATTTTAGTGTTTCTTGCCATTTCTTGTTCCTTCCCCTGACATTCAGTATGGGAAATTCCTTTGTGTGATTTTTATCTTTGGCGGGAGTCCTGTGGATTCCCAGGCTCCAGTCTGTCTATGAGGGCAGGAAGCGAGGGGGAGTCCAAGACTCCACAGCCCTTTTGTCTTCCACCTTGCTTGAATGGGGACAAATCCCAGAGGGGTGCTGGCTGTCCTGATTGGACAAATCAGATCGCCCCTTATTGTAAAATGCGGGGAGAGAATGCAGAGGTTTTGCTGTGTTTCCTGATAAATACTGCAAACCTGGAAGCTGAAGAGAAGTCGACCACTGGACCCGAAACCAGAGAGGATGATTAAGGAAAAGGTGCTGAAATGATTTCCAGCGACGTGAGAGCCTGCTGTGTAACCAGAGCCTGCTGTAGCCCTTCCTTCCAATCGACCTGGGGACTCCGAAAATGACGACCTAGAGCCTGGTGAAACCCACTAGACTCAAGAAGACCTGCATTTTGAGCCATCCCATGTGTTGCTGCAATACCCCAATACCCTGGGACCTCGAGCCACTGCGGTGAATGGTCTTCCGAATTCCGAATCTTGCTGAAACTTCGTGGACATCCTGGGAGATCTCCAAAGACTCACATTGACTCAGAAAAGTTCCCTCAACAGAGTGCTGGACCTTTGTGACAACGAGAATTCAACTGTGATTTTCTGTCTTCTGTACTCCTTGAAAAAGGCGCCAAATCCACAGAGCCACATTCAGCTGCGAGAGGAAACCTTGCCTAGAGCCTTCGTCGATCCCACCTGCAAAATTCCTTCCAAGGTCGTGTTTTCAGTCACAACAAGGAACCCGTTGACCTTTGGCTTCAGATCCTGGAGTAGTCCTGCTGCAAAATCTTCAATGCTGAGGCACTGTGTTGGCTTGGGTATGTACTTACCTTAAGTCTGGTAGGATTTGTGTGTGTTGTTTTCTGTGATGGGGAGCCCTCTCATCCAGAATCCTGCTAGGGTGTCTTCTGCGAAGATCCTGGACCCTCTTCTAACTCTGAAGTAAAGTACTTGCCTGTTTGCCCAGTCTTCCTAAGGAACTCTGACTTTTGCTACTAAAGAACCTATCCTAATACTGCCTGTTGGACACCAGATCCTAGTGACCCTCCTTCTGCCACTGAGAACACTCATGCTACAAGAATAAGGGAAAGACTTTGAAGGGATTGGGTCTTTTACCTAGAAAAGAAAGTAAGTGTTTCAAAGTTACTTGTAAAGAGTTGGTTGATAACTTTAACTCGGAGTGAACATTCTTACCTTGGATGTGTGATGCACTATTCTTAAAAGTATGGTTAACAGCTTTTCTTCCTTAGAAACTGTTTTGCCAGTCTAATAGAAAGTAGATGTGAAGGTATATTACTCTCCTGTGCTTAGGTTGTACCTCTTACCAAAAGTAAAGTGTTGGTATCACCAGATTAGTCCTTTAAGGATAATTGTATGAGTGTTCCCCCACCTGGGTCTTGCTTCCCCTGGCTTGCTGCTAACCTGTCCTGAATAAGTCTGTATTAGGTTGTTGCCTACCTAGAATAACTTTGAGTCATTCAGTAAAGTGTAACATGGGTTTTACTTTCCCTGTGCTATCTAACCTAGAGTCTGTGATTCAAACTGTCCTACATCAGTTGTCCTTTTAGCTGGGAAAGATCTAACCTGGACTGCTTGTGATATATACAAAGTATATGGGTTTGACCTACTTGAGTTAGCTGTGTGCTTTCCCAAAAATACGTTTTTTATTTTTTAATACATTTTTATTGGTTTTTACAACAATCAACATCCAACAAAACCAGTAGTACTTATCGTAATTCTTTAGCATCATGTACATATTGTCAAGTATCTACCGCTTACCCCTTACCCTACCCGCAACTCGAGCTTACTCCACTTCGCATTCTGCTTCTCTTTCCTCCGGGGGAACCTCCCCTTCCGTATTCTCAAGTTTCCTGATCGCTTAACCAGTCCTGGGTGGACCCATACAATGTGGCCTCTAAGTGTTTCCAGGCCGTCAGGTTTTATGCTTCCTCCTCCCCTCCCTACTGACCGCTTCGTGCCATACTGCTGTTTCGTCTTCGGTCCATTTCTGGAGGTCACTCCACCAAACTTCACCCATCGGTCAGTTGCATGCTTTCCACCCCATGGCAATTCTGTGCTTGGCAAGTATATATGCCAAGTCCTTAAGCTTGCTCACATGTTTAAGTTGGCATGGTCTAGGGAACCCCCCTACCATACAATCCCACACTGATTCAACATTTAGCTTGATCCCTTTCTCATTTAATCGTTGGGCTGCTTCTCCCCAGATCTTCCCAATTTCCGGACATGCCCAAAACGCGTCATCCCTGCGTTTTCTTTCCCGCATTTTGGCCATGTTTGTCGTTCAGCGTTCTTAAACAGAGCTATCCTCTGGGGGGTCATGTATGCCCTGTGGGTTACATATAGCTGTATTTGTTGTAGCCTTGCGTTCTTTTTTATGGTACCCTTGAGCCCGCTCCCATAGCACGTCACTCATGAGTTCCCAGTCTTGTCTTAATTGGGCCACTTGCTTTCTCACCTTGGACATCAGCAGCTCATAGATTCGAGAAACCTCATGCCCTCCCTCTGCGATATCGTATATTGTTTCTATGGCTGTCAGGTTGATCTTCCAGTATTATTTCAAACCATGTCTCTCTGATCCTCCATACCATTCTAGTATAAGTAATATACTGCCCTATGTGTAAACCTGTTTCCTCTGCCAGCACCCCGAATTCCTTTGCTTCCCCCTCCTGCCAAATGTCTCCCACTGTTGTGATCCCAACCGGTTCCCAGTGCCTTTTGAATAGTCCTTCCTCAGTTGCACGTCTCCTCCGGTCAATGCCACTAGCGGCACTTGCGGAGAACACAGGGTTGGGTTCGCCATGACCTGACAAGCTTTGCGCCATATCTTCCATCCCAATTCCAACGTTCCAGGGTGCCCTTTTAGTTCAAGTTTGGGCAGCCATATCACTTCTTTCAGAAAAAGCGAGGCACACTCCGATTTCAACAGTCTGAACTCTGATGTCGAGTCTTCCGTTAACTATTTGGCAACGTATTGCAGTTGACTGGCCAAAGAATCGATCTCAAAATTAGGTAGTTTTATACCCCCTTTATCATACGTGTTCTGTAACTTCCATAGGGCAATTCTGTTCCTAGTTACATACCAAGTGAAGCCCATGCATATGCTCTGGAGTTTGACAAAGAAACGCTTTGGTATCATATATGGTATGTTCCCAAAAAAATGTAGTAGCCTAGGCAATACGACCATCTTCAACAGCGCCCCCCCCCTCCCCATCATGGCCAAGGGGAGCTTAGTCCAGAACCTCATGCTATTTTCATTGTTCACTACCGCTTTCTCGGTGTTGTGTTTATATTCTGCTTCCACCGTATGATGTCTATCCCCAGGTATCTGAACATGCTGGTCTACCACCATATTTTTAGACTGGCAGTTGTTCCTACGGGACCCCTATGTACCTCCCCAGGGGGAATATACATGATTTCTTGGGATTAATTGCAATGCCAGAGAGCAACGCAAATCGCTCCATTGCTTCTCAAAGGTATTGAATATTTTCCTCAGGGTATCTCAAGTATAGTAACATGTCATCTGCATATAATGAAATTAAGTGTGGTCCCCTTTTGTGTAGATCCCGACTTCCTTGTGTTGTTGTCTCAAGAATATCACCAGGGGTTCCTACGCCAGGATATACAGCATCGGGGACCAATGGCATCCCTGTCTGCCCATACTGAGTTGCCACCTCTCTGCGATGATTGCTCCCGTTTTAACTCTGTCTAGCGGTGAGCTGTATAGTAATTTCACCCACTTGAGGTACCAAGGTCCCATCCCATATTCTTAGAGCTGCCATCAGCCAAGGCCATTTGACGGAATCCAAGGCCATTACTGCATATAATTGCAATCTCGCTCGAGTCTCCTACTGTGTGCTCTATTACCCGGTGAAGTCGTCTGAGGTTACCTGATGATGTGCTTCTGCACGGGACATATCCAGACTGATCAGGGTGTATTAATCTGCTGATGACCTGTCCCATTCCCCAAAAATAAGTTACAAGAGTTACTGCTTATCGCTATCCGTGGTTCACTGGTCTCAGAAGCACCTGTAATTGAATATTACATCCTTAGGTCTTACTCACCTATTATAACTGTGTTATCACAAAAGTAGTTATAGGTTTTTACTGCACCTGGAATAAGTGTTCCACTAGTCACATAAGGTATATTATCCAGTTGACTGATTAAGTGATTTGTACTGAGAGTCATTGTATAACTGGTAGGGTCTATTGCCCTTGCATTACTGAAGGTAATTGTGAAAGTAACCATTGGTTTTTACTCCCCAAGAATAGGTGTCCTATACTAAATGTGTATGAAAAGGGGATGACTTCCCTAGAACTACTGTTGGGTGTTCCATATAAGGTCTATACTTTGGTCTGTGTATCTTCAAGTATAGTGTTGTGTTTTTATAATTGTTATTGTGTTTTTATAATTGTGATTTCATATGTGTTATATGACAATTTATAACACGCTTAATACCCAGAGGTTTCTAAACGCAGACCCAGGGATCGAATCTGTGTTACTCCGTGTTGTCTTGCTTCCATGTGTTAGTTCTTATTTACCCCAAGATTTATCTGTGCCTACCTGTAATTAAATAAATCCTTTATATTTACATACATAGTGTTTCTTTGGACCATTTGTATTACAATTTCATGTGTACTGATTCTACAGTCCTCTCTCCCTCCTAAGATAAGCCTAGCTGCTCTGTCTACGCTACCATGTAATCGGGTGATACAGCCTTATACTAAGAGTGGAGTCTTGTACTGGTTCAGTTGAATAGTTTTGACGAAGTTGGTAGCACTTCAGAAAAACTGTCCTAACACTGCACCTCTTGCTTTTGGCATCCGTTGTGATAACCATTGGCAGGGTTAGGGAGAATGCCTTAGAACAGTTCAGCCACCATATTATATTGCTCTTGTAAAGTAGGGAGTGGACGGGACTGCTGGGCAGTAGATTATCCTGTGATCTGAGACACAGGAGGCAATGATCTCGAAAGAGTCCGCATCTTAAACAGAGGGTGCACCTTGGTGACAAAAGGATGATTTGAGACCTGAACCACAATTTGTTTGTGGTCCATGTGTCCATCAACAGTTCTTAGATGGCACAGAAGCTTAAGGGATCCACCCCTATATTAGAAGGACCAAAGAAGGATGTAGGGCATTTTCTTTCCAGTCAATAGCAGGGCTGTAATATTTTCACTGCCATGCTGAAATTGGACTCCTCCTGGAAGGTGTGATTGAGCATCATCTAGACCTTCAAACATGGATTACCAATTCTGTCCCTTGCATGGCTCTACCAGTGGTGCCGTGGTTGTTGGCACTCTTGGATTGGCATTGCATAAATGGCAGGAGTTTGACATGTAACTAATATACTGAAGGGGGGGAACTCCAGGGTGGTAAGCAGTCCGGTCAGCCCCGGTTACACTTAAGGAAAACTTGACACAAGGACCGGATGCTGAAATTCACTCTACTTAAACCGAGCAACTAAGAAGGGGAAAATAATTCAATGTACCCTTATTTGTATAAAAATATCAATTGTATTTAAATATATTGTTAAGAAAACACAAGACAGACGCTGGTAAAACATTCAATTAATACTTTACACTCTTGTGTCATACCACCACCACAGTTAAGTTACCAAAACACCACAAATTACATTTACACATCAATGACTCCCAAATAACTATTAACCAACAATGGAAAACACATTTCAGCAATAAAACCTTAAAGAAAATCCACAAAAAGCTAAAGAATCCTAGAATTCATAGAGCATGTTTTAATATAGCTCCTTATCACCCAACATGTTTAATTCCCATACAACCAATAATATGTGCAATTGTGGGAATTTCTTCAGTGGGTTTCCAATGTATTTCTGTGTAGCCACTAGCCTTTGGGTACGGTGTATCTTGCTCTGTTACTTCGTGATGCTTTGTAACGTGAACAAGAGCAACTTATTAGTAGTTGCTAATGGTTGATTATTAATTATTGGACAAGTGAGTTGCGTAGCGCATTAATGCCGAATTCATTTTACAAGGTACTCAAAGCACTTCGCATTGACTATCAATAGTAGTGCATCTGGGGGGCGGGGTCTTAATCCACCTCTCGGCTGCCTACCGAAAAAAGGCATAGAAGTACGGACCATAAGTTAGTGACCAAAAGTCACTCGTTTTTATACCATTTCATTAATGACTTTCAACATATACATTATTGCCATAAAATCACTAGTCTTTTACAGTTTGTTGACAAAGCTCAACCTATAACCACTTATTAGCGAAGTCGGGTCGTTCATAATGAAGTTAATCAATTCTCTTAATATCAACATTCCTCTCTTCACAACGTGATCACCACACACGATCTGCAATTAGAAAGTAACTCTGCAGTGCTCATTCCTTATTGTCTACATCGACTTCTAAACTGGTCAGTTCATAACCAGGTATAACGCAGCAGGACTCTATACTCGAAGCCACAGTCCTTATACAAAAGAATACTCTTGAGGCATCTAATAAGGTTTTAGCTAGTGGCATTACAATTGGAGTCAACGAAAAGTATTTATATTCATCACAGCTCGTGTTACTGTATGTTGTGCCCTTCAATATTAGGACTACAAGTGTAAGCACAATTTCACCTTTGGTACAACCCTGTACTACGCAGTAAAGTGGTAGTGATGGCTGAGCAGCCAGACTTATGTCAGGAGTTTAAGTGAGCAGGTGAACAAGTTACACAAAGGACCAACCAATACAGTGATTCAAGTAAACACTTAAGGTTTTTTAGTAAAAGAATATATATTTATTTACTCAATCATTAACATTACACTAGCATAAGCAGCTCAATATCCCACAAAAATCCAACCGGTATGTAATTGAACAAGTTTAGCTCAAAAATGAATTGTGAGCAAAACGGCACTTCAGATACTTAAGAAGGGAGGCAAAAGACAAGGTTATAAGAATAGACAGCCCAAATACATTCGTAGGCAGGGCAAAGGGTTTCAGTTAAATACAACCAGCAATTCTTCTCAATAGGCCTGGGCCAAAGTCAATGGTTCAGAGCCTTTTGTATAGAATAGCACAGTTCTGGTATGTAACGGTTAAGTCTTTGCCACAGATTTTTAAAGGATTTGGCTAGGTGAAAAGTTTGATGAATGTTTAGGGAAGGACAAGCACGACGACGTTGGGAGGTTGGTGCACTGCCCAGGGAAGAGGCCAAAAGCTGTAGCAAGACTTTGGTTTAAGGTGCGAGTGCCTTAAAGTCCCCCTGATTTCCTTCCATCTGACTATCCAGTTTTCAACAGCACTCGGATGAAAATTCGACCACAATAGGATGGTGTCCAGGTGGCTTTTGAGTTGGTTGTTCCCACCAAACTCAAGGGAAGAAGTTAACCTTGAAGGGCTTCTCTGTCATCCGAGTTTCAGGCAATTTGGACCTGCAGCAGGGCTTCACCGGTCATCCAGGATTTGCAGCAGTCCTCTTCCTTCCTCTCCTCTTCGGTTCTTTCGTTCCAGTGGTCGACTCTGCTTTCCAAGTCCCAGAGACTTGCTTTTAAAACAGTTTTCCCCAATTCATTCCGGCCTGGCTGTCACTCACACAGCAGGGTGGCTGTCCTTGCCGCACTGAAACCAAAAAAGTGATGGGTGGAAGGTTTTGAATTAATCTGAACCACTGGCGTTGCTCTGAGCAACCTTCCACACCACCGTTTTTTAGCCCGTCTGTGCCATTGCAAAAGGGGTCCAGCCATATGCAAATCAGTCAGGTACTGCCACCAATGGAACCAGCCCTGCCTGAACTGCTAGGCCAGGTCCCCTCTGCGCAGAAACGCAAGCAACCCCAGACATGTTTCGGCCTTGTTGGGCCTCCTCAGTGAGGTGCAGCTTGCTTCCCTATGGCGCAGCGAGCAAGGGACCCACGTCAGGGGCATACCCTCTCTCAGATAGGGAGACAATCTGAAACCAAAAAAGTGATGGGTGGAAGGTTTTGAGTTAATCTGAACCACTGGCATTGCTCTGGGCAACCTTCCACACCACCGTTTTTTAGCCAGACAGCCAGCTGGCCAATCACACCAGAGTGCATTCAGGTCTCCTAGGAGACTAAGCACAGGGAGTTTTGAGCACCTCCCCCCCCATATCCTGTCCACCCCAGACACTGACACCAGAGGAGGGCTTCAGTACAGAAGACCGCCAAAGGGCACAAACAAAGGGACCAAACCTGGTTTGGCGCGCAGATACAAACACAAGAAGGACTTTTCCTAAAAGAAATAGTGAAAAAAGATGACCAGAGTCTGTTTTTACAGATAGATCTGGGGCGCCATATTGAAAAACATGGCTACCCCTGATTTTTAGCTACCGTTGTTAGCGGTCGCAAAAAATCACGGTAGTTGATCTAAACCTCTGCCACCAGCCATTTAAAATAGGAAAAGGTCACATTTTACTGTTACCTGAGTGTAGGCAACCCCTTCAGCGCACTCTAGTAATTTTAATGAGACTAGTAAAGCCACTTTAACTTTACATGCCCTCGGAGACAGTCAGTCCCAGGGAAGGTATTTAAACCTTGGGGAGTCTGAGACACCCCTGTGCCACTGCACTGAAGGTGCTGTGTGACACACAGAAAAAGATGCTGCCACTGGATTGTTTTAAAACTCTATAACCAAAGAGCACAAAAGTAAAACGCATTGAAAATTAAAACTTCAAAGCGCCAAAATATAGCAGAAGAGCTGGAGTGCTCTAAGGTAGAGGGGAATAGCACTTGTGTGAGAAATCTCCCTAACAGTGTCGTACCATTGGCACTGTGAATCACTGACTTATAGGAAATACCTGTGGACTCTGTCTTGGAGTTTAAAGATTTCACCATCTCTGCTCAGGGCGCCTGCCCATTCTTTCTCTTGATGCCTCTGCTCTACCATCCCTTGGTCAGAGCCTTGGGTCTTCACCTCCCTTTCTTTCCCTCATCAAAGGCCTCCACGTTTGCTTCCTCCGCCCTTTTCTTGACTAGGCGGTGGTCGGGTCGCTATTCACCTGCCTTTTGGTCTCTGCTTCAATCTCCTACTTTTTCTGTGTTACTGGTCTCCTGGTTTTACAATCCGTCTCTTCTCCAGGAGTTAAAAATGTATCACTCCACTCCGTCATGGCATCTTCCCCTCCAGGTCTTACAATCTGGTCTTCCATTCCGGTCTTCCATTCCGGGTCTTAAAACCAGCCCACTAACCTCCCTCTGCTCCAACAACCTCTTCCTCTTTAACACCACACCACGCGTTTTTGTTCCACAAAACTTCCTACCACTCTTGTTTTGAGAGCTGGCCCTTATGTAATGCTTGGACTGATTAGTTTCCCGCTGATTTGCCAGTGGGATCCTGTGCACACTGTGGGCGTGCTCCAGTTCTGTCGGAAAACACTCAGTGTGCTAATCCCAGTTTTTTCCCATGATCCCGAACTGTGTGTTTTGCTTGTCCTTTTTTTTTTTTTTCTCTGTTGGGAAAGGGTTATTGGCAGATGTAGTATTTATTGTTGGTCTGTTAACATGGTTTGGGCACAGACTGGCCCAGGGATGTAGTTTCCAGCCTACTTCCTCGACCTAAGTGACCTGACTGGTTCTTCTGTATTTGGTCCATCCCCTGTGTTTTGTGTGTTGGGAGCCGGAGATGTAAACCGTGGCATTACGCTGTGAATGTTAATGCAGTCTTTATAGGTAGATCACTACCTTGTGTGCATTGCACAGTGGTATGCTTTGTGAATTTAGTATTTGGGATCTGGAGAGGGAATTGAGATTGTGGACGGCCCTCCAGCCAAAGTAGTTTTAAACCTAGATTGAACCAGTGTGTTGAGCCTGTTTATTCGTTCTTTTTTTTGTTTTGTTTTTGGTGCCGTTGTCGATCAGAATGCAGATATCTGTTCCGAATTGCATTGTATGTGAACCGCAAGGAAGGGCGATGATACTTAGTCCAATCTCCCTTTGTGTTGGTGAGACCGACCAGGAAGCGTCCCTGCTACGCAAGTTCGTTTTCCTTGTCTTTCTTGCGCCGCATGATGTTCGATTGAAGGCTCCCCTTTTTCCATTTGTATTGATTTTTATGTAAAAATGCAAACAGAAATCGCTATTTTGTTTACGAATAAACACTGAAAAGGAAATGCAAGTCTCATGCTCCTCTCCATGCTAGATCTCAAGGCCACTTTGGGTACACAGTAACACCAGGGCAAGACTATGCTTGGAATGTATAGTGGCACCATTTTGCATGGTAGAATTTTTTTTTTTTTTTTGAAAATGTGGTTTTATTGTAGTTTTACAATTATGACATAATTCAAAAAATAATGCAAACATTGGTATATATCAAAGTAAGGTCACAATTTAAAACCCCGCCCGCCCCCCATCCCATGGTTTAATGGTTGATATCAACAGGGTCCAGCAAATCATGTGAAGATGCAAAGCGAGCATAGGGTTGCTTCCGAAAGAAAGACGGTGCTCAAAAAACAAGGTCCAACATATAAAAGTCACGTTTCCTGTAACAATCGGAATCTTCCCACTCCAAGGGGGGTTGCCCTGATAGTATTGTTCCCATCGAGAGGACCGTCTGAGCTGGTTACTTATGCCTCAGGCTATTTTCCCATATTTATCAAAAAATGGCAACCATAGGGCTTCGATGTTAGATTTGGGTTCATCGATCAGGTGGGTGAGATACTCCATATCGTAGATTGCCCGTGTTCTCGCTACCCACTCCCCTTCCCCAGGAGGTCGGGGTGATTTCCATTTGTGGGCCCAGCAGCATCTAGCCGCGACTAGCATGACCTGCAACCAGCCTACCAGTTAACGTGCGTATCTTGCCCTTTTACGCATGTAAATATGGCAAATACGGACCATTTAATTTTGTACTGCGTACCGTGTACGCTTTGATTTATTCATTAAAAAAAAAATACTTTCCACCACTAGATGGAAATGTAGCATTTCTTTTGTCAGCAGCATAGCCTTCTTATGCATGATGGTGAATTTCCAACTGAAAGACCAAATCTGTGACAGCTAAGCGAGCAACACAATAAAGCACGCAGTCTTTTAAAATGTGTTCATACCCATAACGTATGTGTTGGATAAGTTTTACTCTCTTGCAGAGGAGAAAACAAATTTTTACTCTCTTGAAATTGCATTTACGCTCTAATTTGAAAAATCATGCGTAAAATACTCCCACCTCAAAATCTTATCTGCAGCACTTCCTGCAACATATGGTCGTGTTTCACCTTGGGGGGGCCCCCCCTCAACCTCAATGCCGAACAACAGCAGCCAAGGGGACAGAGTTCTCACCATTCCGTCTACTCCTCTTATCCATGACAGGACCGCACTCCAATAGGTCTGTGCCACCTGGCACTTCCACCACATATGGACATAATCCCTCTTTTCAACATGGCATTTCCAGCAGTGGGGGTCGTAACCTTTTCTCATTCTGGCTATCCTCTGTGGGGGGGGGTAGTGCCATCTGTGTATCAACTTCAGGGCCTGGTGGCGGTATTGGGGTGCAGTTGTGGAACGGTGTGCCTGCCTACAAATCTTGGTCCATCTTTTTTCCGTTATGGTGGTGCCTAAGTCCTTCCCCCATTGTACTTGGTAAGATGGGGGTCCCTTGGGGTAGAGAACAAGAAGCTATAAAGCTGCGATATCACCCCCTTGGTACCTTTGTGTGTTATGAGGAATTTCTCAAAACCGGTTAGGTCCCGCCTAAGTGTCACCCCATCTGCTCTCGGTAAGGGCCCCCTTAAGCTGTAGGTATCGAAAGGGGGTGAGGTTAGGGAGGCCCAGGGCATCCTTTAGGTCACCTAGAGATATAAACACCCCATCCACCCAATGCTGTCCGGCCCTACAAAGACCCACCTCGTACCATTGCTGGAAGGCTAGTGGTTCGTTGATCCCTTCCCAAAGTGGCAGGGCCCAGATGCAGCTCAAAGGTGAGGGCCACATTGTGAGCCATCTTAGGTAACCCCCCTTCCTTCCAAATAGACCACAGCACTCCCAACATTGAATTTTTTAGAACCCTTCTCGGAATAGATGTCTTGGGGACCCATAGCCACTCGTCCAATGTGACCGGCGAGAAGAGTGTGTTATCCAGTGTTACCCATTGTTTCTTTGGGCCAGTCGTCAGATGATCAACCAGGACTCGCAATTGTGACGCCTTATAAGTGTTTAGATCTGGGAAATTAACTCCACCCTCATCCTTGTGTCTAGTGGAGTGTCATAAGCAATCCTGTGGGATTTACTGGCCCATAGATAGCGGAGAAGGACCCCTTGATCTCTAGGAAAAATGAGTTCGGTATCTGGGTTGGCAGCATTTGAAACAGATATAAGAATTTGGGGAGGATTACCATTTTGATGGAGTTGAGGTGAGCCATCCAGGAGAGGCCGGATTTTGACCAGCGTCCCAGGTCGTGTTTGATTGACCTCCATAGGGGCGGGTAGTTTACCTTAAAGAGATCTTCTAGGTGTGATGGAATTCGGCTCCCCAGGTGAGAGAGTCCCTCGGTTCGTTTACAAAACGGAAGGTTATCGATGTATTGTCTCTCGGCCTCGTTGAGCTGGCCTGCCGGGAAAGCCACTGATTTATCTACGTTGACCTTATAGCCTGCCAGGGAACCATATCTCTCCAAATTATTTAACACCTTTGGGACTGATTGGGATGGTTTAGAGAGGTACAGGAGAACATCGTCTGCAAACAGGGTTATTTTGTAGTCAGTTCCCCCTATTTTTAACACCCTGGATCTGATCATTAGTCCTGATTGCTATGGCCCAGGGTTCCATCACCAGGGCGTAGATGAGGGGAGACAGTGGGCATCCCTGTCTTGTGCCTCTCTAAAGGAAAGGACTCCGACTCTCCTCCATTGACCACCACTTTAGCGGAAGGGCGGGAGTAAAGGGCCGTCATCCATCCCCGCGACCTGGGTCCCATACCCAAGGACGACAGAACCCCCTCCATGAAGGCCCAGCTCACCCTGTGAAACGCCTTCTCTGCGTCTAGAGACGAGAAGAGCACCGTCGGTTTTCACTCCATTTGAGCTCAGTATGTGCAGGGTTTTGCGCATGCTGTCTGCTCCTTGTCTATTTACCTCAAAGCCTACCTAATCGGGATGGATCACTCGGGGGAGACACCTTTCTAGACGTGTCGCCAGGATCCTGGTGAAGATCTTGGCATCTGTGTTCAGAAGCGAAATGGGCCTGTATGAGCCACACTCAGCTGGGTCTCTGCCCGGCTTAGTGATAACTGTAATTATGGCCTGCAGGAGTGTCAGTGGAATGGTTTCTAAGGTTTTGATTTGGTTGAATAATTTGGTCAGTGGTTGGGTTAGTTCGGACTGGAATTGTTTATAGAAATCCGCTGTGAACCCATCTTCTCCTGGGGTCTTGCCTATTTTAAGCTTTTTGATGGCCTCTTCCACCTCCTCCTCTATCTCCTTGTCTAATGTCTCCCTCTCTAGGTCTGTGAGCTTGGGTAGGGGGTAGTCTTCAAGATATTTTCGAATTTCATCCAGTGATTCACCCTCTTGTTTAGTGTAGAGGGCCTTGTAGAAGGCCGCAAATGATTCAGCTATGTCTTCAGTTTTTATCTGGGTGTTACCCACCCCATCCTTGACCTTTTCTATGTGTCTGCCCGCCCTGTTTCCCCTCAGCCTATGTGCCAGAAGAGCTCCAACCCTGTCGCCCCTCTCATAGTATCTCTGCTTCGTGTATCTCATTTTTTTAACTACCTCTCCAATCAGGATTGTATGCAGAGTTTGTCTCTTCTCTCTCATTTCACTCAGGAGGTTTTTGCGGTCTATGTTTCCCTTGGTGAGCTGTGCCCTCGTGGCCCGCAGGTCTTCCCGGATTCTGGATTCTATCAGGGCCCTCTCTCACTTCTTGCTCGAACCCTCTGCGATGAGGAGACCCCTGAAGGTGGCCTTCGCTGCTTCCCAAACTGTAACCATTGGGACTTCCCCTGTGTCGTTTGATAAGAAGAAGGCTTTTATTTCTTTCTTAAGGAATTCCCTAAACACCTGGTCCCTCATGAGGGTGTCGTTACAGCACCACCTACGTGATTTCACGGTGGCTTGCAGCCGCCATTCCATAACGAAGAGTTCATGATCCGACCAGGTCACAGATTCAACCGTGGGGTTTCCAACCTCTCCCCCTCCCTCCTCCAACACCAGCAGCAAATCAATTCTGCTATGTTTGGTGGGGAGGGGAGAAGAACGTGTAACCCCAGGGGTTTGCCAGCATTTGCGCCATACGTCGACCCAGTAGTACTCTTGTAGGAGGTCCCTCAGGGCGAGAATATCTTTTGTGAGGGCTTTTGGTTCCGTCCCTTTGGCCGACCACCAGTCAAGATGGGGGTCTGTAATGAGATTGAAGTCTCCGCCCAGGATTGTGGCTCCCTCTGCCCACCCGTCCATGACCCCAAGAACCTTGTGGATAAACTTGATTTGGCAGGCGTTGGGCGCGTACAGGGTGGCCAGTGTGACTCGTGTGCCCTGGGCTGACCCCTTGATCGCAAGAAATCTACCTCCAAAGCCCCTTTTCGTCTCTACATCAGTGAGCTGCAGCGATTTACCCAAGAGGATACCCACTCCCTACTTCTTTGAGGATTTGTGCGAGGCCCAGAAGTTTCTACCTATCTCCTTTCCTTTGATCGTTGACTCAGCCCCCCTTCTATAGTGGGTTTCTTGTAGGAAGAGGGCCAGTAATTTCTGTTTGCGGAATAAGTTACTTGTGAGAGACCGCTTGTTTTGCAAGTTGAGACCTTTCACGTTGAGCGTACCGATCCGACCTTCAACCATGGTCGTCGCTATCCTTGCCCTGTAAAGCCTCAGTGAGTGCCCCTGTTATCATCCGTAGACTTGAACCCCAGAACCATGGCATGGCATTACCTATTTCTTTCCCCTCCCCGGTTCCCCATTTCCCTTACCCATTTTGGTAGGCGTCCGTCTCCATCGCCCGACATACATCGGGTTTAGTCAACGGACCACCAGGGCCGCTGCCTGGGCCCCGAGAGAGAAATAGTGTGGATCGTACCCTCCAGGTTATACCCATAGGAACATTTTACAGGTTTTAGTCAGAGTCCAATCCTTCTACAAGACCTCCCCCGCCCCCTCTACTCCCACTGCGTGTCTTGTGTCTCATAGGAGCTGGGTCCAACCGTGAACTAGCTTCCAGTGTGAGTCGGGGGTGTTTTCGAAGGTCTCAGGATGCACCTGGCCACCTTCTGACAACCGAGAACACCATCACTCCGTGTTTCAGACAGGTGGGACCCGAAACCTTCAACCATCAATTTCGGCATACGCCTCGCCAACCGTGGCAACATAACAATACAACATAACACGCCCCCAAACATGGAGGGGCCCATGAGGGCCCTGCGGGCAAATGCAATACAATACAATGCAATAACATCACATTTCTTAACTTTCTCCCCTTCCCTCTTAATCATTTGGATCCATCGCGCAGGCCTTGGCGTCAACAAAAGTGGAACAAATGTTTCTCCCCAATTCGCCAACGGCCACAGAGGGCGAGTGAGCGAGTGAACCACAACAGATCGGCACTGCATTCCTTTTAATTTCTCTGCTGTCCGATACTCATGCGGGTCCTCCACGTCCCTCCGAGGGGTGCCTTTCACTTTGAATGGGTGTCCCCAGCGGTACCGGACCCCCTTCTCCTGCAGCCACCTAGTGATCGGACCGCATTTTTTCCTCATTTGTAGCGTGAGAGCGGATAGGTCCTGGTAGATTGCCACCCTGGAGTTGTCGTATTGTATCTCTCTTAGAGTTCTAGCTCTTTCAAGTATTTTTGCTTTCTCTGTAATAGTGGAACTTCGCAAGCGTGGAGCGTGGGCCCCTACCGCCCCCGCCAGCTCAATCAATCAGGATGGTTTCCCCGGAGTCAATTCCCAAGACAATCCTAATGATCTCCTGCACTTTGCCCTCCACGCCGGTCTGGGTCTCCACCTCCGTCAGGCCGAAGAATCGCAGGTTACATCTCCGTTCACGATTTCCCATGTCATCCACTTTGAGGCGGAGTTCCCCCTCGCGCCGTTGCATCTCTTTAAACCTTGCCTCCATCTGGGTCTCCAAGAAGACGGACGCCTGGTTATTCTCTACCCCCTCCATTCTGTCCTCCAACGTGGAGACCTTGGCGGTGAGGTCAGCTAGCTTGGCTCCCATGTCCGTTCTCATCCCCCTTCTCATCCGCCTGATTTCGTCTAGGATAGTCTGGATATTGTTCTGCATGGTGTTCATGTCGGGGTTGGCGTAGGTGGGGAGTTGATCTCATCTCTTGTTTTCGGTAGTGAATTGGTATCCTGCCAGGGTTTCTTTCCAACTCATGGGGCTGTCTCCACCTCTAGATCTTCGTGGTTTCCCAATGTTCCTCGAGGTCTCCCCCCCCGGTTCTGTACCAACTCCGATGAGGTGTGGTGGTTAGGACGGGCGGGTCGGGCCACAAGCCCCCCCCCCCACGACAGCCAGTACTCAGTTACTCCGACGTGGGGCCGGTGGGTGCGTTCAAAGGTCGCCGGGGTGGTAGTCGCTGTGGATGGCAAGTAGTAGACCCCTAAGTAGGGTGGTGAACCCCACGATGAGCCCGGCACTCGGCAGAGGGGCCCAGGCGCGCTCCTGCGTCGGCCCGGGCCTATTAGGTGTAGGCCTCTGAGGGTTGTGTCGCAGCAGCAGCCGGGGGGAGTCCTTATGGTAGTTGTTGCAAAGATGTTCCCCACCGCCGGGGGGGCGAGGAGAGGAAGGGGTCCGGGCGAGCTCCTGCGACGGCCCGGGTTGAAATACACAGACGTGTGTGCGGCAGGCTGGGGTCCGGCCGCGGAGGCCCGGGGCGTACTGTCATACAAAAGTGCCGCAGCGGGAGCCGAGGGTGGGCTCGTCGGACGAGGGCTTTCAACGAAGCCGGCAGAGGCACGGGGTGTCGATTCCTCAGATTGATCACAGCGAAGCGCCCATCGGCGGGGAGGAGGGGCCCGGCCACGGAGCTTCACCTTGTGTGTGGCACTAGCCTGGAGGGGGGGGGAGGGGGAGCGCGGAAGCTCCAAGTCAGATATCTCGGGGACCTGGGCACCCCCAGAGCTCGGGAAGTTATTGCCGGAATCCCCAGGAGTTCCCCACCTCCACCCCCCTCTCCCCCCACCTGGATTCAGCCTTTGTAGGAGGATAACGTTCCTTTTATCGCACTTTACTCCACAAATCTCTCGGGGCTTCAGGGGAGCCGAACGATCAGGCAGCCATCATGCCTGCATGCCCTGGTGGCCTCTCGAAGTTTGTTTTTAAGGTGGTAATTTCAAGTGTAGGTCTTTATAGCTGGGCTTTGAGGTGGTTTTACTCGGAGCACAGATGCCTTGTGACGAGTTCCAGAACATGAGTCATTACAAATAACATTAGTGATCTGCAGTTACAGTTCTGGTTGAAACTTTGCATTCATTATGGATGCATTTCTGGATAGAATTGTTCTTGTTGGCTTCTAATGGATGCTTTTCCTTGTGGTAGATTCTGGGCCCTTGCTGTGAAAGAAATTGTGAGCTGTAGTGTTGTGAATAGTAGTACAGTGCGGCAGCAGGCAGGGTGATGGGCATGGCCCTTGCCTGTCAGCAATGGTAACTGTTTTCAATATAGCGATAAATACTACTTTCTGGGCCGGTAACACCCTCAAGCCCAAACCAGGTAGGCCTAAGCGCAGCATTCCATCCCTTTTCGCCCCACCCTTGAAACCGGGATTTATCGATATTAGCACTCTGGCTGGTTTGCTGATTTTTTTTTTTTTTGTTTGTGTTTAAGGGAACCAGGCTTTGTGCAATTTGCATCACCCGTAAAAAGAAATTACACGCATGTCTAAGAATGGACATTTTTTAAGGACGAGGAGTTTGGCCATGTTTGCCGGTGGGGGGAGCGCAGAGGCAGATATGAGGCACGGTGCACGCTCGGCCTGGGGCACTTCCTCCCAGGACAGGGTGAAGGCTGTGCAGAGGTGCAGCTGACTGGCATGAGGTGCGGGCAGTTACTTGCTGGTTCCTCTTATTTTCCGGGCCTGCTGCCCCCCCCCCCAATATATATGCAATTCCTATTCATAGGGCAAAGTGAGCTCTGGAGACTGTATGGTGTTGTACTAGGTCTGTAAATGTATAGACTAGATGGAATTACTGATCATTACTTTGTCAAAGCATCTAGTTAGCTTTGTGTATTCATTACAGACGAGGAAAGTAAGACTAAGCCGAGTGGATGGTGTAGTGGGTAGAAAACTGAGCAAACTAAGTGGAATGTTTGTAGTTGGTGGATATCTCTTTTTTTTTTTTTTTTTTTTTTTTAGGGTAGCAACAGAGTGATCAGCTAGAATGTCAAGGAGTTTGGGATCCGTTCACGGTTGAGCATCAGTTGAACATATGAATGCAACCAGCAGTACACAGAAGTGGGTTTATAATCAAAAGAATTTGCCCGTGTACTCCTGTAAACTTTCAGAAGTGTTGACTGGTCAACATGATGCACCTTCGCCCTACCAAATGAAATGTAGTTGACACTATAAGATGTAGATACACTAACCTAAACTTTACTACGGAGGCAGTTGAGTGTTTTGCAGTACCAATAGTATATTTCTGCATTATCTAACAACTTACATTTTTAGGAATGGAATTACCGGACTGTCTTTTTAAAAGAAAAATAAAGTTAACACATACTGGTCTTTGCCACACAGAATATAGTTGGCTTAATAAAATATTACTTATTCCTACACAGGCCTTTGGTACTTTTAAGAGTGGAGGAGATTACTGCTGCACTCTCTCCATTCGCCCCTTTGAACTTGCAGTGTACAGGGGGTGGAGAGAACCTTGGAACATGAGAGGAAATACAGGGCAGGGTGAGTTGTGTTTTCATTGAATAGGGTCATTTAAATAGCAATCTGTGCCACATAAGTGCCAATTTAAGTAGCAGACCAACAGAATTACATAGCAAATTGCTGTGACTCGATTTGTTTTATGCCTTGTAAGTGCCCCTGGTTGCTAATGTCAGTGCCTTTGAGTGTCCCTAGAGTGTGTGTAGATTCTCTTCCTCTTGTTGTTCTAAATCCATGCTGAGACCCGTGAAGGAGGTGGTTGGTTTCCACATGTTCCTAGAGTTGTTGCTATATTAACTATTTTTGCAGTGTAGACGCTTGGCCGGTTGTTGGGGTTGGCATTCACTTTTGGAATGAAGGTGCTAAGGAGCCTTGGCCAGCTAATAAAAGGGGATCGATTGGAATAAGGGGCCAAAACAGGCTTCTGGGTTATGGCCCCTCAGATGTTAGGGGCATGGCTCTCATGGTGTACCTGCTGGATTGCTACTGTGGACCACAATTGTAAAGCCTTTTCTGGAAGGGATGGAATTAGTGTAGGCATTGGAGGGCAGCTATTAGGGGGAAGATGCAGGGTCTGCTCAGTGACGCTTCCAGTGCCAGGATTGGTAGTGTTAGTCTTTCCTTGTCTAGGTGGCCTTGGATTTGTCTAATTCTGTTGCTGAACCGTGCTGTGATAAAAGTCACAGAGCTGTTGTGGTGGGTTCAGCATTGCTGTTGCAGGCTGATGGGTGATTGATCTCTGTAATGTTAAACATTTCCTTAATAATGTTAAACATTTCCTTGTCATGTTGCACTGCTACTGTATGGCGTGCAGAGGAACTTTGTTTTTTGTTCTGTAGACTCGCAGTGGTCTGTAGTAGGTTGTCTGTTGGTGTTGGTTTGATAATTTACTCGCTGCTTTGAGTGTGCAGTTTTCTTTTTATAGGTGGTTCAATTTGGGGGTGAACCATTTGGTGTCTTGCTGCTTCTGCCTGTGATTTTAAGGGTGAGTCAGTAAGTCTTTACAATATCCATGTGCGAAGGTTGCAGAGGTGTTCATGTGGGGCTTCTGTCGGATTTTTGAATGGGTTCTAGGCATTGGAAGTTTCCAGTTTATCAATTGTGTGTCCCGTTTCATCTTCTCCAAGGGCATACTGGTTGAATAGATGGGAAGGTTTGGGAGTGTATGGTCGAGGGTGGTGCCAGATTTTGGTAGAGGTGCAGCTCCTTTGTGTCCCCTCCACACCACTGCCAGGCAATATCAGTGGGATGGGCATTCACTTTTTATTTATTTTTATTTGTTTATATATAAAGGTTTCCATTCAAGTCTATTGGCTTTCGCTAGTTGCACTGTTTTCTGTCATTTCCATCCACAATTATTTCATGCACATAGAGAGGCTTGCAATTCCATCTGCCAGGGCATGTGGGGCTGAGAGTTTGTGTGAAAAGGCTATGTAGATAAAAGCTCCTTGTGAGTGGTGTAACAAAGCGATTTGCAGTGTAGAATGTTGACTGTGATATTTTAATTTCGCTAGTCTGTGTACCTGTTAGGCAAGATTTGGAGCAGTACCCTTTGGGTGCACTACACCAACCTTGACCTCTTCACAATAGGAACCCAACCTTTGGTATACGTCTGTACTAAACGGGTTGGTAGCGTGTTGAGCAGTCAGGCTTATCTCGAGGGGGTCAATGTGAGCTGTAGGGGAGTTACAGAGATTCACAGTGACAAGTATTCATATAAACTCTTACACACACAGTTTCTGGATTAAGCAATTATACATTTATTTAACAGTCGGTTTGAATACGCCTTCTTCAGAAGGGGCAATATAATGGTAACGCACAAATACACTCCAAAATACACACACACTTAGTTTCTCTAAGCAAGTACCCATTAGGGATGGCACACAAGACACTTCCTACACCTTCAGGTGACTTAAATAGTTAGGACACTGTGGCCATTAATATATCACTTGTACATTTAGAGCAATGCTGAAGTTGGTGTCGAAGAATAAAACGAGATCATACAAATATTCTGAAACGGGTAAGTACTTTGGAACCACCCCAATGCAAAGCAAATTAACCCTTTCCTGGAAGGAAGGTAATGCACAGTATCGGAGGAGAGAACTGTCATTCAGGGAGCCAGGCCAGCCAATGTCAATTGGGCAAAAGTTTAGGTAAGCTGAAGCACTTCTTGCAGGTAAGTAAAAGTCTTGCACAATGTTTTAGAAGTCTTTGTAGAAAAAGTAGAATCAAGTAGGGCCACAAGTTGGGAGGCATGGGAGGTGCAGAAGAGGCAAGCAACTCTACAGGAGCAACCAAGCCTAGTCTCAACTGTCAACAAGTAAGGTTACGAGACAAGAGGTAAGTTCTCTTAGACTGTACAGTACCTTTGGTTTGAAGAGATGGTTCCAGCTGGCTTCTGTTCCTCTATGGCTCTGCTGATCCTTTTGTTTGTGGGCCTCAGTCGTAGGGACAAGAGGGAGGACGTCTGGGGACTCCTGCAACGGAACAGGCAGACTTCAATTCAGTGGCACTGAAACGCCGCACAACAACTAGCAACACAGCGGTTCTCGGATAGCACTTCAGACTTTCCTTGCTTCTGGCATCCAGCACTCTGTTGAGGTGGCTCAGGCTTGGTCAGTCCTGCATCAGGGAAGTCCAGAGGATCTTCCTAGCGCTCGGGTCCAACTTAAAAGGGATCCACTCGATTTGGTGTTCCTCACCCTGGCACTACAATTCCAGCAGCAGTGGAAGTAGAGCCAGCTTCGAGAGGATGTCCAAACGAGTTCACTTTGCAGTTGATTGATTCCCACCAACTCAAGGGGAGAAGTCGTCCTTGCAGGGCTTCTCTAGTCGAGCCGAATTCGGAGCTTCAGCACAGCAGAAGGGCTTCACCGGGCAAACCAATGGTTCAGGATTTGCAGCAGGAGTCTCTTCGAAGTTCTTCTTGGGATTCCTTTGTCCAGTGGTCGACTTCGACTCTGCCTTCCAAGTTAAAAAGCCTCACTTTTTTTAATTTTAATTTTTTTAATTTTTGTTTTTATTCAGTTTTCTCCCATTCATTCCAGCCTAGCTGTCAGTCACACAGCAGGGTGGCTGTCCTTGCCGGACAGCCAGCCGGCCGATCACATTTGGGTGTACTCCTGTATCCAGGGGGATTAAGCACAAAGAGTTTCGGGCACCTCCCTCACTGCTTGCCTCTGCCAGACATACTGGAGTCGGAGGCGGGCTTTACTCGTGAATCCCGCCAAAGACCAAACCTGATTTGGCGCACAGAGTAAATATCAGGAAGGACCTTTCCAACAAGAAATGGTGAAAAAAGACCAGACCATTTTGACAAAATGGGCACACATGGGTGCTTTACTGCAGCTGCGAACGCAGTCCGCGGAAAAAACACACAATGGTAGTTAAAGGCTGGTGGCAGTGGCTTACTTTTAATTATAGAAAGGGTAACAAAAATGTTACATGAGAAACTAGACAAAGAGGATAACCCCTCCACCACCCTATTGTAAGATAGTGTGTGCTGGGTCTAGAAAGGTAAAGTCAATTTCACTTCACTTCTCTTGGAAACATTAGTTTATCCAAGAGAAGGTTTGTAAACCTTTGGGAAATCTGAAAGACTTCCCTGTGTCACTGCACTGCACTGAAGGTGCTATGTGTCACAATGTAAAAAAGATAATGCATATGGAGTTTGTCAGATTCCATAACCAAAAGAAACAGTTCAAATCAAAGAAAAAAACACGAGAGGGGGGGGGGGGAAGGGTCTCGCTCTCTCCAGGTTAAAAATTAAAAAGGTGTAAAGTCCAGCAAAAGTGCTGGGGGTCTCTAAGGTAGAGAGAAATTCGCACATTTCTGAGAATTCTCCCTAACAGTACCACTGGCAAAAACGTCTTCTCTTGCAATTCTGTTTGTATGTTCTGGGTGGTGATGGCCTGATGTATAACCGTAAAGCAATCCCCCCTCTAAGCAAAGTGTCTATGATCATTAGAATCAATGTATGTGCAATATTTTGCTATGGTCTGGGTGTTGAGGAGTACGTTATCGGGTCCAGTTTCTCTTGCTGCTCCCAACCCTTCCTGTATTTTATGTATGGTATTTCTCCTCCTAGGCGCTAGGATTCTGTGTTTTCGCTGAGTGCAGTCGACTTCAGAGGCCGAGAAGGTGGTTCTTTTGACTGGGGTTGTCCTCTTGGTTCCAGTGAATGTTGGATGGTGCTTTGTGACGAAAGGTTTGATGTGTGCTTACCCCATGTGTAAAGGTGTTTCTGGAGGTCCGGTCAGAGGTGTTGGGGAGAATTTTCATTTTAGTGCCGAATTCCTCCCACTTTGAAGACATTACTACATTCACTACTTTTAAATGGATGGTGGCAGTGGTTACATTTTCCTACCATTGTGCTTTTGTACCGCAGGCTGAATCCTCAGCTGCACTATAGCACCCATGGGTGACCATTTTGTCAAAATCGCCCTGTTCTTCTTTTGTCACCATTTTCTGTTTGTGAGGTCTTTCTTGGGTTTTACACTGCGTGCCAAGCCAGGTTTGAGCCCGTTGTTCATTTGACGGGCTTCGGTACTGAACCCCACCGCTGGCTCCAGTTTGTCTGGAAGGGCAGAAAGTGAGTGAGGTTCCTGAAACTCCCCTCTCCTTTGTCTTTAGGAATGCCTGAATGCACCCAGTCATGATTGGCTGGCTGGCTGGCCCTGCTGTTTGAGTGACAGCCTAGGCTGTGCATGAATGGGAGAAAACTACTTAAAAGTCGAGGGTTTTGGGACTAGAGGTAGTAGACCACTGGTAAGAACAACTGGCAAAGAAACTGAGAACGAAGCTTGCTGCATCCTCCTGGACCTTTGAATTGTCCTGTGAAGCCCTGCTGCTGTGCTGAAACTCCTTTTTCTGATCGACAAGAGAAGCTCCGTAAGGGGTGACTTCTTCCCTTGGGTTAGTGGGACCAACCAACACCAAGACGAACTCCACTGGTCCATCTTCTCTGACTGGCTGTACTTCTTTACTGGTCCAGGAACCGAGTGCCGAGAAAGCCATAGTCGAGTGCAATGTCTGCAATTTGGCCATAAGCTCCAGGAATCTCCGAAGGAAATTCCAGAAGCAGGACGATCCGAGCTTGATTCCCCTCACCAGAGTGCAGGAAGATCCACAGTGGTGCTGTTTACCATCCGCTGAAACCGCGAAGTGCTGCTGATCTGAAAAGAACCCATAGCTGCTGCAGGAGTCCTCCATACGTCTTTCCTCTTGTCCCCACGACTGAGGCTCAGGAACCCAGGCTCTGCATCGCTACAAACAGACAGAAGCCAGCTGGACCAGGGGTACTTGCCTCTGTGTCATTTGCTTTGGTCTTCCCAGTTGAGACTTACAGTAGCTACTTTGCTAGAGTTGGTTTCAGCACGAACCTCCACAAGTGTAAGTGCTTTTGACCCTACAGTGATTGGTCTTCAGAAACCCTAACTTTGTCAAGACTTTTATTATCTAAGAAGTGCCTCCGCTCCGGCTATCCTGGCTCCCTGCAGACTCCTCTAGTCCATTTGACTTTGACATTTTCTGTCCTTCAGAGGTGATATCTTGTTTTTGAACTATTATTGCTGGGAAAGGTCTTGTCTAGCCTTCATTGAAAGATTCAGTATACACCCATGCCCTGAGAACCTGTTAACCTTTTTTTCCTGCCTTTAACCTTTCCTTTCTACAAACATCAGAATCTAAAAAGTGTACTAGTGATATATAAATGCCATTACTGTCCTAGTTGGTGTCACCTCGGGGTGTAGGAAGTGTTTTTAAAAAAATAAATAAATACATTTTTAAAAAAGCATCTCTAAAGAGGATCTACTAGCTTTGTGTTGATTCTAGAAAAGTATTTTAAAGTATATTTGATTGTTACCTATATTGCCCTCTTTAAAGAATGCTTTATTTTTATTTTATTTTTTTTACTGTTTTTCTTAGGAGTTAGCCTAAGAACATTTATCAAAAGGGTCGATTTCTGTAGTTTCAAACTTCTTCTTACTATTGTGCCATTTCAGAAGTTTCCTGGGTACAGAGTCGCCTCTTGATACCAGTCATTTGTTTGTTTCCAGATGTCATTTAGGTAGACAGATGTTCCTCTTTGATTTGTCGAAATATTGCATCAATTTGGCTTACCAACGCTATCGTCCATCTTGTGGTTTCACCAGCTATCAAGCGATTCCATAGGTAAAGAATGCTTTATTTAAAAACTGAGGTTAAATTAAACTATTTTATAACTACATCCTTGAATGTAGTGTTCCTTGGCTACCTGTATTTGCGAAGTTAATTGCTACATCTCCTATTTACCCCTCTTGAGATGAGCCTGGCTGCTCCAAAAGGTGGGTTGCCCATTTCCAAGAGGACAAGTGTTGTGTAGTCTCCGACAGGGTTACTACATCAACTCTTGCCTAACAAGAGGGCTTCTAGGTAAGTAATCAGACTTTCTGGTCGGCCGATTGGTTTGTTGATTCATTGTATCGATGACATAACTTGTGTTATGGTAGCAGGGTTTTCTGACTGTGACTTTGTCCTGAAAAAAAGGCAATGGACTGGCTCTGGAGTAGTCCATTATTGTATTTGAGTGTGGACCAAGCTTCGAGAAGCAACAGTGATTTTACAGATGTAGACAGCAGTGCAGGTGCATAACAGAGCGGTTTTCAGAGGGAACCGCAGAACACACATACTGATACTGCAGCTGTTGGGATACAGAGGAGGGGTACAGCTGAACAGGGTGGCAGGGAGGAGAGGGTCGAACGGCATCGATCAGTGGTCCGGGGAAGGTCAGAGGGGGCGATGTGATGGCATAGGTGTTGATGAGGAGAGACTCCTTGAAGAGGTGGGTCTAGAGTTCTTTTCTGAATTGTTGAAGTTTGTGGAGAGTCTGCTGATGGGGATCAGTTTCCATAGTCTTGTGGCGTAGGCAGAGAAGGCTTGTTTTCTGGTCTTTTCCTTTTTTGCAGCAACGGATTTCATGCCTGCACCTGTCCTGGCTTCTGGTGATGCGCTGTCTGCTGGAGATGCTGTGTTTCTGTGTGGTATCCTGGTGATTTGAGGGCGACTGCCTTATAGATGATGCAGCAAGACTTGAAGGTGATTTATGCGTGCATTGGGAGCCATTGAAGGTAGATGAGGGCCGGGGTGATGTGGTCTCATCTGCGTAGACCCTTGATGAGGCGGGCAGCTGCTTGTAGGACACTTCTCAGGGGCACAAGGGAGGAAAATGGCCAGCCTTCGAGGAGGGCATTGCCCTCATGTACCAGTGCTTGAATGGTGGATCTAAAGTTGTCCAGAGGGAGGAAGGGCTTGACTTTCCTTAGGCGGGAGAGCTGATGCAAAGCTGTCTGAATTTCCGTAGCCATGTGTCTTGAAGGAGAGGTGTGTGTCGATGTGGAACCCGATGGACTTGGCACATGTGGTGTGCTTGGGTGTGAAGCCCTCTGGGTATGAATTCAGTCTTGGAAAGGTTAAGCTTCAAGTATGTACTGAACATCTAAGACTGGATCAGTGAGGAGCAGGTTTTGAGCCTGTGGATGCCCTTGATGGAGTCGATCTTGAGGTATAGCTGTGTGGTGTCGGCGTATTGGTGGATGTTGTGTTTGGCTAGAGTTCTCCCAGCGGCTCCATGTACAGATTGAAGATCATAGGGGAGAGGATGGAACCCTCTGGGACTCCACAGGTGATGGGTAGCATTGGAGGTCTAGTATGGAGTCCATCTGAACAAACTGCTGGTGGTTGGCGAGGTAGGACTGGAACCAGCATAGGACAAGGCAGCTGATCTGCCCCCCCCGACCACCCCCCCCCCAATGCCTCCCATGCACCTATGTAGGTTGCCCGTGAGCACCTTGTGGTCTACCGTGTCAAATGTGGCAGAGAGGTTGAGTAGAACCACAAGGCTGGGGTGGCTGTTAAGGATTTTGAGGGTGTCGTTGACCACCTGTATGGTTGCCCTGTCTGTGCTGTTTTTCGGTCTGAATCCGGATTGGTAGGTTTGGAGAACATTGTTGGTGTCAATGTGTTACTGCAGTTGAACGGCTACTGCTTTCTTAATGATCTTACCTAGAAAGGGAAGATGGGTGATGGGGCGATGGTTACCTAGGTTGTTGGGATCCAGAGGGGGTTTCTTTTGAGGGAGTATTTGTCCTGTCTTTAAGGTCGATAGGAATGTACCTCGAGTTTGGGAGCTGTTGAAGATTTCCAGGTAGGGAAGGAGACCATATGCACAGAGGATGCTTGAGGATGGGTGCTGTGAGGATGTCCGTATACAATGTGGTGTTGAGAGCAGCCAGAGTTCCTCTGTAGAGAGTGTCTTGAATATTGTCTATGGTGTGGAGATTTCGCAAGGAGGGACATGAGGTGGGTCTGTGGATGCAGAGCTGGTGTGTATGTGCTTGCAAATCTTGCTGAAAAGTGTTTGTGGAAGTGCTTATTTTGATGTTGTGCTATGGCAGAATTGGGTAGCAGGTTTATGCAGTGCTTGACCACTTTGAAGAGGGCTCTGCTTTTGTCTGCTTCTGCTATGGTGGCCGTGCTGATTAGTTGTCGGTGTAACTTGGAATGTGTATGAATAGCGCTGTGCAAAGAAATATTTATTACAAAGCATTTCTGTTTTATAGTTGAAACATATTTTTACTTGCTTATAAAATAGTCCCTTCTGGGACTATCATTTGTATTCCCCAAAATATAATTTTACTCCCACGTTAATCTTATCTGGAGCACTGCGTGTGTCGGTTGAAGGAGGCTGAGAGTAAGCGGTGAGTGCTTCCAGCAGAGTCACAGTTCGGTTGGGGGTTCTCGGTCCATGTGATGTGGAGGTTGCCATGGTGTTAAGTTCTTTCAGGACCTGAAGGCTTGTCTGATAGGTTTCTGCTGAGAGTGCTTGACTGGGGTGGTGTGCTGGATGTTAAAAGGCACAGCCAACTGGTCAGACCAGTCAAGCGGGAGAGGAGAGCTGTAGTGGAGAGAAGGCAGTGCAGTGGCAATTGGGTCGAGGATGTTACTTTTCTCGTGTGTTGGATCTTTCATGTGCTGCATGAGACTGAGGGTTTCGAGAAGGCAGAGAAGAGTTTCCTTCATCGGTTTGGTGACCTTGTTGCATGAGAGGTTGAAAATCGCCTAGGAAGATGTTGGTGTGTGTGAGGGACATGGTGGTGACCAGGTCGTTGAAGTCTCTGATGAAGGCAGTGTTGGGTTTGGGTGATCTGTAGATGAGATGGTATGTGAATGTGTCATCTGGGAAAGCGGAAAGTGGCAGGAGAGGACTTCGAAGGAGCCAATGTTGTCGATGCCCAGTTTGGTGCAGGGCCTCAAGGTCTTGTGTATGACCTGAGGTCTCCGCCTGTGTTGGATGCTGTAGCCAACGTGGAACAAGGATGTCTTGGATGTGGGTGGGTGTCAGCCAGGTCTCAGCGATGATGGCGTCAAGGTCGTGTGTAGTGATGATGATGGCAATGTCCGCTGCATAGGTGATCGCTGAGCAGACATTGGCGAGCATCAACCTCTGTGTTGTGGGTGCTGATGGGCTTGAGGCTGATGTGGGTGAGGTCGGTACATCTCATTTTGGCGCTGCTGTTTCGCCGCGGGCCGGTTTGCCGCAACTGCTTTGGCGCGGCGGTCAGTTCGGCGCGCCCATTTTGGCGCATAAGCCTTTCTGGCGCCGTCGATTTGGCGCGAGGGACGTTTGGACGTGACTGACCTTGCAGCCACGTCTAAACTCCCTCACGCCAAATTCAAAAGAATAATTATTTTTATGGTGTGGAGATTTCGCAAGGAGGGACATGAGGTGGGTCTGTGGATGCAGAGCTGATGTGTATGTGCTTGCAAATCTTGGTGAAAAGTGTTTATGGAAGTGCTTATTTTGATGTTGTGGTATGGCAGAATTAGGTAGCAGGTTTATGCAGTGCTTGACCACTTTGGGCTCTGCTTTTGTCTGCTTTTCAAATGCATCACGTTGGCAGGTAATGTTAACGTGTTGCATTTGAAAAAAATTGTGGGTGTGGGACCGGAGCAGAGCCTACCTGAGCAACTGCTGCGAGAGCCAGCATACCAGCCCCCAACCCTGCCAGCCCCCCACCCTGCCCCAGCGGTGCGCTGCTTGAGGCACAGCGGGAAGTGCACCAGGATCACACAGCTTGTGACAAGAGTCTCCAGCTGCACAGAGGGGGGGGGGGCAGTGCGCAGAGTGAGCACAGATGGGGGAGTGGCTGCTCGGTCCACAATTCCCTGCATGGGAGGACTCTGAATGCCAAGGGCAATGCTGACTAGACCTCGTGTGACCGTGACAGCACCCCTGGGACTGGCACCCCACTGACCTGCCCACATCATGGGGGGGGTTCTGTGAGGCGTTCCTGATCTGCTGCTCTCTGTTAAGGGTCCCCTGGATCTATGTTAGATCAATGGATCCAAGGGACCCTGGATCTATGTGAGTACCAGGGCTGGGGGCAGCGGGGCTGTGTGAATGACTGACCGCACATAGGGCTGAATCTACTCTGGGCGCTTCTGGGGTATCCGCTCCGTGAGTCCCTCTGCATGTGTAGTGTGGAAGGCTGCTACAGGGCACCCTCACAACGTCACAGAACCAGGAGAAATGTGGGGCTGTTTGAATTAGTGAGCTAGTGAAATGGCATAGCACTTCCTCTCCTCTCTGCGCTTACCGGAGGATCGGGGCTATAAGAGTGCCAGCGGTGATGTCTCTGCATTTGTACTGCCTGAGTCGCCAGGGGGGGGGCGGGGTAGGGTGGCTGGGGGGTAATCCCTAAGCAAAGGATACGATCCTGGGAAAATCATGTAATATAAGTAGCGCCTTAATGCACTCCGGTTAAGAATGCTTTACAAATGTATTTAGGTTTACATCTCCATGTGTCGTTTCTGGAGTCCCTATAAGGATTCAGTGCATAGTTCGTGTTTTCATGTTATAATCTTCTATTAAGGCAACCCTCACTCGTGGTTTAATGAATATGGAGTTGCTTCTGGCACGGGGGAATACACTCCCACTCCCTTGCTGCATTCCCAGGGTCGCCCTTTTCATTCTGGGACTTGTAGTCTGTTCCATCGTTATGGCGATCTAAACGGTGCCCAAGGAGCATTGGGGCGAGCTCTCCTCCCGCGCAAAAACATCCTGGCGCCTGAACATCCCCGTGGCGAACTGGCCGCGCCGAACTGGCCGCGCCAAATCGTCCTGCTCCGGGGTGAGATTGCTGCACTGTCAGGGTACATGCCTTAGACGGGGCTGCCTGCTTGCAGTGCTGTGGTGGGAGAAGTAACTTTCATTTTAGTATGTTGGTATAAATACGGCATCCACAGCACTTCCATGCTGTACCCATCTGTCATGGGTGCAGGGATGAAGGGCAAACTGAGGCATACAGAAATGGAAGTGCCAGGAGGTAGCAAATGCTGCAGCAGTGATGTGGTTGGTGTCTGTGTGTGATTTGTCTTTTGTTTTGAATATAGTTTGTGGCACAATCAAGCTTTGGTAAGATGTCTTGAAGTACATTATGCAGAGGCTGTTAAACTGCTCTACCTTGGTATGTGAATGCATTACACAGTTTTACAGCCAACAACTTCTGTGAATGTGGACTTTGTGGCATTGACCTGTGGTATGTAGAGGATGTACCAGAGGTGGGGGTATGAACGAATTGACAAGTGCATTGACACAACTAGGATTTACTTGAAGCTACGACACAAGTACGGAATTCTCACACTTTGGCATTATTTTAGCAATATTATTTCAGCCAGAACTCATTAGAAAGATGGAACCTGGGAGGTTTTTTCGAATGTAATGGCTGGGGAAGCCTGCTTTTCTGGAAAGTTGGTAGACTGCTGTAATGGTAAGCAAATTGGAGTCTTGGGATGGGGAACATGAATGTAAGTGGTGAGAGCTGTTGCATAGTGTGACTTTGAACGAAATTGCTGCGGCACACTGCTGATTAAAGGAGCAGACCTAGGCTTGTCCGAGATGAGGTTTATTTAGTGTATTTTTTTTTTTTGTATTTTATTTTCCTCTCTTCAGACCTTTTTCTCACCAGGTTTATTTAAGGTGTCTCTGCCGGTCCTAAAATCACTTGTCAAGTTGTGTTTTGGGATTTTATTAAACTGTTTGTCAGCACCACATAGTTCTGGAGCTCAACACAATTCTCATGTAAGCTAAACTGATTTTGGGGTGTCTAAGCCATCTTCTCAGGCTGTGGGGAGGAACCACTCCATTATTAAATTGCATGCAAATGTGTGTCATATTCGCTTTTTTTTTTCCTTCACTTTTTTATGAAGTGAAACGTTTAGTTGTAAAAAATGTTGTTAGTAGTGTATGGGAGTAGTAGTATGTAGGTTAAAAAAAATACAATGATTTCTCTGTCTTGTTTTGGTGCTTTCAGCTAGCTCTTTTGGAGCTCAATTTCTTACCCACCACTGGAACCAAGCTGACGAAGCAGCAACTCATACTGGCTAGTAAGTGTCTATTATTTTAAACTATGCCATTATTTTAGTTTTAAAGCTTGTCTCCGTTTTGTGACCGTTCTGCAACATTGAACCAGTCTTCCTATTATCTGACACCTCTAGATTTCATTGACAATACAAAGTGAATATTATCTATCTGGAACAAATTACTTTTGGCTTAATGAGGAAAAAAGTGAACCGAGGACATCTTGCATGGTGGATATTTCAGACACTGAAACCAGTTTGCTGTGCATAGAGGTGCTCGGTTATTCTGCCCCCGCCCCCCCCCATACTTTAGGTTTCAATGGCAGACTAAAGAAAAAAATGTTGTGCATGGATCAAGATTGTGCAAGACGTAATGGTCGATGAAAATGTGATGTGGGTGACGTGGAATGGCTTAATAGGAGCCCGTGGCTTTGGGAACATGATATTTCTAATTTCGTCTGGAAATTGCTGCATTTCAGTTAAAAACAGGTTCTCTGTCTTGAGGGTCACATAATGCAGATTGAGGTTTGAAATTAGTTTGAATGTGAAACTAATTTACGAGCAGTCTGCTGATGTTGGAATATTCCCATGATCCTCCCAACCCTGAAGGGTTCAGTCCTAGTTGTTCTGGCTTGATGGACCCCACAGGTTTGAAATATCAGTTCCAGTCCACTGTATTACCTTTCTGGCCCAAGTCATTGATGGGCTTGTGGAATGCAGTTGGATCATGGCGATCTGAGCGCTTTTGATGAGTGTGCTTTAATTTTTCTATACTGCTCTTGGAGGAAGGATGTAAAACATTACACTTTACAAAATCTAAGTATTTTTCTTTTCTGATACCATGACACTGGGAATGGGATGTTGGTTTCTGAACAAGTAAAATGTACTGTCTGTCTTTATCACTTCATTTCATTTCCCCATCTCTTCAGTGCCCTCTTAGGTTAGTTTCAGTTTTTATCGGCAATCAAGAAGTGTAACAATCCCTACTTGCTGGGGTACCAACATAAAGACTTTCCTTTGTGACCTGCCTAACAAAGATATGGTAACACAGGGTATATAGAGCCTTTGGGTATTGCTAATTGCCACCCCTCAAAGACTATTTCTTGCCTCCATAAATAGTGTAGGATGCCACTTCGGAGCAACAGCCATTGTGCCCTATTCTAAAATGATCCTGCTTCATAAACATTGCATCAAAAGCTTAGTTTTTGCAACATAAGATATTATCAAATGATACTGAGTTGGGAGTGACTTCTTCTGGGTCTGAGCTGAGCCATTGACCATACTTGTTTAATTTCCCAAAGGAGACATTCTTGAGATTGGCGCACAATGGAGTATCTTGAAGAAGGACATTCCATCGTTTGAAAGATACATGGCTCAGCTGAAATGTTATTATTTTGACTACAAGTGAGTAATTCTGTTCTGTGGTTCTTGTGAAATGTTTGAAAATGTTGTATTTGCTTATCTGTGCACTTGATGCAATGCCTCCACCCTGTTGATTTAAGTCAATAAAGGAGTAACCTTTTCCTAAAAACTGATTCCTCACATGGGCACTCATAGTTAATAGTAATATAGACGGAAAGTGCTTGCTTACAGAGCAAATATTTGAGCTAAAGCTGCTTTTGAAGAATGAGTCCTGGACAATTCCCCTTTCTTGGAATCTCCTGTACATTTGAGCAGTGTGGCATGAATAAGAATGTACTGGTGGCCACCAGAGGAGGAGGGTGCAGTGAAGCAGCTAGGGAACAGGGTGCCTCTGGGCTGGCAAACCGCCCAAGGAATGTGGTGAGGAGAAACTAGGGCATTGAAGGGTGTAGTTAGATTAGAGGGGCCAAGTGGGTGGGAAATGGAAGGGGGTTGTGCGACTCTCCACTGCATGCTGGAAAAGGGCAGGGTGCTGGGGGGAACTGGACTGTTGAGGGGTGGGGAAATTGTGCAGGCTCCCTGGCATTTATTGGTTCTCTCGCCAGCATGGTGAAAGGAAAAAGCAGCATGCCTGATCAGGCACAGCATTTGTGTGGTAAAGGGATCAGTGCCACAATTTTTTACAAAAACTGGCAGGCAGGCGGTGGTGTGACTAATCCAGGGAATTTGTCCCTTCTCCCCAAGGGGGAACCCACACCTGTTGAGACTAGGGAGGCGAGCCTGCTACACCAAACCCTCTAGGGGTTTGGGCAAGCGGGATCTCACTGGAAGTGACTTCCCCCTTGGGGGACAAGGATTCCCAATCTTAAATTCTATGTTTTCATCCTACACTGGTATTGATGATCGTGATGACCTGTTGGGGAGAATTTCCATCTTGTGTTTAATTCTTCCCCACTTAGTGAGTCCCCCAGCACATTTTGCTGGGATATTGGCTTTTTATCAGACTCTCCGGAGTGAGAGGGAAGCTTTTTATTTACTAATTCGTTGTCTATGACTCTGGGATTCCGTTTTGTCTAACTTTGAGGGAGTCTGCTTCTTTTAATGGCATCTGTATTTTCCTATTGCAGCACACTGCACCTTCAGTGCAGTATTGCTGGAAGCTCCTTGAGCTTCCCTCTTTGATTTTCTTTTATATTCCTTTGATTACGTTTACCAGTATAGGGGGATATTTGTTAACCTACCTATACTTGTAGGGCTGAGGGAATAGATAATATTCCTCCTCTCACTTCACTTGTAACTTGGTGTCAGCATATCTGAATGGCTGGTGGCAGTGGTTATTTTCTACTGACTTGTGACATGCAGGCTTCCGTTGCAGCTGCTGTAAAGGACATATGGGTCACCATAGACCCAAAATGGTGCTGGTATTCTTTTTTTCGCAAACTTACGATGGCTTACCCTTTCTTGAACTTTCCTCTGTTAGCCTTTGTTTGTTGGGGGGGGGGGGGTTATGGGGGAGGGAACGGCAGGAAGACCTGCTCATTCCTTTCTTTGGCTTGCTCCCATTGGGAAGCCCGCCCAGAGGTGACAGTGTGTCTGGGAGGACAGGAACCTGGGAGTGTACCGAAACTCCCCTGGTCTTTGTCCTAAAGTATGTCTGCTTATATCCAGTTCTAACTGGGTGCCTGGCTGTCTCATTGGGTCACCCACCACCCAAAGTTTTACATGAATGCTGATTGGCTGGGTTTGTGCATAAAAGGTGAGGGTCATGATGCTCAAGTCAGACGACCACTGGAAGATCTATTCCGAAGAAGAGAATGTCTGCAGCGACTGCCAAGCTGACTGAGTGACCGCTGCAGCTCCAGCTCTTTCTTCTAAGCAACAGGGACAGACCGGACGACTTCCTCCCTTGAACTGGTGGGCCTAACCAGTCTCAAGAACATGTGAAAACTTGTGGAATCTTCCTGAGCCTACAGAGACTCTATCCTGATCGTAGAAGTCCCCTCCGAGAGAAGGAAGCCAGTATGCCAAGTGACAACCGTCACTGCTCCAAAGCCTGTGTCGGGCCTCCACAACCAAGTGCTGTGAAGATTGTCTGCTGTTCATCCCTGTGACAGAGTCTGACCGTCTGCTCCCACCAGAAGTTCATCCAGCCACCAAGGCCAGATACCTGAACCAAAGTTGTTGTTGTCTTACATTGGGGACCCGCTGGTGACCTTGCTCTTCATCCCAGACGATACTGTCTAACTCCTGGGTAATTATCTAGTCAGTTGCTGTTGGCTCCACCTGAGCTTCTTGAGTTGCTTTGGGGTGGATGCTCCCAACCGTGTTCTCCCATGCCCAGGACACCCGTCCGAGGGCCTGAAATTCTTCAGGTGGCCTAAGTTGTCACACTGAACCCTTCCAATCAACACCTGTTACTACAAAAAGTGTCATTTGTACATTTGGCAACTTTTGACAGCATCTGCCTTCCTTTGTTCTGCTGTCCATGGGTTACTGGTCCCCCAGTGCCCCCTTCTGACTTTTTGAGACTCTCCCTTCCCAGATAGGGTTGGACCTCTAAAGATCAGCCTTTCCTAGAGTTAAGTTTTCAGTAATGCTAGTTCAGTAATTGTTGCTTAATGTATGATTGCTAACCTAAAACTACTCCTGTAATTACCTGATTATCATCTAAATGTGTTTGAAATGAGTATTGCTACAGCAAATATCTAGTGTAAACTATCTCTGTGAACTGTTTTTATTTACCTGAATTGCTTTGAATTTAACATTGCCTAGTGTATATAATAAACCTGTTTTTATATAACTACAGTGTCTAGTGTTTCCTTGACTAAAAGTGTGTGCAGCGGTCTTTGCACTCAACTAACACCCCTGTCCCACTCAGACTAAGCCTGGCTACTCGCCCATTGCTACAACATACTTGTGTAGTTCAGGCCTATACTAAGAGTTGGAGCCCTGTGGCCCCCAAGTAAGAGTCTTGTACATTGCTACCACTGGTGAACTTGAGAGACACTCCCTAACACCTTTCCCTATTAATAATGTGCTTGTTGAACCCGCCTAAAAAGTTCACTGGACCGTGCTTCTCATTGTGGAAAACTACACATAACCAACGCAGCAACCAGGGAGAGGAAGCTGCCATGAATGTGCCGAGAGGTAGCTGCCGCATGGGTCCGAGGCACCTTTGAGGCAGGACCACCAATGTTGCATGGTGGGCTAGAGGCCAGCAGTACAGCAGTGAATCCATAGAGATGCCAGAGGAGCGAGACGCCTATCTCTGACCAAGTGCACCGGCAGAAGCCGAAAGGAACAAAGGTGCCGAGGCAGAAGGACAGAAGTTGCCGGATGCAAGAAACCTGCGTCCCACAGAGAACGACCCTGTCACAGGAGCGAACACCTCCCCACCCCCCCCCCCCCACTCAAGGAGAAGATGACAGGATCTTTTGAGATGGATTTCTAGAATCTGGCCTGGTGGTCAGATTTTAGGAGGCCACCCTAGTTATGATAAAAAGGGAAATGAGTGGTTCGCCAAAACCCCGATCAAGGTATGTGGATAAACCGGCAAGGCTTTCTCAGGAAATTAGGAGTGTGGTCAGGGGCTCTCAATCAGTTAATACAGTATGGCACACAATTAAATTTAGACAGCCATGTTCAGTTATTATAGACTATCTGGATACACTGGAAAATTAATCCAACAGGTAGTATTATCTCAACACTGATTATGTACAGTCGCCAAAGGTTCAAATTACATTAAATCAACAGCAAAGCAGGTAAGTATTTTAGATGCAGAAAATAATGGAACAAGAGCACAATACAATGTCTCAACTAAGATGAATGGGGCCTTGTACCCAAAAGTCACAGGAGCCACATTGTTTCTCACTACAATGTCTGAGTAGGTTTCATGGGTCTTGTGTTGGTGATAGTTTTAAAGCTCTGCAAAAATGTGTAAATCTCTGCACCAATTTTACCAGATATGTTTTCCTTTTTTCCAGTACCAAGGCTTCTTTCACATGGTCTTTCTTCTCTTCCCCACCGAACCCCCCCTCCAACCTCCCCCCCACACCCTCCTCTCTGTCCCCCTCCCACACATGTATGACTGTGTAAGGACTTTCCTGACCTGAGTGCAGGATGAAGAGCGAACCACAATATGGCCAAAGAACAAGTGAAAAATCTTGTGGCATGGTCATTTTAGGGCACTAGCAATGTTAAGTAGCCATACGCGGTAAACGCAAATGTGCACACCAAAAATTGTGCCGAAATGGTAAAAATGTATCTGTCAGCAGCTCGTCTTTAGGGACATAAATAAATTGACCAAATATCCCATGTTTAAAAAGCTATGGTAATACAAAACTATCCCTATTACACTGCACTGCACAGGGCTGTGTGCAATGTAAAAAGTACAAGAATTAAAAAGGGAAACTTAGTTTCCCAGTAATTATACTTTGAAGGGGTGATCGGTTATCCCATAACCATGAGTGCAAGGCATGTGGAGCTGAAGGCTTAACCTCCCTTTTTAAAAAGTTAGGACCGGATAAAATGAAGCAAAAAGAATGGGGTACCACAGGAAACTATGGCAAAAAAAAGTAGTTTGTAACAGGATCCCAGGTACGCGGTGGGAAACGTTGCGAGGGGAAGCGGGCAGTTGTATTCCACAAGATGCAGTAACGTGCTAAAGGCAATTGGTGATCTACCTCAAGAAGGGGAAAACTTATGATGTAAAAACTAAAGACAAACACCATCCCGTTCTGGTAAAGTGGACAGATTAATTATTTTGGAAAATTGAACCTTGAAACTCATAGAGATGCTGAGTACCAAAGAAGGGGAGCAAAGGAAGGGCCATTGGGCCCAAAGGAGATGTACATCATAGCTGCATACTGTCAGACATTTGAACACCATGAACTAAATGGGTGCAAAGTACCTCGCTAGATGAGGAGGGATCACCAGATATCTACCTGAGAATAAGTCTCTTTGCATACTCCGAAAGCAAATACAAAACATATGGGACAAACTTAAGCAGTTTGCTCAACGAAACTGGGAGAGACCTAGGGAAAACGCCATTGTTCAACCATACAAAGGTTTGGCTATGGACATTTGGGGTACAAAGTCAGCTACCGGAGCAAACGGAGTCTAATTGCTGATCCCTATTGATACTGTTCGTTTGTTTTGTGATGCTAGGGCCCGTTAGTGTAGGTTTGGATGGGTTATTTTGGTGAATCGTCCAGACCAGCCCTTTAACTTAGTTTGAAAGATGGGGAAGTCCCTTTTATAGAAATGGGGTCCAGTGAAAGTTTGTGTATTTTTTTTATTTTTTGTTTTGCTTTTTTTTTTCTAAATGAATACTGCTATTTAGGAAAAAAATGGTCTTGCTGTCCGAGTTTCTCTCATTGGCTCTCTACAGTGGACATAGAACCAGTGGTTTAAGTGAGAATAAAAAAGTTGCAGGGCAGATAAAGTGATGGTTGCCCTCCTGGATTTCTTGGATTCACTTTAACAGTTCAGATAACATCTGGAGTTGTAGTCCAGCTACCTCCTCGTTTTGTTTAGGTGGCTGGTTAAGCTGCACACTTAAGTAGATTCTTTAAGTACATGGATTTAAACTATATATTTTAGTGAACCTTTCATGGGCTGAGTTTAAAAATGTAAAAGATTTGGCAGAATTCAAAATTGCTGTGAGCAGTTCAGCGCCTCGTTAGCTGACCCCAACATCGACCAGGAACTTCCCAGGCCAACTGGTACTATTCAAACCTAATTATGTAGCATTATCCTGCATGTTGAGGAATTTGCATGAAGGAGCATTGGGACAATTACATTTTGCTTCTTGTGTGAAAGTTGGATTTCTAGCACACAATGTATTCGCTCCTCATTCCCCCAAAGGTATTGCCGGTTTCCTGGGTGGTGACTGG
The DNA here is from genome assembly GCF_040938575.1 of Ambystoma mexicanum. Classification (NCBI taxonomy): domain Eukaryota; kingdom Metazoa; phylum Chordata; class Amphibia; order Caudata; family Ambystomatidae; genus Ambystoma; species Ambystoma mexicanum. The sequence continues at coordinate 737,744,326 of NC_090923.1, read as the reverse complement.
TACCCAGGAGCTCCATTTCAACTCCTTTATTTTATTTCAATCCCTGTTCTAGCATTTAAGTTTTGCTCCAATGTTATAACATGAACTTATGTAATGTTTTTAACACTAAAATCTGCCACAGCCCCAGATTATGCAGATGGTTCCTGCTCCAATTTAAAGGGTTTGTTCCCACATTAGCCTGTGCTAAACCTGTAAGAGCTCTCAGTAAATTATGGTCTGCAGAGAAATTGGTATATCATAGGGGTAAACACTTTAAATTCCATCAAGACCTACTCCTTTCCTCCTTAGTGTGATGAGTACTGTTAAGTTTGAGAGCAGTAACCATGGTGATCAACAGGACTTTGGAACTAGGGCATTCTGTGGTAGCAAGTGCTCCATAAATAGGTAAGTTCCTCCGTGCACCAAAGGGGACAGAGCTGTGGGGTACATTGGAAGTTAAATTGGCACATTACTCCAGCTTGCTTGAGAGCAGAACAGTGAAATGTGTTGTGTGATGTCCCTTTGTGGTTTGCAGAATTGTGCTCCATACAGGAAATGTGGATAGCCTATTGTGGTGCATAATTTTATTTTCTGATGTTTGTTAATCTGCTTAGAATCACATGCTGTGCATAGGTCCGACATCCAGTGGTCACTGCGGAGTATTGCATTTTGTTTTTCGTAGTCGAAAAGGGGACGTCGACAAGGCGTGTCTGAAACACTATCCCTATAGTGACGTGCGTTGTACCCACAATCCCTCACGCGTCGAGGTCCCTCAGATTGTTTTTTTCCGCCCAGCTACAGGTCGCCTTTACGCGGAGCTCCTCGAGAGACATTGCAGATTTCATCTCCTCGACCTTTGGTCGTTTCCTATTAATATATAACACATAGATCCCTCCCTCGACGCAGTTGTGAAGCTGTTTCTCCGCCGAGCAAGATCTTCGACGGAGGGGACGAGCGGAGGAGATCCTTCGGCGTTGCCGAACACGTGGCCTGGCCTCGCAGGCCAAATACAGTAGGGAGAGTGGGGTCGTGGGACATCTCTGTTTCCTTCTGAGAATGCCTTTCCTTTTCCCCTTCCTTTCCCTTGGGGTCGTTATCACGATTTACTGCCTCGGCTATGGAGAGGACACCCTTTAGGTTTTGCCCGCGTTGCAAGGGCAAGTTCACTTGGAAGGACAAGCATTCACGGTGTAACCGCTGCTTGCCCCTCTATCACAAAGAGGAGGGTTGCACGGCTTGTCGGCTTCTTAAGCCAAAGACTCTAAAAGACCGTAGGGTCAAGAGGTGGGCGGCCTACGCTATGTCGAAGGCCGATTCCTCACCCGCCGCTGCTACCACCGACAGTGACGAGGAACGTGATAACACGACCTCCGCTACGGAAGTCGTAGACCCCTCTAAAGAGCGCTCGTGCTCTTCGTCGTCTGTCCCCGGCCCCGACGGGCTCGGCTCACGCCCTGCTTATGGGGATGAACACCCCGCCGACACTGACGCACACGATACCACACATAAGCACACAACCCACGGCTCTTCTTTGTCAAAGACAAAGAAAGCATCAGCGCCCAAGGAGACGCAGGTTCCACCGGCAGCCTCCTCGGACCGTTCAGGTTAGAAGCCCCTCTCGCAACCGCAGCCGCGACCAGCGACTGGGCTTTCGGCAAATAAGGGCGCTGCCCCCAAACCATCGGCCGGCGCGCACCAGCAGAGAGCGCACGCCGCCGTAGAACGATAGACACCCGTAACGTCGAAACCACAGCCCTCCTCTGACAAACGAGTCGCAGAGAGCTTGGCGAGGATCGTTGTAGCCGATGCCCAGAAGCGTACGCCGAAAGACACGTCGAGCGCTACGCAAAGGTCGAAAGACACGCCGAAAAAGCCCGAAGAAAGACAGGGACTACCCCCTTCAGTCGGGGGGACCCCCAGCACACGGAAGGCTTTTCGGAAGGCGACGGGACACTTTCCTCGACGTTATGGGAGAGGTCGAGCCGTTTTCAGGCAGAAGACACTAATTTTCCCCCGCTAGACCGCTCAGGGGTACCCCATGAGACCATGGAAAGGCTCCATCTCTGCATGGAGAGAATGGAGAGGTTTATGAAAACCCAGAACCCTCCCACTCCCAAGAGAAGGGCCTCAGGAGGACCCCAGGGCTAAATATCCGAGACTATTCAATCCCTCCCAGCAGGACACAGCCTCAGATTTCCATAATGTGTATGACCTCACTGGTGAGGAACAATACTTGGAGGAGGAGGATGAATTTGTGGACGATGAAGAGGGACAGAACCAGGAGGAAGGTCTGGAAGACAGCCAAGACATGGTAGGGGAAGGCTTCGGAGAAAATCCAGAAGAAGGGCCTTCACATCCCTGGCAATCCCCATCAGTATATTCGGACACTGATGTCCTGAACCTAAATCCTCCTGACAATTCACCTGTTAGGAACACGTCTCCCATAGACGATCAGCCCACATTCAATGCCCTGTTGCGCAGAGCAGCAGCACATTTCGAACTGGACACTGGGGAGATCTCTCCTGAAATAGACTTTGTGGAAAGAGTAATTAAGGAGAAACCCCCGGTCAGCCAGACCATTCCCCTCCTCGCTTCAGTGAAGAGGAGAATCATCCCTTCACTATCCACGCCCGCACTAATCAGAGGAGTTAATCCAAGAATTGAAAAACTTTTCACTCCTTCACCCTCAGACCCGCTGTACATCAGGGGACATTCTATTCCAGACTCCCTTGTAGTAACTAATACAAGGAAGAGGGCAGGGGTGCCGCTGTCCACCAGCGAGGCACCACCTGACAAGGAGGGCAAGAGATTATATGCCCTTGGAAAGAGTCACATCCTCGGCTGCCTTTTCTGCAAGAATTGCGAACAACAATTCTTTGCTAGCTAGCTACGCGGACGCGCAGTGGGTCAAACTGCGCAAAGACGCCGAAGAAGCGCCAGAACCACTACGGACACGCCTGAAGGAACCCAGGTCAACCAGAGCATTGTGAAGAACTCTCTGGATGCTGCAGAGACAGCGGGACGTTCCCTGGTTCAGGGAATACTCCTAAAACGCCATGTATGGCTGCGTAACTCAGGGTTCAAACCGGAGACACAGGCGTCTGTAATAAATAAACCTATTGAAGACTCAAACCTCTTCGGGAAAGCGGTGGATGGGGCTCTGGAAATGGCTAAAAAACAGTTCGATACTATCAAAACACTTGACCAGATCTCTAAGCCCACTACCAGACGCGGCTATGGCAACAAACGCTTTTTTCGTGGCCAACGCCAACAGCAGAATCAGCAGCAACAGTACCCTGCCACCAATTACCAGACCTATAGTGGGCAGTACAGCCAAAGAGGCCAGCGCTGTGGCAAAGGGAGAGGTCGGGGGTCCACCCCCAGAGGCTCCCAAGCCCCCAACAACACCAAGTGACGCAAAGATTTGCGTCCCCTCCCATGCAACACCGGTCGGGGGACGGCTAACATCCTTTCTTCCAGCATGGGAGGGAATAACGTCAGACCGCTGGGTACTTTCCACCGTAGCCCACGGATACTGCATCGAATTCAACGGTTCCCCATCATACAGACCCCCGAGGGGACGACGCATGACACCAGAACACCTTGCCATCCTTCTCCGAGAAGTAGAACTGCTGGAAAAAGGAGCCATAGAGGTCGTGCCTCTATCTCAGGTAACAGAAGGTATTTATTCAGTGTACTTCCTTGTACCCAAAAAGGATCTAACCATGCGCCCTGTATTAGATCTGCGCCCAGCGAACAAGTTTGTCAGACCACAGAAGTTTCGTATGGTGACCTTACAGGAAGTGATCAACCTGCTATCACAAGGAGATTACATGACAACACTAGACATGAAAGATGCATACTTTCATATTTTAATGTTGCCAGCGCACAGAAAATACCTCCGGTTCATGAGAGAGGGCAAACACTACCAGTTCAGAGTGCTACCCTTCGGCATAACATCTGCACCAAGGGTATTCACGAAGGTACTGGCAGTGGCAGCGGCCCACCTGCGCAGGTTATCCATCCCAGTATACCCTTACCTCGACGACTGGCTCATAACGGGATTCTTACGAAACATGCTTCTCCAATACCCAAAAGACTGTAGACCTTTTGTTCCAGCTGGGCTTCTCCATCAACGAAAAGAAGTCCAGCCTAGACCCCAGCCAGATCAAACAATTCCTAGGGGCTCTAATTCAAACAAAGGACGGCCTCGTCTTCCCCTCCAACGAGAGGGTCCAAAACATGCTGTTTCAGATCCCTCAATATGTGGCTGGTCGAGAGGTGACGGTACGCAAAGCAATGCGCTTGCTAGGCATGATGGCGTCGTGTATTTATTTGGTACCTCGCGCGCCTGCGCCCAATGCAAGATTGGCTCAACAGCCAGTGGTGTCAGGCCAGCGGACTATGGGACGATCTAGTGGTGGTCTTGCAAGCCTTGGTTCTCTCGCTACGGTGGTGGACAAAGGAAAACCTGGAAAGAGGGAAACCTTTTGCCACACCCGCGGCGGAAGCCACTCTAACCACAGACGCATCCCTCACAGGATGGGGGGCTCACCTATCCCATCAGACTGCTCACGGAGTGTGGACTCCGAACGTAGCATCCAAACACATAAATCTACTGGAGCTACTAGCTGTGTTCAAGACGCTAAAAACCTTCCAGGAACACCTACAAGGCAAAACAGTGATGGTCCTTACAGACAGCACCACAGCCATGTACTACATCAACAAGCAGGGGGGCACCCACTCTCCAGGACTGTCCAAACTGGCCCAAAATATATGGAAGTGGGCTCTCAAACCAAACATGTTCCTACTGTCACAACATGTACCAGGGGAACTCAATCTGCTGGCAGAAAAACTCAGCAGAGATTTCCCCCTGCCCGAAGAGTACGAATGGCGACTGCACGAAGACATCGTCTTCGACGTCTTCACACAATGGGGATTCCCAGAAATAGACCTGTTCGCAACCCTGGAGAACTCACAATGCCTAAGTTACGCCTCCAGGTACCCCCAGAACCAATCCAAGGGGAACGGTCTGTCGATGCAATGGTCAGGGAAATTTGTTTACGCTTTTCCCCCCCGACTCCCCTTCTCAACAAGGTGGTGCACAAGATGCACCAGGGACAAGTGACCATGATACTGGTGGCCCTAATGTGGGCCCGACAGCCATGGTTCGCTCACTTGATGGAGATGTCTCTATCTCCCCCAGTGAAACTCTCCTGCCCGTACAACATGCTGTCACAAGACAAGGGCAGGACTCTGCATCCATGCCCCCAGAACATGAACTTAGCAGCCTGGCTCCTGAGATCATAGAATTTGGACATCTACAGCTCCCGCAGAGATGCATGGATCTCCTCAGGGAAGCCAGAAAACCTAACACTCGCCACTGCTATTCTAGCAAGTGGAAGAGATTTGTCATCTGGTGCAGAGGAAAGAGCATCAACCCGATTGACTGCTCTCCCACACATATTGTTCTATACCTGACCCATTTATTGGATTCAGGTCTAGTGTTCAATTCCATTAAAGTCCACCTAGCGGCACTTTCTGCATACACCACTTCCCAACTCAAGGTGTCGTGGTGGAGGATCCCTGTTATAAAGGCCTTCATGGAGGGAGTAAAGAGAATACACCCCCGATAGCTGACCCAGCTCCCGGATGGGACCTTAACGTGGTACTTACCAGACTCATGGGCTCACCATTTGAACCCATCCACAAAGCATCTCTTAAAGACCTCACTCTTAAGACTGCTTTTCTAATAGCTATCACCTCCATCAGGAGAGTAAGTGAACTACAGGCTCTTTCTGTTCTAGACCCCTTCGTTACAGTTTTTCAGAGATAAGGTGGTTCTACGCACGCACCCTAGGTTTGCTCCGAAATTCATCTCGAAATTCCACGTAAACCAGTCTATAGAACTACCAACGTTCTTTCAAAATCCTTCCAATTTGGGAGAAAAAAGTCTGCACACACTAGATGTGCGCAGAGCGGTCATGTTCTACATGGAAAGAACCAGACCACTGAGGAAGACTAATCAGTTCTTCGTCTCGGTGGCAGCAGGAAGAGAAGGGGATGCAGTTTCAAAGTCCACTATTTCTAGATGGATTGTTCAATGCATCACTCTCTGCTATACTCTTGCTAAGAGAGAACTGCCCTTTAAGCCAAGAGCACACTCTACTCGAGGCACGGGGGGCGTCGTTAGCATTCATTGCAAATGTTCCCCTTGAGTCCATCTGCAAAGCGGCTACCTGGAGTTCTGTGCACACCTTTACAAAACACTTCTGTCTAGATGCACACTCGAGATCTGACTCCCAGGTGGGACAGGCAGTATTAAGACATCTTTTCTCTACTGTTCCTTCTCATAACCCACCGCCAACTCCGGGTACTGCTCGCTAGTCTATGCACAGCATGTGATTCTAAGCAGATTAACAAACATCAGAAGACCATGCATTACTTACCGTAAAAGCATTTCTGATGGTTGTATCTGCTTAGATTCACATGCGCCCACCCTTCCTCCCCGCTCGGATGGAAGGAACATAGACATCCTTTATATATATATATCTCTTTTCTGTACTCACTCACGTCTAGACGGCTCCCTCAGGGCATAAAAATACAAACACAGGGACCTCGACGCGTGAGGGATTGTGGGTACAACGCACGTCACTATAGGGATAGTGTTTCAGACACGCCTTGTCGACGTCCCCTTTTCGACTACGAAAAACAAAATGCAATACTCCACAGTGACCACTGGATGTCGGACCTATGCACAGCATGTGAATCTAAGCAGATACAACCATCAGAAATGCTTTTACGGTAAGTAATGTATTGTCATCTGGAGCTATTGCCCAAGTTACACCATTTGTCTCCAAATATGTAAGTTTTCTCTATAATGCCCGTCTTGTCTTTAGACTTATAAATCCTAGACTTTAACCATGGCTCAAAACAAAATGTTTACCTTGCAGTTCACAGATCATATGGGAAATATAATTTACTTAAGGTTTACTGCAAACACTGAAGTGATTTATTTTTAAGCAAAGCAGAGGGTATTGAAGGGTGACACTCTTCTATAGATGGGACATTCTGGGAGTGCAATCATTTGTGATCGAGGATTGCTAGAATTGTGGTGGACGCCTTTAGCAGAGCTTGGTTTAAAGAACGCTTCTCATAATTGGGAAAGAAATGTGTATTAATTTTTATTTTTTTCTCCTCCACAGGGAAGAGCTGCCAGAATCTGCTTACAAGCACCAGCTTCTGGGGCTGAACTTGCTGTTTCTGCTGTCCCAGAACAGAGTTGCCGAGTTCCACACAGAGTTGGAGCGACTACCAGCGAAGGACATCCAGACCAACGTTTACATTAAGCACCCAGTCTCTCTTGAACAGGTATATTTTCTGTATATCGCTAAACATACAGATGCCCCATGTATTTAGCTGATTCGTTTCATAGGAGGGTGCTCAATAGAATCTTCACTCACTTACTGCTCTTGCCTCAAAACCGAATCCGGAACAGCAAGAATGCTGCATTCCGATGGAGAATAACACAAGAAAACCACTCTGTCTACAACAGACTGGAACTTGCATGGCCCAGTGTAGTACTAAACGCCATAACGGGAGGATACACCAATCCGAAATGGCTCTCGCTGCTCCTCATACCCCTCCACCTTACACTAGCGCTCACACACAAATTCATGCCTACCAATACCACATTAACTTGGGCAGCCCGAGGCCTAAGCACCTATCTTTTAACTCTATAAAAAAAACCTGCCACTCTATCCTGCTGCTGCTGCTGCGCGCGTGTGTGTGTGTGTGTGTGTGTGTGTATATGTATCTATGTATGTATGTATGTATGTATGTATGTGTGTGTGTATATATATATATATATTTCTGATGTTTGTTAATCTGCTTAGAATCACATGCTGTGCATAGGTCCGACATCCAGTGGTCACTGCGGAGTATTGCATTTTTTTTTTCGTAGTCGAAAAGGGGACGTCGACAAGGCGGGTCTGTAACACTATCCCTATAGTGACGTGCGTTGTACCCACAATCCCTCACGCGTCGAGGTCCCTCAGATTGTTTTTTTCCGCCCAGTTTCTGGTCGCCTTTCGCGGAGCTCCTAGAGAGACATTGCTATACTTGCCATGGACCTCGGTCCTTTTGTCATAACTTAATATACTGATAACGATCCCTCCCCCTCGACGTTAGCTGTGAAGCTGTTTCTCCGCCGAACTGATTTTCGACGGAGAGGAAGAGCGGAGGAGATCCTTCGGCGCTGCCGAACACGTGGCCTGGCCTCGACAGCCAACTTACAGTAGGGAGAGTGGGGGTTAGAACTTTGTCTCTTCTCTTTGAGAATGTCTTTCTTTCTCCCCTTTCTTTCCCTTGGGGTTGTTATCGCCAGCTATTATTGCCTCAGCTATGGAGAGGACACCATTTAAGTTTTGCCCACGCTGCAGGGGCAAATATACTTGGAAAGTTAAGCACAAGCTCTGTAATCGTTGCTTACCCCTCGATCACATAGAGAACAGCTGCGCAGCCTGCAAGCTCTTAAAACCCAGGACTCTTAAAGAACGTAGGGTTAAGAGGTGGGCGGACTACGCGATGTCGAAGTCCGTTTCCTCACCCGCTGCCGCTGTTACTGAAAGTGACGAGGAGTGCGATAACTCGACATCCGTTACGGAAGTCATGAACCCCCAGAAGGAGCGCTCCCGCTCCTCGTCGTCCGTCCCCGGCCCCGACGGGCTCGGCTCACGCCCTGCTTATGGGGATGAACACCCCGGCGACAAGGACGCACACAAACCCCATAAGGCTAAACACACTACCCACGGCTCTTCTTCGTCGAGAACGAAGGATCCATCAGCGCCGAAGGGGACGCAGGGCACTCCGGCGTCTACCGCAGACCGTAAAGGTCACAAGCCCCACCCGCAAACGCAGCCGCGACCAGCGATTGGGCTTCCATCTAACACGGGCGCTACCCCAAAAACATCCGGCGCAACGCTCAATAGAGCGACCGTCGAGGTACAACGCGCAACGCACACAACGTCGACACCAGAGCCCTCGACGGACAAGATCGTGGTCGAGAGCCTAGCGAGAATTGTCGCCGAAGACAAACGTACGCGGACGACGAAACAAACGTCGAATACCGCGTCGAAAAAACATAAAAGTAGCCAGGAACTGCCCCTTTCTCCAAAGGACGCTTCCGAACTACCTGAAGGCTTTTCAGAAGGAGACGGGAACCTCTCGTCGACGTTGTGGGAGCGTTCGAAACGATTCGAAGGCGAAAACACTAATTTCCCCCCTCTAGACTATTCAGGGGTACCCCATGAGACCCTTGAAAGACTCCATTCTTGCATGGAGAAAATGGAAAGGTTTCTAGGAAACCAAGACCCACCCACTCACAAAAGACAAAGAGAATGGCCACAGGATGACCCTACAGTCAAGATTCCTAGACTGGTTGACCTCACTGAGGAGGAGCAATACCTCCAAGAAGATGAGGAGTGTTTGGGTGGAGAAGAAGAGGTAGAACTTGAGGAAGAGGGGTTCGAAGAAGATCCTTACACCACTGCTACAGGTTTTGAAGAGCATACAGCTACCTCGCAGCCCTGGCATTCACCGTCAGTGCAGCCTTGGCAATCCCCATCAGTACATTCAGACCCTGATGCCTTTCTCCCTTCTCCTCTCAAGGTTTCACATGGGAACTCCTCTCCCATAGATGACCAACCTTCCCTCCATGCACTATTGCGCAAGGCAGCAGCGCATTTTGAAATTGATACAGGGGAAACTCTTCCAGACATTGACTTTGTAGAAAAAGTCATCAAAGAAAAAGCCCCTGTTAGCCAATCTATTCCACTCCTGGCTTCTATTAAAAGAAGAATTTCTCCTTCCCTTACTAACCCAGCTTTAGTAAGAGGGGTCAACCCTAGAATAGAAAAGCTCTTCAGCCCTTCATCCTCTGACCCTTTATACATCAGAGGACACTCTATTCCGGACTCCCTTGTGGTTACCAACACAAGAAAAAGAGCAGGGGTGCCACTATCCACTAGTGAAGCACCTCCAGACAAAGAAGGCAAAAAACTCTACGCACTGGGGAAGAGAATCACGACCTCCGCCGCCTTCTCTACTAGAATTGCTAATAACAACTCACTTTTAGCTAGCTACGCAGATGCACAGTGGAACAAGCTGCGCAGCGAAGCAGAGGAAGCACCTGAACCTCTGCGTTCTCGCCTGCTAGCTATAATATCAGAGGGCACACTGGTAAACCAGGGCATCGTTAAGAACTCCCTAGATGCCGCTGAGACGGCTGGCCGCTCCCTAGTGCAGGGAATACTTCTCAAACGCCACGTTTGGCTACGCAATTCAGGTTTTAAGCCCGAAACCCAAGCCTCCCTCATAAATAAACCCATTGAACAAACGCATCTGTTTGGGAAAGCAGTAGATGAGGCCCTAGAACATGCTAAAAAAGAGTTTGATACCATCAAGACTCTTGATCAAATTTCTAGGCCCCCTAACAGGCGAGGCTATGGTAATAAACGCTCCTTTCGTGGCCAAAGACAGCAGCAGAACCAACAACAACAATATTACTCTGGCTCCAACTGGCCCACTAACCAGGGTAACACCCAGTTCAGTCAAAGAGGCCAACGCCGTGGCAGAGGAAGAGGTGGTGGCTCCAGCCCCAGAGGTTCCACGCCCAATACCAGCAAATGACCCGAAAATTCGGGTCCCCTCCCATGCATCACCGGTCGGGGGCCGGCTAACATCGTTCCTTTCAGCATGGGAGGGAATCACGTCAGACCGTTGGGTATTATCCACCATAGCCCACGGATACTGCATCGAGTTCAACGGTTCCCCGAAGTACAAACCCCCACGGAACCGACGCATGACACCGCAACACCTCTCCATTCTTCTTCAAGAGGTGGAAGAACTACTGAAGAAAGAAGCTATAGAGCCCGTCCCCCTATCACAGGTAACAGAAGGTATTTATTCAGTGTACTTCCTTGTACCCAAAAAGGACTTAACCATGCGCCCTGTATTAGATCTGCGCCCAGCGAACATATTTGTCAAACCCCAAAAGTTTCGTATGGTGACCTTACAGGAGGTAATCCCACTGTTATCACAAGGGGATTACATGACAACACTGGACATGAAAGATGCATACTTTCATATTTTAATGTTGACATCGCACAGAAAATACCTCAGGTTCAAGATAGAGGACAAACACTACCAGTTCAGAGTACTACCCTTCGGGATAGGATCTGCACCAAGGGTATTCACGAAAGTACTGGCAGTGGCAGCGGCCCACCTGCGCAGATTATCCATCCCAGTATACCCTTACCTCGACAACTGGCTCATAACGGGGGATTCTTACGAAACATGCTTCTCCAATACCCAAAAGACCGTAGACCTTTTGTCCCAACTGGGCTTCTCCATCAACGAAAAGAAGTCCAGCTTAGACCCCAGCCAAATCAAACAATTCCTAGGGGCTCTAATTCGAACAAAGGACGGCCTCGTATTCCCCTCCAACGAGAGGGTCCAAAACATGCTGTTTCAGATTCCCCATTATGTAGCAGGCCAAGAGGTGACGGTACGCAAAGCAATGCGCTTGCTAGGGATGATGGCGTCATGTATTTATTTGGTACCTCACGCGCGCCTGCGCCCAATGCAAGAGTGGCTCTACAGCCAGTGGTGTCAGGCCAGCGGACAATGGGACGATCTAGTGGTGGTCTCGCAGGCCTTGGTTCTCTCGCTACGGTGGTGGACAAAAGAAAACCTGTTATTAGGGAAAACTTTTGCCACACCCGCAGTGGAAGCCACTCTAACCACAGACGCATCCCTTACAGGATGGGGGGCTCACCTATCCCATCAGACGGCCCACGGAGTTTGGACTCCGAGCTTAGCATCCAAGCATATAAACCTGCTGGAACTACTAGCGGTGTTCAAAGCAATGAAAGCCTTTCAGAAACAGCTACAAGGAAAGACAGTGATGGTCCTCACAGACAGCACCACAGCCATGTACTACCTCAACAAGCAAGGAGGCACTCACTCTCCAGGACTGTCCAAACTGTCCCAGAACATATGGAAGTGGGCTCTCAGACACAACATGTTCCTACTATCACAACATGTACCAGGGGAACTCAATCTTCTAGCAGACAAACTCAGCAGAGACTTCCCCCTGCCCGGAGAGTACGAATGGCAATTACACAAAGACATCGTCTTAGACGTCTTCACTCAATGGGGATTCCCGGAAATAGACCTGTTCGCAACTCTGGAAAACTCACAATGCCAAAGTTACGCCTCCAGGTACCCCCAGAACCAGTCCAAGGGGAACGGTCTGTCGATTCTATGGTCGGGGAAATTTGTTTACGCCTTTCCCCCGACTCCCCTTCTCAACAAAGTGGTGCACAAGATGCATCAGGAGCAAGTTACAATGATACTAGTGGCCCCAATGTGGGCCCGGCAGCCATGGTTCGCTCACTTGATGGAGATGTCCCTATCTCCCCCAGTGAAACTTCCCTGCCCGTACAACATGCTGTCACAAGACAAGGGCAGAGCACTGCATCCATGCCCTCAGACCATGAACTTAGCAGCCTGGCTCCTGAGATCATAGAATTTGGACATTTACAACTCCCACAGAGATGTATGGACATCCTCAGGGAAGCCAGAAAACCTAATACTCGACACTGCTATTCTAGCAAATGGAAAAGATTCGTTATCTGGTGTAGAGGTACTAGCATCAACCCAGTTGACTGCTCTCCTACTGACATTATTCTATACTTGACCCATTTACTGGATTCAGGTTTAGTGTTCAATTCCATTAAAGTCCACCTAGCGGCACTTTCTGCATACACCACTTCCCAACTTAAAGTGTCGTGGTGGAAGATACCAGTTATCAAAGCCTTCATGGAGGGGGTAAAGAGGATACACCCTCCGATAGCTAACCCAGCTCCCAGATGGGACTTAAATGTGGTACTTTCCAGACTCATGGGCCCTCCCTTCGAACCCATGCACAAGGCAACTCTTAAAGATATCACCCTTAAGACTGCTTTCCTAATAGCTATCACCTCCATTAGGAGAGTAAGTGAACTACAGGCTCTTTCTGTACTAGACCCCCTCGTAACAGTTCACAAAGATAAGGTGGTTCTACGCACACACCCAAGGTTTGCACCTAAATTCATCTCGAAATTTCATGTAAACCAAACTATAGAACTACCAACGTTCTTTCAAAACCCTTCCAGCTCGGGAGAAAAAAGTCTGCATACACTAGATGTACGCAGAGCTGTCAATTTCTACATGGAAAGAACCAGACCACTGAGAAAGACTAATCAGTTCTTTGTCTCGGTGGCAGCAGGAAGAGAAGGAGATGCGGTCTCAAAATCCACTATGTCTAGATGGATTGTTCAATGCATCACTCTCTGTTTCACTCTTGCTAAGAGAGAACTACCCTTCAAGCCAAGAGCACATTCCACTCGAGGCACGGGGGCTTCCATAGCATTCATTGCAAATGTTCCCCTTGAGTCCATCTGCAAAGCGGCAACCTGGAGTTCTGTGCACACCTTTACAAAACACTACTGTCTAGATGCACACTCTAGATCTGATTCCCAGGTTGGGCAGGCAGTATTAAGACATCTTTTCTCTACTGTTCCTTCTCATAACCCACCGCCAACTCCGGGTACTGCTCGCTAGTCTATGCACAGCATGTGATTCTAAGCAGATTAACAAACATCAGAAGACAATGCATTACTTACCGTAAAAGCATTTCTGATGGTTGTATCTGCTTAGATTCACATGCGCCCACCCTTCCTCCCCGCTCGGATGGAAGGAACATAGACATCCTTTTATATATATTTCTCTCTTTTCTGTACTCGCTCACGGCAAAAGGCTCCCTCAGGGCAGAAAAATACAAACAGAGGGACCTCGACGCGTGAGGGATTGTGGGTACAACGCACGTCACTATAGGGATAGTGTTACAGACACGCCTTGTCGACGTCCCCTTTTCGACTACGAAAAACAAAATGCAATACTCCGCAGTGACCACTGGATGTCGGACCTATGCACAGCATGTGAATCTAAGCAGATACAACCATCAGAAATGCTTTTACGGTAAGTAATGCATTGTCATCTATCTTTGCCATAGCAGCGCTCGGGACTCTGGTTTCACACCTGCCCTGTGCTCTCTCACTAAAACTTACTCTATTTATGGGTGCCATTTTTTACACACTCAATAGTCTTTTTGTCTTCTTTAACAACTTTCTGGTAATAAGTGCCTGTTGCTGGGTTGCCCAACAGGCTCCTTTTTTAACTTTCTCTGGCTAACCTTGAGAGCACTACATTTTCCAAGGGTAGAAATTATGTTTGGATTCCTTTTACATTTTGTTAGGTGAAGTCAGCACACCCCACCTTATGTGGAGTGCTGGGGTGATGCAATGTATCCCCTTTCACACTAAAACTGGGACAAGCTTATCTTCAGTGGCTGGTGGCAATGATACCTTGTATTCATTTGGTGCACATTTACCGCGGGCTGTGTTCACAGCTGCAGTAAAGGCACCTAAGGGTCCTCATTTTACCAAAATGGCCCTGGTCTTCTTTTTTTGCCATTTTTGTGTTTCTTGTCCTTTCTTGTTCCTTCCCTGCCCAGGCTCCAGTCTCCAGTCTGTCTTTGAGGGCAGGAATCGAGGGAGGAGTCCAAAACTGAATGGGGACAAATCCCAGTGGGGGGCTGAATGTCCTGACTGCACAACCAGACCACCCCTTGTTGTAAAATGCAGGGAGAGAATGCAGAAGTTGTGCTGTAGTTGCTTTTAAATACTGCAAACCTGGAAGTTTAAGTCAGGTCGACCACTGGAACCGAAACGAAGAGGATGACAAAGGGAAATTGGCTGAAATGATTTCCAGCGACCGACAAGCCTGCTGTTGTAACCAGAGCCTGCTGTAGCCCTTCCTTCCGATCGACCTGGCTACTCTGAAAACCCTGACCCAAAGCCTGGTGAGACCCACTAGACTCAAGAAGACCTGCATTTTGAGCCATGCTACCCGTTGTTACGACCTTGCGTTGCTGCAATACTCTGGGTCCTCGAGCCATTGTGCAGTGCATAGTCTTCCGAATCACGCTGAAACTTCGTGGGCATGCTGGTGGATCTCCCCTCACCAAAGTGCTGGACCTTTGTAACAACGAGAATTAAACCACAATTTTCCACAGAACCGCATCCAACCGCGAGGAAAACCTTGCCTAGAGCCTTCTTCGTTGATCCCTGCTCCTTCTGAGGTGTTGTTTTCAGTAACCACAGCAAGGAATCCACTGACTGGGATTTTGGCTGCAGTTTGGAAGTCCTCCTGCTGCAAAATCTTCTTCAATGCTGAGGTACTGTGTTGGCTTGGGTATGTCCTAATCTTAAGTCTCATAGGATTTCAGTGTAGCTGTGGGGTATTTTCTGTGAGGGGGAGGCCTCTCATCCAGTGCATCCAGTCCCACTGCTAGAATCCTGCTAGGGTGTCTTCTGTGAAGCCCCTGTACCCTCTAGAAGTAAAGTGCTCACCTGTTTACCCAGTCTTCCTTGCTACATAAGAATTTATTCTGACACTGTCTGTTGGTCACTAGTCCCTAGTGACCACCCCCCTGCTGCCACTGAGAACACTCATGCTCCAAGAACTAGGAAAAGACTTAAGTCCTTTAAGGCCTTTTCCCTAGAAAAGAAAATGACTGTTAAAAAGTTACTTTCTTATAAAGAGTTAGTTGGTAACTAACTCGAGTGATCAGTTACAAAAGTTCTTACTCATCTTGGATGTGTGATGCACTATTCTTAAAAGTATTGTTAATATCTTTCTTTCCTTAGAAACGGTTTTGCTATTCTAATAGAAAGTAGATGTGAAGGTATATTACTCACCTGTGATTAGGTTGGGCCTCTTCCCAAAAGTAATGTGTTGGTTTAACCAGATTATTCCTCTAAGGATAATTGTATGAGTGTTCCCCCAACTCGGTCTTGCTTCCCGTGACTTGCTGTTAGCCTGTCCAGAATACATCTGTATTAGCGTTGCCTACCTAGAATAACTTTCAGTCATTCAGTAAAGTGTAACATTAGGTTTTACTTTCTCTGTGCTATCTAACCCATTGACTTTGGTTCTAAAGGCCTCACGTAAGTCGTACTTAAGTTAACTTGTATTGATGGGAAAGGTCTAACCTAGACTTAATTGGGAGATTGAAAAAGTATATGGGTTTTACTTACCTTGAGTTAGCTGTGTGCCATCCAAAAATAAGTTACAAGAGTTACTGCTTATCTCAATCTGCGTTCCACTGATCTCAAAAGCACCTGTAATTGAATATTACATCGGTTTTACTCATCGAGTATAACTGTTCTATCAGAAAAGTAGTTGTAGGTTTTTACTGTACCTGGAATAAGTGTTCTACTATTCACAAAACGGATACTGTCCAGTTGACTGATTGTGATTTGTTACTGAGAGACACTGTACAACTGATAGGCTCTACGGCCCTTGCATTACTGAATGTAATTGTGAAAGTAACAATTGGTATTTACTCCCCAAGAATAGGTGTGACCTATACTGAATATGTATGAAAAGGTGTTGGCTTCCGTAGAAATACTGTTAGGTGTTCCAAATAAAGTTTATGTTTTGGTCTGTGCACCTTCAAGAATATTATTGTTTTTTTATTGTAATTAAGTATAATGTGTGATAGTACTTTATTACCCCTATATTTATCTGGGTCTACCTGTAATAAAATAAATCCTTTATTTTTACAAACAGTGTTTGATTTTCTTTGGGCCATTTGTATTACCATTTCATTTGTACTGATTCTACAGCTCTCTCCCTCCTAAAATACGCCTGGCTGTTCTGTCTAGGCTACCCTGAACTCTGGTTGTACAGCCTTATACTAAGAGTGGAGTCTTGTACTGCCTTAGTTGAATGGTTTTAGTTGGACTTCAGAAAAAACTGTCCTAAAAAGTGCAATTTGACCCAATTTGTTAATGGCCCATATGTGGCAATCCCAGTTGATTTTTGCCTGGCAAGCCTTTAATGCTGGGGTTACCACTTGGCCACCAAACGATGAAAAAAGCATAGTATACCCATTTTGCAGTTTCATTTTACCTACCACACGCTCAACCTGTGCTTTCCCAGTCTTTGCATCAGAAAATATAATGCCCAAGTGGTCAAAATAAGATACACTAGGCATGGCTACTGATTTCACATAAGTAGCCGAAATTCTTTTTACATGATTCCTATGATAAACTAACACCTGCATGCTTTTCGAGTTCACAAACCTGTGATACTCATTTAATAACTTCTGCAATACATTAGGGGTTCTCCCCTATAATACAGAGTGACTAAGTTGGTTGCTGGAAGAATTCTTCATTCATGGGTTTAAAACTTTTTTAAGGTAGCTGTGAAGGGCCCTGGGGGCTTAGGCCTATTGGGAGCCTGGTTACTGGTGTTCCTTTTCTTTGTTAGTCACTGAAATTGATTTGAAAGCTAGCATGAATGTTCTGGCAGTTGTGGTATATTTAGGGCTTACTGGGGCATTTATTAAATGCGTATATTCCAGACACCCGCCAACCCCCCCCCCCCCCACCCACCCCCCCCATAGACGCTCAAATGAGCTCCTTAATTCGTAACCTAGAAATGGACTAAAGGCATATTCTGATAATACAATAATATTGGTGTGGGGGAATTTTAGTAGATGGTGTGGCAGGCATGATGGCCAACACCTGAACTCTGGAATAATTGCCTGCCTGCTGTCATTTTAACTAAACCAAATGACAATCTGGCTAGCAATGCTCAGTTACATTTTATGGCAACAAATGATCTGGTCATGTTAAATGACAGAATGAGTGGTGATATTCCAGGGTCCCTGACGTGGCAATCCGGACCTAAGGGTTCCCACTTGGATTACTTCTTATCTAGCGACCACTTTGCGCATGTTGTTTCTTTGGTAGTATGTGATTCGCCGCTCAGTGACAATTGTATTCTGAATCTGATTTTCAGTTTTCAAATTAGAAGGGCAATATGTGTCTGTTAGGGGAGACTATCATTAATCACCAAGGTAATTGCAGTTGATGGTCTCATAACATTGAAGCCATGAATGCCCATATTGTTTCATTTAGAACTTTCCCATACCCCAAGACACTGATAACCTAGACATGATATCGAATTGGATAGAATGAAAACGGCACGTTACAGAATATATTAGCCCACTGAAAATGTACACCAATATTTCCAGCAGCCCCTTAAGAAAACATGATGCGCTGATAGCACTGGAAAAGAGCCTTCAGGTGCAATATTAGGAGGGCCCTAAAAACCTATGATGGCAACCCTGAAGATGTTGGATCCCTTATCAAGCAGTGTAAAACAGACTATCGCGCTTGCTTGAAGGGGCATTGCCAATCCACGCTGACTGGCAAATAATGCTTCACATACTATCAACGAATGACAGTGGAAGGTTTTGGAACAATTGTGGTAAACCTCTGGCTTTAAAGGAGGCAGCTTAAATTATCCCAATAAATAAAGCAACTTTGTCTGTCTATATACGGCTGTCATTTCATAAAAAGCCTTTCGGGACTATCGTACTCCATGAAGATGCAAAGATTTCTAACCTACAAATAGACGTCATTACTCTTGCAAATTAAGAATTTATAAGCCTCGGGGGTGGGGGCGGGTGGGGAGGCTGCTGGCTGAGGTGCCTTATCGAATGCAAATTTGTAATCTTCAGTGCGCAGTATGGGTATCTATATTGCAATGCATCTTCAGCCAAGTTCTAAGGGCAGGATTCTGTCTTCCAGTCAGAGATTGATTGTTCACTGTTGTCAAAAAGGAGGATAGACTTAACTCTACTCTTGGCGATGTTAGATGCCCAGGGATATTGTTCGCAACACTTCTGCACGATAAACTGATGAAATGGGCACATCAATATAAAATCTTAAACACCTTGCAAATTGGTTTCCGAAAGCAATGCTCCACCGTCGATATATATAATTTTCATTTTGAAGAGCTTAATTGCAAAAGCTAAGAAGAGAAAGTCTGCTGCTGGTTAGGACAGTTTTTCTGAAGTCCAACTAAGGGCTCAGTAAAACCATATTACTGAGACAGTACAAGGCTGTGCCACCTGAGTATTTGGTAGCCTAGACGGAGCAGCCAGGCTTATTTTAGGATGGAGAGAGGGCTGCAGCTTGATGCAAAGAAATTATTGCATACATCTGGTATACTGAAACACTGTGTATTGTAAAAATGGTTTATTTAAATACAAGTAGGCCAAGAGGAATCTTGGGTAAATAAGTACTAACACATTCTATATAAACAATTATAAAAACCAACTTCATACTTAAGGGATACAACACAAACTACTACCTTTTATAGGTTAGGTAAACTTATAACATGTTCAGAATGCAATCCGCTGTTCTTGGGGAGTAAAACCAGGTTACATATACTTTTTGAATAGTCAGTAATTGAAGGGTAGTAGACCTTGTCAGTCATGCAGTGACACTCGGTTAAGGATGAAGTAGTGTGAGAGTCCAACTGTGAACGAACATGGCTCAAATACCCTGTTCTATGGAATTTCTTCCACTCAGGCGGGTCTACAGCCACATTTTAGCTCACTGCAGCCTTCACAGAGGAGAAATAACCATTTGCATATCACTTTGTCCCACCCACAAGGGCAGCCCAGCACCAAAATGCTAGGCAAATCTCCTCTGAACAAGAGTACCATCAGCAACCCCAGACATGTTTCGGCCTAGTCTGGAACCATTGGGCGAAGCTGAGCCTCCCTAAGACAGAGTGAGCATGGGATCTACGTCTGGATTACTGTGAGCTAAAACATGGTTTTGGGCACTCCTGAATGGGTCCCTTCTCAGAGAACAGGTTATTTGTTTGTGTTTGCTCTCGGTAGAGGGGTCCCAGACTTCAGGATAACACTCAGTTATACCAGGCGAGTAAAACCTAATATAATAAACTATTAGTTGTTTTTCAGATCAGTGGAACACAGATTAAGTTGAGCACAAACTCTTTATGATATTTTTAGGATTGCACCAGGCAGAACAAGGTCGGCTAAACCCACAGTACACTTAATCAGAATGGCACACAGCTATTCAAGGGGGGGGAGAAGGCCAGTGCTTGGACTGTTTTTCTGAAGTCCAACTATGGGCTTCGTAAAACAATTCAACCTAGGCAGTACAAGACTCCACTCTTAGTACAAGGCTGTACCACCCGAGTTCTGGGGTAGCGTAGACCGAGCAGCCAGGCTTATTTTAGGAGGAAGAGCGGGCTGTAGAATCAGTACAAAGGTCCAAAAACACATACACTTTGTATTTGTAAAAAAATGGTTTATTTAAATACAAGTAGGCCTAGTTAGGATAACCTTATTTGGAACACCGAACAGGAGTTCTAGGGAAGTCAACCCAATAGTAACTTTAGATTACTTTCAGTAATATAAGGGTAGGAGACCGGATCATTTGTACTGTGATGATCAGCAAGATCACATAGTAATATCAACTGGACAATATTTTTCTGATCTAGTGAAAAACAGATTCTAGGAAGATTCTGCAATTGTGAGTGGCTGAGAGCAGCAGTGAGGCTTGACTACTACAGGATTGAGGTTCTTTCCTTTAACAGCGGTGAACGCCACAACACCAGCACGAAGGAGCGAGCACCAGAGCACGAGCATGAACGTGCTGCCACAGTGGGCTTTAGAGACGAGGAGTAGTGTGTGTGGAGGGTGCCGAAATTCGAGTTCGGGCCTGGTGTCTCGGTCGAGACCAGAATTGGTGGGTGGGAAGCGGCCTGGAGTTTTGGTGCATTGCGGTCCCTCACGACTGTGCAAGCGGGTAAGAGAGACCTGCTGTGGCGTGATTGTATTGGAGGAGCAGGCGGAATTTATATTCTTGTGCTGACCTTTTTACACATTTCCACACCTTTTGTTGCCTGGTGACTTGGGCAACTGTGGTTTGGGGTTTTTCTTCATCTTCTATCCTTACCCTTTGAGCCCATAAGTGGGTCGCCCAAGGGGAACCTATAATACACTGTCTGGTAGCAAGAGCCCAACGGGCAAACTTATCTGGGGGACAAAGGAGTGGTTTTCTACCCTTTACTAATAGAGATTCAGGAACTACGAGAACTCTGACAAGCTCAGTCTGCTCCCTTACATGAACATTACTTTCTCCAGCATGGGGTCTGGCATGGATTCACATGCTCGTGAATATTCCCCGTCGTCAGGCTGGGAATCCTCGGTAAAGAAAAAATCAGTATCAGTTTCGTTTCTAATCTGTCTTTCTTAGTAGTAACCAATCACTGATCTCTGGGTCATACTGCTCCCAGCCGATGACTGCCCTCTCCCTAAGCCCCGCCTCTGGCAGCCATCCTCAGATTTTTACCGCACGTTCAAGTGCTGGGAGTCCTCGTGCTTTAGCTCGAGTTTTTGCTGCGTTTTTGCACTGTTTCATGATTTTCTCATTTTTTTTCGGTTTAATCGAGCCTCAAGCTCCACCGTTTCTACTTCCGATAATGGGGCCCGTTTCGGGAATTCTTCTACGCCCCTCAAGGGTGAAGTTTTCATCGAGTTTACGCTTCTTGGAGAGATTCCGGAAGATCTGCGGCCTACCTCAACGGACATGGCCCAGGACAAGGGAAGCTCGACGCCCGGATCCAAGCTGTTCAGGTGCTGCCCTGGATGCGGATTACAAAATGTTTTCAAGGAGGACGAGCATTCGCGATGTCTCTACTGCCTTCATGAGGACAAGACGCACGTGGAGAAGGACTGTGCGTTCTGCAAGAACCTTTCGGAACGGACCCAACAAGATCGTCGTTCCCGCCTCGCCGCCTGGCTGGAGAAGGGCACAGCAGGTGAGAAGGCGAAGAAAAAGTCTGAGCGGGCTTCTAAGCCTTGTGAGGGCGCCCCAGCGACAGGGGCCCAACAGAAGGCCAAGCACCGCAAGTCCGCGGGCACCGGGAGCGCCGAAAGGTCAGGCTCTTCGGCTGCCAGGCAGGGCGCGACTTCCCCGGCACGTTCAACCACGAGCCATCGCTCTGGTTCGGGGAAGAGGAAGTCCGAGAACCCGGGTAAGCTGCTGGAGCGGCCCCGGTCGATCTCGAAGGCTCCCGAGGGGGAGCGAGGCGCTGACCCTCACCCCCTCCCCCACAAGGCGAAGGCCCAGGACGCACCTAAGGTGGTGAGGGCTTTGATCCAGCCGGCAAAGGCCTCTATCGAAGTGGTTGCTGTGACCCTGACGAAGCCGGCTGAGACTATGCCAGTGGAAACGGCCTCTGGGCCCAGAGTATCCCTGCCACCGCGGAGGGAATCCTCTTTCCAGCCCATTGTTAAGACCCCCGTGAAGACCCCGGCAGAAAAAACGGGGGGCGGTGGCCATTACAGACTCGGAATCAGCCTTTGAGGAGGATATGGTGGCATCCGGGAAGGGCCTCAACGAGAGGTTCATAGGCCTCAACGAGAAGTTCGAGAAGGTTCGATCCCAGGGGACGGTTCCCGCTGATGTGATCGACGAAGAGGGCCCAGTGGAGCGGCCATCCTGTCCGTTGCAGCCATTACCCGAGCCCCAGGATAGCTTGGCGGCCATTTTGTTGGCGATCCCATCCTTATATACTGAGATAAGATGAGGTTACCATGGACCCCGACGGAGGATCCAGAACCAGGCCCGTCGGGAACCCCTCCGAACAAGCCGAGGGCGAGGCCTGTGGACCCCTCATCCCCCTCGCCGGACCCTAGAGAGGATACAGCGACGGGGACGGATGATGATGATGACGACGGCAGCGATGACTCAACAGTCATCCCGTCATCAACCCCCCCCCCCCCCCTTTCGGGGTTCTCCACCCGACGAAATTGGCTCCTTTCATGCCATGATAACCAGGGCATCCGAGCTCTTCTAGCTCTGTCCTGAAGAACAGAAAAAGGAAGGGTTTCTTTACCAACGACGAGAGGCCAAGAGGAAGACGGTCCTCGCGGTGCCGTTGCTCGTCGACATCTGGGACGAGGGGCTGGCTATCCTCAAGAACCCTTCCACGACACCCGCCAAGAGGGACAGGTACGAGAATTACTGTGTCCCCGATGCCGCCCCCTTGTGCCTCAGAGCCCAGCCCACGCCGGTCTCGGCAGCGGCCAAGAAGAAAGCAGCGGGTGCGGCGGCTTCAACTTCCACTTCCCCGCTGGACAGCGAGGGCAAGAAGTTGGACTCCATGGGACGGTGAGTCATCTCGGCGGCGACGACGATTAAGGCGGCCAATGCCTTGGCGATCGTGGCCCGCTACGACAGGGAGCTTTGGTTCAAGATAGCTCACCTGCTAGACTTCCTACCGGACGACAAGAGGTCGGAGGCCCTACAAATTCTGCAGGAAGGAGATGTGGCGTTGGATCACGCCATAACGGTGGCAACGGACATTGCCGATACCGGATTTCGCCAACTAGGCAACTGGGTTTGCCTCCGACATCCTCTGGGTTTGCCTCCGACGACGAGGATGGCTCAAGGCGACGGACTTTCCCCAGGACGTCCAGACCAGAGTTTTGGATATGCCGTTCGACGGCAACAACCTTTTTGTGAAGACGGATGAGTCGCTCCAGGCCATCAAGACCGACTCGGAGACGGCCCGGGCCCTAGGGGGTACATCAATGACGACGGCCCTTTCGGAGCTCCGGTGGCAGACAGGGTGCCTCCAAGGGATCCAGTGGTGGCTCTTCTACATACCGCCAGGCGGCCTGCTCCTCGTCCCAGGATGCCTACAGAGGTTGCGGCAAGCAAGGGGGATCCCGCCATCGTCAAGGAGGCCAGGGCGGCAAGGCCTCCTCCAAGCAAGACTGAACCGGCCGTGGCGTCGGGCCCCCACCGAAGCACCCCGGTGGGAGGCCGGCTGACTAAGTTTGTCAGCGTTTGGGAGTCTATCTCCACCGACCGTTGGGTGCTGGTCACCCTGGCCTACGGGCACTCGCTGGAATTCCAAAAGAAGTGTCATCTCATTCCTCCCGTGGCCAGAAAGGATAATCCCGTCCCTCAACTGCTGTTGGAGGTGAGGGCGATGCTCAAGAAAGGTGCCATCGAGCTCGTCCCCAGGAGGCTCCGGGGCTCCGGAGTGTACTCGAGGTGCAGAAATTCAGGATGGTCACCCTCCAGCACGTGCTGGGACAGCTGGAGGAGGGCGACTTCCTATCGTTGGACCTGGAGGATGCTTACTTCCACATCCCCATTCTAAAAGGACACAAAGTTTCTCGGGTTTGTGGTTCAGGGACGCCAGAACCAATTCAGAGCCCTGCCGTTCGGATTAAAGTCGGCACCCAGGGTATTCACGAAGTGCCTGGATCGGTGGCGGCACGGCTGCGCCTGCAGGGGACCCACATCTACCCCTACCTGGACGACTGGCTAATCCAGACAAGGACAAGAGAACTTACCGTTGAACACACAGCGAGGACCGTCCGGCTGCTCATGGAACTGGGATTCGCCATCAACTACCCCAAATCCCACCTGGTTCCGTCGCAAGTAGCACTGTTTCTAGGAGCGAAGCTCGATACAGTGGGGCAATTGGCCTCCCCGTCGGAGGAGAGGACGAAGGCCATTCTGGGCAAGGTGCGGCGCCTGCTAGCCACGGACGTGGCCAGGGTGAGGTCCATCAAGTCCCTCCTCGGGATGATGTCCTCATGCATCTACCTTGTACCCCTTTGCAGACTTCGGATGCGTCCGCTACAGGAGTTCCTCGACGCCCGCTGGTTTCAGGCGACTGGCTGCTTCGAAGACCGGCTCCGTCTCGACGAGTATTTCCGTCGGGCAATCCTATGGTGGGGTACCCGTGCGTACCTCACTACAGGCACGGACTTTCAGACCCTGGCGTTCAGGAGACAGTGACGACGGACGCCTCTCTGGAGGGTTGGGGGGGGGGGGGGCCCACACCGGAGATCTCCACGCAGGAGGCCTTTGACTCCCAGAGGAGAGGTCTCTCCACATCAACATTCTGGAGCTCTGAGCAGTGTTCTGGGCGCTCAAGTCGTTCCTTCCGTCCCTCAAGGACAAAGTGGTGAGGATCTTCACCGACAACACCACCACAATGTTCTACATACGGAAGCGGGGAGGCACCAGATCCCCAGCCCTATCCAAGGAGGCCCAGGATCTGTGGCACCGGGCCGTCGCCCAGGGGATGTTTCTGGTTCCTTTCCACTTGGCAGGAATAAAAAAACACCATCGCCGGCTCACTCAGCAGGGAGCTGCGCTCGTGCCACGAGTGGGAACTATGTCAGGACCAGCTGGATCGGCTCTTTCGACGATGGGGCAAACCCCGGATCGACCTTTTCGCGACGGTGACGAACTCCAGTGTCAGGGGTTCGCCAGCAGGTTCCCGCAGCCGAGGAGCATGGGTGATGCTTTTTCGTTCCCTTGGGACGGCCTGTTTCTATACGCGTTCCCTCCGCTGCCATTGCTGCTCCGCCTCATCAACCAGCTCAAGAAGTCCAGGTGCAGAATGATCCTCGTCGCACCGGCGTGGCCGAGGCAGATCTGGTTCCCGGACCTTCTGGACTTGCTGCCGGCAGACGCGGATCTTCTCTCCAGAGAAGGAGGTGCCATTCTTCATCACGACCCGGAGTCGCTGAACTTGCAGGCCTGGCGCCTGCAGCACTAGAGTTTGGAGGGTACGATATCCTGGCTGACTGCAGAGAGGTTCTTGCAAAAGCCAGGGCGTCCTCAACTCTCAAGTGTTACGGTCCTATGTGGAAGAGGTTCTCTGTCTGGTGCCGTGCACAGAAGATTAACCCTCTGCGGATTACGGCCCCTCAAGTACTGCCGTACCTACTGTCGCTGGCCAAAGCTGGACTGGCTCACGCCGCCATCAAAATACATCTGGCTGCCATCTCCCGATATACCAGGACTACGGGACGGGCATCCTTGTGGTCTCATCGCCTGGTGAAGGAATTTATGAAGGGACTATTTCGATCGTTCCCGCCGGTGAAGGCTCCTGCCCCGGCGTGGGAGCTTAATGTGGTGCTGACCAGGCTCATGGGGGGGGCCCCCATTCGAGCCTATGCCTTCGGCGCCTTTGAAGTTCCTGTCAGACAGCATTCCTCGTGGCCATCACCTCCGCACGATGAGTGGGAGAGATCCAGGCCCTATCTTGCAAGCCTCCATACTTGACCTTTCATGACACGAGGGTGGTGCTGAGGACGCACCCCTCCTTCATACCCAAGGTGCCGTCTGACTTCCACCTCAACGAGCCCTTGGTGTTGCCAGTTTTCTTCCCGTCTCCTTCGATGCCGGCCGAGAGGACTTTGAACTCGCTGGATGTAGCTAGAGCGCTGAAGTTCTACGTGGACCGCACGAAGAGTTTTCGGAAGACGTCACAGCTGTTTGTGAACTTTGGGTCTGTGAATCAAGGGAAGGCTCTCTCGAAGACTTCCATTTCCAGATTGCTCAACCGGCTGCACCGCTGCCCGGCCGTCCGAGAGCCCATTCGACCAGAGCGATCGCTGCTACCACGGCGTTCCTGTCTGGTGTGTCCCTGCTGAACATCTGCAGGGCAGCTACGTGGAGGTCGACGCACACCTTCACAAGATTCTGCTGCGTCGATTGGGACTCCAGGGAGGAGTCCAGGGACGGCCAAGCAGTGCTGCGCAACCTGTTCGCCTAAGGTGAGCCTGGTGAGGAGGTAAGAATTGCTTAATGTTGAGTTTTGAATGCAATGCTTAATGTTGAGCCTTTGCCACCTCCCGTGGTTGTGCATGTGTGTACTACTATGTATTCTTTTATTCATGAGCATGTGAATCCATGCCAGACCCCATGCTGGAGAAGGAACAAGTTACCTCTAACTGTTGTTCTCCAGCATGGGTCTGGCATGGATTCACATGCTAACCCTCCCGCCTACCCCTCTGTGGCTCTTCACTTGGTCATACTGCCACTTTGCGTGCTACCAAATCTGAGGATGGCTGCCAGAGGCCGGGGCTTAAGGAGAGGGCAGTCATTGGCTGGGGGCAGTTTGACCCAGAAATCAGTGATTGGTTACTACTAAGAAAGACAGATCAGAAACGAAACTGATACTGATTTTTTTTTTCTTTACCGAGGATTCCCAGCCTGACGACGGGGAATATTCATTAGCATGTGAATCCATGCCAGATCCATGCTGGAGAACAGTTACAGGTAAGTAACTTGTTCCTTACCCCCAAAAACCACATTGAGGAGGGATTCCCATATTATGCCATAAATGGAAACCCGTGGCCCGGCTTCAATTTCAGCACTCCACATGGTACTGGAATCTCTATTAAGGCTGTATACAAAGTAAAAGAGCTGGTGCAAGCTAACGTCTTAAAGCCACATTCTTTGGACCATGAAGTAAAGACATTACTTGCAAATAACCCAGAAAATGCATGCCAGTGCAAGATAGTGTATGCGCACTCTGGAAATGGAGAAGGGGGGGTGGGCTACCAACTTTGACCGAGCTCCAAGAATCGCAGGAGCTGCAGGCGGCAAGGAAGACTGTCCAGGAGAACCTAGATTGAACAGTGAGGACCACCATTGAAACGCCAGACAGTCTGATGCTTGTTGAAATATGCCTTAAAGAGAAACTGCTTCAGAGGAAGCCAGGCCAGTGCAGGAAGTACACACAATGATGACTCGCGAGGGGAGGAGAGTGGTCGAGAGGGCTGGGTAAGGGTCAACAGACAAAGGAAAGGGAAAATGTCAACAGAGAAGTCTAAAAACCTGCCAGCCTTGTACGGTAATCTACTGAACAACTCCAGACAGTTTATTAATGCTCTGTCGGGAGAGGTTTTGGATCAAAATGAGTCAACCAACTCAAAAACCATGCACCGTAGGCACCATAAATGGGGCTGCAAAAAAACAAAAACCACCCTAAAATAACATCATAACTGGAACACTGAGATTTCTAAAGCGGACATGCCTCCCCAAGAAGTGGATATTACAAATACCTTGGCAGAGGACCAGGCATCATCAACTGATCAATTGAGTAAGGTGCCTCCCCCGTGGGGGGATGCTACCTTGGGTAGAGTGGACGTGGTGGCCAATGTTGCCCCCAATCTCTGCGGGGGATCAGGCCCTACTATACAGAAACATGAACCAGAGATCTTCTAGGGTACAATGATGAGTTGGCAGATGGGTCCATACATATAAACGGCAAATAATACGTTTTCAGGCCATCCCACAACTGCAGGTTCTGAGATCTGACGATATTCGAAGGGTTGGTATTGGGGAGAATGCTCATAAATGTGCTAATTCCCTTCACATTAGAGACCCCCAGCAACTTTTCTGGATTTTGAGGACTTTATTTTTTTACCTGGAAAGAGTGTGAGCCTTCCCCCCCCCCATTCTTTCATGTATTTTGATGTATGTTTTAGAGTTGTGTTCTTTGATTATGGAGTTTTGAGAACTCCGCCATCTTTTCATGTGTGTTACACAGCACCCTCAGTGCAGTGACACAGGGATGTCTTAGACTTTTTAGACTTCCCAAAGGTTTAAATACCTTCTCTGGGATAAACTACTGTTTCCCAGAGAATGTATGTTTAAATTGACTTTACTAGTCTTTTTAAATTCCTAGACCCAGCACACATTTTACAATGGAGTGCTGGAGGGGTTACCTAGTATCCCCTGTGTCTAAATACTCATGTAGCAGTCAAATGCTACCCTTTCCTATTGAAAAGGCTGGTGGCAGTGGTTTTACGACAAACTACCATGATGTTTCCAGACAGCAAGCACCGGTTGCTAAAAATCGCGGGAGCCATGTTTTTTAAGATGGTGCCATAAGCCCCTTTGTTTAAACAGGACCCGGTCTTCTTTATTCGCCGTTTCTTTTTGGAAAAGTTCTTCTAGTGTTTGACTCTGTAGGCCAAACCAGGTTTGGTCGCTTTGTTCGTGTGCCTTTTGGCGGGCTTCAGGACTGAAGACCGCCTCTAGTGTCTGAGTGTCTGGGGTGGGCAGGAAGTGAGGGAGGTGCCCAAAACTCCCTGTGCTTGGTCTCCTAGGAGACCCCAAATGCACTCTGGTGTAATTGGCTGGCTGACTGCCCTGCAAGGACAGCCACCCTGCTGGGTGAGTGACAGCTAGGCTGGAATGAAAGGAAGAGAACTGTTTAAAAGGCGAGTCTCGGGAACTGCAAAGCAGTCTACCACTGGAACGAGAGAACCGAAGAAGAGCTGGAAGAGGACGGCTGCTGCAACTCCTGGACCGTTGGTTTGCCCGTTGAAGCCCTGCTGCAGGTCTGAATTGCAAAGTTCATCTCGACAGAGAAGCCCCTTCGGGGACGTAGTCTTCCTTTTGAGTTGGTGGGACCAATCAACTCCTAGGCCACCTGGATACCATTCTCCTGGCTGGTTGGGATTAACCAGGGAGAGGGATATCGAGCTTTTGTGCAAGAATCTACAGCTGCTGGAACTGAAGCGACTCCATCTTGTTTGCTTTTTCGTGCATGGCAGGAGTACCCCGACGTCCTCCCTCTTGTCCCCACTACTGAGGCTTGGGAACAGTGAGATATGCAGGAACTGCCAGGAACCAACGACTTCAGCTGCATTTGATTCTTCATACTGAGGTACTGTGCCAACCCGATTGAGAGAACGGCACTCTCGTGATGAAAGTTCGTGGAACTTTCCCAACTTTCCAGGCCTAGTCGGCTTGTAACCCGACATGATTCTTTTTCGCCTAAACTACTTCTGAGAACTTATGCAAAGACTTTGCTGTTTGATACCAGAACTGCTCTTTCCGATCCAGAACACTAGCCCATTGACTTTGGCCTGGCCTGTTGACTTGAATTGAACTCTTCTGGTGAACTGAAACTATTTGCACTGTCTATGTGATCTATTCTACTTACCTTGTCCCTTTTGCTCACTTCTAAGTAACTGAACTGCCATTTGGCTCCTATTTCAGGGGTGCTCAAACTGTCTCAAAATCAAGAGTTTTTTATTGAAGTGTTTTTGTATATAATAAGTTGCCAATATTTTCCAAATGATTGTGTAATAGATTAATACGTTTATTACCAAGAAACCTTGAGTATAAGTGTACTTGAACCCTTTGATTGAAAGTCCTCTGTGTAATTACTTGTACTGCTCACATTCACTCTTGAGATAAGCCTGGCTGCTCAGCTCGCTACCAAAAACTGTTTGGTACAGACTTATACCAAAGGTTGGTTTGGCTACCACATGTAGTCCTAATTGTGTGTAGTGGTCCCAGAGGGTACTGCATGCAATTCTGCCTAACAGTTGGTTTTCCCAAAAAAAAGGTGCGGTGGGGTCTGTTTGGTACCATGTTTTCAATCTCATAGCACCGATCATTTGGAGCTCTCTTGGCGATCAACTGGGCCAACTAATTACAACAGAGGAGGTTGAGGCTTTCTCAGCCCCTGTACATCCAACACAAGCTTCTGATAATTTCATGAACAAGCCAGAAGGGGTGATGGATCAGACCTAGAAGATGGGCTTGGTTGGAATCCGCAATCGAAAATGTTCAAAAGGTCCAAAGCAAAGCAGCTGAGCCTTTGAGGAAGGTGGCATGAAGCTGTTGTCAGAGAATGTTTGGCTACCACAAATTGGAGGGCCAACGTGCTCCAGACTTGATGGCAACTGTGGTAATGCTACAAGAGTCCATGTCTATAAACGCTTTTGAACTAGAAGGGTTCCACACTTATTGTAAGCCAGCAACGAGTGTCTTACAAGGTAGGCTAACAAGTGGTCTTGGGATTACAGTAGACTTAAATTGTGATTGTACACATTATGAGGTAAAGGTCAAATCAAAAGATCTGATGGCATTCAACCTGCATTTATCCAGCTTAAATGCAAATGTACTGATTGTAAATCTTTACTATAACCATGCTAGCACCAAAATGGTAGATCTACAGCACGAACTAGATCTCCTGCTTTCGGAGTGGTTGGGTAGTTATGAAAAAGAGTTCCTTGTTGTGGGTGGGGACTTTAACGCTGCCTGTGTACTGCCTCAACTGTTAGGCACGATTGTATGCAGTAGCCTAAGGGCGCACTACGATAACCCTGACCTCCTGGCAATAGCAACCTAACCTTTGGCATAAGTCTGTACTACACAGGTTGGTAGTGTGGACCAGTAACCAGGCTTATCTCAAGAGGGGTCAATGTGAGCAGTAGGAGTTAGAGGTTCACTGTGACTAGTATTCAAGCAAACACTTACACACAGTGTTTCTTGATAAAACAATGAATGTATTTACCAGTCAGTTAATATAAGCCTTCTTCAGAAGGGAGCACTGTAAAGCACCACACAGATACTTCAAAATTATACACTTGCTTAAATTCAGAATCCGTAAATACCCATTTGGGATGGCATACAGCAGAGACCTACACCCACAGGTGACTTCAGTTACCAGGGTGCTGTTGACATTAATGTATTACTGTTGGCATTCAGAATTGTTTAAGAGCAGGTCAAAAAGGGAAAGATTATTAGAGCAAACAAGATACCACGAATATTTCTTAAGTAGGCAAATGCTTTCAGATTCCACAATAAGAGTTATTCAATTTAGAACCGGCTAAGCTAAAGTCAATAGGCAAGAGTCTATGTGGGCTGAAGCACTTCTTTGAAGGTGAGTAGAAAAGTCTTTTCACAATGTTTCAGTAGTCTTGGAAGAAAAAGGTGAATCAGTGTTGGGCCACAAGCGGTTAGGCTTGTGAGTAGTAGAAGATGCAAGCAACTCTCCAGTAAAAGGTAAGTTCTCTTAGACTTTGTACAGTACCTTTTTAAAATGAAGAAAAAGATGCAGCAAATGACTTCTGTTCCTGTGCAGAGCTGCAGATCTCGCTGTCCTGGGCCTCAGTCGTGGGGACAAGAGGGAAGACATCGGGGGACTCCTGCACTGCACTGGGACGGTCAAAACATGCAACCAGCAAACTTCACTTGAGTGGCTGTTCGGTGTTTCAGCTCCTCGCGTCTACCGCAAATAGCAACACCACAGTTCCTGGCTGTTGAGATGGACTTTCCTTGATTCTGGGGTCCCGCACTCTTGGGGGGCTCAGGCTCGGTCAGTCCTGCTTCCTGGGAGTTATCCAGGAGGTTCATGCTGGAGCTCTTGGCCACTTAAAAGCAATGCACACAAACTTCTCTCCTTGGCTCTACGGTTTCCAGCAGCAACTCTGTGGAAATTCAACCAGCCCCGAGAAGGATGTACAGATGCCTTACTTTGGAGTTTATTGGTCCCACCAACTCAAGGGGAGAAATCCTTGCAGGGGCTTCTCCGTCGATGCGAACTTGGTGTTTCAGCACTGCAGCAGGGCTTCACCGGGAAAACCAACGGTCTAGAGGAGTTGCAGCAGACGTCCTCTTCAAGTTCTTCAGTTCCTTCGTTCAGTGGTCTACTCTGCTTTCCAAACCAAAAGACTCGCCTTTTATACTGTTCTCTCCCTTTCATTCCAGCCTAGCGCTCAGTTACCCAGTAGGGTGGCTAACCTTGCCGGACAGTCAGCCGGCCGATCATCACAGAGTGCATTTGGGTCTCATAGGAGACAAAGCACAGGGAGTTTCGGGCACATCCCTCACTTGCTCCCTACCCCA
This sequence comes from Ambystoma mexicanum, assembly GCF_040938575.1. NCBI lineage: Eukaryota > Metazoa > Chordata > Amphibia > Caudata > Ambystomatidae > Ambystoma > Ambystoma mexicanum. The sequence continues at coordinate 737,711,873 of NC_090923.1, read as the reverse complement.
GACACCCTGGAGCCAGAGGCGGGCTTCACTGGTGAATCCCACCAAAGACAAAACAAAGGGACCAAACCTAGTTTGGCGCGCAGAGCAAATCTCAAGAAGGACATTTCCACAAAGAAATGGTGAAAAAAAGAAGACCGGAGCAATTTTCACAAAAATGGCACCTTTGGGTGCTTTACTCCAGCTGCGAACGCAGCCTGCGGTAAATGCACACCACGGTTGTAAAAACGAAACCACTGCCACCAGTCATTCAGTGAGGAAAGGGTAACATAAATTGTTACATGAGAAGCTATACGAAGGGGATACTAGGTAACCCCTCCAGCACTCTAAAAATAGTGTGTGCTGGGTCTAGAAAGTTACCAATGTAAGTAAAGTCAATTTCACTTTACTGCTCTGGGAAACAGTTTATCCCAGAGAATGTATTTAAACCTTGGGGAAATCTAAGATTTCCCTGCGTCCCTACAGTAAAAGTGGTGTGTGTGCCACAATGTAAAATATGATGCTTATGGAGTTTGTCAGACTACACAACCAAAAGAAACAGAGTTCAAAAATCGCATTAAAATACACGAGAGAGTGGGGAAAAAGGGTCTCACTCTTTCCAGGTTAAAAAAAATAAATAAAAATCGGTCCTCAAAATCCAGCAAAGTTTCTGGTGGTCTCTAAGGTAGAGGGAATTGGCAGAGTTCTGATAATTCTCCCTTACATTACAGGGGGTTCCTACTGGGCAAAGAAGTCCTCTACCTTAATGGTGCGACACGGGGTGGCATGGAATCGATATCTTGAGCTGTGGGAATTTAAGGCCTGTTTACCAGGGTAACAGGAGCTGAGGGATATGTTTACTTAGAGCAGTTGGGGCAGGGGTGAGGGGGGACGTCATGTATTGACGATGTCTGTGTCAGAGGATCTAGCATGTCTGTGATCCATTGATGAAGGGAGACCCATTGGGTAGTGATCATTATCCTATAATTCTCTGTCTGCCTAACAGTTTGTCACCTGCAGTATGCTACTGCTTTCACTACAGAAGAGAGGGGGTGGGGGGGGGTTGATCATGAAATGGAACTCCAAAGCATATAGGACATAAGAATTGTTGAAAATGGAGCTGAAGGGGGTCAGATTGACTGCCAACAACTATACTCGTAGCCTATTAGAATGCATAAAGCTACTATCTAAAAGGGGTCAAATAAGTGGAGGGAATCGTAATCGCCCCTTTCACTTAAAGGTCAAGCAGGCAAAACGGTCTAAAAGGGCAGCTATTAAAACTTCCCTTCTAATGATGGTTGACAGACGTGCATTCTTAGAGAATGTTTGTCGGAAATTACAAACTTTCCCTCCAACTAATTGGCTGAACAAAAACCAAGAGGTCGTCATGACCCTCATCAAGAAAGACAGTTTGAACTTCTGGAACAAAATGGGGGTGGAGGGGAGTTACCAAGGGTGTGCAGCACTACATTGAATGTAATATTACGGCACAGGAATGGGTAGGATACATCTCCGAAAAGTACTCTATGCCATGTGGTGAGCAGGACCAATTCCCGCTAATCAATGCGGTAGTGACTCATAGTGCACTTATATGCAGACTGACATACTGTGGGCAATTGGTAAGGTAAAACCATTGAGGGCTCCGGGCCCCGATAATATACCTCCCGCTCTAATTAAAACTAATCCAGAGCTTTGGGTTATTCCTCTGCAGGATTTATATATTCTTTGACTTGAACCCTGACAGTTCCCGGCACTTGGAGAGAATCTACAATTATTCCGATCTTTAAACAAGGTGACAGGAAGGATCCTAAGAACTTTAATCATATCAATAGCCCTTCTGGATTCTTCCAGTAAGACCTTTGGAACTCTCCTGCTAAGGGAAATCAAGGCTCAAATTACATTACGAGGCCTGTATTCTCACCATCAAATTGGGTTTTGAGCAGGGATGGGAACCTCTCTAAATGCCTTCACCTTGTCACACCTTCTAGCAGTGGTTAAAAATCAATCACTGGGTATAGTCTATATTGCATCAATCGTCATGTCCAATGCCTTCGATACAGTAAGTAGAGCGAGGCAGTGGAGGAAACCTTTGGACATGAATCTTCCATTAACTCTGGTGCAGCTATTGGCTCTGCTGCACAGGGACACAACCCTCAGCGGGAGCAAGGAGGGAGCCATGACTATTGCTACATACGTGTGTTTGCGGCAGGGGTGCGTCATGGCTCCCACCCTGTTTAACCTCTACCTTGCAGATCTTAAACATTTTTTGGGAGGGAGGTACCACTAATTGTTAGGCTGGAGTCTGTATCCCTGGCCTATATTGCATTTGTGGATGACATCGTCTTGTTCGATTCGATACCTATTGGGCTGCAGACAAACTCTTTTGAGTATGCAGTCCCAAACAATCTAAAGATAAACAGACAAAAGTCTAAGGTCATTATATTTTCTAACACAAAACAGCCCAAAACTATGATGTGGCGAGTAGGAGGTAATCCTTTAGAAAGGGTGGTAGCCCTTAGAGATCTGGGTTATCATATAACTAACAAAGTCCAAATTGGAAATTCTTGATTAGGGGCAAGTGTGTGCCTCTGCTGGCAAAAATGAAGAGGGTCTGCTCGCAATTGTGCCACTTTTTGTTCAAACCCCAGCTTCAGTGTTACCTGTCTAGCGTGGAGGTGGTATTGTTTATACGGTCTGGACCGTTCCCTGATCGATTTTGGGGGAATATCTCAATTCGGTTCAGGGAATGTTCTGGAAGAATGGCTAATTTGGTTGGCCTAATCTCGTTGGTAGAGAGAGCTAAATGGAGAAAGATGGCGGAGTATGCCAAGTTGTCAAACCCGCCTCCCATGTCTCTTTACCAGAGCTGGGGTGATGAACAAACTAGGGAACCTGGTGTCTGCATTACTAAATTCAAATAACAAATGGTGGACACACTCTCACTGATGGGCTCATGTAAAGTAGAACATACCCACAGTACAGATGAAGCTCTTCAAATATGATTGGGTGGCCTCCTCTGATCAAGTGGGAAGATATTACCTGCATGGTGAATATGCTAAATATATCACAAAAAGAGAAGCTTTCTGTGTACCAAGTTAAGGTCAATCTATCTTTGCTTCAGGCTAAACCAAATTCTGACCTTAGAAAGAACAATTAAGTGGGACTCGGGTGTGGGTGACCAGACCTATAGATTTTGTACTAATTTGAGTGCCAAAGAGACCATCAAACACCTAGTAACCAACTGTCGGCATTAATTGAAGAAAGAGGGCGATCTAGGGTTGGCAATTATAAATTACTTTATGTGGACTGGCCTGATGGGAGGACAACGACAGAGCACAGTTCTTGCATTATGTGGTTTTCTCGCCTTGTTAATGAAAAGAATGGCAGAGTTAAGACCATAATCCATGGGAAGCTGAACCTCCAATGAGCTTATTGTGAAGTTATTTTTTTAATGGATGTCAATTTAATGTGATCTGAATAATTTTGTGGATAATTTTTGTACGTATGAGGATGTTTTCTTATCTTTTTGTATTTTTTTCTTTCCTTTTGTATACTAGTGGTAAGGCTTATACATTTGATGTCTGAACTAAAACACTAATAAATAAATACAAATATAAAAAGAACAAATTCTAGGAACAGTATAAACCTATAACTCTGATTTAGGCTAAGTTATTCTGTGTGAGTTGGACCTTGGGGGTGTAATACTCAATTCCAGTTGCTTTTCCGTTCACAGACTAAGGAAAGCAAAACCTCTTACCTTGAGTATTACTGTTATCTTAAAATTAGTGAAGTAAAACCTACATACTTTTTACAGGAGCTATAAGCAAATTTAAAGGCAGGTGTAAACCGAAGACTGTTTTTGTCTGTCTAAAACAGCCCAGGGAAAGCAAAACCCAGTATTACACTTTATGAATGACTCAAAGTTCGTCTAGGTAGGTAAAACCTAATGCAGACTTATTCTGGATAGGCTATCGGCAAGTCCGGGGAAGCAAGATCCAGTTGAGGGACACTCCTACATTTATCCTAACAGGAATAGTTAAGTGAAACCAACAGCATTACTTTTGGCGAAGAGGCACAGCCAATTTACAGGTGAGTAAAATAACTTTAGATCTACTTATAGGAATGGCAGAACATAAGTAATAACTTTTGTAACTGTTCACTCTCAGAGTTACTGTTACCAACCAACTCTTTTACAAGTAACTTTTAAACGCGTATTCTCTTTTCTAGGCGAAAGGCCCCATCCTTTAAAAGTATTTCTCTTATTCTTGGAGCATGAGTGGTCTCCGTGGCAGAAGGTGGGTCACTAGGTTCTAGTGTCCAACAGGCAGTGTCAGGATAGGTTCTTAAGTAGTACAGTTCCTAAGGAATACTGTTCAAACTGGTGAGTATTTTACTTTAAAGTTCATTGAGGGTCCAGAGGCTTTACAGAAGACACCATATAAGGATTCAAGCAGGGGCCTGGGTGCCCTGGACGAGAGTATGCCCAATCGCAGAAAACGCCCCAAAACTACACAGGAATCACAAGAGACTTGAGCTAAGTACATACCCAAGCCAGCATAGTACTTCAGCACAGAAGGTTTTTTTAGCAGGAGAACTTCAGGATATGCAGCCAAAACCCTGGTCTTTTAATTCCTTCATTAAGAAGACAGGACACTTGAAGGACTTTTGCAGCAAGTTTCACAGGGAATGCTAAATGGACAAGTTTATTCGCAGCTGGATGAGTCTCTGTGGATTTGGCAAATTTTTCAGGAGAACAGAAGACAGAATTCGGATTCTGGTCTTTTGCAATGTCCAGCACTCTGGTGAGGGGACTTCTCGGACTGGACTCGTGCCTCTGGGGATCCAGCAGGATGTCCCCAAGGTTTCAGCGAGATTCGTAATTCAGAAGACCGTGCACCCCACAATGCCTCGAGGTTCCAGAGTATTGAAGCCCCACAAGGTCGCAGCATGACGTGGGATGGCTCAAAATGAGTCTTCCTGAGTCTAGTGGGTCTCACCAGGCTCTGTCGTCGTTTTTGGAGTCGCCAGGTCGATATGAAGGAAAGGGCTACAGTAGACTCTCTGGTCGCTGGAAAACACTACAGCTGTCTTTTCTTCATCTTCCGTTTCAGCTCCAGTGGTCGACTACCTCTTCAGCTTCCAGGATCGGACTTTTATGCAGGAACTCAGCCAATCGTACAGTCCTGCAACATTCAAACTCCCCACCCCAAGAGTGGGGAGCGGTGGGTTGGCAGTCATTTCAGGACAGCCAGCCTCCCATTTTGAACTGGATTTTCGCTGTTGGGCTGGAAGACAAAGGGTTGCAGTGTTTTGGACTACTCCCTCGCTTCCTGCCTTCGCAGACATTCTGGAGCCTGGGCAGGCTCCCCCCCTCAAAGATGACGCAAAGGATTTTCCCACCTTGGAGGTCGGGGGAAGGAACAAGAAAGGACAAGTAACACTGAAATGGCAAAAAAGACAATTGGGGCCATTTTGGTAAAATGGTCACCCTTGGGTGCAGCTGTGAATACTGCCCCCGGTAAAGGTGTACCGTGGGGGGGTGGTAAAAAGGTTCACTGCCACCAGCCATTAAAGGTAAGCTTGTACCTGTAACAAATGTTAGTTGGGAGAAAGGGGAGTTGTATCTCCCAGCACTCCACATAAGGTGGGGTGGGCTGGTGTCACCTAACAAAATGTAAAAGGGATACAATGATACTTTCTATCCTTGGGAAGTGTAGTTCTCACAAGGTTAGCCAGATAAAGTAAAAGGGGAGCCCTAAGTGCAAATCTGCAACAATTAAAATAAAAAAATAAATAAAAAGGTATACCAATCATTGTCAAAGATACTATGGAGAGTCTTAAAAATGACACCTGTTAGCACATTTTTGAGAAGTCGCCCTAATTCCCTTCTAGCTTAGAGACCCCAAGCTCTTGCTGGACTTTAGGACCTAATTTCAAACCTGGAGACGGTGAGACCTTTTGCTCACCCTCTCATGTATTTTATTGTAATTTGGACTGTTTCTTTTGACTTTGGAGTCTGACAAACTCCATAGGCATCATCTTTACATTGTGACACACGGCACCTTCAGTGCAGTGGCACAGGGAAGTCTTAGATTTCCCAAAGGTTTAAATACCTTCTCTTGGTCAAACTGTTTCCAAGAGCAGTGAAGTGAAATTGACTTTACTTACATTTTGTAACTTTCTAGTCCCAGCAGACACTTACCATAGAGTGCTGGAGGGGTTACTTAGTATCCCCTGCGTCTAGTTTCTCCTGTAACATTTTTATGTTGGCCTTTTTACAATGAATGGCTCGTGGCAGTGGTTTACTTGTTACTACCATTGTGTGTTTTTACTGCAGGCTGCGTTCGCAGCAGTAAAGCACCCATGGGTGCCCATTTTGTCAAAATGGCTCTGGTCGTTTTTTTTTTTTTTTTTTGCTATTTCTTGTTGAAAGGTCCTTGAGATTCTCTGCGCGCAAAACCAGGTTTCGTCCTTTTGTTCGTTTTGTCTTTGGCAGGATTCACGAGTGAAGCCTGCCTCTGGCTCCAGTATGCCTGGCAGGAAGTGAGGGAGGTGCATGAAACTCTGTGCTTAATCCCCTTGGTTACAGGAATGCACCCACAGCTGATTGGCCGGCTGCCTGTCCAACAAAGACTGCCACCCTGCTGTGTGATTGACAGCTAGGCTGGAATGAATGGGCGAAACCTGCTAGGCTTTTTGGCTTGGAAAGCAGAATCGACCACTTGACGAAGAAATCCGAAGAAGAACTTGGAAGAGACGCTTGCTGCAACTCCTGGACCATTGGTTTGCCTGGTGAAGCCATGCTGCTGCGCTGAAGCTCCGAATTCGCCTCGACTAGAGAAGCCCCGCAAGGACGACTTCTCCCCTTGAGTTGGTGGGACCAATCAACTCCAAAGTAAGCCCGTCTGGACATCCTCTGGGAGCTGGCAGTACTTCTGCTGCGTATTTATATCCAAGGTTGGATCAGTAGAATGGGATGACACTCTTTTAGTACATATTCAACATTTTTATTACATCAATTCATTACACAAGATAAATCATCTACATATCATAAAACCTAATAAAAAAACAATTTCATGCCAACAATCATGGCCACATCCAAAAATTCATTCAGACATTCACACAATAAGAGCACCCAAGGTGTTATATGCATCAATGGGCATTGGAAATATAATATTTCCCTTCATTTAGTATATTCAATAATGACCCTGTCCCTAATATTAGGTGTCGTGGTATATCCGATGCCGAATTGAGGTCAGATATATTTCACAAAAAAGCATCGACACGTGTTTCGGTCGGGGACCTTCTTCAGGACGTAGGGCAAAGGAAAGTACTTCACCCTGTTCTCAACAAATATGGGCCCGTAACCAATCTAAAAACAATAATAAAAACAAAGTGTCATCCCTAGTTCTTCAGAAAAGTGACTAATAATGTCACAAAGTGTCTCAGATCTCTTCACACTTCAGTCCCTACTCACCCTCAGGTCCAAATCAAGGGTAGGTGAACGGGATAATGGACATTAATCCTCCACTGGAAACAGTATAAATCCTGTACCTGTGGAACCAACACAAACGCACGCTTTAGTGTCCATGAAGATATTAAAATCACTGCAAGTTATACCGTGAGGTTAAGAAAAACCCATGAAAAACACTTACAGGCACCCATAGTGAGGTTCAAGAAGCTTCACCGAGATGTCATGACCCGTGGTCGCTCTTGGATCAGTATATGAAGTGCCGGCTCAATAGGCCATATAAAATGCTGTAAGGGAAACGCATAGTGAGACCCTCTATTGGCACCTAAAAAACATGTGTCCACACAATGGAAAACATTACATCCCATTATATAGTCCATGTCCCCATGCGTGCGTCTCCATGTGTGCACAACTTAGTCCAATACAGAGTGAAATCTCGTAACAAGATATGGTCGGTGATTGCACCACTTGTGGCGTCCACCCTCCAGTGCTAGATGGCATTAATGTGTGACACATCGGTCCTTTCGTAACAGGACCCTTAACCCGTAAATAGCGCAACCCAAAGCACAATCCATGGTGCTTGTTTCCTTCTTTTCATATTAAACACGCGATCTTACCCGTGTACTTTGTTCAACGCCCCCCCACCCCACTCTCCTGGGGGGCGGTTCTATGGTGCTATAACAGACTATTGCTAGGTAGCAACATTCAACGCAGCCTGAACATAGCAAGGCACCAGCCTGTTTGTGGCACAATCAAAAACAGCAGCTCGCTGGAAACCCGTGTGCTCCCGAGCGTCAGCCAACTCGAACAAACAAAGCGTTACCCTTCGGTACGTCAGAAAGAGCCCAAACCGGCCCCCACACGTGTGTGTGTGTGTGTGTGTGTGTGTGTGTGTGTGTGTGTGTGTGTGTTTGTGTGTGAAAATTGGATCAAACAAACAAAGCGTTTACCTTCAGTATGCAAAACCATTCCAAAAACCGGATGCCACCATTCATTCGGCTCCAGTCATTCAAACCAAATGGACTAGACATAAGAGAAGGACTACCCCTTTATAAGGACAATCACTAACACTAAAAAAGGAACACAACTCCAAAAAGGACCCAAAAGCCGTCTCTATTAGACCAACACACGCTCACCAACCAGTGGGCTAAATTCCTGCCTGGTCAGACCTCATATAAAAGACCATAGCACTGAAGCGCATTTTTACCTCATTCCCTAATTAAAGGAACTGGGTCCATGTATCAGTACAGACATGTAAATTAATTCCACCTGACAGATTCTTTTATATTAGAGTAACACATATTCAACATGAGTATTGGGATACCACAGGGACAATTCCTTGTCTTCAAATTATCAAATTTTTAGAACATTTTTTGAAAACTTTTTTTCATTTTGGGTACATTGTATTTACATTTCAAAGTATGCAAACAATTTGTAATGCAGACATATGGGTCATGACAGCCATTTCATCACACAGGAGAGAGATCTTTTACATATCGTCTGTGGCCCCTTAGGATATCACATCTAATAATGCAGCCCCATGAAACTTTCAATGTCCACCACTGGACTTATTCGTATTAGTCGTGCCACATCTTATTCCCGCAACAATTGTGTACATTCACATTTTTCTCATCCTGTGTGATGAAATGGCGGTCATGACCCATATGTCTGCATTACAAATTGTTTGCGTACTGGGGGGGGGTGTTGAACAAAGTACACGGGTAAGATCGCGTGTTTAATATGAAAAGAAGGAAACTAGCACCGTGGATTGAGCGGTGTTGCGCTTTGGGTTGCGCTATTTACGGGTTAAGGGTCCTGTTACGAAAGGACTGGTGTGTGACACATTAACGACATCTAGCACTGGAGGGTGAACGCCACAAGTGGTGCGATCACTGACCATATCTTAAGAGATTTCACTCTGTATTGGACTAAGTTGTGCACACATGGCGACACGCATGGGGACATGGACTATATAATAGGATGTAATGTTTTCCATTGTGTGGAGACATGTGCACATGTTTTTTAGGTGCTAATAGAGGGTCTCACTATGTGTTTCCCTTACAGCATTTTATATGGCCTATTGAGCCGGCACTTCATATACTGATCCAAGAGCGACCACGGGTCATGACATCTCGGTGAAGCTTCTTGAACCTCACTATGGGTGCCTGTAAGTGTTTTTCATGGGTTTTTCTTAACCTCATGGTATAACTTGCAGTGATTTTAATATCTTCATGGACACTAAAGCGTGTGTTTGTGTTGGTTCCACAGGTACAGGATTTATACTGCTTCCAGTGGAGGATTAATGTCCATTATACCGTTCACCTACCCTTGATTTGGAACCTGGGGGTGAGTAGGGACTGAGGTGTGAAGAGATCTGAGACACTTTGTGACATTATTAGTCACTTTTTTGAAGAAATAGGGATGACACTTTGTTTTTATTATTTTTTTTAGTTTGGTTACGGGCCCATATTTGTTGAGAACAGGGCGAAGTACTTTCCTTTGCCCTACGTCCTGAAGGTCTCCGGCCGAAACACGTGTCGACGCTCTTTTTTTGTGAAATATATCTGACCTCAGTTCGGCATCGGATATACCATGACACCTAATATTAGGGACTGGGTCATTGTTGAATATACTAAATGAAGGGAAATATTATATTTCCAATGCCCATTGATGCACATAACACCTTGGGTGCTCTTATTGTGTGAATGTCTGAATGAATTTTTGGATGTGGCCATGATTGTTGGCATGAAATTGTTTTTTTATTAGGTTTTATGATATGTAGATGATTTTTCTCTTGTGTAATGAATTGATGTAATCAAATTTTTGTATATGTACTAAAAGAGTGTCCTCCCATTCTACTGATCCAACCTTGGATATAAATATACTACACCTGAAGGATCAGGGTTCTGAGTGCAGGACTACCCCTTTATTTTCCCTTTTCCTAGTACTGCTGCTGGTACCAAAGTGCCAGGGAGAGGAACACCAGATTGTGTGTGTTGCTTTGAAGTCTGAACCGAGCACCAGGAAGATCCTCCGGACTTCCCTGAAGCAGGACTGACCAAGCCTGAGCCACTTCAACAGAGTGCTAGACCCCAGATGCGAGGAAAGTCAAGAGTGGTATCCAAGAACCGTGGTGTGGTTATTTACTGTCAGACGCGAGGAGCTGAAACACTGAAGAACCGCTGAATTGAAGTTTGCCGATTTGCTGCTGACCTTTCCATTGCAGAGCAGGAGTCCCCAGACGTCTTCCCTCTTATCCCCACGACTGAGGCCCAGGAACAGGATCTGCAGAGCTGTACAGGAACAGAAGCAAGCTGGAACCATTTCTTCAAACCAGAGGTACTGGAAATAAGGGAACCTACCTATTGTTGTGTAGCATTGCTTGCTCTCAGTTGAGACCTGTCTTTGTTACCTTGCAGAGTTGCTACAGCTTTGCCCCTCATACCCCTCAGTGTGCGGCCCTTCAAGTGTTCTGTCTTCTACAAACTTTTCTAAAAACATTGCAAGACTTTTTACCTACCTGCAAAGAAGATCTTCAGCTCCCCTAGACATTGTGCAATTAACATTGGCTGTCCTGGCTCCCTTAGAGACTCTTCTTTACCTCTGACTTTGTGCTTTGGCCGTTCCCCCAGGAAAGGGTTCATTTTACTGTGTCTTGGAAGGTTTCAAAAGTACAGTTTGTGAATTCTTTATTCCTCTCTTCTATCTTTTACACCAAACCCGGTATTGCTAAAAAAAAGTGATAAATCAATGGCCAGTGTCCTAGCTATTTGGCCACCTGGGGTGTATAAAGTGTCTGTGTGCCATCCCCAATGGGTATCTGTTTAGAGATTGAAGTGTATTATAAGTGTTGCATATATTGCTCCCTTCAGAAGGCTTATGCAACTGACTGTGAAATAAATTACTTGTTTGATCAAGGAACCTTGAGTGTAAGAGTTAATTTGAATCACTGTTACTGTGAAACAACATTACTGCTCAAATTGACCTCTCTTGAGATGAGCCTGGCTGCTCAGCCACACTACCAACCTGTGTAGTTCAGACTTGTACCAAAGGTTGGGTCCCTATTGCCAGGAGGGCAGGGTTGTTGTAGTGCACCCAAAAGGTACTGCATACTATCTTGCCTGACAACACACATGAAAAAGAGTAAAATATTCTGAGTGTGGAAAAAGGTTCCCATGCATGGTGCAATCCTCAATTAGTGTACAATGTTCTTACTGAGCTTAGATTGTATTTTATTTGTATTTTGTTTTTGTAAAGCACCTCAATCCCTGAGGCATCTGGAACTGTGTTCCACTGAGCTGAAAAGCAACTGTAATAGTTTAATTACAATATTAGGTCTTACTCACCAGGTAGAACTGTGGTTAACCTGAATGTAGTTATAGGTTTATACTGTTCCATGAATTTGTGTTCTACTATTCAGAAAGGTATCTTTGCAACAGGGTTGGTTTACCAAGTGATTGCTTAACTTGTTGTCACTGCATGACTGACTGGGTCTACGACCCTTGAATTACTGACTGTATTCAAAAAGTATATGTAACCTGGTTTTACTCCTCAAGAATAGCAGATTGCATTCCGGATGTGTGTTGCCTAATATCGAACTGCTGACTGCTATTCTTAACAAGGTACTACTTTGGGTTGTATCCTTTAGTATTGAGTTGGTTTTTATAATTGTGCTTATATATAATGTGATAGTACTTAATTACCCAAGATTCATCTTGGCCTACTTGTATTTAAATAAACCATTTGTTTTTACAATAAATAGTGTTTCTTTGGACCATATGTATGCTACAATTTCTTTGCACCAAGCTATTGCCCTCTCCCTCCTAAGATAAGCCTGGCTGCTCTATCTATGCTACCAGATACTGTGGTGCCTACTGGCAAGAATTGATGTAGTCGCACTGCGTGAGACTACACAACACTTCTCTGCTTGGTATTAGGTAACCCACCTTTTGGTATAGGTCTATTCTACACAGGTTGGTAGTGTGACTGAGCAGCCAGGCCTATCTCAAACGGGGTAAATGAGCTGTAGCAATTAAATTGGCAAATACAAGTAACCCTTATACTCAAGGTGTCGGTTATAAATAGTTAATTATTTAACATCAACTTTTTAAATAAGCGTTCTTTAAAAAGGGCAAGATATGTAACAAATATACTTTAAAATACTTTTTCAGAATCAGCACAAGTTGGTGGATACTCTTTGGATATGCTGCTTACACACTTCCTACACCCGGAGGTGACTTCATTCACAAGGACAGTAATTGTATTTATATATCAATAGTTCTACTTTGCCGATTCTGAGGTTGCAGAAAGGAAAGGTTAAAGGAAGGAAACGATGGTTAAACAGGTTCTTGGGGTATGTGAGTATACTTAAATCTTCCAATGAAGTCTAGACAAGCCTTCCCCAGCAATAACCGTCTAAAACAAGTTACCACCTATGAGGGACAGAAATATCAAAAGTCAATGGACTAGAAGAGTCTGCAGGGACCCAGGACAGCCAAAGTCAATTGGAGCTGAGGCACTTCTTAGATAATAAAAGTCTTGCACATAGTAGACTTTTGTAGAAATCACAGCTGTTACAATTGTGGAAAGCAGAGTTGTTATCGACTCTACAAAGTAAGCCAGTGCAAGTCTCAATTGAGAAAAGCACAGCTAAAGAGACAATGAGGTAAGTACCCAAAGCTTCAACAGTACCTCTGGTCTGAAGAGTGGTCCAGCTGAATTCTGTCCTATCGTAGCCATGCACTCCATGGGTGCCTTAGCTTCAGTTGTAGGGACAAGAGGGAGGACGTCTGGAGGGCTCCTGTGGTGGCAATTTGGAGGTCGCCGGCAGCTACTGGCTCTTTTTGGATCAGCGATACTTCATGGTTTCAGCGCTCAATAAACGGCACAGTGCGGATCTCTGATACCGGTTGGGCTTCCTTCATTCCTTGGGTCCTGCACTCTGGTAAGGAGACTTGAACTCTGGTCGTCCTGCTTCTGGAGGGTCCTTGGGCGACTTCTGGAGGTTCTGGAAGGATTTCGGACGTTGCACTCGACTAAGGATTGCTCAGCCCCTGGCAACCGGTTCTTGCAGCAGCAAAGAAGTACAGCGAATCGAGGAAGATGGTCCAGTGGAGTTCATCTCAGGGTTAGTTGGTCCCACTAACCGAAGAGAAGAAGTCGTCCCTTCCGGAGCTTCTCTTGTCGATCAGAATTCAGCACAGCAGCAGGGCTTCGCTGGGCAATTCAAAGGTCCAGGAGGATGCAGCAAGCTTCGTTTGCGGTTTATTCGTCGGGTGTCTCTCCCAGTGGTTGCCTCTAGTCCCAAAATCCTCGTCTTTAAGCGGGTTTCTCCCATTCGTGCACAGCCTAGGCTGTCAATCACATCCAGCCAGCCAATCAGGACTGTTTGCATTCAGGCATTCCTAGAGGCAATGGACAGGAGTTTCGGGAACCTCCCTTACATCCTGCCTTTTCAGACACACTGCAGCCAGCCCGCCTAAGCCAAAATGAACAAAGGGCTCAACTCTGTCTCGATGCACAGAGTTAAACTCGAGAAAGACCTCACAAACAGAATGGCAAAAAAAGGCGACGGGGGCCATTTTGACAAAATGGTCACCCATGGGTGCTATATACTGCAGCTGAGGGTTCAGCCTGCGGTAGAAAAGTACTATGGTAGGAAAATTAAACTGCAACCAGCCATTTAAAGTAGGGAGGGTAACATAAAAAAAATGTACATGAGAATGTTGGATAAGGGGCTACTAGGTAACCCCCCAGCACTCCACATGTGATGGCGTTTGCACGACCTACAAAGAGAAAAAGGTAAGTAAAGTCAATTTCACTTTACTATTCTTAGGAGCAGTAGTTCACACAAGAAATGGTATTTAAGGTGCTGTGTGTCACCATACAAAAAGTAGATGCCTATGGTGTTTGCCAGACTCCAGAAACGGAGGAGACGCATAATCCAGATCGGGTCAAAACACGAGAGAGTGAGCAAAAGGTCTTGCTCACTCCAGGGTACAAATTAAAAGTCCAGCAAAAGAGCTGGGAGTCTCTCTAAGGTTGAAGGGAATTGGCATAGAAATGAGAATTATACCTAACTCAGCCTTCTGCTAAGAATGCATTCTGTCCTAACAGAATGCAACTCAACGGTAGGCATGAACTTAATGACTCTTTGTAACTTCTTCTTTCAAAGAGATAGTTACCACACTAACCTCTTTAGCAAGTACTTTTACACTTGTTATACTTTGAAGGCAGAATCCTTTTCTTATCCAGTCCTTCCCTAGTCTATTGCATGAGTTCTCTGAGGCAGAAGAGTGACCCTAGCCGTCTAGGTGCCAGCTGTAGGCAGGTTGAGATGGAGTTCAATTGCAGGAAAGTCAAAGTTCCAGATATCATCTTTAAATGGACACTCCAGGATTTTGCATCTTGAAATGGCATATTTTGCAGCACAATTTTTATTGGTACATTTGTAGGAAAGAGGCTGTGTACAAGGCTACAAGAGTGACAGGGTGAAGAGTCCTAGATGTCTCTGGCTTGGCATAACATTGTTTGTTTTGGCTACTTTTTTTGGTTTAATGTGCATGCCTATTTAATATTAATGGTATTGATCATTATCAGTTGTAATGCTGAAAATATTCCCCTTCTATGTTCTTATCCCCCAAACACCTACACACCTATCACCCAACACATCTCACATGTCTCCCCAATTCCCCATCACAATTTGTATTTTCGAACCACTCTCATGCACATACTTGCATGCTCTGCCAAGTCACTATTTGCGCTCCCCAATTCCTCCTGCAGTATACAGTCCTTCATTCCTGCGTGCTACTTCTGCATCTTGCATCCTTTCTCCCTATCGAACGCACTCTTCCCTCATCCTTTCTCCCAAAAATGCAGCTTACTGTCTTTCTGGCCAAACTCTCTATGCTTTTGGCCCACTACTAACTCTGAGCCTGCACTCCTTCCACTTTCTGTAACTGCTCCCTCTCCGATTTCTGGCCCACTGCATCCTCTGTTCTCTTGCCCACCGCTCCCCCCCCTCGCCCCCTCTGGCCTACTGCTCTGCCTCTGATCTCCCTTTTGCTTTCTTGCTTTCTCTTCCCCTCTCTTCCCCTCTCTTCCCCTCTCTTCCCCTCTCTTCCCCTCTCTTCCCCTCTCTTCCCCTCTCTTCCCCTCTCTTCCCCTCTCTTCCCCTCTCTTCCCCTCTCTTCCCCTCTCTTCCCCTCTCTTCCCCTCTCTTCCCCTCTCTTCCCCTCTCTTCCCCTCTCTTCCCCTCTCTTCCCCTCTCTTCCCCTCTCTTCCCCTCTCTTCCCCTCTCTTCCCCTCTCTTCCCCTCTCTTCCCCTCTCTTCCCCTCTCTTCCCCTCTCTTCCCCTCTCTTCCCCTCTCTTCCCCTCTCTTCCCCTCTCTTCCCCTCTCTTCCCCTCTCTTCCCCTCTCTTCCCCTCTCTTCCCCTCTCTTCCCCTCTCTTTGAAAACTGTAGATTTTGGCCCAGGTCCTCAAAATAAATGGGGCATCTAAAAATAGAGCAGAGGATGTGCTGTTTTTAGATGACCCCTTTTGGAAATTAGCTGGTCACCTTATTGTCAAAGGTGACCGGAGCATTTCCATTGGGCAGAGCTGTAGCGCAAATGATATGCTGGCCAGCCGCCTTACATTTGTGTTGGAGGCGCTCTCCGGACAATGGTCCACAGGTTCCCCGTGCATTTCAGTGACGGGCCCTGAAGTGTCCTGCCACTGTAAAATGCAACTCAAAAAAACACATTTCTATCCCATTTGGAGAACAGAAATGCAAGTGTGACTGCAGCTGTCGCATTTAAAAAAAAAAAAGTATTGCATGAGTCAGTAGGGTCACTAAACACCCTGTTATGCAGTGGCACCCCCCATGCACCTATTCAAAGTTAGCGCATAGGGTTGCCTACAATTTCTGCACGTTTAAAAGCGCATCTTGTTTGTCTATTTGGGATGTGCTTTTAAATGCACAGAAACACCCCGTGATAAGCGCAAAGGGGTGAAAAAGGGCGCCTGAATGGGCGCATACAAGCGCCCATTCAGATGTCCTTTGTGGATTGGACTGTGCTTTTTCTGCGCAAGTGACGAGGTGCGCTTGCGCATTGAGTAAAAAAAAAAAAAAAAAATTGAGAAACTGGCCCTTGAGGAATTTTGATCTGTTTTGCAAAAACGCCAATTTCTGTGGGTATATTTGCAAAAACAGAAGTTTTTGTGGCATTTTGCAGGATCACAAAAATTGATATGCTTGAGGGTCTGTTTTAAACAAATAGGTATCAACTTTAGAGTTACTTAAATGTGTTCAGGAACTTCTGAGTAAGCTCCCTATATGTATTCCAGCATTGGGCCCGGGCAAGTGGTGTGGCAAAACTCCCAACCACACAAATCACCCACTCTTCCTCACAGGATGCACACCAGACTTAAGGTAAGTATTACCCAAGCCCACACAGTACCTGTGGTAAAAGAGCTTCTGGGTGGATGCCTTGAGGATGCAGCAGCTCCGGACTTGGTCCGTGGATTCTTGGTTTGGAGACAAAAGAACTGGACACTGGATGGGAACTTGCTGCAGCAATTGTCGGAGGAGGCTTTCAGCAAAGGTTTCTTCATGGATTCTCGCAGCTCTGTGGATATGGCACCTTTTTACAGCAGCCAGTTGAATAGCGAATATCGCTGGTCGGATTCTCTTCACTCTCGGTTCTGCATTCTGGTGACGGGACTTCAGGGATTCGAATCATGTCTCTGGAGATCCACCAAGTTTTGGATGGATTCGGACTTCGGAAGACCATGCCGTGCTCCCTGGCTCGAGGTCCCAGGATATTGGCGGTTTGTAGGCAAACGAGGTCGCAGCACTTCATGGGATGGCTTAAAATGCAGGTCGTCTTCAGACTAGTGGATATCACCAGCCTCTGGGTAGGAATCGTCATGTTCGTGACCACCAGGTTGATTGGAAGAAAGGGTTACAGCAGACTTCGGTAACACAACAGGCTCCCAGGTAGCTAGAAATCGCTACATACGTCTTTTCTTCTTCCTCTTCGTTTTCTGCTCCAGTGGTTGACATGTCAGCAGCTTCTAGGTTTGGAGTATTTATCAGGAGCTACAGCACAACTTCTGAAGTCTTTCCCTGCAATTTACAGAAGAGGGGCGTTCTGGCTGTCCAATCACGACAGCCACCCACCCACTGGGAGTTGGTTCCTTCCAGACAAGATGAAAGGGCTGCAGAGTTGTGGACTCCTCCCTCACTTCCTGCCTCCTCGGACACCCTGGAGCCTGGGCGGGCAATACAAAGGATTCCCGCTGAGGACAAAACTTCCACCAAGGTCGTTCCCACCTAGGATGGCAGGGGAAGACCTCAGGAACAGCAAGACACTTGAAAATGGCAAAAACAAAGGAACCCACCATTCTACAAGAATGGTGGCCCTTCTGTGCATTACCAAGGCTGATTTGACAGCTTGCAAGTAATAAAACAAGTCACTAAGGTAAAACCACTGCCACCAGCCATTCAAGTAAACTTGCAATTGTAACAATAATGCTACAGGTTAGGGATATTAATAATGATACATTAGATCCCCCCAGCTCTCCACATAAGGTGGGGTGTGCTGGCTCACTATAAAAAATGTAAAGGGGGATGAAAATCCCTCTTTACCCCTTGGGAACAGTAGTTCACCCAAGTACATTAAAGAGAAATTAACGGGGCAACCCAAAGGGGCGACCAGCCTAAGCCCAAAAGTTATAGGAAACTATAAATCAGCCCGACACTATGGAGAGACAGTCGCCCATAAAGAGTATGACGAGGTGAGGGGGGAAGATTCCCACTCACCTGGGGACGAGGAGAAATAATCCCCAAGTCCAAGCAAAATGTTCAGAGGTTGACACAGGTCAGTAAGATTTATTACAAATATGAAAATGTTACCTAACAAGTGAGGATTGTATTGCACTTGGATGGCTCTTGCGGTGGAAAGTGTCGTCGCAACTTGATGATTTTTGTGGGGTGGGGAATGACACTGCACTTAGACTGCACATGTAGGCTAACATGAGTTGCCCCTGGAGAAAACAATGTAAGTTATAACATGAACTGCACTTGAATATCTGAAGACTAGCACGTGCTTGGCACTTAGAAGAGATTTGTAAGACTGCATTTAAATGTAATCCCCCTTTTCTGCTCAAGATCTATACTGGTAACCTTCACTGCACCTAAAGATCCTCAGTCTGCATTGGTGTCCTGATATCGCAGGTAGTAGATGGCTGTTAGTAGCGTTTATAGAACTGGGAAGATGGTAAGAATTTCAAGGTAGCCTCTCTAAGAATCCTATACCCTAGATCACATGGTAGCATGTCCATCACACCTAGAAGAGGTACTAGGACAGCCAGTCTATTGCATTTAGAAGACTTGAGTAGCCTACTCATAGTGCCTAGAAGAGTCTACGAGGGTGGCTGGCTTTTGTCACCACAGAAATTCTGATGATGCAGCAACATCAAAAACGAGCTCCAGGTACATATAAATGCACAACTTTGGTGGACATCTGCTGCATGCACGGCTATCCATTCACACAGATTAGAATGCAGCTATGACCTATGACAAAATTAATTCTAGTTGGACAAGTAATGTTTTTAAGACTACCCACTCCAGACTTGCCTCAACACTTCTTCCATTGTAATACATCGACAACCTACGACCATTTCCGTTTAGCTGAACACATAACAAGTCTCTTGCAATCGCGCGCGCGCACACTTGTGCCCTCCAAGCACCCACCCACATGCCTGATGTCTTGGATTGATTACCGGAGCTTAGCCAGCCCATCCAATCCCTAATCTTGGCCATATGCACACACGCATTCTAAACCTCTGAGAATCTTCCCATTCTCTATACTGTGGTCCCCAAGCGCATTGAGACTATACTAATGGTAAAAAGCACTATACAAATGTCAATTACAATTTTGTTTTTCAAAAGGGGAGACCTCTGTGAAAGGCTCCCTGTATGCACACAAGCGTTGGGCCTGGGCGAGCGTGTATGGGCGAACACTAACACCGGAATTGGCACTCCAGCAACAAAGGAGCGACAGAATTACTTCAGGTGAGCCTTACCCAGAGTCCCACAGTATCCGAGTACCTGATAAAGAAGAAAAAGCTGGAAGCCTTCATGATGCAGCAGCGCTGGACCTGGGCACCTGTTCCTTGGTCATGGTGTCGAAAGGAAGGACTCTGCTGGGAGTCCCATCTCCAGAATGCTGCCGCAAAATCCCATCCCAAGGATTCTTCATGCGCCTACATGGATCTGAGGTTTTGTTGCCTTTTTACAGACTCCACTGAAGAGCGGTTCTCGCCCTATCGATTTGCCTCACTTGCTCGGTCCTGCACTCTGGTGAGGGGACTTCGAGGAGGAGGATCTTGCCTCTGGAGATCCGGAAGGCGTCCACCAGAAGTTTCAGGAGAATTTGTTTATGGCAAGACTATGCATTTCAGGATGGTTATGTCCCAAGCGGTTTGCAGCCCAGAAAGGTTGCTGGTCGTAGTGGGATGGCTCAAATTGCAGGTCGTTTTAGGACTATTATGCCCACCAGTCCAAGGGGAAGATGTCCTCTTTGGAGCTACCCGGTCTATTTGAAAACTGGGTCAGGATAGCAGCTGTCACTTCAGCTGGCTTCATCGGTTGCTGGAAGGTGCTGCAGGCATCTCTGGTGGTAGTCTTCTTCTGTTGCAGTGTTCGACTTGTATTCAGCCTCTGGATCCGCACCTTTTTGTCCAGGAACCCAGCCAATCAACACTCATGCTGCATTCAGACTTCGGAGGGGGTGGCTGTCCATTTAGGACAGCCAACCTCCCTGTTGGAACTGATTCCAGGCAGGCACGCTACAGGACAAAAAACAGCTGGGTTTCAGACTCCTCCCCTGCTTCCTGTCCTCGGACACACTGGAGCCTTGGCAGGTGTTGGGGAGACTTCATTTTAGTGCTCAATTCCTCCCATCTTGGAGACCCTCAGCTCTTTTGCTGCACTTTAACCCTGGAGAGTGAGAGCCCTTTTTCTCACTCCCATGTATTTTGATCTGATATGGATTTTGTTTCCTTTGTTTTTGGAGCCTGACAAACTCAATAGGCATCTACTTTTTGTATGGTGGACCTTTAGATTTCTCATAAGGTTTAAATACCTTTTCTCGGGTGAACTACAGTTCCCAGGAATAATAAAGTGAAACTGACGTTACTTACCTTTTCTCTACTTGCCTTTTCTTTGTCGGTCCAGCACATCTTATGTGGGCTGCTGGGGGGGTTACTTAGTAGCCCCTTTTCCTACTTACTCATGTACAAATGTGTACGTTATCTTCAAGACTTTAAATGGCTGGTGGAAGTGGTTTTATTTTCCTACTATTGTGCTTTTCTACCGCAGGCTGAATCCTCAGCTGCAGTATAGAACCCATGGGTGACCATTGTGTCAAAATGGCCCTGGTCTTCTTTTTTCGCCATTTCTTGTTTGTGCAGTGTTTCCTGGGTTTTACGTTTGTTTTGCCTTTAGTACCCGCCTCTGGCTCCAGTGTGTTTGAAAGGGCAGGAAGTGAGGGAGGTGCCTGAAACTCCCCTGTCCTTTGTCTCCATAGAAACCTGAATGCACCCAGTCCTGATTAGCTTCTGGCTGGCTGTCCTTTCAGGACAGCCACCCTGCTGTGTGAGTGACAGCTAGGCTGTGCATGAATGGGAGAAACCTGCTTTAAAAGGTGAGGCTTCTTGGACTGAAGACAGTCGACCACTGGGAAGAACAACCAGACTAAGAAAGCATGGACGAAGCTTGCTGCATCCTCCTGGACCGTTGAACTTCCCGGAGTAGCCCTGCTGCTGTGCTGAAACTCCTTTTCTGATTGATGAGAGAAGCTCTGGAAAGGACGGCTTCTTCCCTTGGGTTAGTGGGACCAACTAACCATGAGACTAACTTTGCTGGAGGACCTACCCCCGACTGGCTGTACTACTTTGATGCTGCAGGAACCGAGTGCCAGGGGTCGAGAAATCCGTAGTCGAGTGCAACGTTTGTAAGCAGGCCAAAAGCTCCAGGAGTCTCCCCTGGACCCTCCAGAAGCAGGACAACCAGAGCTCTGGCCACCTCACCAGAGTGCAGGATTCAAGGAGTGAAGGAAGCCCAACCGGCGTCCAAGATCCGCAGTGGTGCTGTTTACCGAGCGCTGAAACCACGAAGTGCTGCAGATTGTGAAATTGCTGCTGCAGGCGTCCACAGAAGTCCTACCCAGTGTCCCCACAACTGAGGCCCAGGAACACAGGATCTGCATCACTGCAACCAGACAGGAGCCAGCTGGATCCTCTTCTAACCAAAGGTAATGTTCTGATTTTGGTGTACTTGCCTCATTGGCTGTAACTTGCTCTTCTCAGTTGAGACGTGCAGAAGCTGCTTTTCTAGAGTTGATCAGCTCTAAATTTCACAAGTGCAACAGCTTGTGACGCTACAGTGATTTTGAAAAAAAATATTTTTTTTCCTTCAACAAACTAACTTTGACTTTTACTATCCAAGTGCCTCAGCTCCATAGACTTTGCTCTAATTGACTTTGGCTGTCCTGGCTCCCTGTAGACTATTCTATTCCATCGACTTTGATTTTTACTGTCCCTCATAGGTGATGCATTAGTTTTAAGCTAATATGGCTAGGAAAGTTTTTTTTTTTTGTTAATTTTTTTAAAAAAATATATTTTATTGGATTTATAACATACATCCATTGGGCCTTCCAGGGCCAACATTTAAACATTACTGATAATAATAGAAATAATAAATAACGTTGGATGGGAAAAGCACTCATATGGAACACATGTTAAATGCTATTATGTAACATTCGGTACATAGCGTAATAATGTTTGGTACAAAAGTAGGTATTCAGCATCATTGTCCATAACCCTTAGTCTACGATGTTATAATTAGAAGTTCAGTAGTTCATATTGTGTCTTCCCAGCGTTGCCATACTCTATCTGCTTTTCCAGGGCAGCCTCTGGCTCTGTATACCCTTCTTTCTATTGCGATGCAGATTTCTACATCTGTCATCCACTGATTCACCTGCGGTGGTTCCGCTGCCCCCCCATAGGCGTGCTATGTTTCTTTTAATGATTGCTGTTGTGGTCATGAGGCAGAGCTTTTCGTATTTTGAGAGATCTATTTCACTGTCCACTCCCAGTAGCAACAGTTTGGGATCTCTGGGGATCATCTGGTTCAGGACTCTTGATAACACGTCGCAGCATTGCTGCCAGTAATTACTGGGCATTCCCACAGTATATGGAAGAAGGTTCCTTCCTCTACCCGGCAGCGCAGGCAGTTGGGTTCAGCTATTTTGCCCCATTGGTACAGGGCTACCCTCGGGTAATAGATCCTGTGCAATATCTTCAGCTGTACTAGGCATAGTCTGGCTGATATGGTGACCTCACGGGGGTACATCAGAATTTGGACCCAGTCTTCCAACATAATTTCTCCCACCTCAACCTCCCATTTCGACTTCAGTCGTTCCAGTTCTGGTGTGGCAAAGGAGGTGATAACACTGTACATAACAGTGGTGACTTTGGCTGTAATATGGTCTTCCACTATGTTCCGTTCCAGTGGAGTAGAGTCTGCCATGTCGGAGAGAGCAGGGAGGTGCTGTTGCAGGGCATGTCGGAGCTGTGTGAGTGATATCTCTCAGTTTCCGGGAGGTCAAAGGTCGAAATGAGTTCATCAAAAGGTCTAATAGATCCTTCTGCTATAATGTCTTTCACCTTTTCTATACCGTGTCTCATACAGATCGGCCATTTCGGCAGTTTGATTACCTCGGGGAGGTTCCTGTTGCTCCACAGCGGTTGCAGTGGAGGGATTTTTGTCTCCCCAGCCTGTGAAGGTATGTGACTCTGCCCAGATACGTGGCATGTGCAAGTTGATGTCACGTGGAAATGTCCTAGGTGTCGCGGCGTATAATTCCATGGGGGGTGACGCTCTCACATGTGGTAGTGTTGGATCAGTGTGTAGTGTCGTTTATCACCGCCATCTGACTGGCCGACTAGTATGTCTGTAGCCTCGGTAGACCGATACCTCCTTCCCATATTGATCTCTGTAGAGTTCGAAGTGCTATTCTCGGGTGTCCGCCACCCCACAGGAGTTGCCTAAGTACATGCTCTATCACCTGGAACGTCTTGGTTGGTATGTGCAGCGGAGCATTCTATAGCACATACAAGTAGCAGGGAAGTGTTAACATTTTGAACAATGCAGCTCGCCCTAGGAGGGTCAGGGGTGGAGATTTCCAATGTTGCACATCACTTCTGAACCTTTCCGAAATGGGCTGCAGGTTGTCGGGTATAGTCGTTGAGATTTCTTGTAATCTGGACGCTCAGATATCGAAACTGTTCATGCGTGACTTTATATGGGCAGGCGTCAGGGAGCTCGTTTCCCAGTTGGTTCTGTGCAAATAGTGTGGTTTTGGATTGGTTCACTCTCAGACGGCTAAAGGTGCCATATTCTTGTAATAGCTGTGTTACCACTGGGCAAGTTGTTTTAGGTTCTTGAAGGTATATCAGTAGGTCATCCGCGTATAGTGAGACTCTGTCCTCCCACTCTGGTCCTCCGGGGATGCCTTTTCATGTGCGCGTGTCTCTCAGCCATTGGGCCAGTGGTTCCATGGCTAGCGCGAAGAGAAGGGCTGATAGTGGACAGCCTTGTCGTGTCCCCTTCCCCAGGGCAAAGGATCGTGACGTCCAGCCGTTCACCCTCACTTCGGCCGTCGGCGCCTCGTACAGCAGTTGGATCCAGGTTAGGAATCGCTCGGCAATCCCCATTTTACGCATGATAGCCCAGAGTGCTTCCCAGTGGACCGAGTCGAAGGCCTTCTCAAAGTCTACCGCGAGTACTGCCGTGGGGATGTCCAGGGTCTGGGCGCGCTCAATGGCCAGGTGTAGTCTGCATATGTTCATTCTCGTAGATCTACCAGGCATAAAACCACATTGATCTGGATGTATTAGGGATGTTATGACTTGTTGTAGGCGCATCGCCAACAGTTTCGCCAGTATCTTCGTCTCGCTGTTAATTAGAGATATTGGTCGATGAGAGCCACATTCGTCTGGGGGTTTGTCTGCTTTAGGTATCACCACTATTGTCGCCTTCCTTAAATCCGCTGGTAGGCTGCCTTTGTCTCGGGCCTGCTGATATAGTTTGAGTAAGTGTGGGGCCAGTTCAGGTCCGCCTATCTTCTTCCAGGTTTCAATGGGGAAACCGTTCGGACCAGGTGTCTTTCCGGACTGGAGTTGAATCATAGCTGCTACTATCTCGTCTTCTGTGATTTCCATTTCTAGCCCAGCCGTTATTTCAGCATTAAGAGAGGGAAGGGCGATCTTGTCTAACGGAGGTTTCAAGGGGAGTTTCAGGTGCCCTGTATAGTTTTTCATAATATTTTGCAAATTCCTCTGCAATATCTGCATCTGTTGATCTTGTTTCAGCGTTTTGTGTTATCGCTCTTACTTGGTTGTGTCCCTCATCTCTCCGCTCCAGCCATGCTAGCATCTTTCCAGCTTGGTCTCCTGTTTCATAGACTCTGGCTCTCATCGCCCTGTGTGCCTGTTTAGCATTGTCCAATGCAATGTTTTGTAGCTTTTTTTTTGAGCTAGGATCAGAGCTCTGTTCGTGTCGGGAGTGTCCTGGATTAGGTGTGTTTCCTCCGCTAGTTTGACATTTGCCTCTGCTTCTCTTATTGATTCCAGGTGTGCTTTTCTTTGTGCCGCGGTCCAGGAGATGATCTCTCCACTAATCACAGGTTTGTAGGCTTCCCACAGAGTGATGGGGGAGTCCACCGTTCCTTCATTTAGCTCGAAGTATGTTGTGCTAGCGTGTTGTAGACGTTCTAGCAGTTCCGGGGACCCTAGATGGTAATTATTCAGCCTCCATACCAGAGGCGGGGTTGGTTTATACGTCGTAATTGACATTAGTTGGGGGGGTGATCCGAGATGCCTCTTGGGAGGTACTCTGCCTGTGTTGCCGTGTATATTATTGATGCTGGTATAAAGAAGTAGACCAGGCGCGACAGTGATGCGTGCACCCCAGAGTGATAGGAGTATTCTTTGCTTTCCGGGTGAAGGTCCCACCATACATCCCTAATTCAAAATGCTTCAACAAAGGTGGCCAGATTAGTTTGGCGATTGGGGTCTCTACTGTGCGGTCTCGGGTATTATCCATTACATCGTTGAAGTCTTCGCCCCCAGGATTAGGATGTCTGAGGTGTCCATAGTGATCAGTGGCGTGATGTCTTCTATCAGCGTGGCTTGCAGTGTGGGTGGGGCATAGATCGCCAGTAGGGAGATCGTTTTGTTCCAGAGCGTGCCTGTGACATGCGTGTATCTGCCTCCAGTGTCCTGTATTCTGGTCGTAAGGGTAAAGGGAAGTCCTTTATGTATCAGTATTATTACTCCTCTGGCTCCCATCGTGAATCCTGCTTGTATTGCTGTGCTGTAGTTGGACCGCTTAAAAAGTGCATTGGTTGTTCCTGCTAGGTGGGTTTCAGTTAGGAAAGCAATATCTGGGCTGTGCCTATTCAGGAATTGTCGCACTAATCGTCTCTTCAGACTGCTTCCTAGACCATTCACGTTCCAGGTGAGGAGCTTTAAAGTTCGGATCTTAGTGTGTTGCAGAGTCATTTAGGCGTATGTGGGTGTAAGTGACAGTAACATCCTTTGGGGTCTGGCCATTGCGTTCATTTGTATCATGGCAGGGAACAACGGTCTAGGCCGCACCAAAACCTGTGTCTCGAGAACTTCACTGTTCCATTGAGTTTGTCCATCCTTTAAACAAAAAAACATATATCCAACTCCCCCCTCCCCATACTTCACCCCCAACTGAAGCATCTGTCACCCCATTACAACTCTAATACAAATTAAACAAAAGCTGTAGACTCGCAGCCCATCGCTCGTAAATTCCCACCGTGCTCCAACGCAGGGAGGCAGGGGGGAAACTTTCCAGGGGGAGGGGGGCTTCCACCTGTTCTGGCCGCTTTTCTATGAGTCTCTTCATGGCTGTTTAGGAAAGGTTTTTATCTAGACTTCATTGGAAGATTTAAAGTGCTCACCTGCCTTGAGAACCTGTTTAACCTTTTTCCTTTCTCTAAACTTGCCTTTCTGCCAACCTCAGAATATACCAAAGTATACAAGCGATATTTATTTTATTTATTACATTTATATAGCGCACCTAGCTCTCGGGCATCTGGGCGCTTGAATTAAGAATATGGTGACATATACATTGCTTACTTGTACATAGAAAGGTATGTTATTCAATGGGTTTTTGTATACAGACATCGGGTGCTTGGTGATGTATAGCGTAGTTAAACAGTAGCAAAGGTCTTTGTATAAAGCCCCAATTTGTTATAAATTGAGCAGGCAGTAGCCTTCACCTCAGTATTACAAGGTGGTTGGACAGTACAGTGGCAGGCTTGCAGATGACAGATACAGGCGTAAGCGTAGATGGGTCTCGTGATTTGCATTAGTTATGACAGGAGGTGGCTAGGTGAATAGTGCTTAATGCTTGTTAACAGGAGCTGCGCTGAATCCTGATGTCCAGAACAAAATGGAAAACTTGCCTTTTTTAACCTGAAGGACCACAGGGAAGGGTCCGTCCTAAGTTCAGGCGGCATGGCATTCCAGTAGTTTGTAGCGAGAACAGGGAAACTGGAGCCACCAGCTTTCTGTCTTTCAAATCTTCCTGAGTTCAGTTGCCCTAAGTAGGCTGATTGGGTAGATCTAGCTGATTGCGTTTTTGAGATCATGTTGGATAGATGGCGCAGAGCGGTGTTACCAAGGTATTTATGGGTGGGGGACAGTACTTTGAATTGCGTTGTTTTGAATAATTTGGAGCTTTTTAATGTTTTTAGTAGAAGTACCCTTTACGCATAGAGCTCACTTGACGCAGGCACAGGGGCTACCATAGCATTTATTGCAAATGTTCCTCTAGATTCCATTTGCAATGCAGCAACTTGGTGTTTTTGTTCATACTTTCACCGAACACTACTGCTTGGACACACTCCACCTCTGATTCTCAGGTTGGACAAGCGTTACTAAGACATCTCTTTGCTACTGTTCCTTCACACATCCCACCACCATACCATGGTAGTGCTCGCTAGTCTATGCACAGCATGTGATCCAAGCAGATTCACAAATATCAGACGAAAATGACTCACCGTAATCGTATTTCTGATGGTTGGGTCTTCTAAGATTCACATGCGCCCACCCTTCCTCCCCTCGTGGAGTAGAAGGAACATGGACATCTTACACCTACTTTCTTCTGTACTTCACCTCTGTAAGGCTCCTTGACGACAGAACAAAAACAACCTGTGGGTCCTCGACTCGTGAAGGATTTTGGGTACTACATGTCGCGCCCATGTCGATGTCCCATTTTAATCTTCGAAAATAAAGCTGCAATTAACTCTAGATGTCGTACTATGTGCACCGCATGTCAATCTAAGCAGATACAACCATCA
The DNA here is from genome assembly GCF_040938575.1 of Ambystoma mexicanum. Taxonomy (NCBI): domain Eukaryota; kingdom Metazoa; phylum Chordata; class Amphibia; order Caudata; family Ambystomatidae; genus Ambystoma; species Ambystoma mexicanum. The sequence continues at coordinate 737,683,980 of NC_090923.1, read as the reverse complement.
GAAATATGTTTACTGTGTGTAATTTGTCTTATGACAAATGAAGTCACTCTGTGAGTGGATATGAAAAGTTACTCACCTACATTGTTCTAAAGCTTATTCAATTTTTCCATTTTTAATTTAATGTTAATAGTAGTTGCAGCATTTTAGAATGGCTTTTGTGTGCGAAGAGGAACCACTACGATAACTGAATCTTCAAAGCGCCAAACACCCAAAAAGAACTTTTCAAAATCATAAATGAAATTAAAATCCCACCGGAATTCAACACGCCAATTCCATCGATAAAACTATGCAATGACCTAGGAGACCATTTCAAAAATAAAATCATTACCATCCAACAAACCATACAAAGCAGACCATGCGATCACACTACAGACCCCACCTTTCCTCACAAAGAATACCCGAACAAACTACAAAGCTTTCTGAAATATCAGTGGAGATTTTCATCAAACTGGTAAATCAAAGCAACAAATCAGGCTCTCCCGAAGACCCCTGCCCCCTGGACATCTACAAATCTATTCTCATGCAAGGAACTCCATGGAATACCATAGGAATGTCCTCAAACTTTAGATCTCAACAGGTAAAGTACCACAGGCCTTCAAATCGGCGTACATCAGGCCGCTACTCAAAAACACAGCAGGAAACGTAGAGGACTTATCCAACTACAGACCCATCTCCAATATCACGTACATAGCCAAACTGCTAGAAACGTACGTTTACAAAACTACCCAAGCATTCATAGAAGAGCACTGCCCACTAGACCAGGCACAAGTTGGCTTCTGACCAATGAGAGGCACGGAATCAGCTCTCCTCTCAATATGGGATGACCTAAAAGCAAACGCAGTTTCTGACGGCAGTACCGCCTTGATAATTCTAGACCTATCCATACAACATCCTCATAACGAGAATAGAAGGAATGGGAATAACAGACACCGCCTACTATGGTTCAAATCCTTCCTAACAGATCGGAAACCGTATGGATGAAACCTTTTCAAGTCCAACTCAAGAGAACAAGGTTTATGCTTTGCTCTGTGTACCATATAGCCTTGTGTTGTGTTTTTATAATGTGTTTATGACTCTATGGCAAAGTACTTACCCCAAGACTTAACTTGGCCTAACTGTATTTCTAGTAAACCTTATAATAATTCTGGTTGTAAGTCTTTCTGTTGAACCCTTAGTAAACTACAAGCTCTTTCTACCTTCCTACAGCCCTCTCTTCCTCATAAAATGAGCCTTGTTGCTCAGTCTACGCTACCATATACTTGTTTGCTACAGCCCTATACTAACAATGGAGTCTTGTACTGTTTCAGAATGGTTTTGCTAGGACTTCAGAAAAACTGTCCTAACAGTTTCACCAAAATGCACCAAATGTTGCATAGTTACCTGTTGGGACCCTTGGACATGGCTACAATCATTTGTATTCAGATACCCCTTTCCCTGGATTTCAGCACCTTCACACATGAGGTTGCCTGAAATCGGCAGAACATAAATGTGGTCGTTGAAGGATTGGTCCCAACACGAGGAACAAAACAGGAGGTCCCTAGGATGCACGGTTTCTGAAATATTTCCACCGCAATTAACTGCACCACACCAGAATCAGGCGACCGGTGGGGAGAGAGCACAGAATGTCCCAGTATGCACCAGCACACCAACTCTCGCTCCCACCCAATGTCTGCTCCACGGTATGTCGGCCAGCCACACACGCCCATTCTGACTGCAGTTTACTTCAGGGTGCAAAGCACATCAAGCGATAAGCGAATCAGAATATTGACCTAAAGGATCATTGATTTTCAACAATTGAGAGTTCTCATCTGTCTACAGAGCCCATTCGGAGAACTGGTACTTTTGCTATTGTTCTAAACGCTATGCCCAGTTCACTTACTGCAATGATATTCAACTGCGTTATTACCCCGTTCTTATATGAAGTGCTTGACAGTGGTTAATTTGGCACATTTTGAGGACCCCATCTTTTTGTATTTCAGTATTTGATGGAGGGGAGTTATAACAAGGTGTTCTTAGCAAAAGGAAACATTCCTGCGGAGAGCTACACGTTCTTTATCGATATTCTGTTGGACACCATAAGGTAAGTTACCAATTATCCCAACATCATCTTGCCACCTGGCAAATCTCTTTTCTGGGCACCGATATTTGCGGTCCGAGTCTATCTCAGCAGAAAGTGGTTATGTGAAGGTATTTTAGAACGGCACACTGCCATTGCAAAGACCAAGTAAAGTGCACCAAAAACCAGCTCTTACATTGGCTTGGTTAGCCAGCTATTCACAGGGAATAGTTTTGTTTAACAAGATAAAAAAAGAAAAATGTATTGCCTTATGCACTTTTTATACTACTGACCTATATTTTCTTCAGGTTGTGTGCATATGTATTTGTCCAGCTTCCGTCTGGGTGCGACTCGGAAAAGCATCAGCATTGCACTCAAGACAATTTGTTCCTCCTCATGCTCATGAAGTCGGAAGATCAGGCACAGCAGTAAATGGCATTTACTATCTCTGTTAAAGCATCATTTCACTTACTAGTCTTGATATTCCATATAGCCCTGTTCACAATACTGCCAATACGCCAGGGGTGGTGCAGGGGGTGGGAGTTGCTTATAAACTATATTAATTTGCCCTCTAAGGATTTTAGCTGGCAACATTCGTGCGCCAACTCTCCTACTTTAGCAGTGCTAAAATTACCCTATGAAGAGAGAAACATTGCAATATCATTTGCTTTGGCTGTAATGGATTATTTGTTTTTACATAAGTATAGCGCACTAAGTCCAGGGCCATCAAGGCACTGGGAGAGTTCAAATTAGGTCTTTGGATGCGGTTAGGTTGCATTCCAGTTACATATGTATAGTTACGTATCTTGTTTGTGCATGAAAAAAGCAGACGTTGTGTCTTGTTTGAGGAAGAGAGAAGTTAAATACAGATGTGTGGGTGACTCGTGAAGAGCCAGGTTTTCAGACTTTTTCAGAAGGCCCAATAGGATTGTTCCGCCCTTATACAGGAGGGCATTTCAAGGTTTAGTGGCGATGACATGGGAGCTGGACCCTCAAGCTCTGGCAAGTCTGATTTTAGGCGAGGGCAGAAGATTGCTGTATGTGGTTCTGACTGATCTCCTTGATTGGGTTTTGGTGAACTTCTTCGAAAGGTAGGCCAGTGCTGAATTGGAGGGGCACCTGTGAGTAATCGCTAGGGTTTTGAAAGTGATTCTCTTATGGGTAGCCAGTAGGCATTTCTTCTTGCCTCGGCAATGTGGGCTTGCCCTGGATGCGGAACGTACATCATTATTCTTTATGACTTGCATTTTCTGAATCTCGCAGGTGGAGGTTCCTGCGAAAAGTGCATTAAAATAGTCAAGCCTGGGATTCCAAGATGGCCGCAGACGCATGAGGATGTACCATCCTGTCCTCGGTCTGGGCCTACTGCAGCTGCCCTACGCGATAACCGAGGAGGAGATCCCTGCGAACACTGAAGAACGGAGCAGTAAATGCACCAGAGGCGCGAAAGCGAGTTCTCCCCAAGCATATGGGCAAATGCATAGCCAAGCGTCTCCTGACGGAGGAAGCAATGCCCCAGCGAGCTAAGAGTTAAGTTGTAAGACGCACCTCCTGTTGCCGCATGTGGAGCGGAGAGGCTGCAGATGAGGCATTGTGATTTCTCCCCAACCCCCCCCCCCACTGCATTGAGCGGTCGGGTGGGGGCCCTGTGACACCTTGCACCCCCCTCCCCCCACAGTAGCGACCTGCTGGAACAAGTTGCTAGGACCACCCATAACCTTGAACTGCAAGAAGAGGACCTGGAGAATCGTTCCCACAGATAAAATATACGGGTAAAAGGACTGAGCGATCTGTCCTCGACAGAGACCTGAAAGACACTATACAACAATGCTTCGGAAGCCTTTTGGTTGAGTTGCAAACTGAGAATAGACCGGATTCATAGGGTGGCCCAACAAGACCCAGGCTCAAGGCCAAGAGATGTCCTAGCGGCACTCTCCTCCTATACAATGAAGGAGGACCTACTCCGCACCACAAGGGCCCATCCAGGAGTTAAAATAAACGTGGCCGAAATTAATCTCTACCAAGACTTGGCTCTTTCGCCCCTACAAAAAAGGAAGGCTATGAGCCCAGTAACTATCAATGGCTAAAAATATTGCTTACAAATGGACATTCCCGGCTCCTCTTGATGTGGGAAGGTAGGCAGCAGCGAGTCACGACATGTGAAGAGGGCCTGTCGGTGATTAACTTGGAAGAAGACTAACAGATCCTACTGCGACCATAGAGACAACTGTACGTTACAGGGGGCAGCATGCCCTGGGAATGGACTGATGCTTGTGGGAAGAGAGGCAACAAACGCAAAACTGAGGGTCCCCCTCACTTAAGACGGAGGACAAATGACAACCTACCGGAGGTCTGGAGTACATCCTATTAAAACAAGGGTCATACATGCTAAGCGCCCTAAACACAACTGGCTACTGGTAAGATGAAGGGAGCAAAATAGTGCAGGTTAGGCGGAGGGTGAGAAGTTGAGATGTCCCCGTTGTTGTACCAGGGCCAAAGCCTCAGTATCTGGGTTAGTTCAAGGGAACACTGGCCCTGACCAGGGAAGGGGAGGGGGAGTTGGGGGCAGGGTGGGGGGGAAAATGTGGTAGGGAAAGGGGGAAATCGCCTTCAATAAAGGAGAAGCGAGACTGGGTTGGTGAAGACCTACATGGGCAGAATAAATGGACAACATAGTCGAGACTTGCCAGATACAGGGGGAAAGGGTTGGACCCATAATACACAATGACATTCTTGATAATGTTCCGTAACATACGGGGACTGAACTCCCTTAGCAAGCACAAGAAAGTGGAGGGACAACTGAATAGATTCCGAGCAGACATCATAATGCTCCATGAGACCCATATTACAAAAACAGATAACTCTGTTCCCCCCGATTCCAACGTTACAAACATCTCTACCAGGCGGACACACAGGGAAGAATGGCTGGGGTGCTGATGGGCTTCAGAAACTCACTCCAAGCAAAGGACACACACACACGCACGCACGCACACGCACGAGAATGACGCTGGCTGGCTACAGTGTATGCACCAAATACAGGGCAGGAAGGATTTTTACGACGGATGTTATTGAAACTAGAAACATTTGCAGTAGGAGACAAGTGTCCTGGTGTGGGACCCCTTAACAGACAGCTCAGGAACAGCCACGGAGGATGAGGTAATGGTGGAACGCTTAGAAGATGGGATAAACGCGTAATTTATGGACAGCGACAACCAGGGAACATAGCAAGGGATCTAGGAGACATTTAAGGTGGTAATAAGGGAAGAGATTACAAAGATCCAAGCCCAAAATCAGAAACGAAGGTCTGTCTTGGAGGCAGATTTGGAAACCCAAATACAAGAGACCATGGGGGCCTTAGGCAGGAAGAAGTGTAAAGCCACTTACAAAACACTGAAAGAACTTAGAGGCCAGCTAGAGCTACCCTGTTCATGAAGAGCGGAAGGTTCCCTTCTCAACACAAGGCAACACTACTACATAAATGCAAACCGAGCAAGCAGGCTCTTAGCCAGGCAGCTGAGACAGGCGGAAGCAAGCCGAACTATGTTGGCCTTCAGACAGACTGATGGAACAATAATTACAGACACTGAAACGATAGTAGGCTCCTTTTGAAGATTTCTACGGGACACTATACAAATCAGACAATCCAAACCAACAGGCAGCCTGGCAGTTTTTAGGGATGGTTCAACTGCGCAAGCTGGCAACTTCCGACGAGGAGAGCCTAGAGGAGGAAATCGCCAACGAAGAGGTCGGAGAGGTAATCCAAAGATTAGAGGAACAAAACTCTGAGCCCAGACTTAGTTCCTGCGCGCTTCTACCAAGGCTGTGGCGCTCCTCTTCAATCCAATTAAGCATAATGGCTCTGTGACCCAGTCGATGATGGAGGTGAAGGTGGTAGTGCTTATCAAACCTAACAAAGACCCAATGCTATATGGATCTTACCGTCCCATAGCGCTGCTGAACCAAATTCTAAAAATGTTTACTGGGGTCCTTGCAAGCAGACGGACACCTTTTCGGCAGTACCTGGTGGGTACAAAACAAGCAGGATTTGTAAAGGAGCGATGGACAACACCAAAAGGCTCGCTCATCTGATAGAAAGTAGAGCGTTATCTAGTCCCGGCTGTATTAATATCATTGGACGCAAAAAAGGCCTTCGACCGCGTCGAGTGGCCTTTTCTGTTTGAGACAATGGAACAAATAGGGCTAGGTCCAAAAGGTATAAGCAGAGTCGAAGCCAGCTATAGCAACCCCATGTTACGGCTCTTAACTCCCATCTATCCAGGAAAGTACAGATCTCAACAGGAACAAGACTGGGTTGTTCCCTATCCCCACTTCTCTATGCACTTTACCGTGAGCCACTTCCGGTAGCTGTCTGACAGAACCTAGTCATAAAAGGATGTGCTTCGGCAAAGAGGAGCACAAGGTAGCCACCTTTGCCAATGACAAGACCCTGACAGACGCAGACACCTCTATAGTAGCCCCATTTGCTGAGTTTTCCAATATGGAGAGGGTGGCAGGACTTAAGATTAATATGAACAAATCTGAGCTGCTGAACTAGGACTACAGGGAATCTGGGGGACGACAGCAGACACTCTTCTCATTTAAGTTAGCTAGGAACAAGATCGCTTACCTGGGAGTGAACCTAACCGACTCCATCGCTGGGCTATACTGGGTAAACTACCGGAGCTGCTGTGTAGGTTTAAAACGGGCCTAAATAGATGGACCCCCCCCCCCAATGTGCAGATCCTGGCTGGGTAGGATAGCAACGATAAAAATGGTTACACTTTCCAGACTTGTATACCACTTCCAGGCGCTTAAGCCCACAATCGTTCTTTAAGGCAGTTAACTGATATCACAATTCATATGGTAACCAAACGCCCAAGATTAGTTCTGACCAAGATTAGCTTTGGACACCCTGATGGCTCTGAGATCAAGGGGTGGGTTGGGGCTGCCGAACTTCACCAAATACTAAAAGGCGGCCAAGCTGCGGTCTTGCGTGACTGTTTTCGAACACTTTGTCTACACCGGGGGCAAAGATGTATCCGGCGGTAGCAGGGGTTCCCCTGGGGGGTCAATTATGGCTGAGAAGACAAGACTGGCCACGGAGTGCAAGGTTAAGCCAGGTTGTGACTGTGGTCTGTGACATGGGACCGCCTTCTGAGAAAAGGCTGTTTGACAGCTATCCCATCGCCATTCACTCCCTAGTTCGACAACGCACAGTTCGCCCCGGGGACGAACCCAAACTCATTTACGAAGTCGCGGGTGGTGGGCCGCAGGAAGGCAAGAGATGTCAGACAGGGTTGTGGTCATTTGACAACTGGAAGCAAGAAGTAGGACTAGAAGAAAGACACATTGGAATATCAGCTGAGGCACTGGTTGAAACATCCAGACAAAAAAAAATGCAGCCCTAAGAGATCTCACCCCGTTTGAGAAGTTCATCACAACTCACTCGGGGGGAAAAGTGGTTAGTATCAAAACTATACACAATACTACCAGGAGAGAGTCCGAATCGTATCTGGCCAAATATAGAACAATGGTAGAAGTCGCTCTGGGAAGAAATGCCTGTAAAACATTGGGAGAATCTATGGGGTCAAATATAGAAACTAACACAATCCTTTCAAACCAGGGAGGCATTGTGTAAGGTGGTGGTACAATGGAACTACACCCGTGAAAGACTACACTCGATGTGCGTATGGGTTGCACAAGAATGCTGGAGGGGCTGCTCAGGGAGAGGAGATTGGAGGCACATATGGTGGGATTGCCCAGTACTGGAGGGTTTTTGGAGGGAGGTAAAGAGCCAGATACAGCAAATGGTAGGAAGTCGACCGTCCTACTCCCTCAAGGAATGGATGTGTGGCCTCTTCAACCAGAGTTTCAGATTCCTACAAAGCCCCAACGGAAAGCGTTTGAGTAGCAGCCTGGTTAGTTCTGGCAAGGAGTGGAAACCAAGGATACTCCCCACGAGCACTGAGTGGCTGCATAAGATTTGGGGGATTCTAGCTATGGAATGGGTGACCTATGGGATGCAAGGAGAGAGACGGACATTCTGCTGTAAGGATTGGGGATCAATATTGGCCTACCTTCGGGAGATTACATGCAACAATGGTGTCCCCAAAACTTGAAAATATTGGACATCATGTAGGCACTAAACTGCAAAGAGAGGGAACCATGTATGCAAGGTCTTGTGGGTTTCAGAATCGGGTGTGGTGAGAGGTGGGGAGGTGGGGAGGGGGGGACTCTTTTTTTTTTTGGTTATATACTTGTTGAAAATGCCAATAAAAAAAATTGTTCAGCCTGGAGCCGAGGATTGCTTGAGCGATGGTTAGGCAGCTGTCTGGGGAGAGGAAGGGTCTGGATGCATTAATGAGTTTGGTGGTGTAAGCTGCCGAGGAGGCATTGGCGTGAACTTGGTGAATGAGGGTCAACGAGGCGTCCAGGTATACTCGCAGTGTTTTTACTTAAAAAGGATTTCCGTCTTGTTGTTAAGACACAGGTAGTGGGTGGCCATCCAGCTCTGGAAACATTTGGTAGACTAAGTTTAGGGTGGAGGAGTCTGTGTCATGGTTCCCAGTGAGGGAAAGGAAGATTTGGGTATCTTCTGGATAGTTGATGTAGGAAATGCCTGTAGAGCCTAGGAGGTCAAAAAGGGGGTTTGTAGTGTTGGGGAGACACAGGATCTTTGGGAAACGCCGTGGGAAATTGGTGCGGGGGGAGGGGGCGCACATGCTTTGAATGCCAAGGCCCTGACCTGCCTTCCAGGACGGAGGTGACCCCGTTTGTTGCTTTCAGTGAGAAGTTGGCGGCTCACGTGAGGTGGTGGCATAGGATTTTGTGGTCGACCAGTCTGTCTGATCTTGTCTAGCTGATATTTTTTTATGATCTAAAAGCTGATTACGTGCCTTGTCCTGTTCTGAAACCTAATTGACCCAGCCCCTGAATGTGATTTGTTTCTAGATGGTGCTGAATTTAAGGATGAGCAGCTCTGTCTATGACCTTAAAGAGGAAGGGGACTGTGGTAATAGGTCTGTATTTCGTATGGTTGGCTGGCTCTATGGTTGGTTTCTTGAATAAGGGGAAGTACCCATACTTCCCTGAGAGAAGCCAGAGCCCGGTATTATGGGTATGGAAATATTCTTGGCCCTATAGTATTAGGGCAACATCTATTAGAAATCTGCATACTTTTCAGGTTTTCCGAGTTAAACCGGGCATAAACTTTAATAAAGGCTATAACACTTTCCTGTAAATGATTGGTTTCCCTAAGCATTTGTAGATCCCCACCCAACAATGTAAGAGGGAAGCAGATGATCTTATTTGCACTGCAACATGATGTGCCGATTCATGGCCTTTTCTTAATCTGCCCCATAATATGGTGAATACTTTGTGCATCCAAATAATTGTAGGTATTCGAACATTCCAGTGAGTATTACTGCTATTGATGGGCCTACCTCCCTTTTTACTGAGCCCTATCATCTAGTATTCAAGGCCAGCACTGGTGAGGGAGGGTGAGGTTTGGGGGCTGACATGAATGGAGCACATTCCTTGGATGAGGACATGTTGGCCATTTTCAAAAACATGGTCCAATGCTTTGGTAGTTATGTTATGTGCATACTTCTAACGCGCCGAAAGCCCACGGGCAGCAGGCCGCTGAGAGCCAGAAATTACAAATTCACATTTTTATCTCAATTAGCAGTTGGACCCAGCTTGATGAAAGGCTGCCACGTTTTATTGAAACAGGAACATTTTCAGCGATTTCCTGAAACTCAGATAATTCTCCTGTTGCCAAAGAGTCAACAGCAGTTTGTTCCAATATTGTGCTTCCTTGACTGGAAAAGATCTCCCTCGTCCTAGAACACGGTTTACACAGGGTATATTCAGTAAGCCCGTGTCAGCTGACCTTGGGCATCTCTGAGGTGTATAAAGAGAGAATTGTTTTTTGAAGTAACTCTGGCCCTCTCCAAATAAACTCCTGTGGGCTATTGTTGTGGCTTTGAATTTGACTCTATCTTCCACTCTGAGTCAGTGTAAAGCTCTTCTCCCTGTTGATATGTTCTTTATTTTTTATTCCCATAACTATGCAAACTGCATCATTTTCCATTAATTGGCACCTTCCCACTTCCCTCTTGGTGGCTCCAAGCAATAGGGCGTTGCCATAGTCTAGGCGTGACAGTATAATTGCCTTTGTGATGCTGGCTATTTTCTTCATTGTTGTAAGGTCTTATAGCTCTCAGAAGGTGCAGATATTAGGCATTATTTTTATGCAGATAGTTGACCTGTGCTCCAGAGCCCACTGTAGTACAATACAATGAAGGAAATGTTAATTTGGTTTGCATTGAATGATGGCAACTTCTAATTACAGTATAGCAAACCCCTCCTAGATTCTGTGTGTAGTACCTCTTTATTTCCTATGACCAGGTTACACGCAGGATCCGGTAATCTTGCTCCATATTTTTGGGCTTTTGGGCCCCATAGTTTCTCTAGAGTAAAGGGTAATTCCCATTTCCAATGGGGATACTTTTTAGGGAGTAGTAACTTATTTTAACTCTAGAATTGGATATCTTGTAGTCTTTACCTGGTAATTCACCTATCGCATGATCTTATTGGGCAGTAAAATGGGGGCTCATTCCTGTGCCACTGCTGTACTGGTACCACCTGCTAGGAAGGATTTTCATTTCTGTGCCATTTCCCTTTAACCTTGGAGACCCGCTGCACTCTGGGCTTTTTAATTTTTACTCCTAAGTGAGTGGGACTTTTTCCCACCACTCCATGTGTTTTTTGGTTTTACTGTTTAATGGAGCCTGGTAAACTCCATAGGCATCTGCTTTTTGCATGGTGACACACAGCACCTTCTGTGCAGTGCCGCTGTGAAGTCCCTTGGACGTCTCTTAATGTTTAAATACATTTTCTTGGGTGAACTACTGTTCCCAAGAATAGGAAGATGACTTTTGCCTTAACTTTTCTTTTGTAGGTCCAGCACACACCACCCTTATCCCACTTCTCATGTAACATCTTGTTACACTAACTAACTTGATTGGCTGGTGGCAGTGGTTTCTTTTTTTACTACCTTTGTGCCATGTATCTGCAGGCTGATTTCTCAGCTGCAGTACAGCACCCAATGGTGACCCAAAATGTGCCCTGTCTTCTTTTTTGCCATTTCTGGTCAGTTCTTTCTGTGGTTTACTGTTTGAATCAGGTTTGAGTCCTTTGTGCTTTTGGCGGATTTCAGCCCTGAAGCCCTCCCAGGCTCCAGTTTGTCTGGAAAGGCAGGAATTGAGGGGAGGGCCCAGAAACTTCCCTGTCCTTTGTCTCTAGGTGTGCCTGAGTGAAACTAGTTCTGATTGGCTGGCTGGCTGTCCGGCCGGACAGCCACCCTGCTGGGTGATTGACAGCCCTAGGGCTGTGAATGAATGGGAACTTGCTTAAACAAATAGTGCGCAAAAAAATGTCATTGTCCAGAGCCTTTGGGCATGTGGTTTTAAGCAAAATGTGAACAATCGTAAAAACACTTCCTATGCACTTTACCTTAGTTTTCCGCACTTTTACACATGCAAAATCAACGAGCGGGCACGGCCATCTTGTGCTAATCTAATCGGTGGATCGATCGCCCTAAATTCAAGTGCCCTCGTTGGCACTAAATCATATCACCCGCCGCTGAAGCTGACATCACTGTTCCTAGCGATATTCTCCACCTATTTTCATGAGGTTGGTGGGCAGCATAGCCAAACGCACGCTCCGTCATCACCTATGTCTTAACGTCAGTTGAAGCAGAACCCGCAATATCAACACACATCCTCTCACAGCACAGCGCGTCCCAAATCGGAATAGAAAACACAATTTTTAAAGGAAACATCAATACTCAGCAATTTATAATGTGCTTTTATTTCGCAAAAAACGCTCGGAGAACCATGATCTGTTAATTTCCGATTAAGCACCAATTTTTGAATATCCTTGGGTTAGAGCACCAAAACTTTATCATGACGCACACAGTGTTCCTTTCGGGAGAAGATATGCATTCGAAACACCTTTGAATCGCAAGGCTTCGGCATCAGCTTCTTGCTAGACCGTAAATGATGACCGGTTCCTCCTTGTCGCTGGTATCGCCAAAGGGCATATCGGTCCCGGGTGATCGTCCCACATCAGTGTAATGGAAATCCATCAGTTTAGGCGCAGCTGTTGGTATCTTGAAACTATGGCATTTGCAGAAAGGCAAAATATAGCTGTGTAGAAAACATAATAAAATATATTTTAGTAGCTTTTCTATATTCAAATGTATCCATTTTCCCTATAATTCTGCACCGGATGAAACCAAATAACGAACATAAACCACAAACAATGGAAACGCACAGAAAACATTGGGGGTGGTTTGAGACTACGATATGCTTGAGGGGTTAGCGGTGTGGAGTATGTATAGCTCCAAATGGGATGCAGAAGCTGATGGAAAAATTGAAAAGATAGATGGCATTCTAACTGAATATTTGAAACAAACTTGGGGTTAGTGCCCCTAAGTTCCCTGTGGGAACCCAGGCGTGGACTCCCGTGCTCAGAGAGGCACAGCTCCACCTCACTGGTGAGGCTCAGCAAGGCTAAAACACGTGTATGGGGTTGCTTTAGGTACTCTTGTTCAGAAGGGAATTGCCATAGCATTTCGGTGCTGGACTGCCTATGTGGATGGGACAAAGTCTGATACACAAACGGATATTTCCAAACTGTGAAAGGTACAGTGAGCAAAAAGCAATGGCTGCGGTCTCTCAAAGTGGGGGGGAAAAACCCCACAGATAAGGTTATCATGCCATGGTCCTTAATAATGCAATGGAACTGGCTTGGAAAATGTTCTGCATCCGGCACATCCAATAATACGTTGATAGCACACCCTGATATGCCATGGTACAAAGTGGTTTAGATATCACTAACCTGCTTGCAGGTTGTTTGCTGGTGTCACGGTATAAATGTAAACTATGCAATAAATTGTTGTGTAGTTTTTTTCGTCAAATGGCATATTCGCACGTCCTTGAATTGTTCCATATGCATACATCACAAATGCTGTTTCGAAACGCAAAATAAATGTTGAATAGTTATACTTACATTATATTTGGTTGCTCCATTCTCTTGGCGTAATGCAGTGTCGGCTCAGAACAACGGTTTGCATAGATTGAAAGTGAATGTTTCAAAATAGTGAATGTTATCATTTCTGTTGGTTTTTGACCCCTTGTGTCCTTCAAACCATAGCGATTCCTCCCTTTCGGCCAAGGTCGAATTACAATTGAACCTTGTTTCGAGCGTCTATGCCTGGTAGACGCGTAGGTGTGAACTACCCACAAGCAACATCACACATATTGACCTTCACTCCATGGGATTGATGAGCCAGGCCGACCAACGTGACATTAGAAATATGCCCAAATAAAAAACTTTTTTTTTTTTTTTGCCAGCATCCACTGTTGCTGCGCGATCATGAGACATTTTTTACCCATCAACAGTGCTAGAGATTTATTTATTTTTGGACAACAGTTACACTGAAGGTAAGTAAAACAGATAATACAAGCCACTGAAAGTCTGGTGTAACCCCAAGATTCAATTTGTGTCTGTCTGAAACAGACCATGATATTGCATTTATAACGCGCCTATGCACAAGTGCTTCAAGGCGCAACGAGGCAATGCAGGGTGAACAGAGGGAAAACAGACAGAGATCTTACTAGTGTTGGGAAGTAGATGATCCTTGCCCCCTCCATCCACCTTGTTGGGCAAGGTTTGAATGCAGTACCCTCTGGGAACACTACACACAACTAAGACTACAGGTATAGGCAACCCATCCTTTGGTATAAGCTTGTACTACAGTTTTGGTAGCCTGTTGAGCAGCCAGGCTTATCTCAAGAGGGGAAATGTGAGCTGTAGTGGAGTTACACAAGGATTCACAGTTTCAGGTGTTCAAATAAACTTACACTCAAGGTTTCTTGCATAAACAATTAATAACTTATTTATTAGTCGGTTATAAAGCCTTCTTCATAAGGGAGCAATAGAATAGTAGCACACAAATATACGTCAATACTGTTCACTTGAGTTTCTGAATCGGACGAGGCCCTTTTGGGATGGCCCACAGACACCTACACCCACAGGTGACTTCGGTAACAAGGGTGCTGGGGACATTAATACCTTACTGTTGGTAATCAGAATACTCTTTAAAAGTTGGTAAAAGGCAAAGGTTATTAGAACACAAGAGACCACAAATATTCTTAAGCAGTGCAGATACTTTTAGAGTTCACTAGAAGAGCCATTCAATTCAATAGGCTGACCCAAAGTCAATGGGCAAAAGTCTTGGATAGGATAAAGCACTTCTGGTAAGAAATGGAAAAGTCTTTGCACAAGTTCTTAAGATGAAAAGAAGAATCAAATGTTAGGGCCACAAGCTGATTTGACTTGTGAGTTGTGGAAGTTACAAGCACTTCTACAGTAAGAGATGTTCTTAGACTTGTTTTACAGTACCTTGGTAAAGAAGAAAAGATGCAGCAGATGACTTCTGGTCCTGTGCAGCTCTGCAGATTTCACTGTTCCTGGGCCGTGGTTGTGGGGACAAGAGGGAGGACGCAGGGGGACTCCTGCACTGTACTGGCATTGTTAAACTGCCAAACTTTACTTTCAGTGGCTGTTTCGCGTTTCAGCTTCTTGCGGTACAGCAAATGGCAGTAAGCGCGGTTCCTGTCTGTCAAGGTGGACTGTCCTCACTTCTGGGGTCCCGCACTCTGCTGGGGGGGTTCAGGCTTGGTCAGTCCGGCTTTGTCTTCCAAAAGCTTTAGGCTAGCTTAAAAGTAGCGCACACAATCTGGTGTCCCTCTCCCTGGCCATGCTGTTCCTGCAGCAACTGAGGAAATTCAACCAGCTCCGAGATGGGTGTCCAGGTGGCTTACTTTGGAGTTAATTGGTCCCACCAACTCAAAGGGAGAAGTTGGCCTTGCAGGTGTTTCTCCGTCGATGCAAACTTGGCA
Organism: Ambystoma mexicanum; assembly: GCF_040938575.1. NCBI lineage: Eukaryota > Metazoa > Chordata > Amphibia > Caudata > Ambystomatidae > Ambystoma > Ambystoma mexicanum. Next base: position 737,668,953 of record NC_090923.1, on the reverse strand, counting down.
AGTAGTCCCTGCAGCAGGGCTTCACCGGGCAAACCAATGGTCCAGGAGTTGCAGAAGGCGTCCTCTTCAAGCTCTTCGGTTCCTTCGTCCTGTGGTCGACTCTGCCTTCCAAGCCAAAAGACTCGCCTTTTATTCAGTTCTCCCATTCATTCCAGCCTAGCTGTCACTCACCCAGCAGGGTGGCTGTCCTTGCCGGACAGTCAGCCAGCCAATCACCACAGAGTGCATTTGGGTCTCCTAGGAGACTAAGCACAGGGAGTTTCAGGCACCCCCTCACTTCCTGCCTACCCCAGACACTCAGGAGCCTGAGGCGGGTTTCACTCCTGAAGCCTGCCAAAGGCGAATGAACAAAGACCAAACCTGGTTTGGCGCGCAGAGGAAAACTCTAGAAGGACCTTTCCACAAAGACATGGCGAAAAAAGACCAGGGACCATTTTGTCAATGATGGCTCTGCGCCGTTTTGAAAAAGATGGCTCCCGCAGTTAACGTTACCGGGTCCGCGAACGGTCACCGTAAATGCAAACCTTGGTAGCTGAAACAAAACCACTGCCACCAGCCATTCAATTAGGAAAGGGTAACATAAAAAATGTTACATGAGCATTTAGACACGGGATACTAAGTAACCCCTCCAGCACTCTATTGTAAGATAGGGTGTGCTGGGTCTAGCAAGTACATTGCTAAGTAAAGTCAATTTCACTTTACTGTCCTGGGAAACAGTAGTTGATCCCAGAGAAGGTATTTAAACATTGGGAAATCTATGACTTCCCAGTGCCACTGGACTGAGGGTACTGTGTGACACCATTGTAAAAGATGATGCCTATGGAGTTTGTCAGACTCCATAACCAAAAGAAACATAAAATTACATGAGAGAGTGGAGAAAAAAGGGGTCTCACTCCCCCCAGGTAAAAAAATAAAGTCCTCAAAATCCAGCAAAGTTGCTGGGGATCTCTAATGTGGAGGGAATTGGCACATTTTTGAGAATTCTCCCTAACACCCCTCTTTCCCCAAAGTGCGTGAAATGTATTCAATTGACAGACTACATTCTTTTGGCAGTGATGAATCAAAGTTACGACAATATAGGAGACAAACGTGAAATGTTAGTGGCCTCAGTGGTCAAAATGACATCACATCTAGAGTACACTCACTCGTTACTTGGATTGCAAGGGCAAACAGGTTCGTGCTTAAGCACCATCATAAGCCTCAACACGGACCTTGTGCGGCAGGCTGCCCTGAAGTCATGCAGCTAGGTAACGCATAGCGGTGTCGTCTTCCGATATGTAGGCCAAGCATCCAGAGGTTTCTCGGCAATGGCAGTTCTCCTCGGTTGGTATGACGTTGCAGAGATTGCAGGTACACCAGGTGGGAACGTCTTCACTGCGTCCTGAGCCAGACCCTAGTCGCATGGATTAGTCTTCCCAACTGTCGTCCAATGCCCCATCGTTTCCGCATCTTTCGCTATCAAGTAATTCCGCCTCAGAATACTCCGGCTCGTACTTGTAGGGCTGTATTGTTGCCAATATACAACAACATTGAAATCCATATTAATGCTAGTATAAATATATGTTCGCAGGGGCTCCGTGCAATGAAGATAGCTGAACACAGCAGAAACGAGTCACAGGCTACACAAAATAAAAACTGTGAACGATTGAAAAAGCAACTCTGTCTAATGAGAAACGGTCTGTTTACACTTATTGACGAAAGAGGCTTCCTGCCATTTCCATAGACACACGTCGTTAGCTGGCGCACTTTGACAGGAGATGTGCATTCACGGTGTGATGTGAAATGGGGCATACACGTCTAGTGATATCAGCTTCAGGGGCGGGGGGTGATCTGATTTAGTACTGCAGGGGCACTTTAACTTAACGATTAATCCACGGATAAGATTAGCACAAATGGCCACACCCTGCTCGTTGATTTCACATGTGTAAAAGTGCGGAAAACTAAGGTAAGGTGCATAAGAAATGTTTTTACGATCAATCTCATTTTGCTTAGAACCACATGCCCGAATGCTCGGGACAATGACGTTTTTGAGCGCACTATTCCTTCAAAAGGCAAGGTTTTTGGAACGAGAGGCTGAGTTGACTACTGGAGGATAACATCTGCCAGCAGCACCCTCCTGGACCGCAAAGTGCCCAGTGAAGCCCTGCAGGGCTGCCAACCCAATTTTCGTTTAGACTGGAACACCTGCAAGGGACGACTTCCTCCCTTGGGCTGGTGGGACCAACTAGCCTCAAGAAGTGCTTCATTTTTGTTGCACTCCTGACTTGCTGCGACTTTCGAAGGCTGCAGAATCCCAATGCTCGGGGACCCCTGACCATCCTCAAGTGCATTGTCTTCGGAAGTGCAAATCCAGCCAAAACTTTGGGCATCCGAAGGACCCTACAGAAGTGGGAAATCGTCATCCAGAGTCCAGGACCGTGGGATTAATTAACTTCCAACCTGAGCTGTTGGGTCTTCTTTGGTGCTGAGAAAAAGTGCCAAACCCACACATAGTTGCAGAATCAAAGGGAATCCATTTCTACAGAGTCCCTCTCTTGAGTGCTGCCGCATTAGCCCGCCGACATCCTCCCTTTTACCACGACCAAGGACCAGGAACAAGGGTCTGCTACACAGCTGGAACCAATTCTTCATTTCACAGGTACTATGTGGCTTGGGGGTACATCTACATTTTGCCTTTTTGTGGTGCTTCCTAGCTTGGGAAGTAATTTCTTTAACCCTTTTGAGTTGCCCCCAACTCGCCTGCGCTGGCCTCCCAGCTTGTGCTTCTTCGAGGTTGCTCCCCTTGAGCTTCTGTGATTTTTCTACTGAACTGCAGACTATTTTAAAACATTGTTCTGAAAGAGTGCATCAGAACTTTGAACTGGCCCATTGATCTAGGCTGTCCTGGCTCCCCAAAGCCCCCCTTCTGAACCTATTGGCTATGGCAGTGTGTGTTCCCCTACAGGTTTTAATTGTTTGAACACTATTATTGCTGGGATACAAGACTGCTTACATCCCTCTGGGAGAATCAAACTGTTTTATTACTTACAAAGTATGTTCTGGTCTGACTTTAACTTTCCGTCCTTGAAACTCAATATTGTAATGCTGATCACAAATAAGTGCTAATACTGACCTCAAATGATGTCGCTCATTGTGCTGGAATATGTTCAGCATAAGACGATATTTACTCACCTACTATATGGCTCTTGGAACTGAATCCTAACTTTTGATTTAATGTTACTATTGCTGTTTTTAAAGATTGTCTAATTATCCTTGTGTATATATAAATTATACTATAACTAAGTGTGTCAGTTTACTTGGATACCAGCATTTACTGATTTCATTATACAGCTTTACAGCTCAAATTACCCCTCTTAAGATGAGCCTGGCTGCTCAGTCACTCTACCAACTTGTGTAGGACAGGTCTATATTAAAAGGTGGGTTACCTAATACCAAGCGATAAGTATTGTAAAGTCCCATACCAGTTGGGCTTGTATGAGGGACACAAAGCTTGTAGATGTTTGGTTATTTAACTGTCCATGACCATGCTAATCCCTATGGCCATTCCCAACCACTTCCTGACCCTCCCTGCCCAAAACTCATCCTGCTCGGATCTCTCTGAGCTAGCTTTATCAAGCCTAACCATAAAACGTTGTGCTCGGAAGTGCCTACCAGTGTTTTATCTAAGCAGTCTTTTGAAAGTTAATGACTTAATTGGAGCTGTAAACCCACTGCCAGCATAATAGAAATTGTCTTGGCCAGGTCTTCCTTAAGCCATTAGATTTATTACCACTATTCATGTCGTTGACTGAACTCCTGTTAAAAGCCAACAGCTTTGCCTTGCGTAAAAGTATTGGGCATTTGTCCGAAACTGTTTGGGTACTTGCACCCTTTTGCAGCTGTTACCATTGATGGCCACTTAATACCACTAGCTTAGCAAGTGCATTTCCCATGCCTACACAATTGTTGGTATTGCCTGTGCTTTTTTTTGGGTTGGGCTTTTTGATGGGAGGATTTGCCTTTTTTGAGGAGTACATTTGGCTGATATGCTTCATCTATAGGACTGACGTTTGCCTGCTTTGTTCTCAGGGCAATGTAATATATATATATTTTTTTTCTTTTACAAAAGTACTGTCTGAGGTAGCACTTGAGAAAAGCCCACCTTTGGTGAACAGGGTTACTTACAATTCTTAGATTTAGCCTGAATCACGCAAGGGTTTGGTAGAATGGCGAGCAGCCAGGCTTGGTCTAAGGAGGGAGGACGGCTGTAGTAAGGTACAAAGAACACAAAGCATACACTTAGTCCAAGAAAAACACTGATACACTTAGAAGTTACAAATCTATGTATGCTTACGTCCTGTCCCCTTTCCTCCATACGGCATGGGTGTCCCTTCCAAGGGACAGGAGACGGAACCGGTTTCACCAGAAAAAAACCTTCTTCCCCCTTAAAATTTAGAGGCGCTCAGGGGTGCTGCCCTGACTCTGCCCTCCAGCGCCACACCTCAGTCCCCTTTTCTGCATCGACAGGAATGGGCAGAATTCACCAGCGCTCCTGGGTTTGGCTTCGACCATGTAATTCCACGTGCGGTTTCTACTTTGTCTTTTTTATCATCCCGGTGCTCGGTCCTCGGGTGCCACGCTCCACCCTGGCACATGTCGACTTCCACAGGGTTCAGCAGGTGTCCATCCTGCGACGGGCTCTTCCTAACTTCAGACCCCCACGCCCTCTGCCTATGTTGTCTTGGCCCAGACCACGGTTGGCAAACTTGTACAGTGTGCAACGCCCTTTCATCGAGGTTTCTGAAGAACAGACTAGCCAGGTGGAGAGAGCTCTTCCAGAAGTCGCCTCCAGAGGACCTCAAGAAATTCATGAAACATCAAGCCAGGCCCAAGGTAGGGCCTCTATTTTCCATAGCACCCTGAAAGGGAGACTCCTTCCCAAGGACTCGCTTGCGCGGGAGGGACCGCTCAGATCCTTGTACCAGCACATGCACCGAGGCTGCACCAGCTACTGGCCGAGGGATCCTCTGATCCTCCCGGTGACAGTGTTGAGGGACCGGAAGGTTCTTTGACCTAGTCTACACCCGAGGGGCTCTTCCCCTTTATCGGCATTATGTCTGAGGGGCCACACCCTAGTACCGGCAATATGGCCGAGCAGGCGCCTAAACGCAGCGTCACACCTACCGTGTCTAGGCCCGAGCAGCAGTGTAGGCCTTGAGATCCACAGAGGAGGCTGGGCCTAGCGAGCCAAGCTACGCGACGCAGGCACATGGCAGGCAGCTTGACAAAATGGCCGACGCGCCAGACTTCGGCACTCGTCTGACGCCATTCCAGGAGTTAGGCAAAGAACGAGTCAAGGTCGGACTGGCCTCAACCAGGTACGTGGCCTACAGCCTATCCTTCAATTGCGCAGGGCAGGTTCCCTCTGCGTCCGTACAGACAGGGTATGCAGTGGCTCCAGCAGCCTCCCGCTACCCCGTCTGTATCCCCTACCACGCCTCCGGCCTGTGAAGACAGGTTTTTTGAGAGGTTCCTCTGGCTCATGAACTCACCTCGGATGGGAGTTATCCTCAGGGAGGCCATCAGACGTGCTCCCTCTGATGCTACCGGCACCACAGGCTCCTCCGCTGGCGGTCCCAGCGCAGCCTCTGCCTCCCCAGCCGATTCCTCAAGCGGTTCCATACCAGCCTCTGGCTCTGGTCCCTGTACCCAAGCCTCTGGCTCCCACTACTCCTCCACCTACGCAGGATCCTCCTGACCCACAGGATACGGATGAGGAGGATCCTAACATGCCAGCCTCAGCCAGGGCCTTCCATGAACGTCTTGCGGGGCTGGCAGAGTATCTGGGCCTACCTCCACCCGAGGTCGAGCAACCGGTCGGAGGGGGTGCTTGCTGAAGTCCTCACGCGACGCCCCCTCTGCCAAAACAGGAATTCCACTGCAGACCGATGTAGTCTCCCTGGCCAAGAAGGGTTGGCTCAAGCCCCACTCTGTCCAGCCGGTCAATCGATGCCTGGAGGCCAATTACAGGCAGGTGGAGGGGGGGGGATACACTCTTGCTTTCGGTCCATCCTCAGCGACACTCCTCAGTGATCACTGCAGCATCACTATACTCCAAGCCTCAGTCATCAGCCTCCTCCTCGGCGACGGTGCTAGGCAAGAAGTAGAAGATCTTGGAGGCGTATGGAAGAAGCTATATTCCAACGCGTCCTTGCATCTTCGTTAGGCCAACGCTGGTGCCATGCTGGTGGGAAATTGCAGACTTCCTCCTGGAACTTCCTACTCGGAGCCAATCGAATTTTAAGGCGGACTGGCTGAGGCCAAGCTGGTGGCGCAGGACCTCCTCGAATCCACCATGGCCCATATTGACGCCTCTGGCCATGCCAGCTGTATCGCAACGGACAGCCAGGCTCTGCAACCAAATTCAACCCGGAAGTCCAGGAACACATATTAGACTGGCCATTCAAGGGGGGGGATGGGGAGGAGACCTCTTCCACTCCAACACGGACGAAGAGCTGGACAAGAAGATAAACCGCTCTCAGACGGCCAAGTTTTTATCCATCTTGACAAAGACCCCGGCCAATTCGTACACCCAGTCACAGCAGCGCTCTGACAAGGGGCGTACATACGGAGGGTGCCGCGGCTTCCAGGAACAGAGATCCAGGCAGCCTGACCGCTCGCCAACTCCAAATCGGCGCAAGCAACAAAAAAGGGTGGGGATGGGATTTAAGAGTAAGAGCTTTTTTCAGTCCCCCTCCTCTGCGACAGCCTCCGAGGGAAAGAAGCCACGTGTCTCCAGTGGAGGGGGCAGGCTTGTTCTCAATGCACATTTCTGGTTCCAGAATTTCACGGACCCCTGGATTCTCTCCATAGTATCCAGAGTACCGCCTGCCCATCCCAGCCTCTCCTCCCTCCACCCCTCCGCTCCCTCAAGTTGGGACAGCAACTTTTCTGGCGGAGATCCGGTCGCTCGTAGAGAGCCAGGCAGTGGAGGACGTCCCATCCTCCCAGCGAGGCTTGGGCTTTTACTTCAGGATTTTTGCCATTCAGAAGAACCAGGCAGGCCCGAGAGTTGTGCTGGACCTTTTCAACCTCTCCTTACCCCTACAAAAATTCAAGATGGTTACGGCAGCTTTTATAGCGGAGACATTGTGCAAGGGAGACTGGATGTGCTCCCTGGATCTGAAGGACACATATATACACGTCCCGATTTGGCAGCCCCATCGCTCTTTCCTCCAGTTCAGGATCATGGGCTCCCATTTCCAATACAAGGTCCTTCCTTTTGGCCTCAACTCGGCCACCAGGGTCTTTACCAGACTCATGAATACTGTGGCTGCCCTCCTCACAGCACAGGGCCTCCATATCTACCCATATCTCGACGACTGGCTCGTCAGGGCTACATCTCCGAATGCGGTTCACCACTCTTCCCATGCCCTTATGAACACACTGCACGATCTGGGCTTTTCGCTCAATCTCAAGAAGTTGCAGCTGCAGCCCATGTAGACCTTGGCATTTTTGGGCCTCATCTGGGACATGTGCTGCGAGAAGGTATTTCCATCGGAGGACAAGATCTCGGCCACGAAGAAGGCCACCACCCACTTCCTCAGCAGGGAAGTGACCTTGGCATGGTGGTACCAGCATCTCCTAGGTCTCTTGGCGGCGGTCCTATTAGCCATCCCACACACAAGATTGAGGATTAAGCTGCACTTCGCAGGATCATGGAATCAGGATTGGGGGCTCTCAATCCGAGATGATCAATGTTCCTCCATCTCTCCACCCGGACCTAACATGGTGGTCCAGGGACTGCAACCTACGGACGGGCAAGCCCTTTCGGCCTCCCTCCCCGCAGGCCACCACACCAGACTCCTCGCTCGAGGGCTGGGGAGCCACCCTGGACGATCTCTTGGTCCAAGGCACCTGGACTAGACTGGAACAGGAATACCACATCGATTAGTTAGCGCTCAGAGCATTCCTCCCACTTCTCAGGAGCAAGGTTGTCCTCATCCAGACAGACAACTCGACCAGCATGTACTATGTCAACAAGCAGGGAGGCACCAGATCCCCTCCTCTGTGCATATCAACAATCAACCCTGGAAAACATCTACCTCCCGGCAGCCCACCTCCCGGGGGAATCCAACCTGAAGGCAGACAGGCTTAGCAGGTTGGGGGCGGACAATTACAAGTGGCAGCTAAACTACTTCGTTATTCAGGAGATCTTCAAGAGGTGGGGTCATCCCCAGGTGGATCTTTGCCACCTGGCACAACAAGAGCCCTCAGTTCGCCACCTGGCAGGGGCAGGGCCCCGGCTCCCTGGGTGACGCATTTCAGCTTCAGTGGAAAGGCATGACTGCTTACACCTTCCCGCCCACTCTGCTGATTCACAGTGATTTGCAAGATCGCCAGCTCAACATCATTCTAATAGCTCCATGGTGGCCGACCAGGCCATGGTTTTCGGAGCTGCTCAGCCTCTCGGAGATGCCTCCGATTCACCTCCCGACGGGCCCAGCAAATCTTCTGGTGCAGCATGTGTGGGGGGGGGGGGGTTTGGGGGTCGGGTCATCCACTCGCGTCACAGAAGCTAGCCCTCACAGCGTGGTGCCTGAGCAGGTAACACTAAGGCACCTCTGCCTCTCCCAGGATAATCTAGAAATCATACAGGGCGCTAGGAGCTAGGCTCCCAGGGCCCAGTATAAAAGTAAATTGATAAGGTTCTGCCACTGGGCAAACTCAAGGGAAATCAACCCACTGGCATGTACCTTGGACGACGTGCTCTCCTTCCCGGCGCACCTCGCCCACTTGGGTGTGCAGGTGGACACCTGCCGTACGTACCCCGCAGCCATTGGACCTTTCAGGAACTCTGAGGAGGGGGATCTTCTCCTCCAAGCCTATCATCAAACATTTGACGGGGCTTGCAAGGCTCTACCCGCCCACCAAGAGACTGCACCCTGTGTGGGACCTTAACATAGACTTGGGCGCCCTGGCGCACAAACTGTTTGAGCCAATGGCGTCTACAGACATCAGGCTGGTTGCCATAAAGACAACCTTACTATTCAGCCTCACCTCGGCTTGTAGAGTCAGCAAAATCTACGCGCTGGTGGCCTCGGAGCCATATACAACCCTTCACAGGAACAAGTTAGTCCACCATAGTGACTACTTATTCTCCTTTCCTCCATACGTCCCCCCCTCCCCCCCAACCTCCCTCAACCTCCCTAATAAAACCGATGTTAAATCTATTGTCAACGCGTCCATGGGGACTGAGGTGTGGCGCTGGAGAGGGGAGTCAGGGCAGCGCATGCTCCCAGGGCCACACCCCTGCGCGCCTCTAAATTTAAAGGGGAAGATTTTTTTTTTCTGGTGAAAAAGGTTCCATCTCCCTTGTAAGGGACGCCCATGCAGTATAGAGGAAAGGGAACTACGGACTAAAAGTACGTTAGTCACCACTACAGTGAGTAACTTATAATTTATTTAATATATACAATAAGGCACACTGTTGTAACTTTCAGATAAGTACTTTAACAGAGTAAAACAATAGAACACTTGCAATATTCTTTGGAGAATAAACCACTGTTTTAGTTATACCAGAATTGCTTTTTCAGTAACAGATCACATAGTAAAACCATCTGAAACGTATATGCAAACTTTTCTGAACTCATCATTTTTTATAACTTTAATACAACCTGTATTAAGAATCCCCCCCCCCCCGATCTTATGAAGTCCCACAATGTTCAGAGGGGACACTGGGCCACCAGTGATCAGGAGTTGAGCAGAAAAGGTTTGGAAAACTACAAGGTTCAGAGTGGCAGATTCCAACAGGATCTCGTCTTGGTTTTGCAGCTAAGTAAACATTTGGTTTTACAAGTCAAGAGGTCTCCTTGAAGGATTGCCCTAAGGACAAATGTCCTACGGTAGGGTAAGAGTACAATGGATTGTCCGCCCCATATGTTTATAACTTTTAAGTGTATCCGTGTTTTTCTGGTGCAGCAATTCTGATGCGATTGCATCCTGGTACAAACTATGAGGTATGTTTTGCTAGCCCATGAAATGCTTGGTTCTACTGGGTCATAAACCTATATTGGAATGTTTTTGGAATACTCCATTTGACTGCCAATTTTCTATCTGGCAAATAATGTATCTTGTCTGACTTTCTTGCCAGCCAGATGAGTGCCGAGCAATATGTGTACTTTGCAACACAGAGTATTTTCTTTTCCTGTTGTGTGTATATGATCTGCATTGCCCGTTAGCGGAGATTATCACTTGGCAAAAAGCGCATCTAAAGCTATTGTTTTATACGGAGCATACAGTGCTTTGTTTTGGTACATCTATTTTTCTCTGCAGAAGAGGACTATCGCTAGATACTGTCGTAGATCTTGGAAGTCTTGGATTGGTTTATGTGCTCTCAGGCAGCCGCATATGAACATTTTTTGAATCCATATATTTGGAAAAGTGCTATAAGATGCACTTTTTTAATGATGTGTAAGGAGTTGCAGTGGTGGGAGGGGGACATTTCCTTTCACGCTCCCTGCAGATATGATTGCTCACAATGCAATCAATTACCACATGGGTTGCATCATGGTAGTAATATTGGCACAAAAGTAAACCATGTCCTCCCTTAGAGTAAAGTAATTGGAGGGAACATTGTTAATGACCCCATTTAATTACCTGTTAGGATTAGGCATGTAGAAATCTATTTAACCAAATGTGAACTTCTGTCCGAATTGTAGGCAGACTTTGGATGAATACCTACAGGAACATGACATTTCAGTTTGTTAGGACAATTCTGAATGCCAACTAAGGATTTAGTAAAACCATTCAATTTAGCCAGTACAAGACTCCAACTCTTAGTATAAGGCTGTACCACCTGAGTATATGGTATTGTAGACCGAGCAGCCAGGTTCATCTTGGGAGCGAGGAAGGGCTGTAAGAAAGTACATATAACCTGTAGTATCCTAAGGGTTCAATAGAAACACTTACAACCAAAAGTATTATAAACAATACAGGTTTATTATAAGTACAGGTAGACAAAATTAAGTTTTGGGGTAAGTACTGTCATAGTCATTAACACATTTTATAAAAATGCACCACTGCGCTATAAAGTACACAGACCAAAGCAGTTCAGAAAACTGTAGTTCTAGGCAAGTCAGACCTTATCAAACACATGCAAGTATAGGACACACGTGTTCATGGGGTGTAAAACCAGAAGTTACTTTTTGATTACTTTACAGCAAGTCAAGGGTTGTAGACCCTGTCAGTCATACAGTGACACTCAGTTCAGGAATCACAAAATCAACCAACCCTGTTAACAGAATACTTTTCTGAATAGTGGAACACCGATTCAAGGTACAGTATGTACCTATAACTACATTTCTCCAGCATGGAGTCTGGCATGGATTCACATGCTCTTGAATATTCCTGTCAGACCGGGAATCCTCAGTGAAAGAAAACAGTTTCATGTTCACTTGCAAACTGTATTTCTCCTCTAAACCAATCACTTTACTCTGAGTCATACTGCACCCAGCCAATCACTCCCTAAGCTACTCCTCTGGCAGCCATCTTCAAATTTTTACTTCACGTTCAAGTGTTGGGAATCAGAGTTTTTTTTCAAATAGAGGCCGTGTGCTCTTCTCTTCATTGGCTGACAAGCGCGAATCCGTTTGTCGGTGTATTTCAGCGCCCCTCAAGGGCAAGGATTGTTGAGTGTTCATCGAAGTTTCCAGAAGGCCATTGGGCCTACTCCACACCTCCGACCATGGCGGATGAGAAGGAGGGAAGTTCCCTCTTCAAGCTCTACACCTGCTGCAGACTGTGTGTGTTTGTGGAGGACAAACCCCTTCAATGCCTCTGTCTTCACCCAGAGAAGGGGATTGCGAGAACTGCCTAGGGTTCTCCAGAGAACGATGAAGGATCGTCACATTAAACTGGCGGCATGGCTAAGCGCCAAGGCCTCTTTGCCATGCCCGAAGCAGGGTCATGCCTCACCCAGGACCGGCCAAACTGAGGAACGGGCTTCTAAGTGCTTTCAGGGCGCTCCATCCGTGGGGGCCCAGGAGAAGGCCAAGCACTAAAAGTCAGTTTCCGTCAGAGGTTGCCACGCAAGAGCGTCCCGCGATAGGCAGGGCGCGTTCAGCTTCACCATCTGACTCCATCGAACAAATTTGTCCTCAAAAAAGAAATTGGCCAACCCAGCTAAGCTGCGGGAGAAGCCAGAGAAGCCTAGAATGGAAGAAAAAGCTGCCGACAGCCCAAAAAGGCTCAGGCGGTGCCGGAAGAATAGTCGTCGGCAATTGAGATGGTAGCAGCCGCTCTCTCAAAGCGGAACACAGGTGCCGAAGTAGGACTGAACCGGCCAGGACGTCGAGCTCCCACCCATGTACCCTGGTGGGAGGCTGGCTGACGGGGTTCGTCAGCAAGTGGAAAAAGACCTCCACCGACAGATGGGTGCTGGACGCTCTCGCCCATGGACATACCCTAGAATTTCAACAAGTGTCCAGATCTCTCCGGTGACCCAGTAGGAGCAGCCCATCCCTCAGAGGGGCTGATTCAGCTAGTCCCAAGACTCCTCCGGGGCTCCGGAGTCTACTCCAGATACTTCTTAGTCAAAAAGAAGACTGGGGGCCCATTCTGGACCTGCAGTATCTCAACTACCTCAAGTCCCAGAAATTCCGGATGGTTCAGTTGCAGCACGTGCTCGGCCAACTAGAAGAAGCAGACTTCTAGACTTTGCTGGATCTGGAGGACGCCTACTTCCACGTCCCAATTCACAGGAAGCATCGGAAGTTACTATGCTTAGTGGTGCAGGGAAGGCACTACCAATTCAAGGCCCTCCCTTTTGGCCTAAAGTCTGCTCACAGGGTGTTCACGAAGTGCCTGGCACCAGTGGCGGCCCATCTACTGACTGGCTCATCCAGGCCAACTCGGGAGAGATTGCCGTCAAACACACAGACGACCGTCCAGCTGCTGACGGATCTGGTATTCTCCCTCAATTATCCAAAGTCCTGCTTGATGCCATCGCAGAACGCACTGTTCCTCGGAGCCAGGCTCAACACGGTCTCCTGCCTGGCGGCGCCCTCAAAGGATAGCATCCCTGCTGGGCAAGGTGCAGTGGCTGTTGCTGAAGACCACCACAGCGCGGACCATCAAGTTGCTGCTCAGCATGTCATTGTGCATCTACTTTATCAGACTACACAGGTTGCGGATGCGGCTTCTTCTGGAGTTCCTGGACACCCGCTGGATACAAGTGGCCGGAAGTTTTGCGGTCAAGATCCTTCTTGACGAGAGTTTCATCGGCAAGGTCCACCCAGGATTGCTGAACCTTAGGGCTCCTGCAGCTCTCGAGTTGGGAGTTTAAGCGTTGCCGGCGGACTGCAGGGAGGTCATTGCCAAGGCCATAGTATCAACTCGGTGCTACAGTCACAATTGGAGGGTTTCACTGCGTGGTGCCGGTCGCAGAAGATCACCCCTCTGAAGGTCACGGCCCAGCAGATTCTCCGTACTTGTTGTCCTCGGCCAAGGCAGGGCTCATGCACGCCTCTGTCAAGGTGTATTTGGCGGCTATCTCCTTCTACACCAGGTCTCCAGGAAGATCTTTTCTTTGGTCCCACCGTCTCGTCAAGGAGTTACACAAAGGACTGTTTCGATCTTTCCTGCTGGTGAAAGTTCTTGCCCTGACATGGGAGCTCAACATTGTGCTGACAAGGTTCAAGGCACCTCTCATTCCTCTCGTGAAAAACAGCTTTCCTTGTGGGCTTCACCTCTGCCAGGAGGCTGGGTGAGATCCAGGCCCTATCCAAGGCTTCCATCTCCAGGTGGCTCTCCGGCTGTATCACACAGTCATCGGTTGGCAAATGGACCACTGCCCAGCTGTCCGAGAGCCCATTCCTCCAGAACGATCACTGCGACGGTGTTGTCTGGTGTGCCCCTGCTGGACATCTTCAGGGCTGCTACGTGGAGGTCCACACGTCGACGGATTCCAGAGAGGAGTCCAGGGTCAGCCAAGCAGTGCTAAGCAACCTGTTTGGTGGAGGCGAGTCTGTTCAGAGGTAAGAGTATTTGCTTCTGTTGAAACTTGCCACCCCCCATAGTTATGTAATCTGGTACTGCTATGTATTCTTTATTCATGAGTATTTGAATCCATGCCTGACCCCATGCTAGAGAAGGAACAAGTTACTTACCTCTAACTATTGTTCTCCAGCATGGGTTTTTGGGTAAGAATTGATGTAGTCACACTGTGTGAGACGACACAACACTTATCTGCTTGATATTAGGTAACCCACATTTTGGTATAGGTCTGTACTACACAAGTTTGTAATGTGACTGAGCAGCCAGGGCCAAGAGGGGTAAAACAAAGGGGGGGGGGTCTGGGCATCTCTCTACCAGCACGAACACAGCCTAATGACCTGTTCTTGGGTGAATAACCCCTGGGAGAGACTCTACCAAGTCTTTAGCTCACTGTCCCTTTCACAGAGAAGAAATGTCCCTGCATATCAGCCTTTGTCCTGCCCAGGGGCAGTCCAGCGCCGAAATGCTAGGCAATACTCCTCCGAACAAGAGTACCAACAGTAACCCCATACACGTGTTTCAGCCTTGTTGGGCATCCTCAGTGAGGTGAAACTGTTGCCTCTCTAAGAACAGTGAGCAAGGGGTCCACGTCTGGATCGCCCTGTTAACTTAGGGTAAATGTGAGCTGTGGAGCAGTACAAATGAAATATGTAAATACAAGTAACACTTACACTCAAGGTTTCTGTTATAAATAGTTATTTAATGAACATCAATTTTTAAATAAGAGTTCTTTAAAAAGGCAATTCATGTAACAATGTTTCTGATGTTTGTTAATCTGCTTAGAATCACATGCTGTGCATAGGTCCGACATCCAGTGGTCACTGCGGAGTATTGCATTTTGTTTTTCGTAGTCGAAAAGGGACGTCGACAAGGCGTGTCTGAAATACTATCCCTATAGTGACGTGCGTTGTACCCACAATCCCTCACGCGTCGAGGTCCCTCAGATTGTTTTTTTCCGCCCAGCTACTGGTTGCCTTTACGCGGAGCTCCTCGAGAGACATTGCAAATTTCATCTCCTCGACCTTTGGTCGTTTCTCATTAATATTAAACACATAATCCCTCCCTCGACGCAGTTGTGAAGCTGTTCTCCGCCGAGCAAGATCTTCGACGGAGGGTACGAGCGGAGGAAATCCTTCGGCGTTGTCAAACACGTGGCCTGGCCTCGCAGGCCATATACAGTAGGGAGAGTGGGGTCGTGGGACATCTCTGGTTCTTTCTGAGACTGCCTTTCCTTTTCCCCTTCCTTTCCCTTGGGGTGGTTATCACGATTTATTGCCTCGGCTATGGAGAGGACACCCTTTAGATTTTGCCCGCTTTGCAAAGGCAAATTTACTTGGAAGGACAAGCACTCACGGTGTAACCGCTGCTTGCCCCTCAATCACAAGGAGGAAGGTTGCGCGGCTTGTCGGCTTCTTAAGCCTAAAACTCTAAAAGACCGTAGGGTTAAAAGGTGGGCGGCCTACGCGATGTCGAAGGCCGAAGGTTCACCCGCCGCTGCTACCACCGACAGTGACGAGGAACGCGATAACACGACCTCCGCTACGGAAGTCGAAAACCCCTCTAAGGAGCGCTCGCGCGCTTCGTCGTCTGTCCCCGGCCCCGACGGGCTCGGCTCACACCCTGCTTATGGGGATGAACACCCCGGCGACTTTGACGCACACAAAAACTCACTTAAACGCACAACCCACGGCTCTTCTTCGTCAAAGACGAAGAGAGCATCAGCTCCCAAGGAGATGCAGGTTCCACCGGCGGCCTCCTTGGACTGTTCGGGTTCGAAGCTCCTCTCGCAACCGCTGCCGCGACCAGCGACTGGGCTTTCGGCAAATAAGGGTGCCGCCCCCAAACCATCGGCCGGCGCGCATCAACAAAAGGCGCATGCCGCCGTAGAGCGATCGACACCCGTAGCGTAGAAAACGCAGGCCTCCGCTGACAAACGAGTCACCGACAAACGAGTCGCCGAGAGCTTGGCGAGGATCGCTGTAGCCGACGCCCAGAAGCGTACGTCGAAGGACACGTCGAGCGCTACGCAGAAGTCGAAAGACACGCCGAAAAAGCCAGAAGAAAGGCATGGACTACCCCCTTCAGTCGGGGGGTCACCCAGCACACCTGAAGGCTTTTCGGAGGGCGACGGGACACTTTCCTCGACGCTTTGGGAGAGGTCGAGCCGTTTTCAGCTAGATGACTCTATTTTTTCCCCCGCCAGACCGCTCAGGAGTACCCCATGAAACCATGGAAAGACTCAACCTCTGTATGGAGAGGATGGAAAGGTTTATTAATACCCAGACCTCTCAAACTCCCAAGAGAACTAGAGAAGGGCCTCAGGAGGACCCCAAGGCCAAAAATCCGAGGCTAGTCAATCCCCAGCAGGACACAGCCACAGACTTCCATGATCTGTACGACCTCATTGGGGAGGAACAATACTAGGAGGAGGAGGATTTTATGGACGATGAAGAGGGACAGTACCAGGAGGAAGGTCTGGAAGACAGGCCAGACATTATAGGAGAAGGCTTCGGAGAAAACCCAGAAGAAGGACCGTCGCACCCCTGGCAATCCCCATCAGTATATTCCGACACTGATGTCCTAAACCTAAATCCTCCTGACAATTCACCGGTTAGGAACACGTCTCCAATTGACGATCAGCCCACTTTCAATGCCCTGTTGCGCAGAGCAGCAGCACATTTCGAACTGGACACTGGGGAGCTCTCTCCAGAATTAGACTTTGTGGAAAGAGTAATTAAAGAGAAACCCCCGGTCAGCCAGACCATTCCCCTCCTCGCTTCAGTGAAGAGAAGAATCATCCCTTCGCTGTCCACTCCCGCATTGATCAGAGGGGTCAATCCAAGAATTGAAAAACTTTTCACTCCTTCACCCTCAGACCCGCTCTACATTAGGGGACATTCCATTCCGGATTCCCTGGTAGTATCTAATACTAGAAAGAGGGCAGGGGTACCACTTTCCACCAGTGAGGCACCCCCTGACAAGGAGGGCAAGAGGCTATATGCCCTTGCTAAAAGAGTAACTTCCTCGGCTGCCTTCTCAGCAAGAATTGCGAACAACAACTCTTTGCTTGCTAGCTATGCAGACGCGCAGTGGACCAAACTGCGCAAGGACGCCGAGGAAACACCGGAGCCATTACGTACACGCCTGCTTTCAACTATTGGCGAAGGAACCCAGGTGAACCAGAGCATTGTAAAAAACTCTCTGGACGCGGCAGAAACAGCGGGACGTTCCCTGGTGCAGGGAATACTCCTAAAACGCCATGTATGGCTGTGCAACTCGGGGTTTAAACCGGAGACACAGGCGTCTTTAATAAATAAACCTGTGGAAGACTCTAACCTCTTCGGAAAAGCGGTGGATGAAGCTCTTGAGATGGCTAAAAAAGAGTTCGATACTATCAGGACTCTTGACCAAATCTCTAAGCCCACTACCAGACGCGGCTATGGCAACAAATGCTTTTTTCGTGGCCAACGCCAACAACAACAAAGTCAACAACCACAGTACCCTGCCACCAATTACCAGACCAATAGTGGGCAGTACAGCCAAAGAGGCCAGCGCCGGGGTAAAGGGAGAGGTCGGGGGTCCACCCCCAGAGGCTCCCAAGCCCCCAACAACTCCAAGTGACGCGAAGATTCGCGTCCCCTCCCATGCAACACCGGTCGGGGGCCGGATAACATCCTTTCTGATGTTTGTTAATCTGCTTAGAATCACATGCTGTGCATAGGTCCGACATCCAGTGGTCACTGCGGAGTATTGCATTTTGTTTTTCGTAGTCGAAAAGGGGACGTCGACTAGGCGTGTCTGTAACACTATCCCTATAGTGACGTGCGTTGTACCCACAATCCCTCACGCGTCGAGGTCCCTCAGATTGTTTTTTTCCGCCCAGTTTCTGGTCGCCTTTCGCGGAGCTCCTAGAGAGACATTGCTATACTTGCCACGGACCTCGGTCCTTTTGTCATAACTTAATATACTAATAACGATCCCTCCCCCTCGACGTTAGCTGTGAAGCTGTTTCTCCGCCGAACTGATTTTCGACGGAGAGGAAGAGCGGAGGAGATCCTTCGGCGCTACCGAACACGTGGCCTGGCCTCGACGGCCAATTTACAGTAGGGAGAGTGGGGGTTAGAACTTTGTCTCTTCTCTTTGAGAATGTCTTTCTTTCTCCCCTTTCTTTCCCTTGGGGTTGTTATCGCCAGCTATTATTGCCTCAGCTATGGAGAGGACACCATTTAAATTTTGCCCACGCTGCAGGGGCAAATATACTTGGAAAGATGAGCACAAGCTCTGTAATCGTTGCTTACCCCTCGATCACATAGAGAACAGCTGCGCAGCCTGCAAGCTCTTAAAACCCAGGACTCTTAAAGAACGTAGGGTTAAGAGGTGGGCGGACTACGCGATGTCGAAGTCAGTTTCCTCACCCGCTGCCGCTGTTACTGAAAGTGACGAGGAGTGCGATAACTCGACGTCCGTTACGGAAGTCATGAACCCCCAGAAGGAGCGCTCCCGCTCCTCGTCGTCCGTCCCCGGCCCCGACGGGCTCGGCTCACGCCCTGCTTATGGGGATGAACACCCTGGCGACAAGGACGCACACAAACCCCATAAGGCTAAACACACTACCCACGGCTCTTCTTCGTCGAGAACGAAGGATCCATCAGCGCCGAAGGGGACGCAGGGCACTCCGGCGTCGACCGCAGACCGTAAAGGTCACAAGCCCCACCCGCAAACGCAGCCGCGACCAGCGATTGGGCTTCCATCTAACACGGGCGCTACCCCAAAAACATCCGACGCAACGCTCAATAGAGCGACCGTCGAGGTACAACGCGCAACGCACACAACGTCGACAACAGAGCCCTCGACGGACACAATCGTGGTCGAGAGCCTAGTGAGAATTGTCGCCGAAGACAAACGTACGCGGACGACTAAACAAACGTCGAATACCGCGTCGAAAAAACATAAAAGTAGCCAGGTACTGCCCCTTTCTCCAAAGGACGCTTCCGAACTACCTGAAGGCTTTTCAGAAGGAGACGGGAACCTCTCGTCGACGTTGTGGGAGCGTTCGAAACGATTCGAAGGCGAAAACACTAATTTCCCCCCTCTAGACTATTCAGGGGTACCCCATGAGACCCTTGAAAGACTCCATTCTTGCATGGAGAAAATGGAAAGGTTTCTAGGAAACCAAGACCCACCCACTCACAAAAGACAAAGAGAATGGCCACAGGATGACCCTACAGTCAAGATTCCTAGACTGGTTGACCTCACTGAGGAGGAGCATTACCTCCAAGAAGATGAGGAGTGTTTGGGTGGAGAAGAAGAGGTAGAACTTGAGGAAGAGGGGTTCGAAGAAGATCCTTACACCACTGCTACAGGTTTTGAAGAGGATACAGCTACCTCGCAGCCCTGGCATTCACCGTCAGTGCAGCCTTGGCAATCCCCATCAGTACATTCAGACCCTGATGCCTTTCTCCCTTCTCCTCTCAAGGATTCACATGGGAACTCCTCTCCCATAGATGACCAACCTTCCCTCAATGCACTATTGCGCAAGGCAGCAGCGCATTTTGAAATTGATACAGGGGAAACTCTTCCAGACATTGACTTTGTAGAAAAAGTCATCAAAGAAAAAGCCCCTGTTAGCCAATCTATTCCACTCCTGGCTTCTATTAAAAGAAGAATTTCTCCTTCCCTTACTAACCCAGCTTTAGTAAGAGGGGTCAACCCTAGAATAGAAAAGCTATTCAGCCCTTCATCCTCTGACCCTTTATACATCAGAGGACACTCTATTCCGGACTCCCTTGTGGTTACCAACACAAGAAAAAGAGCAGGGGTGCCACTATCCACTAGTGAAGCACCTCCAGACAAAGAAGGCAAAAAACTCTACGCACTGGGGAAGAGAATCACGACCTCCGCCGCCTTCTCTACTAGAATTGCTAATAACAACTCACTTTTAGCTAGCTACGCAGATGCACAGTGGAACAAACTGCGCAGCGAAGCAGAGGAAGCACCTGAGCCTCTGCGTTCTCGCCTGCTAGCTATAATATCAGAGGGCACACTGGTAAACCAGGGCATCGTTAAGAACTCCCTAGATGCCGCTGAGACGGCTGGCCGCTCCCTAGTACAGGGAATACTTCTCAAACACCACGTTTGGCTACGCAATTCAGGCTTTAAGCCCGAAACCCAAGCCTCCCTCATAAATAAACCCATTGAACAGACGCATCTGTTTGGGAAAGCAGTAGATGAGGCTCTAGAACATGCTAAAAAAGAGTTTGACACCATCAAGACTCTTGATCAAATTTCTAGGCCCCCTAACAGGCGAGGCTATGGTAATAAACGCTCCTTTCGTGGCCAACGACAGCAGCAGAACCAACAACAACAATATTACTCTGGCTCCAACTGGCCCACTAACCAGGGTAACACCCAGTTCAGTCAAAGAGGCCAACGCCGTGGCAGAGGAAGAGGTCGTGGCTCCAGCCCCAGAGGTTCCACGCCCAATACCAGCAAATGACCCGAAAATTCGGGTCCCCTCCCATGCATCACCGGTCGGGGGCCGGCTAACATCGTTCCTTTCAGCATGGGAGGGAATCACGTCAGACCGTTGGGTGTTATCCACCATAGCCCACGGATACTGCATCGAGTTCAACGGTTCCCCGAAGTACAAACCCCCACGGAACCGACGCATGACACCGCAACACCTCTCCATTCTTCTTCAAGAGGTGGAAGAACTACTGAAAAAAGAAGCTATAGAGCCCGTCCCCCTATCACAGGTAACAGAAGGTATTTATTCAGTGTACTTCCTTGTACCCAAAAAGGACTTAACCATGCGCCCTGTATTAGATCTGCGCCCAGCGAACATATTTGTCAAACCCCAAAAGTTTCCTATGGTGACCTTACAGGAGGTAATCCCACTGTTATCACAAGGGGATTACATGACAACACTAGACATGAAAGATGCATACTTTCATATTTTAATGTTGACATCGCACAGAAAATACCTCAGGTTCAAGATAGAGGACAAACACTACCAGTTCAGAGTACTACCCTTCGGGATAGCATCTGCACCAAGGGTATTCACGAAAGTACTGGCAGTGGCAGCGGCCCACCTGCGCAGATTATCCATCCCGGTATACCCTTACCTCGACGACTGGCTCATAACGGGGGATTCTTACGAAACATGCTTCTCCAATACCCAAAAGACCGTAGACCTTTTGTCCCAACTGGGCTTCTCCATCAACGAAAAGAAGTCCAGCTTAGACCCCAGCCAAATCAAACAATTCCTAGGGGCTCTAATTCGAACAAAGGACGGCCTCGTATTCCCCTCCAACGAGAGGGTCCAAAACATGCTGTTTCAGATTCCCCATTATGTAGCAGGCCGAGAGGTGACGGTACGCAAAGCAATGCGCTTGCTAGGGATGATGGCGTCATGTATTTATTTGGTACCTCACGCGCGCCTGCGCATGCGCCCAATGCAAGAGTGGCTCTACAGCCAGTGGTGTCAGGCCAGCGGACAATGGGACGATCTAGTGGTGGTCTCGCAGGCCTTGGTTCTCTCGCTACGGTGGTGGACAAAAGAAAACCTGTTATTGGGGAAAACTTTTGCCACACCCGCAGTGGAAGCCACTCTAACCACAGACGCATCCCTTACAGGATGGGGGGCTCACCTATCCCATCAGACGGCCCAAGGAGCTTGGACTCCGAGCTTAGCATCCAAGCATATAAACCTGCTGGAACTACTAGCGGTGTTCAAAGCACTGAAAGCCTTTCAGGAACACCTACAAGGAAAGACAGTGATGGTCCTCACAGACAGCACCACAGCCATGTACTACCTCAACAAGCAAGGAGGCACTCACTCTCCAGGACTGTCCAAACTGTCCCAGAATATATGGAAGTGGGCTCTCAGACACAACATGTTCCTACTATCACAACATGTACCAGGGGAACTCGATCTTCTAGCAGACAAACTCAGCAGAGACTTCCCCCTGCCCGGAGAGTACGAATGGCAATTACACAAAGACATCGTCTTAGACGTCTTCACTCAATGGGGATTCCCGGAAATAGACCTGTTCGCAACTCTGGACAACTCACAATGCCAAAGTTACGCCTCCAGGTACCCCCAGAACCAGTCCAAGGGGAACGGTCTGTCGATTCTATGGTCAGGGAAATTTGTTTACGCCTTTCCCCCGACTCCCCTTCTCAACAAAGTGGTGCACAAGATGCATCAAGAGCAGGTTACAATGATACTAGTGGCCCCAATGTGGGCCCGGCAGCCATGGTTCGCTCACTTGATGGAGATGTCCCTATCTCCCCCAGTGAAACTCCCCTGCCCGTACAACATGCTGTCACAAGACAAGGGCAGAGCACTGCATCCATGCCCTCAGACCATGAACTTAGCAGCCTGGCTCCTGAGATCATAGAATTTGGACATTTACAACTCCCACAGAGATGTATGGACATCCTCAGGGAAGCCAGAAAACCTAATACTCGACACTGCTATTCTAGCAAATGGAAAAGATTCGTTATCTGGTGTAGAGGTACTAGCATCAACCCAGTTGACTGCTCTCCTACTGACATTATTCTATACTTGACCCATTTACTGGATTCAGGTTTAGTGTTCAATTCCATTAAAGTCCACCTAGCGGCACTTTCTGCATACACCACTTCCCAACTTAGTGTCGTGGTGGAAGATACCAGTTATCAAAGCCTTCATGGAGGGGGTAAAGAGGATACACCCTCCGATAGCTAACCCAGCTCCCGGATGGGATCTAAATGTGGTACTTTCCAGACTCATGGGCCCTCCCTTCGAACCCATGCACAAGGCAACTCTTAAAGATATCACCCTTAAGACTGCTTTCCTAATAGCTATCACCTCCATTAGGAGAGTAAGTGAACTACAGGCTCTTTCTGTACTAGACCCCTTCGTAACAGTTCACAAAGATTAGGTGGTTCTACGCACACACCCAAGGTTTGCACCAAAATTCATATCGAAATTTCATGTAAACCAAACTATAGAACTACCAACGTTCTTTCAAAACCCTTCCAGCTCGGGAGAAAAAGGTCTGCATACACTAGATGTAAGCAGAGCTGTCATGTTCTACATGGAAAGAACCAGACCACTGAGAAAGACTAATCAGTTCTTTGTCTCGGTGGCAGCAGGAAGAGAAGGAGATGCGGTCTCAAAATCCACTATATCTAGATGGATTGTTCAATGCATCACTCTCTGTTACACTCTTGCTAAGAGAGAACTACCCTTCAAGCCAAGAGCACATTCCACTCGAGGCACGGGGGCTTCCATAGCATTCATTGCAAATGTTCCCCTTGAGTCCATCTGCAAAGCGGCAACCTGGAGTTCTGTGCACACCTTTACAAAACACTACTGTCTAGATGCACACTCTAGCTCTGATTCCCAGGTTGGGCAGGCAGTATTAAGACATCTTTTCTCTACTGTTCCTTCTCATAACCCACCGCCAACTCCGGGTACTGCTCGCTAGTCTATGCACAGCATGTGATTCTAAGCAGATTAACAAACATCAGAAGACAATGCATTACTTACCGTAAAAGCATTTCTGATGGTTGTATCTGCTTAGATTCACATGCGCCCACCCTTCCTCCCCGCTCGGATGGAAGGAACATAGACATCCTTTATATATATATCTCTTTTCTGTACTCACTCACGGCTAGAAGGCTCCCTCAGGGCAGAAAAATACAAACAGAGGGACCTCGACGCGTGAGGGATTGTGGGTACAACGCACGTCACTATAGGGATAGTGTTACAGACACGCCTAGTCGACGTCCCCTTTTCTACTACGAAAAACAAAATGCAATACTCCGCAGTGACCACTGGATGTCGGACCTATGCACAGCATGTGAATCTAAGCAGATACAACCATCAGAAATGCTTTTACGGTAAGTAATGCATTGTCTTCTTTTTGCATGGGAGGGTATAACGTCAGACCGTTGGGTACTTTCCACCGTAGCCCACGGATACTGTATCGAATTCAACAGTTCCCCATCCTACAGACCCCCGAGGGGACGTCGCATGACACCGGAACATCTTGCCATCCTTCTCCAAGAAGTACAACTACTGCTGGAAAAAGGAGCCATAGAGGTCGTGCCTCTATCTCAGGTAACGGAAGGTATTTATTCAGTGTACTTCCTTGTACCCAAAAAGGATCTGACCATGCGCCCTGTATTAGATCTGCGCCCAGCGAACTAGTTTATCAAACCCCAAAAGTTTCGTATGGTAACCTTACAGGAAGTGATCCCACTGCTTTCACAGGGAGATTACATGACAACATTGGACATGAAAGATGCATACTTTCATATTTTAATGTTGCCAGCGCACAGAAAATACCTCAGGTTCATGATAGAAGGCTGACACTACCAGTTCAGAGTGCTACCCTTCGGCATAGCATCAGCACCAAGGGTATTCACGAAGGTGCTGGCAGTGGCAGCGGCCCACCTGCGCAGGTTGTCCATCCCAGTTTACCCTTACCTCGACGACTGGCTCATAACAGGGGATTCTTACGAAACATGCTTCTCCAATACCCAAAAGACTGTAGACCTTTTGTTCCAGTTGGGCTTCTCCATCAACGAAAAGAAGTCCAGTTTAGACCCCAGTCAAATCAAGCAATTCCTAGGGGCTCTAATTCAAACAAGGGACGGCCTCGTCTTCCCCTCCAAAGAGAGGGTCCAAAACATGCTGTTTCAGATCCCTCAATATGTGACCGGTCGAGAGGTGACGGTACGCAAAGCAATGCGCTTGCTAGGAATGATGGCGTTGTGTATTTATTTGGTACCTCACGCGCGCCTGCGCCCAATGCAAGAGTGGCTCAACAGCCAGTGGTGTCAGGCCAGCGGACTATGGGGGGATCTAGTAGTGGTCTCGCAAGCCTTGGTTCTCTCGCTACGGTGGTGGACAAAGGAAAACATGGGAAAAGGGAAACCCTTTGCCACACCCGCAGCAGAAGCCACTCTAACCACAGACGCATCCCTCACAGGATGGGGGGCGCACCTATCCCATCAGACTGCTCACGGAGTGTGGACTCAGAACGTAGCATCCAAACACATAAATCTACTGGAGCTACTAGCTGTGTTCAAGGCGCTAAAAGCCTTCCAGGAACACCTACAAGGCAAGACAGTAATGGTCCTTACAGACAGCACCACATCCATGTACTACATCAACAAGCAGGGGGGCACCCACTCTCCAGGCCTGTCCAAACTGGCCCAGAATATATGGAAGTGGGCTCTCAAACAAAACATGTTCCTACTGTCACTACATGTACCCGGGGAACTCAATCTGCTGGCAGACAGACTCAGCAGAGATTTCCCCCTGCCCGAAGAGTACGAATGGCGCCTGCACGAAGACATCGTCTTCGACGTCTTCACACAATGGGGATTCCCAGAAATAGACCTGTTCGCAACCCTGGAGAACTCCCAATGCCTAAGTTACGCCTCCAGGTACCCCCAGAACCAATCCAAGGGGAACGGTCTGTCGATGCAATGGTCAGGGAAATTTGTTTACGCTTTTCCCCCGACTCCCCTTCTCAACAGGGTGGTGCACAAGATGCACCAGGAACAAGTGACCATGATACTAGTGGCCCCAATGTGGGCCCGACAGCCATGGTTCGCTCACTTGATGGAGATGTCTCTATCTCCCCCAGTGAGACTCCCCTGCCCGTACAACATGCTGTCTCAGAACAAGGGCAGGACTCTGCATCCATGCCCCCAGAACATGAACTTAGCAGCTTGGCTCCTGAAATCATAGAGTTCGGACATCTACAACTCCCGCAAAGATGCATGGACATCCTCAGGGAAGCCAGAAAACCTAACACTCGCCACTGCTATTCTAGCAAGTGGAAGAGATTTGTCATCTGGTGCAGGAGTAAAAGCATCAACCCTATTGACTGCTCTCCCACACATGTTGTTCTATACCTGACCCACCTATTGGATTCAGGTCTAGTGTTTAACTCCATTAAAGTCCACCTAGCGGCACTTTCTGCATACACCACTTCCCAACTCAAGGTGTCGTGGTGGAGGATCCCTGTTATAAAGGCCTTCATGGAGGGAGTAAAGAGAATACACCCCCCGATAGCTGACCCAGCTCCGGGATGGGACCTTAATGTGGTACTTACCAGACTCATGGGCTTACCATTCGAACCCATGCACAAAGCATCTCTTAAACACCCCACTCTTAAGACTGCTTTTTTAATAGCTATCACCTCCATCAGGAGAGTAAGTGAACTTCAGGCTCTTTCTATTCTAGACCCCTTCATTACAGTTCACAGAGATAAGGTGGTTCTACGCACTCACCCTAGGTTTGCTCCGAAATGTATTTCTAAATTCCACGTAAACCAATCTATAGAACTACCAACGTTCTTTCAAAATCCTTCCAATTTGGGAGAAAGGACTCTGCACACACTAGATGTACGCAGAGCGGTCATGTTCTACATGGAAAGAACCAGACCACTGAGGAAGACTAATCAGTTCTTCGTCTCGGTGGCAGCAGGAAGAGAAGGGGGTGCAGTTTCAAAGTCCACTATTTCTAGATGGATTGTTCAATGCATCACTCTCTGCTATACTCTTGCTAAGAGAGAACTGCCCTTTAGGCCAAGAGCACACTCTACTCGAGGCACGGGGGCATCCATAGCATTCTTTGCAAATGTTCCCCTTGAGTCCATCTGCAAAGCGGCTACCTGGAGTTCTGTGCACACATTTACAAAACACTACTGTCTAGATGCACACTCTAGATCTGACTCCCAGGTGGGACAGGCAGTATTACAACACCTTTTCTCTACTGTTCCTTCTCATAACCCACCGCCAACTCCGGGTACTGCTCGCTAGTCTATGCACAGCATGTGATTCTAAGCAGATTAACAAACATCAGAAGACAATGCATTACTTACCGTAAAAGCATTTCTGATGGTTGTATCTGCTTAGATTCACATGCGCCCACCCTTCCTCCCCGCTCGGATGGAAGGAACATAGACTTCCTTTATATCTCTCTTTTCTGTACTCACTCACGTCTAGAAGGCTCCCTCAGGGCAGAAAAATACAAACGGAGGGACCTCGACGCGTGAGGGATTGTGGGTACAACGCACGTCACTATAGGGATAGTGTTTCAGACACGCCTTGTCGACGTCCCCTTTTCGACTACGAAAAACAAAATGCAATACTCCACAGTGACCACTGGATGTCGGACCTATGCACAGCATGTGAATCTAAGCAGATACAACCATCAGAAATGCTTTTACGGTAAGTAATGCATTGTCATACTTTTAAAATTATATTCCAGAATCAACAAGTTGGTGGATAATCTTTGGATCTGCTTCATACACAATCCTACACCCTGAAGCGACTTATGGCATTTATACATCACACTAGTATACTTTGTAGATTGAGGTTGCAGAAAGGTTAGGGAAGGAAAAAAAAAAGGTCAGTTTCTCAGGATATGTGAGGACCATTTACTCTTCCAATGAAATCTAGATGAGCCTTGCCCAGCAGTAACCGTATAAAACAAGCTACCACCTATGAGGGACAAACGGTATCCAAGTCAATGGACCAGAAGAGTCTTCAGGGAGCCAGGACAGTAATGTCGATTGGAACAGTTTATAGTTCTGATGTACTGCTTAAGTCAAAGTCTTGCACAAAGTTTTGTAGAAAAAAAATCACTTGTAGGGTCACAAGCTGTTAAGCCTGTGCAAAGGGCAGTTGGAATCAACTCTAAAAGGTAAGCCAATGCAATTCCCAGCTGGGAAAAGCACGGCTAAAAGGCAATAAGGTAAGTACCCCAAGCCTAGAAAGTACCTCTGGTTTGAGGAGTGGTCCAGCTGGATTCTGTCTTGCTACAGCGGTGTCGACCCTTGTTCCTGAGCCTCAGTCGTGGGGACAAGAGGGAGGATGTCTGGAGGGCTCCTGCAGCGGTACTTGGGAGGTCGTCAGCAGCTACATGCTCTTTTTGTTTCAGTGGGGATTTGTGGTTTCAGCGCTTAGCAAACAGCACCGCCGCTGACTTCCTTGGATCATGTACCGTGGTGAGGGTATTCTGGAATCTGGTCGTCCTGCTTCTGGAGGGTCATTGGAAGACTCCTGGAGCTTCTAGCTGGATTTGTTACTGTTAGGGAGATTTTGCATTTCTGTGCTAATTCCCTTCTACATTAGACCCCCAGCTCTTTTGCTGGACCCTAGGACTTTACAGTTTTATCCTGGAGTTTTTTATCACTCTCGTATTTTGCTTTGATTTGAACTTGTTTCTTTTGGTTTTGGAGTCTGACGAACTCCATAGGCATCATCTTTTTGTATTGTGACACACAGCACCTTCAGGGCAGTGCCAGAGTCATTGGGGTTTCTCTTAAGGTTTAAATACCTTCTCTTGTTTAAACTATTGTTTCCAAGAGTAGTAAAGTGAAATTGACTTTATTTACCTTTTTTCTCGTTGTAGACCCAGCACACACCATCTTACATGGAGTGCTGGGGGATACTTGGTATCCCCTTTTGTCTACTTTCTCATGAAACATGTTTGCTGCACTTACTTTAATTAATGGCTGTTGACAGTTGTTTAATTTTTCCTACCATTGTGCATTTTTACCGCAGGCTGCATTCTCAGCTGCAGTATTGCACAAATGGGGCCCATTTAGCCAAAATGGCCCCGTCTTCTCTTTTTGACATTTCTTGTTTGTAAGGTCCTTCTTGATTTACTCTGCACGCCAAACCAGGTTTTGGCCCCTTTGTTTGTTTTGTCTTTGGCGGGGATTCATGGGTGAAGCCCGCCTCTGGTTCTAGTGTGTCTGGCAGGGCAGGAAGCCAGGGAGGTTTCCGAAACTCTTTCGTCTCCTTGGTTACAGGGATGCTCCCAAAGGTGATTGGCCAGCTGGCTTTCCTTGGAGGACAGCTACCCTGATGTATGAGTGACAGCTAGGCTTCGAATGAATGGGAACGACTTGCATAAAAGGCGAGGTCTTTTGGAAGGAAGGAAGGAAGGAAGGGAGAGTCGACCACTGGACGGAGGAACCGAAAAAGAAACTGGAAGAGTGGCTTGCTGCACCCTCCTGGACCGTTTGTTTGCCCTGTGAAAGCCCTGCTGCAGTGCTGAAGCTCCATATTTTGAATCGACTAGAGAAACCCGGAAAGGACAACTGCTCCCCTTGGGTTGGTGGGACCAACTGACATTAAAACGAACTTGACTGGAACTCCTCTCCCTGCTGGCTGTACTTCTTCGCTGCTGCTGGAACCGAGTGCCAGGGGACCGGCACACCAGAATCGACTGCATCGTTTTTTTTAATTTTTTTTTTTTAGCTGGACCCGAGCTCCAGGAAGATCCTCCGGACTCTCTCG
This sequence comes from Ambystoma mexicanum, assembly GCF_040938575.1. Taxonomy (NCBI): domain Eukaryota; kingdom Metazoa; phylum Chordata; class Amphibia; order Caudata; family Ambystomatidae; genus Ambystoma; species Ambystoma mexicanum. Next base: position 737,639,601 of record NC_090923.1, on the reverse strand, counting down.
AAGCAGGACTAACCAAGCCTGAGCCACCTCAACAGAGTGCTGGACCCCAGAAGCAAGGAAAGTCAACAATGTGTCTGGTTCTATTTGCAAGTAGTTGAAACCACAAAGTGCTGCTGATCTGAATTGTGCCCATTGGTGCCGCTGAACTTCAAACCGTAGTGCCGGAGTCCCCAGAGGTCCTCCCTCTTGTCCCCACGACTGATGCCCAGGAACAATATGACCTGCAGGACTACTGTACTGTGTAACTAGGGGTACGTACCTCTTGTTGTGTGTAGCTTGCTTGCTCTCACTGGAGACTTGCATTTGCTGCCCTTTGCAGAGTTGCTTGCATCTTTGCTTTTCACAAACCTCCCAGCGTGTAGCCCAACAGTGATTCTTTTTTACAACAAAACTCTCTTTAACATTATGTAAGATTTCAAGAAGTGCCTCGGCTCCCCTAGACTTTGCTCAATTGACATTGGCTGTCCTGGCTCCCTGCAGACTCTTCTTACCCTCTGGCTTTGTGTTTAACTGTCACTCAGTCATAAAGTTTTTAAACTATCTTTATTGGCATTTGAGAACACAAAGGAAAAAACACAGTGAGGACTGTGTGCTTACAGTCCCCATTACCCTCCCTCCCCATCCCTGGTATACTCCAACCATCCCCAATTTAGACATTGTGCATGTGATCGAACTAGTTAGTCTTCTGTACCTTAGGTTACAACCATCTTATACTCCATTGTTGGCATCAATGGTATTGCTCTGCCACAGCACATGTTGCCCCCACATCTCTACACCATACTCGTATGACTTTAGCATTCAACGTCTGGCATGGTTGGAACGTCCTCCGTGCCTTCTGCTGGTTGGATCAAGAAGTGCTCATCCCACATGGTACCTACGTTACTTTGGCTACAATTCAGAGATCACCAGCCATTTTCCATGTCAAAACAATACATTTTCTGATGTTTGTTAATCTGCTTAGAATCACATGCTTTGTATAGTCCGACATCCAGTGGTCACTGCTGAGTATTGCATTTTGTTTTTCGTAGTCGAAAAGGGGACGTCGACAAGGCGTGTCTGTAACACTATCCCTATAGTGACGTGCAGTGTACCCACAATCCCTCATGCGTCGAGGTCCCTCGGATTGTTTTTTTCCGCCCAGATATTGGTCGCCTTTACGCGGAGCTCCTCGAGAGACATTGCAAATTCATTTACTCGACCTTTGGTTGTGCCTTATTAATATCCATTACATAGATCCCTCCCTCGACATAGCTGCAAAGCTGTTTCTCCGCCGAGCGAGAACTTCGACGGCGGGGACGAGATGGATGAGATCATTTGGCGTTGCCAAACACGTGGCCTGGCCTCGCTGGCCAAAAGACAGTAGGGAGAGTGGGGTCGTGGGACATTTCTTGTTTCTCTCTGAGAATGCCTTTCCCTTTCCCCCTCCCTCGGGGTTGTTATCACAGCTAAATATTTCTTCAGCTATGGAGAGGACACCCTTTAGGTTTTGCCCGCGTTGCAAGGGCAAGTTCACCTGGAAAGACCAGCATGCTTGCCCCTCGATCACAAGGAAGACGGCTGCGCGGCTTGTCAGCTTCTTAAGCCTAAGACTTTAAAGGACCACAGGGTCAAGAGGTGGGCGGCCTACGCCATGTCGAGGTCAGATTCCTCGCCCGCCACCGCAGAAAGTGACAAGGAATGTGATAACCCGACTTCCGTTTCGGAAGTCGTAGACCTCTCTAAGGAGCGCTCGCACTCCTCGTCTGTCCCCGGCCCCGACAAGCTTGGCTCACGTCCTGCTTATGGGGGATCGACACTGACACACACAAAAAACACTCACATAAACGCATAACCCACGGCTCTTCTTCGTCAAAGACGAAGAAACCATCAGCGCCAACGGAGACGCAGGTTCCACCGGCGTCCTCCTCAGACCGTAAGTCTTAAGCCCCCCTCGCAACCGCAAACGCGACCAGCGACTGGGCTTCCCCCAGATAAGGGCGCTACCCCCAAACCACCAGACGAAGCGCTTCGTCAGAGTGCCCGTCGCCGTAGCACACGCGACGCCCGTAACGTCGAGACCAGAGCCCTCCACAGACAGATTAATCGTCGAGAGCCTGGAGAGGATCGTTTCCACCGATAGCCAGAGGCAGACGGCGAAAGATACGTCGAATACCGCTCAGAAGGCTAGAGAAATGCCGAAAAGGCCGGAAGGAAGGCAGGAACTGCCGCCTTCATCTAGAGGGACTCCAAGCCTGCCAGAAGGCTTTTCAGACGGCGACGGAAACCTTTCTTTGACGTTATGGGATAGGTCAAAGCGTTTTCAGGCCGAATACCCCATTTTCCCCCCCTCCCCTCCCCCCACCCAGACCGCCCAGGGGTACCTCATGAGACCCTGGAGAGACTCCAGTTCTGTATGGAGAAAATGGAGAGGTTTATGGAGACCCAAAACCTACCAACACCCAAAAGGGCAAGAGAGGGACCTCGGGAGGACCCCAGGGCTAAATGTCCTAGGCTGTTTAATCCCTCCTAAGAGGATGTAGGTTTATGACCTCACTGGAGAGGACCCCCACTTTCAGGAGGAGGACGACGAATTTTTAGGCAACGAAGAGGAACACAACCTAGAGGAGGAGGGCTTTGAAGATAATCCAGATATAGGTGGGGAGGGCTTCGGAGAAGACCCAGAGGAAGGTGCGTTACAGCCCTGGCAGTCCCCATCAGCGTTTTCGGACCCTGATGCCCTAAACCTGTCCCCTCCCAAGGACTCGCCTAAAAGGAACACGTCATCTATAGACGATCAAACTACATTTAATGCACTACTATGCAAGGCAGCAGCGCATTTCAAAATAAACACTGGGGAGATTTCTCCTGACATTGACTTTGTGGAGAAGGTAATCAAGGAGAAACCCCCTGTCAGCCAAACCATTCCCCTCCTCGCCTCAGTAAGGAGATGAATAATCCCTACACTATCTACACCCGTGTTGGTCAGAGGGGTCAACCCGAGGATAGAAAAACTATTCAGTCCCTCTCCTTCAGACCCGTTGTATATCAGGGGCCACTCTGTACCAGAATCCCTAGTGGTGAAAAATACAAGTAAAAGAGCAGGGGTCGTGCTGTCAACCAACGAGGCACCACCAGATAAAGAGGGTAAAAAATGGTATGCCCTAGGGAAGAGGATCACAGCCTCTGCTGCTTTTTCCGCAAGGATTGCAAACAACTCCTCCTTGCTAGCAAGTTACGCAGATGCACAATGGAGCAAGCTATGTAAGGACATCGAGGAGGTGCCAGAACCCCTACGTACATGGCTTCTGGCCACGATTACTGAAGGGACCCTAGTCAACCAAAGCATCGTGAAAAACACTCTGGATGCTGCAGAAACGGCTGGCCGTTCCCTAGTCCAAGGAATACTCCTCAAACGCCATGTCTGGCTGCGTAATTCGGGATTTAAACCTGAAACACAAGCATCTCTAATCAACAAGCCTATAGAAGATGCCAATCTCTTTGGGAAGGCGGTTGATGAGGCACTAGAAACGGCAAAGAAAGAGTTTGACGCTATCAAAACCCTAGACCAGATTTCTAGGCCTGCTAACACACGGGGCTATGGCAATAGATGTTTTTTTCGAGGCCAACGCCAGCAGCAAAATCAGCAGCAGCAATACTCTGCAAACAACTGGTCCTCTAACCAAGGTACCAGTGGACAATACAACCAGAGAGGACAACGCCGTGACAAGGGGAGAGGTCGGGGTTCCACCCCTAGAGGTTCCCAAGCCACCAACATCAAATGACTCGAAGATTCAGGTCCCCTCCCATGCATCGCCGGTCGGGGCTGATTAACATCCTTTCTTCCAGCATGGGAGGGAATAACATCAGACCGCTGGGTACTTTCAACCATTGTCCGCGGCTACTGTATAGAATTCAGTTTCCCAACGTACAGACCACCAAGGGGACTACGCATGACACCAGAACACATCGCCATCCTTCTGCAAGAAGTGGACCAGCTACTGGAAAAAGGGGCCATAGAGGTTGTTCCTCGATCTCAGGTAACGGAAGGTATTTATTCAGTGTACTTCCTTGTACCCAAAAAGGACTCAACCATGCGCCCTGTACTAGATCTGCGCCCAGCGAACAAATTTGTCAAACCTCAAAGGTTTCGTATGGTGACCTTACAGGAAGTGATCCCCCTGCTATCACAAGGAGATTACATGACAACACTGGACATGAAAGATGCATACTTTCATATTTTAATGTTGCCAGCGCACAGGAAATACCTCAGGTTCATGATAGAGGGCAAACACTACCAGTTCAGAGTGCATCAGCCCCGAGGGTATTCACGAAAGTACTGGCAGTGACAGCGGCCCACCTGCGCAGGTTGTCCATCCCAGTATACCCTTACCTCGACGATTGGCTCCTAACGGGATTCTTACGAAACATGCTTCTCAAATACCCAAAAGACTGTAGACCTTTTGTTCCAACTGGGCTTGTCCATCAACGAGAAGAAGTCCAGCTTAGACCCCAGCCAGATCAAACAATTCCTAGGGGCTGTAATTCTAACAAAGGACGGCCTCGTCTTCCCCTCCGAGAGGGTCCAAAACATGCGGTTTCAGATCCCTCAATATGTGGCAGGTCGAGAGGTGACGGTACGCAGAGCAATGCGCTTGCTAGGAATGATGGCGTCATGTATTTATTTGGTACCTCACGCGCGCCTGCACATGCGCCCAATGCAAGAGTGGCTCAACAGCCAGTGGTGTCAGGCCAGCGGACAATGGGACGATCTAGTGGTGGTCTCGCAGGCCTTGGTTCTCTCGCTACGGTGGTGGTCGAAGGAAAACCTGGTAATAGGGAAACCATTCGCCACCCCTGCAGTGGAAGCCACTCTAACCACAGACGCATCCCTCACTGGATGGGGGGCTCACCTGTCCCATCAGACTGCTCACGGGGTGTGGACTCCGAGCATAGCATCCAAGCGCATAAACTTACTGGAGCTCTACTGGCTGTGTTCAAGGCACTAAAAGCTTTCCAGGCACACCTACGAGGGAAGACAGTGATGGTCCTCATGGACAGCACCACAGCCATGTACTACCTCAACAAGCAAGGGGGCACTCGCTCTCCAGGACTGTCCAAGCTGTCCCAGAACATCTGGAAGTGTGCTCTCAAACACATGTTCCTACTGTCACAACATGTACCAGGGGAACTCAATCTGCTAGCAGACGAACTCAGCAGAGACTTCCCTCTGCCCTCAGAGTACGAATGGCGGTTACACAAAGACATCCTCTTCGACGTTTTCACACAATGGGGATTCCCAGAAATAGACCTGTTTGCAACTCTGGAGAACGCACAATGCCAAGATTATGCCTCCAGGTACCCCCCCCTCCCTCCCCCCACTCCCCTTCTCAACAAGATTGTGCACAAGATGCACCAGGAACAAGTTACCATGATATTAGTGGCCCCTATGTGGGCCTGGCAGCCATGGTTCGCTCACTTGATGGAGATGTCTCTAGCTCCTCCAGTGAAACTTCCCTGCCCGTACAACATGCTGTCACAGGACAAGGGCAGGACACTGCATCCATGCCCTCAGACCATGAACTTAGCAGCCTGGCTCCTGAGATCATAGAATTTGGATATTTACAGCTCCCGCAGAGATGCAAGGACATCCTCGGGGAGGCTAGAAAGCCTAACACTCGTCACTGTTATTCTGGCAAATGGAAGAGATTTGTCATCTGGTGTAGAGGAAGAAGCATCAACCCGGTTGACTGCTCTCCCACGCACATCGTTCTGTACCTGACCCATTTACTGGACTCCGGTCCAGTGTTCAATTCTATTAAAGTCCACCTAGTGGCACTTTCTGCATACACCACTTCCCAACTTAAAGTGTCATGGTGGAAAGGCCCAGTTATCAAAGCCTTCATGGAGGGGGTAAAGGGAATACACCCTCCGATAGCAAACCCAGCTCCCGGCTGGGACCCAAATGTGGTACTTACCAGGCTCATGGGCTCACCCTTTGAACCCATGCACAAGGCAACTCTTAAGGACCTCACTCTTAAGACTGCTTTCCTAATAGCTATCACCTCCATTAGGAGAGTAAGTGAACTACAGGCTCTTTCTGTTCTAGAGCCCTTTGTAACAGTTCACAAAGATAAGGTGGTTCTACGCACACACCCGAGGTTTGCACCGAAATTCATCTCGAAATTCCATGTCAACCAGTCAATAGAACTACCAACGTTCTTTCAAAACCCTTCGAATTTGGGAGAAAAAAGCCTGCATACACTTGATGTGCGCAGAGCTGTCATCTTTTATATGGAAAGAACTAGAACACTAAGAAAGACTAATCAGTTCTTTCTCTCGGTGGCAGAAGGAAGAGAAGGGGATGCAGTCTCAAAGTCCACTATATCTAGATGGATTGTTCAATGGATAACTCTGTTTCTCTCTTGCTAAGAGAGAACTACCCTTCAAGCCAAGATCACACACTACTCTAGGCACTGGGGCATCCATAGCATTCATTGCAAATGTTCCCCTCGAGTCCATTTGCAAAGCGGCAACCTGGAGTTCAGTACACGCCTTTACAAAACACTACTAACACTACTGTCTAGATGCTCACTCTAGATCTGATTCCCAGGTGGGACAAGCAGTATTAAGACATCTTTTCTCTACTGTTCCTTCTCACAACCCACCTCCAACTCCGGGTACTGCTCGCTAGCCTATGCACAGCATGTGATTCTAAGCAGATTAACAAACATCAGAAGACAATGCATTACTTACAACCAGCAGAAATGCTTTTACGGTATCTGCTTAGATTCACATGAGCCCACCGTTCCTCCCCGCTCGGATGGAAGGAACATAGACATATTTTTATATCTCTTTTCTGTACTCACTCACGTCTAGAAGGCTCCCTCAGGGCAGAAAAAATACAAACAGAGGGACCTCGACGCGTGAGGGATTGTGGGTACAGCGCACGTCACTATAGGGATAGCGTTACAGGCACGCCTTGTCGACGTCCCCTTTTCGACTACGAAAAACAAAATTCAATACTGCGCAGTGACCACTGGATGTCGGACTATGCACAGCATGTGAATCTAAGCAGATGCAACCATCAGAAATGCTTTTACGGTAAGTAATGCATTGTCATGTCAAGCCGCCATTGAAAGTGATTTGGGCTCCTTCCCGCCCCCTTATCTCCCCCACTGTATTTTCACCTGCCGCGTAGCCAATATGAGTAGCAAACTCACCAGTTTTCTTGTATGCCTGGGGACCTCCTTGGTGTATACCAGCAAACATATTAACTGATCCGGGCTTAACGGTTTACCTGTTATTGTTATTGTTATTTTGCATTTATATAGCGCCTTGGTATGGTCTGAAGGCGCTGGTAGGTTGAACGCCCTTAGGAACCGAGGTTTTGGTCAGTGGAGAGATTAGAGAGGGTCAAAGGTGCGTTTGCGCACCAGGTATGTGTGCAGCTGGTGCGGAATTTCTGTGGTAGCTGCTTCCTAGCGATAGGTGTGGTGGTTGAGGAATCAGGAGTATGTGTTCGGTCTGGCAGGAGTTATCCAGTCCGAGTGAGGCAGCGTTAGGCCTGTCGAGAACGCTTGGCTGGGTGTGAGAAACCAGCAATGTTTACTTAGAGTGATGGGGAGTGAGCGGCGGATGTTGATATGAGAACAGTTATACCGAATGGTGTCATAGTATCTCTGTGTTCTACTTGAGTGGTGGTGTAAGGAGAGAGTAAGCGTGGGGTGTGAAATGAAGTATGCTCTTACAACGGTTCCTTGCGTTCCACATCAAAGTCTGCACATCACGCAATTCAGAGGGGTCCGGTCCGGTTCCGTGCAATGTGTTTTGTTTCTCATCTGCTCTTATGCACTATTCATCGGGTCAGCGAATTCATCCGTATAGCGTACTCCTCCATCTAGCATAATCATGCTCTCTGGTCCATTCATTCATTTGTTTCGTGCGTTCACCCGCTCCCCAGGCTCATCTGTTACGCACTCATTCGCATCAGATGCTCATCCGCCACTTGTCAGTTCTGCATTCATCAGCTCCGTTCACTCTTCCGTACAATGTACATATCTGTTTTGTGTACACTCGTTTTCTCGCTCTTATTTCTCGTTCGTTCGACGCATACCCGTTCTCTCGCCATACTCAGCCGCTTACTACACTCGGTCGCCCGACATACTCAGCTGCTTGCCATACTCAGCCGCTCGCTACATTCCGTCGCTCGCCAGATTCAGCCGATAGCTGTACTCAGCCGTTCCCTAAGCTCCTCCGCGGTCCATGTTCTTCCCCTCATTACACTCAACCGTTTTCTACATTCATGTGCTCTCCATATTCATTCAGCCGCATTCTACACTCATGTGTTCTCCACATTCATCTGTCCACCACATTTATTGGCTCTTCATATTCGTTCGCTCTGTACGCTCACCGCCCTCCGCAGTCATCAGCCCTCCGCAGTCATCAGCCCTCCGCAGTCATCAGCCCTCCGCAGTCATCAGCCGCTAATCATGTGGAATAACTCTTCCCGGTATTGTTGGGTGGCCGGGCAGTTCCAGGACACCTGAATGAAGTCTGCCTGTTCGGCATTGCACTTTATCTCCCTGGTGTGTCTGGGAAGTATTCTTTTAGTTTAGCCGGCGTGTGGTAAAACTGGTGAATGTATTTGAAGTGAATGAGCTTCTACATTGCGTTAATAGCTCCTTTTGGATCCCCCTACAGCAGTATGTCCATACCTCTTCTGGGATGTCCCTCCCCAAAGATTTCTCCCATTTCATCTTAAGTGAGGTTAGGACCCCGTTCCCGGGATGCATGTACATATTATATAATCCGGACGTCCCCTTGCTTCCCACTGTGCCTTGTTGCAGTTTATCCAACAAGGTGGAAACTTGGGGTTGATTCCCGAAGCGCAGTGAATATTCGGTGCAAACTCACCCGTAGGCAGAGTATGTGAATATATCCAGAGCGGACATTGACCCATTCCCTTTCATTTCCTCTAGGGTTATACATTTCCCTTCTGGGAACAGGTCCCCAAAGTTGGTCATCCCTAGCCTTTTCATCAAGGTGCCAAAACTAGATTCCGTAGTGATTGGGATTCCAGGTACGTGCACCACGGGGAGTCTAGGTGAATTTAGTACCTCCCCTTTTTTAATGTTTTAGACTTGTCCATGCCCTGCAAGTCGCCTCTACTAAATTTTGCACTGAGTGTGCCCTGTCGGGTGCTGTCAGTATCACTTACCTTAGGAGGTTCGGAGCAGCTACTGCTCTTTCTACTGCTCTTTCTACTTCCACATGCCTTCTATCTCCATTTGTTTTATACCAATGTTTAAGATATCCAGCCTGTGCCACATTGTAATATATTTCTAAGACGGGAAGCGCTAGCCCTCCTTCAGGAATCATCGCCACTAATTTATGCCACAATATTCAGGCATATTTCCCCGCACCTAGGAACTGCGTGATCGCTGACTTTACAGTGTGAAAGTACTCCTTGTGAACTGCTATTGGAGGGTTCAGGAATACATGAAGGAATCTAGGGAGTACTGTCATTTTAATGAAGGATATTCGGCCATACAGGTAAGAGGGAGATTTTTCCAACGTGACATTGCTGCCCGGGCCTGATCCAGGACCATCAAGTAATTTCTATGGTACACCACAATGTCGTCTCAGGCAGATTCCCAAATAGCAAGTCTCAAATCATGTGCCAATGAAAACCCCAGCCGTCCTGATATTATTCGACCGTGTCAGTCAGTGGGAAAAGCACCGATTTAAAGGCATTCCCTTTTAGGCCTGATACCTCACCGAAGATTTGAACATCCCTCATTATTGGGTCTAGGTTGACAAATCCAGAGGTGATCTGATGATTCTGCTCACCCAGGGGTTTTGTGCTCCTTTGAGGAGGGGTTTGGGCCAGATCACCGGTTTCCTCTCTCCTGTGTCTGCTCCAGAGCAAGGCACCAGTCATGCAGTGTTTCATGTGTCGAGGAGCGTTTCTGGATGGTTCCCTTAGGTGTGCCCACATATAGAAAATTATTTGTGTCCCCACTGCAACGGCCTTAGGTTTCTATGGTTGCTTTTGTACCAAGTGTGAAGTGGGCTGTATTCTCCCTCGTATGCAGGCTTATCTTGGGCCTTTTACCGTGCTGCTCGATGGTGGCCAGGTCTCTTAGCCACATCCTCTGCTCCGGAGCGCCGTGTTCTCCAGCTTATCGTTGTGCTACCCTTGCAACTTTCTTTCTAATGGTGTGCTGGGCAAATGCAGGGTGATCCCAAGAATAGTAAAGTGAAATTGACTTTACTTACCTTTTTTCTTTGTAGGTCCAGCACACAGTCTTATGTGGAGTGCTGGGCGTTTACTTAGTAGCCCCTTATCCTACCTACTCGTGTAACATTTTTTGTTACCCTCACTACTTTAAATGGCTGGTGGTTTAATTTTCCTACCATTTTGCTTTTTACCGCTTGCTGAATTCTCAGCAGCAGTATAGCACCCATGTGTGACCATTTTGTCAAAATGGCCCCAGTCTTCCTTTGTCGACATATTCTGTTGGGTCTTTCTTGAGTTTTACTCTGCGTGCCAAGCCAGGTTTGAGCCTTTTGTTTGTTTTTGCCTTTGGCGGGCTTCAGTACAGAAACACGCCTCTGGCTTCAGTGTGTCTGAGGGTGTTGGGCAGAATTGAATGCAGTACCCTCTGGGACCACCACATACAAATAGGACTACAGATCTAAGCAAAAAACAACCTTTGGTATAAGTTTGTACTACACAATTTGTGGTAGCGAGCTGAGCAGCCAGGCTTATCTCAAGAGGGAATGTGAGCAGTAAAAGAGCTTACACAGAGGTCTTGCAATCAGTGGTTCAAGTAGACACTTATTCTCGAGGTTTCTTGGTAAAATACGTATACATTTATTACACAATCATTTAGAAAACATTCACTAGAAGGCGGCAACTTAATATCATATACTAATATACTACAATACAAATCATTAGGTTTCTGAGACAGTTTTGGCTCCCATGAAATAGGAGCCAAATAGTATTTCAGGTACTTTAAAGTGAGTAAAAAGGCATAGGTCAATAGAAATGTAATTCAAAAACTCTTTAGATGGTGCAAATGTTTTCAGTTTACCAGAAGGGTCAATTCCAGTCAATACAGGGGATTCTATGTAACCCCTCCAGCACTCTATTGTAAGATAGTGTGTGCTGGGTCTAGGAATTTAAATAGACTAGTAAAGTCAATTTAACCGTACATTCTCTGGGAAACAGTAGTTTATCCCAGAGAAGGTATTTAAAGCTCTGGGAAGTCTAAATGTGCTGTGTAACACACATGAAAAGATGATGCCTATGGAGTTATCTAAAAACTCCATGGAAAAAAGGAAACCAACACAGAAAACACATTGAAATGAAAAGTTCTAAGCTCCAAAGGTCAGCAAAAGAGCTGGGGGTCTCTAAGGTAGGGAGGAATTGGCACATATATGAGCATTCTTCCTAACACTGGGCAGGAAGTGAGGGAGGTTCCCGAAACTGTCCTGTCCTTTGTCTTTAGGAATGCCTGAATGCACCCAGTCTCCTGATTGGCTGGCTATCCTGGCTGGCTGTCCTTCCAGGACTGCCACCCTGCAGTTTGAGTGACAGCTAGGCTGTACATGAATGAGAAACCTGCTTAAAAGGTGAGGGTTTTGGGACTGAAGAGTCGACCACTGGGAAAAACAACCTGATTAAGAAACCTTCAACTAAGCTTGCTGCATCCTCCTGGACCTTTTGAATTGCCAGGTGAAGCCCTGCTGCTGTGCTGAAACTCCCTTTTCTGATCGACCAGAGCAGCACCGGAAGGGACGATTTCTTCCCTTGGGTTAGTGGGACCAACTAACCCCGCGACGAACTCCACTGAACCACCTTCCCCGACTGGCTGTACTTCTTGGCTGCTACAAGAACCGAGTGCCGGGGGTCGAGAAATCTGTAGTTGATTGCAACTTCTGCAATCCGGGCAGAAGCTCCAGGAGTCTCCCCAGAACCCTCCAGAAGCAGGACGGCCAGAGCTAGAGTCCCCTCACCAGAGGGCAGGACTCTAGGAGTGAAGGAAACCCAACCGGTGTCCAAGATCCGCAGTGGTGCTGTTTAACGAGCACTGAAACCGCAAAGTGCTGCTGATCTGAAAAGAGCCCTTAGCTGCCGCCGGCTCCCTCTTGTCCCCATGACTGAGGCCCAGGAACCTAGGATCTGCATCACTGCAACCAGACAGAAGCCAGCTGGGCCACTTCTAACCAAAGGTACTGTTGCGACTTGGGGTACTTATCCTGGTGCCTGCCTTCTCAGTTGAGACTTGCAGTAGCTACTTTGTTAGTTGATTTTAGCTCTACCCTTCAGTAGCTCTACCTACCAGTGTAACAGCTTGTGACCCTACAGTGATTTTTCTTCAACAAACCCTTTAACTTTGTGCAAGACTTTTTATCTAAGAAGTCCCTTAGCTCCATAGACTGCTTCAATTGACTTTCTCTGTCCTGGCTCCCTGCAGACTCGTATAGTCCATTTGACTTTGATATTTACTGTCCCTCAGAGTTGCTAACTTGGTTAACTATTATTGCTTGGAAAGGTTTTTGGCTAGACTTCACTGGAAGATTAAATGCTCTGAGAACCTGTTTAACCTTTTTCCTTCCTTTTAACCTTTCCTTTCTACAAACCTCAGAATCATCTACAAAGTGTACTAGTGATATATAAATGCGCTTACTGTCCTAGTTAGGGAAGTCACCTCACGGTGTAGGAAGTGTGTAAGAAGCATCTCTAAAGAGTATCCACTAGCTTTGGGTTGATTCTGGAAAAGTATTCAAAAGTATATTTCATTGTTACATACATTTGCCCTTTTTAAAGAATGCTTATTTAAAAATGTATGTTAAATAACTGTTTATAACAGACATTGAGTGCAAGTGTTACTTGGTTACTTGTATTTGTGGATTTCATTGCTACAGCTCTACAGCTCATATTTTCCCCTCTTGTGATAAGATAAGCCTGGTTGCTCAGTCACACTATCAACTTGTGCAGTATAGGAACAAAAGGTGGGTTACCTAATAGGTCAAGGGTTGTGTAGTCTCCCACGGGGTTACTACATCAATTTTTGCTTAACACACAGTGAAAAGGTAGATCAAGTAAATTCCACTTTACTATTCCTTTTAACTGTAGTTCACACAAGAAAAGGTAGTTCAACTCTGTCTCTGCTGTTCAGGTAGGAGCAAAACTCAGTCCACACATTTTTGGGGCGAGATGTCTTGGGGGAGGGAGCCGATGTATTCCTCTTCGCACATTTGCGTCCAAGTGAGGGAATTCAACCACATTTCGAATGTAGGGGGGGGAGCGGCGCTTCCAGCATTGCAATATACACTTTTTGGCTACTATGGTGCTTATGTTAAAAAATGTAGACCTTTTTTTAACATAATAACCGGACCATATTCCAAACAACAAGGCAAGTGGGTTGGGGACCACCGGGGTCCAGATTATTTCTGAGAGCTTTCGTCACTTCCCTCCAGAACGCCCCAAGTGCATTGCAGGACCAGAACATATGGATCTGGTCTGCCCCTTTCGATTTACATTTCAGGCATATGCGAGTCGTGTTAGTGAATTTCGCTACTTTGAGGTGTGTAGTATAGTCTGTTGAGGAGTTTGTATTGAATGCACCTGAATCTAGCGTTAAGGGAAACTTTGCGCGTGTGCGCACACATTTTGTTCCACATGCCTTCCCAGCTCCCCGGCCCATTCCTCACGTGGCATGAGGGATTCATGCCCTGTTTTTCCCAACAGTATTTTATATAGGGAGGATATTATGCCTTTGCCGCCCGCCGAGTTGGCTATGTATTGGATCTCGGAGGAGTCTGGGGGTTCATCTGGATAGCTGGTCCACATTTCCCGGACTGCTGCTCTTAGTCTGAAGTGCTGTAGTGCCGAGCCAGAGTGCTCGGGGCGCCATGTCTTGGGGGTGGTGGGGGAGGGGGGGTTATGAATTTCCCATCTGGGTAGAAGTCTGTCAATGCTTGGTAGCCCAGATCCACCCAGTGTCGCAGGAGGTGTCTATCATGTGTGGGGGAGAGTCTCGGGAACTGCCAGATGGGGAGCCACTTATAGTATGGGCAATGCTCCGGTCGAAGGTGCACTATGCTGTTCCATGCCCTGATCGTGGTAGCCACAGGGTACGCTGGGGCATCAGTTTGGAATGTGCGATGCAGTATTAGGGACATAACGTTTGTTCCCTCTCACGCTAGTTTCTCTAGTTTCACATGTGAGGGGGGGGTGCAAGTGTGTGTACCAGTGTGTGGCATGTTGGGCCTGTGCCGCAATCCAGTACAGTGTAAAGTCAGGGGCCGCAAAGCCCCCCTTTTCATAAGGGAGGGTCATATGTTGCCACTTCTTGCGGAGGGCCTCGGAGTGCCAGAGGAATTGAGCACACACCGAGTGCAACTTCTTGAAACATTGCTTCCCTGGCCGTACCGGTACATTGGCAAAGACATAGAGGAGCTTGGGGACCGCAATAATTTTTATTAGGGATAGTCTGCCCGCGAGAGATGGCGCCATTGTTACATTTTATTTTACACTTTATTTTTTATTAAGCTTTTCATTACACAACAAATCATCAGGCAATCCCGACATTTCCAAACAAAAACATGCAGAAAATACCGAACATACCCAATTTCCCCCCTACCCCACTCCACCCCACCCCCTTCCCAACAAAGGCATACCAGGTTTCCCAACACAATTACCTGAGGCAAGAAGTTAGAGCAGGACATAAATGCAAACCTTAGAGAGCGACCCAAAATAAAGTGAGGACCCAGGAGATGTGGCGAAGAGTCCCAACTTGATGGGGCAACAGCCAAAAACAATGCCACCCCAAATAAATCAAAGCCGCACAGTCTGTACTAAGAATAACCACAGTCCAATCCTCCAGAAAAGAAGGCATAGAGTCATTAGCGATAGCTGGCAGTTTCTCATAAGTGAAAATAGCATCAGTTTATTAAACCACTCTACCTTAGTGGGGGCAGAGGAACTCTTCTACTTTTGGGCCAAGGCCAAACTCCCCGCCCTCAGCATGGCCCCCGTCACCCTGGAAAAAGGTAAGGATACACTATCAGGCATAGGCGTGCCCAGCAAAACTTCCAGGGGAAGAAGGGCAGGGCTCGTAACCATCAAGTCCTTAATCCAGCTGAGCAACTCCGCCCAATAGACGCACCTTAGCTAGTCCTGACCTTCTTCGGGTGTACCTGAACATCTTCCACGTATGACCAATACGTCCTAAGGTCGTCCCAACATCACACGCATCTCAGATGCCTTATAATACAACCTAAAGTCCGGGAGACCGAAACCTCCAAAAGATTTAGGCAAGGTCAAGGTAGAGTATTTCACCCTCGCTCTTTTGCCCTTCCATATAAAGCGGAGAAGGCTAGACTGCAGACGGTCTAAGGAGTCAGGAACTAAGCAGGGGAGAGCTGAAAAAAGATACAGAAGCCGTGGAAGAACATTCATTTTAATCGTTACCATTCTGCCCAGCCAGGAGAGGGTAAGAGGGGCCCAACGCAGGAGATCACTTTGGATCTTCGCCTGGAGCGGGGGTGAAGTTAACTCAAACACCTTCTCTAGATCTCTGGGAATGCAGGTGCCGAGGTACCTGGTAGATTCTCGGTCATCCCGGTCCAACCTTTCCATTGGTATCAGGCCAGACTTGGCGACATTGACCTTTAGCCCCGAAAAGGACCCAAAGTGGCGAATTAAGCCCAATAAGCGTGGGAGGGATACCTGAAGGTTGGTAAGGTATACCAAGATATCGTCAGCGAAAAGGGAAAGCTTGAACTCACACTCCCCACATGTCACCCCCCGAGATACCACCATCAGCCCTGGCCGCAATGGCGAAGGGCTCCATTGCCAGGGCGTACAAAAGGGGGGACAGAGGGCACCCTTGACGCGTACCCCTGGAGAGCGAAAGACTTGCAGACATACAGCCGTTAACCAACACTCTTGCAGAGGGGCCGTTGTACAAAGCAGAGATCCACCCACAAAATCTGCTCCCCAGACCCATTTTATGGAGCACTTTTCCCATATAGGGCCATTCGACCCGGTCACAGGCCTTTTTTGAATCCAAATACAAGAGATAGGCCTCTGTCTCGTCTCGCCACCTCATGCATAAGGTCAAGGGTCTTCCTCACGTGATCTGACCCCTGGCGACCGGGGATGAAACCGACCTGGTCCCCATGAACCAATGAAGGGAGGAATAGTTTAGCCAAGATTTTAACATCTATATTAAGAAGGGAGATGGGCCTATAAGACTGGCAACACGAGAGGTCCTTCCCTTCTTTCGGGATAACCACAATAAGTGCCGACATCATGGAATGGGCGAGAGAGCCTGTTTCTAGGGCTGAATTAAACAGCTTAGCCAGAAAGGGAGCTAATGTGGACCGGAAAGTTTTATAGAAGGTGACCGTGAACCCATCATCACCCGGAGTGGTACCGCTCTGCAACAATGAAATGACGTCCATGATTTCCTGCGGCGAGACCAGGAGCTCCAACAAATCCGACTTCTCGGGGGGGGGGAGAGCCAAGGAATGGAAAGTGAATCCAAAAAACTGTCTACATCGGTCCCATCTCCCCGATAGTCCGACGCATAAAGGGATTCGTAATATTGTTTAAACTGATCTGCAAGAATGTTTCCCCTGTCTGGCCGGAAATAAAACACACTCCTACTATTCCGAAGCTCCCTGAGCCTCCATGCCAGAATCTTGTCCGCCTTCACCCCCTTTTCCATGTACCGCTGTTTTAAAAAGGCTAGTTTTCTCTCCGTCTGCCCCACCATCAAGGCGGCCAATTTCGCCCTTAGCCCTTGGAGTTCCTCCCACTTGCCCGGGCCCATCTGCAATTTCAGCTTCCCCCAGGCTGAATAGCTGCTATTTGTGCTTTAAGCTTTGACTCTTCACTTCCCTTCTCCCTCCTTGAGCCCATCTCCATCAGGGAGCCCCTAATCGTGGCCTTAAGTGTCCCAGGTTCCCCTAATATCTACCTCCCCCGTATCGTTGAGGGCAAAGTATTCCTTGATAGCTGTATGGAGAGACTGCTTCAACTCCCTATCGTGCATCAGGGAGTAATTGCAGATCCACCAAGCCCTCGCTGGTGGTGGAGGGGGCACCCCCAGGTTGACTTTGACCAGGTCATGGTCAGTCCACGGGATAGTTTCTACCCCGGACTCATGATGCAGTCCCGAATCGAGGAATCTACCAAAACATAATATATTCTCAAATAACAAGTGCACTTTGGAAAAACAAGGGTGAAGAAAGGTTCGTGGTTGCACTCGGCGTAGTGCGCTTCAGTCAGGCCTAGTTCCTCGTTAACTCGGTGGAACACACCCACCATTTTCATTTGGGACCTTAGATCGAGGCAGGTCTTGGAGGACTTCCTATCCTTTTCCAGGCAAAGAACCATATTAAAATCTCCCTCTGCAATTAGAGAGCCCTCCCAGAAATCCCTGATCTTTTCCCCCACCTCTGCCCAAAAGACATCCTGTGCTTCATTCGGAGCGTACACTCCCACCAGCGTAAACCCTCTGCCCCTCGCCACCCCCTTGACCATAATAAAACGCCCTTCTGGGTCCGACCTATGAGCTCTAGGGGAAAAGTGAGCGTTTGGAGAAACCAATAGGGCAACCCTCCGCTTCTTCCCTGAATAAGAGGACATAAACACATGCTGGATGGCCCTCGACCGCAGGGCTGGCTCCTTTCCCCTGACCCAATGAGTTTCCTGTAAGAAGAGAAAGTGAAGCTTTAGCTTGGAAAATTCCCTCACCACGAATGATCTCTTGATAGGGGAATTTAACCCCTGTACATTTAGGGATCTGTAACGCTCACCTGGTATCCACGGGGACGTCACTCAGCCTGTTCTGACCTCTTACAACCTCTTACGACCTTGCACCCTTCCATGGAGTCTACTCGACCGGAGACTGGGCCTGAAACACATGATTGGTAGAGTTTAACTCCCTATTGTCTCTGTGTGCTTGAAACCCTTCTTCCCGGGCGTCCAACCCTTCCCTTTGATCCATAGCTCACCTTGTTTTCTTGGAAAGTGTGCTCTCCGTCCTGCTTTCAGCACAGGGGCACGTTGATTGATGCGGGCTCGTTGCTGCCTATTTACTTCACTGGCAAGAGTCTGACAGGTAAGTATGAGTCTTTTGAACAGTTCTCTAACTTCGTTCCTTTCCTTCCTTAGATGATGGCCGGCGTCCGGGGATGGCGACGTGCTGCTGAGATGAGTAGCGCTGAAGGTGAGTGAGAGCGTGATGCGCAATGCGCCCCTTTCGTATTTGTATTGAACTGAGTTCTTTTTCTGTGCCTTATGTGCTGCGACGTTGTCAGCGTGGATGCCGGTTATGAAGAAGAAATGCGGTGAGTAAGTGCGGTATGCGGCACCTCTAGATGTTTCCACGCTAACCTGGAGTGTCTTTTCCCTCTTGCAGATGGTTGAGAAGTTCCAGAGACAGAGTTCCCCCAGAGCAGCTGGGATTCAGGTAAGCATTTGAAGCTCGTACAGTGTTTAATAAATAAGCAAAGATTTGCTGAATGCTTACTAATGCATTTTTTCTGTTTTCCCTTTTCCTTAGGAAGCGGCGTGCCGGGATGGGAATGACACCGCCGTAGATGCCCGCAGAACAGAAGGAGCGATGAATGATGGGCAGAAGCGCCGCAAGGTAAGGCTGTTCCTAACGGTGTTCTTCTGCGCTCAGCTCCTGCAAGAACAAGGATGATGCAGGCCTACTGGAGACGGATCCGAACACGGTGAGTGTCAAGCTGCAGGTGCAGAAAAAGCAAAGCATGTTTCTCAGCCTGGGCGTGGCTTAAATAGTCTCTGGGTATCCCAGGTGTCTCTGGGCTGAACCACATCCAAAGGACTAGGCTGCATATGCAGTTCTGGGAACCGAAATATGTGGGGGCATCCATCTTATCCCCAACAATGCACTACAAGTCCAATCCCCAATGTTATCCTATGGGAGTGAGTATGGTGCCACAAGCCCCAAGTCTGACTCCAAGTGTATCTTTGGAGGGATGGAGAGGCCCTTGAGGGCCATGTAGGTGATCGTGGCCTGGCTCCAGCCTGACATCTTGGAGGGCTGGGGACATGAGGGGCAGGAATCATGACAGGACCCCACCGATAAGAACTGAAGTCACCCATTTGAAGACCCAAAACAAACCTCAGACTCCCCTCGGAGGTCATCTGTGCCCGTCCACACCCCCCGCTTCCGCCTGCAGATGAAAACCCACAGACACCAAATGAATCTCCTTTTGATCAAAAACTCTGGCTGCCTAAAGAACCCCATCCCAACAACAAGGAAAAAACCCCGTCCCCTTAGACCCCCCCCCACCCGAACACCCTCCAACCAAGTTACCCCCTCCCACTCTCAACCTTCCCTTTCCCCCGAGCGCCTGGCAGAGCTGTGACATTGACCTGCCGCACAACCAGGCTACCAAGTATCGCCTCCACCAGGGCGAATACCTCAACAAAAAAAAAAACTCAAACCTTCTGAGCCCCCCCACCAGCAAAACTAAGCCCAATGACGACAAATTACTCAACCCCCCCCAACTCCAACTACCCCCCCCCTGCCTCGACAGAAGCCAAAAAAAGGCCGTCACCAGCCCCTCAACACCCTAAAGAAAAACGAGCCATTAAGAACAGGCTTCCCACTCAAAACTAATTCGGGGGGATGCCCTGGGGATGGGGGGGGCACCTTCCTATACTTCCTATGGCCTCGGACGCGACACCTCCCCACGAAACTCAGAGGCTTCTCGAGGACCACCGCTGCCACACTGCTCACCATCCCCCACCGGCCTCGAGGATGAGGCCCCCAACAGTTCACTGGTCACCCTCTGGATCTCCGACACAAGGGAATATTTATAACCGTCCACCTCAACCAAGAGTGAGAACAGATGAACCCACCTGTACCGCACACCTTTTGACTGCAGCCAATTTGTCAGGGGCCCGCATAATCTCCGACGCGAGAGGGTGAGCGCAGAGAGATCCTGGTAAATGGTTTTATGATGCTTGTTAATCTATACAATGCAGCAACACAACATGGTGCTCGTTAATCTGCTTAGAATCACATGCTGTGTATATGGTCCGACATCCAGGGTAACCATGGAGTATTGCATCTTGTCTTTCAGGGACCAAAATGGGACGTCGGCATAGGCGTGTCTGTAACACTATCCCTATCGTGACGTGTGTAGTACCCAAAATCCCTCGCGCGCCGAGGTCCCTCAGAGGTTTTTTCCGGCCAGATAACTGGTCGCCCTACAGCGGAGCTCTTACTAGAGACATTGTTTATCTTTACCGAATTTTTGGTTTATGCCCCATTAAGTCACTTCGCCTAATAAGAACATCTTCGATGAAGACTACAGAGGAATCGTCTACAGCTGTGGTCTCGGCGCCTAAGATCTGGCGGCCGGATTTCCACGTGGTCGGGCCCTCTGGCCGACCTATACAGTAGGGACAGTGGGTTCGAGGTTGGCCATGTTGTTATGTCTTTCCTCCTTTCCACTTCTTTCCCTTTCGGTCTGGTCATCCTTTCCTTTTGCTATGGAAAGGGTTCCTTTTAGATTCTGTCCCAAGTGTAGGGTCAGATCCTTGGAAGGACGAACACAGGACATGTAACGCCTGTCTCCCCCTAGAGCATGACGAAAAGCTGTGTTCGAAGTGCAAGCTCCTTATGCCTAAAACCCTTAAGGATCGCTGTGTAAAGCGGTGGGCCGCGTACGGCATGTCATGCGTGGATCCTCCCTCCCCTACCGCAACACCAGCTAAAAGTGACGGGGGGGTACTTCGGATGACCATACGTCCAATGCGGATGTTATAGACCTTGAGGTGGACACTTCTAGGTCTGCCACGCGCGTCCCCCACCCTTCCAGGCTCGACTCTGGTCTTGCTACAGGGACTACACCCGGCGACAAGTGCGTACATAAACATTGCACTAAACACACAACCTCTACGCCATCTTAGATGCCTTCGAAAAAGGTGAAAGCGCCAACGGGTCAGTCGAAAATTTCAACGGTTCCCTCGGATCGTGTAGATCCAAAGCCTTCCACGCATCTGCAACAGCGCACGACAACTGGGCAAACGAAAATTAATAAGGGCGTTACTCCCCAATCTACACACAGTGAAGTTTTGGAGTCCGAAACTTCAACGCTTTCCAAGGCCTCAATAGGCCCCACAGTTACGACTAGGCCTCTACCCGGCACTCTGACCGCTGGGCCTTCTGGTGCCGCGGACGGCGTTTCGGCTACCACTACATCATCGGAGGCTTTGTCTCACGACGATTCGGTTACTATCCGGAAGAGCATGAGTAGGATCGCAGTGGCGGTGGGCCTTATCCCGGTCCCGCAGAAAGTTTTGGGCCAGGCCGTGGAAAATTTTTCGACGGACTTGGCCAGTGATTCCGATGACTTTTACGTGGATAGTCAAGAGCCTCTCTGACACCCTGAGAAGTTCCTCTTGATGCCAAAGGGCGGGGAACGTTTTCTCCCCACCTAGGACCTTTTGGGTCCTCGAAATTGACTACTGAAAAGTTCAAGGGATGTATGGATCGGCTGGAGCAGATTATCAGTTCTGCTGACCAGACTCCGCTGAAAAAGGCTCGGGTAGGCCCTAACCTCCAAATACAAGATGTTCAGCCTCATGTTTTCCAACAGGAAGACGTGGCCCACATGGACACATGCAGGGACACCTATACTGAAGAAGAGGAATCCTCTTTTCTCTAAAATTATGAAGATCAACAGGAGATGACTGAGAACTGGGAGCAAACCCAGCAAGAAGGACCGGATCCTTGGTCACATCAAGATCAGGACTTGGATATTTTGTGCATCGATTCTCCTCCTTCCACCCCGGCTCGCCAGGCCTCCCCTGTGGATGACCAAATGGCTTTCAACACCATGCTTAAAAAAAAGCAGCAGAATTCTTCAAAATTGCCACTCAAGAGGCTTTGCCTGAGCAGGATTTTGTGGAGGACATTATTAAGGAAAAACCTCCGGCAAGTCAATCCATTTCCCTCCTTAACTCTGGTAAGAGGCGGATAGCTCCATCTTTAGTCGCACCTGCCCGGACAAGGGTCGTGAACCCGAGAGTCGAAAAATTCTTTCGTCCTTCTCCTTCCAACCCTCTATCAAGGGGCATGCCATCCCGGACTCACTGGTGGTGACCACTACTCGTAAGTGGGCAGGGGTACCCCTTGCCACTGGAGAATCCCCTCCGACAAGGAGTCTAAAAGATTGCATGCCCTAGGCAAATGCGCCATGTCAGAAGCTGCATATACCATTCAGGTTGCTAATAATACTACGCCATTAGCAAGCTATGCCGATGCCCAGTGGAACCTGCTCCAAGAAGGCCTTCAGGAGGTCCCGGAACTGGCCAGGACCAAGCTTCTCGCCATTGTTGCAGAAGGAAAACTGGTTAACCAGAATGTGGTTAAAAACATCCTGGATACTGCAAACATCTGGCAGATCCCTTTCACAAGGGACTATTCTGAAGAGAGACGCATGGCTGCGTACATCAGGAGGTAGACCTGAAACTCAGGCCTCCCTCATTAATATGCCCATCAGAGTCAAACCTCTTTGGGAAAGCAGTTGATGAAGCGTTGGAGACAGCCAAGAAGCAGCATGAGACCTTAGTCTCTGCAACAAATTGCACAAAAACCCTCTTCCCAGAGGGGTAATAACTCTCGGCGGTCCTTTCGGGGACAAGCTCGTGCCGGTCAAAACTACGGCACGGGCAGCTTCAACAATATCCAAACATCTGGAAAGCCCCTCTTACTCCCTCAAGGGGTTAGAAACACGGCAAAGGTAGAGACAGAGGCCACAATCCCAGAGGAGCCTCAGGTCAGAAATGACCAAGTCCAGGTCCCCTCCCATGCCTCCCCGGTCGGGGGGCGATTAACATCTTTCCTCAAGTCATGGGAGGGGATAACTTCCGACTAGTGGGTCTTAAAGACGGTCACCCACGGTTATTGCGTGGAATTCTCCTAACCTCCACAGTTCAGACCGCCGCGCTCACGGCACCTTTCACCGGACCATCTAAACATCCTGATTCAAGAGGTGGAAGCACTGCTGGGAAAGGACGCCGTCCCTATTCTTCAGGTAAACGAGGGTATTTATTCAGTGTAGTTCCTTGTACCCAAAAAGGATCTCTGCATTCGTCCTGTTCTAGATCTTTGCCCTGCGAACAAGTTCATAAAACCCCAGAAGTTTTGCATGGTAACACTACAAGAAGTGATCCCATTGCTGAAACGGGGGGACTTCATCATGGCAACATTGGATATGAAAGCTGCATACTTTCATATTTCAATGTTGCCAGCGCACAGAAAATACCTAAGGTTCATGATCCAGGACAAACACTACCAGTTCAAAGTACTCCCCTTCGGCATCGCCTCGGCACCAAGAGTGTTTACCAAAGTCCTGGCAGTGGCAGCAGCACACCTGCGCAGACTATCAGTCCCAGTTTACCCTTACCTCGACGACTGGCTCATTACGGGGGACTCGTTCGACGCTTGTTTTTCGAACACCCACAAAACAGTAGATCTCCTCTTCAGCCTGGGCTTTTCAATCAACGAAAAGAAGTCCAGCCTAGTCCCCAGCCAAGTAAACCAATTTCTGGGGGCACTAATTCGGACGGAAGACGGTCTTGTCTTCCCCTCCAGCGAGAGGGTTCAGAACATGCTCTCTGATTCCTCAATCTGTAGCCAGTCGAGAGGTGACGGTACGCAAAGCCATACGGTTGCTAGGGATGATGGCATCAGGTATATACTTGGTTCCCCACGCGCGGCTGCGCATGCGTCCCATGCAAGAGTGGCTCAATAGCCAGTGGTGTCAGGCCAGCAGACAATGGGAAGATTTGGTAGTTCTCTTGCCAGCCCTCGTTCTCTCTGCAGTGGTGGTCGAGGGAAAACCTCCTGAAGGGGAAAACCTTCACCACCCCTGCAGCGGAAGCCACTCTTGCGACAGACTCATCTCTCACGGGGTGGGGGCTCACCTGCTTCAGCAGACAGCACATGGAGTGTGGTCCCTTCAAGTAGCATCCAATCGTATAGACTTACTGGAGCTACTAGCAGTGTTCAAAGCATTGAAAGCCTTTCAGGTACAACTGCAAGGGAAGACGGTGCTGATCTTAACCGACAGCACTACAGCAATGTATTACCTGAACAAACAGGGGGGCACTCTCTCCAGGGCTATCCAAGCTGTCCCAAAACATTTGGATATGGGCTCTCAAACACAAGATGTTTTTGTTGTCCCAACATGTTCCAGGGGAACTCCATCTTCTAGCAGATGTACTCAGCAGAGATTTTCCCCTGCCAGAAGAATATGAATGGCGACTGCACGAAGACTTTGTATCCAGCGTCTTCGCAGAATGGGGGGTCCCAGAGATCACCTGTTTGCTACTCAGTAGAATGCCCAATGCCAAGACTACGCTTCCAGGTACCCCCAGAACCGGTCCAAGGGGAACGGTCTCTAGATAACTTGGTCGGGGAAATTTGTCTACGCTTTTTCCCTTCCCCCCGACTCCCCTTCTCAACAAGATAGTGCACAAGATGCACCAGGAACCAGTTACCATGATACTAGTGGCCCCCATGTGGGCCCGCCAACCCCGGTTCGCTCACCTGATGGAAATGTCCCTTTCCCCACCAGTCAAGCTGCCCTGCCGGTACAACATGCTGTCTCAGGACAGGGGGGGGAACCCTACACCCGTGCCCCCAAACCCTGAACTTAGCAGCCTGGCTCCTGAGATCATAGAGTTTGGACACCTGCAACTCCCTCAGAGGTGCATGGACATACTCGGGGGGGGGGGGGGGGGGGGGGGGGGGGGGGGGGGGGGGGGGAAGCAAGTGGAAACGTTTCGTCATCTGGTGCAATTCCAAGGGTGTCAATCCTATAATATCCTTTAATTCCCTAAAGGTTCATCTGGCTACACCACATCACAGCAAAAGGTATTGTGGTGGAAGATACCGGTGATTAAAGCCTTTATGGAAAAGGTTAAGAGGATTTAACCTCCCATCTCTCTCAGCCCCTGGATGGGATCTGAATGTGGTTTTAACCAGGCTCATGGGAGCTCCCTTCGAGCCTATGCATAAAGCAAGTCTGAAAGACCTGACTTATAAAACAGCCTTCCTAGTGGCTATTACTTCTATCAGAAGGGTTAGCGAACTACAGGCTCTTTCTGTTTTAGACCCGTTTGTTACAGTCCACAAAGATAAGGTAGTTCTGCGCACACATCCCAGGTTTGCGCCTAAATTTATTTCGAAGTTCCATGTGAACCAGTCAATCTAACTACCCACTTTCTTCCAGAACCCTACTAACATGACCGAAAGAAGCCTTCACACACTAGATGTGCGCAGGGCAGTCATGTTTTACCTGGAGAAAAGTAAACCACTAAGAGACTAAACAATTCTTCGTTTGTGGCAGCTGGTAGAGAAGGGGATCCTGTCTCTCAGCTATCTCGAGGTGGATTGTCAAATGCATCAAACTATGTTACACTCTTGTGAAGAGAGAACTGCCCTTCAAGCCTAGAGCACATTCTACTCGAGGCACTGGGGCATCCATAGCATTCATTGCAAATGTTCCTCTTGAGTCCATTTGCAAAGCGGCAACCTGGAGTTCTGTACACACCGATTGCCTAGACACTCATTCTAGGTCTGATTCTCAAGTGGGACAAGCAGTACTAAGACATCTTTTCTCTACTGTTCCTTCTCACAACCCACCTCCAACTCCGGGTACTGCTCGCTAGTCTATGCACAGCATGTGATTCTAAGCAGATTAACGAGCATCTGAAGACTTGCATTACTTACAATCATCAGAAATGCTATTACGGTATCTGCTTAGAATCACATGCGCCCTCCCTACCGCACCGCTCGGGGTGGAAGAAACATAGACTTCTTACTACTTTCTCTTTATGTACTCACCCACTATAGCCTTGGGCTCCCTCATGGCAGAAAAAATACAATCGGAGGGACTTCGGCGCGTGAGGGATTTTGGGTACTACACACATCAGGATAGGGATAGTGTTACAGACACGCCTATGCCGACGTCCCCTTTCGGTCCCCGAAAGAAGAGATGCAATACTCTGCGGTTACCACTGGATGTCGGACCATATGCACAGCATGTGAATCTAAGCAGATACAATCATCAGAAATGCTATTACGGTAAGTAATGCATGTCATTTTAGCACCCTCCCAGTCAATGGGGCCCTTCTTACGTGCTAACTCCAGAATCTTAGCCTTTTCAGCGTAGTAGTGAAATCTAACAAGGACCGATCTCGGCCCACCTGCACGTCCTCCCGCCCTATGGGCTCTATCAATCGTCGGATCACTCGTGTTTCCTCCATCAAACAGCTTGCTTATGATTGCCTTAATCCCTCCCTCAATGTCTGTCGGGGACTCCCCTTCCTGTTCCGGAATGCCCAAAAACCTTCGGTTGGAGCTCTGTTCCCTATTCTCCAAGTCATCTAGCTTAAGAGCAACCTTCTCCTCTCGCCTTTCCAACTCTGCCAAACGTAGATCGAACTGGGTTTCAAAAAGATCAGCTGAGGTCTGGTTGGCCTACAGGGGCTGCACACGGTCCTCA
The DNA here is from genome assembly GCF_040938575.1 of Ambystoma mexicanum. NCBI lineage: Eukaryota > Metazoa > Chordata > Amphibia > Caudata > Ambystomatidae > Ambystoma > Ambystoma mexicanum. The sequence goes on along the minus strand of NC_090923.1, from coordinate 737,613,042 downwards.
ACCGCATCCACCTTCTTATCCAGGGAGTTGAGCCTCCTGCCAATGTCCACTCTGAACCCGCAGATCTCCTCCAAAAGGGCAGCGATATTGCGACTCATTGACAAGGCCTCCGCTGAGTCGGGCTGACTGGTCGACTGCATAGTGGCCCGCTCTGGGGAGTGCTCAGTGGCACGCCGGAACTTCTGCAGTGACGGGGCCCAGTCCATCGAAGTAAAAAAGAAAGGGGGCACAGATTTCCCAGAGCATCGTCAATTGAGGACACAAACGGGGCCCCTCCACCAACTACACAGCACCCTCCCAACTGCTGACCAGTCTCTCCAAGCTGACCGCCCCAACCCCTTAATCCACAGCACCACCACGAGGTAGGGTAGTGGCCTAGTCAACCACTGCAGTCCAGCAACCCGGCTGGGTCAGGTCTTTGAGAGAGGACACCCAGAGGGGCTCCAAAGGATCAACTTCCTCCCGCAAGGCCACAATCGATCCGCAGGCAGGGCCCACCTCCTCCTGGACCCTGAGCCGGAGCCCTTCCCAGGACAAACGCTCCTCCAGTCCCCCTGGGCTAGGGTTCACCTCACCGCGCCTGCTCCCTCAGGTTGCAATTCCACTTCCAAACTGCTCAGTGAGAGGTAGAGAGCATCTGACCGAACGAGCACTATGCCCAAGCCCAGAGGGCCAGCCCTCCCCTCTTCCCCAACAGGTCCAATGATCCAACGGACCCCCTGCCGCGCAGCACGCACACCATCAGGCTTAGGTGTACCCCCTGCAGAAGGTGTTGAATGGCTCACAAATTCTCATAGGGGGTGGGGGGGAGGTCCCGACCTCCGTGATGAAATGAAAAACTCTTACTGTCCACGCTGCAGGCCGGCAAACGGGGCTTGATTGCCGGCCTGCAGCGTGCAGGGCTTGTCCTCAGCCGCGATATGGGGCTCCACAGTGCAGCGCCCGGGGCCTCCGCCCTCCCCGTGAGCCCCACCGGGTTCCCTCTACAGTCACACAGCCACCACTGCCAGGATCCACCTGGGGGCCCAGAATGTCCCTCGCTGCCGCCCGAGTCCCACAGTCCGGACTTCGGGCGCTCCTCGCACTTGCCTTCACAGGAGATGAGCCCGTGGCCCAGGCTCCAGCCCCTCCCCCACCGCCAGGCAGCCGGCGCTCGCGCGGTCACCGAAGCCGGGAAGGCCAACCCTCTGCTCTCGCTCACAGACTGCGTATGGTCGATCTCCGGTCCGCAGCACTTCGGAATACTGGGGCCACGCGCCATCGTCCTTCACGTCTTTAGCCTCCCCAGGGATGGGGGGGGGTCAAGTTTCATCTCCCACAGGGCTTGGGGTGCTCAGAAGCAAAATACCAACGCCCGAGGTGGAGACCGGCCGTGAAGCTTCAGCTCATCTCACCGCCCCCTGGTGGCTCACATCGTTCCATTTTTGATTCTATGAGCTGCGCCATAGTCACATAATTATCTGCTAGCAGGGAGGGTTTGGCTAGCAATACTTGGACCTCCAAATACTTAATGCCTCCCAGGGACCAGCCTAGGGGGAATTCACATGTTGGCTGCTGGGTTGCTGCCGTGAGCCGGAATATTTCAGATTTGGAATAGTTAATGGTGAAGCCAGAGTATGTGCCTATTTTGGTTATGTCGGGGATGATCGGGTGTAGATCTGTGGATGGGTTTCTGATATGAGTACATCGTCGGCGTATAGTGAAATAATTTAGTGAAATCATTTCCGGCGTGTCTTGTGTTAGGCAGAATCCTGTGCAGTTCCCTTGGGGAACACTGCAAAAAGATTAAGACTACAAGAGTAAGCAGTAAACCCAATTGGTAGCAGTCCGCACCACCCAGATTTACCTGGTAGCTGTGGCTGAGCAGTCGGAACCCTCTCAAGAAGAGTAGGGCAGTATATAGAGTATACACAATGGGGCTAAAAACACAGTAGAGCAAACAAACACTGACCAGAGCTTTGTATAAAAAGTATATAATTATTTAAAACACACTTTAGGCAATATACTAGCACTCTAAATCAAAAGCAAGTCAGGTAAAGTATACACACCTCCCTTGATGACTATTAGACAAGTCAGAGTTAAAAAAACACGATTTGTTAAAACAGTTGTGAGCGCGTAACCTGATGGCACTCCAATAGTTCATTTAAAGGGAGGGAAAAAGGCCCAACACTTGAGTTCTCAGCAAGGGAATAAAGGCAGTATACACTGTAGAGCCAAAGTTCATAGGCCAGGCCCACTTTAAATGGAGCAAAGCGAAATGTGCCCAGGATCACACGGTTTAAAATGCACTAAAAGTCTTTGCAGAATGTTCAAAAGAGCTTGGGGCGATTCAAGAAGGTAAAGTTAGAAGGTCCGGAGCCAACCCAGTTGTAAAGCCAAGGATTTAGGGTCCCCTTGGGCAAACCGAAGAAAGGGAGGCCAGGCAGGACACAGTACCTTAAATGGAGAGGAAGCTCCAGCGGTGGCAGTTGTTCCTGGCAGTGATTGCAGTTTGTTTTTTCGACCAGGGGAAGAGAGGATCTCGTCGAGGAGGAAACGTGGAGTCGATGCACTGCACAGGGATGAAACCAGCCGCAGAGTTCGTAGGTAAAAGGTGCGTTCCTTTTATTCACAGTCAAAGTGGTGAAGCTTGGCTATCCGGCCGCCGGGGTGCTTGGCACGGGCGATTCGACCAAGAGACTTCTTTGGAAGGCGAAAGGGGCAAACTGGTTGGTCCCACCAGCTCAGAGGAAGAAGACTCGTCCAGCAGAAGATCTTCTCGTGTCGTTGGGAAAGTGGTGAGTTTGTTGCTGCAGGGCTTCACCAGTGGTGTCGTCGTTGCAGATGGCTCAGCTTCTTCCCTCTTCGGATTCTTAGGTCCTATGGCGACTTCTGAAGTTCCAGTCCCAAAGGCCCTGCTTTTATGCAGAAAACCCCCCATTCAACAGCCTAGCTGTCACTCTCACATGCTAAGTGGTGAGCCGGGTGGCGCGCCACTGGGCCAATCAGATTAGAGTGCGACTTGAGTTGCTAAGGCAATGCAGTCCAGGGTGCCAATTCCCCTCCTCACACATCCTGTGGAACCCAGACAGAGTGGCACCATTTGGAGGGCTTCTGTGGAGAAGCCCGCCAAAAATGTGGGACAAAGGGCTCAACCTTGGTCAGAGTTAGAGACGGACACGAACGCCATTTTAAAACCGAGTTCTGGCAAAAAATACCCAACTGTTGGTTTACTATTAAATAAATGAACCAGCAGTATCTTTAACATTGCACCAAATAGTGGTGCGTTTAAAATCAATGGGAAAATCCCATAGAGAATATTCCGGTGGAATATTTTGCGTGGTAACCACTGCCACCAGCCAGAAACTCGACAGGGGGGGGGGGACTGGAAAGTACCCCCTTGAAAACAGACCCAGGGGCAATATAATTAACCCCTTCCAGTACTTCCACAATATGATGCTTTGTACTGGTTCTGTTCACAATTTAGGACTAGTAAAGTCAATGGTGACTTTACATGCCCTGGGAGACAGTAGTCAGTCCCAGGGTATGGATTCTGTTTGGGGGGGTAACTATGGCACCCCTGTGTTACTGCACCGAGGGTGCTGTGTAACACACACATAAAAAATAGATGATACCCTATGGAGTAAAAGGAAAACCCCATAGCCCATAAGCACACAGTCAGACCTGCCTCAAATCATGCCTAAGAGTGGGAGGAAAAGAGTCTCACTCTTAGCAGGAGGAAAAAAAAATCCAGCAAAGCTGCTGGGGGACTCACTAGGTTTGGGAAATTAGCCTTATAAGAGAATTCTCCCTAACATCTTGTAGGCGTATACCCTATGTGTGTGTGTGCCGATCTCTAACGTTGTATGCCATGGGCTCGATGGCGGGCGTGAATAGAATAGGGGAGAATGGGCAGCCCTGGCGGGTACCCCTATATAGTACAGAGGGGGGAGATGTTAAAGAATTTACCAAGACTTGGCCATTGGTCCTGTATATAGCAGTTTTATGTAGGAGATCATTTGTGGTCCCCCCCCCCCCATTTTTTCCAACACTGCCCACATGTATGCCCACATGTATTTCCAGGAAACCATGTCAAAGGCCTTCTGGGCGTCCAGTGTGACCGCTACTGCATGGGCCATCTGGTCAATTCTGGACATCACATTAAAAAGTCGGCGGATATTGAGGGCAGTTGAGCGACCGGGGACAAACCCGCTTTGGTCTGGATGTGTGGCATGATTGGGAGGAACCTATTCGCTATAACCTTAACAAAGAGTTTCGTGTCCGTATTTATGAGCGATAAGGGCCTATAGGAGCTGCATTAATCTAGGGGTTTCCCCGGTGTAGGGAGGACAGTTATCAGGGCTTCTCTTAAGGATTGAGGGAAGGCGGCTAGGTGGAGTGACTACCTCGTGTAGTATGGGTGCCAGGATGGCAATGTGTTCTTGGTGGAACTCTGCTGTGAGCCCGTCTGGGCCCGGGGCCTTGCCCTTTGGGAGGTCTGAGATGACCTGGACTATCTCTTCCAAGGTGAATGGGGCATCTATTTGTTCTTTGGTGCTTTGGGAGATAAAGGTCATCGGGATGCGTTCAAGCAGGGCATCCATGTCGTGGGCTGAGTGTTCCTGCTGGGGGCTGTATAGATTAGCATAAAAGTTTGCAAAGGTGTCTATTACTGCTTCGTCCCGTCCCCTTTCCTCCATACTTATGGGACATCTCTCCGTCCTGTGGGACGGGACTGGAGCACTTTTGTAAAAAGCATCCACATTTTTTTCAAAAATGTGTCCCTCTCTTTCCTGCGCGGAGCCCGGCACGCGGCCGTAACCCCGCCCACCTTGGCTCCGCATCGCCCATCAGTCCTTTTCTCTGCACGATCGGGGCCGAACGCACTTGCATCCTCGGAAGATTTTCTTCCCTTTTTTCCCCTCTGACTCTCGCTAGCGTTCGTTTACTAGTCTGCTTATGTCTTTTAAACTAGATTTTCCAGACTGTTCATCGTGTCACCGTCGCTTCGCGAGGGCGGATCCCCATCCTCTTTGTTTAGAGTGTTTGGGTCCGGAACACCGTTGGGGTGACTCCCTTTCAGTCCGGGCACTGCAACGTCGGTTGGAGCAGGTGTTCGGACGGACTCCTCCTTCGCATTTTCAGGCGTTCATCGACGAGAAGAAAAAACGCCGGTAAGTTCTTTCATTTTCAGAGCACCCCGGCCGGGGGATACCTTCCCTGGTTCCTCTCGAGCCGGGAGGGGCGTTGATTGCTCCGTTACCGGGGTTCGCCCTGAGGTGCCTGTCGGGCCTAATAATTCTACCGGAGTTTTCTCCGAGGGTCTCTCCGTAAGGGGCCTGTGAACACCGGAGTACGCTCCGAGGCCCCTCCTGTGGGGGATGTTTGTAGACCCAGTTCTACTGAGTCGTGGGGTACCGGAGCTTGCTCTGAGGCCGCTCTTTCGGCTTCCCTCAAACAAAACCGGGGTACGCCCCGAGGTCTTGGCTGGGCTTGAGGTTACCGAACGGATGTTCGAGGCCCGTGCTGATAAGGCTTCTACCGGGCCTAGGTCCGAGGTCCCTCGTACAGAGGCTAAGGAAACCAACAGTTCTGAGGGGCCGGGCAAGGCCCTGTCGGTGACAGCGCACCGTTCCCGCTCTTGTGGTGACACCAGATCTGTTGAGGGGGCAAAGAAGAAAGTTCCTTCTTTTACTGGCAGTGCCGAGGCTCTTCTTCGAAGGCTCAGTTGGCGGTTGGTATGTTGCAGAAACATTCCAGGCCTCATAGTACCGGCTCTGCCGAGGTTCCTTACGTTAAGGCTAAAATTAAGACCCTTGATCCATCGACGGGGACCCCTGCCTCACTTCCTCACGTGCCGCAGTTCCCCTCAGATGAGGACAAAATGGCAGCCGTTCCCGCCACGTCCATGGCGGCCATTTTAGGTACTACCCCCTACAACTACACCATCGGCCCATGGTGTAGGGTTCGGTCCTTCGGGTGAACCCAAGGTCCCTTGTGCGCATCCTTACCGGCCGGTTTATGATTGGAACGCCCGAATGCCTCTTCCGCACAATGTTTTGTTGCCCGCGGGGGTGGCTCCCTTGATATGTGGATACGTCGGCAGAGGGGCCGGTGTGGCACCCTCCCCCGTTACGTCCCTGGATTTGTCCACCTCATGAGAGGCCTCCTCAGGTTCCGAAACAATCTCCTGAGGATGCTTTTTTCGGTAAATTTCAAGGGCTTATGCGCTCCGACCCCATGGGGGAATATTTCAAAGGGCTTTTCAAGGAGATATGTCCACCCGCGCCTCCGGCTCCGCCCGTTCCGACGGTGGTTCCGCCGGCGACTCCCTTGCCCGTGGTGCCTCCCCCCCTGCGTTTCCGCCTGTGCCACCATTGTCCCCAGTGGACAAGGCAGTGCCTGACACGGTTCAGCAGGATCCTGACCTGTCAGATGACCCTCAAGGCGATCAGGACAACGAGGACCTGCCCCGCTCTACCAGAGCTTTCCATGACCGGGTACTGGACATGATGAGCTTCTTAGATGTTCCGGTGCCTGAGGCACCTGCTCTGCAGGAGTGCGTGCTTTCTGGGGCGTTCACCTTGTCTCCTTTGGAGCGTACCGGCCTGTTCTTGCAGAAGGATGTTCTGCCCGAGGTCCGAAGAGTTTGGGAAAAGCCACACTCGGGACTTTTTGTCAATAAAAAGATTGACGCGCGGTACAGGCTACATTCCTCGGAAGAAGTGGCCTTGTCGTCTTGTCCGCCTCCCTCCTCCACAGTGGTGGTTGCGGCCATGTTGCAATCCAGACCTGCAGCATCCTCCTCCGTGACGGCTACTCAGGTCTTGGGAAAGGAGGACAAGCTCCTGGACTCCCTAGGGAGGAAAATCTTTGCCAATTCGGCCTTGCAGCTCAGGCAGGCCAATGCAGAATTGATTTTGGCGGGAGCTAACATGCGTGGAGAGGTCTGTCGGAGTTTGAGGAGCACATTCCGGTCGAGAAGCTGGAGGATTTCAGAGGAGGCCTTTCCGATGCCAGAGTCTTAGCCCAGGATCTCCTGGAGGCTGTAGCTCATCACGTAGACACCTCGGCTCGGGGTCTGATGCTTGGGGTTGATACCTTGCGGCAAGCATGGCTACATGCCACTAAGTTCTCGAAGGAGGTGCAAGACCAGGTTCTGGACCTTCCATTTGATGGTAAGGAGCTTTTTCACTCTTCTGATGTAGAACTCACCAAAACCAAAGACAGCACTCAGACGGCCAAATCATTGTCTGTTCTGGTCAGAGCGCCCTTCAAGACTCAAAGGCCGTTGTCGCAAGGTCAACCTTCCTCTGGTTTTAGGGGCTTCCTCGACTGAAAAAATCGCAGAGTGGATACCCCTGCAGGGAATAACCGCCGTAGACAACAGCGTACGCGGTATTTCTCCCACTCCTCAGCCTCATCAGGTTCAGGTGGCACCGCCACCGATAAACCTGCCAAATGAGGGTTTTCCGCGCTCGCACGAGACCCCGGTAGGAGGACGCATTGCTTCTCCTTGGGAGGCGTGGCAAGCCATCACAGAAGACAGATGGGTCTTTTCAGACGCTCGAGCGGGCTTCCGCTTACCTTTACCCCCTACCCCACCCCTCAACCCTCCTTTTCAGCTGTCAGGCTCACCCTCCCTTCAGGCCGAGGTTCAGAAACTTCTGCTCCTCAGAGCTATGGAACCCGTTCCCCTTGGGGAGCGAGGGGAGGGCTTCTACTCCCGGCTGTTTATGGTGCCCAAACCCAACCAGGCTGGACTGCGCACTATCCTAGACCTTTCCCAGTTCAATCTTTCCCTACCCCAAAAGAAATTCAAGATGATCACGCCCGGCCAGATTCGCTCCTCGTTGCAGGCGGGCGACTGACACAGTGTGGTGGATCTTCAGGATGCGTACATGCATATCCTGATTTGGAACCCACACAGGAGATACCTCCGTTTCCATTTGGGAGAGGAGCACTTCCAGTTTCGGGTGCTTCCTTTTGGCCTCAGTTCGGCGCTGCGTGTCTTCACGAAGATGTCGGTGATCGCGGCCTATCTTTGTCTCCAGGGTATCCATGTGCATCCCTATTTGGACGAATGGCTCCTACGCAGCCCTTGTCCGTTGACGGCAGCGGGCAACCTCCAGTCTCTCCTTCAGCTCCTGTTCCATCTTAGGCTGTCGGTGAACTTGCGGAAGTCCTCCATGACGGTCTCGCAGGACCTGATTTTCCTGGGTTTTCGTTGGAACACGATAGACTGCCGAGTGTATCTGACCGGGGACAGAATGGCGGATCTGTTGGCCATGTGTCAGATGTTTACGCAGTCAGAACTTGTCGGCCTGGTGGTTCCAGAGGCTTCTGGGCCTCATGGCCTCGTGTGTACTGGCTCTTTCTCTTGCTCGTCTCAAAATGAGACAGACCCAGGTGGCTCTTCGGAGTTCCTGGCGTCCGGCTGTGGACCCGGATTCCATACGGATAATGATTCTGGATTCCATGAGAGTGGACCTGGACTGGTGGTCATCTCTCAGCAACCTGTCAGTAGGCGTGGGGTTCCAGGACCCAGCCCCCACGGTGACGATCATGACAGACTCCTCCCTTTTCAGGTGGGGCGCGACGTTAGATCTTCTTCAGGTCTCGGACCTCTGGTCACCTCAGGACAAGCTCCTGCACATAAATCAATTGGAGCTTCTGGTGATTTTTCTGGTGCTCAAGGCGTTCAGACCTCTCATTGTCAACAAGGTGGTCCGCATAAGAACAGACAATGCGGTGTCATTGTACTACATAAACAAGCAAGGGGGAACAAAGTCTCCCCCTCTCGTGGATCTGTCCATCCAGATTTGGGAGTGGGCCATGCTCCATGAGGTCTGGCTGCTTGCAGTGCACATCCCGGGCCAGCTGAATGTCACCGCGGATGCCCTCAGCCGGCGGACAGTGGTCAGCTACGAGTGGGAGTTGAAGGCGGAGATCCTCTCATGGATATTTTCACGTTGGGGCACACCGGAGGTGGACCTTTTCGCCACGGCGGTAAACAAGAAGCTTCCTCAGTACGCCTCCAGAGGGGGGCTGGGAGCCTCCTCTCTGGGGGACGCACTCGAGATCCCATGGCACAACATGAGCTTACGCCTTCCCGCCTCTTCCTCTGGTTCATCGAGCAATTTGGAAGTTGAAGAGCTCTGTCAACTGTTCTTTTCTACTGATAGCTCTGTGGTGGCCGGCCAGGTTTTGGTTCTCAGAACTTCAACACCTGTCGGTGTGTCCGCTGATCAGGTTACCAGTAACTCCTGATCTTCTTCACCAAGAGGAACAGCAGATGTGGCACCCCTCCCCACAATCGCTCAACTTGGCGGCATGGTGCCCAAGTTCACGGCTCTAGAGCATTTGGGTTTGTCTGCGGATAACATGCACATTATCAAAGCAGCCAGGAAACCCTCAACCAGATCTCGATACAAGAGTAAATGGCTCAGGTTCTGTCATTGGTGTTTGGAGAAAGAGGGTGGCGACGATTGACACAGTGCTGTCCTTTGTCTCTTCCCTAGCAGAATCAGGGGTTCGTGTCTTGTCCTGCAGGTCTCATCTTTCGGCGATTTCCGCCTACCACTCTACAGACCGGTGTTCTTATTCGTTAACTAACCCGGTGGTGAAGAGACATTTTGCTGGTTTGACACGCATCTACCCTCTGGTTCGTAGTCTGCACCCGCCCTGGGACCTAAATGTAGTCCTGACGGGGCTGTGCCATAAACCTTTCGAGCCAATGGCTACAGTTGACCTCAGGTACGTGTCCTGGAAAGTGTCCTTTCTGGTCGCCGTTACGTCAGCGAGGAGAGTGAGTGAGCTCCAGGCATTGTCGGTGGAGCATCCTTTCTTGGTCTTTCACAAGGACAATGTAGTCCTTCGGATGAACCCAGCTTTCCTACCAAAGGTAGTGACCAAATTTCATCTGAATCAGTCAATTTCCCTTCCGGTCTTTTTTCCGAACCCTGCCTCGGAGACGGAAAGGGTTCTACACTGCCTGGATGTCCGAAGAGCTCTTCAGTTCTACCTGGACAGGACTGCCGAGCTTCGGAGCTCTTCCCAACTGTTTGTGACCTTCAGTAAACCCCAGGGCAGGCCGGCGTCTAAGGCATCCATTTCCAGATGGATTGCTGCCTGTATCACGGAATCTTTCACCGTCCAAAAGCTGAAACCTCCTAAGGGTATCCATGCAAATCAGGTGCGAGGCAAGGTAGCTGCGGTTGCTTTTCAGAAGGATGTTCCCTTGGAGTCCATCGCTAGAGCGGCTACTTGGGCCTCCCCATCTGCTTTCTGTAAGCATGAATGCCTCGATATGAGCTCTAGGGCTGACGCTCAGTTCAGCCAGGCTGTGCTGAAGAACCTGTTTCAGTAAGGGGTATTTCAATCCACCCATAGTTCCTGTAAGGAGTGCTTGGGAATCTCCCATAAGTATGGAGGAAAGGGGACGGGACGTAGGAGTATTACCAGGTTACTCACCGTAGTGACCACCTTACTCCTAGTCCATAGTCCCTTTTCCTCCATACGCCCGCCCGCCGTCCCCTCTAATAAGGTTCCTCTGTTAATGGGTCTTGGACCCTGCGATAGAAAAGGACTGATGGGCGATGCGCGGGGTGGAGCCAAGGTAGGCGGGGTTACGGCTGCGTGCCGGGCCCTGCGCAGGAAAGAGAGGAGGGACACATTTTTGAAAAAAATGTGGATGCTTTTTACAAAGTGCTTCGGTCCTGTCCCACAGGACGGAGAGATGTCCCATAAGTATGGAGGTAAGGAGACTATGGACTATGGTGAGTAACCTGGTAAATCTTGATCTGACCAGTGTCTTGTGCGTCTATGATGCTGTCTATACGGGTCCTGCCTCCCTCCGTGCGTATCAGTCTAGCTAGGGTTCTACCTGGTCTATCTCCCTCGCCATATCTTTGCGCCGCCACGGGATGAGCATAGTACTGCACCTCACTGAGGGCGTGCGATTCAGAGAGTTCACACTCGGCTCTGGTCTTCGCCAAGGTTGTCGGGGTGGGTGTAGAGACATATTATCGTTCCAGTGCTTTGAGCTTAGTTTCGGAAGTGTGTAGGGCTTGTCTGATGGCCTTTAGTACCCCCGCCTCCCTAGATATGCACATTCCTCCAATATATACTTTGAACCCCTCCCATCGGGTCCCTTTAGATGTGACATGTCGTTTATTGCTGTCAAAAAAAGTGTTTATATCGGATAGAATCTCGGCCTTAAACTGTCGCGCAGGGCCTCGAATTTGAACCGCCAGGCAGGACGGGCGGGCGGGCGGGCAGGGAGGGGCCCAGTTGGATCTGCATAACCACCAGGGAATGATCAGAATGTGTGTGCGCGCAAGTATCTGGACTTCTGCTATCCTACCAACCTGACAACCCGACACTAGGAACATAACTATTCTAGAAGAGCTTTCATGTACTGTTGAATGGGGATGGAATGTTCTCCATACGTCATTTAGATTCAGGGACAACATGTATGCGTGGAGTCGTTTGGCGGCTCGGGATGTGGGCCTGCAGGTATTGCCTGTTCTATCCAGGACATCGTCCAATATGAGGTTTATGTCTGTCCCCCCATATAATGGGGACCTCCACGTACCTCATGTGGCCACCTCAATGATGAATTCAGGAGAGTCGATATTTGGACCGTACGAGTTTACAAGCAAGCATTCCTCATTCGCCAGTGTACAGTGGAGGATCACGTATCTGCCCCCCGTATCTCTGGGACGTGTGGAGTGTGAATTTTACTGATTTGTGGATCAGGGTCAGCACTCCCCTAGCTTGAGTGGAGTATTGTGTATAAAACCTATTGGGGCCCCAAGTCTGTGCCAAGTTTGATGCAAGGTGCTCCAGAGCGTGTCTCCTGCAGCAGGAGTATCTTGATTCCATGTCTCTGCGCATAAGCAGTGATCCTGCGGGCCTTTGTGAAATTGGTTAACCCCCGGACATTCCACGCCATCATTTTAATAGCCATGAGAGATGTCTATGGGACATACCAGTTGAAGTATCTGTTTCTGCCTACCGTGCTATGCGCTGCTGCGGCGTGTACACGCCTCTTTTCAAAACCAGTCACCTCTTTCCTGCCAGTTTTTACGTAGCATTCCCCAACATCACCACCCCCCACCCTCACCGCCCATTTCCAAGTAGCAGTGTAGAATTTCCCACCCCTGGAGCGAACAATCGCATGCCATCCCCAACTTGGCCTCGCTCGACCAATAGCCCAACAGGGGCTTAAACTCAAAAGCTCCATTTCAGAAGACATTGCAGCTGCAGAGGGGGCTGCCGTGTGACCAACATTAACAAATACTCTTATGATGAAACATCAATTATCTTCAAACGGCTGATGACATGTTAGGTTACAAGAACGAACTTATCATTGAGATTCGAGATCTGACCAGTTGAGGCACATATATGGTCTATAGAGGCGGGGCCGGTCTGTCGGGGTTCTATATCGGCATTTAACGCTATAGTTAGCAAAGCTAAGGCCTTTTCACCTGCCAGCGATGGTACCCTCAGATTGGGAGCGTGTGGCTCCATCAGTTCCAAGTGCCACGGATCATATCATTGAGGCTCGAGATCTGACCGTATGGGGCCCAAGTCTGGTGTATACAGGTGGGGCAGGTCCACCAGGGCTCCACCCCAGTGAAAGAAGTTACAGTAAACGGAGAAGGACAACAGGTTGAGACCCGAGGGCGGGCCACCATGACGGTTGAAGGGGCGTCTGCCCTAGTCGTTGACCATCTGTTCTACCGGGGGTTCCGATAGCGGGATTTGTGCCTCAATGAATTTGACAGCTTCGTCTGGGACCGTGAAGAAGTTGCGGTAAGTGAATTTTAGGTGAGCGGGGAAAAGCATTGCATATTCGATCTTCCTATCTCTTAGCATTTTTTTTCACACCTCCGAATTGCCGGCGCTCCATCTGTACCCCCACGAGAAGTCCAGGAAGATCCTAATGGTTTGTGAGTCCAGCCTTAGCTCTCCTTTTTCCCTGGCCAGACGGAGTATGTGGTATCTGTCTTTATAGCTTAGGAGCTTTGCAATTATCGGTCTGGGAAAGTCTCCCGGTTTGGGGAGGGGTGCCAGTGAGCGGTGCTCTCGCTCGACAGTAAAGAACGGAGACAGCATAGGATTGTCTAGGAGATCTTTGAGTAGTTGTTCAACCGCCGTTTCCATTCGCCCTTTGAGTGCCGATTCGGGCACTCCCACGATGCGAATGTTGTTCCTCCGCGACCTGGATCCAGGTCATCGCACTTAGCTTTGACTTGTTTCATGTCGTGCACAAGCTCCGTGACCGTATTTTGTAGGGCATGGACACTGTCCTCATTGGTTACATTTCTATTTCTCCAGCATGGGGTCTGGCATGGATTCACATGCTCATGAATATTCCCCGTCGTCAGGCTGGGAATCCTCGGTAAAGAAAAAACCAGTATCAGTTTCGTTTCTGATCTGTCTTTCGTAGTAATAACCAATCACTGGTCTCTGCGTCATACTGACCACAGCCAATGACTGCCCTCTACCTAAGCACCGCCTCTGGCAGCCATCTTCAGATTTTTACCGCACGTTCATGTGTTGGGATCCTCGTGCTATTGCTCTCGAGCGTTAGTGCTATTTTTTCGCGCTTTTTCTCAAAAACTTCGATTCTTTCGGTCAAAAGAGCCTCAAGCTCCACCGATCCTACATCCGATCAACGGGGACCCGTGTCGGATTCATCTGTGCCCCTCAAGGGTGAAGATTTCGTCGAGCTACACTTCGGAGGACTCCAGAAGCTTCTCAGGCCCGGTCTCGGAGATGGCCCAGGAGAAGGGAAGCTCGACGCCCGGAAAGCTGTTCAGGGCCTGCCCTGGATGCCAGCTGCAGAACGTCTTCAAGGAGGACGAACACTCTTTCTGCCTTTACTGCCTTCATGGGGACAAGACGCACGTGGAGAAGGACTGTGCGTTTTGCGGCAACATGTCGGAACGGACCATGAAGGACCGCCATCAACGTCTCGCCAGCTGGCTGGAGGGTAAGAGCCCGTCTGGCGAGAAGAAGAAGAAATCTGAGCGGTCTTCTAAGACCTTTGAGGGCGCCCCGGCGACGGGGGCCCAACATAAGGCCAAGCACCGCGAGTCCGCTGGCACCGGGAGCGCCGAACGGTCGGGCTCTACGGGCGCCAGGCAGGGCGCACCCTCCCCGGCACCATCAACCACGAGCCAACGCTCTGGGTCGGGTAAGAGGAAGGCCGAGCACCCGGCGAAGCTCCTGGAGAGACCCCGGTCGAGCTCTAAGGCAGAGGAGGAGCGTGGCAGTGCCCCCCCCCCCTCAAGGATAAGGCGGTGAGCGCACCTAAGGTGGTGAAGGCCTTGATCCATTCGACCAAGCCCTCTATCGAAACGGTCGCGGCGGCCCTGGCCCAGCCTGTGGAGGCTGCACCAGTGGTGGCGGCCTCGGGGCCCAGAATCTCCCTGCCTCCTCGGAGGGAGTCTTCTTTCGTGCCCATCGATAGGACCCCCGTGAAACCCTCCGTGGGGAAGAAGGGGGGGCAGGGCGTCGTCGTAGATTCGGCCTCAACCTCAGAAGAGGAACTGATCGAGGTCTTAAGCCACGGCCTGGGCGTGGAACAAGACCAGCCCGTCGGAATGGGCCCCGACGCAGGTGACGACGACGACATCGTCGAGGATACCGACGGGGCTCCTGCTCGCCCGTCGGATTCCCCTCTGCCAGCACCGCAAGACAACTCAGCGGCCATTTTGTTGGCTATACAGTCCTTATGCTCCGAGATAAGGACGAGACTACCGTTACCGACGGAGGAACCTCTCCCGTCGGGGGATCCAGAACCGGGACCTTCTGGTGTTCCCCCTACCAAGAAAAGAAGGATCCATCCACCGCCTCCTTTTCAACCGTCGCGCCCCGTCCAGCCCTCCTCCCCGTCCACCCGAGGGGATGATACGGGGACTGACACGGCAGCGACGGGTACGGACGACGAGGCATACGACGAGGATTTTCCGTCGTCGCCTCCCACCAGGGCTTCTCCGCCCGACGAGATTGGATCGTTCCACTCAATGATCGCCAGGGCATCCGAGCTTTTCCAACTCTGCCCTGAGGAGAAGAAAAAGGAAGGCTTCCTTTACCAACGGCGCGAGACCAAGAGGAAGACGGTCCTCGCAGTGCCTCTGTTGGACGACATTTGGGATGAGGGCCTTTCCCTCCTCAAGAACCCTTCCACGACGCCAGCGAAAAGAGACCGGTACGAGAAAAAGTACCGGGTCCCGGACTCGGCCCCCCTATGCCTCCGGGCGCAGCCTACCCCGGACTCCGTCGTCTCCGCGGCAGCCAGGAAGAAAGCGGGGGGGGGTGCGGCCTCCGCGTCGACTTCCCCGCCGGACGGCGAGGGAAAGAAATTGGATGCCATGGGACGCAGAGTCATCTCGTCGGCGGCGACGACGATTAAAGCGGCCAACGCCTTGGCTATCGTGGCCCGCTATGACAGGGAACTCTGGTACAAGATAGCTCCCCTGCTGGATTTTCTGCCGGACGACAAGAGGGCGGAGGCCCTTGAGATCCTGCAGGAAGGTGAGGTGGCCTCGGACCACGCCATCACCGTGGCGACGGACATCGCCGACACTGGGTTCCGCCAGATGGGCAACGGCGTTTGCCTTCGACGTCGAGGATGGCTCAAGGCTACGGACTTTCGGCAGGACGTCCAGACCAGGGTCCTGGACATGCCCTTCGACGGGAACAACCTGTTTGGGAAGACAGTGGACGATTCCCTTCAGGCCATCAAGGCGGATACTGAGACGGCCCGGGCCCTTGGAGTACTGCAGCAACGGCGGACGCCCTTTCGGAGCGGCGGAGGCAAGGGCGCCTCCAAAGGTTCCGGCGGCGGTTTCGCTTCCTACCGTCAAGCGGCCCGCTCGTCGTCGCAAGAGGCCTACAGAGGACGAGGCAAGTCTGGCGGCCCCCGCCGTCGTCGCCAAGGAGGCCAAGGCGGCAAGGCCGCGTCCAAGCAGGATTGAACCGGCCGTGGGGTCGGGCCCCCACCGAAGCACCCCGGTGGGAGGCCGGCTGGCGGGCTTCGTCAGCGCGTGGGAGTCCATCTCCACCGACCGTTGGGTGCTGGACGCCCTGGCCCGGGGCCACGCGCTCGAGTTTCAAAGAAGGTGCCCGCGCGTCCCCCCCGTGGCCAGGAAAGAACTTCACGTCCCTCAACTTCTCCTGGAGGTAAAGGCGATGCTCAGAAAGGGCGCCATCGAACTCGTCCCAAAGAGGCTTCGGGGCTCCGGAGTCTACTCGCGTTACTTCCTCGTGAAGAAGAAGACGGGAGGATGGCGCCCCATCCTGGACCTGCGACGCCTGAACAAGTTCATCAAGGCGCAGAAGTTCCGGATGGTCACCCTCCAGCACGTCCTGGGTCAGCTGGAGGAAGGAGACTTCCTATCGTCGTTGGATTTGGAGGATGCCTACTTCCACATTCCCATCCTAAAGGGGCACCGAAAATTCCTCAGATTCGTGGTCCAAGGGCGTCATTACCAGTTCAAAGCCCTTCCCTTCGGACTGCGGCCGGCACCCAGGGTTTTCACCAAGTGCCTCGCACCGGTGGCGACGCAGCTGCGCCGCGAGGGGATTCACGTCTACCCCTACCTGGACGACTGGCTCATCCGCGCCAAGACGAGGGAGCTCGCCGTGGTCCACACGGCAAGGACCGTCCAACTCCTCACGAACCTGGGATTCTCCGTGAACTACGCCAAATCCCACCTGGTGCCCGCGCAAGTCGCACTGTTTCTGGGAGCGAGGCTCGACACAGTGTCCCTTCTGGCCTCCCCGTCGGAGGAGAGGACCAGGACCATCTTGGGCAAGGTGCAACGGATGTTGGTGGCCGACGCGGCCAAGGTGAGGTCCATCAAGTCCCTCCTCGGGATGATGTCTTCCTGCATCTACCTCATTCCCATGTGCAGGCTCCGGATGCGCCCGTTGCAAGAGTTCCTGGATGCGCGCTGGATCCAGACGACGGGCAGCTTCGAGGAAAGGATCAAGCTCGACGAGAGTTTCCGACGAGCGATACGGTGGTGGGGCACCCGCGCGCATCTGACGGCGGGCATGGACTTCCAGACCCCAGCCCACCAGGTGACTGTGACCACGGATGCCTCCCTAGAAGGGTGGGGAGCGCACACCGAAAATCTGCACGCAAGGGGACTCTGGCTCCCGACGGAGAAGTCCCTGCATATCAACGTCCTGGAGCTCCGTGCAGTGTTTTGGGCCCTCAGGTCCTTCCTTCCGTCCCTCAAGGGCAAGGTGGTGAGGATCTTCACCGACAACACCACCACCATGTTTTACATCAGGAAACAGGGCGGAACCAGGTCCCCAGCGCTGTCCAAGGAGGCGCAGGGCCTGTGGCATTGGGCCGTCGCCCAAGGGATTCTTCTGGTGCCGTTTCATCTGGCAGGGATAAAAAACACCATCGCCGACTCACTCAGCAGGGAGCTGCGCTCGTGCCACGAGTGGGAACTACGGCAGGATCTGGTGGATCGCCTCTTCCGACGGTGGGGCACACCCCAGATCGACCTGTTCGCGACGGCGACGAACACCAAGTGCCGGAGGTTCGCCAGCAGGTTTCCCCAGACGAGGAGCATGGGCGATGCTTTCTCGTTCCCCTGGGAGGGCCTGTTCCTCTACGCGTTCCCTCCCTTGCCTCTGCTAATCCGGCTCGTCAACCAGCTCAAGAGGTCACGGTGCAGGATGATCCTCGTCGCACCTGCGTGGCCGAGGCAGATATGGTTCCCGGACCTTCTGGACTTGTCGGCGTCCCTGCCAATCAAGCTGCCGGCGGACGCGGATCTACTCTCCAGGGAAGGAGGCGCCATCCTCCACCACGACCCGAAGTCGCTGAACTTGCAGGCCTGGCTCCTGCAGCGCTAGAGTTTGGAGGATACGACATACCGGCCGATTGCAGAGAGGTTCTTGCAAAGGCCAGGGCGTCCTCGACTCTTAAATGCTACGGACACAAATGGAAGAGGTTCTCTGTCTGGTGCCACGCACAGAAGATTAACCCTCTACGGATTACGGCTCCCCAAGTGCTGCCGTACCTGCTGACGCTGGCCAAAGCTGGTCTGGCACACGCGTCCATCAAGATTCATCTTGCTGCGATCTCCCGATACACCAGAACCACGGGCCGGACGTCCTTGTGGTCTCATCGTCTGGTGAAAGAGTTCATGAAGGGACTGTTCAGATCGTTCCCGCCGGTGAAGGCTCCGGCCCCGGCGTGGGAGCTCAACGTGGTGCTGACCAAACTCATGGGACCTCCGTTCGAGCCTCTGCACTCGGCCCCGTTGAAGTTTTTATCGTGGAAAACAGCTTTTCTCGTGGCCATCACCCCCGCACGACGAGTGGGAGAGATCCAGGCCCTTTCCTGCAAGGCCCCGTACTTGACTTTCCACGACACGAGGGTAGTGCTCAGGACGCACCCCTCCTTCATGCCCAAGGTACCGTCGGACTTTCATCTCAACGAACCCTTGGTGTTACCTGTGTTCTTCCCGTCGCCTTCGTCGCCGGCTGAGAGGACTTTGCACTCGCTGGATGTAGCTAGAGCGCTGAAGTTCTACGTGGACCGCACGAAAGGTTTTCGGAAGACGTCACAACTCTTTGTGAACTTTGGACCTGTCAATCAGGGGAAGGCTCTCTCGAAGGCTTCCATCTCCAGATGGCTCTCCGGCTGTATCATGTACTGTCACCGGTTGGCAAACCGACCGCTGCCTGGCCGTCCGAGAGCCCATTCCACCAGAGCGATCGCAGCTACCACGGCGTTCCTATCTGGTGTGCCCCTGCTGGACATATGCAGGGCTGCTACGTGGAGGTCGACGCACACCTTCACGAAATTCTACTGCGTCGACTGGGATTCCAGGGAGGAGTCCAGGGTCGGCCAAGCAGTGCTGCGCAACCTGTTCGCCTGAGGTGAGCCTGGTGAGGAGGTAAGATGCTTAATGTTGAGTTGATGTGATGCTTAATGTTGAGCCTTTGCCACCTCCCGTGGTTGTGCATGTGTGTACTGCTATGTATTCTTTATTCATGAGCATGTGAATCCATGCCAGACCCCATGCTGGAGAAGGAACAAG
This sequence comes from Ambystoma mexicanum, assembly GCF_040938575.1. NCBI lineage: Eukaryota > Metazoa > Chordata > Amphibia > Caudata > Ambystomatidae > Ambystoma > Ambystoma mexicanum. The sequence continues at coordinate 737,593,978 of NC_090923.1, read as the reverse complement.
TTACTTACCTGTAACTGTTGTTCTCCAGCATGGGTCTGGCATGGATTCACATGCGAACCCTCCCGCCTACCCCTCTGCGGCTCTTCACTTGGTCATACTGCCACTTCACTTGCTTCCAAATCTGAAGATGGCTGCCAGAGGCGGTGCTTAGGTAGAGGGCAGTCATTGGCTGTGGTCAGTATGACGCAGAGACCAGTGATTGGTTATTACTACGAAAGACAGATCAGAACCAAAACTGATACTGATTTTTTCTTTACCGAGGATTCCCAGCCTGACGACGGGGAATATTCATGAGCATGTGAATCCATGCCAGACCCATGCTGGAGAACAACAGTTACAGGTAAGTAACTTGTTCCTTTCTTCCTCTGATTCTGGCCCCATGTTGGACTAGTTTGGATTTTAGCGAGGCCACGTTCGCGTTGATATCGAGTTTCTCATGAAAGGCTGCAAAGATTTTGGCGATGGACTCCATCATTGTTAGGTCGGGCTGAGGTGGGTCCGGTGGCATGTCTGAGTCTACCTGTCCTGCGGAGGAGGGCCCCTGCTCCGCCCTAGGTGTCGCCTTTGCAAACTTGTCCATTGCCCCAACCTTGTTGGCCCCCCATGACCTGTTAGACATTACTGTGGTGAGGGGTAGCGCCTCACTGGGCAGGATTGTTGCCGGTCCACAGTGGGAATTGTAGCACGTCCCCGGCTCCGACTACTGGATGATCCAGCCCTAGCAATGTTGGTAGTTGCTCCCGGCGGGGGTGAGAGCGCACCCGCAGCAGGGTAGTGTGAGTAGGGTTCCTGTGAGCGTCAAGCGGCTTGGGGTCGTATTACAGTAATTCCGCAGACAAGCTGCAGCGGGCACGGGCGCAGAGCTGAGGGGTACCGAGCGAGCTCCAATGTATTTAGGGTGTTTCTTAGCGACTCTGTGGAGGTGCTGGGCTGTTTGCTGTTGGTGGGGTGGGTCAGGGGGAGCCCATCAGTGTCCATGGAAGTATGTTATGCACTCAATGAGCGTGGGGAGTTGTGGCAAGGCTCACCTTCTCCAATTCCACACTGCAGGGGTGGCTTCCGGCTCCCAAGGGAGCTATTTTTGCAGATGAGGGCTAGACTTGCAGCATGTTGTGTGATGTCACTCACACAGCCCCTAGGGGCGCTGGCGAAAGTTGGAGCGCTGCTGGGCTGGTCAGGGGATTCAATGTTAGCAAGGCGCTCCATGTAGGCACCGGGCCAGGAGTGCGGGGGGGGGGGCGCGCTGGCACCAGTGGATGAGGTTCCTTGCACGGTGGCCCGGCGCTGGATGTACGTGGCCGGGAGATGGGATCTGCCGCGGCGCTTCAGTGGGACGGTGAGGGGGGGGCAGGATAGCGCTCAGCCACGGCGTGACTGCTGGGCCTCATGGAGGTCTCACTGGCAGGGCGGCAGCTGCCACGGCAACACCCCCACTCTCCTCCGCCCGGGGGCACCTACCGTTGCCGCCCACAGTTAGTCGAGGCCCGCTGCGGCAGAACGGCTCCACGATCAGCTGTCGGTCCCTTCGCAGCTCCGCTGCCTCCTCCAGCAGGCACTGGGGGCTCGCAGGCAGCGTCCCTCGCTGCACATCGGCTAGCACGGCGCAGGGCCCCAGTGCCCGCATCGAGTCCAAATAGTTCAAAAGGGAGGCCCAGCTCGATTCCCGCGCGGCAACGGCACAGATAGACGTTTGTTAGTATCGCCAGCCCGATTTTGGCTGTTTTTGGAGCAGTGTATGCTCCGAAGTGCCAGGATGCTCTGGAGTACCCTGTAGGTTTTTTTCAGCAGGATTCCGCCATTGCACACGGATTGAAGTCTGTGGGTCACGGAGCTCCAAAGCTAGGCAGCCATTTTGTCGGCTGCTCAACAGCGCCCCCCCAGGTCTTTGTAATTTTAACCCTGGAGTGAGTGAGGCCTTTTTCTCACTCACATTTGTTTTGACCGGAGTTGGATTATGCGTTTCCTTTGTTTTTGGAGTCAGACAAACTCCATAGGCATCTGATTTTTGTATGGTAACACACAGCACCTTCAGTGCAGTGTCAGAGAAATCCTTAAGATTTCTCATGAGGGTAAAATACCTTTTCTTGTGTCAACTACTGTTTCTGAGAATAGTAAAGTGAAATTGACTTTACTTACCTTTTCTCTTTGTAGGTCCAACGCACCCCATTTTATGTGGAGTGCTGGAGGCGGTTACCTAGTGGCCCCTTATCCTACATTTTTATGTAACATGTTTAGGTTACCCTCACTACTTTTAATGTCTGGTGGCAGTGGTTTAATGTTCCTACCATTGTGATTTTTACCGCAGGCTGAATCATCATCATCATCATCATCATCATCTGCAGTACATCACCCATGGTTGACCATTTTTTTTCAAAATTGCCCGGTCCTCTTTTCTGTTTGAGTTTTTTATTTTTTGGGGGGTTTTACTCTGTGCATTGAGGCAGGTTTGAGCCCTTTGTTCGTTTTGCCTTTGGTGGGCTTCAGTACTGAAACCCACCTCTGGCTCCAGTGTATCTGGAAGGGCAGGAAATGAGGGGGGTTCCTGAAACGCCCCTGTCCTTTGTCCGTAGGAGAGCCTGAATGCAACCAGTCCTGTTTGGCTGGCTGTCCTTTCAGGACAACCAGGTGTTAGGCAGAAACCTGTGCAGTTCCCTTAGGGACCACTGCAAAAGTCTTAAGACTACAGGTGTTGGCAATAAACCCAATTGGTAGCAGTCTGTACCACCCAGATGTACCAGGTAGCTGTGGCTGAGCAGCCAGACCTCTCTCAAGAAGAGTTAGACAGTATATAGAGTATACAAGATAGGTACCAAAATACAGTAGCACAAGCAAACACTGACCAGAGCTTGGGTATAAAAGTATATCATTATTTATTTAAAAACACACTTTGTAAAATACACTATGGCAAGCAAGTTCAAACACAGTCACTATTAATATATATACATCACTGATTACTTATTGAACAAGTCTTAGTTAAAACACCACTTATTTTCAGACAGAGGTGAGCGCTTAACCTAAGATGGCACTCCAAAAAGGGAGGGAAAAAGGCAGAATTAGGAAGATACACAATACCAACACTTTGAGGAGAACCAGAGCAAGTCAGAAAAGGCAGAGTCTACTGAGGAGCAAGAAAGACATAGGCCAGGCCCTTTCTTGGAGAGAGCAAGGCGGAATGTGTCCAAGATCACACAGTTGAATAGTACTTCGTTGCAGATAGTTCGAAAAGGGTTGGATCAGTTCAGAAAAAGTTAGTTAGCAGGTCCCAAATCACCCCAGGATAGAAAGTCGAGGATTTACGGGACACGTTGAACAGTCTGTTGCAAGGGAGACCAGGCGGGACACAGTACCTGAAATGATGAGAAAGCTCCAGCGGGGGCAGTTGTTCCTGACAGCGGGTGCAAGTCATGCTTCGTCCAGGGTAAGAGACGATCTCGACGTGGAGGAAAGCTGGCGGTCGTTGCACTGCCAGGGAAGAAACCAGCCGCGGAGTTTACCGGTTAAAAGGTACTACCCCTTTATTTACAGTAGTGGTGAAGCGTGGCTATCTGGCCGCTGGGGTGCTTGGGACGGGCGATTCGACCACGAGACGATCCAGGCAGGCGAAAAGGAGGGCAAACTCGTTATCCCCACCAGTTCAGAGAAAGAAGACTCTCCGGGATGAAGATCTTATCTGTCGTTGGGAAGTGGTGAGACGGTTCAGCAGGGCTCCACCGGTGGTGTCGTCGTTGCAGGTCGACTCAGCTTCTCCCTCCTCGGATTCATTGGTCCTGTGACGACTTCTGAAGTTCCAGTCCCCAAAGCCCTGCTTTTATGCAGAAAACCCCCATTCATCAGTCCTAGCAGTCACTCAAACATGCTAAGTGGTGAGACGGGCGGCTCACCACTGGGCCAATCACACGAGTGTGACTTGAGTTGCCGAGGCAACTCAGTCCAGGGTGCCTAAACCCCCCCCCCCCCCCCCCCCTCCCATACATCCTGTAGACCCAGTCAGAGTGGCACCACTTTTGGAGGCTTCTGTGGAGAGGCCCGCCAAAAAGTGGAACAAATGGCTCGACTTGGGTTGGAGTTAGAGACGACCACAAACGCCATTTTAAAACCGAGTCCTGGCAAAAAGACCCAACCGGGGAATAAATAACCCAGCGGGATCTTTTGCATTGCACCAAAAAAAAGTGGTGCGTTTAAAATGAATGGGAAATATTCCGGTGGAATATTTCGCGTGGTAACCACTGCCACCAGCCAGAAACTCGGCGAGGGGGGACTGCACAGTGGCCCCCTCAAAAAAACAGAGCCAGGGGCAATCTAATTATACCCCTACCAGTACTTCCACAATATGATGGTTTGTGCTGGTTCTGTTCACAATTTAGGACTAGTAAAGTCAATGGTGACTTTACATGCCCTGGGAGACAGTAGTCAGTCCCAGGGTATGGAGTCTGTTTGGGTTCACTATGACACCCCTGTGTTACTGCACTGAGGGTGCTGTGTAACACACTTACCAAAAATACATGAAACCCTATGGAGTAAAAGACCCCATAGCCCATAAAACACATTACAAAATCAAAGGATATCTCAAATCATGTCGAAGAGTGGGAGAAAGAGTCTCACTCTTAGCAGGAGAAAAAAATAAACCCCAAAAATCCAGCAAAGCTGCTGGGGGACTCACTAGGTTTGGGAATTTAGCCTTAACAGAGAATTCTCCCTAACACCAGCCTGCTGTATGATTAACATCCTAAGCTGTACATGAATGGGTGAAGCCTGCTTCTCCAGCATGGGGTCTGGCATGGTTCACATGCTCATTCCCCATCAGGCTGGGAATCCTCAGTAAAGAAAAAATCTGTTTCTTTTCTGAACTGTCTTTCTACTAGTAACCAATGACTGGTCTCTGGGTCATACTGCCCCCAGCCAATATGTAAACCCCTCCTCTGGCAGCCATCTTCAGATTTTTACTGCACGTTCAAGTGTTGGGAGTCCTCGTGCTGTAGCTCTCAAGCTTCTTTTGCGTTTTGTGTTTTTTCGAAGAGTTTACTCCTATATTTTCAGTCAAACGAGCCTCAAGCTCCACCGTTTTCACTTCTGATCAACAGGGACCCATTCTCGGAATTTTTCTACGCCCCTCAAGGGCATTTTTTCATTGGGTTTCCACTTCTCTGAGGATTCCAGAAGAACTTTGAGGCCTGCCCTGCGTGGATATGGCCCAGGACAAGGGAGGCATGATGCCTGTTGGAGCCAAGCTGTTCAGGAGCTGCCCTGGATGCGGGCTTCAGAACATCTTTAAGGAGGATGAGCACTCTCGGTGCCTTTACTGCCTTCATGATGACAAATCACATGTGGAGAAGGACTGTGCGATTTGTAAGAACATGTCCGAACGGACGATGAAGGATTGTCGTATTCGACTCACCAACTGGCTGGAGGTGAAGAGTCCAGCAGAGGGTGAGAAAAGGAAGAAATCAGAGTGGTCTTCTAAGACCTTTGAGGGCGCTCCGGCGATGGGGGCCCAACAAAAGGCTAAGCACCGCCAGTCCGTGGGCACCGGGAGTGCCGATCGGTCAGGTTCCTCGGCTGCCAGGCAAGGCGCATTATCACCGACGCCGTCAACCACGAGCCAACGCTCTGGCTCGGGGAAGAGGAAATCGGAGAACCCGGGTAAACTTCGGGAGAAGCCCCGGTCGATCCTGACGGATTCAGCCGAGGGGGAGCGAGGCAGTGACCCCCCAAGGTGAAGGCCTCCGGCACGGCCAAGGTCGTGAAGGCCCTGATTCACATGGCTAAGGCCTCGATTGAGGGAGTCGTGGCGGCCGTGGCGAAACCTGCAGAGGATTCCCCAGTGGAGACGACTTCAGGGGCTACAGTTTCCCTGCCACCCCGGAGGGAATAGTCTTTTCTGCCTATCGAGAAGACCCCTGTGAAACCCCAGCAGGAAAAAGAGGGGGGACGCGATGGCCTTAATGGACACGGATACCACCTCTGAGGATGAGTTGGCGAGCGTCCAAAGGATCCTGGACAAGAAGTTCAAGGTATCCAGGGCCCACGGGAAGGATCCTGATGAGGCCGATGAGGAAAGCAACGAGGGGGCCGACGAGGAAGACAGGACTGCGGAGGACCCCACGCTTCAACTGTCGGTCCCGTTGCAGCCAGTACCCTTACCGCAGAACAACTCGGGAGCTATCCTGATACAGAACCTGTGCACAGAGATAAGGACAAGGATGCCTTTACCCCCCACCGACGACCCAGCGGAATCTGGTCCGTCGGGGAGCCCGCCTAACAAGCGGAGACGAGTCCATCCTCCTCCCCCTTCCAGCCTTCACCCCCATCCCCTCCTCCAGGGGATGAGACGGGAGCGGAGACTGCAATGACGGGGACGGATGACGACGGTGGTGACAGAATGGACCTCCCTTCACCACCTCTTCGCCCTCCTCCCCCCCCCTCGACGAAATTGGCTCCTTCCACGCCATGATCGCCAGGGTATCGGAGCTCTTCCAGCTCTGCCCCAAAGAACAGAAGAAGGAACCAACAGGGGGAGGCAAAGAGGAAGAGTGTCCTCAGTCCTGTTACTGGATGACATCTTGGACGAGGGGCTGGCGCTCCTGAAGAACCCGTCCACTGCTCCTGCTAGGAGGGACCGGTACGAGAAGTAGTACCGGGTCCCGGACTCCGCCCCAATGTGTCTCAGGGCACAGCGGTCCCCAGATTGGGTGGTCTCCGCGACAGCCATGAAGAAAGCGGCGGGGGCGACGGCGTCAACTTCAACATCCCCACCGGACGGCGAGGGGAAGTAGCTGGATGGGTCATGTCGGCGGCGACGATTAAAGCGGCCAACGCCCTCACAATCATGGCACGCTACGACAGGGAGCTGTGGTTCAAGATCGCTCCCCTGCTAGACTTCCTCCCGGACGACAAGAGGGCTGAGGCCCTGGAGATCCTACAGGAAGGCGAGGTGGCTGCGGACCACGCCATCACGGTGGCCATGGACATCGCCGACACCGGCTTTCGTCAGATGGGCAACAGCGTTTGCCTTCGCCGGCACGGTTGGCTCAAGGCCACCGACTTTGTCAGGACATGCAGTCCAGGGTAATGGACATGCCCTTCGACGGGAACAACCTGTTCGGCAAGACAGTGGACGAGTCCCTGCAGGCCATCAAGGCGGACACCGAGACGGCTCGGGCCTTGGGTGTTCAACAGCGACGACCGTCCTTTCGGAGCTCCAGAGGCAAACAAGGAGCAAGGATTTGGCGGCAGTTCCTCGACGTACCGCCAAGTGGTCCGCTTCTCATCGCAGGAGGCCTACAGAGGACGCGGCAAGCCAGGAGGATCCCGTCGTCGTCAAGGAGGCCAAGGCGTTGGCGAAACAGGACTGAACCGACCGTGGCATCGGGCTCCCGCCGAAGCACCTCGGTGGGAAGCCGGCTGGTGAAATTCGTCAGCGTGTGGGAGTCCATCTCCACCGACCGTTGGGTGCTAGATGCCCTGGCCCGCGGGTACACCCTGGAATTCCGAAAGAGATGTCCCCTCAATCTACCCGTGGCCAGAAAGGAAAACCACATCCCACAACTGCTTCTGGAGGTACGAGCAATGTTAAGGAAGCGAGCCATAGAACTCGTCCCAAAGAGTCTCCGGGGCTCCGGAGTGCACTCGCGATACTTCCTTGTCCGAAAGAAGACCGGTGGGTGGTGACCCATCCTGGACCTTCGTCTGAACAAGTACATCAAGTCCCAGAAGTTCCGGATGGTCACCCTCCAGCACGTACTGGGACAGCTGGAGGAAGGCGACTTCCTATCGTCGCTGGACCTGGAGGATGCCTACTCCCACCAAGGCCCTTCCCTTCGGATTGAAGTCAGCGCCCAGGGTTTTCACCAAGTGCCTAGCACCAGTGGCGGCGCGGCTGCGCCTGCAGGGGATCCATGTCTACCCCTACCTGGACGATTGGCACATCCGAGCAACGTCAAGCGAACTCGCCGTCGATCACACAGCGAAGACCGTCCAACTTCTCACGGATTTGGGATTCTCAATCAACTTCGCAAAATCCCACCTGTTACCGTCGCAAGTCGCCCTGTTCCTGGGAGCCAGGCTCGACACAGTGGCGCGATTGGCTTCACCGTCGGAGGAAAGGACGAAAGCCATCTTGGGCAAGGTACAACAGCTGTTGACCATGGACGTGGCCAGGGGTGAGGTCCATCAAGTACCTGCTCGGCATGATGTCCTCGTGCATCTACCTCGTGCGCCTATTCAGGCTGCAAATGCGACCCCCATAGGAGTTCCACAATGTCATTTGGAGGCAAGCGGCGGGTAGCTTCGAAGACAGGATCTCTCTCAACGAGACTTTCCGACAAGCGATCCGGTGGTGGGGCAACTGCGTGCACCTAGTGGCAGGCATGGACTTGCAGACCCTGGCGCATCAGGAGACGGTGACGGCAGGTGCCTCCCTGGAGGGATGGGGAACGCACTCCAGCGATCTCCACGCAAGAGGCCTCTGGCTCCCGGAGGAGAGATCACTACACATCAACGTCCTGGAGCTCCGAGCCATGGTCTGGGCCCTCAGGTCGTTCCTCCCATCCCTCAAGGGCAAGGTGGTAAGGATCTTCACCGACAACACCACCACGATGTTCTACATCCGGAAGCAGGGGGGTGCCAGATCCCAAGCCCTATCCAAGGAAGCGCAGGACCTGTCACTGGGCCATCGCCCAAGGTATGTTCCTGGTACCCTGCAGAAAGCAAAAAAAGTGGGCACCACTGCACAATGTTCACGTTTCTCAAATATTTGTTTCTGTGAAGAAGTTCGAATTCTCTGAAAATTCCTTGTCAACAAATTAAAAAAGGAGCTGGCTGTGATGAATAAGGAGACACCCTAATTCAAAATACACAGGAAGCAAAGACCAAGTGGGATACAAGGTCATACAGCCGCTCTCTCAAAAGACCCAATCAGGGTATAGAAATAATGTAAACTCTCCAAAGCTAGGTAGATTCCAAAGTGAAATGTTTGCATATTCAAAATTGATAATAATAAAAGTTCAGTGATTTTTCATAAAGACTTTTATCAGCAAATGATTTTGTGAAAAAAATAATAATGCGTCACTTGGTGTGAGGCGTCACTAATATCTTCTTGGTGAGAAAGGAAAAAAGCCACTAGCATTTTACATCAGACCAAAACATTTTTTGCCAATGCATTTCGGATTTACAAATCCTTAGTCAGGGCAAGTCTGTAATTAACATGTACGATTTCATAACATCCAAAAGACAGTGTATCACAATGTACATTCACATAAAAAATGTAAATAACATGTAAATAACATACCAATCATTGTAGTAGTAGAAGAAGCCGAAATTGATCGATACATAAAAGATAAAATGGAAAAAGAACGAGCAATAATAGTAATGAGGTTGGCGGTGACAAGAGATGCAACACGCATTTACCTGAGAAAATGGCAGAATGCTTGCATGGGAAGTGGCTTGGTGAACCAGAACCATGAGGTGGGCAGAAAGCTGCCCAGACAAAATCAGCGCCGAGGCGCAGATAGGCTGCAATGTAAGAAAGACATTTTAAGAAACCCGGGTGGGATCCGTGTGGACAGTACGTGTCATAGCTTCCGGGGGGCTTACCATAAGGACAGCGAGGAGACGGACTGTTCCTCTCGCTTGCCGGCGTGTAACTGCGTTGTTCGCATCGGAGCGTTGCCCAGACAACGCTCCTTAAATAAACCACGTGACCGCGGCCTGGCGGGGCGCGTGGTCTGGGACAAATGACTGCATATGGTTTCTGAGCAACTGTACAGAGCTATAAACTAATTATTAGCCTTGATGGGAATATGTCAAGAATTATGGAAACAAAATAATATAATGTAAAAAACGAGGAAAGTAAAAAGCATAGAGATAAAAGATACTCAAACGAAGGAAAACATCATAAGTGGACAACTTATAACAGGAGTGAAAACAAGTGAAAGATATTAACAAGGAGAGAGTCATAAAAGGGAAATAGTGAATACAAAAGAGCCAAAAGGAATGCTGTGCTGCTAGAAGGAAGTTGCAAAGTAAGCACATGGTAATAAAATCTACATCAACATTAATATATGTCCTAACTGGACCGTGTCGTCGAACGACGGCATCTGAGGCTGTTTATACAGTCATAGGGAAAACCAGCGGATAGATTAGTTACATGAGACATTATTCGAGTCCCACCCCACTGTAATGGTGTCGTCGCCAGACGGCACCTTGGGACCCAGACAAAAGTCCAGGAAACACAGCGGGGTGGCCTCGGTCCATAACACATCAGGTATAGTGCAGCATATGGTAGCTAGAAACATATACCTAAAAGCAAAGAAATTACAAAATTATAGAAAACAATGATAATTAATCTCCTCGTTGATCCCATTGGGAACCAGACTCCCAAGTTTGTCAATCCAAAATGACTCCCTGCGATTCAGCCGCTGGTTAAGGTCTTCATGTGGGCTGTTTCTTGTGAGTACCTCCAAAACCACAAATCTAATCTGAGTCAAATTATGTCCATTTTCCAACCAGTGCCGTGCTACGGCAGAGTTGGTGTTAGCATTTCGAATACATGAACGATGCTCATTCCACCTTGTTTTGGCCATTCTTGTGGATTGGCCCACATAGAATTTTACACACGGGCATTTAATGCCATAAATTATGTTGGTGCTGTCACAGGTACCATAGTTTTTGAGCAAAATCTTTTTCCCTGTTCTGGGATGGTTAATGGAATTACCCTTGATAACTAAATTGCAGTTAGTACAGTTCAGACAAGGGTATGTGCCCGTCCGTTGGGTTATCGGTTCCTTAAGGGGTGGTCTTGTGTGCACAAGTTCATCTCTCAAATTCCTGCTACGTTGGTAGGCAAACACTGGTAGTTCTGTGAATAAACTTTGTACTCTATCATTTTTAAAGATCCCCCAGTGCTTGCTGATCGTTTTCTTAATTCTGTTACTCTGAATAGAACATTTAGATACAAATACAGGTGTTTTCAGTTCTCTCTTCTTTATAGGATTTTGGGTAGATAACAAGGTCTCTCGTGCCAGGCTGTTGACCCTAGCTGATGCTGTATCAAGTTCTGCTTGTTTGTAGCCCCTGGCTAGAAATTTCTCTTTCATGATCTGTTGTTGGGCTAAACAGTCATCAGGGTCGCTAACAATCTTCTTAACCCTTAGGAGTTGACTATATGGGAGATTCTTGAGTAAACTGGGCTGGTGAAAACTCAGACGATGTAAAAGGTTGTTGCGATCAGTTGGTTTATGGAAGATTGAGGTGCTGTTGCACGTGGTCTCCTTTTTAATGAAAACATCCAAGAAGGTGATAGTGTCATGTGAATTGAATCCGTTTGTCTATGTTGTTGAGATATTCAAAGAAAGTGTCGAAGGCTATCCTGGTGCCCCTCCACACTCCAAAAATATCGTCAATGTAACGAGTCCAAAGGTGAATGTCATTCTTCCAAAGCTGATTATTAAGTACATTATCAGTCTCAAACTTATACATGAAGCTGTTGGCATATGAGGGTGCCATTGTTGCTCCCATGGATGTCCCCGAGGTTTGGAGGTAAAACTGATTACGGTATTGGAAGTAAGAATTTTCTGAAATGAATTGTAGGAGGGCTAGTATGAACTCTTTCTGTGCTCGGATTTCAGATGATTGTAACAGTAGCCATTCTACAGATTCTATCCCGAGGTCATGTGGTATAGACGTGACCTTGGGAAAGAATCTGTAGAATGGCTACTGTTACAAGCATCTGAAATCCGAGCACAGAAAGAGTTCATACTAGCCCTCCTACAATTCATTTCAGAAAGTTCTTACTTCCAATACCGTAATCAGTTTTACCTCCAAACCTCTGGGACATCCATGGGAGCAACAATGGCACCCACATATGCCAACAGCTTCATGTATAAGTTTGAGACTGATAATGTACTTAACAATCAGCTTTGGAAGAATGACATTCACCTTTGGACTCATTACATTGACAATATTTTTGGAGTGTGGTGGGGCACCAGGATCGCCTTCGACACTTTCTTTGAATATCTCAACAACATAGACAAACGGATTCAATTCACGAGAGAAATTTCACATGACACTATCACCTTCTTGGATGTTTCCATTAAAAAGGAGACCACGTGCTACAGCACCTCAATCTTCCGTAAACCAACTGATCGCAACAACCTTTTACATCGTCTGAGTTTTCACCAGCCCAGTTTACTCAATCTCCCATATAGTCAACTCCTAAGGGTTAAGAAGATTGTTAGCGACCCTGATGACTGTTTAGTCCAACAGATCATGAAAGAGAAATTTCTAGCCAGGGGCTACAAACAAGCAGAACTTGATACAGCTTCAGCTACGGTCAACAGCTTGGCACGAGAGACCTTGTTATCTACCCAAAATCCTATAAAGAAGAGAGAACTGAAAACACCTGTATTTGTATCTAAATTTTCTATTCAGAGTAACAGAATTAAGAAAACGATCAGCAAGCACTGGGGGATCTTTAAAAATGATATCAGAGTACAAAGTTTATTCACAGAACTACCAGTGTTTGCCTACCAACGTAGCAGGAATTTGAGAGATGAACTTGTGCACACAAGACCACCCCTTAAGTAACCGATAACCCAACGGACGGGCACATACCCTTGTCTGAACTGTACTAACTGCAATTTAGTTATCGAGGGTAATTCCATTAACCATCCCAGAACAGGGAAAAAGATTTTGCTCAAAAACTATGGTACCTGTGACAGCACCAACATAATTTATGGCATTAAATGCCCGTGTGGAAAATTCTATGTGGGCCAATCCACAAGAATGGCCAAAACAAGGTGGAATGAGCATCGTTCATGTATTCGAAATGCTAACACCAACTCTGCCGTAGCACAGCACTGGTTGGAAAATGGACATAATTTGACTCAGATTAGATTTGTGGTTTTGGAGGTACTCTCAAGAAACAGCCCACATGAAGACCTTAACCAGCGGCTGAATCGCAGGGAGTCATTTTGGATTGACAAACTTGGGAGTCTGGTTCCCAATGGTATCAACGAGGAGATTAATTATCATTGTTTTCTATAATTTTGTAATTTCTTTGCTTTTAGGTATATGTTTCTAGCTACCATATGCTGCACTATACCTTATGTGTTATGGACCGAGGCCACCCCGCTGTGTTTCCTGGACTTTTGTCTGGGACCCAAGGTGCCGTCTGGCGACGACACCATTACAGTGGGGTGGTACTCGAATAATGTCTCATGTAACTAATCTATCCGCTGGTTTTGCCTATGACTGTATAAACAGCCTCAGATGCCGTCGTTCGACGACACGGTCCAGTTAGGACATATATATATTAATGTTGATGTAGATTTTATTACCATGTGCTTACTTTGCAACTTCTGTCTAGCAGCCCAGCATTCCTTTGGGCTCTTTTGTATTCACTATTTCCCTTTTGACTCTCTCCTTGTTAGTATCTTTCACTTGTTTTCACTCCTGTTATAAGTTGTCCACTTATGATGTTTTCCTTCGTTTGAGTATTTCTTTTATCTCTATGCTTTTTACTTTCCTCGTTTTTTACATTATATTATTTTGTTTCCATAATTCTTGACATATTCCCATCAAGGCTAATAATTAGTTTATAGCTCTGTACTGTTGCTCAGAAACCCATATGCAGTCATTTGTCCCGATCGCGCGCCCCGCCAGGCCACGGTCACGTGGTTTATTTAAGGAGCGTTGCCTGGGCAACGCTCCAATGCGAACAACGCAGTTACACGCCGGCAAGCGAGAGGAACAGTCGTCTCCTCGCTGTCCTTATGGTAAGCCCCCCGGAAGCTATGACACATACTGTCCACACGGATCCCACCCGGGTTTCTTAAAATGTCTTTCTTACATTGCAGCCTATCTGCGCCTCGGCGCTGATTTTGTCTGGGCAGCTTTCTGCCCACCTCATGGTTCTGGTTCACCAAGCCACTTCCCATGCAAGCATTCTGCCATTTTCTCAGGTAAATGCGTGTTGCATCTCTTGTCACCGCCAACCTCATTACTAACAGACTTATTACTCTTTCTTTTTCTATTTTATCTTTTATGTATCGATAAATTTCGGCTTCTTCTACTACTACAATGATTGGTATGTTATTTACATGTTTACATTTTTTATGTGAATTTACATTGTGATACACTGTCTTTTGGATGTTATGAAATCGTACATGTTAATTACAGACTTGCCCTGACGAAGGATTTGTAAATCCGAAATGCATTGGCAAAAAATGTTTTGGTCTGATGTAAAATGCTAGTGGCTTTTTTCTTTCTCACTAAGAAGATATTAGTGACGCCTCACACCAAGTGACGCATTATTTTTTTCACAAAATCATTTGCTGATAAAAGTCTTTATGAAAAATCACTGAACTTTTATTATTATCAATTTTGAATATGCTAACATTTCACTTTGGAATCTACCTAGCTTTGGAGAGTTTACATTATTTCTATACCCTGATTGGGTCTTTTGAGAGAGCGGCTGTATGGCCTTGTATCCCACTTGGTCTTTGCTTCCTATGTTCCTGGTACCCTTCCATCTGGCAGGAATAAAGAACACCATAGCCGACTTGCTCAGTAAGGAGCTACGCTCGTGTCACAAGTGGGAACCTCGGCAGGATTAGGTGGATCTCGTATTCAGACGATGGGGCACTCCCCAGATAGACTTATTCGTGATGCCGACGAACGCCAAGTGCTGGAGGTTCGCCAGCAGGTTTCCCCAGCCGGGGAGCATGGGCGATGCCTTCTCATTCCCCTGGGATGCCCTGTTCCTGTATGCTTCTCCCTGCCCCCCTGATCCCCCACCCCCCCCATTGCCATTGCTGCTATGTCTCATCAGTCACCTCAGACGGTCCCGGATGATCCTCGTCGCACTGACGTGGCCGAGACAGATCTGTTTCCTGGACATGTCCGCGTCCCTTCTGGTCAAACCTCCGATGAACGCGGATCTTCTCACCAGGGAAGGAGGCGCCATCCTCCATTACGACCCAGGATCGTTGAACCTGCAGGCCTGGCTCATGTAGCACTAGAGTTTGGAGGGTACGATATCCTGGCCGACTGCAAGGAGGTACTTGCTAAGACCAGGGCATCTTCGACTCTTCAAGTGCTATGGACACAAATGGAAGAGGTTCTCTGTCTGGTGCTGTTCACAGAAGATTAACCCTCTACGGATTACGGCCCCTCCAAGTGCTGCTGTACTTGCTATCGCTAGCCAAGACGGGTCTGGCACATGTCTCCATCAAGATCCATCTGGTGGCTATCTCCCGCTACACCAGAACTCCGGGACGATCATCTCTGTGGTCCCATCGCCTGGCGAAGGAATTTATGAAAGGACTGTACCGATTGTTCCCGCCGGTGAAGGCCCCGGCCTGGGGGCTAAACGTGGTGCTTGCCAGACTCATGGGGCCGCCATTCGAGCCTCTGTATGCGGCACCGTTGAAGGTCTTGTCGTGGAAGACAGCGTTTCTTGTGGCCAACACCTCCGCACCACGAGTGGGAGAGATCCAGGCCCTCTCATGTAAACCGCCGTACCTAACATTCCACCAGACGAGGGTAGTGCTGAGGACGCACACCTCCTTCATGCCCAAGGTGCCGTCGGACTTCCATCTCAACGAGCGCTTGGTGCTACCTCTTTCCTTTTCGTCGCTGGCTGAGAGGACTTTGCACTCGCTGGATGTGGCTAGAGCGCTGAAGTTCTACGTGGACCGCACGAAAGACCTTCGGAAAGACATCACAGCTGTTTGTGAATTTTGGACCTGTGAACCAAGGGAAGGCCCTCTCGAAGGCTTCCATTTCCAGATGGCTCTCCGGCTGCATCATGCACTGTCACCGGTTGGCAAACCGACCGTTGCCCGGCCGTCCGAGAGCCCATTCAACCAGAGCGATCGCTGATACCACGGCGTTCTTGTCTGGTGTGCCCCTGCTGGACATCTGCAGGGCTGCTACGTGGAGGTCGACGCACACCTTCACGAGATTCTACTGCGTCAACCGGGATTCCAGGGAGGAGGCCAGAGTCAGCCAAGCAGTGCTGCTCAACCTGTTCGCCTGAAGGTGGGCCTGGTGAGGAGGTAAGAGATGCTTAATGTTGAGTTGTTGATATGCTTAATGTTGAGCCTTACCACCTCTTGTGGTTGTGCATGTGTGTACTGCTATGTATTCTTGTATTCATGAGCATGTGAATACATGCCAGACCCCATGCTGGAGAAGGAACAAGTTACTTACCTGTAACTTTTGTTCTGATGCTCGTTAATCTACTTAGAATCACATGCTGTGCATATGGTCCGACATCCAGGGGTAACCGCAGAGTATTGCATCTTGTCTTTCGGGGACCGAAAGGAGACGTCGGCATAGGCGTGTCTGTAACACTATCCCTATTGTGACATGTGTAGTACCCAAAATCCCTCACGCGCCGCGGTCCCTCCGATTGTATTTTTTTTTTTGCCATGAGGGAGCCCAGGGTTCTAGTGAGTACATAAAGAGAGAAAGTAGTAGTCTGTTCCTTCCACCTCGAGCGGGGAGGTAGGGGAGGGTGCATGTGAATACAAGCAGATACAATCATCAGAAATGCTATTACGGTGAGTAATGCATGTCTTCTGATGCTTGTTAATCTGCTTAGAATCACATGCTGTGCTTAGACTAGCGAGCAGTACCCGGAGTTGGAGGTGGGTTGTGAGAAGGAACAGTAGAGAAAAGATGTCTTAGTAGTGCTTGTCCCTCCTGAGAATCAGACCTAGGAGTGTCTAGGCAATAGTGTTTTGTAAAGGTATGTACAGAACTCCAGGTTGCCGCTCTGCAAATGGACTCAAGAGGAACATTTGCAATGAATGCTATGGATGCCCCAGTGCCTCAAGTAGAGTGTGCTCTAGGCTTGAAGGGCAGTTCTCTCTTAGCAAGAGTGTAACAGTGTGATGTATTTGACAATCATCCTTGAGATAGCTGATTTAGAGACAGGTTCCCCTTCTCTACCAGCTGCCACTGAAAAGAAGAATTGTTTAGTCTTCCTTAGTGGTTTAGTTCTTTCCAGATAAAACATGACTGCCCTGCGCATGTCTAGTGTGTGAAAGCTTCTTTCGGCCATGTTAGTAGGCTTCTGGAAGAAAGTGGGTAGTTCGATTGACTGGTTCACATGGAACCCTCCAGAAGTAGGACGACCAGAGCTGGAGCCCCTCGTCAGCGTGCTGGACTCAAGGAGTGAAGGGAAGCCCAACCTGGCTGCTCAGTCACACTACCAACTTGTGTAGTACGGGCCTATACCAAAAGGTGGGTTACCTAATACCAAGTAGACAAGTGTTGTGAAGTCTCGCACAGTGTTACTACATCAATTATTGCCCAACAGTGGGACTGACTAGCCTCAAGACACTCTATTTTGCTGCAACTCCCAACTTGCTGCGACTTTCCAACGCTGCAGAATCCCAATGCCGGGGGTACCTCCACCACCTGTGAGTGCATTTTCTTCTGAAGTGCGAATCTGGCTAAATCTTTGTGGGCATCCAGAGGACCCTACAGAAGCAGGAAACTCAGGACAGAGGGATCAAGGAACTTCTAACAGGAGCTGTTTGTTCATCCATTGCTGCTGAGTCCCTCTCGAGTGCTGCCACAGGAGCCGGCCAGGGGTCCTCCCTTTCATCACCACGACCAAGGACCAGGAACTAGGGTTTGCTGCTTTGTATCCAGAAGCCATCCAGCTGGAACAACTTCTTCAATTCAAAGGTACTGTGGGGGTTGGGGTATATTATCCTTTTTTCCATTTGGTTTGCATCCTACCTTTTGGGAAGGCTATTTAACCCTACTCCTGAGTTGACCTCAACTCACTAGCATTGGCCTTGCAGCTTGTGCTTCTTGAAGGTGATTCCTCTTGAGTTGCTGTGATTTCTTGAACACCGACTATTTTTTTCTGAGAAGACTTGCATCGAGGGGGAGAGGGGGGGGCAGAAGAGGGATCGCCCAGGGGCAACGCGCTCGCCTTGGAAGCAAGACAAAACCGAGCACCACAGGTTCGATCCACGGGTCCGTGCTCAGAAACCTCTGGGTATTAAGCACGTTAGCATATCAGAACTTTGACTTTGGCTGTCCTGGCTCCCTAAAGGCCTCATTCTGAACCTATTCATTTTGGCAGTGCTTGTTCCCTTACAGGTTTTAAATGTTGAACACTTTAATGCTGGAATAAGACAACCTGCATCCCTCTGGGAGAATCCAACTATAATAGCAGTCAATTCTTATCTAACCCTAACCTGTCCCTCCTTAATAACTCAATACTGCAAAGGTGATACAAAATCAGTGTTATACTGACCTCAACTGACGTCACCTCTGGGTGCTGGAAAATGTGTAACATATGAATGAATTACTCACCTACTTTATTGTTCACTTTTGGAATTGAATCCTAACTTGGGATTAATGTTACAGCCAATTACTGCTTTTTAAAAGATTCTTTAAATATCTTTGTATTAAATGTATTAAATGTATTATATAACTTTAAGTGTGTATGTGTTTACTTGTATACCTGGATTTACTGATTTCATTGTACATCTTTACAGATCACATTACCCCTCTTAAGATAAGCCTGGCTGTGTATTACAGGCCTATATTAAAAGGTGGGTTACCTAATAACAAGAGATGGCTTGTGTAGTCCCACACCAGTTAGATGGCACTAATTGTTACCCAAATAGTAGACTGTTCAAACAAGTAAGTAGTTCACTTTAAGGGGTCCAGGGACTTCATAGAAGACACCCTAGAAGGATTCCAGCAGTGGGCTTTGTGAACTGGATGAGTGGCCTCCCATTCACAGAAAACACCTCAAAGCTACACAGGAATCACAAAGGCTTAAGCTAAGTAAATACCCCAGCCAACACAGTACCTTAGCACGGAAGAAGAGTTGCAGCAAGAAGACTTCAGGATCTGCAGCCAAAACCCGGTCGCAGAATTCCTTGTCATGAAGATTGAAGACATGACACTAGAAGGGCTTCTGCAGCAGGGATCAACAGGGAAGGCTCCAGACAAGAGTTTCAGTGGTTTTTGGTGCCCTTTTTAAGGAGCTAGAAGAAGACTGAATCTCGCTGATTGGATTTGTGTCGCTAATCTGGTCCAGTACTCTGGTGAGGGGACTTCAAGGACTGGAATCGCGTCTCTGGAGGTGGTGGTGCGGGGGGATGGGGTTAATGTACTGTAGTTTTCACATGGTTGGCCCAAGAAATTAAAAGGGGAGCCCAAGGGCAACCCTGTAATAATAAAAAAGCTATATACAAAAAGTTGTCCGAGGATAAAATTAAAAGGACACTACGTAGATTCTTGGAGTAAAAGTATCTGTGTGTGGAAAAAGTTTCCCACTCACTGAGGTATAGGGAAATATAATCTACCAGTCCAGCAAAAAGTTCTGGGGTTCTCGGGTATATTTAGCACTAAAGTTAAAATCTTAGATAACACCGTTCCCATCAGATTTTCTTCCCTGGCAAGTTGCTGTTTTAGACTGGTTTGTGCACATGGTTTCGTGAATAAAGGCACAAACTATACCGGAAGTAACTTTTGTGCTGTTTGCTGAGTTTGTACATACCCTGTGCTTATGCAGAAATGTTTTCAGTGACTTGCTGGAGGTTTGTTCCCTGTAACATTAACTCTTTTACTGTGTAAGGACGTGTGTTTGGATCCGAAAAACGTCTGTTTTTATGGCTCAGGAACAAAAGGATTCCCATTGGGAATAGTTTTGTTTCAAATGGCTTCTGCCACTGAGGGCTATTTCACTAGATCCGTCTTTAGAAGCAACCTGCATGATTGATGAAAGCAAAAGCAATAGCTTTTCCCATTTTCTATAATTCTGTTCATTAAACCTGCTGCAGTTTCTTCATTTTTGTTCTCTTCTGTTTCTTTGCTTTGTCACCAGAGATGAAATAGCTGGTTGCATTGAGAAGGCCTATGAAAAAATCCTCTTTAATGAAGCAACCAGAGTATTGTTCTTTGACACTCCAAAGAAAATGACCGAATATGCAAAAAAGGTACACTGGTTACTAATGCACTGAAAACAACAAACTGATTTGACTGTGGTTAAGAGAGCCTTCCAATATTGTAAACATAAACTGAAAAGGTTTGTTTTATTGCATTACATCCTGTCTTAACCATGCCTAAAAACAATTGTTAGTTATAGGTGTTCATTGATGCAGCAGATTTTTTATTTTTATTTTAGTTTGTCTTCAGCTCTCCAGATAATTTGGTCTAGAACTGGCTTCAACCCAAGCCTGCATGGCCAATGGTGAAGAATCAGGAGTCTTAGTTCAAGACATCTGTAGTACCACAGGTTGCATTGCATACTCCTGATATATAAACATAGTAAAGGTTGAAATGACTTGTTTTGCATCTTCTCAGCTATAGGGCCCTTTTGGCATAACTGTTTATTGGGCGAGTGGTTTTTTTTTTTTTGTTGCCTTATTTAACCTGCTGAACTAATTTTTCTTTTGTGTTGTACTTTGTGATCCTTCAAGCTCCCAGTGCAGGGAGATTTCTAATGTTTATTTTTTACCTTAGTTTTTGCACTGCAGCACCAGCAGCCTAAGTGGAGTGCTACAGTGACAGTCACTTTATTGCACAAAGTAACATTCTGGTTACTTTTGTGATTGGTGCAGAACAGTCTTGTGGAATTGAACTGATTTTTACTCTTCTGGTGCACTACCTGCATATACATTTTTATTGCTCTATAATTCTGAGGACCATATACTCATAGCTGCTCCTCATGTTACATGCTCTTTTATTATGCAATCTTGCTTTTTGGCCTTGCTGTTCTTTTAGGGCAGAAGTTGCCATCTTTCTGTGTCCTCCAAACAACTCCTGGCTAGGCTTTGTGTGTCTGAACTGGTTGGTACTAGAAATTGGGAAGGGCTGGGTCCCAATCTGCGTACCTTAAGTCTGATTCATTGCTGGGCATATTATGTACTAATGTGGAATATCAGGGAAGCCTGCTTGGAACCCAATTAAGACTGCAATGAGAAGAGCGTCAAACTCCTGTTTCTACCAGTGTGCCAGTGCTCTCTTGGCAGAAATAAGACTCTAGCGTATCTAATTTTCCAAATATCGCCTCCACGGTCAAGACTGTTATCAAGCTAGAGTTCACAAAGCAGAACCACCCCTGTTAACCTGCTTGAGAGCAATCTTCCAAGAGGCAGCTGTTGGGGAGATTTCATTGTTCTGCTTCAGCCCCTCTCCTAATGAGACCCCCCAGCACTTTTGTCTAAACTTCTGGACCTTTCTTTTAATCCTGAATGAGTGGAGACTTTCCTCTCATTCATTCTTGTGGGCTCTGTCTTTTGGAACTCTATTCTCTGTATCATACCTGTACTATTGAATCGGTTTGCTCCATAGCTCTTGAAGGCGTCTGTGTTTTTTTTTTTACTACTGCAGCACACTGCTCCTTATGAGCAGTGATGCTGTGGACCCTTGGAGTCCTCCTTTAAGACTTTTTTTTTTTCCCTATATCCTCAAGTAACTAAGTTCTTAAGGATGGGGAGATACTTAGAGGGTAATTCCTAGAATTCAGCGCAAAAGCAGCGCATGCGGGCAGCGCAGAGAGGGAGCGTGCGCCAGCCGTGTGCGCTAAACAGTAGTTTGGCGCACCGCGTATTCATTGATTTCCCAAGCCATTTGGAGCCGTGGCGCAGCAAACATCCAGCAGCGCCAGTTACGCCCCCAAGAACACCCTTTGCACAAGGAAAAGCCATCAAAATCCCCAATACGGCGCAAAGGGCTGCGCTAACCCTGGACCAATTTACAGGGCCGTTGCACTTTAATCGCGTGACAAATTATGCATACCCCGCTCACGGCAGCCAAAACGCGTGAAAATGTACTCGCCCACCCTCTTGAATACGGGTAACCCGCTTGCGGGTGCCAAAACACGTGGAAATCTCCCTGCGCACCCTCTGCCATACGCGTACCGCGCTCGTGGCTGCCAAAACATGTGGAAAACACGTACCCAGGCCAATCACGTGTGAAAAACCAGGCACACCCCTCCAAATACATGTACCCTGCTTGCGTCAGGTAAATGGCGTGGAAAAAGTCCCCCCTGTGGTGTGTGCTGCCTGCGGGGCATGGGAAGGGTGGATGGGCTGCCTGCGTGTGTATTTCAGGGGTGCAGGGGCTTTTCACGCGCACGTGGGCTACAGGGGTCGCATATCTTTTTCTTGTTTATTTTTATTTTTTTTTTTTTTTGGGGTGCCTGAGCGTTGCGTGACATCTCATTTCTCCTCGGGGGGCCACAGAATGGGACATTCATCATAGCTCTATATACGTGTTTGTTGTTTGTGCTCACTTTTATGCTGCGCGGGGCCGCTTACACCTGCTTCCTGCTGGCGTACGCGCTTATGGATTAGCGCGTCTTTTTTTGGCGCACAAGTTTGCCCTGTTAGATTCCATGAATACGTGTTAGCGTGCATGTGGGCGTTGAGAGCATTTACCTCCGGTACTTAACCCCCCCCCCGTAACGCCCACATTTTCACGCGTTGTTCCCCATTCCGTGTGTTACGCCCCATGTTCCGCCCACTTTTCTTGTGTGCGCTACACGTTGTGCGCTTTCGCTGTGCGCATCGCGCACATCGTTTAGTGACGTGTGCGCCACCCACGGATTTGGCGCACATCCCAGGATTTACACACGCAGCGCATTCCATGGCTTTAGCACGCGTGCGCAGCGATTTTCACGCTTCGACGCACATTTATTCCATGAATTACCCTGTTAGTATCTCTCCCAAAACTCTATAGTCTGAGAGATTGGCACACTCCACCTTCAGTGGAGTGCCAAATGGATACCCAGTATTCCCCCATGCCACTGCTCAGGTTACCTTTTTAGTCACATAGACAATCACCTAGTTATGGCTGGTGGCAGTGGACGCCTTCTACCAACTATTGTGTATTTTTTGTACTGCAGGCTATGTCCATAGCCTCGGTAGTGCACAGTACGGACACCCAAGTACCAACTTGGGTCCCTCCCTTCTTTTTTCGCCATTACTAGTGTGGCTGTTCTTAGCCCTTGTACCATTCTGAGAGGTGGAGGTCAGTGTGCGTGTTTTTGCCTTTGGTGGGAACCAGTATGTATCCCCGTCTTGGCTCCAAATTGTCTGCGCAGGAAGTGGAGGAGGAGTTTTCCACCCCCCCTGTCCTTAGTCTGCCAGAGTGCCTGAATAGGTCCAGTTCCTACAGGGGCTCTGGCTGTCCTAATTGGACATCCAAACGCCCCTTTTTTGTAAAATGCTGAGAGATTGCAGAAGAGTGTGTGCTGGAACTGTATAAAAGGTGAGGTTTATGGAGTGAGAAGTAAGTCGACCACTGGAAACAGAAGTAACCGAAGAAGAGAGGCACCTTCAGACCCTTTGAAACAGGAGCTCCGAAGAGGACGACTCCTTCCCTTTGACTGGTGGGGAAAACGACCAGTCCCAAGACAAACTTTGAAACAAGCCATCTTGCGAGGTCCTAGGTGTTTCCAGAGCTGCAGAACCCCTATACCAGGAGACATTCTGCCCATTTCGAGTGCATCGTTGTTGAAAGGCTGAATCCCTCCATTTCCTTGTTGACCCTGTAAGGACGCTCCAGAGATCAGTTTTCAACTCGCCCCAGACCCTCTCGCCAGAGTGTGGGACTGCAGGAAGTGAAGAAGTTTGACCAGGCGATCAGTTTACTTTGTTGGTGCTGTAGAAAAGGCACCAAAACCGCAGTGAACCAAGAAGTTGCTGAAGTCATGCCACAGGTCCTTTCTCGAGACTGATGCTGAGATCACGTCCATTGTCCTGCCTTCAGTCACCAGACCCAGGAATCCAGAGATCGGGTCCAGAGCTGCAACATTGCAGAGCATCCAGCACACACCTTTTCTTCTAACCGAAGGTCCTGTTGGGGAAACGGGTATTGCTTACCTGATTCCAAAAAGTTGCTCCAGTATTGGAGTGCACGTAGAGGTGTTCAGGGTAACCCCCTCTTACCTCTGAACCAAGCCGCTGCTTGTGTCCCCTTCTGGAGCCCGTTTTTAAGGTCTCCTTTGTTAACTTTCTGCTTCAATAACTCTAGACCCTGGAAAAAAAACACAGAAACTCTTCATTATTCGCTGACTGTCAAGAATTCAAGCCCTTTCTGAGCTGCCTTTAGCTAAGGTTGCATTTTTAGACTTAAGACTTACGAGGCAAAGAAACAGTCTCTAGACCTTTGAACTAAGTTCATGCTACACTAACCAAACATTTTCCTCCCTTTAAGTGACTTTACTATGTGTTTGCAGAGTAAATGTATTACTCTATAGACCGTTAACCTCATGAGTGTGGAATAACCAATAATATGATAATACGATGTTCTCCAGCATGGGGTCTGGCATGGATTCAAATGCTCAAGAAATGTTCCCTGTCGTCAGGCTGGGAATCCTAGGTAAAAGAAAAAACTGTTTTAGTTTTGTTTCTAAACTGTCTTTCTCCTCTAAACCAATCACTGAGATCTGGGTCATACTGCCCTCAGCCAATGACTGCCCCCTACCTAAACCCCTCCTCTGGCAGCCATCCTCAGATTTTTACTGCATGTTCAAGTGTTGGGAGTCCTCGTGTTTCACTCCAAGATTTTTCTGTGTTTTTTTTTTGCTTCCTCACTTATTCTTCCGATTAATGGGGACCCGATTTTTAGTTTTTTTTTCTTTTTCAGCGCCGCTCAAGGGCTGTTTTTGTCGAGTGTTGTTCTTGGAGGCTTCCAGAAGTTTCTTCAGGCCTACACTGCGTGAATCATGTTGGACGAGAACGACAGTGCTTCCCTCTTCAAGCTTTGCTCCAACTGCGGTTTGCAGAATGTGTACATGGACGACAAGCATTCCCAGTTTCTGTGGTGCCTGCACCCGACTTGTAAGGAGGAAGATTTTGTGATTTGCCGTGGCTTCACGAAGTGCACAATGAAGGATCGGCGCAAGTCGTGGCTGCAGGCCAAGGCCTCTGCCCTGGGTGGTACTCGGGGACATACCTCTCCTGGATCTGGAAAACCTGAGCGGGCTTCTAAGTCCTTTTGAGGGTGCCCCACCCCTGGGGGCCCAACACAAGGCCAGGCACCGCAAGTCTGCTTCCGTCGGGGTCGCCGCCGCTGCTGCTGGTCCTGCGATGGTCAGTGCGCAATCGTCATCCCCATCTGCATCGATTTCCAGTCACCACTCTGGCTCTTCATCCAAGAGGAAGTCAGCTACCCCAGAGAGCTCGAGTGGCAGCTCAGCGGAAACATCTTGGATGATATTTCTCCAGCATGGGGTCTGATGTGGATTCACATGCAGTTTCACTTTCACTCTCAAACTGTATTTCTCCTCTAAACCAATCGCTGTCCTCTGGGTCATACTGCCCCCAGCCAATGACAGTCCTCTCCCTAAGCCCCTTTTCTGGCACATCTTCAGATTTTGACTGCACTTTTCAGTGTTGGAAGTCCTCTAGTTTTGTTGAGTTACTTTTCAATTTTTTTGTCTTTCAGACCGGCAATTTTTGTCAAAAAAGAGCCTGTGTGCTCTTCTCACCATCTGCCGACAGCAGAGGTCCGTTTGTCGGTGAATTTCAAGGGCGAGGATCGTCCAAGTTTCCAGAAGCCCATCGGGCCTACTCCGCACCTCCAGCCATGACGGAGGAAAAGGAAGGTCCCATTTCAGGCCCTGCACCAGATGCGGACTATGGAACGTGGACCAACGCCTCCAAAGCCTCTACTGTCTTCACCCGGACCACAAGGACGGAGAGTGCGATATCTGCCTCGACTTATCCAACATAACGATGAAGGATGGACAGTCGACTGGCGGCATGGCTGAACACCAAGGCCTCTGCAATGTGCCCCGAGAAGGGTCATTCCTCACCCGGGACAGGCTGGTCCGAGGAGCAGGCTTCGAAGTGATTTTGAGGGCACCCCATCCGTGGGGCCCAAGACGAATCCAAGCACCACAAAGGTTCCATCAGAATCGCTGCGCAAGCAGGTCCCGCGATGGGCAGGGTGCGATCAACCTCACCATCCGCCTCCATCGCAAGCCAGCAATTGAGCTCCTTCTCAAAAAGGATATCGCCCAATCTGGCAAAGCTGCAGGAGAAGCCCGAGAAGCAAAGGGTGGTGGAAAAGGTAGCTGACCTGCCCAAGAAGGCCCAGGGGGCGCATGAGGAGTCTTTGTTGATGATTGAGCTGGTGGCGGCTGCTCTCACGAAGGCGAAGGGGGCTGACCCTGTGAAGTTAACCCCTACTGCGTCCATGGTGTCCCTGCCTCCGAGGCGGGAGACCTCCACTGTGACTGGCAAAGCCGGCCGCACACCGGAGAAGAGAATGCCATCTCGGAGCCTGGCTCTGAACCCTCAGGGTTCCAAAAGGGGGATGGGGGAGAAGAGTCCCAGGCCATGCCCCAGGCCATAGAGGTTTTGTCTAGACTAGGACCTGGAGTCCCTGCACACGGTCCACGAGGACGACGACAACACTGACAACAGTGCGGGGCCTAGTGTTCCGATCACGCCAGCTCCACTGAGGGATGTATCCTTGGACAGCCTATCGCCCCTGCACACTTTAGTTTCTGCAACCCAGAAGAAGATGCTGCAGGGCCCCCGATCGGCCTCCGGCTAAGAGGAAGCGCCATCCAACAACCCCGTATCTGCCTCTGCGTCGGGTAACCCCATCTCTCCCCACCCTCCCCCCACCCCCCTGTGAACCCAGACACAAAGACGGACACAGTGGCAAAAGACTCCGACGACTCATCACGGGGGGGTGTTAGGCAGAATCCTATGCAGTGCCTTTCGGGACCACTACACACAATTAAGAACACGGGTGGCAATACAAGTTTACCTTTGGTACAAGCCTGTACTACTAAGTTATAGTGGTAGTAGTAGCAGAGATTACACAAAGGGACCACAATTACTGTGACTCAAGCAAACACTGACTCAAGGTTTCAGAAAAAAAAAATAAGTACATTTATTTTTAAACCATCAGTTATAAACACAACACCTCTATTAAACTTGAAACAAAACCACACGTTAAAAATATATTACAACTAACCAATTCACTTTGTACAGTAATGTCTCAAGATAAGTACCCTGTGTTTGAATGAATCGGTGTTATGAACAAAACACGATACCGCGGATACGGTTGCGATCCCTTTTTGACAGTTCGGTCTACTCAATAAACGCGTATCCGTGACATGAAATGCTACCGGGGCAAAAAGCACACTTAGCACCTGAGATACCCAGAGGGAGTTGGAGGCAAAAATCGCAGGCAATATTGTCATGATCTCTGCTTCCAAAAGATCAGGACTTGCCCGACTCCCTTGGAAGCAGACCCATAACCCTGGTTCCGAGTGCCAGCCAGTCCCAATTGGGACCTTTTGGACCCTGCCTGGCGCCAGTGGCACCAGGCTCATAAAGATGCCCAGTCCCAGCACTGGAAGCGCCGGGCTCATAATGCTTGGGTGGACTTGCCTGCAGCAGACCATGCTGCTTACTTACCTGCCAGTTGAACCCCTGATCCTCTTCTGTTTGGGACTACTTTTCCTGTTGGGTGGGGCAGGAGCCACTCCCTAGGTTCAGAACACTGGAACTCTTCTGGAAAGCAGGAACTCTTTTCTTACCTAGGCGTGGCTGTGGAAGGAGACACCTAAGCACTACAGGAGGCTATTTAAACCACACCCGATGGATGAATCTTGCTTTGTGTTATTCTGCATTCTCTGCAGCAGAACGCTCATCGTGTCTTCTGCTTCTGATCCTGGGCCTAAGGGAACAAAGGCTTACCATCCTGGAATCCAGTCTTCAGCAGCACCTGTAAAGACAAAGAAAGAACAGGTTAGCACTACGGTCTTCAGTGGCAGCACATCTCTTACCTGGTCTATCGGCTGTCACCCAACGCCGCGCGCTGCATTCCGGCATCTGAAAGACAAAGGCTTACCTACTCTTCGCATGCTCCGGAGGTCTTCGCACTGCATTCCGGCATCTGAAAGACAAAAGCTTACCAGCTCTTCGCACGCTCCGGAGGCCTTCGGCGCTGCATCCCGCATCTGAAAGACAAAAGAAGGTGCGTTTAAAGACATTGGGCAACTTTATTACTCACGTGCCATTCCTCCTTCCCACGCCGAATCCAGTGGATATTCCAGCACCCTTCAGCTTCTCTAAAGCTCCGAACTTGTACCTGCAAGATAAAAGGGACAGTTAGTGCGCATCGTGAAGCAGGCTACAAGCGCTTACTTACGTGCTTCCAGGCGCTTCTATTCCTCACGCGGGTTCGATCCTCAACTCTCATCAGCCCGCCATCCTCCATCGCCGGAACCCTGCAAAACAAGAGATATCATTACAAAAGACTTTTAAGACATTTGAAGTGCCCAGAACTTACCGTTCGTGCAGTTAACGACGGACAACAGTCCTCTGAGGTCAAGAGGCCTGCACCCTTATCCAGTGAAGAAACTGGTTACGGCACCCTGCCCCGAGGCAGATGGAGAGCTCGGCGTTCACTTAACCAAGACATCTTACTCTTCGAGTCAGACATACAGTGCACAGAGGTCCAGCCCAAAGAGCCAACCGTGTGTTACACATCACCTTTGAAGATACGGCATTCACCCAGTCAAGACCGGCGCCTCTGCGGGAATCAGGTGAGCGTTACACATATTTAGGTTAGGCAGACAGTATCGAGAAACACTCAGAAACAGGAGTTCAAAAGTCAAAGGGTCGGAGCCAGGTTTAATTGACACCGGAGACCTGTGCCGAAGATCACACCGTTAGCCAGTTCACGATTCAGCGTAGCCCAAAAGTACTTGGATATTGTCCATGTTCGTAAGCAAAAGTTATAAGGAGGGGAAGACAAGGACGAGCCTTGAACGAAGAAAAGGGATTCGACCAGTTTCCTAGAGTAGAACACAGTACCTTATTTCCACGATGCAGCTGGTGCTCTTGAAGGGGCCCCTGAGGGACCCTCGTTTGTGGAAACTAGGCACATTCACCACACACTAACTGATACGCCAGATACAAGGTTGTATTGCAATAAACCCTAGATTTTGGCAAACAAATAGTCTCAGTTGCCCAACTGGTCCCACGCCCCGCGACGTGTGTCTCAGACCTCGGGGGACGCAAGAGAGCGAAATTCATACAACAGTTATTTATATACAAAACAAGCATCTAGTAATCAGTAGTGTCACAATTTATACTGCCCCTATTTATTGCATTTCCTTTGAACTAGGCACGATGATTGACAATGGTAACGAGTTTGACACCTTCAAACATTCATTGTGTAACAGTTTGCAATTTTATAAGCCCACAGACATTAAGTCTGTGTTTTAAAGAACACAATGCTTCTGTTTTCTGCAAGCAAGCTGTGCATAGGGAAGAGACCCATTCCAGGCCTTGCTGTCTTCTAGTTTCTATTCGTGTGCCGGGAGGTCAACTTGCTATCCAGAGCTGTACCGGGCTCAGGGAAGGGGGGCTGCAAAGAAGAGCATAATTCAGTCATTTAATATTCGTTCTAGCGTTTCTACTGTGCTTACCGAGACTAGCTGGCACCTGCTATACTGATTAGAATGTCTTGCTGCTCACTTTCCAAGGATATGCGAGGGAGGGGACCGGACATTTCTGTCTGAGTTACTGCGTTCTATTTCAACATGCCACTCGCGGCCTTGCATTGTGCACCAGTGAAGCAGAATAACATTTCAGCAAAGCAGTTTTACATGAGGCAAAAAGCAAATGTTCGAGAAACAAAATGGCGATTTCAGTCGCTTCAAAATGGCCGCACCTTCGTCAAGCTTATGGCTATATATTTCTGATACTAGATGCATGAGGTGGTTGGTCTTCGGCCAATATAATACATAGCCTTATGACCGAGGGGTGTCTATTTTTCTAGATCGACACCCTGGCAGTTGTTCCTGTTGGTTTCCCGCAGACCTATGATTCCTGGAGCTTCGTTGTGAAGGAGGACGTCTGAAGGGGGTCTGCATCACACAGGGATGAAGCCGTCAGTAGCGACAACGAAAAAGGTGTGCTCCTTAAACAGGAGAGGCTCAGCAGGTGGCTATCCGGACCACTACAGCAGTGTGCAGCGATTTCGACCACGGCAGAGATCTCTGGCTGAAGATGATGAGCTGGTTATCCCCACCATGCTCAAGGGAAGAAGACTCCGGACTGGATCTCCTCTTAGTCGTCGAAGGGTAGATAGCTCAGGACTGCAGCAGGGCTTCACCGGGACGGGGAAGTTGCAGCAGCCGTTGTTCTCTCCGCTTCTCTTCGGTTCCTTGTAGTCCCAGAGGCGACTCTGACTTCGAGCCCAAGAGACCTGCCTTTTATGCGCAAAACCCCCATTCACAGAGCCTGGCTGCCAATCATGCAGCAGGGGGGTTGTCCAGCGGGACAACCACCTCAGCCAATCATGGCAAAGTGTGACTTTGGTTCCCTAGGATACCCTGTGCAGGGGGTGACTACACCCCTTCCCCACATTCAGTCTACCTAGACACCCAGGCGCCAAGAGGAGGGCTTCTCTGCAGAAGCCCGCCAAAAGACGGTGAACAAAGAAGGCGAACCTAGTTTGCCGCGCAAAGTAAAACACAAGAAGGACTTTAACAAAAAGAAATGGCGAATAAACCCAACCGGAGCCAAAAGAAAGACTATTTGGTCAAGTGGGTTTATGTTCGAGGCGAATATAATAGCCAAGAACAGTACCACGTTTATCTAGTATAATCGCGGTAGAAAAGTTAGGGTAG
The DNA here is from genome assembly GCF_040938575.1 of Ambystoma mexicanum. NCBI lineage: Eukaryota > Metazoa > Chordata > Amphibia > Caudata > Ambystomatidae > Ambystoma > Ambystoma mexicanum. Next base: position 737,563,329 of record NC_090923.1, on the reverse strand, counting down.
ATACCTCTGCCACCAGCCAAGTCTAAATGTTAAGAGCGAAACAATGCTCAGAGAGGTACAGACGGAAAAGGGGCACAGTTTAGCCATTTCCAGTACTCCATGTCAGATGGGGTGTACTGGGTCTGTGGTAAAAATGACTATGTAAAGTAAATGGCAACTTTACCTTTCTCTGGGGGACAGTAGTCCGCCCCAGCAAAATGGAGTCCGAGGGAAGTCTTAAAGGCAACCCAGGGTTATTACACTAAAGGTGCTGTGTAAACCCGTACAAGAACAGGGGCACCTGGAGTGGTGTGCTCCAGTGCCCAAGATCACACAATAAGTAAAAACACATAGGCCAAAACACATGTAAGAGTGGAAAAAGGATGTACTCTTACCAGGTGGAAAAAAAAACTCCAGAAATCCAGCAAAGCTGCTGGGGGACTCACTAGGTGAGGGAAGTTAGCCCTAGAAGGAGAATTCTCCCTAACGGGATGCCTCTCCATGGTTGCCAAAGCTTCCGCGCTTTTCCAGTTTACGCCTGATGAGACCAGGAAGGAGGGTTTGCTGTACCAGAGGCACAAGGCCAAAAGGAAGACCATCATGCCGGTACCCCTTCTGGACGACGTGTGGGAGGGGAGCCTGGCACTCTTGACGAACCACGCCACAGCTAAACTGGATAGTCTGGAGAGAAACTACCGGTGTTGAGTCTGCACCCAAGTTCCTACAGTTGCAACAATCGCCGACTCGCTGGTTTCGGCGTCCGCGAGGAAATGGTCATCTAACCCTTCCTTGTCGTCCTCGGTCCCTCTGGATAGCAAGGGGAAGAAGTTGGACACCATAGGAAGGAAGGTTATTTACAAGGCATGAATTAGTTACCAAAAATTGATTAGCAGAATTTGCGAATTATATTTTTGATTAGCTAGCAAACTTATTTGATAAGTAATTTTGTATTAACATTTAATGTCACCAGATTTAGTTGTACCCCAAGACCTAACATGAGTAAGAATGCAGAAATGATTTCTATGTACCTCCCTGAAGTATAGCATTAGTGCAATGTCTGTAAAATGTAAAGGTTTGCTACATGCATGGGAAAACGATGATAAAGCTCTAAAAACATTTTTCATTTCAAGGCTGTGTGGCTGGGTCGTACTGTTTTAACTGGAAAAATTGTCTTGCACCTAGTTATTCATGCACAATAAAAGCTACAGCTTTACTTCTGATCAAGAAGTTATAATGGTAGTTTCTTCCTGTGGTACTACTTGCGTTATTGGTCCTAACATATCCATGGAGCTGCATGGGTGAAAGCAGTGGCACAAGGTCTGTTTCCTATTTTTATTGTTGTATTTGTACTCCCTATTTTTATTTTTAGGGAATATTTGCATTTAGGGAGTAAAAGTGGCTGATACACCCCTTATCTGTAGGGTTTAGGCCACAGACACTGCCCAAGCATAACATGCACATTTCTATTCTTGCCAGCACTGGGGTGGTTGGGTTGCGTCAAATGATTTGCCCAGGATCACTTACTTTGGTGAAGCCAGAATGTGCCAGCAATTTAAGCAACTTACCTGCCACAAACTTCCGAGCTCTAATTGGTACAAATTAGTGTTTTGGTTTCAAGAACCACAATGGTGGTTTTGCAGGTACACCCAAAGCAACCTCCTTGGAATATTTGCTCCACCCTGAACAGAAGACTACAAATCTCAGAATGCAAAACTGTGTTTGACCTCCTGGATGATATCGGCGTTAAAAAAATAAAAAAAACAGCTTTTAGTCACTTTCTGTGCAAATGTGGTTAAGGAATCTAATTCTTTACACATTGTAAGACTCTTCACAGTTAGCTTTAACGTTAAATCAGATTGAATTCTCAGGTCTCCCATTTCCTCTTGCTTCTGAGCACCATTGTGATGCAAGTGCCAAAAAATGCAAGTCGTAGTTGCTGCTGACAAGTTTACAGCAGTTATCGCCAGGCCTCTATCTGTGCAGCAAGCCAACGGGAAAGAATAAGTGATTTAGCCTTCTGCAGGCTTTATCAGTATAGAGGTGCATGCTAGCAAAGGGCTCTGAGCCTAATATTTCGCAACCCAATGGGATCTAACAGCACTGCAATTTTAACACAGCCTGCTGGCAGAAAGCATTGTAAATACTCATTAAATTTTGATTGAATATTTAGAAGGCTTTCAGTCAGCATTGGCTGTGGTTTTAGTGCAGGGCTGAGTGCAAGCAAGTGGCTGCAATTGATATTTCTCCCACCCGAACGGGTGATATTGCAGCCACTTGCATTCTCGTGATTAAAGGGCTAGCTGTGGCACCAAAAACAAGATGACTATTTTTTTACAATAAAAAGTTGGGCTAGGCTTCTTAACCACTCGGGCCTGTTAACAAAGTCACAGTGGGAAGGTCGACTCTGCCTAATCTTCCTCTACAGACAAATTCCAATTCCTACAAAATAGGCAAAAAGCAACGGATTACCCACAGCAATGCACAGGCTTATTATGGGGGTGCTCGAGAATCGACAGGGCCCCTCAGCACCCGGGAATAATATTTCGCCCACCTGAGTGGGCGGGAGAAATATTATTTCCAGCGCAGACACTTGCTAACACTCAGCCCCTGTCAGGTCCCAGCGCCCAAATCCCACAGGAGCAGACAAATATCTCACCAGATTCCCCCCACCCTAACCGGTACACCCAACAGTCAAGTGTAACAACTGCTGAGTTGACCAGACTGGGGGGAAAAGGGGAAGTGGGAAAAAACGGACAGGATTCTTCTGGGTCCCTTCAACTTTCCTGACGACTTGGAACACTGGAAACCCTGAAAATAACAGTTTGGATTTACATTAGGCACAACACTCTCTTGCTTTTGAGTATAATATATACTTTACTTCCTACCCCTCCTTTACCTGTCTGCCTCTGCTAAATGCCAAGAGGCAATCTTTGAAGATGCAGTAGTTCTTTAAACTTTGCTTGCCAACTTGTAACTGAGGTTCCCTTCAATGACTACTGATTCTTCTGCATAAAGTTGCTTTAACTTACTCTTTAACTATTGCTTGCAAACTTTACTCCTCTTGACTATTGCTTTACCTTAAAACAATAACTATTTTCTCTGCTTACTTTGGCATTCACAATAAATGTGTTGCATTGTTTTTAGAATGGTTTCTTAGTTGCTATACAGTCTCTAAATTCAAAACTCAACACACTGCCTCAAAGTTCCATCTGACTGTCATCTTTAAAGACAATCTTAAATGGACGTCACCTTATTAAACTAAATGTTGCCGCTACATTCCGATAGCCTTTTACTCACTCCTTGGTTCAATCCGTTACAGCAGTGTGCGTACATGAACAGCTGAGCTGACTTCACGCCTTGCTTCGATCCGTTACAACGGAACGCGTGCATGAACAGCTGACTCGCAGCGCTTTCACTGATGAACTGGAAATGAAACACGCCATCAGAAAACCATTACCTGATCACCTCATCTGTGAATTATTACTGCCTTACTCAGCTGACTATGGAATCGTGTTATGTGCTCACTTCCTGACTCAAAGGACACGCCGGGCCTCGCCGCTAGGTCCTTTCTTCTAACACGGCTCATGCGACACGCTAATAACAAGCATTGCGATGCTTTTAAAACTCACACGTAACCCGAACACTATGTTCTAATTCAAGTGAATGCTTGCATGCTTTAAAATAGCCATTTACAAATATATTACACTATTTACAAATGCCAATGAGAAGCCTGAAGTTTCACAACGGAAAACAAATGCTCTTCTTTATACTTTCAGTAAACCGATCTCCACAACAATTCTGAACTTGCAATTTAGATTTAACTTTTCTCTAGTTCATTCACAGTCAGTTATCTGAATCTTGTCTCTGGCTCTTTCTGATGTCTTTTCCTCCTGATGGTGTGATTTTATTTTTTTCTTTAGTTTCTTTAGTCTTCTATGGAGCTCCTGAGCGCTGTGACCACTCCTATACAGGTCTTGAATGAAAGGCTGTTTAGAAACTCTCCAAACTGCATCACAGTAGTCTGTAGCCAATTATAACCAGGGACCTGACAGCCCCGCAATCAGGGACAGCGTCTGGGCCTTTTGACCCTTAAAAACAAGAGGCCTCGAGTATCTAGGTGGAGGCGGTCAGCAACTGCCCCCAATGTTTCCAGTCTGCAGTCACTTAAGCACAGCATGAAAGCCTCCATTTTCATGCATGGACTTAAATATGCGCTTTGTAGTGCTTGCATTAAAGCCGATGTCAGTTTGTAATGCTTCCTGCTAGCTGGCTGCTTGCCTCCTTAATAGTCTACAGCTATTAACCTCCATGCACCACTGTTAGGCAGAATTTACCCTTTGGGAACACCACACACAATTAAGACTACAAGTGACAGTACAAATTCACCTTTGGTACAAGCCTTTACTTCCCAGTAAAGTGGTAGCGATGGCTGAGCAGCCAGACTTATCTCAAGAGCAAGTGAGCAGTATCAATAGTTACGCAAAGGACAGCAATTGCTATGATTCAAACAAACACTGACTCAAGGTTTCTGAGTAAAAGAATATACTTTTATTTACACATCAGTTGTAAAACATTTCACTAAAGTAAAGCAGTTGAAAAATCACTCTTAATACACCACACCACTCCCAATAGATTCTGGACAAATTTAGCTCAAAATGAAGTGTGAGCAAAATGGCACTCCAATAATTCCAAAGGGAGGGAAAGACGAGGTTAGACTAAAATTGAGCAGCATCAACAGGTAAGGAAGCAGGGCAATCTAGAAAGAGGAACTACAGTGATGGAATCAAATCAAAAAGGCTTAGGGCCAAAGTCAATAGGACAAACTTCTTTTGCCAAAGATCACACAGTTCAGGGTAGTTCGCAGTTAAGTCTTTGCCAAGAGTTCTGGACGAAGTTGGTCGGTAGAAAAGAGTAGAAAAAGGACAAGCCCTCGGATTGGCAAAAGGTTTCACACACCTTCACCGCGGCTGGACGAAATGAACAACTGGATTTGCACAGTACCTTTTAAATGGAGAAGAAGCTGTAGCTGAGGCGGACGTTCCTGGCAGGTCCTGCAGGCTCACGGTTCCTGAAGCGACTGTCGGACTGACATAAAGTAGGAAGACTGGAGGGTCCTGCACTTCCCAGGGAAGACACCAGCAGCAGAGCAAAGCAACGAATAAAAGGTGTGCTCCTTAAAACCCAACCAGGGTCCGAACTTCCTGGCTATCCGGTTCACTGTGGCTCTGTACAGCAAATTCGACCAGAGGAGGGAGTCCTGGCTTGGGGTTTGGGCAAACTGGTTGGTCCCACCAGCTCAGGGGAAGAAGATTCCTGGTGGATCTTCGGACCTGCATCAGGGCTTCACCGGGCAGTTGAGTCCTTGTAGGGGTCCTCTTCTGTGAGCTCCTCGTCGGGTCTTTCGTTCCAGTGGTGACGCTGCCTTTCCAGACCCAGAGACCTGCTTTTTATGCAGTTTTCCCCCATTCACACTGCCTGGCTGTCAATCACACAGCAGGGTGGCTGTCCTGGCGGGACAGCCACCTAGCCAATGAAACGGGAGTGTGACTTGGGTTACCAAGGGAACCCGTGACAGGGGTCCTAAAACCCCTCCCTCACATCCTGCCAACCCAGGATTTCGGGCGCCTAAGGAGGCCTTCTGTGTAGAAGCCCGTGAAAGGACGGTGAACAAAGGGACCAAACGTGGTTTGGCGCAGAGTAAAACACGAGACACATTTTCAAAAAGAGATGGCGAAAAAACCCAGCCAGAACCGTATAAAAATGTATATGGTCTAGCGGGTTTAAGTTCGAGGCTATGAAGATAGCCTAAAACAATACCAAGGTTATTTAAGATCGCGGTAAGAAAAATAGGGTAGTTGCCACTGCCACCAGCCAAGTCTTGATGAAAAGAGAGCGAAACAGTGCTCCAAGAGAAACAGACAAACGGGGATAAGTATTAACCCTTTCCAGTACTCTTAGTTTGTACTGGGTCTGTGGATTTAAAGAGGCTAAAAGTCAATGGCAACTTTACATGTTCTAGGAGACAGTAGTCAGTCCTAGAAAATGGAGTCTGAGTTGGGAAGTCTAAAAGACAACCCTGTGTCACTGCACTGAAAGTGCTGTGTAACACAATAAAAAGATGATGCCCGTGGAGTAGGTGAGGCTCCACAATCTATGAACACAAGAAAATGTTAAACACGCACAGCAAAACACTTGTAAGAGTGGGAAAAAAGACTCACACTCTTACCAGGTGAAAAAATAAATCCTAGAAATCCAGCAAAGCTGCTGAGGGACTCGGTAGGTAAGGGAAATTAGCCACTCTGGAGAATTCTCCCTAACAATCACACATGTGCCTTGCACTGTTTTCGATCTCAGCAGGGAGGGCCGGGGACACACATCTTCAGTGGGGCCTGATTGCACATATCAGCCTGCAGAAGCCCTATTGAAAGGCCTTCTGCAAGCAGCAGGCTGTGTTATTACTGCAGGGCTTTGGTGTTTGAAAATGGCTGCAAACAATATTTCCCCACCCAGACACTTGTTAACACCGAGCCCTGCATTTAGGGACAGCATCAGGGCCTTTCGACCCTTACAAATAAGAGGCCTCGCGCCTCTGGGGGCCAAGCAACTGCCCCCATATTTCTAGTCTGCAAAACACAGCAAGAAAGGTCTGTTTACGTTCTAGGGCTATTAATATGCGCGTTGCAGTGCTTGCATTAAAATTATGGCCAGTTGGTGTAAAGCTTCCGGCTGGCTCTGGATGCCTGCCTCGTGATACATTTGACAGCTAACCTCCATGCACCACTGTTTTTGCTCTCAGCATGCAGGCTCGGATTGGCCTATAGGTCAATAGGCCCATGGCCCAACTAAAAACACACAATGCTGGTGTGGGGCAGTTTTTGTGGTCAAAGAAGGCCACTTATTTGGCCAATATGATGAGTTAATTCACTCTGCAGCTGGTCGTTTTAACCACTGTTGCTGAATACATATTCTTTCAAATGAACAAATTGCATTACAATTTATCAGAAAAAAACTCCCCCTTGGTTATTCAAACAGTGTTACAAAAGGAATAAATTGCCATTTGCAACTGTGGGCCGCTTTTTCATTGGTGCCCGAGACAAGGCATTGGTCCACTCGGACCCTGTCAGCATGTGTTGGCCGAGGGCCACACATCTTCAACCAGGCCTGTCTGCTGCTCGCAGAAGCCCTTTTTAAAGGGCTTGTGCAAGCCGCAGGCTGTTATTTCTGTGGTGCATGGGTGTTAGCAGCCACTTGCTAACAACCAGCGCCCGCAGTTATAACACAGCATGCTCGCAGAAGCTCTTCTGAAAGGCCTTCTGCAAGCAGTAGGTTATTACTGCTGGCCTGGGTGTTAGAAAGTGGCTGACAATAATATTCTCCCGAACGGGCAAGAGAAATATTGCCAGCCGCTCGCTAACACCCAGCACCCGCAGTAATAAAACAGCGTGCTTGCAGTAGGCCTTAAATATTCTTTCAGTCTTGTGATTTAAAGCGGCGCTTGTCACTAGAATGAGAAAATAGTTGAAAGCCTTCTGCCTGCATGCTATTACTCAAACACATTTGCTTGTAGAAGGGCTCACTCACCCCAGCACTCCACCTTACCTAGGAAGAAGCCAGAGCCGAGTGGGGATCAGAGATCCTTGTGCTGTTGACGTCTCTCCATGTGATGACATTGCACCGGGGCTGGGCTCAAACATTGATACAATGTATTCAGCCCAGCCCGGGCCCTTCTGCTTCGTCTGCACGCTGTACACAGAGGCAGAGTTTAAAGGCACACACTTTATTTAATCTATGTGGAAATCATATCGCAGTTGGTGCAACATCGTTGTTCAATCAAACAGCAAACCAGCAGTATTATATCACACATTGCAATACCGTTTTTATGCCTTGATTTACACTGCAGCGTCAACCATCAAGGCGGCCAATGCACTGGCGGTCCTGGCCGGGTACGACAGGGAGCTGTGGTACAAGCTGGGCCTGATTATGGATTTCCTCCCCGACGACAAGAGGATGGAGGTGATCACCCTCTTCCAGGAGGGAAAGGTGGCTTCACACCATGCCAACACGGTGGCGCTGGACATTGCCGGCACAGGGTTCCGGCAGATGGGGAACGGTGTCTGCCTCAGTTGTCAAGGCTTGCTGAAGCCTACACATTTCCACCAGGATGTCCAGGAGAGGGTACTGGACATGCCATTCGACAGAGAACCTTTTTGGTAAGGTTGGTGGCCTATCCCTGCAGGCCATCAAGGCAGATACAGAGACGGCCCGTGCCCTGGGCAAGCTCCAGCAACACTGTTCTTCCTTTCGTTCGAGGAAAGTTGGGCAGGTCGACGAAACTCATCACAGATGCTTCCCTGGAAGGTTGGGGGAGCCCACACCGGACGTTTGCATGCCAGAGTCCCGTGGCTGCCGGAGGAGAAAATCTCCATATCAACATCTTGGTGCTACGGGCAGTGTTCTGGGCCCTCAAGCCATTCCTTACGTCTCTGAAGGGCAAGGTGGTGAGGATCTTCACAGACAACACCCCAACAATGTTCTACATCAGGAAGCACGGGGGCACTCGATCCCCAGTGCTCTTCAAAGAGGCGCAGGACTTGTGGCACTGGGCCTTCGGACAAGAGTGGTTCTGTGTCACCTTTTACCTGGTGGGAGCCAAGAACACCATTGCAGACTCCCTCGGCAGGGAGTTGCACTTCTTCCACGAGTGGTAACTTTGGCAGGAACAGGTGGACCGCATCTTCATCAAGTAGGGCAGGCCCCAGATCGATCTGTTGTGACGGTGGCAAACTACAAATGCCAGAAGTTTGCCAGCAGATTCCACCAACAGTCGCATGTGGGACACATTCTCCTTCCTGTGGGAAGGCCTGTTGCTGTCTGTGTTACCCCTGTTGCCTCTCCTGCTGCCAGTCATCCATCAACTCTAACAGTGCTGATGCAGGATGATACTCGTCGCCCCAGCGCGGCTGGGGCAGATTTGGTATCCGGAACTTTTCAGCTTGTCAGCATCGCCCCTGGTCAAACTGCCAATGGTCTCGGATCTCCTCATCAGAGGCGGCTATGCAATCCTGCATCACGACCCAGGATCTCTGAACCTGAGGGCTTGGCTCCTGCAGCCCTAGAGTTTGGAGGCTACAAGTTGCCAGCAGACTGCAGGTAGGCCCTTGCCAAGTTCAGAGCATCATTGACTCTGAAGTGCTACGGTTACAAGTAGAAGCGTTTTTGCTAAGTGTGGCTGTTCACAGAAAATCACCCCTCTGAGTGTCACGTGCCCGCCGATTCTTCCATAATTATCCTTGGCCAAAGCGATATTTGGTCTCATTGTCTCATCAAGGAGTTCTTCAAAGGACTGTTTCGATCTTTCCCGCCGGTGGAGGCTCCTGCCCCGGCATGGGAACTCAACGTGGTGCTGACAAGGCTCAGGAGAGGCCTTCTTCCCTATGCATCAGGCTCCTAAGTTCCTCTAATGGAAAACTGCTTTCCTTGTGGCCATCACCTCTGCCAGGAGGGTGGGTGAGGTCCAAGCCCTATCCTGCAAACAGTCATATCTGACGTCTCAACTGTTCATGAACTTTGGTCCTGTGAACCATGGCAAGGCCTTGTCCAAGGCTTCCATCTCAAGGTGGCTCTCCGGCTGCATCACGCACTGTCATCGGTTGGCGAACGGATTGCTGCCCGGCCTCCTGAGAGCCCACTCTACCAGAGCGATCGCTTCGACAACGGCGTTCCTGTCTGGTGTGCCCCTGCTGGACAACTGCAGGGCTGCTACGTGGAGGTCCACGCACACTTTCACAAAGTTCTACTGCGTCGACAGGGATTCCAGAGAGGAGGCCAGAGTCGGCAGGCAGTGCTGCACAACCTGTTTGCTGAGGTTAGTCTGTTCCAGCGGTAAGAGTATTGCTTCTGTTGAGCTTGCCACCTCCCATGGTTGTCTTATGTTGTACTGCTTTGTATTCTTTATTCAGGAGCATGTGAATCCTTGCCAGACCCCATGCTTGAGAAGGAAAAAGTTACTTTAATATTATTCTCCAGGATGGGTCTGGCATTGATTCACATGCGAACCCTCCCACGTACCCGTCTGCGGCTCTTCTTGGTCACACTGCCGCTTTACGTGCTTACCAAATCTGAAGCTGGCTGCCAGAGGAGGGGCTTAGGGAGAGAGCAGTCATTGGCTGGGGGCAGTATGAACCAGAGGACAATGATTGGTTTAGAGGAGAAATACAGTTTGTATGCGAGACTGTTTTTCTTTTACCAAGGATTCCCAGCCTGACGGGCAATATGCAGAAGCATGGCAATCCAGGCCCGACCCATGCTGGAGAACAATAGTTAAAGGTTGGTAACTTGTTCCTTCATAGGCTGACCAGCACCAACAATCACTACGTACTTAACATAAGAGGTTTAGGGTGTAACCTCTCGGTGCTGGAGACGCAGCTCACCAAACCAGAATTCGAATGGCCAAAGCGCACTCTCAAACATTTGTACCTTCAAATACCCACACTTCTGTCCCTGTAAAACACAGCTAGTGAGAAAGGTGATGCATTGTATCTCCCCAGCACTTCACATGGTGGGGTGTGCTGGTTTCACCTAACACAAATGTTGAAGGGATTTAAATATCCTTTCTATCCTCGGGAACTGTAGTTTTCACAAGGTTAGCCAGAGAAAGTAAAAAGGACACTATGGCGAGTCATAAAGAGTAAAATGCTCTGCAAGTGTGGAAACCTTTTCCCACACACTGAGGTATAGGGAAAAATAATCTACTAGTCCAGCAAAAAGTTCTAGGGTTCTCACAAGTGAGGTAGATTAAGCACTAAGGTTAAAATCTGATGGAAGATCAACACGATGTCAAACCATGTCAAAGGACTCGCTAAAGGGACAAAAGGAGCAGCTTGAGTCGGAGGTAAGAGGGGGGATACCCTGGACTCCTCTGCGTGCACTCCCAACGCTCTGGAGCGACTTCTCAGATTACTGTAAGCAATACCTTTTTCCTCACAGTACTCTTAGTTTCAAGAAATGTTTGTGGCTGGGTTCTCCTTGATGTGGCAGCGCTGGACCCGATCTCCGGATTCCCTGGTCTGGTGATGAAAGGCAGGACAATGGACGGGATCTCAGCAGCAGATTTAATCAGCTCCTCTGGTCATTCGGTGGCTTTGGTGCCTTTTTTTTTTTTTTTTTTTTTTCATTTTTTTGCAGCACCAACAAAGGACACCATTCGCCCGGTCAATCTTCTTCGATTCCTGGAGTCCTACAATTTGGTGAGGGGGCTTGGATGATTTGGATTGTGTCTCTGCAAGTTCACCTGGAGATCAGCAAAGACTTGGACGGATTCGGCCTTGGCAAGATGATGCACGAAGATTGGGTCAGAGGTCTACTGGTATTCACGGTTTGCAGCTCTGGATTGCCACTGCACCTCGTGAGATGGCTCAGATTGTAGTTCATCTCAGGGCTAGTGTCACATAGAAAACGGGGTCAGGACAGCAGTGGTTGCTTCAGTGCTGAAAAGGGTCTGCAGGCATCTTTGATCGTATTCTTCAATTACTTTAGTTTCAGTGGTCGACTTGCCTTTCACCTCAGGAACCTCACCTTTTGTATACAGTTTCTGCACACACTCCTCTGCAATATCTCTCAGCAGTTTACAGAAAGGGGCGGGTTGCTGTCCAATCAGTACAGCCTGACCCCCAGTGGGAGCTGGTTCCACTCAGGCAGACAAAGGGCAAGGCAGTGAACAACTCTCCCCACTTCCTGCCTGCCCGCCCAGACACGCTGGAGCCTAGGAGGGGGACACTAAAGGGCAGGCAGGAAGGCAAAACACTCACACAGACGACCTCCTCCCAGAATGTTACAAGAGCTAACCAAGAACAACCACGCTAGAAATGGCAAAAAAAGAAAGAAGCCCCAAGTTAGTACTTGGGTGCTCCTATTGTGCACCACCAGGACTAAATAGCATAATAGTTGGTAGAACACGTCCACTGCCACCAGCCACGAATAGACGGTTGTCTGTGTGACTAAAACGTCATAGGAGCAGAGAGAATTGGATACTAGGTATCCCCTTGGCACTCCACAGAAGGTGGTGTGCCATTCTCTCAGAATATAAAGTTTTAGGAGCGATCCGTTGTAGCTCTATCCTTAGGAATAGTAGAAAGTAAGGAGAAAGAATGTCAAAAGGAGAGTTCCTAGCACTACTGCCCATAAGGAGCTTTGTGCCACAATAGTAAAATACAGTTACCTTTAAAAGAGATATGGGGGAAAGTAGACTCCATATAAAAAGTAAAACCGAGAACAGAGTTCCAAAAGACGGAGCCCATATGAGTGGAAAAAGGCTCCACTCATTCAGGATTTAAAGAAAAAGGTCCAGAAGTCCAGCAATAAGTGCTAGTGCATCTAACTAGGAGAGGGTGATGAAGCATAAAAATGTCTCACTAACAGGCCTGTCAAACTTCGGTGGGACCCACTGAACTCATGCTAAATCCTTGGCCCTCGGTGCGGTATCGTGGAAAGACGCGTCAAAACGGGCCCATTTGTCTAAAACGCTTCGAAATCTTCAGAGAAGCTTTCGAAAGCCAGCTTGCGTAGCTCTGACCCTACATAGGCCTCCCCTTTACCTGAGGGACATTACCCTGCCTCCCCTCTTCTATCTGGGGCCTGGCAGCAGAACCCTGCTCCAGATGTCCTACCCTTTCTTCCTACTGATGAATCTGGCTCCTCTGGGTGGACTACAGACCGATTTGAGGCATAAATGGATAAAATGGCTGAGTTTATTAACGTTTCATGCCAGTTTGACGATATCTTTAAAGACATAGGCCTGTTGATTCCTGTCCTATCCCTCAGAAGTCTCTGAGACTCCTTTCACCAGGTGCACGATTTGCATCCTTGGATGAACATCCACAAGAACCCCATGTAGGTGTTTCGGTCACCCCAGCCAGGGGACGTCTAACATCTTTTACCCACCCATAGGAGGGGATCACTTCAGATCAGTGGGTACTCAAGACCGTTGCCCAAGGGTCCTGCATTGCAGTCACCCCACTACCATCCACCCAAGAACAGACTGTCGGCAGAGCATCTGCAACTGCTGCTGGAAGAGGGCCAGATCCTTCTAGAAAAGGGAGCAATGGAAGTTGTCCCTCTTCTCTAGGTAAAGAAGGGTGGGTATGTATTCAGTATACTGCCTTGTACCCAAAAAGGATCCAACCATGCATCCCGTTTTAGATCTACATCCTGCAAAACAAATAGGTCAAGCCTCAAAAGTTCAGTTTAATCAATTATACTTGTTACTCACGCTCACCCTTAATTTAGCAATTCAACAAATATATCATTGCAATATAATGTGTCCAAAGATTTGGTTTTATTCTAGTCCAATTGTCTTTTGAAAACAGGAACACGTGTTTCGACACAAGGTCTTTCTCAAGGCTGTTATTAAAATATAACCATAAGTGTTGATAAATAATTAAATGCCAAATTAGGAATACATTGTACATATCATTCTCCAGCATTGGATCTTTAATGGATTCACATGCTTTGAATATTTCCCATCAGGCTGGGAAACCTCTAACTTTAACGTAGCGTTTTCCTATGGAAAACTTCGACACTTCGTGTCCCATCAACGTCTTTTTGGGTGCTTTAGGCTACACCAATAGGATGTCTGGTATAAATAGACCCGCCCCCGCGGCTTCCCTTCAGATTTCAACAGTCTCCAAACTGTTGGGATCACCTTGTGTTTGCTCTGGAGTGCATTGCTCTTTTCTACATGTGCTTTCGCTGTTCTGGGCCATCATGTCCTCTGTGGGCCAGAAAAAATCGTTGTTTTGCCCTTGTGAAACCTGCGGCCTGAAGAAAGTCTACGAGGGGATGGGCATGCAGATTGTCTGTATTACTATATGCCAATCATTTCGCGGACAACTGTGAGATCTGTCGAGGCTTTTCTCAGAAAATGCTGGAGGACCGTAACCACCGGTTGATTTGTTGGCTCAACAAAGGTACTTACCTGGGTTCGACCCGTGGGAGCAAGTCCTCTGCTACAGCGGTGAAGGTGTCATCTTCGCACCCCAGGTCCCAGTCAGCAGAACCCCCCCTCTAAGACGCAACACATGGAGTGCCAGCGTTAAAGGTGGGGAGAGGCACTGGGGCCTCTGGATCCAGGTCGCATCAGTCTAAAGGGGTGGGTGGCTCCTCTCTGGACAAGCAAACCCAACCAGACAAGTCAAAGGAAGCTAGTGCTAGGCCCAAGAAGTCGGCAGCGCTGACGCAGAAGTCCTTGCCGGCTGAGAAGAAGTCGAAGTCCTGCGAGTCGTCCTCCAAGCACTCATTGTCGAAGGACCCCCATAGGTCATCCTCAGGCTGTGAGTCTTCTAAGCATCGTTCCGGCACTTTGTCCAAGCGGTCCGCTTTGCCGGAGAAGGCCAGGCCGGTGGCGGCCTTAGTTCCGTCGACGAGGGGTTAGTTGACAGAAGTGCCTCCGTCAATGGTGGTGGTACTGCCTTCTATTGCTTCGACGGTTATGACTTCGGCTCAGTCGACGAGGCATCCAGCCTGGCTGTGGCTGCGAGTGGGCTGCTGTTGCTGTCCTTGGCTCTGCTGGGGGTCCTATGGTGGTCTGTTGACTACAGAGGTGCCGTGGCATTCGGCAGCAGGCTTTGGGCATTTGCTCCCGTTTGACATTCTTCAGCAAGACCAGGCAACATATCCTGTGGCTTAGAGTTCGGAAGAAGAACATGAGCCGTTGTTCGTTTTATCTGTGTTGGAACTGCAGCCGGCACAGCGTCTACGTCGGAGGGAGGTGGGGCTGTCCCAACACAGTATCCATTGGTGAATCTGCACTCTATGCTGTCCATGCAGGTGCTAAGCATGCTACAGTCGCTGTTGGGACAATTGGATGCAGAGCTTCCTGTGGCTCCGTGACGGTGGCTCCTGTGGAGCAGATGGTGACCGTGGTGCCCCGACCCACTGAGAGGGTGGATGACCCTCGCCAGAGTCTCCTGAGGAATTCTCCTTTGGTTCGGCAGCCTTTGCGGTTGCTTTCGGCCTTTCCAGCAAACATGCGGAGGAAGGGGAACTGGTGGCTTCGGATCCTGATGGTGTTCCTCGTGACACGGTGTCCTCATCACCCAAGAGGGCAGACACCTGGGATACAGACCCTGAAGTGGATCCTCCTAGTAGCCTTGCTTGGCCGTCTCCACCGGCTGATGTATGCACCTTTCACCCGATGATGGCGAAGGCTTGTCAAGAATTTGGCTTTACTTCATGAGAGAGAAAGGACTGGTTTCTCTTTGATCACATGGGGAAGCGATGGAAGGCTGTCTTACCCGTCCCCATTTTGGACCATGTGTGGCAGGAGGGTCTGTGCACAATGCGACCATCCTTTCTCGGAGCTGACGGTGAAGGTGCACCTGGAGAAGTTTAAAGCACCGTAATCTTCCCCCAAATGCCTCGCGTCGCAACCCACGCCAGTGTTTGTGCCGGCGGCAGCCAGTCAGAAGGTAAGGAGTTGGCACAAGTCTGAGAAGCCCCGGACAGTGAAGTCCAGAAGCAGGATGTGTCTAGCAAGAAGGTGCTTACGGTGGGCGCTACGGTGGTCAAGGCTGTCAACTCATTGGCCATTATGGCCCAGTATGACGGGGAGATGTGGCACCGTTGGCTCCACTCTAGGATAATCTCCCTGAGCAACAACAAAAGGAGGCTATGCTGCTGGTTCGGGAGGTGGGGAGGAAGCCTCCAACCACAGGATTAACATTGTGGTGGACCTGGCGGAATCCGGATTCAAACAAATCAACAATGGAGTTGTTCTCCAGAGGCAGGCAGGAATGCGCTGCACTGACTTTCGACCAGAGGTCCAACATATTGGTCGACCTGCCATGTGAAGGTGAGCAGCTGTTTGGCGAAAACATTGATGAGGCATTGAAGGGGAAGAAGGAGGACTCTTAATACAGCAAGATCCTTGGGTATGCTGAAGTGGCCGTTCTTTTTTGGCCATTTTGAGGGGCCTCTGGAAATGCCAGGTTTGCCGCTTCCCACGACAAGGGTTACGGTCCTCCCAGTTAATCATCCCAAGGGTTCCGGCATTAGTCCCTTTTCTTCTGCGTGGACTGGAACCCATCATGCGCAGCGGAAGAGGGGTCCAGCTGCCTCAGCTGCTAGAGACCGGCAGACCAAGACACAGCAATAACTGCCATATGGGCACTCAGCTAAGGGGCAGAGAAGCGCAATACGTTGAGGAGTGGGGTTTAATTAAGACGAACTGTTGGGTGCTGGATGCAGTGTAACATGGCCACACGGAGATTCAACGTCCGCAACTCCCTATTCCTCCTGTGAAGGTCACGCAGCCACATCTCCAAGTCTTGTGGCAAAAGGTGTGTCTAATGTTGGAGAAAGGGGCGATATAACCAGTCCTGGTATCAGAACAAGGCCAGGGGGTGTACTCCCGGTTTTTGTAATCAAAAAGCCAAATGGAAAGTGGCACCCTATTCTCGACCTTCAGGCATTGCAGATTCTTATTCAACGGCCGAAGTTCAAAATGCTCACGTTACAGGACGTCATTCGCTCGGTGCAACGGGGGAGTTCTGTATCTCAAGGACGCTTACTTCCACATCCCGATGCGGCAAAAACATGCAAGTTCCTGCGCTTTGTGGTCGGCGAGGAGCATTTCCAGTTTCGGGTGCTCCCTTTTGGGTTCAAGTCGGCTCCAAGGAAGTTCATCAAGTGCCTGGCTCTGGTGGCTGCTTTCCTCCGCATAGAGGAGCATCATGTGTATCCGTACCTGGACGACTGGTTGGTCAGGGGAACGTCTCCACAAGATGTCGGAATCTCTCCAGGCGTCGATGCTCTTGTTACAGCGGCTGGGCTTTGCTGTCATCTTCGCCAAATCCTGTCTGACTCCATCCAGGGATTTTGTTTTTCTCTGCGCTAAGTTTCATACAGAGAAATCTAGTGCAGCCAACCATCGAAAGAGTGGGGAAGTTGCTCGCCAAGGCGGGCGCGTGGGGCCCGGGAACTACGTTCTCGGTCCGGAGTTGCATGTCTCTTCTCTGGTCCATGACCTCCTGTATTCCGCTCATTCCCAATTGTCGACTTTTCAGTCGGGGGTCGATGTTCGGACAAGGTGCTCATCGCCCGGGTTCTAGTGGAGGCCGTGAGGTGGTGGAAGTGCTCGGAGAACCTTGTGCGGGGCATGCCCCTGGTGGAGCAGGACTTTCAGTTCACAATAGTGACGGATGCTTCCCATGTGGGTTGGGGTGCGCACCTCGAACAGTTTCAGGTTCAGGGCCTATGGTCCCTACAAGAAGCGTTGTTGCACATCGTGTTGGAGTTGAGGGCGGTGCATTGGGCTCTGAAGTCTTTTCTACCTCATTCAGGGTGCAGTGGTTCGAATTTTGACAGACCACACCACCACAATGTTTTATCTGCGCAAGCAAGGTGGCACACACTCCTGGCCCCTCTCGAGAGGCTCAGGCGGTCTGGCATTGGGCCATTGCTCACAGGATTCAGATCACTGCATTCCATTTATCAGGTGTTCCGAATGTGCAGACGAATGCTCTCAGCAGAGACGCGGGTAAGTTGCACGAATGGAAGTTGAAGGAGGCGCAGGTGGCGAGTATCTTCAAGAAATGGGTGTCTCCTCCGCTGGACTTGTTCGCCACGCCGGACAACAAGCAGTGTCCTCCAGCAGGTTGGCTCATTCGGAATCGAAGGGGGATGCCTTCTCCTTCCCGTGGACGGGCCTCCTTTTCTCCTGATTTGGAGAACGATCCAGTTGGTGCGCAAGTACCGGTGCAGAATGATCTTGGTGGCCCCTGTCTGGCCCAGGCAGACTTGTTTCTCGCATCGCCTTCACCTTGCGGTGGATGAACCGCTTCGTCTGGGGTCGGAGCCGGATCTGCTATCGCAGGACGACTGAAAGGTGTGGCATCACGACCCGGCATCACTCAGCCTGGCAGCATGGCTCCTGACCACTCAGTTTGGACATCTAGGAATCCCACAGGATTGACGGCGGTTCCTGGCAGCGGCAAGGTGCTCCATCTACCACTGTCTCTTACAGTAGAAAATGGTATAGGTTATGTGCCTGATGTATTGAGCAGCTCGACGTACAGCCTTTGGAGTTGTCTCCAGCCTAGATTCTCCTGTATCGTCTGCTACTGGCGAAGGGGGGGGGGGGCCTGGCGTTGTCGTCGATCAAGGTGCATTTGGCTGCCATCTCCGGGTTCACGAGACGGCGCAACTCTACTCCTTTGTTCAGTGACCGGTTGGTCAAGCATTTCCTCAAAGGACTTTTTAGGACATTTCCCCCGGAGAAGAGGTTTGCTCCGGTATGGAGTCTCAATGTGGTACTCTCCACTCTCATGAAGCCGCTGTTTGAACCTATGTCGACTGTGTTGTGGAAAGTCGCTTTTCTGGTGGCTATTACTTCTGCCAGGAGGATGTTGGAACTTCAGGCTCTGGTCATTGACCCTCAGTATCTGCGATTCATGAGGGGCAAAGTTCTCCTGTCTACTAATCCTCACTTTATCTCTAAAGTTCTGTCTGAGTTTCACAAACTCTACTATTGCCTTGCCCATTTTCTTCGCTAAGGCTACCACTCTGGTGGAAAGAGCGCTACATTCCCTGGACGTCAAGAGGGTGTTTATGTTTTATCTTGGCCGTACTCAAGTTTTCAGGAAGTCTAGACAGCTGTTTGTGGCTTTCGGCCCCTCCAACAAGGGGCAGTCAATTTCTAAGCAAGGACTTTCCTGTTAGGTCGCCACTACAATTTCATTTTGCTACGGAAAGGCTGACAAGCCTTTGAGGGGCACTCCTCAGGCCCACTCTACGGGATTCACTCTGTTGACTGCGGTGCTGTGGGCAGGTATACCGCTCAGTGACATTTGCCAAGCTGCATCTTGGGCGGTGCCGCATACTTTCAACAGACACTGTCTGGGAAAGCAACATGTGGAAGATGTGCAGGTGGGGCGGGCGGTCCTCCAATGCCTGTTTCAATAAGGTAGGCCTGCAGCTTCCGGGGTTTTTTGCTCTGTCTCTTGTTGGTTTTGTTATCCTGCATGTTGTTGGATGATCATTATGTTGATGACTGTGACCTGGGGCTGGTTTGACTGTCCTGCACCTCCGGGTTGTCATACTGCTATGTAATCTATTCACAGCATGTGAATCCATGAAAGATCCAATTCTGGAGAAGGGAGTAGTTTCTTACCTGCAACTCAATTTCTCCAGCGTTGGTATCTTTCATGGATTCACATGCACCCGTCGGCCGGCCGCCCCTGCAGGCAAACCTTGGTTTGGGTTTACTCTACTTTGGAGATTTAAAATCTGAAGGGAAGCTGTGGGGGCAGGGCTATTTATACCAGACGTCCTATTGGTGTAGCCTAAAGCACCCAAAAAGGTGTCAATAGGACACTAGGTGTCAAAGATTTCCATAGGAAAACGCTATGCTAAAGTTACTGAGGTTTCCCAGCCCGACGACGGGAAATAGTCACAGCATGTAAATCCATGAAAGATACCAACGCTGGAGAAATGGAGTTACAGAATGGTTGGGTGCAGGAAAACAAAAAGGGGAATACAAGCAAAAAACAAGGGTAAGCAGAATCTGGAAACACTGATCCAGTCATCAGAAACCTAGCTAATTGGTTGTATACTAATTCCCTTTTCACAATGTTAGGTCAATTAGGACATATATGCAGGGGGAAACCCCCCGCAACCCACCACCCAATCCAAAACCCCCCACCCAATCCGCTTATATTTAATCCAAAACCAACCCAATACATATATAAAATAACTAAAATAATATAAAGGTCAATTGTGCAGAAGGTCAATTGTAAAAGGTCAATTTGGGTAATACCAGCTAATTGGCATTCCATGTATCAATATTAGTTGGTGTATGGCCACTTGGTTTGAAACTGTAAGTACCAATAACACTATTATAATCAATTTTACTATTGTTAATGAGGTGAAGCATCCAAAATCCTGTCATACTAAAAAGTGGTTAGCTAATCACAAATCTGATCAGGCATTATGACACCTATGAATGTGATTTATAAAACGATACATTTAGCTAACCACTATTTGTTATGGTTATGTTTTAATAACAGCCTTGAGAAAGACCTTGTCGAAACACACGTTGGCGATCTTCAAAAGACAATTTGACTAATAAATTCAAACCGTATATTGCATTGATATATTTGTTGAATTTGTAAATCAAGGGCGAGCATGAGTAACATGTATAATTGTGTAATAGGAGGTTAAGGGTATAACCTCATACTAGTCACGCAGCACGCCATACCATACATCGCTGGACCAGAGCACACCGAGAGGTGGCCATACTCGGTTCTTGTTCTTCCTCCAAAGTTCAGGATGATCGATCTTCAGAAAGTAATCCCTCTGTTGCAAAAGGGAGTACATGGCCACATTGGATATGAAAAATGCATACTTTAATATGTCAATATTGCCAGCACACAAGTACCTCAGGCTCAAGATGGAGAACATTCAGTACTAGTTGAAGGTACTCCCCTTCAGCATTACCTCAGCCTCAAGGGTGTTTGTAAAGGTACTAGCGGTAGCGGCGGCTCACCTGTGCGGGCAATCCATCCTAGTGTATCCTTACCGCGACTGGCTCATAACCAGAGACTTTTATGAAACGTGTGAGGAATACCCCGAAGACAGAGCACCCCAGATTGAAAAGGAGATTAGCTGTCAAAGAGAAGAAATCAATTCTGACCCCCAGCCAAGTCAAACAGTTTCTGGGGGTTATAATTTAGATAGAAGATGGCCTCGTCTTCACCTCCGAGAGGGTTCAAAACGTGTAGCCAGTTGCTGGGTAACTGTATGCAGAGCCATGGTGCTGCTGGGAATGATGGCATCCTACGTCTTCCTAGTTGCACATGCCCGTCTGCACATGAGCACCATGTAGGAGTGGCTCTCGAGCCAGTGGTGTCAGGCCAGCGTCCCGTGGGACAATCTAGCGGTTGTCTCCACAGCCCTTGTTCAGTAGCTGCAGTGGTGGTCAAAGGAAAACCTTCTGCAGGGTGAAACCCTTTACCACCCCTGCAGTAGTGGCCACTCTCACCACAGACTCATCTATCGGGGTGGGGAGCTCACTTCTTCAACACAGCGCACAGAGTGTGGTCCCCATCAGTAGCATCCAATCATATCAACCAGTTGGAACTACTTGCAGTGTTCAAAGCCTTCCAAGCACACCTATAGAGGAAGACAGTTCTTGTCTTTACAGACAGCACCACAGCCATGTACCATCTGAACCAACAGGTGGGCACTCACTCTCCACGGCTATCCAAACTGTCTTAAACATTTGGAAGTGGGCACTCAAATGCATGCTCATTATCTTTTTTTTAATTTATTTTGGTTGGCTAACTAACCTTTCAAAACAAACATGTCATAGAAAAGGAAAATAATCATAAAATTTTCTAAAATGCATAAGACATTAAAAGTTACAGATAGAATACAACTATCTATTAACGACTTTGCAATATATACTTAAGAGAAACAGGAGCAATAATAACATATAAGGGGAGAGACATTAGGAGTAATAATAAGTAAAAGGAACATATAAGGGGAGATAAAGCCACAAATTTCTAAGAGCATACGTGAAAAAAACATTTTTTCTGCATTTCTTAGCTCAACTCATTTATAGTTTACCATTAATAATCCATCATTTATTTCTCAAAGCACGTGGTATACAATGCTGTATTTAAAAATGTCATTGTCGCTATTCTTATAGCAATTTTTGGAATGGCAAATAGCTCATGCCACAATTCATCATTTGACCGCTTAATGTGGTGATGTTGTTAATCACTTCTCTCTGCATTCTCAATTCATCACAATCAATTAGTAAATGCCTTAATGTTTCTTTGGTATTTGATACTTTGCAGAATCGACACGTTACATTTTCGAACTGTATTAGACCGCTTCTTACTAATACCTGATTGGTTGGCCATAGGTTCAAACAAAACCGTAATATTTGATTTCTTAAATTGAACAATGGACATTTTAGTAAGTAATCAGCCGCCTGTCCATTTTTTGTGACCGAAAAGCGCTCCATCAAAGTCTTTTAATTGCAGACATTTTTGTTGGGTGTTATTCCAATCAGACTGGTGCAATTTCAGTTTTGCCTTGTTAGGGTTGTTTAATAGAGTATCGAGCGAGATGTTAGCATTACTCATATCTGCTATTACAGCAGCTCTCCATTTCAACGGGAAAGCATGTTCTGATTTTAATAAGTAATTTGCCAACACTGTGAGCACGTTTTTTTTCAGCTAAACCCAGTACACTTTCGGAACAGGCAACATCTTTTCCAGGCTACTTGTACTTGTATAGATTAGTTACCCAGCTCAAAACGGAGGAGAGCAGTAGGAGTTGAATTAGGGAGATTCAATACTCTTTTCCAGAACTGTGCTTCTAGTTTATTCCAGTAAGTTATCTTTTGTGGCAGCCATGTGTCGGCTCCATAGGTAATGATAGGTACCACTTTTTGTTGGAAGAATACAAGAATATGTGCACAAGAGAATTTCCCAGACTTATATTGAAGAATCCTTGCTTGTGAGGTGAGCGCTTTTAGTTTATTATTTATACTGTTTAGCTGAGGTTTATTCACAATGGAGTTGCTGAATAGTACTCCAAGGTATCTATATTCATCAACTATGGTAAGCTTTTGATTTTTCAGGACCCAATGAAAACGATTTTTTTTTTTTTTTTTTTTTTTGCCTAGTATCATAATTTGAGTTTTTTTCTAGATTTAATGTTAAGTTGTTTTTGTCAACGTACAACTCTAG
This sequence comes from Ambystoma mexicanum, assembly GCF_040938575.1. NCBI lineage: Eukaryota > Metazoa > Chordata > Amphibia > Caudata > Ambystomatidae > Ambystoma > Ambystoma mexicanum. The sequence continues at coordinate 737,540,596 of NC_090923.1, read as the reverse complement.
TTTATGTAGCATGTTTTGCAGACCACTAGGTGTCTGTGAGATAAGTACAAGGTCGTCTGCATACAAAAGCCAGGCAATGGACTGCCCTCCAAGTTTGGGTGCATCATGCGTTACTTCCATAATATCTAATCCTAGATCAAAAATGAATAGATTAAATAGAGTAGACGCTAGTATGCATCCTTGTTTTAGACCTCGCTCAGTATGAATCACCTCAGACAGTAACCCATCCAGATTCAGTTTCACTTGCATTGAGGTGTTTGAATGCAATAAATGTATTAGAGACTAATGCTGCTGGACACCCAAATCTCACTAGTTTTTGAATTAGCAAATGGTGATTTACAGAGTCAAAGGCAACTCGGAAGTCTACATACGCCAGATAAAACGGTTGTTTTTTCGACGCATAGAGCTCCTTGATCGCATTTAGAGTTGTAATATTAATCGCCGTGCCAAGGCCTGCAACGGATCCAGTTTGGAATGGATTGCGGCATTTCTCCTTAATCGTCAAGGCATTAAGATCTCTTAGTACGATTCTACTGAACTTCCTGGCGCATCCAGGAGAGAGATTGGCCGATAATTGCCCGGGTTTGTTCGATCTCCTTTTTTATATATTGGCACTGTAATCGCTTTGAACCACGACGCTGGCACACTTTGTTTTATTAATAATGTCTGAAAAACTGCATATAATATGGATCCCCATATTGTAGGGTTCCGTTTTATGACAAAGTTTGATATGCCATCCGGCCCAGGAGCTCTCGAGGAGCTAGCCTTTTTAATATAGAATAGCACATCCTCGAGGTCAAATTGGATTGCAAAAGTAGTTTTTTTCCAATCGTGGATTACTTGCGCAATACTTGTTTGAGGGAGCGCATACATATTGCTGAAATAGCTCACCCAATCCTTTTCAGAAACCCCATTTAGTTGCGATTGCATCTGCGGGCGTGTTGTACTCATATTTAGCAGCTTCCAAATTTGTGACGAGCGTTTGTTCTTAAATACTTTCAGCCAGTGTTCACCATCATTTTGGTTCATGGTAGCCTTATGCATACGCATCCAGTTTTTGTACTTGGTTTTTATTCTGCGTAGAGCAAGTTTGCGCTTCTGCACTGGCAGCAAGAGAATCTGTCTCTTTTCCTTCCGGAAAACCATTTTTCTAGTTCTTACAGATTGATCGAATATATGAGTTCGTACAATGTTGTGCTTATCAGAGACGTGTATTTTATCAGAGTACTCAGGAGGCGTCAATCCTCTCTCTGCACGATGTCGATCTTCTCTTAAGCTACCCGCGAAATCTTTCAGCACTGGAGCAGTCCAATGCAGTCTATTTCGTTGTGGAATTGTGACTAGATTCTCCAATATTTTTTGTTGTAATTGAACTTCTTGGGGCTGATCTAACGCAAATTCAGCTTCCACCATCAGATGATCACTTGTTGATGTTTGCACAACAGAGAATTTGACAGTTTTAGCAAACCAAACCTCTATCCACAAACATATAATCAATAGTTGCCTTTTGTCCTCCTCTAGACCAAGTATGAGAAGGAGGGGAGTCACTCTAGTGCTCCATTCAACATGATTAAGTCCCAAGCCTTGACAAAGTCGAGCCACTGTGTGGCCCATTCCGAATTCCTTTTTTTCCCTACTGCCACCAAATGAATATTCAAATCCCCGGCTAGAATCACATGGTCAATGTTTTGAGTAATCATGATTTGTTCCATCAATAAGTTCATATCTTTGAAGAATTTATCAGCTACAATTGTAATTGGATTAAAATATGTTATTGCAAATTTTGAGTTTTGTATTTCTATTATGGAACATTGCACAAAGGAATTCGGAGAGGGCCACTCAGCTAGATTGTTTGTAGTGGTCATGAGATGGTAACCAGGCCAGACATCGGCCTGCCTTTTTGACCTTTTAATGCTGGCAGTAAATAGACAAAATGGTTATCCCATGACAGAGGTACACTTAGCCAAGTTTCCTGCAATAACGCTACATCATTTTTCTTAAGATGGCGATTATCATTATTAAATAAGTGCTTGTGCCCTCTCGTGTTCCAACTCACAATAGTTATATTATGAGTTGCAGGACATACATCATTAAATTCTAGTTAGGTTTTATTACAATTACAGGTCATTTTTGCCAAACCCTCACTTTTGTCCTCTTGCATTCGAGGCTGTTGCAGCGCCTCATCACAAGTTCTCTTTCTGATTTATAGTTGCAGTGATGGAGGGCATATGCTGATTTGTTTTGAGGGATACTGGATGCTGGCCACTTGCGTTGGAGGGAGTGGTTTTGAATGCATTCTGGTGTGGGGTAGTGAACCGCTTTGGGGTCAGTCCTTGGCGGGCTGGAGCAGAGTTGGAGGGGGTAAGAGGAAGGAGTGAGTCATTGAGCCAGGAGTCTTCGAGGTCGATGGGTTGAGGTCTACCTGCAGCAGGCAATTAAGGCAGTGCTTCTGCCAGGTCTGGTGTTTTGACCTTGTTCCAACACTTGAGCGGCGACTGAGGAATAGAGCAGGCCTTTGGAGGCATAGGGTGTGTGCAGAGAGAAAGGGATGGCTGAGTGGTCTGTCCAGATGAGGAGTTTGGAGGTGAAAGTGGCAATTGGGTCGGTTGAGCTGGAAATGGCATCATGGGTGTGGCTGACGGTGTGGGTGGTTCCTGTGATCTGCTGGGTAAGGTTGAGTGCCTCCAAATTGTCGACCAGAGGTTGAGTCATGGTGTTGTTGTGGACGTCAAACCAGATGTTAAAGTCCCTCCGTATGGTGATTGCTGGGTGATTAACTAATGTGGCTGCTAGCAAGTCGCATAGGGAGTTGGCAAAATGTTTGTCGTATCGGTCGAGGCTGTGGTAGAGAGCGGGCGGGAGAGAGATTTTGATTAGAAGGAATTCGTAGTTGGCTGTGCAAGCATATGTTTCGGTGATGGTTGTGTGGTCTGTGTAGGAAAACTGTCTCCTTTAGAACGTCTGTTGTGGGTGATGAGTGAGTAGTCTGATGGAAGTGCTTTGTGTACGATCCGATTGAAGTCGTCAGAGTACCATGTTTCAGTGATAAATTCAGTGATAAATATGACATCCAGATGATTGGAGGTTAAGAGATCAAAGATGTCTGTTCCTGCCCACAAAGCGGGCATTGATAAGGAGGCAGGTGAGTGTGCGGTGTGACGGGGGTGGTGGTGATTCCCCCAGGTGTTGGGGGCTGGTGGCACTGGGGTGGTTGGTGCGAGTAGTGGGATGTGGTTGGACTCAGTTTTTTTTTATTTTGTTTTATGAGTGGGTGTGTGAGAGGTGTTGGGTGCGGGAAGAGGGAGCGTGTGGTCGCAGGCCTCCGAAAGAGGACTGGCATCGGTTGGTAAGGTAGGATTGTAGTGATGTCTCAGAGGTTTGGAGGTCTCTGGAGAGTGGGTGTTGGGTGGTAGCAAGCTTGGTGTGTTCGGGTATGGTGGCCAGAGGATGGGTGGGCTGGTGATTTGGTGTGGGTGTTTGGTGTTGGAAGGAGGGAAGGTTCTTGGTTGTGTTCAAGGGATCTGGGGGGGGGGGTGGGACATGACAGAGTGGGTATGATATGTGTAGTTGGTAAATGGTGCAGGGCTGGAGAGGCGTGTAGTGCTGAGGGGGGTGGGGGGCTGGTACCTGTCTCTGTTTTGTGTTTGGGTCCCTGTGAGGGTGATCTGGTGGGGGTGGTCGTGGGGGGTGGAGCGATTGTGGGAGGTTTTGATGATGGGTGTAGGTGGTGAAGCTTGTGGGGCTTGAGTGAGGTCGACGGGGATTAGTGGTAGAGGGGCCATGCTTATTGACCAAGATGTGAACGGGGCAAGGGTGGTGGTGCTTCGACATGGGTGGCGTAGGGAGCAGTGGATTGGGGCTTTGTCAGAGCGCCACTGGGTTTCCTTTGTAGGGGGTTTGGAGAGGGGGAGGTAAGATGCAGGAGTGATCAGGGTACTGGGTGCAGGGTTAGTGGGTGGTGGAGCTCACCGAGGTCTTTTGGAATACTAAAAAGCACCCCTGGTATGACAGTTGGATGATGTGTGTAGGTTCGTGGGGTTCTTGGCAGGGAGGGATGCGGTTGGAGGTGGAGAAAAGGAAGGCGAGTTCTTTAGAATTGGCATGAGGATTAAGCTAGCAGCGGGGAGTCGTGTTATGGAGCGCTGTAGGGCTCATCTGGCCTGAGAGTTGGAAGCTGGGAGGTGTGGGACCGTGACAGTGTGTAGGTCTTTGGGAAGGGTAGGCAGGTTGTGGGGGGGGGGGGTGGAGTTGAAGAGGGTGCGAGTGGAGGTAAATAGTAAGGGGCAGGGCTAGGTCATTTTTTGGTGTGCCAGAGGATTGTTGGGGTTTTGAAGGGGGTGTTTTTTTTGGAGTGCCAGAGAGCTCCTCTTGTCTGTGTTGGAGGATGTATTGGGTGCGGTTGTGTGTGTGGGAGTGTCACTCTGGCTGAGTCATTCTGATTCTAAGGGACGGTAGTTGTGTAAGGGGGGGGAGTGGTTGTCGGTGGACCCAGCTCGAGTGTGTGTTTGCTCTCATGGTGGTTTGGGTCTGGTTTGGGTGAGTGGCTGGGATGGAGGTGGTTCGTACAGGGGGTGCTAGGCCGACTGGCTTAGCAACAGCAGTAGAGGGAGGAGTACCTAGATTAGACACAACAGACATGGGGAAATACCTAGAATTGAAACGCAGCAGCAATGTAAAAGCACTTCAATTTGAAACACAGCAGTATTGGGAAAAACATCTACATTTGAAATGCAGCAGTACTGAGGGACAAAGCATTTAGAATTGGAACACAGCAGTGATGGGAGAAGCACCTGGAGAAAGGAACCAAGCAGTAATGGGAGAGGCACCCAGAATTGAAACGCAGCAGTAATGGGAATGATACCTAGATCTGAAACACGGCACTAATGGGAAAGCCACCTATAATTGGAACACAGCAGTAATGGGGTAGTTATGCTGGGTGCAGTAAGGTACAGAGTAATTGGGTACTAGAGGTGGTGGGGTTTTACTAGAGTGCACTCCCTGTCCAGGCCCACACTTAACTTTTCTGTCGCTGCTGGTTGTCTTCGGCAGTCTTCCCAGGCAAACACGAGTGGAGATGCTTGCTCTGAAGATCCCCTTTGCCTTGGCGCCCTTAGCTGAGGACTGCCTTATTGATCTTTAATGGGTCCAAGGACCATTGAGTGTACGTGGGTGGTGGGTGAGGGGAAAAGCAGTAAGCAAGGCGGCAGTACAGGGGAAAACTGGGGAATTTATGCCAAGAACGCAGAAAATGTAATATTGCCAAATGGACTCCAGCATTGTCTGGTGGTTCACCGGCGCAGAAGATGGCAGGAAATGCTGCAGAGGCACCTCGCAGTGCAGCTACACCCTTGTGGTGTTCTCCAGCAGGCCTAAGGCCCAATCAGCAGTTGTGGGGGATGGGTGGATGTTCAGGCAGGAGAACAGCCCACCTCCCAGTTGGAACTGGTTCCAAGGAGGCACGATGTGGAACAAAGACCAGAGGCGTTTTTCGGTCTCCTCCCCCACTTCCTGTATTTTCAGGCACAAGAGTCTTGGCGGGTTTTCCAAGCTAAACCCGCCTAAGACCAGACTCATCAAGACCACCTCCACCCAGCTAGGTAGTAGGGTTCACAAAGGACAAGTCATCAAGAGATGGTGAGAACAAATTACAGCCACCATTTTAAGGGAATGGGGCACTCTGTTGCAGTTGCGAAGTCAGCCTGCCTGCAACACAAGTTCACAAGTTGGTAGAAAAATGTCCACTGCCACCAAACACTCGGATAACTTGCCACTGTAACTGGGAAGTTACAGGAGAAGTGGAAAAAGGTATACATTGTGTCCCTTCAGTACTCCACAGAAGGTGGGGTGTGCTGATTCCACAAAATAGAGGTCGGAGGGAGGGGGGATTAAAAGGATCCCTTTGCCCTGATAACATGTTATCACAGAAAAGTCAAAAGGAAAGCTCAAAGAGCTTCCCAGCAACACTGTACAGAAAGTGTTGTGTTCTGCAATGAGAAATTACAGCTTCCATAAAGTTGGAGGAAAGCACAAAGGGTTCCCAAACACGGGGTAAACGCCGGAGTGTGTGGAAAAACAGTCCCACTCAGCAGAGTCGGATTAAAACTAAGTCTAGCAAAACATGCTGGGACTCGCAGGTGAGGGTAATGTCACATACAAAGGAATTCTACTCTAAGCAAAGAATGATAAGTATTCTGAGCACAAGATTAGTCTCGTAAGAAGAATGTGGTGCTAGTTAATGCAATGGTCCCATAATGTAAAAAACTTTCAAGCTGTCTTGTTCCAATCCTTGAGAGATTTTAAGTGAGAGTGGTTATAGCCCACTGAGAGATGTGGTCTTTCGCTTGATTTTCTTCATAGAGGTTTCATTGCAGGATTGTACCTAGTAAGAGATGCGACATTGAATGAATGTTTGTGTAATACTTTACATTGAAACACATTTTAGCTACCATGGACTGCTTATTCCATGCCTTTTGGCAATTTAGGTTTTACTTGCCATTGGAGTTAAACGCTGTACAATTAAGCATGTAATAATTTAATCACTTGCTCTGCTGTTTGAAATGTCAAATTCTAGGTGTAATTTTTGTTCATCTGTTTTACTTCTAGCGTGGCTGGACTTTGGATCCAAACAGTTACTACAGCTTCACGAACCAACAGCAAAAGCAGGAAGATGCCACTATCCCATCAACAGAGCTTGCCAAACAAGTTATTGAATATGCCAGGCAGTTGGAGATGATTGTTTAGTTAACAGTGTGAACTTTGTATATTTGTTTCCTTATATTCCCGTCATCCATTTGGCAGATTTTTTTTATTGAAATACTATGTGGGATCAGCAGCCTGTTGCAGTGCAATTCCAACTCACTGACTTGTTAAGGCTAATGTGTGGTATCTGGCTAGTTGAGGTGCGGGATTACCCTTTTGCACAACCCCTCTCACCTTGGCCAAAAAGCAAAGGCTCTTCTCGTATCTGCTCAGGACCTCAATGGCACCCAGGGATGAGTGACAGTTAAACTTGTGGGGTGGGGTGGGGGATAGAACACTGATGCTGTGAGAAACTTGGTTTCCAACAAGGGTGTTACTGTGCTGACCAGTCTGTACATAATCCTGTTTACTTTGTATGACTTGCGTGAAACCTTTATAAAATAACTGGTGTAATGGGCGATGGGCATTAAATAAAAAGTAAAATCTGCATTTGTAGCTGAATGTGTTGTTAAGCGTCTTTATTACTGCGTACATCACCATTGTGGTGCTCTTGTAGTGCTGAGTTTTGTCTGTATAGTGGTGCATTGTGTCCCTTCAGGGATAAACTAGACCATGGTCTGGTGTGGTTTGGGGTTGGGGGGCGCAGTTGAGGAGGGAGAGGTGGCTTGGATTTAAAAGTAGAGTAATATGGAAGCAGGAGTTGGAAAGGGACACAACTGCCAAATGGCTAAGTACAGGATGATTACAGGGAGGGGGTGGTGGTTAAAATGCAAACTTCATGGGTGCCGCCCATGATGGCAAGCAATTTTTCATGAAGGCTGTTTCTTATGTGTTACAGGTGTGGTACTAGTCAGAGAATGGTTGTTTGATGGCCTTGATGGTTTGAATGTGCATGCACAAAAGGGAGAAGGTGAAGTGTCCACTTAGCTTGACCAGTAGATGGAAGTATTTTAGTGGGTTATCACTTTTCATGAGTGCTGCGTATTGGCTAACAATGAGGCTGCTCATACGGCCCCCAAAATGTGTGATCTGGTGTCCCAATGTAGTTTGTGCCCTGCTTTGGCATTGTAACTTGTGCACTAATATGTTGCTCCTGAGGGTCTGAATGAGGTTTGTGCCCTAATGTGAATTTGTTTCTGGGTGTCCCAGTACAAGTTGTTGGGGCAATGGGCTCCTGTAGGGGAGATGAAGATTGATGCCACAGGGGCAGAGTGAACCAGGTGTTGTATAGGAGAAAAGTTGAGCCCCGGAAAGTGTAGTTGGAGGGGGGGTTTATAGAGTTTCTCTACTTCCTTATCCCTAACCCTTAACACTCACCATTATTCCCTTTGCTTATCTCGATCTCTTCACCATTCCCCCTCATCCTTTCTCCCCTCTCATTCTGAGTGCACCTCTACCGGAGAGGAATAAATATTGGTCAAGCTTTGCACTGCTCAGTGGGTGGTATGTCGGCAGTGCCGACAGAAGGGATTGGACGATCGCTTTGAGGGAGTCTCGTCTAATGCTGCAGGTGCACAGCCAAAGACCCAAAGCCCTTCCCATGCCAACCAGAGCTGCTAATCAACATCCACCTTTTTATTTGCACATGGGGACCTGCATTCTGATTTGGAGAAGCAATGCAAGTCGTAGAATGCAAAGGAGGGAAAAAAGACTTTACTAACACCTGACAAAAGATATTGCGCATGTTATGCATGCATGCCATGCTCTATTTTCACTGGAGTTCTCCCTGTGCCACCTGAGAAAATAGGCATTGAGTGTGTGTGTGTGTCTGTCTGTCTGTCTGTCTAATAAAGTTAAAGGGAAGAGTGGCTGGTAACTACTACTTTTCCAGGTGAATCTTATTTTGTGACCATGATAACATTATGTTACTACCTCTGAATCAGAACGCAGATTGCTTTGTAGACGGGCCAACTCTTAAACGCAAGATGTTTGGAAGGAATTCTCAGAGACCAAGAACAAAATGGCAAACACAAAGGATTGTAGCATTTTGTTTTTGCTATTTGAATCACATGGGACAATTGAAATATTGGCCTTGGATCATTTAGATTGTCACCAAACTTAACCCAGACGTTTGTGCCCTCACACAGGGTTTAGGTCAGTCTGGTTATTCTCGTCCCCAATATGAGGACCAATATGTTTACGTAGGTTTAACTTGTATATGCCAAGTTCATGGTTAACAACCACTATGCATGTTTTTCAATATTATTGAAACTCATTAACACAACAGCAAGGATTTTTGATGGTGTGATACGAACTATAAATTCATACTGAAATATAGTGGTGGGGGATACCCTTTTAATATTGCCGGTGGCTAATGTTTTGTTGCACAGCGGTTTATGTAGGGTCCTTGTATGCACTCTAAATGCTGCCTTTACGTCCTTAAAAATACTATAGAAGTGTAGAGTGCAGAGAAAGGGGTAGGTACGAAAGAGATGTATGCACGGCACTGAAAGTCTAGGATGGTGAGTTGAGCCTAGATAGGGAGCACAGTGGTAAAGGGATTAGGTAGGACCATGTAGTTCCAGCCGTTCCCTCCCTCCCCAATGAAACATGGTCTCTTGTTGGGTAGATTTTCATTTGTATGCATAAGCATCTCTACATGCGAGTTCCCCTCCACCACTTTTTGGTGGACTACTGGGTAGTTGATCTGTTCACCTGAGTGTGGGAACCTTTGTTCACACTCATTCTTTGACCCTATCCTTTGGGATACTTTGTATTTCTTTTTATACATTTTTCTTGCGTTATAATTTCCTCCAAGTGTTATGGCTTCTGTCTTTTCCCTTGTCCATCACACAGCACTCTGTGCAGTGTTGCTGGGAGCCCTTCGGGCTTCCTTTTTATTTTCTGTATAGGGGGATATATTGTGAGATCAGCACAATCCATCTTATGTGGAGTGCTGAGAGGCTACATGGTATCCCCTTTCTCACTGCTCCTGTAACTTTTTGGTTCCAGTGGCAAGCTAATCGGTTGCAGTGGTTTTATCCTACCGACTTTTGTGCAATTTGCGCTCCCAGGCTGTACTTACAACCGCGATAGTGCACAGAAGGGTCCCCATTTCACCAAATGGTGAATGTAATTCTTTCGCCATTTCTTATTTGCTTGTCCCTTCTTGGGCCTTCTGATGTGCTGGGTGGGGGAGGCCCTGATTGGACTTTTGTCTTCGGTGAGAATCCTTTGAAGCCTGCCAAGGCTCAGTGTGTCTGTGAGGACAGAAAGTTAGGTATGATTCCGAAACCTGTGGGTTTTTTTTTTTTTTTTGGTAATCGGTCTGAACTACCTGCATTTCAAGCCAATCGGCAGCAAGCTGTGACCTACAAAACTGCCAATACCGTTGGACCTGTAGCCACTGTGCAGTGTATTGACTTCCGAAGATCGAAACCTCCTGAAATTTGGTGGACTCCTTCCAGCTTGCCAGAGGCAGAATTCATATCCGTTAAATCCCCTCACCAGAATGCTAGACGGAGAAAGCGAGGCTAATCAACCGGGCAGTAATCATTCTTCACTGTTTTCTTGAAAAAGGTGCCAAAATCACAAACCCAAAGAATACTTTGTCTGAAGCCTCTTCACTCAACTGCTGCTATGAGATCCATTCCAGTGTCGCGTCTTTCGTCTGCCTCACCAAGAATCCAGTGACTGGGTCTGCTGCTGCATCAGTTTGTCATATTTTCGCTTTTTGCAGGCCGCATAACACAGATTTTTGTATATATTTTATAATTTAACAATTTCTTTGCACGATTTTAAGCAGCCAGATAAAAAGATAAAATATCCCCTTGCCTTGCCCCACACCTGCTCTGGCTGGATGACTTCCAAATTGGGGGGCGTTACACCCGCCAAACCCTCTGCCACTCACCACCCCAGAAACCCCTGTTCCCTTACACATACATCCACACTTACCTGTCATGCCTCTAAGCCCCTGCGCGCACTCATGTGTGGCAGGGGCAAGCATGATCGAAATAGAAAGACCGATCTGTGCGGTCACAGAGCAGTCTTTGTAAATTGATTTATTTTTTTTCGTTCCCTTGAACTATTTTTTTTTCACCTATTAACGCTGCATCCACTACTTCACTCCTAAGGTACTGTGAGATTCTTGGTAGAATTTACCTAGAGTTTCTTTGCTGCTCCTTCTCCGAAGGCCCGGATCCTTTTTCATAAGTGTTACTTTCTACAGAAGACTACCTCTGGAACTTTTGAACTTTCTACAACATATGCCTTTCACGTTTGCCCTCCAATCAGATTCTGAGACACTCATAATTAGAACGGGATGGACATCTAAAGTATAAGGCCTCTGTGAAATAATTACAAGTATTTACCTGCTTTTATGTTGGTTTTGTTTCATCCTTTTGTACCCGAAACTGATATCCTAAAAGTTATTACAAAAGTTTGACTTTACTTTGAATTGCATACTGCCATTCTAAAAGTATTTCAAAAGTGATTTACTTGCTGTAAGATTGCATTAGTTCTAAAGTTACTTATTGTGTGTTGTAGTACTTACCTTTCTGAAGTATACTGTTAATGATACACTAACGGTTATATAAAAATGTTTCTTTGGCCTATGTGTAGATTTTAATTTCTTAGTGCTACCCACAGCCCTTTCTCCCTCCTAAGGTGAACCTGGCTTCCATGCTATTGCTACCAACAAAATCTGTGTGGTTCAGTCCTATACTAGAGTTGGATCCCTGTGTCTTCACACATGTCCTACTATTGGTGGACATTTGTAAAACTCCCTTACAGTCTCTGCAAACGGGCCATTTTGGTTCCCATGCGCTTTGCCTAAAGAATGCATGAAACTGGTGTTGATGGGATAGTACATGGATTGGGGTTGTTTGTTCGTCTGATAATTGTTTGTAGTAAACTGTCTGCAATAAATCTGCTCGCATTAGAACAGTTATCAGATGAACAAACCACCCCAATAAATATGAAACCGAAATGCGGCCATCCCCACACTCCCCACTTATCTGTCTGCTCGCCTACACGTCCCCTGCACCATCAGATCTATCCCTCAACGCAGGTTGGATCTGATGCCACAGGGTCCCCTTTATTTTACTTTTTTTTGTTTTTTTTCTGGTCTCCCGCCTCCCCTATTGAAGCAGGGAACACCCCTACGGCCAAAAATACTGAACATTGGGAGTGGGGGACACTGCTGCAACCCCCGCTCAACATGTTCGGTATGTTTTATAATCGATCGAATGGTACTGGCTGAATTTGGTCAAATGTACCATTCATTCAAGTTTAAACTAACAATTTGGTTGGTATCTCCCATTTTGGTATACCGTAAGGCAATTCTCCTGTTAATAACTGTATTTCTGATGTTTGTCAATCTGCTTAGAATCACTTGCTGTGCATAGTCCGACATCCAGTGGTAACCCCTGGAGTATTGTATCTTTTCTTTCAAGAATCGAAAGGGGATGTCGACATGGGCGTGCCTGTAACACCATCTCTGTGACGTGTAGTGTACCCAAGATCCCTCTCGTCGGGGTCCCTCAGATTGTTTTTTTCTGCCCAGATAAATGGTCGCCCTTATGCGCAGTTCGTAAAGAAAATTGCTATTGTCCAGTGACCTTTGGTCGAATTATTCTATAGAAATATTCAGTATTGCCCCTTCTGTCCCTTGTCTCGACGGCTGTTCCAGTTTCCGCCGAGGACCTGCGAGATTCGACGGAAGGTGATCCTGTCGGCGTTGCCAACCACGTGGCCGGGCCTTAGCCGGCCTACACAGTAGGGAGAGTGAGGTTGGGTGGACATTTCTTTTTAAACTGAAAATTCCTTTCCCTTTCTTCCCCCTTTCCCAGTTGGTCTTAGTCACTCTGTATAACTTCAGCTATGGAGAGGACTCCTATTTGTAAGGGCAAATTCCCATGGAAGGACAAGTATAGACGGTGTAACCGGTGCTTGCCGCTCGATCATAAAGACGAAGGGTGTGCAGCCTGTAAGCTCCTCCGCCCTAAGACTTTGAAGGAGCATAGAGTAAAATGGTGGGCGGCCTACGGTATGTCCAAGGCCGGGACTTCTCCCACTGCCGCTACCACCGAATGTGACAATGGCGAGAGTGACTATCAGACCTCCAAACCAGAGGTTGACCTTTTGACGGAACGTTCCGTATAGTCTGTCCCAGCCCTGATAAGCATGGCGTAAGCCCTGCTATGGGGAAGTCGCACCCCAGCGACAAAGACAGACACATGCATGACACTAAGCACACAACCCCTAGCCCTATTTCTACTACGTCGAAAAAGACTTCGGTGCCAACGGGTGCACCGGTACTTCCGGTGATGCCCGCCGATTGACTAGTTCGGCAGCCCTCCCCACAGCCGCATGCGCACCTGACTGGACAGTCCAAGATGAAGGGCGCTACCGCCAAAACACATGGTTCCGTCGACACGCATCATGGGAAGGCGTACGGCGATGACAAGCATCAGAAAGATAAGGCCTTACCACCGCCGAAAGTTACGGCACCGCCAGAAAAGGTGGCCGATAAAGTCAAGGCCTCGATTCCCCTGAAACAGACTCCCTTGCAACCGTCTGAAGTACCTAACTCCTCCCGACGCGTGAGGACGTCAAGGTCAGCCTGGCGAGGATTGTAGCCGCTGATTCTCATAAACGGCAGGCTAGGGACTCTTGAGTCTCTGAAAGACCCAAAGATCCGCCGAGATCTAGGGATAGTGTTCAGAAGTCGAGGGAAGGGCACAGGGATACCCGACCTTCGTCGGCCCCGCTAGAGGATTTCTCTGAGGGAGAGGAACTACTTTCTTCGATGTTAAAGCTCTACGTTTTTCGACGGAAGATGGTGCTGGGGACACTTTTTTGACGGAAGACTGAGAGAGACACCTTTCCACCCCTAGACCGCTCTATATCATCAGTCTGGACTAGGGAAAAGTTTGAGGATTGCATGGAGAGGCTCGACACGTTTGTTTCACAGGCAGAACAACCTACACCTCACAAGCTAAGGGATGAAAGCCCTGCTAACCCTCGGTCTAAATTCCCAAGGCTTTTTGATCCCTCTTTAGAAGAGGACATATATAATTAAGACCTTACGGAAGAAAACATTCTACCAGTTTGGGTATAGGAGAATCCTTTTTATAACGAGGAGGAACATGAGCCCATTGGAGAGTAGCCCATTGAGGATGATCCTATTGAAGGCTGGGGGGAGGAGGCAGATGTGGGTGACCCTCAACCATGGCAGTCCCCAGAGCCACAAGACCCAGACCCAGATATTCTGGCCTTGGACTCTCCTCAGAATACTCCTACAAGAAATCCTACTCCTATTGATGATCAACTGACATTTAATGTAATGCTACGTAAAGCAGCTGATCACTTTAAAATTGCCACTGAAGAAATAGCACCTGAAGCCGACTTTGTTGGGGATCTACTCGAGGAGAAGCTGCCAACCAGCCAAGCCATACCTCTACTCAATTTAATTAGAAAACGCCTTGCACCATCTTTGTCTACGCGGCTCTTACGAGGGGTGTAAATCCAAGAATTGAAAAAAAATGTTTCCACCCCTCCATCAGACCCTCTATATATCAGGTCATTCCACCCCAGATTCTTTGGTAGTCACTACCACAAGGAAAAGAGCAGGGGTCCCTTCATCAACAGGCGAGGCTCCCCCTGACCAGGAAGGGAAAAGACGTTATGCCCTGGGTAAGAGGGTTACCACAGCGGCAGCGTACGCCACATGTATCGCCAATAACACTACTCTAATGGCTAGTTACGCAGATGCGCATTGGCCTTTAATACAAGAAGGCCTACGAGAGGCTCCAGAACCTCTGTGGAAGCGCCTAATTTCCACAGTCTCTGAAGGTAGGCAAGTTAACCAAAGTATTTTAAAGAACACTTTGGCTTCTGCCGAGACTGCCAGCCGAGCTCTCGCTCATGGCATTCTCCTTAAAAGACACGCGTGGCTTCGTAATTCACGGTTTAAACCTGAAACACAAGCGTCTCTTATAAACAAACCAGTGGAGGAATCCAACTTGTTCGGGAAGGCGGTCGATAAGGCCTTCGAGACCGCGAAAAAAGAACATGAAACCCTAAAGAGTTTGGATCAAATTACTCAGAGAACCTCCACAAGACGAGGATTGGGAAGCAGGTTTTATCGTGGCCAAAGCTCCGCTCACCAACAATACCCTTCAGGAAACCATTGGAACTCTCCACAGGGAAGCAATACTTAAATACCCTGTACTCCCAAAGGGGACAGCGGCGTGGTAAGGGAAGAGGCAGGAACCTGACCCCCAGAGGTTCTCCTGGCTCAGGCTCCAAATGCCTCGAAGATTCTGGTCCCCTCCCATGCCTCTCCGGTCGGGGGCCGGCTGACATTCCTAAAAGCATGGGAGGGAATAATCACGGAACAGTGGGTACTAAAAACCATAGCCCAGCGGTATACTGTGTAGAGTTCAACCAATCCCCAAAATACAGACCTCCACGTCAACAAAGACTAACACCAGAACATCTTTGTATACTTCGTCAAGAAGTTGACATACTGGAACAAAAAGGAGCCATAGAGATCGTACCTCTATCACAGATAAAGGAGGGTATTTATACAGTATACTTCCCGGTACCCAAAAAGGATCTAACCATGCGTCCTGTTGTAGACCTGCGCCCAGCGAACAAGTTTGTAAAACCACAAAAATTTTGCACGGGTCAACATGCAGGAAGTAATTCCTCTGCTTTCACAGGGGGATTACATGGCAACTCTGGATATGAAAGATGCATACTTTCATATTTCAATGTTGCCAGCGCACAGAAAGTACCTCCGGTTTATGACAAAAAACAAACATTATCAGTTCAAGGTACTACCCTTCGGCATAGCATCTGTGCCAAGGGTATTTACGAAGGTACTAGCAGTAGCGGCAGCACACCTGCGCAGGCAATCCATTCCAGTTTATCCTTACCTCGACGACTGGCTTGTAACAGCGGACTCCTACAAAACATGTCTGTCAAATACCCAGAAAACGATAGATCTTTTATTCAGCCTGGGGTTCTCCATCAGTGAGAAGAAATCAAACTTAGACCCCAGTCAAGTCAAAAAATTCCTAGGGGCTCTAATTCGAAAAAAGGACGTCCTCTTCCCCTCCGAGAGGGTTAAAAACATGCTGTTTCAAATCCCTCCCTATGTAGTCCAGTCGAGAGGTAACGGTACGCAAGGCTATGAGTCTACTGGGAATAATGGCGTCATGTATCTACTTAGTTCCTCATGTGCGCCTGTGCCCAATGCAAGAGTGGCTAAGCAACCAGTGGTGTCAGGCCAACGGACAGTGGGACGATTTAGTAGTGGTCTCGCCGGCCCCAGTTCTCTCGCTGCGGTGGTGGTCGAGGGTAAAACCTCTTGAAAGGGAAATCATTCACCACCCCCGCAGTGGAAGCCACTCTAACTACAGATGCCTCCCTTATCTGCTCCAGCAAACGGCAAGTGGGGTGTGGTCGCAGGACATAGCGTCCAACCACATAAACCTGCTAGGACTGCTGGCAGTGTTCAAAGCACTGAAAGCATTTGAAACACAACTACAGGGAAAGACTATTCTTATCCTCACAGACAGCACCACGGCCATGTACTACCTGAACAGGGAGGCACTCCTTCTCCAGGGCTGTCCAAACTGTCCCAGAACATTTGGTAGTGGGCTCTCAAACGCAACATGTTCCTATTATTATCACAGGGGAATTCAATCTTCTGACAGACGTGATCAGCAGAGACTTTCCGTTGCCCAGGGAGTACGAATGGCGATTACATGAAGACAGTCGCCGACGTTTTCGCACAATGGGGGTTTCCAGAGATAGATTTGTTTGCGACCCTGGAGAACGCCCAATGCCAAGACTGCTCCTCCAGGTACCCCCAGAACCGATCCAAGGGGAACGGACTCTGGATAACATGGTCAGGAAAATTTGCCTACGCCCCCCTCACCCCCCCCTCCCCCGATATTGGTGGCTACCATGTGGGCCCGCCAAACCTGGTTCGCTCATCTGATGGTGATGTCCCTATCTTTTTCAGTCAAACTTCCTTGCCCGTACAACATGTTGTAGCAAGACAAAGGGGAGACGCTTCACCCATGCCCGCAGACATTGAACTTGGCGGCCTGGCTCCTGAGGTTATAGAATTCGGGCACCTGCAGCTCCCTCAAAAATGTATTGACATCCTCAGGGAGGCAAGTAAACCAAACACTAGATATTGCTATTCTAGTAAATGGAAACTGTTTGTCATATGGTGTAACTCAAAGAGCATCAACCCTATCGACTGCTCTCCCACACATTGTCCTATACCTAACTCACTTACTTGACTCGGTCCTAGTCTTCAACTCAATAAAGGTACACCTAGCGGCACTTTCAGCATATACAAAATCACAACAGAAAGTGTCATGGTGGAAGATACCAGTGATTAAGGCTTTCATGGAAGCGGTAAAAAGAATGTACTCTCCCATTTCTAACCCGGCTCCTGGGTGGGACCTAAATGTGGTATTAACTAGGCTTATGGGAGCTCCTTTCGAGCCCATGCACAAGGCAAGTCTTAAGAACCTTACCCTCAAGACTGCCTTTTTAATAGCAATCACCTCCATTAGGAGGGTAAGTGAACTGCAGGCACTCTCTATTCTACATCCCTTCGTAATAGTTCGCAAAGACAAGGTGGTTTTGCGCACTCACCCTAGATTTGTGCCTAAATTCATTGCCAAGTTCCATGTGAACCAGTCAATAGAGCTACCAACATTCTTTCAAAATCCCTCAAGCCTGGGAGAAGGAACCCTGCACACACTGGATGTACGCAGAGCTGTCATGTTCTATATGGAAAGAACTTGTCCACTAAGGAAGACTAATCAGTTTTTCGTGTCAGTGGCCACAGGAAAAGGAGATGCAATCTCCAAATCCACTATTTCTAGATGGACTGTCAATTGCATTACACTCTGCTACCATCTTGCTAAGAGAGAACTGCCCTTCAAGCCTAGAGCACATTCCACTCGAGGCACTGGGGCATCCATAGCATTCATTGCAAATGTTCCCCTTGAATCCATTTGCAAAGCGGCAACCTGGAGTTCTGTACACGCCTTTACAAAACACTGTTGCCTAGATACTCATTCTAGGTCTGATTTTCAGGTGGGACAGGCAGTACTAAGACATCTTTTCACTACTGTTCCTTCTCAGAACCCACCTCCAACTCCGGGTACTACTCGCTAGTCTATGCACAGCATGTGAGTCTAAGCAGATTTACAAACCTCAGAAGACATGCATTAATTACCATAAAAGCATTTCTGGTGGTTGTATCTGCTTAGATACACATGCGCCCACCCTTCCTCCCCGCTCGGATGGAAGGAACATAGATACCTTACTACTTTCTCTCTTTTCTGTACTCAAGATAGTCATAAGGCTCCCTCTTGGCAGAAAAAATACCATCAGCGGGACCTTGACGCGTGAGGGATCTTGGGTACACTTCACGTAGGGATAGTGTTACAAGCACGCCCATGTGGACGTCCCCTTTCGATTCTCGAAAGACCAGATGCAATACTACGCGGTTACCACTGGATGTCTGACTATGCACAGCATGTGAATCTAAGCAGATACAACCATCAGAAATGCTTTTACGGTAAGTAATGCATGTCATTTCTTTAGGACTGACATCAAGCTTTATGAACCTTCCTTGAATTGGGACTCCGCTTTTCTGCTTTGATATGTGCTGCTGGTGAGAGCAGAGCCAGTTACCCCTTCTGTTTGAATTGAGGCAGGGTCAATCAAGCCCCACCATCCTCCTTTGGCATCCTTGACTTTGATTCCTCACACGGTTGCATCGACAGGGATTCCAGAGAGGATCCTGAGTCGGCCAAGTGGTTCTGCGCAACCGATTTGTTTGAGGCGAGTCTGTTCCAGAGGGGAGTGTTCATTGCTTCTGTTGAGTCTTGCCACCTCCCGTGGTTGTGTATATATACTGCTGTGTAATTGTTGTTCATGAGCATGTGAATCCATGCCAGATCCCGTGCTAGAGAAGGTTTAAGTTAGTTAACTCTAACTATTGTTCTCCAGCATGGGTCTGCCATGGATTCACATGCAAACCCTCCCACCTTCCCCTCTAGCTTTTCTTGGTTCATACTGCCACTTTACGTGCTTACCAAATTTGAAGATGGCCACCAGGGATGGCGCTTAGAAAGAGGACTGTCGTTGGATGGGGGCAGTTTGACCCAGAGGACAGTGATAGGTTTAGAGGAGAAATACAGTTTTAAAGTTAAAGTAAAACTGTTTTTTCTTTTACAGAGGATTCTCAGCCTGACTACTATATTTCAGGGGAAAACAAGAAAATTGGCCAGACAATAATATATGGTAAACGGAAGATGAGAAAAGCGAGTAATGGATGCATTAATGAAATTGAATTAGATCTAGTTACATACGAGATAGACAAAGTGATGGTTAATGGCAGTCAGACAAAGAGGGGAACCACCCAGGTCCAGAGAGTAGACAAGCCTGTTAATGTAACAATGATTCACCATAATGTTACAACATCAGATATCAATAGGTCCAGGGAGATGGCTCCTGTGAGTGATATTCGGCACTATCTATGTGAGTTTGGTGGTGTATGTGGGCCATCAAGTAATAAGGAGTCAGCTGGTGCCACTACTAGGCTGAAAACTGGCAAAAAGAATAAACAAAAACCGGTTGTAGGTGTTGGGGACTGCATATTAGAGGCAGTACATTGCTTGTTTGCTGGTGAAGAAAACACAATCTAGACTGGAGGTTGCAGGGGCTAATCAAAAATACATTGAGCACCGCAGTGGCCCTGATGGATGGGGAGTTTAGAGACTAACCAATATGGCTACTCGGATCTATCCACTTGGGCTTGACGTATTCAACTATTTGTTCTGTTAGACCTCAAAGTGATAAATTACGAAGAATCACTATGCGAAGACCAGGAAGGTGGATACAGTTAGAGCCTTGCAAATGAGGTCCGTGTCGGGAATATAGACAGACACCCCCCCCCCCTTAAACAGGACTGCAGTCCTTAAATTATTACATGGAATTGTCCCACTTTGAGCCATTAACACAGAAGATATTGTAGTGGTACATCAATTGGAAGGCAGGAGCAATATGACTTCCAATATATGGTTTAGAAATGAGTCCATTAAAGATTCAATACAAGGATTATCTGTTTAAGCTTGGGTATTGCGGCGGGGACATATGCATGTCTACATTTAAGTATAATATCAAATGCATGGTTAATTCTGAGTACACGCATAAAGAAAGTTTAACCAAAGTAAATGGTGGTGTCTCTCTTAATCAGAAACTAGGCAATCGGGTCTCGAAGACCTGTCATCTCAATAATGAAAAAGAAGCATACTTGGAGAAAGTAAGCAAAAGCAATGCATATTGGCAATGGCTTCCCATGGTCTTCCTGTCCCACCTTTCCAAAAACAGTCTAACAGTCTGATCTGCTCGTAGAATACAAGAGGCCACGTCCACCTGTCTGCAGAGTATGGTTTGTTGGCTAATATAAATCTTGATTGTATTGTCGCTCTCCAGGAAATGTGGACGACCACTATGTGTGAAATAGATGGTCGTAGTACTTCGCAGAGTCTGGCTACAAAGGGCCCTATAGGGGGACTGAAGGGTGGGCTTTTGGTTATGGTGTGACGTCCATGGGAAATGGTGGCAACAAAGTTGTCAACATCGATGGTGCAAGCAGTGGTAATCAGCGGTGTAATGATAGATCATAAAGAATTAGTACTAAAGAATGGTTATGATCCTCCAAATCTAGTGGCTCATACCCGTAATAAAGCTATAGTCGGAGACATCCTGAGTAAGATCACCCTTGAGACCCCTATTATAATTTTAGGCGATTTCAATGCCAAAATAGATGAGTCAAGGTGATTTTTCTGCCCAGTGTGTGTCCCCCCGTACAAGTCGTGGGAGAGTAACAAGCAGCAAATAATGGAATACCCATAATTCATGGGAACTCCCGTCCCCTGCACACCTGTAAGTATTGGAAGAATCCAATCGAAGTTTGTTTATTAGTTTTGCTGGACCATAATTGTTTTGTATTCATTATTCAAAAAACCCTTTTATGACTCTTGCTTATACACCAATGTAACTTAAGATTCAACTCAATAAGAGCATATTATTCAGTGTTTTCAAAGAAAATAATCTAGTATTCATAATCATACCAATTAATGTTTCAAAGCACATAAATTTCAAACATGATACATAACAATTAATAAATTAAGGTTGAAAAGCTCAACGCGTTTCTAGAGAATAACTTGTTCAGGAGGAAAACCATTTTTTTCGATGTCAATTATTAACACTTGATATCTTCCTTCTATTTCAATCTTTTAGATTCTCAGACTTCTCATTCTTTACCAATATGTATTTGAGTGGGACGACTGGGACGTTCTAGTACATGTAAATTATAGAGCCCCATTAATATATTGCTCATTTATCAAGTCATTGACTTAGAGAGTGTTGCCATTTCGTTTACCTGATGCTGGCAGGTGTTTGCTTCTGCAAATGCGTCAGACTGATGTCATTGGTGTCCATACAATGTTCTCTTAACGTCAGAGGATCAGTGATTCCCTGTAATGTAGGAAACTGAATTTCAATGCCATTGTAGACATACTATAGGTGAATGCGTGAAATGAATGACAGAGCAAGGGTTGTGTGTGAAAGAGAAGTCTCCATGTTAGTTGAGAAATTGGCAAATAGTAGCCTAAACAAGAGGGGTCCTGGGAGTGTCTCTCTACCGGCCTATATCCTGGGTTAGAGTCTCAACCAGAGTCTTTAGCTCACCATCCTTTCACGGAAGAGAAATGTCTACTACATATCAGTCTTTGTCCTGCCCAAGGGCAGTCCAGCACCGAAATGTCAGGCAATTCTCTTCTGAACAAGAGTACCAACAGCAACCCCAGACACGTGTTTCGGCCTGGTTGGGCCTCGTCAGTGAGGTGGAGCTGTGCCTCTCTAAGAAGATTGAGCAAGGGTTCCACATCTCGATTACCCTTGTAATTTAGGGTGAAAACCCAATGGTGTTATCGCCCTTTTGCAGTGACCCACATGCACACATTTCGGGTGCCCCAGAACTTTTTCTGCAGAGTTTGAGACAAGAAGCACGATGAATGGCCCTTTACATCTCGGTGCCAGCGTTGTCTTTCTCTGGTGTACCTTTACCAGTACACTGTCGCGGGGCTGTAGGGAATTATCTGGAGAGTCTGGTCCTGTGGCAGAGCAGCTTGAACCTGATTATGAATGAGACTGACAGAAGACATTAAGTACTTGACATATTCCAAAAGTCGATCATCTGACAATTGTAAGTCATTGGGCACAGTTTTCATTGATGGGGCAACAGGTAATCTTATAGGTCTTCCATAAAGGATCTCATATGGGCTCAAACCAATTTTCTTAACAGGAGTACTTTTCATACTAAAAACAGTGGAAGGGCTTCTGGAAACTTCATTCCCGTCTCCTGACACAGTTTAGCCAACTTATTCTTTAAAACCCCATTCCGTCTCTCCACTGTCCCTGGGGATGGTGAGGGCAATGTAAATTATGCTGAATTTTCAATGTGGAGAACAACGTTGTGGTGATATTACTTACAAAACGTGTTCCCTGATCACTATTTATGCACACAAGTATTCCAAATCTAGGCACTAGTTCTTGTATCAATATTTTTGTAACTGTCACTGCCTCAGCCTTACTACAGGGTAGGCTTCAACACATCAGAAAACACATCCACTATCACAAACAGATACCGCCATTGATTGCACTTAGGCAATTGTAGAAAATCAATCTGTAATCCCACAAAATAGCAGGAGGATGTGTCCCTTGTCTGACTGGCACACTTTTCCCTATGTTGCTCTGCAAACAAATCATGCAGCGCTGACCATACTCTTGGCCCGTGATTAATCCTGGCACATACCACGACTGTCCCACCGACATTGCCATTCCATCCCTAACTATGTGTGTCGACCCATGATATATCCTAACCAGATGGGATACTAAAATGTTTGGAGCCACTAACTGATCTTGTTCATCTCACCACTGAGAGTCTTCATGCAACCGGCTAACGTTCCTAATCCAATTGGCCTTTTCACTAGGTGGTTCATTTTCCTCTATATAAGCAATTTCTGACAATGTTTTATATGGTGTCTCTTCCTGCACAATTTGAACTGGCAGTACATACACCTCACTATCGTTGGAGGTAGCCGCCAACTTGGCTGTTCTATCAGCAAAATCATTTCCAATACTGATTGGGTCATCCAGTGCTGGGTGGACTGCACATTTTATAATGGCAATCCACTCAGGTAACATTGTGGTATCCAAAAGGGCTAGCACATATTGCCTGTTTTTATTTGGTGCGCCAGTTGATGTCATGAAACCCCTCTGCTTCCAGAGTTGATCAAAATCGTGGGCTACGACAAATATGTATCTCAAATCTGTGTAAATGTTAACTGACTGTTGAGCCGCCAACCGGCAAGCACATGTAAGCGCCGCTAACTCGGTATCTTGAGGTAATTTACCACTTTGCACCACATTTTCAGGAGCATAAACTGCATACCCTGAAACCACCTTCCCCTCCTGATTTTTGAAACACGATCTGTCCATGAAGTATTCGAGGTCCGAATCAGTCCATAACAGACAATCTGCCACGACAGTCATGTGGCATAGTATCATGTGGCTCTCCCTCCAAGGGAGTGGGCAACAGTGATGCTGGATTCAGAACTGAACACCTCGTCGGGGTGATATTAGACGAGTTCAATAAGAGCATCTCGTACTTGCTTGCTCTTCAAACAGACCTATGCTGAGTCTTGGTTTTCAGCAGAAATGACATTACAGCAAGTGGCACTGCCGCCTCTAAAGGCGATACCAAGACTGTATTTTCACTTTGTTCCACCATCAGAGCGGCAGTAGCCACTGATCAAACAGGGCAGCATTCCTGCCGCAACCAGATCTAATTCCTTACTATAATAGGCTATGGGTCTATGGTGGATTTCATGCATTTGGGTGAGAATTGCCAGAGCAAACCTGTTTCTTTCGTGACAGTACAAAGTAAATCCCATCTTGTAATCTTAACATTTAGCATTTAATCTGGCAGGCCCAATGCAGGGCAGGGGCTTTAGCCAAAAGTTGGTCTTAACAAAAGCCTCTCCAGCTTCTGGTGTTCATTGCAGTGGCTCAACCGTATTTAGTAGAGTATCATTCTGAAGTGGTTTGATTATTTTTCCGCAAATCCTGGTATCCAATGCTGGCGGTAGCCAACAGAACCGATAAATGGTGACAGTCGGAGTATTCAGAATATTATACACAACCTCCTTTCGGGAACTGGCTATCAGCCGACATCTTTTCATATTATCATGTCCCAGATAATGTACCCTAGGGGAACACAACTGTAGCTTCTTCTTTGAAGCTTTATGTCCTTTTTCCGCCAAAGCAGTCGGTAAAACCCTAGTATCCTCCTTGCAAGCCTCAAATGAAGGTGAGTCAATCGACAAATCACCCACATATTGTACTAACACGGATTTATTTACCTGGTAATTTAATTTCATCCAAGTCTTCCAAATCTTGCTGTTTTTGCTTTTTGGTTTAAAAGTCAAATCTTGCTGTTTTTGCATTTGGTTTAAAAGTCAAATCTTGCTGTTTTTGCTTTTTGGTCTGAAAGTCAAATCTTGCTGTACTTTGCTAACTTGCTCTGCACTTTGCTTGGAACTGTTACTTCTCTGTAAAATTGCCGGCCCAGTGACTTCACCACTCTTTGTTCCACTCCTGCCTGCCTTCCCCCACTGCTTCTCCCTCTTTTCCTCGCTACCACTCCCATGGCGCTTTCTGTTTCTCCTATCTTTTCCAACTGCTTCTCCATTGACTATCCTTCTCTTCTCATAAAGTTTGGTAGGAAGAAGTTCAAAAAGGATATTCTGGCCTCAAACTTGGGTCTCCCTATCGTTGACACCTACTCTGCTTCCTCCAGATAGACCCTCACCAACATCCTCTTATTTGTTCCTCGCCAGATCTATGGACTCTTCATATGATCTCTGTGCTCTGTCCTGTCTCCTCCACCCCCATTTATGGTGGCATCCACTGGGAAGTTCTCATTGCTTCCTTCAACTCCCCTAAAGTCGTCATTAATGTCTACCTTAATGACACTGTCATGGTCCAAAGACCTCAGGCCAATCTCCTCCTCTTTGATAGGTGTTTAGCTCGCCTCATCAATGTCCTTTCATCTCCAGATGCCCTCTCCTCTACCCCCTTGGCTACCCTGCCCTCTCTTTCCTCCTCCTCTGCCCCACCCCAGAAGGTCTTTAAGGCTGGCAACCTTCTTTATCTTGCCACTCTCAACTCACTCTGCTGTCAAACACTCCTGACATCTGTCATCTCCTTGAAGAACTTGACCTCGATGTCCTCGGTCTGAGACATGCTTCACGGCCAGCTTTGACACTCCTCCCTGATGGCTGCAAGATCAGATCCTCTCCTCAACTAGATCCTCTCGGTACGAAGGGGGTGTTGCCCTGATTTTTCCTGAGTGCCTGAGTGGATTCCTGCCTCTTTCATTCCTACCTAGATTTGCTCCCCTTGTCTGTAGTCTGTCTCTTTCTCTCTCGCTCTTTCTCTTTCTCTTCTCTTTCCCTCTTTCCCTCTTTCCCTCTTTCCCTCTTTCTCTCTTTCTCTTTCTCTTTCTTTCTCTTTCTTTGTCTTTCTTTCTCTTTCTTTCTCTTTCTTTCTCTTTCTTTCTTTCTTTCTCTTTCTTTCTCTTTCTTTCTCTTTCTCTTTCTTTCTCTTTCTTTCTCTTTCTTTCTCTCTCTTTCTCTCTCTTTCTCTTTCTTTCTCTCTTTCTCTTTCTCGCTTTCTCTTTCTCTCTCTTTCTCTCTCTTTCTCTCTCTTTCTCTCTCTCTTTCTCTCCCTCTCCTTCTCTCTTTCTCTCTTTCTCTTTCTCTCTTTCTCTTTCTCTAGCCATTCTCTCTTTCTCTCTCTTTCTCTAGCCATTCTCTCTTTCTCTCTCTTTCTCTAGCCTTTCTCTCTCTTTCTCCTGCCATTCTCTTACTGTAGCTACTATCTACCGTCCTCCTGGTCAAATCACCTCATTTCTCACTGAGTGGGCGGACCTCTCCTCCTTCCTGGCCTCAACCACTCAACTCCTCCTCCTTGGTGACCACAATATCCTTCTAGACTCTGCTTGTTCATCCTCTGTACTCTTCTGTGTCATTCCCTCTCTCTTTCTACCCTCCCCTCTGCCTCGACTTACTCTGCAGGGCACACACTTGATCTCCTCTGACCTCCCTTTCTCATCCCTCTGACCACACCCCTCTCCTGGAGAGATCACTCCCTCTCTTCTTCCCCAGGCCAAGCCTATCCCAACACTGCCACCTACCTTCTCGGACATCTGGCCCATGAAGCGTGTGTCATTGGAGGCTTTCGGCACCACCTTCTCACTCCCCCACCTCTGGCTGACTCACAGCCTGACACAGCCCTGTCTCTGCTCAACTCTTCTATTTCTGATACTCTTGATGCGCTTGCCCCTGTCATGAGGATCCGATTGAAGTCCAAAGCCAAGTGAAATTCTTGGTATGACTCTGACCTAGCTACACTTAAACGTAAGTGTAGGGCGGCTGAGAGGAAATTAAGGGCTTCTTGTTCATCCTCTGACGAACTGGCCTGTCACCTGCTCCAAAGGCAATACTGACACTGTCCACACCATGAAGAGAGCCCACATCCAAGCCTGTGTATCTGCAGCATCTAACAACTCGGACGAAATCTTTAAAATCTGCAAGGAGCTGGCCAACCCTGCCGCAGTCGCTACCCCTACTGTCGCCTCCCAAGTTCTTTGCAATGCCCTTGCCTCTCACTTCATCTCAAAAACCCAGGCCATCCTGTCCAACCTCTCCACCCCTCCCACACCTCTCCCCTCTCCTTCTGTGAACATTGACCCTTCTTCAGCCACCCCCACCCTCTTCTTCGTCCTTTCCTCTTTTCTCCCCTGACAAAGTCGCGAGACAAGTCCGATTTATGAAAGCCTCGTCAAAACTGGTTAATCCCTGCTCCCCTAAAACAATCAAGGACCACATTGATACCCTCGCTCCAGTCCTGCCGATTTCTGCAACCTCTCCTTTGCCTCAGGAGCCTTCCCCTCCCCTCTGAAGCACTCTCTTGTGCATCCTCTTCTCAAGAAACCCACAGCTGAGCCTTCTTTCCCAGCTAATTATCACCCAATTTCATTACTCCTTTTCTGGGAAAACTCCTGGAAAAGCTGCCCATCTCTCAGCGTACCTTTATTCTGTTGGCTGTCTCCATGACCATCATTCTGGCTTTAGCATGGAAGCTGATCTCCTGGACATCCATGAAAATTTGCTGTCCAACCTTGACACTAACATTCCTTCTGTCTTTATCCTACTTGATCTCTCTTCTACCTTTGACACGGTCAACCCTACCATCCTGCTCAACCGTCTGTGACAACCTGGGCATCACAGATCAGGCTCTGGCCTGGCTGACCTCTTTCCCCTCTGATCGAACTTCCCAGGTCCAACTTGGGTCCTTCCTTTCATCTACCTCCCTTTCTACCTGTGGTGTTCCCCGGGAATCTAACCTCTTGCCCTGGCTTTTCAAACAATACCTGTCAACTCTCGCTCACTGCATTGCCATTTTCTGCTCCAATTTCCAGGCTATGCTGACGACACAACTCATTTTCAGGCTTCCCTCGGCCCCCTCTTCTCCTTCTCTCATCTCTGATTGCCTAACTGCCATTCAGGATTGATGTGCCGCCAATGAACTCTGCCTGAATGCCAGCAAGACAGAGATCCTCCTCATAGGCACACCTTCACCCTCCTTTCCCCTCACTCTCTGGCCGCCTCCCTTGGCCGCCCTCCTACCCCCTCCTGCGAGGATAAGAACCTCGGGGTCATCTTTGATTCCACGCTTTCCTTCTCTGCCCACATCTCTGATGTCTCTAAAAAGTCTAACTTCCTACTGCATCTTCTCAGAGGTACTCTGCCTTTCCTCTCCTTCCCCCAGATGCTCACTGTCTCCTGACCCCTGGTTCTCTCTAGGTTGGACTATTGTACCAGCCTCTTTCTAAATCTACCTGCCACTACTCTCCACCCTTTGCAACTCATCCAGAACAGGACTGCAAGACTTGTCCTTGGCTTCAAGCCATTAGATCGTATCTCTCCAACCCTGAAATCTCTCCACTGGCTCCCAGTGGATGCAAGGATTAAATATAAAACCCTATGCATTGTTCACAAGGCTTTCTGGGGCCTGGGTCCAAAATACCTTCAGCTATCCCTGGGTAAATACCTCCCCTCTCGAGCTCTTCGCTCCTCTACGTCCCTCAGGATCAGTCGTTTTTCAAAGAAGCAAGCTGGGGGTAGATCTTGGTCTTCGGATGGGGCCTCCCTCTGGAACAGCCTCCCTGCCACTCTGAAAGTTGAGGAGAATCATCTCCGGTTCCGGAAGCACCTCAAGACCGTCCTCTTTGCTTCTGCCTTCGCCCCTCCTCTCCCCTACTGATCTTCTCTCTCTGCACCGTGCACCTGACCTAACTTCTGTCTTCCGGGCCCAGGTACCTGCTAACCCTTCCACCCACCCGTACTGCCTCCGGGCAATCCCTTGCACTGGGGTCTGTATCCGTGACCATACAGTCCCCCCTTTTTTCCTGCACTTATCAGACATACCCTGTCTTCTGCCTTAAAACCAGCACTTGCTACTTGCTGGCTGCACTACCACTGTTTCTTGCCTTTTTATTATTTATCTAATCATTTATCTGTTTTCCTTTGCTCTGCACTTTCCACTTCTCCGCCCTTCCATGCACTTTTCCCCTTTCCCTCTCCCATGCACTTACGCATTCTCAATGTCACAGGGTCTAGTAAGATCGTTGTTTTTGTTCTCCCTTGTTCCCCTCCCTTGCCTTGTCGCGCTCTGAAACACTTGTGCACGAGCGTGATACAAATAAAATATCAATTGTTGTGAAAAGAGGCTCAGGGACTCGGTATACCCTGGGACAAATAGGTCCATGTGTAGTGGACCCCCTATGTGAAAATGCAAATAGATACTGACTGTCCTTATGTATAAGAGCACAAAAGAACACTGAACATAAATCAACCACAGTAAAATGCGTGGTCTCCGGTGGTTTACAGGACATTATGGTAGCCGGATTTGGCACCACAGGGAAAGAAGGTATCCCTATAGCAGAGCATTTGTTGCTCTTAAATCCTGTTCAAAACGATTAACCTCCTTTCCAGGATTTCTCACAGGAAAAAAGTGGTATTAAATATACTACTTGTCAGTAATATAATTCCTGACTCAGCACAGATTCAATGACTGGGGTGATTCCTGCCTCTAGCTTTAAAGGATACTGGGGGTGTACAGGGTAATCTTTTAAACAGATCTACTCTTATCTCTAGCAGTTCAGCTGTATGGATGTATCCCACCTTATTATCATGGTTGGCTCACAGAAACTCAGGTATGGAGTCAATCAATTCCTGTATGTCCTCGGACCACTGCTCGTCTTTCTCCACTACACTTTCTCCGGTTTCTTCCCTCAATGCAGCCATTACTGCTACCACATTATCTGAGGGCATACTTAAGAACACTGGCATACAATAGATAGTGCACCTCATTTTACACAACAAATCTCTCCCTAAAATATTTACAGGCGATGTAGGACTTAAAAGAAAGGCATGTTTCTTTGTAATGGGTCCCAAAGTGACAGTTAAAGGATCAGTCACTGGATGTACAACAGTGGTATTCGATATATCCACTGCTTTCACCGTTTCTCCAGATATTGAGACATGGGGACGAATATTTGCAAAGCAGATTTATCTGCCCCTATATCCACCAGACACGGCACTGATATCCCTACACACTGCAGTGCACATAGGGACCCACCTGATCTATGGGAATCATTAATGCTTCCAGAGTCCGCTCCTCTTCAGGTTGTCAATCTACTCTAGTCCCCACCCACCCTCATCGGGTTTCCGGGGATGAAAGGATTAGAATTTGGGTTTAGAAACTGAGGCATTGGTCCAGCCAGCACTGATTGCCCTTGAACCTCTCCTCCCTGTTACACTAGCATATTATTTGGAATATTATTACCTCGAGGTGGTACCCTCTGTGGTCTAAATGGGCACTCATTCTTCCAATGAGTTTGTTGTTTACAATACTTAAAAGTCTAAGAATTTGGTAGCATGGCTCCAGGAGCCTGTTGATTATTCCAACTTCCCTGCAACTGTTGTCCCTGTGCTCTCCATGTCTGCTGCTGAGCCCCCCTGTCCCCACTGTCTTGGCTGTTGTGATTGTCCCACATAGCCCCCCCTTGAGTTGAATGCCCTTGTCCTCCACCTCTTGCTCTTCTCTCCCTACAAACCCTTTGGGACTGATTTCTATAAGAATATGCTGCTCCCTGAAGCTGTCCCTGAAGACTCTCTGCATTTGTAAGGACAGAAGTTTGTTCTCAAATGTCACTTTTTCCTCCTGGCAAGTGACAATGATTCGCCAATGCCACTAGCTCCGCTAACGGCTTGGTCTGGCATCCCATATGCACACACTCAAGTTATAATTGTACCTTTTGGGAGTAAACCCAAGACAACCTAATTCACGTTAGCCTCCTGAGCAGTTTCCTCCACCTTAGTAATGCCAGAACGCTGCGTGAATACCACCTTAAATCTGTCTAAATATTAGGTGGGCGATTCGCCTTTATTCTGCTTGCAGTTTGATATTTTTGCCCAATCAGTCTTTCTGGGGCACAGCTCTGCAACCACAGTGACTATTCTTTCCCTCGCTTGCACCAGGGCTTCCCCTGTGCCTGTATCAGCGGCAGGCCAGGTCACCCTCTCCACCAATTGCTGTCCCACCTACAGTGACATCACTATTCTCATAAGTGGATTCTTATCCACTCATGACACATAACACTGTATTACTGTCTGCAGCTCCTCCAGAGACCTTTGGGGTTCTTCCCTTATATTGGGAACCTCCTTTGCCAATGTCCGAAGGTCCCCCCATGTACACAGTACATGGACTGTGACCAAACCCTGTTGTTGCTCCCCATCATAACGAGATGATGGTACCTGTGTGAGGGGCACCTGAAAGGTGTGTGAATCCCTTCCATAAATGATACCTCCCCTTGTCATTGAGGATCATACGAAGGTGGCGGACCCCTGGGTGCTCCTGCCCCTGCAGACCCTAACGCGCTTGGACCTTGCGTCCCTGATGATATTGATCCCAAAGGCATAGCTCTACCATGATTGCCCCTTCCTGACCCTCCGCCACTCATGCCCGTATGAATGGTCTTATACTGGTGAAAAATGTGAGAATATTATCTGGTGTCTCGCTTTCATGATCCTTCTTATCTTCACTCTGTCTTATGTGGCTATATCAATTTCTCTTTCTCCACTATCTGGGGGCATAATTAGACACCATCTGTTCCCCTCCTGCCCTCCCACCCCTCAATCTGTCATTGATTTCCCTCGGTCCTCCAATCCTCCTGTCACATTTTCTAGCTGTAGCCTCTTCCAGCCATGGGGCAAATTCTCCCCACTGTACTGGTGATATTATGGTCCCTCCTGTTTCTAGAGCCCTCCTGAGATCTCCCAGTGTGTTCAAATTAATCGTCCCTTCAACAGGGAACTGCGCTTGTCTATTGCATCAAGTCAAATAATGCCATTTGTCCAAATAATCACAAGACAAAATTGCTAAACTGCCCAAACATATAATGGGCGGACGACCCCTTTGGGGGGGGGGGGGGGCTGGGGGTCTAGGTCCTCAGCCTTTTTCAATTGTTTGCCCATTTTTCCTTTCCCTGGTTAATTTCACATTCATCAGTCACTTGCCCCGTTACCAGGTGCCCCTGCTTCTTTCGTACTTTGACTCCACTCTTTCGCGGTACTGAGAGGGGGGAGGGTTTATATTTAACAACCAGAGCCATCGCAGTGTGGTCCTGACATTGATAAGGACACTCGCCCTTCTCTTGTTCACCTTTTCCTATTTCATTTTGGGGTCCACCTTTTTCCCCAACCAAATACCCAAATGCCACTCCAGAGTCAATCCTTATCCTTGATATTTTGCCAAATTAATTTCTAAATAAAATAAAACTACCAAGAAAACAATAACCAAACAAGTAAAAACAACCAACAGCACTGTATCCTACGCAAAATGTCCATCCCATGTCTGCATAACCCTTTAAAACGTCCCTTCCCATGTAGTCCATTTTATGGACCCAATAAGGACCCTCGATCCCTGTGCAGCCCCGTATGCACTCTCATCAGCCTGATATCCTCCTCTCAAAGCCCTACCTTATCGTCTTGAGCACTTTTGGTGGTGTCCGGACAGAGGTCCTCGGGATGTCTGCGACATTGCGTGATAATGTCTGAGTCACTTTCACCATATATCAGCGCCAAAATCAAATGAGAGACTCAGCAGTCTGATAGAGAATGAACAGCACAAGATTTGTATTCACAATGTTTGGAAACTGAATAAACGGACAGCACGCCACTTGCCGTTCAACCAATCTAACCCAACCCGCTTCCAACTTGGCTTCCCCCTATGTCCTCACATGGTCTGACCCCTTTTCTTATGTGTCACTTCCACTTGACCTTTCACACCCCCCATGGCCTCACAATTACTCTTATTGTTTATCACATTAGTCTGTCCTCTGTTTCCATCGGGATCCCTCTCATCACTGGGTCTTCTTTTTCTGAGTCGTCACTCTGGTCTGATCATATCCAGCATCCACCTCCTCAGACGATGGGCGTTGGGCCACCAACTCCTGACGTGTTTCCGGAAATGAATAAGAACCCATTGTCGTGTCCAGTTCAAACTTGCTGGATCCAAGATGTAGGCCAAAAGGCTTTCACCCAGTACCCCTGCAAGCTCCTCAAAGTGCTATTTCACCACTTGCACTGCGTATGCTTGGACAGAAGAGCTCCCGGGGCTGAGACAAGTACTACAAAAGCCAAGAGGTGGATTTTTCCTATCCAATGTCCGCTATGCTTGTATGAAAAATAATAAACGCTCAGGCTTTGTTCACATGACAAGTGACGCTTCAGGTTTTCAAATATCTCTCCAGACTCTTCCCATATTTTGATTTACCTTCCTACATGTTCATTGCCACTGTGCACCATTATGATGAGTGTCTCAACACAACTCCTATTCCCTCCTCCTAGGGGTCCTCAATGTTCACAGTATTCAGCAGGCAGACAATCTAGACAATCAAGGTCTTCATGGGCATACTGTTCCGTACAGCTGATGTTTTAGTTCACCTGCTGGATCTCTTTTCATAACCCGGTTCGGGCCACTGTGTTTCCACCTGGCTTTTTTCCAGCGGTTTTGAGAGTCTGGGCATCGTTGTTGTTTTTGGTTGGTGTTCTTTTGGTTGGCCTGGTTCCACAGTTCCGGTATACGATCTGCGTCAATTATGTTGTGGTGTTGCAGAAATTGCTAATCCGCCCCCAGGGACTCGAACATGTGCCATTGTGTCATGGCTACTGGGCAAGGGCCCAGTACTTCACTTCTTGCAGGGTCCCAATGGATCCAGTCTTGGTGCCTATGGCACCAAGCTCATTACAAAGTGTGCTTAGCACACAGAAGGCACTTGCAACAAGGCCATGGGGGCCCTATTAGCACCAGGTAAGGCACGTGCAGAAGACGGGAGACAGAACAAGGTGGGGCCACAAGGCGGGCCTAAGGGGAGTGGCTGGGGCCAGGCTATATAAGCCAGCCCTAGCCGCATACTGGCGCTTCGCGTTAGTCTGCTAGAGCAGCGTACCGCTTACCGCCATCCAGAAGACCCTTACCTGGTTCAGCACATGCGTCTTCATTCTCCGGATCCCTCCTGCATCTTCAGTCTTCGGAAACCTCCAGTACCTTACCTGGATGCAGCCACACCATTGCTGGAAGCACTGCCATCAGCTTTCCACTCTGCAGCTGTCGCGCGCATCTTACCTGGATTCAGCCATGCCACCACCCGAAGAATCACTGCTATCGCTTACGACTCTGCAGCAACCGCATTCATCTTACCGGTCTTCTTGAATCCTCTGCGGGTGCTGCGAGCATCCTTACCTGTCCCGAACTCCCAGCAACACGGGGCCATCTTCGAGCGTAGCACCCACGCGGATCTTCATCTCCGACAGCCTGCAGGAGTTCGGAAACCGCTCACCAGCTAACACCGATCAGCCGCACCTGCAAAGGGAATAAGAAACACAAGGTGAGCAATCACATAGACTTTAACACATTAAAGCAGCACAACTCACGAACTTGGTGTAACTTCTGGAACTGTCTACTTACCACTAGTGGTCGTCCGGAATAGACCTTTTCACCATTGCGCGCTCTTGAGCCATCTTCATCACTAAGGGGAAGAGAGAACAATACATGGTTATGAATCTTTGGGGGAAGAATTAACATAAAGAATACGGACAATAAACATAGCTATAAACACTTAACTTCAAGACAGAATGGTCGCAGTCGGCCTGGACAACCACAATCTGGACCAGTGATGCAACTAGGTCCATCCACAGCGCCCCTGCTGAAGGAAAGAAGGACGGGGAGCTCCTTCTTAAAAACAGGTGAGCTTGCATGGGCAAACTCCTGAAAACTACATTTTGGCAAGAAAGGGTCGAGGGGGAACTGCAACACCATCACGCTATCCTCACTTCCTCTCATCTTCTCTCAGGAACAGTTCCAGCATTCTGGGTCCACGAAAACGCAGCAGTTGGGGGAGAGAAGCGATCTGAGGGAGTAAACTCCTGGGAGGGCTCCAAACGTGCCCCAACGCCCCTGCAGAGACCAGGTGAGCGAAGCCTCTCCAAATCTCTGCCTGGGCGTTATGAATACCTCTGAGACCGACCAGTTGCCCCAATTGCTGGGGAACCTACAGGCTGAAGTACAGGCCTCCAGACAAGAGACGAACTCTTTAAGAAGGGACTTAATCGTTGCTCGAGAATGAACCGACGAACTGGCCGACAGGTGCTTCAAACTTGTGCAGGGCAGGTCCCGTTACCTGAAATTGCGCCAACCCCTTTGCCACCATCACCACCAGTTCAAATGGTACTCCAAGGGGCTGTACCGTTGGCTCCACCTGAACGGTTTACTGGCGACCCCAACAAATTTGCCATATTTATGAATCTGTGTCGCCTGTACTTTGTGCCGCCCAGGTGCATTTCCGAATGATAGTTCCAGGGTGGCTTTTGTACTTTCGTATCTAGGAGGCAGTGCAGAGGACTGGTCAACCAGGACGACCCTTTGCTGCACAATTTCAGGGAATTCCAACAAGAAACGGAAAACCTGTTTGCGAGGCACACCCAAGGACAGGCCCTGGTTAACAAACTGTTGTCCCTAAGACAGGGGAATAGTGATTTACTGACATATATAGCCACTTTCAATCACCTCATTGCACAAACCAACTGGCCTGAAGAGAAAAGAACCACACTATTTTATCGAGGATTATGTGGGAAACTAAAGGATGTGTTAACCCAGGTGGTCAACCCTCCTGAAGCCTGTGCAGAGTATATTTACTTAACACTGCATATGGATCACAGGTTACAAGACAGAAAACTGGATTGCACAAGAACTGAAGGGAAATAGGTCTACATGCGACCCAGGGACAATCCAGGCAGGGCCCACAAAAAAACTGAACCTATGCAGCTCGGGGGGTTACGGCCCCTATATCTAAGGCAGCGAGAGAGAGACAAAAGGAGGCAGCAACAGCTCTGCTTATACTGTGGCAAGGCAGGACATTTTCTTTGAGATTGTCCCACTAAACCACCCAAGAGAACTGTAGGTGCAACGGATAATACCGATAAGGAACAAGACACGGCTCCAGAAAACTCCAGTGCCCGACAAGGGTAGGGGTCCCCTTGTCGAGCAAAAACAAGAAGGTAGTTCAGACCTCACATCTAGTCATTCCAGTACTTATAGTCCACCACCAGCAAACATCAAGAGTACACGCCTTGGAGGCGTATATAGACAGTGGAGCATTAGGTAACTATATTGATCAGGCTCTAGCCGCACGAATAGGCCTCCCTCTTCGGCATAAACCACAGGTGGAAAACGTAACTGCAGTGGATGGCTCCCAACTATCCCCTGAACCAGTAACGCAGCACAACGAAAAGGTTATGCTGATATGTCAGGACGATCATCAAGAAGACATCTCTTTTGATCTTATTGAAGCACCACAGTTCCAGATGATCCTAGTAATGCCGTGGCTAGAGACCCATAACCCCAGAATTGACTGGAAAACACGGGTACTGACCTTTCCGCAAGAATATACCAAAACTTGTTATCGTAAGAATCTGCAAAAACCCAAATGCAAGGCAAAAACATTTCTGGCTCTCGCTGGTGCCTTACGTCTGGAATATTTAGACTATCAAGGTGTATTCCAAAAAGAACAGGCAAATACTTTGCCTCCACATAGACCCTACGACTGCCAGATCGACCTGATACCTGGAGCTCAAATCCTGTGAAGCCGAATATATGCTTTGACAGAGCAAGAAAATCGACACCTGTGAACCTACCTAGACCAGTGCCTAGCTAACGGATTCATCCGCCCATCTAAATCTCCTGCTTCCTCAGCGCTCTTCTTCGTACCCAAGAAGGAAGGTGACCTTAGAACGTGCATCGACTACAGAGCATTGAATCAAATGACGGTTAAGAATAGGTACCCCCCTGCCACTCTATCATAGAATTACTCAATCGGGTAAAGAGTGCCCAAATCTACACGAAACTGGACCTACGGGGTGCCTATCACCTTGTACGTGTTAAAAGTGGCGACGAGTGGAAAACAGCATCTCGGACCAAATATGGACTTTTGGAGTATCAGGTGATGCCCTTTGGGTTATGCAATGCACCAGCAGCATTTCAGTTCTTTATGAATGATGTACTCCATGAACTACTGGATGTCTGTGTTCTTGTCTACATTGATGATATACTGATCTATTCGCAGTCCAAAGAAGATCATGTTGGCCATGTAAGAGCGGTGTTGGAAAAGCTCTGTCAGCACTGGTTGTTTGCTAAACTAGAAACATGCTCCTTCCACGTCATGGAGGTCGAGGTTTTGGGCTTCATGCTTACTCCACGAGGGGTTCATATGGACACGCGCAAGGTGGAAGCCATCCTTAAATGGCCATCCCCGACATCTACCAAAGGGATACAAAGTGTACTGGGATTTACTAACTTTTATAGATGATTTATACCACAATACCCGCAAATCGTCCATCCGATCACATCTCTTCTAAAAAAGAACAAGAAATCTTATGGTCAGCTGAGGCTGAAAACGCCTTTCAAGAACTAAAACAAGCCTTCACCTCAGCGCCTATACTTCGACACCCTGGGCCTGATCTACCATATGTGGTTGAAACTGATGCCTCCAGTATTGCCATGGGAGCAGTGCTATCGCAAAGGGACCCTGAGAAGGGGCAGCTCCATCCCATAGCATTCTGGTCACGCAAGTTTTCTGCACCTGAACGGAATTACGCAATTACCGACAAGGAGCTCCTGGCAATCAAGGGAGCCTTCAAGACTTGGAGGCATTATCTTTTGGGAGCAAAACACACGCTTACTGTCATTACAGATCACAGTAATTACAATATTTGAAGACAGCCAAGGCACAATCCTCACGCCAACTCTGTTGGGCTTTATTCTTTGCCGAGTATGACTTTGTAATAACCTACCGGCCTGGAGTGCGTAACGGAAAAGCAGACGCTCTATCGAGAATGGGAGAGGACAAAGACGCCTTCAATCCATCCGATCCCATAGCCATTATTCCCGAAGAACGGATTCAGCACGAGATAGCCGTCACTACCTGCTAGGAAGATTTAAAGACTGACCTCCAAGCTCAGATGGACCCGACCGCCCAAAAGGAGTGGTTGAGTAAGGGAGATCAATACTCCATTTGAAATAATCTGCTGTATTTCCAGGGAAGACTATATGTTCAGGATAAGGAGATACATACTAAGATCATAGCAAATTATCATGAGTCATTGGTGGAAGGACACCGAGGGATCGCCAAAACCGGAGCCAAGATCCATAAGAATTATTGGTGGAGGAAGGATGACGCTCAGTTCATTACCACATGCGGTGTCTTCACACAAAACAAATCCCAAAAGCTAAATCCTGCAGGACTATTGAGACCATTGGAAGTACCATCAATGCCATGGCACACATGGGCTTCATCACCGATCTACCACCCTGCAATGGGTATAATACAATCCTGGTTGTGGTAGACCCATTCTCCAAAATGGCACATCTTATCCCACTGAAGGGGCTTCCCATTGCTGCTACTTTGGCCACAGTATTTTTGGAACAGATCGTCCGGCTGCATGGTTTCCCATCCGTATTGGTTTCTGACAGGGGAACTCAGTTTGTTTCAGCCTTCTGGAAAAGGTGGTGTAAGCTCGCCCAAATTGACCTTCGGCTTTCCACGAGTCACCATCCTCAAACCTATGGTCAAATGGAGAGGACGAACCAAACGCTCAAACAATATCTGAGATTCATGCTACAACAAACAGGGGGCTCCTGGAAAAACATTCTCTGGTTAAGTGAGTTCGCCTACAATAACTCTATTCATACCAGCACTGGACAAACCCCGTTTTACACTATGGACTGTCGACACCCAAGAACATCTTCCTTTGACCCCCTGGACGAATTGGAGATGCCAGCTGTTACACCTTTGCACAAAATAATCCCTCAATCTCTTAAAGAAGCCAGCGAAAACTTAAACAGAGCTAAAGAGCAACAAAAGAAATATGCAGACCGACACAGGAGAGAGGCTCCACAATATCACGTCGGGGATAAAGTATGGTTGGCGTCCAAAAACATTCCATTAAAAGGACCTTGTGCCTTTTGGCCACGATACTTGGGACCATATCCAATTAAAGCCATCATAAATCCTGCGTCCATGAAATTGGATTTACCTCCCAACATGCGAATCCACCCAGTTTTTCACATCTCTCTTCTAAAGCCAATGAAACGGGACACTCGAATTTCGACACCACAAGAACCAGAGATCATCATAGGTGAACTTGAGTACGAAGTAAAGAACATCCTGGACTCCAAGAAAATACGCTCAAAACTTTATTATCTCATTGATTGGGAAGGCTATGGGCCCCAGGATCATACATGGGAACCCGCTGAATTTGTCCATGCCCCACGACTCATCAAACAATTTCACCGGAACAACACCAACAAACCGGGATCGGAGGGAAGGTCCACCGTGACAGGGGCCTTGAGGGGGAGTGCTGTCATGGCTACTGGGCAAGGGCCCAGTACTTCACTTCTTGCAGGATCCCAATGGACCCAGTCTTGGCGCCTATGGCACCAAGCTCATTACAAAGTGCGCTTTGCACACAGAACACAGAAGGCACGTGCAACAAGGCCGGCCGGGGCCCTATTAGCACCAGGCAAGGCATGTGCAGAAGACAAGAGGCGGAGAAGGTGGGGCCACAAGGCGGGGCCTAAGGGGAGTGGCTGGGGCTAGGCTATATAAGCCAGCCCCACCTGCATACTGGCGCTTCGCGTTAGTCTGCTAGAGCAGCATAACGTTTACCGCCGTCCAGAAGACCCTTACCTGGTCCAGCATGTGCACCTTCAGTCTTCAGAAACCTCCAGTACCTTACCTGGATGCAGCTACACCATCGCTGGAAGCACTGCCATCAGCTTTCCACTCTGCAGCTGTCGCGCGCATCTTACCTTGAAGCCTCACCATCGCTAGAAACTCTGCCATCAGCCTTCTACTCTGCAGTCGCTGCGCGCATCTTACCTGGATTCAGCCACGCCACCGCCCGAAGAAGAACCGCTATCGCTTCTGACTCTGCAGCAGCCGCATTCATTTTACCTGTCTTCTTGAATCCTCCGCGGATCTCCCAGCAACACGGGGCCATCTTCGAGCGTAGCACCCATGCGGATCTTCATATCTGGCAGCCTGCAGGAGTTCGGAAACCGCTCACCAGCTAACACCGATCAGCCGCACCTGCAAAGGGAATAAGAAATACAAGGTGAGCAATCACATAGACTTTAACACATTAAAGCAGCGCAACTGACGAACTTGGCGCAACTGTCTACTTACCACTAGTGGGTCGTCCGGAATAGACTTTTTCACCATTGCGCGCTCCTGAGCCATCTTCATCACTAAGGGGAAGAGAGAACAATACATGGTTACGAATCGTTGGGGGAAGAATTAACATAAAGAATATGGACAATAAACATAGCTATAAACACCTTTAAGACGGAATGGTCGCAGCCGGCCTAGACCACCACAATCTGGACCAGTGACGCAACTAGGTCCATCCACAGCGCCCCTGCTGAAGGAAAGCAGGACGGAGAGCTCCTTCTTACTTAAAAACAGGTGAATTTGCATGGGCAAACTCCTGCGAACTACATTTTGGCACGAAAGGGTCGAGGGGAACCGCAACACCATCATGCTATCCTCACTGCCTCGCAACTTCTCTCAGGAAGAGTTCCAGCCATCTGGGTTCACGAAAACACAGCAGTTGGGGGAGAGAAGCGATCTGAGGGAGTCAACTCCTGGGAGGGCTCCAACCGTGCCCCAACGCCTCCGCAGAGACCAGATGAGCGTAACACATTGTTGTTGGAAGCACCACGCAGCGGGAAAGTTAAGATAGTAGCAGCAGCCTAGCCATTTTAAACCTCAAACAGCGGGTACAATTCTTTGCGTCGCCTAGACACCTCGATGCAGCAGTCATGAAAAAAGCATATATTCAATCCCTCTTTTGTATCACTAGTTTTGCTCGATATGCTTTCATCGCCTCAACCTTGTGATGGAAGTTCAAGAACATCAGTGTAATGATCCTCGTCAGTCACCTTTAAAGGGTTTAGGCACTGGTGCTCTGTACACCCTCTCAATCTATTTGCATGGGTACGTAATTTGCAGGCTGTCCTGAAATAGTGTATATAGGAAGCCTTCCATAGTTGAACCTTCCAGATTTTCAGAAACACCCACCAGACGCAGCTGATTGCGCTTAGAGCTATTTTCCTGATCTTCTATTGCCAAGCCTTTGCACATCCTTAATCGCAATTCAGTAGAGGGAGATTAATGATGGTCTTCCAATGCGCTTATTCTGCGTTCGTTCTCCATGGTAAGTTCAGCGTGTAGATTTATGCGGCTGTTGATGCCTTTCATTTGTTTCATTATCTCCAGTACCATGGTATTAGTCTTATGGGTATGTTGGTTTTGGGACTTCATCTCTGCTAAGCTAGCTGGTAATTATGCTGGCATGTCCATTTTGCTGGGGCGTCTGGAAGATCTCGGTGGGTTGAGGGGTTTTGTGCTATTCCCATCATTGTGGGCTGTATCTGAGTCAGACAATGTTCCAGATATCAAGCAATGGACTGTGTTCATGTGACCCATAGGTGTATACATCTGCTGCTGGGGTGATTCATGTACAGAGGTGCCACGGTGCAAACTACAGCTTTATGTCATTTTACAAGGCTAGAGTGAGTATATCACTGTTGTGAACTGGTCAGTGTTGGCTCAATGGTAGCCGGCAATTTATTCCTCAATCTATGGCACAGTGTCACCACTGCGGGCAAGGCTGCAATGTCAGACCAAGCATCCTAGAACCACTGCGTTATTGCGACACAATACGACCAGTGACCCTCTTAACACTGTATGGTAGGTCAGGTTATCTGCCCTCGGCTCCGATGCACCAAGCGTCATCATATATCTCGATCCGATCATCAGACCGAGTATGTCCCCTAACTCTCCCTCCTTGCTATTGGTGGCATTTGCCTCGCCAGGTTGGCCTCCGTTGGGCCGGGTATAGTATGCTCCGACTGCTGTTCACCCACACCTGGGGCAGCGAGCCAGGTGCCCCTGCGGTGTCTTCCTCTTGGTCCTCGATATATCATAGGCTGCGGTCAGACGTAGACCTACTGTTTGTATGCTGATCCGTTTTCATCAACCACACCTCAGTTCCAACATTGCGGGTCATATATTCCTCCAATTGTCCCCTTTCAGCATCTGAATTACAAAGCCGGCATTGGTACAGTGGTCTTGCAGGCGCCGGTACTCCATGGGCAGATCCCTATTGCAATGTGGACATGTGTAGGCCACTCTTCGACCCCCTAGGATCCAGCCTTCACATACTCTTCTAGGATATCGCGGGTGGTCCGCTCCTTCCTCATTCGGCTGAGATCTTGCCCATGTGTATTGCAAGTCAGCCCCAGCTTACATCACCACTTTCCTGGGACCCTCGGCCACACCTCACAGTTGAGCTTCATGTCAAATCATGGCAGTAGTGGTTACCAAGCGGCACGCCTGCATTTCCATAAAGGGAGCTCTGCTAGAAGGCAGCCATCTTGCTTGCGCTCTCAAGCGCCCCTTGCCCTTTTATTGTAAAATCACTGATTTATCCTAGTTGAACATGAACCCTCTGTGCCTGCCAAATTCCCCTGTCATGTTCATAGTCCTGTGGGAGGTTCCAAATAAAAACATTAGGTCATTCATATAAAAAAAGATTTGGGACTCCCATCCCTTGGAGTGATTAAGTCCCATCAGAACAAGGACTCTCCTCATCCACTATTAGTTCAATAGCTAATGTAAACAGTGGCGAGAGGGGGCACCCATTTTGGGTACT
The DNA here is from genome assembly GCF_040938575.1 of Ambystoma mexicanum. NCBI lineage: Eukaryota > Metazoa > Chordata > Amphibia > Caudata > Ambystomatidae > Ambystoma > Ambystoma mexicanum. The sequence continues at coordinate 737,498,384 of NC_090923.1, read as the reverse complement.
TCTGTGAAAGGGCACCAAGAAGATGTCTATTTACCCTCATGCTGCCCGCAGTTTGGTGTACACAAGTAGTATCCAGTCATTGTAATTGTCCTCAAACCCCATTTCACTCATTACCACTCGTACGTACTAAATCCCAGTTAACCGAGTCAAAGGCTTTCTCAGAATCTAGGAACATAATGGCTAAGGGGATGTGATCAAGTCACCTTACGGGACCGCTGTCTAGTGCCCATAGGTCAAGGGACGCAGGGAACCGGGCACTCGGGTAAGCCAGTATTGGAAAAATACAACTCCAACAATGCCCCTGAGAAACCAAAGCAAAACCCGAAACTGTGCCAGGAAGCAGAATTAGGGGTTAGGTAGACATTAAGCCTGGAAACGCCCCCCCCCCATTCCTTTCACTGAAGACAGGCAAGATACCAGAAAGCCGGTAACAGGACTGAAAGCGCGAAACCAAGCAGACAGACTACCCTCAGAGGGACTACCTCTCCCACAATGCCCTTCTTCTCTAATTAGAAAACCTGGGATGTATAAAGGACGTTAAAGTCTCCCTTAAAGGGACTGGAAGTCATAGGGAAACCTTTCAAAACTTAACCTAAACACTGCGAGAAAATTCTTAGCCCACTTGCCTGCCCAACAACATCCCAGCATGCTGTCTGTCACACAAGCTGCCTCCTCAGCTTCTCCCTGTATACAGAATTTCAAAATGTCCACCATGGTTTTTATAGAGTCAGCCCAACCCTCCAAGACTCAATCTGAATACCAGGAAGTGAGAGAGACCAGCCAATCCCAACACTCACACCCTTTAAGCTCCCAGCTGCAGATTATCAGCCCTAATGCCATTCAGGAGTTGTGCTATAGAAGACCAGCAGCTCAGTCTAGTGTGGGAGTTGACAGGCGGCTCCTGTTTGGAGAAGGTTGGAAAAGAGAGATTGTTGCAGAGGAGCAGCGCCTTAGAGATATTGAAGACTGTGGAGACAGGAATCTGCCAGACAAAGGAGCTGCAGAAAGGACAGCAGCAGAGAGGAAGAGGCAATCCTTATAGAAGAGAAGAAAGTGGTGAGATTTAAAGGTAAGAGAAAGGGGGTAAAAGAGAGCTGAAGCTCACCTGGGAGGGGCTTGTAGGCCAGTATTCGAAATAGAGGACAGAACAGTGGAAGGAAAACCTGGAGTGGATTCTTAGTCAATATTGGTTATAGAGGAAAACATGGAAGAAGTAAACCCAGGTGAGGGTTGGAAATCGGTAGTAGAAACAGATGACAGAAAGGAGGTAGAAAACCCAGGAGTGGAGTTAAAGAAGGGAATAGGAATAATACAAAAGGAGGAAATAAAACTTGAAGTGCAGTTGAGGGATTGAATAATATTAGAAGGTTGGTGAGAGAAAGTATTGCCCTAAGTGGAGTGGGAGGCACTGACAAAAGGCCAAAGTAGTAGAAAAGGGACATTGAGAAATCAGCAGGAGGAGGGTGTAGGCGAGTGAGGAAACTGAGAGTGATACAACTTCAGGTGATTAGAGTAAAAAAGATGTAGGGGTTGAGGAGCTTCGGAAGATAAAGAGTAGTACCATAAAGAAAAGAGATCATCTGTTTAATAAAATACTGAAAAGCGAGGCAAGGAGCCAGAGACCAACAGGATATTTAGAAATAGGAGGTTTAAGAGGGCCGGGTCAGGTCCTAGGTAGGTTCACTAGGGGGGGTCAGGGAGACTTGTGACAGTACAGAGAGTTGGTTGGAAAGAATCAAGGCAAGAAAGAAAGGCCTTGCTGACCCAAACAAGATCTCCAAACCACCACCACTGAAGAATTGACAGAACATTGACGACTGGTTTAGTCATGGGGTGCGGGTTGCCGGAAAGCCTGTAACTAGGCTCAGAGGAAAAGATTGAGGATTTGCCAGATATTAGAAAGAGGGGAGTGAAGCAACTTATTTCCGACTTTGGAGAAGTGGCACCAGCTTGAATTCTTGAACTCCCATCGTGACACTGGGAACATTATTGCAAGAGACACTGGAAGAAGAAGACACCATTATATCATTATTTTTTCGTTTGGAAAGATCCTGTTTATATTGCAGTTGGCCCATCCCTGTACACAGTCCCTAATAACATTTGTTAACTTTAATCCTCTGGTCTTTGTGTGTTTCTTGGTCCCAAATGTCTACTTTGTGACAGGCCCCCATATCATGCTTTGGATTTTACATTGTAAACCCATCTTAGGTTTCTTTTTGCAGTATTTCCCAGGATGAAGCCTTTTTGTCCTGGAATCACTATGGACTGAATTACAGGTAAGTGCCTGTACCACGGAATCTTGGCTAGGATTTTGTATTTATGTGGCTGTGTAAGCTGCACTCAAAAGTCATTGAGATAAACAGGAGGGGCTGATTACGAGTGTTACTGAGAATTCCCAATGGTTTTTGTAGCCTTGTGTTTGAATACATTCATATGAAAAATTAGAGGAATTGCGTGCCTGCTGAGGATTGTCTTTTTTTTCCAACTGCAATGTTTTTGGTGAGATGCACGAGCTGGAAGCTCATAAGGCTCATCTAATCAGGACTTGGGATAAGACAATAAAAGTAGGTGTCAATGGTTGAAGTTAATAGTTCAAATTGTGGAGATTATTTGAGGAAGTTAGAATCACCTACTCCTGAAGAAGTTATTTGATTTACTCGAAACTCTTTGAGCAAGTAAACTATTACCAGAACAGGACATCCAACATACATCTAAATTCTTATTAGCCTATGATAGTGGACCTTTTGTACAACTGGTTTTAAATTTGGGTGATTTATCAATGTTTGAAATGTATTTATACATTTTTTGTTTGCCAATAACGGATCTATGGAGAATGAATACTAAATTATGTTGTTGAATTTGTTCATGGGAATTTATAAAAACATTTCTTGTCTTGTTGATAACTGCATTTATGTATGTTAAAATATAAATATATATACAAAAAAGTGCATTCTAGAACTTTCAAATTAATGGTTTGATTCAATTTACTTTTTGTAAACTTTTTGAAATGTACTTCTGAGAAATCATTTTTGTCTGCAGTATTGATTACACTAACTTGTCAAGTGTAACACATGTATAGATGCCTATGTATAGATGCATGCTTCTGCAGCCCCCCTTTTTTATGTTTGATCCCAGTTATTGTTGGTACAAGTCCCTAGATAGTTCTCCTTTCTTATACTGGTCCCTCGCAATCTACCCGAGTGTGGAAATGACACTTCCCATAAGATCCCCTTATCTGCTGGTGCACACACATATTGACAATCTCACGTTTTAATCTTCCAAGACGCCCATCACCTCTGGATTACCCATGTAGTAGGTGTTAAGCAACAATATTTCGCCTCTCCAGCAACCATCACAAAGAGGAGAAAGTGGTCGGAGATGCCCTGTGGAGGTATCTACTCTCCAGAACCCAGTGGATCTCATCATTAGGTGCAAACACAATGATTAACCTAGGCATAGATGCATACACTCCCTAGTGGAGTGAGAACCCCTTCTCGCCGGGGTGTAGAGCCCTCCAATCATCTCCAAGCCCCATAGTCTGAGCAAAAGAGCACAACATTGACCTGTGCCGTTCCCCCGCCAACCAAACCACTGATCTATTCATACTCTGACTTATATCATCATCAAAGTCTCCTCCCACCAAGACCAAGCCCTCCCTGTGCTTCCCCAAAAGAGATTGATTCTCCTGCAACCTTTCTAACCCAACCTGGTGAGACAGGGCGCACATATGCTCACAATAGTAATCACTTCTTCCCATTGGTTGCCTTTTAGCCAGATGGATATTGCTTTTTTTGTCCCTCATGGTGTTTGGTATTCTGAGTGTATGGGATCTGTGTCTCAAAACCGCTACCGAGAGGGCCCTTAGAAAACGCTGCATGCCAAGCCGTTTAGCAAAATATCCTCCCAATAAAGTTATGTTGTAAACCCTCTAAATTAGTCTCCTGTAGAAACACCACATCGGTTGATGGCACCTTGGAAAGTGCATTACAGCATCCAGTTTAATTTTGCTGCAGAGGCCATTAGCGTTCTATGATATGCATGTAAGGGCCTTTGCTGTTTCCTCCATATTTCTAAGTATAGCCATTGAACATCTTCCCACCTGTGTCTATAGCCTTCCGCTAACCAACTGTGCTATTTCCACAGGTTTGCCTCCCAGGCAGTTTTATACGGTAAACCCCACTAAGTTCACAATCCATACTTTCTCTCAACCTGAAACATCTGTAACCCATGTTCATACGACCCAATTAATCCTAAAATTTAGCAAACTTAGTTGGGCGCAAATGTTACAAGGTTATTTCCAGTCCACCTTCTTCTTTGATGCGTGACAGCTAGCTCACCCTTACTGGCTGACGACAAACCTAGTTGAATCCTGCTCTAGAGAGATGCGTAGACAGGGTAGGGCCTGAGTGGACATGGGCCACCCAAAATCCGCGAATGCCCACTTGGCAGCGCTGTGTGGGCATTTACAGATGTCAATGTGACTGCGGTGGGCCCAACTACATTAGCTTCAGGCCCCACTTGTTCGATAAGCCTGGCTACGCCTCTTACTCTGGACCTATCACTTGCCCACCAGTGAGAGTGTTACCCCCCACCCCCAAGGGCTCCCAGAGGGAAAAGACGCCTAATTTTCCCTTCGCACCCCACCCCTCCAGGAGGCACAGCTGCTGACCCAGCGAACCTGGCTGGACTGCCCTTTTCTGATCATTCTGGCCATGTCCATTCCTTTAAGCCCTACAGTCCCCACTATCTGACCTGCCCCCTCTATGCCCTCTGCACACCTTTGCCAGGCTTCTTGTGGGTCCTTAAAATATGTGGTTTCTTCATCCTCCATGGTTTTAACTGTCACTGGGTACATCAGTGCATGTAATGTTCATGTAGTTATGTCAAAGGATTGCCTAGTATTTTGAACAGATCTTGTCCAGGAATATAGTGACTTTGGTGCTGTTCACTTACAATCTCACTTTCATTCCACTCTGTCTGTATGATTGCACCGCTGTTCCGCGACCCCCCCTGTAGGCCTTCTCAACTGAGAAAACATTCCCTTTTCTGTGGGTCTCCACCACGTCTCGTAACCACTCTTGCAGATACAGTTTCATTGTATGGGCCCTTCAGATGCTGTGGAAGGCCTACAATTTGAACATTACTCCTTCAGGTAATGTTAAAAACCACTGAACAGGTTATCCTGCTGTGTTCTTTCGAGAGAGGGGTGCCTGCTACCTTTTTGTATTCCTTCAGGTACACCCCTCTGCAACCTCTGCTTCCTCTTCAGATTCCATGTCTTATCCAGAAGCAGTGAAAAATCGTTTTGGAAGGTCGCCATAGTGTCTCTTCTACAGATAATCTTATTTCAGGCTACCACATGAGACCTTATAGAAGTTCTACATCCAACCTCATTGTGTCAATCTTCATCTCCAAATTGCCCATTGTATGCCATCCACTGATAGAGACCCAAGCATCCATCGTGGGTTGTTGGCTTTGCCTCTTGTGCTTATTTCGTGCCATCAGGGTCGGCCAGAGGAATGGATCCAGCAGCTGGTCATGTGGGAGACCACTCGGCTTCAATGTCTGCTCTCAGCAATACCGGGGGTGCACCCTATATCCTTCCGTTACCTCTGCTTTGCTGCGAGGTGCCCTGCCTTACCAACTGAAACCAGCTCCAGCCACTGATATTTCCTGCCACACACATTGCTTTTTTCGACTGGAGGACCCTGTCAGCCTTAGGTGTACCTGTTCTTCCACAACTTAAGTGTGTAACTAGACAGCGCAGATGACGACTTCCTCCCAGCCTGCATGCCAATCAGCCAATTTTCACCTTCTATGCAGCATTTCCACTGACTACAGCCCACCCCCATTTAACAGCATTTTTTTGTTGTAGTTGGACGTGGTGGTGGGATAGAGGCAATTCGCAACCCAGGATATTGCTGTATTTTGGCCCACACAGAGCTCGTGAATGCCCCCCTGAATTTGGGCCACCAAAGGTTTCTCAAGAACAAGGGTAAGGTTGCTGTGCACCCTGGACACCTGCCTATGGGGAATCGTGGCACCATTCCAAAACTTGTTTGCGAAACTGCTTGGTCGAAAGAGCATCCTCCTGGTAGTTAAGGCAATTCTTTTTTTTGTATCAGTGTTATAATGCACGTTTTAGTTTAAAAGAAACTGCATGCATTGAGAGGAGAGGAGAGAGTGTGTGTGTCTCTGTCTGTCTGTCTGTCCCCGTCCCCACAGGATGCCTGTCTAGCATAGAGTGGATTCTGTTCCTTTGTGTATGTGAGCCCTTCCGGATTACATGAGTGTTTTTGAAGATGTGGACAGCTACCATTGGACTGACCACACCTATTTGAATGGTGTTTGGTTTGTGAATGGGTGTGTCAACTCATTGCTTCCCTAATGGGGATAAATGCAGGGCCTCTTAACCCACTCACCTTTTCTACTGCTGGAATTCTAAACCAGTGCTCTTGGAAGACCTGCTGCTCAAGGAAGAGCCAGGTTTAGTATCACCCTCTTGGTATTCCAATGACGAATCTCTGCCTCTTAAGAAGACTGGAAGGAACAGACTGGTTTGGCTTGCTGCAAATATCATATTCACACCACTCTGCCTTCGGCCCACGTTACCCGAAATGTTGAATAAGGCGTGTCTTGACTGTGCTTATTTCACTCTTGTTTGGGATTACTGTTGATTTGTAGTATTGTGAAGGCTCAAATACGTAGTTTAGCCGCTATATTAATAAAACAGGTTGGTTATCCATTTAGATCTCTACGCCACCAGACTTCCCTTGTGTCTGTGCAGTGTACCTTGTTTGATACGGTCTTCAAAAATTGGGGCTGCTATACATTTAAAGGGCTTGGCATATCACCTTTATGCCTTTTAGAACTGTATGTGTTAATTGTGATGTCCTTTATTATACATATATTAGCTATATATACATAAATATATGTATATATAGATTCAATAAATGGCCTTTGCATTCCCAAAATGAAAAATGCGCTATTTTCTAATCATAACGTAAAAGAAAAAGGGTCGACATCATGGCCATGAGTTTTACCCACCGGGCTTTGTCAAAGCTTTTTACAAAATAATCAACTTTGCAAACTTTAGTACAATTCCATTAATTTCTTATGGGTTGTAATATCATGTCAAGTACCACAATGATGTGATTCAAATCATCCAAGGTTCACATTGCCAAGACCATTGCATATATATTCATGCAATCAGCATTACGGGTATCCAGTGATTTTACCAAAACATTTTTTTCTGATGGATTGTTTTACCAAAACAAATCCACTAAAAAAACACTGATTTAAAAAAGTATATGTATATATAAATATATATATTGTGGTAAGGGGTTGAAATGAGTGGTGTTAGAAAGATAGGGAAAGACAGATTTTGGTGGGGTAATGCCCCAAATAATAATAACGTATATTTGGTGTTTTTTCCGATGGATTATTTTCCAGTAAAAAAATCCATCAGAAAAAAACGTTGCAGTAAAATCACAGTGAAGCAGCATTACGTCATCCAATGTATATAGTAATGGCTAGTAGAATAACATAAGAAATAAAACATAAATATTTTTTAAGACAAATGAAGAAACAGAGTATTAGTTTTGCTACTTTATTGTTGCATTTGTTTGAATTAAAAGGGGTAGTTCGCTCAGAAATGTTATTGTCCCAATCGATCGATCCAACCATCCATCGTAAAAAAAAATGATGCTTCTTACCTTAGTTTTCCTCACTTTTATACATGCGAAAACACCTGCCTGGACAGTGCCATCTTGTGGAAAGCTCATCCGTTGATCTATTGCCCTAAGTTCAAGTGCCCTCAACGGCAGTAATATAGTTTACCCGCCCCTAAAGCTGACATCACTAGTCAAAACAATGTGCTCCAACTATTTTAATGATGTTGGTGGGCAGCGTAGCCAAACGTTCCCTGTCATCACCCACGTCATAACGTTATCTAATGCAGAACCAGGAACATATCCACACAGTACGCAAACCTTTCTTTCTTTTTGCAAAAAGGGTAAAAAACACATATTTAGAAGAAAACAGCGATTATCGGAATGGTAGCAATTACTTTTATTTTTGCCATAATGCTGAAAAGAGGAGATTATGTTCACAAAAACATCTTATAATGGCAATTCTGTTCAGCGATTGATTAATCACAATCTTTGTATTGTTCACAGAAAGTTCTTATTTTCCATCGCCGATTTTTGGATCCAAGGACATTGCCATCTGTTAGTGAGAAGAACAGAGTGGTTACAGTTCCAAATGCAACACTGCAACACTTTCACATTTGCACGTTTTCATAATCTATAGGCTGCCATGTTGCTCCTTGTAACTGCAATGGCACAAGGACAGATTGCTGTCTAATGATCGTCCCATATAATGTTTATCAAAGATGCATTTTTCACTAGTATTGTCCAATTTCGGTTGAAGAAGCTATCAACATTTGAGATTCACCCCATGACAGGCGCACATCTTGTAACTGTGTAAAATCACAAATAAAAAACAAATTTCAGTACACACTTTTTATAATAGCCATATTAGAAAAATGTGTTAACTATGAATTCAAGTTATAATTAACATGTACGATATCTATTCTTTGCGTCAAATTGAACATTCATCCGTGGCATTGTTAATTGTGTATCAAACAGCAAACTTGCCATCCTCACTTTCCTAAACATTAATTAAACTTTGCTTACATTGTGCATTAAGTTTCCATTCTCTCTATGTGAAAGATGACCAACTGCTTCCAAAGACAGCTCTCATTAATAGAAAACTAACTTTCCTATGTCTGCTTTCAATATAGTGAATCTTATCAATTGTTTGTGGTTATTAGACACACTGGGGGTAATTCATAGAATTCGGTGCACAAGTGTCGCACGCGAATGGCGCACAGAGTGCGCGTGCGGCAGTCTGCGCCAGCTGCGTGTGCCAAAACCCATTTAGGCGCAAAGCGTATTCATGTATTTATACATCCATAAGTAGCCGTGGCGCAGAGTGGCGCAGTGACCCTGCAGCAGCACCAGTTACGCCCCCAACCCTGCACCATGCGCCAAAAACATTGCACAAATCCAGTACATGGCGCAAAGGCCAGTGGACCAGCATACAGCCCCCAACCACGAAAAGGTGTGTAAAAGTCCCCGCGCACCCCCCAGAATACACGTACCCCGCTCGTGCCAGGCCTGTCGCCTGTAAAACTCCCTGCGTACCCCTCGGAATACATGTACCCTGCTCGTGCCAGCGAAATCGCGTGTAAAACTCCCTGCGCACCCCTCGGAATACACGTACCTCGCTCGCTCCAGTGAAATCTCGTGTGAAACTCCCCGTGCACCCCGCGGAATAAACGTACCCTGCTCGTGCCAGCGAAATCACGTGTAAAACTACCTGCACACCCCCCAGAATACACATACCCTGCTCGCACCAGGCCTATCACGTGTAAAACTCCCCACGCACCACTCGGAATACACGTAGCCCGCTCGCGCCAGGTAAATTGCATGGAAAAAGTCCCCCCTGTGGTGTGGGCTGCCTGTGGGGTGTGCCCAGGGTGGATGGGCTGCCTGCGGGGCATGGGGAGGGTGGATGGGCTGCCTGCGCGTAGGTATGGTGGAAACCTATACCTGCCATAGACCTGGTCGTCACGCATCCCAAAAAGGCTGGTCGGGGGCAAATAAATGCGGGGTCTGGCTATTCTCCTCCTCCTGCGGTGTCCCACGATCAGTGCTGCGACAAATGGGGCATTTATCGTAGCTGTATATATGTGTTTGTTGTTTGCAAGCACTTTTATACTGTGCGCGGGGACGCTTCCGCCTGCCTTTGTGTGGCGGACGTGTTGACACATGTGCGCGTCTTTTGCCGTGCGCAGGTTTCCCTATTTGATTCCATGAATACGTGTTATTCGCGTGAGTGTGGGTGTTCCGTGTATTTCCCTGCAGTACTTCCCCAGTTACGCCTTCTTTTTCACGCATTGTTCCCCATTTCGCGTGTTCCGCCCCCTGTTCCGCCCCCTTTTTGGTATGTGTGATAACGTTGTGCGCTTTCCCTGTGTGCGTCGCACACGGCTTTCATGATGTTGCAATGACGTGTGCGCCACGCACGGATTTGGCGCACATCCCGGGGTAAACACGCGCAGGGCCCTTCCATGAATCGCACGTGTGCCCATGCGCTTGCTTTTTCACGCTTGCGCCACAATTTTCAACGCACATTTGTTCCATGAATCGGCCCCCCAGTGTCCTTAAAATTGTTAGTGGTTAATGTGGTGGCTTGAAGGCCAAATAATAATGAGACCCTTTATCCAGTGTTCACAGCGAGTCACATTTCTGAGGGTGCACCTGCCACAAAATTGAGCAATATTCATGGGCGGCTGTGCCGTGAAATACAATGAAATATTTAAAGTATTCCGCATAGCAAAATATGTACTCCCATTGTAACGGGAACACGCCTGGTGACACAACATTTACAGATTATTTCACAGTTGCACCTAGTCGAGGTGCAAACAGGCTTGGACTGCCCTGTACGGCAATAGGGCAATGCTCTAAAAAATAAATAAAATTTTAATAAAGCAAAACGATAGTGTAGGGCTGTTTTTTGGGTGAAAGTAGGGCACCTTTTTATGTCAAAAAACTGAATTAGAATATACATCAGGAAAACAGGCTTTTGCACCGTGACCCTAATAGGCATCCTTGTGTTTAAAAACACAGAAACATTTGATTTGTGGAAACACAGATCTGCCTTCTTGAAAACCAAACAAACGGGTTACGTTTTTTCTTTTTTGGCATATTGTAGGTTGGCACTAACCAGGGATTTCAAGTACTGTGATGCTAAAAGCCAATGGTGGGCTTCACAGGCCCCAGACCATTCCACAAGTCTGGTTATGCAATGTCTTCTATTGTATTGTGCTGGGGCAGACATACGTGTGAAATCAAGATTGCTAATGGCCCCTTTCCCCGACAACCCACAGCTCACTGGGAAATTGCCATTTGCATTCCGAAGGCCCTCACTGTGCGTAGTCTCCACAGTAAATGGCTGCATCACATAAGCCTGAAACCATGTTATGCATGCACACTTGCAGATTTTATTTACAAGATGCTTGTGTGAAACAATTCTGTAATGTGAATACCGGTAGTGCAATACACAGAGATGTCTGGATGTCTTTTGCATGTAAGAATTTTTCAAGCATCAGGGTGTTGTAATTGTTCAGACTCCTTTATTTCGGGAACCAGTGGTGTTTAGAATGAATGTTGAAAACAAGAAAAGGGTGTCTTTTAGCAAAATGGTGGCGAGCATGGGTACAACTTTAAAGTGAGAGTGCCACCGCCGGTCAGCAGCGCATTCAGTCACTTTGTCCATTGCTTAAATAATGTTACCTTTTTGCCTATGCAACCTGTTTCAACATTAATCAATGCGCCTAGTTCCCAACACCTGATTAGTATGAATTGCAGTTCGCTAAGTAGCTAATTGCTACCCACTTTCACTGCGGTTTATAAACTCACAAACTTATTTCATCAATTTTACTTGATGTATGGAGGTGACTACACTATGGTATACAGATGCATGTATAAAGAAGGATGAAAAGCGGTGGGTTAATATATAGAGGCAACATGGGTGGACCGGAAAGGGGGTGAAAGGTTGCACAAAGTGTCTATTTTGCACCAGAATATGTGCACTGTTGCACCCAGGGCCACAAGTGCAATGATCAACTTAAAAAATAAAAATGTACATCACTACAATTGCTGCATGTTTAGTGTGAGTTCAGTTTTGAAAGCATTACTGGCTTATGTGTAGACTTATTAAAGCAAATATCTTCAGTTCTGCATCGATTTGACTGACTTGATGAGTATTTATAAGGTGCCTATACAACAAATAGTGATACCAGGTGCCACAATACATAAAGTGGGTAGGGAAACAAGGGGAGTAACTGAACAATAACAATAAACAAACAATAGTTGTCCTACTAGGCCTTGTCACATTTGTATCGTGCAAGTGCAGTTAGAAGTGAAGGAGAGAGGAAAGTGGGGGCTGGAGGGTGGTGGACCAAGGTATGGGCAGGTGCTACTGGGAGCCCAGGCAGGGCTGTCAGAAGATGTGTTGAGGCTCGGGGCAAAACATTTGGTGAGGCCCCCTTACAATTTTTTGCACTCGGCCAGCGGCGGCACCTCCGCAAACAGGAGACTCGAGACATCTACCCTTGAGTTTGTGTGCATTATCCCAAGTATGGTTAATTACTACAACTCCAAATCAACTACAGCAAAGTTAGATTTCTCTACTGAACAAAGGTTCATGCCAGATGAACTTTTTTATCATATGAATAAATATATATAAGGTGACATGAGCTCTCCACTGTGCCACCTCCAATTCTCTGAGGGTCAGTTACTTTTCCAAGCAAAGAGTTGAGGGCAGATCTCTTTCTTTGAGTGGGGCCTCCCTCTGGAAACAGCCTCCCTGACTCGCTGAAACTTAAGGAGAACCATCTCTGGTTCCGGAAGCACCTCAAGACTTGTCTCTTTGCTTCTGCCTTCTCTCTTCCTTGCTGATTACCTGCCTGATCCATGAACTGGTCACCTGGTGAAACTCTGAATTCGGGACCAGGTCCCTGCCTGTCCTGTTGCAATCCCACACTGCCTCTTGGCTCCCCTGCACTTGTGGTCTGTATCTGTAACCCTACAGTCCCCACTCTTGCTCTTACTCTCCACCCATTGGCTGCACTTATGAGTACCCACACTTGCCACCCGTTGGCTGCACTCTTGTTTCTCTTTTGTTACTGTACTTCTGTATCCTACCCCACCCTCCGCACTTCTCACCTCCCCCCCTTCCCTGCTCTTGCCCGATCTGAATGACACAAGGCCTAGTAAGATCTATGTTTTGTCCTACTCTTTTGTTTCTCCCTCCTTGCCTTGTCGATTCTAGAAACACTTGTGTAAAGGCACGTTATAAATGCCATATCATTAAGGAGCACCCTGCCCCTGTGTGCGCATTAAAACACACATACACAGCGACAAATGATGTACAGTGGAGGCTGGTACATTTCTGAACTTAAATGGCTTAAATGTTTGTGCCAATTAGGCAGGATCAACAGAGCACAGCGAGGGAACCCAAACCAGACAAGGGTTGCTTGAGGGGGGTTCTCACTCCCAAGACATTTTTTGAAATAGTGGGCCTCATTCCGAGGTGGGCGGTAAGGGATACCGGGCACCGTTAAGGAGAACGGTGCCGGTAATCCCTTACCGCCCAATTCCAAGGTCCCTTAGCGGGAACAGTAAAGGATGTGTGGTCTGACCACACATTCTTTACGGGACCCGTTAAGGGACTTTGGAGCTAATAACGGGCCCGCAATTAGAAGGCCCGTTATTAGCGCCTTCCCATTGAGCCCTATGGGGGGGTCAAATGGGAATGGGGAATGGCATTTGGAATGGGGACTTAACGGGTCCGCCTAGGGCGGACTGTCCCGGTAAGTCCCCTCTCCACCAGACCGGACCCGGACACAATTTTGGAGGCAGCCATGGCGCTAATAGTGCCATGGCTACCTCCAGAGTCGTAATGAGGGCTATTGGGTTAAAAGTATGCATTTTACAGCACTTTCTTTGCAAAATTGGGTAGAAATCCATATAGTTTGCAATTGATTTTGTATGGAAGCACATGGAAATTCCCAATAGTTGCAAATCACAAATTGTGCATAGGAACATTTTCCAATACATTTCATGACGCCTTTCCACGCGAGATATGCTGGTATAAAAATATATTCATGCTGGTTGTTCTAATTATGTAGATGCAGGCTGCATCAATATATGCCATTATTACCATGTACAGACTCCCAGCCAGTAAAAATGCCATGCCACAGAAAGTATATCCAGGCTGACTGTGTACCATAAGTGTTATTTCTGGCTAGATTGGCCTACATTCAATGTGGGCCAATTTAGCCAAGTAGTATGTTTGCTTTAACCTTGATGCATAGTCCTGTGCATCAAGGGTAAAGCAAAAAGAGCACTGGCAATGCTAACAGTTTGGGCATTCGTGTAGGCATGGGAAAGGCACTTCTGTATTGGTATTAGCTGGCCATTGATAGTGCCAGTGCAAAATGGTTTGAGTACCTGAGCAGCTAACAGCAGTGCCTGGTAAATGCCTAATACTTATACACAAGCCAAAACTGTTGGCTTTGCCAATGCTTATTTTTAAAAGAACTTCAGCGAAAGACACGCAGGGTGTTTTTAAATTGAGTGGCCAAAGGCAGACCTGATTAATACATTTTTATTACAACATTTACGTGTTTACAACTCCAATGAAGTCGTGATTTCAGAGGAAACACTTGCAGGCATATTGAGGGCAACGTTTGATGGCAAGGCATGTTTAAAGCTAGCTCAAAGAGTTCCAATGAGGAGGTGTTTTGGGTGGGGAGGGCAGGAACTGGGTGAGAATTGCCATAGGGATTAGCATGGCCATGAGAAGTCATTTCACTGTTAGCACCTGCATTCATATCCATACATTTTTAGGTACTTGAAATCGTGATGTGGGGTTAGCACTTGCATGCTAGGGGAGTGATTAGAAGGGAAGTGGTGACATGTGACATCTCATTCTCACAGCAGTCCTTACGTGTGATGTTTCAGAAATGAAGGCAAGAGGTAGCTGCTTGTAACATTGAAGCTTCACCAGAATAGCCTCATTCAAAACGTAGAAAGATGTTAGGTGCCCCCACACAAGGACGTTTGCCCCTTTCTCACAGCCTCTGACGTTAGCGTCTTTCCCAACATTTGAAGTGTTAGTCCCCTTCCCCCCTGACATTTTAGCCTAGGTGCACCTCTGATGCCATGAACTCACCCCTTAATGAAGTGGCTCCCAGGGCGGCTACTTTTAGGGGTGGTGCTGAACACACACTCACAAAGAACACTTTCACCCATGCATTCATCCACCAGTTACACAACTCCATACAAGCATGTATACATAAAACCAAACACAGCATTGACACAAACACCAACATGCACGCATGCATTCATAAATACACATATACATACTAATTTAAATAAACATATACACTTTTAATTTAAAATAAAAAACACTTACCTTACCTCCATCCACCCTTAAAAAGCATCCACGCAGCCGACACATAGACATGCTGCCTGACAAAAGAGAACTCCTCTCCCATCAGTCAGCATGATCACACTGACAACATCAACACATTGGCTGACAGGAGAGGAGTCCTCTCCTGTCAGTCAGCGTGGTGATGCTGAGCAGCGTGAACACACTGACTGATAAGAGAGAACTCCTCTCCCATCAGTCAGCGTGATCACGCTGACAACGTGAACACACTGACTGGCAGGGGAGAACTCCTCTCCCATCAGTCAGCGTGATCACGCTGACAACATGAACACACTGGTTGACAGGAGATTAGTCCTCTCCTGTCAGTCAGCGTGGTCATGCTGAGCAACGGGAACACACTGACTGACAAGAGAGAACTCCTCTCCCGTCAGTCAGTGTGGTCACGCTGAGCAACGTGAACACACTGGCTGACAAGAGAGAACCCCTCTCCCGTCAGTCAGCGTGGTCACGCTGACAACATGTACACACTGACTGACTGACAGGAGAGGACTCCTCTCTCATCAGTCAGTGTGGTCATGCTGACAACGTGAACACACTGACTGACAGGAGAGGAGTCCTCTCTTGTCATTCAGCAGGTCCATGTTGTCAGCTGAATGACGGGAGGCAGCAGAGGTCACTTCTGAGCCCTGCTGTCTCCCATTATTTTGCTGTTTGTTGCGGAGCCAAACGGCTTCGCAACAAACAGCAAAATCATTGCAGGGGCAGAGAGCAGACAGCACAGTCCCCCGTGTGAATAAAGGACACGGGTGGACTGTGCTGCCTGCTAGTTAGGAGAGGGGACTGCGAGGCCCCCTGCAAGCGCGAGGCCCGGGGCAGTTTGCCCCCCCCGTACCCCCCTCGGGACGGCCCTGAGCCCAGGAGGGGAATTGCCAGGGGGGGTTCCAGGGGAGAAGGTTATTGGCTAAGTGCTTGGGCGGAGGTGTCTCAAGGGATGGATGCCCAGCCACCCGGCGGGCAGGTGGGGGTGGGGCCCTAAGGCAGTGCTGATGGGGGTGGGTGCTGGTGTCGACTTGGCAGAGGGCTTGGTAGCCTGTAAGACTCATGAAGGACCAGGTTGCCTGCCACATCAGCTGTGGGTGACCAACGGGAACAAATGAGGAGATTTTAAAGCTGGAGAGATGCAGTCCCTGGGCTTCAGGGCAAGGATGAGTCTTGGAGCCCAAATCTGAATTAGTTGAAGGGTGCTGAAGAGAGGGTCCCAAGAATGCCCCTCTTCACCCCCAGATTCATGACAAAACAAAGAGCCAGGAACGCTTGCAGCCACCCATCTTACTTTGGTCGAATCCCGAGTGCACCAATAATTGACAAGTACACAGAGAGGTATCCTCTCAGTCAGCCATACAGACCGAATCCAATACACGTCTTCACAGGTATAGGAGAAGAACCATAGATCGTGGATGGAAACGCATATTTTGACAGTCTTGACTAAGCACCAAGAAGCCATGATGCTGACGGCACTAGTGACACCACCACGTAGCAGCGTTCGTCATGAAGAACGCTTCCAGTCCTGCACCGCATTACACAGACATGCACTCGCACACAAGAAGAACATGCTTATACAGTTCTATAGCTAGAGCATAAATACATACATATACATACTGTCAATGCCAGTAACGCAGAACCACAAGGCACAAGGGATCCTGAGCAAGCTTGCAGATGCTTAAACTCGAACAACCCAATGGGACTATAGGGATATATATATATATATATATATATATATATATATATATATATATATATATATCCATCCTGATAGGACCATGTGTGACAAACATATAGGGTACTTAGAATAGCAAGAACATGTATAAAGCATATTAGACATCTAAGAAAAATTACAGAAGGCCCATAGCAACAGAGCCTGAGACGAGGAGAGCTGATTCAGGCTGCACAGAGCATGAAGCAGGCTCACAGCCAAGTTCAGAAATACGCAGACACATTCCAATCGTCAGATGACAAGTGGACCAGCTGCAGAGAAACAGAATAAATCCTCATAAATGCAAGCTGAAAAGCTCGATTTTGTGGTCGCTAGGCACGTTGTACCGCCAGACGAGACAATGGACATTCACCCATGGTGGGAAAGCAGAGCTGATCCCAGCAAGTCAGACACAGACGGCAACAAAAGGAGCACATTCTCCTAGGCAAAGGTGGTACACACAAGCTGCAATACAGACACATAATGGTTCACATCACCTTGAACAGGTGCACAGCGAGCTGAGAACCAAATTGAGTCTCAGACCTGGGGAGATCAGCCCTAACCAATCACAGCTTAGAATATCTGGGGTGGTTGTTGCCAACACATCCACGCACATCCTTTTCACATTCTTTTTCCAGGCAGACGGTGAGTCGCGCACGTATTTTTCAACTGTGGTTGCCCCCGTGTGGCGCGTACCCATTCAGAGGACATTGTAGCCTGCAAGTACCATGCGTACACTTATTTTTGTGTTTCTGGGTGCCATAGCGTAGTACGGGTCCTTTATTCCACGCATGTGGGCTACCAGGGGTCAAGTGCATGTTACATTTTTTGTTTTTGGGGTGCCTGAGTGTTGCGTGGCCCGTCATCTTCCCCCAGGGGTCACAGACATTCTTGCTAGAGCACAGGGGTATGTTTAACATCTAGTACACTGCCCCCTTCACCCCAATTGCCCAGGACAATTGTTTACTGCACCTCCCATTCGCACAAGAACATCAGTGCCATGGTTGGGAGGTGACCAAGTGGTAAGGGAGGCAAAGGTGGCCGACCTCCAAGAGGTGTCCGCGGTAGGGGACGTGGCCAGGATGAGCAAGGTGGCCCAAGAGGCCAGTGTGTGGAGGACCAATCAGGGACACCTATGCCCCCCCCCAATGGGTTGGGGAGATGCAGCTGACACCATCCCAGCTCAGGCCCTGTTAACCCGGCCGATATTGTTCACTGAACTGGCACAGGATGACTCACAGGCGGACTTCCGTGTCACAGAGTCAAAGCCACGGGTGGCGGTGAAAGTTGCTGTCACCAGGCCACGTGGATCTGGGGCAGCAATGTCATCTGCTGCCCCAAGTAGTCAGGGTGAGGAGTCTGCAGGGGCAGCTGCAGCTCAATCCACCTCAGCTCTGAGTCACCCAGCCGGGACAGTGTTGGTCCCAGACCATCACACCAAGGTTGGTCCTGGCAACAGCACCCAGCAGCCAATGCCTGCAGTGAGACCTTTGGTCATCATGCCTTTGCCTGCTTCCAGTGCCCAGTCCACCTGTGCTTCAGCCCCTACCGACCAGAGCGGCATAATCCACTCAGGGTCCACACCACCTCTCAAGAGGAAGAAGCGTGCTCTTGCGGAACAGGCTGGGACCCCAGACACGGCTCACCCCTCTGGCACGTCAAGGAAGCAGAGTTTCAATGATGTGGGACTAGACGCACTTGTGGGCTACATGTCGGCCCATGGCCACGAAATGCTGGTGACTGCAGGGTGCAGGACTACGACTGCTCAACGTAGGGCCCACTGGCAGTGCATCGCGGACCAGATTAGTTCCCTTGGATTTGTGAGGCGCACGGCTGATGATTGCTCAAAACGGTGGAATTACATCAAACGCTGAGCAAAAAACAAGCTGGCTTCTAATCATGCCTCTACTCTGGTGACTGGCAGTGGGTCTCCACCAGAGGAGGAAGTACTTACAGAACACGAGTCAATCGCTGGAGGCTTCATCACAGAGGATCAGATCCAAGGCGTGGGAGACCTACCAGATCTTGAGGCAAGGTCCGGTGAGTGGCAATGCATGTGTGTGCAAACCATGTGTATGTTGCTTGGGTAATGTGTTCTGATTCAGTGCCAGGTGAGGCTGTGTAGTCATGACTGCTATAGGTCACCCATGTGGTGCCTCCAAACCATCACCTGGCCTTGGGTTTGGGTTTCACAGTATCCTTCTGACCACAGTTAACACTTTGCACCTGATTACTGCACTTGCCCTTCAACTGCCATCATGCCACAACATTGTTGATACTGTTTTCATGTTCATTCTTCCTGATTGATGGAATCATTTGCATGATAAACATTCATTTTGAGCAGCGGCCGTGCATGTGGTTGGGGATGTGGGGGCACCACCATGTCCACCGGCACACCCCGCCGGGTTGCAACGTTGTGCAGGACACATGCTGCCACTATGATCCTGCACACTACTGGGGGCACATATAGCAGCTGGCCATCAGAGCGGTAAAGGGACCGAAAACGTGACTTGAGCACTCCTAATGTGCGCTCCACTATGCCCCGGGTTGCAATATGGCCTGTGTTGTATCTTACCTCATGTGGTGTGGTGGGGTTCCGTATTGGCGTCATCATGTAGGTGCTCAGAGGGTAGGCACTGTCCCCTGGGGAGGTGATAATGGTTGTCATTAGTTGGGTTTTGCCATTTCTCAGTGTCTGACATGCATGCATGTGCAGAGGCATTTGTACTCACCAATGAGCCATGTGTCGCCATGCCTCCCAGCTTCCAGGTCCCGGTTTAGGGGTGACATTCTGAATATAAAACTGTCATGGCTGGACCCCGGATAGTTGGCATATACTGAGGTGATTATTCCCTTGGCATCGCATACCACCTGCACGTTGATGGAATGCCAGTGCTTGCGGTTTCGATAGGTGTGCTCAGTGGCCCTGGGAGGACGTAGAGCCAAATGGGTGCAATCAATGGCACCTAACACTTTGGGGAAGTGTGCCACCCCGTAAAAGTGCTGGTCCACGGCCTGCCTTTCTGCAGGTGTTCTGGGCATGTATATGTGCCTGCGGACTGAGAGGTGTGCAGTCATGATCGCCAACACCTGGTGTAGGCAGCGTGACTGTGGGGCCTGTGAGACACCCCCAACTATGGCACTTGTCTGCTGAAATGACCCAGTAGCCAAGAAATGCAGTACATTGAGCACCTTTTCCAAGGGACTCAGTGCTTGGGAGCACATGGTGGGTGATGTGAGGTCATCCTCCCACTCAGCAACCAGTTCTAGGATTATTTGTGGTCGAAACCTGTACCTCCCATACACCTGGTCATCAGGCATCCCAAAAAGGCTGGTATTCTTCCTACTCCTGCGGTGTCCCACAACCACTGCTGCGAGGAACAGTATATTCATCGTAGCGTATGAGCTTGTTTGTTTACGCTCACTTTTATGCTGCGCGGGGCCGCTTACGTCTGCTTCCTGCTGGCATACGTTTTTCCGGATTAGCGTGTCTTTTGTGGCGCACAGGTTTCCCCTGTTCGATTCCATGAATACGTGTTGTTAGCGCATGTGTGGGCGTTGCGAGGATTTAGCTGCGTTACTTCCCCTGTAAAGCCCACATTTTCACGTGTTATTCCCCATTCCGCCTGTTCCGCCCAGTGTTCCACCCCCTTTTGTTGTGTGCGTTAAACGTTGTGCGCTTTCGCTGTGTGCGTCATGCACAGCGTTTAGTGACGTGTGCGCCTGTGTGCGCCACCCGCGGATTTGGCGAACATCCTGGAGAAAACACACGCAGCACATTCCATGAATTGACAAACGGCTGCATGTGCAGCTTTAGCACGCGTGTGCTGCGATTTTCACGCTTGCACTCCACTTTTCAGCACACATTAATTCCATGAATTACCCTGTAAGTTTGTCAACTCTGCTCCCACCCATGCATACTTGACAACTGGGGCTGCTCCGACAAAACATCCAGGCCATCTTCTTCATCCAGACTGCTTTGATGCCACAGCACCTGTGCCTTTATCCACATACCATGAGCCTCGAGGGGGCGCCTGATGGAGTGACCCCCATGGTTATACAACTGTCTGCCCACCTTCCTGCTCCTTCCTCTTTTGCAGACCTCCCCAACTGTCCCAGCAGCCATTTCTTTAATCTTCATTGCCCCTCATCACGAGTTGGGCGGTAGCCCTTAAGTGCAACGGTAATGGTATTGCCGCTGCATTTAAGGGCTGGCCCTATCATGAGTCTGGCTAATTCAACCCTAGCTCTAAACTGGGGGTAAATTCACCCCCAAAAAAATCCCATTTTAGGTGCAAATATCGCTGGCGGCATTACCGCATGCTAATTGTGCCAATAATTCTCCATTGGGTCCAATGGGAAATGGGGATTAACAGTGAGCCCCCAAATCGTGATCCGGCGGGCGCTAATGCGGATATAGTTGGCCGGTATCGCAGCCGGGATACCGCCCAATTAGTGATCAGGCACAATGAAATAAAGCTCTACTACTGCCTTACTGCAAACATTGGATGCATAATTGTTTAAGCTACTTCCCTGCTCTATTTCCTTTGTGTATTCAAACACCAATACAGCACAGGTTTGACTTCTACTATTTCCTCAGTGTACTTATTGCTGTGTATAACAATGAGTACTAAGTTACTTGCTGGATTAGACATACCTATATAGAAAATAGGAGCAAATAAATGTTTATACATACGACAACACCATGCATTGTGTAACTGTAGTGGAATGACCTAAATGTGTGCCATGCCATCTCCAGTGTATAGAAGCTCACTAGTTCTAGTAGCATGTGTTTAGTGCATAGTGTAAATCAATAACAATAAGATTGAGACAAAATGTAAAGGTTTCAACAACCAGCTGTTAGAGGACCTCCAAGCAGAAACTTGTGGATACATTTGGAAAAACAGCCATTATAAAAAGCACATATAATTGATCTCATTGTTGATCCCATTAGGGGTCATAGCATCAAATCTCTCAGTTCAGAAAGTACTCTTTGGTGAAGTCTTTTTGCCAGGTATTCATAAGTATCTCTCCTTGTGATTACATCCACTACTTGAAATCTGATTTGCGTGATGAAATGTCGCTTTTCGATCCAGTGCCGAGCAACTGCGGAATTCATATTCTATTCCGAATACAAGAGCGGTGCTCATTCCAGCGTAGTTTACATTGTCTTTTGGATTGCCCAATGTAATACATTCCACAGGGACATTTAATAGTATAAATGAGATTACTCGTGTCACATGTTGCAAAACTATGGATCTTAATCTTTTCTCATGATCTATGGTGACTCAGGTTACAAACCCACTGTGGGAGCAATGCAGGCATGGGAACGTGCCAGTTTTCTTGTTTAAAGGTTGTTTCTTTGTTGGTCTACTGTTTACCAAATGATCTTTCAAATTGATACTCTGCTTATAGGGAAATGTTGATAATTTGCGGAATAGGTGTTCAACCCCTGTGTCGCAGGCGAGGGGTCAAAGATGGAGTTTTCTTCTCCTTGTGCTGTTCTGTGAGCATATCGGCCGTGTGACCTCAACTAGCCGTTCCTTGGATGCATTGACCCCCTCGTGTTTGTACCCTCAAGCTAAGAACTTCTCTCCCATTTTTTTAATCTGATCTTTGTAATCCTCTGGATCCCTTACAAATCTCCTAACCCTTAGCATCTGGATAAAGCATCTGGATAAAGGGTAAGTTCTTTATCAGGCTTGGCTGCTGAAAACGTAAGTAGTGTAGTAGGTTGTTTCTATCCACCTCCTTATGAAAGATATTGGTAGAGTATTTCCCATTTACTACCTTAATTTCGACACCTAGGAAATTAATGTGATTTTCTGAAAATTCACTCAAACTATATACGTGGATCAATGGTATACAAACAGGTCGGGAACCCTCTACGCTGTCCATAGTGCCATGCCACAGTCCAAAAACGTCATCAGTGAAGTGTACCCAAAATTTCAGATCATTTTGCCACACTGCATGATCTCACACATGATCCCTCTCGAACTTGAGCATAAAACAATTCACGTATGTGGTTGCCATAGTGGCACCCATCAGAATCCCTGATACTTGAAGGTAGAATCGATATTCAAACTGAAAATATGAAATATGAGTACTCGGATATGAACTGTAAAAGGATTCAAATGAATTCTTTTGATGCTTTCACATGTTCTTCACTGAGAAGAAACCACTCAATCGCTTCCATGCCTTGAACATGTGGAATGGGTGTGTACAAACCGTTAACCGCAACTGTAAACATGTTGTATGCTGTGGTGTATACCACTTGTTTGAAAAGCTGCACAAAAGCTGTACAAAATGTGTGGCATCTCGAAAGCAGGTGCTTGTTTTTTGGTTTGAAGTATGTTATCCACGGCAGTCACTATGGGCCTACCTGGTGGATTATTGGGACACTTATGGAGCTTGGAGAGAGTACAGAAATTCGGTACTCTTGGAAGGATCTTTTGTTAAGAAATCCCTAGTCTTGTGATTAATCCACTCAAGTTCTTCAGCCCTAATGAGTATGTTTGTTAAATTAGCCATAATCATTGGTGTAGGATCTGTTTCTAATAAAGCATATACAGTATTGTCATTAACTGTCTCTCACATTCTGTGTCATAGTCAGTTGGTTATAGAATAAACCATTCAAAAAGTGTGATGCTCCCTCCCTGGAAATTGCTTTCACGGCAATGTACAAATGTGTGCAACGAGGTGTAAACCAGACAGATTTATTTGGTAATTTTGTTTCCAGAGAAGCAAAATGAATTATAAAGGGCAACTTGCAGCCACCAATTGCTGCCTTGGGAAGGGTGGTGGGCGGCTGGGACGGATTAAAGCTATCACTATGGGGCAGAGTGAGTAGTTTTGAAATCCTGTTGTCCCAACAAGTGTTATAAGTTGAGTTCACTCCCCATTTGCTTTACTGATCAATACTGAAAGATAATGGTAGCTGTGACGAACCTAGGTGTTACATCCCTATTTTTTCTCTAGGAACCACTACTCCTGTACTTAAAACCCGACATGTCCTACAATCTCTGCCTTCTTTTCCACCGTCAGATATGGATATGCCACACCAGCTGACCTATTCCAAAATAATTACCCCAACCACCCCAGTCATTGGTACTGCGACGAGGAGGCCCTACAGGGAGCTGCTGGAAAAGCATCAGCAATGGTCTAGTGCTTATTCAGGGGTGGGAGACACTGGCCATGAAAGGAGGAGTAGAGGCTAGGTTGTTGTAGGAGTAGTAGTGCGAGTAGCAGGAGTCAATTAGAGAGAAGTAATAGTAGCAGTAATAGGAGTGGGAGCAGACGGCATAGCGGCAAAAAAAAGAAGGGAATTGGGATGGTGAAAGTAGGAGAATAAGAGGAAAGCACTGCACGAGAGAAAGAAAGAAGCAGACCTAACAGTTCCCCAAGTACAGAACTGGTGCAGAGTCGCTGTCAGAGCTCGAGAGATTGCAGAAACCAGGGCTTTAAGTGGTGGTGCCTACGCCATCTTTTTAAACTACCCCAAGGTGCAGACAGACAGTGTGAGACTGAGGAGCAAGACTCGCTCTGAGCAGCAACGCTGCAGGGGTGAAGCGGCTCGGCTATCTTGCATGGTAGCCTGCCAAATCCACAGTAGGGTTATCTGGGGCTTTGAGACATGGCCTGGTGTTGTTTGAGGCGTGCTCCGTGGCACAGGCATAGTGAGGGGTGCCGACTGTGAGAGAAACAGCCGAGGACTCAGTGGAGACCAAAAGAGAATCACAGTCTGTGCCAGCCCGAAGCAGAGCTGTAACTGCTGAACCCATATGCATGCAACTTACATTGGCCAAACCCTTACCCTCACCAGTGAATCAGTTAGAGCACACAGTTTGGCAAGTGTTGGCAATAAAAGGCCGTAGGATTTTATTGTGCAGATATGGTTATGGAAATAACAATAATCACATATCATAATAATATCATACTTTTGGGCACCAGGTCCTGAGGTTACCCCCTCTGGCCCGTGCCGCCTTCTTGTCCCACGGCTTGTAGTGGTCACCGTTCAGTGTCCTCCTTGGTCTTTTCTTTGTTCTTCTCCCTTCTTATGTAGGGTGGGAGGGTTTTGTGGTAAAGAAGCAAAGAGTGGAGGACGCAGAGTGAACAGCGAACCTCCTGTTTGGGTCCCCATTCAGGGTCCACAAACAGATTGTGTTGTCTTAGAGTTTGCTGCTCTTATTTATAAGACCCAGCGGAGCCCTGGGTCTTTGATGTGCATAGTGGTGGGGGCTGTAGTCCAGCCCCCAGGCCGGTGTAGCCGACTGTCTGTCCCACTGAAGGGGGGCAGGTCTTTGAACCTGCACCCTGCCTGACTGTTGGTTTCTCCTAGGTGCTTAGCACCTTGTTGCTTTGTGGAAGGGTGAGGTGATTGTTCACACCTCACCCTTCCCGGGCATTGTGTGAGAGAGACTGCTTGTCTCTGAGTCTGTGCGGGAGAGGAGCAGGCTTGGGAGGTTGGGGGCTGCCCCTCTCCCTGGCCTGCCGGACGGTAACAGCAGTTACCCTGCCTCGACTTGGGAGGCCCTGCGGCATTGCCCATAACTGCTGAACCCATATGCATGCAACTTACATTGGCCAAACCCTTACCCTCACCAGTGAATCAGTTATAGCTCACAGTTTGTCAAGTGTTGGCAATAAAAGGCCGTAGGATTTTATTGTGCAGATATGGTTATGGAAATAACAATAATCAAATTCATAATAATATCATACTTTTGGGCACTGGGTCCTGAGGTTACCCCCTCTGGCCTGTGCTGCCACACACGGGCAGGTTTGCCGGCTGACCGTGATCCCCCGAAAGTATCTCTTATTGGCAACCCCTGGAGGCTAGTGTTGCCGAAATTTCTCGAAAGAAATGCTCCATGCCCTGGTTTGATAGGTAGGTGCCGTCTTTGAGAAAAAGGTCTGGGTCACCCAAAGTAATGGCCCGTGTTTTATGAACCCCAGGCCTCTTGCTATACAGAATCTTTCTAGCCCCCTGTTCAGTTTCCGTCTGGAAATGTCTATTGATTTGTAACAGGTGGCCCGACCATTTATTTATGGGCGGGATGGCCGAGAAGTATATTTCTGTGTCCCTCCAGTTGTGTGAAATGCCCGCTAAGGAGGAGAAAATGTCCTCAACCTATTTTCTCCTTCCTGTGGTCACCAGGTCATTGCCCCCTAGGTGTATTATCAGGAATGCTGGTGGGTCTCTGTATGCGACCAGCTCAGCTAGCGTATCGTGGATGTCGGCCCAAAGGAGGCCTCTGTATCCCCACCAGGAAGCAATGGTGTTCCTGAAAGGTGGGCCTTCTTTGGTTTCTTCTGCCCATCGGCCTGTCCTGAAGACGAATGAGTGTCCGACTATCCATGCTGATAGGAGTGGGGTCTTCCCCCTTCTGATGTTTCTGGAGGAATGGAGAGAAAAGAAAAAGGGGGGGGGGGGGCTATATTAGCTGTGGTCTGATGTATCTTTTGTAACAGTCAGACTTCCATCCCCCTATGTTTTTTAGCTGTTGTGGTGTCAGCCCTCCTTGCCATGCTGCGGTAGCAGGCCCGATTCGGAAGGAGTGGGTGCCAAACTCGTTCGGATCCCATCCCGCTTTGCTAATAGCTTTCGTCAGCACCCCTTTAAATTGGTGGCGGCTTAGTGCCGAGGCATCCTTGTGGATTAGAAACCTCCCCCCTACTTTGGGCCTTTGTGCGTAGTAAAGGTTGGTGATGCACATCAGGCAGTTTGTTGCATCATCGATGCAGCAGATGTTGATGGTTCTTTTGGCTCCCGTTTTGGACTGTTGGATGTCTATGCTGACACTGTCCTGTCTGACCCTGGCCTCCATGATGCCTAACCCGTTGTTGGCTTTGGTGCTGGAGGCGATGAGTTCTCCTACCCGGAAGGCCCCACGAAATAAGCCAGTAAAAAAGCTGTTTTAAATAGCATGGTCTCGTATGAATGCCAGCATATGGCTTCCAGCTGGTCTGCTAATTTTACTAGTTTGTTAAAATCTAGAGGGCGGCGGGTGTCTACCTGGGGTACCTCTATTCTGCCCAGCCTTTCATGGCATAAGAGATCAGGACGTTCTGGGTGGGGTCCGAGTCTCCCCGTATTTTTGAAAAATATGAAATTGCTACTAGGTGTATTTTTGCCCAATCTCTCTTTAAACCCTGTTCATACGTCCATTTTAAGAATTGTTCTATGTCTTTGATCGTTATTAACTCTACATGCTTTAAACCTGTGGCTTTAAATACTGTTTGTAAGCACTTACTGTACTGAGCTGCGGTGGTGCTTGCCAGTGCTTTTTCTGCCATCTCTGCTAGGAACCCCGGGCCAGGGTTCGTGTTCTCTGTGGGCCGCGTGATGTTGGCACCCGTTTTTGAGGTGCCTGGTTCTTGTTGGGCATCCCGGCCTGAGCTCTCTGGCGCTGGCGTTGATGCCGTTATTCTTAGTTTCCCATTATATGCTGGTATTGCCGTCATCTGTTTGCGGGCATGTGGCGCTAGCTCCCGGTATCTTGGCCACTGAAAGCAAGATAAAGCATCAGCAATATTATTGTCTGCTCCAGCGATGTGTTTTGCCTTGACCACAATGTTTTCTTGCAGCGTGACTGCTGTAATGGCTCGTAGGACTTTCAGCACTAGATTGCATTTGGTAGATCTTCTGTTTGTGGAGCCTACTACAGCCATGTTATCACACCAGACCAAGAGTTCCGTGTTAGCTAGCTGTCTGCCCCAGATGTGTACGTTTAGCCAAATGGGGAATATTTCTAGGAGGGTGATGTTTTTTGTCCACCTTGCAGATTGCCATGATTTGGGCCAGTGTCCTGCCACCCATTTTGTGTCCAGTATGGCTCCAAAACCCCTGCTCCCGGCTGCATCAGTGAAAAGGACCCCTTTTGCCCATGTATTCAATGGCGTGCGCCAAAGTGAGGTCCTGTTGAAGTTTCTGAGGAAATTCCACCAAATTTCCAGATCTTGTTTCACCTCTTTGCCTAGCCGGATGTGTAGATGGGGTTTGGTGTATGATTTGATTTTCAGTTCTAGACTTTGTCTTTTGTTGTTAGGCCTTGTATTTTTTACAGGAGTTCAGCTATCTTTGTTTTTGGGATTCTGCATGAGCCACCTGCAGAATCTCAATGCCCAGGAAGGTTATGTCGGTGGGTTGGTGGCTGGTTTGGTCGTTTTCTCTGTTGCCAGAGGGATGACCCATAATGCGGCCATCCTTTCTAACAAGGCTAGGGCTCTACCGCATTCCCCGGACTTTGCTGGTCCCATCACCATGAAGTCATCGAGGTAGTGTACTACTTTGGCCCCTGCTCTCTGTTTGTGGAATGCCCATTGGAAAAAAGAGCTGAACTGCTCGAATAGGGCACAGGATACTGCGCATCCCATGAGGAGGTATCTGTCAACATAGAATTTGTTTTTGAAGGTAAACCCTAGCCATTGCTGGGAGTCTGGGTGAACTGGCAGTAGTCTGAAAGCAGATTCAATGTCTAGTTTGGCCATCAGGGCATCCTTACCACATTCCTGTATGAGTCTTACTGCTTCTTGGAAGTGTGTATAGGATACCGCAGATTCAGGATGCGCGATGCCGTTGTTCAGTGATAGGCCTTTAGGGTAGGATAAATGATGAATTAGCCTCATTATCCCAGGTTCCTTTTTGGGGACTAGTCCCAGGGGGGGATATTATGTAATCCCTGAAAGACATGGAGTCCCAGGGGCTTGCATCCTGCCTAATAGCAGTTCCTTTTCAATTTTGCTCTCCACTATTTGTGGGTTGTCCCTGGCTGACTTCAGGTTTTTGGGGATACTCTGTGTCCCTGATCCCTTGAAAGGGATGATGTAACCCTTAGTGAAACCTTGCAGGATTTCCTTGCTGGTTTCTTTCTCTGTCTGGGTAACTCATCAGTGCTTCTCTAAAATTGTTTGGATTGATAGGGTTCTACCTGGTTCTAAGAGTATGGTTGGCAGGGTGGGGTTGGTGCTAATCTTTTGCATTTTTGGCTGGGAGTCTGGTGCACTTGCTTGCAGGATGGTCACCGTTGCAGTTTGTGAAAGTGTGTTTGTACTAGCATTCTTTCCCCCAAGTGCACAGTTTTTTTGCAAAATTCCTGCATGGGATATTGTCTTTGGGGGAGTAGTTTTTGTTCTGACTGTGGGCATTAGACTTAGCCGACCATGGCTGGTTCTTCCGAAAGGGCTGTTCCCCCTTTTTGTGTTTTTCATTTTCAGAAAATCTGGGGCCCTGTGAATTATTGTTATTTTTGGGTGCTGCTTGATTGGCCTCTTCCTCTGATGAAGGCTCAGCATTTAGCATGTATAAGTCATTCTGTACCTTGTCCCATTCTGTGGCTGGCCTCTCTGACATGCTCCACCTGAAACTAATATCATATGCTAGTCAGGTTTTTCCTTTTTGCGTGATATTTACTTCTCTGATTTTGTCCATGTACGCCCATAGTTTTCTACCGTCCTGGGGACATTTTTCCTCGTATATATTTGCCAGGATGGCGAAAGATTGCAACCAGTTGTCCCAATTCTGCTCTACCTGGGCGTTCCTACCTATGGCTTTCTCCTCTATCTTTTTGGGATCCCTACAAGCATCTCTCCCTTTTCGTTGGGCTTCTATAAGTATAAAGATTTCGATGAACTATTTTTCCCATATAGCTTCTTTGATTGTAATGTCAATGTTCCATGCCAGGCATCTTTTGTATCTACTCAGGATTTCTGTCTGGAAGGATTTCAGCTTTTGGTCTAATTGGGCACTGCTGATCATGAGCATGTCTGATGGGCTGCTGTTGTTGCTTGCACCTGTCTGGCTTGGTGCGTTTGCATTGGGGGTTGCCCATGCTTTTAGTGCACCTGTCGGGTCTGGTGTTGCTGCTGTTGGTGTAAGTGGACCTTTGGCGGCTGCTGTTGGTGTTGCTGGAGGTGGTGGTGGTGATGATGATGATGATGTTGGTGTTGTTGGCATTGTTGCGGGTAGCATGGGATTTATAATGATGATGTCGGGTTCTAGTGGTATGATGGGGTTTGTGGCCCCAGGCCCGCCTGGGGGGGGTTGTTGTTTACCCCTAATTTCGAGCAATAATTGTTGCAGTTCACTCATGTTTTCGCATAGTTTTGACAGCTTTTTGTTTTTGTTACCTTTTCCCATGGCCTCTGACGACTTCCTTTTCTTTGGTGGTGATGAGTCATCCTCCAGGCCGGGTGGCATGTGTGCCCTTCCTTTGGTAGGCCATATACGTTTTCTCTAAACCCAGGCCCACCCATAATGTTCAGCTGCCTCAATTGCTGCTAGTAGGTGAGGTGATTTGGTTTCTGCGACAGGGTTATGGGTTCCTGTGGTTTTCGTTTGGGGGCCCTTTTTCTTTGCCTGTTTGAATGAAAAATATTGTATTTTGTGCAACTAAACAGCTGATTTTGTTACAAGTTGAAAATCCATGCACGGTTTGCTCGTTGCCCCATAAAAAATTACTTTATAATTTAGCATTTATATTGCTACGACCTTCGGGCATCTGAGTGCTGCATATTATTGCCCACGGTGTGCTGGTGCACCCTGCCTGACTGTTGGTTTCTCTTAGGTGCTTAGCACCTTGTTGCTTTGTGGAAGGGTGAGGTGATTGTTCACACCTCACCCTTCCCGGGCATTGTGTGACAGAGACTGCTTGTCCCTGAGTTTGTGGGGGAGAGGAGCAGGCTTGGGGGGTTAGGGGCTGCCCCTCTCCCTGTCCTGCTGGATGGTAACAGCAGTTACCTTGCCTCGCCTTGGGCGGCCCTGCGGCATTGCCCATCACTGAAGCCGCTAGCGGCACTGGAACGCGGGAAGCATTCATTGGTGACGCAGGTCAACAACCATAATACAAATACGAAGACCGGCATCGGATTGAAGAAGACATCCATCACCCAAAACCCCAGCCCCATATCAGCAGACAACCAAGGTGTCAAACCACCCCAGCTCTCACCGGTTATTGGGAAAGCAGATGAAACTTGACCCGGGCTGCGGCGCTGAGGTACAGGTACGTGCCAGTGGGGAAAGGGCTCCGGGAACATGGGTGAGGCAGCGGGCCTGCAAAAATCTTGATTATACGTTGTGCCAACGAGAGCCCCAGCAGAGCAGAGACCCAGAAACTAGGAGGGAAGCACAGTGAAACCTTCCCGTGCCAATGAGGAAGTGTGCAAACTTAAAAAGCACAAACCACTCCTGGGAAGAAGGAAACAGCAGCAGTTAAGGGTGGGAGTGGACCATGCTGGGTAAAGTAAATACCATAAAGTCCCCAATTCTTCCTCACCCTAGTGGAGCTGGGAATTAGCATTTGGAAAAACCTGGCAGAGAATACACCAAGTCAGCTAAAGCTTAGGGAAAGCCAATTGATCTCCCAACATTGTTTATGTATAACAAGGCTGTGGGTCCATTACAAACAGCAAAATACCTGCATACATGACAGACCCATATTAGTTAGCCTAAATTAACAAGTATAAACATTAGTGGGAATGAAACATATGTGACTCTAACAGAAGCCAAGACCAGGGGAAGAGGATTGTCTCCCTTGGCACTGAATACAACACAGTATAGTCTAGGGATGGGAATTTTTTCGCCTGGCACTTCAAGACCAAGGAATAGGATTTTCCCCTTGTTGGAAATCTTTAGTCAACCATTAAGAAAGGCTGCAGGAAGGCAGCTAGCATATTATTTCCTTCCCCAATAGTAGTATTAGTAGGATTAGAGTGTGAGGGTCAGATTAGGGTTTTGACACAGGACAGTGGACATTATTTTGGACATCCTGATGATGACGGGTCCGCTAGTTCTGTTGAGGCAGGGCAACCCCTCGGAGTTAGGGTCCATGAGGCGTTTCCCCTGCCAAACTTTTATTATTTAAATAAAAGCATTTGTGACCAACCCAACATTGTGTCAGACTCCTTAACTCAGGTACCCCACACATTGGGCCTCATTACACGGAAGGCGGTGAACCATGGCGCTATTAGCGCCATGGTTCATGCCGGTAAAATACTGGCACCGCCTTGGTGGAAAGGGGAATTACCGCCCCATTCCAAGGTTGGCAGGGCGGTAATTCCCCCTTCCACCATTGCCCTTCCCCATTCCCATTTTTGCCCCATAGGGCTCTATGGGAATGGGGAAGGCGCTAATTACGGTACCGCAAATTGCGGTACCGTAATTAGCTCCACTGGTCCCTTTGCGAGTTGGTTTTTAACGCCTGCAAAAAGCAGGCGTTAAATTCCCCAACCCGCAAAGGGACCTCGTAGTAAGGCGGTAAGGATTTACTGGTACCAGTAAAATACCGGTACCAGTAAACCCTTACCGCCTACCGTGTAATGAGGCCCATAGTGTTAGAAATGGGATGTTGCCTACCTGACACAAAGCAGGGATCCCACACAACTTGTAGCCCTAAGACTGATGTTGGGAGAAGATATGACCAATGTCTTTCCCCCCCACAGTATGTCCTATGACAAGGATATAGAGGATGACCAGTCACCCTTCACCGGCCTCAGAGCACAGGGACTAGGGGAAAACCAAGAACCCCCAAAACCCCCCAAATTTTAAGGGGGTTGCTTTCCATCAGTTAACACTCCAGGCCATTTCTCCATTAAGAAGAATGGTGTAGGGGGAATAGTTATAACCTCTATTTCACCCAAGATTATTGGGTTTGTGGAAGCGACAAGATCAGGATATCCATAAAACTGAGAGTAGACCTCCAACTACATGTTGCAATGTACATCATGCCACTTGACAAAAGTGAGCGGAAGAGAGGGAGCAAGTTACTACCCCTTTTTCCAATAAGGACAAAAGGGTGTTTGTGCTCTTTAACTTTTTGGCAACCCTAATTAACATCAAAAGAGCTGAAGGGATGCGACATTTGAAACACGAGAGCGTGTATGAGCGCCTATCTGAATTCTCACCCAGTTCCATCCCGGAAGAGGAACTGAAGTCCATGGTTGAACCAAACCTAACCAGGACAGAATCAGGACTGGAACAAAAATCTTACTAGTCTGATAACAGACCCAGAAGAACCGTTTGAGATCCTAGGATCTGCCCAACCATTGCAAAGTCGAGAGGTACATCCAAGAACATTTAAGGCCAGAGAGACCTCCTCCCCTTCCACAGGGAAACAGGAAGAGTCAGAAATCCTGATTTCCGATAACAAACAAGACACTGATGGTCATCTGGAAACATCTCAAGAAGAAGAAGATGTCTTCTATCTTAATGACATTCCCGATACAAGTCAACAGAGGACAGATGATCCCTTCTATGGGTACCCTGGTTACCAGGAGGAAGACCCTGAATATTGTCCTAAGTGGGACCAGGAAAAAGAAAGGATTTCATTCCCAACTAACTCGCCTACAGGCCTGGATATGCTGTCTGCCCGGGTGAACCAATGCCTGTGGTCACATAATAAAATCACTGGCCCCTATAAAGGGAAAACCAGTGTGGGCCCAGTTAGACACCGCTGTAAAAAGTCAGCTATTCGGCCAGAATGGTTGCCTAAAGGTTGGAAGAAGACTGGGAAGGGAGAGGTTGGCTGCATACATGGGGGCACTGACGAATATCTGGTGGCTGAAGTCCCTTTTACTATTCTGGGGACAAAGTCACCCAGAACTTTCTCAGTAATCCCCAAGTTACCGGTCCTGTTAATTGGGAGTGAAGTTCCCCAATTTCTAGAGTGGATCTCTCACATAATATAAATCGACCAAGAAACAATAACGCCAAAACTAGGTGAACTCCCAACTAGGTGAACTCCCTGTTGAGAAGATAGGTCATTTGAAAACACTGGAGATCCTACCACCTTCTGAATAAGGGGAAGCCAGCGAGTTGAGGGGAAGGGTATGTGATAGACATCCTGATGACAGGTCAGCTAGTTAGTTTTGTTGAGGCAGGGATACCCTCATAGAGTTAGTGTCAGTGAGGCATGTTTTGCTCCCTTTTTATTATTTAAATAAAAGCATTTGTGGCCAACCTAACACTGTGTCAGGCTCCTTAACTGTGGTACTCCCATATTGCACTATGTGAAGGATTCCAATCGGGCGCCACACACCGGACGAGGACCCTTGGCCTTAGCCTAGGAAGTAGCGCTCAATGAGAATACCTTTTCTTTATTTTCTATTAATTCAAATTGAGCTGATACCCAATCCGTCTCACACCCCCCTTTACAAATACCCCGGCTCACAATGGACCATGAACCAGGCCAAAGGGTGGTAATACAATATTTATTTATTTTAATTTCAAAGGAAATCACACAATTTTATATTGGGCAGCAATCACCAATGCGGTGATAATGACAATGCAAACCACTGAAATACATTTGGGTAACCTTCTACAAGAACATACCAAAAGCACACATGAATAGGAGCACTTTTTCTATTCAGGTAGATAGCACCTGAGTTAAGGTTTCCCCCTGAAATGTTCCCTCAAACCCCAATTAATTGAATTCTGAGTGGATAGAAAGAAGCAGTAGGGAGTCAAAATCAAAATCCTACATTCCCTCACAAAATGAGGCAAATGCCCTTTGCAATGGCACAAAATGACACTTGGAATTTGACAATTAATTATATGTGTGGTTAAATAATGATGTACATATGTTTTATCACAGTATCGGGGATTTTATATCACTAGCAACTACAAGGCAAAGTATCACAAAAGTATACAGTTCAAATGCAACTTAAAATTGAGAACACAGTGTAGTCAAAATCAGACATGGAAAGTTGCAATTTACACTTTTTGCAGTTTTAAATGTCAAAACGGGTGAAATATACAGAATCGGAATGCGGTTTTTAGGCTGGGTGATAGATTCACATCACAGGGACAATATAGAAGTGAAAGAGTGCCTATAGCTGAATACTTGGATGAGATTTTCAAGGTGAAAGAAATTAGCTTTTGGTACAATAAAGCAGTTAAAAAGAGAAAATCGGTTTGGAAAGAAAAAGGACAAGTTTTACTTAAACTAGATTATCAAGAAGATAGCGCTGCCCAGGAAACAGGTTAAGCGGCCGCATTAACCCCCTTCCCGCCGTGTGTCTCTTCATGTGGAAATTAATTTAATTATTCAAAAGAGTTACAAGGTGGGGTGAATGGAATGATGGCGCTAACACTGGGAAATCAAGGGCAGGATTGCCAGAGAATTCGAACAGTTTTAAACAAGTTACCAGTGTATGAATAGGATTACTTAGAACATAGGACAAAGACAAAGGGTCAAGGTGGGATAGGTATGTGTTGCTATGGGATGGGGAAATACAATCCACACTTGAGTTTGGGATTTGGGACAACCAACTGGGTTCTGGACTCCAAGGGCTCTGGTCACAGCACGGCGGGTGCCCCTTACAGCAAACAGCTGGGCAAATCTGGTCGTTGGATGGCAAAGGTACAGCGGGCATGCAGGTAGTGGGCAAAAAGCCGGTCAGGTCACATGATACTCCCAAAAGGGTACCACAGCTTTTTCCCCATTGTTATTGGGATTTTTAGTGGGGTTTCTGGATCAATGGCCTTGCTGGGATAGGATCAGCTATGCTTTGGCCTGGCAGTAGAGTCTGGAATCTTGCAAAGATGGATCTGGAATGTCTGGATACGCAGGCGCTGGAAATTCAGGAGATTCCTGTTCCTGGGAGCTCCCACCCCTTATATTAAGCGGGTGACATCACTGGGTTTATTGTTAGGCAGAACTAAGCTAGACCTACCCCCAAGAACCAGATAGGTCAGCCTATGTTGGTCGCCTCCTCCAGGAGGAGACTCAGTTTATGGAGTTGTGTTTTATGAGATACAAAGCCATCTCACAGTCCTTTTTGCCAAAAATCTATCTTAACGTAAATCACACATTTCTACAGTTGTGGCATTTTGGCAAATTACATAGGCAGGTTACATATTTCACACAGAGCATGGCAGTCAAATTCTCACATTTGTGGGACTTTGTTTCGTCCGTCTAATAGTTTTTCATCATTTTCAATTAAATTATTTTACCTAAAATTCTATATCTTTATACATGTGTATATATTATCATAAGGCATGTGAGTATTACATTTCAAAGTGGTATCATATACAATTTCCTCAGAATATCCAATTCTCTGCCGTTTTTGTCCCCAATATGCCAGGGAAGTCTATCACGTCTTAAATTAAATCCACCAAATATTGTGAAACTTTTGCATCTAGATTGTGAAACTTTCGTATTACTGCGTTGTCCAATTTCGGAGATAAAACGTCTTGAAATGTGTTAATAAAATAGCCTTTGGCACCAGATGGCCAGCATTGTCTACCAAATAAGGGCATAACTTCCAAGGCTGCTCTGGAGTTGGCTTTGATGCTCCTCAGTAGAAGTTGAGGGGAGTTTTCCAAAAGTCACACGTAGGTGTCCCAGAATCTATTGTGTCAACCTGGAGCACAGACAGAAGTCTGACGAGGGTGTGATATTCTGCGCCCTGGTCCATTCAGAGTTTCACAGGGCACAATGAACATGTAGGTGTCCCAGAAATCCAATCTTTGGAGGGAGGCCACTCCTGTTGTCAGCACCCAAATGTCCCTTGAGACATGACAGAAAACCTGTTTGGGTTGATTTCCCAGTACAACCAATACATGTATTTATTTTATTTTGTTCTGAATCAAAATCAAGCCTGTTTAGATAAATCATCCCATATATGTTTCCCAGCAAAACCCCCTTTATATTGCTATGCAAGGAGAGGGCCTTATTCAACATTACACTTTAAAAACAGGTATTTTTCTTATTTGCAAAAGCACATTTTAATACATGGTGAAGTCTGCTGGAATGTCCCTTTCAAAAGGTTTTCTCTTCCATCTGAATCCCCAAGGTTGTTTTGCAGCCCTAGTCAGTTTCTCTTATGCAGCAGTCTGTTCAAGACAAAGGTCCACTGAAATTGACATATGCCCATAGAGCTAGTGTTTCTTTTGAAGCATTGATTTTTGACATTTTTTTGCCCAAAAGTCAAGCGTTTTCCGTGCGGCTGGGAGTAAAGTTTCTGTTGATTTCTCCAATCTGGTCTGACACAGCCTGTCATTCAGGGATAATGCTCTCTTCTGTTGGAGCACAATCTGAATATGGATGGTCAGGGCTGGGCCTCACTGATAAAAGCATTGTGAACAGATGAAAAGAGCATCAGGGCAGACTCCTTTTCAATGTAAAATATTCCCTTTTCAGTGGGAACTTTTTACTGGTGACTTAATGGTCACCAGCAAAGCTGCTTGGAACTGGGCTGGAAGATAAAGACTTTTGGTACACATAGTGAGCTTTAAAGTACACTTACTCCACATGCATTGAAAGTTCCGCAGAATCACAGAATTATTAAGACTCATAGTGGAAAGGATGGATGTTGTCCTGGGAAGCAGACTGCACCTAGAACAATTGTTTATTGTCCTTGGTTCTCCAGCAAATGAAGGGAAGATATAGTGGGCGTTACGGGCGGGCCATCGCCTGTGCACAAAGGATAATTCTTTTATGTGTGATATTTTTATTGAAAACCACCATACATAAATTCATAGATGTTATATAGGTAAGACCAAACAATGTGTTATAAAATATTTATACACAAAATTCTTTGGGAATGTTAAGGCTCTGGAAGTTCAAACATAACACAAATATTGAGATATGGCCTTTGGGTTAATTAAGATTAGCATTGCTGGGAAAAATCTTCTTGATTCCAGATGAAACCATGGTTACGTACGCTAATATCTTGCTGAACTTTCTATAGCTATATGTTGAATGATTATTAATACCCCAGTGCAAGTATTTGGAATGCTGTATCTGCCAGCATGCCCCCAACCTGCTGGTTGCCATCTCTGCAGCATGCCCCATTTACCTAACTTTTATCCCCCCAATCCATATGCTGAATACTTGTTGATATGTTATGTTGCTTAATGTTTGGCCTGCTACAAGTACCTGAATTAGGAATGGGAGCTGTATGAGGTTGCTGCTTTTATTTGAAAAAAAAAATGTTACATATACTGATCTCAATAATTTAGTGTTTTACTGATAATGTAATGTTCTAATAATAGTTTTTGCATTCAATGGGGCTGATTCATGGAATTTGTGCGCCGAAAAATGAGGATTTGTGCACAATTCTTCCCACAAATCCCTGTTTAACAAATGGGGATTTGTGGGCAGAATGGCGCACAAATCCCTGTTTTTCGGCGCACAAATTCCATGAATCAGCCCCAATATGTGCCTTGCCTGTCTATATTAATAACAATGTATGATGAGATCCTCATTTTGTCATTATGGACCACTGACAGTGATCTCTGTCTCCTTCAGCCTCCCTCAGCCAGTAAATGATAGTCCGGAGAGGTATTGGGAAGGATCCCTAAGCCACCGACGCTTGGTCTGTCTCATGAGGCATGGGCTTGTCACATTTCCTTCCCCATGGACACCTCCCTACTCACCATGGACACCAATAACCCCCTCCCATGCACAAAGGCCTTCTGAGGAGGCCCTTGGATGATTCCCCAGAGACACTGTAGACTGCAAGTATGCTTTTCACAGGTCCCATGAGATTCACAGAGCTAGAAAAAAGATGTGGCAGCCCGCAAACATGCAGGTTCCCAACCAGGACCAGAGGGAATGTGAAAAGATTAAAATAGTCACTCCTACCCCAACCAATGTGGGTTTACCTGCCCACGTCTTTTCAGGCTTGTCCCATGCAAAGGCAGCTGACAGTTACTCACCATGTGTGCACAAGAGTTTCAAAATGGCTGCCAGTGTTCATGCCAGCCCCCTCGCCCTCAATATGGCACACAGGAAGCTGTGATCCCCAATGAATCGCAGACTTCAAAAACCTGGGATCCACAGGTTCTGATCCTCACTCCAAGCCCTGCCTGTGGGAGGAGGAAGGGAGACTTGCCCATATAAACCAGCCAGCTCAGTCTGGTAGTGTGGACTGTTGGAACTTCTTCTTCTTCTAAATTACTGAATGCGTGGGCGGACCCACGCAGGCGCTTTACCATCCAATAGGATGATGTGCACCTACCCCCACCATTCATACACATTGCCCTCACAATCTCATAACTCCTCCCACCGCCCCGTCTGCCTCACAAAATCCAACAACACACTGCTCCTCCTCCTGCCTCTCACCCCGTCACCTCCCAGCAAAGCCTTCCCACTCAGCTCAGCCACACCCAGCGCAGACATCCGAACTCTCATCAATTCTCTCTCCTCAACATGTCCTAAGCAGAAAATGTCCCACAGTCTCAGGCACCCCACATACTGCACAGTCCCTCGACTCACGCTTCCCCGCTCAATATAGACAGTCATTCAGCCCCACATGTCCTATTCTCAACCGATTCAGTATCACCTCCTCCCCCCTCCTCCATTCCAGACTCCCCTCATCCACCTTCACCGACACTTTCCCACGGACACCAAACATCCACCTGTCCTTCACCCCACTCCCCCACCTCTCCTGCCACTCATCCATGACCCGTCTCACGGACTGTTGAAACAGGTTGTGGTTGGTGACTGGAGGATTCTGGAGCATGTTCCAATTACTTTGAAAGAGTGGAGATTGAGGTGAGATGAGAAGAAGGTAAAGTGCTGGAGGTGGTGGTGGTGGCAGGAGGGGGTGCTGAGAGTTAGAAGAGGGGGTCTCACCAGGTGGTGATGGTGAAGAGTTGGATGAAATGGTGGTGCCAGGAGGTGGTGCTGTGTTTTGGAGCAATGGACATCAGGAGGCGGTGATGAAGAGTTGGAGGAAGATGTGATTGCAAGAGCAGAAGAGACTGTGAAGTCTGAGGAGGAAGTAACATCTGGAGGTAGCTTAGAGATTCGGGTGAAAGTTGTAACATCTGTGAGGAGACAGTATCGATAGCACGAGGTAGGGACAAAGAGGCCACTTTGGGCCAAAGGAGGTGGAAACGGTGGGAGGAGGCACAAGACTCTTGTAGGGAGAGCAGACTAGCCAGGAACCTAGAAGGTAGGAGAGCATAGGGTGCTACTTGGAAGGTGTGGAGGGGGCCTGGTGGCTAGAGATAGTGATGGCAAAGATGCCTTGCTCCAACTGTAGAGGCAACACAGGGATGCACTGATAAAGGGGTCCCAAGGAGGTGAGCTGGATTTGACCTTACTAGAAAACACTGGCAGGAGAACTACTATGAATCATTTGATTTCTTGTAATTCCTTTAAAAAGTTGACAAACTCCAGGGGCAATTGGATATAATCCCTGGCCAAGGGAAATCAAAATTATTGGAAAATAAAGACTCGTGCCAACAGGTAATCCGAATGCACTCTTATGGGGAATCATCCCTCTAAATAGTTGAACATGCAATTCATATACTGTAAAAAGAAGAACATATTGTTCAATTTTTTGTGAGTTTTATTTATAATTTATCATTTTCAATCCATCAAATACAAGCAGTATACAACAGTGTCGACAAAATATAATATAAGTAAAAAACAAAGAAAGGGTAACATATGTAATCCAATGAGATCTTACAAAACAGAACATAGAAAACAAATCAAAGTGTCTCATATTGTTGTAATAATACAGAATATCCCTATCCCACTTTACCCACTTGTCCCCAAACACAACAATACACAACACAAGAAAAGACAGGAGAAACATCATGAGCAAACACTAGGTGCAAAGGGACGAGGGTGAGCCAAACCAGCAGATCATTAACATTTTAAGCATACAAGTCATGAAAATACCCCAAATTAATTGATAGTCTTCAGCCCATTTTTTCTAGCATATGAAACTTTTTCTCTAGCAGCCAATAGCAACATACTCTGAACCCAGTCCTCAAGCCGGGGTTTCCCATTGGACTTCCATTTCCTCAAAATCTGTTTCTTAGCCAGTAATAATGCTTTGTATGTCCAATTTTTAACTCCAGCTGATAACTTCAAACCATTTGGGGATAAGCCCAGAATACAGAATAGTGGGGTACGTGGCAGTACTGACTGGGTTATAAACTCCATTCAGGAGAGGACGTATTTCCAGTATTGAGATACTTGCGCACAAAACCACAACATATGGGTATTGTTTCCAATTTTCTTTTTGCAGTTCCAGCAAATATCAGATTGGGAAAGTTTACATACTTTCATCCTCCATGGCGACCAGTAAAGACAGGCTATAACCCTCTTTTGTATA
The DNA here is from genome assembly GCF_040938575.1 of Ambystoma mexicanum. Lineage (NCBI taxonomy): Eukaryota > Metazoa > Chordata > Amphibia > Caudata > Ambystomatidae > Ambystoma > Ambystoma mexicanum. The sequence goes on along the minus strand of NC_090923.1, from coordinate 737,457,538 downwards.
TAGTGTAAATTCAGGTCCAGTTTGAATTTTCTTTTTACATATTATCGACCAGTTGGAATTAGATATCTGCACATGCATTTCAGACTCCCAACGTTTTCGCTCTGGCCGTGCCAAGGGCACTATAGAGGTGACAGAGAGTAGGCGGTAGACCACAGATGCAGAGAGAGGGCAATTCTTCAACATGACATATAGGCCAGGAAGGTCATGGATCTTGGCATTTATTGGTGAGAAAATGGATGTCAAAATTCCTTGTAGCACTATATATTTTGATCTTTCAGAATTACGTCATTTATATTTAAATTACAAAAAGCCAAAGTCTAATAAGGTGCTATTCTCTAGATCATGTTTCAACTTCCAAAAGCCTGCACGCTGCCACGTGCGCCAATTCAACATCTTATTGTCAACCATAATCGCTGGTTTCTTTCAGATACAGGACTCCAGAGATAGCAGGTTTTTTGATTCAGTTATGCGATTTGCACGTTTCTATTCAGAAACCATATATCGTGCTGTAGGGAAAGTTTTGTCAAGACGAAGTCGATAATTCATTATAAGAAAACAATCCAAGGGTATAGGTGACACAGACTTCCTTTCCATGCCTACCCACATAGGGGCCGACTTAGAATCGTCATTAATCTAGTGATGTAGATTCCTCAGGGCGAAAGCAGTGAGATATTTCCTCACATCTGGAAAACCAAAGCCCCCTTCCTCCTCTGAGCGCAAATTGATATTGGAATTTTCCAGTGAACTCCAATCCCCCATAAAAAGTCTCTAAATATCGTTTTAATTTCTCCCAATAAAGACTGTGTAGAGGCAACATACTGAACAGATATAAAATCTAAGGAAGCACGGTCCTCTTAATCATGTCAATTTTCCCCCATATTGTAAGGTTGATTCTAGACCATCTTTTACAGTCTGCAATCGTGTCCCTGAGTTTAAGACATGTGTTATTTTCCAGCATACAAGTGATATCCCTAGATACATGAATGCCTAAATGTACAAATCCCTCTATAGCCCATTGGAAATCATTTCCAGGAACACAACCTTTGTGACACATTAGGGTGATTGGAAAGATTTTGGTCTTAGATATATTCATTTTAAAGTTCGATATGTTACCAAAATGGTGAAATAGTTCCAATACATTCCGAAATGAGTACTCTGGATTTGGTAGAAACAGGAAGAGATCATCTGCATATAATAGCACTTTAGACACATAGGTGCCACATTTAATACCTTGGATGTTGTCATTTAATCTAAGTGCTGCTGCTAAAGGTTCTATAAATATATTAAACAAAAGAGATAAAGGGCATCCCTGACAGATTCCACACTGTTTAAAGACAGTGGGCCCCATTATAAGTTTGCTGGTTCGGTAATAACGGTACCAGTAATCTTGCCGGTATCGTTGTTACCGGACCGGCAAACTGAGGACTGTTCGCGGGTGCCTTCCTGTCCGCCAGGTCGGACCTGGGAGGGTGCCGGCACCCGCGAGCAGACCATGTCGGATGCACCAGCAGCATTCAGAATGGTGCCGATGCATCTGGCCTCCCCATTCCCATTGAGTCCTATGGGGCTCGAATGGGGAGTAATGCATTCTGGCGCCTGACAATGGGGAAATGCAGGGTCTGCCAGGGCTGTAATGGCCTTGTATTTCCCCATTGGCAGGCGCCGGAAAAATTCACAAGTTTGGTGGCAGCCTGGTGGTTTTACCGAAGAGGCTACCGCCGAACTTGTAATGAGGTCCAGTAGATTTAGCCCCATTCACTAAAATCCAAGCTTTTGCCCTACTATACAGTACATGAAAGAATGCATAAAGACATGGCCAAAGAGAAGATGTTCCAATTTAAACCTTAAATAAGCCCTGTTTACATGATCAAATGCCTTCTCTGTATCCATACTCACTGCCATTAAGGGTACATGCTTATCCTTATTAAAATATGACATCCATAACCTCTAGCATGTTATCATAGCTATAATGGCCCTGCATGAAACCAGTCTGATTTCCATGAATAACTCGAGGTAATATTAAACCCAGTCTACTCACATACATTTTTGAAAAAGCTTAACATCCACATTAAGCAGAGAGATAGGCCTACAATGTGCACACATAGTGCCATTCATTCCTGGTTTAGGGATTAAAGTGATTAAAGCCAATTGCATGGACTCCATAAGAGTCCACGCTTCACAATTGCCAAATAGACATCTAAGAAAATAGGACATAGTTGGTCACTAAATTCACTGTAAAACTCAACCGGGAACCCGTCGGACCCAGGACTTTTATTCTTAGGGGTATTCTTAATTGCCATTAACAGGTCTTCTTCGGTAGGCTTTGAATCTAAGGATTCAATTTCATTGTCCTGCAATACTGGCAAATTAATTCCTTGTATAAACTCTAATTTTTCAGATTCTGTGCCCGATTCCTCAGCCCTATACAATTCCTCATAAAAGGTTGTGAATGATGCCATAATATCCAAATTTTTTGTCAACATTGCATTATCATCTGTGACAATGGACATAATATTCTTACTCTCCTCTAATTTTTGAAGCCTTTCAGCCAATAATGATCCCGCTTTCTCCCCATGCTCGCAGTAGAATTGCCTTACATAAAACAATCCTCTTTCGGTAAACCAACAATCCAATTGCTGCCTTGCTCTCAGTACTCTCTACCTTTGATCGTCTAATGGGTTTTCACAGTAGTCTTTTTCTGCTTCCCTTAGGGCACTCACTATATCCTCTACTACAATTTCAAAGTATAACATTTATTCAATCAATGTTTGACATTCTAATATGCCCTATAGTGTGGATTCATACATTATTACGTGTACAAAACACTTTACAAAAACAATGACGGCATGTGTGTTCAATCACGGATTCAATCTTTAACTCTCCATCTTCCCAACGCATTTCAGATATATCCACAAAACCTTTTTTAAGGGCTATACAGTTGGCCTTTCAATTAGTATGAATAATTTCTCCGTCAAACCTATAGAAAACAATAATATGCTTTACTGATTTCCAGGGTAATTCATAGAAATTCGCACAAAAGTGGCGCACGTGGCTGGCGCACAGTGTCCCCGTGCGATACACGGCGCCAGCCGCGTGCGAAAAAATCCTTTTCATCGCACAGCGTATTCATGGATTTTAGCCTCCGAAACCAGCCGTGGCGCAGAGTGGCGCAGCGACCCTGCAGCAGCGCCAGTTACGCCCCCAAGAACGCCCTCGCGCAAGGAAAAGCCTTCAAAATCCCCAAATCATCGCAAAGGGCTGTGGACCAGTTCACAGGGCTGCCAAACAGCAAACGCCAAGCGTGGAATGTGTATTTCAGTGGTTTGCGGGAAGTTTCACACGCGATTGTCCTGGGTACGTGTACATCAGGGGTGCGTGGGAAGTAACACACGCGATTCCATCAGGGCACGTGTATTCCAGGGGTGTGCGGGAAGTATCACACGCAAAAACAGCAGGGTACGTGTATTCCAGGGGTGCGTGGGAAGTATCACACGCAAAAGCAGCAGGGTATGTGTATTTCAGGGGTGCGCAGGAAGTATCACACGCGATTCTGTCAGGGTACGTGTATTCCAGGGGTGCGCGGGAAGTATCACACGCAAAAGCAGCAGGGTACGTGTATTCCAGGGGTGCGCGGGAAGTATCACACGCAAAAGCAGAAGGGTACGTGTATTTCAGGGGTGCGCAGGAAGTATCACACGCGATTCCATCAGGGTACGTGTATTCCAGGGGTGCGCGGGGAGCACCACACGTGAATTGCACGTGTGGGTCCTCCCAGGTGTTCCCTCTACACCCTCCACGGCCCCTGTAGGTGGCCCACACCACAGGGGCCTACCCTGCACATGTCCCGCAGGCACCCCATCCACCATGGCCATGCCCCCCAGCCAACCCACATGTCACCTTGCACTACTGCCCACCAACGCATGTCCCCCTGCACCCCCAGCCCCCAGGGGCACCCTCCACCAGGCCCCCACTCATGTCCCCTATCACCACCACCCCCCAGCATCCAGGGGCAGCCTCCACCAGGCCCCCACTCATGTCCCCCTGCACCCCCAACCCCAGCATCCAGGGGCAGCCTCCACCAGGCCCCCACTCATGTCTCCCTGCACCCCCACCCCCCAGCAGTGCAAGGGCAGCCTCCACCAGGCCCCCACTCATGTCTCCCACCACCCCCACCCCCCAGCAGTGCAGGGGCAGCCACCACCAGGCCCCCACTAATGTCTCCCACCACCCCCACCCCCCAGCAGTGCAGGGGCAGCCTCCACCAGGCCCCCACACATGTCTCCCACCACCCCCACCCCCCAGCAGTGTAGGGTCAGCCTCCACCAGGCCCCCACTCATGTCTACCACAACCCCCACCCCCCAGCATCCAGGGGCACCCTCCACCAGGCCCCACACATGTCTCCCACTACCCCCACACCCCAACAGTGCAGGGGCACCCTCCACCAGGCCCCCACACATGTCTCCCACTACCCCCACCCCCCAGCAGTGCAGGGGCAGCCTCCGCCAGGCCCCCACTCATGTCTCCCTGCACCCCCAACCCCAGAAGTGCAGGGGCAGCCTCCACCAGGCCCCCACACATGTCTCCCACCACCCCCACCCCCCAGCAGTGCAGGGGCAGCCTCCACCAGGCCCCCACTCATGTCTACCACCAACCACCCCCACCCCCAGCATCCAGGGGCAGCCTCCACCAGGCCCCCACTCATGTCTCCCACTACCCCACCCCCCAGCAGTGCAGGGGCAGCCTCCACCAGGCTCCCACTCATGTCCAACTCATGTCCCCCTGCACCCCCACCCCCAGCAGTGCAGGGGCAGCCTCCACCAGGCCCCCACTCATGTCTACCACCACCCCCCAGCATCCAGGGGCACCCTCCACCAGGCCTCCACACATGTCTCCCTGTACCCCCATCCCCCAGCAGTGCAGGGGCAGCCTCCACCAGGCCCCCACTCATGTCCAACTCATGTCTCCCTGCACCCCCACCCCCCAGCAGTGCAGGGGCAGCCTCCACCAGGCCCCCACTCATGTCTACCACCACCCCCACCCCCCAGCATCCAGGGGCACCCTCCACCAGGCCCCCACTCATGTCTCCCATCACCCCCACCCCCCAGCAGTGCAGGGGCAGCCTCCACCAGGCCCCCACTCATGTCTCCCATCACCCCCACCCTCCAGCAGTGCAGGGCAGCCTCCACCAGGCCCCCACACATGTCTCCCACCACCCCCACCCCCAGAAGTGCAGGGACAGCCTCCACCAGGCCCCCACACATGTCTCCCTGGACCCCCACCCCCAGCAGTGCAGGGGCAGCCTCCACCAGGCCCCCACTCATGTCCAACTCATGTCTCCCTGCACCCCCACCCCCCAGCAGTGCAGGAGCAGCCTCCACCAGGCCCCCACTCATGTCTACCATCACCCCCACCCCCCAGCATCCAGGGGCACCCTCCACCAGGCCCCCACACATGTCTCCCTGCACCCCCACCCCCCAGCAGTGCAGGGGCAGCCTCCACCAGGCCCCCACTCATGTCTACCACCACCCCACCCCCCAGCAGTGCAGGGGCAGACTCCACCAGGCCCCCACTCATGTCTACCACCACCCCCACCCCCCAGCCCCAGGGGCACCCTCCACCAGGCCTCCACTCATGTCCCCTATCACCATCACCCCCAGCATCCAGGGGCAGCCTCCACCAGGCCCCCACTCATGTCCCCCTGCACCCCCAACCCCAGCATCCAGGGGCAGCCTCCACCAGGCCCCCACTCATGTCTCCCTGCAACCCCACCCCCCAGCAGTGCAGGGGCAGCCTCCACCAGGCCCCCACTCATGTCTCCCACCACCCCCACCCCCCACCAGTGCAGGGGCAGCCACCACCAGGCCCCCACTAATGTCTCCCACCACCCCCACCCCCCTGCAGTGCAGGGGCAGCCTCCACCAGGCCCCACTCATGTCTCCCTGCACCCCCAACCCCAGCAGTGCAGGGGCAGCTTCCACCAGGCCCCAACTCATGTCTCCCATCACCCCACCCCCCAGCAGTGCAGGGGCAGCCTCCACCAGGCCCCCACTCATGTCTCCCACCACCCCCACCCCCCAGCATCCAGGGGCACCCTCCACCAGGCCCCCACTCATGTCTCCCATCACCCCCACCCCCCAGCAGTGCAGGGGCAGCCTCCACCAGGCCCCCACTCATGTCTCCCATCACCCCACCCTCCAGCAGTGCAGGGCAGCCTCCACCAGGCCCCCACTCATGTCTACCACCACCCCCCAGCATCGAGGGGCACCCTCCACCAGGCCTCCACACATGTCTCCCTGTACCCCCACCACCCAGTAGTGCAAGGGGCAGCCTCCACCAGGCCCCCACTCATGTCCAACTCATGTCTCCCTGCACCCCCACCCCCCAGCAGTGCAGGGGCAGCCTCCACCAGGACCCCACTCATGTCTCCCACCACCCCACCCCCCAGCATCCAGGGGCACCCTCCACCAGGCCCCCACTCATGTCTCCCATCACCCCCACCCCCCAGCAGTGCAGGGGCAGCCTCCACCAGGCCCCCACTCATGTCTCCCATCACCCCCACCCTCCAGCAGTGCAGGGCAGCCTCCACCAGGCCCCCACACATGTCTCTCACCACCCCCACCCCCAGCATCCAGGGGCAGCCTCCACCAGGCCCCCACTCATGTCTACCACCACCCCCACCCCCAGCATCCAGGGGCAGCCTCCACCAGGCCCCCACTCATGTCTCCCATCACCCCACCCCCAGCAGTGCAGGGCACCCTCCAACAGCCCCCCACACATGTCTCCCACTACCCCCACCCCCAGCATCCAGGGGCAGCCTCCACCAGGCCCCCACTCATGTCTACCACCACCCCCACCCCCAGCATCCAGGGGCAGCCTCCACCAGGCCCCCACTCATGTCTCCCATCACCCCACCCGCAGCAGTGCAGGGCACCCTCCAACAGCCCCCCACACATGTCTCCCACTACCCCCACCCCCCAGCAGTGCAGGGGCAGCCTCCACCAGGCCCCCACTCATGTCCAACTCATGTCCCCCTGCACCCCCACCCCCCAGCATCCAGGGGCACCCTCCACCATGCCTCCACACATGTCTCCCTGTACCCCCACCACCCAGTAGTGCAGGGGCAGCCTCCACCAGGCCCCCACTCATGTCCAACTCATGTCTCCCTGCACCCCAACCCCCCAGTAGTGCAGGGGCAGCCTCCACCAGGCCCCCACTCATGTCTACCACCACCCCCACCCCCCAGCATCCAGGGGCACCCTCCACCAGACCCCCACACATGTCTCCCACTACCCCTACCCCCCAGCAGTGCAGGGGCAGCCTCCACCAGGCCCCCACTCATGTCTACCACCACCCCCACCCCCCCAGCAGTGCAGGGGCAGCCTCCACCAGGCCCCCACTAATGTCTACCACCACCCCCACCTCCCAGCAGTGCAGGGGCAGCCTCCACGAGGCCCCCACTCATGTCTTCTACCACCACCCCCCCCCCCCCCCAGCATCCAGGGGCAGCCTCCACCAGGCCCCCACTCATGTCTCCCATCACCCCCATGCCCCAGCAGTGCAGGGCACCCTCCACCAGGCCCCCACACATGTCTTCCACTACCCCCACCCCCAGCAGTGCAGGGGCAGCCTCCACCAGGCCCCCACTCATGTCTCCCATCACCCCCACCCCCCAGCAGTGCAGGGACAGCCTCCACCAGGCCCCCACTCATGTCTCCCACCACTCCCACCCCCCAGTATCCAGGGCACCCTCCACCAGGCCTCCACACATGTCTCCCTGCACCCCCACCCCCCAGCAGTGCAGGGACAGCCTCCACCAGGCCCCCACTCATGTCCAACTCATGTCTCCCTGCACCCCCACCCCCCAGCAGTGCAGGAGCAGCCTCCACCAGGCCCCCACTCATGTCTACCACCACCCCCACCCCCAGCATCCAGGGGCACCCTCCACCAGGCCCCCACACATGTCTCCCTGCACCCCCAACCCCCAGCAGTGCAGGGGCAGCCTCCACCAGGCCCCCACTCATGTCCAACTCATGTCTCCCTGCACCCCCACCCCCCAGCAGTGCAGGGGCAGCCTCCACCAGGCCCCCACTGATGTCTACCACCACCCCACCCCCCAGCAGTGCAGGGGCAGCCTCCACCAGGCCGCCACTCAAGTCTACCACCACCCCCACCCCCCAGCAATCCAGGGGCAGCCTCCACCAGGCCCCCACTCATGTCTCCCACTACCCCGACCCCCCAGCAGTGCAGGGGCACCCTCCACCAGGCCCCCACACATGTCTCCCACTACCCCCACCCCCCAGCAGTGCAGGGGCAGCCTCCACCAGGCCCCCACTCATGTCTCCCTGCACCCCCAACCCCAGCAGTGCAGGGGCAGCCTCCACCAGGACCCCACTCATGTCTCCCATCACCCCCACCCCCCAGCAGTGCAGGGGCAGCCTCCACCAGGCCCCCACTCATGTCTCCCACCACCCCCACCCTCCAGCATCCAGGGGCACCCTCCACCAGGCCCCCACACATGTCTTCCTGCACCCCCACCCCCAGCAGTGCAGGGGCAGCCTCCACCAGGCCCCCACTCATGTCTACCACCACCCCCACCCCCCAGCATCCAAGGGCACCCTCCACCAGGCCCCCACACATGTCTCCCTGCACCCCCACCCCCCAGCAGTGCAGGGGCAGCCTCCACCAGGCCCCCACCCATGTCCAACTCATGTCTCCCTGCACCCCCACCCCCCAGCAGTGCAGGGGCAGCCTCCACCAGGCCCCCACTCATGTCTACCACCACCCCCAAGCCCCAGCAGTGCAGGGGCAGCCTCCACCAGGCCCCCACTCATGTCTACCACCACCCCCAGCCCCCAGAATCCAGGGGCAGCCTCCACCAGGCCCCCATTCATGTCTCCCACTACCCCCACCCCCCAGCAGTGCAGGGGCACCCTCCACCAGGCCCCCACACATGTCTCCCACTACCCCCACCCCCCAGCAGTGCAGGGGCAGCCTCCACCAGGCCCCCACTCATGTCTACCACCACCCCCAGCCCCCAGAATCCAGGGGCAGCCTCCACCAGGCCCCCACTCATGTCTACCTGCACCCCCAACCCCAGCAGTGCAGGGGCAGCCTCCACCAGGCCCCCACTCATGTCTCCCATCACCCCCACCCCCAGCAGTGCAGGGGCAGCCTCCACCAGGCCCCCACTCATGTCTCCCATGACCCCCACCCCCCAGCAGTGCAGGGGTAGCCTCCAGCAGGCCCCCACTCATGTCCAACTCATGTTTCCCTGCACCCCCACCCCCCAGCAGTCCAGGGGCACCCTCCACCAGGCCCCCACACATGTCTCCCTGCACCCCCACCCCCCAGCAGTGCAGGGGCAGCCTCCACCAGGCCCCCACTCATGTCCAACTCATGTTTCCCTGCACCCCCACCCCCCAGCAGTGCAGGGGCAGCCTCCACCAGGCCCCCACTCATGTCTACCACCACCCCCACCCCCCAGCATCCAGGGGCACCCTCCACCAGGCCCCCACACATGTCTCCCACTACCCCCATCCCCAGCAGTGCAGGGGCAGCCTCCACCAGGCCCCCACTCATGTCTCCCTGCACCCCCAACCCCAGCAGTGCAGGGGCAGCCTCCACCAGGCCCCCACTCATGTCTCCCATCACCCCACCCCCCAGCAGTGCAGGGGCAGCCTCCACCAGGCCCCGACTCATGTCTCCCACCACCCCCACCCCCAGCAATGCAGGGGCAGCCTCCACCAGGCCCCCACTCATGTCTCCCATCACCCCCACCGCCCAGCAGTGCAGGGGCAGCCTCCACCAGGCCCCCACTCATGCTCAACTCATGTCTCCCTGCACCCCCACCCCCCAGCAGTGCAGGGGCAGCCTCCACCAGGACCCCACTCATGTCTACCACCACTCCCACCCCCAGCATCCAGGGGCACCCTCCACCAGGCCCCCACTCATGTCTCCCACCACCCCCACCCCCTAGCATCCAGGGGCACCCTCCACCAGGCCCCCACTCATGTCCAACTCATGTCTCCCACCACCCCCACCCCCCAGCAGTGCAGGGGCAGCCTCCACCAGGCCCCCACTCATGTCTACCACCACCCCCACCCCCCAGCATCCAAGGGCACCCTCCACCAGGCCCCCACACATGTCTCCCTGCACCCCCACCCCCCAGCAGTGCAGGGGCAGCCTCCACCAGGCCCCCACTCATGTCCAACTCATGTCTCCCTGCACCCCCACCCCCCAGCAGTGCAGGGGCAGCCTCCACCAGGCCCCCACTCATGTCTACCACCACCCCCAAGCCCCAGCAGTGCAGGGGCAGCCTCCACCAGGCCCCCACTCATGTCTACCACCACCCGCAGCCCCCAGAATCCAGGGGCAGCCTCCACCAGGCCCCCATTCATGTCTCCCACTACCCCCACCCCCCAGCAGTGCAGGGGCACCCTCCACCAGGCTCCCACACATGACTCCCACTACCCCCACCCCCCAGCAGTGCAGGGGCAGCCTCCACCAGGCCCCCACTCATGTCTACCTGCACCCCCAACCCCAGCAGTGCAGGGGCAGCCTCCACCAGGCCCCCACTCATGTCTCCCATCACCCCCACCCCCAGCAGTGCAGGGGCAGCCTCCACCAGGCCCCCACTCATGTCTCCCATGACCCCCACCCCCCAGCAGTGCAGGGGTAGCCTCCACCAGGCCCCCACTCATGTCCAACTCATGTTTCCCTGCACCCCCACCCCCCAGCAGTCCAGGGGCACCCTCCACCAGGCCCCCACACATGTCTCCCTGCACCCCCACCCCCCAGCAGTGCAGGGGCAGCCTCCACCAGGCCCCCACTCATGTCCAACTCATGTTTCCCTGCACCCCCACCCCCCAGCAGTGCAGGGGCAGCCTCCACCAGGCCCCCACTCATGTCTACCACCACCCCCACCCCCCAGCATCCAGGGGCACCCTCCACCAGGCCCCCACACATGTCTCCCACTACCCCCATCCCCAGCAGTGCAGGGGCAGCCTCCACCAGGCCCCCACTCATGTCTCCCTGCACCACCAACCCCAGCAGTGCAGGGGCAGCCTCCACCAGGCCCCCACTCATGTCTCCCATCACCCCCACCGCCCAGCAGTGCAGGGGCAGCCTCCACCAGGACCCCACTCATGTCTACCACCACTCCCACCCCCAGCATCCAGGGGCACCCTCCACCAGGCCCCCACACATGTCTTCCACTACCCCCACCCCCAGCAGTGCAGGGGCAGCCTCCACCAGGCCCCCACTCATGTCTCCCTGCACCCCCAACCCCAGCAATGCAGGGGCAGCCTCCACCAGGCCCCCACTCATGTCTCCCATCACCCCCACGCCCCCAGCAGTGCAGGGGCAGCCTCCACCAGGCCCTCACTCATGTCTCCCACCACCCCCACCCCCTAGCATCCAGGGGCACCCTCCACCAGGCCCCCACTCATGTCCAACCCATGTCTCCCACCACCCCCACCCCCCAGCAGTGCAGGGGCAGCCTCCACCAGGCCCCCACACATGTCTCCCACCACCCCCACCTCCCAGCAGTGCAGGGGCAGCCTCCACCAGGCCCCCACTCATGTCTACCACCACCCCCACCCCCAGCAGTGCAGGGGCAGCCTCCATCAGGCCCCCACTCATGTCTACCACCACCCCCACCCCCCAGCATCCAGGGTCAGCCTCCACCAGGCCCCCACTCATGTCTCCCTGCACCCCCAACCCCAGCAGTGCAAGGGCAGCCTCCACCAGGCCCCCACTCATGTCTCCCATCACCCACACCCCCCAGCAGTGCAGGGGCAGCCTCCACCAGGCCCCCACTCATGTCTCCCATCACCCCCCATCCGCCCAGCAGTGCAGGGGCAGCCTCCACCAGGCCCCCACTCATGTCTCCCACCACCCCCATCCCCCAGCATCCAGGGGCACCCTCCACCAGGCCCCCACACATGTCTCCCTGCACCCCCACCCCCCAGCAGTGCAGGGGCAGCCTCCACCAGGCTCCCACTCATGTCTCCCATCACCCCACCCCCCAGCAGTGCAGGGCAGCCCCAACCAGGCCCCCACACATGTCTCCCACCACTCCCTCCCCCCAGCAGTGCAGGGGCAGCCTCCACTAGGCCCCCACTCATGTCTACCACCACCCTCACCCCCAGCAGTGCAGGGGCAGCCTCCACCAGGCCCCCACTCATGTCTACCACCACCCCCACCCCCCAGCATCCAGGGGCAGCCTCCACCAGGCCCCCACTCATGTCTCCCATCACCCCCACCCCACAGCAGTGCAGGGCACCCTCCACCAGGCCCCCACACATGTCTCCCACTACCCCCACCCCCCAGCAGTGCAGGGGCAGCCTCCACCAGGCCCCAATGTCTCCCACCACCCCCACCCCCCAGCATCCAGGGGTACCCTCCACCAGGCCCCCACTCATGTCCAACTCATGTCTCCCTGGACCCCACCCCCAGCAGTGCAGGGGCACCCTCCACCAGGCCCCCACTCATGTCCAACTCATGTCTCCCTGCACCCCACCCCCCAGCAGTGCAGGGGCACCCTCCACCAGGCCACCGCACATGTCTCCCACTATCCCCACCCTCCAGCAGTGCAGGGGCAGCCTCCACCAGGCCCCCACTCATGTCTCCCTGCACCCCCAACCCCAGCAGTGCAGGGGCAGCCTCCACCAGGCCCCCACTCATGTCTCCCATTACCCCACCCCCCAGCAGTGCAGGGGCAGCCTCCACCAGGTCCCCACTCATGTCTCCCACCACCCCCACCCTCCAGCATCCAGGGGCACCCTCCACCAGGCCCCCACACATGTCTCCCTGCACCCCCACCAGTGCAGGGGCAGCCTCCACCAGGCCCCCACTCATGTCTCCCATCACCCCCACCCCCCAGCAGTGCAGGGCACCCTCCACCAGGCCCCCACACATGTCTCACACTACCCCCACCCCCCAGCAGTGCAGGGGCACCCTCCACTAGGCCCCCACTCATGTCCCCCAGCCAACATGTCACCACAATGTAGATCCCTGGCCCTTATGGTCAGCCTCCAAATGCCAAACACCCACCTCAGTATTGCATCCACCCACTTAGAAATGGCAAAAACATGATAGAACCCCAATTGCAAGTTTGGAAATGAACACATGTCCCTCACATACACCCAATGGGTGTCAGTGAATGTCAAAACCCATATCATAATATGCATGAAACCAATGAGATGATACTACACATTGAACTTTGAAGAAAAAATATGTATTAAAAGCAACATAAATTGAATCATAAATAAACAAACAATAATGGATTTTTTTTTTTTTAAAAACCTGCAGGTCCGTGAAATAATGCAAAACCACAAATCATAATGCAAAGGAAAGGTGTCCAAAGTCACAGTCCACAAAAGTAAATCCAATGGAAATTAAAATTGAAAACCATTGTTCCATGGGGAAATCATAGAAAAAATTGAAAATCCAAAAGTCAACTCTATACAGATAAACAATCCAGGGTCCATGATCCCAACCGAAGAAATGAAACCTATCTAATAACACTACCGAAAAAAAATAACTATATACAAAAAATGTGGCCCGTTGTCCAAAAGGTCCAAAAAAAATGCAAAACCAAAGGAAACCTAACACTAACTACAGAACTATTTACAAGGGCAGCGGGCTAGTCCGACGGCTCACTTCGGGATGTTCCGGGCCAGGGCATCATCGAACTCCTGCTCAATGTCCCGGAGGCGGTCCTCCTCCATAGCCCCGAGGGTCCGCAGGGCCATCCACATGTTCAACCCAAACTCCCTGCGGATTGCCTCGAGGCACTCGGCCCGCCTCAGGGCCCTCCGCATGGAGTTCTCTGCCCTGACCATCGTGAGCCGTGCCTCTTCCGCCCGCTGCCGCTCCGCATCTATGGCGTGGCCCAACCGCTGCTACATGGAAGACACTTCCGATCCTGGGTCCTCCTACCCTCCGGCCGATGCCTGCCCCTCCGATGTCGAAGGCCCCGAGCCATAATGGCTCCCACCACGTTGCTGCTGCGCCTCTGCCCGTGCACTGCCTCCTGCTGCCTGCACATCCTCCTCTGGCTGGGGTGCAGTCGTTGATGTGGCCACCCCTGCTGGACGTCCGACTCCCGACTGTGGCAGGGATGCCTCCTCCACCAGCCTGGCCGCACCGTCAGAGGCAGCTCCACAGGGCACCCAGGTGACTGATGGGTGGGAAGATGGCACGGAGGATGACTGGCGCATAGGGGGTTCCGTTGAGGAGGGGGTCTGAGCAAGCCCCATCAAACGGAGCAATCCGGCCTGGGTGACCTGTTCCAGTAGGCCAACGCGGTCAACGAGCCATTCGAGATGACGTGCAGTCTCCTCATGAAAAGACTGCAGGTCACCTCGCATGGCCTGTTGACGCAACGCCACAACACCAGTCAGGACAGGCTCAACCCGGACCCGGATAGCCACGTCCGCAGGCAGAGGAAGGCCAGTTGTCGTGAGCTCATCCCCTGCCTGAAAACGGGTCTGGACGTAGGCATCCCTGCTGGTGCAAGATGATGCAGTGACAGGATCAGGGACAGGATTGCACACAGGCACCTCCGTGGCGACCTGTGCTGCTTCCTGTCCCTGGTCCTGCACTGCACCACTAGCACCAGTGGAATCCCCACCTCCAGACCCAGTCTCTGTTGCTTGCACAACCTTTTCCTCCACCAAACCCCCCACCAACCTGGATGACTCCGTGCCATCTTCCCCCGTTGGGCCCTGTGGGGTCCCAGCTGTCCCTTCTGCTGCCGAGGAGTCCAACTCCGACCTCCACCTCTTGGACCTTCCCCCGGCAGCTGCGGCCTGGGACGCGGCACCGGACTCCTCACTCCCCGACGAGATCACAACCTGGGAGGGGAGCCGGGCCTTGCGTCTCCGGCTGGCGGTGCGATCCCCGGCGTTGTGCTCCACAGCACCTTCTCCGCCCTCTTCATCAGTTGACGCTGCAGACAGGGAGAAATAAAACACAGGCATCAGGGCACTGTACAATGGACACATACACACATGACAGTTGTACATGAGTGGCATTGGCAAACCTCAGACATGGCATCACAATTGGCAACACACATGTCATTTCAACTTGCACACATGAGCCATACCACAGCCACATCGCAACTGCCAGCACCATCCATACACATACAAGAGCATGAGCAGGCAAAGGTGAGCCAGACATCACATGCAACACAGGGAGTGCACTACACATGCACGCACACCACCACACTTGCATGCATGTGTACACCTCAGCCAACTGTCGCAGTGTTCCGATGGGCATCCATGTCACATCTGCCAATCAGGCTTCCACATCCCGCTGTCACATGCATCCATGTTGCATCACTGTTGCACCCTTGTCAAATACACACACATGCACATGTACACAGTGTTGATACATGCAGCTGAAAACAACATACATGCGTGACATCACCAACATGCCTACTTACATACACATTCATCCAAACATGTGTGCCCACACAACTGCATTTGGCATGCAAGCCTACACACACAAGCACCATCCATGTCTCACACATGAAAGCCCTCGCATGTGTTAGCCTCATGGCCCTGTACACCCCCACCCATACTCGGCCCTATACGAACAGATGTGCAACCGGCACACTACTGGCACATCATCACACGCACAGCTTACAATCATGATGCATGTACACTTACCGCTCGACTCCAGACGGGTCTGCCTCTCAAGGACCTGGACGTGGAGCACTGGGGATATGCGTTCCAGGACCCTCATCTAATCTTCCGACAAGTGGCCCCGGCGCCCCTTACCATCCGCTGCCTTCAAGAGGCGCCGGGCCTTATTCAGGGTCCTGGACCTGAAGTCCTCCCAGCGCTTCTTGACATGTTGGAAGTCGCGGACTGCCACCCCCTCCTCGTTGATGGCAGTCACGATGTCCATCCAGATCCGAGTCCGTCCTTCCTTGTCGGTGCGCACACTTCCAAAGAGGGCATCATACTGCCCCAGGACTTGCTCCACCAGGACACCAACTTCCCTGGCACTGAAGCTGGTGCCCCTCTGCCTCTCTGGCCGGGGGTTGTCAGTGGTGCCAGATGTTGCAGTGCCTGACATGACAACCCCAGAGGCAGGAGTGGGTGGGCAACTGGGTCCTGGGGCTGGGCTGTGGAGCGATGGAATCCCAGTCGGGAGTCTTCGGTTCCAGCAGGGGTGGCCACAGCAACAGCACCCCTGGCTGATGTTCAGGCAGCAAATGGCAGGGCACGTGGGCAGCAGGCAGTCAGGCAGTAGCAGATGGCAGGTGGGAGCATGCTCGGGGCTCTGGGGGGCAGTAAATCGGCTTTCTGGGCAGGAGCGTGGTCTTCCGTGTGCTTACGCGTGGCCAGCTTTATACGGAGTGATTTGGTACGTGAAAATCCTGCACGTCTGCATGTAATTCGAGGAAAGGCCCTTAGCGCGTAAGCGCGTCTGCACGCATACGCGATTTCATTGGCCCAAAGGCCCCCATGCGCAGCTATTACGTCACCCGCATGGCCGTAGAGAATGGCGCGTGTAAAAAAAAATACACGTCCGAGTGTCAAAACGTGTAATTGGTGGAAATGGCCTCATCGCGTATGCGCATCTGTTACGTGTGTATAAAAGGTACGTGTAGAACGCCATTTCCTTGTACGTGCTTTTCGTGGAGAGCGAGTGGGTGAAATCTGTACTTCTTGTCGGTTCACACGCGATTTACTTCACTGCGTTTCAAGTTCGTAATCCTTGTTACCTCTGACAGCTTTTTCTCTTTTCCTCTTTTTCCTGGGCCTGTTTCCTCAAACAGCATTCCCTTCTACTGTTGTCCTGTCTCCTCAGACAGCGTACAATTCTTCTTTTGGCGGGGGTGTTGCCAACGTGCACACGCGCATATTTTTCACACTTTTGTTCCTGGCAGACGGTGAGTCGCGCACGTATTTAACATCTGTGCTTGCCCCGTGTGTCGCATACCCCTTCAGAGGTCGTTCTAGGCTGCGTGTGACACGCATATGTTCATTCTTGTGTTTCTGGGTGCCACAGCCTAGTGCAGGTTTATTTTTCCACACACGTGGTCTAGGAGGGGTTGCGTGCACCTTACTTCCCTTTTTTGGGGTGGCTGTGCGTTGCGTGACCCGTCATCTTTCCCCAGGGGTGACATACAGCCTTGCTAGAGGACTAGGGTACGATTACCATCTGGTACCCAACACCTTTGACCCCCAATTGCCCAGGACAATAGTTCACATCAACTCCCATACGCACAATAACATCAGTGCCATGGCTGGGAGGCGAACAAGCCGTAAGGGTGGCAAAGGTGGCCGAGCCCCAAGTGGTGGCTGTGGTGGATCCGGTAGGGGACGTGGCCGTGACTTGCAGGTTTCGTTCTAGCCCCCATCTGTGGTGGAGCAGTCAGGGACACCCATGCCCCCCCCCCCCCTGGTTGAGGGTAACGTGGCTGACACCATCCATGCTCAGCCCTTGTTGGACCAGCCCACTTTGGAACCAGAACTGGCACAGGGTGACTCCATGGCTGACTTCCAGGTCAGCAGGTCTAGGCCACGTGCGCCGGTGCACGTTGGTGTCATCAGGCCACGTGTATCAGGGGCAGCTAGGTCATCTGCTGCCCCGCGTAGGCAGGCTGGGGAGGCTGCAGGGGCAGCTGCGGCTCCATCCACCCCACCTCTCTCACACCCAGCCAGGACAGTGTCGGTCCATGTCCATCATGCTGACATTCCCCCTGACACCATCACACATGAGCTAATGCCTGCACCAACTCCCATGCTGAGTGTGCAATCCCACAATCCTAGTACAGAGTCCACCGGGGCTCCTGCCCCTAGTGTCCAGAGCGGCGTAGGCCACTCAGGATCCCCACCACCTTCCAAGCGGAAGAGGAAGAGTGCTCGTCCAGTAGAGGCTGATGCCCCAGTCACGGCTACACAGTCCGGCCCGTCAAGGAAGCCCAGCTTCAATGAGGCCGAACTGAATGCACTTGTAGAGTATGTGTCCGCACATGACCGCGAAATGGTGATTGTTGCAGGATCCAAGACCACACCTGCACAATGTCAGGCACACTGGCAGACCATCGCGGACATCATAAGTGCCCTTGGAATCGTGAGGCGTACAGCTACTGAATGCTACAAGCGCTGGAATGACCTGAAGCGCAGGGCAAAGAATAAGCTGGCCTCAAGTCATGCCGCAACTCTAGTGACTGGAGGTGGGTCTCCAGCAGAGGACATAGAACTCACTCCACATGAGCAGGTTGCTGGGACCTACGTCACGGAGGAACAGATGCAAGGCATGGGAGAACTGGCAGATTACGAGGCATTGTCCGGTGAGTGCACATGCATGTGTGTGTCATCCATGTGCATGGTGTGTGTGGGAGGGCTTCTGTTTGGGTGCCAGGTGAGGGTGTGTGTGCCTGAGTGGTTTGGGTCACCCATGTGCCTCATCCAATACATTCTGCGCACCAGCATTTGGGTATAGCAGTATCCCTTCTGCCAACATTAGACATTCAGCCCAACACCATGCCAGTTGCCCTTGAAGTGTCATCTTGCCACAACATTGTTGCTTATTTTCCTCTGTTTATTCAGGCAGATTGTTTGCATACCACCACGTTTACTAGGCATTTCTCAGTCCTATTGTCACATGTCTGACATGGCTATGGTACAGTGGACTGGCTTTGTTTCCTGGACATGATTTGTTTAGACATGTCCCTGTGCTATAGGACCATTTTGGACTGGCAGCTCCAGGTTAAACATTTGAACCATTTCAATGAAGAAAACAATTTCATGAGCAAACTGGACTGAATGAACAATTGGTGCCCTCCTCTCCCTCTTCACTTTATGGCTAGGGTACATGCCATCTGTGTGATGGCATGTGTATTTGACCTGCCAATCACTGGCCAATGTGTGATGCCACTGCTAGGCAGCATGCAGCAAATGTGTTCATCTTCCATCTTGGTGTCATCAATGTGTGCCATCTGCCTACCATTCACACGCAGTGACGGTGCATGCATGGGAGGGTTTTAGTCATGTGGGACATTTGTCAATCAAGTACTGTTTCTGTAGCCTCTCAGCCCTAATTGTGTGCCATAGTGCTAATGCCTGTTTCTATTTGTTTTCTTTTATGTCTTTGCAGGGGATGACGCACTTGATACTGCTGGGGTTGTGGAGATGGTGCAGACCCAGGAGGGGTCTGAGGCCCGACCGACCACCAGTGAGGGACGTGGTGTGGTGGTGGGTGAGAACCCACAACTGCTGCAGGTCGTGCTCTCAAGGGGTGTCTCTGGCTGCACCTCCCCCGAGCTGTATTCAGGTGTCGATTCGGATGTTGAGACCTATGTGCCGTCGCAGGTGAGTGTTCCTGGGAGGGATTCTGTTCTGTCCGACCCACCTGCACCAGGGTTAGAACCCTCAATGGGGATGTCAGTGTTGGCAGGTACGCCTTTGGTGGTTACGGATGCAGGGTCACACTCCGCAACATCTGATCCTGTTCCTGGGCCAGCAGATCAGAGGGGGAATGCAGTCCTGCAGCCTCAGGCAGTGCCGGCACAGCAAGGTGCAGTTTGCCTTGCCCCAGACAGGTGTGGTGCCCGCCGACGTGGTGGCCGTACGCCACCTGGCAATACCGCATGGGAGCAATCCATATACGGTATGGCAACCCAACAGGCAGCATCATCAGAGATGATGGTTCAGGCCATGGATAGGGTGGCCACTTCCATTGTCCCCCCCGAAAGGCTGATGGAGCGACTACAGCAGGCAACAGACTCCATCTGCCAGTCACACAGGGAGGACATGTTGGCGTCCGACAGGGACAGGTGGGCGGCACTGGCGACTCTGCGGGAAGCCATTTCCATAGAGTCCCAGGGCCACAGGGAAGCCCTGAGGGTAGAACAACTCCTTCAACTCAGGATGACTCTTGTTGAGCTTGAGGCTTCAACAAACAGAAGGACAGAACAGCAGCTGGAGCGTCTCACACGTACGCTCTCAGCTGAGATGCAGGCAACTAGGGCGGAGGTCCGGGCATCCCGTGAGTTGTTGCATGGGGACCTACGCACAATTATCCTCCAGAACGAGACCTACCACACCCGCATGCTTGCTGCCATGGAGGAACAGACTAGGGCTTTGCGTGGGCTGCCTCCCATAATGCCAGCACCTCCTGATGCAGCTGCAGAAGGTGAGGAGAGCGACAGCAGTGATTCTCCCACAATAGGGTAGCCGTGTAGGCCATGAGCCCATGGAGGTGTTTTTTTTTTCTCGCAAGATCCACACAGGTGGGTTTTGGTGTGCACCCTGTCCTCGGACCTCCTGGGTGGCCTCTCCCACCCCGGGCCCATTAATGGCCATTTTTTTTTTTTTTTTTTTGGACAGTGTGTTGCCTTGTGTGGCTCCCGTGGGCATACGCTGTATTGTGGCTGGGCACATGCAGGCTTGTCATGAATTTGGTTCAGATGCTTGGGTTTGTGTGACACACACCCCTCCTGCTTCCCGTTTCCATGGGCTTGCAAAGGGTGTGCCCAAGTGACATTGACGTACATGGTGACGTTGGACTCCCATTCGATGTGTGGGCAGTCTGTAGTCAATACTGTGTATACATTCATAGTGCATATTGTTGTTGTATTGTACACTGCATGGTGTATTGATATGTGCCTCTGCATCCATCTCATCCTCCTAATTTGCAGGTCCATTTCTCATGTCTTCACAAGGCGGTCCACCTTGGAACTGGAGTCCATGTTGTAAGCAGTGCACTTACACTCTTGCGTGGCGCTAACACTGTATACTTGGAAGTGTTCGAAGTGCTGGCATCATCAGGTAGTGAGGCTAGCAAATTTTTAAGTCTGTAATGTCATGTTTAAGGTAGGTTGGAGGTTGTGTAGGTGATTGGTATTCTTGGTAAGTATTTGGTAATGTGTGTTGTAGGTCCTGCATTACTGTGAGCATTTCATGTGTGGCCATGTTTCCATTAGGGACACTGTAGCTGGTGACACTTGGGGCATGTTGTGGGGATTAATTTGTTTGCTCTCACATTGCATGACATGCCATGGTGTATTGTATGGCCGTACCGGGGAGGGGTTGGGTGACATGGCACTGTTCGCATGTAGTATTTTCCAAGTGGGTATTCATTTCTGCAGCATGGAAGTGTGTCTTTTGATGACACTGCATTGGTGGTGTTTGTGTATGTAGGGATGCACACATTGTGACACTTCCAAATGAACAATCTCAGACTGCTATGGTTCTGACAGTTGACTGTCCCTTTGTTCGTCATAATTGTCAGGTCGAGTCATCATTGCTTATCAGATGGTATGTGCCAGGGCTGTGTGGCCTCCACAGGGGTGTGATTTCTATGTGAAGTAATTAGCCACCAGCTGTGTATGGGCTGCCTCACCCCGTGCCCTTTCCCCTCCCATGCGCAGCGGGCTTGCATGTGGCTGTGGATGTGGGGGCACCACCATGTCCACAGCCAGGCCCCGGCGTGTTGCAACATTGTGCAGGGCACATGCTGCCACTATGATCCTGCACACTACTGGGGGCGCATATAACAGCTGCCCGCCAGAATGGTCAAGGGAGCGAAAGCGTGACTTGAGCACTCCGAATGTGCGCTCCACTATGCCCCGGGTTGCAATATGGGCTGTGTTGTATCTTACCTCGGGAGGCGTGATGGGGTTCCGAATTGGCGTCATCATGTGGGTGCTCAGAGGGTAGGCACTGTCCCCTGGTGAGGAGGTGATGGGTATCATTAGTGGGGTAGTGACATAACTCTGCATCTGACATGCATGCATGTGCAGTGGCATTCATACTCACCAAGCAGCCATGTATCGCCATGCCGCCCAGCTTCTAGGTCCCGGCTTAGGGTAGACATTCGGTAAATGAAGCTGTCGTGGGTGGACCCTGGATAGTTGGCATATACTGAGGTGATGATTCCCTTGGCATTACATACTACCTGCACGTTGATGGAATGCCAGTGCTTGCGGTTCCTATAGATGTGCTCAGATGCCCTGGGGGGACGTAGAGCCACATGGGTGCAGTCGATGGCACCTAGCGCTTTGGGGAATTGTGCCACACCGTAGAAATCGAGGGCGGCGGCCTGCCTTTCTGCAGGTGTCCTGGGCAGGTATATGTGCCTACGGACTGATGGGCGTGCAGTGATGATGTTCAAGACCTGGTGTAGGCAGCGTGACTGCGTGGCCTGTGACACCCCACCCACTATGGCACTTGTCCACTGAAATGATCCTGTGGCCAAGAAGTGCAGTACATTGAGGACCTTCTCCAGGGGGCTGAGTGCTTGGGAGCACAGGGTGGGTGGTGTGAGGTCATCCTCCCACTCACTGACCAGGTCCAGTATTATGTGTGGTGGAAACCTGTACCTCCCATACACCTGGTCATCAGGCATCCCAAAAAGGCTGGTTCTGGGAGTGAAAATTCGGGCCCTCACTATCCTCCTCCTCCTCCTTTGGTAACCCACGGCCACTGCTGCTAGGAACGGTATATTCATCCTGGCGTCTGAGCTTGTTTGTTGTTTGCGCACACTTTTATGCTGCGCGGGTCGACGTACGCCTGCTTCATGCTGGCGTACGTGTTTCAGGATTGGACCATTTATTTTTCGGCGCGTTGTAGGCGAACGTGTGAATCTTCCTGCCCACCCCTGGAAAACACGTAACACGCTCTCCCAGGCACAGTCGCGAGTAAATATTCCCGCCCACCCCTGGAATACACGTACCCCACTCTCACAGGCCCAGTCGCGTGTGGAAGTTCACACGCACCCCGAAATACACGTACCCAGGTCAATCGCATGTGGAACTTCCAGCGAACCCCGTAATACATGTAGCCTGCTGGTATCGCGTGTGGAAGTTCACGCTGACCCATAATACACGTACCCTGATGGTATCGCATGGGAGACTACCCACGCACCCCAGGAATACACGTACCCAGGCAAATCGCACGGCTGGGGGGTGGGGGTGCAGGGAGACATGAGTTGGACATGAGTGGGGGCCTGGTGGAGGGTGCCCCTGGATGCTGGGGGGTGCGGGTGGTGGGAGACATGTGTGGGGGCCTGGTGGAGGGTGCCCTGCACTGCTGGGGGGTGGGGGTGGTGGGAGACATGTGTGGGGGCCTGGTGGAGGGTGCCCTGCACTGCTGGGGGTAGAGGTGGTGGGAGACATGAGTTGGACATGAGTGGGGGCCTGGTGGAGGGTGCCCCTGGATGCTGGGGGGTGGGGGTGGTGGGAGACATGAGTTGGACATGAGTGGGGGCCTGGTGGAGGGTGCCCCTGGATGGTGGGGGTGGTGGGAGACATGAGTGGGGGCCTGGTGGAGGGTGCCCCTGGATGCTGGGGGGTGGGGGTGCAGGGGGACATGTGTGG
The DNA here is from genome assembly GCF_040938575.1 of Ambystoma mexicanum. Classification (NCBI taxonomy): domain Eukaryota; kingdom Metazoa; phylum Chordata; class Amphibia; order Caudata; family Ambystomatidae; genus Ambystoma; species Ambystoma mexicanum. The sequence goes on along the minus strand of NC_090923.1, from coordinate 737,434,196 downwards.
GGGCCTGGTGGAGGGTGCCCTGCACTGCTGGGGGGTGATGGGAGACATGAGTGGGGGCCTGGTGGAGCTTGCCCCTGCACTGCTGGGGGGTGGGGGTGCGGGGAGACATGAGTTGGACATGAGTGGGGGCCTGGTGGAGGCTGCCCCTGGATGCTGGGGGGTGGGGTGGAGGGAGACATGAGTGGTGGCCTGGTGGAGGCTGCCCCTGCACTGCTGGGGGGGTGGGGGTGATGGGAGACATGAGTGGGGGCCTGGTGGAGGCTGCCCCTGCACTGCTGGGGGGTGGGGGTGGTGGGAGACATGTGTGGGGGCCTGGTGGAGGGTGCCCTGCACTGCTGGGGGGTGGGGGCGGTGGGAGACATGTGTGGGGGCCTGGTGGATGGTGCCCTGCACTGCTGGGGGGTGGGGGTGGTGGGAGACATGAGTTGGACATGAGTGGGGGCCTGGTGGAGGCTGCCCCTGCATGCTGGGGGGCGGGGGTGGTGGGAGACATGAGTGGGGGCCTGGTGGAGGCTGCCACTGCACTGCTGGGGGGTGGGGGTGATGGGAGACATGAGTGGGGGCCTGGTGGAGGCTGCCCCTGCACTGCTGGGGGGTGGGGGTGGTGGGAGACATGTGTGGGGGCCTGGTGGAGGGTGCCCTGCACTGCTGGGGGGTGGGGGTGGTGGGAGACATGTGTGGGGGCCTGGTGGAGGGTGCCCTGCACTGCTGGGGGGTGGGGTGATGGGGGACATGAGTGGGGGCCTGGTGGAGGCTGCCCCTGCACTGCTGGGGGGGGTGGGGGTGGTGGGAGACATGTGTGGGGGCCTGGTGGAGGGTGCCCTGCACTGCTGGGGGGTGGGGGTGGTGGGAGACGTGTGGGGGCCTGGTGGAGGGTGCCCTGCACTGCTGGGGGGTGGGGGTGGTGGGAGACATGAGTTGGACATGAGTGGGGGCCTGGTGGAGGGTGCCCCTGGATGCTGGGGGGTGGGGGTGGTGGGAGACATGAGTTGGACATGAGTGGGGGCCTGGTGGAGGGTGCCCTGCACTGCTGGGGGGTGGGGGTGATGGGAGACATGAGTGGGGGCCTGTTAGAGGCTGCCCCTGCACTGCTGGGGGGTGGGGGTGATGGGAGACATGAGTGGGGGCCTGGTGGAGGCTGCCCCTGCATTGCCGGGGGGTGGGGGTGCAGGGAGACATGAGTTGGACATGAGTGGGGGCCTCGTGGAGGTTGCCCCTGGATGCTGGGGGGTGGGGGTGGTGGGAGACATGAGTGGGGGCCTGGTGGAGGGTGCCCCTGGGGGGTGGGGGTGCAGGGGGACATGTGTGGGGGCCTGGTGGAGGGTGCCCTGCACTGCTGGGGGGTGGGGGTGATGGGAGACATGAGTGGGGGCCTGGTGGAGGCTGCCCCTGCACTGCTGGGGGGTGGGGGTGCAGGGAGACATGAGTTGGACATGAGTGGGGGCCTGGTGGAGGCTGCCCCTGGATGCTGGGGGGTGGGGTGGGGTGGTGTGAGACATGAGTGGGGGCCTGGTGGAGGCTGCCCCTGCACTGCTGGGGGGTGGGGTGATGGGAGACATGAGTGGGGGCCTGGTGGAGGCTTCCCCTGCACTGCTGGGGGGTGGGGGTGATGGGAGACATGTGTGGGGGCCTGGTGGAGGGTGCCCTGCACTGCTGGGGGTGGGGGTTGTGGGAGACATGTGTGGGGGCCTGGTGGATGGTGCCCTGCACTGCTGGGGGGTGGGGGTGGTGGGAGACATGAGTTGGACATGAGTGGGGGCCTGGTGGAGGCTGCCCCTGCATGCTGGGGGGTGGGGGTGGTGGGAGACATGAGTGGGGGCCTGGTGGAGGCTGCCCCTGCACTGCTGGGGGGTGGGGGTGATGGGAGACATGAGTGGGGGCCTGGTGGAGGCTGCCCCTGCACTGCTGGGGGGTGGGGGTGGTGGGAGACATGTGTGGGGGCCTGGTGGAGGGTGCCCTGCACTGCTGGGGGGTGGGGGTGGTGGGAGACATGTGTGGGGGCCTGGTGGAGGGTGCCCTGCACTGCTGGGGGGTGGGGGTGATGGGAGACATGAGTGGGGGCCTGGTGGAGGCTGCCCCTGCACTGCTGGGGGGGTGGGGGTGGTGGGAGACATGTGTGGGGGCCTGGTGGAGGGTGCCCTGCACTGCAGGGGGGTGGGGGTGGTGGGAGACATGTGTGGGGGCCTGGTGGAGGGTGCCCTGCACTGCAGGGGGGTGGGGGTGGTGGGAGACATGAGTTGGACATGAGTGGGGGCCTGGTGGAGGGTGCCCCTTGATGCTGGGGGGTGGGGGTGGTGGGAGACATGAGTTGGACATGAGTGGGGGCCTGTTGGAGGGTGCCCTGCACTGCTGGGGGGTGGGGGTGATGGGAGACATGAGTGGGGGCCTGTTAGAGGCTGCCCCTGCACTGCTGGGGGGGTGGGGGTGATGGGAGACATGAGTTGGACATGAGTGGGGGCCTTGTGGAGGGTGCCCCTGGATGCTGGGGGGTGGGGGTGGTGGGAGACATGAGTGGGGGCCTGGTGGAGGCTGCCCCTGCACTGCTGGGGGGTGGGGGTGGTGGTAGACATGTGTGGGGGCCTGGTGGAGGGTGCCCTGCACTGCTGGGGGGTGGGGGTGGTGGGAGACATGTGTGGGGGCCTGGTGGAGGGTGCCCTGCACTGCTGGGGGGTGGGGGTGGTGGGAGACATGAGTTGGACATGAGTGGGGGCCTGGTGGAGGGTGCCCCTGGATGCTGGGGGGGGGTGGGAGACATGAGTTGGACATGAGTGGGGGCCTGGTGGAGGGTGCCCCTGGATGCTGGGGGGTGGGGGTGGTGGGAGACATGAGTGGGGGCCTGGTGGAGGGTGCCCCTGGATGCTGGGGGGTGGGGGTGCAGGGGGACATGTATGGGGGCCTGGTGGAGGGTGCCCTGCACTGCTGGGGGGTGGAGGTGATGGGAGACATGAGTGGGGGCCTGGTGGAGGCTGCCCCTGCACTGCTGGGGGGTGGGGGTGATGGGAGACATGAGTGGGGGCCTGGTGGAAGCTGCCCCTGCACTGCTGGGGGGTGGGGGTGATGGGAGACATGTGTTGGTGAGTAGTGCAAGGTGACATGTGGGTTGGCTGGGGGAATGTCCATGGTGGATGGGTTGCCTGTGGGACATGAGCAGGGGTGCAGGGTAGTCCCCTGTGGTGTGGGCTGCCTGCAGGGGCCGTGGAGGGTGTAGAGGGAACACCTGGGAGGACCCACACGTCCAAATCACGTGTAGCATTCCCCGGCACCACCGAAATACACGTACCCTGCTGAAATCGCGTGTGAATCTTCCCGCGCACCTCGGAATACACGTACCCAGGCCAATCGCGTGTGGAACTTCCCGCGCACCCGAAGTACATGTACCCAGGCCAATCGCGTGTGGAACTTCCCGCGCATCCCGAAGTACATGTACCCAGGCCAATCGCGTGTGGAACTTCCCGCGCACCCCGAAACACACGTACCCAGGCTAATCGCGTGTGGAACTTCCCACGCACCCCATAGTACACGTACCCAGGCTAATCGCGTGTGAAACTTCCCGCGCACCCCGGAGTACACGTACCCAGGCCAATCACGTGTGGAACTTCCCGCGCACCCAGGAACACACGCACATGCTATTTTTCACACAGCGGGTGTCCGTGTTTGTCGGTACCCCTTTGCACCTCATTTGTCCTAGAGGGCCACTGTATGGACCATTCATCATGGCTGTATATGGGTGCTTTTTGTTAGCGCACATTTTGGCGCACATTTTTTTCAGGCGCAGGGACGCTACCGCCTGCTTTCTTGTGGCGTACTTGTTTGGCCCTGTGCGCGTCTTTGACCGTGCGCTGGTTTGCCCTATTTGATTCCATGAATACGGGTTGTAGGCGAGCGTGTGGGCGTTCCGCACACTTGCCTCCTGTACTTCCCCCCCTGACGCCCATATTTTCACGCGTTGTTCTCCATTCCGAGTGTTACGCCTCGTGTTCCGCCTACTTTTGTGATGTGCGCCGCGCTATGTGCGATTTCGCAGTGGCCATGGCGCATGCTGTTGGATGACCTGTGCGCTGGCGTGCGCGGCGCACTTTTTCAGCGCACATCCAATGGTTTTCTCGCGCACGGACTTCCATGAATCGATGTGCGCTGGTTTCCCTGCGATTTTCGCACTTGCACTGCATTTTTCGCACTTTTACTGCGAATCGCACGTTTTGGCACACCTGCGTGGGAATTTTCGGCGCACATTAATTCCATGAATCGACCCCTTAATCTTTATCCTACATTCGTGTTAGTCCAAGTTAGTCATAACACCAACCTCTTATTGCTCATCCAATAACTTGCTATGCCCCCCCCACCGAAACAAGAGAAAACACATAAGTACTCTAGTGCCTCCTCACTCTTTGATTATCAAAATGTAGCTACAAAAGTACATGCTCACCCTGTATGGTGAAACCATACCACGATTCACCCAAAAACATCTTACTGACTTGCTAGACGCCCTCCACAATTGGAGATAGCCTGTATGGGAATTCACAAAATGAATCCCATCCACTATACAAATGTACATAGCTCTCAACACATAGCTCTCAACCATTTGTGTTACAAAGGTGGGTGAAATAACCCGATTTTGTTTTTGGCGAGTGAGACGCCCATTGGAATGAATGGGCGTGCAGGAGGCTTGGCGGGTGAGTCAGCCCTTTACAAGGCGGGTGACACCCAACAAAAGCGTGAGTTGAGAGCTATGTATTTATGCACTCATAATGTGTTACAATCACATATTGCTAATACCGTATCCCTAGCATGGCATGTCTAAGTTCCGACCTCAAGTCACTCGTGTTGAAACACCATTAAATACTTACTTTCAGCATTATTGGCTCATCATACGGGCAACTAGGCAGCAGACCGGAATCAAGTTGCCGAGCAACGTGTGACAAATTCGGCAGCCATTTTAGAGTAGTATTTTCCCAAATCAAGGATCTGAAGGATATTAACATATTTCTCCTACAGTCCCCTCACATATGACCACACCATTTTAAACAAATGATCCATCAATACATGTTTTAAGACATCTCAGCTAATAATCCCTCACAAACTGAACATCTCTCATTAGGTTACTAATTGTGCGAACTCACAATTTACTAATACTGTATAGCGTATATCTCTTCTACAACATCAATAACCTCTGAACATTCACTATTCAGATTTTTAGAGAAATTAGGGAAACAAATGTACGCCATCGAGATCCCATAAATCCAGCGGCCATCTTGAAATAACACTTCTATTTACAGTATGATTTTGGAATTGCATGTTTAACTATTTGGAGGGAGGATTCCCCATAAGAGTGCATTCGGATTACCTGTTGGCAACAATGGGTCATTATTTTCCATTTGAACTTACTATAGACACGTTTACTAGATGTGGGTATGTGACCCAGGAAAGGCTGCATCTAAGTAGCTGACTTTTCATGTTTACTTGCTGGAATGATGGTAAGGATGTTTGTGTGATTTCTTTTTTCAAAACATTCTTTGGTATCATGTGCCATGCTTATTTCCTGTTGTAACCAGAGGCCCAATTGGGGCAAGGCTATGTTGTGGGGCATGAGGGGCACAAGTAAAGTTAACAACATCATTGGGAAAGGATGAAGGGTACCAATAGAAATAAAAACAGACACAATAGAGGGTTCTGTTATAGTTTATTTATTGACGTATATGTGCTTGGTACTTCACTTACCTGACTTTACCAGGGTTCCCCTACTCCAGGGGACACCTAGAATGTTTCAAGGACTGGAGACAATGGGCAGAACTCCTCTGACAGAAACGGTGCACTTACCTGCCACGAGGAATCCAAGGCAGAGGGAACTATTGAGGCAACCGTTGGAAAAGGAAAGATGAAAGGAGGCCAAGTTGCAGGAATACAGATACAAGGCCATAGCTCTCAACCATTTGTGTTGCAAAGGCGGGTGAAATCACCCGATTTTGTTTTTGGCGGGTGAGACGCCCATTGGAATCAATGGGCGTGCAGGAGGCTTGGCGGGTGAGTCAGCCCTTTACAAGGCGGGTGACACCAGCCAAAAGCGTGTGAGTTGAGAGCTATGTGAGGCTCCCTGGAGGCGTTGCACAGCCACGGGAGGGCTCCACAGGCCAAAATACATTAAGAGGCTGAGCTTTGTGTGCTAGACGGCCCCCACCAGGTGGGAGCGAAAGTCCAGGCTCTGTGCCCAGTGCAGTCCAGAATAGCAGCAGCCTCCAGATTCTATGACAAGACAGGAGGCTCATATTATGCATTACAATCTTTACTCTGTAAAGAACAGAACTAAATAGAGTTCAATGGCAATGTATGGGAGCTCCCCAATCCATCATGGAGGACAGGTCATGCCCTGCAGGCGACCAATGAGCAGGGACCCTTCCCCATATAAATCCATTACTCCAATCCCAACCCCTCTTTCTTTGCTGCTGACACCACAGTTAAGTACACTCCTTTCAGTTTGTGTCTTACATGTTGTCAGTAGAAGTTAAACCTTAATTGGTTATATTATGGGAAAAATATTGTATGCTTGTAGCATTTCTTTGTGATACATTTAAGATATATATTAGTCCTTTATATTTTAAAGTACAGTTTGTTTAACTTCCAACGCTCGCTGCGCTGGTTTGCCTCTGGGCATTATGTTTAAGTGTGTACTGTTTTCTTTATCCCGTGCGCACTGGTCTGAATGGAAGCTTTCCTTATGTAAAGATTTATTGGCTAACAGAAGCTAATGCTTTGTGCAGGTGTGCGTGCGCGCGAGCAGTCTTGTGTTTATTTATGGTGCACGCAAGCCTCTCTTTTGTTTGTTTAAGCCCTCCGTGTTTGTTACATTAGCTTATTCAGGGCCTGCACTGCTGGCGACCTGTGTACAAAGCCCTTTGGTGGGCTCCAGTGTTCCTTTGGATAACACAGCCTCCAGTGGCTCAACAGCTAAGTGCTTGGTGTTGGGAGGCTGGGTGCCAGGGTTCTAATACAATGTCCAGAACATCATGGATATTTTAAAAAAATGTATGTATGGTTAATTTGCGCCTCTTTTTTTTTTCTTTGAATTACACCTGGGACTGCCAGGTGCTGCGGGCCTGCTTGGTCCTATATATTTCCTATATTTCCTTCTTTTCTATTATTTTGAAGCCAGTCTCTGTAGCACAGGCAGTAGGGGTTGTCACTGGTACCTGGAAGGTTCCAGGTTCGAACCAATTCTCCAACTTTTAAATTCGGAACATGTTGGGGTAAATAATTACAATTTTATTTTCCATACCGCCCAACCATGCAAATCCCAGAGGGATTTCTCAAATGGAATCCGGGTTGCCTGTTCACCCTAGTTATGCGAGACCACTTGAGACAGCCCAGTCCGCATTTTTCCACTTTAACAAGATTATATGTAATTTTAATTACTTTTGAATATGAATGTTTATGTATATATATATTTAAAAATTGATATTTTATTTTGTGTTTATATTGATATTTCAATTTATATTAACACTGGTTCGCCTACTGCAGAGCCTCATACACTGCCAATTCTGCAGTTTTTATTTTATTGTTTATTTATTTACTTATTTCTTAAATTAGGTGATTTGCCTTCACTGAGGTGCCATCTGTTCGGTTTCAGGTTCAGCCTGAATTCTATTGCGAGGTTACCCCCTCGTGTACTGCAGATTATCACGCCCTGCTCGAGCGAGCAGTTGGAGGTGCACTTGCTCAGTGTTTCCTACCTTAAACTTGACAGTTTTATTTTGTTTGGGGGCTGCTGGTGGCAGATGTCATTATCTTCCCTGGAAAGGTGCAGTCACCTGCTCGGTGGCAAGGTTGCCTGTGTTTTCTGCGAGGGGTCCCCTCGTATACTGCTGGGTCCACGCCCTGCTAGGGTGAGCAGTTTGAGGTACACTTGCTCAGTGTTTCCTCCCTTACAGTCAGCAACTTGGGTAATTACCTTAACTGGCATGCACCATAACCTGCTCGGTTTCAGGCTCTGCCTGAGTTCTAATGCGAGGTTACCCCCTCGTATACTGCTGATTATCACGCCTTGCTCGGGCGAGCAGTTGGAGATGCACTTGCTCAGTGTATTACTCCCTTAAGGTCGGCAGCTTTGTTTAAGTGCTGCATATGGCTGACGCCATTGTTTGTTCTGGTAGGCGTGCAGTAACCGTCGGTTTAAGGCTTCGCCTGGTTTATACTGCGAGGTGCTCCCTCGTGTACTATTAGTTGCCACACCCTGCTGGGGTGAGCAGTTGAGGTGCACTTGCTCAGTGTACGCTTTTGATAAACAATATGTTTAAGTGTTGACTGGAGCACATTTGCGCTTTTCAGAATTGTCAGTGGCCCGGATAGCTCAGTGAGTATCAGCTTATATAAGGGCCTGGGGTTCGGACCCCTGTGAGGGCGTAACCCCTCTTCGTTGGATATATTATATATTTTATATATTATATATTATTTATTTATTAAGTACTTTGAAGAAAAGAGAGTGTGGAAGTGGTTGTAAACAGACCCATATGGAGGGGTTGTACCTTCGTCTCTAACCATCTCTCTGGTATTATCCTTCGTCTTTTAGTTAAAAATTCTGTCGCCCTTTACCTTAGTTAGTTCAGGACAACTCAGTCCTTTCCTTAGGTTTGCTTCCCCGACCTCAATTGCTCCACCCAATACCCGTGCTGATTAAGCTACAGTATTTTCTCTCAACATGAGGAGAAAAAAGAGTGTCTCTAGTGAGGTCTGCAGGGTTTAAGGCTCTTTAGTGGGGACATGTTTTTCTCCCCTACTTTTGTTCCATTGGACATTCATTATTCTATTGGATTTTGGTGGAGACAGGGTCAGCTCGAGGGTAACTGTTCAGTTTTTGTTGCATGACAAGTTGAGCAACCATGTTTTACTTGGATGGAATGTTTGGAAACACTTGGTGGAAACACTTGATGGTATCTGATAGATGAGTTGCCAAGTAATAACTTTATGGCGCCTGCCCCATGGTTTTCCTCCCAAAGTTTGGCCTATGGTTCAGCTTGCTGTCTAATAGTATATTGCAACTTCTCCTCTGCTCGAGGAGTACAAGTAGGCTTCTGTACCCTCATGAGCGTTGCTTAACCTCTTTATACATATATATTTTTCTATAGTGCACCAAATAGAGTGCTGTTTTCATATCTGTGCTGACTCTACTGATGCAGGTTCCTAAATTTGGAAAGGTCTAAATCTGTCTTTTATCCTGTTGAGATCGATAAGTAAGCACCTCTCGTATACCTGAGGGTTCGTCGTACTGTATAAATACTGGTTTGCTATGGACATTGTGCTTAGTTTTTCATTCCCCGATTCCTTTAGTGGCCAGTCAGCCTCACATGAATACAGTGATTCAGTCCTCAGGGTTTGAGGGGACAGTGGTCCCAGTTTCTTTCTCAACCTTACATTAACGGGGCATTGATAATTATCCAGAGTCCTTTCCCCCTCATTCCCTTCCCGCCATCCTTGGGGGAGATTGCATCATATTATTACACCTCTGGGGGAAACACCCGATGGTTTTCCGTTTTCCTTTTTTACAGGAGTTCTGACGCGTGACCAGTGCAGACTCGCACTGAGCATTTCCCTCCCGTCAGTTACTTTCCTTTCTGCTAATATCTGGTATTTCAAGAAGTTAAGCTGATCCTGTCCACGGTCAGGGGTTGGTTAGAGGTGCTATAGTGTATTTATTTCTCTTAAGGGTGTAAAGCGGTGCTTTAATGAGGTCCTCAGGGTAGCTTTCTTCTGGGTTGAAAGGTTTCCCTTGGATAAGTGGGGGAGGTTTCTCCTCTTTTGGGAGGACTCAATATCCTTTGGTGGGATAGAGGGGTCTGGGAGTGATACTAATTCCCCATCCACGTTCTCATGACCCTCTATTGATGTGTTCTAGCGTCTATACATTCACTATCAGAAGGTGTCTGCCGCTACGATTGCCAGAGGGCTGGGATATTTATATTTAGTTACTGACGTGGTTCTCATAGTCGCCTGCATGGCAGGTGGTCCTTTGGGTTCTTTCACAAGAGTTCGTTTTTACAGTAAGGTGCCAGCTCAAGGTGCTGTGAGCTTCAAGGATCTGCAAGTTGGCTGAAATATTTGCTGGACCTATTCTGGTGTGCAACTTCAGTTTAACTGTTTAGTGATTAGTTCTTTGCAGTTTAGAGTCTTGCTAAGACTTTGGAATTCTGGTGTCCTCCTTCGGTTAGTTTTGATCCTCTAGGGGGTTTATCTCTAGGAAGGAGGGATCAAGGTTCAAACACCGGGCATATCTACAAGGGGGTTTACATATCACTATAATGGTGGCGATTGGATGTCAGATACATTTTTTCTCCTTGCCAAGTTTGCCCTCTTAAGGATCAGGTTTGTTAATATCTGCCTTTTGTCATGTAGCAGAGTCCTTCTGCAAGAGTTAGGGAGGTCTGAAGGTCTCCGTGTTGGCGGTTTGATGGGTTTAGCTTCTCAGGTGGGGCTCCTCTCTTCCATTCTGTTTCTGCCTCCAGAAGACATCCCTCCTTAGTATACATATATGTCTGAAGACGATTGTGGGTTAATTCTATTGCTTTTCCGCTCTGCTCAGGATGGGTTGTCCTATTACAAAATGTACTCCCATTTTACCTTTTGAAGATTTGTCTTTCCCTCTTGGTTCCCAGTGTAGTTCTGCGACATGCCCTATTCTAATGCGATATCTTCCTTTAATGCATGGGATGGAACCTACAAGACTTTCACCCCTATGGGGTACTTTTCTTTTCTTTATCTCCAGGAGAGCTAGGTGCTTATTTTCTTTGGTTTGCTTTCTAGGTTCCCAAAAAGGGTATGAATTTAAGTGTTTTAAATGTTTGATTGGACAACAGAGGTGTTTATTTCAGATGAGTTTTGTCCTAACCTATTAGTATAGGAGAACTTTGTTCAATGTTTTCCCCTCTTTTAACCAGTTGGTTTTGGTGGCAGGTAAGGAACACAGGAATTGACACATTTTCCTGTTTTCTTGCAGTGGATTTGTCTATGCCTTATAAGACAGTTTTTCGGGCATCCCAGTCTTGGGCAATTCTCTTGCGGTCAGCTGATTATTTAATGAAAACATTTAAGTTTTCCTTTCCTATTATTTTATTATTCATTATATTGGCTCTATTATGGATCATGTTGTACTAATGAAATGCAAGGGCTTTGAACTTGCATAATATGAGCCTCCTGTCTTGTCATAGAATGACTAATCCCCCACACTAACGTGAGATGGGGGTTTAGATTCTATTAAAGACAAGGAGGCGATTATTATCCCACCCTCCCACCCTGGATATGATATGATGTCAATTGTGATATGCATGTACATAGGTGGTTCAAGTGAAAACATTCTTTGGTTTGTTGTTCTGCCCAACCACCCACCCTTCTTGCTTGTTGTTTTTTACAGCTATGGATTAAGGTCCTGATCAGGAGTGTGGCTCGCAGTTACAAGTTATGGAGTGCGTGGTACGAGAGCTTCATTGGATTGGCCTTCATCGTTTATCGTCTGATCTGTGCAGTGGACGTCTGGTTCAAGACAGCTACAGAAAGAGGGGTTGGAATTGGAGTAATGGACTTATATGGGGAAGGGTCCCTGCTCATTGGTCGCCTGCAGGGCATGACCTGTCCTCCATGATGGATTGGGGAGCTCCCATACATTGCCATTGAACTCTATTTAGTTCTGTTCTTTACAACATTTTTGTTTGTAAAAGTTTTTTCTTTGCTGCTGTGGTTTCAGAGTAAAGATTGTAATGCATAATAATCGCCTCCTTGTCTTTAATAGAATCTAAACCCCCATCTCACGTTAGGGGGATTAGTCCCATCTCACGTTAGGGGGATTAGTCATTGTTTGGCAGGAGTGGCCTGCAGTGTATGTAAGCCCACCCTAGGGCCCGTTGTGGCAGGCCCAGAGGATTCAACCACCCTGGGTTGCAGTCTGGCCCGGGAAGAACGCAATGTCTAAGGCCGGGGTTGAGGAGCTACCTGGGAAAGAGTCCAGATGACTTGCATCGTGCAGGCCCACCCTGGGGCCCATCTGGGCAGGCCCAGAAGATACCGCCCCAAGGCCTGGTGTGGCCTGAGCAGAAAATGACATTAGCCAATGATGGTAAGACAACACACCCTGGGACCAGAGCAAGTGGACTGTGAAAATCTGAAAACGTCGTGTAAGCCTTTTAGGCAGGGGTGTTAGGTCTGGAAAAAATCTGGGGCTACACTAATGTGGGGACTGTCAGGGCTAGCTTGCCTTTTGGTTGTAGCCCCTCCAGGGCTACAACAACAAAAAACGGGGCTATAGGGCAATACACTACCACCCCCCCCCCCACAATGGGGGCTGGAATTTTCTGTGTTCTCAGATGACCACCTCGGCGCCCTTGGAGAAAACTTAACGTTTTTGTTGCTGTATTGATGAAATGTCATCCCACTCTCCTTCAAACATTTACTGCGCCTATTTAACCATGTGTACGCATTTTTAGTACAATATTGCCATCTGGTGGTCATTTGGTAATAACACAAGGAGATTATAATGAAAGTGTCCCCAGTTTCTGACCATGGGGTTTTAAAGGTCCTGAAGTAAATATTAGGAATCCGAACGAAATAACAGCAATGAACCAGGATTAGGAGCTCAGCTGACAGATACCTAGGGTAGTAGCACTCGAGCCAACGGACAACGTGCTTTGTTATTACTGTGGGGAAACACGTTTGCGATCACTATGCTACACTTCGGAGGGAAGATAAAGCAGTCTCACATGGTTTCCAGGGAAATAAACGGACATTCTCTGTTTCATCGAGCGGCCAGGAGCAACAGAAACCCAGAAAAAGACAGTAGGGCAGCGTGGCAACTTTCTTGCCCACGTAAGGAACACAAGAAAAAAAAAATGGCAAAAGTTGTCAAGCCCCTCCAGTTGCTTGGAACTGTGGAGCAATACCGGTAGTTATTGTCCGAGTACAGAGTCATCTGCTTCGCTGAATCGCCTCTCCTGGGTGCTAATTAAGCATAATTGACCTGGGCGTTATGGGCTCTACTGGGCTTCACGGGCTCTGAAGAGCAGGTGAAAGACCTGAGAGCAGCCAGGGCATTTAATGAAGATTATGGAACCACAACACCCCATAACAGCATTTAGTTTAGATTTATAAGGCTATTATTACACACAGTTGGTATTAAAGTTAATATGGGTATGCACAGGCCTGTGGATAGTACAGGAATCTACTTGGGCAATCGCAGGGAGTTGGCTGCGATTATGCTCCGGATTGCTGCCTGTAGATTTGGAATGTGGTCTGCTGGAGAATCTGCTAGCTTTAGCAGCCTGTGTGCTATATCAGCTCTTTTAGGTCACAGATTGTCCAATGAAATGAAAGGACGGCCTGGATATTCCAGTGGTTATAATTAAACTTTATATACCCCACTCGGGGGCTTTACCAAGAGTTATTGGGCCTAAAGAATGAGTTAATGTCCTGGGCGCAGTGATGGCGGAATCTACAAAGCCATTATAACCCATTTGAAATGGCCAGACACAGTGAATTGAACAATATATAATCATGAAGAATATTAGGTAAAGCCTCTTGGGTGGTTTGGGAATTCACCGCGGGCAAGCGCTTTTCTGGAGGCATGCGTGAAGTCAGTGATGTGAGGTGGGGTCTAGATTTGAAGGGATGGAAGAGCCAGTGCTGAGCAAGCCTTGAGGCAGTGAGCAACGGAGCAGCCCAGCCCATCATGGAATGAATGAGGTGCAAACAGGGAGAGATCCAGGCCGCCAGTGTAATGTCATTTTTTGCTATCTGTCAGAAAATCCTACCGATAGGAACATTTGGCACAGTAGGAAAATCTGACAGCAATTGTAATGTCATTTTTTGCTACACGTCAGAAAATCCTACTGATAGCACATTTTGGCATCACATAGGTTAGAAATACTTGTGGCTGGTTGGTGCGACCCTATACATAGGCAGCCTGCTCCACTGGGGATGCCAGGCAATTGGTCCCAGCTTCGTCTGCTCCTCTTCTTCCACATGGGATTCCTCTTCATACATCATCAAGCACAAAGCTCCTGATTGGCAATTACTATAAAAATTCAATAGATCTCCTATCTGTGGCCTAATGTGCACTTGACACTGCAGACATGGGAACAGAGGCTACTTTTGAGATCACGATAACGGCAAACCCCGGCTTCATCTCAGACGCGTCCGCGCTGTTCTAGTTCTTCCCGCCCGGAGCTTAAATTTGTTACTTTCTTCGCAGCACAAATCAGAGGGACATTGGGTAGAGTGGACTATTTTCTGCTGTGATCCTTGTTATGGATTAGCACATTAACAGTTTTATGACCGTTGGTCTGGGGTTGACTGGTACACTGGAATGCTAGGGTCTTGGGATGTGGTATCTGGGCACTATAAATTAGGGTTTGGACTGGTGAAGGTCGGAGGCTCGTGCCCTCTTTCAGGTGGGATAACTTCTCACAGGGAGCTCTCTGCCCCCATTCGGCGTTGCAGGGTGCATTTCTTCTGGGATACGAGTGCTAATAATATGAAACAATGAGAGGTTTATGAATCTCCGCGGGTTTAGTTTTTCTCATAAGTTGTAGTCCTAAAGGCTTTTCTGCAGTCGAGGTAATACTTTAAGGCCCTCTTGATGTCTAAAGAATGTAATGCTGAATATTCACAGTATGTAAATCCATGAGCAATCCAATACTGGAGACAATCTAAAAAAAGGTTATCATTTTTTCCAACCCAGAGATTATAACCTACATCAAAATGGGTGGACAAGTGGGGAGGGGAAAGGCAGCTGCGACAAGGGACAGCTTTGCCTGTGGGATTAAGCTTGCAGTCAACAGGTTAGTACGTACTCTGAAATGGGCAAATGCTAAAGAAAGAAAAGGGGAAAGAGGGTGAGGGGTGGGAAGGGAGTGAGGGGAGGTACGACTTAGAGATTTAAGCGAGGCAAGGGGCTGGTCAGTGGTTCCAGCTCTGTGCAATATTGTGTTTGCAGACAAATGGATTAGCTGCTGTGAATAACAATATGTTTGCAGTCGTGGGAGAGGAGGAACAGGCTGCCGTTAACACTATCACTGTGCACGGACTACAGAGCGAAGATGCCGGTGACTGGAACCTCGTACTGGGGTTCCGATACCGACCTCCCCGCTCTGATGACGATGCTCACAGCTATGGGCTGTCAGGAAATTGGATGAGGAGGTAAAGAATGTCTTCACTGGCACAGCCAGGATGCTAGTGCAGAGCAGTATCCGGTCACTGTGATGCATGTACACGGAGCACCTGTAAGTTAACTCTTGCAATATAAAGCAGGATGCAGGTGTCTGTCTCCCACACACCCCTTGTGTTGAGTGCTTTCATCTGGGTGTAGTTTGGGGGTTTGGGGAGGGGGTGTCCTCTGGGGTGCTGCGGGTTCGGTGTGGGAGGGGTACCTGACGCAGGGTACGGTTACATATGTTCTAAAGATTCTTGCGGAGGGCCGGCCAGTTGTGGGTTCCCTGCACCTCTGCTGAAACACCGCCTGAGGACTGGATGGGACCCCAGCGCCAAGTGCTGCTAACTATGAAACAGCTGGGTAGAAGGGCAGCTTCCCTCCCATGCAAGTGTCATACCCTTGATGTAAAGTCCTGCCCCGCCTACCCCCACTGAAAGAATTGCACTTATACTGAAACCAATGCTACAACTGACAGCATGCTACACATCCCATCTCGCAAAACACAGCTATCTGGACAATTTTCAAGACACTCACTATGGAAGACCTCACTGCCATCCTTGCATCCCTCAAGGCCACATTGTATGTATCTGACTCCCTCCTGAAGAGAGGGACCCAAGAATGCCCCTCCTCACCCCCGGAAATATGACAGAACAACGAGCCAGGAACGCTCACAGCCACGCATCTTATTTCGGACGAAACCCAAGTGCACTGTTTGCTGACACATACATGGAAAGATATCCCCTCAATCGACCATACAGACCAAATCCAGTGCACATTCTTACAGGTACCGGGGAGACAATGAAGATAGTGGATAGAAATACCCTAATGGACAGTCTCGATTAGGCACCAAGAAGCCAAGGTGCTGACGTCATTAGTGACATCACGACATAGCAGTGTTAGTCATGAAGCACACTCACACTCCTGCACTGCATCACACAAACACATATTTGCATACACGAAGAACAAGAGTACACCGTTCTATAGCTAGAGGACGGATACATATACATACTGTCAAAGCTTTCATTATTTTTGCTCATTAGACAAATGCCGTAACGCAGAAACGCAAGGCAACAAGAGATCCTGAGCAAGCTTATAGATGCTTAAAGCAATTAACCCTATGGGACTACAAGAGTATATATGGGGCCTGGTAGAACCATGTGTGACTTACCCATAGGTTATCTAGCATGACACGAGCACGTAGAAATCATATTATAAGCTTAAGGAAAATTACAGAAGGCCTCAAGTCACAGAGCACGAGAAGAGCTAATTCAGACTGCATAGAGCGCAAAGCAGGCTCACAGCCAAGGTCAGAGATACACGACCGCATTCCAAACTTTAGACAAGGAACCAGCTACAGAGAATTGGAATAATCCTCATAAATGCAAGCTCAAGAGCTCAATTTTGTGGTCTCCAAACACATGGCGCAGCCGAGTCAGACAATGGACATTCACTCATGGTGGGAAAGCAGACCCGATTTCAGCAAACACAGACAAGGAAAGCAACACGTGTTGCAAGGTAGAAGCGCACCCTCATAGGCAAAGGTGGTGCACCATAAGTTACAATACAGACACAATAATTCACATTACCTTGAGAAGGTGCACAGAGGGCTGAGAAATGGTCAAGTCCCAGGCCTGGGGAGATCAGCTCTATCCAAACACAGAATTGAAAATCAGGGGTGGATTGCAAGGGGCAAGAAACAATGGTAAGTCAATTACTCTGCAACAATGTAAAAGAGTTTTTTGGGGACGGGACAGGCCAGCCACCTGACATGCAAGGACCAGTAGAATATGCACCCATAGGTATTACCACTCAATACCCAATCATTTGTGGTGATCGGGGAAGGGCCCAGGGATGATTTAAGATTGATACAGAACTGTAAGGCACACCATGGAATACTGAGAAGTACTGGGGAATCTTGATTGTTTTGTATGATCCCTGTTAGTTTTTGCAATAAACCGCAGTTCAAACTTGCCGTTGGCTCAGTCCTCCATTTATTCGGGGGAAGGGAGTTGGACCCTGGACAGTCATGCGGATCCCCAAACGACCTCTGGTATATCTGTGAAAACTACCCCAACACTCTGTACTCGAGACCCTTTCCGACTGAAGCACTCCTCCCTTACCTGACAATAATTAACAGCTGCCAGCAGGACACAACTGTTCCTTAGACAAGTGGCCTTCATAGAAGGATAGTTGGCTAGCTAAACCCTGATTGGGTTTATAGCTCTTTGGTGGCTTGTAGCCAATTACAAGAGCCATTCCATTTGGGATACGAGTGGAATAGGGGCCCAAGAGTGTTAGGCTGTTTGCCGACAAATGCAGCCCAGTCAAAATTGTTGAGTGTAATACCAAGCATTCAAAATATATTTACTGTATACCTTATGAATGATATGACTTCTAAGGAGGAGTCCTGTCGGATGTTGCAAGGCAAAGCAATATACTTAACAGTATGCAATGTTCCTACCCACTCTGTTATTACTGTCAGCATTCATAACTTAGTGCCCCATTTGCTTAATTGTGCCACATTCAGTGTAGTTGAAGGCCATTTGTAACAGGAGAAGTTATGCTGATTTGATCAATATTAACAGAAATAAGTAAACTGGTAGAGAAGAAAAAGTGTTATGCTATTGTTATAAAAAATATATTTAAAAAAAAGCTGTATTAACTGAAAAACAATTGCAAAAGTAGGCAACAACATTTTCCTTTTGTGACATCTCTAAAACAATGGCACTACTAAGCAGTTAGGCTGCAAAAATCATGTCACCCACACAAGTCAACACTGAATGCTCCACTGAGGATGACTTCTTTCCAACTGTAAAGGGAAGAAAAATGTAAGGCTCAACAAAGGGTGGTATGAATAAATAACCAGCACAAGAAAACATATGACAGCAAGAACATATTAATCAATTATTGGGTATTTAAATGGTGTTTCAAGGCGCATTGATAATAGTGTGAAATTCAAAACTACACTGTACATTTCATCACAATAAGCAAAATGGTATGCAGGTTCAGGGCCAGGTGGTACAGTAAATTGTGAGCCTATTGTCACAGTTCTTGGGGTCTGTTCTCCTGACGTGTTCCAGCACCCTGTTTCCCACACTGTTTAGCTTCTTACCTCCTTTGGTCTCTCTCCCAGGTGGTAGTACAATATTTGGAGCCTGTGAGTGGATTCCATGTACCCATTTAGCATCTATGGGAGAGGCAATGGCCAATCTGGTAATCAGGAGTGGTATATGGCCATCACTATATATCTATATGTGTTTCATCTGGACTATGTGAGAAACCGGAGGACGTTCCCACATTTAGTTCACAGGGATCCTTTGCTCAGGTGGCCAGGGAAAGGCCATCGCTTGTGGATCCCAACTCAGGGGTGAGCAAGCGAGGGAGGATCACCCAATTACAGGGTCTTTGGGAGTAGAAGGGAAAAAGTTCTCGGGTGCGACGCGTTATTACACATTCTTCTTGCAGGGAGAATAGAACATACCCAAAATGTTTTTGTGATAGTGGTATTCCTGTCCCATTAACTTTAGTAAACATCCAGTAATGACCCAAACACAGAAAGCGGAGGTACCAACCAAAAACTTGATACCCTCCATTTGCTAGTATTGACTCGCCCTTCTTAGGCAATACCAAGACGGGGGCCATACTGTGTCAGGTAATGCCCCTAGGGCCCATAGTTACATGCCCAAGCAAAGAAAGACAGAAGACTGGCGCGAGGGACACGCTGCAACGTGTGTGGGCTTACCATAAAGTAAGGCTCTGAAATGCACCAATTGGTGAGTTTATTTCATTTTGTTTTACACGCGCCTGGAAGTAATGTCCCTTAGTGTTTTGGGGATATTCCCAGCCTTATCCTACACTGCCCGCCAAAGTTCCACTAATTACTGAAAAGAGGGAAAAGCCATCAAACGCAAGGCAAACCTCGTATAGAGAACACCACAATAGGATGGAGGCGAGGAAGAGAGGATTAGATACATTAAACATTTATCCTCAACAATGCATTGACCTACCCGAGCCCCCTTCAGCTTTCATGTTATACTACAAGTCCCAGAACACCTATTCCCCACAGTACCAGTCAAGGACTGAGACCAAGAAGATGGAGCTAGGAGACTTCCTGTGTGAAACACCACTATGGTACTGGGAAGAAGATGCATAGAGAGGCAGACCATTATGCTGAATGGAGATGTCCCCTTAACAAGGTAAGGCAAAGTCAGGCACTTGAAATCATGCCCACCTGCAGCCTGTTACTACTCCAAAGGAGTATAAAAGGACTGATCCGAGAAAGCAAGTTGAATAAGTAGAAGGGCCAGTCAGAGTCACAGTCCATATGGAGCAGCGCAGAAGGTGGAGAATGGGACGCTGAGACACTTACCGACTGCAGAGTGAGGCTGCAAGAGGAAACGTGGTGAGGGACCCGTGTCTCCAAGGAGCCAGAGTCCAGAGAAGGGAGCCCAAAGGCGCTGTGATCCCTTTGTGACCATAAAACGTTGCTTGTTCCCCTTGGCAGAGTTAACAGCCCAGGAGTGTCTGAGGGGCAGGAGGTGAGACCCTGATCTCAGCCATAAGAAGCAGAAGCTAACAGAAGCAACAGCATGACCAGTGAGATTTTATCCGAAGTAGCAACCCGGTACGCAATTGAAAGTTGCTGAAATTAATTGCGTCAATGGGAACGCGTGCAGGCGGCATGTTAACAGAAAGTTCTGAGTGCAAGCGAAGCGAAGGAATGAGATGCAGACAACGAGATAGTAAAACCTAAAAGTATTTGTTCTTTAGAAACAGCACTCTCGAAAGTCTAGGATACTGAATGCAATTGAAAAGTATCCATATTATTCGTGGAGATGAATGAAAGGAATTGAGAATAGCATCTTAGGCTGCATGCTCTCCCTCGCATCTTTGGTCCCCCTTCCCTGTGTTCCCTGATCTTTTATACTAGGCCGCGTGCGCTCCCTCACATCCGAGGCTGTATGTGTTCCCTTGCATGTTAGGCTGCATGCTCTCCCTCGCATCTTAGGTCCCCACTTTTCTCATGCACCCAACCTCCTTTTCTTTCTTAGCTCCCGCCCTGATCAAGTGTGTACTGTCTTTTACGTTTAGTTTTTCTCCTCGATTGTTGGCTCATATTGCATTGCCTGCATTCCTGCTGTGTTCATTCCTTTACTTCTAGGTTCTTTTTGTGATTGACTTTGTGTATTGTGTTTCAGGTTTTGTCTCTACAATGTGTTGGCCCGCATTGCATTGCATTCACTCCAACAGTATTCTTTCCTTACCCTAGGTTCCTTTGGTTAACTTTGTTCACCCCCCTTGGATTGCTTTTTTTGTGCTTCTGTGATTCTGTTGCTGTTGTCCATGTTTTGCATCTGAATTTCTGTCTGTTGTTTGCTTTCCACTGTGTACCCCTCCTTCTGTGTCCCTCCCGTCTTTTTGTCCTCCGCCCCTACCTCTTGCTCCCCAGCGGTACCCCTCCCCCTGCTTGGGCTCCCCTGGGCCTTCCATGGTCCCCTCTCTCTCACCTATATTCTCGAATTGTTTTTCTAGTGACTATCCCATCTCTCTTAGTAAGCCTGGCAGGAAGAAGTTCAAAAGGGACCGCCTAGTCTACAACTGAGGCCTCCCTATCGCTGATACCTACACAAGTGCTTCCTCCAGACAGACCCTTAGCGACATCCTCCATCGCTCCCTCTGCAGGCTTATGGACCCCCCCATATGGTCTCAGTTCTCTCTCCTTTTTCCTCTTCTCCCATTAATGGTGGCACCCATTGGTAGACTCTCCTGGCCCCCTTCCACTCCTCCAAGACCATCATAAATGTCTATATTAATGGCACCATCTTGGTCCAAGGCCTTCAGGCCCACCTCCTCCTTTTTGATAGATGTTTCCTGCGCCTTATCAACTTTCTTTCCTGCTATCCCTTCGCTGGCTCTTCTGCCACCTCTACGGCTCACTCTGCTTCTTCTCTGGCGACCCCGTTGCCGCCTTTAACTGCCACCCCTCTTGCACCCTCTTCCTCTTCTCCGGCTACTGTTCTGTCTCCACCTTTCTACTCTGCCCTCCCTCAGGCACCTCCAATACTTGAAGTCCTTCTAAGGGGACAACCTGCTCCAAATTGCTACTATTAACTCTCGCTCTGCTGTCAAACACTCCTTTGTCGTCTCCTGGAAGAACTTGATGTGGATGTACTTAGTCTCACAGTGTAACGCTCACCTGACTCCCACGGAGGCGCTGGTCTAGTCTGGGTTGCTGTGGCCTCTTCGAGCGTGATGCGCAGAACTCGGAACACCGACTGAACAGGACCCTTAAATCTTGCTTGTCTGGCCCGTAGGAATATCCTTCTGCAGATGAGAAAGGGGATTAACAGTCTGCAGAATAGTGTGCTTGCTCCCCCCTTCCCCCCTTCGTTCTTCTCTAACTTCCTCCAAAATCCCCGGTTGAAGCTCACCTTATGGTTTGAAAGGATGAACTCTCCATCCTGCTTCTGGTGCAGGGGCGCGTGTTTGTCCAGTTAATTCACTGGTTTTCAGAATGGCGCTGGGAAAATCCACTTGACTTTTCCGAGCGGAATGCCGTAAGTATGAAGATTACAAAAGTTCAAGTGTTGAGCCTCCTTTTCTGTTGCCTTCCTAACCTGTGATCTGTCCTTTATTTCAGGTGCAGAATGAAGGCGATGCATTGAGGGATTGACTTGCCGATGGTAAACTCAGGTGAGTTAGCGATGGGGGCGATCCCTCTTAATGTCTTTATATTCCTCCAGTAATGTCTTTTGTCCTTTCCCCATAGGGAACGGGGTGCGGTACCTGCCAACGTAGCGGCGCCGACCCGAAATGAGGAATGATCCACCAACAGTAGACCGGTAAGTGTTATGGCGGAAAATTAGGCTTTCCTCATATGTTCCTTCTGCTCACCTTTTGTCTCTTCTTCTCTCCCCTAGGCGCAGAGATGTGGCGACCAGTGCAGACAGTCGCGGTGGAGCCAGAAGAACTCCCGAGGACAGGTGAGTGAAGCGCGGCGCTGCAGCGAGCAACGCAGTGCTTTTAAATGAAAGTCTTTTCTCAGGAACGCTGACGTGACGGTTCCGGATGCAGGTAAGAAGTTTGATAAAATTCTTGGTTTTCACCTTTCTCTTCTCTTCTTTCCTTACATGTTTTCCAGGATCGAGGCGGGCGTGGCTGGAGACCAGATGCAGGAGCAGACACGGTGAGCGTTCAGCTACTTGGATTCAGAACAACGCGAAGCATGAGCTACTGTCTGGGCGTGGCTTAAATAGCCCCCAAGGTAGTTCCAGGTAAGTATCCTTCCCTGGCCACGCCCGAGTGGCAAAATAGTCCCAATGAAAAAATAGTCCCTTTCAGGTCTCAGGGAGGCCTGAATCTTACAGCATGGTCTGCATCAGGTAAGTGCACAAAACACCTTCCTTTATGAGCCTGGGCCTATGGCGCCAGGACTGATGTCCAACATGAGCATGGCGCCAAAGGCGCCAGGACAGAGTCCAAAGAGCCCCTATAAGGGGCCGCTGGGCTTTTACCCGGGGGCATGATGCCTGCTCCCGGGGGTGCTCGGCCTGGCCTGGTGCTCCGGGGGGTAGGCATCATGACAGCACTCCTCCCCCCAAGGCTCCTCCCAAGGTTGTTCGCTCTGGAGGTTTCGGTTTGTTTGGGAAATTCCGATGGAAGCTTTTTACCAGCCGAGGTGCATGTACGTGGTCGCTGGGTTCCCAAGACCTTTCCTGAGGCCCGTACCCTTTCCAATCAATTAGATAGAAAAGTTTTTATTTTTGAGATCTTAGAATCTAAAATGTTCTTCACCTCGAATTCAGGCTCCCCATCTATCTGGATTGGTTCTGGTGGCTTTATTAATCTGGTTCCTGGTTGCACAGGTTTCAAAAGTGACACATGAAAAACGGGGTGAATCCACATGTTAGCTGGTAGATCAAGCTTGACTGCCACTGGGTTAATTATAGCTTTGATCGAGTAAGGGCCCAAATACCTTGGATTAAAAGTTCGAGGTCCCTTGAGCAATAAGTGTTTGGTAGCCAACCATACTTGATCCCCTATTTGGTATGGAGGCGCCTCACTCCGATGCAGATCCGCATTCTTTTTGTATTTCCCTTTCGCTTGTTGCAAATGTGCAGTTGCATCCTTGAAGGCTTGCGTTATCGTGGAATGCAAATGGTCCACTGCGGGCATTTCAAAGCTCAGAGGTGAGTCCAGGTCTGAAGTACGAGGGTGATGTTCATATAGGGTATAAAAGGGGCTTTGTCCAGTTCCAGAGTGTACCGAGTTATTGTATGCATATTCGGCCACCCATAAAATATCCTTCCAATTACCCGCCGATTAGTGCAACATACATCGTAGGTATTGTTCAAGGGTCTGGTTCGTTCTCTCCGTCTGACCATCGGTCTGTGGGTGGTGGCTGGTTGAGAGTCTTACGTCGATTTGTGCCAGTTGACAACACTTCCTCCAAAAATGAGAAATAAACTGGCTTCCCCGGTCGGAGACTAGTATGGACGGGAATCCATGCAAACAGATGATATTTTCGAGGAATTCCTTGGCTAGGACAGAAGCTGAAGGTAATAAAATGGGCCATCTTGGAAAATAAATCCCCACAACCAGAATAGTATTGTATCCATTACAAGGGGGCAGGTCCGTGATAAAATCTAGTGACAAGGTGTGCCAAGGTGCTGGTGGAATGTCTAAAGGCTGAAGAAGACCAGCGGGTTTTGTCTTTTGGCCTTTGTTTTGGGCGCAAACTCCACAGGACATCACGAAAGATTTAATATCCTTTCGCCAGGAAGGCCACCAGAATTGTCATTTAATTTTTTCTTCAGTTTTGGCAATGCTAGGATGTCCTTCCATCAGGGTATCATAATGACGGGAAATAACCAGTTCTTGCAATTCCTTTTCTGGCAGAAATAAGCATCCTTGGAAGTAAGGTAGGCTATCGTTGACCGAAAAGTAAGACCCCCTTTGGATCCAATCCTGCAAGGCTGTAGAGTCCAGGAGTTGTTTTACCCGTGCTTGAATGTCTTCAAAGGTTTGTAAAGAGGTTATCCCCAAAATTCTTTGTTTGGGAATTATCGGCACAGGTTCTGAGTTTGTGTCTATTTCTCCCATTCCTATTCGAGATAGCGCGTCCGCTTTGCCATTCTTACAGCCGGGGCGGTAAGTGATTACAAAATCGAACTCAGCAAAGAACAAAGCCCATCGGAGCTGACGTGACAATTGAGCCTTGGCAGTTTTTAAATATTGTAAGTTTCGGTGATCAGTGATCACGGTGATGGTATGCCTGGCGCCAAGAAGATAATGCCGCCAAACCTTAAAGGCGGACTTAATGGCTAATAATTCCTTGTCGGTGATTGCATAATTTACCTCAGGCGGCGAGAACTTTCTGGACCAAAATGCTACGGGGTGCAGTTGGTTGGTTTCAGGGTCTCTCTGAGACAGGACAGCTCCCATTGCTAAGCTGGACGCGTCGGTTTCGACTATATATGGGAGATCGGGACGCGGGTGCTTCACAATAGGTGCGGACGTGAATTTAGCTTTCAATTCCTGAAAGGCCTGTTCGGCTTCCTCGGTCCATTCGAAGCATTTATTTTTCTGCAAGAGTGCAGTGATGGGTTGTACCACACGTAAAAATTCTCGGATAAATCTGCGATAAAAATTGGCAAAACCAAGCATGCTTTGGACACCTTTCACCGAACTAGGTGATGGCCATTTGAGGATGGCATCCACTTTTGTGAGTCCATTCGGACCCCTTCGGGTGTCAGGATGAATCCAAGAAACTCAACCTCGGTGGTATGGAAAATGCACTTTTCCAGCTTTGCAAACAGTTTGTGCTGGCTCAATTTCTCAAGGACGGCCCTGACATGCTTTCTGTGATCAGATTCCGAAGAGGAGTACACAAGAATGTCATCGATATATACGACAACACAAACATCGATGAGTTCCCGAAGGACATTGTTCATGAAGAATTGGAAGGCAGCAGGCGCGTTGCACAACCCGAAAGGCATCACCTGGTATTCGAATAATCCATATTTTGTACGGACGGCCGTTTTCCATTCGTCGCCTTCTTTTACTCGCACCAGATGATAAGCCCCCCCGGAGATCTAACTTGGTGTATACGCAAGCGTCCTTCACCTGGTCAAGGAGTTCAGGGATCAGAGGCAGAGGGTAACGGTTTTTAACAGTTATCTGGTTCAATGCGCGGTAGTCGATACAAGTTCTAAGGTCGCCTTCTTTTTTGGGCACGAAGAACAAAGCAGAGGATGCCGGAGACTTTGACGGGCAAATGAAACCATTGGCTAGGTATTGATCTAAATATTGTCTCAAATGCAGATTCTCAGGTTCAGTAAGGGCATAAATCCTGCTACAAGGGGGTTGTGCACCGGGCACCAGATCGATTTGGCAATCGTACAATCTGTGGGGAGGTAACGTGTTAGCCTGTTCCTTTTGGAAGACGTCCTGAAAGTCTTGGTATTCCGGAGGTAGTTGCATGGAGACAGAGGTTACAGACGCTAGACTAATTTTCAGATTTTCTGGGTAGCAGGTTTGTGCACAATCCGGGAAGGTTATTCTCTTCGCTCGTCAATCAATTCGAGGATTATGTGTCTCTAACCAAGGGATTCCGAGAATAACCTGAAACTGTGGAGCCTTGATTACATCAAACACAACTGCCTCCCGATGGCCGTCCGGACCTATAAGTGTCACCTCAGCAGTGGAATGTGTTACCGGTCCTGAGGCAATTTCGGTTCCATCGACTGTGGTGATGACATCTTTGCTGCTTTTAGGACGCAGAGGGAGGTTAATCCTAGAGACCAATTCACGATCCACATAATTTCCTATAGCCCCACTATCGATGTATGCCTTTATTGCATGCAACCGCTTAGGCTGTTCCGGATCTACGAGGACCATTGGCACAATGAAATGCGAGGTCTGAGAGTTAGTTTTCAAGCTCGGCGAGCGGACCCCTACGCTTGTCGGGCGTGGTTGTTTCCCGAAACAGAGTCTTCATGGTTTTTATCAGCAGCTCCTACCACCTTCTTGGGCGGTTTTGCTGGGCAATCTCGTAGAAAGTGTCCAGAGGACCCACAATAAAGACATAATTGCATCTGCCGTCTTCTTTCACGTTCTTTTTGAGTTAAAGGTCCTTTAACCCCTCCGATTTGCATAGGCTCAGAGACATCAGCACCCTTGGGGTTAGCGTGGGTCTTGACCAACACCCGGGTCTCAAACTTGGACCGATCTGCTTTTCTGTTTTGAAGTCTGTGATCCAATTGGACCACTAAGTCTATATATTCTGTGCATTCTTGGGGCGGATTTACAACTTGGGCCAGGACATCTTTAAGTTATCCGCGTAGACCTCGATAAAATAACGTGATTCTTTTATCCTCTGGCCACCCAGTTTCCACAATTAGTCTATTAAAGGTTGCAATGTAGGATAGGAGGTCCTGATTGCCCTGTCGCAGGGATAGGAGTTTGTCATCCAGAGCCTGCCCCTGGGAGTGTCGAGCAAATAACCTTTCCATGCTTGCTTGAAATCCTTGAAAATCACGGAGAATCGGGTCATCTTGAGTAACCAGTGGAACTGACCAATCGGCAGCACAGCCGCTGAGATATGACAATAGAAAGGCTACCTTTGTCTGGTCATTAGGGAAGGCCCCAGGTCTGCATAGGAAGTGCAAATGACACTGAATCTTGAATACGGCGAATCGTTTGGGGTCCCCAGCAAAGCGTTCGGGTGGGGCCAGCGGCATGTTTCCAGGTAGATTAATCTGCACAGGGTTACTGGGAACCACAGGAGCGGGGTTCCCCCCGGAACCGGGTAGAGGAGTGTGTCCAGCTTGACCTTGCAAAAACTGTCTAGCCAGGCCATCAGTTCTTTCCTTTGATACAATCACTTCCCTCCTGAGAGCATTAGTCTCTTGACGAGCGGCCTGTACTTCGGCCCGTAATTCCCCCAGTAGTTGGCCCAACTGATCAGTCTCAGAAGTTTCCATAGCGCCTGGGTGGGAATTTGTCTGAAGGCTTCGCATTCTGTAACGCTCACCTGACTCCCACGGAGGCGCTGGTCTAGTCTGGGTTGCTGTGGCCTCTTCGAGCGTGATGCGCAGAACTCGGAATACCGACTGAACAGGACCCTTAAATCTTGCTTGTCTGGCCCGTAGGAATATCCTTCTGCAGATGAGAAAGGGGAATAACATTCTGCAGAATAGTGTGCTTGCTCCCCCCTTCCCCCATTCGTTCTTCTCTAACTTCCTCCGAAATCCCCGGTTGAAGCTCACCTTATGGTTTGAAAGGATGAACTCTCCATCCTGCTTCTGGTGCAGGGGCGCGTGTTTGTCCAGTTACTTCACTGGTTTTCAGAATGGCGCTGGCAAAATCCACTTGACTTTTCCGAGCGGAATGCCGTAAGTATGAAGATTACAAAAGTTCAAGTGTTGAGCCTCCTTTTCTGTTGCCTTCCTAACCTGTGATCTGTCCTTTATTTCAGGTGCAGAATGAAGGCGATGCATTGAGGGATTGACTTGCCGATGGTAAACTCAGGTGAGTTAGCGATGGGGGCGATCCCTCTTAATGTCTTTATATTCCTCCAGTAATGTCTTTTCTCCTTTCCCCATAGGGGCCGGGGTGCGGTACCTGCCAACGTAGCGGCGCCGACCCGAAATGAGGAATGATCCACCAACAGTAGACCGGTAAGTGTTATGGCTGAAAATTAGGCTTTCCTCATATGTTCCTTCTGCTCACCTTTTGTCTCTTCTTCTCTCCCCTAGGCGCAGAGATGTGGCGACCGGTGCAGACAGTCGCGGTGGAGCCAGAAGAACTCCCGAGGACAGGTGAGTGAAGCGCGGCGCTGCAGCGAGCAACGCGGTGCTTTTAAATGAAAGTCTTTTCTCAGGAACGCTGACGTGAAGGTTCCGGATGCAGGTAAGAAGTTTGATAAAATTCTTGGTTTTCACCTTTCTCTTCTATTCTTTCCTTACAGGTTTTCCAGGATCGAGGCGGGCGTGGCTGGAGACCAGATGCAGGAGCATACACGGTGAGCGTTCAGCTGCTTGGATGCAGAACAACGTGAAGCGTGAGCTACTGTCTGGGAGTGGCTTAAATAGCCCCCAAGGTAGTTCCAGGTAAGTATCCTTCCCTGGCCACGCCCGAGTGGAAAAATAGTCCCAATGAAAAAATAGTCCCTTTCAGGTCTCAGGGAGGCCTGAATCTTGCAGCATGGTCTGCATCAGGTAAGTGCACAAAACACCTTCCTTTATGAGCCTGGGCCTATGGCGCCAGGACTGATGTCCAACATGAGCCTGGTGCCAAAGGCGCCAGGACAGAGTCCAAAGAGCCCCTATAAGGGGCCGCTGGGCTTTTACCCGGGGGCATGATGCCTGCTGGGTGCTGGGCCAGGCCTGGTGCTCCGGGGGTAGGCATCATGACACACAGAGACTTTGTTCGCAGCCAGCTCTGTCACAGGCTTTGACACACTCCTTCCTGATGGCTACAAGATCCTCGCAAACCCAGAACCAACTAACCCGGTGGTGGTGTAGCCTTGATCTTCCAAGAGTGGATCCCTGCTTCTGTCATCCCTTTGCAGGACTACTCCTCCTTTGAATGCCTGGTCTGTACCTCTATCTGTCCTGGCCTCTTCCTCACTATGGCAATTATCTACAGGACAACTGGCCAGGTCGCCCTCTTTGTCTGAGTGGCTTGACCTCTCCTCCTCCTTTCCTCTACCTCTCAACGTCTCCTCCTTGGAGACCTTAACATCCAGCTGGATGCAACCTGCCCATCTTCGTGACTTTTGCGATCTCTGCAATATATATATATATATATATATATATATATATATATATATATATATATATATATATATATGTCTTTCCTCAGGCCTGACTCACTCTGCAGGGCACACACTCTCACACTCTGGATGTTGATCTCCTCAGGCCTCTCGCTCTCTATCCCTCTCGCCACTCCTCTCTCCTGAAGTGATCACTTTTTTTATTTCCTCCCACCTCTCTCCCTCTACCCCTCTGGCCAAGCCGACACCTGCACTGCCACCTACCTTCTTGCAGCCCATGAAGCATGGGCCAGCTGAGGTTTTTGCTGTTACTTTCTCTCCTTCTTCTGCACCTTTGGCTGACTAACACCATGAGACAGCCCTTTTTAACCTTCCTCTCTCTATCACTGACACTCTTTATGCCCTTGCCCCTGTCATGAGGATCCGCTTGAAGCCCAAATCCAAGTGCAACTCTTGGTACGACTCTGACCTCGTCACCCATAAATGCAAGTACAGGATGGCATCAGGCGCATCTGCTGGCAAACTGGCCTGTCGCCTGCTCCAAAGGCAATACAGACTCTCTGTCCTCGCCAAGAAGAGAGCTCACATCCAAGCCCGCGTCTCAGCGGCATCTAACAACTCGGCCGAACTCTTCAAAATCTGCAAGGAGCTGGTCAATCCTGCTGCATTCACTACCTTTACTGTTCCCTCCCAGGCCCTATGCACAGCCTTGGCAGCTCACTTCATCACTAAAACTCAGGCCATCCTGTGCTCCCTCTCCTCTACCTCCTCCACTCCTGGCCGATCTGTGGCTGTCTCTCCACCTTCTTCCTCCACCTTTCCACTGTTCACCCCCGAAGATGTTTTGTAGACAAGTCCAATCTATGAAAGGCTTGTCAAAGCAGGCTCTCCCCTGCTCATCCATAACCATCAAGGACCACATTGAAACCCTTGGACCATTTCTGAAATCAGTCCTTTGCCACTGGAACTTAACCCTCCCCCTTAATCACTCCCTTGTGCACCCCCTTCTAAAGAAGCCCTCTGCCTATCCTTCCTCCCCGGCTAACTATCGCCTGATCTCCATTGCTCTTTTTCTGTGCAAACTCTTGAAAAAGCTGGCCATCTCCCAGCTTAATCTTCACACTGAATTTGTTGGCCGTCTCCACGGCCAGGGGTGTTGCTAGGTCTGGAAAACACTGGGGCTACACTGATGTCAGAACTGTCAGGACTGGGGGGTTAGCTAGCCTTTTGGTTCTAGCTCCTGAGATGCTATCTGGGGCTACAACCAAAAGACCAGGGGCTATAGCCCCCTTAGCAACGCCTTTGTCCATGACCGCCAGTCTGGCTTCAGAGCTGCCGGAAGCACGGAAACTGCTCTCCTGAACACCTGCGAAGACCTGCTCTCTAACCCGGACTCTAACCTTCCTTCTGTCCTCATTCTCCTCGATCTTTATTCTGCCTTTGATACAGTCAACCATGCCATGCTGCATTGTCTCCCTGATAACCTGGGTATCACTGATCAGGCCCTGGCAAGACTAACCTTCTTTATCACTGACCGACCCTCTCAGGTCCAACTGGGATCCTTCCTCTCTTCTATCCCTCCCTCTCTACTTGGGTGTTCCCCACGGGTCTAACCTTTCTCCCTGGCTGTTCAATCACTACCTGGCACCTCTTGCCCACTGCATTGCTGAATTCTGCTCCAACCTTCAGTGCTATGCGGATGACACCCAGCTCTCTTTTAGGCTACCCTCAGCCGCCTCTTCCCCTTCTCTTATACCAGTCTGTTTGGCCGCAATTCAATAATGTTGCACTGACAATGATCTCTGCCTTAATGCCATTAAGCTCGAGATCTTCATCAGAACACCAGCTCCCGCCTTTCCTATGTCTCTCTGGCCGCCCACCCAGGGCCCTCTTCTTGCTCCTACCTCTGAGGCTAAGAACCTCCTGGTCATCTTCGCCTCCACCCTCTCCTTCTCTCCTCACATCTCTGATGTCTCCAAGAAGTCACTCTACCAGCTGTTTCTCTTCAGAGGCATTTTTCCTTTCCTCACCTTCTCCCAGAAGCTCACCGTCTCCAGAGCTCTGGTCCTCTTTAGGCTGGACTATTTCAACAGCCTCTTTCTAAATCTTCCTGCCTCTACTCTCTGACCTCTACAACTTATCCAAAACAGGGCTGAGAGACTTGTACTTGGCCTCAAGCCAAGGTATCATATCTCATCAGCCCTGAAATCTCTTCACTGGCTCCCTGTGGTAGCAAGGATCAAGTTCAAGACCCTCTGCATCATCCACAAGGCTTTCTGGGGCCTTGGACTGCACTACCTCGAACTTTCTCTTCCAAAACTTCTCCCTTCTCAAACTCTCTGCTCAATCACCTCCAACTCTCTAAGGGTCAGACGCTTTACCAATCAGAGTGTCGGGGCAGATCTCACGCTTCAGCTGGGGCCTCCCTCTGCAAATGCCTCCCTGAAACTTGACCAGGACCACCTCCAGAAGCAACTCAAGACCTTCCTCTTCGCATCCACTTTTTCTCTTCCTTTCCCCTGCTGATGACCTGACTGTTCCACACAATGGTCATCTGGCTATCCTCTGAACTTGGGCCCAGGCCCTGCCCTTCGCACTGCCTCTTGTCCCCCCAGCACTTGTTTACTGTATCTGTAACCCTACAGCCCACTCTCTTTGCATTTGAGCTACCCGATGGATGCACTTATTGAGTTTCTCTGCACTGAGTCACCTGCTGGCTGCACTTCAGACTTACCTGCAGTTTTCCCCTCCCCCTTTTTGGCACTTCTCCCCTTCCTTTTTTACTGCACTTAATGACACAGGACCTTGTAAGAACGTTGTTTTGCCCTCCTTCGGTTTTCCCAGTCTTGTCACGCTTAGAAACACTTGTGCCTGTACACAAGTGTTTCTAGGCTCGTTAGAAATGCCATATCATATCAATTAGTGTGAAACAGCAGATGGGGAGCTACGGGTAGAGACGAAGTGTAATCAAACCCCTACCGAAGTCAGATAAAGAGGGAAATGTCTAATAAAAGTAAAATGTGAAAAAGGCAATAATGTTTAAAGATAAAGATGACAATTCAAAGAAAGAAATATGCAAGGTTTAAGCTACTTACCTGTAACTATTGTTCTCCAGCATAGGTCTGGCATGGATTCACATGCTCATGAATATTCCCCGTCATTAGGCTGGGAATCCCCGGTAAAGGTAAAAACTGTTTCACTTTCACTACAAAACTGTATTTCTCTAAAGCAATCACTGTCCTCTGGGTCATACTACCCCCATCCAATGACAGTCCTCTCCCTAAACTCCAGCCCTGGTGGTCATATTCAGATATGGTAAGCATGTAAGTGGCAATATGGCCAAGAAGAGCCACAGAGGGGAAGGAGGGAGGGTCTGCATGCAAATCCATGCTAGCCCCATGCCGGAGAACAATAGTTGCAGGTAAGTAACTGAACCCTTCTCAAGCATGGGGTGTGGCATGGATTCACATGCTCATGAATAACGACTACACAGCAGTACATATACACAACCACGGGAGGTAGCAAGGCTCAACAGAAGCAATAAACACTCACCTCTGGAACAGACTCACCTCCAACACAGGTTGTGTGAGCACCAGTTGGCCGATGCGGACTCCTTCCCGGAATCCTTGTCGATGCAGTAGAACCTTGTGAAGGTGTGCGTGGACCTCCATGTAACAGTCCTGCAGATGTTGAGCAGGAGCACACCAGAGCAAAAGACTGTTGTTGCTGCAATGGCTCTGGTGGGATAGGCACTCAGCAGGTCTGGCAGCAGCCTGCTCGCCAATCAATGTCAGTGCATGATGCAGCCAGAGATCCACCCAGAGATGTAAGCCTTCAATAAGGCCTTTCCGTGATGTACCGGTCCAAAGTTGATGAACAACTGAGAAGTCTTCCGACAAGTTTTAGTAAGTGCCACGTAGAACTTCAAGGCACGAGCAACGTCCAGTGAATGCAAGGCCCTTTCCGCCGGTGATGACGGATTGGGAAGAAGACAGGCAACAAAAAAGGTTTGTTTGGGATGGAACTCTAAAGGCACTTTTGGCATGAAGGTGGGGTGTGTACGCAGTACCACCCTCGAAGCGTGGAAACACAAGTAAAGCTGCATGCAAGAGAAGGCCTGAATCTCTCAGACCTTCCTCGCCCAGGTGATAGAGTATTCCCAGCCTGACAACAGGAGTATTCATGAGCATGTGAATTCATGGCAGATCCCTAGTTTACTTTCATGTAAGGAACATTCCCACCTTAGATCTAGGGCAAGTTAGGCATTACACCATCCTGACCATTAAAATAATTTCAGCTGTCTGTGTCATCTCTTGATACCAAGCCTCACAGCTACTTTAGTGCCTTCTCTGGGTATGCATTTTCTGTGTTGCTCATTAACCGAGCCCAGCTCCACCCACCTTTACGCCGCTGCCATCCCCATCCCCCGGAATCCAACATGAACATTATACCACCACATCAACTGTCTGACTTCTGCTCTGGAGCGGCTCTGTGCCCCTGCTGCTAATTGAATTTCCTTCATGAAAATAGCAAAGGAACATTGTCACTTTGCTATTTCCAGGCCACCACATTTCTTATGTGATTATTTTAGCTGGAAAACACTGCACTTTTAGAGCAAAGGTGGGGTTGCATGAAAAATGGAACACGGTTAGCAGCCCAATATATAACCCAGGGTGCTAATAGCATAAAGCACCCCATTGTAGGATAGGCTAGGTGGTAGAGGTCCGGAGTGATTGCAGAGGCCTGAGTGAACATGCTGGCCTGTGAATAGCACTAAAGCCAATGCCAGAAAGGGCTATTTAATGCCACACGAAATCATGGGCCTAATGTTTACCAATTCATACCAAAAATCACACTGAAATATTGACATTATCCACATGTCACAGGTCTGTGTGTTTTGTAGACCACGAGGACAAGTGTATCCTTCAGTTTCTGCACATTGAGGAAACTTTACTAAAAAAAGAAGCATCCTTCCAGAGGGAGACCTAAAAGTTAACCAGCCTTTGATCAATTGCAACACAGGATAAATGTGAAATAGTGGTCACACAATCGCTCCTGATGACCCACTAGAAAGAAAGTGGAGAACCAGGTGTTGAGGTAAATTCCTTTCTTTACTGTTTAATGGGATCTACGTGATTTGTCCGCAAGTAAATTACCCGCGACAGAAATGTTTGCATGGGAATTGTACGCAATGCAAAATGTTTGGACATTTCCCATGCAAACATTTCCATTACAAATCAAACAAATTCAAACACACAATGTCACTCACACCCCCAACACACCCCACCCCCTATTTACCTTTCTTTCAGACGCGCTGTGCCCCTGCAGTGCTGGTTCCCTTTCACTTCTGGGATCGGGAACCGGCGCTGCAGGGTCCTTTTCTTTCTTTTTTTAAAAAACCTTTGCTCGGGTGAGCTGCGGGGGTGTCCCCCGCAATCCCTGCCCACTATACTGCGTAGTATAGTGAGCTTTAGCCCCCAGCTTTTTTTATTTTATTTTGCTCGGGTGAGCTGCGGGGGGTGTCCCCGCAACCCCCACCCACAATACTGTATAGTGAGCGGGTTGTTGCACGGGACACTCCCGAAGCCCCTAGTTTTTTTTTTTTGTTTTTGTTCTGGTGGGGGATGGGGGGGTTTGGGGGTGTCCCCCGCAACCCCGGCTGACTGTAGTGAGTGGGGTGTTGCGGGGGTTTCCCCCCAGCCCATACCGACCACACCAAAACACCTAAACACAAACTTTTGGTAGTTAGAACTTTTCGTGGTGTGCGTTTTAGGTCTTTTGGTGGGGTCAGTAATTTTTATTTGGACATTTCGTCCTATTCTATTTAATGATATACTTAAGTGGAGTAAGAGGTTATGGAAACAATTCCTCTCTTTTCAGTTTGATGACATACCCAAGTGGATTAAAACTTTTTTGGTCACTGTGCTGCCTCAAAGTGCATTTTTAAGGGTGACAGCTTGCGCAACTTCTATGCCCCACCATATATTACGCTCACCTGGTTCCCACAGGGGCGTCGATCGGACCCGAACAGCTGCGGTCTCCATCAACGTGATGCGTAGTGCCGAGATGACTGTCTGGACTGGCCCGCCTAATCTCGTCTGCTTGATCCATAGAAGTATTCTCCTGCAAGTGGAGAAAGGGATTTAGCCACCCGTGGATTTTAGTGATGGCCCCCTCCCACTGTTCTCGTTCTCCCCTCTTGTCACCTCCAATATTCCCTTTTAGTAACCTTACCTTATGTTTTTAAATGATGAACTCTCCATCCTGTATGGCATGCAGGGGCGCGTAGATACCAGTTACTTCACTGGTTTGAAGGTGCTGGAGGAGTTCCAGAGGAATATTGACTCCAGGGTTTATAAAGTTCAAAGATTTCAATATGTCCGATGTTCACTCTTGTTCCATTCTCTTGTTGAATTGTAACTGCTTCAAAAGAATATTGCCTGTAGGCAGCTGATGAGTCTGTATTACCCAACACTGTCTGGTAAAAGTTGCAGGAGTTTAACTTGTTGTTTTCTCCCTTTATAGGTGCAGCAAATGCAGATGAGGCATATTAAAGGGTAATGGCTCCAGTGGTAAATCAGATAAGCCTATGGTGGTAAGAGATTGTATTCGTCGGCTCTCTTGGCTCACCTTGTTGTTTCTTTTGTTTTCCCCCAGGTGCTGGAGTTTGGCGAAGAAAATGATGGAGGCAACGCCGGAACGAAAAATGCTGTGAAGACTGGTGAGTATGGTGCGGCGCTGCAGCTGGCGATGCGACGCGTGCAGAAATAATGTCCTTTTCAATTTGAAGACGTGATGGATCCGGAATCAGGTAAGGATTGAAATAATGTCGGTGTTCTAACCTTTCCTTCTTCTTTCCTCTTTTGCTAGGAGCTCTGGATTCGAGACGGGTGTGGCTGAAGACTGGATGCTGACTGCAGGCACGGTGAGCGTTACGCTGCTGGATGCAGAAAAACGCGAAGCGTGTTTTGGTGATCGGGCGTGGTTTAAATAGCCTCCAAAGTAGTTCCAGGTAAGAAGTTCCCCAGAACCATACCCGAGTAAAAAATAGTCCCTGTAACAAAATAGTCCCATCCAAGCCTCACGTTGGCTTGGATTCAGTTGCAGCATGGTCTGCATGAGGTAAGTAATGTCTATGAGCCTGGCGCCTATGGCGCCAGGACTGATTTCTATTATGAGCCTGGTGCCTAAGGCGCCAGGACTGAACCCAGACAGCCCCTAGCCAGGGCTGCTGGGGTTTTAATAAATATCTGGATTCCTGCTCCCGGGGCTGAGGGGCTTGGTCCGGATGCCCGGGGGTAGGCATCATGACAGCACTCCCCCCCAATCCCCCCAAGGCCCCTCCTAAAGGTGTTCTTCCTCTCGGTCCTGGTTTGTCTGGGAAGTTCCGATGGAATTTGTTCACCAACCGAGGTGCATGAACGTGGTCACTAGGCTCCCATGACCTTTCCTGTGGTCCGTAACCCTTCCAGTCGATTAAATAAAAAAGTCTTGATTTAACCATTTTAGGGTCCAGGATATTTTTAACTTCGAATTCGGGTTCCCCATCTATTAGGATGGGGTCGGGTGGTTTGGCTAGTCTTGTCCCAGGTTGAACTGGTTTCAGGAGTGAAACATGAAAGACAGGATGGATCCGCATATTAGAGGGTAATTCCAATTTGACGGCCACCGGGTTGATAATGGCCTTAATAGTGTAAGGTCCCAAATATCTAGGATTAAAAGTCAGAGTCCCTTTTAGAGGTATGTGTTTTGTAGCCAGCCAAACTTGATCTCCAATCTGGTATTGTGGGGCATCACTTCTATGTTGATCAGCATTTTTCTTGTATTTCTCTTTCGCTTGTTTCAAATGTTCTGTTGCTTCCTTAAAGGCTTGTGTAATAGTAGAATGCAGATGATTCACTGCAGGCATTTCTAAGTGTTGAGGCAAATCGAGTTCTGATGTTCGAGGATGATGTCCATATATGGTATAAAAGGGGCTTTGTTCGGTTCCAGAATGTACATAGTTATTGTATGCGTATTCAGAAATCCATAAAATATCCTTCCAATTGCTTTCGGTTTGGTGTAGCATGCAACGTAGGTACTGTTCAAGAGTCTGGTTGGTCCTCTCCGTCTGACCATTGGTCTGGGGGTGGTGACTGGTTGATAACCTCACGTCGATTTGTGCTAATTGACAACATCTTTTCCAAAATTGAGAAATGAATCTACCTCGGTCAGAGACCAATACGGAAGGAAATCCATGTATTCGAACAATGTTTTCGAGAAATTATTTGGCCAAAATTGAAGCGGAAGGTAATCCCTTTGAAGGAATAAAGTGGGCCATCTTGGAAAAAAGATCCACAATAACTAGAATGGTGTTAAATCCATTACATGGAGGTAGATCAGTAATAAAGTCTAAAGACAAATTATGCCAAGGTGTAGGAGGAATATCCAAAGGTTGTAAAAGACCAGCTGGTTTCTTCTTTTGACTTTTGTTTTGGGCGCAGATACCACAAGATAGCACAAATGACTGTCTTTTCGCCAGGTGGGCCACCAGAATTGTCTTTTAATTTTAGCTTCAGTTTTTGCGATACCTGGATGTCCTTCCATCAGAGTATCATGATAATTGGAGATAACTAGTTCTTGTAGTTCCTTGTGTGGTAGAAATTAGACGCCCTTGATAGTAAGGTAGGTCATTGCTGACTGAATAATCTTTGCCTTTCTTTACTCAGTCCTGCAGGGCTGCAGGATCGAAAAGTTGTTGGATTTTTAAATGAATATCTTCTAAAGTCTGTAGAGTAGTTATGCCAAGAATTCTTTGTTCTGAAATTATAGGCACCGGTTCCGGGTTCGAATATGCTTCTCCCATCCCTATTCGGGATAAGGCATCTGCCTTGCCATTTTTGCAACCTGGTCGATAAGTGATCACGAAATCGAATTCGGCAAAGAATAATGCCCATCGAAGTTGACGCAATGATTGGGCCTTAGCTGTTTTCAAATACTGCAGATTCCTGTGATCGGTGATTACAGTGATGGTATGCCTAGCACCGAGAAGATAATGCCGCCAAGCCTTGAAGGCGGACTTGATGGCTAATAACTCCTTATCAGTAACCGCATAGTTTAACTCGGGTGCGGAGAACTTTCTTGAGCAGAAAGCTACTGGATGAAGTTGACCGGTTTCAGGATCCTTCTGGGACAGGACAGCTCCCATGGCTAAACTGGATGCATCGGTTTCAACTATGTATGGAAGCTCAGGGCGTGGATGCTTTAAAATAGGTGCAGACATGAATTTTGATTTTTGCTCTTGGAAGGCTCTTTCAGCCTCTTCAGTCCATAGAAAACGTTTGTTTTTTGGCAAAAGTGCTGTGATGGGGTGTACAATATGTGAGAACTCAGGAATAAATCTGCGATGGAAATTAGCAAATCCAAGCATTCCTTGTACCCTTTTAAATGAACTGGGTGATGGCCATTTGAGAATTGCGTCCACCTTTCGAGAGTCCATTCGAACTCCTTTTGGAGTCAGGATAAATCCAAGGAATTCAACTTCTGTAGAATGAAAAACACATTTCTCCAATTTTGCGTATAACTTGTGCTGGCGTAGTTTCTCAAGGACTGCACAAACGTGCTTCACATGGTCTGATTCTGAGGAGGAGTACACTAGAAAATCGTCGATTTATACGACAGCACAGACGTCAATGAGTTCACGAAGGACATCGTTCATAAAATACTGGAAGGCTGCTGGTGCATTGCACAACCCGAATGGCAACACCTGGTATTCGAATAACCCGTACTTGGTGCGAAAGGCAGTCTTCCATTCGTCGCCCTTCTTTACACGTACCAGATGATATGCCCCTCGGAGATCTAATTTAGTGTAGATGCAAGCATCCTTCACCTGGTCTAGTAATTCGGGGATCAGAGGCAATGGGTATCGGTTCTTAACCATGATCTGATTTAATGCGCAGTAGTCTATGCACGTTGTGAGGTCACCTTCCTTTTTAGGCATGAAGAACAAAGCTGAGGATGCTGGGGACTTGGATGGACAAATGAAGCCATTAGCAAGGTATTGGTCCACGTATTGTCGTAGGTGAAGGTTTTCGGGTTCCGTAAGGGCGTAGATCCTACTACATGGAGGTTGTGCACCGGGTATGAGGTCGATTTGACAATCGTATGATCTGTGAGGTGGTAAGGTGTTTGCCTGTTCTTTTTGGAAAACATCCTGGAATTCTTGAAAAGCATCCTGGAATTCTTGATATTCCTGAGGTAACTGCATGACTGGAGTAGCGACTGTGGCCAGGCCTTTGTGCAAGGGTTTTTCCGGGTAACAGGTGTGTGCACAATCCAGGAAGGTTATTCTCTTCTCTCGCCAATCAATACAAGGATTATGTGTTTCCATCCAAGGTATCCCCAGTATTATTTGGAACTGCGAGGCTTTGTTTAAATCAAACACAATAGTCTCTCAATGCCCATCCTGACCCAACAGTGTCATCTCTGCGGTGGAATGAGTTACAGGCCCAGAGACAATTTCAGTTCCATCGACTGTGGTGATGACATCCAAAGTGGTCTTTTTGCAGAGAGGTAGATTCATCCTAGAAGCCAATTCGTGGTCCATTGTCATGATCTCTGCTTCCAAAAGGTCAGGGTTTTCCCAACTCCCTTGGAAGCAGATCCATAACCCAGGTTCCGAGTGCCAACCAGTCCCAATTGGGACCTTTTGGACCCAGTCCTGGCGCCAGTGGCACCAGGCTCATAAATATGCCCAGTCCCAGCGCTGGAAGCGCCGGGCTCATAATGCTTGGGTGGACTTACCTGCAGCAGACCATGCTGCTTACTTGCCTGCCAGTTGAGCCTCTGATCCTCTTCTGTTTGGAACTTTTCCTGTTGGGTGGGGCAGGAGCCACTCCCTAGATTCAGAACACTGGAACTCTTCTGGAAAGCAGGAACTCTTTTCTTACCTAGGCGTGGCTGTGGAAGGAGACACCTAAGCACTACAGGAGGCTATTTAAACCACACCCGATGGATGAATCTTGCTTTGCGTTATTCTGCATCCTCTGCAGCAGAACGCTCATCGTGTCTTCTGCATCTGATCCTGGGCCTAAGGAAAAAGGCTTACCATCCTGAATCCAGTCTTCAGCAACACCTATAAAGACAAGAAAGAACAGGTTAGCATTACGGTCTTCAGTGACAGCTCTTCACTTACCTGGTCCATCGGCTGTCACCAACGCCTCGCGCTGCATTCCGGCATCTGAAAGACAAAGGCTTACCTACTCTTCGTGCGCTCCGGAGGTCTTCACACTGCATTCCGGCATCTGAAAGACAAAAGCTTACCAACTCTTCGCACGCTCCGGAGGCCTTCGGCGCTGCATCCCGCATCTGAAAGACAAAACAAGGTGCGTTTAAAGACATTGGGGAACTTTAATACTCACGTGCCATTACTCCTTTCCACATCTAACCCAGTGGGTATTCCGGCACCCTGCAGCCGCTCCGAACTTGTACCTGCAAAATAAAAAGACAGTTAGAGCGCATCGTGAAGCAGGCAACAAGCGCTTACTTACGTGCTTCCAGGCGCTTCTATTCATCACACGGGCTCCATCTTCAACTCACTTCAGCCCGTCATCCGCCATCGCCGGAACCCTGCAAAACAAGAAACATCATTACTAAAGACTTTAAAGACATTAGAATTACTCGAAACTTACCGTTCGTGCAGTAAACGACGGACAGCAGTCCTCTGAAGTCAAGAGGTCTGCTCCCCTTATCCAGTGAAGAAACTGGTTACAGCACCCTGCCCCGAGGCAGATGGAGAGCACGGCGTTCACTTACCTAAGGTGAGAGCGTTAACCTTTGGGGTTCTACAGGAGAAGAGAAAGGGAAGAAGAGAGAGACATTCAATAACCCAGTTCCTTAATCCCATATTTTCTATCTGCAGACATCTTACCCTTCGAGTCAGACATACAGTGCACAGAGGTCCAGCCCAAAGAGCCAGCCGTGTGTTACACATCACCTTTGAAGATACGGTATACGCCCAGTCAAGACCGGCGCCTCTACGGGAATCAGGTGAGCGTTACAGAACGCAAAGCCTACCACAAAACTCCCGTCCAGGCGCTATGGAAACCTCGGATACCGACCAGCTAGCCCAGTTACTTGGGGAAGTAAGGGCAGAAGTGCATGCAGCCCGTCAGGAAACGAACGCTCTAAGAAGGGAACCGATTATTTCCAAGGAGCGAACAGATGATCTCGCTAGACAATTGCTACAGTCACAAGCCGGACAGACCCCGTTACCCGCATCTGGGGAAATCTTCCTTCTACATCCTCTATGAATCCAGTGCAGATCAACCTACCTGGGAATGTACCTCTGGCTCCGCCCGAACGATTTTCTGGTGACCCAAAGAGGTTTGCAGTATTTATCAATCAGTGCCGGTTGCATTTCTTATGCCGGCCAGCAGCCTTTCCAACTGATCAAGCTAAAGTAGCTTTCGTGCTTTCGTACCTTAGTGGCAATGCGGCAGACTGGTCGATCCCTCTAGTAAATCAAGATGATCCGGTCCTCCATGATTTTCAAGCTTTTCAGCTCAGTATGGAAAAACTGTTCACAAGACATTCACAGGGGCAGGCCTTGGACAATGAGCTTCTTTCGTTGCGACAAGGTAATCAAGACCTTTTGGCTTATATTGCGTCTTTCAACAGACTGCTAGTGGAAACTCAATGGCCTCAGGACAAAAGGATTACGCTGTTTTATAGAGGTCTACGTGGAGAGCTCGATGTGTTAGCCCAAGTAGTGAATCCCCCACAAGATTGTTCGGACTATGTAGACTTAGTCGTTCAAATAGATCACAGACTGCAGAACAGGAAGGCCGATCGTTCCAAGTTTGATGCTCGAGTATTTTCCAAACCGCCAACTCCTTCCAAAGGAGTAGACTCCGGGGAACCCATGCAAATAGGGGGTCTGAAAGGTCCTCTAACACAAAAGGAGCGGGAAAGGAGAAAACAGTTGCAATTATGCCTCTATTGCGGAAACTCAGGGCACTTTC
This sequence comes from Ambystoma mexicanum, assembly GCF_040938575.1. NCBI lineage: Eukaryota > Metazoa > Chordata > Amphibia > Caudata > Ambystomatidae > Ambystoma > Ambystoma mexicanum. Next base: position 737,392,237 of record NC_090923.1, on the reverse strand, counting down.
TTCGAGACTGTCCGGTGAAACCTGCCAAGAAGGCAGTAGGAGCTGCAGTTACCAAAGTTACAAACTCTGAGCAGGGAAACGACCTCGCCCGACAAGAATAGAGGTCCTCTTGCCGAGCGTGAAAACCAGTTCCGTGACCTCGCATTTCGTGATACCTATGGTCCTCATTAGCCCTGATAATCCGGATCGATTACATGCAATTGAAGCTTACGTCGACAGCGGTGCCATCGGCAATTATGTGGATCATGAAATGGTTTTGAGGATGAATCTAACTCTTTGTCCCAAGGCTGTAAAGGACGTCATTACTACGGTGGATGGTACGGAGATAGCCTCCGGGCCAGTAACGCATACCACTCAAGAGGTGACGCTAGTAAATCAAGATGGACACCATGAGAAGATCGTGTTCGATGTGATCAAGGCCCCTCAGTTTCAGATTATTCTAGGAATACCTTGGTTAGAGAAACACAATCCTCTGATCGATTGGCGAGCAAGAACGGTCCAGTTTCCAGAATGTGTCTCTACTTGTCACCCTCCACCTGGTGTTGCACTGGCAGCAATTTCTTCAGAGACTCCCCAGTTGTCTCCCGAATACCTAGAATACCAAGATGTTTTCCGGAAGGATCAGGCTAACTCTCTACCTCCTCATAGGTCTTATGACTGCCAGATAGACCTGATACCTGGATCTACTCCTCCTTGTAGTAGAATTTATGCCCTCACCGAGCCTGAGAACCTTCACCTTTGACAATACCTGGATCAATACCTGGCAAATGGGTTTATTCGTCCTTCCAAGTCCCCTGCTTCTTCAGCTTTGTTCTTTGTTCCAAAAAAGTAAGGAGACCTTAGAACTTGTATAGATTATCGCTCCCTGAACCAGATCACTGTTAAGAATAGATATCCGTTACCTTTGATCCCTGAACTCCTGGACCAAGTCAGAAAAGCATGCATATATACAAAGCTGGATCTTAGAGGAGCTTACCACTTGGTACGAGTAAAAGAGGGCGATGAATGGAAGACGGCCTTCCGCACCAAGTATGGGCTATTTGAATATCAGGTCATGCCTTTCGGACTTTGCAATGCCCCGGCTGCCTTTCAATATTTTATGAACAATGTCCTCAGAGAGCTCATAGATGTGTGTGTTGTTGTTTACATTGACGACATCCTCGTTTATTCTTCATCGGAATTTGAACATCGGAAACACGTGAAAATGGTCCTCGAAAGATTGCGTCAACACAAACTTTTCGCTAAGTTGGAAAAATGTCTTTTCAACGTGACTGAAGTTGAATTCTTGGGATTCATATTATCACCTGGCGGAGTGCATATGGATTCAAAGAAGGTCGATGCAGTTCTCAAATGGCCATCACCATCCTCCGTAAAAGGTGTGCAAAGCATGTTAGGCTTCGCTAACTTTTACCGCAGGTTTATCCCCGAATTCTCTTGAATAGTCCAGCCCATCACTGCCTTGTTAAAGAAAAACAAACGTTTTGAATGGTCTACCGAGGCGGAACAAGCTTTCCAGGATTTGAAGACTAAATTTATCTCTGCACCAATCTTAAAACACCCTCGCCCCGAACTCCCCTACATCGTGGAAACTGATGCTTCAAGCCTTGCCATGGGGGCAGTTCTATCACAAAAGGACCCGGTAACCAATCAGTTGCATCCCATGGCATTTTGGTCCCGCAAATTCTCGCCTCCTGAAATCAATTACACGATTACTGACAAGGAACTTCTGGCTATCAAGTCTGCCTTTAAGGCTTGGCGGCATTATCTGCTGGGGGCCCGACACACCGTTACTGTGATTACGGATCACCGAAACCTGCAATATTTGAAAACCGCAAAAGCCCAATCCTCTAGACAACTCCGATGGGCATTATTCTTTGCCGAGTTTGACTTCATAATTACCTATCGACCTGGTACAAAGAACGGTAAAGCTGATGCCCTTTCTCGGATGGGAGTGGAAGAACACTTGATCAACCCTAAACCTGTACCAATCATTCCCGGACAAAGAATTCTGGGTGTAATCGCCACAGAATCCATAGAGGAAGTTAAGGATAAAGCCAGGCAACTTGTAACTCCAGCAGACATACAGAATTGGCATCTGCAGGGAAAGGACTTTGCAGTAAAGGACAACTTATTGTATTTCCAAGAACGATTATACCTACCCAGCACAGATTTACAGAAAAAAGTAATCTCTTGTTATCACGATTCTTTAATGGAAGGACATCCCGGTATGGCCAAGACCTCAGAAAAGATCAAGAGCTACTTCTGGTGGCCGTCTTGGAAAAAAGATATCAGAGACTTTATAATGTCCTGTGGAGTATGCGCCCAAAACAAGAGTCAAAAGGAAAGACCAGCAGGCCTCTTACGCCCTATTGACATCCCACCTCGCCCTTGGTATATGCTTTCTATGGACTTTATCACCGATCTACCTCCATGCTCCGGATACAATACGATTCTAGTAATCGTGGACTTATTCTCCAAGATGGCGCATTTCATTCCGCTCAAACGCTTGCCAACAGCAGCAACTCTGGCCTGAGAATTTCTCGAAAACATCGTCCGACTGCACGGTTTTCCTTCGGTTCTAATTTCGGATCGAGGTAGTCAATTTATTTCTCATTTTTGGCGAAGTTGCTGTCGGTCGGCTCAAATTGATGTGAGACTATCGACCAGTCACCACCCTCAGACCGACGGACAAACCGAGAGGACCAATCAAACTCTGGAACAGTATTTACGCTGCATGCTGCAACAAACTGAAAAAACTTGGAAAGACATCCTTTGGATAGCCGAATATGCCTACAATAACTCTGTCCATTCGGGAACTGGGAAAACCCCGTTTTTTCTTTTGTACGGCAGTCACCCTCGAACCTCGGAGTTGGATCCCCTCCAAGATCTTGAAACACCAGCAGTAGACTATCTGCATTCTACAATCACCCAAGCCTTTAAGGAAGCTGTTTCTCACCTTCAAAGGGCTAAAGAACAATACAAGAAAGGAGCAGATCAACATCGGAAGGAAGCCCCTCAATATCAAGTAGGGGATCAAGTCTGGTTATCCACCAAATATCTACCTCTAAAAGGGCCACGCACATTCAACCCAAGATACCTTGGTCCCTATTCCATCACTACCATAGTAAACCCAGTAGCGGTCAAGTTGGACTTGCCCCCGCACATGAAGATACATCCGGTCTTCCACCTCTCTCTATTAAAACCCGTGCAACCTCAAACCCGACTAACTAAATCTCCAAAACCTATCCTAGTTGATGGAGAACTCGAGTTTGAAGTCAAAAGCATTCTGGACTCCAAGATCTCCAAATCTAAACTATTTTACCTAATTGACTGGAAAGGCTACGGCCCCCAAGAGAGATCCTGGGAACATGCTGAATATGTCCACGCTCCTCGCCTAATCAAAAGATTTCACCGAACATTTCCTCACAAGCCAAAACCCCCGGAGAAGCCCGGTTTGGGAGGGGCCTTGAGGGGGGGGGGTACTGTCATGATCTCTGCTTCCAAAAGGTCAGGGTTTTCCCAATTCCCTTGGAAGCAGATCCATAACCCAGGTTCCGAGTGCCAACCAGTCCCAATTGGGACCTTTTGGACCCAGTCCTGGCGCCAGTGGCACCAGGCTCATAAATATGCCCAGTCCCAGCGCTGGAAGCGCCGGGCTCATAATGCTTGGGTGGACTTACCTGCAGCAGACCATGCTGCTTACTTGCCTGCCAGTTGAGCCTCTGATCCTCTTCTGTTTGGAACTACTTTTCCTGTTGGGTGGGGCAGGAGCCACTCCCTAGATTCAGAACACTGGAACTCTTCTGGAAAGCAGGAACTCTTTTCTTACCTAGGTGTGGCTGTGGAAGGAGACACCTAAGCACTACAGGAGGCTATTTAAACCACACCCGATGGATGAATCTTGCTTTGCGTTATTCTGCATCCTCTGCAGCAGAACGCTCATCGTGTCTTCTGCATCTGATCCTGGGCCTAAGGAAAAAGGCTTACCATCCTGAATCCAGTCTTCAGCAACACCTATAAAGACAAGAAAGAACAGATTAGCATTACGGTCTTCAGTGACAGCTCTTCACTTACCTGGTCCATCGGCTGTCACCAACGCCTCGCGCTGCATTCCGGAATCTGAAAGACAAAGGCTTACCTACTCTTCGTGCGCTCCGGAGGTCTTCACACTGCATTCCGGCATCTGAAAGACAAAATCTTACCAACTCTTCGCACGCTCCGGAGGCCTTCGGCGCTGCATCCCGCATCTGAAAGACAAAACAAGGTGCATTTAAAGACATTGGGGAACTTTAATACTCACGTGCCATTACTCCTTTCCACATCTAACCCAGTGGGTATTCCGGCACCCTGCAGCCGCTCCGAACTTGTACCTGCAAAATAAAAAGACAGTTAGAGCGCATCGTGAAGCAGGCAACAAGCGCTTACTTACGTGCTTCCAGGCGCTTCTATTCATCACACGGGCTCCATCTTCAACTCACTTCAGCCCGTCATCCGCCACCGCCGGAACCCTGCAAAACAAGAAACATCATTACTAAAGACTTTAAAGACATTAGAATTACTCGAAACTTACCGTTCGTGCAGTAAACGACGGACAGCAGTCCTCTGAAGTCAAGAGGCCTGCTCCCCTTATCCAGTGAAGAAACTGGTTACAGCACCCTGCCCCGAGGCAGATGGAGAGCACGGCGTTCACTTACCTAAGGTGAGAGCGTTAACCTTTGGGGTTCTACAGGAGAAGAGAAAGGGAAGAAGAGAGAGACATTCAATAACCCAGTTCCTTAATCCCATATTTTCTATCTGCAGACATCTTACCCTTCGAGTCAGACATACAGTGCACAGAGATCCAGCCCAAAGAGCCAGCCGTGTGTTACACATCACCTTTGAAGATACGGTATACGCCCAGTCAAGACCGGCGCCTCTACGGGAATCAGGTGAGCGTTACATCCATATAGTTTCCTACAGCCCCGCTATCAATGTATGCCCTTACTGCGTGCATACCTGATGGCTGCCCTGAATCAATAAGGACCATTGGTATGATGAGGTGCGAGGTCTGAGTATCCTTCTTCAAGCTTGGCAAGCCGACCTCTATGCTTTTCCAGCATGGTAGTTTTCCGAATCAGGCAATGTTTGATTTCTATCAGCAACTCCGACTACTTTCTTGGATGGTTTCATAGGGCAATCCCGTAGAAAATGTCCTGAGGCCCCACCGTACAGACACAATTGCATCTGCCGTCTCCTTTCTCTTTCCTTGTGAGTTAAGGGTCCCTTAACCCCCCGATCTGCATCGGTTCTGATGCATCTGTTCCTTTGGGGGTAACATTGGGTTTAACCAATACCCGATTCTCGAATTTAGCTCGATCAGCCTTTCTATTCTGAAGTCTGTGGTCTAACTGGACCACTAAGTCTATATATTCTGCGCAATCCTGAGGTGGGTTCACAACTTGGGCTAAAACATCTTTGAGTTCACCCCAAAGTCCACAATGAAATAATGTAATTCGTTTACCTTTGGCCATCCGGTTTCCACCACCAACCTATTGAAGGTTGCGATATAGGTTAGTAGATCCTGCTTACCTTGTCGTAAGGATAAACGTTCGTTATCCAGGGCCTGTCCCTGTGAATGTCTGGCAAATAGTCTTTCCATGCTCAATTGAAAACCTTGAAAATCCCGAAGAAGAGGGTCATCCTGGTTGACTAGTGGAATTGACCAATCCGCTGCGCTACCACTTAGGTATGATAGAACAAAGGCTACTTTGGCTTGGTCGTTTGGAAAAGCTCCAGGTCTGCATAAAAAGTGCAAGTGGCATTGGTTCATAAACACGGCGAACTTATTTGGGTCCCCAGCAAAACGTTCGGGTAGAGCTAAAGGAATGCTCCCTGGTAGAACCACTTGCACAGGATTGCTCGATGAAACAGGAATTGGATTCCCCCCCGAGTCCAGATAATGGTGTTTGCCCAGCTTGGTTTTGCAGCATTTGTCTAGCAAGATCATCAGTGCGCTCCTTTGACACAATCAGTTCTCTCCTGAGGGCATTAGTTTCTTGGGGCACGGAGTGCACTTCTGCCCTAAGTTCTCCTAACAATAGGGCTAGTTGGTCGGTTTCTGAGGTTTCCATTACGGCCGGTTGGGGATTTGTAGATAGGCTTCGCGTTCTGTTACGCTCACCTGGTTCCCACAGGGGCGATCGGACCCGGACAGCAGCGGTCTCCACCAACGTGATGCGCAGTGCCGAGATGACTGTCTGGACTGGCCTGCCTAATCTCGTTTGCTTGATCCATAGAAGTATTCTCCTGCAAGTGGAGAAAGGGATTTAGCCACCCGTGGATTTTAGTGTTGGCCCCCTCCCACTGTTCTCGTTCTCCCCTCTTGTCACCTCCGATATTCCCTTTTAGTAACCTCACCTTATGTTTTTAAATGATGAACTCTCCATCCTGCATGGCATGCAGGGGCGCGTAGATACCAGTTACTTCACTGGTTTGAAGGTGCTGGAGGAGTTCCGGAGAAATATTGACTCCAGGGTTTATAAAGTTCAAAGAGTTCAATATGTCCGATGTTCACTCTTATTCCATTCCCTTTTTGAATTGCAACTGGTTCAAAACAATATTGCCTGGAGGCAGCTGATGGCGTTCAGGTAAGAGTCTGTATTACCCAACACTGTCCGGTAAAAGTTGCATGAGTTTAACTTGTTGTTTTCTCCCTTTATAGGTGCGGCAAATGAAGATGAGGCGTATTAAAGGGTAATGCCTCCGGTGGTAAATCAGGTAAGCCTATGGTAGTAAGAGATTGTATTCGTCGGCTCTCTTTGCCCACCTTGTTGTTTCTTTTGTTTTCCCCCAGGGGCAGGAGTTCGGCGAAGAAAATGATGGAGGCAGCGCCGGATCGAAAAATGCTGTGAAGACTGGTGAGTTTGGCGCGGCGCTGCAGCTGGCGATGCAACGCATGCAGAAATAATGTCCTTTTCAAGTTCGAAGACGTGATGGATCCGGAATCAGGTAAGGATTGAAATAATGTCGGTGTTCTAACCTTTCCTTCTTCTTTCCTCTTTTGCTAGGAGCTCTGGATTCGAGACGGGCATGCTGAAGACTGGATGCTGACTGCAGGCACGGTGAGCGTTACGCTGCTGGATGCAGAATGACGCGAAGTGTGTGCTGCTGATCAGACGTGGTTTAAATAGCCTCCAAAGTAGTTCCAGGTAAGAAGTTCCCCAGAACCACACCCGAGTAAAAAATAGTCTCTGTAACAAAATAGTCCCATCCAAGCCTCACGTTGGCTTGGATTCAGTTGCAGCATGGTCGGCATGAGGTAAGTAATGTCTATGAGCCTGGCTCCTTTGGCGCCAGGACTGATTTCTATTATGAGCCTGGTGCCTAAGGCGCCAGGACTGAACCCAGACAGCCCCTAGCCGGGGCTGCTGGGGTTTTAATAAATATCTGGATGCCTGCTCCCGGGGCTGATGGGCTTGGTCCGGATGCCCGGGGGTAGGCATCATGACAATATATTGATGATTAGTATTGGAAAGACACAATACAGGGACATGGTTGCTGACGGCTATTACTTCAAACAATATTCAATTTATAGATTTGCCAACAGGTTGACGTTTGCCTGCACCTTTTCTGTCAATCTGTCAAAACAGAACTTTACATATTGAAATGTCCAGATCACTGAAAATGTCAATGCACTTCTGTACACTTCGTAAAAAACAAAGTGGACTTCTTGCAACGCTAAGTCTTTCCTTTTACTTGTTGAAGGAAGATAATTGAAATGTGCCCATCTTTTACAATGCTCACATTGCACCTGGTAAATAAAAAATCTGAAAAATCAAGACTAGTCATATGTAGCATAGAAATACAATCATTAACATTAAAATAAAAGTTGGTTATGAATTATACAAATGCCAACCTACGCTTCATTTTGTATTTCACTCCAGTGACAAGCACAGTAATAGACTGTGACCAAAACATACTCTCTAGTTACAGACAGGAATTAATTACCGGTAATCACCTATAGATGTGTAATTACTTGAAATCATTATCTGCAAACGTCTAACCTTTCTGTACTTACACAAGTGACACTTTCTACATCAAAACTAGCGTAATTTCATGTTTGACAAATATATGAATGGTGCATTTAGGGTAAAAACTACAACTGACCATTCCTTCATCCAAGCCATACAATAGTCCCCAATGTTGCCTGCAAGAGAAACAAGTGTTACTTTGTGTGACGCACTGCTTAATTATATAACTCTGGTGTTTATATATTATTAAATATATAAATCTTAACCAATGCATGAACATCTTTCCTAGGAGCTGTACATTATGATTGGCTACATAGGTTATGTCCTACACTGGAGTGATTCTTTACGTTTAGGATACAGCATCATAAGTTCGGAGTAAAATGACCTAACAATGAAAATAAATTATAGCTTTACATAGCTAAAAATTCTATATACTAAGCAATCAAATCCAGTGACAAATTGGGGAAACGTGGCTTCACACAAGGGAACCTATACTAGTCAGTACATGACATTAATTATATTAGAGGAGAGTACATTAAAGGAATGGCTGTTTTTTCACACTGTTATTCTGCATCAGGTCCACAGCCATGTTGTTTCTGAATTCATCCATATCGGTACTGTTTGTATGTATGTTTTTTAATTGGCCATCACAAAGGTAAGTCTCTGCACACTTAAATGGAAAGAAATGTTTACTGAGTTAGTGATTAAACAGATTTTGAAAGTTATAGCACAATCTTACTTTCAAGATTAATGGTCCACAGTTAAAACTATCCAGTTGCTTTTGATGTGTGTATTGTTCTATCTTCCAGGATCCAGATGTTATTATAGGATCTGGGAAGTGGCTTCTCAAAATGTTTCTGTACAAATGATTCAACAATATTAAAATGTAATCTTCCCTTTAGACTATCTGATGTAACGTATAATCATCTTTGCAGGCAAGTTCCCAAGTAAATGTGCCTAGCTGTTGATCCTGGGGTTGCTCCACCCAGAGACCCAAACTACAACTCGCTGATGAGAATAAGATGCCGAAACATGTTGTGCTATAGTCCAGATGTTTGAGCACAGCAATGGCAGAGGTCCTGATGAATTAAAAACCTTGCAGCACCACACTTCCATTTTACTCACAAAACTGAAGTTTGGATTTCAATACACGACATAATCAAAGCGGACAGTTGATTTAATTTTTGAACCACCTCACAAAACCAAATATGTGTCTGTTAACATCATCTAGTGTACTTCATGACCTAACTTATACACTATCACTTAAACTACCACCTCATGTTTCACATTTGTTTTTACAATTCCCTAACTAAAGTATACACATGGCTATGTAGGATTACTTCTAACCTTTCAGATTATTTTATACTTAACAAGTAGTATATAAAATGAACACACCTCCAGTTTTGCAGAGTTTTGTGGCTGTGTTTTACCTCTTCCTCCATTGGATCGATTAAATAAAGGTTTGTGTCCTTCAATGCAATAGTCTTTAAATTTACACAAAAAAACAATTTAATTTTAGGGTGCTGCTGACATCATGCACAGTTTAGTTTATTTATTTGTAACGTGCACGAAACCCTGGGGTGCCAGAACTTTAAGAGAATGTTACAGGCATACAGAGGATTACAACAAACAAGAAAAGTGCTGGTCGACTGGTGGTTACAGTATGGTTTGAATTGAGGAAAAAGAGAAAAAAATATATATTACATATGTAGCGGCCTAGTAGTTATGGTTAAGTTGCTAAACCTATAGGACGGGCACTTTTTGGGCGGCTTATAACTTTGCTGCCCCCTGACAAATCCATATATATATATATATATATATTCCTGTAGACTAGTTGCCGGAGGTTACAGTATAGACTACAGTGCCCGGCTGACAGGAATTGTTAAGGCGTGTACGTTTTTGCAGCGCAGGTTGGCCGTCAGTGTTTCTTATCGAAGAGCCAACTCTTTACTTTGGCTCTGAAGGTCCAGAAAGAGGGTTCCATTCTGATGGTGAGGGGGAAGGGCATTCCAATATTTGGCAGCCAGTACAGGGAAGCTCGCTGCTACAGCTCTTTTTAGTTTGAACCTCGGGATAGTGAGGTAATGAAAGTACAGAGCTCTAGTAGGTCTGGCTGATTGGTGTTTGGAGAATGTTTCTGAGAGGTACTTAGGGCCAGAGTTTCTCAGACATTTGTGTGTAATGACTAATGTGCAGAGGGAAATTCTATCAGGCTCTGGGAGCCAAAGGGCATCCTGTCTGAAGCTGTTGATATGGTTGGTTCTGGGGATGTTCAATCCAGATCTCAGGGCGCTGTTTTGTAAGACCTGGAGTCTGTTGAGGTTCCATTCAGAGAAGCCTACAAAGTGGGTGTTGCAGTAATCGACCTTAGAGAGTACTAGGACCCTGGTTAACGTAATGCAGCTGTTAGGTGAAAGAAATGATTTGCAAGCGTTAATCAGCTTGTTGGTGTAGGCAGTAGAGGAGGCAGTGGCACTCACTTGCTTCTTGAGTGAGAGCGTGGAGTCTAAGTAGATTCCCAGGGTTTGGATTTCCTTGGCAACTTTAATCAGATTTCCATCGATGTCAAAGGACGAGTATCGTGGGTCTAGTTTGTTTAGGCATATTTGGGATCCGATGATCAGGTGCTCAGTCTTCTCATCATTGAGACAGACTGTGGTGTGCCATCCTAGCCTGGATCTCCAAATACATGTCATTAATCAGTTTAGCGTCATCCTCATAACACCCTGTCAGCGTTATGAGAACTTGGGTGTCATCAGCGCAATTCGTGCATGTGACACCCAAGTTGTCGAAACGGTCAAAGAGGAGCTTTGTGAAAATGTTGTAAAGCGTCAGCGAGATGCAAGAACATTGCGAGACAACACAATAAATAGGCATAGGGTTGGCTGAGGCTGATGGAGCGAAGACCCTGGTGGTTTGATTAGATAGAAATTACAGTGAGGATCTGATGATCGACAAAATCAAATGCTACCGATAGGTCTAACAGCAGGAGCATAGCCAGGTTACCGTTATCCTTGGCCTCATCCATTTGGATTTTGAGGTCCAGGAGGGCAGTTTCTGTGCCGTGTCTCAGCTGAAAGCCTGATTGTCTGAGGCCAAGTAAGTTGTTGTCCTCCAAATGTTTCTGGATTTGTAGATAGGCCACTCTATCTAGTATCTTTAAGAGATACGGGACAGTGGTGATAGGCCTATAGTTGGGTATATTCGGGTCTAGTTTATTTTTTTTAATTTTTTTTTTAAGAGAGGCATAACCCAGTCCTCCTTGAGTTTGTTAGGGACTGAGCTAGTCTTGAATGAAGAGTTGATCAGGGTAGCAATGAAGGGGGCCAAGTCCTTGGCGCCTTCCGGGATGATGGTGGGAGGACAGAGATCTCCTTGGCATCTTGATGGTTTTAGGCCTCTGATGAGGTTTTCGACTTCTTTGGGTGAGACTGGTGAGAAGGAGAAAGGCGGGCAGAGGGGGGTGAGGTGGTTTGGTGAAGAAGTGGTGTTGGAGCTCTTGACCAGGCTGTTCTTTTTTAACTCAATTTTTGTTTGAAGCAATGTGATTTTGTCGGCGAGAGCTTTCTGTATTTTTGCGCACCAGTCTGCGTCTTTCACACAAGCTTCGGTGGGTGGGGCTGGAGAATCTAATTCCCTTAGGATGCTAAATAGCTCATTGGTCCTGGATTTGGCATTTAGGATTCTCTTGTTATAGGTCTCTTTTTTGTGTTGAGAAACCGAGTTGAATAGCGCTTTGTGCTGGTGGACGATTTTCTACATGTAGATTGCCACTCTTTTGGCATTCCGGAGGATCTTTTGTTCAGGAGTGAAGCATTTTTTAAGATGAGCTATAGGTTTGGTTTCTTTTTGCTTGATAGGGGCAATGATACATGTGGCAGAGTCAAGTGTGTTGTTGTAGAGGTCGACTAGTTTGAGTCTAGGTCTTTGTAGATAGATGGGTCCAAGATGTCATGGATCAGTGGGCGCAAGTTTTTGAGCGTTATGTTGTGGTTGTTTGTAGAGAGGATTTGGGGGCGGGAAATGGTAGGATTAGGGAGTGCATTCTCTTGAATGGCAAAGGAAATGCAGTGATGGTCAGACCATGCAGTAGGCTCATTCTGGAGGATGGCTGTTGAACAGTTGAGATCTGCCAGCCAATCCAATGTTCGACCTTTGTTGTGCGTGGGTGCCGTGATGCACTGTTGAAAACCGAGCTGGGAAATGGAGTTTTCCAGTGCTGTGGCATTGGGGGTCATTGAGACCCAAGTTGAAATCTCCAAGCAAGATAATTTGCAACCCCGATTTAGTTTTATTTGTTAGCAGGTCTGTAATACCCTCCTCAAAGGAGGAGATATGATCTGGGGGTCGGTAAAAGAGATGCATGAGGATCATTTGGGTAGCTGAGAGGGGGAGCTTAACTGACAGTAGTTCTTCCGATGGGCGGGGAGGCTCTAAGGCCCAGAAGCGTTTAGCTATGAATGCTACTCCACCTCCTTTGCCGGCTTCTCTGCCTGTCCTTATGATTGCATAGCTCTCAGGGATGGCTAAGGATAGTGCTGGGCCTGCTGCCTGGTGTAACCAAGTTTCAGTAATGGCAAGGAAGTCCAGGCCGTTGGAGGTGAGGTGGTTAGTGATGCCTAGAGCGTGGGCGACCATGGACCGAGCATTAATGAGTGCTCCTTTGATGGTGGGGCGAGAAGGGTGAAGATCCGCCATGGGCTGAGAAGTGGGAGGTGAGGGGCTGGATATTTCAGAGGCTTCCATGGTCTTTGCTGGGCAGGTGTTTGGCCGGAGAGGAGCGAGTTTAGTTGGTGGGAGCTGCAAGTCCGGCCTAGTAGGGGTCTTAAATTTGGGAAGCGAGAGCCTAGTCTCAAATTTCTGACAATCACTGGGCAAGGAATCCAGGGTGTAGGCGGTAAGGCAAAGAGTTGGATCCCTTCTGGAGGGCTAATTGGGTTGTTTGATCTGCCAATTTCGTGATTGCTGAGAGCAGTAGACCCTATGTGTGAGGAAGGTGATTGTAGTGGAGGTAGAAAGTGAGTTGGGGCAATTGACTTGAACAATGGGAGGATGGTGGCCATGGTAAGGGTGACTGCGGAGGGAGGCCATGAGGGGAGAAGGCCCAGGGCCATGTCTGAGAAGGTGCAGCAAAGTAGGCTAATTCAGCCATGAACACTGGGCAGTATACAAGGGCAGCAAGGTAGGCTAAATTCAGCATAAAACAGTGGGCTGGTATACAAAGGGCAGCAAGGTAGGCTGATTCAGCATAAAACAGTGGGCTGGTATGCAAAGGGCAGCAAGGTAGGCTGATTCAGCATAAAACAGTGGGCTGGTATGCAGAGGCCATTAACTTACTGGTAGATGCTGGTAGTATTATAACAGCGTGGATAACAAGCGGAATGGTGATTGGTAGGCGGGTGGTACCTCGGGGAGACAAAACGTGGAGATGCGTCATAGTGATGGATTGAGTAGGTCTGTTGGTGGTTGTGAAAATGTACAGAGGAGTGGGATCCTGGCGCACCGAGGTGAACAGGGGCAAACAGGGCCTTTTTCTGGCCTACTTCGTCGGCCGGCTCTACCGCCTGCCGCCGGATTTAACTGGCTATTGTAGTAGCCGGTATCTAAGCAACGGGACACAGCCTCGTTTTGGCGCTGCATCGTGCCTGACATTTTAGATTCAGGCACAATAAACGAAATGATGAGCGCTGGTACAGCTTACTAGCAGGGAGCTGTAGCTAGCAGGCTCTGGTAGGCAAGCAGGGGGGATCTTATTCACAAATCCTCACCAATATTCTTCCAGTAGCAGATGGCACGATATCTGGTGTAGATAGTGCTGCAGGCAGCAGTGGACACGCAATATGTAGCACGCCATTCCTGGTGGAGGGAGGTGCTCCAGGGGTGCTGAGGTGGGGGCACCTGCCCTCTGAGCCTCATGGTGTTGAGACAGTGTCTATTTGAAAGAACTCCATTGCCTTAATTTATTCAAAGTTGAAAAGAAATTGTACCACAATTATCCAATGATTTCCAGTATTGTATGGGCATTACAGCTCATCACTGTTCTGCAGTGGAAACTAACATTGTGGAAAACAGAGGAAATAAACATGTGACAGTGCACATTCACATTGTGAATAATTTAAATATGCGTTCTCGCTCCATAATTACCATAGTGCTGCATGTGAAAGTGCAATACCTTTTTGTATGAGGTTTTTCTGTAGTGTTTGCCTAGTATACTGGTTGCCACACACAATGGGATGGCCTGGAACTTTACCTGTTCTGGTATTAGAAGAAAATAAAATGTTCATTCAGTTCCCAGTCAGGTCAATCTCCATTTTATGTCATAAACTGTTAAATATCTATGCTCATGAGCGTATTCCAATGACGCCTGATAGGAAGATGTTGAAACCACAGCCCCCTTGTTCAGTGATGGAACCCACCCTTGTTCAGTGGTATACATTATTTTTTTTTAAAAAAAGACTGTCTTGTCTCCTCCCTTTTTGCTTTGCAATCTAGGTGTCCATTGGTCCTGGCGGTCTGCTCTTCACCAGAACTGTGAGCTTTTTCTTGAGGCGGAAATGTGTTTTCATTGGTCCCAAAGCATTGCTACTTACACACTGTGGATGTTCAAAAGACGCAGGCAAGGTCATCTGCAAGTGTGCTCAAATAGTTGATTTGCCATACAATACATTGAACAAAAGTAGCCATCAACAGTTAAGGTTAATCTAACAAAATGTGATGTGTACAGAGAGTTGGACATAGAGGGAAGTAACTGCCTGACCCATGAACAATAATGTTATTTGAAAATTAATTTATCATAGCTGTCACCTTCTTTCTTCTTTACCACCCTTTCTCCCGCCATTCTGTCGACATCACTGGTTATTTGTAGTGTTTCACAAAAGATGAAATGTGGTTGAAATTTGAGAAAACTCCCAAAATAGTACTTTTAGTAGGAAACGTATCTTGTTACAAGATTACAAGAAACATAAAATACTAAATGTTTATCAATGTACGTACGGTACTGTAGGTTGCATTTTCTGTATTAATAAATGCAACTAGGCATTGATAAACTATACAAAGATAAACAAAATGTCAAATTAAGTACCATCCACTTTTAAAATACATACAAAGACAGATGTCCACAGACACCTTAAACCACTTTCATACTGTAAATAATCATCGGGTGGTACATGAGACTGCAATTGAGTTTTGAACAACTTCTTTCATCAATGGGGAGAGATGCAGTCAATGTGTGCGTAATTGTTTGCCCTGTACACTTCCACTGAGATGTTATGTGCCGAGTATTTATTATAGGCCCAATGACACGCATTGAATTATGAAATGCACTGATAAAACTTCACAGAAGCAACACACTAAAAGGGTGGTTAGGGCCATAAAACACAATTACCTAATTGCGCGGTACTGCAAGGTACTTTGTGCAATCATAACAGGTTGCCAAAAAGTAGAGACAAAGACAGAAGACTAAAAGAAACCCCTGCTTCCTACTATTGCGTTTAACAAAACTGTAAGTAGATCTGGTTTTTATGAAATTTCCAACATGCATTTATTCATATTCCTTCCTTATTCATATCTCGGTTCAATGTTTTCTACCCTCGTTATTTTTGTAATTCATAATTTTTAAGTAGCAATGCCCTCTGACTGCAGTATCTTTTTATGCACTAAAGCAACACAAAAAAGCTTAATCAAACACTGTACCTCATCTTAAATTCACCCCCTGTAGGTGTAATGATGAGTCAGCTCTTGTACAGCCCAACAATTGCTTCCAGTCAAGGTGAAAATTATGTGCTAGAAGGCCTGTCTGAAAACGTGCAACAGAAATTTACAAGTTTTGAAAATGAACAAATTAATTTGATTGTTCCCTCACAAATGATCCACCTAGATATGGCGATAGGAGACTAAGCATGTTAAAAGGTGTCACCTTTAGAAATAAATGTGTTGTATTACCGTACAAAGGAACATTCTAAATATCAGCACATTCAAACATTTCGCATCTATGAATAACATCAACAGCAACACTTTGTTTCCGCATTGGCAACCTCAGTCATCTAGAAAATGCACACTTATCCCCTGCATGTTCTACTGCTTTTTTAATCTCGGTCTTCAATCATTCGATCTCATGATTTCTTCTCTGCATTTCCTCAGCTGTCTTGCTGTCCTATGTATTGACTGCAACTTGCTGTTCCTGATGTTGGGCAGCTTTGCTATTGTTCTGAGTGACATTGTCTCTAAATAGCTTTATATGATTAATACTAATCATTTTCCTCATGTCTTGTCCTGCAAGTGTTATTAAATATACTTTCTTTCCCTCCATAGACCCAATTATTTAAGGTCCCAGGTACTTAGGTTCCAGTGGACTGCCTTGGCGGCCTTTCTTCCCGTTCAATAAAAGTACCTTGTCCCCAGCGTTCACAGACATATTTCTTTTCTTCTTTAAAACTCTTTTAAGCTACGTGTTCCGTTGAACACTTGGGCGACAGCAACATTCTTCGCTACTCTTGCTCTAGTTTCCTTTCTTTCTAGATCTTGTTCTTCTTTTGCTTTCACGTAATACATTTCTTCTGCCAATAAAATTTGATCCAGCTTAAAATGAAAGTAGTGCATGAATACATAATTAATTTTTTACTGTGTCAATATTTAATGAAGTGTATTTAAAGCATACTAAGAATTTTTTTTAACTTTATTAGCATTTTTGAAACAAAACCAGCACTGAGGTGCTACCTTCAACAGTAATCCATCCCTCCCCAGTGCTCAGCAGGACATTCAGAGGAAATCAGAGTGCATATTTTATCTTATGCATCACATGTTGAAAACTTGCTAAGAATGGTGATGAAATGTCAGGGGTCATCAATGCAACGGGACAGATTAGCCTCACTGCTTCAGAGGGGTACTGAGAAATCAGCCGCTAATGCCAAATCAAAGCAAATGTGCTGCACTTGACTCATTGCAGCAATATTACAATGAGTCCGATATATGTGCTCCTGGCACAGCTATGAGTACTACCTCTCTGACCTTAATCTTGACCTACTGATACAATAATGAACATCTCACTGTGTAAAGTAAAACAGTGATGCATAGCACCCCACAAGAGATGGTTCACAACCAACAAATGCAACACCAGTGCTTTAACCCAGATGCCCTACTAACATTTTGTGGCTGACGCCCATGTCATTTTAGTTAGAGAAGTTAATTTTGAGGTCGTCTTCCAATGTAACCTCAGGATTGTGTGCCAAGTAATTGGTACATTACAGTTATAAATGAAAAAATGAAAATCTATTTGCTAAATATAAAAATGTGATGTTAGTCTTTCTATGCAGTTTTTAAATTGATGTAGCCAATGTGAATAGGCTTCCAAATTTGATTCCACTACCAACCTTAACCACCGATAAATGACTGTTGATGAACCAAGGAACAGAGTGATTTTATAGCGGGCTAATAAATTGTATATTTTACCCAAGTCCTTCCAGTACCATGACCATGACTTTTCTGTTTTTCATCCGAACTGGACACAGTACAAGTATTGCACTATGGATTTCACATGTAACATGGTTGAACTTACCGGGTAGGCACAGGCAATTCACAGGAAAACACTGCTTCACAACCATACATTAGTTGGAAT
The DNA here is from genome assembly GCF_040938575.1 of Ambystoma mexicanum. NCBI lineage: Eukaryota > Metazoa > Chordata > Amphibia > Caudata > Ambystomatidae > Ambystoma > Ambystoma mexicanum. The sequence goes on along the minus strand of NC_090923.1, from coordinate 737,374,615 downwards.
GGTGTGAAATTGGTTGTGCTGCGCTTCTTGCTTCTCAGAGAAAACAAGATAGGTAATAGAAAATGGTTCCAATTATCATGCTTCTCATTCCCAACTTTCAGGGGAGCCCTTTAGTGGTAATGAATAGAACATATTTTACATGGTTATAGTATTTGTAATTGTTGTATTACACATCATACATTGACTATATTTCAATCTTGCAGTACAAGAAAGATGTATTAAAAAATGCACATTTCATGTGCAGTGTGCACTAAACACATACTTACAGGAAAAAGTATCCCCAGCGGGGGAGACCAAATGTTCCTTACACTAAAGACTATCACTGGAAGAAAATTAGCAAAACACTGCCACATTAAATAGCCATTCACTGAAATTACAGGTCCATATCAATCACCCCCCAAACTGCCATCTGGTCCTCGCCCATTTTTCCCCCTAATCGTACCATACCCTGATGAATCCTCCAACACTTACAAACGCTTTTCTAATAACATCCATGTATTTAAACGCCACATACCTCTCAGGGTACTTCTCACTGTGAAGGCAAGCGTATATTAAAAATGCAGACGTACAATTCTGAATATACACCTTCGCCCTTGCTACCACTTCCCGTTTCTCCTTCCTGTGGGGTGCATTTAAAGGCCCCAAACAGAAGTCCCTTTCACCTGAAAAGCAGCATTTAAACACTGCAACCAAAAACGGCCCTGCTTTGCTTTCCCCGTCACCTGAATGGCAAGAAGTAAACTCTGCAACAAAAATGGCATGGTTTTTTCTTTTTTGCTTATGTAAAAATAAAGAACCATGTGGAAATAGGCCTATCCATCATCATCTATGGACAAGCAGCAATGTAAATTCACCCAAGAAGGAGAAATCAAAGAATCCTGTGACCTGCAAGACAGGATTTTAAACATTAGAAGCAAAAATGGCCTGCATATGTGTTGCAAATAAAAACGGTTTTAAAAAGACACAAAGGAAAATGATATCACTGATCACACAGAAAATGTCAGGGAAACATGAGGTGGGGGGGTGACCAAAGCAAATGTACATTAGCTTCCACCCACAAAACCCCTGTAACCTGTGAAGAGACACTACTTCAGGAAAACCGGTTCGGACTGAGGTCAAGGCTTCACAATTAAAAACTCCACTTCCATTTGGAGGTCGCACGTACCAGCGAACAACCCTGTAATAAAATATGATGCTGCTGAGGGCATCAAAATTCCCTATGGCAGGAACCCTCAGATTTCAAATAAGGCAATCCTTGGCTAAACATGATGAAAAGGTGCATGGTCTTGCGGCACCTACTTCAAAGAGCAAACTGCCAATTTCAAAGAGACTCATAAAAACCCTCTGGTCAAAGTCTGACCCAGGGGAACAGATGGCTGTAGGGGGGGGATGAAGCTGCCCTCCCATATGTGGAACAAGACACTCCCAATTAATATTAAAAGACCATTTCATTTTAGGCATTTTGCGCAGCCATCAAACTGAGGATTATTTTCAATTGTATGCCATTTTTCTTGTCATTTCCAGGTGGTTTTAAGGCTATAAATTGCATTTACCTGGGACTTTGGGAACTGTAATGGCCATTTAGATTAGGTTTCTGGCTGATCTGAACAGGTGACAATTATGAGGTTTGATGAAAAGGTGGACATTTAAATTAGGAATATGCGTGATGATTTACATATTTATAACTGTTGTACATTTTAAGAAAATGACAAAAATGTGCAACATGGCCATGCTACATCGTACGGATTTGGCGATCGATTTATCTAATTCCCCATGATTAACTAAAACCAAATATCTATTTCATATGGCATTTGCTAGTATAATAATAAAGTTATGATACATAAGTAGTTTTTGCCAAAAAGTGGTAATGAGAACAAAGGATGGTAATAAATGCAAACAGACAGATGGTGCCCCCCCTCTCCTGAACCAATTCCAACTGGGGGGCGGAGAAAGGGATGGTAACTGTCCAATCCTAGCAACAGGGATAATTACAGTTTACTCCCTCTAGATTATAAAGTTAGTGATGTCATTTCTGCTATATAAGGGGGACTGTACTAGGACTCAGGGCACACCAAAACCGGGGAGACAGGAGAAGGAGGATGGAGAGAAGGCGGCTGAACCTTACCATCTTTGAGAGTGCAGTGACCAGACCCCTTGTCCTATCTGTCCAGAGTGTCCTCAGATCCAGCTGGCCTTCCTGAATCCTAAACCAAGGCTTTCTATGTAATTAATATATAACCCCAGCCCTAAATTGCATAAACCCTTAATTTTTTTAGTAGTACATCCAATATTCCTCATTGAAAACCCAATTGCATGTGTAGTTCAGTCTTCTCCCCATAGAAGAATCTTTTATTTGCCTGCCTATGTTAGCACATCCCCATTAAAAACCCTGCATTTGTTTGTGTAAATACTTAGTATATTTGATAGTAATTAAATTAATTCCCCCCATTGAAATTCACGGTTCAAGATTGTGGCAATTCGAAATCAACAATCTTGTCTAGTGTTTTTATTTAATTGTTAAAGTCATTAAAGTGTTGCCTCAAAATAATTCGTCCTATTGTGAGCTGAAAACCAAATTTGTCCCTGTGTCTAAATTATGCCCTGCTAAGCGAATATTCATTTGCCAGTGTCTTTCCTATCTGCATCTCTCAGTCTAAACCCAAACTGGTTTCATTAGTGGGAGCAATCCCTTTGCCTAGAAGTCTACCTGTGATGTGCCTCTGTCCTCACTGAAAACCGATGTTCCTATTGTAAGCTAAACCCTTGCCCAGAGCCCACCTGTAATTGTAAGCGTCAGTGTAAACGAATTCCATTTGCCACTATATTTTCCATTTGCACTTGCTTTATCCCAAAAACTGATTTTCCTACTCCATTTCTATTTTGCCCTGGTGTGCTGATGAGTATTCTCTAAAACTTTGCAGATAAGTGTAAGGAATCCGAATTCTCTTCTATTCTATCCCTTAGCAGTTGTGAGAAACAGTAAAAACCCATTCTGCCATTTTGCTCCAAAAATGGGTTTTCTCTTTCTTTGCTGACTTCCTATCTTGTGGTGGTGGGCTTTACCCCAAATCCGATTGCCCCCCTGTATTCCTACTCCTTGCCACTGCCTTCCATCCAAAAGGAATCAAGTTTAATTGAGGTTTGGGGATGAGTGTTGCAGGGTGGAGTGCTAAACTGTAGGTGCTATCACTTTGTGTGGAATTGTCATTAACCTGTGTTGTCATTAAAACAAAAGCAAATGTATAAACCTAGTTCCACTTGGTTGCTCTAGATGGGATATTGCATTTCTGTTGCCCCAACTTTGGTGGCTGCTGTATTTTGATTATTTTCCTTTTTCATGAAATAATAAATGAATACATAGCTTATTGATACACACCGGCTTGGTTCCTAGTCCATTGTGACATGGGGCGTTTGTGGAGGTTGGGTGAGAGACAGGTTAGAGTCCTACTGAAAAGAATCCATAGTATATTAAAAATAAAAAGTGTTTTATTGTGCGCCACAATAATTGTAGCGGAAGGAGTTCCCTAACTGGTGTGTGCCGTGTAATAAACAGTGACATTCCTCCACCCCTCTTTTGCTCCAACTTCCCTGTGCAAGAGATAAAATCTCTAAAATCGCACCATATTTTTGACCACATCTGAGCACTGATTTGTGCATTTCAAAGCCTTACTTGCAGTAAATACCGGCCGCGTCTTTGCGTAACCCGTGCTCCGGTCCCTCCCGTTCCCTATGAACTCGCATAGGCCACCTTGGAAAGGGAGAAGAGACTTCTCCCTTTCCGTGGCAGCCATTATCTGTGTTTACTATGGCTGGCTGCCACAGAAAGGGACAACAGACTATGTTCCCCAGTCCGCAGCAGCCATTATTTTTAATTTTTTGGTTGCAGAATGCAAAGATTCTCGCAACCGAAAAAAACAAAAAAACACCATTAGTACCCAAAAGGGCCAAGGTACTAATGGCCATAAGCACTGATCTAGGAGGGCTTTACTGTGTCAGTTAATGCCCCCGGGGCCTTATAGTTAATGCCCTCACTACGGGGCTCATTGCCTAACTAAGCATTAAAAAAAACAACAATTGGATTCAACTGGATTAAGAAAGGTGTATTATTTGTATACACACCCTGGACTGATATTTCGCTAAGGTGTTTTTTTCCATGTTACTATTTACTGAGGATTGTACAGAGTACCATTGACAAAACCTATCCAAAAGCGAGTCAAATGAAATAGCTAGAAAGAACATGAAGTGATAGACATCAGGTGCAGAATTGTTTCTTTGTGTTACGTTATTTAGTGACACCTTTGATAATCAGTATTAAGATAAAACTCAGTTAATGAACATCATGCACATTTTGCCCCTTAAATGAAGTAAGGCAGGGTGATCACGATTGAAACTCTCCTTCCCCTATCTCTGTGCACCCAACCATCAAGAATTGCTTTGTTTGGAGGAGGGGGCAGCCCCTATGGCCCCCACTGTCAGCCTTGGACATTCCAGAATCCTGTATATAGCCCCTCATACATTACACATGAAACGTTTTTAGGATAGCCTGCACATCACACACACATTACAATGTAGGGATAACCCCAGACATACATTCTGGTTAAGGTAGGCATATAGCACTCCTCCGGGCTTAAACCAGTGCACAACACATCTTCCAAATGAATGGAGTGCACTGTACAACTAAAATCAGTCTAACTAGACAATTAAGAAATCTTTCTGGCTATCACACATATCCCTCTCCACTCAGCACCCAACCATGTGCCCGACACTACGGAGCCTGCCCACCCATCCTATGTCCTTATCCGGCCCAAATGCACAGCCTTCACACTACTTCCCACACCTTGCACTTCGGTCCCCCGAGGGCGTTCCCACCACAAGCGTATTGAGGCCATATAATAAAGGGATAAATGCGCTATACAAATGACCACTACTACTACCAATATTGTTAAAAAGTACTTCTTTGGCAGTTAATCCATATTATATCATTTTACCTTTATGTTGTGCAGGACAGGATCAACATTTAATATCTCACAACCTTTCTGGCATTCTTCACAAGTGGATACCTGGGATGAAAGAGAAACATTAAATCTACTAAAAAAATATAGGTGGCCAACATAGTCGAAAAGGTGCCTCTATACTTCCACTTTCTCTGTAGTACTTTGCTATCAGTGGAATTTCCTTTAGTATATGTTCCAGCGTATTAGGTTAGGTTTTTAGACTACATACTGGCCAAACAAGTAACAAAACCATCAGCGAGAGGGACTGCGACTTCACAATCCACAAATCATTGCAAGAATAACTCTGTGTCAGACTTAGACAGTGCATTCTGTCTAGATATAGATGTGTGGATCATATATTATTACCTACATACTTACCCATTCATCTATATGTCTGGACATGCCTGGCCAATAAATCCTAATGCCAAGGCATTCCTTGTTGTCACTATGCCGGTGTGGCCTCCAGATCCTAAAGCATGAACTTCTCTAAACACTGAAATGGCTTGTTCCAGGCCAGTCAGGACTTTCTGCGTCGTGCCTTTTGCTGAACGATACAGACGTCCATCTAATTGTGATAGTAACAGGTTATGTAATGGGAGAAAAGCCAACAAAGAAGGATTTTGCCTGTGCCATCAACTAAGACATTGTGCATTATACAATTACTTCATTTAATTTTCTATCTTCTCCATCTCATTTAAAGTGGGATTTTGCTTCCATTTCAAAGTAATGTCCTGAAAAGAAACCGTTTTATGTTTTCCAAGGCAGACTTAAATGTACCTGATGTCCTACCCAAAACAATGTTAAGATACGGTTACCTGTTTTTCTCCAGCCTAATAAAAACACTATTAAACATATGTCACATGTTGGCTTTTTTTATACAATCGATAAGCTTTGTGAAAACACGCATTACTGGCTACTTTAATGATGTTTTATTTGTTGTTTTCTTATCAGAGAAAATACTAAGATAACAACTTTCACGCCAGAGCTGGTGGGCGGAGACAGGATTTAATAGCCTGCCAGGTTGGTGAAACAGGATAGCAGAAACTGGGATCAGATGATTCCATGGGCTTTATTTGCAGTTGGGAAACAACCCCCACCCCCGCCTTCAACAGGATTCTCCCTGTTTGAATGACTTTATGGACTGGTACCTCGATATATATCCTCGATATGTTAGAGAAATCAGAAAAGACAGGGAAGAATTCCCAACCACACTCTCCGACACTACAAACTGACTTAACACATGATGGTAGTTAGATCTTTGGTACAAACACATAGGTCCAAAGCACAAGGACAACAAAAAGCCTTGATACGTTTAAGATCTTTTTCAGTAGGCCCAAAGGTATTAGTGTTGTTACCCACTTGTAAACACAAACTGATATGTAGGTGGCATGGACCATGACATGTTAGAGCAAACACAACCTTGTAACAACAAAATGTCCCAACATGATCACTGCCTAAAAACCCAGGTTTACTACATTACCCTTTTGAAGGAGCGGAAGGAATACCCTTCAGCCTAATGTCATCATTTTGTCCTGTTTGTTACCAGAGGATTCTGATAATACCTCTCTAGTTCCACCCGAAACTTAGTAACAACCGAATGCAAGATCTGGATGATCTCCTAAGACAATTTACTAATGTATTTGGAGAGAAACCAGGCAGAGTGAAAGGTATTTCTTCTCCCACTCTTTCCCCCTCTATCCCCCTCTCTCCAGAAGGCAAAGTGGTGCATTTAAAACCATACCGATAACCCAAATCCCTAAAAGAAACCATCGACCACGAAGTCAGACACATGCTTGAGGCTAATAATATAGAACCCTCAAGTAGGCCAAAACAGAGAAAGTGTTGCTAAGAGTCAAGAGACCACAAGCATTACCATGGGCCAAGAAAAAAAACAAGTATCGCAAACCAACAGTGGATTGGTAACCAGGCAAGGGAGTACACCAGGTTGCCATTGTTGAAAGCAAGTGTCAATAATCAAGAGAGAACAAGTGTTACAGACCAGCAGAAGATTGGTAATCTGGAAGGGGAATACACCAGGTTCCCATGGAAGAAAAAGCCTTGCAATTTGTTCATCGAGAGAATCTTGAAGCCTGGTAGGAGAACACACCTAGTTTTCCTTTAGCCGAAAGAGGAACAGTTTTGTTGTATTGCAAACTTTGTGAATTGATGAAATCTTGGGAAATCTGTCAGGACATGATACCAGTTTTCAAGTGAAGGAATTTTGTGTTGCAATCTTTGTGAGAATTTAGCCAGACAAGAGGGGCTGCAACACACCACCTGCTTGTCAATTGAAAGGACTGTAAAAGCTTTTAAGAACTGTGTTTTGAGGAAAGTGAAAAAACTTTAATTGGACCAAAGGGATAGGGGACGTACCCCCTGTTTGTTATACTGAAGTACCTGAAAGCTTGGGGGAAGGGAATCCTTTCCCAAGCCACAAGCTGCGAAGAGGTAGTGGAATATTTGCTGAACATTTAATGATTTTGGAGACCTCAACCTTTAAACTTTTTGATCCAAGTAGTTTGTGAGGGCAATAATTGGTTTTGATACAAACAGAACACTGGTTTGGACTTCCATACTCAGAGTAAACGTAGTTTGGGTTAGGTAGAAAAAACACCACTTAGCACAGGACCAGCTGAAAAGTATTATCAGTGCATTTGAGAGTGCACCAAACAATATTGAATAGCAAACTAACTGAAAGATATGATGAACATAATTTGAAGACAGCATGAAAAAAAGCAAGTGATGAGCACTTATGAATAAAAGTGGAAGCAAGGTGGTAGAAAAGGATGAACTCCACAGAATGAGATGTGCGTTAGAGACACACTGTGGTAAAACCAAGAAAATTCTAAAGGAGAATTTGAAAAGTTGTGTAAGATGCACATTGTGATAAAGTCAAGAGACTGCCAGTGAGAATATAAATTAAAGGTTGGCCAAAGACACAGGCTCAGAAAGGGAGCCTGCGTATGCAAAAATTTGAAGAATAAAGAATCATAACGGAGTGCCTAGGCTTATCGGATTAGTGACCTGTAATGAGTGGACCATGTGGACCGAAAACTGTGCCTAGACCAAGAGAAGAGGTTTATGTTTGCAACATCCTGAAACGTGGGAAATTGAAGTTAAGAAAAACTGTTTATGTGAACTGGTACAAAAGACTAATCTTCAAGGAACTGAGAAGTGTCCCAAAAAACGGTTGTTTCTTGAAAGCTGAATTGTGCTGAACTCTTGGAAAAGGGAACAAGCAAGTAGAGGCCGGGAAGGAGGTGAAGGTTAGAGGTACCAGAGGCTTCTGGAAAGTGGATGATACATCTGACGATCATCTAAAACCAGAACCCAGAAGGCTCAGAAGAAACCGAAACTCTTCCCAACCTAGCCTTTGCCCAAAGGAATGACCCATTGCTGGCTGAAGCCTTAATTACCTCCGAGCAAGAGGGCCGTGAGAAAAGAGGGCCTTTTTTCTTTTTGAAACATGGGCTAATGTAGAGGGGAGACACTACTTCAAAGGGCCTAGTAAAAACCCAACTAGTTATCCCTAAAAGTCATAAACAGGTAATTCATGCAGACATTAAAAACGTCATCCAGTCCTGTGAAATGTGTCAAAAAACCACTACAATATACCACCACCTGTTCCCTTACAACCACTTACAATTATTGAAATTCCATTGTCAAGAATTGGTATGGATATTGTGGGTCCCTGTCAGGGATCCGCCACGTGCACAACAGTTTCCTCCCATTGCACCTTATCACGGTTCCTTACCGAGCCGCTTTCTGCATCTAAATACTGCCACGTTCCTCCAACGCTGGAGGTTGCCCTGGCAACGTTGGAGACGCCTTCATTCCAGGTAACGTAGCGTGTCTGTGTATACTGTTGCTAAGGGGAACAGCCGCTCACACGGTCACGTGACCACTATGCCACAGCATGTCCCACCTTCTCTATCAGCGTAAATAGCTAGTCAACCAGGACGCAACTGCTTCTGATTGAAGTTGCGTTCCTGATCCAGTCCCTGTTTTTCACCACAGTTTCGACCTCCTGCTATTGACCCCAGCTCTTTTTTTGGACTTGCATCTTGTCTTACCCCTGCATGCTGTTGATTCCCGATACTGACCTGGCCTCGCCCACGGATTTGCCAGCTTCACGATTTTGCATCCATTTTGCCCCGTAGTCCTTGGAGTGCAACAAGGTTCGGTTTGGCCCAGTGTCCGGTGAGTTACAACAGAATCAGAAGCTGCATTTAATATGGACACCTCTGGCACGCTGGCCACCCTCGTGCAGCTGGTGTCCGAACTTTGCGCTGACATGACCGCAGCACATGATGCCATGCATCGTCATATTGATGCTCTGCAGGAATTTACTCACCATCCAGCTCATGCCGAGGCGCCAGCCACTGCGGTCGCCTCTGGGTTGGGTTATTCATTTCCTCGACAGGATCCAGTCCCGGTTCTTATGTCCACCCACTTCCCTCTGGCCCCACCGGAGAGGTTCAACAGTGACCCCAAACAATTGCAAACTTTTATCAACCAATGCAGACTCCACGTTTTGTGTCGTCCTGCCTCCTTCCCCAACTACCAAAGCCGCCTTTGTATTGTTCCATCTCAGGGGTACAGCTGCGGCCTGGGTCAACCCCCTTTTTGGAATAACAGCTATATGCTCTATGATTGCGATGCCCTGATTACTTCCATGAGTCATGTATTCGACACACGATATAAGACACAGGCTACTGATTTGGAGTTACTAAGCTTCCAGCAAGGCGACACTCCTTTGCTAACATACCTGGCTAGATTCAACCAGTTGGTAGCTGAAACAGGGGGGGCCGGAAGATAAGAAAGCCACTCTAAGGGTCTTTCTGAATCACTAAAAAACACTATGGCTACTATACCGGTGGCCACTACGGCTTTCCAGTAACTGCTGGATCTTGCGCTTCAGATTGATGCCAGGAAACAGAGAGGAAAAGCAAAAGGAGACCTCACCCTTCGGTGTCCACACATCCTGAGCCGCAGATACAGGGAGATACAGAACCTATGCAAATGGGTGATGTGGTGGTCCATTTTCTCCTGCAGAGAGGTGCAAAGAAAAAAAACAATCTTTGCATGTACTGTGGCTCTGCTGAACACTTCTTATGGTCTTGCCCTAAAAAACCACCCAGACGGGTGGGAAACTCCAAGGCTCGGCAGTAGAAGGAGTCTGATTGCTGAGTGCCCTACCTCTGGAACCCCGGGTTCCAGTTCTGTGACCCCATTCACTGTTTTAGTCCTTTTTCCTATTCTTCAGGTAAACCTTGGCAGACATTGGTCTATTTAGGTGATACAGGCAAATTTATTGATCTGCACATGCTCATGAGACAGGTATACCCATTGTCACCAAACCACAACCAGAAGTAGTGAATGCTGTGGATGATTCAGTCGTGGTCTCTGGCCTGGTAACAGAACAGACAGACAATCAAATTAAGTAGGTCTACCGAGTGCGGTCATTGGGAGTGCATTTCCTTTGATCCGATTACTGCACCCCAGTTTAAGGTCATTCTTGGGCTTCATTGGTTATTGAACCACAGCCCCACCATTGATAAAAATCATGAAATACATTTTCTCCGAGTCTGTGATTCCCATTGCATTGGTACAGACTCCTCACAACAGGCCAGTCCTTGCCGGTCTCTTAGGGCAGTTTCGGCCACTCAAGTCACATGCCTTCCAAAGGAATATGACACCTTTAAAGATGTCTTTGATAAAGGAAAGGCAGAGCAACTGCCCTCACACCGGCCATATGACTGCCCCATAGACCTGATTCCCAGCTCCAAGGTACCAACTGGCCGAGTGTACTCCCTTACCCTGAAGGAAGGAGTACATTGACAAAGCCTTACTCACTGGCTTCATTCGCCCTTCGAGGTCTCCTGCTGCATCCCCTTTGTTCTTTGTTCCCAAAAAGGAGGGCGACCTGAGGCCATGCTAGACTACAGGGGTCTTAACTCCATCACATTATGCAACCAATACCCCTTGCCGCTGATATCTGTCTTGCTAGATCAGTTGGGGTCATCGGTTATATTCATGAAATTGGATCCATTTGGGGCCTATGATCTTGTCCGCATCAGGAAAGGGGATGAGAGGAAGACCGCTTTCAGGACATGCTACAGCTTGTATGAATACTGCGTTATGCCCTTTGGACTATGCAATGCCCCAGCCATGTTTCAGTATTTTATTAATGATGTGTTCCAAGACATGCTGGATCAGTACATCCTTATCTACCTGGATGACATTCTGATCTACTCCCCATGGTACAACCAACACGTTGTTCATGTCTTCTCCGTTTTACAACGCCGGAGAGAAATCCATCTATACGCCAAAGCTGAAAAGTGCACATTTCATGCCACAGAAGTAGAGTTCCTTGGTTACGACCTGACTAGTAAGGGGGTACGGATGAACCATTCCAAAGTAAAGGCCGTGCTCTTATGGCCGGTACCAACCACTGAGAAGGCACTACAGTCATTCTTCAGCTTTGCCAATTTCTACCAGAGGTTTATCCAGTCTTATTCCTCTGTGGTAGCTCCTTTGACAGTCCTCACCAGCAACAAGGTCCCCTTCTCATGGGACTTGGTGCCCAAAGGGCATTCGATGCACTTAAGGTGGCCTTTAATACAGCCCCGTTACTATAGCATCCTAATCCGTCTTTGCCCTTTATTGTGGAAGCCGATGCTTCTGGCATCGCGGTTGGGGCCATCGTATCACAGGAATGTCCAGACACTGGTGTGTTACATCTGGCAGCATTTATTCTAGAAGTTAACACCCTGTGAGCAGAATTACATGGTCACCGAACGTGAACTTCTGGCAGTGCGTGACTCCTTCACCGAATGGAGGCACCATCTGTTGGGTGCTAGCCATCCAGTACAAGTATACACTGACCACCGCAACATTCTAGTGCTCAAATCAAATGCGTGACAGGCAGACACGCCAGGTGGCATGTCGTCTTTTTTCCCGTTTGACTTTGCAATTACCTATCATCCGGCCAGATTTGACTCTAAAGCCGATGCTCTCTCCTACCTGGATGGAAATCCTCTCACCACTGATCAGAAACGCTCACTTCTACTTCCCAACCAGGTAATCTGTGGTTGCACACCACAGCCTTCACTCAGGGACACGGTTCAAGAACGGGTTTCATCGAAACCACCTGAATTGACCAAATACAATATGGATGTTATCCACTTGCTACCATACATTCAGGGCAGAATCTACATGCCCAATGTGGCAGCCCTACAAACTGCATTGCAGTGGTGCCATGATTCAGTGCTCGCCACCCAGCCAGGCAAGAATAAGACCTTATACCTATTGCACAGATGGTGCTGGTAGCCGTCTATGCATAGGAACGTATTGGATTATATATCCTCCTGTGTCACGTGCACACAATGCAAATAGTCATTGGGTAAACCACTCGGGCTGTTACAACCGCTCCAGGTTCCCCATCAACCATGGTACATGTTGTCCATGGATATTATAGTAGAGTTACCTTCAGTGCAAGAGTTCAACACTATATGGGTAGTAGTGGATTACTTCACCAAGGGCTCTCTTCCTACCATGTCGTAGTCTTCCCTCCGCTCCTGTTCTGGCTGAGCTTTTCTTAAAAAAAACATCTTCCGTCTCTTTGGGTTCCCATCAGTTATTGTCACTGATAGAGATTTGCAGTTCACCTCACATTTTTGGAAGGCGTTCATGTCTTCCTTTGGCATTGATGAACGCTACTCGAGTGCTTACCATCCCCAAACAGATGGACACATCGAGAGGCTGAAACACCACCCTGGAGCAGTACCTCTGCTGTTTAGGTCTCCAACATCAGGAAAATTGGTTATCTGTCTTAGGTTCTGCAGAGTTTGCATATAGCAACTCCCATACATTCCTCCACTGGTTCCTCTCCCTTCTTTTGCCCTATATGGGCAGCACCCTTGAGTCTTCCTGTTGGATCCTAGCTTACCTCAAGACAGTCTGTCTGCCTGCTCTTGCGTATGGGATCTGACTGTCCTCCACCACGAAATAAAAGCACACTTAGCTGATGGCCTGGGACCATGCTAAGGTCTTTGCTGATGTCCATCTTTATCTGGCCCCAGAGCATCAGGCCGGCATACAGGTCTGGCTCTCCACTAAGAACCTCAAGATTCCGGGTAGAAAGGTCTTGTTGCCACGGTTTGGCGTTCCCTATAAGATTGTGGAGGTTATTAATCCGGTGGTGGTAAGCATTGCCCTGCCTCCTTGGAAGGTTTGCCCAGTCTTTCACGTATCCCTGATGAAACCTTGTCTTCCAGACACTCGATTGCCTTCTCGCCTCGCTCCATTGACAGTCCATGGTTCAGAGGAGTGTGAGGTCAATGCTATCCTTGATAGGAGGTTGCACAGAGGGGTGAGGTACTATTTGGTGAACTGGAAAGGGTACGGTCCAGAGGACAGGACCTGGGAGCCGGTTGGCAACATCAGCGCCCCCAGGCTCCTGGCACGGTTCCATGCTTCCCAGGGGGGTGTTGACGTCTTTGGGGGGGGGAGGAAGCTGTGGTGCACAACAGATTCCCCCCATCGCACCTCATCACGGTTCCTTACTGAGCCGCTTTCCGCATCTAAGCACTGACCCGTTCTTCCAACGCTGGAGGTTGCCCTGGCAACATTGAAGACGCCTTCATTCCAGGCGACGTTGCCCGTCTGTGTATACTGTTGCTAAGGGGAATGGCCATTCACATGGTCACGTGACCCGCTATGACACAGCATGTCCTGCTTCTCTATCAGCATAAATAGCTAGTCAACCAGGACGCAACTGCTTCTGATTGAAGTTGCGTTCTTGATCCAGTTCCCCATTTCGCCACAGTTTAGACCTCCTGGCATTGACTCCGGCTCTGTTTTTGGACTTGTATCTCGTCTTACCCTTGCGCTCTGTTGATTCCTGATACTGACCCGGCCTCGCACATGGATTTGCCAGCTTCACGATTTTTCATCCAGTTTGCCCAGTAGTCATTGGAGTGCAACAAGGTTTGGTTTGGCCCTGTGTCCGGTGAGTGACAACAGTACCCTAGAAACATCAAAGTTAGGGAATAAGTGCATTTTGGTAATAGTGGGTTATTCTACCAGATTTCCATGCCCACCATCATCCGAAAAGGGAGTCACTTTTTTGAGATGGCGGCAGCCATAGAAAACCTGCTCCAACATGGCCATCGTCATGCGGAAAGGGACCTAGTCCCTTTTAGATTTTGATGGCAGTTACCGAGCGAGAGGAGCATCGGGGACCGGAGCGCAAGTCTCCAGTCCCCAATGATGCTCCTGCAGGTAAGTTGGAGTTAGGGGGGGGGAAGGGGAATTGAGGTTTTCAAACATGGGGAGGCAACAGGGAATGGCTCCCTGTTGCCTCCCCACGTTAGAAAAAAAGAAAAACATGCGCCACCTGGGGATGGGCATCGGGTGGCTGGGACAGTGGGCGTATTGTAAAATCTAACCCGCTATTCCAGCCACCTGATTGGCTCACTGCCCTTCCCTGGGTGCGAATAGTTCATTTGCAACACATGATCAAGCTTTGACTGCTCATGTAAGTGTCATAAATGTACAATACGAAAGCAAGCATTACCAATATCTTACATAAACATATAGGGCCTCACTACGAGTTTGCAGGAAATCCACCTGTAATACACACCAGTAAAAATGTCAGAGCCAGATTTTCCAGCATTTTCGCATTTTTAGTGGACTGACTCACTTCAAATGAGCCCCCTTCTACATATGAAACAGGAAAAATGCTGAGTGAACGCACAATTTCAACTCACACTGGATTTCAATTGTCACAAATTAAACATGCAACTATACCCACCTTTTAAATGAAATGTTGATGAATAACGTTTGTAAAGCTGTGAACCCAACTGGGAAACCTTTTTGGCTTAGGAAGTTAGACACATCTTCAATTTTTTTCCAATGTTTCGCAGGCTGTAAAGAAATTGCCCAGGTGTCAGATTGATTTAAAAAATGTGTGCATACGCCCAAAACAATGTCATCACACTATTGAAACAAGGTACTATACCTCATTTATCACTATGTGGCTTTCAATGTTTCATAACATGATGTTCCTCTTATGCAGATTAGAACATCCCTTCCAATTCTTGCCTTCCTTCAACAGGACTACAGGCACTCCTACCTCCTCGGGGTCTTACTTGCTTTGTATTACATTAACCCATGTGAACGATAATGGGTTTACTGGTGTGAGACAGCCATATAAAGTCTATATTACACGCCTTCCCGTTAGTATAGGCTCTTGAAGATTGCTTGTAAAGCTACATCCTTCCTTCACCAGTGCATTTCCTCTTTGTGAACATATCTCTACATGGACTCACCCATCTCCATACCTACCAGACAATCCCCCTGTTCCTATCCACCTCCTTCACTTTCATCCATATCCCTCCCCCACCTAATAAGCCTCCATGTGCCAAATCTTGCTTTCACTTCTGCAACCTCCTGGCTGCTCACCAGTTTAGGTAGCAAGTTCCTTCCATTCACCCGATGTACAGCTTGTTGTAATCTGTGGTGTTCACTGTATGCTTTAAATATTCTCTGTACTCTCTTTCTTGTAACACTCCATTTGTTCTCTCTGAACCGGCTGTCTTCCATTCTCCCCTGCCTCCTGCCCCCAAAATCCAGCTCCTGAACACCCCCCCCCCAATCCCATCCAACTGTCCTTACCTTCAAAAGGGCTTCTCTGCCCAGGCCGCACTATTCACTTGGATGCCTCAAACCCTAAAAATGACAAAGCGGCTCCGAGCAGAGGTATCCTGCTTCTGCCAGGACATAGCTGCAAACAAAGCAGCACAGACATTTTGTTTTCTTAATTTCCACTAGTACCCTAAAGCAAACACTTAATTTGCTAAGAGCAATAAGAACGTGTTCTGCAGGCTTCACCGGCCCAATAACGGCACAAGGGTCCGTCGTTAAGGCACTCGTTTTGCTAAGGCATATAACTTGTTCCCCAGGGCATTGCTGGCTGTTGAAGCCCTCTGCACGTTATTATTGCAAAAGTAGGAACATTACGTTAGTTGTTTCATTAATATTATATTTGTAAATGTTGCCTGTTCTCTCTTGTATTCCATCTGTGCTGCCAAGCCAAACCTCCGAGTGTAAGGGCTGTATGTTCTGGCGTCTTACTCTAGGGTCTTGCTGGGTGTCTTCCGGGGACGAGATAGGGGGAGGAGACTGCAGATCATTCTCTGGTCCGATCATTCTCTGGTCTAGTGGGAGACTCCCCTGATCTGTAAAAGTACATGAATAATAAGTTGTATTAGCGTTGCAAGTCCTAACCATGACCTTCCACCTCATAGGAATGACTCAGATTCATCCACGCTCACCACCCCCACGTACATAGCAGGTCAGCATTGTTGAAACATAAAAGAACAAGAACAATGCTTAAAGCGGCAGCCTAGCTCACACGTCTGGCAGTGATCATTAGCACTCTATCATTAAATATTAGTGCATTAAGCAGCCTGTTCAGACTGTGTGACAAGGACTACTAGCACTCAGATTAATATCCAAGCTCCCCTCTCTTCCACGCTGCTGAAAATACATCCTTGCAAAAGATGATTACAGGAGCAATCTCTGTTCTTGTTCGTTCCTCTTGCAGCCTGCTCATTTCTGTTGGACTGTGAAAACAATTGATTTATCATAAAGTACTAAACACAAAACAACATGGGACAAAACTAAGTTAAAACATAAATTCACGCTGTCAAAAAATCCTTTCGCTTTAGTTACATACTGAGCATGCACAGACACACTGGGCATGCTCAGTTATCAGGTATAAGGTTTTGTAACAGATACATAAGTCAACATAGTGCACTGGATTTTGCAGCGTCTATGGGTCCATTTACCAGGGTTAAAAATTCCTAGGAGATATTTAGTTCCTATTTTTAGCATAGGAGAGCCAGGTTGTCATGACACAAACTGCTACATTTGGCTCGCTAAGCCAAGTGGGGCTAGGCAAACATACCTATACAACATTAAATCTGTTTGCAAATGTATAAATTAGCAATAGGACACTTTGAAAAAGACCTTTAATGCACAATTACATAATTGGCAAACATAGTCTTATATGACAGCTAGACAGTGGACGTTTTTATTTTACCGAGTGCTACATTTGTTTAGATATAATTGCCAGTGCCCAAAAATTCTTAGCTTAACTCAAAACACCAGTTGCAAATCTGTGCACATTACAGTGAGCAACACAAAGCGCTCATTTGAAGATTTGTTTATATCCATGCTGCCTCTATCTTGATATGCAAATAAATAAAGTTCCTTTCACCCCTTAATTGCTGAGGGTTTTCCCTCCCAGTGCTGAGTCCTTTTTGGGAGATTTCGGTATGTCGGCATTCTATCCCTTGTAACTTGTTTGTTCCGTGAGATATCTTGGCCAAACCTGGCCCCTTTTTTCCCCACATGTAGGCGGTCATAAAACCACCAAGGAATCCTTGTTTGTTGTAGGGGGTGAGAGAAAAATAACAAAACAAAAAAAAGAGAGCACATTGTGTTTTCTTCAGAAAATGCCAATAAAATTATGTACAAGATGCATGTGTTTTTTTTTTCTTGTAAGAGCTAGAAACAAAAATGGTTAACAGTTCTGAATTTGCAATTTTCCAAGCTTTCAAGAACAGGTTGCGTGCAAACAAAAAAAAGAAGGTTACCGTCAGTTTTGTGCGAGGTAGGCAATTTTTATTTTTATTTAAATAGGACCTGCTTGGAAGTAATGGAAGGGGAGGGTAGTAGAGCTCGATGGGAACCCAGAAAGGCATACATTTCTGAAAAGTAGACACAATTCTAAGTTCAGGAAGGGGTGTTTTGCACAGGTCAGGCAACAACTACATACTTAACATTTCTATAATTTGGGAACAAATTGGAAAAGTGAGTGAAAAAAGTATGTACTGGACATGTTTGGACTGGCTTCTGGCTTCTGACAATATTGAGAAAAGCAATGCACGGCTACATTCCCATCCTTCCTCCCCCCCCCCCCTCCCCGACTCATCTAGTTAGGAAATACACACTTTTGGTAATGTTTCACAAAACAAGCAATACCACGAGCCAAAAACTGAGCCATAGTACACAGGTTTGTATGCTGACGGGCTAAACAGAACTACTTAGCATTTGAAAAGAAGGAAAAATAATGTGGTGAAGAACGGCAAGCATACATTTTTTGAAATATCACAGCCATACCTTTTGAAGAATAGGTGATTTGTGTATGTTACAAAAGTGCAGTGTGCCTAAAGAAGCAACTAAATGTAAATGTTGGGAAATTAAAGGACTGTGTAACAAAGTGCAGTAGGAAATGTGTTAAAAACCGAGTGAAAACATAAAATGTATGACCTTCCCACATTACCACAGGTGTCCCGACAAAAATGGTACCTCACATGTGTCAGTGCACTGACCGGGGTGCAAAGGGAATAGGCTAAACCACTGGTACATCAGACCCCCTGGAGAATACTGGTTTTGGCCATCTGGACAACCCAGATTTGGGGTTGGGGTATAAAGGCACCGGTGGGATTCCAAAGAGTTCTCACTTTCACCAATTGCCCTAGAATGTATTAACCACAAGACACGGTAAATGCCAAAAAGTGAAGGAACCCCCCCACCAATTTTCAGACATTTGCCACCAGGAATCCACTGAAACACGCCAACAACCGCACATGTCCTACACTCCCACGGGTGTCCCGATGAAACCGGTACCTCATATGTGTGGATGCACTGACCTAGATATAAAAGAAACAGTGTCAAATGTCCACAAGTCCAGTGGCAGTCCCAGGGAGCACTGGCAGGGTCCCCATTCTTCCCCACAGGGAAAGACTCATAACGCAGCCCAGCCGGAGCTCCAGGCTAGGCTTGGGGATGGACAACCCACATGGAAGATGGATGTCCAAGGCCACGGACATCAACATCGACCATCCAGGATCTCTAGCTGGGCTGAGTTACAGCTTCTCCCTACGGGAAGGTATGGGGAACCCACCAGGGCTCCATGGGCATTACCTCCACACCACTGGCTCTCACCCACACCACCAATTCATCCACAGTCCGACCAACCACACTAACAATCCGCCCCAATAGTAACGGAATTATAATAGTAGTAGTGTAATAACAAAAGGACATTTCACACTAATTACATAAGCCAGCGACAGGTTCTGCCTGCCACAACTAAAGGAAACAAAAAACTTCATTATCTGTGGTCAGCCACCAAAAAACAAATGCATAATATCATGCTCATATCAACCCCAACACTTTCATACTAGCCATCCCTGGTGGGTGATGTCCGCGGCCTTGAGCGGATGTCTCCAATGTGAGTCGACCATCTGCAAGCCCAAGCTGCACCTCTGGCTGGCTGAGTTACAGCTTTTCCCTCTGGGGAGGGATGGGGACCCTGCCGGGCTCCCAGGGACTGCCGCTGCACTTGGGGATGGTCGATCCACATGGTAGACAGCCACTCCCAGGGAAACAGCAATGTTCTACTTGCATGGGGTGCAAATTGTGGCTTGACCCTGCAATTGTGTCCCAGCCCGCCGAAATACCTCCCCAGAACGCCCACTTCGAGCCACACCACCAACAATTCAGCCCTAGTCCCAGCCACCCCACTGACAATGGGCCCTAACTGTAGAATAAAGAAAAATGACCTGCATAACAAAGCAGATGCTTCTAGCATAAAAAACCTGTAAACAAAACAAAAAACATTCATTATCTGTGGTCAGCCCAGCATAAACACGCTCCTATCACTGCCCCCCTTTCTAGCCATCCCTGGTGGTCTAGTGGCATTACTGGGTGCAGAGGGTCGCTCTAAGGTAGGTATCATTGGAAAGGGGAGAGTCTCCCCTTTCCAAGGACACCTCCCTTGATCAAAATGTCATGAAAATGCCAGAAATCGAGGGAGAAACTAACTTCCCCTTCACCACTGCAGCTGAAAATGGATGCAGCGTGTGAATTTTCAGCGCGCATTATGCAAGCGGACGTGAAACTGAATGAAATCCAATGCCCGGGCCGTGAGGAGGAACCTCCTCCCTCACATAGCTCGGGGTTGCAGTAGCCCTGCGGGATTGCTAAATATGTGCTTGTGTTCTTTGATGCATTTAATCTGTCTACTGAGCCATCTGTTGGAGGATTGTGATGGGACGGTAGTGTTCAGGGAGTGTCGGGCCGACGGATGGTTTCTTTAGGAAGGGTACCATTTGTCCTGTTATGAGTGAGGGGGTGGCATTGTGTGAGGGAGTTGCTAAAGTTGATCGTGTGTGAAGTCAGTGTGGTGATGCAGTACGATTTCACTGTGCCAGGCATACTTCTTTCAGGAAGTCAGCTGGTTTAATTTTGGTTGTGAAGATGTCTTTATCGATGTGGTAAAATGTGTCCCATGTGTTTGAAGGTTTGGCAATGGGAGGTGAAAGAGGGTCTGTGGAGAGGAGGGCCTATCCAGAGAAGAGCATGTCTGATATGCTTGATGGAGTTGAAAGGGTGATGATAATTATGGGGTTGTTCTCTGGGTGGGCACTATGTGGGATGGAATGGCTAGGGTAGATGTTGGTGCAGGGAGAGCCTAGATTGGTTGGTGTAGGGAGAGCAGAGATTGTTATTTACAAAAACTTTTTCACGTGACTGCATCTTCCTGGGGACATTTTCACATAGAACTGAAATCTCCTGTTACGGAAATTGGTTCACAACTTACATTTTCTGCCATTCCAAAGGGATGGAGCACCCTGAAAGGGTCCGGAGATAAATAGGGGCTCTATGCTCATAAAATGTTGCACGCTACCAAGGACACACCCTGATGTTTGAACAGCAATCTTGTTGTACAGCTGAAAGCAGGACCATGACAACAGGGCAAATACACAGGCGAACATGGGACAGACTTCCACCAGCAGTCTCTGGATCACGTTAAGGACTGGGAAAAATGCTTTACAGGGCATTCTGTAGAATCAAAGAGTCCCGATTTCCAGGAGTGCTGATGGCATCCCTGCATGGTGACTTTGCATACTTTGTAACATGATGCTCAATTACATCTAATTTTTTGGTAGCTACAAGAATGACCGTAAGCACCACATGTGGTGTGTGACACTCAAGGACCATCCGCCAAACTCTGCACTGAGCATACTGAGGCATAGGCAGTGATGGAAGTACAAGGAGCCCATATCAAATAGAGACTGCTGAAATTCAGCACCAAAGTGTGCAAAGTAGTTGAGTTTGTTTCAACATTACCAACAACATTGGCACTGGACATACAGAATAAACCACAGCAAAGTGTCTGAGTGGAGACCTTCCAGTGGTAGTGCAGTAGTAACAGAAACAGACTTGCTGACCAATGGCCTAGCATTCTACATGAATCAGCAATCAGTGTCTTAACCTGCGACTACCACTGACTGAGATTGTTAAACAGATTACAGAATGTGGGTGTTTGCTCCAGGAAAAGCAGGAACACAGTGTTTGCAGCACCCCCCACTTCCGCCTCATCCCTATGCCCCATGCAGGCTCTGACTGCCGCCAATTCGCCCTCCAGGTCCTTCTGTGTATTTCTCCCCCCTCCCACAAAATCGACTTTGCTTGTCCTATCCTGTGCCCTTGTGCCTCCTGACTCAACCCTGAGCCAATCCATTCTTCTCTAATCCTTGAATCAGTCCTGAATCAGTCCTCCCCTTATGGTCCACAATCTCCCACCCCCTTTTAAGCCTGCTGCCTGCTTCTTCATAATCACTACCACGGCTTCCCACCCCCTGTCCGCAGCCAAAGTATTAAAAACGGCCCCATTGTCTGCATTGAATCCCCTGCTTGTACCTTGATCAATATTTCCTCCAACTGGGCCATGGGGTCCTCAAACATGTCCAAGCAAGGGCTGTTTTCACAAGACATCTTGACTCCTTGCTTGCAGTCCCCCCCAACGTGTGTGTGTGCATGGTGCATGACTGTCCGAATTCAATGATGCTCTCATTCGCTATGTTATGTTATTTGGCATTTATATAGCGCTCTAAACATCACTGGTATGACCTCAAAGTACTTGCGGGTTGAATGCCCTCAGGGACCATAGTCCAGGTCAGTTGACAGAGTAGGTTATTATAGGGTGCACTCAATATGTGAGCAGCTGATGGTTGAGAAGGCGGATCCTCCAATCCTGACTGAATTGGTGGTTGGAATCACTAGTAAGAGGGCAGTGCTTGATCTTAGGGTGTGGGATGGGAGGTAGGGTTTAATATTCTCTTGTAGTCACGTTGGGCCAGTCTTCTGCACTGCTCGGTGGGTAGTGCATAGGGTTTTGAAGGTGGCCCTTTGACCTCCAGGGAGCCTGTGAAGGGTGCAGAGGGCGGGGAAGATGCCCTGTGTCCCAGGGCGAGAAGAGTTCACAGCAGCATTTTGGGTTCTTGGAGTTTGTTAAGTTGGTATTCCGGTGTTCATAGGTGAGGAGTTGGCATAGTCCAGTCTTGACATAATCAACATAACAGCGGCAAGTCTGTTGGGATAGGTGAGGCAAGGGAAATGCATCTAAGGAGTTTAATGTGGTAGTGGCATGATTTTGATACATTATTGATCTGACAGGAGAGGGTTAGGCCAGAGTCCATGGTGCAGCCAAGGTATTTGACTGTTGGGTGCATGGGGTGCCAAAGGATGGGGGCCATGGGAGTGAGTGTGTGAGAAGGGCAGTATTGCAGCACACCATGATTTCAGTTTTATCTGGGTTCAGAAGGAGGTGGTTTTGTCATCCATCTGTTAATATCAGTGAGGCAAGTTTCAAGGTCGAGATGAGGGCTGGTGCTTGTTTTGGGAATTCTTAGGATATATGGATATCATCGGCATAGTTGTAACAGGAGAGGATGTGCGTGCAGATGATTCCTGGTAGGGTGGTCAGATAAAAGTTGAAAAGGAGAGAGGAGTGGCAGGTGCTTTGGGGTACTCCAGTGTTCACAGCGCGAGCAGTGAAGACAAAAGGGGAGAAGAAAGTGATTTGTTTCCTGTTGCTGAGGAAGGAGGCAATCCATTTGAGTGCCGAGCCCTAGATTCCTAGAGAGTCGAGGCGGTCAAGGAGGATAGAATGGTTAACGTTGTCAAAGGCTGCCAACCAGATTAAGGAGAATAAGCGCTGCGCAACCCTCAAAGTCTGCTGCAACCTTGAGATCATCCCAGATTGATATCAGAGTGGTTTCTGTTCCATGGCGCGGCCTGGTGCCTGATTGCGCAGGTCGAGTCGCTTTTTGGATTCTACAAAGCGGTTGAGCTGGGAGCATACAGCCCGGTCAATGAGTTTTGCGAGAACTCTGATGTTGGAGATCGGCCTGTAATTCTTAGGGTCAAGGGGGTTGAGGGATAGTTTTTTTTAGTAGCCGTTTGACATGCGCCATTTTAAAGGCCTCTGGAAAGATGCCAGAGGTGAGGGAGTCATTTAGTATGGGCCTTGCATGTTCTCCTGCGCAAGTAGAGGAGAATGTTTCTTTCAGAAGAGAGGAGAGACAGGTCTCAAGGGGTATTGGGAGGGTCTGCTACTGGATAGTAGATCTGGGAACTCATTTCTAAGATGGGTTGGATAGAGTCAAAGGCTGGCATTGTGGTCGTCGGGGCAATGGGATAGGCAGGAATTGAGGGTGGAGAGTTTGATGGTAAAGGTTGCCGTCCTGTCAAGTGCAGTGTTGTAGAATGTAGCAAGAGGGAATCGTAGAGCGTTTGCATGAGGGTGGTTAGGGCAGAGGTGCAATAAGTTTTCAAGAATTCGGAGATGATCTTGTGGAGCTCTTTGCTATTGTAATAGGTGTTTTTGGCCTTTCGGATCTCTGATTTGTAATTATGGTGGTGGTGGGAGAACATAGTTCAGTTAAGAGCGGTTTTAGAAGCTCGCTGTTTGCGCTCAAGAAAGTTCTTTTGACTTTGGAAAGTCTTCAGGTGAGGTGTGAACCATTTGGGGGGCGGTCCTTTGCGTGAGGTTGCAGGGCGTGAGGGGGTGAGAGGAATTAGTGATTCTTTAATCCAGGATTCGATGGTTAAGGGTCTACCACAGGTCGGCGTCATCGGGGGACAGAGTAGCAGGGCTTTGGCTAGGTTCGGGAGTACCTTGACGTTGTTCCAGCATTTCTTATCAAAGGTGAGGGCAGGGGGAGCCGTGGGAGGATGGGCTGGTGTACGGACAAAGAAAGGGATGGCAGAGTGGTCTGTCCAGATAAGTGGTCTGGGACTGGATGTAGACACAAGGTCATTACTGCTGAAGATCGCATCAAGGGTGTGACCACCTGAGTGAGTTGGACCTCTGGTATGACGGGAGAGGTTGAGTGCCTCAAGACTGTCGACGAGGGGTTGGGTCATGGGTTTTTTTGGCATGTTGAACCATATATTGAAATCTACCAGTAATGTGAGTGTTGGGTGATTTACCTGAATGGTAGCTATTAAGTCACAGAGATTGTTGGCAAAGTGTCTGTCAAATCCAAGGGGTCTGTATATGAGCAGGAAGCTGTGAGTGAGTGTTGATACTAGAAGGGATTCATAGTTAGCATTGCATGTCTGGGGTTCAGTGAGAGATGGAGAAATGCAGTTTGTAGATGATTGCCACTCCACCACCTCTGGAAGCTCTGTTGTGGGAGATAAGCAAGTAGACAGGGGTGTAGGGGGAGGCCTTGTGCGCCACTGGTGCAAAAATGGTTGGAGAACCAAGTTTCAGTGATAAAGGTGAGGTCAGGGTTGTCAGAGGATAGGAGGTCAAAGATGCTGGGCCTCATTTTGGGACTGGCGGTAACCGTGCAGGTAAACAGGCAGGCTGCCGGACCCGTAAACCGTTACCCGCGCCTGACTTGCTGGTAACACTGGAGTATTACAACCCTGGCGGCCGGAAAGTCAGGCACCAGTAAAATGTTGTTCCCCATTCCTATGGGAATGGGGGCCACAGAAACACCGGCAATGTTAATAATGGTGCCAGTGCTTCTATGAAACTCTGTGGGCAGGTGCCGGTCCGCCCAGCAGGTCAGACCTGCCGGGCTGGAGGGCACGCGCCCGGAAGAGTTGTACTTTGCCGGTCCGGAAACAACTGTGCCGGTAAACTTACTGGCACCATTGTTTCCGGACCGGCAAGGTTGTAATGAGGCCCGCTGTGTCTGTTTTTCACCATGGAGCGGGCATTGAAATGGAGGCATGTGATTTCATGAGGTGAAGTGATTTTCTTGATGCTTGTGGCAGCGAGTGTTCGGTCTACATAAGTGCCCTTTGCAATGTTGGGAGAAGTCGGATTAGTATGGCTAGTTGAGTCTGACAGGCATGGTAGTGGGTGGTTGGGACGTAAGTACTCTTTGGGGGAGGGGTGAGTGGGTCAGGTCGATGGGGTGCTGGAAGAGTAGGCGGGCAGTGGTAGGTATGTTAGAGGGGTGGGAGGGAGGATCAGCAGAGCGGGGGAGGAGAGTGGTGCATGTGAGGTGTGTGGGGTTGTGCAAGTGGTTTGCAGTTTGAGTCTGGCAGGCGCTAGGGGTTTAGGAGTAATGGGTGAGAGGTTGAGTTCAAGGGGGTGAAGACAGACAGAGAGGGCATGATGGCAGGGGAGGGGAAGGAAGGGAGGTTGGACTGATGAAGTGGTGAGGTATGGTGATTTGAGGGAGAGGGCCGGTCACCTTTTCTGCATCTGGCTGCCAGGGGGGTGTGAGAGGGTAGGAGGATGTGGTGACAGTTATAGAAAGGGCAAGACGTGCTACTGTGAAAGGGTTCGAAGGGGGAGGCTGGTGGGTGGGGGTCGAGAGGCAGCGGAGGGCAGTGTGGGAGGTAGGGCAAGAGCGTTTTGCAGGTGAATAGGTGAGGGTTCCGAGTTGTGCAGTTTGTTGGGTGCGGTTGTCTTTGTCACACCTCTATGTCAAGGGGACGCTGCATTTTTGAGGAAGAGGAGTAGGTGGTGAGGAAGAGTGGGGCTGATGTGGGGGTCGTAGATGTAGTGCATGTTGATGGAGGGTTGATGCTGACGGTGTGACGTGGAGCACTAGATGGGTGGGTGCTAGTGCAGGTGTCAAGAGGGCTTTGGCAGGGGCCGGGATTGCACTCCTGAGTGAGCGCACAGATTCCATGTTATTTGCATGTGACACATGGTGTTTGGAGCGCCAGAGAGATCCTCTGGCTTGTGAGTGAAATTGCGTGGGGTGTCGGGGAGGGGACAAGGGGGTTGTTCTCAGTAAATGCCTGGGGGAAGAAGGAGTGCGAGAGGGCTGGTTGGGCTGAAATCTGTGGCATGCTGGTATGAGGTGCGCTGTCTTTGGCGCGCCAGAGTGCTCCTCTGATCTCAGAGTTAGTTGCGGGATGCTGAAGAGAGGTGGGCGAGGAGGGACAGAATATCGGCGATCGAGCATAGTGGTCGGAGGTGACGAGTCGATGTGGGATGAAGGGGGGGTTCCTGAAAGAGGGCGCTAGTATGGGATGCATGCAATAGGGGGGTGCATTATGGCGGGTGGGTGTGGTGCAGAAGGGCAGGGTTGAGGGGGCACAGCAGCGGTCTTTGTTGTCCAGGTATTGCCATCAGGGAGGGGAGGTTGGTCATGATTGTGGGATGGAGCAGATCAGCAGCTGAGTGATGTGGGGGTCAGAGAGTAGCTGCATGTCCAGAGGGCTGGGACCGAAGGAGTTGAGTCCGGGTT
This sequence comes from Ambystoma mexicanum, assembly GCF_040938575.1. NCBI lineage: Eukaryota > Metazoa > Chordata > Amphibia > Caudata > Ambystomatidae > Ambystoma > Ambystoma mexicanum. Next base: position 737,348,037 of record NC_090923.1, on the reverse strand, counting down.
GAGGCACCTATGAATAAGGCAGGAAGTGTACTGAGCTTTAGTGCAATAGCAGCACTTAAGTTTGAGACATCTGGATAGAGGGAGAAAAGGGCCTAACACAGGGGAACAACAGTAATGCAAAAACAGCAGATGCAATAGCAGCACCTAGGTTTGGGACACCTGCATAGAGGGATAGAGGGGGAAAGGGCCTAACATGGAGACCAACAGTAGACGCAATAACAGTGAGTGCAATAGCAGCACCTAGGATTGCGACACCTGGAAAGAGGGAGAAAGGGCCTAACATAGGGGAACAACAGTAAATGCAATGACAGTGAATGCAATAACGGAGCCTAGAATTGGGACACCTGGATAGAGAAGAGAAGGGCCTAACACGGGGGAACAACAGTAAATGCAATGGTGGCAGTAATGGTAACTCAAGAGGCAGGCCATAATCAGAAGGACTAGGGGCTGTTTGGCTATGGGCTGAATCTAAGTGTGATAGGACACAACAGGTGGGGTTAAATAGAATTGCGATTGGTTTGGACAATTTACTAGGGAGCAGCAGGTCCTGGTCTCCTACCCTGTTGGTTGCTGCTGGTGGATGACTGAGGGCACCACCGCCTAACACGGTCTGGAGCAGCTTTCCCTTTACCTTGGGTCCTTCACCTCGGGGGCTGCACATGCAGCCCCCGTGGAGGTGTGCTCTAAGTGGATTTCTGATGCCCAATCAGGAAAGGGGGCAGACTGGGAGGCGGGTGGTGAAGCAAGAAGTTGGACGGTGAAGAGAGTCGGGAGAGAAGAGCACGATCGGAGGTGAGAGGGCTAAATAAGTGGGAAAAGGGTCAGATGCAATAAAGCAGGGCACAGGGGGAACAAACACTCACCTGCTAGCATCGGAAAAAAAAGTGGCGTGCATAGTACATAGGACAATGCTTTCTTGAACTTCCACCAATGCCTCAGGGAACACCCTACCTCAACTTCTCGAGCCACCCACCACATGCAACCTCCACTCCGATCCATCATCCCCTAGCGTCCCACCCCCCAACCTTGGCCCCCAGTACTAATCCCACTTGGCCTTGAGGTGGGCCTGCTCCTGAACCCTTCCGCTATGTTCCCAAGCAGGGACCCCATTGCCACTCCCCCTTTTTTTTTTGTTGCCTTCCCCAGTCTGCCTACCAGCTCGCCATCTCAACTACCTGTATGATCTTCCTCCGCTTCTTCCATCGCTTGATAACCACCTCTATTCTGTGTCAGCTACTGTGCCCCTTCAAGACAAAGAACCCTGGTATTGCAAGTTACATGCCCCTCCCCCCCCCCCATGCCCATCCCGGCCCCTATGCTGCCTCGTCCACATTCGGTCTGTCCCTTACCTCCCCACCGCCACCCATTGTTGGCTTCTGATACCACCTGTCAGCCCGTTTCAAAGTTCTGTGGGGGAAGAGGCAAAAGCAGAGGTGAGTGAGTAGAAGATAGGCAAGTAGGATAAGAGGAGATGGCGAGGATGGAAGAGAAATCAGAGGATGTCAGTATTGTATTGTATTTGGTTTTTTATATATCGCTCGCTCTTTCCCCATTTATATGGCCTCAATGCGCTTTGTGGTGGGAATGCCTCTGTGACCCTAGTCACTGTGTTGGAGGGTCTACGAATTTTCAATTTGGAGAAGCACGTGTGCATTTTCACCGATCTAGGACTTAGTGGCTGGCTAAGCTTGACTAAGCAGACCAGAAAGATCAGGCACGTGGGTGGGTGCTGTTGGAGGTTTGCGAAAGAGTGCTATTTTTGAAAGAGTCAATGTGTGGCCAGCTATACCGAATTTCTTTTGTTGGCAGTTGGTGTAGGTTAGTGTCAGAGGTGTTGAGGTATGTCAGGTGTTTCAGTGTGGATGGCTATGTGCGCTGCTAGACCGGATGAGCATGAGCATAGTCATAGCTGTATTCTACGGTGCATGGGTGTTTGGCCATGCCTGCGGCCTGTGTCCACAGATGTGGTGTTTGGGGGTGGTAGTGAGGCTAGGGCCTAGCGCGCTTGCAGAGCATTCTGGGGATGGTAGTGAGGCTAGTGCCTGTGTGCTTTCAGGGCTTTCTAGGGGTGGTAGTGAGGCTAGCACCTGTGCACTTGCAGGGCATTCTGGGGGTGGTAGTGTGGCTAGCGCATAGTGCGCTTGGAGGGCTTTCTGGGGGTGGTAGTGAGGCTAGCGCCTAGTGCGCTCGCAGGGCATTCTAGGGGCGTTAGTGAGGCTAGCACCTGTGTGCTTTCAGGGCCTTCTGGGGGTGGTAGTGAGGCTAGCGCATGTGCGCTCTAAGGCATTCTGGGGGTGGTAGCGAGGAGAGGGCGGCATGCGAGCAGCAGGGGCTGTTATTGTGCGTTCTCAAGGAGGCATTGAGTACGTGCGGCTGATGTTTTTGTGGCGAAGAGCCGCAGGGAAGCCAATTGTTCGATCGGTAGTGAGAGGGCGGAGTTAGCAGGTTCACTGGGCGAGCCCTGACTTTTGAACTCAAAGTAGTGAAAAAAGACTGCAGCCTGGGCCAAATGGTCAGGCATTCCTTCATAGCGTGGGAGGCGGTGCTGTAAGTCTGCAAGGTGCCTGGGTGCTCAAGGGAATTGCGGGCTGGAAATGCATTTTAGTCCTGACTGCGCTGGGAGAGAGGAGGATCATGTGGTTTGAGGCGGGTTGAATGACTCCGGTGAGTAGGCTGCCGGTGTAGGAGGCATACTTGCCAACCCTACAGATTTAGGCAGTAGGCTATTGCTTTTGAAGCAGCCCTACCACCTACAGATTTCAGTGACTAATCCTACTGCCTTTTGGCAAGTAATTTATGTGATTCTAAGGCAGGCTCCAGGACAGAGCCTGCAACACATTAATTAATCTGTCTGTACAGTGGACTGGTAGGTGATTACTTTGATTGGGCTCAGACCAATCCACTGACCAGACAGTTGCGTGACTCTGTCCTACACTCTTGCCGGTACAACCCTTAGGTGAACCAGCAGTGAAAGCAAGTGGCAGAGTGCAACACCATCACACAGCATCTGCCGACAATTTGGTGTTAGCATTCAGAATTATACATTTTTTACTATTTCAACATCTTTGCATGTTGTGCTGTTTTTATGTTTTGTATTTTCCAGTGACGCCATTGTTATTGGAATTATTATTTTTCAGACATGAAAAATCCTACATCTTTTTGGTCACAGAATGTTGGCAAGTATGTAGGAGAAATGGCGAGATGGGGCAGTGGGGGTTGTGAATGGGAACAGACAATGGTAGTGAGGGAATATGAGAACTACAGAGGTTGCGGCAGCGGATGGTATCTGCGCGATGCATTTTTTTCCCTTTTCGTTACACTGTGTATCAGACTGGCCGTTGGGGGTTTGGGGAGCGGGAAAGTTGTAGGAATCGTTACTAGCAGAGTGAGCGCAGGATGGCATTCACCATTAGGTGTGGATGAATGAGCTGTGCATGGGGGTGGCATGGATCTCAAAGGTGTAAGGCGAGTGCCTGCATAGTGGCATGGGTCTGAGTTGGCGTTCCTGATAGTTAGACTGCTGCTGGAGGCGGCCTGTAGATTGTGGGGAATGTAGGAGTGCATAATAGCACATTTCCGAATATTGTTACTTACATTTGAGCAGCGTTGCCTATATGTCTTGGCATGCTGCACTTCAATAACCTCTGCTGAGCGTGGAGCATTGATAGTAGCTAGCTCTGGGGCACACATCAAGTGATCATGGCTATTTGAACAGCGTTTGGTGCATAGCGTTGTGGCACCATTGGACTTACACAAAGGAGGCAGATCAAAGAGAATACAACCAACATCATTATGCCCCTAGTGCTCCAGGATGCGGACCCCTCGTTCGTCCGCCAGAACCACTGATCATGCACGGTGCATGCCAAAGTACGGGGGGAGTCCCCTCCAGGGTCCATCTGGCATCCAGTGAGCCTCCCCCTGGGCAAAAAAACACCCACAGAGCCACTGTTTGTTTGTTTGCTTATTCACTTTTATTGGGCACCAGACCCTTAAGGAACAGGCGCAGCAGTAAGAAAATGCAAAGCTTACATAGTTACAAGAAATACAATATATACAATAAAAGCTTACATAGTATCCATGGTTATAAAATATACAAGATATACAAGACTTATGTGATTACAAAAATATGCAATGTACAAATATACAAGTTACAGAGAGGCCCAGAGTTTAAGTGAGAATATAAGGCGGGTGAGACTCAACTGATCAAGGTGCGGAGTGGGCCTAGAGGTAGGAGACTAGGGGTCAGTAGAGATGAGGTGTTTGATGACATTTTTTCGGAAGAGTTGGTAAGGTTGGTCTGCTCTTAGGTCTAATGGTAGTAGGTTCCAAGATTTATCAGCCTTCACTGGGAAGCTATTACCACCAATTGTGGTGAGTCTGTATCTAGGTATGGCCAAGCAATTAGCATTGCCGGCTCTAGTAGGTCTGAGACAAATTCTTCTATGAGGTTTATCTGTGAGGTAGCTGGGGGCGGCGTTATTTAGAGCTTTGTGAGTCAGTGATAGCGTCTTTAGCTGTATTTTGTTACCAGTAGACAGCCATTTATGATGGCGTCTAATGGCATAAATAAAAGAACCCATATCTCCTCCAAGTGCTGCACTCAAGGCATTATTTTGTAATGTTTGGAGCCGCTGGATGGTAATTCTATTAGCACCACTGTATAGGGCATTACAGTAGTCAGTTCTGGATAGTATTAAGGCTCTGGCCAAGATCAAACAGCTGTCATTAGAGAGGAATGGCTTGCCAGCTCTAATCAGCTTGCAGGTGTAGGCTGTGGTGGAGGCCAGGGATTTTACCTGTTTATCAAAGGACAGGGTGGAATCCAGGTAGAAGCCAAGGGTTTTTACTTCCTTGGAGACTTTGATGATATTTCCATCGATGTTGAATGAGGAAAATTCCTGACCTAGTTTTTTGATGTTGGCATGTGTTCCCATGATTATCAACTCAGTCTTATCATCGTTCAGGCATAGGCCATGAGTGGCCATCCATGCCTGGATGATAAGATAAACCCTGTTCACCAACTCCGTGTCCTTGCTATGATCCCCAGAAAGCAGGAGGAGAATCTGTGTATTCTCTGTATAATTGGTGTAGATGATATCCGGATGGTCCAAATCATCAAACAGGGGCTTGGTGGAGATGTTGTATAGAGTTGGAGAGATGCAAGAACCCTGAGGAACACTGCACAGGATAGGGGTAGGGTCTGCAGCTGCCGATGGAGAGAAAACTCCACGGTTCTCTCGCTCAGGAATGATTCAATCCATCTGATAGCCTCAGGGGAGAAGTGAGCGGCAGAATCAAGGTGTCTACAGAGGATCTTATGGTCCACAAGATCAAATGCAGCTGAGAGATAAAGTAGGAGCAAGAGTACTGACTTCCCTTTGTCTCTCAGCTCATCAGTTTGGGATTTTAAATCGATAAGGGCAGTTTCTGTTCCGTATAGAGGGCGGAAACCAGATTGTCTGTATCCTAGGAGTTTGTGCCGTTCTAGGTGTTTCTGAATTTGGTTATAGGCAGCATTGTCCAATATTTTGAGGAAAAATGGTACAGTGGTAATGGGGCGGTAGTTGGTAGGGATGAGGGGATCTAGTGTCTGTTTTCTAGGAGAGGGAACACCCATGACTGTTTTAGGTTAGCAGGGATGGAGCCTGAAGTAAAGGAGGCGTTAATCAATTTAGCAATGAACGGAGATAGTTCCCTGGCAGCATCTTTTATTAGTTGCGCAGGGCAGATGTCGCCTTTACAATTAGAAGGCTTCAATGAAAGGATGATTTTTCTACTTCCAGAGTAGATATTTTGGTGAAATGAAGATATTATCGCGTGCCTTCAGTGGGTCGTTAGGCACTGGGTTTTTAGGTGAGTGCTGTAGATTCAACGTTTCTTTTTTTGTGCTGGATTTTATTTTGGAGCATGTTCATTTTATTTGATAATGCCCGTCAGATGTCTGTACACCAGGACGTATCCTTAGTGCAGATATCAGGTGTAGGTATAGGTGACTTTAATTCTTTTAGTATAGAGTGACTTTAATTCTTTTAGTATAGAGAAGAGTTCCTTCATGCTAGAGTTGGATTTGGCAATGCGCTCGTCATAAGAATTACATTTAGCCAGGCAAACTTCATTCTTATAGTGTGAAGAGAGCAAGGTTAATTTGGCTTTACTATCGGTGGAGGGGCAGAGTCTCCAGTTGGTTTCGCTTTTTCTTTTCAGAAGGCATAGGACTCTAAGTTGTGGCGTGAACCATTTACTTAAATGGGCTTTGGGTTTGCTAGATCTAATATTAAGATGGGCAATTTAGTCCAATGTAGTGAGCATGATATTGTTGAATTCATGGACTAGGATGCTAGGATCAAGATTTTCTGGTAAGGCATTCAGAGTGGGGAGGATCGCATGGATTTCTTTATCAACTGTAATGCTTTTTTTGTTTCTTGTTAGACCTGGTGGCGCTAGTAGAGGGGCAGTGGGAGTAGGTCTGGTCGTGGATAAGTGAAAGGACACCAGTGAGTGGTCTGTCCAGGAAAGAGGCTTGATGGAGGAGATAGTAACTGTACAGTTGTAATCCGCTATCCAATCCAGTGTTCTCCCCTTCAAATGGGTGGGTTTAATGACTTTTTGAGACAAGCCTAATGCCTTGATTGTGTTAGCTATATCTGTAGCGTTTTTGTCCATCAGGTCATTAAAGCCTATGTTGAAGTCCCCTAATAGGAGTAATTGAGAGGCTGGTTTGAGGTTGTTGGTAAGTATATTATGCAGATCCTCCTCGAAAGTGCCAAGAGGACCCGGCGGTCTGTATATTAGATGGATGGTGAGTGATTGAGAATCATTTATCTGGAATTTAGCAGATAGAATTTCGCAGGATTGTGACAATTGGCTAGGGGCCATTCTGAGGGATAGGCACATTCTGGAGATGATAGCGATACCGCCTCCTCGTGCACCATCTCTGTCTTGTCTGGCTATTGTGTAGCCATCTGGGATGGCTAACATAAGCGATGGTCCTGCTGCGTTATGTAGCCATGTCTCGGTTCTCGCAAGGAAGTCAAGATTGCCTTCTGTGATTAGATCAGCAATGTCAAGGGCATGGGCGACAAGCGATCTTGCATTGAGAAGTGCTCCCATAAGGGAGGGGGCCTCAGTAACAGCTTTGACCTGGTGTAACGCTCACCTGATTCCCGCAGAGGCGCCGGTCTTGACTGGGTGAATGCCGTATCTTCAAAGGTGATGTGTAACACACGGTTGGCTCTTTGGGCTGGACCTCTGTGCACTGTATGTCTGACTCGAAGAGTAAGATGTCTGCAGATAGAAAATATGGGATTAATGAACTGGGGTTATTGGGTGCCTCTCTCCTCTTCCCTTTCTCCTCTCCTGTAGAACCCCAAAGGTTAACGCCCTCACCTTAGGTAAGTGAACGCCGAGCTCTCCATCTGCCTCGGGGCAGGGTGCCGTAACCGGTTTCTTCACTGGATAAGGGTGCAGGCCTCTTGACCTCAGAGGACTGCTGTCTGTCGTTAACTGCACGAACGGTAAGTTCTGGGCACTTCAAATGTCTTAAAAGTCTTTTGTAATGATATCTCTTGTTTTGCAGGGTTCCGGCGATGGCGGATGGCGAGCTGATGAGAGTTGAGGATCGAACCCGCGTGAGGAATAGAAGCGCCTGGAAGCACGTAAGTAAGCGCTTGTAGCCTGCTTCACGATGCGCACTAACTGTCCCTTTTATCTTGCAGGTACAAGTTCGGAGCTTTAGAGAAGCTGAAGGGTGCTGGAATACCCACTGGATTCGGCGTGGGAAGGAGTAATGGCACGTGAGTAATAAAGTTGCCCAATGTCTTTAAACGCACCTTCTTTTGTCTTTCAGATGCGGGATGAAGCGCCGAAGGCCTCCGGAGCGTGCGAAGAGCTGGTAAGCTTTTGTCTTTCAGATGCCGGAATGCAGTGCGAAGACCTCCGGAGCATGCGAAGAGTAGGTAAGCCTTTGTCTTTCAGATGCCGGAATGCAGCGCGAGGCGTTGGTGACAGCCGATGAACCAGGTAAAAGATGCGCTGCCACTGAAGACCGTAGTGCTAACCTGTTCTTTCTTTGTCTTTACAGGTGCTGCTGAAGACTGGATTCCAGGATGGTAAGCCTTTGTTCCCTTAGGCCCAGGATCAGAAGCAGAAGACACGATGAGCGTTCTGCTGCAGAGAATGCAGAATAACGCAAAGCAAGATTCATCCATCGGGTGTGGTTTAAATAGCCTCCTGTAGTGCTTAGGTGTCTCCTTCCACAGCCACACCTAGGTAAAACAAAGAGTTCCTGCTTTCCAGAAGAGTTCCAGTGTTCTGAACCTAGGGAGTGGCTCCTGCCCCACCCAACAGGAAAAGTAGTCCCAAACAGAAGAGGATCAGGGGTTCAACTGGCAGGTAAGTAAGCAGCATGGTCTGCTGCAGGTAAGTCCACCCAAGCATTATGAGCCCGGCGCTTCCAGCGCTGGGACTGGGCATCTTTATGAGCCTGGAGCCACTGGCACCAGGACAGGGTCCAAAAGGTCCCAATTGGGACTGGCTGGCACTCGGAACCGGGGTTATGGGTCTGCTTCCAAGGGAGTCGGGCAAGACCTGATCTTTTGGAAGCAGAGATCATGACAGCACCCCCCCTCAAGGCCCCTCCCAAACCGGGCTTCTGCGGGGGTTTGGGCTTGTTAGGAAATGTTCGATGAAATCTTTTGATTAGACGAGGCGCGTGGACATATTCTGCAGGTTCCCAGGATCTTTCTTGGGGACCGTAGCCTTTCCAGTCAATCAGGTAAAATAGTTTAGATTTGGAGATCTTGGAATCCAGGATGCTTTTGACTTCAAACTCGAGTTCTCCATCAACTAGAATAGGTTTTGGAGATGTAGTTAGTCGGGTTTGAGGTTGCACGGGTTTTAATACAGAGACGTGGAAGACCGGATGTATCTTCATGTGAGGGGGCAAGTCCAACTTGACCGCTACTGGATTTACTATGGTAGTGATGGAATAGGGACCAAGGTATCTTGGGTTGAATGTGCGTGGTCCTTTTAGAGGTAGATATTTGGTGGATAACCAGACTTGATCTCCTACTTGATATCGGGGGGCTTCCTTCCGATGTTGGTCTGCTCCTTTCTTGTATTGTTCTTTAGCCCTTTGAAGGTGAGGAACGGCTTCCTTAAAGGCTTGGGTGATTGTAAAATGCAGGTGGTCTACTGCTGGTGTTCCAAGATCTTGGAGTGGATCCAACTCCGAGGTTCGAGGGTGACTACCGTATAAAAGAAAAAACGGGGTCTTCCCAGTTCCCGAGTGGACAGAGTTATTGTAGGCATATTCGGCTATCCAAAGGATATCTTTCCAAGTTTTTTCAGTTTGTTGTAGCATGCAGCGCAAATACTGTTCCAGAGTTTGATTGGTCCTCTCGGTTTGTCCGTCGGTTTGAGGGTGGTGGCTGGTCGAAAGTCTCACATCAATTTGAGCCGACCGACAGCAACTTCGCCAAAAATGAGAAATAAATTGACTACCTCGATCCGAAATTAGAACTGAAGGAAAACCGTGCAGTCGGACGATGTTTTCGAGAAATTCTCGGGCCAGAGTTGCTGCTGTTGGTAAGCCTTTGAGTGGAATGAAATGCGCCATCTTGGAGAATAGGTCCACGATTACTAGGATCGTATTGTATCCGGAGCATGGAGGTAGATCGGTGATGAAGTCCATAGAAAGCGTATGCCAAGGGCGAGGCGGGATGTCAATAGGGCGTAAGAGGCCGGCTGGTTTTTCCTTTTGACTCTTGTTTTGGGCGCATACTCCACAGGACATTATAAAGTCTCTGATATCTTTTTTCCAAGACGGCCACCAGAAGTAGCGCTTGATCTTTTCCGAGGTCTTGGTCATACCGGGATGTCCTTCCATTAAAGAATCGTGATAACAAGAGATTACCTTTTTCTGTAAATCTGTGCTGGGCAGGTATAACCGTTCTTGGAAATATAATAGGTTGTCCTTCACCGTAAAGTCCTTTCCCTGCAGATGCCAATTCTGTATGTCTGCTGGAGTTACCAGTAGCCTGGCTTTATCCTTAACTTCCTCTATGGATTGTGTGGCGATTACACCTAGAATTCTTTGTTCGGGAATGATAGGTACAGGTTTAGGATTGATCAAATGTTCTTCCACTCCCATCCGAGAAAGGGCATCAGCTTTACCGTTTTTTGTACCAGGTCGATAGGTAATTATGAAGTCAAACTCGGCAAAGAATAGTGCCCAACGGAGTTGCCTAGAGGATTGAGCTTTTGCGGTTTTCAAATATTGCAGGTTTCGGTGATCTGTAATCACAGTAACGGTGTGTCGGGCCCCCAGAAGATAATGCCGCCAAGCCTTAAAGGCGGACTTGATAGCTAGTAGTTCCTTATCAGTAATAGTGTAATTGATTTCAGGAGGCGAGGATTTGCGGGACCAAAATGCCACGGGATGCAACTGATTGGTTACTGGGTCCTTTTGTGATAGAACTGCCCCCATGGCAAGGCTCGAAGCATCAGTTTCAACGATGTAGGGGAGTTCTGGGCGAGGATGTTTTAAGATCGGTGCAGAGATAAATCTAGTCTTCAAATTCTGGAAAGCTTGTTCCGCCTCGGTAGACCATTCAAAACGTTTGTTTTTCTTTAACAAGGCGGTGATGGGCTGGACTATTCGAGAGAATTCGGGGATAAACCTGCGGTAAAAGTTAGCGAAGCCTAACATGCTTTGAACACCTTTTACGGAGGATGGCGATGGCCATTTGAGAATTGCATCGACCTTCTTTGAATCCATACGCACTCCGCTAGGTGATAATATGAATCCCAAGAATTTAACTTCAGTCACGTTGAAAACACATTTTTCCAACTTAGCGAAAAGTTTGTGTTGACGCAATCTCTCGAGGACCATTTTCACGTGTTTCCGATGTTCAGTTTCCGATGAAGAATAAACAAGGATGTCGTCAATGTAAACAACAACACACACATCTATGAGCTCTCTGAGGACATCGTTCATAAAATATTGAAAGGCGGCCGGGGCATTGCAAAGTCCGAAGGGCATGACCTGATATTCAAATAGCCCATACTTGGTGCGGAAGGCCGTCTTCCATTCATCGCCCTCTTTTACTCGTACCAAGTGGTAGGCTCCTCTAAGATCCAGCTTTGTATATATGCATGCTTTTCTGACTTGGTCCAGGAGTTCAGGGATCAAAGGTAACGGATATCTATTCTTAACGGTGATCTGGTTCAGGGCGCGATAATCTATACAAGTTCTAAGGTCCCCTTCTTTTTTTGGAACGAAGAACAAAGCTGAGGAAGCAGGGGACTTGGAAGGACGAATAAACCCATTCGCTAGGTATTGATCCAGGTATTGTCGGAGGTGAAGATTCTCAGGCTCGGTGAGGGCATAAATTCTACTACAAGGAGGAGTAGATCCAGGTATCAGGTCTATCTGGCAGTCATAAGACCTATGAGGAGGTAGAGAGTTAGCCTGATCCTTCCGGAAAACATCTTGGAATTCTAGGTATTCAGGAGGTAACTGGGGAGCCTCCGAGGAAATTGCTGCCAGTGCAACACCAGGTCGAGGGTGACAAGTAGAGACACATTCTGGAAACTGAACCGTTCTTGCTCGCCAATCGATCTGAGGATTGTGCTTCTCTAACCAAGGAATTCCTAGAATAATCTGGAACTGAGGGGCCTTGATCACATCGAACACGATCTTCTCATGGTGTCCATCTTGACTTACTAGCGTCACTTCTTGGGTGGTATGCGTTACTGGTCCGGAGGCTATCTCCGTACCATCCACCGTAGTAATGACGTCCTTTACAGCCTTTGGACAAAGAGTCAGATTCATCCTCAAAACCATTTCATGATCCACATAATTGCTGATGGCACCGCTGTCGACGTAAGCTTCAATCGCATGTAATCGATCCGGATGTTCAGGGCTAATGAGGACCATAGGTATCACGAAATGCGAGGTCACGGAACTGGTTTTAACGCTCGGCAAGAGGACCTCTATTCTTGTCGGGCGAGGTCGTTTCCCTGCTCAGAGTTTGTGACCCTGGTAACTGCAGCTCCTACTGCCTTCTTGGCTGGTTTCACCGGACAGTCTCGAAGAAAGTGCCCCGAGTTTCCGCAATAGAGGCATAATTGCAGCTGTTTTCTCCTTTCCCGCTCCTTTTGTGTTAGTGGTCCTTTCAGGCCCCCTATTTGCATGGGTTCCCCGGAGTCTACTCCTTTGGTAGGAGTTGGTGGTTTGGAAAATACTCGAGCATCAAACTTGGAACGTTCGGCCTTCCTGTTCTGCAGTCTGTGGTCAATTTGAACGACTAAGTCAATATAGTCCGAACAGTCTTGCGGGGGATTCACTACTTGGGCTAACACATCTTTGAGCTCTCCACGTAGACCTCTATAAAACAGCGTAATCCTTTTGTCCTCAGGCCATCGAGTTTCCACTATCAGTCTGTTGAAGGACGCAATATAAGCCAAAAGGTCTTGATTACCCTGTCGCAATGAAAGGAGCTCATTGTCCAAGGCCTGCCCCTGTGAATGTCTTGCAAACAGTTTTTCCATACTGAGCTGAAAAGCTTGAAAATCATGGAGAACCGGATCATCTTGATTAACTAGAGGGATCGACCAGTCTGCCGCATTGCCACTAAGGTACGAAAGCACGAAAGCTACCTTAGCTTGATCAGTTGGAAAGGCTGCTGGCCGGCATAAGAAGTGCAACCGGCACTGATTAATAAATACTGCAAACCTCTTTGGGTCACCAGAAAATCGTTCGGGCGGAGCCAGAGGTACATTCCCAGGTAGGTTGATCTGCACTGGGTTCGTAGAGGATGTTGAAGGAAGATTTGCCCCTGATGCGGGTAACGGAGTTTGTCCGGCTTGTGACGGTAGCAATTGTCTAGCGAGATAGTCTGTTCGCTCCTTGGAAATAATCAGTTCCCTTCTTAGAGCATTCGTTTCCTGACGGGCTGCATGCACTTCTGCTCTTAGTTCCCCAAGTAACTGGGCTAGCTGGTCGGTATCCGAGGTTTCCATAGCGCCTGGGTGGGAGTTTTGCGGTAGGCTTTGCGTTCTGTAACGCTCACCTGATTCCCGCAGAGGCGCCGGTCTTGACTGGGTGAATGCCGTATCTTCAAAGCTGATGTGTAACACACGGTTGGCTCTTTGGGCTGGACCTCTGTGCACTGTATGTCTGACTCGAAGAGTAAGATGTCTGCAGATAGAAAATATGGGATTAATGAACTGGGGTTATTGGGTGCCTCTCTCCTCTTCCCTTTCTCTTCTCCTGTAGAACCCCAAAGGTTAACGCCCTCACCTTAGGTAAGTGAACGCCAAGCTCTCCATCTGCCTCGGGGCAGGGTGCCGTAACCAGTTTCTTCACTGGATAAGGGTGCAGGCCTCTTGACCTCAGAGGACTGCTGTCCGTCGTTAACTGCACGAGCGGTAAGTTCTGGGCACTTCAAATGTCTTAAAAGTCTTTTGTAATGATATCTCTTGTTTTGCAGGGTTCCGGCGATGGCGGATGGCGGGCTGATGAGAGTGGAGGATCGAACCCGCGTGAGGAATAGAAGCGCCTGGAAGCACGTAAGTAAGCGCTTGTAGCCTGCTTCACGATGCGCACTAACTGTCCCTTTTATCTTGCAGGTACAAGTTCGGAGCTTTAGAGAAGCTGAAGGGTGCTGGAATATCCACTGGATTCGGCGTGGGAAGGAGCAATGGCACGTGAGTAATAAAGTTGCCCAATGTCTTTAAACGCACCTTCTTTTGTCTTTCAGATGCGGGATGCAGCGCCGAAGGCCTCCGGAGCGTGCGAAGAGCTGGTAAGCTTTTGTCTTTCAGATGCCGGAATGCAGTGCGAAGACCTCCGGAGCATGCGAAGAGTAGGTAAGCCTTTGTCTTTCAGATGCCGGAATGCAGCGCGAGGCGTTGGTGACAGCCGATGAACCAGGTAAGAGATGCGCTGCCACTGAAGACCGTAGTGCTAACCTGTTCTTTCTTTGTCTTTACAGGTGCTGCTGAAGACTGGATTCCAGGATGGTAAGCCTTTGTTCCCTTAGGCCCAGGATCAGAAGCAGAAGACACGATGAGCGTTCTGCTGCAGAGAATGCAGAATAACGCAAAGCAAGATTCATCCATCGGGTGTGGTTTAAATAGCCTCCTGTAGTGCTTAGGTGTCTCCTTCCACAGCCACGCCTAGGTAAGAAAAGAGTTCCTGCTTTCCAGAAGAGTTCCAGTGTTCTGAACCTAGGGAGTGGCTCCTGCCCCACCCAACAGGAAAAGTAGTCCCAAACAGAAGAGGATCAGGGGTTCAACTGGCAGGTAAGTAAGCAGCATGGTCTGCTGCAGGTAAGTCCACCCAAGCATTATGAGCCCGGCGCTTCCAGTGCTGGGACTGGGCATCTTTATGAGCCTGGTGCCACTGGCACCAGGACAGGGTCCAAAAGGTCCCAATTGGGACTGGCTGGCACTCGGAACCGGGGTTATGGGTCTGCTTCCAAGGGAGTCGGGCAAGACCTGATCTTTTGGAAGCAGAGATCATGACACCTGGACAGGTTTGGCTGTGATATTATCGCTTGATTTGCGTTTATGATTATTGGTTTGGTGGGCATTAGTATTGGCGATAGAATGTGAAGGTGACAAATTAGCATTAATAGGTTTCAAAATATGCTGAAAGTTAGTCTTCAGGTTGGTGGGAGGTAGGAATCTTCTCAGTGGCTCGTATAATTTTGTGAATCTGGCGCGGAGTCTAAGGTTTCTATTAGATGTGGCACAAGGTAGGGAAGCAAAGGATGCTGGCCCTAGGGCAATATGTAATGCAGGTTGTAAGGGCGTAGCATAGTGTATAGCTGTATTTGTCAGTTTGAGCGGGCTGGGATCTAGTATGGGTGCTAGAGGGAGCTCAGTGAAGCATGCTAGGCTTCTAGTATAAGTAGATAATGTGGCAGCCATAGTGCAAAACAGAATAGCTAGAATTAACATCTTACTAAATTAAGCGGTAGGAATATGGCAGTGCTGGTAGAGGCACCTATTCTGGGTACCAGTTGGTCAACACAAATAAGGCAGTACTTGTGAGGCTTGTGAGGTAGCTAGGCGCCTGAGCATAATCACAATTGGGCAGCAAGAGTAAACAAAGTAGGTCAATGCAGGTAAGGCACCTGAGCCAGCTCACCACCAAGCAGCACGAGTGTGGCAGTGCCAATAGGCAACTGGGTGAGATATCTATTCACAATTGGCAATTCATGCAACACAGATTCTACCGTGCAGGTGAGGCATCTGAGCACCTAGGCCAGATTACAAATGGGCAGTGGTGGTAGACAAAGTAAGTTAATACAAGTGAGGCATGTAGGAGAGGTAACAGTTAGCTATTTAGCCGTTAAACAGCCCTGATATGGTAATGCAAGTAGGGCAGCAGGGTAAGTTGACAAGTATGGAGTAAGGTCAATACTTATGTGGTGCCACGAAGTGTAAACAACCAATGGGCAGCAGTCCAAGTGACACAAATATAAGGGGTTTCACAAAGAAGCAGGTGTATCATAGAACACGTGCGCATGATTGTGGCATAATACAGTGCAGCAATAATGAGGACACATCAAAGTGAATGCGTGGCTGTGGGAGGAGGTGAAGACGAGAGTAATGGGAGATGGGAGTACAGGTAGCTGAGCATGGTTAAGATGCTAAATATAGTTCGAGCATGCACCTGTAACACAGCAGGCTAGTGAAAGTCGGATAGCACTACGAGTCGGTAGGTGGCGTGTACATGTGGGCAAGAGGAGTAGGTCAGGGATAGGTGTTCAGGCAAAACAGGCAATGGTCCGATAGCCACTAGGGCTGTAATGTTACCTTAATACCAAGGTGATGGAATGGCTCGTGCAGGGATTAATGCAGAGGCAGACGGCTGGTGACAGATGCTAGCCTTGTCTCCTTGGGCCTTGCAGACGTGGGCCGGCTTCCACCTGCCGGCTCACTAGATAGGCTGGTGAAAAACGGCCAGAAAGCCAATCAGAGGTGTGTAGGGAGGCCTGAGGCTGGGGTTAGGTTGAAGATGGCAGTGAATCTCGGCGGGCGGCCATCTTGGAAGGTGCTTCCTTCCTCGTGCACCACAATGGCATCCACAAGCACAGAGGACCCCAGGGCAGGGCAACTGGGCCTGGGACAGGGTGGCAAGGTGCAGTAAGGCACAAAGGGCAAATATGGAGGCAGATTGTGGCAATTCTGGCGTGCGTGGCTGGGAGCGCTATTTCTGAATTTGCATGCGCAGTTTCAGTGCGCTTACCGTCGCTTCACTGAAATGGGCCTGCGTCCTCAGCGAGGAAGCTCCCATATAGAGCATGAGGGGTAGGATTGTGCACCTCTCTGTTCTCTCCCTCTCTCTTGTCATTGTCTCACTCTCTATATTCGGCTCTCTGCCTTTTCTCTAATCTAGCTCTACTCTTTCACACCCTTCCTTTAAACTGTTCTTCCTCAACTCTATCTCGCAACACTTTTTCATTCTCTCTATATTCGCCCCTTCTTCTCATTCATCTCCATTTGAATTCACTCCCTCTCCAGTTTTCTGTCATCTCTCCATCACCCGTCAACTTTTTTTTATTTTTATCACCCTTCTGTTCTTTCCCCCACCTATCTCCCTCTTCTTCTGGCTTTTTTAACTTAACCCTTTCTTTGTACCCATCTCCCTCACTCCAATCTTCTCCCCCATAACGCCCCATATTATTTATTCCAGATCACATTTTTTACCACTCCCTATATTCCCCACCCTACGTTTCATGTCAGTTTGGGTTGATTACTGGAGATTTGGTCGTAATTACATTTTTACAGTTAAATTTTGCAACATATATATGCAGGGGAGACCCCCGCAGAACCCCCCCAACTTAATCCGTTTACATTAACTATATCCCTATACCCACCCCCACAATATATGTGGCAAAATGCGCAAACACATTTCTAACCAAATCTCCAATGACCAAATTGGCCGTGTAGTAATCATCCAATCCCGTCATGTCTCCCTCCCTCCATAAGGTGACGCGTTTCTTTTTCTCTCCTTGACGGTGTCTATATTTGCTTTTCCCTACTCTTAGCTTGTACTGAAATCCACTTATGGGTGGCATACATAAGAGGTATCAACCATGACACAGCCGTGGTCACCCACCCTTAAGATCAGTGGTAAACTAAATACGTGCCATCGACTAGCCCCACTGAGAGTGGTGTGTTTAGGAAATACCAGCTGCGACAGCACCGCCCAAGTTCATCTCATGTTGAGGAACGCGCGATGGGCTCTGCCTCCCACAAGCGCCCTTTCCAGCCCTGCCATGGCCTACAGCTGAGGGTGGTTATCAGCAGGTCCGCCCCTCCCAGTCGGGACAGCGCCTGTGTTGCAGTGCCCGTCATGTGATGGAATTAAGGAGAGATGCAGCCAGACTTGTATAACAACCTGCCAAACGTTCCTGCTCATGTGCTTCTGACTCACAACAAGAGAAAAATGGATCACTGCTTGCCTTCCTGAAAAATATACACATATATCACTTTTTCTGGTGCACCTGCATTGTAATTAAACACTGAAGTGGTTTGGGATACCAGACAAAAGGGAACACGTTTGACGAATAAGGATATTTTGTAGTCAAATAATGAGTCCATGTTTTCCAGTCCCAGACTTTTCTTTAAAAAAACAGTGCTATCGATTGTAGGCATTAAAGTTATGGTACTGTTAACCGAGACTACAACTCCCAGTGTGTTTATTTGTGAAACTAAAAGACTAGGACAGGACCATATTGGTATGTATTAGGTTGACACAGCGCTGATCTGTGTCACTCACTGGCATCCCTCTATATGTGTTTACCAATCGGACATGGGGGGAGGTGATGTTGCTTTTCATGCTTAAACTGGTAGATGGACGGGTAGGATTAAGATATCTAGTCTGCTGCTTTACTTATAAGAAATAACAAAAGCTGTGCGTGCTTGAGCAGACTCAAATGCTGCGGCTTTACACAAAAAATTTAACTTACACTGTGTCAAAAAGGTAGAGAACTTCCTAGAATCCCACCCAAAACCTTTCTGGAGTGGCCAAAGGAACCCGAAGGTGCTGCTGCACCACCAGAGTATTTGATCACCCAGGGGATCCGAGAGCAGTGGCAGCCACAGCATCCCCCTGAAGCGGTGTTCCCTGAGCAATGAATCCCCTGACCTGCATCTTCAATGTGGTTGTCTTCTGCCTAGACTGTACCAACTCTGCCTGAATATCCTGCAGTGCCTTGAGCACCTCCGTTAAGGGTGGACGGGACTCAATATGGCTTAGGTGGCATTCATATCTCACTCTTGGGGGGTGATGATTATGTCACACCCCTGGAGTATCACACAGCTCCTTCCTAACCACGGAAGCCAAATGCAGTTGACCCCTCCCACCTTGGTTGGCACAGGCTACTGATTCAGTATCAACAGGTAACCTTGAGGCAGCCAATGGGGGGAAGAGGGTTAGGGAGAAGTTGTGGATGGGAAGGGGGTGTTTAGGATAACTGGAAAAATTGTTAGGGTTTACGAAAAATGGATAGGTACAGGGGATGCAAGGGAAAATAATACACGTTCATACAGCATACATGAAAATAAGGACCACAGCCCTCCTTGTAGGATACTCTTGTGTACCCAACACCTTTCTCCTGATTAATCTGACATCTTCCTTTTTAATTCAGAAGATACCTCCTAGTACCTACGCCCTTAGACCATTCATTTGCTGGAATAGTGACAAACAGAAGCACGTGGCAATAGGACAAACATAAGCCTGTGGCAATAGTACAAACATGAGCACATAGCAGCACCAAAAACATGAGCGTGTGGCATTACACCAACATAAAACTGGGAACATGATTCGTAGTGTAGCCCTGGTGTTTACAGACAGCGTGCTCCCTCCTCCCCTGCTCTCCTTATGGCTGTCACCCAGAGCTCACAACCCCTACTTATGTCCTTGTGGGAACACGAGGCTTGTATGCCTTCCCAGGATACACACACAAGAAAGCAGCAACAGACCACATAGCATGCCCTCGGAATGTGAGTTCGTGCTTAGGTTGCTTCTGGAAGCATTCCAGATTATCACATCTGAAACTCATTAGTGTTTGCTGTGTTGCCGTGACAATCTGCCCATACACGGTGCTTCTGCACCTCTGCTCGCCTCCCACCCTGCACAAACACTCATAGCAATGACTTAACTGAGGCCTGGGAGGTGGGGGGGGGCGGATAGCACATCCCCAGGCGAATGTAGCACCCACGTTGAGCAGACAAGTGGTTAGCCGTCGGTAGTGTGGAAAGCGACAGCGTTCCCTCCACACTCCTGTGGGACAGCCTCTATCAGTCTCAGCGCCTCAGCCCGGGTCCATTCACACGCCATCCTGCACTCCTCTGGCCCATACCTGCACGCCCAAAATCACCAATAAGTGGCACAGGCCGGGGAGGAGCTTACATACTTATGCTTGAAGGATGTGTGCGCATGCACACACTCCAAACCCCATGTAATCATGAGTATTGTAGTCTTTTGGGTCGCGTGGCTTACCAATCACCCTGATGAGCTCTGACAGGCACCTCTTTCCTCACAAAAGTGAACAAATCTTCAGAGAATAAATGGTTTGAAACAGTACATAATAAAACAAATTGACTGATGAGTCAAGGAGTCCCTGTCATGACTGACAGAGGACTATCACTTTCTGAATAATCTATGATGTACTATCACTTTCTGAATAATCTGTTATGAGAGGTCTTTACAACACATTTGTGTAGAGTGCTATCTTAAACATAAACAAATGTACAATGTTGACCAAACATGCATAGTCTGTAACAAGCCATGTATATAGCTCATAGGCCTTCCTGATGTGCTCAGGACAAAATGTTAACTAAATATGCATACTTGTATCAAGCCATATATATATCTATGCAACCAATGGTGGGGACTGTGTATTTACACCTAGGTGCTACACCCTACAGTGACATACAACTAAGATGACCAGGTACACGACTCAGACATGGTTATTCAGTCAAACCGACAATTACTCTGTTCGATGAGGTCTCTCCTGCCCCCAGCATTGAAAGTTGGGGCAGCAAGACGTGTCCTGGATCTTTAACCACATCTGTAGATCCAAAAATCAGCATTTTTTGCCTGATCCTACACGCATCACCATACCATACACGATTGGTTGCCATAGCAACCACACATAAACATTGGGTTCTAAATGACCCATTTATAACCCCTTAGCTATGGGGAAAATTGTAAATATTTGCGTTTTTTGTTTCGAGCCGCGATTGAGCAGATATCGTCGCTCCTTTCACAATCGGCGGTTTATGATCCCCATCTAAGATGGCCGCCGTATAAAAGGCCACAGAGACCTAGCAACAGCGTTACTAACGCTTCAGCCAGGCCTCCGTGAACCATTCAATGACTCAGCGTTCTGAGGCCACTCGCACGCTCTAGTGGCAGACGGCGCACAGGCTCTGCAGACAGACAGGTAATTCTGCACATCGCGCTCCCGGCACATGTACACAATTGTGAGTTTTGTCATGCTTACAATAGTAATCGGATGCCCTCGCTCCCTCTAGGTTTTTCCTGCGGGGCCATTTGAGA
The DNA here is from genome assembly GCF_040938575.1 of Ambystoma mexicanum. NCBI lineage: Eukaryota > Metazoa > Chordata > Amphibia > Caudata > Ambystomatidae > Ambystoma > Ambystoma mexicanum. The sequence goes on along the minus strand of NC_090923.1, from coordinate 737,327,453 downwards.
TAACAAAGCAACCAGGCTGACATTAGAGAGATTTTTCACCTTCATTTGAGAGGTAAGATTCCTTCCATGTAAATAGTGCCCGTTTTTGGTCAAGCTTCATTGAAACACTTTGAAGGGGATACTAACATTAATTAGAAACTCTGTTTTTTCTGTTTTTTGAAAACAGGATCATATAGAGACCAGTCCGTGTGGCTAGTGTATCTCCCAACAACAGAACCTGTGGAATTAATATACCCATAGGTAAGCTTTGTGTGTTTTTGTTACTACACAGTGCATGATTCATTCCTCTCTTTAAATAATTGGTGCTTGAATACTCCCCAGACAACAGTCTCCCTTTCCCCTGCAGCACAGACATCATACAGTACAGACCCCCGTCCTGATGAAGGCCGTATACTAGATGTGGCACTTCAAGTCCACCTAGAAACGGCTGAAACACCATGGTGTAGACGCATTACCCCAAACTGCAGTATATTCACGCTGCCCAACACAGAGAAACTATTTGTGTCCTTGAAATTTATATGTTATGTTACAAATGTCAAATTGTTTATGTGTTTGCTAGTTTTATGTGAACTTCATGGCAAACAACACCTGAGGTTGAGTTTGTCCTACACACACAAAGTGGTTGTTGTGCCAAGAAACTTTTGGTTTCGTGTGTTGTAAATATTTTCTGTACTTTCGGCCAAATACCGTTTTTGATGTTATCTCTTGAGTGTCTATTTTATGTTGAACTGTTCAACTCTAGATAAAGAACAAGATTGATTCTACACAGAGTATGAATAAGTAATTCTTTTTTTATGCAGAGGTTGAAAAAAATCAGGAGTATTCTGTGAGCACTTTTTTTCTTGGACCTATTCAATTGTAACTTTTGTTTAACAGAGGACTCCTACTCCTAGGTGAAGAGGGGTCTGTTATAAATAACAGAAAACTCCTACTACTAATCTAGGAGGATCAACAATCACCAAGATGTGTAAGGAATAGGAGGACATAACCAGAAAATGTAATGCTGCAATTTTTGGATCACCCAATCTTGGTGGATAGTTGTTGATTCTTCCAACCCCTCAACCATGGTCTGAGAGATATAGGTTGAAAAAACAGAGGGCTAGGACGTACCCCTGTCTAAATCCTAAATTTGTGTCTAAAGGAGGCCACTGTTTTCTGTGGTCGTCAAAGAGAATCTGAATGCTTGTACCCGTGTGAAGGTGTACCAGATGTCTCAGAAGACCTCCAGGAGCCCCACATCCGAGATTGTTCCATAATTTGTCCTTATCAACTGTATCATATGCACTGACCAGATTGATACTGGCCATATGCATTAGGGAGGACTCTTTAAGCAAGGCTCTTTCCTTGAATAACTCTATAATGAAGCCATAAATGGACGTACCACAGTTCTTTCGGAAGTCTGTTTGGTGTTTAGTCGGGTTACCAATGCCCTTTGCCCAAGATGTTAAGTCTTCCAACAATAAATTATAATTGTAATTGTTTTTTTATATCGTGCTTAATACTGCAAAGGTTTCTATGCGCGGACCCGGGATGCAAACCTGTGTTGCTCTGCATCGTCTTGCTTACAAGACGAGAGCATTGCCACCAAGCTATACTACCCATAATAGACCGGAAAATATCTTGGAGGAGGTGTTCAGAACTGAAATTGATCTATAATTTCCCTGGCTCCTCACATCCCCTTTTTTAAATATTGGGACTATGTATGCTTTCCTCACGGATTCAGGAAAGTTTACTGTTTGACTTGTAGATTATATTAGGAACCCCATTGAGGCTGGCTGCTTTGGATGATTTTGTTCTTTTGATTAGTAATTCCAGGTCATCCCTGTCCCAATTTCCATCCCATTTTGGCAGCATATCAACCCTGAAGCTATGACTGCTTTCTTGTTTTGAGTTTAATTTTCTCCTCATGAATTCATTCAAGGCCCCCTCAGAGATTACAGTTACATAGGCTTCTTCACACCTTCGGTTAGTCGTGTCCAAACTCTTAATTGCAGCCCCAAACGTTGCTGTATTAAACCTCATGGCATATTACAGCATGTCTTGGGTGGCATCGTTTGCTGACTTCATCCGATAAAACTTCATCCAGTTTCTGAATTTTTGTTTTAATTTTTTTATTTACCTTTTTCTAAAAACCTCCCTTCTGCCAATAAACCCATTGTGTTTGATCTTTCTTGTCTCATGCATAATGCTATCCTGGAAGTCTACCAAAGGTTTAGGCCAATCTGTACTACCATTACCATTTGCCAATTCATCCTGTTTCCCCAGTAGGTGCTCATTTAACTTAAGGAACATAGGTCTTGACTAACTCATTCTGTTTTTATTCATTTATTTTGCATTTATTGCGGCACACATAACTCTCGGGTACCTAGGTGCTAGTTACATTGAGGGGAAAAAAGAAGAAGTGGCAGGGGGATAAAAAGGGGGGAAAATGCATCAGGATGAGTGACAAGTCTTAGGATGAGCTGTGCTAGTTGAAAAGCTAGGTCTTTAAGTTTTTGCCGAAGGTCCAGTAGGCCGGTTCTCTTCTGAGGGCTGGTGGGAGATTTTTCCAAAGTTTGGTGGCCACGACCGGGAATCTCTTGCCCCCCAACGAAAGATGACTGAAGTAGGGGATCTTGAGGAGGTGAGAGTTCGCAGATCTAGGAGGTTGGGTGGGGCAGTATTTTTCCACGCAGTGTGAGAGATAGGTCAGGTCTGTGTTAGAGAGACATCAGTAGACTGAAGATAGTGTTTTAAATGTGATCCTTTCGCGCATCAGTAGCCAGCGTGCATTTCTCCTGGCTTCTGAATTGTGGTCAAATTTGGAGAGACCTATGGCCGCTCGGAAGGCATTGTTCTGAATCATTTGTAGTTTGTTCAGGTTGCTCTTGGAGGTGCTAGTGAATGGTTTTGTACGATCGGACCGAAAAAAAGGTCCGACCGTACAAAACGACCGAAAAATGCTACCACCAAAGGTTCCAACACCAAAAGTTCGAATCTTTGCTGGTAGCATTGCAGGTAAGTTAAAAAAAAAAGACTGCGGGGGGTGTCCCCCGCAACACCCCGCTCAATATACTGTGTGGCATGGTGAGCGGGGTGTTGCGGGGGACACCCCTGCAGCCCCCGTAGTATGTAAGTGTGTTCGCATGAGAAAGGTGAAAACTTTTGGTAGTTCGCACCTTTCTCATGCGAACATTCTGGCCACGGCAAAATCAGCTGCAGTCGGATCACTTAGAATCCCGGTGAATAAGGCATTGCAATAGTCAAGCTTGGATCCTGTGATGGCTCTTGCAATAGAGAGGCGGTTGGGTGTGGAAAGGAAGGGCTTACTGGTGTGACGCAGTTTGGCGGTGTAGGCTGCTGATGAGGCAATAGAGTTCACCTGCTGCGAAAGGTTTGAGTCCAGCTATAAGCCTAGGGTTTTGGCTGCAGAGGAGGTGGGGATTCAGTTTCCGTGGATTGTAAACTCCTTGTAGGCTGTGTCGATGTGGCATAGCGTGGAATGGGAGCCGACTTCCAAGTTTACTAGGCCCAAACTTTAATCTGCCCTGTATGCCCCTAGAGAAAGGGAAACTGAGAGGTAAGAATGATCACTAGCTGAGTATTCTTTTATGTTCATGTTTCTCACCCACTCCCCCTTCCCCTCCCCCAATATATTCTCAGAAACATAAAGGTAGTCTAGGATGGATTTGCTCTGACCCCCTCCTCCAAGTGGCATGACCAGAAGAGTCTACTGGAGTATTTCCATTTAGTTTGTGCAGTTCCCAGGTAGACATAAGACCCACCCATTTCTTTCCCTTTTCTTTGGAGTCTTCCAGTGGTTTACTGTTGTAACCAGGTTTCTTTTTTGTGGTTCTGTTATTTTGGCTATCCTTTCCCCAATAGTTTTTTCCCTTTCAATAGCCATCCTCTACTATACAATTCAGATCACCCATGATGATGCTCCTCGGGAGAGGGCCCCTGCAATATCAATCTGACAATAAATCATTCACACATTCAAACAACTCCACCTCCACCATCTTTAGCGGGATTCCAGTATATATTAACTAGCAACATTTTTTGTCCTTGCTTGAGCTTTTTATTTTACCAAGATAGTCTAACCACCAGGAGGTCTTTTAGAACAGTAGGACATTTTTCTATGGTTGGGCAAAAGGGGTTTCTAATACCGAACAGAAGGCCCCCACTCGTGGTACCCATCATCCCTTTAACAGCATCCCTTAGAATCATTGCATACCCTTCCATTTTCAGAATTTCTGTTAGCCAGACCCCCTGGAGTGCTATTATATCAATATTTGACAGGCTAGGAGCATCTATTGCTGGATTTATAAAGGTGTTGTACCCCCAGCTATGCAGGACAACAGGTTAGCCCACTCAGTATTTCCACATAGAGCTTAGGCTGGGACTCTCCGTGGTGAGGGACAAGGGCTGAGGCGTACCAGTACCAATATTCCACATGATCATTATTACTTTCCTGGCCTGAACCTACCCTCACTAGTCTTCTCTTGTTGTTACCTATGGTGGAAGTGATAGGGGCCCCCGTGTTAGCCATTGAACTTTTTCCCGATGGATCACCTAATGATGATATGGCAAATCCTTGCAAGCCATAGCAGGGAGTGACAACGTAGTCTAGATTTAGAAAAGAGCTGGTCTCACCCAGTAACAAATCATGGATCATTTTGTTTTTTAAGTTTAGTAACACAATATCTGCACAATCTTTATGAACAAATGCAAGACGGTAGATGTCATTAGACCTAATCGTACGTAAACAGAAAATGCCCATGAATAGTTCCAATACAAACAATCTGTTCAACACTAAATTGACTTTTATGTTTTTGAATGCTGACAAGACCAGGACTAAATGTTCAGTTACATTCCCATCTACATTTCGTGCTAGGGCCTTTTTGGGGGATGGTGGTTGTTTCAAGACGTTTCTTGTCCCAATTTATTTTCTATACTGCCTGAACATTTTTCCTTTCCCACCCCCCTTAATAAAGGTCATGCCTTTATTAAGTACAACCAATTGCACTTATTGTAACATTGCCCTTATCTTTTTATTTGTTTAATACAGTGGGCCTCATTACAACCCTGGCGTTAAGGGGTTAACGGCGCCGTAAAAGGCTGCAGCGCCGTTAAACCCTTAACGCCAGATTCCCACTTTAACGCCTGCTTTTTGCAGGCGTTAAAGTCCATCCCGCTAAGGGACCTTAGTGCTAATTACAGCACCGTAATTTACGGTGCCGTAATTAGCGCCTTCCCCATTTCCATTGAGCCCTATGGGCCAAAAATGGGAATGCGGAAGGGGCCATGGTGAATGGGGATTTACCGCCCCGCCAACCTTGGAATGGGGCGGTAAATCCGCCATCCACCATGGCGGAATCCGGCATGGACCATGGTGCTAAGAGCACCATGGTCCAACGCCAGGGTTGTAATGAGGCCCAGTGTGGTATTGGTTCTAAGAACTATTTCACATCACAACAATTCATTTTATTACGACAATAACATTAAATATCCTATTTGCACAGTTCATATAAATGATATACATTTCATAATTCTAAAACCTATTTACATTCATCACCTTTTTCAATTTCGTTTATCCCTACAGTTTCTCTAACATTTCCCAAACAACCTTCCATATATTACATAGGACAAGCCTTAGGCCAATGTTAACAGAGTTAACACAGTACTTGCAAAAAGGGTCATCCCTAATTGTCATAGGATTGTGCACGAATCATTGCAGCAGTCGCACGTAGACTTACCTCAGCTTTTCACACCCTGTGAGTAAATGCTGTGCACATTCTTGTATCAATAGATCTTTACATATTCTACAAGTCCACCATGCTTGAGGAATACTCTTAACCGGTCCCTGTGTTATGAGTGGGTAAATTATCAATCCTTAATAGCAAGTAGAATCTGAATTCACACACTGCCTGGCATTTCCTTAAATATGATTGAATTTAAAGTATTCATAGTGCATTGTGCTGTGTGTGGGATATCTTCGCAGAGATTCCATATAGGTGTAGTTATTAATCTAATCCCAATCATTCAAACTCCTCTCTTAATACGAAGTAGTCCTGTGTCCAGTCTGGTGACCAATCAATTCAATAGTTACACCGCAAGACTGGCCCATGCATACAGACCAGTTCCTTTTCTCTGTTTCATCAAGGCATTGCCCATTTCATTCATTCAATGCGCGCTGTTAGACTTTTTCTGGGCCTTTATGTACAATGTAACCCTATTTTTCAGTACTACCGAAGCAAGTGAGGAGAGGCTAAATTCTAGATGTATTAGTTTCATTGGCACAGACCTTGCCAAACGCAAAACAGAGCTATAGAAGTGCCCTTCTATAATTTCTAACCACCTAAGACAACTCATATTCAATGAATCAAGGCCATAGGTGATGGCGGGAACACAACTTTGTTTATATAGCATGTTTATTCCTGCATGACTATATCCCACAGTCTTTGTTGTGAATTTAATTAGCACTGTCTGGACAATAGCTCTCTGTCTTCTATAGGTCTTGAGTTCCTTGTATTTATTATCTCAATATTCCACACATAGATACCTATATGACGATACCCTTTCAATTTCACTTCCTTCAATAATCAGAGGAGCAGTACTACGGCCTTTACAATATCACACCAGTTTAGTTTTTTCCATATTGATGACCAAGTTGTTGGCATTAGCAAACTTGTAAAGTTCAGTGGCTGCCCTAGACAGACCCACAAAGGTGTGATCAAATAACACAATGTTGTCCACGTAGGACAGCCAACGAACATGCTCTAGCCCCAATTTGGGTGGACTACAATTTATGCCCTCCAACTGAATTGGAAGGTCCGCCTAGAAGATGTTGAACAGAAGGGGGGCTAGCACACACACCTGCTTCACACCCTTATAAGTGTGTATCTCTTCTGTGCTGAAACCCTGTAAGGAAGGCATCATATCAAACAGTAAGACAGACACAAGTGTCCACAGTTCAAAGGTGTTTATTGCATTTGAATGTGGTTTGGGGTTTGGAAAAGGCCTATCTAATCCTAAATCTAAAGATGGGAGCAAGCTAAGGCCATCAAATAATAATAACGCAGTCCTAGTCGAGTTTGTCAAAATAAAAGGGCTTATACTAATAAACCTATTGCCAATTCTCACTTCTAAATACAAATAGTGTGGAAAACCATGGTATGCAAAAAGAAAAGTGTTCAAGAAATGATATGTCAGATGTTCAAGCCGTTGGTCTGCCTTACCTGTGTTTTGAGCATGGGACAAGGTGGCACACTCGAGCTTAGCACAGTTTCTGGCTTCTATAGCACGAGGATGCAGTTCAGATCTCTGTATCATGGCCTTCTGTGTCAAATTCTATTTGCCATTCACAGTCTCCTACTTCAGAGGGCCTGATGTGACAAACAAACATTAAAATATTCCTTTTTCCTGAGGATTCTCATGTACAACTTCTTGGGTAATTCTCGACTCACCTCGGGCCCCCTCCACTGGGCTCAGATCCACTTTAACACAAAGCATTCACTTGCTCTCCCTCTGTCGGTCTCGGACCAAATCCATGTACTTTTCCAAACTTTTATCTACTTCATCAAAATCGAAGATTTTTGACTGCGTGGGATTTGACTTGACCCGTTGCAGGATCACTTCGATTTACATTTATTCGTGCTCTCTCAAACGATCTCCCTTTGCCGGTCTAGGACCAACTTTATCTACATTTATCACTTCTTAACTGGCTACCTTATAGACACTTTGATTGAGCACCCACAGTGCCAGACCACTCTGTCAAAGGTATTGTAGTTTGCTTTAAAGTTCAATCACTCATCAGCAGTTTTAACTTCATTTGCGTCTCTTATCACATGCGTTTTAACAATGTTCGTTCCAGGGCTCGCCATACAATGTTGCTGCTTGCAACCTTGGCTTCAATACAGACTGGTTTTGCATCGGTCTCCTCTACTCACCGGCTGTGTTGCTTTCACTGAATCAGTTTTGTTCTTGGAGCCAAGGACAGTATCACAGTGGCTGGAGATTCTCCCCGCCTTGATTATTGACGCAGGAGGGCACAATGCAGGATTCTTCAGCCTGGTTTCCTGGTCTTAACGCTTTCTCTCAAGGTCTCCTGAAAGTAACAGTTCCTTGTCAAAAAGGTCAAGGGAATTTTTTTCCACCTTGCTACCCCCTTCTGTTTTGCCATCTTTCTCCTCTCATTAAACTGCCATCTGGAAACTGCTGTTTCCTCATGTGCTTTGCCTTGCTCCGAGTGTGCTCTCGTGCTCTGCCTTTTATCGGTGTGGGGAAGTGTAATGGAAGTCAGGTGTCAGTGGTTGTCGATAATTTCCTGACCTTGTCTGACCATAGTATTGGGACATGTCAGGTACGCGGCTCGGGTGTTAGTCTGTTTTCCCTTAGAGCAGGCTGTCAGTGAGAAAGTGTTCATGTTGTAAAAAGGAGGGGGGTAGAGTTCCTAAATATCCTACCGGGTAGGATGAGGAAAATGTGTTATAAGGAAGGGGATACTGTGTCTCACCGCCCCGTGTCCCACTCCCCGAAGACCCCTCACCCAGGTGATCCTCCCGCACTGGTCCACCCCCAGGAACTGGATCCAAAAGCAATGGCTGTGTCCTGGCCACCTGGATGACAGATCACTGGGGAGTAGTGGGTGAGACACCTTCTTGTTTATCACACACCCCCACTGTCCAACCTCACATGGATGAGTGTTGTTTCATGCAATTATATAATTGCCTCCAGTAGCCACGAGGCAACATCCAACATCGGTAGTTTCTGCCACAATTTCCCATGATCTACTGTGTCACAGGTGGATCTTAGGTCCACGTATAGACCGTACAAAGGCAATTCCCTTTTACACAGTGCTTTACCCACCAGTGAGTCCAGCAATAATATGTTATGTGATGTTGATACCCCACTCATAAAACCTGTTTGAAAGGTTCTAAGCAGTTTATCCTCCTCAACCCATTTTTGCAGAGACTTCAACAATACGGATGCAAAGAGTTTCCCAGTGACATCCATTAGGCAAAGTAGCTGATAATTATTTGGTGTATTTCTGCATCCCTTTTTGAAGACAGGAATCAGAATGGAGCGCTTCCAGGAGCTTGCTATCACACCCGAATGACATACCTTCTGGAATAGAATCATTAAGATCCAAGCCCATTGTTCAGAGTTTTGTTTTAAAACAATATTGACCAAAGAATTTGGTTCTGGAGATTGTGATCATTTCAATTTGGATATCAATATTACAATATCGTCAATTTCCAATTCAAATGTCAATGTTGGTTGACCTGCTTCAGGACCTACACATATCACAGTAATAAAAAATATTATCCTTATGCATGTCATCCAGGTTTCAGCCGGAATAGAGTTAATCATGAATTTCAAATTACTACCATGGTGGACATTTAATGCTTCCCATACTTGTCTTACCTTCCCTCCTGCTTGTGTTCTAAGCATATTTTTTCACTGACTATTGCTCAGGGAAGGATTATGTTTCATGAGCCCATTGGTGTACCTATTTTTTAACATTCCTGATTAACGCCTTCCTCTCCATGCCATCTACAGAGTCCCACTTTACATTCTAATGGCTAATCTCAATCATCATTAGACCGACACAATTGTTTATTCAAATGTGTTATTTTCTGGTCTGACCACCTGAAAGGCAAATGACGTAGTGATCATAGGAAACTTCTACATGAGTTTTGCAATCCATTCTTCAATGGCTTATGCTGTCTTAATAATCATGTCCTCTCTTCTGAAATTGACTCGGTTAGACATATATGTACTCATTCGACATAAATTCAGATCACTCCAACTTATTTTATTTCCCCCAGTATTCACTTCATCGCCCACCTTAAAAGTCCTGACCTTCATTTCAGCTGGGGTTGCCATTTGGAGCATTAACGGGAAATGATCGCTACTACTATTAAGTAGTACAGGTCCCTCAAGGTTCCTTGGGCAGGTTCCCTATGTGGAACAAGATTATCTGTACAGTATATACAATCCAGTGTGGTTCTCTTTGTTTGCCCATACCATGTATAGGCTCCAGGTATGTCTCCCACGGCTCTTCTGTTCAACATCAAAAGATCACATTCACTGAGAAATGTTGACAATTTTTTACCTGCCCAATTTTAATGAGAGTGCAACAAGTTAGCTTTCGCCTTCACCCATTCATTACGTTCAATCCCACCAGTGTAATGACAGTAGGCATTTAAGTCTCCCGCCAGGACAATACAATCACCTTCAACAGCGCACCATGACATTATCAATCTCAGGAAACATACATGAATATCGTCAGTCATACTACCCCGGGGGGGGGAGGTCATATAACATTACTCAACAACAATCTTTTATGTTCCCTCACTGGCTTGTAAGGATATCCATGATATTTTCGAAAGAAAAAGAAAAACAAATTGAGAAATTACCTCATTTTCTGATCGAAAAAGGAAAAGTACTTTTTGCTTTTTGAACTTTTTTATAATGAGGGGGGAATCCCCCCACATACCCCCCTCACTCCCTCTACCATAACGTATACCCTTACCCCACCCCTGCCTATCATTTACCAAACATACAATGACATACCTACTTATTTCGGTCAAATAAATTAGGTCATTTCTCAATTGCTTTTTTTGTATTCGGTTATTTGTACGGATTTGGTTTGTAAGACTCGTTCAACAGCAATGACATTTTTCTGATTGGGAGGTAACTCAATAATATTACTTCTTAGACCCTGTCTCACTCCAGTAATAAACCCTCCAAAGTGTCTACCCCCTTAAAGCCTCAAACAGCCTTATTCTGGTGAATAACATAGCCTTTCATTATTAGATCGTCCGGTGTCCAGCTCTCTTGTAACATGAACATACCACTGGCCTCAAACAGGTGCAACGATCTACCAGGATCTAGCAGATGTTGGAAGCCCCTGGTATTCCATGTTATGAATGCTATTCAGTCTTGTTTCTGTAACACTTTTGGGATACATTTTACCAACCAATCCCACCCCTGCCAATCGTCAATGGGTTTCTTTGCATGGATGTCCGCATTCTGTATTTGTTTATTACATGATAGAGGCTCTTTACCCAAATATTTATGTTTCGCTTGGACAACTACGGGTAGGTTGTTATTTAACGTGAAACCAAGTTTGTGGAAATAGGCTGAATATGATCTGCAATAACCCTGGAAGCGCAGTGCAGAAGGAGCATATTCATTTTGACTTCCTCAATGATTTCAATGAAGTCCAAATCATTTGTGCTTAAGACCCTTAACAGAGGTATCTGGGATAGGACATTAAGGACCACCGATCAATTTATTAGCTCATCTTTTCTGTTGGGCTACACACGGGCTATTACCAGCACATTAGAGTCAACGGGTTCACAATTAATGTACAAGGCGCTAAGAGGTTTCTTACTTCCTTGTGATCTCTTTTTTGCCACTTTTGATTTTTGCTTCGGCCCGGGGTAGATCACCTTTCAATAACTGTGTGTCAGATTATTTCTGAGTCTGTGGTCGTTTCATCCAGTTCTTCTCCGATTGACTTTACTCCCATGCCATCCTCATTTTGTTCTGTTAAGAGGTAACTGTTAAGATTCCAGCCTTATTTACTTCCCCTCTTCTTCTTCATATTACTTTTTTCTTGGCACTTTTACTCGATGTTATGGATGGCACTAGTGGGTCAACGAGTGCCACTTTCACCGCTGTAGGATCATTTCTGCCCTTTTTTTTCTGTGCTTTTAGTTGGCAGGGACTGTTTGTGGCTCGATTACTACAATTCCTGGTCGCAATTCAGCCCTAGCACCAACCCGTTCTGTATTGGCTCCACTCTGTATTTTAGCACATAATTATCCTTCTTCTCTGTCAGAAAAGATTCTGTTTTCTTCAAAGTTACTACTAAGTTAATTTCATCATTGAGTCTACCACCCATTTTGTGTAATATTTTTAGGGCAAATTGCATGGTCGAGATCACAGTCATTAGCTCCATAGAAACATTTCCACTTTGACTGGTCTCCTCAACCACAGCAGAGTCTTCAAATAGCAGTGGCGTCATGCTCAGTCTCATACTGGCTGCATAACCTCCCCTACTGTTTGATGTTCAAACGTCAACTCTGTCTGGGTCAACGGAGTGGCTAAACCAATATGCAATGGAGGTACTACCTGTACTGCTATATTGATTTGTAATGCATAACATAAATTTAGCAGTAAATTGTTATCTGTTTCAGTAAAGCTTGCAGTACCTTGACCATTCGTGCCCACCGAGATATCCTCCACCTGCGTTTTATTATTTTTGTTGCCCGTATGAAAGTAGGCTGTAATTTTCATTATGGTGTCCGGTTTATTATTTGCCTCTTTTTGCGTATCCTTATTGCTTGGATTCTCTGACGTGACCCCATTCTCGTTGGTACATCCCTCTTTATTTTGTGAGGCTTTTGTTGTAATAAGTCTTTAAGAAGATGGCATAATTCATATGAATCCAATTGGACTGCGCGGAAAAACTATTTGCCACACAGCAAACAGCCATGCCTTTTTTATGTTTCCTTTATATTGTAAAGCCTGTCATGGAGGATGTTTGTATTTTATGCACCATAATTTAATCCACATAATCAAAATTGTAATGAAAGCAACCTGATTATTACCTGGTGCATGCATTGTGGTTCATAAGGTATTAATAGGTGACTAAAACCTTGAGTTGTTCACTTCTCTCACTCTCTGTAGATGCAAATATACATGTGTCTGATAGCAAGTGAAAAGGGACATTATGGGGTTTAATCTAAGGCCCCAAACCAACAAATTGAAAGGCCCACTGGGGAAATGACCTGCCAGCATTCAGAAAACTGGACGCTGAACATGGGCCTATTTAGGTGGCTAGGTGGGTGTCTTTCTGCAGTGAAATCCAGGGAAAGCTAAAACAAAAATGTACTCCGAGTGCAGAATGGAATAGCACATCACATTGCTGGCTTAGAAATAAATGTAGCATTTTTCACTGAAACTGTCACCCATCAAAAGGTGGTGCACTGTGACAATTCAGAAAAAAGAAATGCTGCTCATATGCGCTCTTGACCACCAAACCTAAATTGTGACTCTCTCAAAAGCCTAATAGTAAACCCTAGTTTACACACAAATAAAATTGCCTCAACACTCTATATTTCTTGAAGCAAAGACTGTACTTTTGGGCGATAATTCATAGAAATCAGTGCACAAGTGGTGCACGCGGCTGGCGCACAGTGTGCGCGTGTGGCAGTCTGCGCCAGCTGCGTGCGCCAAAACCCATTTCTTGCGCACAGCGTATTCCTGGATTTCAGCATACATAACCAGCCGTGGCACAGAGTGGCCCAGCGACCCTGCAGCAGCGCCTGTTATGGCCCCAACCCCGCCCCGTGCGCCATGAAAAACGCACAAATCCAGTACATGGCGCAACTCCCAGCACACGCCCCAGAATACACGGCTCGCGCAAGGTAAATTGAATAGAAAAAGCACCCCCCTGTGGCGTGGGCTGCCTGTGGGCCATGCCCAGGGTGGATAGGGTGCCTGCGTGTATTTGGGGGGTGTGCGGGAAGTTTCACACGCGATAGGCCTTGTGTGAGCGGGGTACGTGTATTTGGGGGGTGCGCGGGATGTTGCACATGCGATAGGCCCTGTGCGAGCGGGGTACGTGTATTTGGGGGGTGCGCGGTAGGTTTCACATGCAATAGGCCCTGTGTGAGCGTGGTACGTGTATTTGGGAGTGCGCGGTAAGTTTCACACGCGATAGGCCCTGTGCAAGCAGGGTATGTGTATTTGGGGGGTGCGTGGGAATGTTTACACGTGATAGGCCCTGTGCGAGCGGGGTACATGTATTTGGGCAGTGCGCGGGAAGTATCACACGCGATAGGCCCTGTGCGAGCGGGGTACGTGTATTTGGGGGGTGCGCGGGGAGTTTCACACGCGATAGGCCCTGTGCGAGTGGGGTACGTGTATTACTGTGGTGCGCGGGGAGTTTTACACACGCTTTCGCTAGCGCGAGTGGGGTACGTGTATTCAGAGGGGTGCGTGGGGAGATTTACACGAGTTTTCGCTGGCGCGAGCAGGGTATGTGTATTTGGGGGGTGCACGGGAAGTTTCACACGCGATAGGCCTTGTGTGGGGTGGTACGTGTATTAATGGGGTGCGCGAGGAGTTTTACGCACTTTTTCACTAGCGCGAGTGGGGTACGTGTATTCAGAGGGGTGCGTGGCGAGTTTTACATGCGTTTTTTGCAGTGAGGGTCCTCGTGGTGTGTCCCTAACCCCCTCCCCATGCCCTGCAGATAACCCACACTACAGGAAAGCACCCTACACCCCATCACCCCTGGGCACGCCCCGCAGGCAGTCCGCATGTCACCATGCACCTGGGAGCCCTGACACATGTCCCCCACCTCACCCACCATTGACGGGTACCTGCCAGCAGGCCCCGACTCATGCCCCCCCAACCCCACCCTCAGTGACGGGTACCTGCCAGCAGGCCCCGACTCATGCCCCCCCAAACCCACCCTCAGTGATGGGTACCTGCCAGCAGGCCCCGACTCATGTCCCCCCCACTCCCAGTGACGGGTACCTGCCAGCAGGCCCCAACAGCAGGCCCCGACTCATGTGCCCCCACCCCCACCCCCAGTGACGGGTACCTGCCAGCAGGCCCCGACTCATGTCCCCCCAGCCCCACCCCCAGTGACGGGCACCTGCCAGCAGGCCCCGATACATAGCTCACCAAACACCATGTTCTCTCAAAAAAGACCCATGGGCCTAATGCCTACACAAAACCCCCCTGCCTCCCAGTCCAAGCACGCAAGCATCCACTGCCCCCACTCACAAATTACACATGCAAGCCTCAAAAGAACCACCATGGATATGCATAAATGTACAACAGAGCCACGAAGTGGCAACACATGACAGAGGCAATGCTCATTCAGCAATGCCCAAAACCAGTGAGAGTACACAGCACCAATAATGAAGAAATATGATGTGTATTAAAATACGTAATAAAAAAACAGAAAGAAAAATCAAACTAGTAAATGAAGAAAAGACAAAATCAAAAAATGATGATGAATCCAATGTAAAACAAAAAAACACAAGTGGAAAAAAAGGAAGTCGTCCATTTCAAAAGTCCAAATAAAGTACTTGAATAAATAAAAAAAAACATTGATCCATGGTGATGACAGAATAACCAAAGTATGTACAAGTCTTGAATTATATACACTGAAAGTTTGAAGGGTCCATGATGGCCAAACAAAAGGAAACCTACCAATAAACCCTATCAAAATAACTATGTACATAAAGTTGAGCAAAGTCCATGAACTCCAAAATAAAAAAAAAAAAACAAAGGAAACCTAACACTAATGAACTATATACAATGGCAGTGGGCAAGTCCTACAGCTCACTAGTTGATTTCCCGGGCCAGAGCATCATCGAACTCCTGTTCAATGTCCTGGAGGCAGGCCTGTTCCCTGGCCTGAGGTCTCGCAGGGATAACCCCATGTTCAACTCCAACACCCTGCGAATTCCCTCGAGGTACTCAGCCTGCCTCAGCGCACTGCGCATGGAGTTCTCCGCCCTGACCATAGTGAGCCGTGCCTCCTCCGCCCGCCACCGCTCTGCATTTATCCGCTGGCCCAACCGCTGCCACATGGAAGACACTCCCATTCCAGGGTCTTCCTGCCCCCCAGCCGATGCCTGCTCCTCTGATGTTGATGGCCCCGAGCCATGATGCCTCCCACGTTGAGCCTGCCGCTGCCTCTGACACAACTGCCTCTGCCAGCACGACGGCATCCAGGCTGATGGAATCCACCGGCGCCGTCATGCACGTGCCCTGCTCGATGATGCTGGCACATCCTCCATCTGCCGGGGTCCAGTTGCTGGGGTGTCCACCCCTGCTGGAGCTCCGAATCCCGACTGTTGCAGGGATGGGATCTCCACTGAGCTGGCTGCGTTAGTCAGGGCAGGTCCACAGGGGGCTCTGGTTGCATCTGGGTTGGAAGACGTCATGGAGAACGACTGGTGCATAGTCTCCACAGAGGAGGAGAGGGCTGCCAGAGTGCCCGACACATGTACGAAACCCCAACCATGGGCCCTCCCAACTGGGCCACGTTGGCACGCAGCTCTTCGTGATGACGTGTGTGCTCTTCCCAGGAAGCACACACGTCATCACGAATATCACGTGTGCGCAACGCGACACCAATCAGGACGGTCTCCATATTGTCACGGGGTCCCCTCATCCGCGGGTAGAGGAGTGTCAGATGACGTGGACCTCCCCCCTACCGCGGACGGGCCTGGGATGGGGCAACCCTGCTAGTGCATGGTGGTGCAGTCACAGTGTCAGGGACAGTGACATGCACAGGCCTCTCCACGGCGACCTGCGCTGCCTCCTGCCTCTGCCCCTGGACTGCACCACTTGCACCAGTGGTACAACCCCCATCAGGCCCCATGTGCGGTTCAGTAGCGGCCTCCTCCTCCTCTGTGCGAACCACCAACCTGGATGGCTCCACACTGTCTTCCGCTGTTGCAAGCCCCTGTGGGGGCTCACCCACCCCTTCCGCTGCAGACGTAGTGGCAGACGCAGCACCAGTCCCCTCGCTCCTGGATGATGGTAATTCCTGGGAGGGTGACTGGGCCTTGTGTCGTCGGCCGGTGGAGGCATCCCCGCCACTTTGCTCCACAGCGCCATCTCTGCCCTCTTCTTCACTCGCCGCTGTGAAGAGGGAGACATAGAACACAAGCATCAGGGTACTGTACAATAGTCCCCTAGACAGGAAGCAATAGCACATGAGTGGCACTGTCAAACATCACTTCCATCATGTCCCTCCACAACACATGGGTCAGTGCAGGCAACACACATGCAGAAACAGGCATGGCACATGCGAAGAACATTTGCATACATGTCCAAGGAACTGTCGAAACATACAATGGTGGTTTGAAACTCACATGCATCATGGGTCATACTGATCACATGCACACACATCACCGTAGTTTCATCCATCTGGCCTCGTACACTCCAGACACAGTGAAGAAAAGGATGACTAGGCTGCATCAGTGAATGAGAACATGGTCACGGACATGTGTCATGCATCAATGGCATTTACAAGTCACACACACGCTACCCAGACACACAGACATGTACACCATACATGTCCTTGACAGCAGCACCCATCTCTCACACCCCATCCATGTCCAACAACAGAGACAGGCATGCATTCATGTGTGCATTCCGCATGTTGCTCCGCATGTTCATCGTAACACATGCACCATCCATGTGGTTCACGCATGACTGGTCTCACATGCAGCACCATAATTTCCCTGCACACACACATCCATGCATGGCCTTTGTCACACATACAGGCTGACTACCAGCACACTGCAACTTGCCCTGTTTCACACAGCAATGCATGGCCACTTACTGCTCGACTCCTGACGGGCCTGCATCGTGAGGATCTGGTGGCGAAGCACTGGGTGAATGCGCTCCAGGACCCTCATCTGCTGGTTGGTAAGCTGACCCCGGCGCCCCACTGCATCCTCTGCGTCTAAGAGGTGCCCGGCCTTCTTGAGGGTCCTGTACTTGTAGTCCTCCCAGTGCTTCTGGACGTGTTTCATGTCGTGGGGTGCCACCCCCTCTGCGTTGATGGCACCCACTGTTATGCTCACCTGGCTCCCACAGGGGCGTCGATCGGACCCGGACAGCTGCGGTCTCCTCCAACGTGAAGCGTAGTGCAGAGATGACAGACTGGACTGGCCCGCCTAATCTCATCTGCTTGACCCGTAGAAATATTCTCCATATGTTTTTGAAAGATGAGCTCTCCATCCTGCGTGGAATGCAGGGGCGCGTAGATACCAGTTACTTCACTGGTTCGAAGGCGTTGGAAGAGTTCCGGATGAATATTGACTCTGAGGTTCCTGGTGAGAACCTGTAAGTATAAAGTCCAACGAGTTCAATATGTCCGATGTTCACTCTTGTCCCATTCCCGTCTTGTGTTGCAGCCGGGTCCAAGAGAGGATTGGTTTGTGGCAGCTGATGGCGTTCAGGTAAGAGTCTGTATTACCCAACACTGTCCAGTAAAAGATGCGTGTATTTAACTGGTTGTTTTCTCTCTCCTTACAGGTGCGGTGTAAGAAGTTGCGGGATATTAAAGAATAAATCCTCTGGTGGTAAATCAGGTAAATCTATCGTGGTAAAAAGAGATTGCATTTGTTGGCTCACTCGGCTCACCTTATATTTCTTTTGTCCCCTAGATGCTGGAGTTCGGCGAGGAAAATGATGGAGGCAGAGCCGAATCGAAAAATGTTGTGTTGACTGGTGAGTATGGCGTGGTGCTGCAGCTGGCGATCCGACACGTGCAGAAATAATGTCCTTTCCAAGTTCGAAGACGTGATGGATCCGGAATCAGGTAAGGAATTAAAATAAAGTTCGTGTTCTATCCTTTCCTTCTTCTTTCCTCTTTTTCTAGGAGCTCTGGATTTGAGGCGGACGTGGCAGAAGACTGGATGCTGACTGCAGGCACAGTGAGCGTTACGCTGCTGGATGCAGAATAACGGGAAGCATGTGCTGCTGTTCGGTCGTGGTTTAAATAGCCTTCAAAGTAGTACCAGGTAAGAAGTTCCCCCAGAACCACACCCGAGTAAAAAATAGTCCCTGAAGTAAAGTAGTCCCATTCAGGCCTCACGTTGGCTTGACTTCATTGCAGCATGGTCTGCATGAGGTAAGTAATGTACATGAGCCTGGCGGCTATGGCGCCAGGGCTGATTTCCTCTATGAGCCTGGTGCCAATGGCGCCAGGACTGTACCCAGACAGCACCTAGCCGGGCCTGCTCCCGGGGCTGATGGGCTTGGTCCGGATGCCCGGGGGTAGGCATCATGACACCCACTATGTCCGTCCAGATCCTCCTCCGTCCTTCTTTGTTGGCGCGCGATGGTGTGAATAGGGCATCATACTGCCCCAGGACTTGCTCCACCAGGATGCCAACTTCATCGGAAGTGAAGCTGGCAGCCCTCTGCCTCTCTGGCTGGGGGTTGCCACTGGGGCCGGAAGGTGTTGTGTCGGATATGGCAACTCCTGAGGCAGATGTGGGTGGGCAACTGGGTCCTGGGGCTGGGCTGTGGAGTGATGGAACACCAGTCAGGAGTCTTCTGTTCCAGTGGTCACTGCAACTGGACCCCTGCAGATGGCAGATGTGCTGGCACCAAATGGCACGGCACGGTGGCAGCAGGCTGACAGCAGCAGATGGCTCGTGGGAGGCTGCTTGGGGTTCTGTGGGCAGGAAAATGGCCTTCTGGGCAGGAGCGTGGTCTTCCGTGTGTTGTTGCGTGGCCAGCTTGATACCGAGTGATTTGGTACGTGAAAAAACTTCACGCCAGCGTCTAATTCGAGGAAAGGCCCTTAGCACGTGAGCACATCTGTGACGTTACACGCGCGGGCGTTTCCCTCGTGACAGGTGCACATGAAAAAACTGCACATCCCCGTGTCAATGCGTGTAATCCGAGGAAAGGGCCTAAACGCGTAAGTGACATGATGTGCGCAGGCGTTTCTCTCAGCACGGGTTAAAGGTGAGCGGGGCCATCAGTTCGCTGTATGTGCCTTTCGTGGAGACCAACGTGTGTGTTGCTACTTCGTGTTTTGCACGCCATCACTACTTCACAGCGGATCAAGGACGAATCTCTTCTTTTGACGGGAGTATTGGCTACGCGTGTTTTTCATTAACATGCTAGTCAGACGGTGAGTCGCGCACGCTATTTTTTCCCACTGCGGGCCCCCCTGTGTATCGTGTACCGTTTTCGAGGTCATAGTAGCCTGCGTTTCCCATGCGTATGCGTCTTTCGTGTTCCTGAGTTTCACCGCGTACTGCGGGAGGTTAATTCCATGCACGTGGGCTATGGGGGTTGCGTGCACGGTTTTACAGCAGTTTTGGGGTTCCTGAGCATTGCGTGACCCGTCACTTAACCACCAGCCTTGCAGGTGCAGGGGTGCTGTTAACATCTTGTATCCCTCCCCCTTCCCCTCAATTGCCCAGGACAATTGGTGTGTATA
Source organism: Ambystoma mexicanum (assembly GCF_040938575.1). Lineage (NCBI taxonomy): Eukaryota > Metazoa > Chordata > Amphibia > Caudata > Ambystomatidae > Ambystoma > Ambystoma mexicanum. The sequence continues at coordinate 737,307,460 of NC_090923.1, read as the reverse complement.
CCTCCCATTGGCACTACTACATCTGTGCCGGCACTACTCCATCTGTGCCATGGCTGGGAGGCCACGAAAGGTGAGGGGCGCCTCAGCTGGGTGTACTCCCTGTGACGGGCATGGTCAGGGAAATGGGTGGGGTGACCAGGGAGTAGGGGAACTCCAAGGTGTCCAGGGTGGCTGCAGAGGGGGAAGAGGCAGAGGTGCGCCAGCTCAGCACAATGTTATGCCACGTGTTGGTGCAGTCATGCCACCACCCCCTGCGGCTCCGGGAAATGCAGTTCTTGCATCTGGCACTGGCGCCCATGTGACACAACAGTCCATTTCATCGACTGCCACGGCCCAAGGGTAGTGGTAGCTGCACGTGCAGCTGTGGACACCACCACCCAGGCTTAGGGCCTGCCAGCGTAGGCTGCGTTGGCACTTGATGAGTCCATGGAAGATTTCCAGGCGGTCAGGAGGCACACCGTAGGTGCACGCAGGGCTGCCCTGACCGAGGCACGTGTCCCTGGGGCAGTAATGTCATCTGCTGCCCCGAAAAGCCGAGTGTTGGCAAGTGCAGGGGCAGATGCAGCCGACACCACCCCGGTTGCGAGTCTACCAACCAGGACAGTCCCGGTCAATGACCCTGGCACAGCGGATGTTGCTGCGCAGGGTCCATTCCAGGGCACCCAGCAGCCACGCATGTCAGGGCTTCACTCCATGTTCCACCTGCCACTCCCTCGGCTCATTCCACCAGTGCCACTGCCCATACTGATCAGGGCGGCATTTGCCAGCCAGGGTCCGGACCAGCATCCAAGAGGAGGAAGGTTGCACCTGCAGTAGAGGCTGGGACCACAGACACAGCTACGGCCTCCGGAACATCGAGGAAGAAGCCTTTCTGCGAGCAGGAACTGGACTTCCTTGTGCACTACGTGCGGGAACACACCCGTGACATGCTAGTGGTGCCGAATTGTCAAACTACGGCTGCCGATTGTGATACCCACTGGATGCAAGTTGCGGATCATGTGAGTGCATTCAGTCATGAGGTGCGCACAGCGCAAGAGTGCAAAAAGCGTTGGAATGACCTCAAACGCAGCACTAAGGCGAAGCGTGCCTCTAATTACAACATGACTCTGGTGACTGGCAGTGGGCCACCACCTGAGGAGGAAGAACTCACTCCACACAAGTCATTCGTTGCAGAGTTCATACCAACAGGAATGGTCGAAGGAGTGGGAGAGATGCAGGACTTTGATGCCCCGTCCAGTGAGTGTTGTCGCCTGTTCATAGAGGACATGTGTGTTTTGCTTTTGTGATGTGTGGTGCTTGACTGCCACTGCATGTCATGTGTACATGATTCTCATGTGCAAGTCATGCAATGCTTCACTGATGCGTGCCTGCTGTGCAGGATAGTGGACATGTAGAGCAGACGGGGACTGTCCTCACCACCACACTTGCACCCTAATCACATGCTGGTCACCCAGCTGCCTCTACAGTCCATATTCCAGCTCAAGGGCCCTTCTGCATGTAGCCTGGGGTGTTTTTCCTCTCAGCACTGGGACTATGTCATTGCATGACTGACGTGCATGTGTCCTCTGCATGCATGCGGGTACTCCACGTAGGCATGCTCCCTTGCCCCTCCACCACCCCTGCACACCTATTTCAAGATTGCACAGGTGTGCATCATGTTGGTGTACTGCAATGGCCTGTTCAAGACTCCTGTGTACATGCAAACTTCCACCAGCCAACCTGCCAGACACATGCAGTTGGGTACGTCCTCTGCACTTCATGCAGGGTATCTCACTTGGACTGTGCAGATGGCAGATGCTCCGCAGGGACATGAGTGCCCATTTTGCTCCATGTGTATTCCATGCATGCCCCTATGTGTCCTTGAGTGGATGATCATTGTAGGACGTGTCCAGGATGACCTAGACTTCTTTGCATTTGATCATCCATTCCATGCCCACTCTGGCTCAGTCCTGCGTCACAAACATGTTTAGGGTGTCACAGTCTGTGCAGGGCACAGGCCTCGCCCGTTTCAGGCCCACCGACTCTGTTTATCTGGTGTAGTGGCTTCTGCACAATGGCTGTACTACTGAGGGGTCATCATGTGTCCTGCTTTCTGTCCCATCATCATCTGTTGTGTTGTCAGTTGACTCAGATGATGCAATTGATGCTAGCCACCACTGTCTGCCAATACACAGGTCTCTGGTCGCCCTTTCACTGCCATGCAATGCATCCCGGCATTTTCATTTGTGGGAGGGGGGGTTTGCTTGTAGCCATGCAAAACATTGCATGCACATTGCATGTGATGCCTGAACTTGCCCTTGCACTGCCTTCAAGTTAATTGATACACATCATGATGTACGTATTCATGTAGATAGTGGATAACGTACACATGTTCTGCACTGCATCAACCCACTTTAGAGCTGTGTTACACCGTTCTACATGCCTATTCCCTGATGCCATGTCAAAGTGACGTGGCATGCATGCCAGGTTCACATTTGGGTGTGATATGTCCGCTTCATGTGTGGGCTGTCTGTGTGATGTTTATGTGTGTGTGTTATGTGCGCCTGACATGTGTACTAATGTACATTTTTCTCCACTTTCCAGATGATGACGCAATGGAGCCAGAGGATGGTGTTGTCATGCCAGGCACAGGTTTGCTATCACACCAGCAACCCGGCACAAGTGGGGGTCGTGGGGTGGTAGACCTCAAGAACCCACATGTGTTACAGACCATCTTGTCTGTGGCTGGCAATGAGTCAAGCTTGGATGATCACTCTGACGACAATGTCGAGTTGGATGTGCATCGGGTCCATTCGTCAGGGGTGGGTGATTCTGATGTGGACGCTCCTCTGTCAGCGACACCTGCACTGAGGGGCCAGACAGTGGTGGGACCTCTGCCTGTGGTGGATCGGGACGCAGGGTCACCCTCCACACCAGTTGCTGATGTACCTGGGGCATCAGATCAACAGGGGAATGTAGTCCTGCAGCCGAGGGCGGTGCCAACCCAACAAGGACGTCAGCGCCTTGGGCCCCACAGGTATCAAGCCCAGCAACACGGTGGCCGCGCGCCACTGGGGTACACTGAGTGGGAGCAAGCCATGGTTGCCAATTCAGAACACCAGGGGGCAGCAATTGATAACATCGCTGAGCGCATGGAGCATGTGGCCCAATCCGTGCTAGGCAGATGGAACTCCAGCAGCGGGCGGCACAGTCCACGGCCCGCACGCTCAGGCTGGGCATGGCGGCCTCAGACAGGGCACGACGGGCTGAAATGGTGTCTTTGCGTCAAGCAATTGCTGCTCATGTAGAAGAACACATGGAGGCCCTGAGGGTTGAGTATGAATCCCTCTGATCCACTTTGGGTGTGCTCTTGATGTCCCAGAGGGAGAGGTCAGAGGAGAGGTTTGCGCAGCTTGACCGTACCATCTGAGCTATGTGCTTGCCGGAGGTGCATCAGTTGTCCAGCCAGGCCATGCAGGAAGAACTCTGTGTTACACGTGTTACCTTGCAAGAGGAAGCATGCATGTCACGGGAGGTTCTGCATGCTGACCTACGTATCATCGCTGCACAGAATCAGGATCACCCGTCCGGCAGACTTGCTGCCGACAAGGGGCAAGCTGCGCCTAGTTGTGGTCAGGCTCCTGTGCCATGTCTACCTTTTCAGGAAGAGGCTGACTCGGACGACGAGATAGCTCCCACACAGGTCAGGCTGTGCAGGTGTTGAGCCCATGGAGGTTTTTTTCTCAACATCATCGCATGTGGGTGTTGAGGTGCACCCTGTACCTCCCCCCTCCAGAGTTCACGCCCACGGGTCGTATTTGGCCATTTTTGATTTTTCATTTTAGTTTAGTTAGTTAAAATTGTTTTTGATAGTTAGTTTAATTAGGTAATGTAGGTTTTTTATAGTTAGTTTAATTAGTTAATATAGTTTAAAATTGCTTGTCTATTGTGCATTCATGTGACGGTGTGGTGCTTTGTGGCTTTTGAAAGCATCCACTGTCTGTTCCAGCTGGGCCCTTCAAGCTTGTCTCGTGTATGTGTTTGCAGCTTGGGGTCCTGACTCACATAGGCCACTCCTGCTTACCTTATCCATGGGCTCGCTAGGATGGTTCGGTGTTACAGTCATTTACACAAGGGCTTTGGACTGTCATATCTGTGGCCTGTCTGCTGCTGTACTACTTGTGTTAACAGGGAACTTTCCTGCGTTAATTATAGGTTTTGTGCCCTTTCTGCAGGAGAATAAGCCTCCAGACCACCTTTGCAAGCAGACATGGGGCATAGTACTACAGACAGTTGGCCAAGTTTGGTGGGGCAGACACGCACATGTGTGTGCAAGCCGTGGCACAGGGCTTGTGCTCAGACATCCAACAGAAGCAGACATGTTCCCAGGAGATCCAAGCAAGGTGAGCAGCACAAGGGGTCCACACTGCAGCCAACCTTCCACCAGGCCACTTGCACATGCATGCTAAGTAGCGCCACTGATGGGAAGCTTGGACAGATATTGTTGTTGAAGCGCACAGTAGAGCTAAGATGCGTTGGGGGACAAATGGCAAGTTGCTTTCCAAGTTGTCAAGGGCGCATACACAGGGGCGGTCGCACATATCCTCTGGCCCCCCCTGCTCCATAGAAGCAGAGTTATTAGCGCAGTGGTGTTCCTAGCCAGTTACGTATACAGTGCACAGGGACACCCAGCGAGGCACAGACTTGTGTGCAGTGCATATCATTGGCATGTGCAAATTGACAGGTGCACTACCTATTGAAATCTGCGGATGCCAGAACACAACTTGTACTGAAGTTGCACCTCACTATACGCATCTAGCTGCTCACCCAGGGACCATTGTATGATGTGTGATTCTTGACGCATTGGTCTTCTATTTCCCGCACGCCCACGTGCACCTGCCTTACTGCATTGACAGTGTATGAACCATCACGGGGGCAAGCTAACGTATGGGTACAAAGCAGCAGACAAAAATGTTTGTTTGTGGAGGAGTCACTTTCATTGGGGCATGAATGGTGTTGTGTGTGTGTGTGTGTGTGTGTGTGTTGTAAACACACACAGATTAGTAACTCACACTCTCTTTGCAGAATTGAACTGCTCCTGTTACCAGACCTGAGAGTGTGCAGGCAGGAGGCCAGCACTCACCCCAGAGATAAGTCTCTCTTTGGCTTGCATTTGACTCATTTGGTACAATGTGCATGATGAACATGTTTTGTCTGATTGAGTATGTGTTATTGTCAATAGTTGTTTTTTGTATTTTGCCTACTTTCCCTTGACAATCCTACTCCCCTCTCCGGCACCTCTTTCCGGTTATCCTGAATACCAATGCCTGTCCGAACAATATATCCCTGACCCTCCTTCCCCGCCGGGGTCTCAGAGGCCTGTGTAAATTTGACCTTGCAGGCTCCCAGACCACAGAGGGGTGGTTGGTTCATGCCACTCCTGCGCCTGGTAACCGGAGCTGTGACACTACCCATCAGTTGTTGCATCATCATTGTATATTATGTACCGAACATGGTACCCATCCTGTTGGAGCATTGTTGAACTGTGCTACCTTGGTTGTTCTATCATTGTGCTTGGACATGTGCTTGGACATGTTCTGCTATTTCAAGTCATCTACTGGAGACTCTTCCAGGGCTTTTTGGTGCCTACAGGTTTTTTTCCTTGGTTTGTGGGTTTGGCTCCTTGGAGTTCTCTGCAATTTGGTATTTTCACCAGTCAAGGTGGCCTCTGGGGGGGGCTGGACCCTATTTACACACAGGGTGGAACATGGAGACCAAGGGGTAGGGTGACCCTGTAGCCAGGTAGACTTGAAGGAGAAAGGCTACATACCCCAGACGCAGTTGTTCAGTAGGTCACGGTGATGTGTAAATGAGGGAGGGCCTTTTGTTGTTGGACAGTTGGCTTGGCCTACAGTGTTTTGGGGACTGTGACATTGTAATTGTGGGGTACTATGTACATGATGTATTCTGCTGGTCAATGCCTGTTCCTGTGTTGTTTTTACTTTTCAGGTGTAAGGGGATTGGTGTGGTTTGACATGCTGGGGTGTACACATGGGCAATGTTCACATGTGATGTGTACAGGACACTGAGGGTCACTTGATTTCACATGCATGCATTGAGTGCATGTCCCTACTGACACACACAGTTGCATAATGATTGACCACATGTACAACCACCCTTCCATGGCCACAGGTGCACACGGATTGCCTTCTAGGGGCCGCTGTGTCCCTGCAGCACATGATCTATGACCATTTGGGGATCCTGTACATGCGTAAATTGGTTATTTATTTAATTATTCCATTTCATGTGATGCTCAAGGTGTATCTGCAACACAATGGCTGCTCACTGTGCTGTGTGATGAGCAGTGTGTTGAAGGAGAAACACACAGCACACGAGTTCTGGTGTAGGGATTTTGCCTTGCCCAATGTGCATGTGAACAGGCATTCAGTGTTATGTTCATGCTACGACTGGTGGAAAGCATTTGTGTATGACTTGGTATGTGTGGGAGGTTGTTGGTCAGTCATTTCATCTGATTTCATGTCAGGCGTCATTGTCTCGAGCCACTTATCACATGTCACTTAGTATTTTATTGGTCATGTGTTGGGTTTATGCTATTGCATGCCATGTCATGGTGTGGCAGACAAGGGTGATGTGGGTTGGGAGGGTTTGGGTGACATATCAGGGATTGTCATGGCGGCCTGTTTTGCAGGGGGTGTGATACACACCTTGCATGTGTTCCTTTTGGTCACAAAGGGTTGGTTAGGTTTAAGTAGCTAGGGATGCACGCAATGTAGCACTTCCATGGCAACATTCTCAGGGTGGTAAGGTTGTGACAGTTGACTGTCCCTTTGTCATCATTGATTGTCACCTGCTATGTGCCAGGCCTGTGTGCACTCCTCAGGGGTGGTAGTTTAGTTGAAAAATGTGGCCACAAGCTGGATCCGGGCTGCCTCGCCACGTGCCCTATCCCTTCCCATGGGCAGCGCCTGTGCCTGTGGTTGGGGATGTGGGGGCACCACCATGTCCACCGGTACACGTGCCGTGTTGCAACATTGTGCAGGACACATGCTGCCACATTGATCCTGCACACTACTAGGGGTGCATATAGTAGCTGCCCTCCAGAGCGGTCAAGGGAGCGGAAGCGTGACTTGAGCACTCCAAATGTGCGCTCCACTATGCCCCTGGTTGCAATATGGGCAGTATTGTATCTTACCCAGGGTGGTGTGGTGGGGTTCCGGATTGGCGTTATCATGTGGTTGCTCAGAGGGTAGGCACTGTCCCCTGGGGAGGTGATAATGGTTGTGATTATTAGGGTTTGTGTATTTGTCTGTGTGTGACATGCATGCATCTGCACAGGCATTTGTACTCACCTAGGAGCCATGTGTCGCCATGCTGACCAGCTTCCAGGGCCCGGCTCAGGGCAGACATTCTGTATATGAAACTGTCATGGTGCAGCCAGGGTAGTTTGCATAGACGGGGTTGATGATTCCCTTTGCATCGCATACGACCTGCACGTTGATGGAATGCCAGTGCTTGAGGTTTCGATAGATGTGCTCAGTGGCCATAGGTGGACGTAGGGCCACATGGGTGCAATCTATGGCACTGAGCACTTTGAGGAAGTGTGCCACCCTGTAAAAGTCCTGGACCACGGCCTGCCTTTCTGCGGGTGTTCTGGGCATTTATATGTGCCTGCGGACTGAGAGGCGCGCAGTCATGATTGCCAACACCTGGTGTAGGCAGCGTGACTGCGTGGCCTGGGAGACCGCCCCACTATGGCAGTTGTCCGCTGAAATGAGCCAGTCGCCAAAAAATGCAGGACATTGAGCACCTTCTCCAAGGGGCTCAATGCTTGGGAGCACAGGGTGGGGGATGTAAGGTCATCTTCCCACTCCCTGACCAGGTTAAGGATGATATGATGTGGAAACCTATACCTGCCATAGATCTGGTCGTCAGGCATCCTAAAAAGGGTAGTCCGGGGGGAATAAATGTGGGCCCTGGCTATTCTCCTCCTCCTGCGGTTTCCCACGATCAGTGCTGCGACAAATGGGACATTCATCGTAGCTGTATATACGTGTTTGTTGTTTGCGCGCACTTTTATACTGTGCGCAGGGACACTTCCGCCTGCCTTCATGTGGCGGACGTGTTGACGCCTGTGCGTGTCTTTTAGCGTGCGCGGGTTTCCCGTATTCGTTTCCATGAATACGTGTTGTTCGTGTGCGTGTGGGTGTTCCGTGTATTTCCCTGCAGTACTTCCCCAGTTACGCCTTCTTTTCACGCGTTGTTCCCCATTCTGCGTGTTATGCCCCGTGTCCTGTCCCCTTTTTGGTGTGTGCGCCGACATTGTGCGCTTTCCCTGTGCGCGTTGCGCACGGTGTTCGGGATGTTGCAATGACGTGTGCACCCGTGTGTGCCACGCACGGATTTGCTGCACATCCAGGGGAAAACATGCGCAGACCCTTCCTTGAATCGTACACGTGAGCGTGCGCTTGCTTTTTCACGCTTGCGCCAGCTTGCGCCAAGATTTTCGGCACACGTTTGTTCCATGAATCGGCCCCTTCATGTTCAAAAGGTACAAAAATACAACAACATACGCTGGCACGTTTCGTCCAAAGGTCCTCCTCAGGGCTTATTGCTGAGTCAGAAACTATTGATACAGTAAATTCTTCATTAACAATGCTCCTGTGAACTCCACATTAGCTCCAAACACTTTTTAATCTGGAAAACACAGAATACAGGTTGTAGAATGGATAGCCACACACTTACAAACAAATTGGCTTTCCCTGGCTTTTTCCACTATTCAATATGTACACATGCTGCACTCCTTATAGCAGTGTAACATGGTCAGCACTTATCCCAAAAGCATCAAGTTGCTATGGCAATATGGTCTGTCTCTAATACTGAGACGGTTGGGTCCACTAACCTGGAATTGGGATGCACAGTAAAATGACACAATTCAGCCCCGCTTTCCAGCATAAAAATGAACGGCAGACAATTAATAGTGTATTTTATTAATGACTGAAATAAACAGCCTTATATTTTCAGCTATCATCATTAAAAAAACCAATGCTGTGTGGAAAGAAAGAAGAAATCCATTGATCCAAAAGCAAGGTGAACCCTGATCAGTAAAACATACTGTATGTCAAAGAATAAAGGCTGATGTGAGAAAATGCAATATGTGAGTTCCTTCCAGGCAAAGACAATTGCTGGGTCTCTGGGCAGAATTCGCAAATGGCTTCCCCCACTGCAAGCCTGGTTCGTGCATCTCCACTATTTACAACTGCAATAAAATGTGGCCTGCCTGAAGGGTGCTGAAAACCAAGTTTCCACAGACCTGCTGTCTCTGAAGGTAGTTTTGTGCAGATCAAATGTTCTAGCCAGTGCATTACTGGAATGTGGGGAGGGGTATCTCTGTGTTGCCAAGTCCTTCCAAGTGTTTATGACCAGCAGCCACCAACTTCAAACAACAAAGAGGCTAATAAACAAAAATGGCCACAGGCCGGCCAAGAGGGCCAAAAGACATGCAGACAGGAGAGCTCCAATTTGCATACCATGAAGAGTTTGTATTAATGTAAAAGGACTATTATAATTTATGCCTTTTTCTCAGCAATCATAAGTTGTACTGCCTTAATTTCTGTGTCATTTTGTAGATTATTTTGAGGCCATTTTGTTGAAATAAAATTAATCCACCTGCAAGTTAGGGAATTGTAATGACCAGCTAAAAGGTGTTCCTGGATGCTCTGAACATGTTCCGAATTGGAGAGTGGGTAAACTGGTGGAGTGTAAAATTAGGAATGAAGGGAGTAAATTGCATGTTCCTAACGATTATGCTTTTTATAAAAACCTCAGAAAATTGCCAAATGCTTGTGCAAAATGGTGCCGACCTAGCTGTCATTTTATTTCATTCCCTATGATTAGGTGAATTGGAAAATACATACATTATGGCAGTTAATAGTAAGTCACATAGCTACTTTTTGGCTAAAGTTGACATAAGAAAACATAGGGGATTTTCAAAGAGGAATTGCCATAAGTCTGCTCTAGACTCCTAAACCAATCCTTAGAGAGAGGCTGGACTTGGGGGTAGAAAGAAGGATAACTGTCCAATCCTAGTTGCGAGAATTCCTGCAGGACACTGCCCGATATTAAAATATTGATGGTGTCATCACTGGTATATAAGGTGGATGCATTATGAACATCCGTGAAGATCTGCTCTCCAACCTTGACTCTAAAATTCCCTCTGTCCTCATCCTCCTCGATCTCTCTCTTCTGCCTTTGACATGATCAACCATACCATCCTGTTCAACCGTCTCCGTGATAACCTGGGTATCACTGATCAGGTTCTGGCCTTGCTGACCTCTTTCCTCTCTGATCGACCCTCCCAGGTCCAACTTGGGTCCTTCCTATCATCTATCTTCCTCTATAACTGTGGTGTTCTCCAGGGGTCTAACCTCTCGCCCTGGCTTTTCAACCGATACCTGGCAACTCTACGCCACTGCATTGCAATGTTCTGCTCAAATTTCCAGTGCTACGCTGACGACACTCAACTCATTTTCAGGCTGCCCTCGGCCAATGCCTCTCCCTCTCTCATCCCTGATTTCCTAACTGCCATTCAAGATTGGTGTGCCCCAATGATCTTTGTTTAAATTCCAGCAAGACGGAGATCCTCCTCATAGGCACACTTTCACCATCCTTTGCCCTCACTCTCTGGCCGGCCTCCCTTGGCCCTCCTCCTACCCCCTCTGGGTCATCTTTGACTCCACACTTTCCTTCTCCGCCCACATCTATGATGTGTCTAAAAAGTCAAACTTCCTTCTGCACCTCCTCAGAGGTACTCTGCCTTTCCTCTCTTCCTCTCCCCCCCGAAGCTCATGGTCTCCCAAGCTCTGATTCTCTCTAGGTTTGACTATTGTAACAGCCTCTTTCTAAATCTACCTGCCTCTACTGTCCGTCCTCTGCAACTAATCCAGAACAGGACCTCAAGACTTGTCCTTGGCCTCAAGCCCTGGGATCATATTTCTCCATCTCTGAAAACTCTTCCATTGGCTCCCAGTGGGTGCGAGGATTATATTCAACACCCTCTGCATTGTCCACGAGGTTTTCTGGGGCCTGGGTCCAAAATACCTTCAGCTATCCCTCTGCAAATACCTCCCCTCTCAAGCTCTTGGCTCCTCTAACTCCCTCAGGGTCAGTCGTTTTTCAAAGAAACGAGCTGAGGGTAGATCTGTCTTTGGCTGGGGCCTCCCACTGGAACAGCCTCCCTGCCACTCTAAAACTTGAGGAGAACCATTTCCAGTTCCGGAAGCACCTCAAGACCTTCCTCTTTGCTTCTGCCTTCGCTCCCCCTATCCCCTGCTGATCTGCTCTCTCTTGGCACTATGCACCTGGCCACACTCAGTCCTCCGGGCCCAGGTACCTGCTCACCCTGCCACCCTCCTGCACTGCCTCCGGCCCACCCCTTGCACTGGGGTCTGTATCTGTACCCATACAGCACCCCCCCTTTTCCACCTGCACTTATCAGACCTACCCTATCTGCTGCCTTAAACCCAGCACTTGCCACTTTCTGGCTGCACTACCACTGTTTGTTGCCTTTATTATGTATTCATTTTTATTTATCTGGTTCTCCTTTGCTCCGCACCTTCCACTTCTCCCCCCTTCCATGCACTTTTCCTCTCCCCCTCTCCCATGCACTTGCGTGTTCTCAATGTCACTGGGCCTAGTAAGATCGTTGTTTTGTTCTCCCCAGTACCCCTCCCTTGCCTTGTCGCGCTCTGAAACTCTTGTGTACAAGCGCAATAGAAATAAAATATCAATTTCAATATTAATATGAGAAAAAGAGAGAGCTGCTAAAAATTACCACCTGACAGCCACAAGGAAACACCAAAGGAGATTTCTGAGATTGCTTCTGGGTGTAGCTGGCTTCTGATGTGGAGGCCTAAAAAGCTGGTGGGCCCTATTGTGAAGAGCAGGGGACCATCCTTGAGAGTGGAGTGACCAGACCCCTGCCCTGCCCTCCAAGTGGGTCCTGAAATGCAGCTGACTTTCCTGAACTTTAAACAAAGGTTTAAAATGTAAGTTGAATTGAGCCATTTGAAACCAAAAGTCAGGGGACCATGCTTGCCTTAAATCCTTTCCCTTTATAGTGGGTGGGGGTAAAACTGTGTAGATCCTTAGACTATTTAACTAAAAATATGAATTTAATTAATTCCCCTTTGCAGAACACCATGGGGTGATTTTTGTTAAAATTCAAAATTAACAAAGCTCATTCCCAGTGTGTGTTGAAAACTATAGACTGTAATTTAACTGGGCAATCCTTCTGTCCAGCTTCCCCAACACAGGCCTTTAAGTGGAGGGTAGTCTGAAATCCGAAATTCCTAAAATCATCCCAATTTTTCTGTCCAACTTCCCCAACACAGACCAAAGTAGGGGTGGTGGTGTGAAAAACAAACTGCTAAATCACCCTGGCCCTCATTACGACCCTGGCGGAAAGGGGTTTACGCCGGCGTAAAGCATGGCGTACCTTTCCGCCTGACTACGAGTTCCCGTAGCGCCATGGTGCTTTTTTCGCCTGCTTTTTCCAGGCGGAAAAATCCATGGCGCTACGGGACTTGTTGTTAATTACGCCACCGTAATTTACGGTGGCGTAATTAACGCCTTCCCCACTCCCATTATACCCTAAGGGGCAAAAATGGGAATGGGGAAGGGTAAATGGGGATTGGGGACTTACCGCCCCGCCAAGGTCGGAATGGGGCGGTAAGTCCGCCAACCACCATGGCGGAGTTGGCAGCTTAGCGCCATGGACCATGGTGCAAATTGCACCATGGTACTCCGCCAGGGTCGTAATGAGGGCCCCTGTGTTTATTTTGCAGCAAAAGTGTGGGTGAAATAATAATTGCCATATCCATTTGCACAAATCTGTAAACCAAACTGCTGGCCTTTTTAAGCGTGCAGGAAAATCGAAGCTGCACAACATTCGCCTATGTTACTGATTTTGTTCATTGAGCAGTTTGATGATGTCTTGAAGTGAAATCTGTAGAATGTAAAGAATTGCGATTTGTGTTTTTCCCAACCAACTTGTGTGATTTAATTGTATAACAAGGAGTTTAATCGTGAGCCACAAAGAAGGTAGCGTGTGTCGTTTTAGTGTGATCTTCATTATTTATCATTAAAATAAATACAAATATAGTTCCTGTAGACCGGCCTGGTTCTTGGCTCATTGGTAGCTCAGGGAGGCGGGATCCAAGGGATATGAGATAAATGGAGCTCAATAAAGAACTGCTATTCAACAGTTTGTTCGGTGACACCTTGACTGGGGAGGGAAGGAACTCCCTGTGTTGAGGGTGGTCTGTCTATAAACCATTACAAAATGCCTCTATTTAGCATTTTATTCAGAAAAGTGCCATTTCCGTTGAGATACATTCCCTCAAATTATATATAGTGAAGTGAGCTGACAACAACTTCATATTTGCTTGTGTATCTCGAGGGGATCAGATAGAATCCTAGATTGCGGAAACTGCTTGCCATAAGGTTCATAGGAAAGGTTGCTGTGACGAAACAGTGTTCATTGAACTCCGGATTCCTTTTTTTTTATATAACAAAAGACATTTGATAGAGACCAAACACTGCACCATGTTAGAGAGAGTAAAAAACCAGGCATTTTAACTTGCTGATGAAATCTCCAGTGTCCTCTTGCGTTTTCTGAAATCCTTGGAAAACCAGACCCAACCAAGTTATTACAAGTTGTTTACATCACCTTATAAAAGGCCAGTGCACAACAAATGTGGGGGATACTCGCAGAAAGACTGCAGAGAAGAAACAGGAGGCCTATGTGTAGAGTGCCTGAAAAAATAAATCAGAGCCCTCAGTCTAATGCAAGAAATTATAAGAATCCAGAAACAAAGTGCCTCAATACTAGTGTGGTTGAATTTATTTATTTATTTTATTTTATTTATTTTAATATTTATATTGCACCGGTAGCTCGCGAGCCTCGGGGCGCAGAAACAGGAACACGAAGACAGAACAGACAAGTGGTAGGACAGATAGGACGGGACGAACACAAACATTACTCTGACTGGGGGTTGAAAAGGTGGCAGTTTATTTGAAGATGTGGGTTTTTACCATTTTGCGAAAGCGAGTATAGTTGGGTTCCAGTCTTAGGTGATCCACAAGGTTGTTCCAGAGATTGGCTGCTAGAGTCGGGAAGGCTCTGCCTAGGCCGCTTTTCAGTTTGTGTGGGGCCATAGCAATTTTGCCGAGTTGGGACGATCTCAGTGTTCTATTGGGAACGTATGATTTGATCCTGATTTTTAGGTACGTTGGTGCCTTTCTGTGAATGCATCTATGTGTCATGATGCCTAGCCCCGGGCATCCAGACCTAGTCCATCAACCCCAGAAGCAGGCATCATGTTACCTGGAGCAAACCCAGCAATCCCTGTTACGGGCTATCTGGGTACAGTCCTGGCGCCTATGGCGCCAGGCTCATATGGTACATCAGTCCTGGCGCCATAGGCGCCAGGCTCATATGTTAAAACTTACCTAATGCAGACCATGCTGAAAGGGATCCAAGCATCCAAGCCCATGTGAGGCTTGAAGGGACTATTTTATCTTAGGGACTATTTTGTTACTCGGGTGTGGCTGTGGAGGAATACTTACCTGGGACTACTTTGAAGGCTATTTAAACCACGCCCGAAGAGCAGCACATGCTTCGCGTTATTCTGCATCCAGCAGCGTAACGCTCACCGTGCCTGCAGTCAGCATCCAGCATCCTGCCACACCCGCCTCGAGTCCAGAGTGCCTAGAAAGAAGGGAAAGAAGAAGAAAGTTTAGAACAAGAACTTTACTGGATGTCTTACCTGATTTCGGATTCAGCGCAACTTCGAACCAGAAACAGACTTAATTTTAAACGCGTTGCATCGCCAGCAGCAGCGCCGCGCCATACTCACCGTTCCTCGCAGCATCTCTACGATCCGGTGCTGTCCCCATCACCTGGTTGCCGCATTCCAGCGCCTAAGGGGGACAAGAAAACAACAAGGTGAGCCAAGGCAACAAACAAGGACAATCTCTTGCCACCATAGGCTTACCTGATTTTACCGCAGGAGGTATTATCCACCAGCACACCAAATCCTCCTAAACTGCACCTGCAAGAAAAGAGAAAGCAGCAAGTTAAACCTTGGCATCATTTACCAGACAGTGTTACAAAACACAGACTCTTACCTGAATGCTTTCAGCTGCCACAAGACTATCATCTTTTGGGTCTGAGCTGCAAAAGAAACAAGGAATTGGACAAGAGTGATTAATCGGACATTTTGAACTCATTAGAACCATATACTTACGGCCTTTCGCCCGGAGGTTTGGAGCCAAGATTTGTCCAGAACTCTTCCAATATCCTCAAGCCAGTGAAGTAACTGGCCATCAACGCGCCCCTGCATTCTTCGCAGGATGGAGAGCTCATCACACAAAACTATAAGGTGAGCTTTGTGAAAGGGAATGTCAGAAGTGATAAGTGGGGACGCAGTGAGGTGTTAATATTCAAATCCACAGGTGGCTAATTCCCTTTCCCCGTCTTTAGGAGACCACTTCTACGGGTCAAGCAGACGGAGCTAGGTGGGCCAGTCCAGTCAGTCATCTCTGCACTACGCATCACGTTGGTGGAGACCGTGGCTGTCCAGTTCCGCTCGACACCCCTGTGGGAGCCAGGTGAGCATAACACTATGAACAATGGTTAAGGACTTAAAGTGCACCCTATCTTCAATTTTCAGCCAGTGAAGCTCCCTTCTGGAGTTGCTGATATGCTCTGTTCTAGATTTAAGCTTGGTAACTTTGTAGGCACTGCTTGGAGGCACCCAGGACTAGGGCGTTGCCATAGTCGAGGCATGACAAGATGGTGGCTCTTGCTATGGTCGCGCAGTTGTCCTCTGATATAAAGGGTCTGATGGCTTTTATTAATCGGAGGTGGTAGGCACAGTTTTTCTTAATGTATTGTGCTTGGGCATCCGCCCCCAAGGATGCTTCCAGCAGCATACTGAGGGTTTTAACCTTGCCTAAGACCGGTATGGATGTATCTTTGATCTGAAAGGATGTGTAGGATGGGGATAGCTTAGCTCGAGCGGAGGATGAGCCAAAGATCATGAGCTCAGTTTTTTTTCCCACTAAGGCACATCCAATTGGAGTCCATCCATTGCTCCACGTAGTTATATATCGTGGTGAGTTGCTCGCTGTCTTTATGATAATTGCCACTTAGTTCAAATACAAGCTGTGTATCATCAGCGTAGTTAGTTAAATAGGTGTTGATATGGGCGAGAAGAAGGCATAGGTACCTCAAGTAGAGGTTAAACAGCAGTGGTGACATGCTAGCCCCTTGGGGGACTCCACAAAGGATTTATTTTTCCAATGAGAACTTGTCCCCCCCAGTGCACCCTGGATATTCTGTTTTTTAAAAAGGACATCATCCAGCTGATGGCTTCATCAGAGCAGTTGGACTTTTTTAAAGCATTCTGGAGTAAGTTGTGGTCAAGGAGGTCGAATACAGCACTGAGGTCAAATAGGATGAGAAGACCCGTCTTACCCTTGTCAATAATACCGAGCATTTTGGTCTGAAGATCTAACATGGCTGTCTCGGTACTGTGGGCAGGGCATGTATTATATAAATGTTTTAGTAAATGTGCCAAATTCACAGATTCAGTTTTGGAAAAGCTATTAATAACAAGAAAAAAAGCTTAAGGTCTATACTCTGATAATTTGTTTTTGCAAAGATAGAGATTTTGCAAGTATGAACTCTCTTTTATAGGACTACAAGGCTAGTCTGACCACCTGATGGTCGGCTGTATCTTGAGGATTTTTCGTCTTTAAGTTGACCCTTTTGTATGCTTGTACCCCAATGTCTTTAGTCATGGGAGCTGTGACGAATCCTAGGGTATCATTCCTGCTTCCAGGGGGAAAGCACCTTCCCATGAGGCCAGGGAGGTGAGGGTGCTACCTGATCATCCCCCTGCGGGTGGTACTCAGCGTGTAAATCTCACAGGGAGGGAAGCCCTCCATGGGGTCAGTGACAATAACCTGGGAGAACACAGTATACACCCTCTCCATTTCTGTCCCCTCTTTTCTCTCTTACCACTCAGTCCACTGTGGTCCAACGCATGTCTTTGTATATCTGTAGAGTGGAAGACCCCATCCATACTGGGACAAGGGAGAGTGAGGCTTACCCAGATGGAGAGCATGCAACCTCTAACAAAAAGGAGAACAGGCAAGGAGACAAAAGTACATAGCGGAACCAACATACGCAGTACAGTCAACAAGAGACAGCCCCAGTGATAAAAAAGGAAGAAGGACTGTGCACCATATCAGATCCACCCTGAAGGATCCGGGGGCTGGCTGGAGGCTTGCCGCAGAGAACAGGAAAGGCTGGCAGAGCCTTGCAGAACACACACTGTGTTCATAGTTGTCCAAGCTGGAGAATTGGAGACCCAGGGAAGACCGGGAGCAGACTGCATGTTTGGGCCAAGAAGCACACACCGAGAGGGATCAGACCTGGGAACGCTGCAAAGACACGCAGAGACTGCTGGAAGACGTGTGGAAGCCTGTGACAGGAAGAAGCAGTTCTGCTAAGCCGCCCAATCAACCGGGTAACGCCACAAAAGGTACTTTGGTTACCGTAGCGGGTGATGGAGATAGGAGAGAATGAAGAAGGCCTTTGGGGAAGGCTGAAGAACCCCATCTCCCTTGTACCAGTACTTGTGAGAAACTAAGGGACAGTCACGTGAAAACCAGTGTCTGACAGGTTAGTGAACCAGGTCTGGGTATAACATGCGATAAACCTGCAAGAGGGGCGTGGGACCCATAAGAAGTCGAGGAACGCCCGCAAGAGCAGCACACCAGGGCCTGGGACCCAAATGAAGTTGGGCAAGCCCTGCAAGAGCGGCACACAGGGGTCAAGGACCCATACAAATCCAAAGAAGCACACAATCTGAGGCCCAGAGCAAGTCTGGGAGGTCCTGAGATAATATAAAGGGGTCTGGGACCCACACAAAAGAAAGAAAAGCTATGCAACAAGCGGGGGAGATCCTGAGACAACTCATCGGGGTCTGGGACCCACATAAGAGAGGAAGGGAGGTACGATAAGGGTTTGAGGTCCCCTTGCCAAAAGCAGAGACATTTTCTGGAATACTATTTTTTTTGTTTATTGCATTTGTTGATACGTTCAAACCCGGAGGTATCACGGCGTAGGTTACAGAATTATAGTAATGCGTGCTGGTTACAGAGAAGGATGTGAGAACTTGGGGCATAGAACAATGCCATTGTAGATGAAGAGAAATCGGTTAGACAAAGTGTGTACATTTACAGTTACAGAGTTTGTACTAAGATCTACAGTCAAGTCTGGCAGGATAGTGAACCAGACTTGGTGCTACATTTGTAACTGGAGAAAGAACAGGGGAAGAAGAGACTCCCCCTGATACTTGGGAACTGTATGTTTTTGATAAAAAGGTCTACAGTCAAGTCTGGCAGGATAGTGAACCAGACTTGATGTTACATTTGTGAAAGAACAAGGGAAGAGACTTTCCCCACTCCCTGCTGATACTCGGGAACTGTTTATTTTTGTAATTAAAAAAGACTGGGAAAGGAAAGATGAGGGGGGGTCAATTCTCTGTTAATCGTGGTGTGTGTTTTTATACATGTGCATCCAATGTCAAGAACTTTGAAGTTAAAGAACCACTCGTGTTTTCTCATCACGAACTGAACATTTTGATTTGCATCCAGAACGTGAGAAGCCTCCTTCTGGATCAAGAAGACACCGAGGTATTCCTTAGTTACTCTAGAGTGTACAAAAAATAGGTTTTGACACAGGACAGTGGACATTTCCTTTATTGGACATCCTGACAGAGTCCTTAATCTTTTTGTTGATGTAGGGCAATCCATCTTAGAAATAGGGCAAGATAGGTGTTCCTTTTTTTAAAATAAAATGTAAATAAAGGTCTTTGCCAACAAACATGCAACACAGTGTTAGACTTGTACCTCTGCACCCTTACAGAGCACTAAGGGGGACTCTGGACCCTTTGACTGATTCTGGTATGAATAGAGAGGGGATTGCCCATTATATGTTTGGGAGGCGGGCTCGTGTACATGGAGTGTGATTTTGCATATTGTGGAAGGTTTGGGGAGCATGAGACTCATCAGTGCTCTACTCTTCCTGTAGGCGTGTGACTGTTCAAGCCCATGCTGCCAGGCTGACCTCTTTCTGCACTTGGCCAGTGTATTCAAGTCGCTCCCTATGTTCTTGGCATTTGGATCCATCTTGCCAGTGGAAGCCACTCAAGGCAGTGGGAAGCCAAATGATTTTTGGGCTGGCGGAGATCCTCTTCCTGGAATTCCTGTCATGCTTGACCTCTTTGCTGGACAGCATGTTCTCATAAACACCTTGTGTCCGGGGATGTCAAATCATGGCTGGCACACATGAGTTAAGTGTCCTCCACCTTGACTCGTAGCTGTACCTCTGGTCTCTTCAGCCAGCTGGCTAGGCATATAGAGAGATACTGCGTGGACATCTCTCAAATTGTTAAATGATGCCAGCCTAAACTAAGGCTACCTAACCTCTGTACATTGTTTGGCTGCTCTTGAGCTAGGTCTGCGCTTTAAGCAATCACATAAAATACATGTAGAGGTGGCCTGTTCTGGAGTATGTTTACCTCTGCAGAGCTTAGGCTTTGTTCTCTCATGTTTGTTTCCTGAAGAAGAAGATTGTGTCACCGGAGTGTTATACTTCTGGGCCCACCAACCACATCAGTATGGGGGAGACTACTTTTGGCCCAAGTCTGTTGCTATAGGCATGCCTGAGGGTTGGATGATTCCCTGAATGTCTGTTTGCTGGTTATTTTCAGGAGCCTGATAATCCAGTGGTGTGATGGATTGACATTAATTGTTTCTGTCATGTGCTGGTTGCGTACCTTATCCTGAGTTGTAGTTGCAGAGTATATTATAGACAACCCCTTCCCCTTTGTCTGCTCTTTTGTAAATTAAATAAGGTCCTCTGCTCTGGCATTCCCAGAAAGGCTGGGCTCTTCGAGTCCTGACTAAATGGTTTTGGGTGTTGAAGAACCCATCCCTCTGTAGTTTTCTGTAAAATAGTTGTTTCCTGACTCCTATATAGAAAGCTAAGTAGAACGCCATTTCCATTTTATGTTACTTTTTCAGCTTATAAAGCAGCTTTAACTGAAATGCTCATTCAGAGCATAATGAGCAAGGAAGGTGGCAGCACTAGTCCATGTTTGGAGTATATAAAACAATCACTGGGGAATATTAATGCTGAAGATCATTTCAATCACTTGTACATTTTAGATTGCAGGTCTGCACATTTGTTTAAGAGAATGTCTGTGTAATGTAAGGGGTCAGAAATGTGAGGCAGACAACTTGGTAAAGGTTTTTCACAAGAAGCCATTTTATTAAATATGGGTTTGGTAAATGTCTCACTACCCCTAACCTAGCAGAGATTTTTCTACCTATCAAAATAACTAGAGGAAAACACTCTAACAAAAGGAATCTGTCCCTCATACTTGTAAATACATCAAACTCATAAAGGTAATCAATGGCAATTCAAATGCAACAGAAATAAGTTATATTCAACTTAAATCTAATAACTGCGTATCCTTATAACGTGGGTTGGATCCCCTTCCCCAGATTCAAAGCAGGCATTCCAATCAAAGATTCAAATAAGACAATTCTGTTTCGTAACAAAGTTCTGATCATAAAGTTAGTCTTGCGTCAAAGAGTTTTTTCACTTGGTCTTTAACCAACAGTTCCACCACGACAAATCTTTATCTCTTCAAGTATAGACAAAAAGTCAACATAACTTCTTCTTAGTAAGAAACAAACACTTTCACAATTCTTCTGTATCAACAACAATGGGCCTCATTACAAGTCAGTCGGGCCGGAAACAACGGTGGCGCTAAATCTGCTGCCACCATTGTTTCCGGACCGGCTGATTCTGAGTCCTGCAGGTGGGAAGTGTCACTCCCACCAGGTTTGACCTGGCGGGAGTAACACCACCCGCCTGCAGGCGGACATGGAAACACCGGCGCTGTCATAGATAGAACTAGTGTTTCCATGGTCCTCATCCCCATGGAGTCCTTTCGGACTCCATGTGAATGTGGATTTACAGAATTCCGCCTCCAGAATTACTGGGTCACCGGGGTTGTAAAGCCCAGGTGATTCCAGCAATCATGGAGGTGGCATGGTATTACCGGTCCGGCGGCAGCCTGCTAGTTTTTCCGGCACGGCTACCGCCGGACTCGCAATGAGGCCCAATGTCTTGTCAGGATGATGTCACAACAATTTAGTGAACACTTTAGTGAACTTGCCACTTCTTCTTCTTCACAACCTTCAACCACAGTTCAGTATCAACAATGAATTCTTCCTGGTCCACTAACCTGCCAGGATAGTATTCTACGGTGATGTTTACTTCAATTAACTTTCAACAACATCACAAAGTTCACAACTTCTTTGGGGAAAACAGGATTCACATTGATGCTATTTGTTCCACTGTTGTATTTGCCCTCGGCAATGCCAGGTGTACTTCTCTCCTCCTGGACATCTTCTACTAGAAGGGCTTCTCTCCTGCCACTCTTATTTTCCCAGCTTCATAACAAATAACTGCTGACAATGTTCCTTTATCACATATGCCCCTATTTAGCTTTGGCAATGCTTACTGATATCTTGTTCAACTATGGCCTCTTTCTCACTCTGGCAATAAGGGTTATAATCTTTCTGTGCCAATTTTCTCTTGTTATTTGGCCAATAAGGTTTATATGCTGTGTACAATATTACCCTCTTGTTGCTTTGGTTGTTATGGCCAACTGTTTTCAGTATTGTTCCCTTTAACAACAATATCGTGTGAAGAATCTTACGGATCACTCACTGAAACCCTGCCTAAAGTCTCCTCTCAGGTGTCCATGGAAAGGCAGATGCTTCCTGATCCTGACCTTGGGGGTGGTGGGCTGTGGGAGGATCACCTGGGAGGAGACGGGCCCAGGGTCGTGAGGAGATCCCATTGAATGAGACAGGCTATTTGTCCTCTAAAAAGAAGTACCTTTCTGATTTACCCAAACAGATAATGGCATATTGTCATTATAATGTTGTTGACCCACACATAAGATCTGTGACCCAGCGTACAAGTTAAATCTGAGCAGGCCTTATTAACAGAAATGCTTTTCAAGGTATCTCAGGATAAATACCCTCCCTACTGCCAAAGGTATAATGTAAAATGATCGGGAAATAATTACTTAAATTCAATATCTTTCTCTGTAACAACCAATTCTAACAGTCCATCTTTTAATGAGTTTAAGGGAAATAAATCTACCCTTAAAAGTAACTCAATTGTTAAAAGAGCTAACTTTGAAGGTGATTATAAATCCAATAATCCCATGGGTACAGGGACGAGGAAGAGGGATGACAAGGCAGGTAGTTGCGGCAGTTAGGCAATAAAGCCTAACGGCCCACACCTGAGAGAACCTGGGTGGCATAAAAGGCCCCCTCAGGTGCAGGTAATTGGAAGCAGAGGAAGGAGCTGGAACAGTGACTGGAATGTGAGCTGTAGCAGAAGGAAAAAGGCACAAGGCTGGCAAACCAAGCAGAAGTGGGAGAACAAGAGGGACGCTGGAATGTGGAGACAGCAGACTTCACCTGCTTGTTCTGAGAGGGTCCTGTTCCCCAAACTCTGAAGTGCAGAGGCTGTGCGGCGGAAGGCATGCAGGAGAGCTGTTTTTACCCATGTGAGCCTGGCTGTCATGGTTGCCATGCAGTGGACGAGCTGGAGACCGAGGTGAGGAGCAGTTGTCAAGCCATGGGTCTCAGGCGTGAGAAGGGCTCCCTAAACGTGTGGCTGGACCGGAGACACCTTCACAGAACAAGGGTGTGGGCTCCTAAGAAGCCAGAAGCAGTAGAAGTTGTAGCAGAAGTTGTGGAAGCAGTGTGACCCACAGATAAAGTGTTAAAGAAGCCGGTGAGTGAACCACAGCATTCTAATACCTTGCGTGTGCATTCCCGGCAACAGTACCCAGTTCCCTATTCACTCGCGTATGGTTTAAAACGAGTAGAAGTTGTAAGTTGAAGCTATGATACCTGAACAATGGAAATGTAGCACCAGCATATAATATAAAAGTCCTTTTATTTGTGTGAAAAGCAAACAGTGCTGAAATTCATTGTTGAACCCTTGAAGACTGTTACTGTTCGCAGGAGTGGTCGTGCGTCACTGACATGGAAGAGTGAACGTTGTAAGGACCATTATTGAAGAACTTAACCATGATAATACAATTGTTGAAATCTTCAACTTGGGAAAATTATATCAGAGTGGTTGTGTATACCTAATTGTGATTCCCAAAGGAGGACTAAACTCTATCCTTCACTTTCATATGGCAATACAATTCAATACCAATGTTTAAACTTTGAAAACTACATTAAAGAGCGGTTTTACGTGCCTAATTGTGATTTCTAAGGAAAGACTGAGCTCTATAATTTACTTTAACCCAACATACCTTGAATATACAAGAAGTAAAAGTGCATATTTTATTGAAGGGAACAAGCATTGCCCAAGCCAAGAGCCTCCCCATATTCAAATTGAAACCAGCAATTCTCTGAGTTAAGAAACAATCTAACTGTTACATAGAAGTTAATAACAGTTCAACTGGCCTAAGATAAATATGTGCAAGCATTACCTGAAGCTATGAGAGTGGCACCAAGGCTTCTGGGTAATTAGTTGGATTGAGAAAGTTGGGGATGGGAAACTTTCTACTTGTTAAGACTATTCTGAAGTTGACACAACCTGTAGTGCCAGGGACTGTGGAAGACAGAGAGGAGTGAATCTTAAAGGCAAACTCGGGTTGCTATTGTGGCAGACTGACAAGAGAGGGAAAGAGGCTACCCCTTTTGAAGAGAGATATTCAGAGATAGAGTGCCTTGCCTACTTGAAGGTGTTGATGTACTTTAAAGTGTATCTTGTTGTCGAATCCTGTCTAGAAGTACAAATCAATCAAATCAATCAAGCTGTGGTAGTAGTCCAAAGTACTGAAGCTTTGGTGGTATACTACTAGATATGACATTGTAGTATTTTAAACAAAGTGGAGTACTGTGAGACAAAGGTGACTGTGTTCATAGTGAATCAAGTAGAAGTGACATTGTTGAATTGGAAGCAGCAACACTGATTAGTCATCATGTACCGTTGTGAATTCTAAAACTGTAAGGAAATACTGTTAACCAAGAACTGTGTCTCAGTGTCACTCTCGATATCCTTGCCCCTGTCATGAGAATCCGCCTGAAGCCTACCTCCAAGTGCAACTCTTGGTAGGACTCTGACCTTGCCACCCTAAAACCCAAGTGTATGGTGCCTGAGAGGAAGTGGAGGGCATCTGGCACATCCTCTGACAATCTGGCTGGTCGCCTGCTCCAAAGGCGATACAGACTCTCTGTGCTGTCCAAGAATAGAGCCTATACCCAAGCTCGCATCTCTGCAGCCTCTAACAACACGGCTGAGCTCTTCAAAATCTGCAAGGAGCTGACCAATCCTGCTGCAGTCTCCACTGCGTATGCTCCCTCCCAGGCCCTCTGCACGGCTCTTGGCCTTTCAATCTAAACCCCAGGACACCATGTCCTCTCTCTCTGCCTCTCTTTCCTCTTCCTATTGCTCTTCCTCCCCTGGCCCTTCTCTGACTGCCTCTCCCCCTCCTCCCCCTTCTCCTTCTCTGTGATCACTCCTGATGACGTCTCTACACAAGTTTGATCTATGAAAGTACCATCCAAGCAGGTGCTCCCCTGCTCCTCCAGAACCATCAAGGACCACATTGAAACACTCGCTCCAGCCTTGGCTAATTTTTGCAATAATTCTTTTGCACTGGAACTTTCCCCTCCCCCTTAAGCACTCTCTAGTGCATCCCGTCCTGAAGAAACCGTCCTTCGATCTGCCCGGTCTGGCAAACTACCGCCTGATCTCTATCACTCCTTTCTTGGGAAAACTCTTGGAAAACCTTGGCTATCTCCCAGCTTGCTCTCCACACTGATTCTGTTAGGTGTCTCCATGACCATCAGTCTTGTTTCAGAGCATCCAGAGGCACGGGAACTGCTCTCCTGAACACCCGTGAAGACCTGCTTACTAATCTTGATTCTGTCCTCCTCCTCCTTGATCTTTCCTCTGCATTCGACACGGTCAACCATGCCATCCTGATCAATCATCTCTGTGAGAACCTGGGCATCACGAATCAGGCCCTCACATGGTTGACGTCCTTCCTCCTGGACAGTCCCTCTCAGGTCTAACTAGGGTCCTTCCTCTCCACCACCTCTCTCCCCAGGGCTCCAAACTCCCCCCCCTTAGCTTTTCAACCCTTTGGCTCTCCTTATCTCTTCCTTCTCCTCTAACTTTTAGTGTTATGCGGATGACACTCAGCTCTCCTTTAGGCTCCCCTCCTCTGTCGCTCCTTCTGTCTATATGTGCTTCAGGAATGATGCTCCTGCAATGATCTCGCCTCAATGCCAGCAAGACAGAGATCCTCCTTATTGGGACCCCTGTCCCGCTTTCCTGCTTTCATTTTGCTCCCCCGCCTCCTTGGGCCCTCTCCCTGTGCCTTCCTGTGAGGCATGAAACCATGGGGTTATCTTCGACTCCAGTCTCTCCTTCTCTCCTTACATCACAGACATCTCAAAGAAGTCCCAATATCAGCTGCACCCCCTTAGAGGTATTCTTTTTTCACTTTACCCCAAGCTCAATGTCTCCAGAGCCCTGGTTCTCTCTAGGCTGGACTACCGCAACATCCTCTATCTCAACCTGCCTTGCTCTACTTTCTGCCCTTTGCAGCTAATCCAGTATGGGACTGCGAGACTTGTCCTTGGCCTCAAGCTCAGGAATCGTATCTCTCCAGCCCTGAAATCTCTCCACTGGTTTCCATTATCTGCAAGGATCAGGTTCAAGACCCTCTGCATTGTCCACAAAGCTGTTTGGGGCCTGGGCCAACATTAAACCCAACTCTCCCTTCCTAAACACCATGCTCTCAAGCCCTTCGCTCAGCTACCTCTAACTCTCTGACGGTCAGATACTTCTCCAGGCAGAGAGTTGGAGGGAGATCCCTCTCCTTTGCAGGGACCTTCCTCTGGAATGACCTCCCTGTCCCTCTCAAACTCAAGCACGACCACCTCAGGTTCCGGAAGCAGCTCAAGACCTTCCTTTTCACTTCTGCTTTCTCTCCTGTTCTCCGTGGCTGACAACCTGTCTGCCCCGCAAGCTGGTCACCAGGCTACCCTCTGAACTCAACGGGCACCAGGCTTACTCCATGACCTGAAAGCACCTTGCTTGTCTCTGGGCCTCTGTGCACATTTAGGGGCTGTCTCTGTAACCCTACAGCCCCCTCCCAACCCCTTTCTGCACTTTCCATAGCTGGCTTCTCTGTCTGCACTTACTCCGAGCAATAGCTGACCGCACTTCCCTTTCCCCCTCCCCCTGGCACTTCTCCTCTCCCCCCGCACTTGCATGATCTGATAGACACAAGACCACGTAAGAGGTGAGAAAGCATCGTGCCTGGGTTTACTATTGCTGCTATTTGGTGTAAGTGGAAAGTGGATATTTCACCACAAAGAAGATATTTGTTACCATTGGACGTTTGATTAACAAACCTTTACTGATTTCAGACTTTTCTTTCTCTGGTTGAACAGTAACAGAGTTTACCAGGAATCCTAGGGGAGGGAATGCACCCAGGACATCAGAAGGTTATTCAGAAACTGTGAATGTTGTTCATGTCATGTGGTATTGCAATATATTTTCTTTGTGTATTTGTTGCTTAGTGTGAGGGACAGTTATCCTGTACCAGAGTGTTTCCCTTTAGCTTTGGTTAGGCAGGGAAATCCTCAGCAGAATAGGGATAGTGAGGCATTTTGCTCATATTTCTTTTGAGTATAAAATGACATGTTCTGATAAATCATCAAACTGTTGTCCGCCTCGCATTTCTGAACCCTCGCAATGGGTTTTGATGGTAATGATTATAACCTTTCTTTGTAAAGTTCTTATGCCACCAATGGGATTTCTTTGTTAGTCCAGCATTCAAAACAATAAGCAATGGTCAGCGGTCGATAAAGCAGCGTACCAGGATTAACTGTCAATGGTAAACTCACCGGTGTTTGCAAACATGTCCGCTCAATCTGCTGCCACTCTTCACTCTGCTACTGCTGCTGCCTCTTACACGGTGCTCTGCTTTGGGTTTCTCATGGCCCGTGCTGACCTTTGTTCTGCTCCTGCTGCTGCCTCTGACATAGCAGTTTACTTTGGTTTTCCCATGGCCTGTGCTGACCAGGAAAGGAGCTTCTTTTGCTCCCAGTGCCTTCTGGTGCTCGCAGAGCCACCAGAGATTATTCAGAAAAACATTGTAAATCCTGTAAATTATTTAAA
Organism: Ambystoma mexicanum; assembly: GCF_040938575.1. Classification (NCBI taxonomy): domain Eukaryota; kingdom Metazoa; phylum Chordata; class Amphibia; order Caudata; family Ambystomatidae; genus Ambystoma; species Ambystoma mexicanum. Next base: position 737,280,078 of record NC_090923.1, on the reverse strand, counting down.
CCTAAGGCACTAAGACTGGTGTACAAAACATTGGGCATGCATGCCGAAGCTTCCATTGATATCCCAATGGGCGCCAAAGAGTCTGAGGAGGAACAAGGCAGTTACTGCGCACAAAGTGACGCCAAAGACAACTTCGGTTGTTCTGAATCCCTAGTTCCAGTCAACTGCCTCCCATAAGCCAGCCGGCGGTCCTGTGACAGAGACCACACTTGGCGACGAAGGCACATATTAGCATTGCACTAAGCACACAACCCCAAGCCGTATGCTGACTAAATCGTCGGACAAACACAGCCACATGGTGTCACAAGAAAGTGATAAAAACCCTTTCAGGCTCAAAATGTCCTTTGTCCTCTGGGCCCTTGCCTACTCGATTGCCTCATGACAAACCCCAAAAACAAGCAGTGAGAAAAATAACTACTGACAACTTGCCTAAAAAGTCTTCCCTTTTCGAGCACTGAAATATTCATCTTTGCATGTCCATGGTACATCAAAACTCAAACAGATGAGTCTAAAACACATTTCAAAAACAGCTATTAAATTATCTAAAGTTTCCACACCCATTGACAGCAAGTCGAAACAGACACAATACACAGCTTCCATGTCTCCATTGTCAGGAGCTTTACATTCTCAAGGAAAGGTTTGCTTGGATCATTTTCAGTTTCATAATGTCCCCAGTTGAAGCCAGTGGACTAGAGAGAAGTTTGAGAGAACCATGTTTTGTTTATTTTTATGGATAGACATTCTGACCAATTTTCAGACCGACAGGGGTAGGGACCTCCTGCTAAGACCCTAAGATTGCCCTCAGTACACCCCCTGAAACTTCTTCTGCACAAACTGCCCCTCTTGATGATCAAAGCTTATCAGGGATCTCCTCATCCATAATGACCAACACCGGCATGGTGATCAGTATTCTTTTTTTTTTAAACATATTTATTTATAGCAAGGCAGGACAGGTTACAGGCAACATTGCATGGAAACATTACATATCAATAGTAGGTCAACAAATCTGTATCCCCCCCCCCTTTATTTCAGCTTCCCCGGGCCACGGCCTCAGCCCACCGCCCCAGCCTGGTGTATGTCCCCTCGATCACTCAGAACCCATCGGGTGTTGATCGATTTGAATGTCAGTGGGGGGAATCGTTATCATAGTCTAGTACTGGGGCCCAAATGTTCTGGAAGTGGTGCAGGGCCCCTGCTCTCGCTGCTGCGACCTTCTCGGTGATCAGGATGTCCCAAAGTTTCCCCCACCAGTGGGCCATGCAGGGACTGTCCGGGCCTTCTAGAATCGGGCCAGCACTGTCTTGCCCGCTAGGAGGCATTGCGTTAGAAGCTTTGCCCTGTTTCCAGAGCGGGAGTAGATCCCGGGGACTGGGACCCCTAGCAGGACAGTTTCAGGGTCCAGTGGGAGGGCGGTCCCGGTAATCTGTTCGATGGTCGAGAGACACCTGGTCCAAAATTGCTGGATCTTGGGGCAGGCCCACCACATGTGAAAAAAAGAGCCCGGCTGAGTGCAGCCCCTCCAGCAGGAGGGATCCACTTGTGGATTCATGTGGTGAAGTCTGAGTGGGGGCTAGTACCATCGCAGTGTGAGTTTTTAGGCACATTCCTTATTGGTGACGCAGGAGGAAGAAGAGTGGGTGTGGGTCCATATTTGGTCGTCAATCGGGTGACCTAGGTCCGCCTCCCACTGGGCCATATATCAAGTCTTTGTCACCAGAAAGTCCCCCGTGAAGCGTCTGTATATGGTCGAGGTCCTGCCTCTGGCTGGTAAGTCTCTGAGGGTTAGCTCAAGGGACGTCGGGGGGGCGGATGGCCGCCTGGAGGGTCTGAGGATGGGAGCACCAGTGGCGGAGCTGGCAGTACGTGAATCTATCCCCCTCCTGGAGCCGGAAGACCTCTTTGCATTGTTCGAAGGTAAAGGGTTTATTCCCAAAATATGGCTGTTCCAGGTTTTCGAGGCCCCCATCTATCCAATTTTGGAACTTACGGGGATGGGCCCCCGGAGAGAAATTTGGATTATGAAATATCGGTGAGAGCGGGCTTTGGCCTCTCGGGATTCCCTTCAGTCTCAAGGCCCAGTCCCAGGAGCTTAGGGTGTGTCTCGTCGTCCGCAGAATATTCTTCCAACGTTCCCTGAGGGGAGGCTGGATGTGTGGGAGGAGCTGGAGGGGGAGCGGAAGTTGAGCTTGTTCTAGTCCACCCATCTGGAGCGAGCTGTGCTTGTTTGCCAGGCGTGGATGTGTGCTAACTACGCTGCTGCCCTATAAGCCTGTAGATCGGGGACCCCCAAGCCTCCAAGCCTGGCATTACCAATCAGGGTCCTGTGGGGGATCCTGGCCTTCTTGCCCCTCCATATAAACTTTGACATTTTTCTCTGTAGGTTCTGAAGGGCCGGAGTCGGAATGGGAACAGAGAGGGAGGAGCAGGCGTAGAGGAATCTCGGAAGCAAGTTCATTTTGGTGGCTGTGATCTGGCCCATTAATGAGATTTCTTACGTGGTCCAGCGCTTCAGGTCTCCCTCTAGTTCACAAAATAATCTGGGGAAATTCGTCTGGTAGGTGTCCTTCGGGTTCACTGGAATGTGAACTCCCAGATAAGGGATGGACTGATCCCGCCACTTAATTGGGCACAGTCTAGTCAGCGCCTCCTCTCCTCCGATCGGAGGTCGACTCCCAGGGCCACTGATTTGGCAAAGTTGACAGTGAAGCCGGTTACCTCCCCAAAGTTCTTTATTTTGACTATGGCATGCTTCGCTGAGGTGCTAGCTTCTGAGAGTGTTAACAGAACATAGCCCACGTATAGGGCGATTTTATGTTGAGATGGGCCCACCTGCGGGCCTTTGATAAGTTCATTCTGCCTGATCCTCTGTGCGAAGGGCTCCATTGTGAGGGTGAAGAGGAGGGGAGATAGCGGAAAGCCTTGTCTTGTCCCGCAGGACATGGGGATCGGGGTTGAGAGGGCGCCATTGATCCTCAGGATGGTTTTGGGGGCCTTATAGTTTGGCTAGGACCATGGACCGGAACGTCGGGCCGAAACCAAAAGCTTCTAGGGTGCATTCCATGAATGACCAGTCAACTCTGTCGAAGGCTTTGGTTGCATCCAGGGCCATTAGGGCGAGACCCTGGGAGTTACGGTAGGAAATGTCTATCAGGTTCAGGGTCTGCCGGATATTGCCCCCTGCAGATCGGTGGAGAATGAAGCCCGTTTGGTCGGGGTGGATAATGTCCGGGAGAATGAGTGATAGACGATTAGCCAGGATCTTAGAGTACAGGTTGGCATCAATATTCAATAGGGCGATGGGTCTGTACGAGGCTGGATCTCTCGGGTCCTTCCCCGGTTTAGGAAGGAGGACCGTTATAGACTCTTGCATTGAGGTGGTGACAGAACCCGACCCCTTAAATGAACTGAAAAGAGATACCAAGTGGGGGATGAGTTGGGGTCTGAATATTTTATAAAACCTGGGAGAGAACCCATCTGGGCCCGGGGCCCGCGATTTGAGAGCCTTGATAAGTTCGTTGACCTCGTCGTCGTTTATCGGAGCCTCCAGCTGCTCTCGCGTGGAGTCGGGGAGGTGTGGCAGGGTGGCCTTTCGCAGGTATGCTTTTTGTTTGGATTGATCACGTGGAGGTGCCGTCATGACCTGGGTTAGGTGGTCCATAGCTAATTGTAGTTTCATCAGTTCTGAGCAGTGAGTCACCCCCTGTGGGTGTCGGAGCCCTGCAATGGTGTTGGTGCATCTCGTTTTGGCTAGCTTGGCCACCAGAAGCTTGTTAGCCCTGTTGTTTTTGGCGTAATAGAATTGTCTGGTCTTAGCCAATAGCTGTGCAGGTGATCAGTATTCTAAGGATGACCAGTATACTTAGGATCAAAACTATGACAATGATGATCCAGATATTTATTTTATTGTCACCTGAAGATCAGAAGATCAGAATCAGCCCATTGCTGGTTCTCCTATGCATGACCATCTGCAATATAAGGACTTACTCATTAAAGCAGCAAAGCATTTTAAAATTGAAACACAAGAAGCCCTACACTTTTGCTTGTAATAGGTGAGCATTTCTTAAGACCCTTTCCACTGCCCAACCCTTTTTTCAGGCCCTTTTGATTATTGTAGCGCCTTTTTAAAACCCAGTGCCCCAAGCGCTTTATCCAACCCTCCCACCAGCTTCCTTGTTCAGCAGCTAGTCCCCGTCCCCAGCCCCCAACCTGATTGACTGCTCCCAACTCGCTAAGCGAGGTAAAAACAAGGAACACCCGCCCTGTACACCACGTTGGCACGTGTGTTACAGGTGAACATTCTTTAAGCCCCTTCGTGCTGCCTTGGCCCCCTTTTTAGGCACTTTTGATTATTGTAGTGCCTTTTTGAAATTCAGCTTTCGAATTTCTTTACCCGACCCTCCCACCCACTTCCCTGTTCAGTTGTTAGTCGAACGAACCCCCCAACCTGATTGGCTGTTCCTAACTCGCTACAGTGAGATAGAAAACCAGGAATGCCTGCCCTATACACCACGTTGGCACGTGTGTTACAGGTGAGCATTTTTTAAGGACCTTTGTGCTGCCCCACCCTTTCTTGAGGCCCTCTTGATTATTGCAGTGCCTTGTTGAAATCCAGCACTTCAAGCGCTTTATCCGACCCTCCCCGCCATCTTCATTGTTCAGAGGCTAATCCCCATCGCCAGTCCTCCCAACCCCAACCTAATTGGCTAGGTGATCCATTTTTTTTATCGACCATCCAAGGGAGCCTCCTGCCTGGGCAGCCCTCGGCTAAGGGCCTCAAGGCAAAGGGCAGCTCCTGAAGAAACAGCTCCAGTTCCTGTATGCCCGTGTTTGCCTGGGGAGCCTGCAGCCATCAACCATCAGTGACTGATGGGTTAAGTGTGGTCTGGGGGGAGCACATCAATCGATGTACTCCATTGAAACCTTACCTCTCTTATTATCTTACATAGCATAGCACAATGATGTTAGCTAGCTAGTGGCTAGTTCAAACTGCTGCTGTATTTTTATTGTAGGTGGCTCTCAATTCACAGCCATCTCTCAAACTGTAGGCGTCTCGCACTTGCTAGGTGTCTCAAATCTAGGTGTTTCTAATTGCTGCTATATCTGAAACTGTAGGAATTTCTCCCACTTGCTAGGGGTCTCAAATCTAGGTGCTTCTACTTGCTGATGTGTCTCTGATTTGGGGCATTTCTCCCACTTGCCAGGTGTCTCAAATCTAGGTGTTTCTACTTCCAGATGTGTTCTAATTTTAGACGTTTCTTATTTAAACCTAGGTGCACCCGCTCAGTGACCCTTTAAAAACTCTGGGTACTGTGGCCCAGTTGCGCCCTCGTGATCAGGCCCCTCCCTGTGCAGCTTCACTACTCTAGCTGCACTATCAATATGTGTGCAATCTCTCTATTAACAGTGCATTCTACCCACAAGATACACACCATGCCCCACACTGCCCAAATCAGTTGAGCGATGGTGAGCCAGTATGCCTAATGATGCCCACCCAACCCCAATCCTCTGCCACACACCGCAGAAATTACCACCTGCCCCTCTACATCTCACCTCTCCCGGACAACATGGCCCCCGACCCATAATCCCACTTCCATTCTCTTAGTGCAGCAAGGGCATCCCTGGCCAAAACCCCATTTCAACAGAAGCCCCCCTTGCTCTCACCCACACCCCATTGGCTGCACAAAAGACACAAAAGCCCCACTTAGTATCACCCATGCTCGACCACAGATCCCAATCCTTGCCCCCTGGTTATAGCTCCCAAACATCCTCTCCAGCTCCCAACCTGGTTTTAGCACTAGTCCCCTCCTCCCCCTCCCCTGCTGTTGACCTCTTGATGCCCCCACTGGCCTCCCAATCCCTCCCACCACCGCCACCACCCCCGACCATTCCCACCCCTTCAACAATCCCCACCACGACCCGGGCAAGCTGAACCGACCTAATCTCTTACATTCTGATCAACACAAGGTCAGTATGTAAAAAGAAATGTTAACTTCTTTGACCTTATCTTGGAAGAAAATCCAGACATCCTTTTCATCACAGACACCTGGTTTGCTGATGACTATGAGCTCATTACACATGAGGCCCCACTCCCCCCGGCTACAACCTGACTTTTCAGAATAGATCAAGAAGAGGTGGGGGACTAGCAATCCTACACAAGCACCAATTTCCTCTGCTCATCAATGACACCTTATCCAACACCACAAAATATGAATCACTTCTTGTAACATTCCAATTCTCACCCTCCACCTCCCACAGCTTCCTACTCATTTATAGACCCCCTGGATACAACAAAAACTTTGCAGACAAACTCAGCAACACCCTGTTAACTATCTTCAACCTACATCCAGCACTCACCATTCTAGGTGACTTCAATATCTGGTTTGACTCCCTGTCAAAAACCCTGACCCGCTCTCTCACAGATACCCTAGAAGCCTTCCACGTGACACAACGCATTTCACTGCCCACCCACACTGCAGGCCATAACATCAATGCGGTTTTCAGCACCATAAACATATCCACTCTGCCCCCACACCTCCTATCAAAGACAGATCACTCAGCGATCTTCTTCTCCTTCCCATCTTCACCACCGGCCCCCTCCCAAGGCCACATCCAGCCACCACCAACCTCTGCACCTCTCACCCCACTCTGGAACAAAATTGTTATCACCCCATATCTAGCCAACTCCCTCTTCAACTCACTCCCAGCACTCTCCCTCCAGGAAGGCACTCCAACATAAAACTCTTCGACCATTGGATCTCGAGTGCCCTCACACCAATCACCCCAACAAAACAGATGTTTCAGACATCAGACCCCACACCCAGGTGTTACACCACCCAAATCAAATCTCTGAAAACCCTCAAGCACCGTCTGGCACAGACCTGGAGAACCAACCTGACCCCTCCAAACAAAACTCCCCAGGTAAGACTAACAAGGGCCTACAGATCGGAAATCATAAAAAACAAAAATGCATTCTTTGGGAACAGAATCTTAAACTCTCGCAACCCAAGCAAGGAACTGTATAGAATCAGCTCTGAATTGAAATCGGCAGATCGCTCCTCCACCCAACTCCCAGTCCCTATGCGATGCATTTTCATAACATCGGTATAGAGAGACATTCTGCAATTTTTTCTAAAATACAATTAATGCCCCAACCTGTTGCCCACCCATCTTCCATCCCATGTCCCACCTCCCTCCTGATGCGAATTATTGCCTCTTTCTCCTCTATCTCACACTAGGAGTCCCTCTCGCTCCTAGCACAAAGCCATCCATCGGGATCCCCGGAGGACGCTTGCTTGTTCACCCTCCTCAAACATATCCTATCTTCAATCTGTGCAGGCCGTATTGCACGCTCAAACCTTAACCAATCCCTTGCATCAGGAATCTTCCTGGAAGCCTCAAAAACCTCCTCCATCAAACCCCTCCTCAAAAAACCTATGCTCGACCCACTCCTTCCGCAGAACTACCGTCCCATGTCCATAACCCGCTTCATGACCAAACTCATGGACCGCACAGTCTACAAGCAACTCGGTCACTTCACTGAAGCCAACAACCTCCTTGACCCTGCCCAATCCAGCTTCAGATCCCTCTGAGGATCTGAGTCCTCCCTAGTGTCCATTTGGGATGATCTATAAAGAACAGCAGATGTGAAAGGTTGCGCTGTACTCATTCTCCTTGACCTCTCTGCCGCCTTCGATACCATTGACCACAGCATTTTCCTAGACTGGCTACACTCTTTAGGAATCAAAGACAATGCCCTCACTTGGATCTCCTCCTTCATCTCTAATTGCTTGCAAATCATGCTTCTCCACCCTTTCCCCTCTTCACCTCACCTAGTGCCAAAAAGGGTCCCACAGTGTCTCCCCTCTTCTTCAATATCTATCTGAGCCCACTTCCGACACTCATCTGCTCCCACAATCTCACCTGCTACAACTACACAGACGATACCCAGATCATCCTTAAAATCCCGAAATCACCAGGCTCCACCCGTCCAGATATGTCATCATGCCTCTCGGCATGATGACATATCTGGACGACCTGGATGACGACCAACCACATCATCCTCAATCCTGGGAAAACAGGAATCCTAGTCTCTGGAAAAACTGAGCTCCTTCCCCAACCTATCCCCTGGCCTCACTCTCTAGGCCTCCCCTCCCCTCTGCAACCTCCACTTCTGTGAGAAACCTTGGATGCATGCTGGACACAGATCTATCCCTCTCCCAACACATCAACTCCATATCTAGAACCTGTTTCTTCCACCTACGCATCCTCAGGCATATCTTTCCTACCTCACTATCATCCTCTCTTGCCCATATTATGCAAACTGCCTTCATCTAGGCGCACCAGTGTTCCTACTTAGGAAGCTACAAAGAGTTCAAAAAGTTGCGGCCTGCCTGCTCATCAACTTCCCTCCAGAGAACACATCAGCCCCACACTGAGAGCCCTCCACTGGCTCCATATTGGATGACAAACTTCCTTTTAAGCCATGTGAATTACTCACCGTGCCATCCACCTGGAATTCCTCCAAGACAAACTAACACTCTACCTACCCTACAGGACATTCAGATCAGATGCAGATTTTCTCCTAGTTATCCCCCAATATAACTACACCAGACTGGGCAGATCCTCCTTCTCCGTCCAAGCTTACACCATCTGGAACTCTATGCCCCTCCATATCTGTAGCATTGACAATCACCTCACATTCAAAATGGCCCTCAAAAACTGGCTTTTAATTCCCACCTCTGGAAACTCTCCCACTCTGTACTGCGATTGCCGAGCATACCTATATAGGCCCAAACCCAACCAAAACACCTACTTTCCAAACCACTACGGCTGCCAGCAGTGTTTGCAGTGGCACACCATGTGAAACTTGCACTCTCTTCCTGCCCTACACACGCAAGTACTGCGCCCCACGGCTCCCCACAAATGATGATACTTCACACTGTCCCTCCGAGGCCCCCCCGCCCGAACCACCAACCCTATAACCAGTGGAATCTGGTCACTAAACAGCGCCAATAAATCTGACGCACCTTGGGTGTGGCAACTTTAAGCCGCAGGGACATAATGCTCATTCTGACAGACCACCAAAGATAGCAACAGTAGCAGGATCAGTTTGAAGAGGGGACTGCTATGATTCGCACAGTCAGCTGGAGGTGCCTACCTAATTATCAGAGGGCTTACTCAAGCACACAGAATGCTAGGAGGTGCCTACCTAGTTATCAGTAAAGGAGGGCATCACACAACTGTATGTTATCAAGAAAGGCAGTATGGGAATCCCATTACGAACATACCAGAGGCGCTACACAAAATAGTTGGTTACATGTTAGTGTTCATGTGTCTTCGTTGGAAAGTTGGCCTATCCCTATTTGGGAGAATCTGCTGTATCAGAAAATCTATATTACAGCAGCACAACAGCATTGGTTCAAGCCTTTCTCTTACAAAAAAATGTTTTTGTTTTTGTTCTTGATTTTAAATGTAAAGTCACCCTGGGAAGTTCTGTGCTGTCTATGGGATAGTAAAAGTAATATGTACCCACAATAGACAGTGTGGACTAGTTATTCTTTCATATGTGATTTCAGTCCAAGGTGTAAACTTTACTTTTATACACTTTTGCCTCTATCCCCCCTAGGGGAGTTATAGTGACCTAGGACATGCAGGAGTCTAACAAACTTGATGTTGTTACTGTTTTTCAAAAATGAATTCTCTTTTACTTCTTTTACTGCCCTCGTTTCTGTAAGCGGCACATCAGCGCTTTCTAAGGAAGGTTTTTCCCTAGTTAGAGGGATATATCAGGGATGTTTAGCGATTTCCCCCCTACCCTGCATCTCCTCGGCCACTATTTTGTGTAGCGCCTCTGGTATGTTCGTAATGGGATTCCCATGCCGCCTTTCTTAATAACATACAGTTGTGTGATGCCCTCCTTTACTATGTTACAAATTTAGCCTGTTAGTGCTTCACCCTGTCCACTGTACTTCCAGTGCCCTTTGGGTAATTACGCCTACCTAGTTATCAACAGGCTTACCCAAGCACACACAATGCTAAACCCATAGTTTGCACTGGGAGTAGTGAGGAAGTGTGCCAGTTCAACCGGGGCTGTTGGGCATGGAACACACTTTAACAGTTGTGGGTGTAGGAACAGAGACACACTAAGAAGCACTTGGACAGTTCTTTCGTCGGGGATGGGAATTATCCTATTGGTCTAGCATTTCAACAATAAGGGTACCTGTATACCAAGTGGTCCTTCAGGCAAACAACATCTTGTTACGCTCACCTGGACCCCACAGGGGTGTCGATCAGACCCGGACAGCTGCGGTCTCCGTCAACGTGATGCGTTGTGCAGAGATGACTGTCTGGACTGGCCCGCCTAGTCTTGTCTGCTGGACCCGAAGAAGTATTTTCCTGCAAGTGGAGACAGGGATTAGCCACCTGTGGGTTCTAGTGATGGCCTCCCAACTGTTCTCGCTCTCCCCCACTAATCACCTCTGATATCCCCTTAGTAACCTCACCTTATGTTTGTAAAAGATGAGCTCTCCATCCTGCGTGTCTTGCAAGGGCGCGTAGATACCAGTTACTTCGCTGGTTTGAAGGCGTTGGGAGAGTTCCGGTAAGCATTGACTCTGAAGTCCCAGGTGGGATTGGTAAGTATCAAGTTCAAAGAGTTCAATGTGCCCGATGTTCACTCTTGTCCCCTTCCTTCCTTAAGTTGCAACTGAGTTTGTGAGAAGAAGGTCTCGTAGCTGCTGATGGCGTTCAGGTAAGAGTCTGTGTTACCCAACGCTGTCCGGTAACTATTGCATGCGTTAACGTGTTGTTTTTCTCCCTCTTTACAGATGCGGCATATGAAGATATGGAGAATAATACCGCCGGTGGTAAATCAGGTAATTCTATGGTGGTAAGAGGTATTTGTTGATTCCCTTGGCTCACCTTGTTATTTTTGTGCCCCTAGGTGCCGGAGTACGGCAAAGAAATGATGGAGACAGTGCCGGATCGAAAGATGCTGTGAGAACTGGAGAGTATGGCGCTGTGCTGGAGCTGGCCAAGCGACGCGTGCAGGACTGATGTACTTTCCAGGTCGGGCGATGAAATGGATCCGGAATCAGGTGAGGAATTTGAAATAAGTTCGTTTTCTAACCTTGTCCTTTTCTTCCTCTTTATTCTAGGAGCTCTGGATTTGAGGCGGGCGTGGCAGAAGACTGGATGCTGGCTGCAGGCACGCGGGCGTGGCAGAAGACTGGATGCTGGCTGCAGGCATGGTGAGAGTCACGCTGCTGGATGCAGAATAACACGAAGCATGTGCTGCTGTTCGGGCGTGGTTTAAATAGCCTCCAAGTAGTCCCAGGAAAGAAGTTCCCCAGGACCACACCCGAGTAAAAAATAGTCCCTGTAGTAAAATAGTCCCATCCAGGCCTCACGTTGGCTTGGATTTATTTGCAGCATGGTCTGCATGAGGTAAGTAATGTCTATGAGCCTGGCGCCTATGGCGCCAGGACTGATTTTTATAATGAGCCTGGTGCCTACGGCGCCAGGACTGAACCCAGACAGCCCCTAGCTAGGGCTGCTGGGGTTTTTGTAAATGTCTGGATGCCTGCTCCCGGGGCTGATGGGCTTGATCCGGATGCCCGGGGGTAGGCATCATGACACATCTATATAAACAGAGAAATAGAGCGTGGTGCCGAGGCTGAATTACCACACTATTCCTAGACAATTCTTTATCCAAAAATGCATTTTCCACAAATGTTACCAAACCAATGTTTACCATACAATTTGCAAATACCGTCCAAAGCTCTTTTAGTTTCACACAATCACTATTTTCCACCTGTCATACTCATTCATACCATCATACACATATTCTTATATCAACAATTTTTAGTGAGCAGAATAAACAGCTATGAATGCAGTCTTTCTCGTCATTTTAACAACACATATATATAATTTTGTTGCACTCTTAAGGTTTTTTCAGTATGCATATAAGTCCAATGATGTTCTCCTATAGACTCCATCTGTCTACATATGTTTCTGTCGATAGATGGCCAACTACTGTAGCCTGTTGATTAGTCGGCCTTCTTCAGGACAAACAAAAGGAGTGACCGTGTCCTCACTCCCGTTTTTTTATATGTCAGTGGAAGATGTCTTCGCCCCTTCAACGGTTTCGCATTCCCTACAACAAACATAAAAAACTAAATTGTAATCAGCTTAATTTCTTAAATATGATAAACCAATTATCTCCTTACAGCCACCGATGGTTGTAAAAACTTGTACTAACCTCCACTTTCCAATTGGTGGGGATTGCACAAGTAAAGGGAAATCAATTCCAAGTGTTCGGGATAACCGGATTCCTTGATGTACCCAGAACCACTCGAATTCTATCAGAGAGAAGCCACACACAGCGTGACCTATAGGGAAACGAAGTCCAGAGTCACCCTCTCTAGTGGGGATACATACATACTATACCGTAGTTCTCACTATTGTAACTTACTTCTTTCAGCTGTATTACTTTTTCCACAGCGGGATTCCTCCGAGTATTAGCTAGTGAGGATCACCTCAACGTCACCTCTATATAATTGTAATGCGACCCACCTAAAATGTAAATGCACATCTTTTAGGTCACATCCACAGTCCTCATACTGGTTGTACCTCTACTGATGGTAACTTCCGCCTTACTTACTTAAATGGATGCCCCAATTGGCGTACTCCGTGTCAGCAGCTCTTTCCGATCGGTGTCCAATTATAGTAGACAAACGTGAAAACTTCCAGATTCTATAGAGGTAAACAAACATAATAGTCTCTAGCATGTCAGCATGGCATGTAACCATTCATGTTATTACGGCCAACAACCTCAACGCTATTGCGCGTGGTCTGCATCCACAGTAGTTAAATGCTTAATGGCAGGAACGCACACAGGCATCTACCATAAATTCTCAATCATACGGGTGCGGCGTGATCCTGTACAGGGACGCTTTTCTCTGCCTGTCTAATACCAGCATATCATTCCTGATAAGACCAATGCTATAACTACGGACCTCATTATCAGCCATTGCTAATAGCCATCCGAGATATCCGCGCTATTGCATCATAACCTCGTAATTCTTTGTAACGAAATACCATACACAGTGTCAGCACTTACTTCTCTCCTGCCTTCGGCGTCTCTTTGGAAACACAACCAAACAGAGCGCCACGTCTACCACACCTCTATGTACTTCATGTCTTCCCGTTCATGACCATAGAAAGGGGACTGCATCGGCTGAGTAAAGTTAACTCGATTGAATCTACTAGTGTGTACCCATCGGGTAGGACATGCTTGCATGATAGCATACCATGACCTATCCTCTCTTGTTAATTGCGTGTCCTATAGTTGGACAGAGCTCCAGTTCTACACTCCTCCCATAATCCTTACTCTGATTAACAGAGTCAAGTGCCCCCATCACTTGATGCATTGCTGCTATCTGTTAGATCTGCCTGGCTACTGGTGGAAAATGCACCATCTCTCCTGTTCGGGTAAATGCTTATAGTACTCAATGGCATACCACAGCCCCACTGTAAGGTTGACTCCACACATTCGGTGTACTCACAGCTTACAAATTAGCAGCTTTACAAATTCGAGTGGAGTGTCACTGCTGCATCTAAAAAGCATCAGTTAGCATCCCCAGAGCTCTCCATATCTCTGCTTGCAGTTTATACCCTGTTGACTGTACTGTTCGTCACTTCATGTTATTCACTAAATAAATGTTGGGGACAACTCTTGTACCCAACTTTCCAACATATTAAATCAGTCTATTCTAATCCACTGTTGTACCGAGTCCAGTAGATAAATCCAACTCTGTTCCAGTTTGTGCAGCATCATACTCATTTCACCTCCACGTGTTGGGACACTGATGGTTTGTAGAATAAACCATCTAATATCATTCTCTGTTTGGTTGGCCGTCGCTAAGTGTTCGACCAATGCTTTATCCTTCACTTTGTTCCTTAGGCAGGATCTGTGTTCAGAGATCCTCATCCGTACTTGTCTTCTTATATACATCGCATTTTTGGTGCGACAATTAGTATGTTCCTTCAAGGTCCATTTTACATCTCTGTGTGCAAATTTGTGCCTTGTTTCAGTGAAGGGACACGCTGCACAATGGCCACATTTGTAATGCTCCATAATGGAGGCTAAACCCCACTGGTTCATCACTGACTGTTCATTCATTTTTTCCACATATGTGTGGACTCATTTTTGCCTTAGATTGTAATTTCTTTTAAAGGCAAACATTGACTTTTTCTCCACACTACCGGACTGCTTGACTAGGTGACAGTTTTTGTTTATGCTCTTTTTAATCGCATTGTTGATTTGTGAGTACGTTGAGACACACACTAGTCTATTTTCTGTAGATTTTTCTCTTTCTGTTAGGCAAACGTCACGGTGTGTATTGGACGCTCGCTTCATAGTTTGTTTAACCATCTTCTTGGGGTAACCCCGTTTGATCAGTCTTTCTCTCAAATTGGAAGCATGTTCTATGAAGTCAGCCTTGTTGGTAAAGTTTCTTCGTATCCTTAAAAAATGACTGTAGGGCAGATTTTGTTTGAGCCCCACTGGTTGGAAGCTTGAGAAGTGTAGGAGCAAGTTTGTGTCTGTTGGCTTCCTGAACAAGGTGATATATATCCTGTCTCCTGCTTTTGCAATCATAAGGTCAAGGAAACTTACTTTCTCGCAATTCCACTCCATCGTAAATCTGATGTTCTGGTCACATTGGTTAACCCATGCCAAAAAACGTGTAAGTGTTTTGATGTCTCCCCTCCAAATCAGGAAGACATTGTCGATATAGTGCTTCCATATGCGCAGATTTGATGCAAAAAAATTGTTGTTTAAGTGTGCTATTGTGATGTATTGATCTTCAAAGTTCGCCATATAGAGGTTTGCAACATCGGGCACGAATGTCACGCCCATGCTTACCCCATTCAGCTGTTTATAAATGTGTTTCTTAAACAGAATGAAATTATCACCCCGGGCCAAACGTGCACATTCAAGCACAAACCCCGTTGGTGGTAATCGTGGCTCTGGTCTTTGATCTAAGTACGTCCCCAATACATGCAAACATTTTAGTTGGGGAATCGACGTATACAGTGATTCAACGTCCATCGTCACCAAGATGTTTCCTTCCTCTATGTTCACTGTTTCTAGAATTTATATCATCTCTGTTGTGTCTTTAAAATAAGACGGCATTGTGTGTACATGGGCTTCAGAAAAAATTTGCTATAGATTGATAATGGCTCAAGCAATGAGTCGATTGCCGACACTATCGGGCGGCCTGGAGGTGCTTCTAGGTTTTTATGGACCTTGGGCAATATATAAAAACACCTAATTTCTGATGTTTTCTTACTAGAAAAATACTTTCTTCGTTGCTGAAGATTTAATCAGATTTTCAATTCCCTCCTGCAATCTCAATGTAGGGTTCCTATCTACTTTTTTATAGGCCTCTGTGTCTGCCAACAGTCTCAGACATTCACCCTCATATTTGTCGGTTTGTGATACCTGCTTGATGCATTCAATTTGTTTCACTTGCAAACCTTTTGACCCTCAACAACAATGGGGGACTCCAAGCAGAAAAAAAACTACAAACGGTCGTGCTTGGAAGGAGCAAATATATATATAGAGCAACTAAAGGACCGGAGTATGGATTCTTGTTTAGGTGAATAGGCAAGGTTGAAGCTATAGGGGCACAGCTAATCTAAAGTGCAACTGGAAAAATACAGACCACTTCATAAGGCAGGAGGTGAAAAAATTCAATTCACATCCTAAATTCAATAGATATTTTTATTTAATATACTAGAATATATCATAAGAATTTTAAAATCTCTTAATGTATCAAAAAACATTAAAGTCATAAAATACAATTCATGAAAAAAATATTGGTACATGATTGTCAAGGAAAAGAAAACTCAGAACAATATGCAACACAACCAGACCCATACAATTCACCAATCACTCCATTCATAATAAACTCATACATCTCTAAAATGCATACCTCAAATACAATGGTGAAAAACACAGACTATACATAAACACAAGTGAAATAATTAGGCAAAATGTTATAGCACCATGTTCAAATTCTAGTACATGACAAGCACTATACTACTAGAATATCAATAGAAAGTCCTGGAATTAGAGACCTTCAAAAGTCATATTAATTAACAACTTGGGCCACAACAAGAGTGAACCACTTAGAAAACCGACATGTTTCTTTCCATCATCATGATTCGATTAATTGAGCGGAAATTCATCAGGGTGACTAAAGAACTGAAGTCATCAATGTTTGATGGTACTGGATAGTTGCAAAGCTCCGTAAGCCAGTCTTGCCATAGCACCTAAGCAAAAAAGAACAGAGATTACTGGTCTCAAATCAAATATTTACTTGAGTTCAGTATATATCTGTAGCACGCTCTATCAATGGGCGTGAATACAAGGTCACAAGACCTGTTCAAATCCACCTACATGCGGTCACAAACAAAAAATGAATGGACCAACAGGGTATAGAAACTAAATAAATACGGTTCTAGCCCAATGTACAGTGCAAGAGAGTGAATACAAAAGAAGAAAAATGTCATGTGTAGACCCCAAAAGAAGACAATCGTCTGGGGAAGAGAGCCCAATCTCAGACTTCACTCTGGATGTAAAAATGACACATAATTCAAAAATGGAAATAAGAAATAAATAAATAATAAAAAACCAAAAACATGTGCCAGTTCAATTTAGAACACGGCGTTCTGGTACAAAGCACACAGTGCGTGAACAGAAGGTAACTTACAAGTAATGAACCACTGGCACCCATGGTTAACCATAAATGATGGGCGTCAGAGTGTCAAAGCAGCAACAAATGGCTCTGGATACATACAATGCTACACTCAATGGTCTAGAAAACTATAACGTTTACCAATATATGTTCAAGTAAATGTGGAACAAGGGCGAACTACAGTCAAAGTCACACTTACTCTGCCGTGGAACGAATGACAGTATCAAGCCCAATGAATGGGTCAAAAAAGTGAAGCCTAGCACAGCATAACCAAGCGACAATCCTGGGAAGACATGCCCTATGGAAATGAAGCATGAAATCAAATGAGGCAAATAGCTAAAACAGCTAATATATGAACTCATAATACAATACGAGTAAATAAAAGCAAATAACAGTCAAAAGCTAGCAAGAGTTAACTGGGGCAATGATTAATAGACACCGAAGAAACTTACTTGAATAAATCGGTGTAGGCATCGACAAGGTTTGTAGTTAAGCAGAAGCGTACACGACCAGGCAACTCGAGCACAATTCATAGATGCAGGGTGGATCGTGGCAGATGCATCTCAAAAATGGCTGTTCAAAGTGCCTAGCAACTGAAACAATGAGTACACGCACTATAAACGAATTGTCCAACCTCTCGGTGCATATGCTGTAAGCATGCATGGTGTCTGAAAAGTGGCTGCCTCACTGCACCAGGTGGTAAAAAATTCCATAAATTATAAAACGAAATTGCAGAGGGAGAATAACCAGCATCCACAAAGCAATGAGAGTGCAGAGCAAGGCTATGCAAGAATGTACGTAACAGTATGAGGCCGGCACCTATCGTGAGTGCGAGTTGTTAGAAATCATGCAGGTAATGGTTGGCAACTCGATGCCGCCCGTATAACTGAATGTGTCAGGTTGCCGGGGTGACCACAGAACAAACTAGCTCTCAAGACAAGCAGCAGCAACACCGTGAATCAAAAGTCAAGTGCCCTCATGTGTGGCCAATATATTAAAGCCCACAAAGTGTAAAATCGCATTCTTACCGGCAGCATAAGTAGACGTCTGTTGTCCATAGTGAAAACACAGTCTCACAGGAAATTAAAGAAAGGACTGGTAAACATGGGTCTGCCGGCTCAATATATACTCAGAGCGTCATGAAACTAGTCATGTGAGAAGGCACGTACAAAGTGAACTGGTACGGCCATTTTGGAAAGGTGTATACTAACACACAATGGTGTTATAAACGTCAGTGGAAAAGGCACTAAAAGTACGAATGTATAAACGGGACAGAATGATGTGAAAACTGTCAACCTGAGTGCACCGCGCTGAGTGCACCACATACCTGGAAACAAAAATGGTTCCGAGTAATAAAGAATTCAGAAATGGTTCTATCCAGAAGCAGAATTCCATGCAAAAGAAGGGAATCAGAAAGCCAGATCTAATTGTTCATTGAGGCCAATTGAATGGCTTTTGGTAAGAAATATTAACCTCATCTCCTCCTTTATCAAAATAATCCTACTGGTAATGCCACCATTGGCAGTACGTACTTTTTTCAAAACAGTCCATTCCAAATCTTCACAGTCATGATTATTCACCTGGAAATGACCGACCACAGGGGCTGTGATGTTTTTATTCCTGATGCAGCTCTTATGTTCGGTGATGCGAATCTTTATTTAACGTTCCGTGTCCAATATATAACTTCGGACAAGGGCACCAGATGGCATATATGACTCCACACGTGTTGCAGTTAGTAAAGGTATGTTGTTGCCAGGGTTTTGTCAGACCTATATCAACATTTGTGGTGCGTTTAGTGGAAGAGCAACATTTACAACTGCCACAAGGTGCGTGACCACTCGGTCTTACTAGGCCCCATTGTTCAGTAATGGTGAGCTGGGAAGTAGAATGGTTGCTAATGTCATTCCTGGTGACAAGTTCTTTGAGATTACGTCCGCGTTTAAACGCGCATCTAGGTACCGAGATTGGATTGTTACTTTTAGATAAAAGATGCCAGTTTTTCTTAATTATGCTGACAATCTTGTGTGACAGAGGATTATACGTGCTAACGAAAACCAACCCATCTGGATCAGATGTGGAGAATTTTCGTTTATACTCAAGGACGGCTTGTCGATGGTTATTGGAAGCCCTTTTAAAAGACCGTTTTACAATTTGACGGGGGTAACCTCTTTCTATAAGATTATTGCTCAAAATCCCAGCTTCCTCCTGAAAGGTAACGGAATTGGTACTGTTTCTCTTCAACCTCAAAAATTGGCCGAAGGGTAGATTATCACGAAGTGTTTTAGGATGAAAGCTATCATACCTCAATAGGGAGTTCCTATCCATTGGTTTATGAAATGGTTTCACTAGTAACGTGTTGTTGATGTTGTTTACTAGGATCGTAAGGTCTAGAAAGTCAATTCTGTGTCTATCATACTGAATAGTGAATTGTAAGAAAGGGTTGATGCCATTGAGCCAATCGTAAAATGCCAATAGTTGCAGTTCGTTTCCGTGCCAAATCATAAGCACGTCATCAATGTACCTTTTCCATACGGTCTGGTGCTGGCGAAAGATGTTGGTTTCACTGTAGATGCTCTGTAATTCAACTGAATTGACATAAAGGTTGGCCAAAGTGGGGGCTACCGCTGAGCCCAAAGCCGTACCATGGATCTGTTGGAAAAAATCATTATTGAATTTAAAATAATTCTCTGTCAGGGCTAGAGAGGTGCACCAAAGAATGAACGAGTTGGGCATAATACCAGGTGTACGTTTAGCCAACAATAACTCTTCGATCATGTCTAGAGTGGATGATTGTGGGATCTTGGTATATAGTGAAACAATATCCAAGGTAACCAAAATATCTTCACTACTATTGAAAGGAAAATGTTCAATAAGATTGATGACACTGGTAGAGTCTTGTATGAATGATTGCATCTCTGGCACATAACCTTTTAAGAAAGAATCTGCAAATTTTTTTCCCTACTATCAGAAGTAGTATATGTTGTGTCATGGGTTCATAGTACCTTGCTCAATTGTATTTGGTAAATGTTCACCCGCCTGGGAAGAGCAGGGACGTAACCAGGCGCCCTTTCTTGAAAAATACGACTAATCAACAGGCCACAGTAGCTGGCCATCTATCGGCCAAAACATAAGTAGACAGATGGAGTCTATATGAGAACATCATTGGACTTATATGCATATTGAAAAAAACCTTAAGAGTGCAACAAAATTATATAAATGTGGTGTTAAAGTGACGAGAAAGACTGCATTGATAACTGTTTATTCTGCTCACTAAAATTGTTGATACAAAAATGTGTGTATGATGGTATGAATGAGTATGACAGGTGGAAAATAGTGATTGTGTGAAACTATAAGAGCTTCGTACGGTATTCGCAAATTTTATGGTAAACATTGGTTTGGTAACATTTGTGGAAAATACATTTTTGGATAAGGAATTGTTTAGGAATAGTGTGATAATTCAGCCTCGGTACCACGGTCCATTTCTCTGTTTATATAGATCCTATTGGTCTAGGCCATAGGTGGCAAGATCTATTTAATTTATTTCCTATTGCACTCAAAGAAAGGCAACAGCCAGGTCCTCCACAAAGGTAGTTTGCTAACACCACCAATGATGCACTCGAACAACCAATCTATCATCTTGAGAGACCTAAGAAAACGACACCAAACAAAAATTAATCTCAGACTAAGGTATGTATAACTCACACCATGTCTTTGGACACATGCCATGTCCCCATCCATGCATTCTAGATTGCAGCTTTGGCTACGCAAATCTGGTCTAGTAGCTCGCATAGCCATCCATACCTAAATCCCTTATGTACCTCAGCATCTCTGCCATTAGTATACAGCAACAAGCTATGTAAACAATTTGGTCTAGCTGGGCACACATCGAATCTCCTGCACTAGCACTCTATCCCAATCTACTAAGGTAGAGCAGCCACCAACGTGCCAGCCCTCGAGGCTGCTTACTGGGAACAGCCAACTCTCCTAAGTCCTAACCTGGCAGAATGCACACACGCATCTTAAACTTAACTCTTAAAATCTCTGATACATGGATTTCGGTCCCTGAGGATGTTCCAACCACACAGCGCATTGAGGCCATACAAACAGGGAAAGGGCGCTACATAAATGACGATTACAATTACAAGAGTCTTCACTACCAGAAATGTGGGCAGCTTTGTAAAGGAAAGTCTTACTCCTGCAACAAGCCATTAAATATTCTGGTACTGTAGGAATCTTCCGCTCCAAAGAGGATAAATATCATGGCTCTCCTTACAGAATTCTTCTGTTCCCCTGTGGGCCTTCTCCTCCCAGGTGATCCACCCAGCTAATACCACTCCCAGAGTTAGGATCAGGTAGCGGCTGCCTTCCCCTGGCCACCTGGGAGGAGACTATAGGCAGAGATTCTGTGAGGATTACGCAGGATTCATCACAGTAACTATAAGCTGGAACTGAGGGAAAATGAAGAGATTGGGCCTCATTACAGGTCGGGCGATCCGGAAATAACAGTGGCAGTAAACCTGCCGCCACTGTTAATTCCGGACCGCCCGATCCCGACTCCTGCAGTTAGGTGATGTTCCCGCCAGGTCTGACCTGGTGGGTTTAACACCGCCTGCCTGCAGGCCGACGTGGAAACACCAGCACCATCACGAGATGGTGCCGGTGTTTCCACTTCCCCATTCCCATTGAATCCTGTGGGACTCAATGGGAATGGGGATTTACCGAATTCCGCCTCCGGAATTCCCGGGACACCAGGGTCGTAATGCCCTGGTATTTCCGTGAGTCACAGAGGCGGAATGGTAATACGAGTCTGGCGGTAACTAGGCAGTTTTACCACCTCGGTTACTGCCAGACTCGTAATGAGGCCCATAACGAAAGATGCAAACCGTAAGCACCTTGTTTTTTCCACAATCACACGGCAGGATTGCCTCTCTTACAGTAACTTTGCACATATTAGATATTTTGATTACTAGGATTAGATTTTATTACATTTCGCTGAAAACAATTGCTGCATTATGGAATAAGACACCTGGAGATATGTATTGCCCTTTTTGTTCTTTCGGATGTTCAAGAAGACCTGTTGCATTTATGTTTTTTTGTCCAGTTTACACATCAATTAGAAGAACATTGTGCCTGCTTTTAAGGAATCTGGGTTTTCCTCCATGTCATCCGGCGTTATGCTACCTTCTGAGGGCGACACCCACCTTGTTGGCTGGTCACTTTTGATTTATCTACAGAATGCTTTCAACATTAGGAAACATTATTGTTGAATAGTAATGCCTAAACATTTATTTAAGTGTTTTTGTTTTTTAACTGCCATGGGTTTTCCCCCCCAGTGCCAAGGCCTTTTTTGGTGATTTTGGTATGTCGCCATTCAATACCTTCTAGCGTTTTCTGTTTCATTAACTCCTTAAGTGCCAAGGACGAGGTATCTCGTCCTTGGCAACAGGGAGGTAATCCCAAGGATGAGATACCTCGCCCTTGGTACTAAAGGTTAAAGTGGTAGTTCACTCAAAAACAGTCTGCCAGGGCGGCAGAGTATTCATAATTGCTGTGTCTTTTGTTTTAAGTTTCCGGGGAAGACTGCGAAACTTAAAACGAAATTCACAGCAATTATGAAGACTCTGCTGCCCGCCGCCTGCCGGCAGAATATTTATAATTGCCGGTACTTTTGTTTTAAGTTTCCGGGGAAGCTCGGGAAACTTAAAACAAAAGTCACAGCAATTCTGAAGGCCCCGCTGCACGCCGCAATCCTATATTAATGAACTCAGAGAACCCAAGTTCATTAATAGAGGATTGCGGCGGCCTGAGTAAATGCAAATGCCGGTGTGGGCAGCACTCACTCAGAGCACAGGAACAAGCCTCCAGATGCAGCCTGCCAGCATTCTCTGCCCTCTGGCAGTAATAAGCAAAAGCTCCCAGTGGGGGCTTCTGCTTGATTAGTGCCACGAAAGTAGATCTTAACATTAACTAACACAGGAGGCTGCTTAAATGTACAAAATGGATGCATCCTAGTGAATAAAAATCCCGACTTTAAGTCTGATCCCCCCCTACAAAAATGGTAATTCTTTTTTATATCTATTTTTCATTATGGCAATTTTTTGTAAACTATAACATTTTTGATTGAGCTACCTACCCATTTAATATCTCGTGTTTTTATAGAATCATGATATTCCGAAATAAACTGATTGACTGACAAAACTTTGCCAAAGGTGAAGCAATCATTTTGAAAATGTTCAATCAGTCCCTTCAAACATGCTTATTGCTCATAAAGCATGGTGCAGCAGTTCCTGAGTTATAATGGGGTAGAGAAAAGTGCTACTTTAGAGGTCGCATTCACAATCTATTTTAACATCTAGAACAACTACGGCTGCACTTCTGGACAGAAGATTTTACAAGAAATGAGGGAATATAGTATGAAGCAATAGAGTGACTTTTCAAAATGGCTGCTTTTTTCACAACTCCCATGTAACGGTCTTCCACAGATGCAGAAATAAGACCTGATTCGCTTGAGACAGTGTATTTCATTCTCATCTGGAAGAGAGCACTTTTACTGGCCAGTGTGCTAAATGCACTAGGATCATCAAGGACATGGCTAGCACCGATTTGACTGTACCTCCGACTGAAGAGGAGCAGAGGCCCTCTTTGCAGAGCCCTGGTAGCCAGAGCGTTGCCAATCTCTTGGTGAATAGGTGCCCACAGAGTGCTATCTCTCCACCCAGGATTTGATCAGGTCCAGGTCTTGTTTGATGAGGCTCCAGCAAAATCCTCTACGGGTGATGCAGATGCAGTGGTACGTGCTGAACTGGAGGTGGAGCCACATAAGCTAAAATCTTTTGACTAAGTTCCTCCTGCTTGCTGATTGTTCACCGGGTCAGTGTGGTAAATACCTGATAACCTTCTTCTACTTTGGCTTGAGAAAAGCACAAGCGCATAAGTAAACTGAAGTTTCTTTTAGCCTTCCGGTACATACTGTAGCAACAGTCCTCCATTGGCTGCAACTGACTTACTGGAAACACAGTTCCCTGTCCAGCCTTAGCTACCAATACTATGGTAGCTACCAATACTATGTTGCAGAACTGCTCCCCCCCATATCCATGTTCTAAATGTCAATATGATTTCTTGCATGCAGAACTCTACAAACTTAAAATCCTTTAAGGAGCTAGATTCTTTCTGTACTTAGATTTTTTCGTACTTTGACCAAGCTCTTTTGACCCAAATTTGCTTAGGATAGCAAATCAATCCTTCTAGGGTGTGTGACCTCATTCCTCCCTTTTTCTGATGTAGTGCATTGTGGTTGTGCTGTCCATTTGAACCAACTCTCTTTGTTTCTTCGGCTGTGGGAACAATAATTGCCTCCATTTGGAACTCTTCTCAGCTCAAACAGATTGATGTGTTACATCGTTTCTGGGGCTAGACAGAGCCCTTGCACTGCCAGAATGCACAAATAGAGCATCCCACCCATGTAGTGACATGTAGCTCGTTTACCCCCTGTGGAGCTCATTTTGATCCAGGGCATAATTTGGTGGCGGGAGCCGTTATGTGTAGATATACACATAGATGGCTCCCTGCCAACAAATGTTGGTCATTTGCATGGCGGAGTGCAAATGTGCAGGTTAAAAGGCAGCATAGACGCTGGTGCATAAAGCCAGCGGGCTCCACAGGGATCGCCAGCGCTGGCATGAAAATTCATGCCGGTGCAAATGCTGGGGCATTTGTATGGTGGCGAGGAAGGGAGGCAGCAGAAACTGAAGTTGCATTCCACCCCTCCTCTCTGCCAAACAAATGGACGAAAATGTGGTGTGACTTTAATGGAAGGCATAAAACCTTTCGCAAGAGTTGTATGCCTTCCATTAATGTTAAACCCCTGATGAAAATGAGATCCTGTGTATTTGAACATAGAAGAGAACATTTTAAATTAACTCAGAATTTGGTGATAGGGAGCCATTATGTGTAGGTATACACATAGGCGGCTCCCCTTTGCCAAATATGGGTCATTTGCATCACGGAGTGCACATGTGTAGGGCAAAAGGCGACATGCACATGAGTGCATAGCAGGCAGCATTTAATGCGCTGTCCCTCCGCATCTGCACCCGGAAGTTGACGTGTCCTTCCGAAGCAGGAAGATGCTGCAGAGGTCAGTACTTCAGCAGCTGGTGGGGAAATATGCAGGTACGATTGTTTGGATGCCTTCGCTGCGATGATGTTGCGCAACCAGGTGCCACATCCATGCTCGAAGAGCAGATATCAGTCCTGTTTGTGCTGATGGCGCAGGAACTCCCCAGCCCGTGAATGCTCCTGGCACAGGAGCCATAGCAGGCGGCCCTCCCACCAGGATGACTGGAACAGGGAGAGGTTCCTGCAGTGACATCAGGACGTACTGCGTCTCCTGCAGCTCCTCCTCTGCCAGCACCTGTCCGCAAGCTGATAGAGGACTTGAGGAGCCTGGAAGTTGCTACAGTGAAAGAAGCCATTGACAGATTTCCTCCAACTCTCTAGTGGCATTAACCCCCCACTGCTGGCTTGAACTAATGCTGGATTATTTGCCCTTGGCAGGAACTGACTTTGGCTAAAGGGACTCAGAGGATCCAGAAGGCTGAAAACTGTGGGGTGGTATTGGGGAGGCTGAGGTTTTTGCTGCCTGCCTTTTTAGGAATTTCACCAGGGCTAGATCTCCGACTAGGTATCCTCTGGTCCCCTCCCACCTTTCCTTGCACCCCTTTGATCTCTTGGGTTTGGTTTCACTGATGTTCTTGACCTTTAAGGTGTTTTTTCTGGTGGCCATCACCCCCGCTAGATAATTAGATGAGTTGGGTGCTTTACTTTGGCCCTGCTACCCTTCATCTTAATTTCCTTCCTGAGGGTTTGTGTGGTGTTTCTTCCTGGATTTTTGTCAAATTGTGATGTCCTCGTTTCACCTGAAAGAGGATCTTGTTCTTCCTTCCCTTTGTAAGAAGGTTCCTTGGAGCAGGATCCGGTCCCCTAGCCTTCTCGACATGGGCCGGGCCGTACGGATATATTTGAACAGAATTCAGGTCATGTTACTCTCTGCTAGTAACTTTTGGGGCAGGCCACGTAGGTAATAAGCCATCAGTGGCAACCATTTGTTGGTGGATCAAATTGGCCATTATGTTGTGCTACGAACTGACTGGCATATCCCCTTCCGGGAGGTTCTCAGCAGATCTACCAGGGGTGTGGCTGATTCTGGGTAGCCTCGGGGCCGGGGGGTCTCCATCTGTGACATTGTTTGGGCAGCCCGTTAGGCTTCCCCTTCCATCTTTATGTGGCACTACCCTCTGGCAGGATTCCTGGGAGAGGGCTCTGCTTCTGCAGTTCTGAACGCATGCCCTTCTTTTTCTTTGATTGTTCTGTTGGTAATAAAGTCGCTGATGTGCAGTATCCTGTCTTGAGTGTCCGGTTTTTCTTGTCGACCAGGCCCAGCTCGCTATGTCATCAAATGGTATGGACTGGGATTAGTAAGAGGGATGAGGGGGTAATGGCAGGGCTACCTATCAGAATTCTTCATTACCCCAAGTCCTACTCTTTCTCGTCTGGGCCCGGCTCCCATCCCACCCTTCAGCTGTGGTTGCTTAGTCGATAGCTGGGGATATTACAGGACATACTTGTTGTGGCAGCTTGTCTTAAACGGTCTTGGGTTCTGGAGGAGGAGCGGCCTTCCATTTGACAGGGTGAGTATTCAAACCCCTTTTCCTGAATAGACCTGTCTGGAAGGTGGAATCATCTCAAATGATATGGACTGGGAGGACGAAGAGTAGGGGTCGGGGTAATGAAGATTACCGGTAAGTAACCCTGCCATTGCTATTCATTCCCACTGCCATGCTACTTTGAAAGATCACAGCAGAAGATGAGCGTGCGTGCATGAAATGCTGAGGTGTTTGAAATCAAGTGTGACATTTGCTATTGAATGAGCTGAAATAAGGCCCGAATATTAGTGGGAGTTGGCTGGTCACTTTATTGTGAACTAGATACTGCAATACTGCAATAAAGATTGTCGCAAAGTAACAGGGCGACAATGTGGGGGTTCCGCATGCCGTTCAATAAAAAAGTTGCCTACATATTCCTACAAAAGCACCAGGGAGAAGGATGGAGGGCACAATAACCACCCGGAATAAACACCTCCGAAGCTGTGAGGAAATGGGCTTGGCTGGCACAGGTTCGAGCATGGAAGTAGATAGTAGAGGGCCTAATGCAATCCAGGGATCAAATTTAGGAGGGGCACAGAGGCGGCCAAAGAAAAAAGTAGGGGGGGCACAGACAAAGGAGGGGAGGCCGCCTATGAAAGGCAATGTGTAACGTCACAAGCACTCCTGCAGAGATACTTTTGTGCACATCAACTACCCACACCCAACTGCACCTGCGCTCCCATCAGAATGCAGGCTCAAAACCATTCAGTGACTAATGGCCCATCATCAGCAGTTGTGTGTACTAAAGTTTGATTGGAGCGGCTGGTTTTAGCTGCAGAGGGAACTGAACTGTTTTGATTGTTGTGCTTATGAGTCAAGCTGAGTGCTTATGAAGACTCATGACACCCTCCATTCTTTCATAGGGGGAGGGACCGGACGGCCTGTGCAGGGCTGGTAGTTTGTGGTGAATGAGGCTGCAGTCAGCAAGGTGCTGGACTCAGGCAGTGCAGAGAGAGCAGCCCAGCTGAGGTGGTGGGGGGGGGCACAATGTAGGATCCAGGATTTCCGAGGGGGGGCCGGGGCCCCCCAGGTACTCAACAGGTGATGCCACTGATGCATGATGCAAACGGACACGAGTAGAGCATTGAAGCCAGTGCTGGAATGGACAAAAGTTACTGGAGGATCCTCCCTTCCCTTCGCTCATGGGCGTAGGGGACATTGTCAGTGCTGTGGGGGGGGGGGGCTTAGGATGGAGCCAAGTGTGGAATGATGTGTGTGCCCTGAATATAGGATGCTGGCTGCTTTATCATTATGTTTATTTCAGAAATGCAAATTACATTCCATAAAAACATTACAATATATACAATACAATACAAACACGTTACATTTAGAACCATTTCCTTAAGAACTCTAAAAAGAACCCAGGACAATTCACAGCATAGCACAATGATGAACATAGACATTCACTGTCTGCTTTGCATAAATAAAAGTGAATTTTTGGAATATAAGAATGACTACCAATCTATCAAATATGTCTGTGCAAGTAATTCAAACGTGTTTTCCTTCTGAACATGCAATGCACACTTGGAATGGTGCTCATTTCCTCTGTCAGAATAGTCACCCTGGCAGTAAAATGTGTGCATTCATGGGACATATGTACAGCTTTGGACGTTTTTATTGTTTATGTTTGGGCTGTTGAGCAAAGGACGACTTTCAGATGCAGCCTATGAAAACATGTGCCAGTGTTAGCGAGACTCGTGGCACAGAGCTTCCTCAGCTTGGTTGGGGCCTTGTGTCTACACGGAACTGCGCTCCTTCGCCTTGATCCGGCCCAATTCCCCCCCTGATTGGAGATAGAGGAAGCATTGGAGGTAAACAGGGCGCTGTTGCAGAAAATCTCATCAGCAGAATGTTGGCTCGCAGTAAATTGAACCGTGGTGAGGCCACCCCTATCCAATACAACTAAAACATTAAGATTACACTGCAATTCTGTGACTGAGAACAGCTACCCTTTATTATGTTTGTCACTATCTGATATACGTTTTCTGCAAGGTCTACTGTTTCTTGCAAAGCCAAAACCCCATAGGACCAGTCCGAGTTGTTCATAATATCCACCCATCCTTTATGACAGCATTTGCACATCATCCTTCCTTGTGGAGATTTTTCGGTGGTAAACTTCCACTCACACGTGCTCTGCACTCCTGTCTACTGAACCATTCTTTCCTTCTGTCTGCCCATCTGGGACCCATCACCAGCCTACACTTCGACAGCCCCCCATTCCCCACCCCCCAACCACCTATTACCCACACCTGATCTCATAATGGGAACGTAGCAGTCATTAGGGCGTCATCCCACGTCAAGGATTGGATAACAAGATCAATAAAGAGCTTGGCCTGCGCGTGCAACAGGAGCCCCAGGATATAGCGACACCCGCCTGACAGGAAGTATTGACCTGTGACCTCTGCCACTAGTTACCTCGGCTCACTGACAGGTCTCACAGAGCAGTTTCGTGACAGCACTCCCGCACCTCAGTAATGCCGTTAG
This sequence comes from Ambystoma mexicanum, assembly GCF_040938575.1. Lineage (NCBI taxonomy): Eukaryota > Metazoa > Chordata > Amphibia > Caudata > Ambystomatidae > Ambystoma > Ambystoma mexicanum. The sequence goes on along the minus strand of NC_090923.1, from coordinate 737,251,130 downwards.
CTTTAATGATGTTCTCTTGTTCTTAAAGGCTCTGTCCTGTGTACATCCATTTCTAGCCAGAGTGTAGCGTGGTGTTCCAGGAAGAGCCTCTTTCAAGTTTACTGGTTCTTTCAACTTATTTTAAGCAAATTGTTATCGACCGTGAAGCCTAATTAGTGTCTCGCTCACTCTCTTGTTTTTGACATGTTCGCCATGTGGAATTATTATGGCGTCACCGACCCACAGAGCAGTGCAGTCCAATCAGGTTTTCTACAAAGCCATTATGAAAATGTATGTTATGTCAATGTGTTATTTTGCATTTGTATAGCGCCTCCTGCCATGGGTTATGGCGTTGAAATTCTTTGTCAGAGAGATAATGGAAGAGTATGATAGAAGATGCAGTAGTGGTTAGTAGGAGCAAAGTCCGTAGATAGTTGAGATGAAGGCGGAATATAGATAAGAGGCTCGGGAAGGTGTGTGGAGGACTATATGTTATGTAATGTTGATTGATACCATGCACCGATACCACCCAGGGGCAGTCTCCAGGTGCTCGGTTGTTTCTGGAAGAAAGGGAGGGTGGGGAGATTAGTGAGGATAGGAAAAGAGAATATAGGTTTAGAACCAGGAGGAACTGGTGGCTGTGAGTGTTGTTTTGCATGTGGGAGTTGGTGCTTAGCAGGGGTGATGCTAGTTCTGGAAAAGATCAGGGCCTAAGCTAATGTCGGGACTGGCGGGATTCGGGGCTAGCTATAGCCTTTTGGTTGTAGTCCCTGAGCTTCTGTCTGGGGCTACAACCAAAAGACCGGGGGCTATAGCCTCCTCTGCCCCCCCTAGCAACGCCTCTGGTGCGGAGCCCCTGGGCGTTGTAACCGTATGGTTAAGACTCAGTGGGCCTCATTACGACCCAGGCGGTAAGGGGTTAACGGCGCCGTAAAAGGTGGCGGCGCCGTTAACCCCTTACTGCCTAATTACGAGGTCCCTTTGCGGGTCCCTACCTTAACGGCTGGTTTTTACCAGCCGTTAAGGATTGGACCCGCAAAGGGACCTTGGAGGTATTTACGGTACCGCAATTTGCGGTACCATAAATACCGCCTTCCCCATTTCCATTGAGCCCTATGGGGCCAAAAATGGGTATGGGGAAGGGCGAATGGTGAATGGGGAATTACCGCCCCGCCAACCTTGGAATGGGACGGTAATTCCGCCATTCACCATGGCGCAATCAGTAAAATACTGGCTGCAACCATGGTGCTACTAGCGCCATGGTTACTGCCTGGGTCGTAATGACCCCCAGTGCCTTGGATGTGTGCTAGTGTTGGTGTTCGTGTGTTGAGTGGGTTGTGGTTGTGCACACTGGTTAGATAGTGTCTATAAGGAATCCAGAGTCGCAGGTGGCCGTAGATGTAAAACCATCTGGTGTCTTGGTGTGTACTTGCCTTGTTGACGATTTTATGGACTATGTGGAGTGGTTCACTGTAGGTGTGCTTCCAGCATTTCAGAGATGGTGGGGGTCATTCTGAGTTGGGCAGTAAGGGATACCGGGCACCGGTAAGGAGACCGGTGCTAGTAAACCCTTACCCCCAGTTCTGAGGTCCCTTAGCGGGAGCTACAAAGAACGTGTGGTCTGACTCCATGTCCTTTACGGGTTCCGCTAAGGGACCAGGGCACTAATAATGGGCCTGCTATTCGCAGGCCCGTTATTAGCACCTTCCCCATTCCCATTGAGCCCTATTGGGGCTCAAATGGGAATGGGGAATGGTTGGTTGAATGGGGACTTACCGGGTCCTCCTGGGTCGGAATGACCCAGTAAGTCTCCATGCAGCCAGACCGGACACGGTATTGGAGGCTGCCTCCCATCTCGGAATGAGGCCCGGTGGGTGTGAACATAGAATTTATTCTTGGTTTGTTTATGTGTAGTGTGGCTAGCCCAAGGTCTGGAGTAGTGGTGGTGGTTAGGTGAGAGGAGCAAGAAAGGGAAGAGCGTTAGTAATTCTGTTGGTTTGTTGGAGCTTCTGGTGTGACACTTTGGTTGCCCCCTTGATTGTATCTACCCAGGTTCTTGGTTGTGGTTCATTGGCCCATCTCGCCTCCTCTTAGTTGTTTATCTGTGATGTTATTACTGCGAGTGTCCCTTTGCGCTGTCATTGTATGTTGAATAACCAGGTTTTGAGTCGTTTGCTGAAGGTGATGTGGTCTTCTGTGTTTCTAATTTCATTGGGCATGGTGTTCCAGAGGTTACCAATGAGATGTGATAACGTACTTCCACCTAATTTCCTTTTTTCGTAATGTTTTGCCTCTATTTGTCGGTCTTTGCTGGATCTTAGGTCCCTTCTTGGGCCGAACTGGCTAATCTTGTCTTGGAGGAATTCAGCTCCTTGTCTGTGCAAGGATTTGATGCGTTGTTTTTTTCTACTGGTAACAAGTGTAGGCTTTTCAGTGCTGCTGTGATTTGGTCTCTTCTGTTTAGTCTTAATAGGATCCTGGCTGATTTATTTTGCACCCTTTGGAGTTTTTTGGTGAGTCTTCCAGCATTCCTATGTAGAGGGCCGGCTGTTTGCATAGTCAATTCTTGTGAGTAACAAGGATATGATTGTGAGAGTTCTGTGGGGGAAGGAGAAGTAGGGGAGTAATACCCTGAGTAGATTTAGGAGGAAGAAGTATTTTTTTGGTGATTGCGTTGGCTTGCGGTTCCAGGGATAGTCTGTTGTCCATTAGTATTGCTAGGTTATTTACTACACCGGTAGTCTCCAGTTGCGTTCCCATGCTGGCCGGGGGTCCAGTTGTGGATTCCCTCCTTCGAACCCTGTGGGTGAGAGCATTATTTCCGGTTTTGCTGTTTTCCGTTTCCGTTTGTTCGTTGTCATCCAATTGTAGATGTCTATTAGGCAGTTAGTTGAGGCAGTTATTTTGTTCCTGGGTACTGTTTGTTTTCACAATCAGTTGTGTGTCGTCTGCGTAGTTGTAGGTGGTAAGTCTGTGAGTTCGAATGATTTTCATCAGTGGGAACATGTAGATGATGAAAAGCAGAGGAGAGAGGCTGGATCCTTGAGGGAATCCGCAGGATATATATATATATTTTTTTATACATATTTTATTATTTTAATGTATTAACATCAACACAATACACACATTTCTCAAACCCCCCCCATCCCTCCCCCTCCCCCCTAACCCCTCCATCCCCTCTGGAAGTGAGGGTCAGTTTCGGTTCTGTTTCGGGGGTTAACATATGAACCACAAATGTCTGACATTCTAATATTGTGCGGGCACCATTGTTCCATGTAGTCCGACCTTAGATACTCCAGCACCGGCCCCCATTCTTTCATGAAGAGGGTCTTCTGATCCTGAAGCTGATGCGTTATTTTTTCCATGGTCACTTGCGACCAGACCTTATGTAACCAGGAGAATACTAAAGGCGTGTCTTGTTTTTTCCAGTTCTGGGCTATAGTTGCCCATGCCGCAATGACTAGGCCCATGAAGCTTCTCCATTGGGCTTTGTGGAGTTTTTTTGCCTGTGGGTCTATGAGTCCGCACAGCCACACCCGTTCATCCATGTGGCCCGCATCTGGAAAGATTTTGGCCATTTCTGCCTGCACCTCACACCAGAAGCCCTTCACCACATCACAGTCCCACCAGATATGTCTCCAGGTGCCTGGTTCCCGACATCCTCTCCAGCATTGATCCGACAGTTGCGGGTACATGGATTTAAGCCTCTCAGGGTGTAGTGCCATTGCATGACTATTTTGAGCCACATTTCTCTTGTTTGAACCGCTCTGGTGAGTTTCGGGATTCTCCCCCATAGTTCTTCCCAATGCTTCCTGGTTATACCTTTCCCCAGTGTACCTTCCCATCTCTTCATGTATGCCCATTTTATTTCTTCTTCTGTCATGTTGATGAACCGATATAGTGATGACACCAGTTTTTTGTCTCCTGGGTTGGTTATTATATAGTTTTCGAAGGGTGTTAGGTCTCTCGTGGCCGCCTGGTATACCTCGGTAGTGGACAACCAATGTTTCAGTTGCTCATATTTATACCTTTCGACGTCCTTTAGGTTCCACATTCTTTTACATTCCGCAAAAGTCCTTAATGCATTGTCCTGGAACATCTCCCCGATTTTCCTGCACCCTGCTGTTTCCCAATTCTCATACGCCCCGGGCTCTAATGCGGGGGGGAACTGCGGGTTCCGACAGATGGGTGTAAATGGGGCCAATGGGGTGGTCATAAACCCTTTCTTAGTTTGGGCATCCCAGGCGCTAAGAGTTGTTCTCATAATCTCGCTGATTCTGAGATTGGAGTGTCTATATTGTTTGTGTTTCCACAGGAGGTCCTCCAGAGGGGTCCTAGCAACCGCCCTATCTTGTAGTGCCCATATTGTCCTTTGGTCTTCACCCAACCATTCCTTCAGAACCCATAGCTGCGCCGCATGATAATATTTCTTAAAGTGTGGGAGTGCTAGACCCCCCTCCTTGATCGGGGCTGTGAGGATAGCTCTGGCTACCCTAGGTGGTTTTTTTGTTCCACACATATCTCGATATGGTCTTGGACAATGCTTTAAAAAAGGAATCAGGGACTGTTACTGGGAGGGCGTGAAAAAGGTAGAGGACCTTGGGGAGTATGTTCATTTTAACTGATTGGATTCTTCCCCACCATGAGACCCTAAGCGGACACCATCTGTCTAGTTCCTTCTTCACCCTTGCCAGTAAGTGTGGATAATTATTCTTATATAACAGGTCAGTCTTATGTGTGAGGGTCACCCCTAGATATTTAATTCCCTCCTCTGCTACCTTTAGCCCATGAGAGCCCGCCAATTCTGCAACTGTCCTCTTATCTCCCTCCAGGAGTAAAATCTCTGATTTTTCCCTATTAATTTTAAGGCCTGAGATTACCCCGAATTCCTCCAGTTCTCTCAGGGCGTGGGGTATCGATCTCCCAGGATCTGCCAAAGCCAACAGCATATCATCTGCATATGCAACAACTTTATGTTGCTTGCCTGCCATCTCCATCCCCTTAACCCCTACCGAGTCCCTGATCCTAGCTAGGAGTGGCTCTAGGAAGATAGCATACAGGAGCAGGGAGAGAGGGCAACCCTGTTTCGTGCCTCTTGAGATATGTACCCTCTCTGTGACTTCCCCGTTGAGTGCAATCCTCATCGAAGGGGACTTATAGTTTGCTTTAACCATATTTATATAGTGATCGCCGAACCCCATATGCTTCAGTGTCTTAAACAATATAGACCATTCTACCCGGTCGAAAGCCTTCACGGCATCGAGGGAAAGCAATGCAGCTGGTGTGTGAGTAATACCTATTTTTTCAACCAGATGGACTATTCTTCTTAGGTTGTCGTGTGTTTGCCTGCCGGGGATGAAGCCAGATTGATCTGTGTCTATGAGGGTCGGGAGGAGGGGGGAGAGTCTGGGCGCCAGTATCCTGGTGTATATTTTTGCGTCCAAATTAATCAGAGCAATAGGGCGGTACGAGCCCGGGAGAGTAGGGTCTTTACCTGCTTTATGGAAAACCAGGACTTTTGCCTCATTCATAGTTGGAGTTATGTTTCACTTGTCCTTGAAAGTGTTTAGTAGTCTTGTCAAAAAAGGTGCGAGTGTGTCGGAGTATTTTTTGTAAAAGGGGGCCGTAAACCCATCAGGACCTGGTGCCTTTGCGGACGGGAGATCAGCTATTGCCTTACAGACTTCTTGTACCGTGATGCAGGAATCCAGTGCCTGTTAGTCCTCCTCAGAGATGGTTAGAAGGTGTAGTGATTGTAGAAACTTTTCTTGCTGGTCCTCGTCCGGGTGTTCTGTCGCATACAGATCTTGATAGAAAGCCTTGAATACCTCCCCAATGTTCCTGTTGCGTGTTTGTGTGTTCCAGTGAGTGTCTTTGACGTTCAGGATCGTCCTTGATTTCTGGTTTTCTCTAAGCTGTCTTGCTAGGAATTTGTCTGCCTTGTTGGCCATGATGTAGTATCGTTGCTTGAGATATAGCAAGGACCTCTCTGCCTTCTTATTGCGCAGCATGTCTAACTGCCCTTGCACATGTTTCAATGCCTTCTTGAGAGTTCTCGTGGGATGGGCTACTATCTCCCCTTGAATGTCTGTAATTTTCTTTTCCAGAGTCCTTTCCCATTCATGTTGCTGCTTATCTTTGGCTGCCTTTAGTGCTATACTGTGCCCCCGTGCTACTGCCTTGAAGGCTTCCCACACTGTCCCTAGGGGAACTTCTCCATTGTCATTTTGCTCGAAGTATTCTTTCATTTTGTCTCGTAGTGCCTCTCCCATCGTCTGATCCTTTAAAATGTCAGGCGGTAATTTCCATTTCCAGAGGCCTCTACCCTTTCCTGGCAACCGGATATCCAGCCGGAGCGGGGCATGATCTGACAGTGCTATAGCCCCCATATCTATTCCCTGGATCATCCCCACCAGTCCCACCGACGCCCAGAAGTAATCTATTCTCGACATCGTGTTATGCACGTGCGAGTAATACGTGAATCCATTTGCTTGCCCCCTCTTTACCCTCCAGACATCCTGCAGCGCCATCTGCTCTATCTTTAGTTTAAGATGTTTTGTCCCTGGCTGTGTGTCTCCCCTGTGCTTCTGTCCAGCTTTGGTTGCCAGGCCAGGTTTAGATCTCCCCCCAGTATTATCTCTCCCTTCGCAAATCCTTCTAGTTTCCCCAGCGTGTCTCGGAGAAATCCGTCTTGCCCAGAGTTCGGAGAGTATATTACCGCCAGGGTGAGCCAGAAACCCTCAATTGCACAGTTTGCAAATGCATATCTCCCTTCCCTGTCAGCCAGCGAGTCTATGAGGGTCGCCTCCAACCCACCTTTAACTGCAATCATCACCCCCACTCTTTTATTGCCTGCATTCGCCTGTGCCCAGATCGTGTACCCTCTCAGGCAAGCCTTTTGCCTATCCTGGGCCTTAATATGAGTCTCCTGGAGGAGCAGAATGTGCGCCTGTTCCCTTTTTTACCAAGGCTTCTAGCTTCTTCCTCTTCACCGGGGAGTTCAGCCCCCTAATGTTCAAAGAGAATATTGTGAGTTTACCCATCGCTCTAGTTTACTGACTTTGCTTGAATTCCCCTGATTTCTGTGTTCCTTCCCCTCTTCCAGAGTTTCCCCTCCCTATTTCCCCCAACATTCCCCAACTTCCCCCAACAGTTAACAGTAATACAACTTTGATCCCGAGGAGGGCCCAGGCACCTAAAGTTGCTAGGGCATTGCGCCTATCGCTCCTTGCCCTCATTGGACTCGGGGTAAACTTTTCGGGGGGTCCTAAACCCCGCATTTTCCTCCGGCCTTGGGTACATTCCCGCCTGGCCGCCAGCTTTTGATTATCCGACTGTCCTGTGTTTTCCTTTCTCCCGCCTGCTCAAGTCTGATAGCGAACCAACATTGAAGTGTGAATATTTACTCCTCTTTCCTCAGTGGGTGTCCCGCCGTCCCCCCACCGGTATGTTTTTTCCTTTTTTCCACATCCTCCCACCCCCTCGGTCTCTTGTGTGCATCTCCCCATGCCCTGGCCCCATCGGTGTGCTCCTCCTCAGCTTGCTGGCCCATTATATGGAGACCTTCCTCACTGGTGGTCACTCTTCTCTGTTTGCCTTCCCACTCAAATAGTAGCCCAAATGGAAACGTCCATTTGTACCTTATTTCTTTAGCCACCAGCTCTTTCACCAGGGGCGCCATCTGCCTTCTTTTTAATAAAGTCGCTGAGGCCAGGTCCTAATATAATTGGATTTCTACCCCATTCATCCTTATATGGTCTAGTTGTCTCGCTTTCCTAAGAATCTGCTCCTTTTGTGGATATGCTGAGAGGGCCGCCAGTACATCTCTCGGTCTTTCCCCTGGTGCCCCTGTTCTTTTCGGACCCACCCTGTGGACTCTATCAATCCTAATGCTCTCTGCATCTTGTTCTTCTATTATATCTCTGAAGACTTCCTGCACCGCACTCTTTAGGTCTTTATCTGTCACCGATTCTGGCATATATTTAATGCGGATATTTGATCTTCGGAAGCGGTTTTCCAAGTCTTCACTCTGGATTTCAAGGTTATGGGTTAGTCGAACCAGCTGCTCCTGTGTTTCACTATTCTGAGTCAGTTCCTCTTCCACATTTTGCACTGTTCTTTCGAGGGTATCTGTCCTTTCCTCCAGTTTTGCCACATCTATACGCAGTTCTTGGACGGCCTGCTTCATTTCATTCCTCATTGTATTAAGCTGTTCCTGAACCGTGGACATAAACTTGTCTTGTAGCTCCACAAACCACTCCCTCATGTAGTCTTTGGTTAGCAGAGAGGAGGTCTGGGGTTGGGGGTGCTATGCTTTGCGTGCTCTTCTCCAACCCTGTCTTTCGCTGTTGTCGGCGCCTCTGCTGACCACATTTTGAGCAAGTTCGTGTCCTGAGAGGGAGGTTGCGGCGTTGGTTGTGAAGCACCCCCTTTCCCCTTCGCTCTCTACATCTTTCTTTTATGTGGGGTCCAGTCGTGACTCTGGGTACCTCCCAGAGGTCTGTTGCGAGGGAGCCAGAAACGCACTCTGCGGAATCCAGAGGGCCCCCCCCGGAGGGTCTTGCCTTCTCTGGGTATATTGTGATCAGTTCCCTGAGAGTGGATTTAGTCCACCACCCCCGGGATCCCTGCCCCCCCGGCCCTCCCCCACTGAGCTGAGGGAGTAGTGATGGTGGGGGGGGAGCCGCTCCACGACCCGCACCTGGAACGGTGCTGTGCCCACAAGGTCTCTTACCGTGGCACGCGGCTGAGGGGTGACATGCAGGCACTCTCACCTCTTCTCATGGTCTCCTCTCCTCCTCTCGGTGTCGTGGCCCTTGTTTTTGGGGCGCGCCCAATGTCTCCGGCTGGGAGCGGGCCCGGGCATTGGTGTCGCCGAGTGAAGCGGCTGTTTGCTGGAGGGCTACGGGGAATCTCTTTCAGACCGCCAAAGGGGGGGAGGGGCCGCACCGCCCTCACCGCGCCAAGTCCTCGGGACAAGGGCCGCCCCCGCCGGGCGCCGCCCGCAGGTCCTGGGGCGATTATGTTGCACTCTGCGATGTGTGCCCGGAGGGCGCAGGGAGGCCCCCGCCCGACGCCCCCCTCCTCGTCCCGGCACCTTCTCCACCAGTCCTCGCAACCTCCCTCGTCGGCGCAGCGGAGTCTGCTTCGACGGGGGACGGGCAGACACACCTCTCAGTTCGTTCTCTCCCCCTGGGGGGATTCTGATTGTCCAGAGTCCGGTCGCTGGTGCGTCCGCCCCCGCTTATGTGTGGCGGGAGAGGACCTTAATTAAATCCGGTCGGATTTCTGCATAAAAAGTGCTTTTTGTTGGCGGGCCGGCGGGAGCGCGGCTCAAACGCGACTTCTCCTGCCGGTGGCCTTCTTGGAATCGCAGGATATATTTTTGGTGCTTGAGGTGAACGGTGATAGGTAGGTTCTTTCGGGTTTGTTTTGTTAGGAATGAGGTAAGCCACTTTACTGCGGATTCCTGTATGCCAAATTCCATCAATCTTTTTATTAGTGTTGTGTCAAATGGCGCTGTGTAAGTGACTCCAATCAAGCAATCCCACTAAGTCAGTGCCTTGTCTGGGATGCCCAAGGGAAGCCCGTATTTATATATTTTTATGGCAAGTTATAATCTGGATGATGAACCCTTGTATAACACCCCTCTCTTAGAATCCCCCTGACCCCACTGAGCCAAGAAGTAGATTTGTTTTGCAAATTTAAAAGGTTTATTTGAAAGATTAAACAATATATATATATCACACTTTTATAATAAATGAATAATTGATATCACACTTATGAATATAATGTTGATTAGCAATGGGTAATCTGACACTAGCACACCTCTTTACAATCAATGAGGAGTTGGTATAGGATGGGTAAGGCAGTGAAAATATTTTTATGGTTTCAAGGGAAAAGCAATGAGGAATGAAATGCCGTACAGAAATAACTTGATATGATTTTAGCAAAAGATAATATAATCACTTTTTCTCGGGCAATTCACCCCCCCCCCCCCATGCAATGTAAGAAATGGAAGGAGGAGCACACAGATCTCAGGAATGCAATCAAATACAATACGAAATTCAGTTCCCCCAGCAAGATTAGAAGAAAACAGGTAGAAGTTTGAAACACAGGCAAATTACTTTAATGTGGTTTGCAAGGAAGTGAAAAGGTGCTAAAATTGCTTTTAATTCCCTCTAGAGGTTCAGGGTAGGTGATGGCTACTTTATATTAGTTCAGGCTCACTTTAGCAATGCTCTATGAGTAACTAGCAGATTAAACGAATTTTAGCAAAGGAAAGCAAGGAGCTGCTGACTTTTTACTGGAGAATAAAGCAGGCCAAATCGCAAATTGCGGTAAAATGTGCGAGTGCGTGAATCGTGATTACGGCAAAAGTATAAGGTCGGTTTTAGGTTCGTTGGGAAGCATAGAATCTTAGTTTTTAAATGAAAGTTAAACCACGTTCCCAGGACAAACTGTTCCAGAGATACGGACGATTTAGTAAAGGTAGTTTTTCGGATTTGAAGTAAACTCAAAATGACAGGTGACAGTTTGCAGCTTTAGAATGACAGATGACATGATTTCTAGGAGACAGTTCTACTTAGGTTAAAATAGTTTGCATTAGATTATTTTAACTAAAAGATTGGGTTCTGCACAGTTCTGGCGGAAACTCACTCCTAATTTTGAAATGAATGGGCCTCGTCACGGATCTGGTCAACTGGACTGGACTTCGGGCGGCTCTGCTCACAGCGTCTGGGTCAGCACTGCTTTGCTGGTCTGTCAGGCACCGGTTCCCTCTGCTCGGCGGGTGGTTCTGCTAGCGGTCTCTGGTTCTGGATACTGCTCTTCTGTTAAAAGTTCTTGGAAAAGAATTCAGACAGCTCGCCCGGCTGTGGAATAGTTTGCAAATGATTTTAAGGATGCTGAGGCCTGCTGAGAAGAGTTCTCAGTTTGTGGGTTTAGGCCCTTGCTTTAGATTCTGAAATAAAGTTCTGGTCTCTGGAGATTGATGGATGTGAAGTCTGGAGTCTCTCGGCAGAGTGTTCCGCAGAAAATGGAATTGAATCCCCTATCTGTCCTGCACTGTCTGCTTTTATGTGTTTAGAAAGTGGGTGGAGAGGCTAGCTTCACTAAGCCTGCCCCTCTCTTAATTTGATAGGTCAATAGATTCTTTGGTCCCTGATTTGGGAAGGGATAGTGTGTCAGAGTGATGTCATTTTTATGGCCTCCAGAAAGAACACTCCCGTCATCTTTACACACAAATCTATTTCTGATCCAAATACATATTTCCCAGATACACAATTTGTTGAAATTACATGTACACATTACAGATGAATTAAGACAGGTCTCTGTTCAAGCCCCATGTTCCTGCGAGCTGAGATTCAGAAATGACAACATTTTCCGCTTTTTGGTTGGTTTTGCAATATGGGATTTTCATCAAAAATTATACAAAGGTACACCCCCCTTCCACATATATCCCAGTAACTTTCCATGTCTCTAGCTTAAACACAGTTTCTGGAATATTGATAAATAGCAGGGTTTTGCCCCAGAACATGGTACAAAGTTGAATCTAGTCTTAAATTGAAGGTACATTTCTTAGATTAAGGGTCTCCAAATTGCACATTGCTGTCATCTGGTTACAAAGAGTTATCAGTCTTTGTGTGAAACATATATTTGCCTTCAATTCAACTCCCCAAAGTGTTTGGGTCCGCCCCCAGAAGCTTGGGTAGGTCAGGGAATACATGTCTCTGCTCACAGGCAGATCTTTGTTGACAGTCAATACTCAAAATTAACATACCCCATTCAAGGGAAAGAGTCTTTTGTGTGGGCTCCAGCAGGCTGCCTGGAAGTCTCTCCTCAATCAATCAACAGGGTCATGTGATATCCTGCCTCCTGGTGTGAATCTCTGAGGTGAGAGGTTTCCCAGCCTCTTGAAGCTGTTAATGAAATCAGCCTGCCTCCTGGGAACAGCAGGTGGCTAAGATTTTCAATTAACCAACAGGCCTTGAAGTACCGTTAGCTCAGGTCCCTTTGTCAGCTATTGAACTCAGTTCTCCTGTCAGAGTTTAGACCGCTAGCACCGGCTTGTGGAAATTGTCGGTACTGCACCCATTTTTGGGATTTGTCTTGAATTAATGTATTTCAAACAGGGGATTTTACTTGAAAGTACTATCCAGGTTCAGAACATGGCACTGGTGTGGTTCTGCAGTAGAATAATTTTGTGCCCATAATTTTAGCCATATTTGACCTTAGTAAAACGGATTTTTGAACAAAGGTCTCCGGTATTAGCTATCTTGCAATGTTTGAACTTGACATTTGGAGCTTGCCCTCAAAGAAACAGAGGTGATTTAAAAGCGCTTTTGCTCTAACAGGTGCTGCTATTTTTCTTTGGCACCACCTTTCACCTGTGGCGCTTTTGGTATGCGCACAACTGCGCGGTTCTCCTGGACTCTGGGTTGGAATGATGGGCGGCGACAGCTCATCCCCACATCTACCCAGTCTATTGATTCAGCATGGGTCAAAACCCTTCACAGCTGATATGTCCATTAGTATGAGGGCTGCTTGGGCATTGTCTTCTGCATTTATTTTCATATCATCCCATATTGATAGGAGTGCTGATTCTGTTTCTCTCATTGGTCTGAAGCCAACTTGTGACCATCGAGTATTCCATTTGTTTTGACATATTTAAGTAGGATCTTGTATACATGGTTCTCCAGGATCTTTGCTGGGTAGGGCAGGTTGGATATCGGTCTGTAGTTGCTCGGATCTGATGCACTTTCTGATTCCTTCTTTATCAGTGGTTTGATATACGCTGATTTGAAGTCGGACGGTACTATTCCTCTTTTGAGTGATAGATTCATTAGGTTCTGGAAGTGTGTTGCCAGGGTTCTGTGATTGAGGATTCCTTTGAAGATGTCAGGGGTGCAGGGCTCCCTTGGGGATCCTGAAAGGTTGGGGTCTTTGATAAGTGTGGCAAAGGTTTCTTCTGTGATTGGTTCTAGGCTGGTGAGTATTGCTGTAATCTGCATTTCGCCTGGTTTCTGTGGTCTGGCAGTTGTGGTTGTATTTGCCAGGGCTGTGTTGATGGTCTCCTGGATTGTATCTTTTTGATCTCAGGTGGTTGGCGACGTTGTCACAAAGTGCTTGTGTTTGGGATGGTTGAATTCTTGCAGGATGAGTTTTTTTGATCTATGATGATTTTGAAGAGTTCTTTCTGTGGATTGTTTGCTGATTCTATTCTTGTGGCGTAATAGTATTTTTTTGCTTTGAGGACTGTTGATTTGTATAGTTTGAGCTGTCCTTGGTATTTTATTGTATTTTGTCTTGTCGGTTGTATTGTTCTCTCCACTTCTTTTCCATTTTGCGGTTGCTTTTATTTTTAGTTCTTTCATTTTTCCTGTCAACCATTTTTCTGCCCATTTTTTTGGCATTGCTTTGAATGTTTTCGCTGGTGCCGATTGGTCTAGGACCTTGATGATCCAACTGTTGAGTGTGTTTTATGCTGTGTCTACGGTTGTTTCGGTGGGTTCTGATCTGCTTGGGAGCATCGAGTCTAGAAGGTTTCTTAGGGCCTCTAGGTCTTGGTTCTTCCAGTTTCTTTTCTTGCTGGCATGGACTATCTCCTTTCCGGCCAGTAGGTGGGTTTGGGATGTGATGTAGAATGGTATCAAGAAGTGGTCGCTCCATCGGTGTAGGTGGCGCTGATGCGCATACTCCTTCCCTGCAGAAAATTGCTTCCAGGGTGTGCCCGGCGTTGTGGGTGGATCCATTTACTATTTGCTTGAAATGTAAAGCTTCCAGGAGTGCGCAGAGTGAGTTTGCTGTGGATTTGTTTTCTTTTTTTTTAACCAGATGTTGTCATAGTAGGTTTATAAAATGGCAGCCGGACCCATGGTAGCCTGTAGATCAGGAGGAATACTATGTTGGTTTGGTCATTGAGTTCTATCTTGATGAGGAGGGATTAACAGTCTTCTACGTCGGCTGTGATGAGTTGAGATGCTTGGATGGGTTCTTTGTGTATGATTGCGATTCCGCCTCCTCGTCAGTTTTCTCTATTGGCGTGTATTAGTTTAAAGTTGTCTGGTATGCCTTTGTTCACAATGGCTTTGTAGTTGCCAGATAACCAGGTTTCTGTAAGAAAGAAGACGTCTGTGCCTTCTTCACTTAGAAGATCATGGATTTCTATTGAGTGTTTTGCCATGGATGTAACATTGAGAAGGCTGCAATGTAGTTTGTTTGATTTTCCTTTCGGGTTGTTGTTTGTATTGTTGGTTCGGTTCAGTGTGTTGTCGGTTGGGTTTCCGTTGCTGGTGGTTCTCTCCTGGTTGTGCCTGTTGGGAGGTTGAGTTATTTGACGGTCGTTCTCTTTGTCGAGTAGACTGATAAGGTTGATGGCAGGGTTGGTTGGTTTTGGTTCGTTCCGGCTGGTGAATTGTGTTGGTACCGTCCGTTGTTCCAGTCTTTGATGATCTTGGGAGTGTAGAGGGTAATGGATTCCAGTTTGTCCCTGATTCTGGTTGGGATATTGTCCTCGGTGCAGTCCGTGTTGGGGTGGCTTATCAATTGTCATGTTATGTCTGGATCCCGGTGGGGTCTGTATTGGTAACACTTATTGCCTGTCAGTTTATTTTTTTGCTGATCCGTCTTTGCTTACCAAGCATTCGCATGTGGAGAGGTAGCGAGCAATGTTGTCTGTCTTTGCTCTATTCTTTGTATGTCTCCTCGGGCGGTCTGGCCTGTTCTTTTTTTTTAACCTTTTTTATTGCATTTCCAACACAAAACAATACAGATAACCACTTAAACAACAACACACATCATATTTCTACTGGCACTTTTGAGTTCTGCTCAATTCACGGCATGGCCCTCTTTTCCTCTGTCCATAATGTTCTTTGTTTTATTCATATTTATATAGCGCACATCAGCCTGAGGACATTGTGGCACTTGTTACAGTACAAAGCTTAGTTACATAGTCATGAGCAAAATATATACAAGGTTACAAAAGAGTTATATTATATTTCTGTTTATATTACAATATACATGGCATGTGAATCTAGTGCAGGGCACTGAGTGAAGTGTGATGGGTGTGTGTGGGGAGGCGTAGCGGCCATTATATTGAGGGCTATGAAGAGGGCTGTTAGGCTGGCTGGGCGGAGTGTGGTAGGGAGAGCGCGGGAATGTTCGCCTATGCTGTGATTGGGAGGTGAATTTATGGGCATTATGATGGTGGGGAGTGGCTGTGTGTTTGCGTGCAGCTGGTGTGAGTAGCTGGTGTGTGACGGGAGATGACAGAGAGATTGTGCGACTAATGCTGGGCCGTGGCAGGTCACAAGTGGGTCACAATTCAACAAACTACAGTGCCTAAATAGGATAGTCAACGAGGGGCAGGCAGAGGCTAATGGTGTCAGGACACACATAGGCAGCAATACAGCAAGATACAATGCCTAGATTCAATTTTCAATGGGGGGGAGCAGGCAGGGCTAATGGTGGCAGGACACACATAGGCAGCAATACAGCAAGATACAATGCCTAGATTAAATTTTCAATGAGGGGGCAGGCAGAGGCTAATGGTGGCCGGACACACATGGGCAGCAATACAGCAACAATATAATGCCTAGATTCAATTTCCAATGGGGGGGGGCAGACAGAGGCTAATGGTGGCAGGACATACATAGGCAGCAATACAGCAAGATACAATGCCTTGATTCAATTTTCAATGAGGGGACAGGCAGAGGCTAATGGTGGCAGGACACACATAGGCAGCAATACAGCAAGATACAATGCCTAGATTACATTTTCAATGAGGGGGCAGGCAGAGGCTACTAGTGACAGGACACAGTGGCAAAGTGGGTATAGGTTAAGTGCATCAGACCCATGATAAGTTAAATACTTGAGTGGTATAGTAGGCAGGTGAAGAGGGGAGTCTTAGTGACAAACTTGGGGTTATGAACAACCGGTAGGTTCCCAGTTTGCAGCGTGGGTCGCTACAGGCGATAGTCCTATGGCGGCGCTCCAAGGTGGTATGAGGGAGAGGGTGCAATGCTAAATGTAGGTGGTATCCAAGTGAACACCACAAGGTTAAACATTAATACGCAATAGGGGAGATTGCAGGGCTTTCAAGTCACAGTACCTTAAAGGGGCGACATCCGGGAGCTGGTGGCTCCTTTGGGCGGAGATGCAGCGTTCCTGGCAGACGGCAGGGTACCGGCAAGGGACAGGCTCAGACAGGTTGTGGCCTTTCCGACGCGGGCCTTCCAGGAAGGGGCCGGCTCACGCCTCCGGTTGCCGATTGGTCAACTTGTAGTGAGATGCGACCAATGGGCAGGCAGGCAGCAAAAGGCAGAGGAAGACTGCAGGGCTCAAGGGGCTAGGCAGCCATCTTCAAGTGGCTACTGCCTCATGGAGCCCAATGGCAGTGAGTATAGATAACAGCTTGAGGACTCTGAGGCGGCGATTCGTGCAGGTTTCCTCCTGGTGTGGGTGCGGGATGCAAATACGGCAAAATGCTGGTATTTGCAGCGCAAGTTGAGCGGATGTTCAAAAAAGAAATTATTTGCAGCAGGAGGGTGGTGCAGACATGTGGCTTAATGTTAGGGAGAATTCTCTCTTTAGGCTGAATTTCCTAACCTAGTGAGTCCCCCAGCAGCTTTGCTGGATTTCTGGAGTTAGTTTTTTTTCTCCTGCCAAGAGTGAGACTCTTTTTCTCCCATTCTTGGACATGATTTATGGTGTTCCTTTTACTGTTAATGTGTTTTCTGGGCTATGGGGTCCTTTACTCCATAGGGTCTCATGTGTTTTTACTATGTGTGTTACACAGCACCCTCCGTGCAGTAACACAGGGGTGTCATAGTGACACCCCACCATAGACTCCATACCCTGGGACTGACTACAGGGCATGTAAAGTCACCATTGGCTTTACTAGCCCCAAATTATTAACAGAAACCAGTACAAACCATCATATTGTGGACGTACTGGTCGGGGCAATTCGATTGGCCCGGGGTCTGTTAGTCGAGGAGGCACGTCTCCGTCCCCCCTGATCGAGTTTTGGCTGGTGGCAGTGGATTCTACTTTTTATATTCGACCGCGAATATATCCCTAAGGGATTTTCCCATTGTTCGAGGCTACCAACTTTAATTATTTAATTCTCATAGCCTCGAACATACCGCCAGTTTATTTAATTAATATTAATTCGCCGGTTGGTATTTTTTGCCAGGACTCGATTCTAAAATGGCGTTTGTGTTCTCTTCTATGACTCCAAACCAAGTCGAGCCCTTTGTTCCACTTTTTGGCAGGCTTCTCCACAGAAGCCTCCTGTCAGGGTCCGGCTTGAACGAATTCCACAGGAGCTGATGCTGGCCCCACAGACCCTCACTAGGAGTTCACCTCTCAACCCTAAAGTAAAGCTGAGCTGAGAACCCCAAGAACGGGAAAGGGGAATTTCGATAAAATAACAACGGAGACACTGCAGCCCTGCAACCGTCTGGTAGGCTCTGGTATCTGTAGTACACAAATACACTTAGTTACTTATACATTAGTGTAGACTTCTTATTTTAAATTATTTTGGAAAACAACTCTAATTTCTTTACCTCTTAAACCTCTGTTTAAGACTTAGAGGTTAATTATCTTCATGGAGTATAGAACAAATGTAGTACTTTAGAGCATATTGTTACTAGCCATTCAAGTCTCTTTAGAATCCTAAGTAATGACTCTTGCAAGCAGTTCACTGACTTAGATATTCTTGTTTGCTCCTTAAGAACATTAAACTCTATGAGATTTGAGTTTTAAATGCTTTTAGAAACAATGCAGTCTTTTCTAATGAAGTATTGAATTCCTTTTGCGTGAAGGTTACTTAAATGAAACTTGTTAACTTTCTTGAATGCTGCTGCTCCTGCTTCTGCGTGTGAATCATTCCTTTTTACAAGTGCGAACGTTTTTGGATGAACAGGCGAATTCACAAGGCGTGAAAATTGTCCTTGCGCTGAAAAAATCACACGCGCAACGTATTAAAGAGAAAACACGTACACACGCTAAAAGCACACGAGCACCTTAACTAATTCACGTACGCGTGTAAAACATGCATGCAATAAAAATCACACGCAACATAAAAATGGACTTGCGCTCTATCGCAACCAAACACCAACTGTCGTACGCAACGTCACTCACGCGAAAATTGCACACGCGCTAAAAACAACTCGCGCTCTGTAAAAATGGGCTTGCATTCTATCGCTCTGCATACCCGCGCGCTCCCATAACGACGTTGCTGAAGTCACGTGGCCTCGCGCGCACGCTAAACAGTCTTGAAACACTTTCCATGTAATTTATAACCTTAAAACTTGCGTGCACAGTCTTTACACTTGTCTGCTTACTGCATTTAAACCGTAAACTTCTCTCAGTTAATTTTAAACTTCTTAACACTTTAATTTCTTATTAGAAAAGTGGAAATTCTCTGTGAAAATCTTTAAACTTTAAAAAGAACGATCCCACCTGAGGTCTTCTTGTTCACTCTGGCTCAGCAAACAATTCTCTTACTTCTCTAGTAAATCTTCTGAACTCTGAAAGGCCTTACTTAAGGAGCTTAACAAACGTACAATCAGCCACTGAATTTCTTTGGATGAAAGGCAGTTTAGAATGTTGCTCACCTCCCCAGAATCCAGCCCATTATCCTTTCAGCCAATCAGACAAACCAAACATAGCATTGTTCCTTAATCCAATCAAATTAAGTTTCTTTCTCTCCATCTTAACTTGGGCTACCACAATGTTAATTCTATGTACATACTCTTTCAGGTCACTACTCTAGCCAGCCCTGACAATGGGGTCCTTTACTCCATAGGGTCTCATGTGTTTTTACCATGTGTGTTACACAGCACCCTCCGTGCAGTAACACAGGGGTGTCATAGTGACACCCCACCATAGACTCCATACCCTGGGACTGACTACTGTCTCCCAGGGCATGTAAAGTCACCATTGGCTTTACTAGTTCCAAATTATTAACAGAAACCAGTACAAACCATCATATTGTGGACGTACTGGTTCAGGCAATTTGATTGGCCCGGGGTCTGTTAGTCGAGGGGGCATGTCTCCGTCCCCCCTGATCGAGTTTTGGCTGGTGGCAGTGGATACTACTTTTTATATTCGACCGCAAATATTTCCCTATGGGATTTTCCCATTGTTCGAGGCTACCAACTTTAATTATTTAATTCTCATAGCCTCGAACATACCGTCGGTTTATTTAATTAATATTAATTCGCCGGTTGGTATTTTTTGCCAGGACTCGATTCTAAAATGGCGTTTGTGTTCTCTTCTTTGACTCCAACCCAAGTTGAGCCCTTTGTTCCACTTTTTGGCGGGCTTCTCCACAGAAGCCTCCAAAAGTGGTGCCACTCTGTCTGGGTACCACAGAGGGTGAGGGAGGGGGTTTAGGCACCCTGGACTGAGTTACCTTGGTAACTCAAGTCGCACTCTTGTGTGATTGGCCCAAGTGGTGAGCCGGCCGGCTCACCACTTAGCATGTTTGATTGACAGCTAGGCTGAGTGAATGGGGGTATGCTGCATAAAAGCAGGGCTTTGGGGACTGGAACTTCAGAAGTCGCCACAAGACCTGAGAATCCGATGAGGGAGAAGCTGAGCCGACCTACCACGACGACACCACCGGTGGAGCCCTGTGGAACTGACTCACCATTTCCCGACGACAGAGAAGATCTCCCGGCTGGAGAGGCTTCTTCCCCTGACTGGTGGGCACAACCAGTTTACCTTCTTTTCTTCGCACCCCAGACCGGTTTGTGGTCGAACTGCCCGTGCCAAGTACCCCGGTGGCCTGATAGCCACTTACCGCTGAACCGCGAATCAACGGACCGCTCCTTGTACCTGACAAACTCTGCGGCTGGTTTCTTCCCTGACAGTGCAACGGACTCCTGTCTTCCTCCCCGACGATATCCTCTCTTCCTCCGGACGGAGCACTGACTTGCATCTGCTGCCAGGAACAACTGCCCCCGCTGGAGTGTTCTCACCACTTTAAGGTACCGTGTGCGCCAGGTCTCCCTTTCTAAAGATTGCTACAAGGTAATAATAACCCCTTAACCATCTGGACTGGGCTGGCCGCCTTGACCCTCTAACTGGTCCCTTTCTTTGGTCCAACTACGTTTTGAACCGTTACAAGACTTTTGTGCACTGCAGCCGTGTGACCTAGGACACATTTCGTTTTGATCCTCTTAAAGTGAATCCGGCCTATTGACTCTGAATTCACGGTGTTACTTTGCCTTCCCCTCTTGTTGTGTTCATGAAAAAGTATTGGGATCTGTTTCAATTTATTCTCTGCTTTTCTCTCCCTTTTTAAAACGAATTATTAGAGTGCCATCTACGTTAAGCGCTCACCGCTTTCTCAAAATAAGTGGGGCTTTGCTTAAGACTTGTCTAAAATTCTTTTAAGGGAGTGTATACCTTTTAGTGACCGTGTTTTTGAATTGCTTACTATTAGTGCCTGTGTGTTTTTCTAGATGTGGTTTTAAATAAATAATTATATCTCTTTTACACCAAGCCCTGGTCAGTGTTTACTTGTTCTATTGTGTTCTCTTGACCTATTGTGAATACTCTGTATAGTGCCTAACTCTTCTTGAGGGAAGTCTGACTGCTCAGCCACAGCTACCAAGTGAGTTTACTGCCAAACACCTGTAGTCCTAAATCTTTTGCAGTGGTCCCAGAAGGAACTGCACAGGTTTCTGCCTAACACTTACCTCCGGCAGCTGCAGTGGTATGTGAGCGGCATGTCGCGGGTCCGGCAGCTTGGGGAACTCCTGCTTCTTCAGTGGTGCTGTTATGGATGGAGTCCGGTTCGGACAGCGGTAGCCTTTCTGACGCGGATCTTCCAGGAAGGGGGCCGGCTCACACCTCCGGTCGCCGATTAGTCAGCTCGTAGTGAGATGCGACCAATGGGCAGGCAGCAAAAGGCAGAGAAATTCTGCAGGGCTCAAGGGGCTAGGCAGCCTTGCGCCACTCTATGTTTTCCGCTCCCCCTTGACTCAATTCGGCTCGTAATCTCTGAGTTTCCTCCGTCATTTGGTTAGTTCTCGACCCAGTCGCCTGACTCGCCTATGCTGTCTCTTTCTTCGCTTCCGAACAGTTCCTGCACAAGTGTGTTCCATGCTAATATCTTTGCCCTGCTTTTGCTTTCTCCCCTTTGCGTCACTCTTGTCCACACAGATGTTTCAGCTATCGTCCATTTTTGCAGGTCCGCCCACAACCCCTCTATTGAGTGCCCCGTGCTTGTGTTCCACGCCATTGCTATGCAGCCTTTTGCCAGTATTGTCATAAGGTCTTTCATTTTTGCCAGGTGTGTTCTTTGCTTGTCTCCTCTTGGGAACACGCCTAGCATATAAGAAGCCGGCGACCACACCTGCATCTGGATTCTCCCCTTCAACACTCTTTCCTTAACAGTGTCCCAAATGTCTTATTCTCGGGCATGACCAAAACATATGCACCATATCCGACAGCTCCGCTGCGCAGCGCGGGCAGCTCAGGGTCTGTCTACTCCCCATGCTCAACCTTCTTCTCGCCGTTAGATATGCTCTGTGTATGAGATAGAGCTGCATTTGTCTGAACCTTGAGTTCCTGGACACTTTCTTTGCATATCGGAGGACCCTATACCATTCCTCATCTGTGAAAGGTTTCTGAAGCTCTTCTTCTCATTTTGCCTCTGCTTGTAATTCTCTCGTGTTGTTGGCTCCTAGTAGTTGTTCGTAAAGCCTGGACACTGTGTGTCCCCCCTCAGAAACATTGTACCATGTGTCTAGTGCCCACCCTGTGTAATCCGCCTCCGGTAGAGTCTCCCATCTCTTCCTTATTGTTCGGACCATGTTATTATACAATATGGATTGACCATTGTGTATGCCCTGTTCTTCCAGGGTCTGGAAGTCCACCCAGTGTCCATTTTGCCACAGATCTGCTATTTGGACGACTCCCTTATCCTCCCACTGTGTTTTGAACGTTGCCAGGTTGGGAATGAGGCATCAACCAATCCCGCAATGCCTTGGATTTTCCATGCTCTTTTTTCCATAGGGCTCGGCTCAAGTTGACCATATTGGGTAGTGTTTTGGCTGAGGCCGCGTCTATCCACAGGAGTTCTCTCAAGTAATATCACTGCAGCGACGATGGAAATAGTATAGAGTCTATGGATGTTTGCTCGCCCAGCCACTGCACTACGAATTGAAGTTGAGCTGCCAAATAATACTGCTCAAAGTCTGGGAGCCTGATACCCCCCCATTCTTAGTCCCTTTGTAGTGTGGTCAGTGCTACCCTGTTTTTCCCTCCGCCCCGCAGGAACTCCCTTGCCATAGCGTGTAGCAGTTTAAAGAATGACCCAGGGAAGTTGTAAGGAATGTTGGTGAAATAATACAGGAGGCGGGGTAGGACCGTCCTCTTCACCAGTGCCACCCTCCCTATCATCCCCAAAGGTAGTGTCTTCCAAAACTGCATGGCCTTCTCTATTTTATCCAGAGCCACCTGTGTCTATGTGAGGTCTAGATCCGGCAACCGGTCTGGTGTTTCGCCTCTTAGGCCCGCTAGGTGGAACGAGGATTCCCGACAGTCTGCCAAATGCTCCCAGGGCTTCGAACAGATCCGGCAAAGTGAGTCTGTGGGTTCTGGACATAGAGCAGCATATCATCTGCATAGATTGAAATTTGATGTACTTCCCCACCTAATCCTATTCCTGTGTCCCTGTACTCAGCTCTTAGAAAGGCTGCAAATGGTTCCAGGGCCAGGATATACAACTTCGGGGACAGTGGCCATCCCTGCTTCCTACCCCATGCTATACTCCACTCCTCGAAACGTGTCTGCCCGTCTTCACCCTCGCCTTTGGATCCTTGTATAAAAGCTTGCTCCAATGTAGGAACCCTTCACCTATCCCAAAGTGGGCGAGCACTCCCAGAAGCCAGTCCCAGTTCACCGAGTTGAATGCCTTTATGGCATCCAATGATGCTACTGCACTTCCCCCCCCCTTCCTGATTTGTGTTGTCTATGACGTAGTGGAGTCTGCAGAGATTCCATGCTGTAGTCCTTTCCGGTACATACTCCGTTTAATCTGGATGCACCAGCGTGTATATAACCCTTTTGAGCCGGTTGGCCAGAGCCGCTCTAAGGATCTTGGAATCTTGGTTTATCAGGGAGATTGGTCTATAGGACCCACAGTCTAGAGGCGTTTCCCTGGTTTTAGTATTAGTACTATTACGGATTCCGACATGCTGCTTGGGAGTCTTCCCCTCTCGTATGCCTCCTCTAGCGTCTCCAGTAGTCTTGGGGCCAGGGCGTCCTTGTATCTCTTGTAGAATTTGCCTGGCAACCCATCGAGCCCTGGGGACTTACCAGTCGGGAGCTGGGCTATGACCGCTGACAGTTCTTCCACTGTGAGGGGTATATCTAACATTTGAGCTTGCTCCTCTATTAGTTAGGAAGTGTGATTTCTGCCAGAGCATCTGCTATATCTCCCGCCTCTGCCTCTTGGACCCGGGAATATAATGTCTCATCGAATCGCCTTCCTGGGTCCTAATCACCTCCCCCTGTTAGTCTTTAATTGCGTTTATCGGCTCCCCCTTGCCCTCCTGTTTAGTTAACCAGGCTAGGAGCCTGCTGCATGTAGCCTCTGTATATACTTCCCATAATCCAGCTTCCCCAGCCTCTCCCAGATTGCCATACACTGCTGTCTCAAGGTAGTGAGATCCCCCATTCTTCTCCCATCTCGCCCGCTTGTGCTTCCGCTCTTTCAACCTCCCTTTCCACGTCCTCTAGTTCAGCCAAAATCTCTCGCCTGAGGCCTCCTGTCTTCCCTATTGCCGCTACCCTAACCACCACCTTCAGCACCTCCCAGACTGTACTGGTGCTATCCACACTCCCCACGTTGTGCTCAAAAAAGTTGTGCTCTGGATATGCTCCTGGAACTCCCTATCCAACAGTGCTTCCTCCCTCAGTCTCCATGTGGGTATGGGGGCTCTCCTGTATGTATGTACCCATGTCACCCCCAGAGGGGCGTGGTAAGATAGAGTTTGTGCATGAATGTGCGCTCCAGTGAATTCCCCCAGTGTCTCCCTGCCCGTAAACAGATAGTCTATTCGGGTGAATTTACCATGCGGGGCACTGTAGTGAGTCTATGCCCTATTACCCCCATGTACCTTTCTCCAGACGTCTTCCAGCTCGAGCTGTTCCAATATCTTCTGTAGAGCTTTGGCCGGCCGCGCAGGCTTCCTATGCTTGGTGTCCGACCTATCCAGCCGGGGGTCCAATATACAGTTAAAGTCGCCGGCCCAGATGATCGATGTGTCCCTATATGGGGCCATCCGGGGTGTGAGCGCCCTGAAAAACTCTGTTGCAACGTGATTGGGGCATACGTCTGCCCTCCGCGTCTCTTTCTTGTTTTATGAGTTGGAATGGAATCCTCACAGCGATCCACGTCAACACTCCCCTTGCGTAGTTAGTGTACGTTGAACTGTACATCTGCCCCCCCCCACTTCTTGGTACCCATGGCTTGTTTTTCCGCTGTCAGTTGCGTCTCCTGCAGCATACCAATGTGAACCTTCACCTTATTAAGCCAGGCGTAAACTCTCAGCCTCTTGACGTAGGCGCTTAATCCCCTAACATTCCATGTGACTACATTTAATGCCTCCTGGCCCATCTGTTCGCTGAATCCAGTGGCCAGCTCATGCCCATGGGCTCATGTGTCATTGTTCTTCTTGTGTTAGGTGCTTCCTGCCAGATCCCCACTTTGCCCGGCTCACTGGGGTGGTGATGGTCCCTCCTCTCATCTGTGGCCTCCTCTCGCCTCTATTCAGTACGGGCCCACATCCCTGGTGTGCCTCCTTGGTTCTCTGTTTTTGGACGTAGCTCTGATTGCTTTCTCTTTTCTCCTCTGCTGTGTCTTTGTCGTTCGATGCTTCTTCCTCCACTCGTGCCTTTACCTATCCAAACTAACCACACAACTCCTACAATTATAAACAAACGCCCAGCCCCCCCCCTGCTCGGGCTCAGCCGCTTTCAAGGTGCTTCCCTCCTGTGGGTGCACTTGTTGCAGTGTGGTGCCTTACAACTGGCATCACAAATACTGTTCTTCTGCGGGTCGCATCTGTGGATATTGGAGGCCTGCTTCAGAGACTGCGAGCTCCCGCGACTAACTAACTGCTGATTCGAGTCTCTAAACTGTTACTCATTTGTCCGGTGCGCTTCTTCTTGAATCATCGGGGGGTTTCCTGTTATCCCGCTCATCTCTGTCTCAGTTATGGGATCCCTTGTTGGTCCATCCATTCTTGGGCCTCCGTCGTGGTCTCGAAGAAGTATGGCCTGCCGTTGTGCAGCACTTTCAAGTTGGCCGGGTACAGCAGCATGAACCTTGGCAGCCCTATGGTGTTCCTTTGTTGGCCAAAATTGCGCTCTGCGCTTTTGCACTTGTGCTGTGTAATCTGGATACATAGTTATTCTAGCAGCGTTCCTTGTTTTGACCCCACCTTCCCTTGAAAATGCCAAGATCTTTTCGCTGTTTCTGAAGTTCATGATCTTTGCTATCATTGGTCTTGGGGGTGCCCCTGGGTGAGGTTTCCTGGTCAGAGGCCTGTGTGCCCCCTCCACCACGAATCCCTGGGACAGATTCCCTGCTCCCACCTCTTGGAGCAGGAGGTTCTCTGCATATCCTGTGGGGTCCCTGCCTTCTTCGCCCTCCGGCAGCCCCACTATGCACACATTGTTGCACCTGGCCCTTCCTTCTGCGTCCTCCGCCCTCTGTTCCAATGTCCGTATTCGGTCCATTGCCTCCGTCATTTGGCTCTGGGTGGTGGTTATGTTTGCTGTGTTACTCTGCACCTGCTATTCTGCTGTGCCAACCCTTTCTGATAAGTTCCTTACATCCTGTTGCAGGAGTCCCACATTTACTATCACTGCATCCATTTTAAATTTGAGTGAGGTTTTCAGTGCTGCTATGGCCTCCATAACTTGCCCCTCTTCTTTCCCCTTCTCAGTCTGCGCAGTGTCCATCCTACTGGAACCAGCTTCTGGTGCCTCTGCCTAGGGTGCTTCGATTTTCCATGCTTGTTTGTTTTCCCTCCCCCCCCTTTCTGCTGTTCTGACATGTCCGTGTTGGGGGCGCCTTGTCTTTTATGTCGGGGCCCCAGTCTTCCTTCCTCCCTGCAGTTCGTGTTTGTCCGGTCGGTGCCCGGTACTATTTCTGCACACCGTTGCCTCCTGCAGCCTCGATCCTCTCATTCGGGTAGGCCCTGTTGGCGGTGAGTGGTCATGGCACAGCGCCGGCAGTCCCGACCCAGCTCCTTTCTGCCGTCTGCTTGCCTGTCCTGGGCCCAGGCGCCCTTTTTGGCGTTCACTGTGATGCTGTGGTCTGTTAGGCTTAGCCTCTACTTCTGTAGGCCTTTATCAGGGTGTGTTCTTGCCCATGTCTTTGATGCCAAGTTCGCCCTTTCCTGTTAGCCGATGTGAGGTTGTGGGTCAGTGGACTGTGGTTTCCCATGCAACGTCTATTTTGCCTTGCACAGCCAATCCTCCTTGTCTGCAGGTGTGGACCTCTGATTGCGTGTCAGACGCTGTGTGATCGCAGTCTTGGGTCCTCTCGCTCTTGTCGTAGTCCTGCTACCGCTGTCCAGTTGCAAGCCTCAATCTTGTCTCCCCTATTATGGGCCTGTCTTGGCTCCTTTGTGCTCAGGTCTGTTGTGGGGCTCCTTGCCACTGAATGGTCCGGTCATCCCTGGGCTTCCGGCAACTCCCTCTTCCTCCTTCCCGTTGTTGGGTGGTCTGCTGCGTGGTGGTGGTTTCTGGGCGTTCCCCCTCCCTTGGTCCGTGCTCTTCCTTCCCTCCCAGGGCCCATCACCACTCCCAGCCGGCCTCCCCATGACAGGGTTCGCGTTGTCCTGGCTCCACCTGCCCTCTGCCGGTTTGCAGTCTGCCCCCTGCTGTATGGGCTCTGAGGTGCTGGCCCTTCTATAGCCTCAGCTCATCCTTCCAGGGGTCATCTAGGCCTTAACAGGCTTTCCTCACGGAGAGGGCTGCAGTGTCCTAATCAATGGACTGTGCCCTCCCACGTGTAGGTGCTGGCCTTGCCAATGTCTGATCCGCTCAGCCTAGGTATCGGGTTGGGCCTCTGCTCACACAGCCTTTAATGTGGGCTGTTTATGACCTTATTTCCGGACCCCTGGGAGTCCAGGCCCACTCACTGTGACCGGCTTGTGTGAGACTGTGTGCGGCTGAACTGTGGGCTCTCCCCTACTACGGGTGCACCCTGGCGTGTCCCAGTCGCCCCCTCACATACAGGCAGCTGTTTGATTCACCTTATTTTGGTGCTCTAAGGGGTGTATATGTGTCACCCACCTTGCTCCTGGGGTTCAGTACGGGGACGGTGGTCTGCCTGCCTCGGTCCGCTGTCTGGTGCCCTTGATTTCTCTGTTCCTTGATTTCTCAGTTGCCGTGTTTGCGTGTCGTTTGTGCGGGTGGTCCTTCACCTTCCCCCAACTCTCAAAGCCTGCTGTGGTCCTTCTCCCTCGTAGGGTCCAACACTGGTCTTGCAGCGACCCCCCGCCACCCCGGTCTCCCTGGCTGATGCTGTGTCCCTCCATCTCTCGGCCAACTCGCAGGCCGATTAGCGGCTTGCTCTGCCGTCGTTGCCGTCCCTCTGGTCAGCTCCACAATGTCCATCGGGCACCTCAGTGCCCCCCTCTCCCTCTCTCTTCCCGAGGGTTTTTTTCGTTGTGGTGGTGTCCCGGTAGGTCTGCCCTCAAGCCAGCCCTGCTGGGTCAATAGTTTCCGGGCCGGCGCCCTCGGCACACAACGCCTGCTCCTCCTCCCATGTGCCTGGTGCGCAGCCGTGCTCCGTCTGTCCCTCTCTGCGCTTGCTGTCACACCGCTGATCCGTCGGTCCAGGGCTCCGTGCTGCGTCCACCCGGGGGGTGGTTGCTGTCTCACCCCGGCAGGCCTGGTCCCCCGTCTCCAGCCTCTCTTCATCTCGTTCTGTGCTGGCGTGAGGCCAGTGCAGGATCTCCAGAGAGAGCCTCCAACCCCCCGTCCTCCGACGTCTGGGTTCGGAGGTCCCGCACTCCGCTTCTCTTCCTTGCCTCACAGCTATGGTGTTGCTGGCTCTCTTGGGAGTTCCTCGCTTGGCGTCCGCGCCTCTGGGCCTTATTCTTGTCCTCGGCTGGCACTCACCGTCAGACTCCTTGGGTGCTCGCGTTCCGCCCTCTGCTTATATTGGGGATCAGGCATCCCTTTGTGATTGCGTTCTCTCAGTGCCAGCTGGTGTTCAGCTCTTCGCCATGCTTCTGCGTTCCTGGCCAGCACTGCTATGAGTCTGTCATTTTGCAAGGCGGCGTGAGTCGGGTTTCGTCGCAGGCTCTCCCCTTCCTTCTCTATCTCGCCGTTTCATGTCGGAGTCTCCCCAGCGTGCCTCAGGTTTTCCGGCACCTTTCCTCCAAATTCTCCAAATTCTGGAGTTCTGGGTCTCATGTGTCAACTTGTCGGATCGATTGTCCGGATCAAGCACAACTCTATCGCATGGCCCCGTCTGGCTGTTCTTTACCCAGTTTTTCAGTTGTGGGATTTTGCTGCTCCGCAACTTCCCAAGCGATTGGGGTTTCCTTATTATTTCTGTTGTCCATTCTGGCTTCTTTGTCTTTCTTGTGGGGAGGCATGGTGTTTTGGTTGCCGGTTGTATTCCTTTGAGTGGGCATCCTCTTTGGATGGGTGTGTTTCCTTGTCTGGGATTCAGTCTTCGTGTTTGTGGCTAGTTGCTTGTAAATGGTGTTGTTATGGTTGTTGAACCAGGGGTTGTAGACACTCGCGGTTCGGTCATTTACTGCTATTTCCATTGTGTTTCTGATTTGGTTTTTGGTGTTTATCTTGCGGGTCTTTTGGTTGTGGTTGTTGAACCAGGGGTAGTAAACCTTTGCAGTTTGGTCATTTGCTTGTATTTCCTTTCTGGCTCCGATGTGGTTTTTGGTGTTTATCTTGGGGTCCTTTGGTTGATGTTGCAGAGAGAGGGCAGGCTGTGCGGCTAGCTAGCCCTTGAGGTGGAAAAGACTTGGTGGTTCGCTTGAAGTGGGGGAGGGCATTGGGATAGGGACACTTCAATAGGGTGGGGACAACATAGATTTGGGCATGTGCTGGGTGGGAGAGCTGGGTTATGCGAAAGCCACAGTGACTGGAGGTGTCTCCAGGGGTTGTGGAGAGGCCCAAGCTGGAGCAAAGCAGCAGTACTTAGCTTGGGGATGCCTGATAAGTCGGTGAAAGCCTAGGATTGTGGTCACAACCGTAAAAGTGTTGATACCTAGCTTTGTGATATCTAGCAGGTGTGAGAGAAGCTCAGGTTGAGGACACAGCAGCAATGCCAGGTATGGCTAACAAACACAGTTGGCCTAGATGCCAGATATGGCTAACTGCAATGTGGCCATCTCGAATATAGTAACACCTGGATAGAGTGAGAAGGGCCAAAGCAGCGACACAACAGCAGAATGCAGCAACCGCCCGGCCCGGGTGTTATGCTCACCTGGTATCCACGGGGACGTCACCCAGCCCTGGTTGGATGATTTGCACTCTCGAACCCTCTCCCGGTCCCTTGGTAGGGCCTCTGGTTAAAGATGGGTCTGCAATATAGGAAAGCTGGATTCAATACCAGATTGTCTTTATGTTTTCCCACCTCCCTTGGCCTCAACTCCTTCCTCCCCCTTGGGCCCTCTCCTCACCTTAATATTGTAAAAGGTGGATTCTCCGTCCTGCTCCTCGTGGAAGAGGCGCGTAGATGTGGGGGGCGAGCAGCGACCAAGTTACTTCACTGGTGCAAGCCCCCCTGTGGGAATCCAGGCCTGCTGCGACTCCTTAGGTTTGCTGCTTTACAGTCTTTATATGCAGTTCTTATGTTCCTCTTAGTTCGAATAATAATGTCTTGCTTCTTTCCTTTTAGGTATGGAAAGGTATTTTGGTGTTGTAGTTTGAAGATGAGCATGGGCCGGTTGGCGAAAGCGCGGTGTGCGCGATGCTGTCCGGTGAGTAATGTGCGATGCGTGGTGCTGTTTCGCCTTTTAAATTGCAAACCTGTGTCTTTTCTCTCCTTGCAGGTTGCAATGTTCCTCGCCGAGCGCCGTAATGTTCCAGCAATGATACTGACCAGGAGATGACTACCCAGGTAAGAATTGTGTGGCTTTCTTCATTCGGAGGAAACGTGAGTAAACGCTTACTAATGCTGTCTTTCTTTCTCCTCTTTCCAGGTTATGGTATTCCAGGATGAATGCGGTGCCAGATGATGGAGTTCGTACCTCAGGTGAGTGGAACTGAAGTCGGCGATGGATTGAAGACAGGATACTGTTCCAGGTAAGTTTTGCAGTGTTCTTTCTCTCTCTCAGCAGGTCCTTAGTTTCAGGTAAACTGGCATCAAAGAACTGGACACGGTGAGCATTACGCTGCCCACAGCAGAATAACGCAAAGCATGTTCTGTTGTTTGGGTGCGGTTTAAATAGTGTCAGGTAAAGTAGTCCAGGTAAAATAGTCCCAGGCCTGCCACACCCAAAGTAGTCCAGGTAAAGTAGTCCCAGGCCTGTCACACCCAAAGGACTAGCCCTCATAGCTCAGTTCCTTGTATTTGAACTATGTGTGTGCCTCCATGTTGGCTGAACACCCCCAAGTTAAATAGTCCCATTCTAATGTTGGGCTCCATGATGGTTATGAGCCTGGCGCCAATGGCGCCAGGACTGACTCCAAGAGAGTCTTGGATGAGGTTTTAAGGTCTTTGACCTGGCCCTAACTGGAAGGCTGACTTGCCAGTGAGGGCCAGGGGCAAGGGTCATGACACCTGGACACTTGGACAGAGAACGAAGGTCCCAAAAAAATCAGGCACATCAATGAGTGCAGAAACCCTAGATTCAGGCTACCTGGATAGAGGAAGAATGGCCCAAATGGGGACACAACAGCAAATGCAGTAACACCTAGATTTGGGACACCTGGATAGAGGGAAAATGGCCTAAAATGGGGGCAAAAAAGTAAATGCAGTAACAACTAGATTTGGGACACCTGGATAGAGGGAGAATGGCCTAAAATAGGGGCACAACAGTAAAACACATTCTGGCTAAATGTGAGTTATGGCTAACACGATCTGGCTAAACACACGATATGGCTGAGTAACACAATCTGGCTAAATGTGAAACATGGCTGACTAACACAATCTGGCTAAATGCGAGATATGGCTGACTAACACAATCTGGCTAAATGCAAGCTAAGATTACTAAATAGACTGTGGGCTGTATGCATCAGACTAAGAGAGTAAGCTAAGATTGGGTTGGCCAGTTTAGTGGGGAGTAGTAATTGCTGCTCCCCACTAACCCACTCCCCAGTAACACGCCCT
This sequence comes from Ambystoma mexicanum, assembly GCF_040938575.1. NCBI lineage: Eukaryota > Metazoa > Chordata > Amphibia > Caudata > Ambystomatidae > Ambystoma > Ambystoma mexicanum. The sequence goes on along the minus strand of NC_090923.1, from coordinate 737,219,806 downwards.
GCTCGAACCTCACTTACCTTGTCAGTAGCTGATGGTTGACGGCTGGGAATCAGGATTTCAGGCGCGGTGAAGCGCATATAGTTAAAATTATTTTTCAATATGAACTCCTAGTGCCTATGGGACACATGAGACGCTCCAGGAGCCACTCACCTCTGGAAGTGCAGTGAAAGTGCTCTGCAAGTGTGCAGGGGGACTTGGACTCTTGTTTCTGTTGTTGTGACTGGGCACCAAGGCCCAATCATTGAGCTGTGGGTGGGGAGGAAGGTGGGCAGGCTGCAGGGATCATGAAGGGCGTCAAGGGGAGGCTGGGAATCGGGATTTCAGGCGCGGGAAGCGCACACAGTGAACATTATTTTCCAATTAGAACTTCTAGTGCCTATGGGGCACCAAGGGCGCTGCAGGAGCCACCTGTGGGACTCAAATGTATTTTATGGGACTTACCCCGACAGGAGAGAAAGCTGGAGTGAGGCTTTCGCCACACCATGTGCTACATCTGGAATGTACTCATCTCGTGGTGAGGCATGTTGAAGTCATGCCCATGAAAACACAGATGGCAAAGCTCTTCTACTTTCTTCCCTAGGCCCCCAACAAACATTTAGGAGGGGTTTGCATATCAGAAATCCGATTTTTCCAAGTTTGAAAAATATGCTTTTATAGTGCACCAAACCACCACTGTAGTTGTACCAGAGCCCCTAGCACCACTGTAGTCATATCAGGGCGGCTATGCTTGACTGTCGAATAGTGTACTGTGACCCCACCAGGGTTATCATGACCTTAGTCTGCCAGAAGAAAGACAATGAGCGAGGGGAAGATAGGAGGATGGGAAAGTGGGAAATAGATGCTACGAGTATTTGGAGGAAGCGATGCAGCAAGAAAGAATGTTTTTTGGTAGCCTTGGTGTGTGTCAGTCCTGTTAGGCGGATCATAGCTCTGCAAAATGGAGGAAGTGGATATGTCTTAATGTGTTGTGTTAATTAGGTTGGGATAATCTGGCAGGTGTGAGAAATTGTAAGTTAACGCGCAATGGACTTCAATGCATAAGGGGCAAAGAGATGCTTGGGCAATCCTGGAATTGTGGGGGCTTATTTGCCTCGGCATCTCGATGCATTGTACTCCAGGTTAAACTCAAGAATGATCCTTCTGTAACTCGTAAGCCTGAGCCAAGACTGGCATGTCAAGGACAGACTGTGTATAAAGGTGAATGTTGTTGGTAAAGAGAAGGGTAAGGGGATGCGGTGGTCAAACTGGTAACCGTAACATTGAAAACGATTTGGTACCTCAGTGTCAAAATGGTTATTATTATTAAGAGCTTGTTCCATGTCATGTCATGCTAGGCTTTATTTTAGTTCACCGGGAGAATGGGTGGTGTCTTACTTGGGAGTAGGTTGTCACAGTATAGTATTAGTGAGAAAATATAGCCCAAGTTTCCAGTGCAGAATGTGTTCATCAGACTATGTGAAAGGTGGAGGTGGATGTGTGACCAAACACGTTAGAGAGAGAAGTGCCAGATGTCCTTCCGTATGCAGTGACAGACTGGCCCCCTTTTGTCACGTTATGATAATATGCTTTGATCGTTATCATGAGGCTGTGGCACATTGTGTACAGTCCTTCATGCCACTGTAAAGGTCACCTCACAGAACTGAGGAGCAACCAGGGATGCTTTCAGGTCACAAATCCACAAACGTGAACACCAGTGCTCTCAAAGATCAGGACTGAATGGCCCCCACAGCCAGCAAGTCAAAGTGGAGAGAATGGGTGTAAGACAGAAGTGAATGTGCTGCAAACCGGACTCTCACACAAGTGTCAAGGTAATCTGTCCAGTTTGTATACCTGGAAATCCTTTTCGTAACAACATTTGGAAGGGGTTGTAAATCAAAAATGCAAATTTGCTATGTTCACAACTCCATGAAAAATTTGCACAAGTGTTCCTTTGTTTGGTTTCCCATTTGTTATGGTACAACGTTTTTATGCTGCACCAAGTCACCACCACAGTACCAGAGGACATAGACCTGTCTTTTCTGCAAAATGTTTAAGGACATGAGCACTGTCTTTGGATCAGCAGTGGACATACCTTTAAGCCTCACACAGTGCCAGGGCACCATTTTGAGCTTGGTAATGTTCAAACCATGACCAAGCAACAAAGCTCTTCTAATTACCGCGCTAGGCCTTTTAACAGTCACAAACAGCCAAGTTCCGTCAACAGGAAAGCTGGGAAGCCCTATGGTCACTCGTAAAGGAGGGTAGCGGTCTGTGGCCTACCAGATCTTGAGTCATGCTAGGAGCTTTATGAGGATAGTAATGATCCAGTGGAAAAATTGATTCCTCTTGGCCTGAGGTTGGGATTTTCTGGGAGTTAGTCTGCATAATCCATATGTGACTCCTCATCTCAGCCTTGGCTGCAGTTACCTTGCCCTGTTAATAGAGGGCAGCTGGGGAATTGTAGGCTCAAGAAGGATTTTAGAGTCTGCTTTTTCAGGTCCATATTTAAATGTTGAGTGCTACATGTCACCTTCCTGCTGCTTCACAGCTCCTGTTGCTGTTGTGCAAAGGGACATGACATTGTAAATATGACATAACAAAACATGGCCTAATGTAGCATGACATAACACAGATGTTATATGGACAAGTTAATATACATTGGGTTATATAAAAAAATTGAAGAGGAGGTGGTAAGTAAATGTGGATGTAAATAAAATTGAAAAAAGAGCAACACCCCCTTAAAAATGGCCATGGATATAATAAAACATTTGAAAATACGGTATTTCATCAGAGTTTATATCCATATTTGTTAACGCTCTGAAAACCTGAATGGATTTTATTTCCTTGTGGGGCGACTTTACAAACTAATTATACTACTTGATGAAGACTTCCCAACATAAAATGAATGCTGCTCAGAGTTTGATGTCCCGCTTTGTCTTCAGTGGCTCTGGTCCTCATTATAGGTTAGACAGTTATAGCAAAATCATGCAGTGTTTCAAATACCAACTGTTTCATTCATCTGCTTAATTGTTTGGTCAGGCGCTAGTAACCTCACACGGTATTCGGGCAATAGTGAATGCTGGTTATAGTAAATAGCACATTACTATTAGGATGAAAATTGACCTCAGAACATATCTCTCTCAAAACATAGAGGTCAACATTTGTAACACTCCCCACCAAAGGTAAGATGTGGATATCCTTTAAGTGAAGGGATTCATTAATGCATGCTTTCAACTTAAGGGGCAATAATCCATGGTGGGACGGGGGCACACAACACGTGGTAATGTAGGCATCCTGATGATCATATTCAGACCACTCTAATTTATAATGCACAGAAGCATTCCCTGAGGGGACCTGTGACCACCTGGAGGTTCGTTTTCAATATTTGGATTTTATTGGCCACATCCTGCTTTGCCAGAGAACGCTGTGCACCATCTGAGGGCACTGCCTGCAAAATGAAGCTCCCTGGGCCTACAACACCTAGGACCCTGCCTGCCATTGTGGACGCGATCTGGAGCACTGTGATTAGCTGCCAAAGAGACATGTGGCCCTCTGCCTTGCTTATTTAATCTCCCTGGGTGTCCAGCCCAGGCGTCTGCAGCCAAAGGCAAAAAGCAGCAAAAGGCATCTCCCTGTTTGGGACACTTGGAGCCAGAAAGGGCCTAAGGCGAAAAACCAATGCTTAAGCCAGGACTTCGCTGAGCTCACCCTGTACCTGGCTTCTGCTTTCGTGCATAGGGATCTTTCCACTATTTTATTCCCATTCCTGAAGAGCTTGTGTTACCCCACTGGAATAAGGAACATTGTTTTTTTGGACCTTTTAACTGTCTTTTGGTTACTTATAGCCACATTCTCACCCAAATCAGAACTTACACCTGCTTCTTTTCTGCCACCCATCCACCCCTTTCCTTTCCACTGACACACCTACCCTCTCAATCTTTTGGGCTGCACCCTTTCTTCATTGTCTTCACTTGCCTAATTATTCTACCCCTCATCATGCATCTTTACTTCACTCCATTCCCCCTCATTTTCACTCTTCTTCTTCCCTCTTAGCCTTCAGCCTTGGTGTAACTCTGCATCACATTCACTCTTCCTATCTTCCCCCTTCCCCGCTGCACCCACACCCCTCCAATAAGGCACTGTTGTGCTCCCAGGATCTCCAACATCATCTGTCCGCCTTGCCTACCGCACAACACCTGCTCCTCTTCTTCACCTCTTCTCACTTTTTCACGAAGCCTCTGGAATGGCCTGTGCAATAAGTCTTTCTACATCACTGACGACTTTAACTCTTATCCTCATTAACGCTCACTTCTTTCTATCACAGAAACCTGGATCTCCCCTCATGACACTGCTACACAAGCAGCTCCCCACCCTGACTCTACTACCTTCTCCCATCCTCTCAGACCTGTTGGGAAGGCTGCAAGTGGGGTGCCTTATCAATAATGGCCTCAACATTGCCCCTCTTCCCCCCTGACATCACCTCTTCCTCTTTGAATATGCCACTATTCATCTCCTCCCTCCTAGTCTCCTCACTGTTTGTCTTATCAACCCTCTGGTTCTCTCAGCTCGTTCCCTGATCTGACTCTTCTCCTCTTCGCCTTGTGTCACTTCCTACCGATATCCTCATTGTCATGCTAGGGACTTTAGCCTCCCCAAGCTTTCGGCCCCCACATGCTTTAAACTTAACTCCCTCCTGTCTAACTACTCCCTCTACGACCAGCCTACCCACTCTGGTGGGAACTCTCTTGACCGTCTCTCTCTGTATAATTCGCTCTCCTCCTCTGACCTCTCCAGTGAGCCCTCTCCCTCTGATCACTCCATTGTTCACTTTAACATCTCGGCCCAACCACCTTCCACTACTCATCTGCCCTTTCAGTGACTAAGAGGAAATTCTGGCAGGGCTATTATTCCTTACCTTGAAGCCGGGAGGACCTCTCTCCTGTTTCTTTCCCCTACTCATTCAATTAACCTTGCTTTCTCTGACTTTCACTATGCACTTATGACTACATTTCACCAACACTATCCTGCTTGCACATTTAACCCTTCCTTTCCTAGTCCTCAGCCTTGAATCCGCTCTGAAAATCAGAGCCTCAAAACAAATATGCAACGCGAGCTACGTCACTGGTGCAAATTATGGACACCTACCCTACTCCTAGGCTACACAAATTCTATTGCTGCCCTAACCTCTGCACTGGACTCTGCGAAATTGTCCTACTTCACAAACCTAATCTCCCTTCACAATCATCCTGCAAACTCCATCTACCCTCCAATCTTTGCTCACACCTCTCAAGCTAATATCCATCGCCTCCTCCCACTCTGCAAATTACTTTGCTCACTACCTTTCCTCTAAAATCTCTCAAATGTGTACCACTCTCTCGATTTAGGGTTGTTTTACCGCAGCTGAAATGTCTGCAACGGAAATGACTGCATGAGAAATGTACACTATACATAAATGTTGGTACATTTCTCATGCGGACATCCATGGTAAAACAACATCAAATCCATACCAACACTAACCCCTGCCCACACCCCACCCCCGCCCAGAGCCCCAACACACCTTCACCCCCCTACTTACCTTTCATCGCTACGCAGTGTGTCCCTGTGACGCTGGTTCCCTTTCACTTCCATGATTGGGTACTGGCGCTGCAGGGTCCTTTTATTTTTTTAATTTTGAGTGGGTCAGCTGCAGGGGTGTCCCTACAAGCCCTCCAGCCCCCGCAGCCTATTTTTTTTTAAAATGATGATTTGTTTTTTGGTTGGGTCAGCTGTGAGGGTGTCCCCTGCAAACCCCACTCACTATATTGTATAGCATAGTGAGCAGGGTCTTGCGGTGGACACCCCTGCAGCCCCCGCAGCCTTTGTTTTTCTTTTTTTTACCTACCCCACCAAAAGACCTAATATACATACGACAAAAAGTTCAAACTTTTGGTAGTTTGAACTTTTTGTGGTATGTATATTAGGTCTTTTGGTGGGGTAGGTAAATTGGTTCGGTCATTTTGTCATAATGATTGCTTAAAGATATATTGAAATCTGCTAATAGCAAACCCGATTGTGGAACCAATATTGCCATCCATAGCATATGAAGGCAGCACCCTTGTTAAAATGTGTCTGGTATATAAAATGTTCTTGTCTTCTTCAGTACATATTTGGTACTTTACAATATTTATATTTATGTACTTTTATTTTATGCCTGCAAGCCACTTCCGGTAATGTCATCAGGGTTAAAGAGGAGCTGATGCCGAAGGTTAAGTGACATCACTTCCTGTGATGTCATAAGGTATGTGATGTCACTTCCCCTACCCCTAGCATTTTTTTCTCTTTCTCCCCCGCCTCTACTATGAATTAGCACCCATCGTTCACAGTGCCAACATATCTTGCATTCCTGTTGACCGTTTTGCTCTCCATTGGGTCAAAGACCTAGGCCCTCATTAAGACCCTGGCGGAAAGGGGTTTACGCCGGCGTAAACCATGGCACCCCTTTCCGCCTGACTACGAGTTCCCGTAGCGCCATGGTGATTTTTACGCCTGCTTTTTGCAGGCGGAAAAATCCATGGCGCTACGGGACTTGTTGTTAATTACGCCACCGTAATTTACGGTGGCGTAATTAACGCCTTCCCCACTCCCATTATACCCTATGGGGCAAAAATGGGAATGGGGAAGGGTAAATGGGGATTGGGGACTTACCGCCCCGCCAAGGTCGGAATGGGGCGGTAAGTCCGCCAACCACCATGGCGGAGTTGGCAGCTTAGCGCCATGGACCATGGTGCAAATTGCACCATGGTTCTCCGCCAGGGTCGTAATGAGGCCCTTGGTCTCAAACAGCCTGTTTTTCTCTGAGCTCTTTAACCACTCTCTCTCCGTTGGACTCTTCCCTGCCCCTCCTTCAAATCTGCAACTATTTTACCCCTATTGAAGAAACCCTCTGCTCACCCAAATGTCCCAGCAAACTATTGCCCTGTTTCTCTTCTTCCCCTTTATTCAAATGTCCATAAGTCGGGGTCTTTGACCGTATCACTAAGTACCTTGAGGATAAAGGACTTAGTGATCCACTTCAATCTGGCTTCCATAGTAAACACTCTACTGAGACTGTACTTGTGCAAGTCTCCAACTTTCTCTGTAATCAGACCCTCCAGTGTATTGCAGCATGACATGGCAAGTATCGCAACATGAAATGGCACATTTTTGCAGTACACACTGTCAAGACCATAATAGAAAGAGCATTGTCACCTTCTCCCGAATCATAGAAGCCAAATGGGATCAACCCGCCCACCGTGGTTGGCACGCGTCCCTGATGTTGAAGGTACAGGTAACCACGTGGCAGCCAATGGTGGACGAGGGATTAGGGAGAAGATATGGATAGTAAGGGGGAGTTAGGGAAACCGGAAAGAGGGTTAGGCTAGCAAGATTGAATGGGTAGGGGGAAATTAGAAAAAAGAGCATCTTGATACCATGCAATACATATTCTTGTAGCCGGACCTCACCTGTTTGTTGCCTAACTTGACTAACCTGCATGAAACATGAACTTACACTAGCACTCTCCCCTGAACCTTCTCTTGACATCAAAACATGTATTCATAGATGGAGTCATGAATATGTATTCAGAGATTAACATTCATTCACCCTTCAACCTGAGTAACCAGCATCAGCTGTACTAAACACCAAACACGATGAGCACATGATGGTGAGAAACATTAAATGGACATAGCAAGCGTAATGGAACATACAACTGGGGAATCTCCCCCACGTGATTCACATGACTCATGGCCTCATAGGCAAAGTGTGGCATGAGGGGACAAACAAATACACATAACATGTTGCAAACAACAACTCCTTCTAACTTTGCACACACTGGCTTGTTAACGTGTTTTAACCTCACACACTCTGATTTGGACACATGTCTTGCAACTACACATTCCTTCATGCAGTCTCCCCTAACTGAGTTCCCAGAAATGTGCCAGTTCATAAGTAGAAATGAGATTAGCAGTATAAATCAATTCCGTGTAGCAGTTGTTGCATTTGCACTAAACAAACATAGAGCCAAAAGAATACGTCGGTCAAAAAAGTGGCACAAGCACTTAGCTGAAGTCCGGAAGCCCAGTGATGCTGCCTGGATGAAGTAGTAGATCACAGAAGAATACCAGAGGTTCTCAGTGTCACCGCTGCATGGCCCAGATCCTCGTTCTCTCTTCTCGTGCTCAGGCCCTCTGCCTCGCTCCAGCGCTGTGCCGGCCCATGCTGTGATTCTCAATAATCCGCACCTGGCATGGGTGGGTGTTGGCTTCAAGGTACACTGCTGATTGTGTGCAGCTGCTGGCTGCGCGCGCATAGCCACACAGCCCCACTGATGCCTGGGAAACATAGTTTGTGCATTCCAGATGCCGCAGTGACAGGGCCTGATGGCCCAAATGTGATGCCGGCAACATGCCCCCACCAATTTCTTGACACAATTCTTTATTGCAGCATTTTTGTGGCAGATTCTTTATTGACTCGAGGGTGTAAGATTGGCATATTACAGGAAAGAGGCAGTGTGCAAGGCTACAAGAGAGCCAGGGTTTCATTATTTTTACCTTTTGTTATCAATTTAATAGGAACAGCCCCAGATGTCTCTGGCTTGGCAGAACAGTGTCTGTTTTGGCTACGTTTTTGTTGTAATGTGCATGCCTACTTAATATTTTTAACGGTATTGATCATTATCATTTGTAATACTGAAAATATTCTCCTATTTTCTTCAATCCCCCCAAACACCCACACACCTCTCAACAACACACCTCACACGTCTCACCAATTCCCCATCACAACTTGCATTCCGGAACCTCTCACTCTGTCATGCACATCCTCACATGCTCAGTCAAACTGCCAAGCCACAATTTGCACTCCGCATTCCTCGCCACACTCAAGATCATACTCCCAACTCACACCTTACACTCCCCAATTCCTTCCGCAGTATACAGTCCTTCATTCTTGTGTGCTACTTCTGCATCTTACATCTTTTCTCCAATTCTTTCGCACTCTACCCTCATCCTTTCTACCAATCTGCAGCTCACTGCCTATTTCCGGCCAACTGCTCCCTCTCTGCTTTTTTACCCACTGCGCCCCCTGAGCCCATGCTCCCTCTACTTTCTGTACCTCTGCTCCCTCTCTGACTTCTGGCCTGCCGCGCCCTCTTTAATGTCTGGCCCACCGATTCCCCCTCTGACCCACTGCTCTCCCTCTGCTTTCTTGCCTACCACTCCACATCTCACCCATAACTCCCCCTCTCTCTTTTCCCTCTCATATTGTGACCATTAAAACAATTAAATGTAGATTTTGGCACAGATCCTCAAAAAATGGGGCCTCTACAAACAGAGCAGAGGATGTGCTATTTTTAGATAACCCATTTTTGGAAATCAGCCGGTCACCTTATTGCAAAAGGTGACCTGCACATTTCCACGGGACTGAGCTGTAGCGCAAATGATGCGCTGGTCAGCCGCCTTGAATACGTCCGTGATGGAAGTGCTCTCCCGACAATGTTCTATAGGCACCCAGCACATTTCTCAGTGATGGGGCCTGCCACTGTAAATGTGACCCCAAAAAATGCATTTCTATCCAATTTGAGTAACAGAAATGCAAGTGGGACAGCAGTGGTTCATACCTTTGCTATCAAACTTAAAAAGGAAAGAACCTGTCATGCAGTGGCACCAGTCGTGCGTCTATTCAAAGCAGGCACATAGTGTTACCTACAATTTCTGCACATTTGAAAGTGCATCCTGTTTGTAAATTTGGGATGTGCTTTTAAATGCGCATAAGCACCCTCTGATTTGCACAATGGGGTTAAAAATGTCATCTGAATGAGCGCATATAAAATGCGTCCATTCAGATGCCTTTTGCGGATTGGGCTGCTCTTTTTTGGTGCAAGTAAGGAGACTTGCATGCACATTTAATTTCTTGCATCCAAAAAAGTGGCCCCTTGTATCTTTTTTTTTCTAAACAATAGTTTTTGCAAAAAGTGCAGTTTTTGTGTTTTTTTTTAAAAACAGCCGTTTTCGTAGCATTTTGCGAAGTCGCAAAATCACTATAAGCAGAAGGGTCTATCTAATGTTCACTTTTCCATGCTCTCTTCTATACTCATTGTCTTGGACAGTCTGCCCTGTTCAACTCTGTCAACAACTTCCCTCTTCCCCTCACTTTCCAGGACCTTTTGGTTTCACAAATCTGCTCTTGCCTGGATTGCCTCCAAGTTTGATCCTTTAAAATCTCTTGGTACTCGCAAACCTCTGACCCCACCCCTTTCCCTGTTGTTGTCCCTCAAGATTAAGTCCTTGCGTATCTGCCCTTCACTCTCTAAATCTCTTCCCTAAGAAGACTTATCGCATCCTTTGGCTTTACATCACCTTTCTGCTGAGGACACTCAAATATTTTTCTCCTTTCCCTCCCCCACCCCAGCCATCTCTGAACAGATTACAAACTCTCTCACTGCAATTCGTCACTGGATGGCTCTCTGCTGCCTCATGCTGAAACCTTAAAAAAAAAATGAAATTCATCTTTCTCCCCGCTTCCGATTCCAAACCCCCCCCCCTCTTCTATCTCCTTCCCACCTGATCTTCTTACTCGCTCACCCAAGGCTCAAACACTTGGGGCCCTCTTTCATAGTGACCTATGAATGCAACAATTCATCACTACTACTGCCTCTGCTGCTCGTCTTAACCTCATCAATATTCAGAAAATGCGTCCTTTTCTGATTAATCATTCTAGAAAAACTGTAATCTCCACTCTCATGCTCAGCAAACTTGACTGCTGCTCAAGCCTACTCCTCAGCCTTCCTCTCTACTCCTTCCTTCCTCCAGACAAAATCCTCAACTTTGCTACTCACACTCCATGAAGCCTACCCAGCACCCCCCACCACCACTCCTCGCTACCAACAACATGCTGCTTGGCACAACTGCTCTCTTTTCAAGTTCCTTCTCCTAGTCTACAAAGCTAGCGATGCTGTTGTTCCTCAGTACCTCTCTAATTGTATCTCATTTACTCACCATCTCGTTCCCCGTGATCCTCCTCTGCACCCCATACCCTCCCTGTGCCTCCTCTACTCATTTCCGTTAATTCTCCTCTGGAACCCTTTGCCCATAACAATCAAAGCCAGCCCAACTGTGCATCTCTTCAAAGCTTGGCTTGAACTTTACTTACTTGCGAAAGAGGGAGCCTCTCTACCTGACTCCACCACTACCTCTAGTGACGCTTAATAATGTAATTGTTAATGATTAAATAGTACTCCTCTTTAGTTTGAAGCACTTGCTCCCTTAGGTTAATGTTACATTTTGTAAGTCACCTGTTTATTTATATATACTTTTTTTCTGTTTGTTTTGTCCCTTTTTTTATGTCCTACTTCTTACACCCTCATAATCTGCCTCACCTCTTGTTCTTATCTTTGAGCTATTGTGCAGGCACCCTTTATGGGAATGACTATGCTACCTGTAAATGTGTTATTGTAAGTCATTTCTGAACTAAATTGACACTCGTGTTCTTCAAAATATATAAATAAATAAATATAACTAATGGCCCTTCTGGGTACTTTTACCCATATGTCATTTCTGCCCGTCCGCCCCCGCCCCAACAGGGAAGTATTAATAACATTAAAAGACGACATGGATTTCCCAAAATGCTGCATGCTGTGTTTCTCGAAATGTGCAGGTTTCCTATGTGTTTACTGGAGTAGCAAGACTAAACTCATAATGATGCGGTGATCCTCGGATTTAATGACCACATGCAGAAATACGGGGTGGAGTACCACCCATCTCACAATTAAAGCAATAATGATTTTTGAGGTGAAAACAGCCCGTAGCCCAAGTTTAAAATGTCTTTAATAAGGGCTAAGGACCATTCACACCTGGTTCTTCCAGTTGAAAAAGCCATTATCATCTTTAGCACCCCAGTAATATGTCTGGAATGCAAGTGGCTTTTTTGGGGGAAAATAAATGGCTCATGTGGAGAGGGCAAACAGTTTTTCGTGTCAATAACAATGTGACCTTCAAGATGGCCACCACGGAAATGACAAAGGTAGTTTGCAGAGTCCTTTTTCTTTTCCCTTGGTCAGCCCCTGAGAGGCAAAGTAGGTGGGGCACCGGGAGTGGTGCGAGACAGGTACATTATTTTTTAGGAAAGGCGTAGAAGAATGGGTGGTGGGTGACAGAGGCAAGAGGGAGGAAGCAGTGAGGGGAGTGAGGGGAGGGCACAGAGAAAGACCTGGGAGTGGCAGAGGAGGCAACAGCCTGCTCAGAATGTGGGCCCATCTGGGTCAGCTGAAATTTTTTCATGAGTGTGCCAGCAGATTCCAGTTTCTGCTTAGCATGCCTTATTTGAAGTAAGGCATGATCATTTTACCTGCAGAGGCACTTTTATGTGAAAGTATAAAGTGCTGAAACCCTATTAGGGCAGCCATAGTGCACAAACTACAGTCTCTTTCGGCCATAAGTATTGTGTCATTGTTTAACTCTTCTTCTGGCTTCAGCTATGGCCACCGTACATTATTTAAAAAAATATTTTTCGTTTTCGTGTCTTTCATGGAATTCAGTGGCCACTGGAAAATTAGCTGTGGCACATCAAGGGTGCGTGGTCTAACGGTGGGGTCCGCCTGCTGGCTTGTTTGGCCACGCCCCCTTGGTGATCCCCAGCTCAATGTGCTACTGACACCCCCGCCAGGCAGCTTTTTGAAGAGATCAGCGACCACTCCCTCTGGAGATTTCCGGGTAGGCCTCTGCATCCTGGGCCTCTTTTGTGTGGTAACCAATCCTCTTTTCCCCATGGGAAAAGGGTTGGGTTTGCTAAAAATGTGTACTATGGGGCTACTTTGAAAATTACTTGCAGGACCTCTTTTGGTTCCGAGTCCACCCCTGGAGAGGGTGTTGATCTCTGAATTTATTTGTTAGAGGCTTTCCTGGCAGGGGACATCGCCTCACCTTTTCAGCCTTAATGGTGACGCTGCCCCTCTCCAGGCTGGGGAGGAGCAGCATCACCATTAAGGCTGAAAAGGTGAGGCCGCTAGAAACCAAGGTCTTTTTTCCCAAAACCTGAAACTCCCCAAATGAGCTTCAGGATAAAAAAAACGTCCTCTGCTTCCAGTGGCCTCACCTTTCTTCCATAATGGTGGCGCCAGCCCACGGGCATCTCTTGCTTGAAGGGATGCCTTGCATATGCGGCACCACCATTGGATTAAAGGCATTTTTTTCTGGAGCCTAAAGCTCTCGCACATGACTTAAAGCCCTGACGCCAGCCTATCTTGACTCGCATGCAAAGAATGTACTCAAAATTCACAAAATGTCTCTTTATTCACTACTACTGTGATGGTCATATGCTGCTAACACTTTTTTTTAAAACACTTTTTATTAGCATTTTTAACATAACAGTAACCACAACACCCAAAGACATCCCACCTCGCCCTCCCCGCTCCCTCCCATACCCATGTATCCAGGTCATTCCATCCGGACCTCTTCACCCTTTCCATAGTTGACGGCAGACAATCCTTCATGTTCAGTAGTGTCACTGTGAGTGGGGCGAATCTGCGGCAACTCCCCTGGTCCTTATCCCCCTGTCTCCCTCTTTGATTCCCAGCTCCCTTGTCTGGCGGGTAACCATTCATAGCGGCCTTAAGTCATTGGCTTTTAATAGATAATTCAACAATTGGGTCCAATGTATCGTCACTCTCTCCCCTTCCGTCTGTTTCTGCCCCCTGCAGAATCGCCAATTCCACCATCCCCCGCCTATGGACATCCGCCCGCTACATAGCTATTGTCGGACCTTGTGGGCGTTTCCATGCTATTGCTACCCGATGTTTGGCTAGTATTAACAGAAATCGGCCCATCCTATTCGGTATTCTATGGTTTTCCCCCCTGGGCGAATTTCCCAAATACATTCACCCCTTTAACCACCGCATCCCAATACTAAGCTATTACTCCACACTCCATATCATGTGCCAGAATCCCGCCGGGCCTTTACCGCATCTGGGACATTCATCCAACAAATCCTTATTCATTTCCCGCAACCTAACCAGCGTTACGTATGTCCAGTTGAAAGCGGGCATTGTGCGATACCTTCTGGACCAATTCCCATATCTGTGCCCACTCCTTTTCCGATTTTTGGTACCCCATATCTGTCTCCCATTTTTCCTTCACCTTCAGTTCCCATTTGCGTAGGGCTTTATAGACACACAAGACCGTGCCGTACCTCCCGTTTGGTCTAGCAGTACCTGAAGCACTGGACTCGGTTCTGGTTCCTCTGAGATTTCCTCCCAGATATCCGCCAGCCTTCGGAGCATCGCCCCGTATGCCAGGAACAGGCCCTGCGGGAGCCCAAACTTCAGACACCATTCCTTACAGATAAGTAGCTTCCCTCTCTCAAAGAGATCTCCCACCGTATCGCACCCCTCTTCTCAAAGCCTCTGTATCCCTGCCCTCCCGACCGCCTGACAGAGTTTCTGATCCACGCCCATGGGAGTTTACCCTCATACTGCCTCCCGGTCCTTCTCGTATCGACATATTTCTTCCATGTCCCTCTTACTGCCTCAAACACATTGGATCGTCCCTTATTATTCAATGGGTACCACAGCAGTTCCATACCTCTCAGATTTGGCGGCTGAACGCAAAAGGCGAGCATGCTATGATCCCACCCTTAGAGTGCTATATAAACTTAACTTGGCCACTTATCTGACCAGCGTAAAACTGGTGAAATCTAACTTCTTCGCCCAGAAAATCGAACACGCGCTGTGTAAACCTAAAGCTCTTTTCTCTGTTGTGCACTCGCTAGCTTCCGCGGAGTCGGTTACCTCTATGGTTAAACCATCCTAAGATTTGTGCAACGACTTGGCTTCTTTCTTTATTTCAAAAATCGATGTTATTCGCGCTAACATCGCTAAATCTCTTGTTTTATTGCCTCCTGACACCACCTGTTTTGTTCCTTCTTTTTCCGCTGACACTTCTGTGAGTTGGTCCTCTTTCCCTTTGTTCACTGAAGCTGAAGTCCTGGCAGCCATCGTAAAGATTAAATCATCCTCTCCGGAGGATGCGATTCCGGCTGCTATGATGAAAACGATTGCCCCCGACATCTTATCTGACATCACGATGGCGATAAATAACTCATGTCAGACCGGCCTGGTACCATCGGAGTTGAAATCAGCAAGGGTTATATCCCTCTTGAAGAAACCCTCTTTGGATCCTACTGTTCTGGCTAACTTCCGTCCTATTCCTCTTCTTCCCTTTCTTTCTAAGCTCTTGGAATCTTTGATTACCCCTTTATTGTTTTCTTTACTAGAGTCCTCTAAAGTCTTTAACCATGCACAGGCTGGTTTCAGGCCAGGTAGAGGTACCGAGAGTGTCCTGGTCTCTGTGCAAGATGACTTGTCCAGACTTGTCAATGCTGGCGGAGCTGGGGCTTTGATCCTATTAGATCTCTCCGTCGCATTCGACACGGTAGACCATTCCATTCTCCTCTCCCGCCTCTCACAGATCGGGATCTCCGGCTCTGTTCTTGCCTGGTTTACCTCTTTTCTTTCTGATCGCACGCAGACTCTTGCAATGCCTCCCTTTCTATCCACCCCATGCTCTCTCACCTGCGGGGTCCCTCAGGGATCTTCCCTATCTCCGATCTTGTTTAACATATATATCTGGGCCCTGATTTGGCTCATCCGTTCGTATGGGCTTAATTGTTACTCATACGCAGATGACACACAAATCTTAATTCGCTTGGATCAGGATCAATCCGAGGCTGCTGCTTGCCTCCATGACTGTCTTAGAGCAGTCGGGATATGGATGGATCAGAATTGGTTAAAGCTAAATGGGGATAAGACGGAGGTATTGGTGGTAGGCTGTCCTCCTACTCCCCGACTATGGACCCTTGCTTTCTGGCCGTGCTCGCTGGGCCCTTTAACTAGCCCAGTTAGTAAGGTGAAGAACCTAGGGGTTATCCTCTCTGTTTCTTCATCTATGGCTAACCAGGTAGGGCCGTCTGTCAGTCCACCCACCATCAGATCCGGGTACCCAAAAGGATCATGCCTTTACTCCCTGAAGCCCTTCGTCCTCCCGTGGTGGCTGCGTTAGTGCTCTCACGGCTGGACCACTGTGATTCACTATACCTGGCACAACCGATTGGTCTTATCCATCGTCTCCAGTGAATGCAGAACCTTGCAGCCAGGTTAGCCTCTGGCTCCCCCTATGGGGCTCACATTATGCCAGTTCTGCGCCAACTTCACTGGTAGCTGGTGAAACAGCAAATTTATTTTAAGTCGCTGTGCATCATTCACCGGGCTATTCATGCCCAGGGGGTCGAATTCCTACAGGCTAAATTCACCAGATACCTACCGGTTCGGGAACTTCGCTCTGCAAGCTCTAACCATTTGATCGTTCCGAGAGCGAATCGCGAAAGGCTCGGCGGCAGAGCATTTTCCATTGCCGCTCCTAAACTGTGGAACTGCCTCCCCGTGCCACTGAAAGCCACCGCTGACCATCTCGGTTTTAGAAGAGCTTTGAAAACCTACCTGTTTTAATCTCTGGTCTTCCATCGGTTTTCTTCTCGGCTGAGTAGTCCCCTTTTCTAGCACCATGATGCCTCCGGGCGACCGTGCGCTTTAAAAATTGCAATACAAAACAATACAATACAATACAGACATAAACCGGAAATTCTGCAGTATCTTGTGCAGCTGTGCGAGGTAAACCCTTGGGTTTGTTACATATAACAGCAGGTCGTCTGCATATAAACTACATGCTTCCACCCCCAGCTTCAATCCCCGCCTCCACCATTTCCTACTGCAAAAATGCTGCCAATGGCTCCAAGGCCATGGCAAATAAAATTGGGGGAGCTGCACACCCCTGCTGTGTCCTTCTGCCCAGTTCCCATGATCCAGAAACACAATTATTGGTCCTCACCATTGCCATCGGTTTACTATATAACAAGCCCAGCCACCTGCATATTTTATCTCCAAACCCGAATTCCTGCAGCACTCGAAATAGCCTCTTCCATTCTAGCGAGTCAAACACCTTCATGGCGTCAAGGGAGGCTATTGCCATATCATTCTTTTGTGTCTCCACTAGATCGATAACATGGTAAAGGCGAGAGATGTTATCAGAAGTTTTCCTACCCCCAACAAACCCGCATTGATCCGGATGAACAAGTTGCAGCGCTACCTTCGCCAACCTGGTGGCCAGAATTTTCCCCAGGATTTTCCCGTCTACATTTGACAAGGATATCGGCGGATATGTCATTGCACTTTTTAAAACTTTTATGCACATTTACTGCAAAACAAATTCATACTTAGGTTCAATGGGTTAATATGAGTTTGTCATTTGAATACTTCTTCACTGAGCACTCTTCCTTCCGTGGTATGAAAAAAAAAACAGAAGGAAACATTCAGCTGCAGTTCTTTGCCATTTTGCCATGTAAATGGTTGTATTGTTTTATGACATGATGTTTTTATAATGTTTCTTTAAGCCAAATATTTCTGTGCTGTTTTATTACTAATTGTACCATTTCTTGTTGTTTGATTAATTCCTTTGCTTTGACCATTTTTGCTGCTTTATTTCTGTAAATTGCTATTTGATCACCTCCTTCTGTTACAGGCCCTTCTGCCTTTTCATTAATAAGAAAAAGACTGTGCCGGTCTGGATGTGTGTCTTTCATAAACAATGTGCAGATATATGAGGGGAATTATCATAAAATGAATTCATGACTTCATCCAGATGAGGTTCTCTGTGGGCCAATGTAGAGGTTGTGCCACATTTCCACACTCCAGCCATTTGCATATGTTCATACACTATATACACCCATTGAAAAGAAAGAGGGAGATTATGGCGATCAGTGTGCAGAAAATATCTTAACTTTGTGTGGGGCTGCTCTGAAATGTGAGAGCAAAATCTAAACTGCATGTGGAAGGGCACAGTTGCCTCTTGCCATGAGTGTGTGGGTCGAGGCCTGTGTCCTGTCTCTTGTTGCTGGCATGAGCATTAGAGGAGCCCGTGAATGCAGTCATCATTAAACATTGTGGGAGAGAAAGTGCAAAACGTGGAAGGATGTTTACTGCAATAATGCAGCTGAATCCACATCATGAGAAAAGGGAAAGAGAAAATGCTATGTCACATGTTAAAATGGAGAAAGTCACCTGAGGCTGTGAGAAGAAAAGGAGTGAACATTGAGCAGTGGAAAGGGATTTAGTGGGAAGTTGCTTTTTCAGTGTAAGCAAAGAAGGACTGATAAAGTGGATGGTAAAACAATGTAATAGGTGTAGCCAGGGGAGAGGCTTGTACAAAAACAGAGAAAAAAGATAGAAAAAACAGAAAAGAAATGTGAATGAAAGAATGAGTTTTGCAAAAGATTATAGTTGTAGGCTAAATGACAGGTTTGAGCAATAAATATGATAAAAGGCAATAGGTGTGCTCTATAAGTGTGTAAAGATAGCAAAGGCTGAGGTGGAAGGTGGCTTGTGCGATGAAATTAGTTAATGGACTTTGGATCGATTATCAGAGTTCAAGCAAATGAGTGTCGCCACTGATGAGTTTATGCAAATATTCTGATGAATTAATCTTCAGATCTGGGATGCTAGGTTGTAGTAAACCCTACTGCAAAATATACAAATATTCACTCATTTACATAAGGGATACAACAAATGTCTTCAAACAATCCATTTAATGGTGCCTTGTATTCTTTTTACAGAAGTAGCAGAGACCCCACCCAATGAATTTCAGACGGGTGGTCCATCATCAGGGCTGTTTCTATTAAAGATACAGAGTATATATCAATATATCTTGTGTTATATTCATTTATAAACCATAACCTAGAAATAACCTTTCTATTTGTTAGAATAAATTAGAGCATAAGTTTGGCAAGTACAACTCTTTTTATTTCATAAAATCAAGACATTCTGGGAATATGTCTAAATATCCACCAGAGTGCCAGTGCGCCTTTTCTAAATACAGGCTACTAGACTAGTGAGAGATCAGGTCAGGCCCCATGGGTGAACAATTTACCTCTTGTTTTTACAGAGACAATGAACATTTATGTGCAATCTTTTGCTGTCGAACATAAAAAATAATTTCAAAGGCAAGATGTTGAATGATAAACATCTCTTGCAGTCTCTGTTCCAAGCTGGATTATCCACACAGACATTTGTAGAATTGGGAGAGAGTTAGGAAGGAGATGAACCTATTCCACCCCCTTATGCCCTTTAGAGTAAGGCGAATCCCATAAATACACGTGTGATGTGCTAGGGGCAAAGAGGGTGTATTAAGGGACCCTGCACAAACACAATACTATGCGAAATGTAGATGCTTAAATGTAATGCACATATAAACAGGTGCAATTTTGTAGTTATGGTAGAAACATTTGTGCCTGCATAGCTGCGTGGTAGACACAGACCACAAACCTAATGAAGAAACCTGAATAGGCCCAAGCGATGATGATAGAGGGACCCATGCTGTTGGCCTCCATAGAAACTCTCCTTTGTTTCACAACTGTTGCCAATATGTAACTGTTGGAAACCCCTTTTCATTTCTGGGGACAAATGCATACCCTCTCTAGGACAGCCCACAGAGAGCACTTGCGTGTTCGTCGATGACCCTTAACCCTGAAGAGGAACCCTTGGTGGAGGCAGAGATGGAAAACAATTTATTTTTATGGTTTATTCGGGCGCTGAGAAATCATGTATCAGTGACGGGGACTTCCCATTATCTGGCAAAACTCTTCACACGCAGGGATTCTCTGGGGCTATTTCTACGGTTCCATATACTAAGGATTTGGATGTAAAGGTGGGAGGAAGGTGGTGCGTGCTCCCCTATTATACTCTGAGAGTTCTCCTGTCAACCTGTTAGGCAGGGACCTGCTCAGCAAGTTGAACATGACAATCTCATTTTCTGATCACTGCATTGTCTGCGCCACACCAGGGATGTTTGCGCAATGAGAGCAATGGTCATAATACACGCCATGGCCATAATACACACCAAGGCACGTGATGTAGTGGTACAGGGCATACCCGTGGACCCAGACATGTTCACCTATGGCACAACAGTACTTGTGGGGCAGTACCACAAATTGCCAAAGCCTGATGGAGAGTGTTAACCGATTTCATTTTTTTCGTCCTGTAGTGTCCCCAGATTTGTTGGCAGGTACAATATTGTCTCCAGATTTACAATGGTTGCTGGTATCTGTAAACAGGGTGGTTGTTCTTAGAACAGACAGGCGAGGGTGCAAATGGCATACAGTACCCACCATTCTCCTTAGAGAAGTAACAGATGCAGAACATTTAAAAAATAATCACAATGACGAAGAGATAATATTAGCGATCTGTATCCCCTGTGAGATCATGGTGCAGTACAGGAGGGTGCAGTGCCCTGTAATGGCTGTTGCTGCACCGGCTCCCTTCATTGAGGCGACACTTGGAGTATGTGCCTGCACAGTTGTGGACTACCAACCCACATTATATAGGGCTTCTAAAAGAAATGACCCCAGTACACATTACACTGAAGGTTGGAGCAGTATTACCCAGAGTGAAATGGTACCCACTATCAAGGGAGGCAGAAGAAGCAATAAAAGACACAATACAGGCCCTACTTAATCAAGGGATAATAGTACCCTACACCTCACCGTGCAATACTGCTATCTACCCTGTCAAAAAGGCCACTGGGGCAATTGGAGTATAATCCAAGATTCATGCCCTCTAAATGATGTAGTACAGAAATAATTTTCTGTAGTTCCAAATCCAGCCACCATTTTGTGTAGTATTCCCAAGGAAGCAACCCACTTCATGGTAGTCAATTTAAAAAACGTCTTTTTGCGGAAAGTGGTACAAACACACTAGTTTGGGTGGGGGACTGGATTGAGGTGTGCCGTAAATAGGAGGCGCTGGGACTACAGGAATAGTACAAGAGCTACAATATTACACTTGGTTAGTGGGTCAATCAACAAATAAGGAGAGCTGCTGCACGTGGGGTGAGCTAGTGGTTACCTCAAAACCACTGGATTTAAACAAGAAAACACATGTAAGTGTCACCCCATGCCATGTTGCGCAGCCCGGACATACGATCGAAAGGTACACAAATATACTCTCTCAATGCAATTGTTAGAGAACAAGAAAGAAATTTAAACTAAGCAAATGAGTCATCAGTCCAAATGCTATGAACAAAAGTGTATGATAAACAAGAGAACAGAACTGCTGACACGTGTTTCGACCCAGAACAACGGGTCCTTTTCAAGGCAATGCTGTTCATAATGCATGACAAAAATCACAAAGTGCAAGAAACACAAAAATGCAATAGTGTGCAAGTGAGATAAAGAAAAAGAAAACAAGATATGGATCACAGGACAACAATCAAAATACGTAGGGGCCAGAACCCATCAGGGAAAAACCACAAGGACATAAACACAATAAGCATAAAATATGCAAAAAGCAATGCCTCATTGTCATGTATAAAATGTTACCATTGGTGTCAAGTCATTCGGTTATCAGTGTCCAAAGGTGCGTGATCCAAAGTTTCAAACATGTGGGAGGAACAAGAGATACAGCAGAAAATAAGCTGTGCATACTGATAACACATGGTATACAGGCCTATTACATGGCGTGATTGACTGATCCGTAAAGAGTACTTAATAATCACTGGTGTCAAAGTCATGAAATGGTGCTAGCCAGAAATGAATGCAGCAAGTGCATATTGGAAAGAAAGTACACAGTGTGCAGTGTCCACACCTATAATAGTCCATCAACCGAATTCCACCCATCATGCAGTGATCTAAAAATCGGGAAATAGGTGATTACCGTATTTTGATAGGGAAGCAAGTTGCCACAAGCCGCGTATGATGTCACCAGTTGGGCAATGCAGTAGAAAGCAATCTGGTAAATTGCCTCATTGGCGGTGATGTCAGTAACAGCTCAGCGCCGCATTGGCAGAGCGCAATCTGTAAGGGTGGCAAGCCACAACAAAGGTGTGTCACAACTCCTGTACACTCCAAGAGGTTTTAAATGGGGTAAGATAAATGTGCATGAAATGCCATACCTGGACGTGTAGGGACGATAATAAATGCACAAGTTGAGAAAAGGGGTTGTTCCCAGTCACGATCACAAGGAATTCAAAATCTGTACACATAGGAAGTAAGCCTTCTGTTGGGGGGCGCGTCAGCTGTTGGGCGGCCCCTGCCCCAACCCGTGCCGCAGCCGGTGCTGCTCCTCTGTCGGGGCCGCCTCAGCTGTTCCGCGGCCCCTCATTTCCCCCCTCCTCCTCCACGGGTGGGGAGCGGCTCCTTATTGCCTTGCGGGCCCAGTTGGAGTTGGGCCCGCATTGTTGTTTTTCCTGTGGCAAAGTTGGCCGCTCCTTGTCTCCGTGGCTTACGGGTGGGGGGGAGGGGCAGTGCCTCTGCCTCTTGCGGCCGATGCCACGGGCGACTCTCCTTGGAGGTGATGGGGGGGGCGACCACCTCCTTCGTGCAGGCGGGCAGCACCTATGCGGGCCCAGTTGGGGATGGGCCCGCATCACTTCCTCATGCGGCCGACGCCGCAAATCATCCCTCCCCCACAAGATCGGGGGCAGCGGGCAGGAACCATCACTCCTCCGCAGGCCCCGTTGGTGTCGGGCCGCCATCCTATATTTGCCGCTCCTCCCCTCCGCGGCTTGCGGGTGGGGCAGCACCTCCTCTGTGGCCGCCGCCGCAGAAACTTCTCTCCCCCACGGGGAGACGGGGGAAAACAGCCTCCGCTCCTCCACATCGCGGGCCCAGATGGAGATGGGCCTGCACCATATCTTCTTCGGGGCACGCGGTGCCCCTCGCCTCGTCACCATTGTTGGGGGCTGCTCCGGTCCACCGGGCAGCCCCAGGTTATGGTCGGGTGGCAGCCGACCAGGCACACATGGGCAGCGCTCACACTGCAGGTACAAGGGGTGGGGGTTCATCCCATCGGCTCCGGGGACACCGGAGCTCCACACATGGGCCGGATGGCAACCGGCTTACCGCGGCCCCGGTTCTGGGGGCACCCAGGCTGGGGTCGCCATCCTGGCCCGACTCACAGGGCCATGGCGACACACAGGGACGGCGTTGCCCGGCAGGGGCTCCGTCCGGACGGCGTTGCCCGACAGGGGCACCGTCCTGGAGCTGGGCCCCCTCCTTGGGCCCAGCACACATGGTGGGGCACCCGCATGGTGCCCCCAAACACACACACGCGGAGTCAGTTGGGTCTCGACTGACGAGCCGGAAGCGGCTCGTTCTCTTTATTAACTTGGTCACGTGGTTCCCTATGTGACCAAGACAAACACCCGGGAAGATACCATGTCTCCCAACAGGGGAGACATGTAACAGTCATGATCATGTAATGGTATAAAACATCACGCACATTATAGAGATGGCGGAGAATCATGTCTTCGCCGGATTCGTGCTAAGTCATGAAGTATTACCTGTAATGCTCGGGATGAATCCCAAAGGCGTGCGTTGTGTCCAACAGCAATTGTTAATGGAGACGCTCCACGTCTCTACCATGTTAAAAAGAGTAGGAAAGGACCTGCAGGTACATCATGTGAGTCTGGCTGAGTCACGTGAGCTTGCAACGTCTTTTTGTGTTGTCATTGGATACAGGTGGAAGCTATGCGGATGTATAGCAGATGTGCTATTTCACTGAAATGGAGATGCCAGTAGCAATAGAAAAACATGGTTAAGTGGCAGTACCAAGACATGTTAGTAAGAAATATGACTGTTTAAAAAAGAATTCCATTATGCTGCAGTCCGTTCATAGAGCAAGAAAAGTTACGAGTGTTCGTTACTACCTTTTGGTGTTTGGGGAACTTGGTAGGAGTGAGCCTCCAAATAATTAAAGGGGCTGGCATTAAAGAAGGAATATGTAAATTAAAGCGATGGACAAAACCGGATGGGTGGCACTAGAACATGCTGTCATAGTGGTATGTTCGTGATATGTGATGAAGATTGAAGTTAGAAGTAAGAAACCTGCATGATTGCTAAGCAGTCCAGAAATACTGATGTGAAATGCAAAAGACAGGAATGAAGTGAGGTGGAGATAAGGGAAAAATGTACCCACGCTGCGCGAGCGCATTTAAAGAAATACATTCAGTGTCGTGTCTGAATTCAGTCCCATGCTGGTGCAACGAAGTTTGGCAATGGTCCGTGCCTCCAGCTGGCGCAGTAACAATTGTTGATCGCCACCTCTCGGGTGGACATGTGCTTGCATAAGGCCAATGAACTTGAGGTCATTCACTGAATCCAGTTGATGGTGTTGTTGCCAGTGCATGGCAAGAGGCAATCTCTGATCTTGGCTTTTCAAGTGAGCGAAATGTTCTTGAATACATACTCGTAACTCTCGTATGGTGGAGCCAACATATACTTTGCAGCATACACACTGGATAGCATACACTATAAATTTTGTCTTGCAGTTAATGATATCAGAGACTCGAATCGTAAGCCCTTGGTGGCAGCTAAACACATTCTGATTCAAAGCAAATTTACAGAAGTTGCATGAACCACATTTAAAGAAGCCAGAGGGTTTCGGCGGGAGCCATGTGAGAGGGTGTTCATGTACAGGCGTTGGTTTGTGGAACGAGGGGCACAGTCTGTTTTGCAAAGTTGTGTTGCGAGCAAAGATAAGTTTCGGTTTCTTGGTGATATATATATTTTTTTAGTATTAATTTGTTTAGTTGCATGACAACTTTTCAAATTTATATAAACATACATGCATTTATTAACTTCATTTCATGTTAGTTTAACGCATCTTTTGGAAGATCATTATTCACTTTCCCCCATCTTCATTTTATAAGCTCCGGAACTGTGCTTTCTAAAAAATGTACAATTGCTACTTTTACTGGTAGTCTAGAACATGAGAAAATAATTTGCCATAATTCTTGTACATTTAAATACATGGTAAAATCAAATACTCTGTTGAACAATTGTTTGCGAATGCTGATTAGAGCCGGGCACTGACCCAATAGATGTCTCAATGTTTCCAGAGCATGCTCATTTAAACAATGACAACAATATATTAACTCTTCTGAAATTATCTTTCGCCGCACCAGTATTTCACGCGTGTGCCACAAATTGAGCCTAAAGCGCATATACTGAGTTCGAATATAGGGAGATGGGCATTTAATCAAATATTCTGCCACCTGCTTATACCTTTTTACCCCAAATAGAGATATATCAAAATCTTTATATTGTGCACAGGCCTGCATATCTGAATCCATGCAAATTAGAAGAGATTGATTTTTGCTCGCCCAGGGTTATTCATCAATAATTCTAATTCAATAGATGCTTCTGCCATGGCATCGAATGTTATTTTGCACCAATTTTTTGACAGTGAATTGCAATTTGACAAAAGATGATTAGCTACTATATTCAAAACATTGTTCAATTGGGCACCCAATAAGCATTTGCGTAATAAAGAACACATTTTCCATAGCAGCTGAGAATATAATGAAAGAGATCCTAGTTCGAATCGGATCAAAGCTAAAGGAGTGCATTTGGGTAAGTTTAATACTTTCTTCCAAAACTTGGCTTCAAACCTATTCCACTCCTCTTTTTTCACTTCACAAAAGGCCTCCATGCCATATATTAGGATTGTTGTTACTTTCATCTGGTAGAATGCTAGAACTTGCTTGAGGGAGAATTTACCAAACCTGTGCACCAATATTTTAGCTTGAGATGTTAACATCTTGCTGATATATGGTTGTAAATCCGAATCGAGACCCGATAGATGTCAGTGCTTATTCAAAAGATGGTAAGCCATGCTGTTATCTTGTGAGTACTTTGTAATGAACTGCACATTGTCAGATTGATCGGTGTTGCTAACTTTTTGGCTGGTCAAAATCGAATTTCTGGTCATCTGTTTGCTGCGATTTAACCCTTTATTAATAGACTGTAATGAGTATCCTCGTTCCAGAAACCTGTGCCTGATCATTGCACACTCTTGTTCAAAGGCCGCCTCGGTGCTGCAATTGCGTCGTGCACGGTGGAACTCCCCAAATGGGATGTTGGTAATAACAGATCTCCTGTGGCAACTGGAGGCATGGAGAATTGCATTGACAGCGGTTGTGTTGCGAAAGGTTTGGGTCTGTAATATACCGTTGCTAATGTGTATTTGCAAATCCAAAAATTCTAATGAGTCAGAGCTCATGTGGCCAGAAAACTCAATACCAAAGTCATTGTGGTTCAGGTAATTTTAATTTTTTTAAAATTGCGATGACGTCCCGTTCCAAATGGCCAGGACGTCATTGATGTATCTTTTCCATGTGACAAGATTGTGTCGAAATTCATGATTGTTAAAGATGTATTTCTCCTCAAAGAAACCCATGAACAGATTGGCCAGGGATGGAGCATATTTCGCACCCATGGCCACTCCTTTCGTTTGCAGGTAGTACTGCTGATTAAAAAGAAACTGATTATGCGCTAACTTGAATTGTAAGAAATCTTTGATCATGCTAACATGTAGGGTGTGAGAGGCTCAGTGATGACGAAAGGTGAAATCAATGGTTGGCAGAGCTAAGTGATGTGAAATAGAGGTGTATAGGGCTTTCACATCAAAACTGGCCAGAGAAAAGTTAGGGCGCAACTCAATACTTTCTAAAATTTGCAAAGTTTGAGTGGAATCGCGCAGGTAGGCCGGTAGCGTGGTACAAGGTCCTTTATTGCAGTGTCGATATGTTGGGACAGTCCCTCAGTGGCCCATCCTTGGCCACTCATTATCGGTTCAACCTGAGGAAGTGTAGTATAATGCTTATGAATCTTAGGAAGGAAATACATGGTTGGAATAAGTGGGTTTGGACGAAACAGAAACTGTTTTTCATCGTCAGTGAGCATCTCACGTGAGTGCCAGTCTTGTATAAGGATTTTGAGTTGAGAAACTGTTTCTTCGGTAGAATTACGTGGTAAGAGTTGGTAGCAACCTGGGGTGTTGAGATGCTCATTGGCCATGGTGATGTAGTCTGTGGTGTTGAGGATCACGATGTTACCACCCTTGTCTGCCTCCTTGATGATAATCCTTCTGTCTTGCGCAAGATTTTTAAGGGCAGTTTTTTTAGACAGTGTGAGATTAGATTTGGAAGTCAGTGAGTGGGGATGATCAATGTGTTTGTAGATGTCCTGCAAGATTGCCTGATAACAGGTATCAATAACACATTAATTTGCTGTAGCTGGAACAAATTTGGACTTTAGTTTGTGTTCTGTCAGTTTCAAGTTCAGTTGGTGGATACCAAGGTCTTGTTGCAAAGACATCAGAGTGGGTTGTGTGTCATCTGTAAGTGGCATAAGTAGTCTGGTGTCTTCAATGTCACCTATAGTTAGCTGACTGGCTGGAGGGGATACCACTTTCGTAGAGTATGTGGAAACCTGATTGTGGAAAAACCTTTTAAGTCTGAGCTTCCGGACAAACTTGAATAAGTCGATCTGAAATTCATTAAGATCAGTGTGGCAAGTTGGTGCAAAAGGAAGACCTTTATTCAACACGGACAACTCAACATTAGACAAAGCACTGCTTGAAAGGTTACAAACTAGGTTCGAAGAATAGATTTGGTTGTTTGGTTCTTGAGGCTGGAGCGGGTTTGCCGCTTGTTTACGTTTTTCCCTTTGTCTGGCCCTTGATCCTCTTCCTCTTCCTCCTCGGAGGATGTGGTGGGAGTTGTAGCATTCCGTCCTAAATGGACATTGAACCAAACTGTTTTGTTTGTTTGTGCTGTAGGATGGGGATGTTACCCTTTTTGTAATGTTTAATTTCAGCCAAGAAGCCTCTCCGTTGGTGAGTAAGTGCAGGAGTAAGGCTACCCTCCCCTTTGTCGGCAGCGGTAAGTTGCTCCTCTTCTGACTCGATTTCTGATGAGACCGGAGTGGTAGTAGGAGTTTTGATTACAGGTTTGATGTTGTCGTGATCAAATTTGGCCTGAAAGGTGTACACTCGATCATTGTTATAGTCTCTCTCGTCACGGAAAACTTTAGGAAATTTGCGTATCTTGATTTCGTCCTGATAATCTTTAAATCTTTAAGCAAGGCATGCATTTTATCATAGTTTTTGTCTTTGACATTGCTGGGATTGTTCATATCCTCTATTTCCTTCTGGAGTGTATCTATTTGTGTAGAGACTCGTGCATGTTCACGTTCTGCATGTGTGACCAGGAGTTTAAGCATTTTCTCGGAGCTAAGAGTAAGATTCTCTTCCCATTCCTGGGCGAGATCCTGGTCGTCATCATGGGTAAAATCTGGAAAGATGAGTGTACGAAGACCCCTTGGGATCATGTTGTGTTCTATGTAATTGATAAGCGAGACCTTCTCCCAGTATTTGTTAATTTCTTGTCTTGAAAGTCGTTCCAATTGCCCAAATTTGTTGGCAAGAGTTTCCATTGTTTGTCCATAACTAGCTAAAGCATTACTCATGCTGCCTTTGGGGGAGAACAGAGCTGCTCTATCCCTTTCACGATTTGCAATATATTCGGCCATTATCAAGCCACAGTTGGGCTGATGGTAGGATATAGTGCAAAATAGTACTAGAAATGCCCTGCAGCCTCAACGGCAAGTTTGACTGGGGGACTGGATTGAGGTGTGCCGTAAATAGGAGGCGCTGGGACTACAGGAATAGTACAAGAGCTACAATATTACACTTGGTTAGTGGGTCAATCAACAAAGAAGGAGAGCTGCTGCACGTGGCGTGAGCTAGTGGTTACCTCAAAACCACTGGATTTAAACAAGAAAACACAGGTAAGTGTCACCCCATGCCCTGTTGCGCAGCCCTGAGATTCAAAAGGTACACAAATATACTGGCTTAATGCAATTGTTAGAGAACAAGAACAAATTTAAACTTAGAAAATGAGTCATCAGTCCAGATGCTATGTCCAAAAGTTTATAATAAACAAGAGAACAGAACTGTCGACACGTGTTTCGACCCTGAACAACGGGTCCTTTTCAAGGCAAGGCTGTTCATAATGCATGACAAAAATCACAAAGTGCAATAAACATAAAAATGCAATAGTGTGCAAGTCAGATAAAGAAAAAGAAAGCAAGATATGAAGGACAACAATCAAAATACGTAGGGGCCAGAACCCATCAGGGAAAAACGACAAGGACATAAACACAATGAGCATGAAATATGAAAAAAGCAATGCCACATTGTCATGTATAAAATGTTACCATTGGTGTCAAGTCATTTGGTTATCAGTGTCCAAAGGTGCGTGATCCAAAGTTTCAAACATATGGGAGGAACAAGAGATACAGCAGAAAATAAGCTGTGCATACTGATAACACATGGTATACAGGCCTATTACATGTCGTGATTGAATGATCTGTGAAAAGACACTAGTTTGCCACCAGGATACTGTGAAAGCCCGAGCGTTTTTCAACAGAATACTACACGCTGACCTAGTTAACATCCAAGTACCCAGCATGGCCCTCCAGCGCATGGACGACTTGCTTGTTTGTAGTGACAGTGAGCCAGACTACCGAAGAGATTCCATTACTCTCCTACAACATTTGGCCTGCAAGGGATAGAAGGTTGACAGGGCCAAACTCCAGTATTGACAACTGGAAGTACTATACTTGGGTCAGTTGGTATCAGCAAATGGCAAGAGTATATTTCCAGATAGAGCAGCATCCGTGTGCACCACGCCCAGACCTGTGACAGTGAAGGACATGCAAAGGTTCCTAGGGTTGTGCAATTACTGCAGAGTGTGGATTCTAGATCATGCAGCATACACAAGGCCGCTTCTACAGGGTCTCAAAGAAGCAGGGAAAGGCAATCACAAACTCGAATGGACAGCAGACATGGTACAAAATATCAATGATTTGAAAGAAGTGATATCCACAGCCCCAGTTTTCTTCACCCCAGACTATACACAAGAATTCTACATATTTTTACATCCTAATGGCACATTTATGACCGCCTTACTGACCCAGGACAGCACAATGGGCCACAAGCCATTAGCCTACTACTGTGGCACGCTTGACTCAGTTATGCAAGGGCAATTTGCATGCGAACAAGCACTAGCTACAACTGCCTTTACGATAGAAAAAAACTCCACAATTGTCATGAGATTCTCAGTAACTCTGTATGTGGAGCATCCAGTATTCACCATCTTAGAAAGATTGAAGTCTACCCTGACCACACAGAGATCATCGGCATACGAGATTATCATCTAAAACCCAAACATTCATGTTGTGTGATGCAAAACAGTAAATCCTGCCACGATCCTAACAGAAGTGTGTACAGACCAAGACTTGCAATGACACGACTGTGCCACATATGAAAGAGAAGAAGATGACATCCCGAAAGCAAAAGATAGCCCATTAGAGGAAGTGAAAGTATACTTTGTCGATGGTTCAGTGAAAATTAACCAGGACACAGGACAAAAACATATGGGCGTGACAGTTGTGCGCCTCGAGGGAGGGGACACTAGTGATGAAGAGATTACCCATGCACTATTCAGCAAAAGTGGCAGATCTACTGGTGCTTATCGAGGCACTACATGCATCACAAGGATGCCACGTGACCATTTATTCTGTCTTGGCATATATCCCCACAAAAGTGCATGACAAGTTGTCATGATGGAAAATAAGAGGTTTCCGCAGAGCAGACGGTTCCACAGTAAAACACACCTCACTGCAAGATACACTAATGTCTGCATTATCACAACTCCGTAGTGGCGGTCGTTAACTGCGTCGCCCACACCAATAACACTGACGAAATTTCATTAGGGGATGCCGCAGCAGATGCTGCAGCTAAAATGGTGGCCTATATCCCTGTCCCAGTAATTTCAGAGTACATCATAACGACACCAACAGAGCACACCATACACAGCGCTACCCATTACCCATTACCCAGCTCATCAAAATGTTGGCCCCTGCTTGGGATAGTCACTGTCTCGAAAGGAGGGTCAGGCCAGGGTGCTGCTTTTTATCCGAGCCTAGCATGTCTCGCCAAGCTCTAGAGTTGGGATCCTTCTTCTTTAAAAGCAAGCACATGCCTCAAATGGATCGAAGTGATCAAAAATATTACACATTTCATCAAAAGTAAATGCGGGGAAGAGACCAGCAGCCCTCCCACCCCACATAACTCGACCTTAATTAATCCCAAACCCAACCCTCCATCTATATTTGCAGCAAAATTTGTTTTAATAAATTAGATTAAATGGGATTTGCAGCAATGGTCTGTGATGTAATGGGTGTAAACGGCCTCAAATGACACAGTTCTCTGCAAAAAGAAGTGTCTCTGCTGGTCTGCAGACCAAGTGGCTTTGCCCACAATAGACCTATGTGGGCACCATACTTAGCGCCTTCCCCATTCCCATTGAACTCTATGGGGCAAAAATGGGAATGGGGAAGTGCCATGGAGGAAGGGGGAATTACTGCCCCGCCAACCTTGTAATGGGGTGGTAATTCCCCCTTTCTCAATGGCGGAGTCGGTAATTTACCGGCATGGACCATGGTGCTAATAGCACCATGGTCTTCCGCCAGGGTCGTAATGAGGCCCATTGTATGAACATTCTGGATTGCCTAAGCACAATAGACTATTGGGCCCTAAAGAAGCACTCAGAGAAAGAAACACGGTTTGTAGGGGTTTTACAGTGGGCAACTCTCACAATGTCCTCCAGGAAATAGTCCCAGCTTGCTCTGAAGTCGTGGGCCCTTTAGAGCATCTTGTAGAGAATAGTTTTCTATACATGTGATGAGCCGCGCGCAGCGTCACGCGAAACCCTGTCTCATAGTTACCAAGGGAGATGGGTGTTCGTGAGGCCAAAGCGACGGTTGACCGAGAGGTAGAAGGAGTGGTTGTGCCAGCGGGCTCCGTTACATTAAACAAGCAAAACCTTACTTTCATTTGTGTCTGCCTCATCACTACAATTGGCGACGAGGGAGAAGACCCCACGCAGAGCCCGCGATGGAGCACGATCTGCTTCAAGGCCACACGTTGTGAGTTTCGGCGCCTCCCGTGCCTCTGACTGGGAGGGAGCACGGTGCGAGGTGCCGGCGGAGCCTGTGACGGCTCACTCAATAGGACGGCAACTTCGGGAACCCTGCCCCGCTCCCCAGCCTCCGTAAGTCTGACAGGTGAGGAGGGGTACTGAGGGAGCGGGGAGGTGAGTGATCCGCACGACAGGAGAGTGATAGCGGCGGCGCTGTCCATACTAAGCCTCCTAAGTCTTACTTCTTGGGATACGCCCACTACCAGAGACAAAACATGCTCTATTACCACACAGAAAAGAAAAAGTAAACAAACGGAGGCTGTTTTCTTATTGGAGCCAAGAGAAATAGAGAAGGAGTTAAAATATATATCTCTGTATTGTCTCCAATGCTACAAAGTTAACATTACATATTGAGTGGGATCTAATACACCAGAGATTTTCAACATGGCAGCAGCTAGCATGGCCCCACCTCCACCCTTTATTGATGGAACCTGGTGTTCCTCCAATAAGATGGGACAGATGGAAGAAATTATTTGACACTTACTTAGTGGCAATTGGAGGGGATATATTTGCTGCGTCCAGAAAAGAAGCAATACTTTTACATAATTTGGGCACAGAGGGTCGCAGAGTATACGATGGTCTCCCTCAGCCTCCGCTAAAAGGCCAAGGTGAAGTGGATCAGTACACCTTGTCAGAAAGAAAACTAGAAATTCACTTTGAAGCGAAGAAAAACATAACGTTCGAGAGACACAAGTTTTTCCAGAGAACGCAGGATCCCAGTGAACCAGTGGAGAATTTTATTGCAGCATTGAGGTCTCTCAGTCACACATGTGAATTTGGACAATTAACTGACTCGTTGATACGAGGTCAATTAGTGAGATGCACTAGCAACTTGAAAATACAGGAGAGATTGTTGACGAAAGATGCATCTCTGGAGGTGGCGGTAGAAACTGCCAGAGGGATGGAGCGAACACATAAATACATGGCGACCATGAAAGGAGAAAAACAAGAAGGAGAACTAGCAGCTGTGAGAGGAATCCGAAAAAACCAGTATCAACAAATAAACCAAGTGCTACAAGTGTGGCAGCAATCGACACATCTCTATGAGCGCATTTTGCCCTGCAAGAAATGCTTTGTGTTTAAAGTGCAATAAGAAGGGGCATTTTACTAGAATATGCAGAGGAGCTAACCAAGTGAACTATATTGAACCAGGGATGAGAGTGCCGGAACAGGAAGAAAGTTAAAATCTACTTCAAAACCAACAAATCAAACATGTGTTGGAGATAGCGGACTTATCAAACAAAGGGAAATCTCCCACAGATGTTTTCTTGATAAATGGAAGAGTGGTCACGTTAAAAGTGGATAGTTGCTCACCTTGGACTTTGATATCCAAAAAGACTTATGAGAACTGTCTGCATGGCTCAATCAATGATCTTAGACAGCACAGCATAGAACCATATGCATACAGCAATGTTAGAATCGAGATACTAGGAAAATTCAAGGCAACCGTTGAATACAAAGGAAGAAGTTGTGACTCAGACATATATGTGACACAGGAAGGATCATCCCTGTTAGGGTGGAGTGAGCAACATAAACTGGGTATACGTATACAGGCAAATGCAGAGGAGCCAGTAACAGTTGCGGAAGTTAATGACAAGTGGGAAAATAACTTTCCTGAGGTGTTCCTACCAGAGTTAGGAATGCTTAGAGGGTTTGAGCACGAAATACGAATGAAGGCTGGTGAAATACCACAAGTACATAAAGTAAGGCCTGTACCCCATGACTTAAGAGGAAAATAGAAGGCGGAAATTGAAACTCTGTTACAGAAGGGTATCATAGAACAAAGTGAGAGTTCAGAGTGGTTGTCTCCTATTGTGGTGGCTATGAAGCCCAATGGACAATTGAGATTTTGTATAGACATGAGAGATATCAATAGGAACATTTTAATCGACAGTCATCCTTTACCAATAATTGGAGATGCCTTATCCACACTCAAGGGAGCTAAAGTTTTTTTCGATGATCGACTTATCTCAGGCATATCATCAGATTCCTTTGAAAGAAGACTGCCAGCATCTCACAGCATTCATTACGCCCTTTGGATCATTCAAATATTTGCAGAATGCCATTTGGACTAGCTTCCGCAGCCTCTGTGTTTCAAAGAGTGATAAATAATAATAATAATAATAATAATAATTAGGCTTTTATATAGCGCTACAAACCCTCAGGTATCTGAGCGCTGCTTATTATTACCCACGGTGTGTGGTGCTCATTTATCGACCTCGGAAGGATGAAAGGCTGAGTTTGGCCCCGCCGGGATTCGAACCTGCGTTAACAGGCTCTGCACGGGTGTCAAAGCGGGCGCTCTACTCGCTGTGCCACTTGACCGGCTTATGATGGACATCATATTGGAAGGGATAGAGAATATTGTGAAATTCCAGGATGACGTACTTATATATGCAAATTCTGTAAGGGAACATGATGAGGTGCTGTCGAGAGTGTTGAGCAGAATGTCTGAAGTGGGTTTGACTGTAAAGAGAGAGAAATGTGAAATAGGAGTTGACAGGGTGGAGTATTTGGGACACAAAAACGATAAATGTGGTGTGAAACCTAAAAAGAGTTTGGTTGAAGCGGTAAAGAATGCACCGGAACCTTCCAACAAGGATCAAGTGAGGTCCTTTTTGGGCTTTGCGGAATATTATCATAAATTTGTTAAAGATTTCGCGATAGCCTCTAGCCCATTAAGAATGTTGTTGAAGAAAGGTGCCAGATTTGAATGGTCATCGGAGTGTTGTGCCGCATTTCAAAGCATTAACGATGCAATTAGCGCAGCCCCCTCGATTGGAAAATTCGACCCTTTAGATGAGACCGTATTGGTAGTAGAAGCCAGTGTGATGGGACTAGGAGCGACATCAATTAAATATGGTGTAGGAAATGATGAGAGGGTAATTGCTTTTGCATCCAGAGCGTTGAAGGCACCAGAGAGTAAATACTCTGTCATCGAAAGAGAGA
The DNA here is from genome assembly GCF_040938575.1 of Ambystoma mexicanum. NCBI lineage: Eukaryota > Metazoa > Chordata > Amphibia > Caudata > Ambystomatidae > Ambystoma > Ambystoma mexicanum. The sequence continues at coordinate 737,184,941 of NC_090923.1, read as the reverse complement.
CGTTAGCTATGTTCTGGGCCATCATGCACTTTAAATACTTTTTGTGGGGCAGACGTTTTACAGTCAGATCTGACCACAAATCTTTAGTGCAGTTGTTTGAGAGTGGAAGGTGGGCCTTAAGCTCTCCTAGGATAAGCAAGTGGGGATTAGGATTACAGGCATATAATTTGGAGATGAGTTTTCTGCCAGGGAAGAAAAATGTTGTAGCAGACTGCGTTTCCAGGCTGCCCATTGAGAATAATACCATTAATGTCGAGGAGAGTGAAGTTCAGGAATCTGTTGTGGCTGAAGTGTTGGATGCTATTAGCGAGGAGATGTGGTCAAAAGGAGAGGAATCTGATTCAGAGTTAAAGTTAGTCAAGGGAGGTCATTACGACCCAGGCGTTAAGGGTTAACGCCGTCGTTAACCCTTAACGCCTGATTCCAATTTTAACGGCTGCTTTTAGCAGGCGTTAAAATCCATGGCGCTAAACCGCCTTGGTGCTAATTACGGCACCGTAATTTACGGTGCCGTAATTAGCGCCTTCCCCACTCCCATTATGCCCTATTGGGCAAAAATGGGAATGGGGAAGGGTAAATGGGAAATGGGGATTTACCGCCCCACTCACCTTGGAATGGGGCGGTAAATCCGCCATCCACCATGGTGTAAACATAATTTACACCATGGTGGTAAAGTTGGTGTACTTACCGCCTGGGTCGTAATGACCTCCAAGGAATGGACTGTGAAGGGATGGCCTCAAAAGAGGGATTTGGAGAGGAAGTTCGATGTTTGGTGGGAACTAAAAGAGGAATTGAACATGTATGAGAATAAACTAAGGAGAGAGAGGTGGTTTGTGCCTCCAGAGTCAGTCAGACGTAGTCTATTGGAATTAGCTCATGAGGGTCACCCTGGTGAAGGCGCCATGAAAAGGAAATTGCGAAAGGATTATTGGTGGCCTAAAATTGACAAAATGACTGAGGGGTGGGTGAAGGATTGTGTGTTATGCCAAACGAGTGACAAGACCAAGGTAGTATGAGAGACCCCATTAGTTCCAAATTCTGTTCCCAGTCAACCTTGGTCAAAGGTTGCAGTGGATATCATGGGGCCTATAAAAGGGTTAGGAGGAGGACAAAGATTTATATTTGTACTTGTGGATTACCATTCAAAATGGGTTGAGTGGGAAGCAGTCAGAGAAGTCACTGCAAGAGAGTTAATAGCATTTCTGGAAAGGATATTTCTTAGAGAAGGAGTTCCAACCGAGCTGGTATCGGACAATGGAGTTCAATTTGTGTCAGAAGCTATGAAAACATTTCTTAGTAGTTAAAGTATAAAACACATCAAAACAGCATTGTATCATCCCAGATCGAATGGGTTGGTGGAGAGGGTGAACCGTTGGCTGAAGGATGGTTTACAGTTGGCTATGAGAGGAAATCAACCATGGAGAGATGTTTTGAATGTAATGGCATGGAGTTATGTAACAACGCCACATTCAGTGACAGGAGTGTCACCGTTTGTATCCCTCAAAGGGAGGGAACCAGGAACGAGATTGTGTCCGGGTTGGTTACGGGTGGCCAAGGTGGTTCATGTAGATAGAGCACACATAATGAGACTCATAAAGGTCAACCAAGAAAAGAATATAGCAAGTTTCAATAATCGGGAGAAAGTGAAAGAACGTGAGTGGAAAGTAGGGGAGAGAGTATATTTGAAGAACCCCAGGGTGGTGAACAAATGCGTAGAGAGTAAATATTTGGGGCCCAAGAAAATTTCTGCAGTAAAGAAGTCTGTTGTAATTCTGGAAGGAGGAGAAGTATGGTCTAAAGGAAGGATTGCGAAAGTGAGAGGAGTGAATGAAAGTGAAGGGAGAGTAGAGTATAGTAGTAGAGAGGACTGTGGCAAGAAAGATGAGTGGAAGGAGGACGAAGTCAAGAATACAGGCAGGTTGAGGTCAAAACCCATCTGGTTAAGAGACTATGGCCCTCATTACGACCCTGGTGGAATTCGGGAAACGATGGCGGAAATGCAATACCGCCATCGAATAGCGCTCGGTGCGACTATGACCCGTCACCGCAAAGTACGAAGCCATTAGCGACACCGTAGTGAACGCCAACGCTAACTGCACCAAGCACGCGCGCGCGCGCCATGCCAAACCGTAAATACCACCATGGCGCAAGGGTACGCTAATTCCGACCCTAGCGGACATGTACCTAACGCCATCAAGCATGGCGGAATGTACCATTCCGCCATGGTGAGAAGTACGGCATCGCGAATCAACCGTAAACGGCCCCACTGAGTGCCTGTACACCGCTCCCTGCCCACAAAGTACAACTCCCTGTAGGTGCAATGAAGTCACAATGCAACCAGTGAAATGTACAAGTCACCCATGCATGCCAACGAACAAAAGAAACACAAGAGGGGCCAATGGGAGCTGCAGGGCACAGATGGCACGAATACAGAAGCCAATCCAATGGACATGACCACAGTCCCCCCCCCCGAAACGCACGCAAACACAGGCACCTGTGACCAGCAATATTCCGAAAATCACATCATGCCACCAGTCCACCTGGCTGACCGGCATCTGTTACACAAAACCCAATCCCCCGCCCCTGAGCATGACAACATTCAAACAGTCATATTGGCAGCCCCCATCCCTGACCTCACTGGGCTTCGTAGGCAAACGCGCCCAGTACAGTACCACGCAACTAAACTCCGAAGCTGGAACCCAATGCAGATCTCCTCACAATACATCGCTCCCCAAATAGGAATATGCCACATCACTTGCAAAGAAGAACGCTACACGGGCCAAATCAGAATAGAAATTTAATGCACAACAAAATCACCAAGCCCATACAGCCATTAGGCCATGAACTCCAAAACACATTTCACCATTGTGGGCTGCATCCGCAAGAAATGACCAGCCACTACTTGTGTGACGCCCTGTTCCATCATGGTACACAGAGCCACATTCACGTACGAAAAGGCAACATGGAAGCGCACAGAACCGCAGGGCCGTCCCAATGGGGAGGCACTAGTCCAGCTGAAAGGCCGAAATGTTGCTCCGAGCCACCAGTACTGCGTAAGGGCATGTGGCCCATTGGCGATCGTCCCATAAGATCGTAATGCTGCTCCACTGATTAACACGAAGCAGCAGGTGTCGGGAGTAAAAGCCATCTGCAGGAGTGGCATACAGATGGCAGTGGAAAAAGGGGAGGAGATACCTGTCAACCAAAAGAAAAGAAAAAGAATAGAATGGCCATCAGAACTACATTCGAACAACTCACTTCAATGATCACACTAAATCCACAGCCATATGCATGCTAGCCCACTCCAAAGGATCATCACCACCCAAAAACCACTTGCGACTCATAACTATCTATATCGAGGTGTAAACACCATCACAAACGAGTGTACCTGTGCATGCGTCTGTCAAAACAGAATCCATCTGATGGGATTGGTAACGTGCATGGACACACGTGTCTGAGGGCGCGTCGAGACAGGGAGGGCTCAACAAGGCCAGATAGACGATGGTCCCACTATGGCAGCCCTGCATCACATAGCGCAGGGGAGGCGGATAGATTCCAAGAAGCCCTGTACATGGCAAACTCTGTATCAAATCACCTGCCCATGCATCCATTCATCATTCCCTCATCCCGGGATTAAAACGCCTGAATATTTACTCACATAACATTAGAAATATCCATTGAGTCTGTGCGTTATGCAGCCTGCAAAATCCACAGTGCCCCAGCCCGTAATTCCAGTGTAGTGAAGTAACATGTATTTGGGAACGTCCGGCCTCATCGCCCACGTCGCTATTGCGCATCCCAAACCATTCATATCAATCATTGCATCCTCGCCATGGCCCCTGTCTCAAGGACATTGAACAATAGAACGTTATATTTGCAGTCAGACCTGTGGGCATTTCCTCGCCGCTAGCTGAAAACCGAAAGCGCCGCCCTTCGAATTCCTCATTTGCAACATCGAAGAGGCATCTGTGGCCGTTTGAAATCACAAATTAATCCATCTAGTGCGGCTGTGTGTGAAAATGGCAACTGCCTTCACCCACAAATGGGACGCCCCGCCCGTCGTTGCAACTCGGTACAGTGATGCATGAGGGCCCACCGTTACTCGAGTACTACGTACCACTGACCCTTCACAAGTCTGTTCGCGACTGCACAGATAGTATGTGAAACAATGGGACCACAGCAGAATGAACATATCAACCAATGTTACACGGCCATCGGGTACAAATACATGATTGCAATAGCAAGATGCCATTCCTCGAATTGCAGCGTTGTGTGCGGGACGTGCTCGGCCAAAGGGGAGAGCAGTTTGCACAGGTGGAATGAATCACCACAGGTGGAGGCCATACAGCCTGAAAACACATAAATTGCACACCCAGTCTCCTCCCACAACCACACCCACTCCGAAATGCTACCGGCAGGACTCGCGATGTTGGCCGTGGGGGACCTGATAGCACTGCAAGTACTCCAACTCCAAGAAGAAGACGAACACCAACTACAACCGGCCGCACGGAGGAGACGCAGGAGGAGGAGGAGGGCAAGGCAGGGCCAGCAAGGGCCGCCAGCACAGCCACTACCACCACGCAGGCAGCCCGCAATCCCACGCCTCCGAGCACATCCGTTCAACCTCACTGATGAGCAGATCCACACCCTCTACCGTCTGGACCGGGACACCATAGCCGCCATTGTGGACATGACACAGGCTGACCTTGTCAGCATGATAGATAGCCCAACCGCCATCCCACCCCTACTGAAGGTGGTGTCTGTACTACACTTCCTGGCCACAGGCACCTACCAGCACACAGTCGGACAGTTGCATGGCATTTCTCAGCCACTGTTCTCACGGACACTATTGCAAGTGCTCGATGCCCTCCTGCAGCACGCAGACGACTACATCTCTCTACCACGCTCGGAGCAGGAAATTACCAACACAAAAGTGGGATTCCATGCACTTGCCGGCATACCGGGTTGCATTGGTGCCATCGACTGCACCCATGTGGAATTGGTCGTCCCACATGCCATGGAGGCCCAGTACCGCAACCGAAAACAATTTCATTCCCTGAATGTACAAATGGTGTGTGACTCCAACAGGATCATTACACATTGTTGTGCCCGATTCCCTGGATCAACCCATGATTCTATGGTCTTGAGGAACTCTACAATACCACGCTACATGGAGCGACACGCAGGGAACAGATCCTGGCTACTCGGTGAGTCTCATTACATGCATGATAATGTGGGGTATGTGATTCGGCAATGACCTGGCAGGAAGGGGGGGGGGGGTGTGCGTACGTAGCAATGGCATTCCACATCATACGTTTATCGTCCACATACAGGTGATGCTGGATATCCACTGAAGAGATGGCTCCTCACACCCGTCCGGAACCCACGGGACCAGCATGAGGAGGACTACAACCATGCCCACTCATGTACCCGTGTAGTCATTGAACAGGCATTCGGCCTACTGAAGGGTCGTTTCCCCTGCCTCAGCAGGTCTGGCGGGGCACTCCTGTACCGCCATGTGAAGGTTGCAAAGATGGTCATGGCATGTGTCATGCTCCACAACATGTGCGTACGTAGAAATGTGCCCATGCCCCCTGACGCAGAACTGCAAGCACCTGATGATGGTCATGATGAGGGTGGGGATGTGGCAGCACCTCAAGGAGTCTGCGAGGCACCGGAGGGCCGTGACATTCGTCAGCATCTCATAGATGCATGCTTCTAGCACTCACGCCTGGTGGCTGATACATGGACACGGGACTCGTGGCACTGTGTGTGTCTGGGACATGCACAATATGGACTGTACGCCTATGATGGCCTAGTACACAAAGATCAATGTCCACACATCTCATTGGTTGATCGTGCACTGTTTATGGCATATGTGATATCATGTTGAACACCCTATCGACCCGCCACCCAAGTGAGCCCAACACACCCCCTCCACCCTCCTACCTCCCCCCCGAACACCAGTGTCCAAAGATGCTCATTGTCAGTGGGCAGTCGCTATTGCAAGCCCCCTCTGCGGGTGTCAGGGGCACCCCTGCCTGTGGAGCGCAGGTTCCTCCCAGATCTACGTTGGGGGCTGCCCTGGACGGAACTTGCAACGGATGATGTCTCTGCCTGCTCACGTCCATGCATGTCCCTGAGGGTTTGCGAGAGCTCAGTGAGCACACGGCGCACTGCGGCAAGTTCGGCACATACGTCTTTGGACGTCGCATGCAGTTCCCCCCTCAGGCACTCGGTGCTTCTCTCCATTTGTGCCCTTAGTGTCTCTGTACCTCTCTCCATTTCTGCCCTAAGTGTCTCAGTTGATGTTTCTATGTCTGCCTTGGTGCCCCCACATTCATCGGCATGGTCCTTGAGGAGCGTGGCCAGTTGCTGCTGTTGCACGATTAACTGGTCGAGGGACTGTTGCCTCTGCTGGGCCATGGCCATTTGCGGGGGTGTCACAGAGGGGCTGTGGACCTCATGTTGCCTTGCCACAGGGCTTGTGGGGGATGGCCAGTCGTCGTCTTGTGGGTGCCCCTGCGTGGCATCCTCATGTTGTACGGGATGGGACAGACAGGTGGATTGGGACAGGTCATGGATGGATCTGACTTCGACATCCCCGTCTTCTGTGTCGGAGCATGCTGCCATCAATGGGGTGTCACCTATGGTGCTGCTGCCACCAGAGGCAGTGCCTTCTGTGGCATCCGTTGGGGGGACCTGTGGTGGTGGTGTTGTGGGCATGCTGGCTGCTGGGGTGCCTGTTGATGTTCCCTCCTCTGTGCTGCCACCTGATTTGTGCTGCTGCCGTGTCTTGATGCGTGCAGCTGAGGTGGAGGGTCTTTGGCCGTTGGTCTTGGCCCTCTTTGCAGGTGTGCTGGTAGGGGTGTCCTGATGCTCGTCGTTTGGATCGGACCCTGTGGTGGAGTAAAGGAGGGCGAGGGTTATTGATGGGTCTGTGGGAATTGGAATGGCATTGTATCACATGCATTGGGGTGGTACCTGAGGGTGATTTGGGTCGGGGCCTTGGAGGTGCTTTCATTTGTGTGTGGAGTGAGGGTGCAGTTGTTTGGCAGCCTGCAGTTAGGGTGTGCCTGCTGCACGTGTAGTGCGTGTTTTAGGGGTTTTTAATTAATTATGTATTTATTGTGGGTTTTAACGTGCGCTATCAGGCCGATGTGTGTGGACGTTCTCCTGGACATGTGTTTCTGTTGCACTATGTGGACACATGGTACTTCACATGAATGGACTTTGTGGATTTGGCATTGTTTTATCTGGCCCACCTACCTGAATCTTCGGATGTCTGCACTCCTTTCTCCATCCCTCCGACTCCCTCTATGCTCTCCATTCCGATGGTGGAGGCACAGATTTCTTCCCAGGGGGTCAACTTGATGGGTGATTCAGGACCTCCCCCGGTGGCTGTGGCAATGTTGCGGTTGGCAGAGAGTATGCTGCGGACGCGTATCCGCAGGTCGTCCCATCGCTTTCGGCATTGCTGTGGGTTGCGGGGTGCGGTCCCCACCGCACTTAACCGCTGTGCCACCAGAGCCCATATGGCCTTCTTGTTTGCAAGTGCCGTCCTGGTCATTTGCGTGGAGAAGACGACGGCTGCATTCTCCTGGAGGGTCTCTGTTAGCACGGTGAGTTCCTCACGGGAGAAGTGGACCTGCCGCTTGCGGTCGCACGCTTTCTTCGCTACTTTTCCCATTTTTCTTGGTTTCGCTAGGGTGGATGACGGGTTGGGGTGTGTCTCAGGGTAGTGTTTTTGGTGGTTGTGTGGTTTTAGTGGTTTTATAGGTGTACGGCGGGATGTTTCCCGTTCCGGGCCCATGTTTTTACTTCCGTTTCCGTATATTTCCGGTCACCGTACTTTCCGGTAGGCGCACACTGCGGTGTCCGCTGTGATGGCTGGCGGTATTGCACCTAGGGTGCCGTACGGCGGCGGTGTGGGCCGTTTTGGGGTCATTTCCGCCATCGCGGACTTTGCACTTCCGCCATGCCGTGGTGCTCGTGCCCGATGGGTCGGAATGGGCCGCACTTTGCTCCTTCGTGCAATGGCGGAAACGCTATTTACGCTGTGGCGGTCCGGTCAGTCACTTTCCACCAGGGTCGTAATGAGGGCCAATGTCAAATAAAGCATTGAACAGTGGTGTTTATTAAATACATTTTCTTAGGTTTTTAGTATACTTTACATTACAGTTAAGTATTGATAGTTTCCTATTTGGAAAATTAATGTAACCTGTAAGCACGCTTCAATCCCTAATCTAGCGATACCTCTAACTAGCCTGTCTGCCCATTGGGCCTATAACCATTAGTGTAGCCTACAAATTCCATCATCCCCCTATCATCCCGCCCCGATCCCATATCTGAACCATGCCAGCCTGGCTAGTACTCATCATGTTACCCTTCTGCATCTTGCCCGATTGCACACCATGCAGCAGAAACAGCTATATCCCATTTAGCAATGGACTCGCCAAGCTTGGCTGTCCAAGACACCACCCCATTTCCTGCCCCACACCCTTACTGCCCTCCCAGCCTCCTTTCTCCCACATTGCGCCAACAGACCAAAGCACCAAAATTAGCATTACTCTAGGTAACCCTCCACCCAACCTCGTCATAGATAACCACTCCGACAATATGCTGAACGCACGTAATTTGCTCGAACTTCGCCCTACAGCCCACCCTAACCTTATGACTCGTAACAATAGACTAGGCTGGAGACTGCCTACCTTACTTAACAAAATGACCAACAATCTTACATCTAAAGCCATAACAAAAACATCATTGCAAACACTATGCCACTAGAAGGAGCCTTACTCAATGTCAGATCCCTTGTGGCCCACCCTACGGAAATCGCCAACATCATCCATTCAGCAAATTTGGATTTCCTCGCTGTCACAGAAACCTGGCTTCATGCCGCAGCAGGTCCCTCCCTAACCCTTGCGGTTCCAGACAACTACTCCATCCTTAGGGCCGACAGACATAATGCCCGTGGAGGAGGTGTAGCACTTATATTCAAATCCTCGTTGGATATTAGATCTGTGACCTCCCTTCCTCTTAACTCCTGTGAACACCTCTCCATTAAAATTCAAACTACCCCTAAAAATACCATCACCTTAGAATTAATATACAGACCTCCTGGTCCCATAGGTTCCTTCGAGGAAGATATAACGTCCCTCATAGCTGAAAAATCCAAACCCTCATCACAGAACATTATTCTAGGTGACTTTAACCTGGGATACAACGATCCTCACGACACTCCAGCATCCGCCCTTGCCAATGCACTTGGCGAACAGAACTACACTCAACTTAACACCCTACCCACACATCAGAAAGGCAGAACCTTAGACTGGCTTGCTGCCCATAACTGCAACATTATCTGTAAGAACCCCCAACAGCTCATATGGACCGACCATTTCCTACTCTCATTTGATATTAGCACTAATAATCCACACCATATACCGTGCCCACCTGCACCAGCATGCCTAACGAGAAATAAGCGGAACATCCCTGCTGAAGCCCACATTCCACTGGTTCTACCCACTTTAAATAGGATTCCCAACTGAGCGGACCTTAACCTACTAGTAGACACCTACAATAACACCATGACCAAAGCTATTGACCTTGTCGCCCCTCTAAAACTACGTAAAGGTAAACCTAAAGCACATCTCAACTCCTGGTACACTCCTGAACTTAAAATACTTAGAAATAAAAAGTCCAAAATGGAAGCCCTTTGGAAAATGAACCCATCAGAGGAACATAAAATCAATCTCACAAATGCATCCTCCCTCTATAAAAGAGAAATAATTTGCACTAAAAAGGAAGCCTATAATATAAGAATAAGTAATGCTAGTTCCAGTACCAAAGAACTATTCACCATCCTGAAGGAGTTAGAAAACCCTAATCCACCCACGGACACGTCCGTGAAGGACCAACTCTGGTGCACTAGTATCCAAGATGCCCTTGCGAACAAAATCACTGGCCTACAAACTAAAATTGAAAACAAAAGACTACAACTCTTTATTAGCAGCCCCACCCCTAGCCCCCATATCCCTAGCACACCCACCACCCCTAACACTAACCATGGCTTCACCTTTAAAAAAGTCACTGCTCCAGAAGTGCAAAAAATCATGACCGCCCTCAAACCGTCAAACTGCAAAGGGGACAGCTGCCCTGCACAGATTATAAAAGACGCAGCAAGAGATCTCGCCCCCTTTATCTCCAAGCTCATAAACATGTCTTTCTCCACTAACTCGGTACCCAATAACTTAAAACAGTCATGAGTCCTCCCGTTACTAAAAAAACAGACCTTGGACCTAGCCATCCCTACTAATTACAGGCCTATCACAACCGTTCCCTTCCTGTTAAAAATTCTTGACAGAGTTGCTTATTTGCAAATTCAGCATTACCTAGAGTCTAACCAATTACTTGGATTGCGTCAGTCTGGCTTCCGGCCTCAGCATGGAACAGAAACGGCCCTTGTTGATCTTAAAAGTCAGATTGACGAAATTAAAGATATGGGCAAGGCTGCCATCCTACTCCTTTTAGATCTCTCAGCCGCCTTCGACCTGGTTGACCATAAGATTCTCTGTAATCACCTCTCCTCTGCCGCCCACTTCTCCCCCTCTGCTGTAGTGTGGATACAGTCCTTCCTAGCCAATAGAACTATGAGAGTCTTCTCTCCGGTGGCAGCAGCAGACCCTATCCCCATTACTTGCAGTGTCCCACAAGGTTCATGTGTCTCACCGACCTTATACAATATTTTCACAAAGCCCATCTTTGATAAACTGGACCGTCTGGGTGTCACCTACACAAACTACGCGGATGACACCCAGATACTCCTCACTATCTCGGGCAACTACAAAACTGATGTAAGCAGGATCAATTAAATCTTCTCTGTCATTCAGGCATGGATGGCCACACATGGCCTCTGCCTGAATGACGAGAAGACTGAACTGCTCATTGTTGGTTCACCTAACAATTTACAAAAACTAAGTCCCAACTATTCCAACATCATAATCAATGGTAATACTATCCCGGTTGCCAAAAATGTAAAAACACTTGGCTTTTACCTCGATGCTAATACCAACCTCGCCAAACAAGTCAACTCGACCGCTTCAGCCACTGCCTATACAGGTAAACTAATTAGAGCTTGTAGACCATTTCTCTCCTCTAACAGTTGCCTCACACTAGCTAGAGCTCTTATACAATCTAAGTTAGACTACTGTAATAGCCTCTACCTAGGCGCCAATCAAGCGTGAATTAGCAAACTCCAAGTCCTTCAAAATAATGCGCTACGGGCAGCACTAAACATTCCCAGGCATGAGCACATCTCTGCCACTAGAACCTCATGTAAATGGCTCACCATCCAACATAAAATCGATCTAAAAACCCTCTGCCTTACCTACAAAGCACTCAACCAGCTAGCCCCTCCCTACATTACTAACAAATTTACTCTGAAATCTTCCCCTAGATCTACGAGATCTTCTAATACAAAGCACTCAACCAGCTAGCCCCTCCCTACATTACTAACAAATTTACTCTGAAATCTTCCCCTAGAACTACGAGATCTTCTAATACCCTATGTCTCACAGTACCCAGATTTACCTCTAAAAGAGCTGGAGGTTCGAGCTTCACTGTCCTCGCCTCCCAACTCTGGAACACCTTGCCACTGAATATTAAGGCGTCCAAATCCTTCCAATCGTTCATGAGCTTGCCATTCGGTGGCTTCTGACAAAAAAGTCAACCTTCAATTTAGACCTCAGCTATAAATTGTACATATTGCATATGGCTCATTTCTGTCATTATTGGTTGCTATTACCTCTACTGTCTGTATATTCGGTATATATATATATATGTACATATATCATGTATACTTTTTGAGCTATTACTACTACTGTTTATTACCATGTACTGTGCCTTGTAACTTGTACTAAGTGCCCTTATACTCCCGGGTCTGGAGCGCTATAGAAATATAATAAACAAACAAACAAACAAATAAGGTTTCTCTCTGGAAAGTGATTCACCCAAATATACAAGTTAGTATTTAACAATTACCTTCACCTTCAATTACCTAAATGATTGAAAGCATAAGCCTGCAAACCAAATCCAAGATAAAGAAGATGCAATTAAAAAGGAGTATGTAGAAAAGTAAAGTAAAACACCATCTCAAGTAAATGTGCTTCAAGAGTTCTCTAAGGATGCCATGCTATTCAGGTGAAGGTCTGCACCCTGACCCCAAGATCTCTATGGGGATCTGACAATCTGTGAACAGTGGCTGAGAGCCCAGGACAGAGGGCTTTTTCCATACTGTCTCCTGTGCTGCTGCCCACTCGAGTATGATATGCCCCAGCGGGGCAGATTTCCTTACACACACCATCTCTCTATAGCAAGTTCTTGCTCTTCATGCACAAGAATATAGTATGTGTTACGAGTGAACAACGAGACTGTGCCTTTAAGAGGAACTCAGGCCCACCTGCGATGTCACATAGGAGGAACGGGAAAGGTAGGGGGGAGAGAAAATGGAAGGCAGTAAGAAGGGGAGAATGAGAAATAAAGGAGCTTGATCATACTCCTCTGTGTCCGTAGGAATACTTACCGCCTGGCCCCTAGTAAAACAACAGACAACGAGGCTTCCAGATACCCACGGCACCATCCGCTTGCCGACGACACCGTTGCCCACGCCTGTCAGTGATCCTGCTGCCTCCTGGTGATCCCGCACGCATTAAGCAGCGTTCCCGCTGCCTCCAAACCAGCGATCCTGATGCTCATAAACCAGACCTCCTGGTCCCATAGGTTCCTTCGAGGAAGATATAACGTCCCTCATAGCTGAAAAATCCAAACCCTCATCACAGAACATTATTCTAGGTGACTTTAACCTGGGATACAACGATCCTCACGACACTCCAGCATCCGCCCTTGCCAATGCACTTGGCGAACAGAACTACACTCAACTTAACACCCTACCCACACGTCAGAAAGGCAGAACCTTAGACTGGCTCGCTGCCCATAACTGCAACATTATCTCTAAGAACCCCCAACCACTCATATGGACCGACCATTTCCTACTCTCATTTGATATTAGCCCTAATAATCCACACCATATACCGTGCCCACCTGCACCAGCATGCCTAACGAGAAATAAGCGGAACATCACTGCTGAAGCCCTCATTCCACTGGTTCTACCCACTTTAAATAGGATTTCCAACTGAGCGGACCTTAACCTACTAGTAGACACCTACAATAACACCATGACCAAAGCTATTGACCTTGTCGCCCCTCCAAAACTACGTAAAGGTAAACCTAAAGCACATCTCAACTCCTGGTACACTCCTGAACTTAAAATACTTAGAAATAAAAAGTCCAAAATGGAAGCCCTTTGGAAAATGAACCCATCAGAGGAACATAAAATCAATCTCACAAATGCATCCTCCCTCTATAAAAGAGAAATAATTTGCACTAAAAAGGAAGCCTATAATATAAGAATAAGTAATGCTAGTTCCAGTACCAAAGAACTATTCACCATCCTGAAGGAGTTAGAAAACCCTAATCCACCCACGGACACGTCCGTGAAGGAACAACTCTGGTGCACTAGTATCCAAGATGCCCTTGCGAACAATATCACTGGCCTACAAACTAAAATTGAAAAAAAAAGACTACAACTCTTTATTAGCAGCCCCACCCCTAGCCCCCCTATCCCTATCCCACCCACCACCCCTAACACTAACCATGGCTTCACTTTTAAAAAAGTCACTGCTCCAGAAGTGCAAAAAATCATGACCTCCCTCAAACCGTCAAACTGCAAAGGGGACAGCTGCCCTGCACAGATTATAAAAGACGCAGCAAGAGATCTCGCCCCCTTTATCTCCAAGCTCATAAACGTGTCTTTCTCCACTAACTCGGTACCCAATAACTTAAAACAGTCATGGGTCCTCCCGTTACTAAAAAAACAAACCTTGGACCCAGCCATCCCTACTAATTACAGGCCTATCACAACCGTTCCCTTCCTGTTAAAAATTCTTGACAGAGTTGCTTATTTGCAAATTCAGCATTACCTAGAGTCTAACCAATTACTTGGATTGCGTCAGTCTGGCTTCCGGCCTCAGCATGGAACAGAAACGGCCCTTGTTGATCTTAAAAGTCAGATTGACGAAATTAAAGATCAGGGCAAGGCTGCCATCCTACTCCTTTTAGATCTCTCAGCCGCCTTCAACCTGGTTGACCATAAGATTCTCTGTAATCACCTCTCCTCTGCCGCCCACTTCTCCCCCTCTGCTGTCGTGTGGATACAGTCCTTCCTAGCCAATAGAACTATGAGAGTCTTCTCTCCGGTGGCAGCAGCAGACCCTATCCCCATTACTTGCGGTGTCCCACAAGGTTCATGTGTCTCACCGACCTTATACAATATTTTCACAAAGCCCATCTTTGATAAACTGGACCGTCTGGATGTCACCTACACAAACTACGCGGATGACACCCAGATACTCCTCACTATCTCGGGCAACTACAAAACTGATGTAACCAGGATCAATTAAATCTTCTCTGTCATTCAGGCATGGATGGCCACACATGGCCTCTGCCTGAATGACGAGAAGACTGAACTGCTCATTGTTGGTTCACCTAACAACTTACAAAAACTAAGTCCCAACTATTCCAACATCATAATCAATGGTAATACTATCCCCGTTGCCAAAAATGTAAAAACACTTGGCTTTTACCTCGATGCTAATACCAACCTCGCCAAACAAGTCAACTCGACCGCTTCAGCCACTGCCTATACAGGTAAACTAATTAGAGCTTGTAGACCATTTCTCTCCTCTAACAGTTGCCTCACACTAGCTAGAGCTCTTATACAATCTAAGTTAGACTACTGTAATAGCCTCTACCTAGGCGCCAATCAAGCGTGAATTAGCAAACTCCAAGTCCTTCAAAATAATGCGCTACGGGCAGCACTAAACATTCCCAGGCATGAGCACATCTCTGCCACTAGAACCTCATGTAAATGGCTCACCATCCAACATAAAATCGATCTAAAAACCCTCTGCCTTACCTACAAAGCACTCAACCAGCTAGCCCCTCCCTACATTACTAACAAATTTACTCTGAAATCTTCCCCTAGAACTACGAGATCTTCTAATACGCTATGTCTCACAGTACCCAGATTTACCTCTAAAAGAGCTGGAGGTTCGAGCTTCACTGTCCTCGCCTCCCAACTCTGGAACACCTTGCCACTGAATATTAAGGCGTCCAAATCCTTCCAATCGTTCAGGAGCTTGCCATTCGGTGGCTTCTGACAAAAAAGTCAACCTTCAATTTAGACCTCAGCTATAAATTGTACATATTGCATATGGCTCATTTCTGTCATTATTGGTTGCTATTACCTCTACTGTCTGTATATTCGGTATATATATATATATGTACATATATCATGTATACTTGTTGAGCTATTACTACTACTATTTATTACCATGTACTGTGCCTTGTAACTTGTACTAAGTGCCCTTATACTCCCGGGTCTGGAGCGCTATAGAAATATAATAAACAAACAAACAAACAAATAAGGTTTCTCTCTGGAAAGTGATTCACCCAAATATACAAGTTAGTATTTAACAATTACCTTCACCTTCAATTACCTAAATGATTGAAAGCATAAGCCTGCAAACCAAATCCAAGATAAAGAAGATGCAATTAAAAAGGAGTATGTAGAAAAGTAAAGTAAAACACCATCTCAAGTAAATGTGCTTCAAGAGTTCTCTAAGGATGCCATGCTATTCAGGTGAAGGTCTGCACCCTGACCCCAAGATCTCTATGGGGATCTGACAATCTGTGAACAGTGGCTGAGAGCCCAGGACAGAGGGCTTTTTCCATACTGTCTCCTGTGCTGCTGCCCACTCGAGTATGATATGCCCCAGCGGGGCAGATTTCCTTACACACACCATCTCTCTGTAGCAAGTTCTTGCTCTTCATGCACAAGAATATAGTATGTGTTACGAGTGAACAACGAGACTGTGCCTTTAAGACGAACTCAGGCCCACCTGCGATGTCACATAGAAGGAACGGGAAAGGGATGGGGGAGAGAAAATGGAAGGCAGTAAGAAGGGGAGAATGAGAAATAAAGGAGCTTGATCATAATCCTCTGTGTCCGTAGGAATACTTACCACCTGGCCCCTAGTAAAACAACAGACAACGAGGCTTCCAGATACCCATGGCACCATCCGCTTGCCGACGACCCCGTTGTCCACGCCTGTTAGTGATCGTGGTGCCTCCTGGTGATCCCGCACGCATTAAGCAGCGATCCCGCTGCCTCCAAACCAGCGATCCTGCTGCTCATAAACCAGACATTGTGCACATTAAACAGCACTCCCACAGCCAGGCCTCCTGAAGCGGTTCATCACTCCTGATGACTCTCTTCCAATTCCGGGGCACTTTCCTTAGTAAGGCACCTCCCATTCATTCTCACGCCCCACAATGACAAAGTGGCCCACTCGGCCGATTGGGTTGCAGAATTTGATGATTTCATGAAAGCAGTGGGGGAGGATCAATCCCCCGCCGTGTCAGACATGCTCACCAACCTCGCTGGGAAAGCAATCAGAAACATAATAAAGTCAATCCCTGGAGGAGAAAGGGCAGTCTACAAGGCCCTTATAGATGCACTGAACAAAAAACTAATTATCCAGCCAAACAGGGATTATGAACATTACGTATTTAATCAGTGCATGCAGCAAGCCCAAGAAACCATCGATGAATGGATCACTCGCCTCTGACAAAAACTAACTCCCTGCCAATTCACGCAATTCTCAGATGATGAGGCTATACGGCTCAGTGTAATTTAAGGGTACATATCTTCCACATTCAGGAAACAACTACTCAAAAAGCCCCTGCCCACTGACAAAGTCATATAACTGGCCAGGATCTACGAAAGGGGTGATACCCAAGCAGCATCTATGGAAAACGCACCCCAAGCGAAGGCGGACAAAGGAGATGGTGTAGCAGCCATACTAACTCACAAACCTGGAGATCGACCTCCACCTATGTGGGGCTCACCAAAATAGCAATACAGCCCAAACAGATGAGTGAACGGACACCAGAGATCCTGCTACAGATGCAGATTTTAGTTCCCACCCCATATGGGCACGTGCCCAGCTCTCACCCAACAATGCTCCAACCCTAGCAGGAGAAGTGAAACCATTCCGCACACCATGAATGAGCCCCATGGTTAAGTGGAGATAATGGAGCAAGATCCACCCACACCCAACCACACGAGAGAGCACTCTACCAAGTTGCACCACAGGTGCACGTAGATATGTGAGGACGATGGAAGAGATGCTGGGCAAAGGGGCTATCTTCAACAAGGAACAAATGGGTCCCTATGGCAGGTACAGTGATGAGTCCAGGCAGACCACCAGACAATCACCAGGACTATGCTGAACAGGCACTGAACCCATGCTACAGATATTCCCAAGAATACAGCCATGAGCACCCCACATACCCGGAGGAATACGTGAACCTGATTAACAATGACAAGGGTGCAGAGGAGGCACCAAGAGTTTGCATCAACATGGGCAAAAAGATCCACTGTTTCCTAATAGATCTGGGGGCAACTGTTAACGTCATGGGGGAGCAGGAATTTCTACAGATGCCCAGCAAGCACACCCTATCCAGATCAATAGTGAGACTCTTTCAATGGGAGTGCGAGTCAACCATTCACATCCATTGGACAATTCCTATGCAGGTTGGCATACAAGCAACACTGGACGGACGTCATCATCCATGTGGTTCAAAGCCCATCACTGGATGTTGCCTTCTCAGCTACAAGACGGCGAAGCAGCTGGGTCTCATTGACATTAATTTCGAGACACCAATGTAATACAATGCTAAACAAGCCCACAAGGACTCAACAACGCCATCTGTAGGGGGACCACAAACCCCCTATCAAAGGAACTAATCCGGGCAAGATTCCATGCCCTATATGAAAGACTGGGAAAACTCAAAGGGGTGGGTGTCAAGCTACACATTGATGAATCCATATCACCAGTACCCCAACACCCGAGAAGAGTGGGGTATCATCAACAGGAAGCAGTCTCATAGAAGTTGAAGAAATTACTACGCGATGACATCATAGAGACAGCCATAGGCCCCACGCCTTGGATCTCCCCACTGGTGGTCGTCCCTAAGGAAGGAGTACGCAATATACTATTTATAGACATGAGAGTTGCCAGCACAGCCATCCAGAGAGAATGTCACCCTGCTCCCAGTATCGAAGACATGATTGACCAGCTGAATAACGCCAAACTGGACCAAATTCAAGGGTACCACCCGTTGGAGTTAAATCCTGACTCCAGGTCACTAACCACATTCTCGACACAAAACGACCTTTTCATGTACAGTTGACTACATTTTGGAATCTCCTCTGCAGCAGAGATTTTTCAAGAAGCTATACGGAAGGTGATTCTACCCATCAAAGGTGCCTTTAATTATTGCAATGATATTTTAGTGTTTGGTGCATCACAGATTGAACATGATCAGGCTCTAATGGACATGTGCATGGTGCTTCAAGCAGCAGGGTTAACTTTCATCTTCAATAAATGCAACATCAACAAAAGGAAGTTAAGGTTTTTTGGACACATTTCTTCTGATGCTGGAATGACCCCGACCCAGATAAAGTATGCACAATCGCCAACCTGGCAGCTCCCTCACATGTAGCAAAAGTGCATTTGTTTCTTCGCATGGCAGGCTACTGTGCTAGGTACCTCCCACACTATGCAAGCCAGGCAGAGCCCCTACGACACCTCCTGCAGAAGGACACTGTTTTCCTATAGATGGAAGAATGTCAAAGTGCTTTAGTAAACATCAAGGCGTGCTCGTGGGGGCCAAGAGACTAGCATATTTCGACCTGTCATTGCACACTGAGATCACTGTTGATGCCAGTCTGGTGGGGTTGGGCACCATTCTAGCACAATCCAAAGCGGCCAACTCGCAACCACGACACATCGTTGCATACACAAGCAGGGAATTCTCACCCACCGAAAGAGTGTACTCTCAAGCCGAGAAAGAGAGCCTTGCAGCCAAATGGGCTCGTTAACATTTCCACAACTTGAAAGGTGGGGGATCTGCCTTCAAGACTTTGGGCCTCATTACGAATGTGGCGGAAAGGCAACCACGGTGCCGGTAGTGCTACCGGCGCCGTTGTTACCTCTCCGTCACATTACGAGTTCTGCTTGCCGGTGCTGGACTGCACACTTGGTCTGACCAGGCGTGCAGACCGGCACCCGCGCGCAGAACTCATGATTGCACCGGCACCGTTATTAATGGTGCCGGTGCAACCATGCTCCCGACCCCCATTCTGCCCTACGGTGCAGAATGGGGATCGGGAGGCCGGTCATACCGGCACCCGCGAATGGGCACTTAACGGCCATTCATTTCGTAATGGGCCGGTAATGGCCCATTTGCAGGTGCCAGGGCCGGTAGCGAGTTTGGCGGTAGCCGTGGCCTTAATGAGGGCACGGGTACCGCCGAACTCGTAATGATGCCCGATATCACCATACAAGCCTGGGGGAGAGCGCAACTCCACAGATTACATCTCAAGACATCCCGGGGGAGACCAAACAATGAGAAGAGGGGACACAGAATACATCAGATATGACAGAGCAAACACACTACCCCACACCTCACAGTGGAGAGGGTCGCCCAAGAGTCAACAAAAGACCTGACAATGGTAATGGGGTTGCAACTTATGATCCAAAAAAAATGGAGAGACTATTGCATGCTGTTTAATATGCACCCAAAGCTAGACAAAGCTGAAGTAGGAAGACTGGCCAAGGTGTGCCCAGAACTAGCTTTAATCGATCAGTCAATTCTACTCAGAGGACACATTATGACTGTGCTGGTCCAGTAACTATGGTACCAGTAACACTACTGGCACCGTTGTTACCAGACTAGCACAGTACAATTCTGCAGGCGGGTGCCATCCCGCCTGCCAGGGTCAGACCTGGTGGGCGGAATGGCACCCGCCCGCAGAGTTTCACGGAAGCACTGTCACCATTATTAAGAGTGCCAATGCTTCCTTGGTCACCATTCCCATTGAGTCCCATGGGACTTAAATGGGAATGGGGATTTATAATTTACAGGCGCCTGACTTCCCGGAACTCCAGGGTTGTAATCCCCTGGTGTTTCCGGCAAGCCAGGTGCTGGTAAATCTTGCAAGTCTGGCGGCAATCTGCCGGTAGCACCGGCAGGGTTACCGCCCGACTTTTAATGAGGCCCATTGACTTGTTATACCCCCATCTCTCAGAACAGCAGTAGTCTGCATGGCTCATGAGGGTTACAGGTGTGCAGAAAACACCAAGATACTACTGCAGCACCACGTACGGTTCCCCTACATAGACCAAATAGTCGAGGATATGATACGACAGTACCTACCGTGCCAATGCACGGCCAGACCAGACCCACTGCTACCTTTACAACACACAGAGATACCATAGAGAAAACGTGGGACAGAGTAGCCATATATTTCTATGGGCCCATGAACACAGGAGAATACCTCCTAATACTAATTGACAAATTCTCACGGTTTCTGCTAGTCAAAACCATGCACTCAACAGCATTTCCACAGGTAGCCGCAGTTCTAGACGAAGTGATGAATGAATGGGGAATCCTACGTACCATCAAATCCAATAATTGGCTGCCATTTAATGAGCATGACTTTGCCAAATTTGCAGAGCACATGGGATTCATCCTCCAGAAGATAGCGCCCTGATGGCCGCAAGCAAATGGCATGGCCGAAAGATTCATATCGTCAATAAAGAAGACTGCTCAGAATGCCCAAGTGGAAAACATAGTGCCACACCAGGCGTTGTGCAGGATGCTGAGGGACTACAGGAACATGCCTCATAAAGCCACGGGCAAGAGCCAGTAGAAAGTCATGATAACATTTCAGGCGAGAACAAGAGTCATCAACATACAGCCGAGCTGTGAGGACCAGAACAAGGAAATCAAGGAAAGGGATGCTGTAAAGAAGCACCGAGCCAAGGAAGAAACCGACTTCAGGAGAGATGCTAGGCCAAAGGAATTTAAAACAGGAGAAGATGTCCTTGTTCACCAAAAAGGGCAAAAAAAGACAGACCCATCGTTTTCACCATACCCCCACAGTAGTAGTAGCTGTGAAAGGAACTATGATGACAGTGCAGAACATCACTCAAGAAGTGACGAGGAATGCGTCACATTTCAAACACTTAAGGAAAAGATATGAAGAAGATATGACAGTCAATGCGTGGGAACTCCAGGAAGACGAGAGACCCGATGATGCCTGGATACCAGGGGTGGACGACAACGAAGCAATGCCAGAGGAACAACAGGAAACCGAAGGCAACTCCCAAACAATGAAAGAAGCCAGCTGGTGAGAGTCATCCAAAGACCGACTCGTCTAGTGGAAGAATGCTAACCGACCTACGATCATTTGGTGGAGGGGTGGGGTTACGAGTGAATAACTAGACTGCACCTTTAACAGGCACTCCTGCCAGTCTGTGATGTCACGTGTGAGAAACGGTTAATGGAGAGGGGAGAGAAAACGGAAGGCAGTAAGAAGGGAAGAGAAAGGAGCTTGGTCATACTCCTCCGTGTCTGTAGCATTACTTACCGCCTGCATCCCGGTAAAACAGTATGACTCCTAGTTCTTCAAATTAATGATAATAATTATGTTTTTGTATTAGCCCATGCTCATCGACTTTGAAGTCACATAAAGCATTTCATGAACATCCCCACATAGACAAAAATGAGGATCAGAATTGTGAATCATCAGACAATGCTCTTTCTAACGCAAGGTCTACATGCGTTTCAATGGGTATTTATGCAGTCAGAATCCTTCCTGCCACCCCACCATCTTTAGGACCATAAAACTAACCATATCCTCTGTGTCATTTGTGTGTTTAGGGTCAATCAAGAGTGGTCTATAATAATAATTTCCACTCGTTTTGGTTGTTTCTTAGGAGAGGGAGAGATAACCTGGTCCCTCCTCTCCCCTGCTGTCAGCAGCAAGGGGAATGCTGGTCACCTTGTACAGGCTTGTGGTGGATGACAGACTTTCACATGCTGTTTCTCCTGCCCAGGCAGGACAGTGCTACTACAAAGGCATGCCCAGTGGTTCTGCTACTCAAGGATTGAAAAGCTCTGTTACTGCTGCTCTGCAGAGAACTATATATGCTGACCAGGGGAGACCTATTAGTAGCTGAATTCCCCCGCAATTTGCTATGTTTTCAACCCACCTGCGCAAACCAGAATAGTGATGGTTGAAAGCTTTTGAATGAATCTTAACCAGTGGCATTGCTCTGGGGAGCCATACAAACCACTGATAATCAGCCCGCTTCACCATTACAGAAGGTGACAACACCATGTCTAAATCTGGCTTGGTCCCAACTGAAAAGAGGCAATCCAGCCCATTCTGGTAGGTCACATCCATTTTGCATGAGATCACAAGAAAACCTAGACATGTTTTGAAGAGGTATGTCCAGGTGTGTGTTACAAGCTTTCTGTGCCTTGGGACCCAAGCTATATCTCACTGATGATGCCCAATGAGGCAGAAACATGTCTTAGGTTTCTTGTGGCCACGGATAGAAGGGATATAAAATAGCAGTTTTGGATGGACTGTGCATTTTTCTGGGTACGACTGTGTATTTTCTGTGTAGGACCAAGCATGATTTGAATATGGTCTTTCCCTTTCTTTAATGGCAGTAAGGATTGAAAAGCAATGCTCTCAGGCGTTCCTCGGAGCAATGCCAGTGATTAGGGTCCATTCAAATTGCTTCACTCATCAAGTTCCAGTTCTGACGAAGTCACCCACCTGCCTTGTTGATTGAATCCTGGCGAGTGCAGGGCTTTAGTTCATGATATCCTCTGATGAAATTCTTCCATGACAGCTATGAGAATTAAATGTACGTATTGTTTCAGTAAACATCGTACAAACTACTTGTTTTCCTGTTTGTATTTTGCTGTAGTGTGCCCTGTCCCTTTCTCCTGGTGTGTACTTGTGTATGCCGAGACCTCAGAGAGAAGAGCGAGTGTCCTATATAAACGAAATAGGCATACACACTGTTTATTCACACATTGTTCAGTTTAGTAATGCTGACACGTTTTTCGCCATATTTGCCTTTTTGCAGCCAATATCAATCATAGTTCACTGTGAAAATCATAAATCGTGATGTGAGTGAAAAAGAAAAACCTTGAAAAAGAAAAGTCATACATACAATATTAGAACTTCAAATGAAACAGATTTCTTATCTCAACCAGTATTTGTGCCTCATCGAAGTAAGCTTCACTTTACCACACTGACAAACTCAGAGTATGGAAGTCAGGTGGAGGATTAACCTTCAACATAAGTTGATGTCAGGCCTTCACTTTACTTCAAAAATATGTGGATTTACTGTGGCAGAATTACCGCCCACCATAAATCTGAAAGAAATCCCTAGAGAGTCCTGTGTACTTGAGAAAGTAGCATGAACGCAACCCCTTCTTACCACCCCTCTTAATCCAGTGATACGTCTGCCAAACTGAATGTCAGTAACAGTAAATTAATTTGGCAGTAATTCTGCATACAAATCCTGGAATGACCACCAGACTCGTAATGAGGCACAGTCAGAAAGAGAACATACTGCAACAAATGCAGCATCTCTGTACTTAGTGGCGTGAAACATTAGAAGTGATACACTCCTAAAAATCCAAGCTTTGATACTGAACACAATATGATAATGGTACAATGGATTTGCTTTTGCGGTCCCCCAGACGGCTACATCAGATGTCAGCCACAGAACCCAACATTTCCCACACATAACAAGCAGATTCTTCATTATCAGGTCATTGGGTTTCGGAGAAATAAAAAGGACAAAAGAGTTTCTGATGAATACAGCCCTGTCATTGTCACCTTCAGAGCATTAAGGACCTGATTCATGGAAGTTTTAGGGTGGTGCAAAGTTACTTTGCACTGCCAACTAACAACCCGTTTCACAGAATGGTGCAAAGTGTATTTTTGCAGTGCAAAATGACTTTGCACTGCAAACATACACTTTACACCATTGGAAGACATTCTACCCACTTTGTGAACAAGCATGTCACAGTCAACATGTAGTTGTTTCCTTTAGAAGAGCAAATCACTGGCCCGATGAAATTGACTTGCAAATCTGACCAAGGCAGTTTCATTCCCCATTTTTGTAGGGGAGCTCTGTGTGGGAGTGAACTGGGTTGAAATTGAGCACACACAAGACACCTGTTTAGGTAAGTGTTGAGGTCCTGCCCTTGTTTGGCCATTAGGCAACCTTGCGCACAATTTCTAATGTCAGGTGAAACCCCCTATTACCAGCAGTGGCCGCGTCATGGGTGTGATTTAACATCAGGCTTTGGAATGAGGTAGGTACCACCCACTGGTCACAGCCAGATGGGGCTCTCCTTACCAACAAACCGTCTTGAATCCAGAACATCTTGGAAACATCATCAACATCCATAGATCCTCTTTACCAGTGTAATCCGACTCTGAGAGGAAAACTCACCGGGTCTTCAATGTGTTGATAGAATTTTCCAATGATCGCGTCCTTTTCTGTGCAGCAATCAAATCTGCACCAGGGGTATTTTTACTCCACTGGGCAGTCGAGAGTTCACTATTTGCCCGAGTTTAGGACCTGGTGGCAGCGACAACTTGGATTTCCCCTAGCAGGGATTCTGTTTCTATGGAATCCCCCTGCAGGGCTCTGTTTTGACCAGTTGGTCAGCCAGGTCCTTCCCAGTCTCCTGTGGCTCTACTATTTTGGAATGGCCTCTTATCTTCTTCGAATTGATGGTCATCTCATTGGAGGTCACCAGATCGTCAATTGACTGGATAAGTTTGGCATGCTTTAAGGGTTTATTGTTGGCACAAAGCATGCCTCGATTCTTAAGGTTAATCAGGTGCTCCACAAACCCATTCCTGATATAGTCGATGATTATGAACAGTTCATTGAGTTGGTGGTGCACTGCAATGAGGATTGCTTGATGAACGGCCATTAGCTCTGCAACCTGACTACTCTGGGGTCCGATTTTGTAACCAGCAGAGGGTTCTGGCGTATCATTCACCCAGGCCCTCCCAATTCCAGCCACTAGTTATTTTTCCCTGTTGTTATCAACATGGTAGGAGCAGAGCACCCATCCACATAAACTGTGGGTATCCCCTGACACATGTCTTCTTCATAGACCTTGTGTGGGAAAGTTAAGTCCGCCTTTATTCTGTTGTTGGTTATTAGACTTTCGTCCTCAAGACAGTTTTCTTGAGCACAATCATGCAAGTCCACCAAACGTTGTGCTTGGTGACTCTTCTTGTTTTGACCCTATCTGACCTCCACAGGAAAGCCTTGCATGAGCAGAATACAGGAAGTAATTTTTGTATTACTGACGTTCCCCGCCCAGTTTCTGTCACTTTTGAGATATTGCAAGGGTTGGTGAGGAGTTTCGACAATGATGTGCTCCCCCTGGATGATTGGGTGGTCATTTTTCAACGCCCACACCATTGCAAGGAGTGCCTTCTCGCATTCACTGAATTTTTTCTCCACAGAGGAGAAAGTCTTGCTCGCGTAGAAGATGAATTTGTTGACATTGTCATGCTTTTAATCCAACACAACTGTTAGGCAAGTATCTGAGAACCCGGTCTCCAAGAAGAACTCCTTGATCTTCATGGGCTAAACAAAAAAAGGAGCATGGGAAAGGCTTCTTTTCAGTTGTTTAACCTGCCTCGGATTGTTCCGGACCCCACTCCCACTTGACTGCAGCCTTTAATAAATGGAGCAAGGATGGAATGACCTCTAAATAGTCTTCAATTAACTTTATGACTATAATTAGTGAGACCAAGAAGGCTTCTTAATTCTCACACAGTGGTAGGGTCTTTTAATTTCATTAAGGCTTCCACCTTCTTCACTTGGGGATTCAGACCCTCAGGGGTAATCTTGTTCCCTAAGAAGTTCACTCAGGTCTTACAACACTGTGCTTGAGAGGACAGTTTTGCTCCAGCATTCTGCAACTGTGTTAGAACATTTTTCTGCTACATGTTCCTCCACAGTTGAGCTCTTGATCAGAACATTGTCTACACAGGCCAGGGTTACCCTTTTTCCCAAGTCAGGCATGGCCTTATGTAGAAAGAAGTTGTACTCATTGCTGGAGTTTTTTTATCCAAAGGGGGTTCAGGTCCACATGTATTGCTGCCGCCCCAAAGGTAATTGCAAGCTTGTACTGGTCTTCCCTACTCACGGGCACTGTTCAGTAGCCATTGGCCAGGTCAATGGCGGTGTACACATTTGACCCATGGATCTGTGCTAGCCCTTGATCGATGTAGGGAAGTGGCCATTTTGACATGTGGACCCATTTGTTCAATTCCCTCAGGTCTGCACATAGTGTACATTGGCCATTTGGTTTTAGTATCCTGGCTACCGGGTTGTTGATGGTACTGTGGATCAGGCACATTATCCACTGGATTCTAAGTTCTTAGTAATCTCTGTGAGTGATTGCATGGACGCGAGAGGTAACCAGTATTGTTTCATAAATATAGGAGCCATATCGGGGTCCATTGGTATGGTGGTTGAATGAATAAAGGGGAGTCCACAGTCGTATGAGTCCACTGAAAAGATATCCTGGCATTCCAGGGAGACCTGCTTCAGCCTTTGTCTTTGCACCTTGGTCTCACAGGCATCAGCAAGATTGATCCTTTCCTTGACCATCTGCTTGAAACTTGGAAAGACCTCAGGCTTGACGATTTCATCAGTATCCTGCAATTGGGTGGAGAGATCTCTTTTGATGGTGTTGACCTGGCCAGTAGGTTCCAGCGATACAAGGTAGTGGTCCTTGACCCTGAACACTACCTCTTCCCTCCTGATGTCACAGAGTACACCATGAAATTCCCCCCATGCCTAGTAAAAATCCTTTCTGGAGGAATATCGTTGCTAATGTCGAAACAGTTGTTTGGGATTGGTCCCATGATTGGTCCCATGATTTCTTTACCTAAATCAATAGAATAATGTTGGACATCAACTGCCATTCCAATAAAGGTGTATGCACGCAAACTGATACTTGGAGGGTTGCTGTTATCCACCAATATTTGAATGTTGTCATGTTCAAGGTCTACTAGAGCTGTTGGATTTAAATACAACTTTTTTTTTGGAGATGGGAATTTCAATTTATAAAGGTGTCCTTATGTTTGAGATTCTGCCCTCGCTTAATCTTGAGGGGAATAGTAAATTGTCACACCTTTCCTTGGATGGTAACCTCTTCTTGCACCTAAACTTCAACCATATAAGGCAGCAAATGCGCTGACCGAAAAATGCTTTTTCGGTGTTGTTAAAGCCCGTGGGGTTACCCCGCAGTCATGACTACATGACTAAACATTATCATTAATTCGGTCCAAATTGATTGCAAATCGGTTGAGAATGTCACTGCCCAAATAAAAAGCAGAAAGGGCATCTCTCACGACACAACAATTATGCTCTATGCTTTTGTTACCAATTGACATTTTTAGACTTCCCATTTGTCAATCAATTTAAATGTGGGAATAGTCTGATCTTTTGGGAGTGTCCTGAATAATTATTCGTTGATGAAGCTCCTTCTATTATTCAGGCATACTCTGGTGAGCAGAGGCTCTTTCCCCTCATTTTACTGAATGTGGAAAAACAACTGTTCACCCTCTTTCTGTATGTCCATCAGACTTTGAGCGGGCTCTTCCATGCCTGTTTTCACAGGACTGAAGATTTCCTCTGATTTTGGACTGGTGTAACACTTCCGGGTGTTCCCTTCCAGTGTGGTTTTCCACTTAAAATTGGGAGGGAGGTTGATTTTCAAGAACGGGTTCCCATCACTAGTTTGTTCTCCTACAGAGATGACAGTGATGAATGGGACTTGGTTATTCTTGAAATGCAATTCTACTTTCTCATAAAATCGATCGGTTAAATGGTAGGTACCATTCAAGCTTACAAAATTGGTACTCATTTTTTATTTTATAGCCCGGTTAGTCTGGATCCAGAGGACCTTGTTTACACAGTCGATCAGAGGTGATAGCCTCCTCAGGAGATCGTTTCCCAGTAAACAAGGTGTGCCCTCTGGAGTCACGAATATCACCGGATGTTTCAGTTGATGCCCCCAATTTTGATTTCCAGATCAGCAGTCCCTTCAGGAGTTGTCCGGGAAGTGGTGTGAGAGGAATTTAGTGGCCTTCCCCCCATCCTGAGTTTAGTTGGTCACAGGACTTTTTGGACAGGAGGGTTGACACTGACCCTGCACCCTGACCGGTGCATAGTATCTGCCTTCTTTCCCCTCCAGGGTGCAAAGAAAGTGTGAGTTATTTGCCAGCCCGGTGGTCATTTTCTTGATATTGAAGTCCAACACAGTTTTACAACTGGCAATGGGTGGATTTGGGGAATCCCCCTTCACCCCGATTCTTTGCTGTCTCCCTTTTTGTGGAGGCAGTTCTCAGAACCTGTTTGGGGAAAGGACCCCTCAGTTTCTACCTTGTCTGGCTCACATTTTGGTGGTTGAATAGTTGTCTCCATACTGACCTAGTTCCCACTCAGGGTCTTTTGGGAGCCATTTTTCTTTGGGAGGGATCCCCCCATTCCTGAAAGAGAAGATGTGCTTACCTGAGTCCTCCAGGCACTCTTCTCATTCACAGGGGATGACATAAAGCTCTTCCACAAAGTGGGTTCTTTTTTGGCCTCTCCTACTTACCTTTTGCTCTTTGGGTTCTAACTTTTCAGGTGGAGAACAGTCACTTTCAGGCTCAGAGGTTTTTTTTTTTTTTTAAACATTGTATTGTGTTTAGCCTACAAAAATAAGCTTTTCACAAAACAATGATGTACAAAACAAAAACAAGAAAACAAGAAGTAAAAGGTAATCAAATCTTACAGTACAAAGAATAAAGCAAAAATATTACTATAAAAATAAATTAACATTAAAAAATAAAACAACAATTTGTTCAATTGATTTAATCTGTAAAAAACTGAAATTAGAATTCAGCTAATTTCCCGAAGACAACACATAAAAAAGCATAAAATGCCAGAATTCATTTCACCACATTGCCCCACATGAGCCTAACCCAGAGCATCTCGGTCAATAATACTGCACCCAGGCAACGTAGCTGCGGTTCCACAAACACAGGACAAGCCAGAGCAATGTGTTTAAGTGTTTCCACCACAGTAGCCTTACAAAACCTACAATTAGTGTTGGTTACTGACTTGTTCCACTTTGACCTCCTTTCCAGAGTCGCAAATTGATTCAGACCAAAGGGCAAGTATGAGTCCCGAATCTTTGGACAGGGAAACAAGGACACATACACTCAGATCGTTTTCTTCTGAACTTTGCATGTTCCCCATAAAGGGAGAAGTTGCCCAATAGATCTAGGGTTTTGGCCCATTCCACTGTGAATATTTTTCATTTTACCACCCCAGGCGCCACTCTGAGCTCCTCTAGGGGAGGGTCCGATCTGACCTAGAATCTCACACATGGTAGTCTTAAACTGAGTCAGAGTGGAGGCCGATTGGAGCAATGATGCCTCACCAAAGGATTGGTACATGGAGTTAATCAGAAGGTTTCATATTTTGGCGTATTCTGCCAACTTCCTCAATAAGGCTGTAGCCGCCAGAGAGGTGAGTCCCAACTTGTGTCTGACAACTGCATTGGGCACAAAGTTCTCTTCCAAAGCAATCCCTGGAGTATGTTTAGCGATGCCCCCAAATCAAAGGGGACAATATTAAGACCATACAGGACTACAGGTTCAACATTCTGGAGATAGAACCTATCAAGGGTACCAAGAAATAGTGACATAGTTATGAGTATTCGCTTCATTTTGGCCAATAAGGTTGTGAATCCCCCTCTGAAAAGAGTTGACTAGGTCCCACTGGAGAGGTTGTTTGTGAGATTAAATCCTAAGTACCTCATTGATGACAAAGGCTGATCTTCCACCTTCCAGATGAAAGCTTTTGGGTGGAAAGAATGACAACTTTGGATTTCCTATGGAGACCAATTGGAGTCTTATTGAAGGGAATAACATCATCTGCAAAGGTCAGCAAGTTTAGAATAACTTTGCCCATCTTTACCAGATTTGTAGTTCTCAACTCCCACAAGGTGGCAATGTCCGAAACATAAAGGTTGAAGATGGTGGGAACAACGACAAATATAAGGACAGGAGCAGAGATTGCCCCCTGCGGCGTCAGCCTGACCCTTAAAAATGATTCACTATCCAACAATGCCAGCATCTGGATCATTTTAAGTGGCACTTTCCACTGTACGAGTTTGCTCCACAGGGTTTCCCGACTTACAGTATCAAAAGCATTGGCCATGTCTATGGAGGCCATATAGACTGGACCCACCACCCACTTTTTTACTGCTGCAGAAAGGTGTGAGATTGTTTTGCCATTAAGAGAGGCCTCCATACCAGATTGAAACCTTACCTGGTATTTAGAGAGATGGTTGAGATCTATCTGTTGGGAGAGGTCTCTGAGCAAAAGAGAAGCAAATATTTTACTGGAGGCGTCTAAGAGGGCGATTGAGCTGAAGTTCTTCAGCCCAGACATGTCGCCCTCTTTGTAGATGGGTATGATGATTATGCAGTGCAGAAAACTCTATCTCTCTCTCCGCACTAGCTAATTATTTGTACCAGTGGTTCACGCTAAGCCTGTAAGTAATATTTGATCATTCATAAAGTATATCACAGAGATCTTCTGAGCAATACATAAATTGAAAAGATCAAAATTTGTTCTGCTCCAGATTTATTTTCTTGTTACAGCCGACACGTGTTTCGACACTGGGTTATTTTCAAGGATGTTAGTTTGAACAGAATCATGTCAAAATCATCACATGTGGTGACAGTCTCAAAACAAAAGTAAATTTACATACCAAATTCATAATTGGTGGGCAGGTAGGTGTGACATGAGGAAAAGCAAACAAAAACACATGTCATTCAAGTATTCATATCAAGCCTGATTGACATGAACCTCATTTTCCCAGAGATTTATATACAGATTGTGTGAAGCACCCAATAGCCTGTGCCCGGTTCATATGTCCATGGTCCCTTCCTAGTGCTTGTGGTACTCTCAAAACATTCTCGTGTTTGTCTTGGTTACAGATGCTCCCTGGTGAACAGTTACATGGTTGGTTGGTGCCACCTGACTACTAGAACCCAGTGAAGCCCGCTCTTGTGCCCCCACAGGGTAGGTGAAGAAATGTTAGATAGAACTCACCACTGCCAGTATAGTAATATTGCCTAAAAAGCAATTAGTGGGCAAGATTCAGTCTCTGCATTTACAAAGTTATCGTTGTCACATCTTTGATGTGCATGTAGCTAGATGGTCACTTACCCGTTGCGTGTGTACAATTATGTCTGTATTAACCAATATATTACTGGTCTCCTAATGTTAGCCTTTCTTCGGTTGCTAAAAAAGAGTAATAGACACTGGACTAAGTAGGAGTAAGCCACTATGCCCAATTAGCATGTATGGCTGGAAAAATCTGCTGTGGCTTACATCGAATAGTGTCTCATTCCATTACTGTCATATAGCGCCTTGGATTAAGGTGCTATATAAAACAATAAATACAAAAACAAATAACTTATAATGTGTAGGATGTAGCCTTGGTCTCTTTTGCATAGTCCTGTAAAAAAGAAAATGTGCCATAAGCATACAACTTCATATAATTGATAAATTGCATTTGTTTTTGCAATGAAGTACAACCTTAGAGTACTATGCGCACAACGGTGCCTCATCAAATATTCTTCCCCCCCACCCCCTTGCCCACAGTGATCCAAGAACCAGGCCGGGGTATATGAAATATATTAGTATTTAATTGAATGAAAAACAATGGAGATCACACAAGAACTACACATGCGGCCCACAATTAAATTTATGGTTACACAAATAAATCACACAAGTTGGTTAGGATTATCACAAATCACAATACTTTACTTAATTCCAATTTAATTTCCAGAAATAATCAACACTGCTCATTGAGCAAAAGCAATTTACATATGTGGTGCTGTGCAATTTTTCCTCTCCAGTGCTTTTAAAAGAGTAGCTGAATGGTTTATAGATTGATACAAATGCATATGGCAATTAGGATTTCACCCACACTTTTGCTTTTAAATAAACACAGGGCATTTTAGCTGTCTGTTTTCAGACCACCCCCGTTCCCCCAACTTTGGTCTGTGCTGGAGAAGTCGGACAGAAAAATCAGGCTGATTTGGGAATTTTGGATTTCATACCCCCTCTACTTAAAGGTTTCTGTTGGGGAAGCCGGACAGAAAAAACAGGATGATTTAAGAACTTGGGACTTTCAGCCCCCATCCACTAACACCTGTTTTAGGTGAAGTTGGACAGAAGGATTGCCCAATTAAATTACAGGCTATAGTTTTCAGAGCACATTGGTCATCCTGTGGTATTCTGTTGAAATGGGGAATTAATTAAATTAATTATTTTAGTTAAATAGTCTAAGAATCTACAGAGTTTTGGCACCTCCCACTTACTATAAAGGAAGGGATTTAAGGCAAACAGACTGCCCCATCTTTTAGTTGCAAATGGCACAGTTCTACTTCCTTTTAGAACCTCTGTTTAAAGTTCAGGAAAGCTAGCTGCATTTCAGGGCCCTCTTGGAGGACAGGGCAGGGGTCTGATCACTGCATTCTGAAGGATGGTCCCCAGCCCTTCATCATAGGATCGAGTCAGTTATTAGGCCTTCCCAGCAATAGACAACTCCACACAGATGCAATTTCGCCTCTTGGTGTTTTCTTGCAGCTGTCGATGGTAATTTTCAGCAGCTCGATCTCTCACTCATAGTGCATCCACTTTATATCCCAGGAACACAGAATTTACTCCCCACATTCCTAATTTTACCCTCCACTAGTTCACCAAATCTCTCAAATTCGGAAATATTTCAGAGCAGCCAGGAGCACCTTTTAGCTGACCATTACAGTTCCCTAAATCGCAGGTGGATGAATTTTATTTCAACAAAATTGCCTGGAAAATATCTAAGAAATGACACAGAAATAAAGGCAGTACGACTTATTGTTGCTGAGGAAAAGGCACATGTGATAACAGTTCCTTTAGGTAGTTTTGAAAGTTTTTGAGAGAGACAGCACAAAAGACAAAAAACAGGTTGTAAGATTCAGGTTGCCATAATACAAATAATAATAGGGTAACAGTCCATTTTAATCTCATATGGAAATGTATAGGATTATTGTTTCACGTTACCTTTGCTGCGCTGTTAAGGTAACAGGCGTTATTGTGTGTGTGCCATTTTAAAGGGTCTGATCCCTGTGAATAAATATCAAATATGTTTCATTTAGTTATAAGTTTCTCTAGTCGCCAGATTGTTTGATTAGATTCCGCATTACGGAATTATCTGCTTTCTATAAGTCGCACCTTTACATCATAGTTAAATTCCATTTTCCATAACTACGCTATTTGTCTTCCCACCTTTACTTTATTATCTACTCCGTATCTCATATAATTCAATTGATCTTATTTCATTACTTGTTTATTCATGCAGCTCGTTTTTATTTTTAAATTATCCGCTTAGTACATGCCCGTCCTTAGTTCCCTCTAGTTACGTTTGCCGGAATCACCCTCCTTAATACCTCTGTCTGTCTTCTTCAATCTGCGTACATCTGGTTTATTTCACGTACCTTTGCATGTCCCTATAGCTACTTTAGCCAAAATGCTGATCATGGTGCGCTTCTATTTTCCACTCCTAGGATCGCTCTGCGTGTTCTAAATTCATTATATTACATCGACGGTGTCTTACATACATATCGCGTCCTCCGGCGTCCCTCACGTTGGCTCAATGCTGCAGCTTGCGGTCTAACGAGGACACGAGTAAAGAGCATTTTAATGTTGCTCGGGTAATGGTGGATGCCTGTGTCCTTCCTTTCTGTTTACTATTGTGGACGTCGTATTACGGCGGCCATCTTTTGGGAAAGTTCTTCCCCCGTATTCAATTCTAACCCATAGATCTTAGTTGCAAACTTGCCAATGATGATTTATTAGGTGTTTGTCCCCAATGTATGCTTCAATTAATGAATAATGCAGTATTATGTCCCATTAATGGTTAATGCAGTGTTATGTCCCATGATTAGTTTTGATGCCGAATTTGTAATCTCAAAAAGTAAACGAGTCAAAGGTGTACTGTTGCGCCTAATTCTAGAGTACTAATATTACTCACGTCATATATTGTAACATTGTATGAATATACCACACATTAATATTCTTCTGGTTCATTCTATAAGTATACCCTATTAAGGTATGAAAAAGTTGATTGAATCTAGTTATCTTGGCATGTTGTCAAGATTCACATTTATTTATTTATTTATTTATTTTGCATTTGTAGAGCGCGCTACAGCCCACGGGCATAGAGGTGCTGTCAAGGATAGTTAAGAAGGCTTGCTTGAGGGTTACAATAAGCAGCCCAAAAAGTATATAACGTTGGCTTTGGTTGGTACAGTTACATAACAGTATTATACTGTGTATCATTCAATGCAGGAGCATATGACAGGGATCATACAAAGGGAAGCCCTCTAGACAAAAAGCCTAGTTTTTAGTGCCTTGCGGAAGGCAGCATGGGATTCAATTGATCTGATCTCATTTGGTAGGTTATTCCAGAGAGAGGCTGCCATAGTTGGGAAGCTCGAGCCTCCAGCACACACTCTACGCGTGTGAGGAGTCAGGATGCGATTGGCATAGGCGGCTCTGGAGGGTCTGGACGCTGTTTGTTTGTGAATCCTTTGTTCAAGATAGGGAGGAGCGAGTCCATGAAGACATTTATGAGTTAGGGCAAGGGTTTTGAAGATAACCCTTTCTTTGATGGGTAGCCAGTGTGCCTCTCTCCTGACCAAAGAGATGTGTTCTCTACGTGAAATGCCTGTTACGGCCCTTAAGGCATTGTTCTGGGCAATCTGGAGTTTGGCCAGGTTTCTTTGGGAGGTACCGACGAAGAGGGCATTGCAATAATAATAATAATAATAATTTGGCATTTATATAGCGCTACGAACCCTCAGGTATCTGAGCGCTGCTTATTATTACCCACGGTGTGTGGTGCTCATTTATCGACCTCGGAAGGATGAAACGCTGAGTTTGGCGCTGCCGGGATTCGAACCTGCGTTCGCAGGCTCTGCACTGATGTCAAAGCGAGCGCTCTACTCGCTGTGCCACTTGACCAGCTAATAGTCAAGCCTGGAGCCAATGATAGCTCTGGCTATGGTAATGCAGTTCTGTTGAGTGAGGAATGGCCTAATAGCATTGATCAGTTTGGAATGGTATGCTGCTGAGGAGGCTATAGCATTGACCTGCCTATCCATGGTCATGCTAGGTTCTAGGTATATGCCTAGAGTCTTGATGGTTTGTGATACTGCGATGGGGGTGTTGTCTATATTGAAGGCCTGATACTCTTTGTCAAGTTTGCCTCTTGGTGTTTTCTTGCAGCTGTCGATGGTAATTTTCAGCAGCTCGATCTCTCACTCATAGTGCATCCACTTTATATCCCAGTGATGACACCATCAAGATCTTAATATTGGGCAGTGCCCTGCAAGAGTTCTTGCAACCAGGGTTGGACAGTGCCCTTCTCTCTCCTCCTAAGTCCAGCCTCTCTCTATGGATTGGTTTAGGAGTCTTGAACAGACATATTGCAACTTTCATTTGAAATCCCCTTTTATTTTCATGTCGACTTTTGGCAAAAATGTAGTTATATGTCAAACACTTTGTGATTTACTAGTAACTGCCAAAATATATGTATATTCTGCTTCATAGAATCACAGGGAATTTAATAAAACAACAGCTGGGTCGGCACCATGTTGCACAGCCGTTTGGCAATTTTCTGTCATTTTTACAAAAAAGGATAATAGTTTAGGAACACAGAATTTACTCCCCACATTCCTAATTTTACCCTCCACTAGTTCACCAAATCTCTCAAATTCGGAAATATTTCAGAGCAGCCAGGAGCACCTTTTAGCTGACCATTACAGTTCCCTAAATCGCAGGTGGATGAATTTTATTTCAACAAAATTGCCTGGAAAATATCTAAGAAATGACACAGAAATAAAGGCAGTACGACTTATTGTTGCTGAGGAAAAGGCACATGTGATAACAGTCCCTTTAACTTAATATGAAATCTTCATCTTATTCAAATTGTAGCTCTCTGGTCTCCAAGTAATTTGCCACTCTGGGACAGCCTGTGACCAGAGTTTTTTTTGTTGTATTAGTCTCTTTGTTGTTTGAAGTGTAGGCTGCAAATCATAAATGCCTGGGTGGCCTTGGTAACACAGTTATCCCCCACTGCAGACATCTGTCATCCTGTCCTCTAATCTAAAGGAGACCATCATTTTGATCTAGAAAGCTTCTATTTTCCTGTATTTTCTTTCAGAGTTCAGCCTTAATTGCAGCCCCTGCTTTTACACCTCTCCCCTACATTCTGGTCATGCATCGACTAGGTCATCTGCCCTGCACAGAAATTAGCTTTCGTATACTCCAAGTCTGGGAGAAATTTGTTTTCAATGCCCTTAGTGGCCACACTTTATTGCAGTTGTAAACAGCTGGGATGGAACACAGACTTCCAGTGTGGGAGTCCTTTGTGGCATTTGCCCCAGAACAAACAAAAGGGGTCTGCCTTGGGCCTACAGGAACTGTTCATGGAAACAAAGTGGGCTTTTCTTTTCAAATGCTTGCCAGCATTTTGCATGTGAAGCATAATATACATTACATCTTGTCAACACACACTGAGCCTCATTACAACTATGCTGGTTCGGAAACAACGGTGCTGGTAAGCTTACCCGCACCATTGTTTCCGGACCGGTATATTACAACACTGCAGGCGGGTGCCGTCCCACCCGGCAGGTCAGACCTGCCAGGCAGAACGTCACCCGACCGCAGAGTTTTCACAGAAGCACTGGCACTGTTATTAACATTGCCAATGCTTCCGTGGACCCATTCCCAAAGAGTCCAATTGGACTTACAATTTGCTGGTGCCTGATTTCCTGGACTGCCGGGGTTGTAATCTGGGAAGTCAGGCACTGGTGAATCATTACGGGTCCATTGGCAACCTGCTGGTAGCACTGGCATGGTTACTTCCGGACCCGTAATGAGGCCCACTGTCTTTTCCCTGACATCTTTATGTTAGCGGGGGAAACATTTTCTCATGTCTTGCTTTAAACTACAAACACACATGCAAAGCCGTTTTGGTTTGAATGTTTTAAATGCCTGTTTTTCATGTGAAAGGGCCCTTGCATTTCTTCTGCCACTGTGAATTAAAATGCTGCCTTTCCTTTTGTAATGACAGGTAGGCCTTTCACACATGGCACTTCCCTGTATTACTTGTAGAAACCGCACAGTCTGCCTTAATAGGCCCATTTTGCAGTGTGAAAGTTTTGTTAATCATTCTGGCAGGTCATTTTATTAGTGGGCCCTTCAGTTCTGTTTGGTTGGGTCCTTTGATTACACACACAAGCTCCATCTTGCCAGGAATCAATAGCCTTTAAAACATAACCACTTGGACTCCTTTTGGGAGGATAGTCTGTCAGGCGACACTTGATTTTGCTAATCCCCCTGCTTTTTGTATTGCTATTAGTCCATAAATTCTGTCGCGTCTTATCTGAGTTAGGCGGAAAGGAGTCAGCTTAACCACCTTACAAATAATATTCAATATACAAACTCAGAATGCAGGAACTGCGCCAGACTCATGTAATTGCATTAATGAAGTTTTAATTCATGCCATATAGTGATGACATGTGTTTCGGCCACTAAAGGCCTTCTTCAAATCAGTGCTAGTAATACTATCATAGGTAATCACATTGTACGATAGTAAATGCAGAGAACAATGGTCGTAATCAAAAATTAAAACAATAAATGTCACAAAAGCCAGCAAAAAGGAATTGAAGAATTCAAAAAACCAAAGTAAAACACCAAAATAAAACACCAAAATAAAACACAGAAATTTGGGGTTTGGGAAGGGTCGGATTGCCAGGTAGTTTTGAAAGTTTTTGAGAGAGACAGCACAAAAGACAAAAAACAGGTTGTAAGATTCAGGTTGCCATAATACAAATAATAATAGGGTAACAGTCCATTTTAATCTCATATGGAAATGTATAGGATTATTGTTTCACGTTACCTTTGCTGCGCTGTTAAGGTAACAGGCGTTATTGTGTGTGTGCCATTTTAAAGGGTCTGATCCCTGTGAATAAATATCAAATATGTTTCATTTAGTTATAAGTTTCTCTAGTCGCCAGATTGTTTGATTAGATTCCGCATTACGGAATTATCTGCTTTCTATAAGTCGCACCTTTACATCATAGTTAAATTCCATTTTCCATAACTACGCTATTTGTCTTCCCACCTTTACTTTATTATCTACTCCGTATCTC
This sequence comes from Ambystoma mexicanum, assembly GCF_040938575.1. Taxonomy (NCBI): domain Eukaryota; kingdom Metazoa; phylum Chordata; class Amphibia; order Caudata; family Ambystomatidae; genus Ambystoma; species Ambystoma mexicanum. The sequence goes on along the minus strand of NC_090923.1, from coordinate 737,146,573 downwards.
ATATAATTCAATTGATCTTATTTCATTACTTGTTTATTCATGCAGCTCGTTTTTATTTTTAAATTATCCGCTTAGTACATGCCCGTCCTTAGTTCCCTCTAGTTACGTTTGCCGGAATCACCCTCCTTAATACCTCTGTCTGTCTTCTTCAATCTGCGTACATCTGGTTTATTTCACGTACCTTTGCATGTCCCTATAGCTACTTTAGCCAAAATGCTGATCATGGTGCGCTTCTATTTTCCACTCCTAGGATCGCTCTGCGTGTTCTAAATTCATTATATTACATCGACGGTGTCTTACATACATATCGCGTCCTCCGGCGTCCCTCACGTTGGCTCAATGCTGCAGCTTGCGGTCTAACGAGGACACGAGTAAAGAGCATTTTAATGTTGCTCGGGTAATGGTGGATGCCTGTGTCCTTCCTTTCTGTTTACTATTGTGGACGTCGTATTACGGCGGCCATCTTTTGGGAAAGTTCTTCCCCCGTATTCAATTCTAACCCATAGATCTTAGTTGCAAACTTGCCAATGATGATTTATTAGGTGTTTGTCCCCAATGTATGCTTCAATTAATGAATAATGCAGTATTATGTCCCATTAATGGTTAATGCAGTGTTATGTCCCATGATTAGTTTTGATGCCGAATTTGTAATCTCAAAAAGTAAACGAGTCAAAGGTGTACTGTTGCGCCTAATTCTAGAGTACTAATATTACTCACGTCATATATTGTAACATTGTATGAATATACCACACATTAATATTCTTCTGGTTCATTCTATAAGTATACCCTATTAAGGTATGAAAAAGTTGATTGAATCTAGTTATCTTGGCATGTTGTCAAGATTCACATTTATTTATTTATTTATTTATTTTGCATTTGTAGAGCGCGCTACAGCCCACGGGCATAGAGGTGCTGTCAAGGATAGTTAAGAAGGCTTGCTTGAGGGTTACAATAAGCAGCCCAAAAAGTATATAACGTTGGCTTTGGTTGGTACAGTTACATAACAGTATTATACTGTGTATCATTCAATGCAGGAGCATATGACAGGGATCATACAAAGGGAAGCCCTCTAGACAAAAAGCCTAGTTTTTAGTGCCTTGCGGAAGGCAGCATGGGATTCAATTGATCTGATCTCATTTGGTAGGTTATTCCAGAGAGAGGCTGCCATAGTTGGGAAGCTCGAGCCTCCAGCACACACTCTACGCGTGTGAGGAGTCAGGATGCGATTGGCATAGGCGGCTCTGGAGGGTCTGGACGCTGTTTGTTTGTGAATCCTTTGTTCAAGATAGGGAGGAGCGAGTCCATGAAGACATTTATGAGTTAGGGCAAGGGTTTTGAAGATAACCCTTTCTTTGATGGGTAGCCAGTGTGCCTCTCTCCTGACCAAAGAGATGTGTTCTCTACGTGAAATGCCTGTTGCGGCCCTTAAGGCATTGTTCTGGGCAATCTGGAGTTTGGCCAGGTTTCTTTGGGAGGTACCGACGAAGAGGGCATTGCAATAATAATAATAATAATAATTTGGCATTTATATAGCGCTACGAACCCTCAGGTATCTGAGCGCTGCTTATTATTACCCACGGTGTGTGGTGCTCATTTATCGACCTCGGAAGGATGAAACGCTGAGTTTGGCGCTGCCGGGATTCGAACCTGCGTTCGCAGGCTCTGCACTGATGTCAAAGCGAGCGCTCTACTCGCTGTGCCACTTGACCAGCTAATAGTCAAGCCTGGAGCCAATGATAGCTCTGGCTATGGTAATGCAGTTCTGTTGAGTGAGGAATGGCCTAATAGCATTGATCAGTTTGGAATGGTATGCTGCTGAGGAGGCTATAGCATTGACCTGCCTATCCATGGTCATGCTAGGTTCTAGGTATATGCCTAGAGTCTTGATGGTTTGTGATACTGCGATGGGGGTGTTGTCTATATTGAAGGCCTGATACTCTTTGTCAAGTTTGCTCAGTGTAGCAGGGGACCCGATCAGCAGGAGTTCGGTTTTTTCACTGTTTAGACAGAGCCAGTTATCCGCCATCCAGGATTGAATGGTGGAGCAGATGATATTGAGGGTATCTGTATCAGTACGATAGTCTCCCGATAGGGGTATGTACATATTAAATGATTAACTTCATTAATTTCACAATTGCCATTTTTCTTACATCATTGATCTCGATATTTTCCATTCAGACAGCAGTTATGTGCATTAAAGTACATTACTCAAATAAATGACACCATCTCATATCAGAGTTCAATCCAGTTACATTACTATTACGTATACAAATAGTTCTAGCTTCTGCCTGGCGCAGTGCTTTTTCTCTATCTCCTTCTCTTTTTCCCAATTGGACATATTGTAGGCCAATGAATTTTAGGTCACTCTTCCTCTCCATTTGATGGCATTTCTGCCAGTGTGCTGCTTAAGGCAAACAGATATCTTGGCTCCCAATTTTTGCAAAGTATTCCCTTATTCAAATTCTCAACTCTCGAATTGTACTGCCTATGTATATCATATTGCATACACATAGTATGCCATATACTACATATTTAGTATGACAGTTAATAGCTTGTTTAATTTTGATTTCTTTGCCATTCCGATCTTTAAATGTGTCAGTGGGTTCGCTTGCAAACTTGCACATTGTACAGTTACCATATTTTCTGAATCCCTTGAGGGGTGCTGGTATCAATGTCCCGGTATTGCTCTTCTTGACATCTGGTAGAAGTGATGGACTTAGTTTTTTCTTTAAGGTATCTGCTTTCTTGAAAATGATTCTTGGTTTGTCCCCCACTTGTGATTTAATGTGTTCATCTAGTTTCAAAAGATGCCAATGTTTGTAAAGTATTTTATTGATCTTGTGACATTCCTTGTTGTATTTTGCTATGAATCCTACTTGTCATTGTGTCTCAGAATTTTTGGCTGTGCTTTTTGGGATAAGTGTTTGTTCTTGAGTCCAAGTTTTGGTTCTATTATAAGCTCTCGTCACACACTTGTCTGGATAGCCACATTCTCGGAATCTGGTTCTTAGTAAGGTGCATTCTTCTTCAAAGGTGTTCTGACCACAGCTGTTCCTTCTCGCTCTCACATATTCCTCCAAGGGGATATTTAGTATTGTAGATTGCCGGTGGCAGCGGCTTGCATGCAAAGTTGAGTTGACTTCTGTGTCTTTCCTAAAAGTTTGTGTTTTAAGGCTGTTGTTGTCCACATAAATTGTGAGGTCTAGGAAGTTGATTGTTCTTGAGTCGCAGGTGCCTGTGAACTGAATGCCAAATTGGTTATTGTTAAGTCTATTAGTAAAGTCTTTATATTCTTCCTCTGTACCTTTCCAAATTAGCAGCACATCATCGATAAATCTCATCCATTGTATTAGCTGGTTTGGATAGGCTATATCTTTGTGGAACACTTTGTCCACAAATATCCCCATGAATAAGTTTGCCAGTGCAGGGGCATATTTAGTGCCCATTGCTACACCCTTTAGCTGTTGGTAGAAGTTGTTGTCGAAATTGAAAATATTGTATTCTAATGTTGCTTTCAGCATATTTTTAATCATCTCAATTTGGAGATACATGGATGCTGATTCTTCTTTGAATGAGTTTTCTGTAGTTTTAATTGCCCAATGATGATGTATAGAAGTGTATAAGGCTTTGACGTCCATACTGGCCAATTTGAATTCTTCATTCCACTGAAAATTCTTTAGTTTGATGATGATGTCTGTGGTGTCCTTAATGTATGATTTAAGTTTGCTTGCTCTGGGTCTTAGTATCTGATCCAAGTATTCTGAAATATATTCCGTGGCCCAGCCTATGCCATTGAGGATGGGTCTGCCCTCTGGTATATTCTCAAACGTTTTATGGACTTTAGGCAAAAAGTACATGATTGGTGTGACAGGTTCCTTTATCATTATGAAGTTGCTTTCATCCTCAGTTAGTAGTCCATCCTAATGCCACTTGGTGATCATTTTACCTAGTTCCGATACAATGGGCCTGATCACGACTTTGGCAGTAACACTTAAATCCGGCGGTAGCGCTAATACCACTGGATGTAAGGGTCTGCCAAATCAGGACTTCGGTGGATTTCGCCCCAGCTCTTAGCTGGGGGGAAATCCACTGAAAATTTGTGCTATTACCGCCGGTGGGAAATCCGCCGGTGGTAAGAGCGCAAATTTTCCTCATTGAGCCCAATGGGGAATGGGGCATTCCCAAATGGGCTCACTGGGGAATGGGGAATTACTTTACGGCCGAACTCGTGATCCGGCGCTATTAGCGCCGGGGAGTTCGGCGGTAGGGCTATTACCGCCGGCGGTAATACCGCCGGCTGTAACGCCCAAGTCGTGATCAGGCCCAATGGGCCTCATTCCGAGTACGGCGCTAACCAATGGCGCTATTAACGCCTTGGTTGACGCCGTACCCGGAACGGCAGCGCCTTGGTGGATGGCGGAATCACCGCCCCATTCCAAGGTTGGCGGGGCGGTAATTCCCCATTCACCAAGGCTCTTCCCCATTCCCAAATGAGCCCCCATAGGGCTCAATGGGAATGGGGAAGATGCAAATAACGGTGACCGTTCATTACGGTCACCGTTATTGGCTTGGAGGCCCCTTTGCGCCCTCGACTTTAACACCTGCTCAAAGCAGGCGTTAAAGGCGAGGGTGCAGAGGGAACTCAGAGTATGGCGGTAAGGGAATACCGCCACCGGTCTCGTTACCGGTGGCCGATATCCCTTACCGCCATACTCGGAATGAGGCCCAATGTCTTTTTTTGGGTTGGTTGGTATCCTCTTTTAGCAGTCTGGACTGTCTAAGTGATTTTTTGCCATTTGTAGGTAGTCTGTTCTTTCCATAATCATTATATTCCCCCCTTTGTCCGCCTCTTTGATCAACACAGATGTGTCTTCAATTAGGTTCTGAATGGATTTGTATTCCTTAAATGCTAAATTGAACTTACATGGATATTTGTCTTTCCTTTCCGATAATTTATAGAATTCTTCTGATACAACTTCATAAAAGTTGTCTATAACATTGTCAGGGGTTAGTTGAGGAACAAATTTGGACTGAGGTTTCAACTCTTTCATAGGCATATTTCCTTGTTGGATATTCAGCTCCTTTAGCACATCCTCTATACTAAAAGATTCCAATTCTCCTAATGATCTGAGAAGGTGTACTTCTTATATCTCCTGTATGGTGGTCTCACTTGGTTGTTCCTTGTCCTTTCTCAAAAACACCTCAGGTGCCCGAGTCGCAAAGAACTTTTTCAATTTCAATTTACGGAAACTCACGTTGGCTCAATGCTGCAGCTCGCGGTCTAACGAGGACACTAGTAAAGAGCATTCTAATGTTGCTCGGGCAACGGTCGATGAATCAGTATCCATGTATCTCCAAATTGAGATGATTAAAAATATGCTGAAAGCAACATTAGAATACAATATTTTCAACTTCGACAACAACTTCTACCAACAGCTAAAGGGTGTAGCAATGGGCACTAAACATGCCCCTGCACTGGCAAATTTATTCATGGGGCTATTTGAGGACAAAGTGGTCTATAAAGATATAGCCTATCCAAACCAACTAATACAATGGATGAGATTTATCGATGATGTGCTACTAATTTGGAAAGGTACAGAGGAAGAATTTAAAGACTTTACTAATAGACTTAACAATAACCAATTTGGCATTCAATTCACAGGCACCTGTGACTCATGAACAATCAACTTCCTAGACCTCACAATTTATGTGGACAACAACAGCCTTAAAACAAGAACTTTTAGGAAAGACACAGAAGTCAACTCAACTTTGCATGCAAGCAGCTGCCACCGGCAATCTACAATACTCAATATCCCCATGGGGGAATATGTGAGAGCGAGAAGGAACTGCTGTGGTTAGAACACCTTTGAAGAAGAATTCACCTTACTAAGAACCAGATTCCGAGAACGTGGCCATCCAGACAAGTGTGTGACGAGAGCTTATAATAGAACCAACACTTGGACCCAAGAACAAACACTTATCCCCAAAAGCATAGCCAAAAATTCTGAGACAAAATGGCAAGTAGGATTCATAACAAAATACAACAAGGAAAGTCACAAGAGCAATAATATACTTTATAAACATTGGTATCTTTTGAAACTAGATGAACACATTAAATCACAAGTGGGGGACAAACCAAGAATCATTTTCAAGAAAGCAGATACCTTAAAGACAAAACTATGACCATCACTTCTACCAGATGTCATGAAGAGCAATACCGGGACATGGATACCCCTCAAGGGATTCAGAAAATGTAGTAACTGTACAATGTGCAAGTTTGCGAGCGAACCCACTGACACATTTAAAGATCCGTATGGCAAAGAAATGAAAATTAAACAAGCTATTAACTGTCGTACTAAATATGTAGTATATGGCATACTATGTGTATGCAATATGATATACATAGGCAGTACAATTCGAGAGTTGAGAATTCGAATAAAGGAACACTTTGCAAAAATTGGGAGCCAAGATATTTGTTTGCCTTTAGCAGCACACTGGCAGAAATGCCATCAAATGGAGAAGAAGAGTGACCTAAAATTCATTGGCCTACAATATGTCCAATTGGGAAAAAGAGGGGGAGATAGAGAAAAAGCACTGCGCCAGGCAGAAGCTAGAACTATTTGTATACTTAATAGTACTGTAACTGGATTGAACTCTGATAACGAGATGGTGTCATTTCTTTGAGTAATGTACTTTAATGCACATAACTGCTGTCTGAATGGAAAATAACGAGATCAATGATGTAGGAAAAATGGCAATTGTGAAATTAATGAAATTAATCATATAATATGTACAGTATGAATCTTGACACCATGCCAAGATAACTAAATTCAATCAACATTTTCATATCTTAATAGGGTATACTTATAGAATGAACCAGAAGAATATTAATGTGTGGTATATTCATAAAATGTTAAAATATATGACATGAGTAATATTAGTACTCTAGAATTAGGCGCAACAGTACACCTTCAACTCGTTCACTTTTTGAGATTACAAATTTGGCATCAAAATTAATCATGGGACATAACACTGCATTAACCATTAATGGGACATAATACTGCATTATTCATTAATTGAAACATAAATTGGGGACAAACACCTAATAAATCATCATTGGCAAGTTTGCAACTAAGATCTATGGGTTAGAATTGAATACGGGGGAAGAACTTTCCCAAAAGATGGCCGCCGTAATACGACGTCCACACTAGTAAACAGAAAGGAAGGACACAGGCATCCACCGTTGCCTGAGCAACATTAGAATGCTCTTTACTAGTGTCCTCGTTAGACCAGGAGCTGCAGCATTGAGCCAACGTGAGGGACGCCGGAGGACGCAATATTTAGGTAAGAGACTGTCAATGTAATATAATGAATTTAGAACACGCAGAGCGATCCTAGGAGTGGAAAATAGAAGCGCACCATGATCAGCATTTTGGCTAAAGTAGCTATAGGGACATGCAAAGGTACACGAAATAAACCAGTTGTATGCAAATTGAAGAAGAAATACAGAGCTACTAAGGTGGGTGATTCCGGCAAACGTAACTAGAGGGAACTAAGGACGAGCATGTACTAAGTGGATAATCTAAAAATAAAAATGAGCTGCACGAGCAAACAAGTAATGAAATAAGATCAATTGAATTATATGAGATACAGAATAGATAATAAAGTAATGGTGGGAAGACAAATTGCGTAGTTATGGCTAATGGAATTTAACTATAATGTAAAGGTGCAACTTATAGAAAGCAGATAAATCTGTAATGCGGAATCTTATCAAACAATCTGGCGACTAGAGAAACTGAAAACGAAATAAACAAATGTAGATATTTATTCGCAGGGACCAGACCCTTTAAAATGGCACACACACAATAACGCTTGTTACCTTAACAACGCAGCAAAGGTAACGTGAAACAATAATCCTACACATTTCCATATGAGATTAATATGGACTGTTACCCTATTATTATTTGTATTATGGCAACCTGAATCTTACAACCTGTTTTTTGTCTTTTGTGCTGTTGTTCAGGAGGAGAGAAATTCACTGACGGGCCCATAGGTCAGTTCTCACCCTCAAGAACCTGTAAGACAGGGTAGCTGCACCATGTGAGGGATGGGGGTGCAGGATTCACATACTCCAACACGACTCAGTAGTTTGGCAAAGGGAAGTCTGTTTGATGACAAGTACATCAAACAGAGAAGCAGTTGGAAATCAGCATAGTTGCGACCACCTGTCTCGCTCCGACTTCCTTGAACTTCAGTTGAACAGCAATTCTTATAGGCAATATTCATCATCATTGACGTCTTATTCTACAAAACTCGACATGCAATATAATTGGTTAGGAAAGGTAACTTAAGTGTAGGTGCTATATCTGTATTTGATAATAGAACACGTGGATTGGATAATTCTTATCGGGTGGGCATCACGCCCATCCCACTTCATCACACGTGATTGACATCACTACAAGTACAATATCCTATTGGTTCTACTAGCTATAGGACTCCAGATAACTTGGTCCATTGTGATTGGGCAGGTTACACCCCTAGATATAAATCCTCATTTTAATTAGCAGCATGCAGCGTGGACACCCATGTGCCTGGTGTCCTAAGTTTCACCCTGCCTCCCTTCCATCAATCAGTATCTTAGGGCTATGTGTCAATTAGTTGGCTGGGTATGGCCTCAAAACTGTAGCCTCTTATCTGGAAATGTTATGGCATCCTCGGGTCCTGGATGACATCAGGCGGTGGTACCTCTTCGCGCCTGGCTGGTCTCGTGTCTGTTCACCATGTATCTGCTTCAGTTTCTAGCTTTTAGTGTATTTAATTATGTTTCGGCCTCGCCACCTGCATGGGCCCCCCTTATCTTGACCTTCATGGGGCAGGCTGGTATGCTCTGCAGTTTGAGTCTTGTCAGCTGACGCTCTCCTCCCCTTCTCTGGTTGACCTCAATTTCCCCGGCATGAGCCGCTCTTGTTGAGTTTCGATTCCGCTCCCTTTCTTGACTCTGGCTGGGTTCTGAAACTCTGCCTGTCAGGCCCCTGGCAACCTGGGTACATTTCCGCTTTTACAAAATGGAGTTGCACTTGTATAATGTGCCTTATTGAGGTAAATATATGGTTGGCGCTTGCCGCTCTAATATTCTACTAAGCATTGCAAACAGTATTGATATCTTTAGCTTCTTGCATTCCAAGCATATTTACACACGTTTAACTGGTTGGTTGCTCCCATTTTATCTCATAGCAACGTTTCCTCACGTTTTAACACTGTCTCTTTCCTGCGTCTATTACATATATTTTCACAACAGCTCGCGCTGGCGTGCTATCTTCGATAGCCATTTTGTTCATTCGCAGGTCCGTTCAGGCCCTTGTGTCATTTCTACTGGCCTTCCATTATGGCTCTTTGGGTCTCTTCATTGACTGTCTGTAGGTACTCTTCGTTTCCTCACAGCTGCTGGTGCGGCTGTCTGATAGGGTACCGTGCTGCCCAGGGTTGTCTGCTTATGGGCGCTTCAACAGGTATGGATCTTCTGATGTATACTGGGCAGAGTCCCAGTGCAGCTCTTTGATGATTCATTTGCTCCTCATACGTCACATACCTTGGCGAGTATTCTCCTGGTACCTCGAAATGAGGAGATGGGGTGCAGGACATGTCTGGGACCTCCTCTACACTCCCCCTTTGGTCGGTTCATCGACCACTTTTGCGATCTCTTTTGCATTTATTTCTTTTGATTCTTCAGTGTCATGTTCCTCGTCTTCAGGGTTTGTACATGATGGTGTGAATGTGTGAGTCTTTGGGGTCCATATTTTTACCACCCCTTTCAAACTCCCTGCTGTTTTCACATGCTCATCTTTGTTCCAGGTCATTAGCTGGCATTGTCCATTTGGGCTGCAGTATTTCCATTTTCCTTCATACCTTCTTCATTTCTTAGGATACGTGAACTTTATTCCTTCTGGCGCAAATTTGCTGGCCTTCACAAAGTCTCTTATTTCTTCATCAGTCAGGTCTCTGGGCTTCCAACCTTGTTCGACATCAACCATTACTTTCATCCCTATGGCGTTCTTCGCAGTTTTCTGACACTGTGGGCCTCATTACACGGATGGCGGTATTAGCACATGGACCAAGGTGCTTTTAGCACCTTGGCCCATGCAGGTAAAATACCGGCACCGCCTTGGTGGAAAGGGGAATTACTGCCCCATTCCAAGGTTGGTGGGGTGGTAATTCCCCCTTCCACCACTGCCCTTCCCCATTCCCATTTTTGCCCCATAGGGCATAATGGGAATGGGGAAGGTGCTAATTACGGCACCGCAATTTTGCAGTACCGTAATTAGCACCAAGGTCCCTCAGCGGGTTGGTTTTTGACGCCTGCAAAAAGCAGGCTTTAAAGCACCAACCCGCTAAGGGACCTCGTAGTAAGGCGGTAATGGTTAACGGTCACTGTTACCATTAATGGTGACCGTTAACCATTACCGCCATCCGTGTAATGAGGCCCTGTGTGATGATTATCTTGACAACACAGGATCCTAGCAATACCATTGCTAGTAGGGCTCCCAGAAACTTGAATATATCTGCTATCCATTGTGGGACCCATGAGAATAGGTCTCCTAACCAGCTGTCATCGTCCACTTCATCGCTTTCATCGATCATCTGGTTTTTCAAGTTTGTCAACATACTTATGGCCTCTGTTAGGGTTCCGTTTTCTTCATCGTGAGATGGTACAAATGTGCAACATGATTCTCCAATTTTTGCACTAACACCTCCATCCATTGCTGTGATCATGTGAAGCACATATCTGTTCTGGAGGGTCATTAGTCTGATTGCTCTCAGCTCTTCTTTGATCGCGTTAAATCCTTTTATAGTGGTATTGATGGTCTGCAATAACTCCCATCTGGTTATCTGCAACCATTTAGCATTCACTCCAATTTGGATGTGTGGCAAGAGCATCGTGGTGAATACTGTTGAGGAGAGGCTGAACAGCCTGTGTTCGTATGGGATTGCATGCAATGGCTCTTCTGATTTGGTAGAAAAGTAGTTTTCTCTCTTCATCCTGGATACCAATTCCACAGATGTCCTTCTTCTTAGATTAGCATCTGCTTTTCGGGAACTTGTCCAACTTCAGGTCATTCTTAGGGATAACTAGCGCGGGAACGTGCACGTTCACCAGTATGCATATGCCTCCCCAATTTTTTGGCAGCCTTATTTATGTATTGGATCCACATGCCCAGTAATGGTACATAATAACTGCAGTTCCTTGAGTCATTCCTGGGGCTTCAAAGATTCATTCGCAGTTTACATTCTCTCCCATTTTCCTCGTGCCATTACTTCTGAAGCATAACTTTGGGCTTTCCAATGGTACTATCTGCAGGGGTCCACCTCTGTCTTCGACCCATGTTAGCAGCTTTACCAGTTTTGGCCATGGAGGTTTGCATAATTTCTGCGAATTCTCAATTGCTTCTCGGCAGGCTCCAAAGACCATCCAAGCTCAGTAGATTACTACCCCTTCTTCCCAACCATCTGGGGAGACCACTGTTCCCCAAATCTGCATTTGACCTCTGTTCTTCCAGATTTGAGCTTCATCTGCAGCTTTTCCTTGAACGTTCAGTCTTGGGTTTATTTCCCATCTTATCCCTGATCCTTTGACGCCAGGGTTCTCGTATCTGATCACGTGATTCCTTGTGTGCGCCCTGTTTCTTGTTTTAATGTCCTGGACGTAGCCATCTTCGTCCGGGCAATCCTTTTTGTTGGCCCATATCAACGAGGCGTCTCTTCCCATAAATTGTCCTCTGGTGTTGCACATTGCTACATGTGACATGCAGTGTGCTGTGGGTACATCAATTTCTACAGCCCCGAAGATCTTGGATTTTCCCATGCTATATGGTAGGAGTGCACAGACGAAGCATTCTCCTTCTGACTGTCCTGACTGTCTTCGTCCTACTTCCTTCATGTGCTGGTACCATATGTTATTTCAGAGATGGGCTGTGCTGTCCAGGTAGTTGTTAAGCTCATTGTTATCTTCATGAGGGCTTCTCTTGATTCTCAGTGTTTTTCTATAGTTTGCTATGACTATGTCTCTGAATGCATCTATGTTGCTTTTCCACACTGGGCGTCTCGGTAGAGCGGGCTGCCTTGGCTGTATCGCAGTGGTAGGAGAAGGTTTTTTGTTTCTTTTCCTTTCCTCTTGCAATCCTCCATAGAGGTTCTCTAACTGCCGTTGGCTCACCAACTCCCCAACACGTAGCTGTCGTAGGTCTGGAGCTTGTTCCTTGCGTCTGAGCTGGCGTGCTTGTCATTATAGTCTCTGAAGTTCTATTTTCCAGCTCTTCGTGCAGTTTCTTTGCTCTGACTATAAATGGGAACAAATAATCTATCAGCATTTGTGTTTTCTCTGTGAGTTCCTTTGTGGCTACTTCTGTTCTTTGGAGGGATTTTGCTATGCCCTCTCTCATTGGTTTCTCACTTGGTTCTCTTCGGTCACTTCCGCAATTTTCTGGAACTGATTGTTCGGCAGGCTGTCTCCCTTTCTCTGCTGCCTTCGTTGGAGACCCTGTAGCCATAGACACTTGCCCTTGTCTGTGTGCATTCTGTGTGTGTGTGTGCATGCAGTGGTCAGTGCTGCATTTTCATTCATTCCGTGCTGACCCTGTCTCCAGCTTTTCTCGTCATTCGTTACCACAAGTGTGTCTGAATCACTGCTAAATACATTCAATTTTAGTTCGCTGACTTTACCATCAGGTTTTCTTGGGACTGGGATAACTATATAGGGTCTGGGTGCTTTTGTAGGCACAAGATGGTCATAATCTGGTGGGTGCACTGAGATTGGGACACTTCGCGCACCAATAAAGAAAGCAGTTCTGATAGTCAACGATAGAAAGACAATGATAATTACTACGCATATACACATAATAGACTTATAGCACATCTGGCATCATTTCCTTCCAGGGAATCGGGGGTGCCCCTGTTCTGGTGGTAGAACCAAGTTACTGTTCTGTGCCCCCATTTCGAATAAGTTCATAGTCAGTTATGTATTCCTTCTCTCGCTCTGATCTTGTAGTTCAAGAGTTCATTACTATTAAAGTGACGAGTGCTTTACAAGTGTCCCCCCTCTTGTGGGTGCTCTCAGTGATCTTTAGGTATGCAGTACAATTCCTTTTGTTAGACTATGGAAAATGGTTAGGCTAGAAACTGTGGTACATCACATTCATAATGCATATCTATAGTAGGTAAGGTCCCAGTGCACTCCTCGAATTTGCTTTGGTCCTGAGGACATGCTGGAACCTGTTCCTTGCGAAGGAATGAAAAGATGGAACTGCTAAAAATCACACAAAAATAGAATGTTGTAAAAATAAAAATAAGAAAAAAATGTGAAAAAGGAAAAATTAGATGGTGTAGTTCTTGACTCTGCTCTCCTTGATCTGTTCTGTGGTGGGAAGTTGAAGAACTGTGTCTCTGTCCTTTATCTGTCCCACTGTGAAAAGTTTTACTGGTATCTCCTCTTCATAAGGCTCTCCTCAGCAGTTGATGGACATAATTACTTCTCAGTTGCGCTATGATGGCTCACAGGAGCATGTTTAGTTGTGCGTTCTTTACTAGGTCTTCGAGGAATGCACGCACGTCAACATTGTTGGGTCTCCCTACTAGCCTAGGAAAGTCCTCAATGAGGTGAAAGAGGATGTGGTATGCATAACTACTGTCTTCTGGGGATAGGGTCATTTGCCCTGTTTTGCTGTGTCCTGATCATGAGCTTTTCTTTTGATTCGCACAGTCTTTGCAACTTCCTGTGCGTGGATTACCACAAGGTGATTTAATTTAGTCCACAGCTGGTTTAACTGAGCTAGGTTTCTTGGGTCTCTGATGAAAGTATGTGTGTCAGTTGTTCTCCAGACAAGTTCTGGGCATTTCTCGATTATTTGAAAGAACAAATTAAATGTGAGTTCATCAATGCCTATTGGTGGTGGAAGCATATGTGTCCTCTTCGCTATGCTCGGTAGCTCAGCAAAGGCTTCCGTGATGACAGTCAGCAGTCGCCTGATTACTTTTTTGTTAGCTGGATCTTGAATAAAGTCTGTGACATTGGCTTCTCTCCCTATGAGTGACGGATAAGATAACACCACGAGTTGGAAATGGGTGAGTACATCCCGCTTGAGACTTCTGCTGGAATGTACCATAAATCCTGTGAACAAAGTCTTGATACTGGTTGCTTCAGGATACTGTGTTTCACTCTCAGAAAATATTTTGTTTGTAGTCTATCAGAGTCTTGATTCTTTTTACTACTTGGGCATGATGTGCTTTCAACAGTTCATTGTATCAATGTTGTTGTGGCTTTGGATCTGCTTCTCTTTACTCTGCAACTGGGTTGCACAGTGTTCATTTTATGTACTTTATTATCTTTCACTGGTTTGAGAAAATGTCCTGTTCGTAAGCCACAATTTTAAATCAGTGTTCCTTTTTGCCTTTCTTTTGCTGCGCATGCGTCCTTCTTCCTCACCATGGATCGTGTCTGCACGTGCTGAGGTTCTTCCCCGTTGTCTGTGGTTTCTTCGCAGTTGGATGCCGCAGGAGGGCTCTCGCCTATGTAAGGTTTAATGTCATTTATGAAGATCCATGCCCTTCTGCCCTGGAGCTTGACGGCGGAAGGGGTGCAGTCCTCTAGGATGAAAGGGCCATTGAATCGTGGCTCATCCCACCTCTTCCTGGTAAAGTTCCTCACTAGCACATTGTCACCAGGGAAGACTAGGGACGCATGTAGACTCTGCACAGTGCCTGCTTCAGCACTTCCAGGTGTGTTTTGTGCTGCACTGTCCCCTTTTCGACGTCGCTGCAGCTGGCCTGAAATGACAGAGGCGCTGGATGTCATACAGTTAAGGTACTCCTGCATCTCTGTTCCCAGAACCTCCCTAGTTGTCTGGGCATCACAATTAGCTCTATCTCAGGGGGTCAGAGGGGTCCTCATTCTTGTGCCTGTAACTATCTTGTGCGGCGTGAGATGATGGTCGGAGCCGGGTTGGTTCCGAATTGCATACAATGCCGGTGGTAGACAGTGCAACCATCCCTTTCTTAATGTGAGCTTCAACTTGGCTATCCTCTCCTTTAACAGGCCGTTGAGCTGCCCACATATCCCCATTCCACTGATACGCTGACGAGAACTTGTGCCTTATACCAAGCAGTAAGCTAATCTGTTTGAAAACTGCATTAACAAAGTGAGCCCTGTTGTCTGATCTCATTACCTCGCACACCCCCCATCTAGGGAACACTTCCCTCACTAGAAATTTGGCAGCACAGTTAGCGTTTGGGTGTGTACAGGTACCTGATTCTATCCATCTAGAGAATGGACACACCACCACAATTAAATACCTTTACCCGTTGCACACTTGAATCATGTCGACATAATCGATATGCAAGTGCTGGAATGGTCCAGTTGGCTGGGGATAACTCCTGCCACTACTTTTAGTGTGTGCCCAGCGGTGAATTGTTGGCAGATAATGCAGTTCACCATGAAAAATGCAACGTGCTCTGCTAAATTCGGTGTAAACCAGTCTTCTGCGAGCGTTGCAGCGAGATTTTCTTTTGTCATGTGTATAGGGTAGTGTAACTGCTCCAATGCTACCTTCAGTAGGGCGACAGGCATTAGTGGTTTACCAGTGCTGTCTTGCCTCCAAAACCCGTCAGAGGGGGTTTAAGGAACACCCGGGAGGATAGCTCAGCGGCAGCGTGCGCGTCTTGGAAGCAAGACGACACGTAGCAACAACAGGTTCGATCCCCGGGTCCGCGCTTAGAAACCTTTGGTTGTTTAAGCGCGTTATAAATAAGTAACTAAGAAAAAAAAAAAAAAAAAAAAAAAACACACATAATTACGCAACTAAGAAAAACAAAAAAAGACAATTCCTGTAACAGCGCCTCGATGCCTGCGGGCTGTGTGAGCGCTTTATAAATGTGAAATAAAAAAAAAAAATAAAAAAAAAATAAAAAAAAAAAAAACCCTTGACGCTTCCACACATTTTTCTCCTCCTGAGGTGCCTCCCCTTGTAGCTCCATTAGCTGAGTCTGCCACATGTTGCTATAAGCTTCGGGTGTGGCTCGTGCTACATCATACGTTCATGGGTACGTGCCACCTCCACGATTGTTTAGTTTTTGGATGCCATATGCTTGGCTTCCGTGTCCGTTTCATGATTTCCATGTGACACGAAATCCATCCCCTTGGTATGAGCGGCGCCTTTCACGACCGCTATGCCCACTGGGAGCTGCAGTGCTTTTAACAACCTATCCAATAAGGCTGCATGTTGCACTGGCGTGCCGTCTGCTCGGAGGTAGCCCCTCCTTTTCCAACGTTCTAGACCTGCATGTACTGTGGACGTCACATGGGCGAAGTCACTGTACACAGTTACTTCCTGGTCTGCATGATTCTCAATGACGAGTATAAGCGCCACTAGTTCTGCAGCTTGCGCAGAAAAGTGAGAGGGTATTCGTGCACTGACAAGCACTTGGAACTCTCCATTCGCTAGGTGTTTTACCACAGCCACGCATGTATATCTTTGTCTGTCTTCTTGATCGATTCTCGAAGAACCGTCAATGAACACGATTTCGCCACCTGCCCGGGCATTTTCCTTTACCCTGGGGATTTCATCGTAGAATTCCTCATAATTCACACAGTCATGTATAGGTTCTCCCTCTGTGAGTGGCTCAGCTATGAATGTAGCTGGGTTCACAGTTTTACATCGAACTATTTTGATCGATGGGTTGGAGATAATCACCTCATAGGCGGATGCTCTTTGTGATGTCAGCGTGCCCTTTGGATTCTCTAGTATTGCGAATAACGAGTGCTCTGCGTATAACGTCATAGAACATCCCATCACAATAGATGACTCCTTTTCAATGGCAAACGCGGCAGCAGCTAGATTTTGTTCGCATGGGAAGTGGCCCTTCATGACCGGGTTCAGACTCCCACTGTAATATGCTAGGGGCTTGTACCCCAGAGAGGTTCGCTGCGCGAGCACTGCCGTCATAAAATTACCATTGGTGTGTGAGAACAGGTAGAATTCCTCTGCATAATTAGGAATCCCGAGTACTGGGGCTTTCCAAATCGCCCCCTTAAGTTCTACAAACCCCTTTTCCATTGCCTCAGTCCATTCAATTTTTTCTCTTGTCGCCTGGGCCTTCCTTAGGGCCTGAAGCAAGGGCTTGGTATACGAGCTGTAATCGAAGACCCATGCTCTGACATAGTTGCACAGGCCTAAGAAGCTTTGCATTTGTTTTATCGTGAGTGGTTTAGCCATGTTCATGATAGCTTCAGCCCTTTCTGGGGTCACATTTTTCCCTTTGTGTGAGATTAGCTGTCCTATGTATAGCACCTATCGCTGACAGTATTGTAACTTTTCCTTATCAACTTTATATCCTTTCTTAGCCAGGATGGTCAAAAGATGGACTGAGTCGCGCCTGCATTGTTCCTCAGTGATGCTGCAGATCAGAATGTCATCCACATACTGCAAGACAACACTATCTACTGCGATATTGTTTAGGTCCATCTGTAGGACTGTGTTGAAAATGGATGGACATTCACAGTACCCCTGTGGCAATCTCGTGCTTTTCAGGCGTATTTGTCTGACAGTAAATGACGTCAGGTCCTGAGAGTCACGGTGCAACGGGATTGAGAAAAACGCTTTTTTCACATCAATCACCGTGAAATATTTTGCCTCAGTGGGTATGTTGCATAGAATTGTGGATGGATTAGGGACTAGAGGGAACTCGGCTTCAACTATATTGTTTAATGCTCGTAAATCTTGGATTAAACACCAAGACCCTCCCTTTGATTTCTTGACAGGATAAATCACTGTGTTGCAAAGTGATTCTGACATCACTAGAATTCCCTGTTCCATCATGGCGGAAATTGTCTTCGCGATTCTTCATCTGCCTCTCTGGACATAGGATATTGTCATGCTCGTGGTAAAACTGCTCCTGGTTTCAGTTTAATTTTCACTTCACCTGCCCCCCTCAGGAGGCCTACGTCATAGGGCCCTGTAGTCCATACCGCGGCAGGCACTTGGGCCATGTCGTCATCAAAGTATTCTGGACGTATCAGCACCAACATCATTCTCTGTGGCACCTCCCATTTGATCATTTTGACCCAAAATGTGAGACTTACTTCCACTCTCGTCTCTTCTAGGTCAGGGTGTTCTTCGAACAGATTGTCATCGGTGACGTCAGTCACTCGATACCCTTCTTCGATGGCGATAATCGCACACCATTGTCTGCCTTCGTCATCATATCCTTCGACCAATACCACTTTCCCTCGCACTGCGGCTTATTCTATCATTAAGGGAAATACTTGTCCCTCCTCTTCGAGCATAGATATTCTGGGTCTGAATAGGAAATCATCAGGTGTCCTCATAGTTCTATCTGCGAGGCCTGGCAATCCTGCCATGAGCACCCGCACACCATATGCGAAGACTTCTGGCTCTAACGGTATAGCCCTCATGGCTATGCGTCCTGAGTGTGCTCTGATCATTTCGCACACGTTCGAATAATGCATTCCTGGAGTGGAGCACGCTATACCGTTCTCAGTAAACGAGATTGTCATATTCAACTTAGTCATTAAGTCCCGACCCATGTTATTTACTGGGGTCTGACGTGAATATAATAAGGGTACATCCATTTCGCGCTCTCCCACAGAGACTGGGACTGCGTCTGTAATGGGAACTCTACTGTGAGGTCCCATGAAACTGAGTATCTATGGCCTCGCCGGACAAGGAAAACCTCTCGTATGCACGAGCGCGTCACACCCGTGTCAACTAAGAAGGAGTATTCTTTACCCCCCATGACGACATTCACCCTAGGTTCCCTATTAGGGTCTGATGTCACTGATAGGATAGAACACATCTGAGTCCCCCGTGAGCTGTCCTATTTCATATATAGGTTCGGCCCACTGTATACTTTCTGATTTCCCCCATTTACAGGGTTGACACCCTCTCCGGAGCTAATACCCTGCAACATTTGTGATGATGTCTGCTGGGATTGTCTCTGCGGTACGTTCCCCATGTTTGAGTGTTGAACCACTTGCTGCGCACCTTGCTGCGGGCCTGATGCCTGCTGCTGTGCTGTGTGATTTTGTGCACTGACCTGCTGCGGGACGGCAGGCTGATTCACCATGCCTGTCCCCATCCCTTGGCTATTTTGCCACATGGCCTGGCTGCTGCACATGCATGCCACATGTCCTGTCATACCACACAGCCAACACACTGGCGGTGGTCGGGCCATCTGTCCATCTGGCGTAGCTGGACTGCCCATCTGCGCGTTTTGAAAACCACTTTGATTATTCAGAAAGCCTCCCTGGTTACCTAAAAAACCCCCCTGATTACTCTGCCATCCTCTCCCTCCAAAACCCCTTCCCATTGGGTAAAATCCTGCACTACCTTGGTTATTTTGGGATGGGTTAGCTATTGATTGCATACTTGGTTCAGTTGGGCTTGTTAGCGTGGCTCCCTCGAGAGCATACTTAGAGAGTTTCTTTTGCACCAGCTTTGCTTCCTCACCCTTACGAGTTGCCTCCTTCTTCCGGTTCTTTTCTTGCAACAATCTGCAGTAGTGTGCAATTGTCAACTGTATTTCAGCCCATGGTTTTGCTTCTGCTCCTACCAATTTTTTGAGCTGCTTCTGCACCGGTTCAGGCAACCCCTGGCATAATATGTGGTAGAATACAGGGATAGATTTCATCCAAGACTCATGCGTTTCGAGCACCCATGCGTCTTAGAAATTCTGGATATAAATCAACAGATCCTCTGACTCTTTCATTTCATTTTCTGAGTCATTATAGCTCCCATATCTGAAGTGTCTGGATATAGCATTTGCAGCGCTTTCCACACTGCTGCTCCACAATTATTAAATGGTGCTCCGTCATGGGATGTGTCAATTATGGTTACCCGAGGGTAGCCTGCCCGTTTCCATACATCGTCTGCTCTTTCACCAGGTATGGCGATTAGGAGGCCCTTAATGTCCCCTATAGCTAAGGTGACACCCCCGGTCATTTTCTCTAACTCATGTATCCATTTCCCGGCTCCCGATGTCAGCATTGGAAGCTTATTTTTTAGGTTTTCTCGGTCCATGTGTGGCCATGGAATATATTGTGGTCTTGCTCCCCCCTTTTCTAGCGGTGGGAATTGGAATGCGCAGACTTCCTTTTCTTTCCCCATGGCTCTTCGGTCTATAGCTGGGGTGGCATTTCCGCCTTGCCGTCTCCCTGTCAATGCCCTTAATCTATCTGCATAGGCAGGTGCTGACGCCCCCCTGTGACCGCGTGGTGCTCCTTCATGTTGGCCGGACTACGCGGCAGACTTCGGTGTCCTACTCGTGGACTCGGTAGAATCTGACCATCGTACCCCTTGGTTCCCTGGGGGCCATTTTTCACAGCATCTTCCTTCCTTGTGTGTCACATCCTCTATTCCCCACCGGAGTAAGATTCTGAATACTCCCAGTTTACACAACTCCTTGCATCTTCTTCGTTCTGCCCAATCTCCGGCCTGTCAATAGACAGTCCCCTGCTCCCACTACTTCGCGTGGCATCCTCATATAGCTGAGTGCTCTCTAAGCGCTCGTCTTCCCTTCCCCGTTCGGATATCTGTTCTAGCCCATCTCATCGTATATTTTATCAATTGTTTCCCCGATGCTTCTGGTGTCGAAGTCATCTTCAATATTTGTCCCACTTATGCCTTGCACCGAGTCGCTTGCAGGAAATAATTCTTCTATGTCTTCCCATTCTCCAACAGGATTGGGTTTTTTAACTTCCCACTCCAGATATTCAAGATCCTGTGCCCTCTGTCTGCGCCTTTGTCTGTTTCCTCATCCACTTCCTTGCGCTTCCTCGCTTCTTCTCTAGCCTTGTCTACTTCCCTCATCCTTTCATTTCTACGTTCCTTTGCACTTCTAATTTCCTGCTCTTTTCTTCTCTTCGGTCTCTACTCACGTACCCTTTGCTCTTCTTCGATCCTTTGCTTAGTCTGTCTGTACTGGTCATAAACTGCCTCTTGTTTGCGATCGAGCTGTTTCTCTTGCTCTTCGCGGTATAGCTGTTCTCGCGTCAGCCTATCCTTCCTTCTTGTCCTTTCATCCCTTATTTCCATTTCTTTTTCTCTCTCTCTCCTTTGCGTCTCAACAGACCTCTCTCTTGGCCTTATCTCATCACTTCCTTTTCCATCAAGCTTCAGCAATTTCTGACCTCCCATCCATTGGTCTTTCGTGAATGCTATCTCATCAACTCTACCTTAATTTCCCTTTTGTTTATTTCCCTCTCTCTCCTTATCAGGAGGTGCACAACTATGTGCCCGATTGTAAAGACTGGAGGGGGGTGTCTGTACCTCCGCTCTCTATATGGTAGAGGAGAGACACAGAGGACCCCAGCCAAGATTCTCTATTATTGGTAATGTAGTTGAACAATCAAGGCCTAGCTTCTCAGGAGGTGATGCAGACTGGTTCTTAAGTACAGTGTAGTCCCCGAACCCCCACAAAGGAATGTCCACACACTGTATTACTGAAAACACAGTCTTTATATAATTAATATTCAAAGGTATGTACACGATCACAATAACGCACTTTGTACTCGGAAATCAACCATGATAAATATATACAATTCTAAAGTGGTACCACCAATGTTATCAAATCTCATTAAAGTGCATCAACTGTACGGTTAAAATGTCACACAGATCAATAACGAGGAAACCAGCAATAGAGATAGGAAGGACCGTAAGATGGTTGAAACAATAGGCAAAATACTGGCCCCTACCGATCGACACAGTTCTGTGTGGAGATCCCCGACCTGGACAACCT
Organism: Ambystoma mexicanum; assembly: GCF_040938575.1. Taxonomy (NCBI): domain Eukaryota; kingdom Metazoa; phylum Chordata; class Amphibia; order Caudata; family Ambystomatidae; genus Ambystoma; species Ambystoma mexicanum. The sequence continues at coordinate 737,124,772 of NC_090923.1, read as the reverse complement.
GTGAAATAAAGAAATATAGCACAAGCCCAGTCCATATATTGTTCAATAGTCTTATTTCCTCCTATAATGTTTTACCCACCCAATGTACCTGGTGGAGTAGAGTTCTTCAAAGACGCGTCGAAGGATCCTTCTTGAGTGACTCCCTTTAAAGCAGGAGCCACGGATCGTCGAGAGACGTCGAAGATGGTGAACTTGGCATTGACGGCATCAATGAGAAGTTCAAGGGTGCCGCGACCATGACGTCGATCCAGGCAGTGCTCGTCAGCGACGTCCTGTGAGGATGAGGTGTGCGGGGCACGTTGGCGATGGATTGTTCGGGACCGCAAAGAGCTTCAGAAGAACTATGGCCCAACAAGGGCGTCGAGTCGTCGAAGTCTTTGTGGCCTTCAGGTGGCGGGAAACCCACCGACGGATTCTCCTCGGCGCGTTGGTCGTCCTCGACTGTGTCCGGCGGGACAAAGCGGTCGACGTTGCGGACAAGGGAGTCCTTGGAGTCAAATGTTCTTAGGTAAAGGAGCGGGCGGCTCCGGTCATCGGCGGCATGGTGTCAAGTGGTCCCCACGGCTGGGCAACACAACTTCGACGGGCCTCCAGTGGTTACACAAACCTGCGAACCCTGGTCGATGGCAATAGACTTCAACAGTGGCGAAGTCCGGGTGCTTTGCTTCGTTCTCCTCAGTGGTCCCGTCTCGGGTCGGCAGCCTTTCGAGGGTCTGACTTCCAGGGAGCTTCAGCGAAGGTTAGCGGTGCTCGATGGTCCCTCGGAGCACGGGGAGAGGGTGCCTTACCAGGTCCTCTCTCGGATCAGTCCTTGACGAGTTCGGCAGCTTTCAGATCAGGTCGAAGCAAATGCAACTGCAAGTCTTCTTCTTCCAGCTGGGCGTCGAGGATCAGCAGTTCCAGTTACTCTTAAAGTGTAGACACAGCTTCTGAACAATTTCCAGTGGTGAGAGGTCCCCAGATATACTATCTTGTCTCTCGTCCACACTGCTGGGTCACTCTCGGCAGCCAATCATGCAGAAGGGCATTCATGCAGTCAGTCAGCCAATCAGGCACACAGTGCATTCAGGCCATCCTCCTCCTTCTCAGACACTCACAACAAGGAATGTGGATTAGGACAAGTACCCAGCCATTCAACACTACACACTGCATTCAGGCCAGTTTCGGGCAGGGCTGTCTCAGTCTTTGTCTCTCATACCAGAAACCAGACAGCCACAACAAGATGTGCATATTGGTCACACACTCCATTCACCCAGGTCCCACCCACAGGGCGTACCCACAACATACGCTCACTGGGAAGGCTCCAGTCAGTCTGGACTTCACAACAACACCATATATGGAACTTCCACTCAACAGCCAGTCAGGGGGAAGGGACAGAGTCAGGGCTTCCCTGGACTTTGGGAAAACAAGGTAACAGGTAATAGAAAGCAAGAGGCCACAGGGGCCATCTTGTTTTCCATCAGGAATCAACTGATTCCAATGGTAGGGCCTAGGTATCCCAAAATGGAAGATACTCAGCGCACCTGTCAAATTCAGCATGGAGCTGCCACTAGCCCATATCCTGCTCTGCGGGCCACCCACAGGTGCCCAAAAACATACACTAGGGGCACAGGGTTGTACCCCCACCCATGGGTGCCGTAAGGGTATCCCATGGGTCGGTTCACCAAACCAAAAGAGAGAGAGCTGCACCGCCAGGAGTCCCACATGAACTCCTGCGCGGAAAACACGACAGAACACACGATAAAAAGGCAGTAAAGGAGAAGGATACCGAGGCCCTGTCCCTCCGATGCTTTTCCAGCATCACAGTCGCCCCCCAGACTGAGGTGGAGGGTGCCTAATCTCCCACAGGATAGACACCCTCATTCAGGCAGTCAACATACCTCCTGGAAAGGCCATCTGCATTATCGTGACTCTTCCCTGGTCTGTGCTCTATGGTGAAGTCTAGCCCTTGCAGGCTAATGGACCACCTGAGCAGTTTCAGGTTTTCACTCTTCATCTGCATAAGCCACTTCAGGGGCTTATGATCTGTTTGGACCTTGACGGTAGACCCCGTAAGGTAGGGCCTAAAACGCCTAAGGCTCCAAACTATACTGAAACATTCCTTCTCAACAGTAGCCCACCTAAATTCTCTACCCTTGAGTTGTCTACTGATGAAGATGATAGGATGATCCCTCCCTTTGTCATCTAACTGGGACAAAACAGCTCCAATTCCGGTGTTGCAGGCATCCGTCTGGACGATAAAGGGTCGGCTGTAGTCAGGCGCACACAACACAGGTGCCCTACACACACTTTCTTTCAAGCCATCAAAGGCCCTCTGACAGTCTTCCATCCAATTAACCTTCCTAGGTTGTTTGGGGGAAGTCCGAGCTGTCAGGGGTGCAGCTATGGTTCCATAGTCCGCCATGAAATTGCGATAATACCCAGTGAGGCCCAAAAAGTCCTGTACATCCTGTACCTTACTGGGGAGAGGTTGGATTTGACCCCCTCCTACCTCATGACCAAGATATGTGACTTTCCCCTGAGCTATCTGGCACTTGGTGGCCTTGATAGTGAGGTTAGCCCTTTTCAAGGCCTGCAACACCTTACCCAGCTATGTCAAATGCTCGTCCCAAGTGGAACTGTAGACGGCAATGTCGTCTGAGTAAGCCACACAAAAGGCTTCCAGCCAACTGAGCGCATGGTTGACCAATCTCTGGAAGGTGGCAGGGGCATTCTTCAAACCAAAAGGCATGACCCTAAACTGGTAGAGTCCCACTGGTGTTGAGAATGCTGTCTTTTCCTTGGCATGGTCCGTCAGAGCTATTTGCCAATAGCCTGAGGTGAGGTCAAAGGTGCTCACAAATTTGGCAGCACCTATGGTGTCCAGGAGCTCATCAGCCCGGGGCAATGGGTGCGCGTCAGTTTTGGTGACGGCATTGACTCCTCGGTAGTACACACAGAACCTCCAATCCTTGGTACCTGCCTGGGAACTTGCCTTGGGGACAAGGACCACGGGACTGGACCAGGGACTGGTTGAGGGTTCAATAACACCCAGATCCAACATCTTGGCAACGTCAGCCTGGATGTGGTTCTTAACAGTGTCTGACATATGATAGCTCCTGCTCTTGACAGGCACGCTGTCACCAGTGTCAATCTCGTTCTTACACCACGGTGTAAGGCCTGGCGACAGTGAAAACAGGGAGGCATACTGCTGGAGCAAAGTCCTGCAGGCCATCTGCTGCTCTGTTGTCAAATCTGGAGAGAGATGCACTCCCTCCACTGAGCCATCCTGAGGGTTGCTATACAGCAAATCAGGAAGGGGCTCACTCTCATCCTCTCCTTGCTCTGAAGCTAGCAAGAGACATGAGACTTCTGCTCGCCTGTGGAAAGGCTTGAGACGATTAACATGGAATAGCTGAGGGGCTACCCCTGGGATTCCCATGTCAACCAGATAATTGACCTTGCCCATCTTGGAGAGTATCCTGAAGGGTCCAGTCCATTTATCTGCCAATGCCTGAGGCTTGGTAGGCTCCATCACGAGGAACTCCTGTCCCGGAGTCCAATCCACTGGCGATGCTTTAAGGTCATGCCAGTACTTGTTCAATTCCTGGCTGGCCTTGAGATTTGCTGTTGCTTGATCCATCATTTGTGTCATCCTCCGTCTGAGGCCAAACACATAGTCCCCCACTTGCTTGGTGGGACCTGGAGGGGTGGCTTCCAAACCTTCTCTGATCAAGGCAAGGGGCCCCCTCACGGGATGTCCAAAGAGTAACTCAAAGGGGCTGAAACCAACGCCCTCTTGAGGTACCTCTCTGTAAGCAAACAGCAGGCATGGCAGGAGGAGATCCCATTTCCTCCTTAGGGGCTCTTCCAAAGCACCTAGCATGCCCTTGATAGTTTTATTAAATCTCTCAACCAGAGCATTGGTCTGGGGATGGTAAGAGGTGGAGAACTTATGGGTTACTCCGCACTCTTTCCACATGGTCTTCATGTAACTAGACATGAAGTTGGATCCTCTGTCAGAGACAACCTCCTTGGGGAATTCAACATGGGTGAAAATGCCCAGGAGAGCCCTGGCAACCACCTTGGCAGTTACAGTCCGAAGGGGTATAGCCTCAGGGTACCTGGTGGCATGATCTACCAAAACCAGGATGAACCGATGTCCACCTGAAGTGGGAGGGTCCAGGGGACCGACAATGTCGATGCCCACCCTCTCAAATGGTGTGCCAACCACTGGCAATGGCTGCAGTGGGGCAATGACACTGCCTCCAGTCTTGCCAGACAACTGACAAGTTGGGCAGGTCCTGTAGTGTGACTCCACTTCTACTCCCATCCGGGGCCAGTAGAAATGGGCAGAGAGCCTCTGCTTAGTCTTCTTGGTACCAAGATGACCAGCCAAGGGCACCTCATGCGCCAACTGCAGTAGGAAGGGCCTGTGAACCTGGGGTACCACCAACCTCTTGAGGACACCAGGTTCAGGCTTAGTGGGCTCACTAACAAGGAGCTCACCCTCCCAATAAATCCGGAATGTCCTAGGCACTTCTCCTTGTGCCTGGGACAGGGCCTGTTTCCTCAAACCCTCGAGAGAGTGGCACTCTCTCTGTCCTTTACAGAAGTCTGCCCGGGAGGGTCCCCCCTCAGCTAACAAGAATTGAAGATCGGAATTATCCTCAGGGTTGAGAACCTCTCCCACAGGAAGGAGAGTCTTCTGGCTCTTCTCCCACAGGAGTTGAGATGGGGTTTACCACTGGACCCAGCCCGTCCGGAGCATGGATCCCAATGGGTGCTGTAGGAACAGCAGGAAGAGAAGGAGCTCCCTCCACAGAGGTGGCTTTCTTGTTCTTCCTTTGTCTTGCCTTAGGCCGCGCCTTTGGCTCGGGTACCTGACTCACAGCCAGACCCGGGGTCACCTGTGACCTAGTGACCGCAGCAGCAGTCATGGGAAGACCATCCGAGATCAATCCCAACTCTACTAGATCATTACCTAACAGAATCTTAGCAGGGACATTGTCCTGAACCAGGACAGGAAGCTTTGCCGTCTTGTCTCCAATTACGAGTGTGACTAAGGCTACAGGCGATAATTTGGGAGGTCCACCAGCTAACCTGGTGGTTCTCAGAGGAGCACCTACATAGTCCTCTGGCTTGAGCAGGGTCCTGTCCACCACTGTCATGCTTGCCCCAGTGTCTCTCAAACCAGTAGAAGGCTGGCCATTCAGGAGGACACTACTCAAAAATCTACGGGTGTTCTGTGGGATAGTTGCCAGTACTTCCGCGTACTGGTCCCAGGCCCCAAGGGACACTAAGGAAATCTCTACAGGAGCACCAAATGTGATCCCTGTAGAGGAGGGGAGGACAGTGGCCTCCACCTCAGACATAGGGTAAGGGCAGGTCAGGCAGACAGCCTGTACTCCAAGTGCCTTACCTTTACACTTGGAGTCACCCCTCTTGTGATCCAGAGCCCCACAATCCCAACAAGTGCCGGGAGTGCGGGGTACAGTACTGGAACCACTGGGAGCCAGCTTTGCAGCAGGTGGACCACTACTCTTATTCCCACCCACAGATGACTTATCCCCACTAGAATGTTGGGTCTTAGGAGAGGAGGGTTTAGGTTTACCCGACTGTGACGGTTTTTGGGATCCTCAGCTTTCTGAGAGGCCCCCTTTTCTTTGTCCTTGTCCTTCCCACTGGAGTCCTTAGGGGACACCCGATGGGAGACCCACTTGTCAGCCAGCCTAACCAGCTTAAAGGGATCCAAAATGTTCTGGTCAGCAACATACTGACGCAGCTCCGGTGAACCGGCTTCAGAAAAATGCTCAAAAAACAATAGGTGGGACAATTCAACAAAAGTTTTCACCTGGTAACCATCAATCCACCCCATCATGTTCATTTGCGCCGCACTCACCCAGTCAACCCAAGGCACATTCTGTCTTTTCTTAAAATCCCTGAACCTGTTAAGGTATTGGGTACTTGTCTTGCCAAACTTGGCAATCAAAGCAGATTTCATACACTCATACTGACCCCTTTCTTCCACACTCAGCTTTAGAATACAGTCATACCCACTCTGAGGCACTCTGCTTAACAAACACTTAGCCCAATCTCTTTTGTCAACATCATGGATTGCACAAGCCATTTCAAACGCTTCAATCCATTAGAGAACCCTCCACAAACACACCAACCAAATCTTTCATAAATTTAGTTGCTGGGGACCTGACACTCTCACTGGGTTTCGCTGAAGTCTCCACTCTAGCTTTCTCTAGCTGGATTCTCTGACATTCAGTGTCCTGGTTCTTGAGTTCAAGGTCCTTATTTTTGAGTTCAAGATCCCTATGCTTGAGCTCCACTTGTTGAGCCAACTCCTCCTTCTTAAGCTCAGCATCTATTTCCAACTTGCGATATTCAAAGGCCAATTTCATCCTTAATAACTCAAGCTCCAAGGAATTGCTGGGGTTCGGAACGGAGGCAGCAGGAATGGGGGCATTCCCAGAAACAGATTCAGTAGAACCCCCAGGGGCAGAGTCCTCATTGGTTGCATTCCCCCCCTCATCAAGAGTTTCACCATCAGTCTGGTAGTCCACCAGGGCAGCTATCAGCTCAGCCCTAGACTTATCCACCAAGTCTAACTCCCTGGCTTCACAAGCACTCTGGAGAGCCTCTAGGCTCATCCTAGTCAATTTACCATTTGCAATAGACTCCATTGCTTGTAATGCAGTTATTTTGTACACAACCAAACCTTAATTTAATAAAGTGCAGATATTTTGTAAGTGGCACGGTTATACACTGATTCTTAAAACCATAAGCGTCCCACCGTTGCCACCAGTGTAAAGACTGGAGGGGGGTGTCTGTACCTCCGCTCTCTATATGGTAGAGGAGAGGCACAGAGGACCCCAGCCAAGATTCTCTATTATTGGTAACGTAGTTGAGCAATCAAGGCCTAGCTTCTCAGGAGGTGATGCAGGCTGGTTCTTAAGTACAGTGTAGACCCCGAACCCCCACAAAGGAATGTCCACACACTGTATTACTGAAAACACAGTCTATGGGCCTCATTACACGGACGGCGGTGGACCAAGGTGCTATTAGCACCTTGATTCATGCCGGTAAAATACCGGCACCGCCTTGGTGAAGAGGGGAATTACCGCCCTATTCCAATGGACTGAGAGTGAAAGGACCACATTATGACGAATTATAGTGCACACTTGTGCTTGCCACACTTTATACCTAATGCAGAAGTACAATTGACTGTCTGTGTCCTATAATTGTACACTGGAACGTAGGAAATCAGCTCTTACAAGAAGCACTGTGCATTGGACACTCCTAGTCAATGGGCATGCACAAAATACACATGCATGCAGCAATAATTATTACAGTTTAAGGGAAGTTTCCATTTCTGTAAACTAAAATTATGAAGCTTTGTCCTGGCCTGTAGCGGTTTGTCCATGTCAACATTTCAGACATTTTCAAAAGATAAGAGCTTTCGCTCGTGGGTTAAAAATAGACACATGGCATGGATGCAATTCGTGTTCAGTCTTAGAGAGCTTTCAGAGAGGCTCGATCATGACCTGATAAGTGTGACATACATACATAAAATCTCACTGCATGAAGGAGCCAGCAGGTAGGATAACATAGACCCAGGGCAGCCTAGGTCGAAACAGAGCTTCCTACACATATTTATTGTGACACTGGAGCCACCTAAATACGGTATCATCACCACTCCCTCCCAGGCTCACCCAATTTAAACCTTTACAATTAACTGCCTTCGCCATACTTTTTTAACACAGATGCACTCCGTAGAATCAAATGCCTTTACCACTGTTCAGCACTGAGTGTTTTCACCACAGAACAGCATTACATTCACCTGCCTTTAACACAAAGCAGCACTGACAGGAGCGTAGCACCATTGACAGCAGTGTAAACATCTCTTTCGATGAGTAGCATCACACAGCAGCATTAATGTTTTATACATAAGTCTGCACATTTGGTAGCTCTGTCCTGACTGTACCGCAGCAGATGACCACTGTAGAGGAGGACCCAAGTACGACCCGCACTCAAATCGTTCATTTTGAAGTACCAGGAACTTTCACGCCGAAATATGTGATGTATGATGAGCAAATAAACCAGCAGAGAGCCGCAGTGGGGCTCTGCCCATTACCTATCAGACTGACAGCACCTATTGAAGTACCTGCACATATGAAACCTTGTAAAGTAAGGTCCCATTGATGAAACCATATCAACAAATGAGACAAACTGATGATTGAAAAACACAATGCCTGAAGAAGCCAAGAAAGTCCTAAAGGAAGACGAATGATGACGTCACAAGAAGCCGGACTGACTCACATATAAAAGATATGACAGCCAGTTTACACATGTACATATGCGTAAAAGCATAACAAAGTGTTATATAAAGATAAGGTGAACAGATTTAAACATGGAAGACGTTACACCATTAATACACTTGTGCAAGCAGTTGCCGAAACATGCACCTAAGCTGAAAAAGTACAGTGCAGAATGGGTTAAAGCAGGGGTGCACAACTGATTTTGACAGAGGGCCGAAAGTACCTTACATGAGGACTATAGTGGGCCGAAAAGTAAATGTGGGCGGGGCGGTAGGCGGGGCGTGGCAGGAGGCTTTTTCAACCCCCAATTTGTATTAAACACATGGAAAAAGAATATGTTTTTGAGGGGTAACGATTTTTATTTGCATTTCAAACTTACATTTTGTACTACACATTTTCCATTGTTATCATTTATTTCTATTTAGTTATTGTATATCATCTGTTTAATTAAATTATATATATTTTATTGACCCTTGATTTGATAATTCCGTTAGTTTGCACTGCTATAGTTTGCTGTTTGGGTTGCCCAAGAGGAGTATGGCCTTCGTTGAGTCAGGTTTCCTCAAAAAGCAAAGGATGTACATCTCCTAACTGTGCCTGTTTGTGCTTTATTATTGGGTTCACTCTTGGAGTGCAACACTATGCCCCATGGCTCCCACCCCCAACCAAACACTATGCCCCATGGCCCCCTCACCACCCCCAACCAAACACTATGCCCCATGGCCCCCTAACCACCCCCAACCAAACACTATGCCCCATGGCTCCCTCAACCCCCAACCAAACACTATGCCCCATGGCCCCCTCACCCCCAACCAAACACTATGCCCCATGGCCCCTACCCCTCAAGCAAACTCTATGCCCCATGGCCCCCTCACCCCCAACCAAACACTATGCCCCATGGCCCCCTCACTCCCAAACAAACACTATGCCCCATGGCTCCCACCCCCAACCAAACACTATGCCCCATGGCCCCCCTCACCCCCAACCAAACACTATGCCCCATGGCCCCGCTCACCCTCAACCAAACACTATGCCCCAAGGGAGTGGGGGGCAAACATTTGTTACTATCATACTAGGTCCAGGGACAATTCTGGACCTAGGAGTATGATCTTTAGGGGACTGCAGCTAATGCCAAAGAGCATCACTAAATGAGCGTCACTATCGGACATTTACAGGGGGTTTGAGTTAGACCTGTAGACAGACACCCACCAATCATTTCTCCCCAGCTAACATTCCAATGGAACCTGGGCAATGTGGAGTGGCAAGGTAGAAATGTTTGGCTTCCATTTGACTTTTGGAGCCCATTCCCAATCAGGCACAAACCCGAACCCCCCACCCCCCAACTCCGAACCCCCAACCCCCAAAATCAGCACACTCTCAAACGACCACCCATACAGACCCGAACACCCCAACCCCCAACTCCGAACCCCCAAGCCCCCAAATCAGCACACTCTCAAACAAGCACCCATACAGACCCAAACCCCCCACCCCCTCGCAACTCAGCACACAAACTCTCAAGCATGCACCCTTACAGACCCAAACCCCCTACCCCCCAACTCAGCACACACACTCGCAAGCATGCACCCATACAGACCAGAACCCCCCACCCCTCAAATCAGCACACTCTCAAACATGCACCCATACAGACCAGAACCCCCACCCCCCAAATCAGCACACTCTCAAACAAGCACCCATACAGACCCGAACCCCCCACCCCAAATCAGCACACTCTCAAACAAGCACCCATACAGACCCGAACCCCTCACCCCCAACTCAGCACACAAACTCTCAAGCATGCACCCATACAGACCCAAATCCCCCACCCCCAACTCAGCACACAAACTCTCAAGCATGCACCCATACAGACCAGAACCCCCCACCCCCAAATCAGCACACTCTCAAACAAGCACCCATACAGACCGGACCCCCCAACCCCCAAAATCAGCACACTCTCAAACATGCACCCATACAGACCCGAACCCCCACCCCCCAAATCAGCACACAAACTCTCAAACATGCACCCATACAGACCCAAACCCCCCACCCCCAACTCAGCACACACACTCTCAAGCATGCACCCATACAGACCAGAACCCCCCGACCCCCAAATCAGCACACTTTCAAACATGCACCCATACAGACCCGACCCCCCACCCACCAAATCATTACACTCTCAAACAGACCCAAACCCCCACCCCCAACTCAGCACCCCCAACCCCCCAAATCAGCACACTCTTAAACAAGCACCCATACAGACCCGAACCCCGCACCCCCCAACTCAGCACATAAACTCCCAAGCATGCACCCATACAGACCTAAACCCCCCACCCCCCAACTCAGCACACAAACTCTCAAGCATGCACCCATACAGACCAGAACCACCCACCCCCCAAATCAGCACACTCTCAAACATGCACCCATACAAACCCGAACCCCCACCCCCCAAATCAGCACAATCTCAAACAAGCACCCATACATACCCAAACCCCCAACCCCCAAATCAGCACACTCTCAAACATGCACCCATACAGACCCGAACCCCCACCCCCCAAATCAGCACACAAACTCTCAAGCATGCACCCATACAGACGAGAACCCCCCACCCCCCAAATCAGCACACTCTCAAACATGCACCCATACAGACACGAACCCCCACCCCCCAAATCAGCACACTCTCAAACAAGCACCCATACAGACCCGAACCCCCACACCCCAAATCAGCACACTCTCAATACAGACCCAAACCCCCACCCCAACTCAGCACACACACTCTCAAGCATGCACTCATACAGACCCAAACCCCACCCCCCAACTCAGCACACACACTCTCAAGCATGCACCCATACAGACCAGAACCCCCACCCCCCAAATCAGCACACTCTCAAACATGCACCCATACAGACCCAAACCCCCACCCCCCAACTCAGCACACAAACTCTCAAGCATGCACCCATACAGACCAGAACCCCCACCCCCCAAATCAGCACACTCTCAAACAAGCACCCATACAGACCCGAATCCCCCACCCCAAATCAGCACACTCTCAAACAAGCACCCATACAGACCCGAACCCCCCACCCCCCAACTCCGAACCCCCACCCCCAACTCAGCACACAAACTCTCAAGCATGCACCCATACAGACCCAAATCCCCCACCCCCCAACTCAGCACACAAACTCTCAAGCATGCACCCACACAGACCAGAACCCCCTACCCCCAAATCAGCACACTCTCAAACAAGCACCCATACAGACCGGACCCTCCAACCCCCCAAATCAGCACACTCTCAAACAAGCACCCATACAGACCAGACCCTCCAACCCCCCAAATCAGCACACTCTCAAACATGCACCCATACAGACCCGAACCCCCACCCCCAAAATCAGCACACAGACTCTCAAGCATGCACCCACAGAGACCCAAACCCCCCACCCCCAACTCAGCACACACACTCTCAAGCATGCACCCATACAGACCAGAACCCCTCACCCCCCAAATCAGCACACTCTCAAACATGCACCCATACAGACCCAAACCCCCACCCACCAAATCATTACACTCTCAAACAAGCACCCATACAGACCCAAACCCCCCACCCCCAACTCAGCACACCCCCAACCCCCCAAATCAGCACACTCTTAAACAAGCACCCATACAGACCCAAACCCCACACCCCCCAACTCAGCACATAAACTCTCAAGCATGCACCCATACAGACCAGAACCCCCCAAATCAGCACACTCTCAAACATGCACCCATACAGACCCAAACCCCCACACCCCAAATCAGCACACTCTCAAGCAAGCACCCATAGAGACCCAAACCCCCACCCCAACTCAGCACACACACTCTCAAGCATGCACCCATACAGACCCAAACCCCCCACCCCCCAACTCAGCACACACACTCTCAAGCATGCACCCATACAGACCAGAACCCCCCACCCCCAAATCAGCACACTCTCAAACATGCACCCATAGAGACCCGACCCCCCACCCACCAAATCATTACACTCTCAAAGAAGCACCCATACAGACCCAAACCCCCACCCCCAACTCAGCACCCCCAACCCCCCAAATCAGCACACTCTTAAACAAGCACCCATACAGACCCAAACCCCCACCCACCAAATCATTACACGCTCAAACAAGCACCCATACAGACCCAAACCCCCCACCCCCAACTCAGCACACCCCCAACCCCCCAAATCAGCACACTCTTAAACAAGCACCCATACAGACCCGAACCCCGCACCCCCCAACTCAGCACATAAACTCTCAAGCATGCACCCATACAGACCTAAACCCCCCACCCCCCAGCTCAGCACACAAACTCTCAAGCATGCACCCATACAGACCAGAACCATCCACCCCCCAAATCAGGACACTTTTAAACATGCACCCATACAAACCCAAACCCCCACCCCCCAAATCAGCACACTCTCAAACAAGCACCCATACAGACCCGAACCCCCACCCCCCAAATCAGCACACTCTCAAACATGCACCCATACAGACCCAAACCCCCAACCCCCAAATCAGCACACAAACTCTCAAGCATGCACCCATACAGACCAGAACCCCCCACCCCCAAATCAGCACACTCTCAAACATGCACCCATACAGACCCGAACCCCCACACCCCAAATCAGCACACTCTCAAGCAAGCACCCATACAGACCCAAACCCCCACCCCAACTCAGCACACACACTCTCAAGCATGCACCCATACAGACCCAAACCCCCCACCCCCCAACTCAGCACACACTCTCTCAAGCATGCACCCATACAGACCAGAACCCCCCACCCCAAATCAGCACACTCTCAAACATGCACCCATACAGACCCGACCCCCCACCCACCAAATCATTACACTCTCAAACAAGCACCCATACAGACCCAAACCCCCACCCCCAACTCAGCACCCCCAACCCCCCAAATCAGCACACTCTTAAACAAGCACCCATACAGACCCGAACCCCGCACCCCCCAACTCAGCACATAAACTCCCAAGCATGCACCCATACAGACCTAAACCCCCCACCCCCCAACTCAGCACACAAACTCTCAAACATGCACCCATACAAACCCGAACCCCCACCCCCCAAATCAGCACACTCTCAAACAAGCACCCATACAGACCCAAACCCCCCAACCCCCAAATCAGCACACTCTCAAACATGCACCCATACAGACCCGAACCCCCACCCCCCAAATCAGCACACAACTCTCAAGCATGCACCCATACAGACCAGAACCCCCGACCCCCCAAATCAGCACACTCTCAAACATGCACCCATACAGACACGAAACCCCACCCCCCAAATCAGCACACTCTCAAAGAAGCACCCATACAGACCCGAACCCCCCACCCCCCAAATCAGCACACTCTCAAACATACACCCATACGGACCCGAACCCCCACACCCCAAATCAGCAAACTCTCAATACAGACCCAAACCCCCACCCCAACTCAGCACACACACTCTCAAGCATGCACCCATACAGACCAGAACCCCCACCCCCCAAATCAGCACACTCTGAAACATGCACCCATACAGACCCAAACCCCCACCCCCCAACTCAGCACACAAACTCTCAAGCATGCACCCATACAGACCAGAACCCCCACCCCCAAATCAGCACACTCTCAAACAAGCACCCATACAGACCCGAGTCCCCCACCCCAAATCAGCACACTCTCAAACAAGCACCCATACAGACCCGAACCCCCAACCCCCCAACTCCGAACCCCCAACCCCCAAATCAGCACACTCTCAAACAAGCACCCATACAGACCCTAACCCCCCACCCCCAACTCAGCACACAAACTCTCAAGCATGCACCCATACAGACCCAAATCCCCCACCCCCCAACTCAGCACACAAACTCTCAAGCATGCACCCACACAGACCAGAACCCCCCACCCCCAAATCAGCACACTCTCAAACAAGCACCCATACAGACCCGAACCCCCACCCCCCAAATCAGCACACTCTCAAACATGCACCCATACAGACCCAAACCCCCAACCCCCAAATCAGCACACAAACTCTCAAGCATGCACCCATACAGACCAGAACCCCCCACCCCCAAATCAGCACACTCTCAAACATGCACCCATACAGACCCGAACCCCCACACCCCAAATCAGCACACTCTCAAGCAAGCACCCATACAGACCCAAACCCCCACCCCAACTCAGCACACACACTCTCAAGCATGCACCCATACAGACCCAAACCCCCCACCCCCCAACTCAGCACACACTCTCTCAAGCATGCACCCATACAGACCAGAACCCCCCACCCCAAATCAGCACACTCTCAAACATGCACCCATACAGACCCGACCCCCCACCCACCAAATCATTACACTCTCAAACAAGCACCCATACAGACCCAAACCCCCACCCCCAACTCAGCACCCCCAAACCCCCAAATCAGCACACTCTTAAACAAGCACCCATACAGACCCGAACCCCGCACCCCCCAACTCAGCACATAAACTCCCAAGCATGCACCCATACAGACCTAAACCCCCCACCCCCCAACTCAGCACACAAACTCTTAAACATGCACCCATACAAACCCGAACCCCCACCCCCCAAATCAGCACACTCTCAAACAAGCACCCATACAGACCCAAACCCCCCAACCCCCAAATCAGCACACTCTCAAACATGCACCCATACAGACCCGAACCCCCACCCCCCAAATCAGCACACAACTCTCAAGCATGCACCCATACAGACCAGAACCCCCCACCCCCCAAATCAGCACACTCTCAAACATGCACCCATACAGAAACGAAACCCCACCCCCCAAATCAGCACACTCTCAAACAAGCACCCATACAGACCCGAACCCCCCACCCCCCAAATCAGCACACTCTCAAACATACACCCATACGGACCCGAACCCCCACACCCCAAATCAGCAAACTCTCAATACAGACCCAAACCCCCACCCCAACTCAGCACACACACTCTCAAGCATGCACCCATACAGACCAGAACCCCCACCCCCCAAATCAGCACACTCTGAAACATGCACCCATACAGACCCAAACCCCCACCCCCCAACTCAGCACACAAACTCTCAAGCATGCACCCATACAGACCAGAACCCCCACCCCCAAATCAGCACACTCTCAAACAAGCACCCATACAGACCCGAGTCCCCCACCCCAAATCAGCACACTCTCAAACAAGCACCCATACAGACCCGAACCCCCAACCCCCCAACTCCGAACCCCCAACCCCCAAATCAGCACACTCTCAAACAAGCACCCATACAGACCCGAACCCCCCACCCCCAACTCAGCACACAAACTCTCAAGCATGCACCCATACAGACCCAAATCCCCCACCCCCCAACTCAGCACACAAACTCTCAAGCATGCACCCACACAGACCAGAACCCCCCACCCCCAAATCAGCACACTCTCAAACAAGCACCCATACAGACCGGACCCTCCAACCCCCCAAATCAGCACACTCTCAAACATGCACCCATACAGACCCGAACCCCCACCCCCAAAATCAGCACACAGACTCTCAAGCATGCACCCACACAGACCCAAACCCCCCACCCCCAACTCAGCACACACACTCTCAAGCATGCACCCATACAGACCAGAACCCCTCACCCCCAAATCAGCACACTCTCAAACATGCACCCATACAGACCCAAACCCCCACCCACCAAATCATTACACTCTCAAACAAGCACCCATACAGACCCAAACCCCCCACCCCCAACTCAGCACACCCCCAACCCCCCAAATCAGCACACTCTTAAACAAGCACCCATACAGACCCGAACCCTGCACCCCCCAACTCAGCACATAAACTCTCAAGCAGGCACCCATACAGACCTAAACCCCCCACCCCCCAGCTCAGCACACAAACTCTCAAGCATGCACCCATACAGACCAGAACCATCCACCCCCCAAATCAGCACACTTTTAAACATGCACCCATACAAACCCGAACCCCCACCCCCCAAATCAGCACACTCTCAACCAAGCACCCATACAGACCCGTACCCCCACCCCCCAAATCAGCACACTCTCAAACATGCACCCATACAGACCCGAACCCCCACCCCCCAAATCAGCACACAAACTCTCAAGCATGCACCCATACAGACCAGAACCCCCCACCCCCCAAATCAGCACACTCTCAAACATGCACCCATACAGACCCGAACCCCCACACCCCAAATCAGCACACTCTCAAGCAAGCACCCATACAGACCCAAACCCCCACCCCAACTCAGCACACACACTCTCAAGCATGCACCCATACAGACCCAAACCCCCCACCCCCCAACTCAGCACACACACTCTCAAGCATGCACCCATACAGACCAGAACCCCCACCCCCAAATCAGCACACTCTCAAACATGCACCCATACAGACCCAAACCCCCACCCCCCAAATTAGCACACTCTCAAACAACAACCTATATAGACCCAAACCCCCCACCCCCAACTCAGCACACACACTCTCAAGCATGCACCCATACAGACCAGAACCCCCGACCCCCCAAATCAGCATACAAACTAGCAAGCATGCACACATACAGACCCTGCATCTCAACAACACTGCACTTACACTCCAAAACAAACATTTTTTCACACCCGACACCCCCCCACCCCCGCATCTCAACATACACAAAACAAACATTCAAAAGCAAACATTCATACACATCCGACACCCCCCACCCCCGCACCTCAACATACACAAAACAAATATTCAAAACCAAACATTCATACACATCCGACACCCTCCCACCCCCGCATCTCAACATACACAACAAAAAACATTCAAAACCAAACATTCATACACATCCGACACCCCCGCATCTCAACATACACACAACATTCAAAACCAACATAAACATTCATACACATCCAACACCCCCCTACCCCGCATCTCAACATACACAAAAAAAACATTCAAAACCAAACATTCATACACATCCGACACCCCCCACCCCTGCATCTCAACATACCCAAAAAAACATTCAAAACCAAACATTCATACACATCCGACACCCCCATCCCCGAATCTCAACCTACACAAAACAAACATTCAAAACCAAACATTCATACACATCCGTCACCCCACCACCCCTGCATCTCAACATACACAAAAAAACCATTCAAAACTAAACATTCATACACATCTGACACCCCCACCCCCGCATCTCAACATACACAAAAAAACATTCAAAACCAAACATTCATAAACACCGACACCCCCCACCCCAACATACACAACACAAACATACAGCAAAACAGACCCGACACACAAACACAAGCAGACCACTTACCGGAGATGTGCTGGAAGGCAGGTAAGCTGGAACGCTGGCGAGGTAACTGGAATCGTACTACGGCTGGCATGGTCCAAGGCTGAAATGCCTTCCGGCATCAAGCCTTATGGACCACGCCAGCCGTAGTGCTAGCACTCCATTGGTGCAGCACACATGCACTACGTGGCTCATAGGAGTGACGTGGTGCGTGTGTGCTGAGCCAATGAGGGCCAGTGTTTTGTCCGGTCCGGAAGACAACAAAGACTTTCCTAATGGAGGGCGGCCGATGCTGCTTGCGGGCCGCCCTCCATTAGGAAAGTCTTTGTACCTCACGGCCCGGACAAACGGCATGGTGGGCCGCAACTGGCCCGCGGGACGTATGTTGTGCACCCACGGGTTAAATGAATCGGCCCAAAAATGTTTATGGCATGGCCCCAGGGTGGATCGCTGTCTAAGACGGTCCTGCAACACATGACGACATATTTGCATGCCACGTACACTGGCAAAAAGTTAGACAAATGCCTAGCTAGTTTAGAGCTTTGGAAGATGTACCAAGGGGATAAAGAGGAGGAGCCACACTTAGATTGGCTACTTAACGTATGCACAGAGTGGGGGTGGACGCCACCCGCCCCGTTTCAAACAAAAAGTGAAGTCAGTAAAGATGAAGGATTATACCTGTTAAGGGAACTTAAAGCAGCCATGGGATATAGTAACCCGGCATATGAGTCACCTACGCAAAACCCAGACAAAGACAGAGATAGAGATATCACCTCCAAAGTCTTGCGGGACAAGAAGAGGCACGAGAAAGAAAAAGGAGAGCAAGAGCAAGTAAGTACGTCTCCAGATACGAATAGAGAGGGCAAAAGATGGAAAAGAGAGGATAGAACTGATGAGATAGCAATCACACAGAACAAATGGATGGGAGGTCATATTCTATTGAAACTCAATGGTAAAGGCATTGAGGACGTGAGACAAAAGGGAGAGCCAGACAATTTACAAAGAAAAGAGAAGGAAAAGGAAAGAGGATTGAGAGACAAAAGGATCAGGAAAAAAGATAGGCAGAGACGAGAGCAGTTGTATCGCGAAGAGCAAGAAAGGAAACACGATCATAAGCAGAGAGCAGCTAATGATCAGGACAGGCAGGAACAGTGCAGAATAGAAGAAGAAGAACAAAAGATAAGGGACAAGAGAAGAAAAAGACAAAGAGATGAGGAAATACGAAGGGCAAATGGACATAGAGATGCAAAGTAACGAGAAGAAGATAGGGTCAGGGAGGAAGCGAAAAAGCGCAGAGAATTTGATGAAGACATAGAACGTAAGCGAAGACAGAGAGCGCGCGATCTTGAATATCTGGAAAGAGAGGTTAAAAAACCCGATCCAGTAGTAGATTGGGAAGACATAGAAGAATTATTTGCTGAGTTCGATTCAGTAGCAGGCACGTCTAGGGCAAATATCGAGGATGACTTTGACACCAGAAGCATTGGAGAAACGATCGATAGAATATTTGATGAAATATGGCTAGAACAAGTAACCCAAGGGAGAGGAGAGGACGAGTGTCTTGAGAGCACTCAGCTGTACGATACTGAGGAGGCATCTTGAAGTAGTAGAAATAGAGAGCTGTCCCTAGATAGGTTGACACTAAATAGGAACGAGGAAGATGAAAGGAGTTGCACGAGTTGGGCACAGACAATATCAGACGCAGAAAGAGAGGAATGTGAGGGAAAGGAAGAAGGGATAGACGCGAAAAACGCTTCTCTGGATGAAAAGGGATAAGATGGTCAGATTCCAGCGAGTCTGCACCTAAGGCATCAGAATCAGCCACACAGTCAGACCGACACGAAGGAGTAGTTTACAGTCAGAGGGGGGTGTCTCCACCACCCTATGTGAGCCGACTAAGGACATTGCCAGGTAGACAGCGATGCAGCACTATCATCCCTTCAGTGGATATAAAAATGAAGAGAGAGGAAAAGGAGTGCCACGTATTAGAATTCCTGTTGCTAGAGAAAGGAGGAACGAGGCCACAGTATATTCCATGGCCACACGTGGATCGAGAAAACCTGATAAATAAGCTTCCAATGTTAACATCGGGAGCCGGAAAATGGATACATGAGCTAGAAAAAATGACAGAGGTAACATGTTGGCTATTGGAGATATTAAGGGCCTTTTAATTGCCATACTTGGTGATCGAGCTGACGATGTGTGGACACATGCATGTTACCCTGGCATGACTACAGTTAATACTGCACATGATGGAGCTCCATTCAACAATTGCATAGCGCGGTATGGAAAGCATTACGATTGCTATACCCGGATACATCTGACATGGGAGCCATAATGACACGCAAAATGAAGGAGTCAGAGGATCCTTTGCTTTACATTCAGAATTTCCAAGACGCTTGGGTATTGGAAACGCCTGAATCTTGGGGGAAATCCATACCCGTGTTTTACCCTATATTATCCCAAGGGCTGCCAGATCAGGTACAGAAGCAGCTCAAGAAATTGGTAGGAATTGAGGCCAAACCGTGGTCTGAAATACAGTTGACCTTGCTCACTATTGCAGATTGCTGCAGGAGAAGAATCACAGTGGAAGACGTCACTCCCTCTGCAGTCAAGCTACAAGGAAGAAGAGTTTGGATCTTCCTGGGTGACATCAAGCCATACATCGAAGAAGGCCCCCTGCCCGCACCCCAACATGTAGAGACTACAGATTATTGTTCCAGAACTAAGTGCTGCCGCCTAACCTACAGGGGCATAATGTATTTATGCATTGTATTCATCGTTGTTTTATTGTCACTGACAATTCGAACTGCATTTTTCATAGGTGTACAAAGTGTTCTGATTCCAGTGCACCCACCTAATAATGTACGCATGACACCCACAAAAGCACCCAGACCCTTTATAGTGATCCCAGTTCCTAGAAGATCTGACGAAGGAGTGAGTGAACTTGAAATGGATGTGATTAGCAATGACACACATGCAGTGACAAGCAACTTGAAAAGCCGGAGACAGGGTCGGCAGAGTAAGAATGAAAGAAGGTTACTGACAACCACACTCATGCAAACGATGAGTGCACAAACACCAGGTCTAGTGTCAATAGTTGCAGAACCACAGGCCACAGAAGGGGAGAAGGTTGGACAACTGACGATGAGAAGCTATCCTACAAGTGAAATGAAAAGACAAATGGAGAAAGCTGAACTGTTAAAGAGACAAAAGGAGTAGGAGAAGAAGCCAACTGAGACAGCATTGACAAGCACCCCTGATCCATCGCTGAAAAGGGCAAGTTCAAGCCTACCCAAAACCTCATGAGCACAGATGATAGCAGAATCAATATAGCCATCCATAGCCAGAGCCAGGAAAAGGCAAGAGGAAAAAGAAAGAATTGCCAGACTTTTGCCTACTCAATTGGTACAGATGAAGAGGCCCGCACCATGGATTGAGGTACCTGAGAATCCTCCAGCAAGAAGAAGCCGTACGGAGGTGTTCAAGGACGTAGTTATAGCAAACTACATGAAAACCTTGAGGATCAAGAGAAGCATACAAGGAGATGACAGTGAACTAAACTACTACTTGGACAGCACAGCACACTTGGGAAATAACATATGGTACCAGCATGTGAAAGAAGTTGGAAGACGGAATTCAGAGGAGGAATGCTTTTTTTGTTCACTCCTACCTTACAGCATGGGGAAGTCAAAGATCTTTCTAGCTGTGGACAGCACATTGTCTATCACACGTAGCAATGTGCAAGACCAGAGGCCAGTTCATGGGAAGTGATGCCTCACTGAAATGGGCAACTGAAGCAACTGATCCAAAGGAAGACGATTTTGTCCAGGACATAAAGAAAAGGAACAATGGAAAGACAGAGCACATTGTGATCAGATACGAGAAGCCTGAAGTTAAAGGAGCAGAGATCAGAAGAGAGGCAAATCAAAAACTAAACGTCCAAGAAAAAACTCCAGAAGAAGCCAGAAAATGGAAGAACAGGGGTCCAATGCAAATCTGGGGAGAGAATGTGGGAGAATCAAAACTGTGGATGAGTTTTTGACACTCCGGGAATGATACATGGTACAGCAATGATCATGGATCATTATTGGGTGTGTAGATCCAAAGCATATATCAGACTGCTGAGAAACTGGGGAGGTATATACACAATAGTGAATGTCCATGTTCCAGCATTGGTGATTCCAAAAAGTGATCTGAATGTTGACAGTTTCCCGAAAGCAGATGCTCACCTGAGGGAAAGGAGATCTGTGGAACTGATGAACAGAATAAAGAGAGAAAATTACTTTTCGGCTAAATCAGAAGAAGCTTTTCATGCAATCCCGTTTCAACACAGACTGTTAAGCCTGACCTCATCAGTGTTCACGAAATGTTTATGCCACGAGTTCAAGTTGGAGCAAATACTAAATGGTTGCAGATAACCAGATGGGAGTTACTGCAAACCATCAACACGACCATAAAAGGATTCAGTGCAATCAAAGAATAGTTAAGGGCAATCCGACTAATGATTCTCCAGAACAGTTATGTCCTTGACATGATCACAGCTATGGATGGAGGTGTTTGTGCAAAAATTGGAGAATCATGTGGCACATTTTTACCTTCTCACGACAAAGAAAATGGAACATTGACAGAGGCCATAGGTATACTGACAAAACTACAGAATCAAATGATTGATGAAACTGATGAAGTGCACGATGTGTACGCTCACCTGCTCTCTGCGGGGACATTGTAGCACGGTTTCAGCCCTCCCATGAACTGGCTCCCCTTGGTCAGGCTTCTTCCCCTGCTCCTGTGTTGTTGGTACTGCCCCTGCGAGAATACGAGAGGCCGTGAGAATGCTGTGATATGACTGTGGTCTCCCTCAAACCCTTCTTTCCAGAATGTGGTGAGCATGCGCCTACCCATAAAGTCGCACCTGTTTAATTATGATGGCAAGCTCTCCGTCCTGCTTCCCACTGCAGGAGGGCTTTTAGATAGACTGAGTTTCTTCACTGGTCCATGTGCATGGCAGCCCACACCAGACGTGGCTGAACCACTTCAAAGGTAAGTATCCTTCGATAATTATTATTGTCCATATCTCTTGTAATGTCTTTCCTCTTCCACAATAGGTGATATGAGGCCCAGCAGTAGTTGCGGTGCAAGAAGCGAGCCCCAATGGAGAAAAAGGGAGTTTACGATGTCCCAATACATGGTAAGTTTGATTCTTAGGTCAAGCACGAGGATTGGTTTGTGCACGACCTTAGCGTAGTGTCTGTATAGTTTTTGCTAACCTTATTTTGTCCTTTTCTCTTGCAGAGATGGCCTGGCGAAGTTAGACTGGAATGCTGTTATCCAGAGCTCTGCCGGCGGATGAAGGATGCCTGGATCCGCGATGAAGCTGGCCGAAAGTGGACTGCTGAGTAGTGTTGTGGCTGGGAGCCGAAATAAGGTAAGGATATGCTCTGACTGCGGTTGCTGCTGGAATCAGGTATGGATGCGTTCCGACTGAGGTTGCTGTTGGAATCAGGTAAGGATGCGCTCCGACTGCAGTTGTTGCTGGAATCAGGTAAGGAGGCGCTCCTACTGTGGTTGCTGCTGGAATCAGGTAAGGATGTGCTCCTACTGTGGTTGCTGCTGGAATCAGGTAAGCTCTGGAATCAGGTAAGGATGCGCTTCAGGCGGCGGTGAGCGTTATGCTGCAGTAAGCAGACTAACGCAAAGCGCCTGCATGCAAATGCCTGGTCCCGGCCATGCCCATTTGTTCCGACTTGTCGTGGCCCCACCCTGCCACTCCTAGAGAATGCTGGACATGCAGCCCAATTAACTTGTATGGCCACGCCCGATCTGGAGGCACATGGAGGCCCTGCAGGGAAAAAAAGGCACATGCACCAGAATAAAGTGTGCAGAGCACACTTAGTCATGAGCCTGGCGCCAAAGGCACCAGGACTGGGTCCAACTGGACCTTTTATGTAGTGGAGCTTGTGGTCCTTTGCCAGTGGCCATGACACAATGATAGCTGGTTTGGAGCACTATTCTCATGGGTTCCACAATGGATGGCAGATACATTCAAATTCCTAGGGGCCCTGCTAGTGATGATACTTCTCGGATTCTGTGTTATCAAGTGCCCATGACAGAACTCCCCCTCAAGGCCCCCCTCACGGCTGCTCTTCCTCCTGGTCCTGGCTTGGAAGCGTTGTTGCGATTGAATTGTATGATTAGTCGTAGAGCATGGACAAAGTCACTAGTTTCCCATGTACGGTCTTGAGGTCCATAACCTTTCCAATATATAAGGTAGTACAGTTTAGATCGTACTATCTTGGAATCCAGAATAGTCTTGACCTTGTATTCCGGTTCTCCTTCTGTGATGTCGGGCTTAGGTGGTGCTTCAATCCGAGTACCTGGTTTCATTGGTTTCAAGAGAGAAACATGGAACACCGGATGGATCCGCATATTAGATGGTAAATCTAATTTCATGGCAGCAGGGTTAATTATGGCTTTCATGGGATAAGGCCCCAGGTACCTGGGGTGGAAGGCTTGTGGGCATTTCAAGGGAATGATCTTGGATGCCAACCAAACCTTATCCCCAACCTGATAATGTGGCGCCTCTCTTCGGTGTCAATCTGCAAACTTTTTCTGTTGTTCTTTGGCTCTGGTCAGATTTTCAACTGCTTTTTTAAGGGTTTGAGTGATTGTTTTGTGCAAGGTTGTAACTGCTGGCATTTCTAATTCGTCAAGTGAATCAAAAGTGTACGTTCCCGGATGTCATCCATGCACTGTGTAGAATGGGGTCTGTCCGGTGCTAGTGTGGATGGAATTATTGTAGGCGAATTCCGTCAACCAAAGGATGTTTTTCCAGGACTCTTCAGTTTGTTGTAACATACACCTCAGGTATTGTTCCAGTGTCTGGTTGGTTCGTTCGGTTTGGCCATCGGTTTGGGGATGATGACTCGTGGATAGCCGGAGATCAATTTTGACTATTTTGCAACACCTCCTCCAGAGTGCTGAGTCGAATTGTGTTCCGCGATCTGAGTCCAATACCGATGGGAAACCGTGTAACTTGACATTTTGCTCCAAAAATACAGTGGCAAGGGCGGAAGCAGTGGGAAGCCTCTTTAATGGAATAAAATGGGCCATCTTGGTGAATAAGTCTACAATAACTAGGATCATGTTAAACACGTTGCAGGGAGGAAGATCAGTGATAAAGTCCATAGACAAGGTATGCCATGGTGCTGGGGGTACAGCAAAGGGACGTAGTAACCCTTCTGGACTTAACTTCTGAGATTTGTGTTGCGTGCAGACACCACAGGTCGCAATGCATTGGGCAATGTCTTTTCTCCAGGTTGGCCACCAATAGGCCTTTTGTATTTTAGCTCGAGTCTTGGCAATCCCTGGGTGTCTTTCCACTAATGATTCATGGTCGTTTGCTATTATCTGGTCTTGTAATTTCTTGTCCGGAATATATAGTCTCCCTTGAAAATAGGGTAGATCATTTTTGATGGTGTATCTGTCTCCACTAGCTAGCCACTCCTGTTGTGCTGTTTGGTTCATCCGAGATTGGAGATCAGTTTTCAAGTCATCCAAACAGGCGGTTGCAGCAATTTGGTTTTGGATCAGTTCTTCGGGAATGATGGCCACAGGCTTGGATGTGGTGAAAGCTTCCTTGTCCTGCCCATGCGTGACAGAGCATCTGCTTTCCCATTGCATACTCCTGGTCTGTAAGTAATGATAAAATCGTATTCGGCAAAGAAGAGAGCCCAGGCGTGAGGATTGGGCCTCGGCAGTCTTCAAGTATTGTAGATTACGGTTATTTGTGATAACTGTGACCATGTGTCTTGCTCCCAGAAGATAGTGGGGTCATTCCGAGTTTTTGGCAAATAGCGGGCCTGTTATTAGCTCCATGGTCCCTTAACGAGTCCCGCTAAGGGCGGCTGGTTGAACCAGCCGTTCCTGGTGGGACGCGCTAATGGACCTCGGAATGTCGTGGTAGGGAGTTACCGGGACCGGCATCCTTACCGGTGCCATTAACCCCCTACCGCCATACTCGGAATGACCCCCAGTGTCTCCATGTTTTGAAAGCTCCCTTAATCGCTGGTAGTTCCTTGTCAGTGATTGCATAGTTCAATTCTGGTGCAGAAAACTTACGGTACCAAAACGCTATGGGATGTAATTGGCCCATGTCTTGGTCCTCTTACGATAATACCGCTCCCATGGCTACGTTGGAGTCATCTGTTTCGACCACGTATGGCAGGTCTGGTTAAGGGGTTGAAGAACTGGTGCTGTGGTGAAGGTAAGTTTCAGCTCCTGAAAGGCGTTTTCTGCTTCGGGAGACCAGAAGAATTTCTTATTTTTTCTCAGTAGGGCGGTTATTGGATTAACTATTTGTGAAAAACTTGAAATAAACCAATGGTAAAAATTGGCTAATCCGACCACACTCTGTACTCCTTTTGTGGATGTTGGTGATGGCCATTGAAGGATAGCATCCACCTTGCGTGTGTCCATGTGTACCCCTTCTGGTGTGAGCATGAAGTCCAACAATTCAACTTGCGTAACATGGAAGAAACACTTTTCTAATTGGCAAATAGTCGATGCTGTCGAAGCTTTTCTAAAACTGTTCTTACATGGCCGACGTGGTCCTCCTTGGATGCTGAGTAAATACGAATATCATCTATGTAGATGAGCACGCAAATGTCCAATAATACATGAAGCACATCGTTCATAAAGAATAGGAACGCCACCGGGGCATTACATAGTCCAAAAGGCATGACTTGATACTTGAAAAGCCCATATTTGTTTTGGAATGCCGTCTTCCACTCGTCCCCCTTTTTAACTCTCAAAAGGTGAAAGGCTCCTCATAGGTCTAGTTTAGTGTAAATTTGAGCATTCTTCACCTGGTCTACAAGCTCTGGGATGAGTGGCAGGGGGCATCTGTTCTTTATCGTGAATTGATTAAGCGCTTTATAATCTATACAAGTTCTTAGGTTGCCCTCTTTCTTTGGTAAGTAAAAGAGAGCCGAGGAGGCAGGGGACTTAGACGGGCGAATGAAGCCGTTAGCTCGGTATTGATCCAGATAAGATCTCAGATGCTGGTTTTCTTGCTCGGTTAGTGCGTAAATTCGACTGCAGCAAATTTGTGCTCCGGACACCAGATTGATCTGGCAGTCGTAAGGTCTGTGTGGAGGCAGGGTGTTCGCTTGCTCCTTCTGGAACACATCCTGGTAATCCAGGTATTCAGGGGATAGGGAACCAGAGAGCCCCAGGATAGATTTTACCTTGAGTTCCTGGCTCCTCACATTTCTGTGGTAGCAGATGTTTGCACATTCTTGAGGGATGGTCAGCACTCGTTTTCGCTAGTCGATCCTAGGGTTGTGGGTTTACAGCCAAGGCATTCCTAAGATCATCTGGAACTGGGGAGCTCCTATGAGATCGAAAGAGATGTCTTCCCGATGACCATTCTGACACATCAGCATGACTTTTTTGGTATGTTGCGTCACTGGGCTGGATGACAACTGAGAACCATCCACTGCTGTGACGTTTTCCGATATCAGCTTTCGCTGGAGAGGAAGGCCTATTCGTGCAGCCAGATCTTGATCAATATCATTTCCCACTGCTCCGCTATCAATATATACCTCCAAGGCATGTACCTTTGACGGTTGTTGGTGGTTGACCAAAAGTACCGGGATGACCAGATGTGAGGTCTGTACAGATTCCTTCTTTTCGCTCGACAAGTGGACCACTATGCTTGTCGGGCGTTGGAGTTTTCCGGGTTTTGTTCCTTTTCATCGTTGTCATTGTCCATTGCACCAACTATCTTCTTGGGGGTTTTTACTGGGCATTCCCGGAGGAAATGTCCTGCGCTTCCGCAGTATAAACAGAGTTGTTGTTGTCTTCTCTTTTCTCTCTCAGCCTTGGAGATAGGAGCCCGTAATCCCCCGATCTGCATTGGCTTGGTTTGTTCATGGGTTTTCCCGGGGTCGCATATAGACCGACCTCCCTTCAGTCCTTGTGCGATCCATTTTTCGATTCTGAAACCTGTGGTCAAGCTGCAAAGTCAGATCGATGTATTCTGCACAACTTTCAGGAGGATTGACCACTTGGGCTAGAACATCCTTTAGTTCCCTACGCAATCCCCGATAAAAGAGTGTGGTCCTCTTCTCTTCTGGCCAATTTGTCTGTGATATGAGACGATTAAAAGTAGCGATATAGGTCAGCAGATCTTTGTTTGCCTGCCTGAGTGACAATAGTTCATTATCCAGGGCTTGTCCTTGGGTGTGTCTAGCAAACAGTTTTTCCATCTCCCGCTGGCATTTCCTAAAGTTTTGGAGTAGAGGATCATCCTGGTTTACTAATGGTTCACTGCGCTGCCTCCCAAATATGAAAGAACAAAGGCGACTCTTGCGCTATCGTTAGGAAAAGCCCCAGGTGGCACAAAAAGTGGAGGCAACATTGGTTCATGAATATGGCGTACTTATTGGGGTCGCCGGCAAAGCATTCGGGCTGGGCCAGTGGCACTGCACCTGGAAGCACCACTTGAACTGGTGGTGATGGCTGTGTCATCGGAGGATGGGCAAGCCCAGGTAATCGAACCTGACCTGCATAGGTCTAAAGCATTTGTCTTGCCAAGTCGTCAGTTCGTTCACGAGCTACAATAAGGTCCCTTCAATAAGATCCCTTCTTAAGGCATTGGTTTCTTGTCTGGAGTCATAAACTTCTTCCCGTAGTTCCCCCAGTAGTTGGGCCAACTGGTCTGTTTCCAAGGTTTCCATAACGCCCAGGCAGAGATTAGGAGTGGCTTTGCGTTCTGTCATGCTCACCTGGTCTCTGAGGGGACGTTGGGGCACGGTTGCAGCCCTCCCTGGAACTGGCTCCCCTTGGTCAGGCTTCTTCCCCTTCTCCTGTGTTGTGGACTGCGCTGGTTGTTGGTACTGCCTCTGTGAGAATACGAGAAGCCATGAGAATGCTGTGATATGACTGTGGTCTCCCTCGAACCCTTCTTCCCAGAATGTGGTGAGCATGCGCCTACCCATATAGTCTTACCTGTTTAATTATTTTGGCGAGCTCTCCGTCCTGCTTCTCACTGCAGGGGCACTTTTAGATAGACGAGTTTCTTCACTGGTCCATGTGTGTGACAGCCCAGACCTGCTGTGGCTGAACCACTTCAAAGATAAGTATCCTTGGATAATGATTATTGTCCGTATCCTTTTGTAATGTCTTTTTCCTTGATTATTGTCCGTATCTCTTGTAATGTCTTTCCTTTTCCCCAATAGGTGATATGAGGCCCAGCGGTAATTGCGGTGCAAGAAGCGAGCCCCAAGGGAGAAAAAGGGAGTTCACGAATAGGTCGTAGGTTTGGTTCTTAGGTCAAGCGCGAGGATTGGTTTCAGCACAACCTTAACCTAATGTCTGTATATTTTTTCTAAACTTATTTTGTCCTTTTCTCTTGCAGGGACTGGTGAAGTCAGACTGGAATGCTGTTATCCGGAGATCTGCCGGCGGCTGAAGGATGCCTGGATCCACGATGAAGCTGGCCCAAAGTGGACTCCCGAGTAGTGTTGTGGCTGGGAGCCAGAATAAGGTAAGGATACGCTCCGACTGCGGTTGCTGCTGGAATCAGATATGGATGCGTTTGACTGAGGTTACTGTTGGAATCAGGTAAGGATGTGCTCCGACTGCGGTTGCTGCTGGAATCAAGTATGGATGCACTCTGACTGTTGTTGCTGCTGGAATCAGGTAAGGATGCGCTCCTACTGCGGTTGCTGCTGGGATCAGGTAAGCTGCTGGAATCAAGTAAGGATGCGCTTCAGGCGGCGGTGAACGTTACGCTGCAGTAAGCAGAATACCGCAAAGTGCCTGCGTGTGAGCGAGGCAGGCTTAAATGACCTGGTCCCAGCCACGCCCATTTGTTCCGACTCGTGGCCCCACCCTGCCACTCCTAGAGAATGCTGCACGTGCTCCTATAGCCACGCCTGACCTGGAGGAACATGGAGGCCATGCAGGGAGAAAAAAAGGCACACGCGCCAGAATAAAGTGTGCAGAGCACACTTACTCATGAGCCTGGCACTAAGGGCACCAGGACTGGGTCCAACTGGACCTTTATGTAGTGGAGCTTGTGGTCCTTTCCCAGTGGCCATGACACAATGATAGTTGGTTTGGAGCACTATTCTCATGGGTTCCACAATGGATAGCAGATACATTCAAATTCCTAGGAGCCCTGCTAGTGATGATACTTCTCGGATTCTGTGTTATCAAGATAATAATCTCTCAGTGCCAGAAAGCTGTGAAAAAGGCCATAGGGATGAAGATCATGACTGATGTCTAACCAGGATGAAAGCCCACAGACCTGACTGATGAATAAATAAGAGACTTTGTGAAAGCTAGCATTCATGCTCCAGAAGGAACCAAGTTTAGGTATCCAAGGAAACACAGAAACTATGTGGGAAGATGGATCTATTTCAGCCCAAATGGACAATGCCAACTAATGACATGGAACAAAGACGAACACGTGAGAACAGCAGGAAGCTTGAAGGGAGTCATAAAAATATGGACCCCAAGGAAACACAGAAACTATGTGGAAAGATGGATCTATTGCAGCCCAAATGGACAATGGCAACTAATGACATGGAACAAAGACAAGTGAGAACAGCAGGAAGCTTGAAGGGAGTCATAAAAATATAGACCCCAAAGAGACATTTCTTCAGACCTTCATGTGTGGACCCAGAAGATGAAGTAAAAGTGGACCCAGAAGATGAAGTGAAAGTGAATACCGAGGATGCAGGAAAGATGGATACAGAACAAGAAGTGAAAGTGGTCGATGAATCACCCAAGGGGGGGTGCAGAGGGGGTCCCAAGCACGACGTGCACTCAAATCGTTCATTTTGAAGTACCAGGAACTTTCACGCCGAAATATGTGACGTATGATGAGCAAATAAACCAGCAGAGAGCCACAGTGGGGCTCTGCCCAGTACCTATCAGACTGACAGCACCTATTGAAGTACCTGCACATAAGAAACCTGGGACAGTAAGGTACCTATTGAGGAAACCTTATTGACAAGTGAGACAAACTGACGATTGCCAAAACACAATGCCTGAATAAGCCAACAAAGTCCTATAGGAAGACGAATGGTGACGTTGCAAGAACCCGGACTGACTCACATATAGAAGATATGACAACCTGCGAATGATGAAAAGAGACGAAACACCATGGATAAGGGACATCATGAACCTAAAGTGAAATAGCAATGCCAAAGGTATGAAGCTTATGCCATGAGCACGATGAAGCTATTCAGCCAGTTTACACGTGTACATATGCTTGGAACCGCAAGAAAGCTAAGAAAATCATGCGGCTTGGTATGCTTAGTAGTAAGATAGATTACGGCAAGCACCACCTATACATATCTACCTCAAAAGGATCATTTTATATGAGTATACTTCAACTATGCACAAGAGCAGAATCAACCAAGGGTTACTAAAGGTCTCATGAGAGGAGCCCCTCAGCACGTAAATCGAAAACTAAAGACAGAGAGATACTCAGACGCATGCAAATCATGCCAAGAAGCCAAGGTCGTATCGGCTGAAATAGACCAACTGTAAATACAATTAATGAAGGAAAGAACAGAATATCCTGTTTAGAGAGGTCAAGATAAGCCGCAGAAGGCAGGTGGTGGAAAAAACTAAATCAAATACACAAATTGCATGGAGACGATTTCACGGTGCCTGAATCACGTGACCAGCCAAGCGAGAAGAGATGAAGCTTTCACACCTATGCGTGGCCTTGTGCCATGCACAGATATCTGAACTTTTCCAGACAGAGATGCAGTCTCGAGGCCAACCACAAAGAAATAAGTGACACATGACCACTCAGATGATGATTGATTGTAGCAATAATTGGAGGAAGGCTGGGGGAGCAGACGAGCACCCTGCACCTGGCCAGCTATTTTGCATGCTGCTAAGCTAGTGGAAAAGTATGAGTGGGGTTGGTGGCAACCCAATCATAGTGGCCCAAGTAATCTATGGTCCTATAGTTAGTAGAACCAATGAGACTTCGTACTTTTAGTGACGTCCACAGTAACCATTTTGAAGGAAGGGCTTAGATGCCCAACCTGACACTGTTTATCCAATCCCCTCACTCCGTTACCATATACAGATATAGCACCTATATTAAAGTTACCTTCCTATAACCAATAGAATTGCATGCAACATTTTAAGCGTTACACGTCAGTGATGATGAGTTTTTAGTATAAAAGATGTGTTTTTTATGAAGTTTGTTGGAGTTGTTGAAGCGAGAAGGAAGATCAAGCAATAGCTGATGTTCATGAACTGCCTGTTTTTTGTACTTGTCATTAAACCGACTCCCTTTGCCAAACCATTGAGTTGACATTATTGATTTGATGCTAGAGTATTAATCTACATCCCATCCATCTCACGGGTGCTGCTACTCATTTTAAAGTACTATTGGGCAACCCCCAGCTTTATGGGCCAGTTGGGGTCCTAGTTCACGCCAATTCACAACCATTCCCGCCTGTTTTGCCTAAACTGTAGTTGGACCTCCTCCATTTGTTGAGGCCTCCCACCGAGTAGCACCCCAAAGAAATCAAGGCCAGGATTGGGCTATCTTAAAATGGATAGACAAGCGTAGACTGTCTCGGACTTGCGACCAGAAACCAAGTGCCCACTAGCGAGCATCAGTGGGGCTGCCTCCAACAAACCAACCGAGCTGCACCATAAATGCCTTGTGCACAGAAGAGCAACATGGATAGTCAGGTCCCTAACACCCCCTGGGCCCACATTATGAGAAATCAAATTCAATTGAATACTTGGGACCAGGCTTGATAGAATATGGAAGATGGGAACAGGAAGGTAACCGTAAAAGGGGAATAGGAATTTTGAGCAGGCCGACACTTCAATTAGTAGAATGAAAGACTACACAATGATACTATTTCCGAAAACTTCACATCAACCAGGATACGTAGGCCATGCATGTGCCACCAGGACAGGATCTTTCACCTTTCCCTGCACCCAGTCTGTCCAGGGAAGCTCTTCCATGTGGGCCGAGTCCACACTACTTTAAGCGTGTTGTTCTGGCATTCATTCAAATTGGCAATCCTGCACGCCACATTTATGTACACACAAACAGGTCCTTTTAGGATTCAGTGTTCCCCTCTCCCATGGTGCACTTTTGTAAGGACTAGGACTACTACAAAGGCCGGCCTTCCACCACTGTCTAGCCGACACTGAGCCAGGTGTTGCAAGCAATGACCCATGCAGACCACAACATGGCTCCCTTCCGCACCAGCATTGAGTTTGTAATCTCATGCTCCCACCGCTGTATGCCATGGATGGGAGGGATATTGCTGCCTGCAACAGGTGTTTGAAAAAACCTGATCTTCATTCAAAAGCCACTCATTTAGTCTGATTGGAAATGTGATTTTATTTTCATATTTGTTTTTGTCTGTGCTCAAAAATCCCCTTGTGGTTTGAGTTGCATGTATTTTTAGTCATGCTGACACAATGATTGCACGGCCATGAAACACACTGACTGAGTGGCAGTGCTCTTTCTCGACTAAAAGAGATAGTAACTTACAAACACTTCACTTGACTGTTCTCGTTCAGAGTGACTGCCTCTTCTCCGACTCCCGACCCCCGCTGGCCCATTCAATTTTATGTTTTTATGGGTTACTGTTTGTAACCCATGTGCATAAATTCTGTCTCCAGAGACTCTCCATTGCAGTTCACGGCTGGGCCAGGCAGCTTGAATAGGCCCCTCGTCGTTGTCGGGTCTGCTTTGCTTGAGGCCTGCTCCCTCCTCTCTCGCATTGTGCTGGGTGTTGCACCCAGCAACACACCAATGCACATGACGGCCCCCGCATCTTGAGCATGATTGTCTGCCACTGCCAGCCTGCTACATATGAACAGGCCCCTGACCCTGCCCTGGGTCAGCCCTGCCATGCCCCCCACCTAAGGCAGGCAAAAGCAAACTTGATGTAGAGCCCACCCGCCACGACAGGATATATTGGTGTTCTCGAAGAGAACGTGAAACTTTCCTGCCTGACGCCAAGCCAGTGGATGGCTGGAGCACAGCCGCACAACACATGCTATTGGTGCATCATCAAAGCAAAGTTAACTTTTCTTTGATGATGTTCTCCAACTGACACTGTGTGCATTCTAATCATAAATACATCCGTTTGCCGCTGTGCGGCGAGCTGGCGGCAGGCTGTGTGAGGCAACGTAACAAGTACAACTTCAGTTACAAAAATCCAGCCAAGCTCCATGGATATTAATGTGGCTCATAAAACCGGCCCCAGAGTGGCTTATAAAATCGGCCCCAGAGCCATCCAAAGTCCATTTTGATTCGGTGGCCGAATGGCAGATATGCCAGTCCACCCCTGATAGAGGGCCTGCCTTCCTGCACCCCACTATACAGGAACCAGAGGATCAGCAGGAGAGAATGGAACGTGCATGTCAAACGATGTGGGGGTTCTTATACCAGTGGCGTAACAAATGTATGCTTGACATTGTGATTGTGGTGAAGGGGAGATGTGCACGGATCATTGACAAGGCCAACAGAAAAACGGTGGTGGATGGAGGTGAGAGTAGGAGTCTCCTCCATCAGGAGATGCGGGGCAGTGCAGAGTGAAGGCAAGGTAAGATTCAACAAAATCTAGAACTCCGTCTTCAGGGATATGTTGGAGATTATGGTCCATACTAAAAGGGTGAGGAGGAACGAGTCAGTGGTTATAGGTCCTGGCAGACAAGAGTCAGTGCAGCTGGACCAAAAGCATTACTGTATGCTGGTACCCCCGACAAAATGACCCCCCTTCATGGCCATCACAGTTTGTGCCATTGTCCTGTAACTAAGGTGAGAGGGTGTGTGTTAGGTCTATCCAGAGAGCTTTAATTTATTTATTTGTTTCCATTGTAGGCTTTCAGTTGTGTCAGGATCAGTGACCCTGCGGGGGTATGCATCCCTTCTGAAAGTTTACTTGAAAATGCACCGTTTTTCAGTACTGCCCTCAATATGTCAATTGGCTACCCCTTTCCCTCGCCCCTCATATTCTGATGTACGCATGCACCCCAGTTGCCACAAACATGCACCCCATCCAACCCCCAAATCTTTTCTACCTTTCCACGCGTCTGATTTGTTTCTACACCACGCCGAATACCATTCAATCCTCTGCCATTTAAGACCACTGGGATAGTGATAGCCCAGTATAAAAACTTTTCAACATAACATAACTAAACAAAGTTGTACTCTAAAGGTTATTTTATGGTACTATGCTTTTATACTGGATAAGATAACGTTACTTCTCTGCTGGGGACAAAATTAAGGCATCTTTTCCTGGTCGTACACAACTAAACATACACGAGACTTGGAGTGAACAGCTCTGGCGCTGCCTCCTGGTCTCCATGGGTACCAAATATTACATAACACCGGTGCCCACCCTTCAGCGAACATATGCACCTATACATGAGGGTGGGGTAGCCTGAGCTGTGGGGGCATTTTGGACGGGGAACCTAAAGATTATTTGATATCTCGTTACCACTCGTTGGAGTCAGAATTCATCAATACATTTATGATTTCAGGCAACTCGCCATAACTGTCTCAATCCTACTCAATTAAAAATCAAAAAGCATAATGGTGCACATTTCTGAAAGGCGTGTCTGCTTTAATTGGCCTTATCAGGGGACTTGGAGTTGAGGCATTAATAGGGGCGATTTCTCAAGTCGACCCCTGCCGCATTTCATAACTCCCCCCTCACCCAGCTACCCTCATAATGACTTGCAAATGTGAGCAGCGAGAATAATAAAAACATGGCGCGTGCGGATTCCAGTTCTCGGCAGTGTTATGCGGTCAGGGAAGCGAGTAATTCACCCTGTTCCGGCAGCCCTGAAACCGGGTCATTTTCAGCGCCACTGCCTCCCAGAGAGAGGGCACCAGCGCCAAAACCGCGAAGTGCACTAACGAAGACTGGCGGTGGTGACGCTGCCCGGTGGTGCCTGAGAACGAGGGTAGGAGGGGAACGGCCGAGGCGGCTCCGCAGGAGGAACCTGCGCTCCAGTGCCACGGGTAAACGCTCCAGCATGGGCCTTAAATAGGCTATTAGCGGTAATGGCACTTGATATGAGCAATTACGTGAATGAGACAAGATGGCGCATAACTTGCGAGGCGATGGCGGGGAGAGCCCTCGTGTGGAATCACAGCTGGACCTGCAAAATGCCCAGATAAAGACGAGTGGGAAGGCGGGAAAGCATGGCAGGGAATGAGGGGAGGAAAAGTGTTGGTGAGTTGTAGTGCAGACGGCGGAACCAAAAGACCCCAGGTTCTTACACCAGCTCTGGTCATAATAATCTGGTGATCCGAGGCAAATCACTTAACTGCCTTACTTCGCTGTCTGCCACCATTGGGCACTCTTATACAATAACGTACTGGAAACGTCACCCTTGTTTGGTCCTTTAGCGATTTCAGGTATGGTGCCACTCAGGGCTCGGTTGGGCCAAACATTAGGCTCAGGTATCAAAAACCGCGGCCAATCAACAACTTGAGAGATATCTGGGAGCACGTTTTTCGGAAAAGGTGGTGGAAACGGTGCCCTTTTAAGCACATTCAGATAGTAAAATTGGTTGAAACCACAGTGAGGCGTATGTCCCCTCATGCACGGCTTTCTGTGCTCTGCATGCAATAAATATCCCAAATGCTCCCAATTCACAGTTAACGGGTAAAAACAAGTGATATTTAAATTATCAAACGTTTAGTTAGTGGTTACCACCATACTCATCATGAGGCCCAAAGTCGTTACATTGAACGTTTCACCTCAAAGAAGGAACCCACGGCTGCTGGACCAGGCCTACGGTCAATGCCGTGTTTCCATATAAGCA
The DNA here is from genome assembly GCF_040938575.1 of Ambystoma mexicanum. NCBI lineage: Eukaryota > Metazoa > Chordata > Amphibia > Caudata > Ambystomatidae > Ambystoma > Ambystoma mexicanum. Next base: position 737,088,298 of record NC_090923.1, on the reverse strand, counting down.
TGTGGGGGCCTAGGGGATGGTACCAGCAGGAATTAAGATGTGTGCTACCAAGGAGAGTTATAAAGTCACCTAAGGAGCGCATACTGTGATCCCCTTTGTTATTGCTGTCCCGAGGCCCCCAAAGCCCCCCAAAGCCTGGCTCTGAAGCTGACGTAGCCATTGCCCCTGGCACGGAAATAGATCTGCCCTCGAAGGTGGCGTGAATGCCTTGCAATATAGCCTTGTGCTCTTGGGCAAACACTATTGATTCGGAGCTCTTTGGAAATATGAATCCATGCCTTTTTTTTTTTAAACACACCGATATTTGAGTATTTAGTAATATTGAAAACGACTTTGTCTTGCCTTAAAATGAATCACTTTTCACATCAATTTCTCCTCCCCATCAAAGATCTGCTTCTCTGTGTTAGCATTACTTACAAAACTGATAATTTGATCTGGGCCCCATCAATAATATTGTTTATGCTACTCGTAAGCCTGTGGCTCATCCAGTCTGCAATTCTAAGGGCATTTGGGAAGAGCTCTGCCGATGCTCCCACTCCATCTTATCATTGTGGCGTCATGCTCATTCACTGAACCAGACCGTATTGCCCCATGACAGCGACCACTCTTAAGAAAGGTAACATTTTACTCATTGGTTGTGGTTTTATGGAAGGGCTTCATCCCTCATCAAGTTGGCAAGCAGGAATGTCTCCGGAGGATAGAGATCCCAGGCTCCCCTTTGTGCTCCCTAGATTCACTTGGTTCCGGCACTTCTCTTAGGTGGCCTGGCAACACCAGATTCTTCTGCTGGTTTACACAGTGGCACATTAAAAAATATTCACATGAAGAAGCCTCCACAACTCAAGGACACACATGAGTACAGTTTGAGTCCATCCCACAATTATGCGCTACTTTGAGTATCACCAAACTGCTACATATCACAGGTGGGTTTTAATCCCTTTCTATCAGAACAACATTAATTTGATCTACGACTAATATAATGTCCAGGAACGTATGTGAAAGTTGCAATGTTGGCTATTTCCATGACCTCTTTATCTCAGTAGGCTCGGGATCCACGTCTGGGAATGCCCGTCCCACTCGGGGTGACTAAAGCAAAACTAAAGGTGATGGCTGGAAGGTTTTGAAATAAGGATAACCTCTGGCACAGCTCTGGGCAACCCTCCAAACCATCGTTCTTTAGCATGCCAAGCCATTACAGAAGGGGAAAACCAAATACAATTCAGGCTTGGTCCCACCCTGAAAAGGCAGTCCAGCCCAACTGCTAGGTCACATCCCTCCTGCATGAGACCACAATCATCCCCAGATATGTTTTGGCCTCATTGGGCGTCATCAGTGAGGAGTAGCTTGGGTCTCTAGGCTCAGCAGGCTCGGGATCCACCTCTGGGCATACCCGTCCCACTCGGGGTGACAATAGCAAAACAAAAGGTGATGGATGGAAGGTTTTGAATTAATCATGTCAGTAATTTTTGGAAATAGAGAAAGTCGGAATTTGATGGAGAAAGAAAGTTCAGAAGAACTGGGGCGTAACAGAGAATGGCTAATCTGAGAAGATGATGCTAAATACTTGATGTAGACACACCTGTGAATCACACATAACACTGTGAACTGGATATGATGTTTAAAGGACCGCCAGCAAAGGTGGAGAGCCATGGAAATATGGGATCAATGGTGAATGTTATGACAAAGCCATGAAGCCACATTTTTATATGGTGGCGCTGTTTAAAACTATAATCCAGAAGTAAAAAATGTGTCTCTTTAATCCAGTCTAGTCACAACAGTGATCAAGGATCGATGCGAGGAGCAGTTAAAAATAGAAACAATTTCTTTCAAAATCCGAAGATAAAGCCAAGATGAGGGAGCAGTGAATATCAGGTCTTGGCTGAGGCTCCATAGATACCTGGGTATCAGTGTTGGTATGAGTCAGTGGAAGAGATAATGCCTTGGCTTAGCATTGTTAGGATGGAGTCTTTATGTGATTTATGGGTGTCTGTGTTCATTGTTTGTCAATGTGATAGGGGGAATGCCATATTCTATTCTGTGAACGGAGGACAGCACAGGGGCAACGCGCTGGTCTTGGAGGCAAGAACACGCAGAGCAGCAGAGGTTCAAATCCCAGATCTGAGCTTAGAAACCGAAATCAGAACGATATTAGGCATGTTATAAAAAAACAATTAAATAAATAAAAATCCTGCTCTGGAAGTATTCCATGCTCTGACTGAGTGTGAGTGATTGTGGAAGGTGAGACAGAAGGTGTTGTGGTTCAGTGGACATTCATGGTATATGCTTGGTGTGGTACTGCAAGAGAGATAGTCATCTGTAGGCAATAGATTTTGGATCTGGTCAAGAAGGTTGGTTAGTTTATGTTTATTGCTGGAATGACTCTGGGCAGTCAACCTGAGTACATTTGGTGTGGAATTTTGGACAGGAAGAGTGGTATTGGGCAGTGGCAGCTTTTGTCGATGGGGGCAGGATCGTTAGGGAGACCTCCATTATAAATGACTGAAGATCAATGGCGGCTTGTGAGTTCTTTTTGTAGAGGAGCAGCTGCATGCCTTTGCAGGAAATCCTGCCCCTTACCTCCTATATGTTGGAAGCCTGAGATCGTGTAGTGTTTGACACCAGTAGTTGGGCCTCTACCGCAGCATATATTTGAAAGAAGATACCCATTTAGACAACCCTATCGAATGTATCCCCGAAGACACGATAATCTGAGGGAGGAACTCCCTGAAGGAATATAAAAAGAGCAAGGAAAGAAGTCTGTGATGTCATAAGAAAGTATGAATGACTTCTCAGAAGATTGGGTGAAAAGGATGTATGCATCCTACAGAAACTAATAACGAAGTAAAGAATCAAGTGAACTCTTGAATATGAAAAAGAAGAATACACGTGCATGAAGTGTTATAGGGAATGAACCGTTCAATAACTGTACGGACGCTGAAACGCAAGATAGACTAAGTCATCATAGAAACTGGCTATAAGTAGTGAATAGAATGCAGGCAAAGCCGCCATTCTATAGAAGCCAGACATTGGTATCATGAATTTTAGTAAGCCAGGACCCATGAAGAGGGAAGAGAAAAAACTATGTTGCAGCAACAATAAGTTGAATCATAGAGCTGCATGGCGGGGTTGTCTGCGCTGGAGTCCAGACTGAAGCTGCCAAGGTCGGCTATCTATTCTGGAAAGGAATGAACATACAAAAGATGAATCATCCCTGGTTAAGGTGCAACGAATGAACATCAAGAGTGCCAGATTTTATTCATTTAAGACATTTAAAAGCTGCAAAATGGACCAAATCGTGGTCTCCTATCACGTGAGCCAATGAACGTCACTATCGGCAGGTACCATATGTGCATGTATTCCCAGAGACAAGGATAATTTGCAAGACCAAGTGCAAAGGCAATCTTCATGGCAGAAGGCTTGCGTGATGAGAGATGCTGGGCTTATTGGGTGGGGAGGTAGAGTCTGGCCCACCTTCTTGCACCTGGATCTGTGCTTACATGCTGCTAAGTGAACCAAATGTTCCAGACATGGCACAAGCATGCCAGCCAATTGTAGTGGTCCATATAACGAAGGACCATATAGTTTGAGAAACCAATCAGAAACTGTGTACTTGATGTTTTTGAAGATGACATGTTTTAGAGGTAGGCATACATGGCCCACCTGACACTAGGCAGCCAATCACAATCCTAGTTCCCATACAATGTGTACTTAGATGTTCCCTTAGGCCTATCCCGATCCCCAAAAGGTTTTTCATTATTTTCCACGTAGTATGACGTCACCTCTGATGTATTTTGAGTTTATAATCTTGTTTTTATGAAAATATCATTGAGAGAAATTGAACATATGTCTGTTGATGTTCATTGTAATGCCCTGTTTTAGATAATTGTTAATAAAACAGTGCTTTGCCTTCTTCCTGAGTTGGTTCGGTTATTTGGACTCAGAGTTATTCTGTGAACCCATCCATTGCATGCACCTTCCTAAAGGGCCCTAAGCTAATTTTCATTGCTGGTTTGTTCATATTTTCCCCAATTAGTGGGGTCTGAAAACCAATGCAGGGGTTTTGTGGGGGTGATCGGGAAGGGGGGGTGTTCTACAATGTGAAATGTTTTCAAATAATCAGTTGAAATGGCACATTTTGCAGCACAAGATCTGAGAAGTTGTGAGTAACACGCCATACAATTTACAATTGGTTCTGTAGGGAAAAAGATGAAAAGAATCCAGTGGATGGGTGCCAAGTCAACAACAATACAAAGGAGCATTTTACAACATGTTCATGATTCCTGTTCACACAATAAATGCCAGCATAGCCATTGTAAAACATTCTCCAGATGGTCCCACCATATTTACCAGCACTGCCACTCTAATGGGCATATTCAGATGACCTGTGTCCACAATGTATGCTAGCATGGCCCGATACAAAACATTTTTATGCTGCTTCTGCCCAAACAAAAGCCACTATTTCCACTGTAAAACATTATCATGATGGTGCCTGCAACATATTCCAGCATCCCCTGTAAAGCACAGTCATTGTGCCCCCGTCTACAACATATTCCAGCATGTCCTTGCAAAACACTTTTTTAGACTGAATATGACTACACATATGCCAGCCTTGCCACTGTAAAAGATGTTATGATCATGCCCACAACCTATGCCCGCATGCTATGGCAAATACATTCATGCTACACATATCTACAATATATGCAAGCATGGCTCTGTAAAACACCTTTTTATGCTATCTGTGGCTAAATATATGTTAGAATTTCCCTGAGAAACACTTTCATGATGGCACCCACAATATATGCCAGCATGCCCATGTAAAGCACATTTAAACTGTCTCTGTTCAGGTTAAGAACATTTTCATACTGTGTGTTTCTTAATATGTGTAACATTGCCACTGTAAAGCACTTTCATGATGATGGTACCCACAACACATGCAGTGTGCTACTGTAAAGCACATTTATGGTGTTTCTGCAAACCGCCAGCAAAAACACATACACACACACAACACACACTTTCTCACAAATGTACGCTGACTTATTCAAATATTGTGGCGGCACTAACCAAGGCATTCAGCACCGTACAGTACACTTGTGTCGCGTGATGCATTGGGTGGATTGGGGGCTAATGGCACTGAGGAGAACACTGAGAGGGGACGCAATAAAGGCGTCAAACCAGAGCAAACCGGTGCAAACATAAGGAAGGGTGTTTGCATCCTGGGCATCAGCCACTCCATGAGTCACTTGTCCTCCACAAGCTCCAGGCTTAAAAGAGATACATTTACTCCAAGAGCGGAGGCTGGTGGGCAGGTTGAAGTGTGGGTGAGGCACAAGGAACCAACCATACGCCTGAACAGTTCCTGCATTTATCAATGGTTTTATTTGCACGTCTGTGCCTGACCAAGCGGGAAGCTGGGGGAGCGTGCTGGCACATGGATTTAAGCCTGGGGGATGAATGCCTTCATGGTCTCCACTAGCTCGGTCACTGGAACAGGGTATGTGGTCGTGAGGTGACTGAATTGTGTAGGTGGAAATTGGGGGTTTGGATCAAGTCGATATATGACAATGATATGTGGAGATGGCATGGATGTCACTGGTGACTGGGGCAGGCCTGGAAGTCAAAGATAAAGATGTGGGTGTGACAGGACTATATCATTGTTGCATGGACAGTGAGCAGAACCACATGGTTTTTCACTGGATCAAATTAATGTTGTTCACGTACAAACGTGCCACAGTTTTAACCATTTGTTGTGATAAAGTGTCAATATATTTTGAGAATGGTTACAACAGAATATGAGTGGCAAAGAAAATAGGATGGCTGAGTAAATTCGATTAGATAAAGTTTACCCAAACACCTGAGCTGTGTGTGTGTGTACATCAGATACAAACCTTCGAGATTTGATGGTTGAAGAAGTAAATTTGCCTATTGATTAATTATATGGAACATAGGGTCAAATACCAGAGCCTCATCGTGGCCCATTGTATTGCCTCCTTCAACGGACCCAGATACATCTTCACGCACTACAACTAATATACACCAGGAAGTGCTCTGCTCAGACCCTTCTAATGTGTGTGCACCCTGGAAGAATGCGGGCGGAAGTGGTGGTTGTGCACGGCGGCGTTGCTGCACTGCAGACACGAGTATCTATCTGCGCCAGCCAGGTGAAGTGATTTCACCTGGTGCCAGAAGTGGGAGCCGGTGGCTTTGGGAGCAGTCTCTGTGTTCGTCTTCACTGCGGCCAGCGGCCACTGAAATTTGCTGACGCGCAATCTGAAATGTTTTGCTACTTGCAACTTGGATCTTCGTCCTCTGCATCAGCTCTCTGCCAGTGGCCTTTTGGCTTACTGCACAAAAACCCAGACTCATTTAAAAGTGGAAAAGGTCGCTTTAATGTGACAGGCCAAAGCTTACAATCAAAAGCTTAACTGGCTCCATGGCCTAACAAACTAAATAGCTATTTGAACAATCAATTAAATAACTTAAACATTTCCCATTTTCCCCCAACAGTTAAATAATTAAATAACCCATTCCTCCCTAATGATCCCTTGGATCCTACCGTATCCTTGCCCCTTTTCCAGGCGTCCCGCTTTCTCCCCAGGGGCCATGCCCCTCCAGGCTCAATACCTGATCCCCCGGGGTGACCTGCTTGTGCAAACAGCGCCACCCCCTCCTTTCCCGTGTCATTCCCCCATTGTGCTTCCCTCCCCCCACATCAAAAGGGGCCATGCCCCCGGCACCCCGACCAACTTTGACCCCCTGAAACTCCCCTCTACACCAAACTCCTCTTACCTGTGACCTGCAGCCAGCCTGACCTGCCACATCAGCAACAATATTACACACACCTTTCACGATGCCCTGACCTGTCACACCAAACTACCATCCCTACCCTCTTAACAGACCCCTAAACCATAAACCCCCCCCTTCCCCTCATAATCCTCTGACGAACGTCCCCCCCCATTACATAACTAACTTCCCTAAACAAAATGAAGGGGTGGGAGGGCGGGACAATCGCCAAGTCCTAACCGTCGCCTGCCTCCCGAACCTTCCCTGATCCCTTAAATACCCCGGGCGGGGCGCTCTACACCCCCACGGCCACTCGCTGGCCGTGTGCAGCGCCAAAATACTCCCCGGGGGGAAACGCTTCGCGTTCCCCCCGGGCCCCCCTTTTGGCTTACTGCACAAAAACCCAGACTCATTTAAAAGTGGAAAAGGTCGCTTTAATGTGACAGGCCAAAGCTTACAATCAAAAGCTTAACTGGCTCCATGGCCTAACAAACTAAATAGCTATTTGAACAATCAATTAAATAACTTAAACATTTCCCATTTTCCCCCAACAGTTAAATAATTAAATAACCCATTCCTCCCTAATGATCCCTTGGATCCTACCGTATCCTTGCCCCTTTTCCAGGCGTCCCGCTTTCTCCCCAGGGGCCATGCCCCTCCAGGCTCAATACCTGATCCCCCGGGGTGACCTGCTTGTGCAAACAGCGCCACCCCCTCCTTTCCCGTGTCATTCCCCCATTGTGCTTCCCTCCCCCCACATCAAAAGGGGCCATGCCCCCGGCACCAGAAAAACCCTCCCCCGAGGAGTTCTTTCTGCCCCAACCCCCCCCCAACTTTTCTACCTCAAACTTTTTACCCATTCTCCCAGCCCAGCTCCCCAGTCCGCCAGGTAGTGATTATTCCCATACACGGACAAGTGTACCCCCACCTCTCTAAAGATAAGGAGACCCTCATATGTTATTTCCTTATGGTCCATGACCTGCACTGCCACCGAGGCACAACATTTTTACCCTTACTCTGTTTATCCCCTTCCTGGCCCGTTCTATTGCTCCCCCCTTTTCACTCCCCTCCACCCTCATCGCGGCAACAACTTAGTCCATACCACCACTGCTTGAGGCCACATTTCCCGCACCCACATTAAGTCCCTCTTCATTTTCCTTAGCAGAGCCAACCCCGTATCTCTCACCAGGTCATTCTCCCCTGCATGCATAATCACCACCTCTGGAACCCCAAGCATCCCTCATCCCTGCCAATATAGGAAGCAGGTGATCCCACTGCAGGCCCCCCAACCCGTGCCGTCTCACCACCACTTCCTTGTAACTGCACCCCTGTTACCTTCCAAACCCCTTTTCCCCACTTCTTTCCCCAGCCCACTTAACAATTGAATGGCCAACAAATCAAAACTTGCGCCAACTCCCCTTCCTTTCGCGCAGCATCTGAAAAAGAAAATACAAAATCACTGACCAGTCAAAATATTTCAACAACAGTTGGCCCGCAAAAACCTAACCACCTTTTCAGCATCCCCATTATCAAACTCCCTGCCGTACCCCTTGTATTTCCCAGCCTCCAACGACCCAATCTTTTCACCTTGGCTTCTGAAAAAACCCAGCCCGGTACCCTCAGATGCTGCGCCCATCCTAAAGTAATGAGTCCCAAAAACCTATTCCTTTTCACCCACTGCCACCAACTCCTTCCGCAATACCCCTAGCACCTGAAACTGGGCATAAGACCTTGCTCCCACGACCCAGCCGAACCCAAGAGTCCCTTCCCTCCTTATCCGTCTTAGCCTTTTAATCTTGATGTCTAAACCTACTTCTGTAATTTGAACATCTTCCCATTGCAGTCCCCCTACCCCCCTTTGCCCCCGACCAACTCAAAAAACCTTGAAAGCCCCCAAACAATACCCACGTAAAACAAGTCGCAAACCGCTCCCCTACAAGCAATAAACCATTTGCTCCACTTGTTGTGCCCAGTTTATTCCTTTACATTCCTGCATTGTCCCCCCGCACCCATTGTCCCCCCTGCACCGGGGGCCCACGTGCACCCCCGTCCATGCCGGCCCTTCCATATAACTCTTCAAGCTCCTCGCATCCCTTACCACCTTTTTCCCACCTGCACCAGGGGCCCTAATGCACCCCCGTCCATGCAGGCCCTTTTCTTCCTTACTCCTCTCCACCGCTGCACCAGGGGCCAAACCTGCGCCCCCGTCCATGCAGTCCCTTCCATATAACTCTTCAAGCTCCTCGCATCCATTACCACCTTTTCCCGCCTGCACCAGGGGCCCTAATGCACCCCCGTCCATGCAGGCCCCTTTTCTTCCTTACTCCTCTCCACCGCTGCACCAGGGGCCAAACCTGCGCCCCCGTCCATGCAGACCATTACACATAAATTCCTCTTCCGGCACTTCGCTTCTCTGCCCCACTTTTTTTTTTTTTAATTTTAAATTTAGCTGCACCAGGGGCCCTAGTGCACCCCCGTCCATGCAGCCCCATCTCCTCACTTCCCCCCTGCTGCACCAGAGGCGCTCCCGCACCTCCGTCCATGCAGCCTGAAGCCTACTCACCTTGTCGTGCGGCAAGCGTGAGGGCTTCCCCACCGTCGACCCTGCCCTCCAAACGACAGCTACCTCTCCCTTAACAATTTCCACCGTTACCTCCCCCCTGGGCCCTCCCCTACCTACGCATCTTCCTCCTCACCTTTCTCCTGCCCCCTTTAATTTGCTCCCAACAAACCTTTCATCAAACCTTGTGCCCCCCACCTCCTTTACGATAAACTGAGCCCGACCTACCAGCACACCCCGATTTACCTGGCATGCGGTCCTCCCCCCCCCTTTCTTGCCCCGCTCCTCGCCCTGACCCACTGTCCCCTGCCTGAAAACAATCTGTAACCGGATGCCGACCCGCACACCTGCTGCACTCGTGTTTAAATTTGCACATCCACCTTGTGCAGTTTTCTTTATTGAACGCCCAACATGCTGTTGAGAGCTGTCCTCCGCCTCCTCCCCCCGCCCCCTCATGGGCGGGGCGACCAAGAAAGGGCCGGTAAGGCACAGGCAGCCCACTTGCTGTGTGTAATGTCGGGGCAGGCCTCGTTGGAGCCATCCATTGCAGCCAAAGATCCATGTCTATCTCCCCCCAGACCACCTGACTATCCTTCGCCATTCTCGCTCTGAATTCCTCATCATAGCGTACCCAGGCAAAACCCCCAAAACTCGTGAAAGCCTTCCTAATTACGTCCATATATTTAAGCAGGGCCACGCAACGCTCCGGAAATGTTTCACAGTACACACTGGCATAAATAATAAACGCCGACGTCCCATTCTCAATAGTCACCGGGACCCTTGGGCGTGACGCCAGTTCCCTCTCTTCCTCCTTAGACCCCTCCTTTGCTCTCACTTCCCTATGGAGCAATTTAAAGACATCCACAAATTCCCCTGCCTGAATCTTCTCCCTGGTCGCTGCCATCAAGTGCGCCCCCAATGGTTTTGTTATCCCCATGTATGGCCATTTTTTCTCTTTTCTTTTCACTTCACACTCCTTATCCTTTCCAGCTTGAACTTCGAGCACCAATGGCTCCACTAGTTTGTCCGTGTGGACCTCCACTGAGCAAATGTTCTTCTCAACCCCTTCGGCTCCAATGGCCTGCACCCCGACCTCCTTCATCACACCTTGAAGACCACCCCAGTCATCCCCCAACCGCCTATTTGTAACCCCTCTCTGCCATGCAGATGACCATTCCCTTTCCCACTCACCTCTTTCCACGCCTGCCACCTGCGGCCTAGCATCCACACCGGTGCTCCTCCACTCCATTCTTAGAGGGCTCCTGCTGCGGGGACAAAACATGTCAGCACAATCACCCAGCCAATAATTCCCTTGACCCCTTTCACCCCGACCCCCTGTTCTTCCCTTTCCCTATCCCACCTTGAACTTCTTCTCTCCTCCACCCTTTCCCTTTCCGCCCTGTAATCCTCAACTTCCCATTGCCCCCCATACTCCTCCCAACCAACTTCATCACCCCTTAAATACCATTGAGGATGCAAGCTCCTGCCCGAGATGATTTGCTGATCTTCTTCCGAGCCCGGGGCGTCCGCCCCGCCGCTCCCCTGACGTCTTCTCGGCAGGGCTGTGGGAACCTCTGCCCGGTCCTCTTCTCTTGGGCGAGGCGTTCCGACCTCCACCCTAAAATCCTCAATGCTAGGGGCTGTGCCGCGCCCTCTAGGCTCTCCTTGCGTTAACCGAGGAGGGGCCGTACTGAAACCCTCACCCTCCATCCGTACCGCGGGGGCTGCACAGCGCCCTCCGCCCCCACTCCTCCTATCCGGGGGGGCCGTTCCGCGCCCCACCCTACCCTCCTCCACTGACGGGGACCTCTCCCTCCTTCTCCCACCTGCGCTCTTCTGCAGGTATTTACCCCCTCTTCCTCTCTGCCCTGCCCTCCCCACCTGCGCCCCACCCCTGCCCCCACTAGTGTTCCCTAGGTCCCTACCCTCTCGAGCGCTCCCCTCTTCCCTAGAGCTTTCATACCCTTCCTCCCTCCCTGGCTGCCCCCCTGACCTACTTAAACCCCCATCTGCCCTCTTGTCTATTTCCCTCCTCATCTTCCTGCCCCTAGATTCCAAAATCTCCCCCCTCCCTGCAGTAGGGGTGCAAGCCACCACAGCCGCCGCTCTGCGCTGCGGCAGGCCCCCACCGCTCTCCTCCTCCCCCGTAACTTCCCCTATTGCCCCTTCCAATTGGGCTTTAGTTGCCCTGCTAATTATTTCCAGGGCCTTCTACAAGGCCCCGGCATCCACCAGCCCCTTCTTGCTCGCCCCCCGTCCTGTCATCATGCACACTAAAACGCGTGTGCCCAGAAGATATACCCCGTCAAAAAATGCCCTAATCACTCTAAGCCCCCGAGCCGGGACCTACCCTTGGACTAACCCTTTTGGCCCAGAAAACCTCAAAACCTAACCGGAGCTAACCGCCCCCCAGAAACAGAAACACAACACCCACCTAGTGTGCTCCCCTGAACCTAATCACCCTAATATTGCCAATTAATAAAAGCAACAAAATTTAAACTAACACTTCCCTAAATAGTTTTATTTCTTTATTTTATTTTATTTATTTTTTTTTTAAAATTATCCTCTTCCCTATTGATAAATTGACAAATGTAAACTATAATATAAATTTTTTTTTTTTTTTGTACCTCCCTACCACCCTTTTTTCCCACTACCCTCTCCCTCCTCACCACCTAATCCAGAAACCCCAAAGCGGTAGCCCTGAACCCCCGCTAGCAAGCACTAGATGGCGCTTGCCAGCCAGCAGAGAACACTGCCACCTGGCGCTGTCCCGACGGCACCGCACTCCTTACTCAAACAATAGGGGCGCGGCTCCTTTAAACGCGCAGCCCCAGCCTCTTATGTGCACTTGCTGGTACGCGCCCTCCGCCCACGACCCAACGCTCAGGACGCGGAGTGGGTACTCCCCAGGGCCGTGGAAAGCTTCTGCAGGGGCCCTGAAGATCCGCTCCTCCCCCGGCCCCAACGCCCACACGAACCGCGGGCCTACGCCGGATCTAAAAAACCCCTCCTCAACCAGACGCACCGCGGAGCCCCGCGCCCGCAGGCTAACCCTGACGGAGACGGAAGCCTGCAGCAACCGGTAAGCCACGAGGGGTGTCTTATTTACGGCACCCCTCCTATCCGCTACCGACAAACCAAACTTTTTCTTTTTTTTTTTTTTTAAATTAATATCTACCCGCCCTACCGCTATGCAAATCCCCTCCTCACCTGCACTAACTCGCCCACTAGGCCCAAGGGACCACAGGGAAGGCTCGGGAGCGGGCAACGGGACCTGACAATCGCCAAGTCCTAACCGTCGCCTGCCTCCTGAACCTTCCCTGATCCCTTAAATACCCCGGGCGGGGCGCTCTACACCCCCACGGCCACTCGCTGGCCGTGTGCAGCGCCAAAATACTCCCCGGGGGGAAACGCTTTGCGTTCCCCCCGGGGCCCCCCTTGCCATGACTGAAGGCTGTGGCCGGCGCTATATGGAGTCTGCACCTGTGTGCGGGCAGCAGAGGATGAATCGACTCTTATCCCAGTGGGGGTGCAGCCAGGTAGCTGAGGGTTGTGGGGCTGGAGCAGCGATGTGAAACAGCGGTTAGGAGGGTCATACATTCACCAGTAGCTGCTGCCTCCTGAAGGAGCTGAATATTGGGAGTGCAGACGTGTGTGTGACTGCAGACTGGCCCTGCAGCACATGAGGAATTGGAGGTATTCCGAATTTGTAGTTGGTGCTCGGTGCCTGCCTGCACAATTAAGATGGATAATGGTCTGAAGCATATATAAGGGGAATGGATGCTCATGGAACACATGGAAGCATGCAAGAGCTTTCGTTTGATTTTGTGCAAGTGGGGATTTCGAAACAGATTGGTGTTTGTGCCAACTGGTACATCGCATGCCATTGTCTTGTGTTGGAGCTCACAAAGGAGGTACAGGATTCTGTCAATGGGTGCTAAGGCTTTAAGTGTGACAAGGAAGGCAACATCCAATGATTTGTTGGATGTCTTAATGAACATGGTGCCGGAATGATGAATCATATAAGTGTTAGAGCAGCTACACAGTGTTAATGCTCCAGAGTTAGGCACTAAGTATACTGGAGGGGGCTCTGCAAGAATGGGGCAAGTAATTTCAGTTAAACCTAAAATGTATATTTCACATCACTGCATGTCTACATGCAACATTTATTTTTTATTTATTAGTGATATCGTTTAAAATCAAGCCTTTCATTATTCAATATGATAAAACAAGTTAAAATCTCGGTCATGGCAAGCAAAATGTACCTAATGTTTTTTTTTAGATGCTTCCTGTTCCCACCTGTAATCTTTTAGCATGTATTTGTACACTCATATTTTCATCACTGTGCAAATGCTTATACATTTTTGGTTTGTGTTATGTCATGTTAATTCTTTTACCCAAAGGTGTTTTTTTTGTAGTTAGGGAAATGCACTACAGGAAGAGTTTTGAATGAAAGCGATTAATGATGCTTAAAGGACTGCCAACAAAGCAGAAGAGCCACGGAAATATAGGATCGATGATGGATGTTAGGAAGAAGCGACTGTCGGGAAAATATCGCCACAAGACTGATGAGCAGCCCTGGCAGGTTGGTCCTAAAAGTGCAGAAATGCTTTCTTGTAATTGGAAAGCACACTGTGGACTCACAGAGAAAAGGCCAGGAGTTCATTTCAACTGCAAAACCATGAGAACACTGGTTCATTTGCTAAAAGAGACCATGAAAATGTGTATATGCTGCAACTTGCAACAAGGAACATTTTAAATATGAAACTACATTTCAGAAGGGAATTCAATGGCACACAGTAAGGAAACAGGTGGATATAGTAAAACTGTTTTAAATAAGCTGCGAGAAAGAATATGGAAGCGAAATGTATCGTTTAGGATACAAGACATGGAAACACCCATTTCTGTTCATAAGAATTTGCTTCAGCCTGTGCTGAACACCCAAACTTTGACCTTCCCCCTATTATCTCGAAATGTCTGAAGCTGCACCTGTCATGAACAGTCGCCTGCGTCCATTCTGGACTTCGTGGTCCCTGACCCATAGAGGACTGAAAGCAGTAATCCTCCCAACATGGCCGCCTGATACGGAACGCAGCCTGCCAGTCTTTGCGCTCCCCGCTTTGCGCACTACTAAACAGACACGCCCCACGGCTCTCCGCGTCTCAACGCTACCGCTCGCTGTAGTTAGACATGTGTTGCCGGAGTTCGCTCAGGGCTTTTTCCTCACTCCTGCTTCCCAGTTCCTTGAATCCTCCTCCTTCCTTCCTTTCCTCTAACTTACCTCTGAACTTCCTGGATTTTCGGCTGCGCTCGAGTCACGGCGTTCCAAGCCTCCGAGCCCGGACACTATGCCTTCCTGGTTCCGTCCTGGACTTCTGAATGTATCCTGGAGTTGAAACATCTTTCTCACTCTGGAATCCGAAGACCAGCACACGGGCATATATAAATCCCAGACCATTCAAAAGAAGTCACCAAAGAAGGTCACAAGCAAACAAGAAAAACAGGTGAGAAGGGGAGAGACTTGTGACAGATTGAGACGCCTAAAGAACTATACAGATACAGAGATGGAAGCCGCGGTCCAAGATCTCATGCGAGGCATGCAGGAACTCACCACAGAAGTTCAAAATCTTAAGGCAGAGAATGCTGCTTTAAAGCAGCTAGTCCTGTCTCGTGATTCTGCTACTAAGGAAAGTGTGTTGTTGGGTGGAGCAGTGGACAAATATGATGGTTCTCCGAAGACCCTTCGTGCCTTCCTTGATTCATGTTTGGTACATTTCACCTTCAAGCCCTACTACTTTTCCACCCCTAGAGCAAAAGTGGGGTTTATGATATCACACCTCACTGGTAACGCCTTGACCTGGGCAACCCCCCTAGTCAATTCGGGCGACGCCCTCCTGGATGATTACAATGGGTTTGTGGAAGCCCTAAAAGCCATGTTTGATCATCCTGAACAGGTTTACAGCACTCAAGAACGTCTACTTGATTTTCGACAAGGATCCCAGGATATGCTTACCTATGTGAATCGCTTCAAACAACTTATGAAGGAAGCTGATGGGTCCCAAGAGGCCAGCTTCACCCTCTTTCGAAGAGGCCTGAATGAAGAAATAAAGGACGAGTAAGCCAGGGTAGCTCGCCCAAATTTCTTCCAGGCCCTTTTGGACCTTTCCCTGCAAATCGACTTTCGAATCCAGGAAAGAAGGGCGGAGAAAAAGAAGTCTAAATCTTCAATCCAAAAAACTGCCATAGACCATCCTTCCAGTCCAGAGCCCGCAGTCTCTCTGACCTCGGATCCAGAACCCATGCAACTGGGGGCCTTCCGTGGACCCATTACCCCACAAGAAAGGATGCGCCGTATTCACACTGGTCTCTGCACGTATTGCACCTCCGATAAGCATCTTGTGAGAGAGTGCCCTATTGCTTCCCCGCGGCGTTCGGGAAACGCCAGCTCCCGATCCTAGATGGGGCACAGTTTCGGGAGAGTGGTGTCTGCTCCACATCAATTCCTTCCTTCCTTGAACTCTCCTGGACAAAACAACCTTGTGATTCTACAGCCATTCCTATCGCCTTCCAAGAGAGAATCCTACCCCATAATGGCATTAGTGGATTGTGGAGCCATGGGCATATTCATAGATCATGCTTGGGTCACTACTCATCACATTCCATTCGAAACATGAGAGACTATGCAGCCTGTTGAAGCTATCGATGAGAGACCCCTGTCTTCAGTACCCATAACCCTTCAAACCAAGGAGCTTCTTCTTTCCATCAACCACCACCAAGAGAGGATTAAATTTGATATTATAAGATCTGCCCACTATCCTATGGTTCTAGGCATGCCCTGGTTACAGAAGCACAACCCCTACATCAATGGGGCAGTAGGCTCTTTGTTTCTTGGTTCGGAACATTGCATGTCCCACTGTTTGTCCCTTAACACCTTACCAAAGCCCCCGATGACTTCCAAGAAACTCAGCAAGCACCAGTCACCGTCTCTAACGTCATCCAGATTCCCAGGGCCTACCAGGCTTACACAGATGTATTCTCCACAGCCATTGTTCAAGCCTTACCACCCCACAGACCTGAGGATTGTGCCATCGATACTGAACCTTCGGCAGTTATTCCTTTCGGAAGAATGTTTATTTTGCCAGAACCTGAAAAAAGGGCCCTCCGGGAATACCTGGATACCAATTTGGAAAATGGAACTATTCTCCCATCCAAATCCCCGGTGGGTGCTTCTCTGTTTTTTGTTCCCAAGAAGGATTCCAAGGAGCTTAGGCCATGTCTGGATTACCGCAGCCTTAACCAATGCACTCTCAAGGACCGTTATCCATTGCCTCTCATCTCGGACATTCTGGAAGCGGTCAGAGGTGTAGTCATCTTCACAAAATTAGATCTCAGGGGTGCCTACCATCTTATTCGTATAAAGGAGGGTGACAAATGGAAAACAGCCTTTAGAACACCCTTCGGCCATTTTGAATACCTGGTTATGCCCTTTGGACTTGCTAATGCCCCAGCAGTCTTCCAACATTGTATGGATCGGGTATTTTCTGACATGCTGTTCCTCTTCGTCATTGTATATCTAGATGACATACTAATCTACTCCAAGGACCATACAAAACATGAAGAGCACGTAAGGGCAGTCTTACAACGTCTACGTGAACACAAACTCCTGGCCAAACCCGAGAAGTGCCTTTTCCATGTATCTACTGTTCACTACCTCGGATTCGTTCTTAGCCAAAAGGGGATTGGAATGGACTCTTCGAAGGTTGATTCCATTCTTTCTTGGCCTGTTCCCACTACTGTAAAGCTAATTCAATCCTTCCTGGGGCTTGCTAACTTCTACAGAAAATTAATTCCAGCTTTTTCTGAGATCGTGCATCCTATAGTTACATTACTAAAGAAAGACACTCTTTTTCAGTGGACCTCAGCCCAAGATTCGGCATTTCAACGGTTGAAGTTGGAGTTCACACAAGCTCCCATCCTTGCTCAACCCAACACTGACCGACCCTTCATTGTTGAAACTGATGCCTCCAACTACGCTATTTGGGCAGTCCTGAAACAGGAACTTGCTGACAAGTTAGAACACCCCATCGCCTATCTTTCCCGCACCTTGACTCCCAGTGAAACTCATTATTCCGTCCTGGAGAAGGAATTGTTAGCCTTCCATCAGGCCTTCACTGATTGGCGCCATCTCCTTCTAGGAGCCAAACATCCGGTACAAGTCCGCACGGACCATCTGAACCTTCAAGTCCTACAATTCCTAGAATGTAGAAACAGTCGTCGAGCCCGTTGGGCTTTCTTTTTTGCCCAATACCAATTTCAAATCCACCATTTCCCTGGAACACATAACATTATAGCTGGTGCCTTGTCCAGACGTCCTGATTATGAAACCCTTGAAGACCGGACCTTTCCTTAGATGTTTCCCAATACTATATTTGTTGCTCAAACAATTACTGTCCTGGAGGATATCCAAATCCAAACTCAGTCCTCAGAACCTTGGAAGGAGTTTAGGAGAAACAACCGATGGAAACTCAAAACAAAAGACGGAGATCTATTCAAGGATAATCGATTGGTTATCCTTAGTCCTGGATTGAGACAAAAGATCACAAGCTTATGTCATGATACCTTCCATTCAGGACACTGTGGCATCACCAACACCCTTCATCTAATACAAAGACAGTTATGGTGGCCAAGGATAAAGGACGATATCAAGATCCTCGTCCAGACTTGTGCAGTCTGCAACCAGAACAAACACGACAATAAAAGACCAGCAGGTCTCCTGCTCCAACGGGCAATACCAACAAGACCCTGGGAAATCATCGCCATGGATTTCATCGTTGAACTACCGTCTTCCAGAGGCTACACGACCATAATGGTTACCATTGATATGTTCACACACATGGCTCATTTTATGCCTTTAAACAAGCTACCATCCTCATCTGAACTTGCTGGAATTTTCCTAGAACATATATTCCCGCTTCATGGACTACCTTCCAAGATCATTTCTGACCGAGGACCCCAGTACATATCCCAGTTCTGGAAACAGTTATGTCGTAAACTGGGAATCCCACGTGCTTTGTCTTCGGGCTATCACCCACAGACCAATGGAGTTACTGAGCGAGTAAATCAAACCCCGGAGCAATATCTTTGTTGCTTCGCCACCAAGGTCCAGGATGATTGGTCACTTCTAATACCTCTGGCCGAGTTCGCATACAACAATTCGGATCATTCAGCTATCAAGACTAGTCCTTCTGTAGTCAAGGATTTCATCCTTCAGTCCTGCCGTCCATTCTTCCTCATCCTACCCCAGTTCCCGCAGTTGATTCCTGGATTGAGACATTAATCAATGTGCACAAGGAAGCTAAGGAACACCTAGAAAAGGCCCGAAGAGATGTTAAACATTATGCTGACTCCAAAAGAAGACCACGACCTTCCTATTCAATAGGCGATAAGGTCTGGTTATCCTCAAAACTCCTACCACGTCACCTACGGCCAAATAAATTGGCTCCCAGGTTTTACAGACCCTTTTCTATAAAAGAAATCATCGTTCCAGTGGCCTTTCGACTCCGACTACCAGAATCATGGAAGAGGATCCATCCAGTCTTCCACACTTCTCTGTTGAAACCATATGTTCAGCCCTCTCGAAGTGCTCCAATATCTACCCCTGTGATTGTCAATGACCAACTCGAACACGAGGTCTCCAGAATTTGTGACTCTAGGTACCAACGCGGTCAACTACAATATTTGGTTGAATGGAAAGGGTAGCCTCCTAGTGAATGCACCTGGGAACCCATGTCAAACATGAATGACCCCAGGCTGATTCGAAGATACCATTTTATCCATCCAGGCAAACCCGGAGGAGCTGGGCGTCAGAGGAGGCATACTGTCATGAACCATCACCTGCATCCATTCTGGACTTCGTGGTCCCTGACCCATAGAGGATTGAATGCAGTAATCCTCCCAACATGGCCGCCTGATACGGAACACATCCCGCCAGTCTTTGCGCTCCACGCTTTGCACACTACTAAACAGACACGCCCCCGCGGCTCTCTGCATCTCAACGCTACCGCTCGCTGTAGTTGGACGTGTGTTGCCGGAGTTCGCTTGGGGCTTTTTCCTCACTCCTGTTTCCCAGTTCCTTGAATCCTCCTCCTTCCTTCCTTTCTTCTAACTTACCTCCGAACTTCCTGGATTTTCGCCCACGCTCGAGTCACGGCGTTCCAAGCCTCCCAGCCCGGAAACTATTCCTTCCTGGTTCCGTCCTGGACTTCTGAACGCATCCTGGAGTTGAAACATCTTTCTCATGCTGGAATCCGAAGACCAGCACACAGGCTTATATAAATCCCGGGCCGTGCGAAAGAAGTCACCAAAGAAGGTCACAAGCAAACAAGAAAAACAGGTGAGAAGGGGAGAGACTTGTGACAGCACCAGTACCTGGCAAGGAATCTATTGGGGGTGAGGTGCTAACAACTGTGTAAACAGAGAGGCAACCCTTAATTGGTTGAACTTTGTAAAATAGTTTGAATTAAAAACTCAATTTGTGGTCTCTATCCTTGGGCTAATGACAGTGGAAAGGCCCCAGGAGACTGCCACATGATGCTAAGGGGTGGAGTTAGATGCATCTGGTCAGGAAGATAAGAACACTTCTCCAGGCCATTGACTTAGTAAGAATGTTAAGTGTTTTACACCAGGCCAAACCGAAAAAGAAGCAAATAGCCTGAATAATGTGAAGTTTCTTGAAGACTAAGAAATGTGTAATTGATGTAAAAAAATATGCATATGCCTTGAAATTACCACAGGTGCTGTGGGGAAATCATAATGGTTGATTATCCGTGGAACCAAAATTCACACAATAATGGTTCAAATATAATTAAAAAGCTCCCGAGAAGACACATCTGTTGAGAAAACCTTGATATAAATTTGACACTGGGAAGTTATATACTGAAATGTGATGATAGCTACCTAGAAAATGTCACAAAGCAGAGATTCAGGGAGATGGCAGCCTATGGAAATAGATACCCGTGTATACAATACTGTATTGATAACTGTGTATTTTTTGAACAAATTACAAAAGTCTGTCATTAAAACCTGCAACATCGTACCAACGTGAGACATATTTCATGTAAGTCTGACACGGTTAGACCAATTCAGAAACATATAGTTTGTGACTCTTATTTGTAAATTTAAAATTATTGTCATGTTGCAATTTTCAAGGTCATAACTGAAGTGGTCAAAAGTGCAATTTCAGAGGGGTGGAGATATAACTCACAGAGATGATGCCTAATAACTAAAGGAACTAATCATTGCAATGGGGGTGCACAATAGAAGTCCAAGCAGAATAGTTAGCGAATTAGCTGGCACATCCTAATTTAGATAATTTGGGGTGTGATTATGGGTTCATAAGAAGATGCACATTGGGAAAAGGGGAGAGCTGTCTGAAATCATCTGGGTGTGAACTGCTGGAAAATATTTCTGGAGAACCACCAATGCCTGGGAGGTGGATTAGACCAGGGGTAAGACTAAACTCTGGAGGGGGCCTGAGAGCCAAATAAAGGGATGGATTCTGGAGGTCTCCATGGCTGAACCTGGAGAGGTAATCTTACCAAGTCCATATGTTTCCCCTGAATATCCAGAAGTCCTGATGTCTTTTCCTGAGCACCAAACTCAGAGAAATTCTTTGTAAGTAAACTTGTCCAACCAAACCAAGTCTTGTGGAGAACTGTTTAGTGTAATACCTTCCGTGTATTTATTAAGTGGGCATACCAAGTAGATCCTAAGCATTTTTACTAAATATCAATTTAATTAACTCTGATACAGTCAAAGAATGCGGGGTGAGCTTGGGAGAGTTTGAAACCTACTACAATCTCTCTCCTAATGCTAATTAAAGGTATAGTCATTTAAAATAAGTGGGTATCCCTTACCTTATTCTGTCCAACTCCAAAATGCTCTAAAGGGAAGTGGGGTACTTATAAAAACAAAATGCCTAACTGTTTCCCATTCCTCAGATCCTGCCTTAAAGCAGAGTGGTGTTAAATGAAAACTGAATATCTAGGTTTGTGAGGGGGCAGAAAAGTGTCTTGCCAAATTAAATAGAGTGAAATCCTTGATTAAAAGCATACCCTTTACCAAGAGTTTGAAAGTGTCTCTTGGTAGAAGAGTTATTCTTCATTGCATTTTGGTGAAGGAAGAAGGGTCCCATTTATATAAAATGTGTTTTGTTTTTAAATGTCGGTTGTGCTCCAAAACGTCTAGCATTGGCAAGTGTGCAGGGAGATTAAAAATAAAGAGTGCTGCACGGGGTGACATTGATTAATCGCTGGCAATATGACCCAGTTCGGCTCTCAAAATGTTCCTGGGGTGAGCCCTCTATGTTGGCATGGTTGTGGGGGAAGGGCCACATGCTGGCATATGTGGTGGTCTTGCAGCAAGGTGCTGGTGTACTGGTCAGAGGTGTTGGGGTGGATAAAAAACATAGATGGGGTAGAACGATGCCCTGACCCCATGTAGGTGCTTTTGTGTTTGGAAGCTGTGGATTGGGGTTGGGAAGCAATGTCACACACGTTACATTTCCTCCTAGTGGCTTCTCGAGCATGCCTTGCAACACACTGAAAGAGAGAGACATTGTCAGGAAAGATAGAATGACGGGCCATAGCTGGGGAGATTTATCTGATGGAAAAAATCCCTGCGGCTCTGCATGGGGAGGGGATGTGGTTTGAAGGGGAATAGTCAGGCCTTTTGAGTGTGTTCCCGGAGTCATGCAGATATTGTGAGGAGACATGTGGCTGGTGTCATCAATTGATGAGTTGAGATGATAGATTGTTACATCCCTCCTCCTCCCTTGCCCTTGCTCAGAGGGCACTCTGGTGTACTTAGAGGTGCTCCCACTTGATGGACATTTTATGTGGCCATCTATATTGTTGCAACTTTGTTTTATGGAGGTTGTAATGGGGTTTGTTCTTCCCTAAAGGGGGACAGAGGGGATATCTGTTGGACGAGGATGGGGTATATTATTTGGAGGTTTTGGTGTTTGGTGTGCCCTGTTCTTCTGTTTGACCTAAAAAAAATAAAAATAAAAAAAATGAATAAAAAATAAAAATGAAATGACCGGTGCATGTGTGAAATTGCTTTTGCCAATAGAAAAGTGTTGCATGTTATTTAAATTAAACTTCATGTAAAGTGTATTGCCAAGCGTATGATCCGATCAGGTTTCAAGGTGCTACATGTTATTAAGTAAACCCCATTCAAAGTATATTGCAAAGTTAAATTGTTCCGTCATGCCCAGGGTGCTGCACAATTCTATACATTAAGAGTATGTTGTGAGTGACCCAGGTATCCGAATTATCCAATAAACCAGTGTTTCTATGTAACCAGGGTGGAAATAACCCAAGAAGGAAAACTGTACATGTTGTTGGGTTAAAGAGTCTGGGATCTGTGCTATACTAAACCAACTGGTGTTTTCAATTTGTGTGAAAAGTGAATTGTCAGGAAATAAAAATGATTTGGTGAGCTGAGTGAGGTGGCATGTCTTGTGATTTGTGTAAATATACATTTTCCTATTTATTAATAAAAATATATTCTTTCTACACACCGGCCTGATTCCTGGCGTATCTATTGCTCTAGGGTAATTGCTGATAGTGGTGTGAAATGAGTCAGGGGCAGAGCTAGCGAAAGATCCAATAGATTGAGTTATTGGCGTAGCACTTTGGATCGGGGAGGGAAATAATTCCCTACACTGATTGTTGCTGCATCACTATCCCCTGCACCATGATGCCACATTTAAAAACGGCGGTGCTGTATAAAACTATTATTTGGGAGAACAAAAGTATTACTTAATCCGTTCTATTGGAGACAACAGTGATCATGGATCGATTAGAAGAGCAGGTAAAAAAAGGAAACATTTGTTTCAGGACCCGAAGATGATAATAAGAACTCCCAGATTTTGCACTACTGGAATGGGTTGGGGAGAGTCTCTCAAGGAATTAGACCATAACGATGGCCGCCAGGTCTTCAGGTTATTGCCAACTGACATAACTTCAGTCTTGTCTCCATTAAAATTCAAAATGTTAGAGCTCCTTCAATCAGAAAACACTATCATGCACAGTTCAATTCTGTAGTGAGATTCTCCAGCTTGCCATCCCGCTAGATGAGAGCTGGGTGTTATCAGCGTACGTGTAAAAGATAAAGCTGAATGAGGTTGTACATACAGATAAAATAGATGTGGGGACAGGGATAGGAAACAATGCACACGGGCAGTTGCGACTTTAAGAGGAAGGAGTTCCAGAGATTGCCTGCTTGCTCTCCAACAGAAAGTATTGGAGCCGGTGGAGGTCAGTACCCTTAATGCCAAAAGAATTGAGATTGATCAGGGTGGCATGGTTGATGTTGTCAAAGGCAGCAGATATTTCTAATGTCACCAGTGCCGCAGCCCCACCAACGTCCATCAATTACCTGAGATCATCTACGGCTACTACCAGCATGGCCTCCATGCTGCTATCCAGATGGAACCTGGCCTGCAGAGGATGGCGCAAAGTTCTGGAGGAGTCCTCTCACGCTACACTTCTAGCCTTTTTTCAGGGGCAGGAAGGAGAGAAATGGGACTGAAGTTGACAGAGGGATCCAAAGATGGCTTTTAAAAAATAAAAAAATAAAAGCGGCAAGTTTGTAGATTTAAAAGCCATAGGGACCACCCCTGTTGCCAGGATAAAGAAAGGGTGGACTAACACCTTTGGGACATAGTTTGAGAATTTCAATGTGACAGATGTCCAGAAGGGAGCTAGATGTAATAGCTCCAGTAAGAGTGGACATTTAAGGAGAGAGAATAGATAGGATATAATCAAAATGGGGACTGGTAGAAGTAACCAGGGAGTGGAAGGTGGCTGAGGCAAATAATGAAAAGATTTTGTAACAACGTGAATTTTATCAAAGAAAAAAGCCAGATAGCCTGTCTCGAAGGGCCTGAGAAATGGGCATGGAAGAAGGCACCATCTCCAGGGCACTTAGTTCCTTAAAGTTGATAAAATGCTCCCTTTGTACTAAGCTTAGTTCCTTAAAGTTGATAAAATGCTCCCTTTGTACTAAGCACTGTATATTGGAATTACTTCCACCTGTGTAACGAATATGGATGCATATGTAACTTTTTCTTTTTTCTCTTTTCTCATTGAGAGAACTGTTATGTGTTAAAACTTAAAAAAATCAAATTTAAAAAAAAATAGTGTCATTTTCTTCCTTTCCAGTATGTGTATACCCTTTTGTATTCTGAATATTTTAAGCTAGATACTGTTAATAGCTACACGCTCTTTACTAGATAGCTACTTAGAGTAAACCTTCCTTTTCTAATAGTAGTTTTTCTAAGAAATAGCAAAGATACACCTTCTCTTAGACAGAAATAAGGTCTCCTGACTGGAATAATGATTTTGCAAACATTGAAAACTGGCATGCCAAATAGAAGCCTGTTACAAAGGGTAAGAGATCCTCTGGCTGCACAGCTGTGACCTGCTAGTTACTCATGCTCCACACCTGGGTGTGGTACTAACCGTAATGGAGTACTGGCAAACTCTGACATCAGGAAGTTTTGTAATGGCACCCTATCGGCATATAGGGCGAAAAATCTAGGCGAAATGGATGGAAGTCAAATTGTTGGAAATGCAGAGATAGTGAGTCTTATCTCCCCAGATATGGGTAAAATCATTCCTCACACTGCATATGTTGCCAAGCCTCAAAAAGATGAGTCCCCATCGGACACTGCAATGTTGAATAACATGCCCCCTACAGGGATCGTGGGATCGTGCCTAAACCTACGTATAGTAGCCCACTAAATAAAGCAGTTATTGATTTGGAGGATAATGATTCAGTATTTACGAATAACTTACTTCCAGAAAATCTCTCAGAATATAGTCATAGTGTTGTGTAATCAGTTTCCTCCTCTGACTCTCTTACACCGATAAAATTACAGACAAACAATCATAGCACCAACACTTCCGTCGTTATCCATCACCCTGATAAATTATTAGGAGTGACATTGCAAGCTATGAATTTTGCAAGCCAGACTTTGGGCAATGTATTTCAAGCCTGTGAACAAAAACTAAACTCCCAAGGTGAAATCCTGCAGAAAATTCTTCTTTGGCAAACATCTAATTGGAATTAATACCTATCTCGAAACACCCAAATCCAACTCTTGAAATAACTACCTCATCTGTAACATGTCAAACAAACATCATTCTATCTTCTGAACAGGCCTTGGAATCCATTGTTCAAGTTAAAGCTCTTAAAGAGATCTCACCTGCAATACCATGTAGTGAGGAGATAATTTATGATGTTGTTACAACAACTGAGAAAATGTCAAACACCCAGACCATAACACCTCACTTGGCCATCCTTGACAGTAGTGGCAGTGTGATAAAACAAAAAAAAAAACTTAACAATTTTCAGGCCAGGGGCACAAGAGAAAAAGGTTAAGAAAGTGAGTCAAACAAAACTATCAAAAAATCAACAAGCTCCAAAAAGCACAGGATAGGTCACCTCTAAACTATTTTTTAAGACCATTTCGCTTCCAAAAAGAAATGCTATGATGGCTTATCAAGCAATCAAGCAGAAATATTCACTCCAATCGCAGGCTAGAATACATTGAATTGTGGCTTTTACTCCAGCACAGGCCATGAGTTATCCACCTTTGGATGACTTAATGGATGGAATAAGTAATCAAAATACTTCAGATTATAGTGGGCCAAGCAAGGTACATGCTGCACCTAAAAAGGTTTCTGCTGTACCTAAACATACAATGGTGGCTAATGATTCCATACAAAGTACACACAAAGCAGAAATGTGTAAAGCAGTAGATGCCTATATGGCAGGGTTCATGCCGTCGGCTCTTATCCATCCGGCAATTATTTCTTCCCAGCCTAACATAACGAAACGTCAGTGTCAGCCTTGTCCAACACCCAGTGCGAAAGTTCAGGAGGCATCAAGTGGACAAACCAGCCAGAGGCCAAATATAGTGGCGCAGGAGAAACCCCAAGGAGGACATACCCATGCACCAGTTTACGATCCCCCTGTCCGTCTCCACCAGTACTCAACACCCTCAGGGCTCACAGGTGCACATTTATACTGGTGCAGGACTCCCTGATATGTCTGGAGCTGTCATGCGCCTTATTGAGTGCGTTAGGTAATCTACAAGACAAAAACTCACAAAAAACACAAACAGAATTGAGCCCGAAAATGAAGGGTGCCGTTTTGAAAAATGTAATCGCACAGGCTAGGAAGCCCCCAGCTGCCAACTCATTAATATTGACATGTAGGCCCCCTCCACTCACCCAATATGACATATAACAAAGAGCGGTGATGGCCATCTTCTCCGCGGTACAACAGCTGGAGGACATTGTTTCATCAGACTTTGCACTAGTTGAATTTACCAGCAAGGAGCATTGGAACTCTGTAAGACTCTGGATGCACTCCCGAGTAGTGCAGAACTTAATATGGCAGGCGAAAGATGCATTATTCAAGCTTGACTTTATACTAACCCTAGAACCAAGATCGGGGCCTGTGAATTCCCTGAATATTAAACAAGGGGGCCATTCAAATCAGAATCATATGGGAACCAAAATGACAAAAAAAGCTCAACAGAATAACACGTCTTGTAATTGTCAACATAAGTCTAACCAGAATTAACTAGATAGGGAGGTAGGATTGGGTCTTTTGTCTCTTTCAAGTTGGAATACAAGAGGATTTAAACATTTGCTCAATAATGATGAAAGTAGCTTACGTAAATGTGACATGGTCCTCCTTCAAGAGACTTGGCTCACCACTCCCCCAATCTGGGACAATCATGAAGTGCACCTAAATCCTGCCTTCAAACCTGCATTGGGTAGACCGACTTCTGGTTTGTTAACTGCTGTAAAAGTGGCGAAGGGATTGTCATCCAAATTTTGGGCAGCACCAAATAAGTACATTTTGCTTGTTAAAGTCTTCTGCCTAAAGGAAGAGTATGCAATTTTAAATGTATACTGGAATCCAATTGCATTATCTGATGATGTATTTTTCAGAGATCTGAATGCCCTCCTGGATTTGATAGCAGAAGATCAAAATGTTAGATTTCTGGTGTTAGCTGGAGACCTACATTTGAACTGCATGGCAAAAGTAGACCATCACCACAAAGAGAGATACTTGAGATGGAATTCTTTGGTCAAGGCTAGAGGCCTCTATGTGCTTAATGGCGCTTTTGCCTCAGTTATTCCGCTAGCAGCGACATGGCACAAAGGGGAGAGCACATTGATAATAGATTATATTTATGTCAATTCTGAATTGTGGTCTCCCATGACACATTTTTGTGTCACTAAATCCGAAATGAGTGACCATAACGTCCTCAATGCTGAGTGGGGGGTGCTGGTGGTTAATGAGGTCGACCAAATTGAGTCTGAACAAGGTTGCTTGGTGGTGAATGTTGGTGATAATAGGCTCTGATGGTCGGAGGATGATCTGGTGCATTTCAATCGATTGTTAACCCAGGGTGAATCAAGCAATTACACTCAACTTGGAAATGTGGGGATGGTTTACTGCGATGTTATTCAGGCATTCCAGCAGGAAAAAGCAAATACAAAGCACCCACTGAGTCATTTGCACAAACAAGACAATTTAGTCAGAGCAAGAAAATCACAGTATCGTTCTGAACTGAGGCATCTTACACAGTGTCCCACCATCCTCAGAACTGAGGTAGAGAAACAGATAAAAGCCAGTTACAGGAACTGGATCACAGGGTACAGAACAATCTAATATCAACAAGATGGTGCGAACATGCTTAAAATCTTAGCAAATAAAAACATTTTGAAAATGTGGGCGGTGATAAATCACTCAATAGTAGCACCCCAAATAGTATTGCAGTCAACCTCAGTGAATACGCATGCATGGGTAACACATTTCACACAACTATATGCACTGGTCAAGAACAGCAAGACACTTGAGCAATTAAACATACCAATTGCCTTTCATCTCACATTTGAACAATCTGATATACTATATCTCATAAAGATATCTAGCAACTCGAAAGCAGTTGGGCCCGACGGCTTATCCAATTATGCCCTGAAACCCATCCTGAAATCTGGTACTCCATACTATATAAGATTTTCTCAGCAGTAAACATGACACAGACTCTCCCTAGGACATGGACCCAAGCCATCACGGTACCTATTTAAAAAAAAGGAGATAGGCAATCTCCAGCAAGTTATAGACCCATATCCCTTTTAGATGTGCCGGGCAAGATTTTCTGCCGGTTAATTCTTAGAGAGCTACAAACATGAGTCTCAAAGAAAAAAACGAACTGATCCTTTACAATCCGGTTTTGTGAGAGGGCTGGGTACATTCCTAACATTTTTCCTTAATGATGATCCAGTCACAGTATGCTGAAAGGAATCAGCCACTTTATCTGGATTTTATAGACTTCAGAGCCGCATTTGATTCTGTTGATAGGGTCCTGCTATACAGCAAGCTAAAACATCACGAGTGCCCTGATTCCTTAATGTCTCTGATAATGTTATTCCATATGAATACAACTGTGTGAGTCCGCATTCTTTGGATGGGAAATTATCCCCTACAATCATTACACAAAGAGGCTTGAAACAGGGCTGTGCTTTAGCCTCATTTCTCTTGAACCTTTTCATTTTTGACATGGGTGCTGAGTTTATGAACTGCAATGCTGATTCCCCCTAGATTAAGAAACCAAAAAATTCCTTATCTTCTATATGCGGACGATTTGGTCCTCCTTTCACAAACTCCACAGGGACGTCAACGAATGTTGCGGAGACTGGGCTCCTATGTGCAGTCGGACAATTTAGACATCAACACAATGAAAACCCAAATTGTCATCTCTAGTAATGCACGTAGTACCAGAAAATGCAAGTGTACTTGGCATTTGCAAGACTTCAAACTACTTATGGTTCCCCAATACAAATATCTGGGGGTGACAATTCAAAACTTTAAATCCTTGCAGCAGGATACCCTGGAACTTAAAAACAGACTTCAGAATCTAATGTCGCAAACGAAATTGCTAATTCATACGTTTGGGAAATTTTCATTGAAGCAAATTGTTGTGTTTTATAAAATGAAGGTTATGCCCATCAGGTTGTATGGTGTAGAGGGAACTTTACCAAAGAAGCGGGCATTCTGCGATTTGCTTGAGTCTACTTATTGGAAGCAAATACTACAGCTACCCAATAGCATCCCGATACCGTTGATACACTATGAATTCGACTTACTATCCATTTATTCGCAGGTGACGTGGAAACAGTGTGCTTTACTTCGTAAATGTTTGTGGGGTTAGAAAGCGCCAACATCTTAGAGGTAATAGCCCACAATCTACTGTCTAAAAACAAGTTCCCAGTCACCTAGCGTAATCATGTATTGAATAGTCTAGCCGACGTGGATGTCAAAATTGAGTTATTGATGACTAATCCTGATCGGGCAAAGACGAAGATTTATCAGCTGGCCTGGGCTAACAATGCAACCAACTGTACGCAGTACAAAGACTTTAGCACTTCCCTATTTGGCACCAAGAGATATGGCGTCATGGCTGACTATTTGGTGAAATGTCCCTCTCCCAAAAAACGTGAAAAATATCTAAGGTTTCGATTAAATTTATGGAAAACGCAAGATGTTCTGTGCAGAAGAAAAATGTTATCAACTGAACAAAACTATTGTTGATATTGCCTAAATTTAAAGCAAAGTGAAACTCTACAGCTTTTAGTAGTCGAGTACGTTGCTTTAATAGTGCCACGAGAGAAATGTTTCAACAGGGTAATTTCCATGCACAGTTACATGGGGAGTGACCAAATATGGCAATTTCTGTTTTCAAATCCTCGTACAGCTGTACAGATAGCCATAGTCCAATACTTACAAATGATCTTACCTGCTTGTAAAGAATGTTAATTTTGTGGCTGGATTTTTGTTTGTGTTTATTGTGCAATGGTTTTATGTATTTGTTGTTAAGTTGTCTTTTAAGTTAAGTTTTCTTTTACCAGTTTTAGGATCTATCTATGCATATTGTGATTTTGTACAAATACGATTGTAACATGTGAATGGGAATTGAAATATATTTGAAAAGTTATTTATTCAACTAAACGAATAAAAAAACATTTAAAAAAGAATCGTCTCTATAGCATCGGAAGTGAACTATCTAGACTATTTCATGGCTCTTTCAATTTATTATTTTCTTCATTGGCTAAGTAAGAATTTGGAGAGAAAGGACTAGGGGGTAGAAGAAATATAATTGTTTGACACTTAAGCGTGGATGTCATTTCTAGTGACAAGATTACTGAGGGGGAAGGCTCCCACACATAACGGAAATGGAGATTGCCAAATGGTCAGATTAAAGGAGAGGGAATGGTGGAGAAAAGTAAGAAGTTGAGAATTAGAACTGGTTAAATGAAGAGTGCGGCCGGCACAGTGACTGGCCCAGATATTTGTTGGGCTAGGTCAAAAGCTTCCAGATTATTCGGAAATTCATTGGAGTAAGATCTGTTAGGACAAGCTGTCCACATTGTAAAATCACCTAAAATGATCAAACTGGGTGTGTTTAGTGCCATGCAGGCCGTTGAATGTGCCAAAGGTGGTCAATAGACCCCAGTATAAAAAAATGGAAGCGGGAACTTTTATTAGGGATGTTTTATAATTGGCCAAAAATTGGAAAGGTAACAGGTTGGTAGTAAGAGACTCTTTAAAAATATTGTCTGTTCAGAAACCTTGTGAGCCAACATGGTTGGTGTGGACAATCTTGAAACTGGGGAAATGGTGGTTGCCATAGCAGAGTCAGAGGAGGGGCATAGCCATCTCTCCATAATGCAGAGAATGCCAGGATTCCAATTAAATGGGAAATTGCAAATTTCTATGGCATAGGTAGTGATCGGGTAGCTAGAAAGGGAGGGTGGCAGCCAGCACAAGGGAGACAGACATCACAACGGGAGTCTAAGCCAGCATTGGTGGAAAAGTGGATTAAAATAGCCTCTCTCATAGATGGACGTTCAATGGTAGAGTCCAAAATAAACTGAAGTGAAAGGGTACAAGGATGGGAATTCCAAGTTTGTAAGACTATCACAGTGGTGATCTGTGAGTATTTGGGTAGGTGTAGGATGAGTGTTGCCACTGCATTCTGTATGGCTTGCATGGGGTGAAAGCAACGTTGGAGAGTCCAGTGACAAGGCTGTTCCCATAGACCAGCTTATACAGAACCAGTGCTTGAATAGCGCTGTGAAGTTGTGAGAGAGAAGAACGCATTTTATCTTGAGTAGGAGGTGGAGCGTAGGTTGCATGGTTTGGTGATGGCAGCCATGTGGTGTGTTGAATAAAAGGTGAGGGTTGATGGTAAAGCCTAGGGTTTTCGACAGGCGTGGAGATGATATGTGTAGTTTGCAGAGTGGTGAGCTCTTTGACCTAGGGTGTGAGGTCGAATTAATGCCTGGGCGCAAACCAGGAGATATTCTATTTTGGAGGGGTTGAATTTAAGGAAGTGGTTGGTCATCCAGGAGGTCATGGTGGAAAGACAGCATTGGATGGTGTGGAGTTTTGAGGGGGTTGATCATTGGAAGTGAATGTGTGTTATCTGCCAATTGCTGGAAATGGAAATTGTGTTTGCTAAGGGTCTGTCCAATATATAGGTTGAAGAAGAGGGAAGACAGGGAGGATCCCTGAAGAACACTGTAATTGACTGGGCTGGGATTGAATCAGTAGGAGGCCATGGACATAAAGTGTGGCCTGTCAGTGAGAAAGGAGGTGAACTAGTCGAGAACAGTGCCAGAGAGTTTCATCCTGTGACATTGGTTGTTTAGGAGAATGGTGTCGTCACTGGTATCGAGGGCCGCAAAGAAGTCAAGGAATAAGATGGGGGCTGTGTATCCTTTGTCTGTGATGTTATTTAGGTCATTGAGGATACAACGTGCAGCAGTGTCGGAAGCCAGATTGAAAGGAGTTGAGAAAGTTGTTTACTCATTAACTTCGCTTTTCACTTCTTGAAGAACCATCTCAGCAATTGGAAGGGAGCATTGTGCTGAAAGTCCAGTCTGGTGCATTGTGTGAGAGTCTCACACCATGTACCAGAGTTTTTATTAAGCATGAGCCTCACACCATGGAACACAGTTTCACTCTTGAGTGTGAACTTCATTCTTTAGAACAGTTTAGTTCACCAGGAGCAAGTTTCATACAAGAGGGTGCGAGTAGAGCCACCTGAATCCTTGAGTTTGTGTTCACACTTTAAATCACAGTCTCACTCATTAGTGGTGTGTCACACTGTATGCAGTGTCCCGGTAATGGGTAAGTATCACGAAAGCATGCACAGTCTTATTCACAGGATGGGAGTCTTACCTTTGAGCACAGTCTCTCTTTTTGGATGTGAAACTCTTATTTCAGAACATATCCCAGGCTAACTCATTCTGGTGAGTTCACTCTCTAAAGTAAACTAATTTGATGCCTGTAAGTCTCACTCCTTGAAGCACAGTCCCACTCGTATGTGAGCCTGGCTTATTGGTTGCGAGCCTCTCAACCCATTTTGCAAAAATGTGATATTGTCTCATCAATTAGATGTGTATCACAACACATCCTGGGGAACAGCCCCAATTACTGTTTGCGTGTTTATGCGTGTGACGCCCCTCAAAGTTAAATATCACTCACTAATTGTGATTTTCACAACTTAGAGTACAATTTCGCTCCTTTGATGCAGTTCTCATATCTGGCAACATAGGCTCCCTTGGATGTGTGTGGCATACCTCATAGCAGAGTGTTAAACTCAGACCTTGGTGCACTTTCTCAATCTTAGGACAGGATTTATTTTCCAAATTTATATAATTTCTATTTACTTGAATATTTTGTAATTTTGATTTGTTTACATGAATATGTTTGATTTATTTACATGAATCCATCTATGAACAGAGCACGATTCTTAGCTGGACATTATTGATGTAGAAACATTTATGAAAAGAAAACAAACTACTGACCAGTTACCTAAATTGGTATCTTAGGTAATGAGAGCTTACATTGGGTGCGTATATTACAACTTCAAAACAATGTCATTTATTTCTAGTCATCCTCCCTCAAACCTGAGAGTACAGCTTCCTCATCCTCAAACTAAATTACCACATTTACATTAATGGAGCCACTCTTTGGCCTGGAAAGCATTATATTTTAGTTAAAACATTAATATGTGTTTAATCGTTCCTAAAATCTCAGTCATGTGTGCAGTTTGGTTTTGAGATCCTGACCCAAATTGGTCAGTTGGTATGGAAAGACTTGCTGGTCATGCTATCCAATGGTAAACACTTTCAGCTTCTATCCCCTCAGGCTTGCAACTCCTAGTCTCAGTCTCTTTCAGATGTCTTGATGGCCAGCTGATATTTCATAGGCAGCCTACGACATTGGGTCACATTCAATGGAATCTTGGAATGACAGATGCTAATCCTCCCTTTTCCCCTATGCAGTGCTGATGACCAAGAACTTAACCAAGGCCGGCCTGAACTACCAGGGATAAGGGGAGACAATCGCTGGAGAGCCAGGTCCCTTCTTCTTGTGGGAACACCTGTAACAATATAACAGACTCCAATTAATACTAATATCTCTTGTTCTGGTGGATTGCACAGTTCCACAAACCCCAGGTGTGTAAGCCTACCTTGTGTGGAGTTGTTGGTCGCATGACTCCAGCAAGTCCCACAATGCACCGGATGGCAGTGAGTGTCTTAGAAATGGCTTCTAAAAAGCTACTTCGAATGAAGGGGTAAAAGACAGATCACTATCTTCCAGAGATACAAGACATGCATAAACCTGCAGGAGGGCATAATCACACAGCTGGATCATTTTAGGATTAACTGGGAAGGACTCTGGTGCTTTGAGCTGAGGGTCTGTAAGCATGCACCGTGGTGAAGAACAGGACTGCAAGGGCTAGGCTGCTGCAAAACAGGGTTTCAGACAGTGCCCGGGAAGGTTTGGCAACCAAGCAAGAAAGGGGAACTACCATAGAGGGCATGCATGGCAGAGCTACCAAACTGAATCCTGACTAATCAAAGGAAGAAGGTTTTGAAAAAACTTGAAAAGAGCAAGCACCACAAAGATCGTTGCCCAGCAAGGTTCTGCCATTACTGCCTGCTTATGAATATAAGATGGACGCCACGACCCAGGCACACTTCCAACTTCCTGTATTAATTGTAACCACTGGCTGCCATCTTATAATGGAGTAACCATCCATAGCTTCCTATGGATTACCAGTGTGTCCTAGTTCTTATTCTCCCCCTGTAGATACGGAGTCCCTGCTTTTGGGCTTGTTTGGGAACCTATTGTAGTACCTCTGGGTTAATCTCAGAGCATGCAGAGTACTTGCTGGTTCTAATGAGCGACAATCTGGGCCATATACCTTCCACTGAATTAGATACTAAACGGTCCCTTGCTAATCCTTTTAATATTCTGAGCCTCAAACTCTGCCTGCCCATCTAATACTATAGGTGGTGGTGCTTCCCGCCTTTTACTTGCTGGCTCAACCGGTTTCAAATAGAAATGTGAAATATGGGTCGAATTTGCCAATTCTAGTGTAATGTCAATCTGTTTTTCTTTACAAATGAATGAATTAATGCATTTGTGTTTTTTATTTTAATTGTGTTTGTTAAAGGTTACTTGTTAACTGAATAACAATAATTAAAAAAACATTGCTACTGCATTTACTTTTTCTGGAAAAGCAAACGGTTCCACAAAACAAGGGACACATTTGTTAAAGAACCCAGGAATACGAATATATCTTGTAGATAGCCCCACTTTCTGTCCAACCTCATATTGTGCAGCCCTTGACCTTCTATGGCTACACATTTCTTGTAACTTAAATTGGATTTTCTCATATGTAGAATTACTTTCTGCAATGACTTTTTAGCACTTTTTAATTTGATCTGGCTGTTGGAACCTCTATGTCTTCACTATGTCAGAGAATATTTTGGGACTCAACCCCTAGTGAGCGAAAACATGGATAACACTTAGTTCAACTATGTATCTGATTATTGTATCGAAATTCCGCTATTGGTATACGTTGCGACCAATCATCTTGAAATTGGGTTATGAAATACTGTAAAAACTGCTTCATGGATTGAGTTATCCTCTCTGTGTGTCCGTCTGTGTGGGGATGATAACTGGTGTACTTGTTACATGAGACTTTAGAAGATTTACAAACTGCCAACTAAAATGCTTAAATAAACTGGGAACTTCTGCCCTTTATAATGAATTCTGCTAACTTTTTCAGTCTTCTTGTGTGGATATTTTAGCGAATGCAGGTGCTTTTGGTGATTTCTTTAACTTCACAAAATGAGCCATCGTACTAAGTGAATCTACCACTACTAGTAGCATGGTGAACCCTCCTTACTCCAGCAATTCTGCCACAAATCCATAGATATAATTTGCCATGGTATCGAAGGTGTGGGTAATACACAACAGCCATGTTTGTGCAGTCCTACTATTTTTTGTTCTTGCACATACTACACCCATACTTACATAATTCGTTATCTGCATTCTCACCTCTGATCACCAAAAGGAACATGACACCAGAGCCACTGCTTTGTTCATGCCCAGATGCTCTGACAATGGATTATCAAGTCAGTACTGCAATGCCAGTGCTTTTGACCTTGTCACTGGCAAAACAATTGCTTGATTTGTCATGAATATCCCTTGAATCAATGTCCTGTGTAAATGATGTTTTCATAGCAATTGCTCATGTTTGCAATTCTTCTCTTATGATAGTCACAAATTGTTTGGTTTGATGTTTCAATAGCACTGAAACTCTTATGCGGTCTGGCAATATATTAGGTTGCATTGCTGATGCACAAACTCCAATTTCTTGTATTCATGATAATTTGTCTGCTTTCCTGTGCCTATTTCTGTATATATATGTCACATTGAATGGAAAAAACAGCATCCACCTGCTGTGTCTATTTGGCAAAGATCATGCTCCTCAAAAACCCCAGTCTCTCCACACTAATTACTAACTGCTTTTACAAATAGAAATAAATAAATAAATAAATAAACTAATACTAGGCCGACTAACTCTTCTAAGTAATGATACCATTGTTGAAATGCTGCTTTATTTTCAAGCACATCTCTATCATAAATTGTCTAATTATGTTCTGTAATGCTTGGTGTCCTGGAAAAAAAGATTATTGGTTGTAGCTCTCTGTCCCTCAAACCCTTTGTGACATTATAGCACCAACGGCTGTAGCTGAAGCATCTGTTTCAACCACAAAGGAGTATGGGTATCTCTGGATAAGAGCTGAAATAAATGCTTCCTTCAGAACATTGAGCCTAATAAATAGGTTCAAAATTGATGAAAAGTTCTTAAAGAATCTTTTTTTTTAACACTTTATTTAGTAACACTTGGCAACAGCACAGCGACAAGAAATCATACACGCAGCACATAGGCACAGTTGATTATCATTTCAATTGGAGTTACTGTCCATGCTAACATTGAACACATTACACATATATGCATCTATATTCCCGTGATCTCTCTCCACCTGATCTCTGAGGTAACGTTGAAAGTCTGCCCACATGTCCTTGGCCCTATGAGTGATCTTTACAAACGTCACATAACCCTCTTCAGTGTCATTGGCCTCAACCAGATTCTGGAATCACTCCTGAACTGCTAGCGGGTTATGGCATGTCCATTTGAGTAAAACCTGTGGATTCTGCAATGTTACGGCAGTCTATGAGTATTAGTGAAAACTCGAGATTTGAACGAAATCTGCCCAAAAAGATTCTATAAAAAAAAAACAACTCTGATCAGGAACCAGGATTCCAAATAGCCATGACAGATTGAACATGAGACGGTCCATGAGTTTCTATCATGGAACACACGTGGTTTTAAACACTTATTCAATGACCTTGAATTTCCTTTGGAACGTGTGTTTGTAATATGCCTACAGGAAACCTGGCTTCATAAAATCCTGATGTGCGATGGATTCACCACTCTCCTAAATCCTGCTGAAAAAAATGTAAAAGGCTGTCCAAGCTCTGGTCTAATAACAATGGTTCGAATAACGCAAATATGGTCAACTCCTGTTATGACAAATCCAAATCCATATGTGCAAGGCACCTTGATTTATACGATGGTAAAAAGCCCCCAACTAAGGAAGCATCTTCTGATTTTTAATGGTTACTGGAATCCAGCAAAAACCAGTACCAAAGATTTCATAAAGGCTGTCCTTGATCTAATAGATAAAGCTATGTTAGCCTATAATAATTTGACAATAATCTGCTGTGGAGATCTAAACTGCTCATGGTTCCAGTTCGATGAATCTCTGCAGTACTACAAGCGACTTCCTGACGTCGACGTTGTGGCTAGAGGGCAGAAATGGTTAAAAGAAATGACGCTGTGTGACCTGTCTATGCTAAACAGTCATGTAAATGGCGACGTCCCTCCAAACCCAACTTGGCACCGTGAAAAAATGACAGCATACTCGATTACATCTGGGTATCTTGAAACATCGAATCAAAGATCTTAGACTTTCGAGTTCTGAAAATGAACCACAGTGACCACAATCTCTTGAAATTCAGCTGTTCAATGACCACATCCATTGAGGCTGCTTTATATCAGATTCCCCTCGAAACAAATTCAAAGGGCAGCCGCCTCCGACTGAATAGTAAGCAGATTCAAGGGCTTGTGACAAGGCTAATGAATATCTCTGCAACGCAAGGAAACAACTACACTACACTGTTAACAGACTTCATTTCTGTCACAAAAGGGTCTACACACTGTAGGCAGTTGCATCATCATCTTTACAGTAATTGCTACATGAAGCTAAAAAGGAACTGGGCAAAGATCTAAGAATATTAAGAAAATACCTGCCTAGATCTGAGATACAAGACGCGGTGAAGGCAAGACGTGCGCTATATAGAAATTTGGCAAAATCACATGCGATTGTCATCGAACAAGATCGAGCAGAGTCAATGTTGCAGCTACTTTTGACCAGAAACACATGTGAAATTTGGCGGATTTTGAACATCGACCTCTCAAAATGCACTCCAATGTTGATGAACACAATTTCAGGAGAGGCATGGGACATGCATTTCTCAGTGGTTTTTCAAAAGTCCACTATTGTGACAGGTCCACTGATTATTGCTGATGACACTCAGTGGGATGTGGAGATGTCGCACGAGCTAATTGTCAGAGCCATAAAAGAATCAAAGAATTTGCGTGCAGCCGGACCCAACCTGATTTCCAACATAGCCCTTAAAAAACATCCAAACTAATGGGCTCACTTCATTGGCAACTTATTCAGCAAAATTGCACTGCAAAAAAATTGCCTGATTCATGGACTACTGCAATAGTGGTCCCAATTCACAAGAGGGGCAATTGGGACGATCCGAACAACTATCGCACAATTGCCCTGTTGAATACGATTGGTAAAATATTCGGGTCAAACTTAAGGTTAAAACTTGCAAATTGGGCTAAGCTCTCTCTGATTGCGGACACACGCCAAACTGGTTTCACGAAAGGGGTCGGTGTTGACGTAAATCTATTAATTCTAACCATTCTGAAACTGGAATTGATAAAGGCAAATGGAAAAATTCCTTTTGCCATTATAGATATGAAACAGGCTTTTGACAGTGTGAATCGTGGCTTGCTTTGGGCAAAACTGGCTAAATGGCGATGTCCAAATTCCATTCTCGAACCAATAATTGCCCTTCATGACCAAACATCCATTAGAGTACGTCTAAACAACAGCAGCCTGTTATCCAATACCATCTGGAACCATAAAGGTGTCAAACAATGTTGTCCGCTTGCTGCGGAGCTCTTTAAACCATTCTTGGCTGACCTGCCAATTCATCTTGGGCAGGTTCCTTGTTTTTCGCCAATGATCAATCATATACCGATAAATTGCATCGTATACACGGACAACCTGGTGCAGATAGACAGAACGCAAATAGGGCTGCAGCGCCTGCTTACAAGCCTTCAAGAGTATATGATTGCAAATGAATTGATCATAAACACATCAAAAACAAAAATGATATCAGTTGGAAACCTAAAAACCAAGAAAGATAAAGCGTTCAGATGGAAAGTTGCGGATGCCAACATTGCCTCAGTGAATTCTATCAGATACCTAGGCATCGAATTTAACAACTCCATTTGTGAGCATCATTGGATCAAAGATCTAAAATCTAAAATGGTGCTGCTCGCTCGGCAAGCTGCAAAAATCAACAGGAACTATGGAAAGTTTTCACTGGAACCTGTCTTAAAATTCTATCTCCAAAAGGCTGTTCCAGTCATAACCTTTGGCGCTGAGGCAGGGTGGAATATATGTGAAGAAACCCGGCAATTGTTAGAAGGGCTCTTTTGGCAGCATGTGTTAAAGTTGCCACAATCAACAGCAATGACGCTATTGCGACATGAACTATCACTAAACTCGCTACATAGCAGAGTGGTCTGGAACTCAATCATGATAATGCGAAAGATGGCTATAAAGTCGCTGGCACTGGCATACCAAATCTTTGCAAACAAGTATGATCCAAACAATCAAAATCTACTTAATTTGTGGTTTAGCAAGCTACGGTCATTTATGGAAGCAGCCGACATAACCAATCAAGAGATCTTAAATCACCCACAATGCGCAATAAAGAAGTATGACAATTGGGCTTGGATTGTAAATCAAGAAATTCGGCAAATAAAGCAATCAACAAAATCCATGAGATGCGTCTCTAAAAAATTAAATGATACACCACGTTACTTATTGCATTGTCCATCTCGCCATCATCGAGATAAATTCCTCAGGTTTCGGTTAAACATCCTAAAAACAAAAGAAATACTCTGGCTAAGGAAAGACAAATCCTTAAAAGATAATCTGTGCAGAATCTGTGGATTGTGTATCGAATCTTCAAAACACTTGCTTATTGAATGCACTCACATAGCAAATCAACGTTCTTTACACCTTGGAAAGTTTGCCCCAATCGATAACACATGGACGAGTGGTGGCTTAGGAGTATATCTGGGAACAACATAAAACTTGTTTGTGCAATTGTCAACTACTTTGACATGATTTTGGCAGTAGATGTTTGAGGTAACACATCACCGGCAACTTGCACTTCTCTCTTTTTGAGGGATTCTATTGAGCTTGGAATGAATGAATTTATTAATTATGAGTTAGGCTGTTTTAGTGTAAAGAAATGAGTGAGTGAATGTTAAGGAAGTTGCCTTGACCTTAACCTTCTTGGTGCTTGGCTAAGTGTGATGACTTCTTTTTTTTTAAACAAAAGTTGTACCTTGTGTATAAACGGAAGTTTATTTTCAAATAAAAAAATAAATTAAAAAAATGTGTCTTTTCGCTAACAGTACCCCCAGTTTTAAAAACCTCAGAAGTTTTGCCATCATACCTGCATACCAATGGAGACAGTTCTATCTGCTGAGCAATGACTTCGAGCA
This sequence comes from Ambystoma mexicanum, assembly GCF_040938575.1. NCBI lineage: Eukaryota > Metazoa > Chordata > Amphibia > Caudata > Ambystomatidae > Ambystoma > Ambystoma mexicanum. The sequence goes on along the minus strand of NC_090923.1, from coordinate 737,047,553 downwards.
AAACGCAGGATACCCCTTCCCAGTAATCACACAATTTAGGACATGTGCACAGCATATGGAGAAGACCGGCATCCCCTTCCGCACACCTGGGGCATGTGCCCTCACATTCTGCGTTGAACAATCGAGTTTTCAATAGAGGATAACGTAACCTGTTTACAATCATGAATTGTATTAATCTGAACCTTGTATTATACAAGACTTTCTTGGTTATGTTACACATGCCTGACCATTGTTTTCCAGTGAGCTGGACCTGGAGATCCTGTTCCCATTTCGATTTATTGTCGGGGCCCTGACTATATATTTTATTTATTTGAATTTATAAAGCGCACAATCGGCTCTGGGGCATCGTGGCGCTGTTACAGAAGGACTTGCTTAGCAGAACTTGATACAATTAATGGATACACTCAGGTAGTAGTACAGTCAGGCAGTATTAATAAAAGTTACAGGACAAGGGTCTTAGGGAATAGACAGGTTTCAGGGTTACATAGAAAGCTGTCTGTTCTTAAATTAGAGGTAGGCAGGGCTAGTTGAAGAGCTTGGTTTTGAGTGCTCTGCGGCAAACTGTGAGGGAGGTCTCCCCCAAAATGGAGTGGTAGAGCGTTCCAATTCTTTGGGGTTAAGAAAGGAAAACTTGCGCCTCCAGCTTTGGTTCTTTTAAAAGTAGGGACAGCGAGCTGATTGGAGTGTTGGGACCACTTGGGTCTATCTGACGTAGCACGTGAATTCTTTCTGATAGGTAGGGAGGAACAATGAGTGAGAGGCACGTGTGTGTGATGGACAGGGTTTTAAAGAGAATACGCTCTTTAACTGGGAGCCAGTGGGCGTCCCGTGTAGCCTGGGAGATGTGCTCCCTTTTGGGAATGCTTAATGCCGCTCTAAGGGAATTATTTTGGGTAATTTGTAGTTTGTTAAGGTTTTTGATGAAGGGCCTGGAAACAGGACGTTACAATAGTCCAACTTGGCTCCAATGGTGGCGCTGAGACCGTTTATGGAGGAGTGGTATGGTTTGACCGCATTTATGATCTTGGTCGTGAGTGCAGCTGATGATGAGATGGCGTTTGCTGTGTCATATAGAGGGTGTAGTCTAGGTAGACTCCATGTTTTCTGACTGCCGCCGAGGCAGAGATTACAGTATTCTCAATGCTGAAGGAACTATATTGACTGTCAAGCATGTTGAGAATTTCTTAAGGGCCTACCAAGAGGATTTCTGTTTTGTCCCCATGAGACACAGACCATTAGCCGCCATCCAAGCCTCGATAAAGGCTTATGACGGCAACCCAAAACCCGCTTATACAAAACAGATATTCTCTTGGACCCCACCGCAGCTACTACTTCGTGAACATGCGACATCCCAAGATTAACCAGTGGTTTATCTGGAAAATTCAGCCATCTTGCTCTAAAAGCGGACCTCATACAGTGGTAATACTGTAATTGAAGAGGGATACCACCTATTTTTCCCTTGTTATCGTCCCAGCATGCAAAGCTCCCATCTTGTATAAACCCACCACCTTCCAACACTTTTCTATCATTGGGTGTAAGGGCAGGCCAGGGATATGTACTCCCCACAATGGTGCACCTCTATCGTAGGGAGACTCCACCTCTTGCATGCAGAGTACTCTCCTGCATGTTATTCTCGTATCGTCCCCTGAATCCAGCGCCCCCCCGGCCACGTACTTGCCTCCATATAAGAGAGAGCACAGCAGCGTCCTCCCCGCAGCGCTGATCTCCAGCTGGACACGAGGAGGGGCTTCTGGCATTCCCTCTCAGTATGCAACATGCAGCCCCTGCGCAGCTAAATAGTATACCTCATAGTGAGGGGCTAGGAGCCCCCCTCCTCCCACAGGGGCAAGTTATAGGTAACCATTCTTTCCTTACCATGCGGCTCCCCAATATGAATGAGATACTCAAAGCCTGTAGCTCTTTGAATACAGCCCGTACGGGCAAGTTGGGATAGTATTAAACATTAGCAGTTTCGACAGAACACTCATTTTGAGTAAGGATAGTCTACCCATCAGTGACTTCAGAATCTTGGCCCATCTGTTCAGCTTGGAATGTAATTGTGTTATGTATGTGGTATAGATCAAATGTATCATCTCTGCCTGAGAGCATGCCACCACTATCCCTAAGTATTTCATAGTTCAATCACTGCTATTTTCAACCCTTGTGTTTCAGCTAATGTTAAGGTGACATCAATAAGGGGGAACACCTCTGATTCATCCCTATTAAGGTGTTGCCCTGAGTACCTCCCAAAATCTTCAGCCACCTCAAAAATGGTGTTCATCCGTATTCCAGACATACATCTGTATGTCATCCGCATAGAGTGAAATTAGTGTAGGTGGCCCCCCCAATCTAAGTCCACTTTGCCCATAACAATCCCTCGAGAGTGAACAGGAGGGGCGTCAGTGGGCATCCCTGCCTCGTACCGCCTGCTAATTGTATAGGCGAGGACAAAGTCTTAAGTATGTGGAATAGGAAAGGCCAATACACAGTGTCAAATGCCTTGTGCATGTCTAGTCATATGGAAACTACCCTAGTTTCCGGGGTAACTAGTTACATTACATTGTACAGACGGTGTAAGTAGAGAGCGGTGGCCCTACTCAGAATGACAGCAGTGATCTTCGCAAACATTTTAACATCCAAATTGATTAATGATAAAGGACGGTACAATGCAAAGTCATTGGGTTATTTATCTGGCTTCAATAACAGCATTATCACAGTCCCACAAAGTGACTCCAGCAGCTGACCCAACCCCACTGCCCCTTCCCATAGTTGCAGAAAATATGGAACCAGTACAGTTTGGAATTCCTTATAAAACTCCATTGGACTCAGGAGCCTTTTCATTCAGCAGTCCCTTAATCACCAAAGTTACCTCCTTCACAGTTAATGCCCGCTCTAGAGCTTCCGATGCCTCCCGGGAAAGCAGGGAAGTAGGAATAGTTCTTAGGTACATGTCTATCTCTTCGGTTGACGCCTCCCCCTTAGGTTGATACAGAGCAATATAATAGTACGGAACACATCATTAATGTCTTCTTCTGTATACACACGCTCCCCGGATTCCTTGTCTACATATACTATGGGTGTTCTCCCACTGTCCTTCTGTACTAGTCTCACTAGAAGGCACCTCGTCGGTCCGCCTCCCTGTATCTCTGAGCCATCCCCAGCATATATAGAAGCTTGATGTCACGAGCCGCGAGTTCCCTAAACTTGTCCAGTTCAGTCTTGATAGCTAACATCAGGTTTGGTGGGGGTGTATCAGCGTACCTTTGCTGAAGCGCATAAGTTGCACCTGGTATCTCTCAGGACACTGCATTCAGACGCCAGCGCCATGCCTCTAATGCATACTTTGAAGGATTGCCACTATGTAAAATGTATGTTCTGTCCAAGCTAAGTATCCTGTAACAGTGATACGATGCCCTTGGGCTGCTAGCGCTTTATAAATCCAAATAAATAATAAATAAATAAATAAAGAGTGTCGCCACAGTGGGGACAAGAGCCCCCATTTTCGGCGTAATAAAGATCAATACTTCCCCGTAGGGCAAGCGCAAAGGCAGGGTCTTGCAGGGCTTCTGGTTTAAATTGCCTAGGGGGTTTACCAGTTGCCCCATCAGGCTACGAGAGAGCCAGCAACACAGGAGAGTGATCAGAGATGGTAGAAGGATAGATCGTGCATTCTGTGATGCCTGATATGAGGGGCCCGACATGCACCACAGGTCTATCCATGAATGCATGTCATGCACCAATGAGTAGTTGGTATATCCCCTCTGTTCCTTATGTAGAATTTGCTAGGTGTCCACTAACCCCAATTCTTGGAGCTCCTCAGATATTCTGCAGGCGGCTCTTGACATACCCATAGTGTGATGGTGGACCTGTCTAGGTTTAAATCAAGTATGGTGTTGAAATCACTGCCCCAGATGATTTCAGCTGTTGGGAACACCATCAACTGCTGCATCAGTTCATCATAGAAATCAGGTCATCAATATTAGGGACATAACTGTTCAATATTACCACCTCCTTTGTACGCAAATGCCCGTGCACTAACACAAAGCGCCCGAGGAATCAGCTAAGGTTTTCAAGCAAGTGAACTGCATAGATTTATGCATCAATGTCATGACGCCTCTGGTTTTGGAAGAATATGAGGTGTAGTATCTGTACGCTCCCCAACTTGGTGCTATTCTCTACTCCAGTTGTTCCATAGAATGTGTCTCCTGGAGTAACAAGATGTTAATACCCATCCGACCCACAGGGCCAGCACCTTCCTGGCCTTAGTAAAATTACACAGCCCCCTCTCATTCCAGCTCAGAAATGTATCCCAACCCTGATTATCTCGTAACCCCAGCTGCTTGTGGATACTAAGTGCCATACACCACCCCTGCTCCCTGTTCTGCCACCCATCAAAGAAGTATGCTAAGCTTATTTGAACTGTTTCCCCTTGCATTTCCACTCTACCCCCTCCCCCTCCCTCACTGCTCCCCAAGAACCAGCAGTGTACACACCCTACACCCAAACTTTCTCCAACAATAACCAACAATGCATTTGAAACAGGGCAGACTGCAGCACATACGTATTGTGCAGCATCTTTGAATACACATTAGTAATAACCAAGGCTACCATCTCCTCAGGGTGCATGATAGCGTATATAACAAGCATCATAGTTACTTATTCAAGTTGTGGGAGAACTGGATGCTGAAGCATGTTCCGGCAGCGGGACCTTGGCCTCAATGAACTTCACTGCCTCCACCGGGACCGTGGAAAAAGATATTTTCCCATTAAACTGGAAGCAGAGCCTAGCCGGGTACAGCCTAGCATATTTGAGGTTGCGCTCTCATAGTAGCTTCTTTACTCCTGTGAATTGCCGCCTCTCTGGCTGTACAGCCACCGTAAAGTCTGGAAAAATGTGGATCACTTGCGATCCGAACCGCAGCTCCTGCTTTTCATGCGCCAGCCTCAGAAGTAGAACACTAACACTATAGCTCAGGATGTTTGCAATAGTAGGCCATGGGAAGTCCACTGGTTTTGTTTTAGGAGCGAGGGCCCTGTGCACCTTTTCCACTGCAGACATGGGTGATAGTTACGGGTTGCCCAACAACTGCCTTAGGAGCTCCTCACCGCCAGCTCCATATTCCCTTTCAGTGCTTCCTCCGGCATTCCTACTATTCGAATATTGTTCCTGCGGATTCTAGATCATCACAGAAGAAGGATCACCAGAGCATTGCCCCAGAGGGAGAGCAGAGACTGAGACAGTGAAGAACCCAGTACTTTATCTATCTAGAAAAGACCTATCTGAATCTGAGACGTCGATACTCAATAAAGGGATGGCATTTGCTCCTTCCGTTACCAACAATTGGATCGATATTCAGATCAATCTCTTCAAGTTTGTTAGGATATTGAAGTTGAAGAAATGTTTTTGTTCAAAACAGTTGACAGAAGTAGCAAAAGAAGTACCAAGCTTGGACAGTGCAATGACAGTACGTGATATCTGTGACACTAGACTATTATTGTCAGGCTAACCTGATCACTATCACATACCACTACATAGGGGATATGTGAGGTTCTTGAGGTATTACCTGTTTCATGAATTTGCAAACTGCAATAACAAATGTGGCGGGTGTTGGGCACAGTTTGCACTACTGACCAAATAATAACCAAGACATTGATTAACTAAGTGAAACTTCAGACGATTACCTGACAGAAGACTATATAGGTCTCTTTTTTTCTCCCTCTCTCCCATCCTTCTTTTCCTGTTCACCTGTATCATTTCCCTATCCCTGTTTCATCATGCATTTCATAATGATGTCTATGCATATGATGGTCTTATCTTGACCCATTTCTAATTGAACAACAAAAATTGATATTTGTTTAACAAAATGTTTTGTGATGTGGTTAATGCACATTGTAGAAATAACAATTTGGCATTTTAATTTTATTATGTTAGACTAGGTATTAAGCCCTGATGAGGACCTTGTGGGGGTCAAAACATGTATCAGCCTTTGCTTTGTTTTGCTAAGGAACATTAAACCATTGTATAATTGATGTTAAGTGTGTTGGATGCATATATACCTAATAGTCGAGATGTGGTTTTCCAGGGGTCAAAGGGAGTAACTACTAATTTGAGACAAGTATAATTGAGTACCATATAATATTTTTGGGAGTCAAGGAGCGCATGGAATTTAGCTAAACTTTTGTAGTTTGTTAGTGTGGTGTAGGCCATTGGTTTCAATCCATGTTAGCACCCTTCTACCGATAGAAGTAGCGTAACTAACACAACTAGTTGACTTAAGAAATGTTGAGAGGTAGCTCGACGCAATAGTAGCCCACACATTTTAATATTGCAAACACGTCCAGTAAGTCCAGAAAGATGTCATTAAGTAGATGCCAGAAGTTATCAGAGGCATTGCATAAGCCAAATGGCATCACTAGATATTCATAGTGGCCCTATTTGGTGTTCAGTGCTCTCTTCCATTCATCACCCTCCTGAACCCTTTTCAAATTATACGCCCCTTTAGTTTAGTGAATACTTTAGCTGTTTGTACATGATCCCTCAATATTGAGGTGAGAAGTAATGGATACCTTTTATGTAGCGTGAAAGCATTTCATTTTCTCATAGTCCACACATGTGGGCCTCAACAATGTATTTGAAACAGGGCAGACTGTTTCTGACCATGGCAGGTCTGCAGCACATACGTATTGTGCAGAATCTTTGAATACACATTAGTAATAACCAAGGCTACCATCTCCTCAGGGTGCATTATAGTGTATATGACAAGCATCATAGTTACTTATTCAAGTTGTGGGAGAACTGGATGCTGAAGCATGTTCCGACAGCGGGACCTTGGCCTCAATGAACTTCACTGCCTCCACCGGGACCATGGAAAAATACATTTTCCCATTAAACTGGAAGCAGAGCCTAGCCGGGTACAGTCTAGCATATTTCAGGTTGCACTCTCATAGTAGCTTCTTTAATCCCGTGAATTGCCGCCTAACTGGCTGTACAGCCACCGTAAAGTCTGGCAAAATGTGGATCACTTGCGATCCGAACCGCAGCTCCTGCTTTTCATGCGCCAGCCTCAGAAGTAGAGTACTAACCCTATAGCTCAGGATGTTTGCAATAGTAGGCCATGGGAAGTCCACTGGTTTTGTTTTAGGAGCGAGGGCCCTGTCCACCTGTTCCACTGCAGACATAGGTGATAGTTACGGGTTGCCCAACAACTGCCTTAGGAGCTCTTCCATGGCCAGCTCCATATTCCCTTTCAGTGTTTCTTCTGGCACTCCTACTATTCGAATATTGTTCCTGCGGATTCTAGATCATCACACTTTGAGGTCACATATTTCATTTCTTTCGCCAGGGTGTTGACTTTAGTTTTCAGATCAGTCTCCCTGTCTTCCATTGCGCTTATCCTCTCTTTGGCCAGCTGCGTCGCGGATTGTGGTAACATTCACGTTGATGTCATCTAATTTTTCCTGAACAGCTGTGAAGCCCTTATTTATGGTATCAAGCATCTGCTGCAAGTCCAAATGGGCCTGTGCTGCTGGCAGTTCCAGCAAGGCATCTGGTGGTGTTTTGGGGAGGATTTGGCGGATTTATCCATGCTTCCAGTTTTCTTCCCTCCACCTCCTGAACCTTTTGTCATGTTTGGCAACTCCAAGAACAGATGCCAAGCGTTTGCTGTCCAGAGCCCTGGATACTTTGATGTCTGAACGACCACCTCTTTCCCTGCACAACGCAGGGGTAAGCAGTGGGTTTTCCCTGTTTCACAGGATACACACACCAAGGAGCGCACAATCTCACAGGCAGAGCCCCCTCCAAAGCTGGCCTTATCAGGCTGCAGCAACCTCTCCGATAGTGACGCTGTGAGTTGTCGGTACTAAGGGGGCTCTGGCCAGGGCATTTGTGGAACATCGTCAGCCACCCAATCAGCTCCAACATAATTCAGCGCTCTATTTATGCCTTCTTCTAAATGAAGGGAATAAAAGGGGGTGGAGGGGTCCAGTTGCCCTTCCGAGGGGTTGCGCCTCTCCAATGGGCACCCATCCAGCTTTCAGGGCTTCCAGCAGTTGACAATCCGCCTCCATGTATGCCTGACCCTCTTTGTCCGCCTGATCAATTTTCACCGAGTCCCAGGGCCGCAGGACCTCTCCTACAGAACATTCCCACCTGGGTGCACTGGCAGCACTCTGTTGTGGCAGACAGTCAGCACCCCCACTAACCGTGGGGGTTCCTGCTCCGGAACAATCTCACCGGCCGGAGACGACAAGCCAGCCGATATGTAGGGTCTTGGGTATACCACTCGATTTACGAGGCGCAATGCTATCTCTTCAACCCCAGCCAAAAACTCTCTGCATTAGAGCACTGAGCCCAGGCCTGCATCACGGTCTGGTCTGAACTCCTCTCCACAGCAATTACCGGAGACGAGAGTGGTCCCGCTGCACTCTGCTCGCTGTGCCCAACAACAACGCACCAGATATATTACAGTCTGCACACTACAAACAGGATATTCATTCCAGGATCTGCTGCCACGGTACAGAGCCTCACAGCCAAGCTGCCATCATGCTCGGCTGCACCACAGTGCCCCCTTCTTAAAGAATCTTGAATAAAAGTTCAAAAATCCTGAGAATCTCTGGACTTATTTCACCAAGTTGTGTGAAAACCACGTCAACACTGCTTCCACCTTAGTCTGATCCGTTGTAACAATCTATTGATATGTAAACTCCCCAAAACTTCATTGCCTCCGTTTCGAAAAGACATTTTACTAGTTTTGTAAACAAACTTGTCAGGACTTTCCGAACCTGTTTACCTTGTGTTGTCAGAGGTGATGAAAATAACAAGATACCATTTACATGTAATATTACAAACATGGGTTTAGACCTAAACACGGTCCTCATCGGGGCTTAATACTTAGTCTAAGATAATAAATTTAAAATGCCAAATTGTTATTTCCACAACACGTTCATTAACCGCCCCACAAAACATTTTGTTAAACAAATATCCATTTTTGTTGTTCAATTGGAAATGGGTCAAGATAAGACCATCATATGCATAGACAGCGTTATGATATGAGGAAACAAGGAGAGGGAAAAGATACGTACAGGGGAAGGAGAATAGAGGGATGGGAGGGAGGGAGAAAAAAGAGACCTACTTAGTATACTGACAGGTAATCCTCTGAAATTTTACTTAGTTAATCAATGGCTTGGTGATTATTTGGTCAGTAGTGCCAACAGTGCCCAACACCATCCAAAATGTGTATTGCAGTTTGACAATTCGTGAAACAGGTAATACCTCAAAAACATTATCTCCCCTTATGTAGTGGTATGTAATAGTGATCAGGTTAGCCATAGATTAGGTATCCCTTGTATAGACACCCTCATGTTGGGTTCTCAAGAAATTGTGCCCTTATATATATTTTGTGACTGAATCCCATATAAAGTCCTTTCATATTCATGGTAGGCCATCTAAAGGTTCATATGTTGAGCCTCTAAGTGTTAACACAAATATCTTCATACGCTCCATGGAAATTAAAAGATCAAAAGGTGTTGCTCATTAAAAGCACCTTGAAATGTCTTCACCTTGCTGGCTACATTGCCTTTAGTACTAGTGGCATACCTGCTGGTGTCTGGTCTTGCCCCAAAAACTAAACATTTCTCTTCATCACTTCTTCTTAGGTTTTTTGTGGCTAAATTCCCTCGTAAATTGCATCTATTAAATAAATTAGCTGCCCCGTGATTAAGGAAAATACTCAGATAATGCCATATTCAATATCTGCACTTCAAATAACGTCCCAGTAGCCCAGTAAAAAAACAATTACGTGTTGCATTGTATAGCGTGTCCTGAATGATATATGGACATTCTGATTGAGATGTGGCTAGATTCTGCCAAAGACCATTCTCATGGCTAAATTACATCTAAAAGCGAAAAAAAGCAGTCCTCACCGAGTATGCTAGATTGCTCCTATTTTCAATTTGTACGTAAAAAAGGTCCTGATTCACTATACTGGAATATCATTAGCCTTAAAATGCTAGAGCGCCTGACTATATCAGTGTGTTATCATTCCCTCTCATGCTCAAGGCAAACTCACCACTCAATATACTAAACTCGTTTTAACCTCAACATATGAAGTGATCTACCTAACGTCCAATTTTAGATGGTGAAATGTCCCACCATGTCAATAGGGCGCATAGCAGAGTAGAAACAGCAATTGAGACTCTGAAAACAGACATTGAGGATATGAAGGCTGCACCAGCTACTAAAGAAAATAACTATAATAAAATGTATGAGTTGTTGAAAATACATCAGGACGAGGTTAAGATGAGAACATCAAGGAAATTCTTTAGGGTCAATAGAGACAATCGGGATGACAGAGTGTACAATTTCCAAGATAAGTATGATGAGGACTTAAAAACGAGATCTTATGAAAGTACACCACAATCATCCCCAGTGTCTTCTGACGTAGAAAGTACAATGTGGTGACAGCAACAGATGGAATTAACAAGTCCAACATCAAAAGGACTTTTTTAGCACAAATAAACAGAATAAGAAAAGGCAATTTCAAACGTGAAACCAAACATGTCAGATATCAGGATCCTCCACTCACACATATCACAATCAGCCAAAAACAAGGAGAAGGATCAGATGAAAGGGAGTAGGGGGAGGAGGTAGAAGAAACAGAACCCAGAAGAAGGATCACCAGAGCAATGCCCCAGAGGGAGAACAGAGACCGAGACAGTGAACAACCCAGTACTTTATCTAGAAAAGACCTATCTGAGACGTTGATACTCAATAAAGGGATGGTATTTGCCCCTTCCGTTACCAACAATTGGATCGATATTCAGCTCAATCTCTTCAAGTTTGTTTGGATATTGAAGTTGAAGAAATGTTTTCGTTCAAAACAGTTGAAAGAAGTAGCAAAAGAAGTACCCAGATTGGACAATGAAATGACAGTACGAGATATCTGTGACACTAGACTATTATTGTCAGGCAAACCTGATCACTATCACATACCACTACATAAGGGGATATAAGGTTTTTGAGGTATTACCTGATTCATGAATTTGCAAACTGCAATAAAAAATGTGGCGGATGTTGGGCACAGTTTGCACTACTGACCAAATAATAACCAAGACATTGATTAACTACGTGAAACTTCATAGGGTAACCTGACGGACGACTAACTAGTTCTCTTTTTTTCTCCCTCTCTCCCATCCCGCTTTTCCTGTTCCCCTGTATCTTTTCCCTCTCCTCGTTTCATGATGCATTTCATAATGATGTCTATGCATATGATGGTCTTATCTTGACCCATTTCCAATTGAACAACAAAAATGGATATTTGTTTAACAAAATGTTTTGTGATGTGGGTAATGCACATTGTGGAAATAACAATTTGGGATTTTTATTTTATTATGTTAGTCTAAGTATTAAACCCTGATGAGGACCTCGTGGAGGTCGAAACATGTGTCGGCCTTAGCTTTGTTTTGCTAATGAACATTAAACTATTGTATAATCGATGTTAAGTGTGTTGGATGCATATATACCTAAAAGTCAAGATGTGGATTTCCAGTGGTCAAAGGGAGTAACTACTAATTTGAGACAAGTATAATTGAGTACTATATAATATTTTTGGGAATCAAGGAGCACATGGAACTTAGCTAAACTTTTGTAATTTGTTAGTGTATGGCATTCGGTGTGGGCCATTGGTTTCCATCCATGCTAGCACCCTTCTACCAATGGATGTAGTGTAACTAACACAACTAGTTGACTTAAGAAATGTTGGGAGGTAGCTCAACTCAATAGTAGCCCACACATTCTAATATAACAAACATGTCCAGTAAGTCCAGAAAGATGTCATTAAGTAGATGCCAGAAGGTAGCAGAGGCATTGCATAAGCCAAATGGCATCACTAGATATTCATAGTGGCCATATCTGGTGTTCAGTGCTCTCTTCCATTCATCACCCTCCTGAAGCCTTTTCAAATGATACGCCCCTCTCAAATTTAGTTTAGTGAATACTTTAGCTGTTTGTACTTGTTCCCTCAATATTGAGGTGAGAAGTAATGGATACCTATGACATACCGTGAAAGCATTTCATTTTCTGATAGTCCACACATGTGGGTCTCAACACGAGTTTGGTGGTATCTCGTTGGTTAATCTGCAGAGATGCTACCAAACGGAATCATTGTTACTGCCACTTGGTCTGGTGGAATTACTGCCAGAGTACAAGTGGTGGTAGGTGGTATTTGTCCTCATGAATTGGATTCCATAGGGATTTCAGCAGAATTATTACTGGTAGTAATTCTGCCGATTTTGCTTTTTTTTGTTTGGAAGGATGGCAGGTTTACCTCCAGCTCTCAGCTGGAGATGAATGCTCCTCTCTCAAACTCGTAGTTGGGCGGTGCAGTTATGTGGTGGTAATGGACTTACTACCGCATTACCGTTGATTGTGACCACACCACACAACTTGTAATCTGTCTCATGGTCTTAACTGCGTGTTTGCCTTTGGTACTAAAATATTGGACACCTGCTGGTGATGTTGAATGCTTTATGAAATACTTCCTACGGTTCTCATTCAGCTATTTGATCAATTCTGTGCCCTCCTTTAATGTTGAAACACACATTTGTCCATGAGGAATGAGCGAATTGAGGAGTAAGACAATAAGGCAGTCATACACCCTATGTGATGGTAACTTCTCAACCTCTTTCTCAGAAAATACATCTTGGAATTCTATATATTGTGCTAGCATTCCTTTCTCTAATGTGTCCTGCCTCAATTATGTGGCCAACCTCTTTTTCCTTTTGAAATTGCCTGGAGATTCGAACAAGGTTCGAGGCACAATGGGGAGCCAGACACCATCGTTATCTGCTTCCTGCCTGATGTATGATTATGCTTTCTCAACCATGGCATCCCTAAAATGATGGGGAAATGTGGTGAGCTAATATGTTGTTTCAACGGTAGCCCCAGTTTCTGCTACCATTACCATTTTTTCTGTCCCCCAACTCCGATCATCTGATGTTAGGGACGTACCATCTACCGATGTAATAGATTCAGGAAGCATCTTACTCTTGAAAAGTGTTTTGTGGCTTTGTGAAAAATCCAGGTCCACAAATTCCCCTGAAGCTCCAGAATCTAGTCATGGTACTAATGCTAATAGTCCCGGAATTAAATAAATAAATACTTGCAAAATAAAGGACTCTTACTCCAAATGGGATATTGTTTTTCCATCCGTCTCCCTGACTCATACCCCATTTTTTATGGTCAGGGTCTGGAGGATCCCGGCAGATGTGGGCATTTCCAAACATAATCTCTGCTTTGAGCACAATACATAAGTACATTCTCTTTCCTTCCTCTTCATTTTCGGTACTACTTATGATCCTTCTAATATTCCCTACTTGCACAGGCTCACTTTCTTCTTCCACCTACTGACTGTTGCTCCCATAAACCATACCAGTTGTTTCTTTCTCTCCACTGCCCGGGGGTTTTGCTAGGTCTGGAAAAGATCCGGGGCTGCACTAATGTCAGGACTGTCGGGGCTCGGGGCTTGCTAGCCTTTTGGTTGTAGCCTCTGAGCTTCTATCCGGGGCTACAACCAAAAGACCTGGGGCTGTATCCCCCACAGACCCACCGCCCCTAGCAGAACCTCTGCCACTGCCCTTTTGGTCCGCCTTGTCTGTAGTTGTTGCTCTATTTGTAATGTTTATGTAATTAATGCTGCAGTACTTGTGGGTCGGTCTACTACTAAAGATAACGAATCTTTCATGTTCTCGCTCCAATCTGCATAGAAGTTTGTGGCAGCTCAGTCGTGTGCCCCTGTGCTGTTGCTAGAAACGGCTGCTATTTGCCCACGTAGGTTACCAATTCTCCAGTCTTCTGCTTTAAGTTTGGTAATTCAATACCGGCTGCCTGCTTGATCAATTCTGTTCAAACACAGATGAACATTTGTTCCTGAACTGATAATAATTCTTTAAGCATGGATCTCTGAGGATCAAAGGCATTGCCCAAATCAGGGCATCTTTCGTCATAAATGACAACGAAGTTCATTTTGGCCTCATCTGTGCTCCATAAATGTGGTTTTGCCATGGAAATGTAAGTGACATTCTGCTAAGAAACATTGACATATTTTGTGAGCTCTGGCATATTTCTTCGAGTGTGTCCACAGCAAAGTTCTGGGAGCATGCAGGAGTTATGAAACTACTATTACTTGGGCTATTATTGTTTATGCGAAGCTAGCTTGATTAGCTTGGGCAATACTGAGCAAGGGATTAGCGTCCAAGTCCTTTATATATGGGCTTGGCAACCTGTCATGTTCCACAGAATAAAGGCATGACGGATGTTATCCTCCCCTTTCCACTCTGTATGCTGACTGCCCATAACTAAAACAAGGCCAGCCTGAACTGCCTAGAGAAATGGGAGACAATCACTGCAGAGCCAGGTCCTCGCCTCTTGAGGGAAAAGTTGTAATGACATAACAGCCTCCAATTAGTAATTTCTCTCGCTCTGGTGGATTGCTCAGTTTCCCAAACCCTAGGTGTGTAAGCTTACCCGGTGTGGAGTTGCTGGTGCCATGGCTCCAATGGGTCGTGCAAGGTCCAGGGTATCAGTGAGTGACCTGGGAACTGCTGCCAAAAAACCACTTCAGCTACTGAGTAGATACTCTCTCATTTCAATTATACCAGCTGTGCTGACAACAATGATACCAGCTATAGAAAGTAGCCATGTTCAGTATTGCCAGTGCCACCCGTTGCTGAGAAGTACCTCTAATGTTGCTTAAAATATATTGCAGTTCTACTGGAAAACCCTTGTACTCCCGGAAAAAAAATCCACCAGTCCCGATGAGGAGCGCTGTTACTGTGCCATTAATGGTATAAGAGACCCACATGGAATTGAACCATTTAAAGTGTACCAGCTCTACCGAGAAATGCTAGTGCTTTCCATTTACAAGTGTAGTGGCCCTGACACCAAGAGCTGGTTCTAACATATACAAAATATGTAACCGCTGCTGGGCGGGGCGGGGGGGGGGGTACTCTTCCACCAGATGAAGTGGAGTAGAGTTGCTAAGAAATGCCAGTCTTGTCTTCTGAAAGAGTAGCAGCCCTGGTGGGAAGTGCTGAATGCACGTAAGCATGGGGGCACTGCAGGTAAGTGCTGGTACTCTCACAATAACCATATTACAGAGTACAAAGGGCATGCCCAGTCCATGCTTGTAACAATGCATCCTTTAATTTGCATACATTATTAGATGCATAGAAGTATGGCTAAAAAAGACTTAACATTTAAAAAATATTTTGCGACTGGGGAATTATGATTTCACTACCTAAGAAATCATTTCAATCCTAATTTCAAACAATCACTGGAAAACGCTCGCTTTTCCCAGGCACTCGATCGTTTTGCTATCTGGGCATAAGATGGTAACAGCTGGCAAATGGCGTTAGTACCTGAGTATACTGCTTAACGCCTATACAAGAGGCAACAAATGACGGCTTTCCCAGTGCTGGCTTTTAACAGTAATTCAGTTCCAGGAAAAGATGCAACAGGAGCAGGCTGGCTCCCCCACGCTTTGTGTGAGATCATCGCTCCCCTGCGCTCTGGCCCCCTACATTCTTTGTCATCCCCCACCCGCTGCATCTCCAGACACCTTACCCCATACCCTCCCAAATCTTGACTCATCTGCGGCCGCACCACGTCTCCCTTTGGCTTCACCTGCACAGCTGCCGTAGGCGCAACAAGGGACTTGGGAGAGAGTCCCTCGTGGCTGTTGAAATTCTATCACGAAGAAGAGGTGCACAAACGTACGCGCACCTTCATGGAAGGGAATGTTTATTTAAGGTGGCCACCAAAAGCACCTGGGCATGCTGCTCTCATGCTAATTGGATGCATACCCTCGTTCGTGGGAGGTGATGGCCATTAATGGGCCACAGCTCGAGCAAATGGCCATCACCATCCACCAATGTTCGTATGAATTCATGTGCGTACATTACTACACCAGGAGCGTGTATTCCACCTGCAATTCATCATTACCTTTCAAAAGATTGCTTACCACTAACAATTGCATCACCTTAAAAGTACGTAGCTAGCACAGTGAGATCCCAGGGAGTGTGCGTTTTGGGCAGGCAGGGGCAGAAAGGGAGTAAGAACGGCCATAATGACTAGCATGGCCATGTGATCGCCTCTTCACTTCCCATGCCAATAGTTCCAGCTTATAGGCAGTTTACAGCACCATCTTGTAGCCAAAACTAAAAAGGTAAATTACACTCTCCCATTTCAAAATCTTATCTGGAGGTCTGGTCCCCCCTCTCTATTTGGGCGCCCTTTTTTCTGTGTGCCAGGTCTGCCTGCCTTTGACCCCATCTCTCCATGCCCATCACCTTCTCATGCTGTGCCCTCTTTTCCCACCACGCGCCGCCCCACTCTATGTCCCATCGTTATGCCCGCTCTCTCTCGTTTTCCCTGTCAGTTATTTTTTCTTTGCTTCACCTGCCTGTCTGCCCCTTCTTTCTGTGCTCATCTCTACCACCACATGCACAAGTATCTGTAATGTAGCAACGACCGGGTCATAATCAGTGGTCACAATATATTCCACTTTAGGGGGTGGAGGAGGGACAAAAACATGGGCTAGCCTGGCCTCTGTAGACCTACTAAACGTAATTGGCTGAGTTACCCGCGCATGAAAGGGGCAAATATCGTTCCATTGTTTTGCAGGGCCCTTTGTTTGGACTCTTGTACAAGTAGCGCATCTGTTAGAAACGTCTGTTGTTTAACAGACCCAAAGATAATCCATTGTTTCCCCTGACATCTCTTGGCTAGAATCACCAAAGTTGTACTTGTTAGCCAGTTGTATTGTACAAACATTTGTTTTCAGCTGTTGTGCCCCTGTGCACCAGCAAGTACCAGTCAGTATACGCTCTCTAGCCCCATTGCACTGCCTTCTTTGCTCACGGTCCAGTTTACCCCAAGGGGCACCATTATACCCTTGCTGGTACCAGTACACCCTCTGTAGCCCAATTGCACTTCCTACTTGCTCTGTGGTGAAGTTTCTCGGCCAGATGCCACTAGTATTCCCTCGCTAACCCCGTGGCACTTCCTTTTTAGCCCGCGGTGCAGTTTCTACCCCAGCAGGGTGCACTATATCCTCTCTAGCCCCACTGCCCTAACAACTTTACCCACAGTGCAGTTTCCATCCAGGCAGGTATCAGTACACATTCTATTGCTACGTTGCACTTCCTCCTTTGCCCATGGTGTCGTTTTACCCCATCAGCATGCACTAATATGCCCTCTCTAGCCCTGTGGCACTGCCTCCTTTGCCCACTGCGCAGTTTCTACCCCAGTGTGGCGTAGTGATTACGCCGTTAACACGCATGCACGAGCGGGGCCGAGGCTTGCGCATGCGCAGTGTGAATAAAGACGGTCGTCCGGCAGTTCGAGCCGGCGACCTGAGCAGAACACACACGTCCGGCGAGGTTCCTGGTGTGCGTGTGCCTGCGTGCGTGTGAGTGCTGGTGGGGGCCCTGGGCAGCCTCCACCATCGAACACTGGCGACAAGGAGGCTCAGGAGCGTTCTGTACCCGCTCCGACTGCATCGGAGTAGGAATTGATGCTCCGTGTCATCTCGAACTCGCGCGTTCAGCCGTCAGCCATTTTGTGTCATTAAGGATCGCAGCGGTTGCGGCCCGGGATGGTCCTCGTGCACCGGCTGCGATCCCCAGGGCATCAAGAACAATTTTTGGACCCTCCCACAGCCCTAGCTCACTGCAGGGCTGTGGATTAAAAATAAAAAAAGTAAGAGAAAGGAGAATCTTTCCCTTGCAGGGGATTGGAAGTTCTAGAAGGGCGCAAAGACTTTACAGGCTGGGCATCTGCAGGCCTTCCAGCAACACTCACTGGTGTTTGGAACACCATCATCCCCTCTGGTGCCTGGATCACGCCTTCACCATCAAGTGCCATCGTGAGTACTCTGCCTGATCGCCAGCATGGGGGAGGAAGGAGAGGCTGAGGGTGCCCTTGCACCCATCCCACGCAGGATGCACAGCACACTAGCACCCATGCCCGAATTTGACACCACAGGCCCACCTTCCAAGCTGGGGCCGAGAAACTGGAAATGTTTTTCAGGGCCTCTGGGGAAGAGGATGACGACGCCAAAATTGCCATCATGGTGTATTCTGCAGGCACGGAGGTGCACAGAATTTATGACTCTCTCAATATCCGGTGGTCACGTTTGACGCTGTAAAGCAAGCCCTACGAGATCATTTTCTGCCCATGGCCAATGTGGACTTTGACAGATTTGTCATGGGCACGGAAAGGCAGCAAGAAGAGGAATCGCTGGACCAGTTCTGTGCACGGTTGAGACACCTGGCAACCTCCTGCAGGTGGGTGAATGAGGAGGAGATGGTCCATAACCAGCTATTGCAAGGGTGCAGTTCTGGGAAGCTAAGAAGGCAAGTACTGAGAGAGCCTGGTCTGACCCTGCAGCAAATCCTGGACACGGGCTGGCAGAGGCCAGGGAGGCGAAGATGGATGGAGCCACGCACTCTGGCAAGGGCGAAGAGGCGTTTGCCATTGGACGCTCTGCCCCAGGGAGGGCGAGATGGACACCAAAGAGGGGATATTGCCCTCCAGTGCCTGGGGCTGCTCAGTCATGCCCCTACTGCGGATATGACCTGCCACACGTGGGGGAGTGTCCAGCAAAGTCAAGGGTTTGCAGCCAGTGTGACACACCAGGACATTATGCGAGGGTGTGCAGGGCTACCGCAACGGTAGCAGCCTCGAGAGGACCAGCAAGAGTTGGCGGGAGCAACACTCGGAGGGTGAGGGACGTGTCGGCTGTCGAGCAAGGCATGCAGGACCTGAACATTGCAGAGGAGGAGGAGGAGGAGGAAGAAATCTTCTTTATCTCAAGCATTGCCAAGGGCCCCGGAGGAAGCCGACAACCGACATGTACGATAAACATCGGGGAAGTCCCCACCCCAGTCCTCATAGATACGGGGGCATCGGTCTGTGTGTTAGCAACTGACCATTATGAAGCACTCCCTGGCCCGCCCGAGTTGGCAGAATCCACAGCGCGAATATATGCATTCAGAGGTGACTCACCACTCCCCATTCAAGGGGTGTTCGTGGCGCCGGTATCCCACGGTATCCCACGGACAGAGCAAGATAAATGTGAGGTTCTTTATCACTAGTGTGAGCCTGCACTCCCTCTTAAGTTGCGCTGCCTCAGAGGCGCTGAACTTGGTGCACTTCACGTTTGCCATATATCATACTGACCTGGAACGCCTCCTGCAGCGTTTTGACATGATCTTCCAAGGCATTGGGAAGCTAAAGGCCGACCCCATACAGCTTCGCATCGACGGGTTGGTAAGGCCAACAGCGCTCAAGCATCGCCGCTTCCCGTTCCACTTGAGGGCGCAGGTGCAGAAGGAACTACAGACGATGGTCGACTTAGACATCACCGAGAGCGTGGAAGGACCCACCCCTTGGGTCTCGCCAATAGTGGTGGCCCCAAAGCCGAAACAGCCTGGGGCAGTCCGCATCTGCGGGTACATGAGGCTGCCCAACCTGGCGATCAAAAGTGAACGTCACCTCACGCCCACCCTGGATGACATTGTGGGCTGTTAATGACTCCAATCAAGCATTCCCACCAAGTCAGTGCCTTGTCTGGGATTGCTCAAGGGAGGCCCTTATTTATATATTTTCATGACAAGTTATACTCTGGATGATAAACCCTTGTATAACACCCCTCTCTATGAATCCCCCTGATCTCACTGAGCCAGGAAGTAGGTTTGTTTTGCAATTTAAAAGGTTTATTGGAAAAATTAAACAATATATATATATCACACTTTTATAATAAATTAATATTTGATAGCACCCTTATAAATATAATGTTGATCAACAATAGATAATGTGACATTAGCACACTTCTTTACAATCAATGAGGAGTTAGTATAGGAAGGATAAGGTAGCAAAAAATACTTTTATGGTTTTCAAGGAAAAACAATGATGGAAAAGAATGCATCACAGGAATAACCTTGATTTGATTTCAACAAAAGACAATGTAATCACTTTTCCCCTTTTGGCAATTCACCCCCTCCCCCACCCCCTTATGCAATATAAAAAGATGGAAAGGAGAGCACACAGTTCTCAGGAATACAATCAAATATAGTTCAGTTCCCCCCTACCAAGCTTAGATCACAGGGATGATTTTAAAACACAGGCAAAATACTTTAAATGTGGATGCAAAGAAGTGAAAATATGCTAAAAATTATTTTAATTCCCTATAGGAGATTCAGGGTAGGTGATAGCTACTTAAGGTTAGTTCAAGTCACACTGGCAATACTCAATGAGGGATTAGTAGGTTGAAAACGAATTTTAGCAGTTCAAGCAAAAGCAGCTATTTTGACAGGAGCTAATTTTCAATTCGCGGCAATTTTTCAGAATGCGTCGAGCGCGATTACGGGAAAAACAATAAGGAAAGTCGATTTTAGGTTTGTTGGAAAGCTTAGAATCTTAGCTTTCAAATGCAAGTTGAATCTCGTTCCTAGCACCTATGATTCCAAAGATACGGACAATTTTAGAAAGGTAGTTTTTCAGAAATGAAATAATGATTCAAAATGGCAAAATGACACTTTTACAGGTTTAAAATCGGAGAAGGGACACACGATTCTATGATGCAGTTTTGGACAGGTTAAAATGGTTTGAATCAGATTATTTTAGACTAAGAGATTAGTTCTGCCACAGTTCTAGCTGAGTACTCACACTATAAATTTGAAATAGGCCGTCAAGGTCTGATCAGGTTTGGACTGGACTCCTGGCGGGTGGTTCTGAAGTCACAGCTCTCTGGGTCAGATCTGCTCTGCACTTCACAGCGGTCTGGTCTCTGGTTCTGGCAAAAGTTCTTGGCACTGCAGACTGGTCTGGTCTCTGGTTCTGGAGATGGTCCTTCTGGATATTGTCTGGTCTGGCAAAATGCGTCGCAAGAAAGTGGAAAGTGAATCTCTGTCTGTCCAAGCAGTCTCTTTTTATGTGTTTTGAAAGTGGGTGGGTCGGCTCATTCTGCATGCCCAACCCTCTCATGATTTGATAGGTCAAGGATTCTCTGTGACCTGATTTGAGAAGGGAATAGTGAGTCATCCTATGTCATCAGGTGTCATGTTTATGGCTCCAAAGAAAGAACACTCCCCTTTGCTTTTACCTTAGAAAATCATCTTCATAACTAAACATATTTCCCAAATACACAAGTGGTTGACATTACATGTACATATCATATATTACGTCGGGTAGGTCTCTGTTCCGACTCTGATGTTTCTAAGAGCCAGGGTTCCAAAATGGCAACTTATTTTTGTTTTTAGTTGGTTTACCAATGTTGGATTTTTACCAAAAATTACACAGATGTACACCGCCTTTCTACACATATTCCAGTAAATTTTCAATTTTCTAGCGTGAACCCTGTGTCTGCAATCTCCATAATTCATGGGGTTTTGCCTCAGAACATGGTACAGAGTCCTAACACCTCTTAAAATGTGCACAGAAAAATCACAAGAATAATTATATTAATTATATAATTTTGACAAGTCCGTACTATGAATTATACATCTTTTTAAAATTATGCTCTGGCCCAGAGGGGTGTAGTTTCCCAAAGCACATGGTGGAATTTCTGGTTTGTCCACTTCCTCCAACTCAAGCTGCTCACAGAGGCACTGCCCCTCCCAGTTTCTCTCAAGAGGAAGCCATTTACGACCCCCCCCAATTTAACATTTGCCTGAGCCAAGGAAGGCTAATTGTTCTGTTTCCCTGCTCCTAGGTGCTCCTCCCCTGATTCAATCAGAGAAGTGTAACCTCCTTTAGGGGGGAACAGCAGAAGGCAGCCAAGCCTGGGAATGCAGTGGCTGAGCAAGTTTCAACTCCTGTCGGGGGTAGTTGCCGGGCAGAATACACTCTCTTCAAGCCAGGCTTCAGCCAAATGTCACTTTTGTTCCCAGTTTTTCTTCATTCAAAACAAACTTACAATTTTTACACATTCAGCTAGAATGCTGATTCTAAGTTCAAAACTATGACATTTAACAGTTGCAAACTATGTGACACTCAACAGTAGGTCACTCATTTATTTTAAACATTTAGATTTTAGTGGCTTTCAGTCCAATTTAACTTAAGCTGCTGACATCCACAGCTCAGCCAGTTTCAATATGAACATTATTTTAGGCTCTTTCTTTTCCCAGATTTTTTATGCACACAAGACTACATTCTGCCAAATGTCTGCTGGTGTTCAGTGAGATTTTTGAATATCTTGCAATGTTTAAAATAGGCACTTTGAGCTTGCATTCAGAGAAACAAAGGTGATTTCAAAGTGTTTTTGAGCTAACAGGCACTGCTGTTTTTCCTTTGGCACACATTCCACTCATGGCACTCCTGGCCCATCACGCTCGCACTGGTGGGTGGCAGGTTCGGCGACCATTTTGGTGTGCGCAAAACTGCGCGGTTTTCCTGGATTCTGGCACAAATCTGGGCTTTTTCGGCCATCTTGGATTTTCTGAGCCCACAGCCCCAAATGTTGCAGCATAATAACTCGAACATGGGTCAAAACCCCTGAAAAGCTCCCCCTCCCTGAAAGCGCTTTGATTTTGAGTTGAGGGGGAGTCGGGTGCAAAGGATGTTTTGATCCACGCGCTGGGATGTCCGCATCATCTTCTTCCGATCCCGCAGATGACAAAGTTCAGCACCTTTTCTTCAATCAGTGTGGATCGATCGGTTCTCCTCGCCGGTCCTGATGGGAGTATTGGGCGGTACCCCGGGCCCCTCGGATCTTTGCTCCCGGTCTCCAGGTCGTCTTCCGTGGTCAGTCTCCAGGTTGTCTTTCTCCTAGTATGACAAAGCAAAGCAGCAATTCCTATTCGTAGACATTTCTCCCCCACTATTTATATAGTGGGGCGGCATATACATTTTATAAATCAATAGACATTTACATTCTTATTTAAAAAAAAAGATATAATTAGAAGACGTTTTCATTCAAGAATCATAATATTTTAGAGACTATGGGCCTCATTACACGGATGGCGGAGAACCATGGCGCTACTAGCGCCATGGTTCATGCCGGGAAAATACCGGCACCGCCTTGGCGGAAAGGGGAATTACCGCCCCATTCCAAGGTTGGCGGGGCGGTAATTCCCCCTTCCACCATTGCCCTTCCCCATTCCCATTTTTGCCCCATAGGGCTCAATGGGAATGGGGAAGGCGCTAATTACGGTACCGCAAATTGCGGTACCGTAATTAGCTCCCTGGGTCCCTTTGCGGGTTGGTTTTTAACGCGTTTTTAAGGCGTTAAATCCCCCAACCCGCAAAGGGACCTCGTAGTAAGGCGATAAGGATTTACCGGTACCAGTATTTTACCGGTACCGGTAAATCCTTACCGCCATCCGTATAATGAGGCCCTATATGTGGGATATTTTAAGGTTGGAACTGAATTACTCTGGAGCGGCCCCCTCTGGTATTGCAGAGGACTCCTTCAGTTGCTGCAGAGTATGCCTGGGACAGCAACACTTTAAATGATTTATATGGACCCACTTGTCTTCCCCTTCTGCCATACTACCTTTGGGGATGCAGATCTTGTAAGCGACTGGGGAGATCTTATCTACAATTTCAAACGGTCCCTTCCATGTAGGCAAACATTTTCGCTGTTTGCCCTGCTTCCTTTGGAAATTATATAGATAGACTCGGTCTCCCACTTTATATACTTTCCTGGAAGTTTTCAAATTGTAATGGGTCTTCATGGTATCAGCTGATCTTTCTAGATTTCGCTGATCATAGGCAAAAGCATGTTGGAGGTGTTTCCTTAAATTCTCCACATACTCATGAGTTGTGGAGGCATTTATCAATGTCTGCTCTTGGGTCCTGTAGAGCAAATGCTGGGAAAGCACCATCTTGCGTCCAGTCATCAGCTCAAATGGTGACATTTTGGTTGCAGATGAAGGGGTAGATCTGATGGCCATTAGAATCAGAGGTAATCGGATATCCCAACTTGGCCCAGAATCTACCACAAACATTTTTAATATGCTCACAATGGTCTGGTTGTAGCGTTCTACTGCCCCAGAAGAAGCTGACCGGTAAGCAATATGTAGCTTCCTTTTAACCCCCAGCATCTCCCACATCTTACTCATTAGTTCGCTGGTAAAATGGCTACCTCTGTCTGACTCAATCCTTTGGGGTAGACCAAAACGTGAAAAGATGTGGTTGATCATCAGGGCAGCTGCTGTTTCTGCCTTGCAGTTTGGGGCTGGGAGACATTCCACCCACTTAGTAAACAAGCATGTGACCGTTAACATGTACTTATTCCCCCGAGAGGAGCGAATCACAGGGCCTATGAAATAGATTTGTAAATCTGACCATGGCAGTGTCATCCCCCTCTTTTGGAGAGGCGCACGGTGTGTGAGGGATGTCGGCTGAAATTGTGCACACACAAGACACCCCTTCAAGTATTGGTCGAGGTCCTGCCCCATGTGTGGCCAGTATGCAACCTCTCTTAAGATTTCCAGTGTTGTGTGAAACCCCCTATGACCGGCTGTGGCTGCATCATGGGCGTGACTTAACATCAGGCTTCGGAATGAGGTAGGAACCACCCACTGATCATGGCCAGCTTGGGATTTCCTTACCAACAAACCGTCTTGGATTCAGAACATTTTTGGACATTTCATCAACACTCTAAGGTCCTCCTTCCCAATGTAATCGGTATCCGTCAGGGGAAAGTTCTCAGGGTCCTCAATGTGTTGGTAAAACTTACCAATTATTGGATCCCTTTTCTGAGCTGAAATTAAATCAGCATCTGGGGTCTCCTTACTCCATTGTGCAGTTGAAAGATCATTGTGAGCATTTGTCTGGGACCTAGTGATAGCAGTGACCTGGATTTCCCCCAACAGGGACTCAATCTCCATTAGATTCCCTTGGATGGCCCTGGTTTTGGCCAGCTGATCAGCTAAGTCATTTCGAGTTTTGTCTGGTCCCTCTACTTTGGAATGACCCTTGATCTTTTTCCAATAGATGGTCATCCCATTCAAGGTGACCAGATCATCAATGTTTTGGATCAACTTCCCATGTTTCAAGGGTTTGTTGTTAGCACATAGCATGCCTCTGGTTTTCCAATTCACCAGGTGCTCCACGAACCCGTTCCGTACATAATCCGAATCCGTGATTATGACCAGTTCGTGGAGTTGATGTTGGACAGCAGTGAGGATGGCTTGATGCACAGCCATCAACTCTGCTACTTGACTACTTCGGGGACCGATTTTGTACCCAGCGGAGGGTTCTGGAGACTCATTCACCCACGCATTCCCTACACCGGCCACCAGTTCTTTTTCCCTGTTGTTGTCAACATGGTAAGAGCATCCATCCACATGGACAGTGGGCATTTCCTCACACTTGTCTTCTTCAAAGACTTTGTGTGGGGAATTAAGGTAGGCCTCCATGTTGTCCTTGATTTTTAGACTTTCGTCCTCGAGATAGTTTTCCCTGGCAAAATCATGCAAGTCAGCCAGAACTTGCGCGAGGGGACTCTTCTTGTTTTGGCCATATCTGACCTCCACAGGAAAGCCTTGCATTGACAGAATCCAGGAAGCAATTCGGGAATTACTCACATTTCCGGCCCGGATTCTGTCACTTTGGAGATATTGCAGAAGCTGGTGTGGAGTCTCCCCTATGATGTGTTCCCCCTGGATGAACGGGCGGTAATTCTTCAATACCCACACCGTTGCCAGGAGTGCCTTCTCACAATCGTTGAATTTTTCCTCCACAGAGGATAAAGTTTTGCTCGCGTAGGAGATTACTTTATTGACCTTGTCATGCTTTTGGTATAATACTGCCGTCAAGCACGTATTAGAGAACTCTGTCTCCAGGAAGAACTCCTTGTTTCTGACAGGGTAAGCTAGGCAAGGCGCTTGTGAGAAGCTTCTTTTGAGTTGTCTTACTGCCTCGGATTGTTCTGGACACCCATTCCCACTTGACCCCCCTTCAAAAGATGAATCAGGGGTCTGGTGATCTCTGCGTAGCCCTCAATGAACTTTCTGCTGTAATTAGTCAGTCCAAGGAGGCTCCTTAGTTCCCGCAGAGTTGTGGGATCCTTTAGTTTCTGGAGAGCTTCCACCTTCTTTTGCGGGGGACAGAGACCCTGAGGAGTAATCTCATGCCCCAAGAAATTTACACATGTTCTACACCACTGTGCTTTTTGGAAGGAAAGTTTTGCTCCGGGGGCCCTCAACTGGGTCAGGACATAACGGATCTCCGCTATATGTTCCTCCACAGATGAACTTTTGATGAGGACATCATCTACATAAGCCAAGTTACCCCTTGCACCCAGGTCGGGCATGGCCTTGTGAAGGAAAATGTTGAACTCATTGCCGCAGTTGAGGTATCCGAAGGGAGTCCGGGTCCATGTGTACTGCTGGCCCCCAAAGGTAAAAGCCAGTTTGAATTGGTCCTCCCTACTGACAGGCACAGTCCAGTATCCATTGGTCAGGTCTATTGCAGTGAATACCTGTGACCCCTGAATCTGGGCCAGGCCTTGGTCAATGTAGGGCAGAGGCCATCGGGAAGTATGGACCCGTTTGTTGAGCTCCCTAAGGTCAGCGCAGAGTCTCCACTGGCCGTTTGGCTTCAATATTCCCAGCACCGGATTATTGAAGGTGCTGTGGACTGGCCGGATTATTCCCCGGGACTCAAGGTTCTTAATTATTTCAGTAAGGGACTCCATGGATGCGAGGGGCAAACGATATTGCTTCACAAACACTGGAGTCATGCCAGGGTCCGTGGGAATTGTCGTTGTGTGGATGTCGGTGCGACCACAGTCATATGAGTCTACCGCAAAGAGATCTTGGAAATCCAAGAAAACTTGTTTCAACTTTTGCTTCTGTTCCAGAGTCACGCAGGCATCAGCTAGGTTGACTCTCTCTTCCACCATCTGCCTGAAGCCAGGAAAGACTTCTGGTTTCGCTATCTCAGCGGCCTCTTCCAGCTGGGTGGAGAGGTCTCCGGTCAAGTGCTGATTTGTACTGGTGGCTTTAGGTGGGAAAGGCAGCCCTCATGGACCTGGAAAATCACCTCATCCCTTCTGAAGTCACAAGTCACATCTTCTTTGCCATAAGGGCAGGAAGTGTACACCAGGAAGTTCCCCCCATGCTGGGTAAAGATCCTGTCTGGTGTTGTATTGTCCTCACTGTCACTGTCAAAACAGTCCTTGGGGATTGGTCCTAACAGTTCATTTCCTAAATCAATGGAGAAATGTCGGTCATCAACCGCCATTCCAATAATGGTGCCTGCGGCTAGAGTAATACTCTTTAAGTCGCTGTTATCCACCTCTATTGGAATGGTGTCATGTTCTATGTTGACTAATGGTGTTTGAGAGAAGCATTTAGATGAATGTAAGCATCGGGGGTTTTCAATTTTTGTCCTCTTTTAACTTTCACTTCCAGGGAGAATTGTCGGGTCCTTTCTGGGATGGTGATTTCCTCTTTAATCTGAATTTCAACTGCATAAGGTAGCAATTGAGCTGACCTAAATGCTTTTTCTGGATCATCAAAGCCCATGGGATTATCCGCTAATCGGGACCAAGCTTTGAAGTTTATTAGGTCCAAACTAATGGCAAAGCCATTGAGAATGTCACTGCCTAAGTAAAAGGTGGCAGTGACGTTTCGCACGACCCAACAATTATGGATTATGCTCTTTTTGCCAATGGAGATTTTGAGCATACACCTGCTTGGCAGGAGATGTTTGGAATTGGGTGCTTTCAGGTCCATTTCCCATTTGTCTATCAGTTTGAATGTGGGAATGGCTGGATCTGTTGGGAGTTGGCGGAACATGGCTTCGCTGATGAAGCTCTTACCATTATTCACACACACTCGGGTGAGAACAGAGTCCTTCCCATCATTTAACTGAACAGGGATGAACAACTGCTCTCCAATTTGCTGAACATCAGCCAGGCTCTGAGCTGAGTTCACATCTTTCTGGACTATCGGAGTGGGAATGTCTGATTGTGGATTAGTAAAGAATTTCAGAGTGTTTCCTTCCAGTGTGGAATGCCACCTTAAACTGGAAGGAAGGTTGATTTTTAGAGAGGACCCCCCATCACCAGTCTGTTGTCCTACTGCTATTACTGTCACGTCTGGAATTGGGTTGTTCTGGAAGTGAAATTCTACTTGGTCAGATTTTTGTTCAACCATGTGGCACGTGCCGTTTAAACTAACATGGTTGACACTTTGCTTTAATTTTATTGGTCGGCTAGTCTGAGTCCAGAGGACCTTGTTTACGCAATCTATTAGGGGTGACAACCTTCTCAGGAGGTCATTCCATAGTAAACAAGGGGTGCCCTCTGGAGTCACTACTATGACCGGGTGTTTCACCTTGTGTCGCCCAATTTTAATGTCCAAATCTGCAGTCCTCTCGACGGGAATTTCCTCCCTGTCAAAGTTCTGCAGTTGTCCAGGAAGAGAGGTGAGAGGAATACGGTAATTCTCCCCCCTTCCTGCATTTAGTTCATCAAAGGCCCTTTTGGACAGAAGGGTAGCTTGGGATCCAGTGTCCACCAGTGCCAGAATTGTACCCTGCCCCTGTACTTGTACCGGGGCATAGTATCTTCCCTCCTTCTCCTCAAAGGGGCACAGATAATGCACATTTTTGGACAACTGGTGGGCTAATTTTCTAGTTTTGGACATTGGGAGAGAAGAGATTTGGGCAGAATTCTGTGGAGAGTCATGGGAATCTGCAAGAAAAAGTTGGCAACTTGAAAGAGGATATTCGAGTTCCCCTGGTTCCGGTCCGGGGCCGCCCCCCCCTTTTTGGAGGCAGTCACAAGAATGAGTTTGAACCCGGGGATTTTGATGCTGTTGGTTCTGGGACAGAATGATGGGCGGCGACAGCTCAACCCCCACATCTACCCAGTCTATTGATGCGGTTTTGGGTTCCCCTGGTTCCGGTTCTGGGCCGCCCCCCCTTTTTTGGAGGCAGTCACCAGGATGGGTTTGAACCAGGGGTTTTCGGTATTGTTGGTTCTGGGATAGAATGATGGGCGGCGACAGCTCAATCCCCACATCTACCCAGTCTGGGTTGGAATCCCTTGGGACCCATTTTTCCTTGGGAGGAGTTCCCCCATCTCTGAAGGAGAAGATCCTTTCCCCAGGATCCTCTGAGGATCCCTCTCCCTCAAATTGGAAGACCTGTACCTTCTCCACAAAATGGTTCTTTTTCGGTCCTTTGTTTCTTCTACCTCCTCTCTGCTCCTTGGGTGGCAGACTTTCAGGGGTAGGAGATTTTGTTTCCGGTTCCTGGGATTCCAGGGGCTGTTTACAAGTGGGGAAGGAAGCTTCCTCCAAGGCTTGACACCCCCCTTCCTCTTGTGCCTCCTCCCTGGGAACCGGTGGGTTATCGGGGTGCTGCCCCCGTCATTGTTCTGGAGCACCAGGCCCAGAGTTTGGGGCATTCTGCGCCGGCATGCTCATCTGAGGGTTCTGCTGAGCCCTCAGCACGCGACCCAGCTCCTGTGCCAGATTTTGGACCTGGCGCTCTAACTGTGAAACCCGCTCAGGCTGATACGGTGTTATATTTTCCCGGGAAGGGTAGCTATCCCTTCTCTGGTAGTACCCCGGGTTGGGAAGATTTGGGTACGCCTCCACCCTTGGCCTCCCCTCTCCCGGATTAGGTTGTCTGGGCTCAGGGAATTGGGGAAAGAAGGGAAAGAAGGATGGATGATTTTGGGGCTGGAAGTTGGGTGGATTCCTGGGGAAAAAGTTCTGCCCAGGGTTTGGTGACTTTCTGCCCTCCTGTGGGAAGTTAGGAGGGAAGTTCCCTTGGTCAGATGCTTGGCTGGATCGCACCCTTGGGCTGGAGGAATCCACAAGTAACTCAGGATGGGTCTATTTCCCTTGTAGCGGGGACTTATATAGTCAAGGGAAGCGAGGGACCCCATTTGTGGGATTACCTCCTTGACTCCCTGTCTGTGACTGGCCCGAGGGCCTTCTGGGCTGTGAATTATTCGGTGCAGGCAGGTTTTTAGGCGCCCCCATCTCCAAATCTAAAACGGGGCAACCTTTACCTCTGCCACCTTGGCAGCAGCAGGGGTGCTGTTGGTTTTGGGGTTTTTGGGCTGATTCTTATTTTCCACTGGTTTCTGCACCTCATAGATGCGGGTGGCTTGCTCAATGACCCAGTCTAAAGATCTTTTTTCGTGAAAATCTCTCACGAGCTGGGTCATTATGTATTTGGGTAAGGCATGGAAAAACGTATTAACAAATTCTTTACTGTCCGTGCGTACCCTTTTTGTAGTCTGCGCAAAAGCACGCTTTAACTCCTGCACACAAATTCTTGTGGGGCCTGATCCTCCCCACATTGCAAATTGTAGGCTGCCTTGCGAGCCTCTTGGGGATTTCTGTGAACAGAAAAACGTTTCAAAATGGCTGCCCTGTAGGTGGACCATCTTGAATGATTTTGGTCCTCCAGCCCCACAAAGAAACTGGAGTATTCTGGGGAGAATGTCCATTTGACATACTGAATGCAGCTACTGCTGTCCTTCAAATGGAAAGTCTCCATCATTTACTCATAAAGCTCCAAGTGTTCCCAAACAGAATACTTGGCGTTCTTGTGGTAAGCCGTGATGACACTCCTTATTGCCTTGATCTGCTTAAAGGGGTCCTTAAGCAAGGCCCTTTTTGCCTTATCGGCCTTTTTGGTTCGAGTAACCCTGGTCCACTCATCCTCTGACTCCGAGGCACTGCTCCCAGAGGTGCCCGTCTGATCTTCCAGGTTTTCCCGGATTCTGCGAGCCTGGGAATGGCTGGCAGAATGTGGGGACCTAGTCTCCTGTGTCCTGGGCCGGTCAGAGGAGTCTTCAGATCCCTCCTTGCTGCCAGGATGTGATGGGTACCCCCCCCCCACTGACCTAACTGGGCAGAGGTTTTTAGGATGCCCTTAGTGGGCCTACTCTCCTGGGGTTCCCCGCTAAATTGCACTGTACTTAGGTGCCCATACCCGGATGCCCACCCATCCATTCCTGTGTGCTACTGGCCTATGAGCCCCATACTTTTGGCTAGATAGTAATCTGCCATCCCTGTGGCCCTGTGCCCATGTGTGCCAGGGGACATGGGGGTGGCAGAGTTCAAGGACTTGGAGAGATGAAGGCCTCTGGTACTAGGGCTCCTGAGGTTATACTCAGTTGTTTCCCTTTCCCAGCGAACTTCATCTCTATCAGCCCCTGCTCCCTGTTGCAATGCAAGAGCCTGCACTTTCAGTTCCTCAGTTAAGGCCTTACTAGACTCCATCAGTCTCTCCTGCATGGCTACCTGTTGCTGGAGCCTATCATTGTGCTGACAGAGAGCCTCATTTTCTCTCTGCGCTTCCTGGTTGGTCCTGGAATACTGGGCCAGTCTTTGCTGCAGGAGGGTTACCTCCTGAGTCCCATCCCTACTGGCCTGTTCTTTTCTTGCCAGAGCATCTTCCACCCTCCTGGTGTGCTTTAACAAGTTATGATGCTCTTTTTGGAGGTCACCCCGTCCCTGGAGGGCCAAGTGATTTTCTTCAATTTTTTCTTTTAATTGGCAGACTTCCTGACCAGCTTTCTGGCGTTCTTGATCAAACTCTGCCTGGGTATCAAGGTCTTTCAAAATCAGTTTATTGCTCTCTGCTTTCTCCCTATCTAGGTGGCTTTGCAGGGTGGCTACCTGCTCTGCACATGCCCTATTGAAGTCCAGTTGTTGCTCCAGCTTTTTCTGGCTATGCAGTAGGGCGTCCAAACCTTCTTGGTACTCCTTTTGCAAGGACAGAAATATGTTATCCTGGTCAGACTTTTCCTGTTGCAGGATATCCATATCCTCCTTTATTTTAATAATATACTGCCTACTATCATTTTCTGACTCCTGGCTCCTCTGGAGCCTCTGCTCAGAAGAGACCAGGTCAGATTGGGCCTTCTCTAATGCCATCAGTTGCCTATTTGCCAGATCTTGGCCTTCAGCACATTTGTCCTGTATGGCTCCCATATATAAATATAAATATGCAGCTAACCTGGCAATCCTATTGTGCTCATCCTTGGCCTTAAGGGCCATATATAGTTCACTCAGGGCCACATATAAGGGACCCTGATCTATCAATATATCTGACCCTGTTTCAGTGATCTGGGGTGCGATTGCCTGCAACCAGACCGCCTGGTCCTGATGAGCCCATTCACCTCTCACAAATAGCTTATGTAAGAGGTGTTCTCAGGCTATTTTGATATCTACCAAGGTCGTCATTCTGGAATTTGATTTCCTTCCTGATTTACAGAAGTTTGTATTTTATTTTGCAAAACAGACCGTTTCCTTAGAGCGTTCCCTTGAGAGGTGTTTTTACAGCGTAACACGGCGTGGTGATCCAACAGAATTTATATATCCTGTCAGTTAGCACACTGTATTAATCTGCACAAGTGATAGATCTAATCCAGAATCCCCAGCTCGAGCCCCCAATCTGTTAATGACTCCAATCAAGCATTCCCACTAAGTCAGTGCCTTGTCTGGGATTGCTCAAGGGAAGCCCTTATTTATATATTTTCATAAGAAGTTATACTCTGGATGATAAACCCTTGTATAACACCCCTCTCTATGAATCCCCCTGATCTCACTGAGCCAAGAAGTAGGTTTGTTTTGCAATTTAAAAGATTTATTGGAAAAATTAAACAATATATATATATATCACACTTTTATAATAAATTAATATTTGATAGCACCCTTGTGCATATAATGTTGATCAACAATAGATAATCTGACATTAGCACACTTCTTTACAATCAATGAGGAGTTAGTATAGGAAGGATAAGGTAGCAAAAAATACTTTTATGGTTTCAAGGAAAAACAATGATGGAAAAGAATGCAACACGGGAATAACCTTGATTTGATTTCAACAAAAGACAATGTAATCACTTTTCCCCTTTTGGCAATTCCCCCCCCACCCCTTATGCAATATAAAAAGATGGAAAGAAGAGCACACAGTTCTCAGGAATACAATCAAATGTAGTTCAGTTCCCCCCTAGCAAGCTTAGATCACAGGGATGATTTTAAAACAAAGGCAAAATACTTTAAATGTGGTTTGCAAAGAAGTGAAAATATGCTAAAAATGATTTTAATTCCCTATAGGAGATTCAGGGTAGGTGATAGCTACTTCAGGTTAGTTCAAGTCACACTGGCAATACTCAATGAGGGATCAGTAGGTTTAAAAAACGAATTTTAGCAGTTCAAGCAAAAGCAGCTATTTTGACAGGAGCTAATTTTTCAATTTGCAGCAATTTTTCCGAATGCGTCGAGCGCGATTACTGAAAAACTATAAGGAGTAGAAAGTCCTTGAAGGTAGTTTTTCAGAAATTAAATAATGATTCAAAATGGCAAAATGACACTTTTACAGGTTTAAAATCGGAGAAGGGACACACGATTCTATGATGCAGTTTTGGACAGGTTAAAATGGTTTGAATCAGATTATTTTAGACCAAGAGATTAGTTCTGGCACAGTTCTAGCTGAGTACTCACACTATAAATTTGAAATAGGCCGTCAAGGTCTGATCAGGTTTGGACTGGACCCTAGACCTCCTTTCTTCAGTTAGAAAGTATTCATCAGGAGTATCTTTACCACATGTTCAGGCTAGGGTGAGGTCATGTTATGTGTTCTGTTTGTCCAAAGCGCCCTGATGCCTTCGGGCTACAGGCGCTATACAAAACTAAAATACATACATACATACTCCTGGCAGGTGGTTCTGAAGTCATAGGTCAGCTCTGCTCTGCACTTTACAGCGGTCTGGTCTCTGGTTCTGGCAAAAGTTCTTGGCACTGGAGAGTGGTCTGGTCTCTGGTTCTGGAGATGGTCCTTCTGGATATTGTCTGGTCCGGCAAAATGCATCGCAAGAAAGTGGAAAGTGAATCTCTGTCTGTCCAAGCAGTCTCTTTTTATGTGTTTTCAAAGTGGGTGGGTCGGCTCATTCTGCATGCCCAACCCTCTCATGATTTGATATGTCAAGGATTCTCTGGGACCTGATTTGAGAAGGGAGCAGTGAGTCATCCTATGTCATCAGGTGTCATGTTTATGGCTCCAAAGAAATAACACTCCCCTTTTACCTTAGAAAATAATTTTCATAACTAAACATATTTCCCAAATACACAAGTGGTTGACATTACATGTACATATCATATGTTACTTCGGGTAGGTCTCTGTTCCAACTCTGATGTTTCTAAGAGCCAGGGTTCAAAAATGGCAACTTATTTTCGTTTTTAGTTGGTTTACCAATATTGGATTTTTACCAAAAATTACACAGATGTACACCGCCTTTCTACACATATTCCAGTAAATTTTCATTTTTCTAGCGTGAACCCCGTGTCTGCAATCTCCATAATTCATGGGGTTTTGCCTCAGAACATAGTACAGAGTCCTAACACCTCTTAAAATGTGCACAGAAAAATCACAAGAATAATTATATTAATTATATAATTTTGACAAGTCCGTACTATGAATTATCCATCTTTTTAAAATTATGCTCTTGCCCAGAGGGGTGTAGTTTCCCAAAGCACATGGTGGAATTTCTGTTTTGTCCACTTCCTCCAACTCAAGTTGCTCACAGAGGCACTGCCCCTCACAGTTTCTCTCAAGAGGAAGCCATTTACGACCCCCCCCTAATTTAACATTTGCCGGAGCCAAGGAAGGCTCATTGTTCTGTTTCCCTGCTCCCAGGTGCTCCTCCCCTGATTCAATCAGAGAAGTGTAAACTCATTTTGGGGGGAACAGCAGAAGGCAGCCAAGCCTGGGAATGCAGTGGCTGAGCAAGTTTCAACTCCTGTCGGGGGTAGTTGCCGGGCAGAATTCACTCTCTTCAAGCCAGGCTTCAGCCAAATGTCACTTTTGTTCCCAGTTTTTCTTCATTCAAAACAAACTTACAATTTTTACACATGCAGCTAGAATGCTGATTCTAAGTTCAAACCTTTGACATTTAACAGTTGCAAACTATGTGATACTCAACAGTAGGTCACTCATTTATTTAAAACATTTAGATTTTAGTGGCTTTCAGTCCAATTTAACTTAAGCAGCTGACATCCACAGCTCAGCCAGTTTCATTATGAACATTATTTTAGGTTCTTTCTTTTCCCAGATTTTGTATGCACACAAGACTACATTTTGCCAAATGTCTGCTGGTGTTCAGTGAGATTTTTGAATATCTTGCAATGTTTAAAATAGGCATTTTGAGCTTGCATTCAGAGAAACAAAGGTGATTTCAAAGTTGTTTTGAGCTAACAGGCACTGCTGTTTTTCCTTTGGCACACATTCCACTCATGGCACTCCTGGCCCATCACGCTCGCACTGGTGGGTGGCAGGTTCGGCGACCATTTTGGTGTGCACAAAACTGCGCGGTTTTCCTGGATTCCGGAGCAAATGTGGGCTTTTTCGGCCATCTTGGATTTTCTGAGCACACAGCCCCAAATGTTGCAGCATAATAACTCGAACATGGGTCAAAACCCCTGACAGGACGAGCTGCAGGGGGCGAGAGTGTTCTCTAAACTGGACTTGAGGTCTGGCTACCACCAGCTGGAGCTCCACCCCGAGTCAAGATACATTACCACCTTTACGACTCACAAGGGGCTGTATCAGTTTAAGAGGCTCAGCTTCGGGGTCTCGTCGGCAGATGAAGTCTTCCAAAATGCCATCAGGGGGGCCCTGTCGGGACTTAAAGGAGTGATCAACATGTCGGACGACATCCTGGTGTTCGCAAGGTCGGAGGCGGAACACCTGAAGCACCTGGAAAACACCCTGGAAAGGCTCCGTGGCCTTGGGCTGACTCTCCACAAACAATAATGTGAGTTTTTGAAGGACCGGCTGGAATTCTTTTGCTTTGTGTTCCACGCAGGGGCCATCTCCCTGGATCGGGAGAAGGTGAAGGACATCCAGGAGGCTGCCCCACCGGGGTCACCCGCGGAAGTCAGGAGTTTCCTGGGGATGGTCAATTACTGTGGACGATTTATTCGCGACTTTGCCTCCCTGTCGGAACCCTTGCAAGCACAGACCAGAAATGATGTGGCCTGGAACTGGACCGGGAAGGAACAGAGGGCGTTCGCCGCCATCAAGAACGCCCTGTCGGGGCAGGAGACGATGGCCTACTTCAATCCGGACCGGAAGTCGGAGATCGTGGTGGACGCCAGCGCGGTAGGACTGGGGGCGGTCCTCATGCAGGCGGATCCCCAAGGGACAATGCGGCCCATTGCATATGCCAGCAAGGCTCTCACCGGGACCGAGAGGCGCTATTCACAGATTGAGCGTGAAGCCTTGGCTATCCGATGGGGCTGCAAACACTTTCGTATTTACATTCTGGGAAAGCCCGTAGTGGTCATGACGGATCATAAGCCCCTAATTCCGATCATGTCCGGGGCATCGTCCAAATCACCACCGCGCATCGAGAGTTGGATGCTCTCGCTGATGGAGTACGGGGTCAAGCTGATGTATCATCCTGGCACGCACAATCCAGCGGATTATTTGTCCCGACACCCGGGCGCTGGGCGGCCCAGGGACTCGGCGGGGGTGACGGACTGTGTCGAGGCGGTGCACCTCGTGGTGGAGTCGGCGCTGCCCGTCGCCCTGGCGCGCCAGGGGATTGCAGATGAATCAAACGCAGACGATGTGTTCTTGAGGATCAAGGAGGCCGTGTCAAGTGGGGAATGGCGCGAAGTGTTGATGAACAATGCCAGAAGGGGCGACGATGCACAAAATGACTTGAGGGCGCTCTGAAAGGCATGCCATGAGCTGTCGGTGGCCGAGGACGATCTACTGCTGAGGGGGCACCAGATAGTCATCCCACGCGCTCTGGTGGGCAAAGTGCTGCAGTTGGCCCACAAGGAACACCAGGGGACGGCAAAGACGAAGGCATGTCTCCGTCTGAAAGTGTGGTTCCCGGATCTAGAGAGCAGGGTGGACGAATTTGTGCGGGCTTGCATTCCATGCCAAGCGGCGAGTCCGGTGGAGAGAGGGCCACCCATTCAAGCCATGGAGAGGAGTGAACGCCCGTGGGGGACTGTGCATGCAGACTTCAGGTCCACGGGCCGAGGAATGTACTTTCTGGCGGTGACGGAGCAGTGGTCCCGCTATCCCGAGGTGGAGCTGGTTGAGTCCTCGGCTAGTGACCACACCATCCTGGCCATAGAGAAAATGTTTGCCACCCATGGTTTCCCCCTGGAGATCTGTTCGGATAACGGGTCGCCGTTCCAAGGGCAGCAGTTTGCTCGCTACTGTGAGGAAAGGGGGATAAAGCACCGAAAAGTCACCCCACTCTGGCCCGGGGCCAATGGGGAGGTGGAACGCTTCATGCGGACACTTAACAAAATCTTCTGCATATCGCTGAATGGAGGGGAAGACCTACGGCGCAACCTGTTTGACTTTTTGCGTGAGTATCGCACGACCCCGCATCAATCTACTGGGGTCGCGCCGGCAGAGGCCCTCTTTAAACGGGTACCCCGAGGACTGTTGCCCGAAGTGGAAGGTCGGTGTCCGGGTGAGATCGACAAAAACCGGGTGCGAGCAGAAAGGGCTGCCCGGAGAGAGAGTGAGACTGCTTGGCGAAGATTACCGGAGAAGGCGATTGCAGTGGGGGACACCATGCTGGTGCGAAATAGGAGGCCGGAAGGAAAACTGTTGTTGACCTATGAGGCGCACCCGCTGGGGGTGACCCACGTCAAAGGGTCGATGATCACTGCTGCCAATGCACAGGGAACTGTCACGAGGAATGCTTCGTTCTTCAAGCGCATAGAGGCGGCACCAGACCCGCAAGAGAGCGTAATGCAGGGGCCCGAACAGGACGCAGGATCGTCACCGAGGGACGATGGACCGCCCAAGACTCCAGGGACACCAGAGGTGCCCACAGCTGAGGCACGCAGGTACCCGAGCCGGGCGGGGTGCAAGCCGCTGCAGAGGTTTCAAGACTTTATTATGGACTCTGCCTCGTAACCGGCGAAAAACTGTTAGTTAAAGTTTGTATTACCGTTGTTAATTGCATAAGTTGTCATGGTTTCTTGTTTGGGGAAAAAGGAGGGATGTTGCGTAGTGATTACGCCGTTAACACGCATGCGCAAGGGGGAACGAGGCTCACGCATGCGCAGTGTGAATAAAGACGGTCCTCCGGCAGTTCGAGCCGGGGACCTGAGCAGAACACACGCGTCCGGCGTGGTTCCTGGTGTGTGTGTGCCTGCGTGCGTGTGAGTGCCGGTGGGGGCCCTGGGCAGCCTCCACCATATAACACCCAGCAAGCAGCACAATACCCTCTATAGCCACGTTACCGCAGGTACTAGCATGCCCTCTCTAGTCCCGTTGCACTGCCTCCTTTGCTCATCGCGCAGTTTCTTCCCTTCAACAGGTTTCACGCAGCAGATATTTTTAGCCTCAATTAACCTTTGAACTCGAGATGACCTGTTCCTTTGCCGAGAGGCGGGGGCACTTTGTTAAATTAAGTAGAATTAAGTAAGAAGTGTTCCAAGTGGTCCAATTAAATCAGGCCCATCGAGTTTGCAGAAAGCACAAAGGGAATTTAGTGGGGTCACTATTTGGAATCACGTGTTATCCGGGGGATATAATATAACAACATGTATATTTGTCGTTTCGAGGGTAGCCTATAACATGATGTGCCACACTCAGCTGTACAAGTGGGGAGCGCTTCCAGCTGTTACACCCCATTCCCTGCGAGTCTTGTTCCAGCGAGGAGGGGATAAGTGAGAGCGAGTTCAGTTGAATAGTACATGCGACTTGTGTGGTTAAACACCCTTCCACACGCTAAATAACTAATACATGAAGAAATCCCTTTTTGTGGGCGACTTGACTTCACGGAATGCTATCAATAATTAATCACCGTGCAGGACAACATACATCATTCCATTCCGGGGATGATATTTCTGTCCTCAATTTTTTTGATTTTTATTCTGGACCTTTAAAACCTGGATTTTCGCAAGTCTAAATCCAGGACTACAAGTTCCAGAACTCAAAGACTGCACTGCTATCTCACAAGTGGAATGAGGAGTGCTGGCATGCAGGCACTTGATAACAACGGAACTGGAATGTTTCTCAGTGGAACACGATCAAGTCCACAGACTCGAAAATTCATTTCGGGGGTCATTTTTATAAAAAATGCAACTGCATGCCGGGGACCGCCAATGATGTCGAGTA
This sequence comes from Ambystoma mexicanum, assembly GCF_040938575.1. Lineage (NCBI taxonomy): Eukaryota > Metazoa > Chordata > Amphibia > Caudata > Ambystomatidae > Ambystoma > Ambystoma mexicanum. The sequence continues at coordinate 737,008,408 of NC_090923.1, read as the reverse complement.
CAAGCTGCTAGGCCCCTGGCATGCAATTCTCAACACTCACAAAGGAGAGTGTAAAGGTGAAGAGTAAAAGCACTTTTACTCTCTGCTGTGTGAGAAATAAAACACGCATTGTAAATTGCGCTTTGCAGGTTGCGTTTTATAATGGATTCCAACTGATTCCGCCAGCTATTTACCAGGTGTAAATACAAGGTAAATTCCTTTGGAATCCGTTTGTTTTTATCCCTGCAGGAAAATCTCATGCAGGCATTAAACCCGATGCATTTCTAAGATGGGAGAGAGAAGCAAACTCTGCTCTGCTGCCCCCCTTACACCTTCAAACAGAGCTTTTGCGCCGCGCCTTTACTCCTCCATTTGATAACACAAATGCACCTTCTAAGTCTAAGAGTACAATACTGGATTCCCGGCCGCAGCACAGCTGGTGTACGTTTTTTTGATCAATGCCGTGATGCTACTTGCAGCCTACTTTAAAATGGGGTAGAGTGGTAAATCGGGGTATAAAAGCAAGACACTGCTTTTACGCCTTGATTTACCTCTCTGCACCGTTTTGCAGCAGTGACAAGACGGAGCAGGGGCACAGAACAGAGATGAGATGTGTGCTGTGCATTCTTCTTCCGTCTCGTCAGTGCATTTAATTTCACCACTTCATGGCATTTTCATGCGGTGTGAAATGAATGGATGCTTATGGAATCCGCCTTGGTTTTGTACCTGGTCAAAAACAGGTGTATTCTATGGGAATCCATTAGTAAACGCTGCCTGCAAAACCTATTTGCCGACTGTGAAGTGGTGACTTTGCATCACTTTTACTCTTTCCTTCACCCCTTCGCCTCTGGAATGTTGAAAAATTGACCCATCAGCACATAAGTGCTAATGGTTTGTGGTCCCTGATGGGGAGCAGGTGCAAGTGGATCTAGGTCACCTGGTATAAGCCCCACCCACCTGGTGCCTTCCAGGTTGCCGCTCTTTTCCCCACTTACCAAGCCCCGCCCATGGGGTGCCTTCCTGGTTGCTGCTCTTTTCCCTACTTAAGGAGCCCTCCAGCCTCATTTCCTTTGCTAACAGGGAGCAGGTGCAAGTGGATCTAGGTCCTCTGGCCTGAGCCCCGCCCACCTGATGCCTTCCAGGGTGCCGCTCTTTTCCCCACTTAGCAAGCCCCACCCACCTGGTGCCTTCCTGGTTGCTGCTCTTTTCCCGACTTACTAAGCCCCGCCCATGGGGTGCCTTCCTGGTTGCTGCTCTTTTCCTACTTAAGGAGCCCTCCAGCCTCATTTCCTTTGCTGATGGGGAGCAGGTGCAAGTGGATCTAGGTCACCTGGCCTAAGCCCCAACCACCTGGTGCCTTCCAGGTTGCCGCTCTTTTCCCGACTTACTAAGCCCCGCCCATGGGGTGCCTTCCTGGTTGCTGCTCTTTTCCTACTTAAGGAGCCCTCCAGCCTCATTTCCTTTGCTGATGGGGAGCAGGTGCAAGTGGATCTAGGTCACCTGGCCTAAGCCCCAACCACCTGGTGCCTTCCAGGTTGCCGCTCTTTTCCCCACTTACCAAGCCCCGCCCATGGGGTGCATTCCTGGTTGCTGCTCTTTTCCCTACTTAAGGAGCCCTCCAGCCTCATTTCCTTTGTTAACAGGGAGCAGGTGCAAGTGGATCTAGGTCCTCTGGCCTGAGCCCCGCCCACCTGATGCCTTCCAGGGTGCCGCTCTTTTCCCCACTTAGCAAGCCCCACCCACCTGGTGCCTTCCTGGTTGCTGCTCTTTTCCCTACTTAAGGAGCCCACTTGCCTCTTTTCCTTTGCTGATGGGGAGCAGGTGCAAGTGGATCTAGGTCACCTGGCCTAAGCCCCAACCACCTGGTGCCTTCCAGGTTGCCGCTCTTTTCCCGACTTACTAAGCCCCGCCCATGGGGTGCCTTCCTGGTTGCTGCTCTTTTCCCTACTTAAGGAGCCCTCCAGCCTCATTTCCTTTGCTAACAGGGAGCAGGTGCAAGTGGATTTAGGTCCTCTGGCCTGAGCCCCGCCCACCTGATGCCTTCCAGGGTACCGCTCTTTTCCCCACTTAGCAAGCCCCCCCACCTGTTGCCTTCCTGGTTGCCACACATTTCCCTACTTAAGGAGCTCTCCAGCCTCTTTTCCTTTGCTGATGGGGAGCGGGAGCAAGAGGATCTAGGTCACCTGGCCTAAGCTCCGCCCACCTGGTGCCTTCCAGGGTGCCGCTCTTTTCCCCTCTTAGCAAGCCCCACCCACCTGTTGCCTTCCTGGTTGCCACACATTTCCCTACTTAAGGAGCCCTCCAGCCTCCTTTCCTTTGCTGATGGGGAGCATCATGCATGCAGTTGATTCACCCTCAGCCCCAGTATCTATACTCTTCCAATTTCCTTAAGGACGTTGACATCCAGCGTTTGCTCCTCCCATGCCAACAAGTCCTGGGGTGGTGGTGGTGATCTTCCTCATTTGACCACAGCTGCACTGCTGTGTTTCCCAAACAGCTTCGATGAAAGCCTCTTGAAGGCCTGCCAGTATTTCTGGATCTGGCCCACCCCGTGGGATGTTCATGTTGTGGCATTGACATTTACCAAGATGGCCTTCCCAATCTTGGTGCACCGGCATAGTGGGATCTTTAGCTTTGCAGGATTCACAGGGCTGTCTGCCTCTTTTGTGACACCCTCAACCAGAACCTTCAGCTCCTCTACTTGTTGCAGCACTGCTGTGGCATGGTCCTGGTGTATTCCCAGTGTTGTTGGTCTGTGAAAGTGGCACCCTGGTCAGGAAAGGAGTTGCCAAGTGGTGGTTGAGCAGGGAATTGTCCAGTGGACAGAGGTTTGGGGGAACAACGGAGGATGTGACAAATCTAGGGAAAGCATGGGAATTTTTGGCGGCAGGGCATGGATGGTGGTGCCAGGAGCAGTGAGTGGGTAGTGTGCAGGGATTTAGGGGATACACATGTTTTTGCAGATCCTGATTGGATGTGACGCAGTGCAATGAATTGCTCAACATAAACGCAGGGCGTGCAGGCCCTGATTCGATGCGTTATGCACGCCTCCAACGCGTTCTGCTGTGCAAACCAAAGTTTGGCATAAAAAGATGAACATTTGCCATACACGCCTGGGGCTTACGCTGGCGTAAACGTAAACCCAACTGTGGTGAGAATTATGCAATGACGAAAACGAGGTCCAAAGTGCGCAGGATATTCTTAAAAGGCAGCCTGTGAACATATGGCAGCCTGTGACCATATGGTTAAGTCTACCCCCTGCTTAAAATGATCCTGAACAACCTATCGAACACATCTGTGTAGTGTGTACTTGAGTCTGATGCATTGTGTTTAACATTGGGAATTCTAGTACCATACATTTACATTTTCTCTATTCTGTATTTAATTTTTTTTGTAGTACATCATATTTTAAAGTAGTGATTATTGTGCTTTGTCTGCTTTTAAGGACCCTATTCCCGAAAGAAAACTGAATCGATTTAGAGTTACCACTTTTAAATGACTGTTCAACTTAATAGGCATTCAAAATATCTTAAGTCCACATTACAGTAGTAGCTAATCAATGGCAAGTTCACTGAGCACAGAGCTTGTGAAGGCTCGGGAAGCTATGCCAGGACCCATGTTCAAAAGAAATTATGGGGGCCCGCTATGGAATCAAAAGGTCGGATGCGCTCCTGTGGATCACACAAAGCTGGTTTCACCAACTGTGACAACAAACGCGGAGGCTGGAGAGCATCACAGTGGAAGGAAGGAGGAGAACCTATGTGGACAGCTCAGTTCCTAAGGCAACATATCCGAAAATTATCAGGCCCATGAGCTAGCTCAGTGAGTAAGGTTTTGGCCTTAACTATTTGTAAACATAAAACAGTAATCTGACCTAGGCTAGGCGCTCTCCTGTCTTGTCATGTGTGTTGTCCTCTGTCTCTATGTCCACGCCCTGATGTCTGCGGGCTTCGGCGCGCTACAAATAAATAAATACAAAATAAATAAATGTGAGTTTAATCTAAAAGGCACAGGTTGGGATGTTGGCAGACGTATCTTGGTGCTTCCCTCATCTGAGGTTGTTTAATCCGGCCATTCACACGGTTTCCAGTTTTTCTCTCAGCTAATGTTCCAGCTTCACCTCGAACGTCAGGGAACTGTTGAATGCTCGAGATCTTGTCTTGAGACCGTGGGGGACTGAATGGGCTAAAATTAGCTGGAACTAAACGGGGGCAAAAAATAGAGGGCCTGGGCTCTCTAGGCTCCACTTTATGGACCTTTGACTTTTGGCCATCGACCCTGGGCCCTTTACCGTCCCCTGCCAAAACAGAAATAAATCTAGGCCTCACGATCTCGGCCACTCTATTACTGGAGGCCCAGGTCAGTTCCACATGTAGCGCTGGCTTCTTTAACTGAAAACAGCTGCCGAAAGTAATGCCACATGTCCTGGCCTGTTTTCACACCCCGGTCCTAGCTGCCTCTGTTAATGACAGCCATGACTATTGCAATGCTACACTGTTGGCCCAGCCTTCTTTTTTACTCAATCACCTGCAGGTGTTGCAGAATGCCGCAGTCCGCCTGGACAAGGGTATTCCCTATGTCCACTCAGTATCTTCGACCCAACGTGACCTTCATTGGCTCTCTGTCTGAGCCCGTGTCCAGGTTAAATCGCACTGCATCATTCATCCTGCCTATCATGGAAAAGGCTGCCTATCTCTACAGAAGAACGGTTTGCCCTATTGCCCTGGGCGGTTGCTGAATTCCGCCTCATCGTTTCTTCTTGTTCCCTCTATCACATGGAGAAGGTTGCAGCGGCCGTGCTTTTTCTGTGGCCGGCCCGAAACTTTGGAACTCACTTACTGTGTCTCTTCGAAGCATTTCCGATTTTAATCAATTCAAGGCTCGTTGAAAACTCCCTTGTTCGTGTAAATCTGAAGTCTATCTGTCTGCATCTTAAAGCGCCATGATGCCGCTGGTGAAGGTTTGCGCTATACAAATGCTCTCTAGATAGAGTTAAATAGGGTACCTGTAAAAGGATAATAATACACTCCACTATTACAGCTTTTAGAAGTATGATGAATACAATGTGACACATTATATAAAGATGTGAGGTTATTATCAGCATCAGTCGTATTGCTCTAGTCTACACGAAAGATAAACAAATCTGTGATGGATCTTCTAGGCATTAAACAAGAGAATATAAAAGTTGAATTGGCACCCGCGTGTGATATGTGAGCTGAAATGCCAACATCAAAGCTCCAAACAGAATTGCAGAAAAAAACGGGATGGTTTGAAGGTGAATTATAAAGAATATTAAAAAACAATAGTGTCTACATACACGCAATAGAGCCAAGACTGGCATCTTCATTTGATATTCCAGCACCTACCTTCCTGCTGTGACTGAGAGCCTGGAAGAAAAGCAGAACAGAGATGGTGGAACAGGGAGTAATTTAACCCCCAAAGAAAGGAATGGAATTCTCCTTTGAAAGATGACACATGGTCTGTTCATAATTGCAGCACAGCATGTAGGACATTATATTCTCACAAACTGACACCGTATGTAACAGTCATCTTGTTAAATCATGAACAGTGACCAATTCATTATGTAGGCTTTTTAAATGCTAGCTGGGTGTACAGAGTACAGGGTTGAAACCTAAAAGTTGCCATGCTCTTTTCAAGAGTGCCTGCCCTAAAACAGTGATGGCTTGTGGCCCCTGTCGTACAAAGTGCAATTATAGTTCCCATTCCTGAAGGGATGCGAAGGTGAGGAGCAGTGGTGTTCCCTGGGGGAGGTGATACTTGAATTGATTACTAAGGGGAGGTAGATGTTTGTAACAGCTTAGTGATCAACTTCATCTTCGGTTTCTAAACTAAAGATTGGTAGCTTGTAGCCCCAGAGATAACGTAGTGGAAGAAAGGGGAAGTGTGCATTGGTGTTGCCCGATCCAGTGGATCCCAGGCTGTCTGCTCCCACAGTAGAGAAACCAGAGTTGGAAGACCAGTTTCCCACTTAAGAGTCAAGGGATCTACTGGAACTGGCCAAAATGTATTCAATTGGAAGACCCATCTAATAGGACTTATGCTGAGCACAGCATACATGTGTGGCCCTTGAAGGTAGGAGAAGCAGGCCTCAGACTAAGGAAAGCGTGGGAGACTTTGCACTGTTCAGGATTTATTGGGAACAATGGCTTGTGTATTTATTGAGGAAAGATCAAGAGTCTGGAGCTGCTAGGAGGTTAGTGGTATCACATGCAAGTAATTTATTGGGAACTAGGGCTACTGTATTTATTAAGGAAAGAGCAAGAGGCTGGAGCTGTTAGGAGGTTAGTGGTATTGCATGCAAGCAATTTATTGGGAACTGGGGCTACTGTATTTATTGAGGAAAGATCAAGAGGCTGGAGTGGCTAGGATGTTAGTGGTAGCGCATGCAAGCAATTTATTGGGAACTGGGGCAACTATATTTATTGAGGAAAGATCAAGAGGCTGGAGTGGCTAGGATGTTAGTAGTATCGCATGCATGACATTTATTGGGAACTGGGGCTAATGTATTTATTGAGGAAAGATCAAGAAGCTGGAGTGGCTAGGAGGTTAGTGGTATCGCATGCAAGCAATTAATTGTGAACTGGGGCTACTGTATTTATTGAGGAAAGATCAAGAGGCTGGAGTGGCTAGGATGTTAGTGGTATCGCATGCAAGCCATTTATTGGGAACTGGGGCTACTGTATTTATTGAGGAAAGAGCAAGAGGCTGGAGGTTGCTAGGAGGTTAGTGGTATTGCATGCAAGCCATTTATTGGGAACTGGGGCTAATGTATTTATTGAGGAAAGATCAAGAGCCTGGAGCTGCTAGGAGGTTAGTGGTATCACATGCAAGCCACTTATTAGGAACTGGGGCTACTGTATTTATTGAGGAAAGATCAAGAGGCTGGAGTGGCTAGGATGTTAGTGGTATCGCATGCAAGCCTTTTATTGGGAACTGGGGCTACTGTATTTATTAAGGAAAGAGCAAGAGGCTGGAGCTGTTAGGAGGTTAGTGGTATTGCATGCAAACAATTTATTGGGAACTGGGGCTAATGTATTTATTGAGGAAAGAGCAAGAGGCTGGAGCTGCTAGGAGGTTAGTGGTATCACATGCAAGCAATTTATTGGGAACTGGGGCTGCTATATTTATTGAGGAAAGATCAAGAGGCTGGAGTGGCTAGGATGTTAGTGGTATCGCATGCAAGCAATTTATTGGGAACTGGGGCTGCTATATTTATTGAGGAAAGATCAAGAGGCTGGAGTGGCTAGGATGTTAGTAGTATCGCATGCATGACATTTATTGGGAACTGGGGCTAATGTATTTATTGAGGAAAGATCAAGAAGCTGGAGTGGCTAGGATGTTAGTGGTATCGCATGCAAGCCATTTATTGGGATCTGGGGCTACTGTATTTATTGAGGAAAGAGCAAGAGGCTGGAGCTGCTAGGAGGTTAGTGGTATTGCATGCAAGCCATTTATTGGGAACTGGGGCTAATGTATTTATTGAGGAAAGATCAAGAGCCTGGAGCTGCTAGGAGGTTAGTGGTATCACATGCAAGCCATTTATTAGGAACTGGGGCTACTGTATTTATTGAGGAAAGAGCAAGAGGCTGGAGCTGCTAGGAGGTTAGTGGTATCACATGCAAGCCATTTATTAGGAACTGGGGCTACTGTATTTATTGAGGAAAGATCAAGAGGCTGGAGTGGCTAGGAGCTTAGTGGTGACTTGTGGAACAGGAAGTCCCTGAAGAGCAGCTGCACACATGTGAATGCTGTTCCCTTCCTCCGGTGATCAAATACATGCAAAACGTTGTGGGGAGGGTGTTGTGAATTGGGGATTGATACAAACAAATATCTACCATCTTCCATATAAACTGCATGGCAGAGGGACTGCTTCACTCTGGTCTGATCTGGGCAAGCGGAGATACAAGACAGATCCTCTGCCTTTGGTCAGTAGCTCTCTTCCCCTCGATCCATCACTATGTTTGTCTCTCTTTCTTTGTCTCTTTCTCCCTCTCGCGCTCTCTCTGCCACCTTATGGCAAAAGAAAGTGAAAAAGGAAGAGTACCTCCCCTGAGACAATGCGAAAGTACAGACCTATACTCATGCAGTGCAAATTAAGGTGTACCACTTCATCAGTCTTCTCATTAAAATCTAGCTTGCCATTGCACGTTTCATGTGTCACATGCACTTTGTTAAGACAGAATTACGAAGTATGTCGGTTTACTGCCAAGACGAAATTCATGCAAGGTATCACTCGTTCAATCAATAAACAGCTGTGACATACTGACAAAGCGCACCAGGCGATCTATGTCACAAAGCACAGAAACACCACAGCCACTTAGGAAAAAATGAACTTAAAAGAAATTAATTCATATGGTGAAACTAAACATTGCAAGAGATATCTTACCATGTCAATAATGTCATTCTACAATCATGCACAGTTTTCATGAACGTGTTTTGTTTATTAAAAAAAGGCTCTACCTGATAAGCAACAAAAATCAAAACAAATGACATTCAACTGAATTTCATTTAATGTTTTATTTGTACATATATTCTATTCCTTTATTTCTTTGTTTTCCCTTTTCCCTTTCTTTCATTTCGTTGTTTTGCTTTTCTTTCGCCCCCGTTTACTCTAGTTTCTTCTCTTCTCACGTACACATAGGATCTAACACATGTTCATACATGCCAACATGACCCATTCCATTTGGTTGATGCTAGTCTAGTGCTGGCTTTAACTATGCATTCTGGGACTTGTAGTCTGGATATAACCATGATAAAACCCGGACCAAACTTTCTTGCCACCCGTTGGTAATGAGTGGAGTCTGGAAACTGCCACCTTCCCTCATATCCCAATACACAGGTCTTTGTTGGGGTAGAGTGTATCTGTGACAGAGAGAGACAGTGGGGAGGAAGAGGAGGGAGAGATGGAGAGGGAGGATAAGGGGAAAGAGGAGGGTGGAGGGAGGGGGAGGGAAGAGAGAGATGAAATGAAGACTGCTCTGCAGGTGTACAAGGAGGAGGAGTGCTTTCTAAACTTCTACTCATCCCAACCCTTCTACTAAATCATCAATGATCTCCATAATAAAGATGACACAGAGACAACATGAATGGTATACCTACTTACCTTTTTATGGTAGCATTGACCGAGGGCAAGTTCTATTTTGGATATAGATTTTTATTAATAAAAACCCAGTTGGAAAAATGCCTCTCTACCCCTAAAGATAAGAGGGGTTTCCCTACCTCAAAGGAAACTAGTGAAAGTGTCAGCAAGTCAGAAATGAAAAGGTCTCCGTGTCTGTCCCAGCACCTACTTCTGTCTCTAACACTAGTCATCTAAGATCATTTTTGCAGGGATGATCTCTTAAAGTAAAAATTGTTCTTTGTGTTTTGAAGCAACCGAAAAGTTCCCAGTTTTGCTGGTAGTAAAAAGTGAATTAAAATAGTGTACCTAAATATAGGATTTCAAATCTAGGGTCGTGCTCCTTTCCCCTAGACTTCTTCTTATCCCATGTTGCTGGATAACTGCCAGGGAACTGTTTTTTAGCTTTGCAGTTCTTATATCTTGTGATATGATATGATAGGTTATTTATAACGCGCTTAATACCCAGAGGTTTCTAAGCGCGGACCCGGGGATCAAACCTGTGTTGCTCCATGTCGTCTTGCTTCCAAGGCGAACACATTGCCGCTGAGCTATCCTCTCGAGAGCCAAGCTATCCGCACGCTCCACTACCAAGTATAGTATCCCAATCTATGGTTGTATAGGGTTGTGAACTTTCCTTTTGTCAGTTTCAGGGCTCTTGACCCTCTTGCTCTCAACTTCTCATATGGGTGCAAGTCCCAGACTTGCAATAACTTGTTTCATTCCCTTGTCAAGCCAGTATTCTGTAATGAACTGTTATTCTTTCCCTCACAGGGTCCCAGACCCTCTTTCACTTTAAACTTTGGGCTTTCACATGGGTACGGGTCCCAGACTCGCACTGCAGTGTACTATTTGCTTAGTTTACTTCCTTGCCAAACATACACTTCCTACTTTCCTTCTTTTATTCTCAGGGTCCAAGACCTTTTTGTTCTTGCTCTCTTATTTGGATGCACGTCCCAGACTCACACTCTTGAGTGGTACCCTCGTGGTTCACTCTTTTGCCAAGTATATAGCTTTTCTTCTATTGGCCTCAGGGTCCCAGATCCTATCATTCTTCAAGGTCCCAAATCCTCTTACTTCCGTTGTATCTGCTTGGTTCACTCGCCTAACAAGTATTCAACTGTCTCTCATTCGCTTCAGGGTCCCAGACCTTCTCTTTTGGGTGCGGGTCCCAGACTTGCACTGTTGCGTTGTATCCACTTGGTTCACTCTCTTCCCATGTATACAACTGTCTCTCATTCACTTTAGGGTCCCAGACCCTCCCAGGCTTGCTAGGCTAATTCTGCTTAATGCACCTCATCTCCGCATGTCCTTGTCGACCATCTTGTAACCTGGTCCTACACACTCTAATGTTGTTATTGCACAGTCTGTATTATATACTTTGCCATGTTGTAACTGTCTCTAAGTCTCCGGCGCCCGGTTACCCCAGGGTTCTGTGCGCGTTACAAATAAAGAAACTAAACTAAACTAAAATAGGCTCATTCACATGCCAAGTATACAACTGTCTCTTACTCGCTTCAGGGTCCCAGACCCTCTCTTCACCGTTCCTGAGCTCCCCCAGTTCCTCTCCCGGACCTCTCACAGATCCCAGGCAACCCATGTACCTGTTTGCTTCCTTCTCGATGCGACCGGCGGTTCCTGGGAAGCTGAATACCGCCTGGAGGCTCTGGTAGTGTTTGGATGTACAGCAGAGTATGCAGCAGCTCTGCAGTGGCTCTGCAGACTGAGGACTTCCTCCAGCTGCATGATCTGACTACTCCGTGCTTCACGGGGTCCTGCAGATCGCGTCCACTGCTTCCGGGCACGGCTCCCGCTATTCCTCTTTGGGGGACGGCTCTCTCCCTCTTGCATCTCTCCTGCAGATCAGTTTGAGCTTGAGCTTGAACTGCCTTCGCATTCACACATCCGACTGATGTACTGCTTAGGGTCAATCACTAGCCTTTGGAAACTAGAACGCTCATTCTGCTTCTTGCGAGTGATCTTTGTATTCACGGCCATCATCTTCGTCATAGTACGAGCTTTAAAGCTACATGCAGAATAGGTTGTATATCAGGGTTTTCAGCATTGTCATGTAGATTAGGTGGACTGAGTTGACAACAAAATATATTGGGCCTCATTACGACCCAGGCGGTAGAGTGATAACGGCGCCTGTAGAGCTGCCGGTGCCGTTATCACTCTACTGCCTCATTACGAGGTCTGCTCGCGGGTGCCGCCAAGGACATCTGGTCAGACCAGGCGACCTTAGCAGCACCCGCGAGCAGACCAGGATGCTAACAACGGACCCGTTTAAAAAAAGGGTCCATTGTTAGCATCCTCCCCATTCCCATTGAGCCCTATGGGGGCTTGAATGGGAATGGGGATGTACCGGGTCCGGGTCCCGGAGAAAGGGAATTACCGGGCCCGCACAAGTCAGAATGTCCCGGTAATTCACTATTTCTGGGACCCGGACCCGGTACCCGGTCTGGGGGTAGCCATGCCGGTGGAAAATACAGTCTTCAGACTAATGTTAAAGCGAATAAAGGAAAGTTGAAAGAATATAGAAGGCTCACAGTACTAATACCCTTGTAATTTTTAGAGGAATCCGTGATGCAATTCGTAGACATAGAGGAAAGTCCTCTGAGCTGTAAGAGACAGGAATAGAAGGTAAGGTTCTAGCGATTGCTCGCGAGATCTATGTGCTGAAGCAAGTGGCTTCCTACCTTTCGGCTTTGTCTGTGGAGTGGATTCGTGTTTGCGGCTGGTTTCTGAAGTATCGGGCAAGTTTGTGTTGATAGAAGCGACCTTGTGATAGTGGCTTGCAGATGAGCAGAGTTGTATTCTGGAATTCTAAAGACAAGGAGTCCTACTAAATCTATATTTTGTTCAAATATGACAATGGTATTTTTATGATAAACCTTTGTACCCTTTCCTGAATGTAATCGGAATGGCAACGGGAATGAAGATCAAGCAGGAATCGCGGTTTTCGTCTATAAGAGAAAGAATTTTAGTCAAAGCTTCCCCAACTAGCGTAAACGCTGTATGATACTCAAGATTCTAGTACCATTGCCGGGTAACGAAGTAGCGTTCCCGGAAGGCTGGACCCTTGATTCGATCGCAGATTTCGTTGTTGCCGAGTAACGAGGTAGCGTTCCCGAACGACTGGACCCTCGATTCTGTCATCAGGAGTCGGAAATCGATGCAATATTTCTGTATTGGGAATAGGAAAGTTAGAGTGAGATCCAACATAGAGGATAGTACAGAAGATAGAAGCCTGGGTTCGTACTCACTGAGCATTGGAGTAAAGTTGTAGTGACGCAAGGACAGCTAGGCTTCCAGGTCTGATAACAGAATCCGTCTGCTGCTGAGGGCGGAGTCCCAAACGGAAGACAATTTAGACTAGCAAGTGAATGGCATTCCCAGACGCCATTTTAGGAGTATAACACAAAGACACCCGATCTGATTCCAACGCTGCCAACGCTGCCAAATGGACCAGGAGACCCTCAGATTACTAACACTTTAGCACATGCGAAAACGACGAGTCAGTTACCACCATTTTGTGCTAATCCTATCTGTTGATCCATCTCCCTAAGTTCAAGTGCCCTTGTGGCACTAATTTAGATCACCCGCCCCTTGAGCTGACATCACTAGGTGCTCACCATGGGTTCCACCTATTTTAATGACATTAGTGGGCAGTGTAGCTAAACGTACCATGTCATCACCAATGTCATAACGTTATATAACGCAGAACCAGGAACATAAACACTCCTATCCACAAACAGACATTTCTTTTAACAAAAATGATAAAAACTGTTTATTTTGAAGAAAACAGCAATAGTCGGGAGCATAACAAGTCCTTTAAATTTTGACATAACGCATCAAAAGAGGTAATTAAGTCCACAAAAACATGGTTAACTTTTTCCAATAGAGGTTATAGAGTGATCTTATAATGCTGATTCTGTTCATCGATCAATTAATCTCAGTCTTTGCATTCTTCACATAGCATTTTTATGTTCCATTGCTGATTTCTAATCGACACACATGGTGTTCCATTACACCGAAGAAATTAGTGGCTTACATTTCAAATGTAACACTTTTACATCCACACTTGTTCAGAACCTTTAGGCTGCCATGTTGCTCCTAATAACAGCAAATGCAAAAGGAGAGATTGGTGTCTGGCGATCATCCCAGATAATGGTTATCACAGATGCGTTGTTGATGATTATTGTCCAATTGCGGTTAAGGAAGCCATCGACTGATAAACTGTACCCATGACAGGCGCACATCGGTATATGGAAAATCAAGAATGTAAATATATATTTCAGTACCCAATTTATAATTGTATATACACAGTACATATCTATCATTTGCGCCAAATTGAATAATAATCTGTCACAGCGTTAATCATGTAGCATACATCACACTTGCCATCCTCACTTGCATAAATATTATTTAAAACTTTACTTACATTGTGTCTTGTGTTTCCATTCTCCCTATGTGACGGATGACCAACTGCTTCAAAAAACAGATCTAAGTAATAGAACCATAACATTCCTATGTAAGCTTTCAATATAGTGAATCCTATCACTTCTTTGTGGATGTTTGGCACATTCTGGCCACATTTGTAGTGCGGTGGATTCAAGGACACATAACAATGTGACCCTTCATTCAACGTTCACAGTGTGTTGGAGGGAGTTTGCTTTGGGAACACATTTCACAAAATGAAACAATATGAATGGCAAGTTGTACAGTGAGAAACAACAAAATATTTCAAGTATCCCACATATGAAAATATATCTACTTCCATTTTAATGTTATCAATTTACCTAGTCCCACAAGATTTACGTATTATTTCAAAGATAACCTTAGACGAGGTGCTATTCTTTAAAAATGCAATGACCGAAAAAATAGAAAAAAATAGTGTAAGGTGTTTTTTTGGCCAAAGTGGGCTTTTCTTTTCTGAAATAAACAGAATTCGAATACAAAAAAGGTAGGTAAATATTTAGAGATGGTGCAGATGGACTGGGAAGTGAGGGGCGAGGGCCAATTTCACAAGACACTGGGTGGACTGTTGCAGCCAGGGAACAGGTGCAACGAGCAACAATAAAAAGAAAAGAAATTGACATCACTAAAATTCCAACATGCCTTGAATGAGTGGAGTTCTGAAAGGCTCACTGGCTTCTGTGTATATCTATTCCAGCAATCATATTGATTTCTAGTTTGATGCATGCACGCCTGGTTGTCCTCCACACGTGGGCCTCCACAGTAAGATGTAAATGTGCAAAGGCCACAGGCGCATGTTCATAGTGCACATTGGCAAGACATATTCCTTCACTTGTTATTTCAATGTTGGCTAACACTGTGGCACTTAAACCTTTTGTCTATTGATATCTTCAGCCACTTTTCATGATTCCTACTTTCAAGCGAGGTTAGACTTCATTTATTCTATTTATTTATTTAAAAGCGCCTATAAAAAACAGTGTTTCAAGGTGCCACAAGACAAAAAAGGGGGGGCAGGTAAGAAAAAAGAACACTAACGGCCCTACTAGGATTTGTGTCATTTGGATCATGCAAGAGCCGTAACAAGAAGTGCAGGGGAGTGGGAGTGGGAAGGGCGGAGGTGTAGTTCGGGGCAGATGGGAAAATGCTAGGGTGGGCGTGAGGTTCAGGGCACGAGTAGTTAAACATGTGCAGGGGGAGGAATTGGAGGGGGGGAAGAGGGCCAATGGGGCTAGGCAAGTGCTAATGAGAGGCCAGGTAGGCAAGTGCCTGGGGAAGCAGGGAGTGGGAACCAAATGCAAAGCTCAAGGATGGGGGTGGACCAGGCTCGGTAGGGATGCACACCACGCCAGGCTTGTCAGGCGAATGGGGCCTGTAAGGGCAGCTGCAGGTTGTGGGGGAGCAGGAAGACAGTGTGCTGGGGTGAACTGGGCATGGAGAGCCTGGTGCCCTCTGGAGCTCAGAAGGGACCAGGCAGCCCAGCAATGGGACAGATGGGGGCATTGGTAGGGGGGAGGGAATGAAGAAGAGATCAGTTGAGTCTTGAGAATGTTCCAGAACTTAAGGAGATCAGGCCGAAGCCTGAGAGGGGCAGGGAAACCATTACAGAGGGATGCTTCTGCCGATGCAAAACTACCCCAAACTCTCTGCTTAGAATAGCATCTGATCTGCAGAGAATTTCAGCTAGATGACCGAAGGTCTCTAAGAGGTAGGTATTTAGGGAAAGAGTCAGATGTTGTGGGGTCCCTGGTCCCAGAAAGCCTTGTGGATGATGCAGAGGGACTTGAACTTGATCCTTGCAGCCACAGGGAGCTAGTTGAGAAATGTTTGTGCTTGGGAGATGTGGTCCCTGGGCTTGAGGCAAAGGATAAGTCTTGCAGTCCTATTCTGGATTAGTTGAAGGGGGCGAAAGGAGAATTCAGGCAGATTGAGGAAGAGGTTGTTGCAGTAGTCCAGCCTGGAGAGGACCAGAGCTCTAGAGACATTGAGTTTCTGTATATCTGCTGCTCCAATTTTCTTCTTCTTCTATTTTATAGCATTACATTATTTTATAGCATTACATTAGTTGGCCTGGGGGAGCAAAAAGTAGTTCCTGGTGACTGTTAGTTTTAAGCTTACCAGTCTCTTCTACATTTGATTTGATTTGAGCCACATCCTTGAAATAATCAGACTGACATTTATTGTTCTAATATAAATCAATTATTTGGATGGTAATAAATACACAAATCAAAGAAAAACAGTAATAATTTGTAGGCCTCTCTAGTGACATTACTTCACAAACAGTAATTAATTAAAAATACATTATTTAATAATTACATCGCAAGTAACATACTACTCCATTTATTGTACAATGATAACAGTTTCCAAACAATGTACACACCATTGTTACTGGCTTTGTTAAACATATGAAGAGGGCCACACACCATTTGAATCTTGAGGTCAACCTTTCAACAAGTTCAAATTTAGGAGGGAAAACCTTTTATGTGAAGTTCTGTGGCACAGACTGGGAACTGGAAACAAATTCTGGAGCTACTCTATGAGTTTGCACGGTCAGCACATCCAATGTCAGATCTTTCACAAATTCAAAAATCTATCTGCTGGAAGATTGGCTTTGCAACCCACTGTTTGCTTCTTTTGGTAAACTCCTTGTTGTAATGAGGCATCGCGAAAATTCCTGCAGTTTTTGCTTTTTCCCTTCCAGCGTTCTTGTGTGCAAGTACAGCCAGTCTTGTTCTGGCCTCCATACTGTCTATGCCAAAATGCAACCTTTCAGGCCTGTACTTTAGGCACATATTATGGAACATCTCCAAATCCCCAGTGTGGCAGAACTTGAAGAGTACCCTCATGTCTCTTGAATGTGTTTTGTCGTACACACTCTTGTCAAGTGCTGTGTGAGGAGGGGAGCCTGGAACCAAGTACCTTATCTTATGCTCCTGCTCCTTGCTCAATGATCCATGTGCACAATCAATGCCTGTCAGTAGCTATCAGGTCTAGTTGCATTCCTCTGGATTGCAGAAGTTGAATGGTTTTATCAAACCATATTTTTCCATGGCAACAGGTGATGTACATTCAGATACTTGCACAATGACTGAACTCTCTATTTCTTTGGTTTCCATGTCTTGGAAGTAGTAAGTGCAGTATTTAGCAGAAAAACCTAGACTGCCACACTGTCCATCACCAGCAAGCCAGAGCAGTTTGCCAGCAAGAGCATTGCCCATTGACAACTGTTCGCTTTTCCATGCCTGGCTTATAGCAGGGAACAAGAAATCCTTCTGATATCTGTAGTATTGTGTCTTTGAAAGGAATCTGAGTCCCACAAAGTTAGAAAAACCTGAAATTGTGCTGTATGTTGGCTCTCCACAAATACTCCTATGCAATTTATGATCACATTTAATCATTTTCATAATCTGTATCAGGCAGCAGTTGAACACAATGGGCCTCATTATAAGTTTGCTGGTCCCGTGGTAATGGCTCTGGTAAGCTGCCGGCACCATTACCAGCAGACTGGCAAACTACGAGTTGTGCTCGCGGGTACCTTTCTGCCAGCCAGGACTGACCTGGCGGGCTGAGCATCACCTACGAGCACAACTCGTCGGATGCGCTGGCACCATTCGTGAATGGTGCCGGTGCATCTGACCTCCCCATTGCCATTGAGCCCTAGGGGGCTCAACTGGGAATGGGGAGTAATGAATACCGGCACCCGGCAATGGGGACGGGCCGGGTCCGCCGGGGTTGGAATGGCCCTGTATGTCCCCATTGCCGGGTACTAGTAATTTCACGAGTTTGGCAGCAGCCGTGCTGGTTTAACCAGCACGGCTACCGCCAAACTCGTAATGAGGCCCAATGTATTTTGGTTCATTTAATAGCCAATCGTCCAGAAGTACAGTGGTTTGTTAATCCATGGTGGTGGACAAGTACTCAACGCTAGGAAGAGCAAATTCCACATCACCAGCACAATCATCAGTAGTAGCAAAGATGCTCTGGTTATTTCGGTGTGTGACATTTCTAATTTGTCCACATGTATTGGGGAAACAGGTAACATTTTCTGTTTCTTAGATAGCATTTTTCTTTTAGAGGGGGTGGATTGTGTGAGCAGTGCTGCAATTCTTCTGTGTTGTCTGTTTCTTCTGGGTGACGTTGCGTGCTATAACAATGATCCAGGGTTACTTTTCATGGGTCAATCCTGACATTCAATTCAAATTCCAGCCACTGGACATCTGCATTACGACTCTGAATCTTGCTGAGCTTCAAACTGTAGCTGCTCCTAAGTGACAACAGTTTGGCAAGCAACATCATTAATTTGTATAGTTGTCCAAGCCTTTATGCTCCTCGTCTTCCTAGGCATCTAATCAAAGAGAATAAAAACATGCTTAATTTATAGCACACATACAGAATATATGAATTAAAACATGAACATATAAGATCAATGAAATAACTGATAACCCACGTTTAAAAAAAACATTTTTATGTACCCTTGTTTTATGAATTTTCCTTGAAACAGTCACATTGGATTTGCCGACCACCAGACCAGGCTGAAAAACAGCATTTTTAAATTGTACAAACCTTGAAATGTGCTCTTCACCTTAAAGAACATTATATACATATATAATAAAATGTCACTATGGAAAACATTAAAACATGTTAAATATGACATCACAGTTAAAAGTGAAGATAACTGATATTTTGTATCTTATGTGTACCTCTTGTCCATGTGTCTCTTCAATTTCGACCACTTCAGTAATACATTCCTTGTACATAACAAACTCAAAGAACATTGATTACGTTGTTAAACAATTCAATATTAAAATCTTTGATCTAACAAAGTAGAAAGTAGAATTAAATCACAATATCAGTTAAACTATGTAAAAAGATATGGTTAATCATCTGATTAAAAGTTTTAAATTAGTATTGACATATAGTTGAACACTGTGTACATGTAACATTTTAAAAGACATTGTTGAAAGCTGTACTTGAAAGAAAAAGGAGTTGGTGAGAGATCATCCTGCCAAACATATTGATTAAATTGTGGTCACTTTAATGCGTTGTAATGTTATTTTGTTTCACCGATTCCAGTTTTCGCTAAGCAGCTTACAGTCTATAAACAAAAACATACACCATTCATATAGTGAACGGATCTATGTTATTCAGTGACAAATTACATTTTTCTGAAGGTTTACTTTAACTGTTGCATGTGTTTCTGTGATAAATATATCAAGGTTGTTGATCTAATGCCTTACAATTTGCTGACAGTATTGCAAATTATCAAAAAGATAAGTTACCTTACATGTAAAAAAGATATTGTTAATCAATAACTATTAGTATAAATCAATAAATTATCACTTCTCATACCTCATCCTCCAGACCGGTTGCAGTAGACGAATAGTACGTTGTTGAAGTTCCAGGCTCCGCCTATATAACAGTAATTGTAATAATAAATATGTAACATCAACAACAAAAAGAATTACATGTAAAAGATGGTTGCCACGACAAGGAAGCTTTAGGCTAATATTATACGTAACAATAATCAATATGTTTTAAGATGAAGTTGAACAAATTCCTATTTTGTGTAGTCGTATCTGAAGGAATATTCAAAAAAATAACTTGAAATATGAGGGCATCACAGTCCTTTAATCGATGTGTATATTCATACAATTGTTCAATAGAAAATGGATATTAGTATTGTAATTTAGACAACGATAAAAAAGGTTTGTGTGCAAGTTGCTTGGCCTCAATGTTAGGATGTTGAACGTGTCTCTGGTTGCTCCATGGTAACGGTGGTAACGGCCTGTAATTCCATCAGTGCATTCTATGTAAACACAGACATGTTAATTTCCTTTTAAATTACCTATTTTTAAAGGATGCAATGTGAGTGTGTGTTTGCAAAGGCTCCCATTGCACTGAACTATATGGGTATCTCTAAAGTAGGCATACACAAAGTAATTGAAAGTTCAAAATGTACAAAGCACAGTAGATCTTGTCATCAAGGAAACTTGTGTAATAAAATAATAATGGAAATATTCCCCAAAAACTGAAAACCATTCATTCTGTTAACTGTTCACAGACTATTTCAATATATTGAGTGGTCATTTATAAGACATATTACACAGGCACATTTTGAAAATGGTAAAATACATTAAAAAGATTCACTGTCCACTACTCACCTGGGTCAGCGTGTGCTGAAATTAATTTGGAACTGCATTGGGAAGCAATTTGAGAAGGATTCTGCTGCAACACTTTTTTAGTGTACTGTGATTGTTCGTACATATCATCTGAGAAATACATGCTGCAGTCATGGAATAGATTGCCCCTCACGTCATGCAAGACATCCTTGGCTCTGCTTTCAATTTCAGACACTGGAAACCCGCAGCTCAAGAGCCATTGTTTTTATAAAATGTAAATGCTTTGGAAATACATGCAGGTCTGTACTTTGACTTTTAGCATGGCTGTTATTAGTGGAACCCAAAATGATACAAGAAGCCATTGCTGGATTGTCTCTATGATCTGTTAAATAAATATAAATAAATATTATTATTAATAAAGTATCAGTGAGTAAATAAAAGATCATGTTGCTTTGATAATTACAAAAATTACTTTACAAAAAATGGCACCTAAAGCAAACATGCATTGAAAACATGCCCTACTAAAGATTACATTTGGAAACAATAGTCTGTAATGTTATGTGGTAATTACAGAGATACAAATGTGTAGGACGGTTCATAATGGTGTAGACGTTTTGGGGGTAATTCATGGAATAAATGTGCGCTGACATTTGTGGCACAAGCTGGCACAAGCGTGAAAAAGCCGACACACGTGTGCAAATCGCTTGCGTGTAATTCATGGAAGGCCCTGCACGTGTTATCCCTGGGATGTGTGCCAAATCCATGCGTAGCGCACATGGGCGCACACGTCACTGCAACATCCCGAACGCTGTGCGCGACGCAAACAGCGAAAGCGCACAACCTTAGTGCACACACCAAAAAGGAGGCAGAACACAGGGCGGAACACGCGGAATGGGGAACAACGTGTGAAAATAAGGGCGTAACTGGGGAAGTACTGCTGTGAAATACACAGAGCACACACACGCCCACGAACTACACGTATTCATGGAATCGAATAGGGGAAACACATGCACGCCAAAAGACACGCACATGCCTAAACACGTCCACCACCCAAAGGCAGGCGGAAGCGTCCCCGTGCAGTATAAAAGGGCGCACAAACAACAAAGCACGTATATACAGCTACGATGAATGTCCCATTCTGTGGACCCTTAGGAGAAATGATGTGTCACGCAATGCTCAGGCATCCCAAAAAAGCAAGAAAAAGAGATATGCGACCCCTATAGCCCACGTGTGTGTAAAAAAAACACACGCAGTACACTGTGGCAGCCAGGAACACAAAAAAATGCGTATGCGATCAACACGCAGGCTAGTATGCCAGAAAAAAAGGAATACATGACAAACAGGGACACCCGCAGTAGGAAAAATAGCATGTGCGACGCACCGTCTGCCTTGCGTGTAGAAGAAGAACGCTTAGCCAACACCCACGTCAAAAGAAGTATGCACTGTAGCCGCTGTGAAGTAATCGCGTGTGAACCCCAACGTCTGGAAAACACACGCACCGTGTTCCACAAAAAGCATGTACAGAGCGATGGAAACCCACGTGGGACTTTCAACCCATGCCGAGGGAAACGCCCGTTCGCACGTTACGTCACCTACACGCTTACGCGCTAAGGGCCTTTCCTCGGAATTCACACAAACGTGCTGTTTTTCACATGCCCAATCACTCTTTATCAAGCTGGCCACGCGACAACACACAGAAGCCCATGCTCCTGCCCAGAAGGCCAAAGTACTGCCCCCAGAGCCCCAAGCAGCCTCCCACGATCTATCTGCTGCTGCCTGCCTGCCTGCTGCCACCGTGCCCTGCCATTTGGTGCCTGCACGTATGCCATCTACAGGGGTCCAGTTGCTGTGACCACCCCTGCTGGAACAGAAGACACCCGACTGGTGTTCCATCACTCCACAGCCCAGCCCCAGGACCCAGTTGCCCACCCACACCTGCCTTGGGGGTTGCCATGTCCGACACAACACCTTCCGGCACCAGTGGCAACCCTCCAGCAGAGAGGCAGAGGGCTACCAGCTTCAGTGAAAAGGAAGTTGGTATCCTGGATGAGCAAGTTCTGGGGCATTATGATGCCCTCTTCACACCATCGCACACCGACAAGGAAGGACGGAAGAGGATCTGGAAGGACATAGTGGGTGCCATCAACACGGAGGGGATGGCACCCTACGACATCAAACACATCCAGAAGCGCTGGGAGGACACGTCCAGGACCCTCAAGAAGGCCTGGCGCCTCTTGGAAGCAGCGGATGCAGTGGGGCGCCAGGTCTATTTTACAACCCAGCAGATGAGGGTCCTGGAGCACATTCACCCAGTGCTTCTCCACCAGATCCTCAGGATGCAGACCCGTTTGGAGTCGAGCGGTAAGTGGCCATGCATTCACGTTTAAAAAAGGGCATGTTACAGTGTGCTGGTAGTTAGCTACTTGGTTGCATGAGTGACATGGGTCATGTCTGGATGTGTGTGTGCAGGCACATGATGGTGCTGCATGTGAGTCCAGTCAGGCGTGACCCACATGGATGGTGTATGTGTTACAATGCATCACGCGGCGGAGAAGCATGCAGAACGCACACATGTATGCATGCCTGTGTCTGTACTTTGACATGTTTGGGGTGTGAGAGATGTGTGCTGCTGTCATGGACATGGATGATGTACATGTCCGTGTGTCTGAGTAGTGTGTGCGTCATGGATGCATGACACATTTCCGTGACAATCTGTTCATTCACTGATACAGCCTAGTCATCCTTGATTCCACTGTGTCTGGGGGTATACCGGGCCAGATGCATGACCCTCTGGTGATGTGTGTGCATGTGACCAGCATGTCCCATGATGCATGTGAGTATAAGCCCACCATTGGATGAATCTATGGTGCCTTGGACATGGATGCCAATGTATGTTGCATGTGCCATGCCTGTTCCTGCATGTGTGTTGTCTGCACTGACCCACGTGTTGTGGAGGGACATGATGGAAGTGACGTTTGACAGTCCCACTCATGTGCTATTGCTTTGTGACTAGGGGACTATAGTTAAGTACCCTGATGCTTGTGTTCAATCTCTCCCTTTACACAGCGGTGAGTGAAGAAGAGGGCGGAGACGGAGCTGTGGAGGAAAGCGGCAGGGATGCCTCCACTGGCCTGCAACGCAAGTCCCAGTCACCCTCCCAGGAAATTCCATCATCCCGGAGCGAGGGGACTGGTCCCGCGTATGCCACTACGGCTGCAGCGGAAGGGGCAGATGAGCCCCCACAGGGGCTTGCAACAGCGGAAGACAGTGTGGAGCCATCCAGGTTGCTGCTGTGTATAGAGGAGGCTGCTACAGAGCCACACATGGGGCCTGGTGGGGGTGGTACCACTGGTGCAAGTGGTGCAGTCCAGGTGCAGGAGGCAGCATAGGTCGGCTAAGAGGTGCCTGTGCATGTCTCTGTCCGTGACACTGTGACTGTATCACCATGCACCAGCAGGAATGCCACGTCCCAGGCCCGTCCACAGTTAGCGGGGAGGTCCACGTCATCTGGCACTCCTCTACCTGCGGATGAGGTGACCCGTGACCAGATTGAGTCCGTCCTGATTGGTGTCACATTGCGCACATGTGACATTTGTGATGACGTGAGTGCTTCCTGGGGGGACCACGCACGTCAACACGAAGAGCTGTGTGCCAACGTGGCCCAGTTGGGAGGGACCATGGTCGGGGGTTTCCTCCATGTGTTGGCCAGTGTTGTGGCCCTCTCCTCCTCTGTGCACACTTTACGCCAGTCGTTCTCTTTGCCATCTTTCGGCCCAGATGCCGCCAGGGCCCCCTGTGGATCTGCCCCAACCAATGCAGCCAGCCTGGTGGAGATCCCATCCCTGCCACAGTCGGGAGTCGGAGGTCCAGCAGGGGTGGCCACCCCACCAACTGGACCCCAGCAGATGGAGGATGTGCCAGCATTATCGGGCAGGGCACATGCACAACGGCGCTGGTGGATCCCATCAGCCTGGAGGCCGTCATGGTGGCAGAGGCATTTGGGTCGGAGGCAATAGCAGGCTCAGCATGTGAGGCATCATGGCTTGGGGCCATCAAAACCCCGGGGGCAGGCATCGGCTGAGGGGCAGCAGGACCCCGGACTGGGAGTGTCTTCCATGTGGCAGCAGTTGGGCTGGCAAATAGTTGCGGATAGGCGGCAGGCGGAGAGGGCACGGCTCACTATGGTCAGGGTGGAGAACTCCAGGTGCAGGGCATTGAGGCGGGCTGAGTGCCTCGAGGCAACTCGCAGGGAGTTGGAGGAGGCCATGGATGCATCCCTGCAAGACCTCGAGGCCAGGGAAGAGGCCCGCCTCCGGAACATCGACGTGAAGTTCGATGATGCCGTGGCCCGGAACATCAACAAGTGAGCTGTTGGACTTGCCCGCCTCCTTTGTAAATAGTTCTTTAGGGTTAGGTTTCCTTTGTTTTTTCTTATTATTTGGAGTTAATGGACTTTGCTCCACCTTACGTATATAGTTTTTTATTCCTAGGACTTTTTTGTAGGTTTCCTTTTGTTTTGGGATGATGCACCCTTTGGACTTGGATTGTATGTAGTTGAAGACTTGTACATACTTTCTTTTTTAACATTTCCCATGGATTAATGTTTTTTTTTTTGGTCATTCAAATCATATTGCCATTGGGGATGGACCACTTTTCTGTTTTCATGCTGGGGATTTTTGTTCATCATTGGATTTTCTATTTTTTTTGGTAATAGCTTTCATTATTTGACAATTTGCAAGTTTTATTTTCTTTGTTATTTCATTATGTTTTTAATACATTTATTCTAACATCATGATTGGTGTTGTGTACTATCATTGGTTTTGTGCATGTCTCAATGAACATTGCCTCTGTCATGTGTTGCCACTCTGTGGCTCTGTTGTGCATTTATGCATGGGCATGGTGGTTCTTTTAAGACTGTCATGGCATGGGTAATTTGGGAGTGGGTGCAGTGGATGGTTGCATGCTTGTACTGGGGGCCAAGGGGGATTTGGGTTGGCATTAGGGCCATAGGTCTGTTTTGTTAGGACATGTTGTTTGGTGGGCCATGAGTCGGGGCCTGCTAGAAGGTGCCCATCAATGGGGGTGGGGGAGCAGGGGGACATGAATCGGTGGCCTGGCAGAAGGTGCTCATCAAAGGGGGGCTGTGGAGGGACATGAGTCGGGGCCTGCTGGCAGGTGCCCGCCAATGGGGGCAGGGGGTGGGGGGACATGAGTTGCGGCCTGCTGGCAGGTGCCCGTCAATGGGGGTGGGGGAACATGAGTCGGGGCCTGCTGGCAGGTGCCTGTCAAAGTGGGGGCATGAGTCGGTGCTCCCGAGTGCAGGGTGCCATGTGGCCTGCCTGCGGGGCATTGTATGGGGTGATGGACTGCTTGCGGGGCATGGTATGGGGTGATGGGCTGCCTGCGGGGCATGGGGAGGGGGGACATACCGGGTGGGCACACACTGCCAAATCACGTGTGAAAGTCCACACGCACCCCCGTAATACACGTACCCCGCTCGTGCTAGCGAAAACACGTGTAAATTTCCATGCGCACCTCCGGAATACACGCAGGCAGCCCATCCACCCTCCCTATGGCCTGCAGGCAGCCCATCACCCCTGGGCATGGCCCACAGGCAGCCCATCACCCCAGTCCATGGCTCGCAGGCAGACCACACAACAAGGTGGACTTTTTCCACACATTTTACCTGATACAGCGGGTTTGTGTGTTCCGGGGGTGCGCGTGGACTTTTACACAGGTTTTTTCTAGCGCGAGCGGGGTATGCATATTCCGAGGGGTGCGCATGGACTTTTACACGTGTTTTCGGTAGCGCGAGAGGGGTATGTGTATTCCACGGGATGCACATGGACTTTTACAGGCATTTTCGCTAGCGCGAGCTGGGTATGCATATTCCGAGAGGTGCGCGTGGACTTTTACGTGCATTTTCACTAGCACGAGTGGGGTACGTGTATTCCGGGGGGTGCGTGTGGACTTTTATACGCATTTCGCTAGCGCGAGCGGGGTACGCATATTCCGAGGGGTAGGCATGGACTTTTACACGTGATTTTGCTAGCGCGACCGGGGTACGTGTATTCCGAGGGGTGCGCGTGGACTTTTACATGCATTTTCGCTGGCGCGAGTGGGGTACATGTGTTCCGGGGTGCGGGTGGACTTTTACACGCATTTTCGCTAGCACGAGCGGGGTATGTGTATTCCGAGGGGTGCACGTGGACTTTTACGAACGTTTTCGCTAGCACGAGCGGGGTACGTATATTCTGGGGGGGTGCATGTGGACTTTTACACGCATTTCGCTAGCGCGAGCGGGGTACGTGTATTCTGAAGGGTGCGCGTGGACTTATACATGAGTTTTCGCTAGCGCGAGTGGGGTATGTGTGTTCCAGGGGTGTGCGTGGACTTTTACACGTATTTTCGTGGTTGGGGGGCTGTATGCTGGTCCACTGGCCTTTGCGCCATGTAGGGGATTTGTGCGATGTTTTTGGTGCATGGGGCAGGGTTGGGGGCATAAATGGCGCTGCTGCAGGGTCGCTGCACCACTCTGCGCCACGGCTGGTTATGGATATTAGTATCCATGTATTTGCTGTGTGCCAAAATGGGTTTTGGCGCACGTGGCTGGTGCAGACTGTCACACGCACACTCTGTGCACCAGCCGCGTGCGCCACTTGTGCGCTAAATTCTATGACTTACCCCCTTTGAATAAAAGTCAAATGAGAATATGGTGTACATTGAGTATAAAGCAACAGAAAGTGGCCTAGCAGGGAACATTGACAGTACAGAAAACAATAGTAAAAGTTGAGTAACCATTACTTGGAAGAACAGGCAAGGTAGAAAGTGGAGAGCTGACGATATCTTTTGTCGATCTCAGAGATTATTTCCAGTTAACCCGCACATTGTTTATAAAGGATTTCAGAAGTGGGTGTGTATTTGAACGTCTAACGTGTTCGTCCACACCCACCAGGTCTCTATGACAATGTTTGACATCTTCAATCCAGTCAGTACAGCTCCCTCCTGAGTGCACGCCCACAGGTGCAAACTGTCATTGATAGCAGAGGGGGATGGATGTGGATGAGGTGAGCACAATAGGCCCGGAACACAGTCAAAGGACACAGACATATGTTGATTGCAAGGATAGGGTCTTCAAAGGGGAGTCTGGAGACACCGGGTCTGGGGTGGCCATGTGGATAAGGGTGCCCTTGCCAAAGAACCCTTTGTGTTGTACACAACATTCGACACCTTGAGTGTTCCCATCCTCCCAGCCCCCTTGCGAGCGCATGCACACAGGTGAAAACTGTAATTGATATCGGAGGCGGATAGATGAGGATGAGGTGAGTGCAATAGGCCCGGAAGACAGTCAAAGGACACAGACACATGTTGATTGCAGGGACGCGGTCTTCATAGGGGAGTCTGGAGACACCGGGCCTGGGGTGGCCATATAGATAACGGTGCCCCTGCAAAAGAACCCTTTGTGGTGTACATGGTATGCAGCACCTTGAGCATTCCCATCCACCCAGCCTCCTTGTGAGCGCACGGCCTCAGGTATGAACTGTCATTGATAGCACAGTGTGGGGTGGACGTGGAAGAGGGGAGCGCGATCGGCCAGTAAACTTGTTAAAGCACATCAATCTTCTACAATACTCTTAGATGTTTAACCCTGTTGTGGAACAAAAAAGTTCTAACAACTGTTCAGATTAACACATTTTTATTTTTTTTCAAATTAGTTTGGTAAAGTGGATGGCAATGACACTACAAATTATAATGCTGCAGTCGAGATACTGGGCCTCATTACGAGGTGGGCGGTAAGGGATTACCAGCACCGGTAAGGGCACCGGTGCCGGTAATCCCTTACCGCCCTACTACGAGTTCCCTTTGTGGGTCCTCCCTTAATGCCTGGTTTTGCCAAGCATTAAGGACGGGACCCGCAAAGGGACTCTGGAGCTAATAACGGTACCGCAATTTGCGGTACCGTTATTAGCGCCTTTCCCATTCCCATTGAGCCCTATGGGGGCTCAAATGGGAATGGGGAATGGCCCTGGTGAATGGGGAATTACCGGTCCCGCCAACCTTGGAATGGACCGGTAATTGCTCCATTCACCAGGGCGGAGTCGGAACGGGTTTGGAGGCAGCCATGGCGCTAATAGCGCCATGGCTACTTCCAACCTCGTAATGAGGCCCACTGTCTGTATAAATCCACAGTATTGTCCGTGGTCACTGGGGAATTCATGACAAATGGCTCGAACAACACAGGCAGGTATTACATGTCGAACATGAAATCCCAGTCTTCCATGAATCCACCATGTAAAGGCACGATATGCCACAAGTCTGTAGCACCTGTGTAAGAGATACAGAAATAGTTTACTTGAATGAACCCAATAATTGATTTTTTTTTGTTTGCACTACCTTGCAAAATGTAAGGCATTGTTATGCTTTAAAAAGTACCTTTTTGTGCAAAGTACTGACAATACATGTGATTTCAATTAGTGATCAATTAGAAATGTGAACGCGCATTCCTGCAAAAACAGTTTGGGAGATTCTTCCAAGTGAAAGAAACTTAATTGTTTGGATGATAAATCTAAAGATGAACACTTTGGTTTCAGATTAGAATGAGTAATTTATTCGTTTACAGAAATATTATTTTGTCAGTGATCCATCCAAGTTATATTGATCTAGAGGAACAACATATTATGATAGCCTTCTCGGTCATCAAACACACAACATATATAGAGTGAACTTACTCGTTACTTGGATTACGAGGGCGAACTGTAACTCAAAGTTCATGAATAAGGACCATCATCATTCGCAACACAGACCATGTAAGGCAGGCTGCCCTGAAGTCATGCAGCTCAGAAACTCATAGCAGTGGTGTGTCTTCTTCGTCAATGTAGGCCAAGCAGCTAGAGGTTTCTCTGCAGCAGCAGTTCTCCAACTGAGTAGGCATATGCTGACAACGATGTGAGGTACACCAGATGGAAACGTGTTCCATGCGACTGGGTTCAGGCTCTGGAGATTGATCCTCATGACTTTCATCTGATTCCACATTGTCTCAAATTTTTCTCTTTCAAGGATCTCCTCTTCTAAATATTTGAGCTCGTACAGATAGGGCTGAATTGTTGCCATAGTTCCGGAATAGTGGGGAAGCTCAGAATCAACAATGAGGTATAAAAAAGTTTTTGTTTGTATACAATAAAGAAAAGAGTTTTCCCATTAACATTAAATATTAAAGATAGACAAGCGAAGAAACAGCCATGTTACAAAAACACATAGGGCCTCATTACGACCCTTGCGGAAATGGAAAAATGATGGCGGAAATGCAATACCGCCATCGAACACCGCTCGTTGCGATCATGACCCGTCACCGTAAAGTACGATGCCATTAGCGACACCGCAGTGAACGGCAACGCTAACTGCACCAAGTACGCGCACGCGCGCCTTGCAAAACCGGAATCACCGCCATGGCGCAACGGTACGCGAATTCTGACCCTAGCGGACATGTACTGAACGCCATCAAGCACGTCGTAAAGTACCATTCCGCCATGGCGAGAAATACGGCAACGCGAACCAACCGTAAATGGCCCACTGAGTGCCTGTACTCCACTCCCTGGCCTCATTGCACAACTCCTGGCAGGCGCAATGTACTCACACTATGCAACCAGTGAAATCCACAATTCACCCATGCATGCCAACGTAGAAAAGCATGCAGGGGCTCAAAGCGCCCCGTGAGTGGGCATCCATGTACGGCATGTCACCATAGCCGTACTGACGCAGCACAGGCATGTGAAGGTACAATACATCAAAATGAAAATCAAGAACACATGACACAAAACAACAGTAGTCCCCCATCGCTTGCCACCAGCGCAAGGCAACATCCAAAACAGCATCCTGAGGGGGATTGCACCAGCCCTGTACTCATGCCAGTAAACAAACCAACCATCAGCAGAAGCATGTACCACACAAGTCGGCAGAGTGACTGAGCAGCCAGGCTCATCCCAAGAGGGGCCGATGGGAGCTGCAGGGCACAGATGGCATCAATACAGAAGCTATTCCAATGGACATGACCCCAGTCCCCCTCCAACAAACGCACGCAAACACAGTCACCTGTGACCAGCCACATTCTGAACAACCCATCATTCCACCAATCGACCTGGCTGACAGGCACCAGTCGGCCAAAAGCCAATCCCCCGCCCCTGAACAGCACATCATGTAAACAGTCACAATGGCAGCCCCTATCCGTGACCATACTGTGCTACGTAGGCAAACGCGGCCAGTACTGTACCACACAACTCAACTCAGAAGGCGGAACACAATGCAGATCATCACGCAATACATACCGCCACAAAGCGAAAATCGCCACATCACCTGCAAAGAACAACGCAACACGACAAATATCGGAATACAATTTAAATGCACATCCAAATGACAAAGGCCCCACAGCAATTTGCAAAATACCACCAAAACAACCATCATCACCGAGGGCTGCATCTGCAATAATTGACCGGCTTCCACTTGTGTGACGCCCTGTACCATCATGGCACACAGGGCCTACATCAACGTTCCAAAAGGCAACATGGAAGCGGCAAGAACCGCAGGTCCGTCCCATGAGGCAGGCACTAGTCGAGCTGAAAGGCCGAAATGTTGCACCTAGCCACCAGTACAGCGTAAGGGCATGTGGCCCATTGGCGATCGTCCCATAAGATCGAAATGGTGCTCCACTGATTCACCCGAAGCTGCAGGAGTCGAGAGTAAAAACCATCTGGAGGAGTGGCGTAGAGATGGCATCTGCAATAGGGCAGGAGATACCTGTCACCCAAAAGAAACACAAATTAACCGATTGCATTACGGGACTCATGATGCATTACAATCTTCATTCAACACACCAAATCCACACCCATATGCATGCTAGCCCACTCCAAAGGAATATACACACCCCTAAATCAGTATCGAATCATAACGAAACCAATCGAGCTAAATACACCATTGTCAACGTCGGTTACTGTGCATGCGTCCGTCAAGATAGAACCCATGACATGGGATTAGTAACGTGCCTAGACACAAGTGTATGAAGGCGCGTCGAGACAGGGAGGATCCGACAAGGGCAGATAGACGTATGTCCCACTATGGCAGCCTTGCATCACATAACGCAGGGGAAGGGGAGTGAATCAAAAAACCCATGTACATGGCAGACCCTAAACGGAATCATCAGTCCATGCATCCACACATCATTCCCTCATCCCGCAATGAAAACGCATGAATATTCACTCACATAATATGTGAAACTTCCATCGCGTCTGTGCGTAATGCAGTCCGCAAAAACCACTGTGCCCCTGGCCGGATCTGTAGTGTTGTGAAGCAAGATGGATTTGGGAACGTCCTGCCTTATCGTCCACTACGCTGTTGCGCATCCCATTCAATTCATATCATTCATTGCCTGCTCGTTATGGGCCATGTCCCAAGGACATTCTACAATAGAACGTTACATTTCCAGCCAGACCTGTGGGCGTATCCTCGCCGCTACTTCAAAACCCAAAATGCTGGCCTTCGAATTCCTCACTTGCAACATTACGTCGAAAAGGCTTCTGTGAACGCTTGCATTCACAATTACATCAATGTAGTGCGGCTGTGTGTCATGATGCTAACTGGCTGCAATCACAAATGGCACGCCACGCCCGTCGGTGAAGTACGTTACTGTGCTGCATGAGGGTCGGCCATCAATCGAGCCCTACATACCACTGACTCTTCACAGGTATGTAAGCGGCTGCAATCATAGCATGTGTAACAATGGGAGCATAGCATGAAAATCAGTCAAAGTACATCACACTGCCATCGGGATTTGATACATGATTCAAATCCCAAGATGCCATGCGGCCAAATGCAGCCTTACGTGCGGGACGTGCTCGGCCAGAAGGGATTGCATCTGCCACAGATTCATTCAATCAGCACAGGTGGAGGCCATACAGGCCGACAGCACATATATTGCAGACCCAAACCCCTCCCACAACCACTCCCACTCCAAAATGCTACCGGCAGGACTAGCGATGTTGGGCCTGGGGTACCAGATAGCACTGCAAGTGCTACAACTACAAGAAGACGACGAACAACAACAGGTACAACAACCGGGCGCACAGGGGAGACGGAGGAGAAGGAGGAGGAGGAGGGCAAGGCAGGGTCAGCAAGGCCCACAAGCACTGCCACTACCACCACGCAGGCGGCCCGCAATCCCACGCCTCCGAGCCGATCCGTTCAACCTCACTGCTGAGCAGATCCACACCCTCTACCGTTTGGACCGGGACACCATAATCGCCATTGTGGACATGACACATGCTGACCTCGTGAGCATGATAGATAGCCCAACCGCCATCCCACCCCTACTGAAGGTGGTGTCTGCACTCCACTTCCTGGCCACAGGCACCTACCAGCACACAGTGGGACAGTTGCATGGCATTTCACAGCCACTGTTCTCACGGACACTCTTCCAAGTGCACGATGCCCTCCTGAAGCACGCCGACGACCACATCACACTACCACGCACGTACCAGGAGATTACCAACGCTAAAGTGGGATTCCATGCACTTGGCGGCATCCCGGGTTGCATTGGTGCCATCGACTGCACCCATGTTGAATTGGTTGTCCCACATGCCATGGAGGTCCAGTACCGCAACCGGAAACAATTTCATTCAATCAATGTGCAAATGGTGTGTGACTCCAACAAGATATTTACGCATTGTTGTGCCAGATTTCCAGGATCTACCCATGATTCTATGGTCCTGAGGAACACAAGAATACCACGCTACATGGAGCGACACGCAGGGCACAGATCCTGGCTACTCGGTGAGTCTCATTCCATGCATGACATCGTGGCCCATTTGATGCGTCAATGACCTTGCAGGGGGGGGGGGGGGCTAC
The DNA here is from genome assembly GCF_040938575.1 of Ambystoma mexicanum. Taxonomy (NCBI): domain Eukaryota; kingdom Metazoa; phylum Chordata; class Amphibia; order Caudata; family Ambystomatidae; genus Ambystoma; species Ambystoma mexicanum. The sequence continues at coordinate 736,975,801 of NC_090923.1, read as the reverse complement.
TTAGCACTATCATTCCACTGACACCCTTTATTCGTCTCATACAGGTGATGCCGGGTATCCACTGAAGAGATGGCTCCTTACACCAATCCGGAACCCACAGAACGAGCATGAGGAGGACTACAACCATGCCCACTCACGTACCCGTGTGGTCATTGAACAGGCATTCGGCCTACTGAAGGCTCGTTTCCGCAGCCTCAGCAGGTCTGGCGGGGCACTCATGTACAGCCATGAGAAGGTTTCTAAGATGGTCATGGCATGTGTCATGCTGCACAACATGTGCATACGTAGGAATGTGCCCATGCCCCCTGACGCTGTACTGCATGCACCTGAAGATGATGATGATGATGAGGGTGGGGATGTGGAGGCACCTCAAGGAGTCCATGAGGCACAGGATGTACGTGCAATCCGACAGAGCATCATAGATGCATGCTTCTAGCAACCACGCATGGTGCCTATTACACGGAAAGGGGACCTGTGGCACTGTGTGTGTGTAGTACAGGCACATTGTGGACTGTACGCCTATGAAGGCCTCGTACGCAAATATCAATGTCCACACATGTCATTGGATGATAATGAGGTGCTGTATTGTTAATGTGATTTGATTTATACACCCTATGGACCCGCCACCCAGTGAAGCCCAACACACCCCCTCCACCCTACTACCTCCCCCCCCAACACCAGTGTCCAAATATGCATGCTGTCCGTGGGTAGACGCTATTGCAAGCCCCCTCTACGGGTATCAGGGGCACCCCTGCCCGTGGAGCGCAGGTTCCTGCCAGATCTGCGTTGGGGGCTGCCCTGGACGGAACTTGCCACGGATGATGTCTCTGCCTGCTCGCGTCCATGCATGTCTCTGAGGGTTTGTGAGAGCTCCGAGAGCACACGGCGCACAGCAGCAAGTTCAGCACAAACGTCTTTGGACGTCGCATGCAGTTCCCCCCTCAGGCTCTCGGTGCTTTTCTCCATTTGTGCTCTCAGGCTCTCGGTGCTTCTCTCCATTTCTCCCCTGAGGCTCTCACTACTTTTCTCTATTTGTGCCCTGAGTGTCTCGGTGGATGTTTCCATGGCTGCCCTGGAACCCCCGCATTCATTTGCATGGTCCTTGAGTAGCGTGGACGCTTCCTGCTGTTGCTCGATCAGCAGGTCGAGGGACTGTTGCCTCTGCTGGGCCATGGACATTTGCGGTGGTGTGACAGGGGGGCTGCTCAACACATGTTGCCTTGGCACAGGACTTGTGGGGGTTGGCCAGTCGTCGTCTTCAGGGTGCCCCTGCGTGGTTTCGTCATGGTGTAGGGGATGGAACATGCAGGGGGATTGGGAAAGGTCATGGATGGTACCTACGTCGCCAGCACTGTTTTCCGTGTCGGAGCATGCTGGCATGACAGCTGTGTCACCTATGGTGCTGCTACCACCAGAGGCAGTGCCATCAGATACGTTCTTTGGGGGGACCTGTGGTGCTGGGGTTGTGGACTTGCTGGCTGCTGGGGTGCCTGTTGCAGTCCCCTCCAGTGTGCTGCCACTTGATTCCTGCTGCTGCCGTGTCTTGATCCTTGCACCTGAGGTGGAGGCTCTTGGGACGTTGGTCCTGGCCCTCTTTGCAGGCGTGCTGGTAGGGGTGTCCTGCAGCTCGTCGTTGGTATCGGACCCTGTGGTGGAGTAAAGAGGGGCGAGCGTTAGTTATGGGTCTGTCGGATTTGGAATGGCAACGTATCAAATGCATTGGGGTGGTACATGAGGCTGATTTGGGACTGGGCCTTGGAGGTGGTCTCATTTTCGTGTGGATTGAGGATGCATTCATTTGGCTGCCTGCAGTTAGGGGGTGCATGCTGCACATGTAGGGGTTGTTTATGGCTTCTTGATTGATTTGTTTGTTCATTCTGACTTTTAGAGGGCGCTGTCAGGGCAAAGTATGTATTGCACTATGGGGTCACATGGTACTGCACATGTTCGTGGTTTGTGGATTTCGCATTGTTTCTCTTGGCCAACCTACCTGATTCTCCGGATGTCGGCACTCCTTTCTCCATCCCTCCGACTCCCTCTATGCTCTCCATTCCTATGGTGGAGGCGCAGATTTCCTCCCAGGGGGTCAACTTGATGGGCGACTCTGAACCCCCCCCGGTAGCTGTGGCGATGTTCCTGTTCGCAGAAAGTATGCTGCGTACGCGGATCCGCAGGTCGTCCCACCGCTTGCGACATTGCTGTGGCGTGCGGGGTGTTGTCCCCACCGCACTTACGCGCTGTGCCACCAGGGCCCATATGGCCTTCTTGTTGGCAAGGGCCGTCCTGGTCATTTGACTGGAGAAGACGACGGCGGAATTTTCCTGGAGGGTCTCGGTGAGCACGGTCAGTTCCTCTCGGGAGAAGTGTACCTGCCGCTTGCGGTCACACGCTTTCTTGGCTACCTTTCCCATATTTATTTTTTTAACTGGGGTTGCTAACGGGTTGGGATGTGTGTCAGGGTCGGATTTTTTATGGTTGTGTTGGGATTCGGATTTTATAGTTGTGCGGCGTGCTGTTTCCCGTTCCGGCCACATGCTTTTACTTCCGTTTCCGTATATTTACGGTGGCCGTAATTTGCGGTGCACGCTCGTTACGGTGACCGCTCATTACGGTGACCGCTAAGATGGGTGGCGGTATTGCACCTGGTGCAGCGTACGGCGGCGGTAAGGGCCGTTTTGGGGTCATTTCCGCCATCGCAGCCTTTCGGATTCCGCCATGGCGTAATGCTCGTGCCCGATGGGTCGTGATTGGCCGCACTTTGCTCCTTCGTGCAATGGCGGAAACGCTATTTACGCTGTTGCGGTCCGGTCAGTCACTTTCCGCCAGGGTCGTAATGAGGCCCATAGTGAAAAGACAAGTTTAATAGGCTCAAACTTCAAAAGTTTGCAAGGACATTTGTCCATATTATAAGAAATGAAAAGTGACTAGTGAATTAATTAATTTTAGGCCATATAAGTACCGGCTCCCAGTATGTCGTACTTGGCAGATAGCTGAACAGAGCAGAAACAAGTCAGTGAAGCTCGAAAAGAAATGCACTGGCACGAAGGGAATAGAAACTCAATCGTTGTGTGATCAGAAAGGGTTAATTTACACTTGTTGAGGAACAAGGCGTCTTGCCATTTCTATGGAGATGCGTCAATAGATTGCGCACAGAGGACGTTAAAATGAGACGTGCATTGGCGTTGTAAAAAGGGGCATAAGCGTCTAGTGATGTCAGCTTGAGGGGCGGGTGATCTGTATTAGTGCCGCGAGGGCACTTAAACCTAGGGCGAGGGATGAACAGATAAGATTAGCACAAGATGGCGGTACCTGACCCATTGTTTTCACATGTGCTAAAATGAGAACAACTTGGGTAAGTTGCATTGGAATTTTTTTTAAGAACGATCGATGTATGTTCTAAAATACATTCCCGATCGATTGGGCCAATAACATTTCTGACTGAACTACCCCTTTAATTTGTACACCAAAGCTCTATTGATTTTTTGAGTTTTCTTTGATTCAGAGACAAAGGCCCTCGTTACGAGTTCAGCGGTAACCATGCCGCTATTGGCGGCATGGCTGCCGCCGAAATCGCATCGGGGTCCGGGTCCTCGGAATGAGGACTTACCGCGCCATTCCAAGTTTGGAAGGCCCGGTAATTCCTCCCTCCAAGGACCCGGACATGGTCCTTCCCCATTCCCATTTCAGCCCTAGTAGGGCTGAATAGGAATGGGAGAGGGAGCAAACAACGGGCCATTACGAGATGGCCCGTTGTTTACTCCCTCTTCCCCTTGCGGGACCCGGTAAGCACGCCTGGTTTTCCCAGGTGTTGCTTCCTGGGTCCTGCGAGGGGACCTCGTAATGCGGCGGTACGGAGTGAATGGTGCCGGCATCTTTTACGGCGCCGTTCACTCCGTACCGCCAGGGTTGTAATGAGGCCCATAGTTTGTATATTCAAATGTGTGGCTTCTATGTAATTATGGGGCCTTCCATTTTTGGGAAGAACTAAGTCTCTAAGAACCTCCAACTCGCCAACCTCCAAGGGAAAGTTGCAGGCTCCATTAGCTGCTCATCAAGACTGTGGGCCTCATCACGACTTGGGCGGTAACGGTAATGCTATTAGCGCGGGCGGTATTATCCCTACCGCCGAACTCCCGGCGCTAATAGCGCCGGATCATGAGTTTGGCGATAATTTAAGTCCCCATTCCGCACTGAGCCCATTCGGGAATGCCCCATTCCCCATTGGGCTCAATGGGGAATCTTCGCGCTAATACCGCCGGCGGATTTCCCGCCGGCGGTAATAGCGCAAATTTTCGGTGGATTTCCCCCCAGCTCAGAGCTGGGGCAAAATCCGCCGAACCCCTATTCGGCGGACACTTAAATCCAGTAGTAATAGAGCTACCGCCGGATTTAAGGGTTACTGCCGAAGTCGTGATGAGGCCCTGTGAGTTATTGCATATACCTATGTCGTTCTGACTGGATATCACGTGTTTCCGGTTGTCTTTAGGAAACGTGTGGCTCATACCTTCCGTTGTCAGTAGATTGGTCAATCAATTTATTTTCTAAACGGAAAAACCGCGCAAAAAAGGAAAATAGTAAGTGGAGCAACCCTGTTTCCAGGTGCTTTTCAAGAGTAGGGCTCTGGAATATGGATGCAACATCAATCTGTTAGTGGAGAGGATGTCCGAATATGAGAGGACTAGGCACATTAACAGTACCGAAAAGTATATCATGCACACTAGGGCACTAGCAGTTTTAATATTTACATTATTTTACTATGATGTACTATTTAGGGTGGTGAAGATATTCACAGAGGTGGTGTGATGCTACTGTAGTATGAGGTGCTTTTTAAGGTGATCCTAAATCCCTGAAAATTAGCCATGATTTTCATTTTAGTGAGCTGTGGGATTTTCAATGGTAGGGAGCAGAGCACGGGCAAGGGAACAGAGATGATGTTGAGCGAATGGGAAAGCAGGTTTTCGAATAGGGGGTGTAGTGGTTTACAGAGTCTTTTAAACAGGGACAGAAACCTGTGAATACATTTAAAGACCAACACAAGAATGTTAAAGGGTGATGCATAGAGAGCCAGCTGGTGGTCAGTGGATGGGCGCGGAGGCGCGGAGGCGCGGAGGGACAGCAGCAAGGGAGGGTTGTACAGGGTGCATGTCGGAAGTTGCGTACTGTGTTTTGGGGGAAAGGTGTAGAGGTGAATTCCCCAAAAGACAGTGCAAGTGTAATTAAGCCGGACCATAGTGGGGGTCGGGATGTTAGCTGAGAAATAGGTGAGATAGGGCCTCATTCCGAGTATGGCGGTAAAGGATAGCGGCCACCGCTAACGAGAGCGGTGGCGGTAATCCCTTACCGCCATACTCCGAGTTCCCTTAGCGCCATGGTGGTTTTAACGCCTGCTTTTAGCAGGCGTTAAAAACCATGGCGCTAAGGGACCTTGATGTTAATTACGCCACCGTAATTTACGGTGGCGTAATTGACGCCTTCCCCACTCCCATTATGCCCTATGGGGCAAGAATGGGAATGGGGAAGGGTAAATGGGGATTGGGGAATTACCGCCCCGCCAACCTTGGAATGGGGCGGTAATTCCGCCAACCACCAAGGCGCTGCCGGTCCGGGTACGGCGTCAACCAAGGCGTTAATAGCGCCATTGGTTAGCGCCGTACTCGGAATGAGGCCCATAGTGTTAATGTGTTTTTATTTACTTCACATAATTAGGTCGTATTCAGCAATGTATAAGTGACATAAGACTAGAGCTATATGCAGCAGTTGTTTTTGGGCACAGATAATAAGAAAATGTGTTGATGTATACAAAGTGAGCAGTCAGTTATAGAAGGGATAGAAGGGGCTTTCATGGGGGAGTTGCTATTCTGCTGTCAGTCTCAGGAGCTCTTTCAAGGTTAGGCAGTATTATTTTTGGCCAACCTGGAAGTTGTAGATTTGGTGTCACTTTTCACTTTCCAGAATGGTGGTGACAGGGAGGCCAGCCATAGACAGGTTGAGGAAGACTTGTGTTTATGTGGTCCTGGTGGGGCTACAAAGTTGGTGTCACGTTGTTACATGGTGGACTGGGCACCCTCCCGCATCGTTATGTGGGTGGCCTATGTTTCAGGCCGAGTTGTTGTGGGGAAGTGACATTAGGCCAGGGAGCATGGGGATGGGGGAAGGCACAGGGTTTCAGTTTTAGTTTCATGTAAAGGGGAATAAAGACGGTTCACCCTTATGCAGCCATGTAAGTGTCTCCATTATTCAAGCCTGTGAATGCGTGTGAAGCTTACTCCTGTTTAGGCCTGAGCGGGGTTGCTCAGGCCGACATTGGCGACGAGGACGTGCACAAACACACGCCCTATCGCACCTTGCGCCATCTCGCCAGAGCGCACACCAGTAGGAGAAGCACATGTGGGCCCGTAGCATGGGCTGTACTTCTGCCTGGACACTGTCTTGGAGGGTGCTGTCGGGCACGCCGCACGTGCGTCGGCGCGCCTCCACGCATAGGCAGGCGGGACTTTTGGTGAATAGACACTGGAAGAAGCAATACTAAGTATGAATGTGTTGTCATAGTGAGCCCACCCGATGGGGGCTCAAATGGGAATGGGGAATGTTTCACGGAATGGGGACTTATCGGGTCCTCCAAGGTCGGAATTACCCGGTAAGTCCCTATTCCGGGAACACGGACCCAGAATGCAGTAAGGGGGTAGCCATGGCGCTAATAGCTAGATATAAGCGCTAATAGCGCCATGGCTACCGCCTACCGCGTAATGAGGCCCATAGTTTGTGATGTAGAGAAGGACAGCGTGGAATGCGACAGAGAGGTAAAGCATGATGAGGAAACCATGGCCAAGGTCAGATCAGAAGCAAGACCCAATAAATATCAGATCCTGAGATCGAACTCAATGAGATTCGTCACAATTGATTATGAATCCATGGTTCTGCAGGACTGAAGTTACTTCCGAGATAGATTAGGGGAAGCCCAGCCTAGGCTCAGTGGGAGTCACTAAAATTAAAATGTCGTGGTAAGTAAAAATAGAGATCCCATTCTTGTGGAGGGGGCCCACCAGTTCCTTGGTAAACACCTAGGAAGCTGCTAGTGCTGATTCCCTAAAGCAATCCTTTGGAACGTCTGCTGATTGGGATGAATCGGGATGTGTATGTAAGCATCAGCCAAATCTAGCAATACTAGTCAATCACCCATAGATATAAGGGGATTTATTCACTGCAGTGTTTCCATTTTGATATGGGCTTGAGACATAAACTGCTGAAACAGCTACTGGTCCAGCACTAGTGGCTATCCCCTTGAGCTCTAGAGCAGCAGAAAAGCAGTTGATTGAACCCCTGCAACTTGCTCGTTTTGGGGAAATTGACAAATGACCTCTTTCTTCAAAAGTGGTGAATCCTTAACTGGATCATCTTTTTTTAGTCCTTGGCTCTGGGCCTTGTAATACATACTATAATCCAATTCAGAGCCAGGGCAGCAAAACTCCAGATGGTAAACATCTTCGAAGATGGACTTTACTCAACTGTCTGAAATGGAGGCTTCCCACATGGTAACGCATTGGGGCAGCAAAGCCCCTACCACCGATGCAGAATGATAGTCAGGCTCTAGTCTCGTGGCTTCTGAAAAGAGTGTCCTTGACGCCTGGATGATCCACCATTTCTTGTTGATTTTCTCTATTAATCTTCTCTTATGAAGCATGAAAAACAACCCTTTCCGAATGAAAGCTGCAGTTATTGGGTTTGAATCTGAGATGTTGTGCTTGCTTACACTCCTTACGCACACAGTATACATTGACGTCCAGTTCACCCTTTAACTGAGTCCCATCTCACGGTTAGGGAGAAAGGAGTGGGACATTGTGGGCTACGATGGTAAACACTCATTGCAGCAATCACACTTTGGAAACCCATAAAAAAGGGATCAAAAACACAGAACAGGTGAAAAGATATGGACACAGGTTGCCACAGTGGGTGAGACTGCAGAGTGTGAATGAGTAGGAGAGGGCAGTATGAAAGACTAGGAAGGAGCAGAGGAATACGATATAGGAAAGCCAGGAAGAGGCTGGAGAGAGAGAAGATCAGTAGAGAGAAAAATAGTTCAAGCGTGGTAAGGCATTGGAGGAAGACAAGGACAAAAGAGGAGAGAAAGGAAGAAAGTGAATGGAAGTATTGGAGAAGAGACGGATCAGAGCAAGATGGAGGAGGTTGAAGGAGAGACATGGAAATAGGATGGGGAGTAATCAGGAGCAAAGTAAAACACAGAATGAAGGAAGGTGCTGACAGTCAGTCCAGGGTAATAAGTCAGCACAGGCCAATCCAGAAAGAACAACAATTAAAAGGGGCGCTGCTGAGAGGTAAAAAGGCGAGAATAGTGAGGCCAAAGCTGGGGTATAGTTATGATACCAGTGCTTGTGCATTTGAGAGCCTTGTGGACCTGAGGCCAGAGACTAGTGGAAGCAAAATCTAAAGGCCCAAAGAAAGATGATTGCTGAGAGTAAGAGAAGTGATGGGCAGGCTAGGATGCATAGTCGGCACATGCATATAAATTACACAAATTCATCTGAAAACCTACATACATGTGAAACTGGCCCAATGCGGTGAGCCCTCTAAACTGGTATCTCCTCCCCCCTGCTCGCCCAGTCCTTTTCTCTCTGTATACTCCCTTGTTATGTACAGCTCTCTTTTACTTGCTAGATAGGTTTGCACTATACAAACCACACAAAGGCATACATACATACATACATAGGTAAATGTTTTCTTTTCTGCCGTGCAAAAAGAATTTGTATTCAGAATAACTGCTTACTAAGAAGAGCTGCAGTCAAAACAATGACTACTTTTCTCATCCAACTGCTCATTCAAATCCTTGTTTGGTGAAATGTGTTGAAACTGTGCTTTATAAGCCCCAGCAATAAGATGTGAGCCTAAGTGCCAAGACAATTTTTTTCACACCTGGTATGGGATCCCTTGAGAGCCCGCCCAATGGGGTTGAAGGCGAATACCACAATTACGCACACTCCATAGTAAATACAACCTGCTTAGGGAAATAGACCGGAGAGTGCTTTGCAAGGATAATAAGGTTTATTATACAAAATACAAATGTCAGTAAAGGACTCTGCTGCCCGAGAGCGCTCTGATCAGGTCACATAAAAACATTTGCTTAAAAAGGGCAACATTGTCATAAACATATAAGACAACTTGGGGCACCCGATTGGTGGGGACCCTATACATGGGCCTGTTCCATAGTGGATACCAGGCTGCAATTGGTTAGTTCTTCTCGGTCCATCAGGATTAACCTGGGTCAGCTGGACTCAGCCTCACAGTGATGGTCGGCTCACACATTCAGAACACTGTATCTAACTAAACTAGCGTGCTAAAACAGAATATTAACTCATTGTGGCAGGCACCTGGGCGTCACGGTAAATGGTGCCAGGGAACTGGGAGGATAAAATACAGTTATGCTGGCCTACACATTCAAGGCTTCATTGATACCACAGTTCCCACTCTCCTTTCCCCGAGATATTGATCTTAAATGTATGTTCTCTGGTACTTCTGGCTGCAGGGAGCATGTAGCTCGGAATGTGAGAATGTGAGAAATATAGCCGTGCACCAGTGGTCGAAGTGTATGAAAAAAAGTAGTGGAACTATGTTCTCTACTGGCCTGGACCGCTCCTCACAAACTCCATCGCCATGCCCCCTCCCATGCATAATACAAACTCCAAAACAGATGTGGCTGCTGTTTAAGTGAACGTCAAGTGCAGTGCACTGAAAGTGCAAGTTTCAACTTCTTCCTAACTTTTATTATAAAACTAAACCATTCCGGAACGGTTTCTTTTTAAAATAAAAGTATAGGAACAGTAAAACTTAATTAAAAGAAGTATAGGAGCACCACTCCTGACCGCTCCCGCCCACTTCGACTACTGCCGTACACGCTTAGATCTCTGATGGGTGCTTAATGAAGAGTGGGACCTGGGAGTCGTGATCTGATCAGCAAAGGCAAAGGTGTAGGGGTTGAATCAATGGTGTGGAGCAGGCTCCGACCTGGTTGGGTGGGGGTTAGAGGGCGACTGGCATTTTAGTGGAGATGGATGGACACAGCGCAAAGTCTGGTGTTGTCTCACGCTTAGGGCACATTTCAGAGAGAGATACTAGATATTCGCAACACTATGAGGCTGAGATGGAAGTGGACTTCCGTGAGAACAAGGCTCGTGCGGAGCCAACATGGTGTTCAGGTATTGGGTATTGTGAACTGTATCTGTCATCAACTCTTCCCTTTATGGCCGAATACACAATGGAGCCTAAGGCTCCATGCTTTTCTAGTGCCAAGCAGTTATATCTAAGAGCTACAGGGGATTCTATATGCAGTCTAATATGCAGGGTGCTCCCCCCTTGTATGTTAGATCATTTCGTATGGTGTTCGTCGCATTTGGAAATGCCTAGGTGGGTGGGATAAACTCATTTCCATCCCAACACTACGTTCAACACTTAAACACTATGCAGAAGATCCGGTGACATAAATTCACATGCTTGTAGTCATTTTTGGACACAGTCCTGCAGTTGTTGTCATGCATAATGTGCATAACATTTACAGTTGTACAACAATGTTGAACATGTTCATGTTTTATTTTGTACAACAAGCAATTGGATATGCACTATCAGATATCGGAAACACACATATGAGATGTGGCACAATTGCAAGTTGGATACCGGGGAAATGAGGTTGGTGGGGTTTGTCCCTCATGCCACACTCAGTCTACACCATTGGCTGCATTATCCAAAAACCTCACAATTATAACACAAGCCTGGCCACTCTGCCAACATCGTAGCTTCTTAGGTAGATGCGATATGGATGTAAGGTCTTTGATGATGAAGAGTGGGACTCATTGTAAAGAGGATATGTAAGTCGTCTAGACATTACCCCAGGTCCCTCCTCCTGATAGCAGTGCTTACAAAGTGAGGCATACCAAAGCAAACATGCTACAGATCGACAAACAGAAAAAAAATAAGAGACAGAACGGCAAAACTTTCATGTTGTACAGCACACCAGTGTGTTTATTACTGAATAACCAAATAACCAAATCAAATGTATTAACCGCCCAAAGGACTCTTGACTGAAACATGCAAATCCCATAATCACCAATGTTTATGCATTCTCAGGACACGAAAGAATGTGGGAGAGCACTGGTATCTGTCAGCACATATGAAAAAGAGGAAACCAGTGAACTAAGCGGCTCTCCTTCCTCTAATTAATATGTCCACTGCACAGAAGTAAGACCCCCCATGCTCAAGTGCATACAGAAGATGAGGTTGTCTGAATTGGTCTGATAGTCAACAGCGTATGTTTGTCTGTACAGGAGGGCAGAGTGACCTCTGACGGGCCCATAGGACTAGAGCTCGCCCTCGAGTACTTTAAGACGAGATAGCTGCACCTTGAGGTGTTTGGGGTGCATGATTCTCTTACTCCAACACCAATCAATAAGGACAACTCAATGGTTTGGCAAAGGGAAGTCCGTTTAATGACAAGTACAAAAAACGGGGAAACATGGAAATCAACAGTGATGCTATCGCCCGTCTCACTTCATCTCCCACAATCTTCATTAATACAGCAATATTTATAGTCAAAATTTGTCATCATTGACGTGTAACACTCATAAACTTGTCATGCAATTCTATTGGTTGGAAAAGGTAATTTATGTATAGGTGCTTTATCTGTATATGGTAATGTAGTGTTAGGATTGGGTAACTCTTATCGGGTGGGCTCCTATGCCCTTCCCTCTACATTACTCATGTAGGCATCACAAAAAGTACAACGTCTCATTGGGTCTACTAACTATAGGACCTTAGATTATTTGGCCCACTGTGATTGGACTGGCTACAACTCTAAACATAAATCTCCACTTTAATTAGCAGCATGCAGAATGGTCACCCAGATGCGGCATGCCCCATGGTTCACCCTGCCTCCCTTCCATCAATCAGTACTTTAGGGCTAGGTGTCAATTAGTTGGCTGAGGATGGCCTCGAAACTGTAGCTTCTTGTCAGGAAAAGCTATGGTATATCCTGCTTTGGGTGACATCAGACGTTGGTACCTCTTCGTGCTTGGCTGGTCACGTGTTAGCACACTGTGAATCGGCTTTGTTTTCCTTCTATTTGTGCATTTAATTCTCCTTTTCGTTCTCCACCTGGCTGGGCCGCCTTATCTCGACCTTCACCCTTCACGGGGCAGGCTGCTCTTCTCTAAAGTTTCAACTCTCTGAGGTTGCCATCTGCCTCCCTCTCTTGGTTTGGCCTTGATTTCCTAGGCACGGCATGCTCCTTGCTGAGTTTCGATTCTGCTATCTGTTTGGTCTTTGGTAATCTGGGTTAATTCTGCTTTTGTATAAAGTGGATTGCATTTATATAATGTGCTTCGTTGAGGTAGATATATATAGTTGGCGCTTGCCGCTCTATTCTTCTACTTAGCATAGCAAGCCGCACTGTTTTCTTAGCTTCTTGCGTTACAAGCCTATGTACAGGCGTTAGCTGGTTGCATACTTTCATCTAGCTTTACAGTCACGTTTCTTTATATTTCAACATCATCTCTTCTTCTATGTCTGTGATATCCTTATCCTATCCTTATCTTATTCATCTTAGTGTGTCGTCTTTTGGTTGTTGTTCATTCATCTGTACGTCTGTCCGGGCCCTCGTGACATCACCATTTGTCTATTTACTTCGATTAAGGCCTTTTGAGTTTCTTCTGGGACAGTGGTCAAGCAATCTTCATTTCGTGTCATTTGATGGTATGGTTGTCTCAATGGATACCTTACAGTCCATGGTTGTCTGGTTATTGGCACTTCAATAGGTATTGCTCTTCTGATTGGCACCGGGCAAAGCCCTATCGCCATTCTCTGCTGGTTTATTTGCTCATCATAAGTCACATATCTTGGCGTGTACGTCAAAATGGGTGGCTGGAGTCCAGGCCATATCTGGGACCTCCTCTACACTCCCCCCTCTGGTCAGTTTATCAACCACTTCCGCTTCCTCCTTTGTGTTCATCTTACTTGGTTCTTCTGTGTCTATTTCTTCTTCGTCTTCTAGGTTTGTACATGATGGCAAGAATGAGTGTCTTTTTGGAGTGCATATTTTTATCACTCCTTTCAGGATTCCTGGTGTTTTTACATGTTCGTCTTTATTCCATGTCATTAGTTGAGATTGTTAATTCGGGCTGCAATAGATCACTTTCCCTTCATAGTTTCTTTGTTTCTTGGGGTACAAGAACTTTGTTCCTTCTGGCGCATATTCGCTGGCCTTCACAAAGTCTCTTATTTCTTCATCAGTTAGGTCTCTGGGCTTCCACCCTGGTTTGACATCGATCATGATCTTCATCCCTATGGCTTTTCTCGCAGTTTTCTGGCATTGCGATATTATTGTTTTGATGATGCAAATTACTAGTAATATCATCACTAGCAGGGCTCCCAGGAACTTGAATGTGTCTGCCATCCATTGTGGGACCCATGAGAATAGTGATCCAAACCAGCTGTCGTCATCAACTTCATCAGTTTCGTTGATCATCTGGTTCTGCAGGTTTGTTAGCATGCCTATGGCTTCTGTTAAAGTTCCATTTTCTTCGTCATGAGAAGGTATAAATGTGCAACATTATTCTCCAATTTTTGCACAAACGCCTCCATCCATAGCTGTGATCATGTCAAGTAGATATCTGTTCTGGAGAGTCATCAGTCGGATTTCTCTTAACTCTTACTTGATTGCATTGAATCCTTTTATTGTCGAGTTGATGGTTTGCAGTAATTCCCATCTGGTGATTTTCAACCATTTAGTATTTGCTCCAACCTGTAATATTGGCATGAGGATTGTTGTGAACACTGATGAGGTGAGGCTAAACAGCCTGTGTTCATATGGGATTGCATGGAATGCTTCTTCTGATTTGGCAGAGAAGTAATTCTCTCTCTTCCTTCGGGATACCAGTTTCACAGATCTCCTTTTCCTCAGGTGAGCATCTGCTTTCGGGAAACTGTCAATATTCAGGTCACCTTTCGGGATCACTAATGCTGCAACGTGGACGTTCACTATTGTGCATATGCCTCCCCAGTTTTTCAGCAGTCTTATGTATGCTTTGGATCCACACGCCCAATAACGATCCATAATTACTTCAGTCCCATGCGTCATTCCTGGAACCTCAAAAATGTGTCCACAGTTCTGGTTCTCTCCCATCTTCCTCATGCCATTGTTCCTGAAGCACAATTTCGGGCTTTCCAGTGGTACCATATGCAGGGCTCCTCCTCTGTCTTCAACCCATGTCAGTAATCTTGTGAGTTTCGGCCATAAAGGTTTGCACAACCTCTGTGAGTTCTCTATTGCTTCCTTATAGGCTCCAAAGACCATCCATGCTCAGCAGATCACCACTACTTCTTCCCATCCATCTGGTGAAAGCACTGTTCCCTAAATCTGCATTTGGCCTCTGTTCTTCCAATTTTTTGCCTCTTCTAGAGTTTTTCCTTGGACATTTAGCTTTGGGTTCACTTCCCATCTGATTGCGGCTCCCTTAACTCCAGGCTTCTCATACCTGATCACATGATTCCTAGTATGGGCCCTGTTTCTCGTCTTGATGTCCTGTATATAATCATCTTCATCGAGGTAACTTGTCTCGGTTGCCCATATCAATGAGGCATCCTTCCCCATGAACTGACCTCTGGTGTTGCACGTTGCTACATGTGACAGACAGTGTGCTGTCGGGACATCAATTTCTACAGCCATGCTGTACGGTAGAAGTGCACATACAAAGCATTCTCCCTCTGAATTCCGTCTTCCAACTTCCTTCATGTGTTGGTACCAAATCTTGTTCCCCAGGTGCGCTGTGCTATCCAGGTAATCGTTCAGTTCATTGTTGTCTTCCTGAGGGCTTCTCTTGATTCTTAGTGTCTTCCTGTCGTTTGTTATAACTGCATCCCTAAAAGCATCTGTATGGCTTTTCCTTGCTGGAGAACTCTCGGTTATTCTGGTTCAAGGTGCAGGACTCTTTTTCTGCATCAATGGGGTAGATGGAGGTTTTCCAGTTCTCTCCTTCTCTTCTTGCATTCTCTTTTGGCCCTCTATAAGTGCCTTTATCAACCACCAGCCTGTCACTGGCCCAGTGTATGGTTGCATCGTAGGCCTGGTACTTGTCCCTCGTGTTGGGCCATGCATGCTTGTAGATTAAATCTCTGTCGGTTTGTTTTTCAGTTCCTCTTGTAGTTTTCTTACTCTGGTTATGTGCGGTAGTAGAAGATCCACTAACATTTGTGTCCTTGCGGTGAGTTTTTCTGAGGCCGCTTCAGTCCTCTTGAGGGCTTGTGATATAACCGCTTTTGTTGGCCTTTCTCTTGATTCTCCTCGATTCCTCTCATTATTTCCTGGGACTGGGTTCTCAGCAGGCAATCTCATCTTCTCTGCTGATTTTGTTTGCGGTTCTGCAGTTATTGATACTAGGCCCATCTCGTGTGCATTCTGTGTGTGTGTGCGTGTATGCGTCAATGCTATGTTTTTATTCATCTCGTGCTGACCCTGTCTCCAGCTTTTCTCTTCATTCACTACACCAAGTGTGTGTGTGTGTCACTGCTAATTACATTCATCTTCATTTAATTTACTTTACCATCATATTTTCTCAGAACTGGAATGACTATATAAGGTCTGGGCGCTTTTGTGGGTTTCATGTGTAGATCATCAGGTGGGTGCACTGAAACTGGAATGCTTCGTGCACCAATAAAAAATGCAGTTCTGATCGTTAATGACAGGAAAATAATGACAATTATAATACATAAGCACATTATGATTCGATGCGTACGGCGGCAGCAATTTCTTCCAGAGAAGCGAGGGTGCCTCTCTGCTTGTGGGAGGACCAGGTTACTGTTCTGGGCCCCCATCTCGATCATTCGACAAATGTTAGTGTTATTGTTCCCCCACTTAATATCGTTCCTTGGACAGTTTGTGTCATAAAGTGTCAAGTGCTTTGTGAATGTCCCCCCTCTTGCGGCAGGTAATTGTCTTTAAATACAGGATATATTTCCTTTGCTAAACTATGGGAAAAATATATCACAATAACACACCGATGAGACACTTTTACTGTGCATGTTCAAAATACGTACGTTCCCAGTCCAATCCTCTAAATTGCTTCAGTCCAGAGGACATATTGGACACTCGACAGTACGATGAAATAGGGAAACAATGATAACAATATAACAATTAATTCTTGACTCTGCTTCCTCGATCTGTCCCTCGGCGGAAAGTTTCTTAGAATCTCACAAGATAATCTCTCTGATGATTTGAAAGTTCCACTTGAAGGATTATTCCATGCAGGAGCATTCCCAATTGTGCAATATTTGCTGGATCTCGGATGAATGTGGGGGTGTCGATTTCGATAGGCCTCCCCACTAATTCAGGAAAGTCAGCCAATATGCTGAAAAAGACACAGTGCACCAGTCTGCTGTCTTCTAGTGAAAGGGACATTTGTCCTGTCTTGCTGGGTTCAGGATTATAAATTCTTTCCTTGACGTGAACAATGCTTGCACTGTCCAGTCATCTGGAATGCGACCAATATGCTGATTTTGATTAACAAGTTGCTCAAATGTTCGGCGTTTGCTGGATCTCGTATAAAAGTCAACGTATCTGTGGTTCTTCCGACAATAGATGGGCACTCTTCGATTATGCGAAAGAAAAGGGCGTTGATGAGTTCACTTAGAATTGTCTGCGGTGGAAGCATTTCTGTCCTTTTCAATGTACTCCGGGAGTACGATGAAGGCTTCTGCAATGACAGTAAGCAGGTGCCAGATTACCTTCTCTTTGGCAGGATCTTGTAGAAAGTCTGCGACACTGGTGACCCTCCCTACCAGTGACGGATACAATGCCAATACTAAGTGAAAGTAGGTGAATACGTCCTTTGTGATGTCTATGCTGGGGGACACCATAAGTGCTGCCAAATAAAGTGTCGGGACTGTGTGACTCAGGATACTGTATCTGCTTTCAATGTAAAAAGTCCTACATCAAAGTTTATAGTCTTTTCCTCAACAAGGCTTAAGTGTGACTTGGTTCAAAAATGTGTGTCGACAAAACGTGTTGTGGCTTATGTGCGCAATTTCTTCTTCACCCTGCAACTAGGATGCACAGAGTGTCCGTCTTTATGTCCTTATCCTCTTTTTGTCTAGAGGAAGGGTCCAAGTAAAGCCACAACTTGCAAAGAGAAATTCCTTGTCTTTTCTTTGCTGCTCATGCGTCCTTCTTCCTCGTCATAGATCTCGTCTGCACGTGCTGTGGTTCTTCTCCGTCATCTGTAGTCTCTTCGCAGTGGGGTGCAGCTATGGGGCTTTCTCCGATATAGGGCTTAATGTCATTGAGAAAAATCCATGCTCTCCTGCCCAGTAGTTTCACAGCTGATGGAGTGCAGTCCTCCATGATGAAAGGACCATTGAATCTTGGCTCGTCCCACCTTTTCCTCGTATGGTTCTTCACCAGCACAGCATCTCCAGGGAAGACGAGTGGAACATGCAGACCTTGAGCTGGGTCTGTTGCAGCGTCCCCTCTGTGTTTTGTGTTGTGCTGCACCCTTTTCATCGTCGCTGCAGCTGGTCTGAAATTACAGTAAGGCTGGATGTCATGCAGTTCAGGTATTTTTCCATTTCGGATCCAAGGACCTCTCGGATTGGCTGGGCATCACATCTAGCTCTATCTCGCGGGTAAGGGAAGTCTTCATCCTCCTCCCTGTGACTCGTGTGGCGAAAGATGATGATCGGAGCCTGGTTGGTTCCGAAGAGCATACAATGCCAATGGAAGGCAGTGCAACCATCCCCTCTTTAGAGTGAGCTTCAACTTGGCTATCCTTTCCTTTAACAAGCCGTTGAGCCTCTCACAAATTCCATTACCTTCTGGATGATACGCCAACGAGAACTTGTGCTTTATACCAAGCAACAAGCTAATCTGTTCAAAGACTGTATTTACAAAATGAGCCCCATTATCTGACCTCATCACTTCACACAACCCCCACCTAGGGAACACTGCCCTCACTAGGAATTTGGCCGCACAGGTAGAGTCTGGGTGTGTACATGGACCTGCTTCTATCCACCTAGAGAATGGACACACCACAACAATTAAGCATCTGTACCCATTGCATACTTGAATCATGTCGACATAATGGACATGCAGATGCTGAAAGTGCCCATTTGGCCTGGGGATGACTTCTCTCATTACTTTTAATGCGTGCCCAGCGGTGAATTGCTGGCAGAAAACGGTGGTGTGGAAGGTTGGCCCAGAGCAATTGCCAGTGGTTTAGATTCATTCGAAACCTTCCACCCATCACTTTTGTGGTCAGTTTGTTTCTCCTTGTGAGAGAGGGTATGCCCAGACGTGGGTCCCTTGCTCGCTGCGCCACAGGGAACCAGGCTGCACCTCACTGAGGAGGTCCAACAAGGCCGAAACATGTCTGGGGTTGCTTGGTTTTCTGTGCAGAGGGGACCTGGCCTAGCAGTTCGGGCTGGGCTGCTACCTTCGGTGGCGGCAGCTG
This sequence comes from Ambystoma mexicanum, assembly GCF_040938575.1. NCBI lineage: Eukaryota > Metazoa > Chordata > Amphibia > Caudata > Ambystomatidae > Ambystoma > Ambystoma mexicanum. Next base: position 736,957,301 of record NC_090923.1, on the reverse strand, counting down.
CTGACTGATTTGCACATGGCTGGTCCCCTTTTGCAATGGCGCAGATGGGCTAAAAAACGGTGGTGTGGAAGGTTGGCCCAGAGCAATTGCCAGTGGTTTAGATTCATTCGAAACCTTTCACCCATCACTTTTGTGGTCAGTTTGTTTCTCCTTGTGAGAGAGGGTATGCCCAGACGTGGGTCCCTTGCTCGCTGCGCCACAGGGAACCAGGCTGCACCTCACTGAGGAGGTCCAACAAGGCCGAAACATGTCTGGGGTTGCTTGGTTTTCTGTGCAGAGGGGACCTGGCCTAGCAGTTCGGGCTGGGCTGCTACCTTCGGTGGCGGCAGCTGCTGACTGATTTGCACATGGCTGGTCCCCTTTTGCAATGGCGCAGACGGGCTAAAAAACGGTGGTGTGGAAGGTTGGCCCAGAGCAATTGCCAGTGGTTTAGATTCATTCGAAACCTTCCACCCATCACTTTTGTGGTCAGTTTGTTTCTCCTTGTGAGAGAGGGTATGCCCAGACGTGGGTCCCTTGCTCGCTGCGCCACAGGGAACCAGGCTGCACCTCACTGAGGAGGTCCAACAAGGCCGAAACATGTCTGGGGTTGTTTGGTTTTCTGTGCAGAGGGGACCTGGCCTAGCAGTTCGAGCTGGGCTGCTACCTTCGGTGGCGGCAGCTGCTGACTGATTTGCACATGGCTGGTCCCCTTTTGCAATGGCGCAGACGGGCTAAAAAACGGTGGTGTGGAAGGTTGGCCGAGAGCAATTGCCAGTGGTTTAGATTCATTCGAAACCTTCCACCCATCACTTTTGTGGTCAGTTTGTTTCTCCTTGTGAGAGAGGGTATGCCCAGACGTGGGTCCCTTGCTCGCTGCGCCACAGGGAACCAGGCTGCACCTCACTGAGGAGGTCCAACAAGGCCGAAACATGTCTGGGGTTGCTTGGTTTTCTGTGCAGAGGGGACCTGGCCTAGCAGTTCGGGCTGGGCTGCTACCTTCGGTGGCGGCAGCTGCTGACTGATTTGCACATGGCTGGTCCCCTTTTGCAATGGCGCAGACGGGCTAAAAAACGGTGGTGTGGAAGGTTGGCCCAGAGCAATTGGCAGTGGTTTAGATTCATTCGAAACCTTCCACCCATCACTTTTGTGGTCAGTTTGTTTCTCCTTGTGAGAGAGGGTATGCCCAGACGTGGGTCCCTTGCTCACTGCGCCACAGGGAACCAGGCTGCACCTCACTGAGGAGGTCCAACAAGGCCGAAACATGTCTGGGGTTGTTTGGTTTTCTGTGCAGAGGGGACCTGGCCTAGCAGTTCGAGCTGGGCTGCTACCTTCGGTGGCGGCAGCTGCTGACTGATTTGCACATGGCTGGTCCCCTTTTGCAATGGCGCAGACGGGCTAAAAAACGGTGGTGTGGAAGGTTGACCCAGAGCAATTGCCAGTGGTTTAGATTCATTCGAAACCTTCCACCCATCACTTTTGTGGTCAGTTTGTTTCTCCTTGTGAGAGAGGGTATGCCCAGACGTGGGTCCCTTGCTCGCTGCGCCACAGGGAACCAGGCTGCACCTCACTGAGGTGGTCCAACAAGGCCGAAACATGTCTGGGGTTGCTTGGTTTTCTGTGCAGAGGGGACCTGGCCTAGCAGTTCGGGCTGGGCTGCTACCTTCGGTGGCGGCAGCTGCTGACTGATTTGCACATGGCTGGTCCCCTTTTGCAATGGCGCAGACGGGCTAAAAAACGGTGGTGTGGAAGGTTGGCCCAGAGCAATTGCCAGTGGTTTAGATTCATTCGAAACCTCCCACCCATCACTTTTGTGGTCAGATTATGCAGTTCACCATAAAGAATGAAACATGCTCAGCTAAATTCGGTATGAACCAGTCTTCCGTGAGCGTTGCTGCTAGATTCTCTTTTGACATATGTATTGGGTAGTGTAATTGTTCCAACTCTATTTTTAGTAAGGCTACAGGCATTACTGGTTTACCAGTGCTATCCGGCCACCACAATCTGTCAGAAGGGTTTAAGGAACACCCTCGACGTTTCCACAGGTTTCTCTCATCCTGTGGTCCCTCCCCATGAAGCTCCATTAGTTGTGTCTGCCCAAGATCACTGTAGGTTTCAGGTGTGTTTCGTGTGACCATCATTCTTTCGTGGGTACACGCCACTTCCACTTCCATAACCTTTTCACTTTTGGATGCCATCCGCTTGGCTTCTGTGTCTGCTGCATGATTTCCGCGCGACACAAAATCTGTCCCTTTTGTATGGGTGGAGCATTTCACAACCACTATGCCCACTGGGAGCTGTAGTGCCTTAATCAGCCTGTCCAATAAGGCTGCGTGCTGCTCTGGTGTGCCGTCTGCTCGGAGGTAGACCCTCCTTTTCCAGCGCGCTAAACCTGCGTGCACTGTTGACGTCACATAGGCAGAGTCGCTGTACACCGTTACTTCATGGTCTGCGTGATTCTCAATGACGAGTATCAACTCCAATAATTCTGCAGCCTGTGCTGAGTAATGAGATGGTATTCATGCACTGACGAGTACTCGAAATTCTCTGTTTGCTATGTGTTTCATCACAGCAACGCCTTTATATCTTTGTCCATCACTTTGTTCGATTCTCGAAGACCTGTCAATAAAGACGACCTCTCCACCTGGCAAGGCATTTTCTTTCACCCTGGGGATTTCATCATAGAATTCTTCATAGTTTGCACAGTCATGTATCGGATCTCCTTCAGTGACTGGCTCTTCTATGAACGTAGCTGGGTTCACTATTTTACATCAGACTATTTTAATCAATGGATTTGATATGATCACTTCATAAGCGGAAGCTCTCTGAGATGTCAATGTGCCTTTTGGTTTCTCTAATATGGCAGATAATGAGTGCTGGACGTATAGCGTCATGGAACATCCCATCACAATGGTTGTCACTTTCTCTATGGCGAGTCGTGCAAATCGCTCTCTTAAGTTCTGCAAACCCTTTTTCCATCGCCTCAGACCATTTAATCTTTTCCTTTGTCACCTGGGCCTTCTTTAGGGCCTGGAGTTAAGGCTTGGTATACGAGCTATAGTCGAAAACCCATGCCCTGACATAGTTGCATGGGCATAAAAAGCTCTGCATTTGCTTTATTGTATGTGGCTTAGCCGTGTTCAATATTGCTTTGGCCCTTTCTGGAGTCACCTTCTTTCCTTCATGTGAGATCAGCTGACCTATGTACAGCACTTCCTGTTGACAGTATTGTAGCTTTTCCTTGTCAACCTTATAACCCTTTTCAGCCAGTATAGTCAATAGCTGAACAGAATCATGCCTGCATTGCTCTTCTGTAGTACTGCAGATTAGGATGTCATCTACGTACTGTAAGATGACACTTTCTGATGCAATATTGCTCAGGTCCATCTGTAGAACTCTATTGAAAATTGACAGGGACTCCCAGTACCCCTGTGGCAGCCTTGTGCTTTTCAGATGCATTTGTCTGAACGTGAATGACGTCAGATCTTGTGAGTCACGGTGTAACGGAATTGAGAAAAAAGCATTTTTCAAGTCAATCACCGTGAAATATTTCGCCTCGACGGGTATATTACATAGAATTGTAGATGGATCAGGGACTAAAGGGAACTCGGCTTCAACAATATCGTTTAATGCTCTTAAATCCTGGATTAAACACCACAAACCCCCTTTTGACTTCTTGACAAGATAGACCGCCGTGTTACATGACGATTCTGACGTCACTAAGATGCCCTGGTCCATCATCGCAGTGATTGTCTTCGCAATCCCTTTGTCTACCTCTCTGGACATGGGATATTGTCAGACTCTCGGAAAAATTGCTCCTGGTTTCAATTTAATTTTCACTTCTCCCACCCCCTTCAAGAGGCCTACGTCATAGGGTCCTGTAGTCTATACTGAGACAGGTACTTTAGCTATATCCTCATCAAAATATTCTGGACGCTTCAGCGCCAACATCATTCTCCGAGGCACTTCTCTCCTGATCATTTTTACCCAGAATACGAGACTCACCTCCACCCTTGTCTCTTCTGAGTCTGGTTGTTCTTCAAACAGATCGTCATCGGTGACGTCAGTTACTCGATACCCTTCTCCAATGGCGATAATCGCACACCATTGTCTGCCTTCATCATCGTAGCCTTAGACCAGTGCTACTTTCCCTCGCACTACTGCAGCATGTATCATCAAGGGAAATACTTGTCCCTCCTCTTCTTGCATAGGTATTCTTGGTCTGAATAAAAACTCGTCAAGGGTTCTCATAGTTCTATCTGCGAGGCCTGGCAATCCTGCCATAAGCACACGCACGCCATATGCGAAGACCTCTGGCTCTAATGGTACAGTTCTCATGGCTATGTGTCCTGAGTATGCTCTGATTATTTCACATACATTTGAGTAATGCATCCCCGGAGTGGAGTATATTATGCCCTCCTCTGTAAACAAAATCGTCATGTTCAATTTTGTCATTAAGTCTCAACCCAAAATGTTTACTGGGGTCTGATGTGAGTAAAACAAAGGTACATTCATTTTGCACTCTCCCACGGAGACTGGGAGTGTGTCTGTAAAGGCAACTCGACTGTGAGCTCCTGCAAAAACTCTGAGTATCTATGGCCTCGCCAGACAAGGAAAACTTGCCTTCTCGTATGCACGAGCGTGTTGCACCTGTGTCAACTAGGAAGGAATATTCTTTACCCCCTATAATGACATTCACCCTGGGTTCCCTATGAGGGTCTGGTGTCACTGATAGGATAGAGCACATCAGGGGTCCCAGTGAGCTGTTCTCATTCATATATAAGTTTGGCCCAATGTACACGTTGGGATTTTCTCCATTCCCAGTGTTGCCTCCCCTTCCAGAGTTTATGCTCTGAGAAGGTTGCGGTGATGCCTGTTGGGATTGTCCTTGTGGCAAATTTCCCATGTTCGATGGTTGCCCCCCTTGTGCACCTTGCTGCACTCCTGGCACTTGCTGTTGCACTGTGTGATTCTGTGCAACGCCCTGTTGTGAGGTTGCAGGTGGATTCGCCGTGCCTGCTCCAATTCCTTGGCTATTTTGCCACGTGCCTTGACTTTTGCATGTGCGCACTAAATGCCCCGTCATTCCACACAGCCAACATACTGACGGTGGTCGGGTTATTTGTCCATTTGACATATCTGGACTACCATCCTGCACATTTTGGAAACCTCCTTGATTATTTTGAAAACCTCCCTGATTGCTCTGCCATCCTCTTCCTCTAAAACCTCTTCCCCTTTGGTAAAATCCTATGTTACCCTGGTTGTTCTGCTGTGGATTAGCCGCTTGCTGCATGTTCTTCTCGGCTGTGTTAGTTAACATGGCTCCTTCGAAAGCATACTTCGATAATTTCTTTTGCACCAGCTTTGCTTCCTCGCCCTTTCGAGTTGCCTCCTTTTTTCGATTCTTTTCTTGTAACAATCTACAGTAATGTGCGATAGTTAACTGTATTTCCGCTCAAGGTTTAGCCTCAACTCCTAGCAATTTCTTGAGCTGTTTCTGCACTGGTTCTGGCAACCCTTGGCACAATATATGGTAAAACACAGGTATATATTTTGTCCAAGATTCATGCATTTCGAGTATCCATGCGTCTTGAAAATTCTGGATTAACGGATCTTCTGACTCCTTCATTTTTCGAGTCATTATAGCTCCCATATCAGAAGTGTCTGGGTAAGGCACTCTTAATGCTATCCATACTGCAGATCTGCAATTGTTAAATGGCGCTACGTCGTGCACATTGTTAATTGTGGTTACACCAGGGTACCCTGCCCGTGTCCACACATCGTCTGCTCTCTCACCAAGTATGGCGATCAGCAGACCTTTAATGTCCTCTATAGCCATTGTGACTCCCCCTGTCATTTTTTCTAACTCATGTATCCACTTCCCGGCTCCCGATGTCAGCATTGGAAGCTTATTTTTCAGGTTTTCACGATCCATGTGTGGCCATGGATTGTGGTCTTGCTCCCCCCTTTTCTAGCAGCGGAAATTGGAATGCGCAGCCTTCTTTCTCTTCTCTCATAGCTCTCCTGTCTATCGCAGGGGTAATATTCCTGCATCGCCTTCTACCTGGCAATGTCCTCAATCTGTCTACATAGGCTGGTGATGACACCCCCTCTGACCATGGGGTGTTCGTTCATGCCGGTCAGACTCTGCGGTAGACACTGATGTCCTCGGTGCGTACTCACAAGCATCTGACCATCGTACCCCTTTGTCTCTTGGGAGCCACCTTTCGCGCCGTCTCCCTTCTTCATTTGCCTCGCGCTTCGTCTCTTCTCCAGAGTCGGACATTGATTGTTCCCAATTCACGCAACTCCTTTGTTTCATCATCATTTTTACTGATTTCTAATCTGTCCAGGGACAGCTTCCTGCTCCTGCTACTTTGGGTGACATCCTCCATGTCATATAGCTGAGTGCTCTCCAGGCGCTCGTCTTCCCCCTCTCCTTGGGATATTTGTTCTAGCCCCATTTCATCTTATATTTTATCGATCGTTTCCCCGATGCTTCTGGTGTCGAAGTCATCTTCATTAAAAGCCTTAGACGTGCCTGGTACTGAGTCGTATGCAGGAAAGAATTCTTCAATGTCCTCCCAGTCTACCACTGGATCGGGTTTTTTAACTTCCCTCTCCAAATATTCGAGATCGCGTGCCCTCTGTCTACACTTACGTTCAATATCATCATCAAATTCTTTGCGTTTCTTCGCCTCTTCTTTGACCTTATCTTCTTCCCTTCTCCTTTCATTTCTACATTCATCTGCCCTTCGAACTTCCTCATACCTTTGTCTCCTTATCTTCTTTTCACGTACCCTTTGCTCTTCTTCTAACCTTTGCTGTTTCTGTTTGTTTAGGGCATAGACTGCTCTCTGTTTGCGATCGAGCTGTTTTTCTTGCTCTTCGCGATATAGCTGTTCTTGCCTCAGTCTATCGTTCCGTCTTATCCTTTCATCCCTTAACTCCTTTTCTTTCTCCTTTCTCTGTGCCTCATCTAAACTCTCTTTAGGTCTCACATCATCACTTCCTTTCCCATCGAATTTCAATAAGATTTGTCTTCCCATCCATTCATCTTTTGCAAATGCTATATCATCAATTCTGTATTCACTTCCTTTCCATTTCATTCCCTCTCTCTGCTTATCGAGAAATGCTCTAGTCTGTGCCTGATCCTTCCTTTCATCATCGCGTCTCTCTTTATCCCTCGGGACTGCAGAGGTAAGATTCTGGTCCTGATCCTTCCCTCGGTTTTCGTCACTACTGTAAGTAGGTGACTCATATGCGGGGTTGCTGTACCCTGTGGCTGCTTTGAGCTCCCTTAATGGGTAGAGTCCCTCAGGCTTACATCCCTCGGGTTCTGTTTTGGGCGGGGCAGGTGGCGCCGTAGGCGTGTCACCCCACTCCATGCATACATGTAATATCCAGTCTGCAGGTGACTCATCCTCCTTTTGCTGTTCGAACATTTTCCAGAGTTCTAGAATAGCAAGGCGTTTCTCTAACTTTTGCCTGTATATGTGGCTTGCGAGTATGTCGTCATATGCTGTAAAACGGCTTTAGATAAAGACCCATTTTGCGGCCATGGCATAAACATCTTGTGGCCGGTACCCTTAACCAACTCAGTGCTATATTTCTTAAGCTTGGGTGCGTGTTTCGGCAGTTGCTTACATAAGTGTGCTAATGGAATGATGTCTTCCATGCTTAAATCTGTTTCTACTCCTCTTATACAATGCTTTTCAATGCTTTCGTGCAATTTTAACACTTCCAGCAATATGAGCGAGCACCAAACACTGCAAACTCCAATCCAATTTATTCCCGCCAAAATCTTTTATATCACTAATTTAGTCAAAAACATCAATCCGTGTACGATTCCATCTCAACTATCGAATCGCACAAACCTTAATCGGCTCTCACACAAAACACACAAAAGTCTTCCTTCATGTATAATGGCACGAAAGAACATGTAAGACAGACTCTTAACAGACTAGACAGACACCAGCTGGGCACAAATATCTCTGCCTCTAATTATTACCCCTACATGGAGTTTAAATGAACCCCTTTTACAAAGTCTTTAAATGTGGTAGTAGCCTTGTCGTCCCCTATTATGTGGGGCTCTGAGTTCACGTTTCTTCTGACCGCTATATTAAAGCTCAGGAATAAGGCGTATCCTCCCTCTTCTCAGGTGTCCTCCATGGTAGCCTCTAATTTCTCAGGTGTCCACCCTGGTATTCTCTAATTTCTCAGGTGTCCACCCTGGTATCCTTTTACTTCTCAGGTGTTCACCCTGGTATCCTTTAACTTCTCAATTATTCTCGAGTCATTATCCCCTTATATATATATACAGTCTTCTCTACTTCTGACTATTTTGTTTTTTCCACCTCCCTCCGTTACCTTCTCCCTTTACTTGTTCTAAAGCCTATGACATTTGCCAAAGCACTCAATTTTTTCTTCACTCACCGTTCGCATCGTTCCTCTCTGGTCCCTTGGGATCACCACCTCCATTACCGCCTCCTTCAGTTTTTCGCCTGATCCGCTGCCCGTAGGAATGGGAAGGGTTATGGTTTTTTAAAACGCGTGCCTTCAGGCCCCACTGCAGTTTTGGAACAATTATACTACCATTGTCCTCAGGAAGCTTCACAGTCTACTCAGCTGAATGGCGAAGGATTCGTGATATTGCTGAAGTCCTAGAGTTACTTTGTGTCGACGGTCAACAGGTGTCTTATCAATAATCAATAATCAATAATCGATGGTTTGAACCATCCTCTGCTACCAAGTGTACAGGAGGGCAGGGTGACCTCTGATGGGCCCATAGGATCAGATCTTGAGGTGGTTGGGGTGCAGGATTCTCTTACTCCAACACCAATCAATAAGGACAACTCAATGGTTTGGCAAAGGGAAGTCCGTTTAATGACAAGTACAAAAAATGGGGAAACATGGAAATCAACAGTGATGCGATCGCCGGTCTCGCTTGAACTCCCACAATCTTCATTCAAACAGAAATATTTATAGTCAAAAGTCATCATCATTGACGTGTAACACTCATGAACTTGTCATGCAATTCTATTGGTTGGAAAAGGTAATTTATGTATAGGTGCTATATCTGTATATGGTAATGGAGTGTTAGGATTGGGTAACTCTTATTGGGTGGGCTCCTATGCCCTTCCCTCTACATTACTCATGTAGGCGTCACAAAAAGTATGACGTCTCATTGGTTCTACTAACTATAGGACCTTAGATTATTTGGCCCACTGTGATTGGGCTGCCTACAACTCTAAGCATAAATCTCCACTTTAATTGGCAGCATGCAGAATGGTCACCCAGATGCGGCATGCCCCATGGTTCACCCTGCCTCCCTTCCATCAATCAGTACTTTAGGGCTATGTGTCAGTTAGTTGGCTGAGGATGGCCTCGAAACTGTAGCTTCTTGTCAGGAAAAGTTATGGTATCTCTTGCTTTGGGTGACATCAGACGTTGGTACCTCTTCGCACTTGGCTGGCCACGTGTTAGCACACTGTGAATCGGCTTAGTTTTCCTTCTATTTGTGTATTTAATTCTCCTTTTCGGCCTCCACCTGCCTGGGCCCCCTTATCTCGACCTTCACAGGGCAGGCTGCTCTGCTCTTAAGTTTCGTTTCTCTGAGGTTGCCATCCGCCTCCCTCTCTTGGGTTGGCCTTGATTTCCTAGGCACAGCCTGCTCCTTACTGAGTTTTGTTTCCGCTGTCTCTCTTCTCGCTTTATCTGAAATGATAATCCTGGCCTGTTTGGTCTTTGGTAATCTGGGTTAATTATGCTTTTGTATAAAGTGGATTGCACTTATATATCGTGCTTCATTGAGGTAGATATATATAGTTGGCGCTTGCCGCTCTATTCTTCTACTAAGCATAGAAAGCTGCACTGTTTTCTTAGCTTCTTGCATTACAAGCCTATGTACATGCGTTAGCTGATTGCATACTTTCATTTAGCTTTACAGTCACGTTTCTTTATATTTCAAAATCGTGTCTTCTTTATGTCTGTGATCTCCTTATACATGGTGTTTCGTCTTAGTGTGTCATCTTTTGGTTGTTGTTCGTTCATTCGTACGTCTGTCCGGGCCCTCGTGACATCACCATTTGTCTTCGATTAAGGCCTTTTGAGTTTCTTCTGGGACAATTTTCAAACAATCTTCATTTTGTGTCATTTGCTGGTATGGTTATCTCGATGGATACCTTACAGTCCCTGGTTGTCTGGTTATTGGCACTTCAATAGGTATTGCTCTTCTGATTGGCACTGGGCAAAGCCCTATCACCGCTCTCTGCTGGTTTATTTGCTCATCATAAGTCACATATCTTGGCGTGAACGTTCCTGGAACTTCAAAATGGGTGGCTGGAGTGCCGGCTGTACCTGGAACCTTCTCTACATGTGACCAATCAAATGCAACAAACAGCTTTCTGAATTCCCAGAAAATCATTTTCTCTTTCTACTGGAAAGATGGATAGGAAGAGAAGTCCAGAAAGCCAACCATGAGACCATACATGGCTTTCTAAAAAGAAAAGTTCATATTTCTTTCAGTCTGCTAGCAAATAATGTATTATTGAAATGGTATCCTAAAACAGTTTAACGTGACTATCTCTGAAACCTCAATAGAGTTGACTGCAGGGAACAGTGCATCCACCAAAGACCCACTCCTAGATGAAATAAGGGACCTACTATGAGATGGGTAAATAGCAAATCATGAAGGCATTATGCTGTCAAAGATGTATCAGCTGCTAAACTACCCCTAAACCTCCTGCATTGCTAAATAGCAGCTCCATCTCGATGGAGGCTGCTGGATAGAAAATCCAAAATGATCTTGATGGAACTCATCCACATTGGGACAATTTGCTAAATGTATCATCCCCCAGATCATCGGCCAACACTAATGGATGCAGAATGTATTTTAGAATTGCTATGTCTGTGCTACCAGGAATCTTGATTCTGAAGTCCCACCTGCTCCCACTTCCAAACAAATATATCAATCTCATTGGCGCATGAAGCACAAGAGCTGATGGAAGGATTGAGGAAGATGCAATGTTACAACTCAATTTAGAACTACTGCTATCAATTGCAGGAGGGATGGTCAACATTTCTATTAAAAAAATGCATTTGCTTGGAAGACAAATATACCTAAAAATGTGTATACGCTCTGATAGAAGATCCTAAACCTTTCTGAGACCTGATATGAATAAATACCATATCATAATTGATCCATGCTAGCAATCTCTGCTGGAATTGAAATATGCGCAAGGACTTCAGAAGATGGCATAGGTGCAGCCTTACCCATTCCATATAAAGATCCAGAACTCCCAGTAATCCTAAACATTCTGCTTTTGTTGAGCCGGAGACTTCTACTGAGTGAGACGTCTACTGAGAGATTCCACGAGATTATCTAACCTGTCTTCTTGGTCTTCTAGATGAAGGTTCGGCTCTGCACTAAGCAGAGCTACAGAAAAGTCTGTTCTTCTAGCATTCCGAGACTCTTACAGCTCTGCTCACCTGAAAGGATGAGATAATCAATTAAATGTCCATATTGGGGTGGGCAGAGCACTCCTGCTCATGGAAGTAGAACACATCCATGAGCAGCACACATCCATAATCACACTCTAGACCAATAGGTACTTCTCCACAAACTCACCTCAAAGGCCAATATTTTGGATGCTGCCCTACAATGGTTTACATCCTTCATTACAGGATGAATGTTTTGTTTAACACTGTATGGTCTAGCCACTGATTTTATAGTCCATAAATATGGCGTCCCTCAGAGCTCAGCCCTATCGCCTTTATTGATTATCAGGTATGTGAAACCTTTCAATTATCTCATTTCACAGATGAATGTTGACTTTCAATGGTATGCAGATGACACCCAATTGCTTTTTGAACTCTTTGGCTGTCCTCTGTCTGATGACCTTGTGTTCTCAGACATCCTGTGTCAAATCAAGTCTTGGATGCATTGTAACTGGCTCAGCCGCAATACTTTGAAAACATAGCTGATGCTGATTCACCCGTCTAATCCTACAAATGCTCTTTCATTTTTACCTTCATACTTTCAGCTGGTGGCAGAAACGATTGCCATCTTAAATAAATTTAAATTGCTAGGTGTCTTTCTGGACCTACTGCTTGACTTCTCTGCTCAAAATAACCAGTGCTACTTCCTACTATTTAAGACTTTTTAAGTAGATCGGGCATTACTAGTCCCAATACACCAGTCTCTTATTGCACATGCAATAGTCTGCTCTAAACTGGATTATTGCCATTCTTTCTTTGACCTATCTAAAGCTATTTGCCAGAAGGTTCTCTTGAACAACACTGCCAGAATAGTGTTGAATCTTCCCTTTCAGTATTATATCACCCCTGAATTCAGTCTGTATGGCAAGACCCGCCACATATCTAGTCAAGAGATTGGGCCTCATTACGAGTGCGGCAGTAAGGGGTTAACGGCACTGGTAAGGATGCCGTTGCCTTTAACCCCTTACCGCCGCATTCCGAGGTCCCTTAATGGGTCCCATCAAGGCCGACTGGTTTTACCAGTCGCCCTTAGCGGGAGCCGCTAAGGGACCAGGGAGCTAATAACGAGCCCGTTATTAGCTCCTTCCCCATTACCATTGAGTCCTATGGGTGCTCGAATGGGAATGGGGAATGGTTTTCAGAATGGGGACTTACCGGGTCCTCCAAGGTTGGAATGACCTGGTAAGTCCCCATATCGAGAACCCGGACCCGGTAAGTGGTATGGGGGTAGCCTTGACGCTAATAGCACCATGGCTACCTCCATACTCATAATGAGGCCCTTTGGCTTTATAAACCACTAACCGCCTGTGGTTTTCCTCACCGATTATGCGACTGGTTCCCACAGATAAAGGCGTAATTCTGTAGGGGGCAACATGTTTGCTGTTCAAGGTGCTGAAATCTGAAACTGATTATCCTCCTCTCTGAGGCTTGAGACAGATATTGGTCAATTACTGAAAACGTTGTTCTTCCAGTAGTTTCTCTCCAGTTAATCTGACTTTATGGTAATATCTTTCCCAAATCTCCCTTCCTGCAAATAGCGCTCACATGCCTTCAGGTTTGAGTGCTTTATAAGTCAGTATCAATATCATTATAACCTGCAAGAGGACCAAGCCTCTGGTTCAACCAAATAGAGCTGATTGCGTATAGGAAGGGGTGCCAGAGAAGGTAAATATGAATGTGAGATTTTCTTTTATGATGTGATATGGTACTAGCATTGAGACCTGTATCCAGCAGATACCCTTCACTCACTGACAGTGAGGGCATGGGAAATGAGGATGTATGAATCAAAATAAGGTCCAGACACCTTCGACCGTCTGCCCACAGAGCAAGCCCGTGATTTACCACAGAACTGGAATAAAGTGGAGCTCCTCCCCCAACTCCAACCCCCCCCTCTTCCCCCCCACCAAGAAAGCCACAGGTACTCTTAGCATAGCCGGCTGTCCCAATAACTCTGTGATTGTGCGGGTACCACTCTTGATGATAAACAAGAGCTTGAGCTGATCCGCCTTCAGGCCAGCTTTGCCCATCTGGCATCATTGAATGCCTATGAGGTGAATGTCAATCCTCAAATGGGGAAGTATGCTCCCCGTCAGCTGCCAATTCTTTACTCTTGCGAAAGGCATCCTGAGAAGAACAGCTTCATGAAGAGTGTGTGGGAGGTTTTACCCATGCAACCGAGCCCTACCACAAAAACTGTGCATTACTGGCATTGAAAACATCATGGTGGCCAGAACTCCCCAGAAAATGCACAGGGAAAACATGAAGAATAGGCTGCCAGCCATTTTTGCCTATGTTGTGAGCACAGGAGGGCACTGCCTAAAACCACCATTGGGCTACACACACAGTAGCCTGAAACCATTGGGAATGGCAAGGCTGATTGCCAAAAGCATCCCAGAGCTGTTGGGAATTCATTTTCTTGATGTCAAAAAGTTGCTAAAATTATGGGCACAAGACCACTCTAAAGATTCAACCTTCCTGTGGGGGGTTTCACATCACCACTCTACTGTAAGGACTCTCATCAAAATAATGTTAAGCAAGGATTATAAACTATCAAGTAAAATCCCCTTTTTGAATGCATTAATTCAAGACAGATCCCAAAAATGGGTGCAGTACCAGCTTTGTTCACAAACCGGCGCTAGCGGTCTAAACTCGGACAGGAGAGCTGTCTTGCAGAACTGTGCATCGATCAGAAAGAGTCTTATTAAATTAAAAGTTCAAAGGGGTTGACTGGCCTGAGAACTCTTAACACCCCAGAGACCCACACCAGCCCAGGATATCACATGGCCCTGTTGATTGAATCAGGGGAGGGGCACCTGTGGACTGCAGGGAACCAAACAATGAGCCTTCCTTGGCTCAGGCAATTGTTAAATTAGGGGGAGTCGTAAATGGCTTCCTCTTGGAAACGGGGAGGGGCACTGCATCTGTGAGCAAGCTGAGCTTGGGGTAAGTGGATAAACCAGAAATTCCAACATGTGCTTTGGAAAACCGCACCCCTTTGGGCCAGGGCATCATTTTAAAAAGATGGATAATTCATAGTGTGGAATTGTGAAAATTATATCAATAATATCATTATTCTTGTGATTTTCCTGTGCACATTTTAAGAGGTGTTAGGACCCTCTGGTATGTTCTGGGGAGTAGTGGCGGAAAATAAGGGTATTACTACAAACGTCTGTATGTGAAAAATCTGACACTTCATCATCTAATGCCCATACACCTTGCGCACATTTGTGTAAATGTGGGTAAAGATCCGATATTGGTAAACCAACTAAAAACAAAAATAAGTTGTCATTTTTGAATGCAAGCCCCCAGGAAGATCAGAGTTGGGCCAGAATGTACCTTAAGTAATCTGTAATATGTACATGTAATGTCAAACAACTGTGTATCCGGAAATATGTGTAGTTATGAAAAATTATTTCTAAGGTAAAAGCAAAGGAGCATTTCTTCAATAGATCGTAAAAGGCTGACATCACTCTGACACACTATCCTTTCTCAAATCAGGGACCAAAGAATCCTTTGGCCTATCAAATCTTGAGAGGGTTGGGCATGCAGAATTAGCCGACCCACCCACTTTCTAAACACATAAAAAAGAGCCACTGGAAGCCAGATAGGATTTTCTTTTTCACTTTCTGCGGAGCATTTTGACAGACAACTTCACATCCAGACTTCCGACTTCACATCCAGAGATCCAGACTTCAGACTTCACATCCAGAGATCCAGACTTCAAATCCATCAATCTCCAGAGACCAGAAATTAACTCCAGAATTTGTAGCAGAGAGGCCTGAATCCTTTTTCAGCAGGCCTCCAAATCATTTGCAAACTATTGAACAGCCGGCAAACTGTTTGAATTTTTGCCAAGAACTTTTGCCAGAACCAGAGACCCAGAAGGCAGAATTATCCGGAGAGACCAGACCCAGACCAGATCACTGTGCAGTGCTGAGAGCTGACCCAGATCGCTGTGCGCGGAACCAGTACCAGAGAACCGCAGCAAATCCTGACCCGATCCGTGGCGAAGTCGCATGCCTGTCCAAAATATAGTGTGAGTACTGCCAGAACTGTGCAAAACCCAATCTCTTAGTTTAAAATAATCTAATTCAAACTATTTTAACCTATTGAGAACTGCATCCTAGAAATCTTGTGTTCCTTCTGTGATCTCAAACCTGAAAACTGTCATCTGTCATTCTGAGCTTGACTTTTCTTTTGATAATCTACCTTCACGAATTCGTCAGTATCTCCGGAACTGCTGGTGCTAGGAGCAAGTTTTAAAGCTAAGATTCTAAGCTTTCCAATGAACCTAATACCGACTTGCTACCCCTTATTGTGCCTCCGTTATTGCACTCGATGCACGCGACTAAATTGCCGCGATTTGACATTTTGCTTCATTTCAGCCACGTGTAAAAATATTTGTCCTTGCTTTCCTTTGCTGAAATTTGTTTTCAACCTGACAATCATTCATAGAGCAGTGCTAAAGTGATCCTGAACTAATTTAAAGTAGCTATCGCTCACCCTGAACCTCTAGAGGGAATTAAAATAATGTTTAGCATATTTTTCCCTTCTTTGCATACCACCTTTAAAGTACTTTGCCTGTGTTTAAAATCAGCCCTGTTGATCTAAGCTTGCTAGGGGGGAACTGAATTGGGATTGTACTGTGATTGTATTCCTGAAGACTGTGTGTGTTACTTCCATCTCCTTACATTGCATAGGGGGGGAGTGAATTGTCAAAGAAAAAGTGATCACATTATCTTTTGCTGAAATCATATCAAGTTTATTTCTGTACTGCTTTTATTCATCTTTGCATCTCCTTGAAACCATAAAGCATTCTCTGATACCTTATTCCCCTGTTCCTAGTCATAAGTCACCAGAACTGTGCTATTGTAGGATTACCTATTGCTGATCACTGTCATATTCACAAGTGTGATATCAATTATTAATTTATTATAAAATTGCGATATATATATATATTGTTTAATTCTCAAATAAACCTTTTAAATTTGCAAAACAAACTTACTTCTTGGCTCAGTGGGGTCAGGGGGATTCTAAGAGAGGGGTGTTATATAAGGGTTGTCATCCAGAGTACCCGAACTGGACATAAAAATATATAAATAAGGGCTTCCCTTGAGCAATCCCAGACAAGGCACTGACTTAGTGGGACTGCTTGATTGGAGTCATTAACAAAGTGGGGGCTCGTAGCCGGGGATTCTGGATTAGATCTATCACTTATGCAGATTAATACAGTGTGCTAACTGACAGAATATATAAATTCTGTCGGATCACCACGCTGTGTTACGCTGTAAAGCACTCCTCAAAGGAACGCTCTAAGGAAACGGTCTGTTTTGCAAAATAAAATACAAACTTCTGTAAGTAAGGAAGGAAATCTAGTTCCAGAATGATGACACTGGTAGATATGAAGATAGCTAGGGAGCACCTCTTACATAAACTGTTTGTGAGAGGTGAATGGTCTGAACAGGACCAAATGTATGGTTGCAGGCGATCACACAACAGGTCACTACAACTGGGTCGGATATGTGGAGAGATCAGGGTCCCTTACATGTGGCCCTGAGTGAACTATATATGGCTCCTAAAGCCAAAGATGAACACAATAAGATTGCTAGGATAGCGGCATATTTGTATCTGTATATGGGAGCCATGCAGGACAAATGTGCTGAAGGCCAAGAACTGGCAAATAGGCAACTGATGGCATTAGAGAAGGCCCAATCTGACCAGGACTCTTCTGAGCAGAGGCTGCACAGGAGCCAGGAGTCAGAAAATGATAGTAGACAGTACATCATTAAAATAAAGGAGGATATGGATATCCTGCAAGAGGAAAAGGCTGACCAGGATACCAGAATCCTGGCTTTGCAGAAGGAGTACTAAGACAGTTTGGACTCCTTACTGCAGCGCCAGAAAAAGCTGGAGCAACAGATCAATTTCAACAGGGCATGCACACAGCAGGTAGCCACCCTGCAAATCCAACTAGACAGAGAGAAAGAGGAAAACAATAAAATGATTTTGAAAGACCTGGATACCCAAGCAGAGTTTGATGAAGAGCGCCAGAAAGCTGGTGCCCTTCAACGGCAGAGGGACGACCTGGCGGCACAGAGGCAGGCTCTTAGTCAGGAAAGGGAAACCTTAGGCCAGGAAGTCTGCCAATTAAAAGAAAAAATTGAAGGAAATCACCTGGTCCTCCAGGGGCTGGGTGACCTCCAAAAAGAGCATCACAACTTGTTAGAGCACACCAGGAGGGTGGAAGATGCTCTGGCAAGAAAGGAGCAGGCCAGTAGGGATGGGACTCAGGAGTTAACCCTCCTGCAGCAAAGACTGGCACAGTACTCCAGGACCAATCAGGAGGCACAGATAGAGATTGAGGCTCTCTGTCAGCACAATGATAGGCTCCAGCAACAGGTAGCCATGCAGGAGAGACTGATAGAGTCTAGTAAGGCCTTGGTTGAGGAACTGAAAGCGCAGGCTCTTGCATTGCAACAAGGAGCAGGGGCTGATAGAGATGAAGTTCGCTGGGAAAGGGAAACACCTGAGAATAACCTCAGGAGCCCTAGTACCAAAGGCCTCCACCTCTCCCAGTCCCTGGACTCTGCCACCCCCATGTCCCCTGGCGCACATGAGCACAGGGCCACAGGGATGGCAGATTACTATCCAGCCAAAAGGATGGGGCTCATAGGCCAGTACCACCCAGGAATGGATGGGCGGGCATCCGCGTATGGGCACCCAAGCACAGTGCAATTTAGTGGGGAACCCCAGGAGAGTAGGCCCACTAAGGGCATCCTGAAAACCTCTGCCCAGTTAGGTCAGTGGGGGGGTACCTAGCAAATCCTGGTAGCAAGGAGGGATCTGAAGACTCCTCTGAGCATCACAGGACGCAGGAGACCAGGTCCCCACATTCTGCCAGCCATTCCCAGGTTCGCAGAATCCGGGAAAACCTGGAAGATCAGACGGGCACCTCGGGGAGCAGTGCTTCTGAGTCGGAGGATGAATGGACCATGGTTACCCGAACCAAAAAGGCCAATAAGGCAAAAAGGGCCTTGCTTAAGGACCCCTTAAAACAGATTAAGGCAATCAGGAATGTCATCACGCCTTATCACAAGAACTCCAAGTATTCTGTGTGGGAGCACTTGGACCTCTTTGAGTAAATGATGGAGACATTCCAGTTGAAGGACAGCAGTAGCTGCATCCAGTACGTCAAATGGACATTCTCCCCAAAATACTCCAGTTTCTTTGCGGGGCTGGAGGACCAAAATCATTCAAGATGGTCGACCTATAGGGCGGCCATCTTGATACACTTTTCTGTGCATAGAAATCCCCAAGAAGCTTGCAAGGCAGCCTACAATTTGCAATGTGGGGAGGATCAGGCCCCACAAGAATTCATACAAGAATTGAAGCGTGCCTTTGCGTAGACCACCAGAAGGGTGCGCACGGACAGCAGAGAATTCATCAACACATTTTTCCATGCTCTCCCCAAATACATAATGACCCAGCTTGTGAGAGATTTTCACGAGAAAAGATCTTTAGACTGGGTCATTGAGCAAGCCACCCGCATCTATGAGGTGCAGAAACCGGTGGAAAATAAGAATCAGCCCAAAAACCCCAAAACCAACAGCACCCCTGCTGCTGCTAAGGTGGCAGAGGTAAAGGTTGCACCCGTTTTAGATTTGGAGATGGGGGGCCTAAAAACCTCCCTGCACCAAATAATTCACAGCCCAGAAGGCCCTCGGGCCAGTCAGAGACAGGGAGTCGAGGAGGTAGTCCCACAAACGGGGTCCCCCGCTCCCCTGACTATGTACGTCCCCGCTACAAGGGAAACCGACCCATCCTCGGTTATGTGTGGACTCCTCCAACCCAAGGGGGGGATCCATCCAAGCGCCTAACCCGGGGAACTTCCCTCCTAACTTCCCCCAGGAGGGCAGAAATTCACCAAATCCTGGGCAGAACTGTTTCCCCAGGTATCCACCCAATTTCCAACCCCAAAACCATCCATCCTTCTTTCCCCAATTCCCTGAGCCCAGACAACCTAATCCGGGAGAGGGGAGGCCAAGGGTGGATGGGTACCCAAATCTTCCCAATCCAGGGTATTACCAGAGAAGGGATAGCTACCCTTCCCGGGATCAGCCCAGGGGAGAAAACAGGACCCCGTATCAGCCTGAGCGGGTTTCACAGTTCGAGTGCCAGGTCCAAAATATGGCACGGGATCTGGGTCACATACTGAGGGCTCAACAGAACCCTCAGATGAGCATGCCACCGCAGAATGCCCCAAACCCTGGGCCTGGTGCTCCAGAACAATGACGGCGGCAGCACACCGATAACCCACCGGTTCCCAGGGAGGAGGCACAAGGGGAAGGGGGGTATAAAGCCTTGGAGGAAGCTTCCTTCCCCACTTGTAAACAGCCCCTGGACACCCAGGAACCAGAAACAAAATCTCCTACCCCTGAAAGTCTGCCACCCAAGGAGCAGAGAGGAGGTAGGAGAAACAAAGGACCCAAACAGAACCATTTTGTGGAGGAGGTACAGGTCTTCCAATTTGAGGGAGAGGGATCCCAAGAGGATCCTGGGAAAAGGATCTTCTCCTTCAGAGATGGGGGAACTCCTCCCAAGGAAAAATGGGTCCGAAGGGTTTCCAACCTAGACTGGGTAGATATGGGGATTGAGCTGTTGCCGCCCATCATTCTATCCCAGAACCAACAATACCAAAAACCCCTGGTTCAAACCCATCCTGGTGACTGCCTCCAAAAAGGCAGGGGCGGCCCAGAACCGGAACCAGGGGAACCTAAAACCGAATCAATAGACTGGGTAGATGTGGGGATTGAGCTGTCGCCGCCCATCATTCTATCCCAGAACCAACAATACCAAAATCACATGGGTCAAACCCATCCTGATGACTGCCTCCAAAAAGGGGGGGTGGCCCAGAACCGAAACCATTTCCAGTTGCCCAGTTTTTCTTTCAGATTCCCCAGGCTCTTCACAGAATTCTGCCCAAATCTCTTCTCTCGCCATGTCCAAAACCAGAAAGTTAGCCCACCAGTTGTCCAAAAATGTGCATTAACTGTGCACCCTTGAGGCGGAGAAGGAGGGAAGATACTATGCCCCGGTACAAGTACATGGGCAGGGTACAATTTTGGCACTGGTGGACACTGGATCCCAAGCTACTGAATTCAGGTAGGGGGAAGAAGTACCAAATTCCCCTCGCCTCTCTTCCTGGACAACTCCAGAACTTTGACGGGAAGGAAATTCCCATCGAGGGGACTGTAGATTTGGACATCAAAATTGGGCGACACAAGGTGAAACACCCGGTCATAGTAGTGACTCCAGAGGGCATCCCTTGTTTACTAGGGAATGACCTCCTGAGAAGGTTTTCACCCCTAATAGATTCCGTAAACAAGGTCCTCTGGACCCAGACTAGCCGACCAATAAAATTAAAGCAGAGTGTCAACCATGTTAGTTTAAACGGCACGTGCCACATGGTTGAACAAAAATCTGACCAAGTAGAATTTCCCTTCCAGAACAACCAAATTCCAGATGTGACAGTAATAGCAGTAGGACAACAGACTGGTGATGGTGGGTCCTCTCTATTTCTGAAAATCAACCTTCCTTCCAGTTTAAGGTGGTATTCCACACTGGAAGGAAATACTCTTCTTTACTAATCCACAATCAGACATTCCCACTCCGATAGTCCAGAAAGATGTGAAATCAGCTCAGAGCCTGGCTGATATTCAGCAGATTGGAGAGCAGTTGTTCATCCCTGTTTAGTTAAATGATGGGAAGGACTCTGTTCTCGCTCGAGTGTGTGTGAACAACGGTAAGAGCTTCATCAGCGAAGCCACGTTCCTGCCAACTCCCAAAAGATCCAGCCATTCCCACATTCAAACTGATAGACAAATGGGAAATGGATCTGGAAACACCCAATTCCCAACATCTCCTGCCAAGCAGGTGTATGCTCAATATCTCCATTGGCAACAAGAGCATCGTCCATAATTGTTGGGTCGTGCGAGACGTCACTGCCGCCTTTTACTTAGGCAGTGACATTCTCAATCGCTTTGCCATTAGTTTGGACCTAATAAACTTCAAAGCTTGGTCCCGATTAGCGGATAATCCCATGGGCTTTGATGATCCAGAAAAAACATTTAGGTCAGCTCAATTGCTACCTTATGCAGTTGAAATTCAGGTTAAAGAGGAAGTCACTATCCCAGAAAGGACCCGACAATTCTCCCTAGAAGTGAAAGTTAAAAGAGGACAAAAATTGAAAAACCCTGATGCTTATATTCATCTAAATGCTTCTCTCCAACAGCAAGGATTAGGGGTAAACCCAACACCATTAGTCAACATAGAACATGACACCATTCGAATAGAGGTGGATAAAAGCGACTTACAGAGTATTACTCTAGCCGCAGGCACCATTATTGGAATGGCGGTTGATGACCGACACTTCTCCATTGATTAAGGAAATGAACTGTTAGGACCAATCCCCAAGGACTGTTTTGACAGTGACAGCGATGACAATACAACACCAGACAGGATTTTTACCCGGCATGGGGGGAACTTCCTGGTGTACACTTCTTGCCCTTATGGTAAGGAAGACGTGACTTGTGACTTCAGAAGGGATGAGGAGATTTTCCAGGTCCATGATGGCTGCCTTTCCCACCTGAAGCCTCCAGTCCAAATCAGCACTCTGACCAGGGACTTCTCCACACAGCTGGAGGAGGCCGCTGAGATAGCAAAGCCAGAAGTCTTTCCAGGCTTCAGGCAGATGGTGGAAGAGAGAGTCAACCTAGCTGATGCCTGCGTGACTCTGGAACAGAAGCAAAAGTTGAAACAAGTTTTCTTGGATTTCCAAGATCTCTTTGCGGTAGACTCATATGACTGTGGTCGCACCGTCATCCACACAACAACAATTCCCACGGACCCTGGCATGACTCCAGTGTTTGTGAAGCAATATCGCTTGCCTCTCGCATCCATGGAGTCCCTTACTGAAATAATTAAGAACCTTGAGTCCCGGGGAATAATCTGTCCAGTACACAGCACCTTCAATAATCCGGTGCTGGGAATATTGAAGCCAAACGGCCAGTGGAGACTCTGTGCCGACCTTAGGGAGCTCAACAAACGGGTCCATACTTCCCGATGGCCTCTGCCCTACATTGACAAAGGGCTGGCCCAGATTCAGGGGTCACAGGTATTCACTGCAATAGACCTGAGCAATGGATACTGGTCTGTGCCTGTCAGTAGGGAGGACCAATAAAAACTGGCTTTTACCTTTGGGGGCCAGCAGTACACATGGACCCGGACTCCCTTCGGATACCTCAACTCCGGCAATGAATTCAACATTTTCCTACACAAGGCCATGGCCGACCTGGGTGTGAGGGGTAACCTGGCTTATGTAGATGATGTCCTCATCAAAAGTTCATCTGTAGAGGAACACATAGCGGAGAACCGTTATGTTCTGACACAGTTGAGGGCCGCCGGAGCAAAACTTTCCTTTCAGAAAGCACAGTGGTGTAGAACACGTGTTAATTTCTTGGGGCATGAGATTACTCCTCAGGGTCTCTGTCCCCAGGAAAAGAAAGTGGAAGCACTTCAGAAACTGAAAGACCCCACCACTCTGCGGGAACTAAGGAGCCTCCTTGGACTGACTAATTACAGCAGAAAGTTCATTGAGGGCTACGCAGAGATCACCAGACCCCTGATTCATCTTTTGAAGGGGTGGGTCAAGTGGGAATGGGGTCCAGAACAATCCGATGCAGTAAGACAACTCAAAAGAAGCCTCTCACAAGCGCCTTGCCTAGCTTACCCTGTCAGAAACAAGGAGTTCTTCCTGGAGACAGGGTTCTCTCCTATGCGAGCAAAACATTATCCTCTGTGGAGGAAAAATTCAACGATTGTGAGAAGGCACTCCTGGCAACGGTGTGGGCATTGAAGAATTACCGCCCGTTCATCCAGGGGGAACACATCATAGTGGAGACTCCACACCAGCCTCTGCAATACCTCCAAAGTGACAGAATCCGGGCAGGAAATGTGAGTAATTCCCGAATTACTTCCTGGATTCTGTCAATGCAAGGCTTTCTTGTGGAGGTCAGATATGGCCAAAACAAGAAGAGTCCCCCCGCGCAAGGTCTGGCTGACTTGCATGATTGTGCCAGAGAAAACTGTCTCGAGGACGAAAGTCTAAAACTCAAGGACAACATGGAGGCATACCTTAATTCCCCACACAAAGTCTTTGAAGAAGACAAGTGTGAGGGAATGCCCACTGTCTATGTGGATGGATGCTCTTACCATGTTGACAACAACAGGGAAAAAGAACTGGTGGCCGGCGTAGGGAATGCATGGGTGAATGAGTCCCCAGAACCCTCCGCTGGGTACAAAATTGGTCCCCGAAGTAGTCAGGTAGCTGAGTTGATGGCTGTGCATCAAGCCAGCCTCACTGCTGTCCAACATCAACTCCACGAACTGGTCATAATCACAGATTCGGATTATGTACGGAACGGGTTCGTGGAGCACCTGGTTAATTGGAAAACCAGAGGCATGTTATGTGCTAATAACAAACCCTTGAAACATGGGAAGTTAATACAAAACATTGATGACCTGGTCACCTCGAATGGGATGACCATCTATTGGAAAAAGATCAAGGGTCATTCCAAAGTAGAGGGACCAGACAAAACTGGAAATGACTTAGCTGATCAGCTGGCCAAAACCAGGGCCATCCAAGGGGATCTAATCGAAATAGAGTCCCTGTTGGGGGAAATCCAGGTCACTGCTATCACTAGGTCCCAGACAAATGCTCACAATGATCTTTCAACTGCACAATGGAGTAAGGAGACCCCTGATGCTGATTTAATTATGGCTCAAAAGGGGATCCCATAATTGGTAAGTTTTACCAACACATTGAGGACCCTGAGAACTTTCCCCTTACGGATACCGATTACATTGGGAAGGAGGACCTTAGAGTGTTGATGAAATGTCCAAAGATGTTCCGAATCCAAGACGGTTTGTTGGTAAGGGAATCCCAAGCTGGCCATGATCAGTGGGTGGTCCCTACCTCATTCCGAAGCCTGATGTTAAGTCACGCCCATGATGCGGCCACCACCGGTCATAGGGGGTTTCACACAACACTGGAAATCTTAAGAGAGGTTGCATACTGGCCACACATGGGGCAGGACCTCGACCAATACTTGAAGGAGTGTCTGGTGTGTGCACAATTTCAGCCATCATCCCTCACACACCGTGCACCTCTCCAAAAGAGGGGGATGACACTGCCATGGTCAGATTTGCAAATCGATTTCGTAGGCCCTGTAATTCGCTCGTCTAGAGGAAACAAGTACATGTTGACCGTCACATGCTTGTTTACCAAGTGGGTGGAATGTCTCCCGGCCCCAAACTGCAAGGCAGAAACAGCAGCTGCCCTGATGATTAACCACATCTTTTCCCGTTTTGGTCTACCTCAAAGGATTGAGTCAGACAGAGGTAGCCATTTCACCAGCGAGGTAATGACAAAGATGTGGGAGATACTGGGGGTCAAAAGAAAGCTACATATTGCGTACCTGCCAGCTTCTTCTGGAGCAGTAGAGCGATACAACCAAACCATTGTGAGCATATTAAAAAAGTTTGTAGCAGATTCTGGGCCAAGTTGGGATATACGATTACCTCTGGTCCTAATGGCCATCAGATCTACCCCTTCAGCTGCAACTAAAATGTCACTGTTTGAGCTGATTACAGGACGCAAGATGGTGCTTCTGCAGCATTTGCTCTACAGGACCCAAGAGCAGACGTTGATAAACGCCTCCACAACTCATGAGTATGTGGAGAATTTAAGGAAACGCCTGCAACATGCTTTTGCCTATGCTCAGCGGAATCTGGAAAGATCAGCTGATAGCATTAAGACCCATTACGATTTGAAAACTTCCAGGAAAGTATATAATGTGGGAGACTGGGTTTATCTATACAATTTCCAAAGGAACCAGGCCAAACAGCAAAAATGTTTGCCTACATGGAAGGGACCGTTTGAAATTATAGACAAAATCTCCCCTGTAGCCTACAAGATCCGCATCCCCAAAGGTAGTTCGGCAGAAGGGGAAGACAAGTGGGTCCATATTAATCAGCTAAAGTGTTGCCATCCCAGGCACACTTTGCAACAACTGGAGGAATCCTCTGGAATCCCAGAGGGGGCCGCTCCAGTGTAATTCAGTTCCGACCCTAAAATATCCCACATATAGTCGCTAAAATATGATGATTCTGGAAAGAAAATATTTCCTGTTATATCTTGTTTTTTAAAAATAATACTGCAAAATGTATCCGGATGTATAAAATGTATATGTTCGCCAGACCATTAATAGTGGTGGAAAAATGTCTACGAATAGGTATTGCCGCTTTTGGTTTATCATCCTAGGAGAGATGAAACCCGGAGACTGACCACGGAAGACGACCTGGAGACCGGGAGCAAAGATCCGAGGGGCCCGGGGTACCGCCCAATATTCCCATCAGGACAGGCGAGGAGAACCAATTGATACAGGAAAAGATACAGAACTGTGCCATCTACCGGAAGAAGATGAGGTGAACATCCCAGATCTTGCGAGTTCCATCAGTGAAAGATCAGAATGGCCATCGCAAGAGGGGGGGCTTGTGGGATGTTTTACCCATGCAACCGAGCCCTACCACAAAAACTGTGCATTACTGGCATTGAAACCATCATGATGCCCAGAACTCCCCAGAAAATGCACAGGGAAAACATGAAGAATAGGCTGCCAGCCATTTTTGCCTATGTTGTGAGCACAGGAGGGCACTGCCTAAAACCACCATTGGGCTACACACACAGTAGCCTGAAACCATTGGGAATGCAAGGCTGATTGCCAACAGCAACCCAGAGTTGTTGGGAATTCATTTTCTTGAGGTCAAAAAGTTGCTAAAATCATGGGCACAAGACCACTCTAAAGATTCAACCTTCCTGTGGGGGGGTTCCACATCACCACTCTACTGTAAGGACTCTCATCAAAATAATGTTAAGCAAGGATTATATACTAGCAAGTAAAATCCCCTTTTTGAATGAATTAATTCAAGACAGATCCCAAAAATGGGTGCAGTACCAGCTTTGTCCACAAACCGGCGCTAGCGGTCTAAACTCGGACAGGAGAGCTGTCTTTTAGAACTGTGCATTGATCAGAAAGAGTATTATTAAATTAAAAGTTCAAAGGAGTTGACTGGCCTGACACCCCAGAGACCCACACCAGCCCAGGATATCATATGGCCCTGTTGATTGAATCAGGGGAGGGGCACCTGTGGACTGCAGGGAACCGAACAATGAGCCTTCCTTGGCTCAGGCAATTGTTAAATTAGGGGGGTTGTAAATGGCTTCCTCTTGGAAACAGAGAGGGGCACTGCATCTGTGAGCAAGCTGAGCTTGGGGGAAGTGGATAAACCAGAAATTCCACCATGTGCTTCGGAAAACCACACCCCTTTGGGCCAGGGCATAATTTTAAAAAGATGGATAATTCATAGTGCGGAATTGTGAAAATTCTATAAATAATATCATTATTCTTGTGATTTTTCTGTGCACATTTTAAGTGGTGTTAGGACCCTGTGGTATGTTCTGGGGAGTAGTGGCGGAAAATAAGGGTATTACTCCAAACGTCTGTATGTGAAAAATCTGACACTTCATCATCTAATGCCCATACACCTTGCGCACATTTATGTAAATGTGGGTAAAGATCCGATATTGGTAAACCAACTAAAAACGAAAATAAGTTGTCATTTTTTAATGCAAGCCCCCAGGAAGATCAGAGTTGGGCCAGAATGTACCTTAAGTAATCTGTAATATGTACGTGTAATGTTAAACAACTGTGTATCTGGGAAATATGTGTAGTTATGAAAAATGATTTCTAATGTAAAAGCAAAGGGGCGTTTCTTCAATAGATCGTAAATGGCTGACATCACTCTGACACACTATCCTTTCTCAAATCAGGGAACAAAGAATACTTTGGCCTATCAAATCTTGAGAGGGTTGGGCATGCAGAATTAGCCGACCCAGCCACTTTCTAAACACATAAAAAGAGCCACTGGAAGCCAGATAGGACTTTCTTTGTCACTTTCTGCGGAGCATTTTGACAGACAACTTCACATCCAGACTTCAGACTTCACATCCAGAGATCCAGACTTCAGACTTCACATCCAGAGATCCAGACTTCAAATCCATCTATCTCCAGAGACCAGAAATTAACTCCAGAATTTGTAGCAGAGAGACCTGGATCCACAAGCTGAATCCTTTTTCAGCAGGCCTCCAAATCATTTGCAAACTATTCAAAGCTGTTTGAATTTTTGCCAAGAACTTTTGCCAGAACCAGAGACCCAGAAGGCAGAATTATCCGGAGAGACCAGACCCAGACCAGATCGCTGTGCAGTGCTGAGAGCTAATCCAGATCGCTGTGCGCGGAACCAGTACCAGAGAACTGCAGCCAATCCTGACCCCATCCGTGGCGAAGTCGCATTCCTGTCCAAAATATAGTGTGAGTACCGCCAGAACTGTGTAAAACCCAATCTCTTAGTTTAAAATAATCTAATTCAAACTATTTTAAGATATTGAGAACTGCATCCTATAAATCTTGTGTTCCTTCTGTGATCTCAAACCTGAAAACTGTCATCTGTCATTCTGAGCTTGACTTTTCTTTTGATAATCTACCTTCACGAAATCGTCCGTATCTCCGGAACCGCTGGTGCTAGGAGCGAGCTTTAAAGCTGAGATTCTAAGCTTCCCAATGAACCTAAAACCGACTTGCTACCACTTATTGTGCCTCCGTAATTGC
Source organism: Ambystoma mexicanum (assembly GCF_040938575.1). Lineage (NCBI taxonomy): Eukaryota > Metazoa > Chordata > Amphibia > Caudata > Ambystomatidae > Ambystoma > Ambystoma mexicanum. The sequence goes on along the minus strand of NC_090923.1, from coordinate 736,929,036 downwards.
ACTCGACGCACGCGACTAAATTGCCGCAATTTGACATTTTGCTTAATTTCAGCCACGTGTAAAAATATTTGTCCTTGCTTTCCTTTGCTGAAATTCGTTTGCACCCCGACAATCATTCATAGAGCAGTGCTAAAGTGATCCTGAACTAATTTAAAGTAGCTATCACTCACCCTGAACCTCTAGAGGGAATTAAAATAATTTTTAGCATATTTTTCCCTTCTTTGCATACCACCTTTAAAGTACTTTGCCTGTGTTTAAAATCATCCCTGTTGATCTAAGCTTGCTAGGGGGGAACTGAATTGGGATTGTACTGTGATTGTATTCCTGAAGACTGTGTGTGTTACTTCCATCTCCTTACATTGCATAGGGGGGAGTGAATTGTCAAAGAAAAAGTGATCACATTATCTTTTGCTGAAATCATATCAAATTTATTTCTGTACTGCTTTTTATTCATCTTTGCATCTCCTTGAAACCATAAAGAATTCTCTGATACCTTATTCCCCCTGTTCCTAGTCATAAGTCACCAGAACTGTGCTATTGTAGGATTACCTATTGCTGATCACTGTCATATTCACAAGTGTGATATCAATTATTAATTTATTATAAAAGTGCGATATATATATATATATATGTATATATGTTGTTTAATTCTCAAATAAACCTTTTAAATTTGCAAAACAAACTTACTTCTTGGCTCAGTGGGGTCAGGGGGATTCTAAGAGAGGGGTTTTATATAAGGGTTGTCATCCAGAGTACACGAACTGGACACAAACATATATAAATAAGGGCTTCCCTTGAGCAATCCCAGACAAGGCACTGACTTAGTGGGACCGCTTGATTGGAGTCATTAACAAGTGCCACTATGCCATATCCTGAAGCTTCCTTGATGCCAAGGCTCAGGGCAGGTCAATCAATGGGCTATGTCTCACTAAGGAAAAACAATTATGTTGCATCCTCCTCCACTGCCCATAGAATACACAGGCATCTTCCAGCAACGTTGAGAGGTCGATACTTTGATGAGTTAGAACCAAATTCCAATAATAGAATAGGCATCCTGATGGGAGGAACAGAGCTGCAAATGATCGCTGCCATGATGAGTATTAAGATGAACAATCATCAGTCATAAAATTGGGTAGGGGGTCTTTTGACTCACCAGATGAGGAAACCAATCCAGCTTAAACTGTTGACAGAGAATGGATCAGCCAGAACTCTCCTCTTTCTGTCTATATGCATGCCTGTAATACCATAAAGAAGTAGTAGTTCAAATATGGGGACATTCTCTTATTGTACACTGAGCTTGATCCCATGTCCTCCTCACTTTTAAGCTACAAAAATAGGAGGAACACTGGAGGATAGAGACCCTTAGAGTTACAGTGTGCTAAACAAACATCTTCATTCATTCAATAGGAGGAGCCTCTTCCTTGCTTGTATGATTGTGCCTGTGATAGCCAACATCATTGCCACACATCAGGGATGGGGTGATGGGGATGTCTCCATAAGCATGCAGGCAATGTACTTGGATAATGCCTTGGCTCTCCATATCAGCCCTTTAATTGTCATCCATGGCAACCCCAGCCTGTACCCCACGGATCTCACAGCAAACTGACTGGACTTGAAGTATCTCACATCCAATATGAGACATGTTGACATAAAACCCAAATAATTATAACAACAAACATTATTTTCAGTTATCAATTAACCTCCTTCTTCAACATCTGTCTCTCCTCTGCTACCTTACCTTCAGCCTTCAAACACGCTACTATCATCACTATCCTGAAGAACCCTACTGCTAACCCTCTTCTCGCTTCCAACTTTGGCCCAATCTCGCTCCTTCCATTCCTCTCTAAGCTTCTTGAAGACCTAGCCTACTCTTAACTCTCAGCTTTTGTATCATTCTCATTCTCTCCTTACCCCCTCTCAATCTGGATTCAGCCTAAACACTCCACTGAGACTGCTCTCACTTATGTTCTCAACTCCCTCCTTACCGCACGCTAAGCAATCGTCTGTCCTCATCCTCCTCGACCTTTCTGCTGCCTTTGATACCGTTGATCACCCCTTAATCCTCAATACTCTTTCTTCCTTTGGCTTCAAAGGCTCTGTCCTCAATTGGCTCTCCTCTTACCTCTCTAACCGTTCTTTTGCTGTTTCCTGGGGCAGCCGCACCTCCTCCAACATCCCCTTGGACTATGGTGTTCCCCAAGGCACCTTTCCTTTTCTCAATGTATACCTCCCTTCTTGCTCCTGTTATCTCTTCATTTGGCATCTCTCACCATTTCTACGCAGACGACACCCAGCTTTTCCTCTCCCTCCCTTCTTTCACTCCTGACCTCCATCTCAATTTATCTTCCTGCCTTACCGCTATCAAAAACTGGATGTCTTCCCACTTTCTCTCTCTCAACACTGACAAGACTGAAGTCCTTTTCTTTCCTTCTAACACACTTCCCCCTCCCCCTCCTTTTATCCACTTCCGCCCTTCTAATCTACCCATCTCTGCTCATGCTTGCAGACTAGAGGCCTCATTACGAGTCCGGCGTTAACCGAGGCGGTAAAACCACCTGGTTAACGCCGGACTCGTATTACCATTCCGCCTCCGTGATTCCCGGAATTACCGGGGCATTACAACCCCGGTTTTCCGGGAATCACGGAGGCGGAATGGTGTAAATCCCCATTCCCATTGAGTCCTATGGGACTCGATGGTAATGGGGATTATGGAAACACTGGCAGCATCTCGTAATGCTGCCGGTGTTTCTTCGTCCGCCTGCATGCGGGAGGTGTTAAACCAGCCGGGTCAGACCTGGCGGGAACATCACCTCCCGCCTGCAGGGGTCGGACTCAGGCGGTCCGGAAACAACAGTGGCGGCGGGTTTACCGCCACTGTTATTTCCGGCCCATTGGGCTCAATGGAGAAATTTCACGCTCATAAAGGCGGGGGGAAATCCGCCGGCGGTATGAGCGTGAATTCTCGGCAGATTCTGACCAGGTCAGAGCTGGGTTGAAATCCGCCGAGGTCCTGATTCGGCGGACCCTTAAATCTGGAGGTAATAGCGCTACCGCCGGATTTAAGGGTTACCGCCGAGGTCGTGATGAGGCCCTAAATAAAAAAGGGACTCATTTGAATTCCAGACACATATCATTGCTGCCCTTTTTATGCCTCAGCTGACGTGTTTCTGCCAGATCGGCCTTTCCTGTGATGCCACTTCCAGCTCAGTCAAAGTTTTTGCTTTAGGATTGAGACCCGCCACATAACATCTACAAACTGGCACCCTTGCACACTTGCCAGACTATTATGCAAATAACAGTGCATGCTGGTACAAAAATAAAGATCCGATGGGAAATTGAGTAATCGGAAGCCCACAAACTCGAAAACTCTGCAATCAAAAAGCCTGAGCTCACAGCTAGAGCTCAACAATTGTCCATGATTTGATCGAATACGAAATGACCGAGGGAGAAAAGACCGAAAGTCTTTTAAACGAAAATCCCTTTGGTTCATTTTCTCCCACTGACATTTCCGCCAACCCAAATTCGCCCACCCCCTTACTTACCCTGTGGCGGCACACTTCGCTGTGTGCCACCGCCGCCGACTCCTCCATCACTGTGCAATGCCAGTTCCCTTCGCTTACGTGCATGGGAACCGGCGCCGCAGGGTCCTTTTAAAAAAAATCTTTATTATTTAGGTTGGGGGGGACACCCCCGCAACTGTTCATTATAATCACACTGTGTGGTAGATTTGTTAGAAACCTTTGGCTGTACGTAATTTTGTACAGCCAAAATTCGAACAAATCTAGCTTTCGTTTTTATTTCAGTCTTTTATACGGATTTCGAACTCCACACTCGAACAATCCATGTGCTCTTTGCCAAGTCACTCTTTCAGCCTGGGTCTTATTGTCTTTGGCTAGTGACCTTGGGGTCACTGGGAAGTGATTCTTCTAGGTGTGCCCTGCACAACACAACTCACTCATACATGGTGTACAGTGTTGGCTCCATGTATAATAATGATACTTTATATAGTACACACAATGGGCTGAATTGCCCCCTACATTGCTGATTGCACCATCACATATGAGACATGGTTCTCTCCTAATGAGAAAGTGAATTCAATTATGTTATTGAAATGTATACTGCACTTCGCAGCCCTTTGCATGGTCTCATGGCACAATGAGAGTTGGAAAAGAAGGTTGATAGACGAAAAGTGCAAGATAACTTCAATGCCGTGTTAGTGCGTGCGGGTCAGAGTAGCCAGTTTCTGCGTGCAGGTGTGTTTTTAGGAGGTTTGTGTCAAAAGCACTCGAGGAATCTGTATCCAAAGGAGACCATTATGCGCCCACAGTGCAAGGATGCGTTAGTTTGAATTGTGTGATACACGTTAGTGGGAGAGGTGCATTGGTGGCGTTTTTAGTGCGTGATGGGAGTGTGCTTAATTAGGTCAGCTGCATGTTATCATTTAGAAAGTACAATTTGGTCGCGTTTTTTAGGGGAGATGGGTGGAGGCCCCAATAAGCATGTGTTAAAGCATCTTATCTAGTGCAGCCATGGAGACCTCCTAGAAGGGGTTCATCTCAGAGTAGAGACAATGAGGGTGTGCAGTGGTTACACATGTCACTGTAGGCAGCCCTGAAGTCAGGGAACAAGCAAAAGTGGGGACCCCCTGAGCAAATCACAATAGAGCGAAACAGTGGGGAAGTGATGTAATACAATGGCCCTCATTACGACCCTGGCGGAATACGAAAAACGATGGCGGAAATGTAATACCGCCATCGAATACCGCCCGTTGTGATCATGACCCGTCACCATAAAGTACATGCGATTAGCGACACCGTAGTGAACGCCAACGCTAACTGCACCAAGTACGCGCACGCCCGCCGTGCAAAACCGCAATATCCGCCATGGCGCAACGGTACGCGAATGCTGACCCCAGCGGACATTCACTTAACGCCATCAAGCATGGCGGAAAGTACCATTCCGCCATGGCGAGAACTACGGCATCGCGAACCAACCGTAATGGCCCTACTGAGTGCCTGCACTCCACTCCCTGGCCACATTGCACAACTCCTCGTAGGCGCAATGCAGTCACACCATGCAACCAGTGAAATGTAGAAGTCACCCATGCATGCCAACGAACAAATGCATGCAGGGGCCCCAAGTGCCCTGTGAGTGGCCATCCACAATTGGCAACACACCATTGCCGTACTGATGCAGCACAGGCATCTGAAGGTGCAAGTACACCAAAATGAACTGAAAATTCCATGACACAAAACAACAACAGTCCCCCATCGCTTGCCACCAGTGTAAAGCAACATTCAAAGCAGTAACCTGAGGGAGACTGCACCAGCCCTGTACACATGCCAGTAGTCAAACCAACCATCAGCATAAGCACGTACCACACAACTGTACCCAGAAGCCGGAACCCAATGCAGAACACCTCACAATACATCGCGCCACAAATCGGAATATGCCACAATACTAGCAAAGAATAACGCTACACGGTTAATATCTGAATATAAATTTAATGCACATCAAAATCACCAAGCCCATACAGCCATTTGAACATAAACTCACAAATGATCAGCATTACTGTGGGCTGCATCCGCAATAAATGACCAGCTTCCCCATGTGTGACGCCCTGTACCTTCATGGCACACAGGGGCTGCATCAACGTCCAAAAAGGCAACATGGAAGCGCCTAGGACCGCAGGGCCGTCCCATGAAGTAGGCACTAGTCCAGCTGGAAGCTAGGTATGCTGCACCTAGCCACTAGTACTGCGTAAGGGCATGTGGGCCATTGGCGATCGTCCCATAAGATCGTAATGGTGCTCCACTGATTAACTCGAAGCTGCAGGTGTCGACTGTAGAAGCCATCTGCAGGAGTGGCGTACAGATGGCAGCGGCAGAAGGGGAGGAGATACCTGTCACCCAAATGAAAAAAATGATAGTATGGGCATCCGAACTTCATATGTATTACTCACTTCATTCAACACACCAAACCCACAACCATATGCATGCTAGCCCACTCATAAGGATCAATTGCACCCAAAAATCACTTGCGAATTATTACGACACAAATCGAGGTGAATACACTATTTCAAACGAGTGTCTGTGTGCATGCGCCTGTCAGAACAGGATCCATCAGATGGGATCATCAACGTGCATAGACACAAGTGATTGAAGGCGCGTCGAGACAGGGAGGGTTCAACAAGGGCAGACAGACGATGGTCCCACTATGGCAGCCTTGCATCACATAGCGCAGGGGAAGGGGATAGATTCCAAATAGCCATGTACATGGCAGACTCCCAATTAATTCATCTTTCCATGCATCCATTCATCATTCCCTCATTCCGTTATGAAAACGCCTGAATATTCACTCACATAACATTCGAAATTTCCATAGAGTCTGTGCGTAATGCAGCCTTCAAAATCCACTGTGCTCCTGCCCGGATTCCTTGTGTAGTGAAGTCACATGTATTTGGGAACGTCCTGCCTTATCGTCCACTACGCTATAGCGCATCCCATTCAAATCATATCAATCATTGCATTCCCGTCATGGGCCCTGTCCCAAGGACATTCAACAATAGAACGTTACATTTCCAGTCAGACCTGTGGGCGTCTCCACGCCGCTAGTTCAAAACCGAAAGCGCTGTCCTTCGAATTCCTAATTTGCAACATCACGTCGAAAAGGCATCTGTGAACGCTTGTATTCACAAATACATCTATGCAGTGCGGCTGTGTGTGAAAATGGTAACTGGCCTCAATCACTGATGGGACTCCCCGCCGTCGGTGAACGTCGGTACAGTGCTGCATGAGGGTCCACCGTTGATCGAGTACTACATTCCACTGACCCTTCACAAGTCTGCTCGCGAATGCAAATATAGTATGTGAAACAATGGGACCATAGCCGAATTAACATATAAACCAATATTTCACTGCCATCGGGATTAAAAACATGAATGTAAATGCAAGATGCCATGCGTCGAATTGCAGCGTTGTGTGCGGGACGTGCTCGCACGAAAGGCATTGCAGCTGACACAGGTGGAATGAATCACCACAAGTGAAGGCTATACAGCCTGAAAACACATAAATTGCACACCCAACCCCCTCCCCCAACCACACCCACTCCAGAATGCTACCGGCAGGACTAGCGATGTTGGGCCTGGGGGACCTGATTGCACTGCAAGTACTCCAACTTCAAGAAGAAGACGAACGCCAACTACTACAACAACCGGCCGCACAGAGGAGACGCAGGAGGAGGAGGAGGAGGAGGAGGGCAAGGCATGGCCAGCAAGCCCACCAGCACAGCCACTACCACCACGCAGGCAGCCCGCAATCCCACGCCTCCGAGCTAATCCGTTCAACCTCACAGCTGAGCAGATCCACACCCTCTACCGTTTGGACCGGGACACCATAACCGCCATTGTCGACATGACACACGCTGACCTTGTCAGCATGATAGATAGCCCAACCGCCATCCCACCCCTACTGAAGGTGGTGTCTGTACTCCACTTCCTGGCCACAGGCACCTACCAGCACACAGTCGGACAGTTGCATGGCATTTCACAGCCACTATTCTCACGGACACTATTCCAAGTGCTTGATGCCCTCCTGAAGCACTCAGACGACTACATCACTTTACCACGCTCGGAGCAGGAGCTTACAAACACAAAAGTGGGATTCCATGCACTTGGCGGCATACCGGGTTGCATTGGTGCCATCGACTGCACCCATGTGGAATTGGTTGTCCCACATGCCATGGAGGCCCAGTACCGCAACCGGAAACAATATCATTCTATCAATGTACAAATGGTGTGTGACTCCAACAGGATCTTTACACATTGTTCTGCCCGATTTCCAGGATCAACACATGATTCTATGGTCTTGCGGAACTCTAGAATACCACGCTACATGGAGCGACACGCAGGGCGCCGATCCTGGCTACTCGGTGAGTCTCATTTAATGCATGAGTATGTGGGGTAGGTGATGCGTGAATGACCTGGCAGGAAGGGGGGGGTGCGTACGTAGCAATGACATTCCACAAACATCCTTTGTTGTCCACATACAGGTGATTGCGGGTATCCACTGAAGAGATGGCTCCTTACACCAATCCGGAACCCACAGGACCAGCATGAGGAGGACTACAACCATGCCCACTCACGTACCCGTGTGGTCATAGAACAGGCATTCGGCCTACTGAAGGCTCGTTTCCGCTGCCTCAGCAGGTCTGGCGGGGCACTCCTGTACCGCCATGAGAAGGTGGCAAAGATGGTCATGGCATGTGTCATGCTACACAACATGTGCGTACGTAGGAATGTGGCCATGCCCCCCGACGCAGAACTGCTAGCACCTGAAGATGGTCATGATGAGGGTGGGGATGTGGCAGCACCTCATGGGGTCCGCGAGGCACAGGAGGCCCGTGAATTACGTCAGAATCTCATAGATGCATGCTTCTAGCACTCACGCCTGGTGGCTGTTACATGGACACGGGACTTGTGGCACTGTGTGTGTCTGGAACATGCACAATGTGGACTGTACGCCAAGATAGGCCTCGTACACAGAGATCAATGTCCACACATCTCATTGGATGAATATGAAGAATTGTATTGCAGATGTGAAATGACATTACACACCCAATCGACCCGCCACCCAAAGAAGCACAACACACCCCCTCCACCCTCCTACCCCCCCCACGAACACCAGTGTCCAATGACGCTCATTGTCAGTGGGCAGACGCTATTGCAAGCCCCCTCTCCGGGTATCAGGGGCACCCCTGCCTGTGGAGCGCCGGTTCCTCCCAGATCTACGTTGGGGGCTGCCCTGGACGGAACTTGCAACGGATGATGTCTCTGCCTGCTCACGTCCATGCATGTCCCTAAGGGTTTGTGAGAGCTCAGTGAGCACACGGCGCACAGCGGCAAGTTCACCACATACGTCTTTGGACGTCGCATGCAGTTCCCCCCTCAGGCTCTCGGTGCTTCTCTCCATTTGTCCCCTCAGGCTCTCGGTGCTTCTCTCCATTTGTCCCCTCAGGCTCTCGGTACTTCTCTCCATTTGTCCCCTCAGGCTCTCGGTACTTCTCTCCATTTCTGCCCTAAGTGTCTCAGTAGATGTTTCAATGGCTGCCTTAGAACCCCCACATTCAGCAGCATGCTCCTTGAGGAGCGTGGCCAGTTGCTGCTGTTGCACTATCATCTGCTCGAGGGACTGTTGCCTCTGCTGGGCCATGCCCATTTGCGGTGGTGTCACAGAGGGGCTGGACGCCTCATGTTGCCTTGCAACATGCCTTGTGGGGGTTGGCCAGTCGTCGTCTTGTGGGTGCCCCTGCGTGGTTTCCTCATGGTGTACGGGATGATACAAACAGGGGGATTGAGACAGGTCATGGATGTGTCCTACTTCGGCAGCGCCATTTTCTGTGTCGGAGCATGCTGGCATGAATGCAGTGTCACCTAGGGTGCTGCTGCCACCAGAAGCAGTGCCTTCTGTGGCATCCATTGGGGGGACCTGTGGTGCTGCTGTTGTGGACATGCTGGCTGCTGGGGTGCCTGTTGGAGTCCCCTCCAGTGTGCTGCCACTCGATTTGTGCAGCTGCCGTGTCTTGATCCGTGCAGCTGAGGTGGAGGGTCTTTGGCCGTTGGTCTTGGCCCTCTTTGCAGGTGTGCTGGTAGGGGTGTCCTGAAGCTCGTCGTTGGAATCGGACCCTGTGGTGGAGTAAAGGAGGGCGAGCGTTATTCATGGGTCTGTGGTAATTGTAATGGCAATTGTATCACATGCATTGGGGTGGTACCTGGGGATGATTTGGGTCAGGGCCTTGGAGGTGGTCTCATTTTTGTGTGCATTGGGGATGCAGTTATTTTGCAGTCTGCAGTTAGGGTGTGCATGCTGCACATGTAGAGTGTGTTTTTGGGATTTTTAAATATTTATTTATTTAATCTGACTTTTAAGGGGCGCTGTCATGGCAATGTATGTGGTCGTTCTCCTGGACATGTGTTTCTATTGCACTATGGGGACACATGGTACTTCACATGGTTGGTAATTGTGGATTTGGCATAGTTTTATTTGGGCCACCTACCTGATTCTTCTGATGTCTGCACTCCTTTCTCCATCCCTCCGACTCCCTCTATGCTCTCCATTCCAATGGTGGAGGCACAGATTTCTTCCCAGGGGGTCAACTTGATGGGTGATTCCGATCCTCCCCCGGTAGCTGTGGCAATGTTCCGGTTGGCAGAGAGTATGCTCCGGACGCGTATCCGTAGGTCGTCCCATCGCTTTCGGCATTGCTGTGGGTTGCGGGGTGAGGTCCCCACTGCACTTACCCGCTGCATATGGCCTTCTTGTTCGCAAGTGCCGTCCTGGTCATTTGCGTAGAGAAGACGACGGCAGCATTCTCCTGGAGGGTCTCTGTGAGCACGGTGAGTTCCTCGTGGGAGAAGTGGACCTGCCGCTTGCGGTCGCACGCTTTTTTAGCAACTTTTCCCATATTTATTTTTTTAAATGGGGTGGCTAACGGGTTGGGATGTGTCTCAGGCTCGGATTTTTTATGGTTGTGTTGGGATTCTGATTTTATAGGTGTACGGCGTGCTGTTTCCCGTTCCGGCCCCATGTTTTTACTTCCGTTTCCGTATATTTACGGTGACCGTATTTTGCGCTGACCGCTCATTACGGTGACCGCTAAGATGGGTGGTGGAATTGCACCTAGGGCGACGTACGACGGCAGTAAGGGGCGTTTTGGGGTCATTTCCGCCATCGCGGACTGCACTTCCGCCATGGCGTAATGCTCGTGCCCGATGGGTCAGAATTAGCCGCACTTTCCTCCATCGTGCAGTGGCGGAAACGCTATTTACGCTATGGCGGTCATGTCAGTTACTTTCCGCCAGGGTCGTAATGAGGGCCAATGTCTATTAGGTGAGTGGCTTGCTTCAGTATTGAATGTTGGCTGTGTAAGGCGCCCACTAGCATGGTAGCTGTTGCTCGCCCTTGCCTTGATCTTGAAGTCCCCACCTTCTACCCAGCTTCGGAGTGGGGTGGTGGTGGCGGACATCGGTCTTGGTCATTGATGATGCTGCTCCCACTTCTCCCTGCTGAAGATGGGAAAAAGTTCCCCAAGGGATTAAGCCAACTAGCAGCTCTGCTTCCTGCTCCCAGCCTAAAACAGCAGGGCATGAGACATCTCAATGTTACACATTTTATTTCATTTTCATTTTATTTCATTTATAAAGTGCTTTTCGACAAAAGCGCTATTACAAAATATTAAAGGGCAGTTCAATTACATGATAGTGCAGAAAAACTTAAAACAGTAGGAGGGGGAAGAGAACAGATAATCACTAAGCGGTAAGAAGGGACAGAAGATGAGCTTTCAGATTAGATTGAAAAATACAAAGAGATGAAGAAGAGAGGACAGAAAAAGGGAGAGCATTCCAATGTTTAGGGGCAGAGAGAGCAAAAGATCGGAAATGGGAAGAAGCACAGAGGGGTTTGGGAACAGTGAGAAGGAGCAGATTCTGCGACCAGAGAGGCAGAGAAGGAGAATAGAACAACATTAGCGAAGAAAGGTAAGGAGGAGTCAGAGCGTGTGTACATTTAAAAACAATCGAAATGAAATGGTAGAGAAGGTACACTTCAAAAGGAAAGCAGCGAAATAGACAGTAAAGAGGATGTAATAGAAGAGCGAAAAGGTAAAGAGAAGAGAAGACGAACAAAGGAGTTATAAACAGAGCGAACAGGAAGAAGATGTGAGTTACGGAGACCAAGAAGAAGAAAAAAACAGTAATCAATACGATAAAGAAACAAACAGAACAGAAGACGTTTAGTAAATAAGAGGTAAGGTCGAGGATGACGGATGTTGAAAAGAGCATAGCGACAGGAGCGAGCAATAAGAGAGATATGCAGTGTGAAAGAAAGTGAGGGGTCAAAGATAACCCCCAAATAGCACACAGAAGGGCAAGGAAGAAGGAGGAAAAAAGAGAGGTGGGGGAGGAAGAGTAGGAGGAATAGTTGAAGCCAGAAAAAACAGAACCTCAGGCTTAGAAGGATTGAGGTGGAGAAAATGAGAGGGCATCCAGTTATGAACACCAGAGAGGCAAGTTGATACAGTAAAGTGCAGAGTTGAGTCAAAGGATGAAAAAGAGAAAAAGATGTGTGTATCATCTACATACAGATGAAAAGAAAGATTAAATGAACAAATAAGAGCAGAAAGAGGAGCAGTGTAAAGAGAGACGAGAAGATGACCAAGTATGGAACCTTGAGGGACACCATGAAGAAGAGGAAGGGGAGAAGAGATGTGTCCTGCCCAAGTTACAGAATAGGACTGCTGAGAAAGATAAGAGCAAAACCATTCAAGGACAGACTTAGTAATACCCAAAGAAAAAAGAACTAAGAAGAGTGTGATCAACAGTGTGAAATGGTGCAGATAGATTGAGAAGAATGAGTATAGAGGAGAACTTAGAGTATTGAGCACACAGAAGAGACTTTGACACATGCAGAATGAGAGGGGCGGAATTCAGATTGAAGAGGTGGTAGAAGAGAATAGAGATTTAGGAAACTAGCAACCTGAGCGTATGCAGCCCGCTGAAGAATTTTAGGGAGGAAAAGTAGAAGTGAAACCTGCCAATAATTAGCAGGAGTAGCTATTTCTTTCTTTAGAATTGAAATAATAAGAGCGTGCTTAAAGATAGCAGGGAAAAATGTGTTTAAAAAAGAAGAATAAATAAGTGAAGTAAGATAAGGAAGAAGATATGGATAAACCTGGTACCAGTCACAGTAGGAACTCGCTTGCCATTCATCCAAGGTACAAACTAGTGAGTTGCGGCTTGCATAAATATCTGGAGCAGGTGCATCAACCGACTGAGGACCCTTATGAATTACATTCAAAAACATATTCTGCAGGTTTAACTACTGCAGTACAAGTGAAATAAATAAGGATATTACAAGAAAAATGTAATTCTCTAGGGGACAGTGCAGTAAAATTAAAAAGTGATAGATGCAAGACTTTGAATTAATGGTTACCACTGTCATTACTCTTAGTCAGTCTTCCATGCCATAATCCTTCATTCTGTTTGTGCCATTACAGAAGGGGACTAGCCATTGGAAGCTGAGTCTTGGTTCTTCCACCAAAAGGTGCACTTCAATCTCAACTGCTTGGCCGTGACGGCTCTGCACTGGAACACAAGCCAGCAAGGCATTTTAAGACCTTGTGATTTAGTAGTCTGGGCAGGGCTGCTACATTGGGCTGCTAACATTAGTGGCAGGGACAAGGCTGATTTGCAAACAATGGTATGGAAATCTTATCAGAGCAATGCCAGTGGTTTTATTTGAGTCAGAGCCTTACAGCCATCTCTTTTTCAGTTTTAGCTAATAGGTGTAAGCCAAAACTATTTCATTAGAAAACTGATAGGAAGGAGATGGAATGTGAGGACGGACCACCTCTGGACAGCCTATGGACCTATTTGGTAATTTGCCCACCCATTGTCCATCAATGGTCATGTTAATCCCTACAGACATTTCCGCCAGCTACCTAGCCCTCCTGAACTATTTGAGCTAGCTTTATCACACCATAATGTCAGACTTTGTGATGCATAGAAGCTGCAAATGCTATTTATAAGCTTTCTTCTGAGTGCTAATGGCTTAATTGCCACTATAATGACTTCTGGTTTAATAAACATATCTCAACAATGTGTGTCTTCAGCCACTTGATTTAGAATCAATATGTGTGTCCTTGCATATGTTCCATGTGGGGTTCAGATTCAGCCCCAAGACAAAAGTGAACTGCCCTGGCCATGTTGGGCTTAAAAGTGCAGAGCATTGAACACATTGTGGACTGACAGGAAGAGGCCAGCAATTCATTTTCAATCTGCAAAACAGGAGAACGCTGTTTCATTGGATAAAACAGAGAGGCCATGGAAATATGGGCCTTCTGCAGATCAAAAACCAGGAATATGGATTATGAGACCACGCTGCAGAAGGGATTTCAAAGGCACACTGCTGGCTGACAGACAAAAGAGCAGTATTTCACTTGCAGCTGCCAAATATCAGAATGCTGTTTTCAGAGCAAGAGAAATACAAACACTAAATGGGCTTTGCATTTTGAGTGAGTAGGCTAAAGGCCTGAAACTACTTTCCATTACATGTGACTGATGTTGAATTTGCAGCCTTTCTGACATAGAGAACAAAGAATAAAGATTAACTGAAATAACAGAAACTGTAACTATGAAAAGGTGTGCATTTGCAACTTAGAACAACAAACACATGGGAAGACGAATCTCCATTGCCAGAGTCATGTGCATATATATCAGGATGTAAAGATGAACATGATGCAAGATATTAAAGATATTAAAAGGCCCCAGTGTAAAAGAAGTTACAACATTGAAAAACACCACTTTTCTTCGCTTGATGAAGAGCTGTGCTTACACAGAAACCCTGGGTTAGCCCAAAATGATATTGTCTCATGAGATTCACAGACCCAGGAATGCACAACTTCCCCCTAACTTCTATCTAAAACATCTTTCTGAAGCCACAGCAATGACCAGCAATGACCAGGAAAGAATTTCCATCTACCTGAGCTCATGTCATATGACAGACACCAGAAGGTGCTTTACGAGTCAGGGGTGGAGTTGGCTTCATCTGCATCAGAAGAAAAGCAGATCCAGGGTCGGCCCATTCACTTTGCAAGAATATTAATGGATTTACATCAGACCAAAACCAACAGAGGAAGCAGATGGACAGATCACATGTTCAGTTTGAAGAAAAGAAATGTAATGTGAAATTGAAGGAAAAATATGCATGTCAATAATTGTCAGAGGAGTACATGCAGGGTCATACTTTGTTCATTTTCTCAGGGACCATAACTCACACAATAATTGTACATATCTCATTGGAGAGCTCATGAGAAGACTGTTATGTTGACACCACTAACCAAAGAATGTGACCTTGGGAACTCAAGGTATTCAAAGTACCACCTAAAATGGGTTTATTGCTTCCCAGAAAATGCCACAAATCAGAGATTAGGGGAGATGATAGCTTCTAGATATCTAGATATCTGTATAGAAAATTAATATTGATAACGATTACAATTTTTGAGTAATTCATCAAAAACTTTTATTTGAACCTCCAACCTTGTGCCGACACAGGTCTTATTTCATCAAGTCTGGAATGATGAGAAGAATTCAAAAATATATGTATTGTTAGGTTTAGTTAGAAATTAGAGAACTTTGCCATGTTGTAGCTTTTTAAGTGCAAAATTGTAACTATGAAACTTCTATCCCAGATGTGTGGAGTCATACATTCAAAGGAATGATGCCTAGTAACTAAAAGGGACTAATCAGAGAAAAAGGGCAGGCAGCAGATGGCCAATGCAGATCAAGAGCCAATAAAATGGGGTGTGGTTTAGATTTTATAAGGTGTTGCACAATGGGAATCAGGGAGTGCTGTATGATTTCATCTGAGTCGGAACTGCTAACAAATCAGCTGGAGGAAACCAGGGGACTAGAATCTGCCCAGGATCTATACAAGGAGAAGCAAATAAAGGGATTAGTGCTGGAGGCCATTCTTGACTGAAACTGGAGAGGCCTTTAACCAAGTCCTGATATTTTCCCTGAGTATCCAGAAGCCTTTACGACTTTTGAGAGATTCTATGTGATTAAACTTGTCCAACCAAATCAAGTCTTGTGAGGATCTAGGTGACTTAATAGTTTTCCCATTATTGATTGTGTGGGCAGACAAAGTAGACCCCTATCATTTTCTACAATTTTTCTTCCAGTGTGAATACCAATATGGTCTGTTGAAGTAATTGGGTGCTCATATTTCTTTTTGCCAAACCCAAAATTCCCTAAAGGGAGGGGTGCATAAAAAACTAAATTCCCAACTGCTCACCATTTCCCAAATCCTGCCTTAAAGCAAAGGGGCACTGAATGTAAAAGATCTGTATTTATGTGCAGGGGGAAAACAGTGTCTTGCCAACTCAAATATAGTGAAGTCCCTGACTGAAAAGCATACTCTCTACTGAGAGTGGGAAAGTGACTCCTGATAGAAGAGAGATTCTCCATTGCATTCTGGGTGCGTTCCAACCACAAGGCTGTCAGGACTATAATGCACTGATGCACTGATGATCCCTAATAAGGGTGAAACCAGGTATGTAGTTGCCCTGGCAGCTTTGCAAATGTCTGTCTTGGGTCCATTAAGCTATGTATAAAGTAGCACTGGCCTATTAGACAATGACAATTTCCTGGAGAAAAAGGTTTGCAATTGTGCTAATTTGCATACCAGTAATGCCTTGTTGTTGCGGCTCAGAATTGGAGGTGAACTTCCAGTGATGGCTACTAGGTGGCATTGTGGAATGTGAGACTTGGCTCAAATGGACTTTCCTACACACACACACACGAAAAGGAGGAACCACTGAAGCGGAAAACCTGCACTCCATGCAGTGAGAGCGTCTGGGGAATCCAGACAAAGAAAGGAAACTTGCAGTGAATTGATGGTCAGGTTAATGTAATAGTGAAAAAAAGGGGAAAAGGCAAAACAACAAGCAACAGAGGCAGGACATCAGTAGAAAATGGCCTGTATCGACGAGTTTCGCTCTTTACATAGCGCTTGTTCACATATATATAGTGTTTTTGTTTTTAAATGTCTGTTGCGCTCCAGCACTGCTAGCAATTCCAAGTGTGCAGGGAGATTAGAAATGCAAACTGTTGCATGTATGAAATTGCTTTTGCTAGTAGAAAAGTATTTCATGTAATTTAAAGTGAACCCCATGCAAAGTGTTTTGACTGTACATGTTATGGAGTTAAAGAGTATGTGATTGGTGCTATCCTCAATCAAAGTGTTTTCAATTTGTTTAACAAGAGAATTGTAAGGAAAGAAAAGCATTTGGGCCACAGAGTGAGGTGGCGTGATTTGTGATTTTGTACAAATATTAAGTTTCCTATATATAATATATATATATATCAAAGACAGGGCTAGATTGAACGTAAAAGGAATATTGGTGTGGCGCTTTTGATTTGGAGAGGCGGAACTCCCTGTATTGATTGTTGCCGCATAATTATCTCTTAACAAAAAGAGGGACTTGTCCGGGATCAAGCCCTCTGTTTATGATTCATGACAAGTGTATTGGTTAACAGACTATTCAGTCCAGTGCAAAGTCAGTAGGGTGCATTGTATTTCATGCATTGTTAAAGTACCACTTGGAGTCAGGGAGGTGTACAGTGAAATAAGATTGTGCATTGTAATGCAAAAGTAATCTGATTTGGTATTGATTGTTGAAATCTAGCAGGAATAAAGTGCAAGGTTTTTGTTCCTGTATAGAGAGAGATTATAAGGTTGCAAAAAGCCACTTTTAAAATAAGTGTCATTGAAATGGAACAAGCCCTGAAAAGATCTCCTAGCCAAACTGTTTATTCCGGGGGACTGGGATGACCAGGAGACTGGGTGCTGGCAGGCTATAATGGTACAAGATGTTACATCAGTAGGCATTGACGTTTGGCTTGAAGGAGGGATCTTACATAAAGCTCTAGAGGAGTTTTACATGACTCAAAATACATGCAAGGAACATACTAAAATGTCTCAACTCACCGCTAAGTTATATTTTCATTGAACTTAATTGGAGAGCGATTGCAAAATAAAGAGGCCAGTATGCTGAGTCGGACTGGAGACCTGGAAAAGGCCTGACACTCACTAGTGCAATTGGAAGATAAAGTACAACAAAGCAACATTTTTTAATTAAAACATGAAAACCTCATTGAGCAACGTCAAAATTGAGTTCAAAACCTACCTACGGGCCAGCGCAGACCGATAAAGGGAGTTTGCTGCACTACAAGATACATGTAAAAAGAGTGCAGAAACCATAAGCCACCTACAACATGAATTCAATGACTAGACTAGTCACGATAGAGTATTGTTGGATAAAATTGTGACCTCCAAACAGTCCATAAAGGAAGTTAAGCAAGACAACGGTCAGTTAATTATAAAAGAGGTTGACGCCCAAAAGAATCTGATAGGGAGCACCCAGATTTAAATATTCTGAAACAACAGAAAATACAACTGATCAAGGAAAAATACTTATTGAGCCAGTATAACAATGTCGTATTACAAAAGGTGAATCAGTTGAAAATTGATGCAGAAAAGGGGCAGTCAGCTTCTCAGGAACTGACCAGAATCAGGGAAGAAAATATAGATTTTAGGGAGCATTGGAAATGAGCAGAAGCTGACCTATTACAGGCAGTCCATAGTAGAGACGCTTAACAGAGAGAAGTTGTCAGCTTGAAAGAAAAGCACCATCAACAGCACGCATAATGCAAAACTCTCCAAGAGAATATGAAATACTTCAGGAAGAGGCTTAGACAGTGGGGGATTGATTGGTAGCTCAGAGCAGTGTGTTTAAACCATACAAACCTTCATGTCTGAGTTAAAAGTGCAACTATCTGAATGTAACCAAGTAACCCTGGCAGGGAGACACACCTGTGAGAAATTACATAAGGAAATCCAAAAATATAAACAGGCATTGACTAATCAGGGTATGGGATAGGACCGTATTACCTATAACCTCCCACGTACAGACCTTATGAATACCACTTATAGAGAACAGGGAAACATGAGGCAGGTGGCCTTGCCTATTCCTAGCCAACCTGATCAGGAAGGCTAGTCCTTATCTGACGTTGATGAATATTCACCTCAAACAAACAGAAGGGAGGTGGCTGGGCCAGTGGATCATGGGAGACCAAAAATAGTCCTGTGAGTACTTCTGACCCTGAAAACCCATGTGATGAGAAAATATACGTTAGATTTACAGAGAATGATTTTGCAAAGACAACACTTAGCCCTGTTCATTGAAAGGGAAAAGCAACATCTTCAGCCAAAGAATGGCATTTAAAAACCTCCACATATTCAGGTGAATGGGTGTATTTCCACAGATTACCTGGAAGGAGGGATAGTACACATTTGCAACAGTCTGAAGAAGGGACTGTGTTGTATCCTGCACCAAAAGGTGATGACCCTGAGAACTCACGGTGGCACAGGCGAAAGGAGGAGTTGGATCTCATAATTCTGTGAAGTATTCCCATTCTCAGAGATAGGGAATGCGTAGGAGACCGGAACTGGATTTCAAATACCAGCACTGAGTCTGATGGGAATGGACTCAGGTTAAGGGACAAAAAAAAAATATGAAACAAAGAATGGGTTTTTGTTAAAGACCCAATCAGGCAGATTAAGGCCATAAAAACCTTTATGACCCCATACCACAAGAACGTCAAATATTCGGTGTGGGAACATTTGGAACTGTATGAACAAATAATGTCATCATTTGAAATAAAAAAATGACGTAAATTGCATGGAGTTTGTGAAATGGACGTTTCCCCGGGATACGTCAGTTTCTTTGCAGGACTGGAAGACCAGGATCATTGCAAATGGTCCATCTATAAGACGGACAATTCAAAACACTTCTCCACTCACAAGAACCAACATTAGGCCTGCAAGGTTACATATAATTTTCAATGTGGGGAAGATCAAGCACCAGGGAGTTTTCACAAGAATGAAAACATGCCTTTGTGCCGACATCCGGGTATGTGTACACTCCCCCGGCACAAGGAAAGAGGGGGCCCCGTCAGGTAAGTACTTCCCCAGGAAGCTTCCCTCCAAATTTCCCACAGAGAGAAGTATGACACCCACTCCCAACCTGATTTGTTTAAACAGGTACCCTCAAAATCCTAACTTTCAAAACAATACTCCTCCTCCCCGGTTCCAGGACAATAGATCCCGAAACAAGGAGACGAGAGAATCTGGACTGAAAATTATGGAGGAAATTTCCAATACCCAAGCTATTTATCTAGAAGGGATAGTTAGCCTTTTAGGGAGCACCAAAGGAATGAGCAGAGACCTCCCTACAACCCAGAGAAAGTTATATAGCTGGAGCGACAGGCCCAACAATTGATCAAAAACCTAGGGGAAGCCTCAACCTAACCATGCTTCCCAGAAAGCCCCAACAGACAGATCTGATGCCGGAGGGGGTGACTGAAGGAAAATCCCAACATTCAACAGGTTCCTGAGGATGGGACCCTAGTCAAAGAGAGAGGCCAAACCTTTGAGGAAGCTTCCAGAACAGAACCCCTGGAAACCTCTCAGCCAGATAGTGAATCCTCTACCCCTTGGAAGCTAGAACCCAAACAACAAGTATTAGTAGAAGATGTCAAAGAAAAAGCCACTTTGTGGAGAACAAAAACAAGACCTTTCCTTTTAAAAGAGAAGAATCCCCCAAGGATTCAGGTAATGAAATCTTCTCTTTCAGGAATGGGGGATCCCTCCCAAAGAAAAATGGGCCCCAAGAGACCCTGAATCCGATAAGGTAGGTATGGAAACCAACCCAGATCAAGACATTCTTAGACCGCAGCTGTGCAAGCCAGATCATACAAAGACCGTAGAGATATCCTCCCCACAAACTGGTTCAGAGAACTGTCTTCAAATACTCAGGGACAGCCAAGAATCTGGGGAGAAAGAGAATCTCCCTAGTACACACACATTTTCAAAATGTATGATTCTTTCCTACAGATTCCTGATCTCAGACACAGAAAATCTCCCAAGATTACACAGTGACGTAGTACAGCATTAAGAAAATGACTGCCGAGCTGGCAAATAAGTCACACTTTCTTTGTACTCTTGATGAAAAAGAGGGCAGATTATAGGCCCCGGTCAAGGTACAGGTTGAGTGAGTGTGAATTATCGGCTCCAGTGGATACTGGATTCCAAGATACTCTTCTATCCAAAAAGGCTTTTGACCAACTGAATTTAGGAAGGAGGGAGAGTCACCAAATTCCCCTCAGACCTCTTCCCGGATAACTCTGAAATTTTGATGGGAATGAGAGGGACTGCAGGCCTAGAGATACAAATTAGACAACATCTTTGAAACACCCAGTGATAGTCGTGGCTCCAGAGGGCACACATTCTTTACCGGGGAACGATTTCCTTCAGAGGTTATCACCTCTGATTGACTTTGTGAACCAGGACTTAAACTAACCGGCCCATCAAACTCCAAAAAAGTACAGACTATGTGAGTCTGAATGACACCTGCCATCTTACTGACCGGCGTACTGATCGATTGGCATTTCATTTACAGAACAACCAGTCTCAACTCTTGGAAATCAAACTGAACACTTTGAAATTGTATACCAGTCAAAAGTCAGAAAAAAACACTAAATCACCTGAAAGAGGAAGATGAAAAACCGTCCCAAAGTCTGACGGACATTCACAAGAAGAGAAAACCCTTTGCTTTCCCCATTCCGATAAATAAGGGGGAGGAGCCAATACTCACCAGGATATGCCTGAATAATGGAAAAAGCTTAATCAGCAAAGGATTATTCAGGAAACTCCATTCCCACATTTAAATTAATTGATAAATGGAAAGTGGTCTGGAAACACCCAATTCTAAACATTTCCTGCCCAGCAGGTGCATGCTAAACATTTCTATTGGCAACAAAATCATAGACCACAATTGTTGGCTCATTAGCGATGTCCCTTCTGACTTTTATTTGGGTAGTTACATCCTAAATCGATTTTCAATTATCTTAGATCTAATTAAGAAGAACGTATGGGCTTGGACAATGCCGAAATAGCATTTTGGTCTGCTCAATTGCTGCCTTATGCAGTGGAAGTTCAGGTGGGAAAAGAAGTTACCATATCAAGACAGGTGCGACAATTCACCATTTCTCTCAAAATTAAGTGAGGACAGAACCACAAACATAAGGATGCCTATAAAAACTCTTACCTCGAACAACAAGGTTTATATTTACATGCAATGCATTTAGTGGATCTAGAACAAGACATTGTTTTTAATTATTGTTGGCTAACAGCTACCCTCAAAGTACCACTGTGGGCGTGGACACCTCTATTGGAATGAAAGTTGATGCCCAACACTATTCCTCACTACTGTTTCAATGTCAGTGACGGTATTCCTCTACACTAGATTTGTAACCGTCATGGGGGAAATTTCTTGGTGTACTCTTCGTGACCTTGTGGGGTGGAACAGGTAACCTGTGACATCAGGAAGAAAGTGTTAAGAAAGATTTCCCTTAGGTGCAATTTTCCCTTCTTTTTTTTAACTATTTTTTTATTTATTTTGTTGTGTTTAGTTTCTTTAACAAACTTTTACAACAATATCTTTTACATTAATTTTGAAATATTTCTTACAATTTCATATATATAGTTATAAAAATGAGAATCCTATTTACAATTATTACAAATAAGCATCTCTTGTTCCTACTATTTCACAGAAATAATGAATAAAGTCACATTGCCAAATTCCATTCATCACTATTCCAATGCAGTATGATACAAACAATATCCACTATGTACCCCGGGATGATCTGAAAAATAATCAAATATTCACCCCGCAGATACAGAAATTCCCTTACAATGTACCCTATTTTTTTTTTAAGTAATAACCAAAACCCAACATCCTCCTCTCCTCTATTTATTAGCATGAATTTGCTATACGCAAATGAAGTCTGCATGAATATCTGTAAGCTTCATCAATACCTAACAAAGTTCTTGCTCAATCACATGCGGTCGAAAATACCCAATTCACTTATATGACACAGATTTCTCCCCCTTTTCTACTTACAAGGCCTATCAAACATGCAGGGTACAGAACTTTTCCACATCGGTCAGCTAAACGCAGGTAACTTCTGCTGTAATTCTACATCAATAATGTACAATAGACGTACCAAGGCTAGAACAAGCATGACATTTGTCCGCCACATACAGCGGATCCACAGCCATTCCCTCCCACACAACGTGGAGCTAATATTTGCCTCCCCAAAAATAGCACTTCGATATGTATCAAAGTAACCGCAGTACACTATAAGATGTTTTAATGATTCTTTCTTTGTAAAATTTGCACAAAACCGACATGCACCAAAATTCGCCTCTCTGGGTTCTTTACACCAAACTTGCATTTTTTTGTTGGTGGGAAACTAGTTTAGTTTGAAGTGTAAATACATATCACAGGCCATTTTGCCCAGCGATTGAAGCAGATATCTCGATCTTGGTGTACGTTTGGTAAGAAAATGTGCAATTTCCATGTACAGTTTTTACATAAGTGGGGCGCAACTGGAGGTCACCAATCGTCACGTTAATGCTGTCCAATAGAGCTAACATTTCCTCGTGATATCTTTTAATGGAGTTTGGATGATTTTCTGCCATCATATTGGAAATGTTCTCATACAGGAATTCTGCGGTGGGTCCAACATTTTGGAAAAATTGTTGAGATGCCTCAAATTGAGGCGGGCTGCAAGCCATATTAAACTAAGCTTGTGTCGCAGCACTGCACCAGGTACTGAATTGGAGAGCCTCAGAGTTTTTTCCACATCAAAGCTTGTGGCTGATTTAAATGAGGACCAATTTTCAGAAAGCACATATCCAGGCCATAAAGAACCAGAGCTTCTAGTGGAGTCATTGAATATTCGCAATATCTGCTATATATGATTTTCATTTGCAAACATAAGGGCTTGATCTTATCTTTAATCATTGATTTCCACATGTTTTTTGACATGATGTTACATAGATTGTATCCAAGATACTTGACTGAAGAGGCTCGTTCTATTCGAGAACCATCCAGCGACCATTTATATGCAACTAATTTCTTCCTATAGTTGTTAAATATGATAATGTTAGATTTTTCTGGATTTGCCTTCAGATTATGTGAATACGCATATGATGCAAAAAGTTCCAATTTATTTTGCAGACCAAATGGTGTCAAATCAAACAGTAGTATATCGTCCGCAAATGCCAACCATTGTATTTTCAAGTTACCAAGCCTAGCAGGATAGATTACTTTCCCTTGCCATATATTGTCCATGTCACACAAGTACGCGTTAAACAGAGTAGCCGCTAGGTTGCATCCTTGTCTGACTTCGATAAAGGTGGCAATTGCATCGGTCAGAGTTCCCTGTTTGTTGATACGGACACGCACGTGAGTGTTTTCATGTAGCAAAACCAGCATATGGAGGAGAGTAGGATCAAATCCCATGTTTGCTAGTTTGGACCACAGCAAGTTGCGAATTACTGTGTCGAAGGCAGCCGTTAAGTCCAGAGATGCCATATATATCGGGCGACAATCGCCATTTCTCGAATTTGCCAAAAGATGCACTAGACTAGTGGCATTCAAGAGAGTACCCATTGAACGGTGAAATCCCACTTGAAACCGTGATAGCATATTTGTACGTTTCATGTGGGTTTCTAATTCTTTAAGTATAAGAATCGAGAATAACTTCTCAGATGTATCTAATAATGCAATGGCTCAGTAGCTTGCTGAATCTTCACGTCTACCTTTTTTCCATATCGGACCACAATCGCAGTGTTCCGTGATGTGGGTATCCTATGTGATTTAAAGATGTTATCATACTTTATTTTGCACACATAGGCCCAGAAACTAGGATCTTGTTTCATAACACATGCAGGAATCCCATCTGGACCTGGAGCTTTTGAGTATTTCAGCTTTAATATCGCCCATTCTATATCTTTTTCCGACCACGTGCAGGACAAGGCTATAGGAGGGATAGCATAGCAAGGGGTTTTGTTACGAAATCTAGAGGGTAATTGATATTTATCTAGCAAAAAGGTAGTCCATGTTGGTGCCGTTATAGGGGATACCAAACCATCAATCTTTTTGTCCAAGCCAAGTCGCAGCATGGTCCATATGGATCTCCTGTTGTTCGTGCAAAGATAATATATTTTGATTGTCTTGGATTTTAAGGCCCCGTTTTATATTACAACATTTATTGGTGTATGTATTACAGATATTTCTTTTTAAGATTAAGTGTTCTGCGATTGTAGGACAAATCTTCCCTAGTCTGCAAATCTGTCTATTTTTAAGACATTTTAGTTTATAAATCTCACTATGACGGGGGGAGAAATTGTTATTTTCCTGCATTGGACAAGCTCCGCCTAGTCAAAGCAGCATATCTGCTATCAGCTCAGTGAAGTACTTCTCAATCCTACTAGTGTCGCTGTAAACTTGTGGTTGTGAACCTGACCATGTGGCTGCCGCTTTAACAATTTTGTTTAATTTACGACATAGATTATCGTTCCATTTTATACCTATAGATGTACGTTCTGCTTATCCCGCCGCCAAGTATAAGGTAAAGCCTTGGAGCAAAACTCCAATAAATAAATGTCCCAACTTTCTAAAAAGTATCTCCATCTTTCGTCATTGGCTTGTGCCTGAAGTTGATGGGCAGAGGGAGCATACCTTAATTTCTTAGAAGCATATCCAATGCAATATGCATTCAAGTCTCCTCCAATGATAATATGATTTTGAGAATGACGGGAGTAAATTTCCTCCAGAATTAAATTCAGCTGATTCAACATTTCATCCAAAGGCATTTTCAAAGGGTTCCAATATTTAGCAATTACGAAAAATGGCACCGGAGATTCAGCAATGAACGAAAATTCAATAACTAATATATTGTCCATATCCTGTATCAGCTTTGACCTAATATTTAGAGTGTTATTAAGACAAATTGCAAGCCCTCCATAGGGACAACCTCCCCTACCAAGCTTAGCCTTCATTACATACGTAGTGAAGCCATTTACCATGAAGTTACGTGTATTCATGGATTCCTGTACTATTATAATAGAGGTTTGAGCATGTGAAGGGAAGTTATGCACCATGTATTGAAGTTTTTAAAACTGCATGTATTCCAGGATAAGATGGATAAGTCATGGTTACTATGAGGAGGTTGTGGTTGGCTTTACTTCATTTAAAGTCTTTGCCAAGGGAATCAACCATGACCAATCCTTAATTTCCGTGGTCAGGTTGGCAAGTTGGGAAAGTGCAGATATTTCTGTATCCTTAAGGTCTTGACTTATTACAGAAGATTCTTCATTAATAGAATACCTAGCGCGTTGGAATTATAGGAAGGTTTTTGCTGTCTCGTGTGACTCAAATTGGAAAAGTTCTAACCCTAAAAGTTTGAAGTCCATACTGTGTTCACACAACATCTTAGTTATTATAAGAGAGTGAGTCTTAAATACCATTCTGTTGTTATTGGTGTTATGAAGTTCAATCTTTTCGATATCCTCTGATCTCAAATTTCTTAAGGACGGAATGAGATTGAAAATGTGCAATAGATGCGAGCGGTTGATCCTTTTCTTACCATTTACATTTTCATCGCTTTGCCAACCTATTATGTTCACCATTTCCTTGTCAAATTCATTGGTAACTGTAGGTGGGGGCTCTAGAAGGGGACCTATATGATTCATCTGTGCACTTGTTCCATCAATAATAGATGGTAGTTTGGAATTTGGGTTATCGTTCTTAGTCACTTCATTGTTGACTATCTGTTCCATCTCTGTATTGGGCATGGAAAGGGCAGTAGTCTCAATTTCCTTCAGTGGAGGAGGAACTCAGTTAGGTTTCAATTTCATATCAACCTTCATTTTTGAGTTGTTAGCTGTAAGTTTGCAATCTCCCTTTAAAGGAAAGAAGGAAGAAAGTTGGGCTTGCTTAGATGGTTTAGGTTCAACAGACATTGGCGCAACTGAAGGAGGTTGCAGTAACAATTTGCTCCCCCCAGCGTCAGGTAGTGCACCAGAATTTTCTATAAGGTCTTTACCATTCTCCAAAGTTTTTTTACATTTTTTTCTTTGCGTTCTTTGTTTTATTGCCCTCATCATTCAGGGCTACCATATTTGTTTTGGATATCTGGAGTGCTTTTTTACTTTCATCATCTAGCTGATCTAGATCTAATATGCCCTCTTCAACTGGGTTAACACACGAGGCGTCACCCTTCTGGTTACCTTTGTTGCCAGTTAAAGAGGAACTCCATGACTCCTTTCTAATAACCTTCACCTCCTGTTTAATCCATGAATTTCTTTTTAGATGGCGAGTGTGGATGCGTTTTTGTCTATGAGACATGTAGGGACCAGAAGTAAACAACTTGTTGCCAATAGGCAAAGACAGGGGTGCCATGCTTCCTGTCTCTTCACCTCCCAGCCCTTCTTTTTCGTCTTCAATCAGATCGTGAGGGCAGAAGGGCTATCAATAGATGCTTCACTGACAGCTTGATTAATCAATGGAGAATGCAAGGGGTAAGTAGTGAGAGGGAGCGTTATTCTGCCTGCTAACTGTGTTATCAATGATTCGAGCATGTCTAATTTTGTGCTAATTATATCAATGGCTGTAGGTGTCCGACCGGGTAGCTCAGCCTGTGTGCTTTTGGTTAACATCGGCAGTTTATCTAAAACTTTTGCATATGATCTTGAGGAGGCCACAAATGGTTTCTCAAAGAAGTTAGTTTGTACAGTTCTAGAGTGCACTATGAGTTCTTGTGTTTGTGTGGACTCTGAATTAACAAGACACTCACAATCTGGAATGATTTTGGTTGCTTTTATAGGAATAACTTTATCATTCCCCATTAGGTATCCCTCTATTTTACTTCTTTTCATGAGGGTTTCGTTAGCTGTCTGTTTCAGTTCTCTAATTTCCAAGTGTGTTAGTTCATGCCCTCTATCTAGTAAATTCAAAATCCTTGTCAATACAGGGAATGTATGTTCTGCATTTTCAAAATCATTAAGTGCATTTGACATGCCCAGAGATGCAATTCGAGATGCTTCATGGGCTGCCAATGATATCTGTTTTGCATCCACTGGACTGGAGCAGGCTCTAGCACCTTCAACTGAGGTTTGGTTTACCTCAAAATTTAGCAAATCGTTACTAGTAGAAGGAATGGATGCGATCAGTGGGGCTAGAATGGTGACAAAAGGTCCCACCGAAAGGACATGGGAAATATCCACGTCTATAGCTTTAGCTCCAAAGAGGTGTACCTCCTCTATGCCTCCATGTCTGAGATTGACAGGAGTATATGGTCCCAAAGACATGTGGACACCTTTTCCCAATTTGGCCATTATGGTAGGGGCCAACATTGAGTCATCAGAGATGCCCTGGTTAAAGATGTCTCCAGGCACAATTGCAGATTGAATGAGTTTTTGATCTTCTTGCATGCTCAGAAAACTATGTTGGATCGAGGGTTCACCATCATACATTTCTTTCATGGGAAATGAGACTGTACCCTGTGGGTACATGCTAGGTGTATGTACCATAGCATGCACGTTCACTGTCTCACCTACAAGCACATTTATTTAATCAATGTTATTAATACCAATAGTGTGTATATTGGGGAAATGCAGTGTTTCAGCCTCAATAGCAATTACAGGCTTCGGTATTATTTTACATACCTTCCCACTTCTTAAGCTACTGGCCATAATTCCACACTATCACAGATAAGTAGGTGAATAGGTTGATAAATTGCTACCCTTGCTTCTTACACCCGTCACCGTTCCTTTAAATGCCAAGTTCATATAGCAGTATTCAATCTGCACCGTTTAACAAAGCATAGCATATGTGACAAGACACACCATACAAAAACTACACTGTGGCCTCAAATCTCAAAAGGGAAAATACTTTATAATTTGCAAAAAGCCAGTATTACTTATCTAGGCACCACCTCGCCGCCCTCAATGCCCGATCAGCCCAAACAGCACTTTGAGGCACTTCCGGGGTGCATGAGCGGGTGTGCGTACCCGTGCCGTTATATGGGCTGTCGGAAAGGCGAGAGATGGGTGGGGCAGGGCGTCACTGGGACACTACAAGGAAGTAAAGAGAAAGACGAAAGGTCACAGTACGTAGGCGCGAGTCAGCGCGAGTCTACAGGAGACCCAGCGCGAGTCCAAAAACATGTAAGAAATGGGCCAAGTCTTGAGTAAATGTTACTTGAAAGAGTGTCAGCTAAAGTCCTTCTGTGCTGTGGCGTGGCAGAGAGAATGCTTTATCTTGAGGACGCCTGTCAGAGACTTCACAGAAGAGGGAAGAAGTCGCAGTCCAACCAGCCCAAACAGCACATCCAGGCACTTCCGGGGTGCGCGCGAGTGTGTGCCTACCCATGCCGTTATATATGCGCTGTCGGTAAAGGCGAGAGGTGGGCGGGGCAGCATGTCACTGGGACATTGAAAGAGTATCAGCTAAAGTCCTTCCGTGTTGCGGTGTAGCAGAGAGGATGCTTCCTCTTGAGGACGCCCGTCGGAGATTTCACAGAAGAGGGAAGAATTCACAGTCCAAACAGCACTTCCAGGCACTTTCCCTTCATTTGTGAACCCCCCCTTTTGTTTGGCTTACCTAACCTGACTTCAGCTGCACTCCTCTTAGCTTTCGCTCATTTGTTATGGGGAAACTGACATGTCCTTCAGGCTGTCAGTACTGGGAAACTATGTTTCCCTTAGTCTTCGACTATGTTGCCATTTTTGGTAACTTTTTATCTATGTGCCAAGTACCTTACAGTACCGCAGATAGGAGTCCTTTTGGTTTATGGTCCTAGCCACCCTCTGAGGATTTTTGGGTATTTATACAAGTGTGCCTAGGACAAACTGTTGGCAGCAGTTTACTTTTAAAGTATTTTTACTTCATTTTATGGACCATACCCCATTTACTGCATTTGGCCCAAGATTGTGGCCAGTGCCGTAAATGGCCGTGCTGCAAAGTCCTTTGGCCATTTTGTCCCTTTGCCTACCCCCAGGTCGAGAGAGCCAAGTATTCTTTATTTAGGCATGCAACCTCCTGAGAAAACAGCATCTTTTGTGGGCTCCTGCATGTCACATGTGCTAGTGCCCAGGAAGAAGGCTGGGACAGTCTGGTCCCAATCCACACTACTGGTGCCAGTATCTCTGGTAGGCCTCAAATAACTCCACAAGGCCACGATTGGCCCACGCCTGGCGTGCATGCAAGAGAGCAGATCTTACATTGGTTATCTGAGATTTGGGCACAAAATGAATCTTGTATAAGAGAAGGGGCTCTGCATCCATTCCAGGTCCATCACCTGAAGTTCACACCGAACTACAGAAGGAGCTAAGTATCCTGAATGAAAGAGCAGACTCATGGAACTGCCAGAGATGTGCTGGAAGGGTTGACACCCTGATACTGCTGTTGTCCCGTTGGACCCATGCTTTTGCATCATAGCAAGAAGGCTTGCAAGGGTGCTTCGACCCTTTCGAGTAGTGGGCCCAACTTCTTTCGGTATCTCCTGCTTACTCTCGCAAAGAGCCTCTTCAGAAGTGTTCCTGGGCCATCCAGCGAACTGACCAGCTAGAAAACAGGGTATTGCACAGGAACACTGCTATCGCGAGTTGAGACTCAAGACTTTGGGCATTGCTTACTTGTGGTCCTGGGCCCTCTCCCACCAAGACTCATTGTCCTAGCTCCTCTTGGAGCTCCTCTTGGAGCTAGGACAATGAGCATTTGCGGTCCCTGTGTCACCCCGCTGTGTTGATTGTCACTGTATGTGCCTAAGACATGCTTCACTGGAACTATCCTTCTCCTTTCTTCGAGAGCTGAGAAAAGGCAACTGTCCCGCCACAGATGATCGTCCCATCCCACAGCCGCTGAGAGCGGAGCGTCCAGTAACTGCAGGGTGAAACCTGCTAGCCAAGTGGACTAGACTGGAAAAGTTTGGTCCTGACTGTGTCGAGGGTCAGTGAGTACTTGCATCACTTGCCAGTGGCCCCCTGGCACATCCATCTGTTTTTATGTACGAGAATCCCATAAAAGCTACTCACCTTTGCTGTGCTAGCCTGTCCAGGAGTAGAGCTTTATTCTTCTTTGTATCATCCCCCTTCCTGAACAGCTACAGCTCCCTGAAGAGAACCCGCTTTTTGCTTTACGCACGACCGTGTGTTGTTAATGCACTGCTGTACATTGAGCATAAGGCTCCTTACTTCTTAGGGCTGGACTGCGTAAGATAGGGATTGACTGCCTAATGCGCTATCTGTGTTGAACTTCCCCCTTCTGTTGCAGGTTGTGGTTATTTTCTACCCTTTCATCAGCATTAGGCTAAATGCATTTTGTATATATGTTACATAGTGAAAAGTGTGTGTAGTAACTGTTTTATTCTTACTGTGGTTTAATCGTGTTTTGTCATAAAGGCCAATAATAAATGTATTTTTGACACAAATCTGTATAAGAGTAATCTGTGGAGTTTTATTGTGTGTGCTCACTGCAGGCTTCGATCACTCTCACCCCTCCTGAGAATTAGTCGTGACCGCCTGCCAAGCGACCGTAGATTGGTCTTGTTTGTCCAGAAGGTTCCCCTGTTCCACTAAACTACGGTGGCTTCCTACATTTCTGTTCACCAGTTCAGAGTGTAGAAATCCATCTTAGCAAATTGGTGAACAGTGGTGGGATGAGATCGGAGGTACCCAGTGTTGTGCACTGGTGAAATACCCAGGTTACACTTACACAGAAAACACAGTGGGGTTCATTACGAGTTTGGAGGTAAGTAACTGCCCTTACCGGCATGGAGGAAATACTGTGTCCGTGTTGCTCCAAGCCTACTATTAGAGGGCGATTACGAGTACACAGGCACAAGCTTTGCACCTTACCGGTAACAACCTTACCGCCCTGCCGCTAAAGGCCGAAAAATCGCCCTTACCGGCATCGTGCGAAGTGCAGATAGCTCCACCGCCATCCATGCCTCTGGCATTAATGGTCACCGCTAATAGCGGTCACCTCAAATAAGTGGAATCGGAAGTAGCGTCACCGCACAGGAACGGGAAAGAGCACGACGGCCATCTTTAAAAACACAATCCATTGCCATCCTCTGTAACCAGGACCCATATCACCACCACACCTGTCCCAACATATACTTGCAGCATATTACAATGCCCAAGGCACTAAAAAAGGTCCTGCGCGCTTGCGCAAGGAGTGCTTCTCAGAAGAAGAGCTCAACATGCTGGCAGATACCTTGGCAGAAAATGGGGATGTTGTCTTCTCAAATGATATGCGGCGACCTGCACTGATGCGGAAAAAAGAGATATGGGCGGAGGTGGCGCAGAAAATGAGTGCTGTTGGCACCACCCCGCACACAATGAAAGATGTCCGGAAGCGCTGGGAAGACCTGATTTTACGCGTCTCTAACATCATCTCTGCAATCCGTAGCCAGGGGATGGCAACAGGTGGTGGTGCTGCCTCCCCCATAAAGATGACTCGCTGGGAGGAGACCTGTGCGAGCACCATTGGGATGGAGGCAATCGAGGGAGTGGGGGATATGGAGCGTGGAGCCCCATCATCAGCTGATGCAGGTAGGTGTCCCAAATGAACCATTGCAAGGAATAACACGATGATGTCCCCCTGAACTGACAGTGCAATGATGTAAAGCAGGGTCCACCAGACACATGTTCGCAAGACTGCCTACAGGCAGTGCACAGCACCATCTTGCCCACTTGCATGATGCACCCCATATATGTTTCATCCCAGATGCATCCCTGCATGACCCACCCAGAAGGCAAGCAACCCGTACGTCACTACCCCAACGCCAATTACCTGCCATTCTATAGAAATGCAGCTACCCCAATGCATGCCTGATGCATGTAGACCCATCACTAATGCTCTCCCTCTCTTGGTCCCCCACAGGTACACAATCTGAGAGTGAAGATCAGGACCCCAGGGAGGATGCTGTGACACCAGCCAAGAAGTCCAGGGGCATTGAGGGAGCAAGCCATCTGTCAACATCCAGGGGAAGAGGGAAACCTGGACTACTGCGCAAGCCTAACACAACCCAGGAACCTACAGGACAATGTGCATTAGGGACACCACCACAGCACCCACACCAACCACATCCACACAGGAGCCAGTGGCTGAAGGCATGGTATCCACTGCAAGCAGTACTGTCGGCGAGACAACTGCCATGGCAGCTGTGTCAGATGATGAACAACACACTCCGACACCCAGATCACCTACTGCGACAGGCCCCAGCAGTCACCCCAACTCTCCCCACCCAGCAATCAGTATGCCAGCAGCCATGAGCTGTCTGCGGTGGAGTCCTGGCCAGGGAGCTTCAGCCCCACGTGGAGCATGCATGAGGCCCCAACCATTCCGCATGCACCAACAACATCCGCCAGTGTCCAGGACAGGCAGGAGGGGATCAGGGTAATGCAAGTGCACACCATGTGTGGGGAAGTTGAGGGAGGAGGGGGGAGAGGGTGTGTGGGGAAGTTGAGGGGGAGGAGGAGGGGGGGAGGGTGTGTGGGGAAGTTGAGGGGTGAGGAGGAGGGGGGAGAGGGTGTGTGGGGAAGTTGAGGGGTGAGGAGGAGGGGGGAGAGGGTGTGTGGGGAAGTTGAGGGGAGAGGGTGTGTGGGGTGCAGGGCTTGTGTACTTAATATGTTATATTTCTTCAATACACCTGTTGTGAAATCAGAATTCACATGAGCGGACATTGCTTATTGTGTATGTGTGCTTTATTGGTGAACAGTCTACAGTGTCCATGTCCCTGACACACCCAGTGCCCTGAGTCCCACCTCCATGTCACACTCTGCATCCATGTGTGCTAGAAACATTGGTTAATCAAAGTCTGACGCACGGCACATCCCTTCTGTGCATCGCTACCTCCCTGAAGTGCAGCCCCATCTCCACCCTCCTCATCCTCATCGTCAGGTGGTTGCAGTTCAACGTCAGGGGGCAGAGGCACATTCCGTCTGATGCACATATTGTGTAGCATGACACATGCCATGACGATCTTGCCCACCTTCTCATGCCCGTACAGGAGTGCCCCACCAGACCTGCTGAGGCAGCGAAACTGTGCCTTCAAAAGGCCAAATGTCTGCTCAATCACCACACGGGTACGTGTATGTGCACGATTGTAGTCCTCTTCGTGCCTGTTCTGCGGGTTCTGGACTGGGGTAAGGAGCCACCTCTTCAAGGGATAGCCTGCATCACCTGCATGTGTGCAACAATGGTTATGTGTAAGTGATCACATCATATGGGACCTGTATCAATGACACCATAGCATGCATTTATTTCCTGTTTGCACCCTCATATCCATGCATGAATAGAGCCTCATGATGTAACTGCAATGTGTGAATTCATATGATTGACAGGTGTGCGTGGCATCGTCTAGTGGGTGCAGGGTGTCCTATTCCTTGTGAGTGCTCATGCACTGTGGTAGTCCACGACGGTTGTTCCCATGATCTGGGTGATTTGTAGTCAATTGTATGCTTTCATCCTGTCACCGTTGATGGCAGACTCATGATGATCTCACTCTGCACAACAGATGTTGACATGCTGTTTTGGTGGACCTCTCTGTTGGTGTAGGCGTGTGTTCATGTATTTTGCCCTCATGTGACTCCTTTGTATGCACTAATGGACAACTGTCCTTTTTGATGATGGTATTTGGTGCTGTGCATTGGCCATACTGGTCGCTGCATTGTGTTGCGGGGACTACGGTCTGATTATGTGCAGTGTACATGTTGATGGCTATGGAATGGTTGTAGCACTGCATCATTTTCATGGTAGGGCAGCTTACGTCTTGCATTTTGGGGTCAGGTGTCAGGTCCAGTCTGGCCTGCTTTGGGGTATGAGCATGGTCCATCCTCTCAGATACTCTCAGACAGGTAAAGTATGCATCTCTTCCCCCCCATCTCAGCCAGGTGAAGTATGCATCTCCCCCCCATCTCAGTCAGGTGAAGTATGCATCTCTCTCCCCAATCTCAGCCAGGTGAAGTGTGCATCTCTCCTCCCCCGTCTCAGCCAGGTGAAGTATGCATCCCCCCCCCCATCTCAGCCAGGTGAAGTATGCATCTCACCCCCCAATCACCTACCCACATCGTGATGCCATGAGCCTGACATGCAACTCACTGAGTAGCCAGGATCTGTGCCCTGCGTGTCGCTCCATGTAGTGTGGTATCATGGAGTTCCGCATGACCATTGAATCATGGGTTGATCCGGGAAATCGGGCACAACAATGTGTGATGATCTTGTTTGAGTCACATACCATTTGCACATTGATGGAGTGGTATAACTTATGGTTGCGGTACACTGCCTCCATGGCATGTGGGACCACCAATTGAACATGGGTGCAGTCGATGGCGCCAATGCAACCAGGGATGCCGGCCAGTGAATGGAAACCAACTTTGGTGTTGGAGATCTCCTGGGCTGTCCGTGGTAGGAAAATGTGGTATCCTGTGTGCTTCAGGAGGGCATCAAGCACTTGGTTCAGCGTACGTGAGAATAATGGTTGTGATATGCCATGCCTCTGTCCTACTCTGTGCTGGTAGGTGCCTGTGGCCAGGAAGTGGAGCACAGACACCACCTTCAGTAGAGGGGGGATGGTGGTACGGATTTCTACGAGGCTGACGATGTCGTTGTGTATCATGTCCACAATGGTGGTGATGGTGTCCCAGTCCAGACGGTACAGGGTGTGGATCTGCTCAGGGGTTAGGCTGATTGGGTTGGCTCTGATTCGAGGGATTGGGGGCTGCCTGTGTGGTACAACTACCTGCAATGGTGGTGCAGGCTGTGCCTGCCTCACCCTCCTTCTCCTCCTGCGTCTCCTCTGTGCTGCCTGTTGCTGTTGTTGTTGTTGCTGGAGTTCCACTGTAATCATGTCCTCCAGCCCCAGCATTGCTACTAGTACTGGAATCATTTTTATGTGTGACTGGGTG
Organism: Ambystoma mexicanum; assembly: GCF_040938575.1. Lineage (NCBI taxonomy): Eukaryota > Metazoa > Chordata > Amphibia > Caudata > Ambystomatidae > Ambystoma > Ambystoma mexicanum. The sequence goes on along the minus strand of NC_090923.1, from coordinate 736,893,595 downwards.
TGGGAAGGGGTGGGGTGTACTCCTTTTGTGCTGGCCCAGTCTATATTGCCTCCACCTGTGATGATTGTGTGCACCTGTGGCAGTTGGGAACACTGCACATGTCCGTTTACGAGTGGTCCGCGATGCCGGTAAGGTACTTTTCTGTCATCTGTAGGCCGTTATTAGCATGTCCGCATTACTTGTGTTCAGCTCCTGTTTACGCCATTCCACTATTGCCGCCATGTGAGGTCGCGTGCCCCCCCCATGGCGCTTTTAGAGGCACCATTATTTACGGTACTGCTAATAGCGGGTTGGTGGGTCGTAATGGACCGAAGCGGTAAACGATGCCTGTAATCCTTTACCGGCATCGTTTTTCCCTTACCTCCAAACTCGTAATGAGGCCCAGTGACTTTAGTTAAATTTATCTGTAAGCCACCTGCCTCACTTATAACATTGAAGCAATTGTGAACGTAACTTAGAGTGCTACCAAATCCGAAATGCTAAAGAAAATCTGTGAGGAAAGAGGCTTCTCAGCCTCTGGCACAAAACCTGAGCTGATCCAAAAGATCATGGAATGGCAGGAAAACCAGATCACAGCTTGTCCCTCAGATGATAGTGCAGAAGGAGCTGGGCTGCTCCCGGAAACAGTGCGGAAAGGGCTGTTGCTGCCATCATTGAGGAGACAGATGATGATAGGGATGATGTAGAGTCCCATGCTACTTCTTCTGGCTCTGAGGCTGAGGGCATGCTGGAATTCAAAAGACAAGAGCTGCTGTTTGAGCAGAAGGAGCTTGAATTCCGCATGGCTAAGCTATAACTGGAGAAAGCAGAGAAACAGAAGGACAGGGATCACTAGTTGGAGCTTGCAAAGTTACAAGCTGCCAATGGCTCCTCTGGAGGATCTGGTAATGGGTCTAGCTCCTCCTCTCATCCAAGGTTTCCAAAAGTTCTGCTTAGTATGTATGATGATAAGAAAGACATCAATGATTGGTTGACTGCATTTGAGTATGCATGTGAAGTACAAGAAGTTGTGGATGCTGATACGATTGCATGGTTGCTCAGTCGACTACCCCATTCTGGCTACAGTGCCATTATGGAAATGTCAAAGGCTGACAGAAAAGACTTTGCAAAATTAAAGTAAACTCTGGTCTTAAAGTTTGGGAAGACTCCTGCCCAATACTTGAAGCAATTCAGAGATTACCAAAAGAAGGAAGATAATAATTGGCTCTAATGTATAACTGATTCCTTGAAAAACTTGAGTGGCTGGGTGGAAAGTTATAAGGTCACCACCTTTGAGGGTATGGTTTGTTTAGTCATGCGTGAATATATTTTTGCTTCTTGTTCCCCTGAGTTTAAGCATCACTTGGCTGATTCTAAGGAGATAAATCCAAAGAAGTTAGCCATTGCAGCATATCTATGGGTGTCACAAAGAGTGCCCCTTTAAGGCAAAGCCTGCTTCTGGTAAGCAGAAGGAGAGACAAAAGCACAAAGATAAGGAGGGTGGGGGATCTGACAAAACTTCCTCCCATAAGGACCACAAAAAGCATAACAAGGGCAAGCCACATGGAAATGTTCAGAATAGTGGTAATCATCCTCCCAAGCATAGCTCCGGTTACAGTAAGCCTCCCTCTGTCCCAGGTCCCAGTGGATCTTGTGTGGCTTGTGGAGCAAGTGACCACATAAAGTGGTACCCTGGATTTAAGGTCAAAACCTTGGAGGTCCACTCTGTGAGTCTGGCCTTCCCCTCATATGAGTAGGAAGAAATTGTCACTGGGGCATCCTTCTCTTCAGACTTGTTCCTCAGCGGGATAGAGTCTGAAGTAGTCTTAGTATCCCTGTGTTCCTGGGAGCCTAGAGTTTCAGAGGCCTCTGATAATATTCCGGATAATACCAAGCACAACTTTAAAGACAGTGGCCCTCATTACAACCCTGGCGTTAAGGGGTTAACGGTGCCGCAAAAGGTGGCGGCGCCGTTAACCCCTTAACACCTGATTACGAGGTCCCTTTGCGGGTTGGCGATTTTAATGCCTGCTTTTTGCAGGCGTTAAAATCCAACCCGCAAAGGGACCTTGGTGCTAAGTACGGTGCCGCAATTTCCATTGAGCCCATTCCGCCATGGCGGAGTCGGTAAGTTACCGGCATGGACCATGGTGCTATTAGCACCATGGTCCAACACCAGGGTTGTAATGAGGGCCAGTGTGCTAATCAATGGCGTTGACACTCCTACCCTTAGGGATAGTGGGGCCAGCAGAACTGTGGCGGATAATAATTTGGTAAACCAAGAAGAGCTTGTCAGAGCTCCCTTGAGTCCCACCAAGTTAGCTGATGGCCCCCCTCCCAGTAATTCCTGTAGATCTAACCATTAATGGTACAATAGTAAGGATACATCCTGGAACACACAAGGGTTTATTCATCTCCTTCAAGATCTTCAATTATCCTTGGAAAATAACTTCGCCACATGTTTACAGGAGATGTTGCTACGCGATGCCCCAGTTAGAGATGGCTACTCAATCTTGCTCAATCCAGCGTGAAAAAACAGGTTTGGTCGCCCCTTCTCTGGCTTATCAACAATGGTGAACAATTTGTATGGATGGACAATAATCCAGGTGTATAAGCCTAACCTGTTTGTCCAAGGAACTTTGATGGAATTAAAGGCGATGAACAACACACAATCTAAAAAGTTGCTTTTGATAAACACTTATTGGAATCTGAAAATGATCTCAACTGCTAGTTACCTAACTTCAGTAACGTCAGTGATGGATGACTGCATACTAAAGTTCAGTGAGGTGAACATGATAATATGTAGTGACCTAAACTGTTCTTGGTTTGATGACAATTCTCATGACCCCGTGATTAACAACATGTTATCTGATTGCAATACTCATAGAAGACATCTCTGGCAACTGGCTCTGGAACCCTGTAACTGTGAAATGCCGAATGGAATGGCTAAAAGCGACAAGTCCACTTGGCACCATGGGACAATGCACAAAACCTTAGATTACATATGGATTTGTAATGCCTTGTGGTCACAAATCAAAGATTTAAAAATATGTAAATCCTTAAACAGTGACCATGATCGACTAGAAACGTCCTGGCTTCTCCAGAGTGCGGCCTCACATGCTAAATATCATACGTTACTAGAAGTAAACTGCAGTGGGAACAGATTGAGAATAAACACATCTCAATTAAACATGCTAGGTCAAAGCATACAATACGGAAATCTGTCCCCAAAAAGTAAAATAAACTACGCACCAATGATCTCTAAATTTAAGGTGGAAGTCCCTGTAGGAAAAAGGTCCACTCAATCATGGACGCATGTGTTTAGCACCTCTGTGTGTCAAAAAAAAAAAGAATTTGAAGCAGGACCTTAGGAAACTGAAAAAGCTATTGGGGGCTAATGCTAAGCCAGAAATCAAAAAAACGAAAAATGAGATATCGAAACTGGCTGAAATCCTTTTCTCTAATAAGGGATCAAGAACGAGGCGAAATAATCTTGAATATGATTATTTGTCACAAAACAAGAGAAATTTGGAGAATCCTAAATAATGGATCCTTGATTCAAGAAGTGAAGCAGTCAAATGGAATATCAAGTACGAAATGGGAATAACATTTTCGTAATGTATTTAGCACATCGAGTCCACTCGAAAACAATACAATTGTAATATTCAACAAAAATTGGAATGTAATTGAGTCTGCAGAAGACATTGCAACTGTAATTCAGCATCTAAAAAACTCACGAGCAGCAGGACCCAATGGCATCACTAATGTCATGTTGAAGGCGAAAAAAAAACAATGGTCTTGCTTCATCGCAAAACTGTTTGAGCTGATTTCAACGTTGAAACATGTACCTCACTCGTGGTAAAACAGCGATGATTATTCCGATGTTTAAGAGGGGCAGTCGAAACGATCCTGCGACTTATCGCCTGATTGCCCTTCTCGACACCATTGGTAAGATCTTCACAACGTGTTTGCAAGGCAAACTGTCAACTTGGGCCAACAAGGCAGACTTGATGGACTGCTGTCAAACAGGTTATACGTAAGGAGGGGGGCTGAGGTAAACCTGCTACTACTAAACGTGCTAAAACAAGAGACGCTTGCATTTATTGACATGCATCAAGCTTTTGACACAATAAATCATGTCAAACTGTGGGAAAAGTTGACTAAGTGGTCCTGTCCACCGCCATTATTACAGCCACTGATGGCCCTTCATGCAAATACAAAATTCATGTGCAAACTAATGCACAGGGGGAGCTATCAGAAGAAATTCAGACAAGCAAAGGTGTCAAACAAGGCTGCCCTTTGGCTGTGCTCTTGTTTAAATTATTCATTTCTGACATACCGGTAGCACTACAAGAAGTCAAGTGTTTTCCTCCGAAATTCAATGGCCTTCAGAGGCTTCTTGCTAAATTTCAATCTTAATCCGAAGAGAATGAATTAGTAATAAACGAGAAGAAGACAAAGATCTTGACCATTGATAAATCGGAGAAAAAGAAGGGCAAATCATTCAAGTGGACAGTGGCAGATAAAACAATTGAAAAAGGCGCTGCTATTTGCTATCTAGGAGTACTTTTTAACAACTCAATCAGAGAGTGGGACTGGTCACTGGTTCTAAAACATTGTATGACTAGCTTTGGGTTACAAGGGGCAAGAATACATGCTGAATATGGCAAATTCACATTAATCCCTGTTCTGACATTCTATAAGCAGAAAGTCGTTCCTGCTCTCTGTTCTGGTGCCGAAGCAGGATAGAACTTGAACTACCAATGTTGGGCAGTGTTGGAAGGGAAGTTCTGGAGACGAGTCCTAAGATTACCATCTTACATTTCAATAATAGCTATTAGGCATGAACTAGGCCTGGACTCTCTTTATGTCACAGTGCTATGGGGATCTATTGCCATGCGAAGTAAGATGTACCTAACAGACCTTGCACCAGCCTATCGAATTTTGGCTCCAACCTCGCAGCATCCCCATGATGGAATCCTGGGGTGTTGGGCTAACAAAATAAAGTCAATTGTGGCAGAGGCCGAAATAAAATGGCAAGCAGTGATGTCTTTCCCACAATTAGCCCAAAATAAATGGAGACATCGGAGTTGGATACAGAACAACAACAAATGCTTCGCGGTGAAGACCTGCTTGTACTTAGGTCTAGCAGCTAACAGCTTGGATCAGCTACCAAAATATATTTAAAAATACGCATCAAGGTAACATCATGAAAAGTTTCTGAGGCTTCGGTTGAATGCATACCAAACAAAAGACTTACTTTGGACTAAACATGATATCAACACATGATATCAACACAACTGACAATTTATGTAGATTTAGTATGATTGCTGAAGAATCTCTAAAACATTTGATAACGGAATGCCCTGATCTTGTATCCATGAGATCTCTCATGTTGGGTAACTATGCTCCTGCTAACAACAATACAGAAGCCTGGTGGTTCACCATGCTCTCAAGTAATAAAGAACCCCAAACGTGTGTGGTGATAGATTTCTTGGACAAGTCTTACCAGATGATCTGCAGCTGTGAACGACTTCTATTACTGATCGAACTAACAAATGAGAGTGATATGTTGGGCGATCCCTGGTGTATTATTCTAGATTCAAGATATTCCGTGAATAATTAAGGAAATGGGATATCACAGTGATTAGGTTTTGACTGTGTGTATCTAAAGAATTTTGAAGAAGTGGAAGCTGGTTGATTGATTGAGGTTCTTATTTTGCTTTTCTTTTCTGTGTTGTGTGCGGTTTGGTTTGTTTGTAATAAAAGTTTGTATAAACTAAATGTTACAAAGAAAAAAAGAAATAGTAAGGATAGCCGTGAGTGTTCAGAGGAAAGTCCCTGGAAAGGTTCTGTTGGGAAATGACCTCAGAGACTTAAGTCTTGTGGGGGACACACCAGAAAGGCCATGCACAAGGTCACAATCAAAGGCCGCCCTGGCCAAGTCAAGGGCTGAGCCAAAGCCAAAGGGGAAACCCAAGGCTAAGGGAGTCAAGAAACTCAGAAAAGGGAAAAAGAGTATTACCCCTAACTCACCTGCCACTGAGGTGGAGGTAGTTGAGCAAGCACCTGAACCTGTACCTAAACCTGACGAGGAAGAGGTGCTGCCTGAGGTTCTCAACCAACATGACCATCCTCAACGCCAACGTTTATTGGTTGAAGGTGGTCCTGATAGTGAAGAGTTTAGTAAGGGCCAACCCAACGTGAGTGCCCATCTATAGAAGGCCTAAGGAGATAGGCCTGTTCCCAGCTTAAGGGCGAACCTCCTGGAAAACATAGGATTCATTGGGAAGGTGGACTCCTGTACATTGAGCCTACAGAGTCTACTGAACATGACCACGGGAGGTTGGTGGCCCCCCTTCAAGTAAGGCCCTTCCTCCTACAACTGGCTGGTCACCTTGTTCCTCTAGCTGGTCACCTTGGGATCAAGAGAACCAAGCAGAGGCTATCCATGCATTTCTACTGGCTCAAAATGTGGGTCCAGGTGGAAGGCCACTTGTCAGATTTCTGGTAAGAGTAGTTCAACAATCCAGGCTCCATTGGTGCCACTCCCAGTGGTGGGGTGCCATTTGAAAGAGTAGGAATCGACCTTGTTGGTCCCCATGACCCTCAGATATCCTTTGGCAATAGGTTTATCTTGGTGCTGGTTGACCATGCCACCAGATATCCTGAAGCCACCCCATTGAAGAATGTGACTGCCAAGTCAGTTGCACAAGCATTATTTGGCACCTTTACTAGGGTTGGCTTCTTTAAAGAAGTTGTGTGCGACAGTGGCAGCAACTTTATGTCTACGTACATGCAAGCCATGCGGAAAGAGTGCGGTGTCACTTGTACGTTTTTATCGGCTTATCATCCACAAACTAATGGCTTAGTTGAGATGTTTAATAGAACATTCAAATGCATGATTGGGCCTCTGGAAGAACGTCAAAGGAGAAAGGGGGATCTCTTGTCGCCATGCCTACTCTTTGCCTGCAGAGAGGTACCTCAAGAGGGGGTTGGCTTCAGCCCCTTTGAGCTTATTTTTGGTCACCCTGTTAGGGGACCACCAGCCATAGTCAAGGATGGGTTGGAGCGCCCTACTCCTTCCATCACTACCAATGTAGTAGACTATGTGCTAAGGTTAAGGAAGAGGATGGTCCTTCTGATGGCTCAGGCCAGTGATAAGTTGAAGGCAGGTCAGGCTCTGATGAAACATTGGTATGACCAGAAGGCTTCACTTATGCACTTCACCTCAGGCCAAGAAGTCTTGATTATGAACCCTATAAGGCCTATAGCCCTCTAGGATGAATGGTGAGGCCCTTACACAGTTGTGGAGCAGCTGGGTGAGGTAAACTATTTAGTGGACCTTAAAAGGTCACAGTGTGCCCAGCAGTGTGTTAGGTTTTTGGTGGAGCAGTGGAGTCGGGGAGCACTGGACGCTGTAGACACGGTTTTGAATATACTGGTAAGCGAAATACTGCCTGAACTCACGTAACTGACTCTGCTGTTAGCCGACTCATGTCAAGCTGACTCCTACAGCCAGCGCGCCACACGTTGCGTCCTCTGTCAATATTCAATCGCCATTGCACTGAAGAATGAACACGAACAGTTATAGGCGCCAACAAGGGCAGCGTGCTATAGCCATTTTATTTTCATTCGCAAACTCTCACTGCATTTCCTCGTCAGCTGTGTCTCTATTGGAGGGGAAGAGCCACTGCAATGGCATTGACTAGTAACCAGGAGGGGAGACGCACATGTGTCAGAATGGTTCTCTAGGCACTATTTCCCTTTTTGTGTGGTGTGCTCCCAGCACTATGCTTTAGTTATCCCCTGAGCGGAGTGTGAATCGATCCCAGTGCAGTGAATCAGACCCTCTGTTGTAAACTTGACTTGCTGCAAGTGCCCATCACATTATCGGACATGCCAACAGCACCTGCCTACATGAACTTTTTTTTTTGTCACTGTAATCTGTATTGATAAATCAGTTTTCTCCCACACGTTTGAAGAGGATCACGCCCAAAAGGGGCGTCTGCGGGCCTATGAGCCTTGGAATTCTCGAGGCTAGGACTCAAGGTCTCACGTGATAACTGTGAATCACTCCCTTCCAATGTGTGGGTGTTTGATGTATACAAATTTGTAAGGCTGATTGCGGTGCTAGTGTCGCTTTATATTAAGTCACGCTCTTGGCATGCCATGGTGATGTATAGGGACTTATGAGTGCTTATAAGTGGGCACATTCCTCCTGACAAGTGCATCTCCTAAGGAGCTGACTGCGAGCCCTTGAGCCTTTGAACCTCAGGAGACAGACAATAAGCAATAAGTATCGGTGCCCATTTAGGCGCTTCCTTTTTTGGTGTTTAGCAGTTGAATACACGCGAGGGGGATTATTTACTGTGGACTGTTGTTGATTCCTATATATGGGAATTTGAATTTTGTGGGGATTGATTTGATTTACCTCCGAATATTACAGCAGCTCATTATATTATCACTAATACCAAACTGGTCACCATCTGCCTTCTTAGCTGAGTTACAGCCTTGTAGATATCAGTGCCCTGTTTTTCAGCTGTATTCTAAGAACCCTTTCGTGACTAATTGAGGGTAGACTGGAATGAGGGTGTAGTAATTTCGGTGCAAGGAGAACGTTCATACATGCTTAAATTCCTATAACATTCACCTCACATAGTGAAATTCAGAGCAACGCATCGCTTGAGCCCCCTTGAAGTAAACGGCACATTGCCATTAGTTTTATTACCTTTGGACTCTAATTTAACATATACCTTCTTACTGACATCCTCTGCTTTTGTCAGGATTTAGCATTTTCTTGGTGTAAGGTACTTTGTGCTAAACTACTTTTTGATTGGCTCTGTAACCATGAGTCGGAATCTACGTTGTACTAACCGACCATGTGAAGTCCCATCTGGGCGATCAAAAATTATGGCTAGTAAATCTTCAAACACCGCTATTCCATTGCTGCCATCAAATAAAAAATCCTTGCTATCAATGTCAGTCCATGTTGGCCCTACGTCAGGGCTTCCACCCATAGTAGACGACCAGACTATACCATTCACAATTCCTTCTGAATCAGGGGAAGGCTTTCCTCCATGTAAAAATTCTCCCAATCAGCCCATGCCCTCATTTCTCGGTTAAGGACGCAAACAATGATGAAAATAACACAATGATTGAACCGTCCCAACAAGCTGTTCTTGGCACCACTTGCAATGATGATTATGTGGCTTTTGTGCCTATATCAGACAACTCAATGCTTGCTCCTGTGGTCATGGACGAATTGGGGAAACGGGTTCGGCTATCTCTTGGCCCATCAACACCCGTCTCCACGAGTCGGCCGCGCCGGTAACAGGTTTATCTACACTTAGCCGACAATTTATTATACAAAGAAAATATCACAGCAGGAAGGGACCTTCTTGGAACTAGTTTTCATGATGCTGTACTGCACACTGCATCAATGTCCCAAAAAGATAAAGGCCCCTCCATATCTAACTCACTAATATATCATGAGCAGGGGATCCGATCCCCTGATCAATTCAATTTAAATTCGGGGAACATTTCTTCCTCAACATCGGAAGACCTACTAACCAATATGGAAGATCATGACTTGCAGAACTTCCCTGTCATGACGAGGATACTCAACATTCTTGATAAGGGCCACGACCTCACTCATGCCTCCCTCAGAGAAATTAAAGGTGCTTTTGGAGGTATGATGGAAAAAATTAGCAAAATTGAAGGCTACATACTGGCACAGGAACAGGCTCATTCCTCTTATGCCACACTTGTAGAGAAAATGCTAACCATCAACCAACAAATTGGAGTTCATCAGTTTACACCTACAACCACCACAAGAAGCTCATAAACTGACTGTGCAGTGTTTGATTTGCTTACTGCTGGCAAGTCCTACGCTCAGGCACTTCAGGGAACTATCTACCAGGTCACCGCTTTGTCAAAGGACGAATCGATTAACTTGCTGGAAGTGGCCAAATCGCATCATGATCGTATACTCCAAGTGAAACAGCTACTTTTTGATGCTGTCTCAAAAAGACACACCCCTGTAGGGGAGGAGGCATCAAATAGACCGTTGGACACTACGAAAAGTCAAAAAATTCACCGGATAGTCCAACTGTATTGACTGACATTATTGACCAACAGGAAGCCACAAAAGTACAAAAGGTTGAATCACAGTCTCAGATATGTCACAAGGATGCAGTCCAATCAAGATCGCATTTCATTTCCCGCAACGCCAAGAAGTCATTCATTAGAGCACAAAAAAGGCTAAATATTTCTAAAGCCAAATTAAAAGATCCTCTGCCTAAAACTCCAAAAAACGATGGATCTGGTGCTACCAAAGTCATCCCAGCAGTACTAAATTTAAAGACCAATGCAAATGTGATTGAGCCTGCTCTTGATCTATTAGAACTGAACGAAGAGAGTAAGAGGTTGCTACAAATAAAACCTACAGGCGAGCCCAAAGCAACATCCCTCCTGACAAGGTCAATTGTCAAGATCGTTGAAAAAACACAAGTTCAACTCCACAACTTTTTTTCCAAGCATTCATAATAAAAAGGTAGGCACTTTAGGTATAGGGGAGGACCATATACCTGATGTGCAAAAGATTGATGCGCTTGCACATCAGGTCTCTCACGAATGTCAGCATGTGGTGACAGACAGGCAGCAGGCGGGCTCCAGCATCTGCCCCAGGACAGTGGGTCGGTGTCCAATGGAAGGCACTCCAGGAAAGGCCTGATGCCTCCAACAGAATCGGAACTCATGCCGCACCAAATTCTCAAAGAGGATCTTGGACCACAAGGCAAACAGATGCCGGAGTACTTCAAACTCTCCAAAGAAATGAAACACATCATTGGATGGGGAAGCGACTCGAACATCAATGGAAATATACGGATCAATAGATCCTTTTTGATGAATGCCTTCTACCAGATCACATCTCTTTGCATCCTTGCCACAAAAGATATCGAGTGGTTAAAACTTGTGAATGAAAATGACTATAGAGGACTATTTAAATTGCAATCTCCAATAATCACAAAGCTGATATTGGAACACAAAGAGGACCTCGAGTTCCTGGAGCTTTACCCCCACCTCTTTGGAGAGATGGACAGGGCCTGGGCCTTCCTGGAATTTGTACTTCCGGTAAAGTTGGAGAGGGCCCCTAAAGGGCCGGCACAGCCTGAGGTATCTGAATCCAACATTGAATTATGGGACCAGCTCGCTCTGCTAACCAGAGCTCTCAATGGCCTGAGCTGGATGGAACCCCTTCTCAAAGTGGCAGCTCCTATGAATGATCACACTTCCACTTCATAACCATCGGAACTTGTAATAATCTCCTGGAACTGCTGTGGAACAAAAAACTTCTATGCATTGCCAAAATTAGTGGGGCCCTTGCATACGCCTGATATATTGTTATTGCAGGAAACCATGGCACTGACGGAAATTACTCTTGATGGCTTTGTTGCCTTTTGTGCTCCAGCTCTCCGTGCTGCACTGGGATGTCCCAGTGGCAGACTTGCTGTTCTTATAAAGAACAACTTTGTATTTACAGCCAAAATTTGGGATCACACTGACACCTTTCTGATGGTCGTGCTGACGATTTTTGGAAACCCTGCGCTAAAAGTAGTGCTTATCTCCGTTTACTGGAATCCTCAGCAACATCACTCAAAATGGCCCACCAACCCTTAAATAAGGCACTGACAAACGCCATGCTCCAGTATCCAACCTATGAAATTCTGATTGGGGGTGATTTTAATGCAAACTTAGAAATGGAAACAACCAAAACTACCTGTTCCATCAGAACGTCTTATGAAAAGCAGACGAGAATTAGGGGTCGCCTGTGGTTAGAATTCTTTGTAGCATGGAATCCCTATCTAAGCAGTCTATGGGTCATCGGAGACCTCTTCGATCTTCCAAATATCTGACTGAAATAGCAACTCTGAAACGTGCAAGAAATCGCGATCTAAGAGCAGCGTGACGAATATCGACAACTGCTACTTTATATACATCAACTAAAAGTGGCATTTTGGTAAAGTATAGAACTAAAACAAAAGAAATACGTCATGCGCATTATATGTTGGACAACCAAAAAATGATGGAGCTATTATTCAAATGTAATGCTAGAGAAATATGGGCAACTCTCAGAAATCCCTTGAGCAAGCAAGAGACTTGAATGGTCGCAGGTATAGATGCCTGGCAAAACTACTTTAAGGTTAAGTACACCCTGTCGCCAGAGTATGCGACACAGGAATCTGAGGCCATCATCATGACTATGGCAACTACATGCTCCTGGATATTGAAGGATGTGATATGGGCAATTTCCAAACTTTCATTTTCTAAAGCGGCGGGCTCGGATGGAATTCCTTTGTGCGTCATTAAAGATGAACCATATTTCTGGGCAAAACATCTTCTTGCCTGGTTTCATTTAGTATTCCGGACATGTATAATCCCGCCCCGGTGGCTGACTGAAATAATTGTTCCGATCCATAAATCGGGACCATTAGACAACCCCCGGCAACTTTTGGCCTATTGCCCTAATCAATGTTTTGGCAAATGTCTTCTCACGTCTAGTACTGAATGATCTAGAAGCCTTTATGATCGCTTCCCCGGTTTTGTCAAAAGTACAAGTGGGCTTCCGTAAGGAAATGGGCACTCCTTTGAATGCAACCATTCTTGCCCACTTATTGATTACATCGCGAAATGCTTCCAGTGGGCCCATTTATGTTGTCTCACTGGACCTTTCATCAGCATTCGATAGCGTGTTACGCAACCGTCTATGGATAAAAATGCAAGCATATGGAATTCCATCGTATATTGTAGCATTGATCGCGCTCCTCCATACAAAGACATTTTACAGGGTACGTATCAATGTTGCAGGCCTACTCTCAGATTACATCACCACTCAAATTGGTGTAAAGCAAGGCTGCAATCTTGCAGCAGTACTCTTCAATCTGTACCTTGCAGATATTGACACCATTTGGCAAGCACTTGATATTTTTCCTGTGAAGTTGGGACATCTACGTCTAAGCTGGTTAACGTTCGCAGACGATGTAATCCTCTTTGAAAAAACTCCTTTCGGGCTACAAAATAAACTCAATTACTTCCATCAATACTGCCTACTTAACACCTTGACTATAGCAAAATCAAACATCTTAACCTTTACGGCGAAGAAGAAACTGCCGAGCTTTAGGTAGCATATTGATGCTAAAGAGATAACCATCAAGAGAGAGATGAGATATTTGGCATATCAACTCTCAACTGGCAAACTTCACTAAATCTCAAAGCTGTCCAACTAATAGCACAGATGAAGTTGATATTCCTGCACCACTGTAAATTCTCACTGTGACCCCTGATAGATTTCTATCAGTTGAAGGCCGAACCAACACTTCTGTATGGTTTGAACCTATGCTTGCTGAATCTGGGTACATTATTGAATGTAATCCAAGGCAAATTGTGGAAAGCGGTTCTGAGGCTTCTGGGGTATCTACCCAATCCGATTCAAATTCATGAATTGGGCTTATAGCCTTTAGCCGGCAGATTTGAATGGCGGATGTTCAGCAATTGTACGAAGATGGTATCACCCCTGCCCAATTCGCTATATCAGGATTTGCATAAAATGCTGATCGAAGACTGTCCAGTATCCATAAAGAACTTTCATGAACGCATGAAAAAAGTTCTGATGTTCCAGAACTTGAATGAACCAGATATCATCGAGTGCCCAGGACTCATAAATAAATGATTCCATCTCAATTCCTGGGCTCGGAACTCAGATGAGATTGAAGGGTATTCATCCTTCACCAACTATTCTAGCTTTAGATATGCACAAAAACCTTGTTGCTTGTTCTTGTTGCGCTTTCCGGATAACAAAGCGCGTGCGACTTACATGAGATTCCGTCTTGACTTAGTCCACTCGGGATATATCGAATTTGAAAATGGCAGGGGCACGAAACACCAGATTTTGGCCTTAAATGCTGCATCTGTATTAATGAAAATGAAATGGAAACACTACAGCATCTTTTTCTGTTTTGCCCGCACTTTGAAGCTGAAAGGAAGTCCCATCTGGGCGCATATACGGGGTCAGGCCGAAATCATGAATGTTATGCTACTTGGTCCCATTGTATGTGGGGTAGCAGCGACCGGATTATATTGGCCACTGTACGATTTGTATGTGAGATTGAGGAAGCTTTGAACGAAAGAAATCAAGGAATCGCAAATGCAATTAATCAGGAATGATATCTGCACATCACCAGCCACCTTCGGAGTGGATTAGTCGATTTTGAAAATAAGCTGCACCCTGCACCTTTATGGAGTTGGATAAATGCCTTATTGAGATGGTTTTGATATTGGAATAAGAACTCACCTATAACCTAAACATGCAGGTTATGCGCTGATTCATCTCCCTGGCCCAGAGTAGGCCTAGGAGGTCCCAGTTTGACACATAAGTCATCATTATCTCACTCTGAGCTATAAGTCTACCACCCTAACAGAAACCCCTGATCCATCAAATATCTTTTGTTTTGGAGGGGGAAACCCATCTAGAGATTAGAGGTCAAGGACTATCTCTATGGAACCCATGCACTAATAACATAGCGAACATGGAAATTCACCATAGAACAGCTTCATTTTGATATGGGATAACATACTGATGCTTATTAGCATCGCATTTCAGTATTGACGCTGCATGACAGCAAAGGCTAGTCACTACAAAAAATGGGCACAGTACACTAAAAGAATCAAAAAATCAATAAATAATCAAATAAATAAATAGTTCCAAAAGTAAGCAACCCCAATGCTTCATAGTGCTACCAAATGAAGCACGACCAGTAAAACGCGTTAGAAACACTGTCCGACTCCTTGATAATAAGAGGGACAAAGGGGGCCAAATTCATGCACTTAAAGACTCGCAAAAGTCATGATATTGAGGAATTTGTGCTTGGATGATCCTGCACACTGATGAACTCTCACCTGCAGTACCAAATTGGGGATTATATATAGTGGAGATGTTGCACTTAGCTGTTTTTGCACATTATATATTTTGCACAATTGGCCTAATGCGTATTTGCATAAATCTAGAACCCATGCATATTTTGATTAACTGTTCTATTGTATATTTACATCACTTTACAATGAATGCTCCTATGTGTTTTAAGGTAATATTGTGCTTCCTGTTTGACCTAATGATAGTCAATTGGTGCATAGATGGACCCCTAGGATGTCAGATGTATATTCCCACCTATGAAGAAGTGGGAATCCTGCTCTTTATAGATAATGTTTACCGTTAACTTAGAGCAGAGCTTACATTGCCCTCGGTGGTAATAGGATGAGAAACAACAATTCGAGCATAATGTATGCTGTGAAGCCTGGGAAAAATGCTAAATTATACATTTGAATTTTTTTGTGCAAAGTTGTAATTTTAAATAAAAATTGTTTATTGATTCAAAAGATCTGCCACAGCAAGATATGTATTTTAATGGTCTTAACGGTATCTGGCTGTTATAAAGCAGCGATATAAAAATTGTAAAGGTTTTGTAAACCAAAAACAAATAAAAATATTTTCAAAAAAATAATAAAGAAAAGGCCGGGTCAGGCCCCCAAAGTGTTCCACATATATAGGCTGAAGGCTTTCATTCCTAGGGTTGAAACAGCAGCACTACTTTTGGGTTCTGTTAGGAAAGATTCCCATTTATGTGAAGTTTTGCCTCCAGTTGTGTACCCCCCAACTTATTGCTGCTGTTTAAACACAATAGTCTAACTTTGCCAGTGGAGCACAGCCTTCAGCTGCACTCCCCTGGGCTTTTCGCTCACTTTGTTATGGGGAAACTGACATTCCCTTAAAGACAGTCACTACTGGGAGACTTTGTTTCCCTTAGTTCTTGTCAATGTTGAAACCTTTCTGCAACATATTGCAAGTGCACAATGTACCTTACAGTACAGTGCACTTGGGTCTTCCTGTTATTTCTAAAGGCCCTAGAAACCTTTGAAGGATTTTTAGGAGAAGTGCAGATGTGCCTTGGTCAGGGCTGGTGGCAGCTTATCTTTTCATGTAATTGTAATCCTTTTCTGCCAGGTAAACCACGTTTCCCGCTTTTGGCACAAATAGGTGTCCTGGCTCCAAAATGGCCATGCCACGAGATTCCTTGTCCTGTCCTTCTGCCATCTTGCCCCTTCACCTTCCCCAGATCGAGCCAACCCGAGTCAGTCCTTATTTGGGCATGCATTCTCCCGCAAAACGCCAAAGCTTTCGCAAGCTTCTGCATGTCTTGTGTGTGTGCCCCCATGATGTGGGTTGGACTGTCTAGTTCCAATATACATCCTGGGTGCCAGAGAGTCTGATGTGCTTTGAATGACTGGAACCACTGTGGTCTGTGATTGGTCCACGTATGGTGTGCCTGTATGTGAGCAGATCTTCCATTGGGTCCTCTTTGTTTTGGCGCGAAGGAGATTCTGAATAAGAGAAGGCTCCAAACACCCATACCAGGTTGATCTCTGGAGTTCTCACTGAAAGAAAGATAGGATCCAAGTATCCTGAAATCAAGTAGCCGACTCGAGGAACCGCTGGTGACCCGCTAGTGACCCGCTGGTGACCCGCTCAAAGGTTTGGCACCCTAAGCCCGCTGTTGTCCCGCTGGACCCCTGTGCATCTGATCGAACTAGAAGGTCTGTGAAGGCGCTTCAACCCATTGGAATAGTGGGACTAACTACTCTTGGCACCTTCATCAAACTTTGCAAGTAAGCCTTCTCGGAAGTGTCCCTGGGCAAACCAGTGGGCTGACCAGCTTGCGCAGGACCTTTGCTCTGACACCGCCGCCGTTTTGAGGAGACCCCTGAAACTTGGTACATTGCCAGCTCTGTGTTCACAGCACTCTCACACTGGATTTCGTATGCTTGGCAATCCCAGGTCTGGAGTAAAGAGAGAATGCCCGAACCGGAGTACACGCGGTTACCCTGTCACCCATCCGTGGTGATGAACTTCGCAGGTGCCTTGCTGCTGTGCCCCCCTGTGCCCTACAGCCTGCTACAGTGAAACTGGCCTGATCCATCCACCAGGAGCAGAGACATCTACACTGTCCCATTTGGGAATCATTGCTGTAACTTTGCTGCTGAAAGCCGCAGAGCCGCACAATTGCCGCATTTGAACCTGCAACCAAAGTGGACTCGACTGCCAAAGTTTGTTCCAGATTGCGCCAGGGGTCAGTGAGTAATCGCAACCCTTACCAGTGGCCCCTAGTGCATCCATCCATTTTTCTGCACAAGTGGCCTACAGATAGACTGAGCTATCAAACTATTTCCACCTCCTGGAACCTGTTCTGACCTCTCGGGGAGACCCTCCACAAATAGTGGGAACTTATTCTGGATCACCTCACCCACCTTCCTGAGCTGCTACAGACCCTACAAGAGATCCCATTTCCGCCCATCAGCACTACCGCGTGCGCCAGCGTTGCAAGTGCTTTTGAGCAATAGGCTCCCCTCTTCTAAGGGACTGGACTGCCTTTCAGTTGGGATTGTGATTACTGCAGAACTGCCTAAAGATAATTTGCACTGCCAGTCTCCTTCCCTTTCAGGTTGTGGACCCATTCTGTGCATGTAACCCTTTAGGCCACCTGCTCTTGTATATATGTATTTTAGTAGGATTGTGTTGGTTAAAAGTGTTACTGTTGATCACTACTGTGTGTTGAACTTCAAAGGCCTTGAATAAATGTACTTATATTTTTAATATAGATACACCTGTCTGGGAGTGATTTGTGGTGTCCTTCACTCTGTGTGCTCATTGAGGTCTTTCAGTCACCCTCACCCCTCCTGAGACCTAGCCTTGACCGCCGCCAATGCTGCCTTGATTGATATGGCTTGTCCAGAAGGTTATCCTGTTCCAAGAAACTAGGCTGGCCACCAAGTCAGAGTTCAGAAATCCATTTTAACAGCATCAGACAGAGAAGAAGAGGAATTCAAACCTCTGCCTGACTTTTTACAAGGTAGTCCTTCAGATGGCTCCATTGAGGGTGTCCACATGGCCACTCACCTGACTCCTACCCAGCAAGAGGAAGTAAGAGCTTTGCTTAGGCAGATCGCCCCCTTGGTCTCACTGACTCCTGCTTTGACACATTGGTGCAAACACAAAAATTGACACGGGGACAGAGTACCTACCAAACATAGTGGGTACAGGATGTCAGACAAGGTGAGGTCCTACATCAAGACGTAGGTCAACAAGATGTTGGATCTTGGGGTGATTGAACCCTCTAGTAGTCCATGGTCCAGTCCTGTGGTTCTGGTGCCAAAGCCAGGTACCTCTGAACTGAGGTTCTGTGTGGACTACAGGACTCTGAATGCTGTCACCTGGACAGATGTTCACCCCTTACCTAGAACTGATGAGCTGGTGGATACTGTAAGGAATATATATATAAATAAGGGGTCAGATGATTTCTATCTACACTCACACCTCATCACCCAGACATTGCAGTCCGCTAGATCACCCGGCACTCTAAGTCCTGAAAAAATGGACTGTGTGCGTCAATAACATTAAAATATCAATTTAATGACACATTGAGAATGTTGTATGTTGTGATCTGATATCGTTTGTGTCTTGTTCACATACATGTCTGTTTTTGTTATGCTGTTTTAGATTTTGTTTCTATGTTGGAGTTGCCACTGTGTTATGTCAGGGTTTTTCATATGTTCTAGATACTTGAATTTAATTTGAATAAACATATTTGATGAAAAGGTGTTTGTTATTGACGCACACAGTCAATTTTTTCAGGATTTAGAGTGCCGGGTGATCTAGCGGACTGCTATGTCTGGGTGATGAGGTGTGAGTGTAGATAGAAATCATCTGACCCCTTATTTATATATATGATCCATTTCCCTGTTGGTGGAGTGAGATGAAAGATTTAGAATAGGGATTGTGTTTTTCAACCTATTTGAATATACAGGATACTGTAAGGAAGGCATGGCATCAAAAGTAAGACAGACACAACTGACCACAGTCAAGGGTGTTTATTGAATAATAAAAAAAGGTTATCTAAAGATGGGAGCAAGCTATGACCATCACATAATAATAACACAGTCCTAGTGGTGTCTTGTCAAAATAAACCAGCCTATACTAAAAATAATTATTGCCAATCCTTACCTCTAATTACAAATAGTGTGGGGAACAGTGGTATGTAAAAGAAGGAAGTGTCCAAGAAATGATAAGTCAGGATATGCAGGCCATTGGCCTCCCTTCCCCACGTTTTCAGCCTGGGGCAAGGTGACACACTTGAGTTTAGTACAGTCTCTGGTTTCTCTATCACGAGTGCAGTTGAAACAGTAGCATAAGGGCCTTCTGTGCCTAAATCTCTTTGCCTTTCAAAGTCTCTTCTTTCAGAGGGCCTAATGTGACAAACCAACAATACATTATTTTCCTTTCCGGATTTCACACACACTCAATTTCTCAGGTGATTCACTATTCACCTTGGATCCCGCTCAGCTGCGCCCAGATCCTCTTTAACACAATGCTTGTAGGATTTTCATGTATCCAATTTATCCAATTTCTCAGGTGATTCACGGTTCACCCTGGATCCCTCTCCATCGGGTTCAGATCAGTTTCAACACAATGTTCAATCAGTCTCCCTCTGCCGGGCTGGGACAAACTTTATCTACTTTTTCATCAACTTTCTTTACTCTATTTGTCAAACCGGATATTAAATTATGCCTCTTATTACAAACGATTTGTATGCATATTGGCCTATGCCAAGTTGCTTAAAATTGTACGCGAATAACTCTCTATGGCAAGGTCTTGACCTTAGAAATTAATGTAAGCTGCCATCTTGAATCAAGCCTTCATTTTAGGTTAGAAACCGCCATTTTGGGGTTTTATACAAAGTCACCCTGTAATCTAAAATGGCCGTCTCGTGTGTCCTTGTCCTTGCCTTAACCTCTTCAACCTCTGTAGGGGAGTTAATGTCCAACCTGCCCTCAGGCTATATGTTAGGGTTTTGGGGTTTTATACAAAGTCACCCTGTAATCTAAAATGGCTGTCTCGTGTGTCCTTGTCCTTGCCTTAACCTCTCCAACCTCTGTAGGGGAGTTAATGTCCAACCTGCCCCCAGGCTATATGTTAGGGTCATGTAGACCTTGTCCCTGTTGACCTTGGGAGCAGGGGATTACTTGAATTAGCAAAGTTAAACTACAGGTATATAAGGACAGTAATGCTATCCAAATATAATAAGTGAAACATTTGTTTGGTCTGTATTAAACCAGCATGTAAAGAGTGTAAATGTTAGATTAAAGAATAATGGAGTGTGTTAGTAAATGTATTAAAAAAAGTAAACCGCATACACGAGATATGTAAATTAGGAAAATGAACCTGGTGCAACCCTAGCCCAGTGTATGATTAACTTGTAAAAAGGGCTGGACATCATTTTACGAATTTTACGAACAGCTAGGAAATTCTGTCACTGCTCACATTGAACCCTGCTGGTGGTCTCTGCGATGTATTGACGGCCAAATAACTATTTGTGTACTTTGTTGACTACTGTTCAGTTTTGTAATAAAGATTCTGGAAATCTTTATAAACCCATGTCGGTGTATTTTCCTTTGCTCAGTGTAACAGCCGTAATATTGTATTTTTTTCTGATTCCACATATTAACATTGAACACTTTCAATTGTGGATGGGCTTTAGATTGACCCATTGCAGGACCACTTCGATTCACAATCCTTTATCACTCTTTCGCTATTTTGACACCTTTCAGTTGGATACCTTACAGAGACTTTCGAATGAGCATCTATGCTATGCCTGACCACTCTGTCTAAGGTATCGTATTTTGGTTTCAAAGTTCAATCACTTATTTGTTGTCCAATTTTACTTGGGTTGGTTATTACATGGACTTCATACACTGTTCACTTCAATGTTCACCATACAATGTTGATGTTTGCAACCTTGGCTTCAACACAGACCGGTCTGTTACCGGCCTTCCTAACTCACCGGCTGTGTTGATTTCACTGGCGCTGCTTTGTTGTAGGAGCCAAGGACAGTACCACGGCAGCAGGCAATTCTCTCTGCCTTGATCATCGATGTGGGAGAGCCCCGGGTACCTCTGACACGCAATGCAGAATTCTTCAGCCTGGTTTCCTGGTCTTAAGCTTCCTATTCTTGAGGTTTCGTGAAAGTAATGGTTCCTCGTCGAAAAGGTCAAGGGCACTTCCCTCCTTGCGATCCCCTTCTGTTTTGCCCTCTTACGCCTCATGCTAATCTGCCATCTTGGAACTGCTGCTTCCTCGTGTGCTTTGCCTCTCTAAGAGTGTGCTCTCGTGCTCTGCCTTTTATCCGTGTGGGGAAATGTAATATGAGTCAGGTGTGTGTGATGGTCAGCAATTGCCCGACCCTGCCTGACTATCGTATTGGGACATGTTAGGTATACGGCTCCGGTGTTAGTCTGTTTTCTCTCATAACGAGCTGTCCATGAGAAAGTGTTCATGTTGTGAAGGGGGGGGTTGAGTTCCTAAGTATACTACCTGGTAAGATGGGATAAAGGTGTTACAGGGAAGGGTATATTATGTCTCACCATCCAGCGTACCACTCTTACTCCGCAAAGACCCCTCAGCCAGGTGATCCCCCCACACTGGTCCACCCCCAGGAACTGGATCCATAAGCGACGGCTGTGTCCTGGCCACCTGGATGACAGATCCCAGTGTTACTCACCGGTCGGAGAGTAATTAAGGCAGGAGACCAGGACTGCTTAAACTGGGTAGTTGATTGAAGAGCTCGGGTTGGAGCCCCTGTGTGAGAGTAATGTCCACTTGTAAGGGATAAGAAATCATTGCGTATTGATGACTGAATTCGCACTGCAAAGGAGTTCAATCTTACAACGTTGTTTCTCTTCTACTTAGCAATTCGAGTTTCTATGACTCCAAGATGTCTCTGAACACATGGGCTACATGCTAGCATTTTGGATTCACACACATGCTCTATTAATGAGACATGAGGTGACTGATTGTGGATAAAACACGCTACGGACAAAAAACTACTTGGAGGCCGATACCAGTATAGCAATTGTGTTGCACCTTTACCCTGGTCACATGATGTTGAAGGATTCTACATTTTTAAAGAAAGTTTCCCTTGAAGAACATTCATGCATTTGCAGCAATAAAAGAACTGAAACATCTCGGGAAATAGTTTTTATAGACCCTTTTAGAGTGCCTAGTTGTGAAGGTTTTCCTCTAACAGAATCCGATTATACAGGTAAAGAGGATCTCTGGGTGTTTATGACATTTTCCAAAATGTTTCAAACCCAAAATGGTCTGTTGGTATGGAGATCCCTATCTGGATGTGACCAATGGGTGGTACCTACTTCATTTGGGAGCCTGATGTTGAATTATGCCCATGACGCTGCCCCTGCTGGTCATAGGGGTTTTCACATAACCTTAGAAGTCTTGTGAGAGGTTGCATACTGGCCACGTATGGGCCAGAACCAAACCTCAACATATACCTAAAGGGGTGTCTCATGTTAGCACATTTTCAACCAAATTCTCCCACACACAGAGCTCCCCTACAAAAAAGGGGAATGACACTGCCTTGGTCAGTTTTGCAAGTTGATTTCATCAGGCCTGTGATTCGCTCCTCTAGAGGAAACAAGTACCTGTTTACCGTAAAATGTTTGTTTATAAAGTGGGTAGGATGTGTTCCTGCCCTAAATTGTGAGGTTTAGGCAGCTGTCACACTAATGATCAATAACATCTTCCCTAGTTTTGGCCTCCCACAAAGGATTGAGTCGGACCGAGGAAGTAATTTTACCACTGAGGTGATGTCCAGGATGTAGGAGATTCTAGGGGTGATAGGAAAACTCCACATCGCCTACTGCTTGGCATCGAGCAGAGGGGTTGAGAGATACAACAAGACAATTGTATGAATACTGAAGAATTTTGTGGCTGACTCTGGATCCAGTTGGGACATTCAATTACTGCTTGTCCCGGTGGCTATTAGGTCTACACAATCTTCTGCAAATAAAATGGTGTTACCTCAGCATCTGTTCTATAGAACAGCAGATGCTGATAAATGTGTTGTCCACTCATAAGTACATCAAGAACTTAAGGAAACATCTCCAGCACGCTTTTGCTGATGTGCAGCACAACTCAAAGTTGTCAGATAAAGGGATGAAATCATATTATGATTTAAAGACCACGAATAAGGAGTCTGAGGTAGGTGACAAGGTTTAACTGTACAATTTCAAGAGAAACCAGACCAAGGAACGGAAATGTCTTCCGCAGGGACGTCATTTCATCAAAATGCCTGGGGTAGCGGAAGTGACATCACACCATCCTTGACTTCTGATAACATCACAGGAAGTGATGTCATTTGACCCTACCATGAAGTGACATTACAGGAAGTGATGGAACATGACCTTTCACCCCTTGACAAAACAGGAAGTGGCATTACATAGCATTGTTCCTAAGTACAGTACAAAAAATATGGTTTAAATAGCACTGTAATGTGATATACATTTCATACAAGAATGGATCTCCATATGTATCATTAATATCAGTGTGCATAGGCCCATATTACCAAATTACTCTGAATGCAAGCAGACGTCCAAGGCCAAATGAATATGATGTGTTATTATATAGCACTAAAGCTTAAGCGCTTTATATAGAACAAATATATATACAATATCACCCTCAGCAGGATGAAAGGATGAGTTGGCCTTGCCGGGATTCGAACCAGCAACCTGCAGATCACACACACATCACAGCAGCAAGCTCTGTACCCAGTGAGCTATCTTACCAGCTATAGCTATCTTACAGGCTCCAGAAAATTTGCGATTACATGTCTGAATGTTCTCAAAGTCAAAAAGCAAATTACAATCTGTAGTAGACACCATTAAACTGGTGACTGAGATTTAACAGTAGGCTAGTTCATCTGCAGGTCTGGTGCAAAGTTGGCCACACGTCAATCCTGCGTGGGCCTAATTTTCAGGATTCAGAGGTTGGCAAAATACATACCATTGAGAGGGTTCATAACTGTGTATTGAAGAATTTAGAGTAGCGCAGGGAAAGCAGCACACTCACACAGCAACCCGTAGTCTGGGCAGACGTTACCTCATACAACAATCATCCTGAACAGCATGCCATGGAGATAGGAAAGACAGATACATTACAACAATGCATTAATTGTGGCACAATGAAATAAAGGGCCACTTTATGTGCTACGATCAAACATTTCTACACTGTATCAAAAAAAGGTAGCAAGCGCCCCTCTCCAGAAAGAGCATGGCATGATAACCTGTTCTGTGGTTTTTTCCCACTTTGAGAGTACACAGCCATCACTTTTGGCTCACTGTACCTTTCACAGAAGGGAAATAACCATTTGGATATCAGTTTTTGTCCTGCCCACATGGGCAGTCTAGCACCGAAATGCTATGGCAATTCCATTCTGAACAAGAGTACCAACAGCAACCCCATTTCTACACTGTACACAAGCTTTTAGGCACAAGGATTTTGTAAAGTGACCGAGGACAGAGATGGAATGTCTTGTGATGATTATAACAGAGATAATGGCAGAAAGAAACAAGCTATACCGGCAAATTGCGAAAAGCAAAATACATGGTCCAAAATGGATGCTTTTTCTACTCAAAATGCCTTTTCAGAAGTTTTTGTCTACATTGTGAATTTTAGGTGTTTAAGAAAAGAGTGAATCAGTGACTCACCCCCTGAAGTGTGCCTGAAAAAAACCTTTAATGAGTCTAAAAATTATTGTATAGAATTCCAGAAAGACAAATTATTTGTTACTCCAATTCTTTCTTATTTAGGGTCACTACTCAAAGTGTTATACTTGGGAAACCCCTGCT
The DNA here is from genome assembly GCF_040938575.1 of Ambystoma mexicanum. Classification (NCBI taxonomy): domain Eukaryota; kingdom Metazoa; phylum Chordata; class Amphibia; order Caudata; family Ambystomatidae; genus Ambystoma; species Ambystoma mexicanum. Next base: position 736,868,806 of record NC_090923.1, on the reverse strand, counting down.
TTTTTAGGAGGCCTGAACAAGAATGCCAGCCACTTCAGAAACAAAGAGTCACATGGTCCTAGTGACAGTCCAGGCGCTTCAATTAAGAAAACGTTTTTTTAGGGGTAGCCAGGGAGACCACAAGGGTAGCAAGGGAGACCTCATGGGTAGCTTTTGTGGCCCCTGGCAACCCCCAAATGACGTCCCTGGTCTTCCATTTTGGTGTGATAGTTTTGAAATTGTGGAGAAAATATCATGTGTTGCCTAACAGATCCAAATCCTAAAGGAGAACAGACGGTAGAGAAATGGGTCCATATCATTCAGTTAAAAAGCTGTCATCCCAGGCTACTTTTAAAAGTGATTGAGGAGCCCATTGAAGTCAGAGCCAAGGAACCATCTGAGGAATGAACGGTAAGATCAGAACCTAGGAGTTAATCTAAAATATATAACGGGTGAGTAATAAAACACAAATTATAATTTATGAGTTATGATTGTCAGTGAATATTGCCTCTGACTGAAAAATATATGTCTTGCTCTGAAATGTCATCCGGGGAATTAACTTTTAAAAAAAATTACTTTTTACTCCTTTGTTTAGAAAACTAATTCCATTAATTCCAACCTGTGAAACAGAAGAGGTGGATTCCTGAGGGGACCCTGGAGAGGAACCAAAGAAAAGAGATGGGAAGAGGCCCCGTCCATACCCCTGGAACCCAAGATCAGGAGGTGGAGAGCAGATCATCCACTCCCAGAGGAAGCAGAGAGAGCAGGATGTGCTCCATCGAAGAATTTGACTTGTGAGTAAAAAAACTCTCCCCTCTGTCCTTTCATGCTAGCTACGCTGTGAGAATAAAGGATGCAGAGGTCAGTGGGGTTCAGATTCAGCCCCAGGAAAAAAGTGAACTGCCCTGGCAAGTTCGACCTAAGGGTGTAGAGCATTGAACACATTGTGGACTGGTAGAGAAGATGCAAAAAAGGTAGCATGTGCCCGCTCTCGAAAGAACACGGCATGATAACCTGTTCAGTGGTTATCAACCACTTTGAGAGTTTGCAGCCATCTGCTTTTTGCTCACTGTACCTTCCACAGATGGGAAATATCCATTTGCATATCAGTCCTTGTCCCGCCCACATGGCAGTCCAGCACCAAAATGCTATGGCCATTCCTCTCTGAACAAGCGTACCAACAGCAACCCCATACACGTGTTTCACCCTTGTTGGGCCTCATCAGTGAGGTGAAGCTGTGCCTCTCTGAGCACAGTGAGCAGGGAGTCCACGTCTGGTTGCCCCCAGGTAACTTAGGGTGACCAACCCCAAGTTCCTTCCAAAAATGCAAAAAAGGTAGCAGGCGCCCCTCTCTCGAAAGAACATGGCATGATAACCTGTTCAGGGGTTATTAACCACTTTGAGAGTTCGCAGCCATCTGCTTTTTGCTCACTGTACCTTTCCCAGATGGGAAATATCCATTTGCATATCATTCTTTGTCCCGCCCACATGGGCAGTCCAGCACCAAAATGCTATGGCAATTCCTCTCTGAACAAGAGTACCAACAGCAACCCTATACACGTGTTTCAATCTTGTTGGGTCTCATCAGCGAGGTGAAGCTGTGCCTCTCTGAGCAAAGTGAGCAGGGAGTCCATGTCTGGTTGCCCCCAGATAACTTAGGGTGACCAACCCCAACTTCCTTCCAAAAATGTAAAAAAGGTAGTAGGCGCCCCTCTCTCGAAAGATGAAGACGGCATGAAAACCTGTTCAGTGGTTATTAACCACTTTGAGAGTTCGCAGCCATCTGCTTTTTGCTCAATGTATCTGGGAAACTGCTCTCCTCAACACCTGTGAAGACCTGCTCTCTAACCTGGACTCAAAAAATCCCTCTGTCAACCACTTCATTCTTATAAACTATCTCCATGCTACCCTAGGAAACTCTGATAGGACACTGGCGTGGCTGACCGCCTTCCTTTCAAACAGACCCTCCCAAGATCAAATTTGTCATTTTCTCTCCTCCACCTCACTCTCTACCTTTGACACCCCTGCAAAATCTATCTGGCCCCTCTGGCCAACATGATCTCAGCCATCTCCCTTCATTTCCAGTGTTATGCAGACGACACACAGCTCTCCTTTAAGCTGCCATCCTCTATCTCATCCCCCTCCTCCCTCATAGCTATTCAGGCATGGTGCTCTGCCAGTGATCTCTGCCTTAATGGCAGTAAGACTGGGATCCTTCTCATTGGGATGCCTGCACTTTGTTCCCCTCCACTCTCTGGCCAGACTCCTTGGGTCCCCTACCCTCACCCACTTGTGAGGCAAAAAACCTTGGGATCGTCGTTGACTCCTTTCTCTCTTTCTCTCCACACATCACAGACATTATCAAGAATTCCAACTTTCAGCGCCAACCCCTCAAGGGCATTTTACATTTGCTCCCCCTCCCCCAGAAGCTCAACATCTCCAGAGCCCTGGTTCTCTCTAGGCTGGACTACTGCAACAGCCTCTTTCTCAATCTGCCTCTTTCCTCCCTTCGCCCCTTCAACTAATCCAGAATAGGACTGCAAGACTTATGCTTGGCGTCAAGCACAGGGGCTGCATCTCTCCAACCCTAAAGTCTCTCCCCTGGCTACCGGTGACCGCAAGGATCAAATTCAAGATCTTTGCATCATCTACAAGGCTGTCTGAGGCCTGGGACCTCTCTACATCCAGCAGTAGCTCCCTAAATACCTCCCTGCCAGAGTCCTTCATTCCTCTGGCTCCAACCCTCTGGAACGGCCTCCCTGCCTCCTTCAGACTTGAGCCGGAACTTCTTGAGTTCCAGAAATGTCTCAAGACTTTCCTTTTCTCCTCTTCCTTCCCTCTCCCCTTCCGTGCTAACATTCCCTCTGCCGCTGCAACTGGGGTCTGGTCCCTTTAGAGACATACAGGGGCCAGACCACCCCCCTACCAGTCCCTCCAGCATCCCTTGCCAGCACTTTCCCTCGGGCTCCCTTCCTCATACTAGCCCTAACCTGGTCCTCCTGTCCACCACACTCATCCTCCCTTCTCCTCTCTGTGATCTATGTTATCCTGAACCAAGTAGTGTTTTCAATTTGTGTAGAAAGAGAATTGTTATGAAAGAAAAGCATTTGGGCCACATAGTGTGGTGGTGTGATTTGTGATTTTGTAAAAATATTAAGTTGCCTATTCATTAATAAATATATATTTTTTCTATATGCCGGCCTGGTTCTTGGCCTACCGAATTCTAAAGGGGAAGGGATCTACGTGGTTCCATATTCATCACAGACAGGGCTACACTGAACGTAAAAGGAATATTGATGTGGTGCTTTTCATTGGGGGGGAGGGTGAACTACCTGTATTTATTGCTGCTGCATAAATATCTTTTAACACCATGCACTGAAGTCCTGTCTAAAATAAGCATTTGCAAACTCAGCAGCTTTGACTTACGTATATTTATTGGACAGGAATTTGCCAGGCAATGACGTCATATGCCCCGATACTCACACCATTTTCCAGCTCTTATGGCTAGGTGGTATCGGTATGGCAGTGCCTGGCAAATGCCTGTCCTCTGCCTGCTCAGAAGCCAAAACTACTGGCTTTTCCAACATGTGCTGGTTTCCGTTTAACTCGCTAAGTGACACTGTTTAAGCCCAGATGTGGGTGCCTTGCTTGCTACACATGGGGAGTCAAGCAGCACCTCATTAATTAGACCCAATAAGGACGCACCTGAACAAGCCAAGGTTAGGGTGGCGATTATGGAACATTTTCAACTTTTCTTCTCATGCATACTTACCAGCGGGGTAAGCATTAACATCAGGAAATTGGAAAGCTCCTGCATGATGAGTTCTCATGAATATTTACATTTAGACTCACTGGAAAACACTGCCAGCACTGTTCTGCTCATGGAAATGTCAAGCCATCATTGGCCTGGATGGGAGAGATCATAATCTAGATTTTGAGTTAGAGGGAACACATGAAGTAAGGTGAGCATGTTGGTTATATGTTCACGTTGTTTGCCATATCCAGACTAATGCTGTATATTGTTGATACAGCTACTTATTGAGGCATCATCAGTCAATGCCATTCATTATATATCAGCTATTGTGTTTGCTCCTCCTGGCACACAGATGCAAACTGAGGATAATCTTTGCACAAAAATAACACAGGTGAGCTGCGTCTCCGAAGAAGGATGCTGGTCCATGTTCAATGTCTGAAACCATTCTACAGAGGCTTTGCTTGATGCTTCTGCATATGGTAATATGAATCTTTCAATGGATAACAGTTTATCAAGTTGCAATGACAATTGACAGGGTAATTCATAGAATTTCGCAGAAAAGTGTCGCAATCGGCTGGCGCAGAGTGTCCGCGTGCGATTGACTGCGCCAGGCACGTGCGATAAAACCGATTTCCGCGCACAGCGTATTCATGGATTACATGCTCCCAAACCAGCCGTGGCGCAGAGTATCGCAGCGACCCTGCAGCAGCGCCAGTAACGCCCCCAAGAACGCCCTCTCGCAAGGAAAAGCCAGCAAAATCGCTAAATCATCGCAAAGGGCTGCGTTAACTCTGGACCAGTTTACAGGGCAGCCAAACAAGGAACGCAAAGCGGGTAACGTGCATATCAGGGGTACACGTGAAGTCATACACGCGATTAGCCAGGGTACGTGTATTACAGGGGTACGCGGGAAGTTTAACACGCGATTGGCCAGGGTACGTGTATTACAGGGGTACGCGGGAAGTTCAACACGCGATTAGCCTGGGTAAGTGTATTACAGGGGTACGCGTGAAGTCATACACGCGATTAGCCAGGGTACGTGTATTACATGGGTACGCGGGAAGTTTAACACGCGATTGGCCAGGGTACGTGTATTACAGGGGTACGCGGGAAGTTTAACAGGCGATTAGCCAGGGTACGTGTATTACAGGGGTACGCGGGAAGTTTAAAACGCGATTGGCCAGGGTACGTGTATTACAGGGGTACGCGGGAAGTTCAACACGCAATTAGCCAGGGTACGTGTATTACAGGGGTACGCGGGAAGTTTAACACGCGATTGGCCAGGGTACGTGTATTACAGGGGTACGCGGGAAGTTCAACACGCGATTGGCCAGGGTACGTGTATTACAGGGGTACGTGGGAAGTTTAACACGCGATTAGCCAGGGTACGTGTATTACAGGGGTACGCGGGAAGTTTAACGCGCGATTAGCCAGGGTAAGTGTATTACAGGGGTACGCGGGAAGTTCAACGCGCAATTAGCCAGGGTACGTGTATTACAGGGGTACGCGGGAAGTTTAACACGCGATTGGCCAGGGTACGTGTATTACAGGGGTACGCGGGAAGTTTAACACGCGATTGGCCAGGGTACGTGTATTACAGGGGTACGCGGGAAGTTTAACACGCGATTGGCCAGGGTACGTGTATTACAGGGGTACGCGGGAAGTTATACACGCGATTAGCCAGGGTACGTGTATTACAGGGGTGCGTGGGAATCATCACACGCGATTAGGCTGGGTGGGTCCTCACAGGTGTTCCCTGTACACCCTCCACGGCCCCTGCAGGCAGTCTACAAAACAGGGGACTACCCTGCACACCTGCTCATGTCCCCCTGCACCCCCACCCCCCCAGCAGTGCAGGGGCAGCCTCCACCAGGCCCCCACTCATGTCTCCCACCACCCCCACCCTCCCGCCACCAGGGGCAGCCTCCACCAGGCCCCCACCCATGTCTCCCACCACCCCCCGCCACCAGGGGCACTCTCCACCAAGCCCCCACCCATGTCTCCCACCACCCCCACCAGTGCAGGGGCACCCTCCACCAGGCCCCCACCCATGTCTCCCAACACCCCCACCCACCAGCACTGTGGGGCAGGTGGCCAGCAGGCAGTCAGGCAGCAGCAGATGGCAGGTGGGAGCGTGCTCAGGGCTCTGGGGGGCAGTAATTTCGCCTCCTGGCCAGGAGCGTGGTCTCTCGTGTGTGAACGCGTGGACAGCCTGATAGGTAGTGAAATCCCACACGTCAGCAAAGGCCCTTAGCGCGTAAACCCGTCAACAGCATATGCGCGCCTATAGTCACCTGCACGTGCAGGAAATTGTTGCGTGACACGTCCCAGTGTCAAAGCGTGTGATTGGTGAAAATGGATGTACACGTAGAAGTGACAAAGCGTGTGATTGGTGAAAATGGATCTACACGCAGGAGTGACAAAGCGTGTGATTGGTGAACGTACACGCCGCGTAAGTGACGCTGTACGTGTGGGCCTGTATATAAGGTACATGTAGAACACCATTTCCTTGTACGTGCTTTTCGTGGAGAGCGAGTGGGTGAAATCTGTACTTCTTGTCGTTTCACACGCGATTTACTTCACGGCGTTTCCAGTTCGTATTCCCTGTTACCTCTGACAGCTTTTTCTCTTTTTTCTCTTTTACTGGTTTACCTGGGCCTGTTCCCTCAAACAGTGTCCCCTTCTACTGTTGTCCTGTCTTCTCAGACAGCGTACACATCTTCTTTTGGCGGGGGTTTAGCCAGCCAAACGCGCTCATTCTTCACGCTCTTTTACCTGGCAGACGGTGAGTCACGCACGTATCCAACTTCTGTGCTTGCCCCGTGTGTTGCCTACCCCTTCAGAGGTCATTCTAGGCTGCGTGTGACACGCATACGTTCATTCTTGTGTTACTGGGTGCCACAGCGTAGTGCAGGTTTTTCTTTCTGCACACGTGGTCTAGGAGGGGTTGCGTGCACGTCATCTCCCTTTTTTGGGCCTCCTGTGCGTTGCGTGACCCGTCATCTTTCCCCAGGGGTTACAATCAGCCGTGCTAGAGCACTAGGGTACAATTACCATCTGGTACCCAACCCCTTTGACCCCCAATTGCCCAGGACAATTGTCTACAGCCACTCCCATACGCACATTAATATCAGTGCCATGGCTGGGAGGCGAGGATTCCGTAAGGGTGGCAAAGGTGGAAGAGCCACAAGTGGTGGCCGTGGTGGATCCGGTAGGGGACGTGGTCGTAACTTGCAGGGTGAGCCTGTCCCCCCATGTGTGGAGGACCAGTCAAGGGCACCCATCATCCCCCCCCCTCCCCCCCTCCCCCCTCCCGTTGAGGCTGAAGTGGCTGACACCATCCATGCTCAGCCCTTGTTGGACCAGCCCATTGTGGCACCAGACCTGGCTGACTCCATGGCTGACTTCCAGGTCAGCAGGGCTACGACACGTGCGCTGGTGCACGTTGATGCCATCATGCCACGTGGATCTGGGGCAGCAAGGTCATCTACTGCACCAAGGAGGCAGGGCGGAGTGGCTGCAGGGGCAGCTGCGGCTCCATCCACCCCAGCCCTCACACACCCAGCCAGGACAGTGTCGGTCCTAGTCCATGCTGCTGAGATTCCCCCTGACACCATCACACTCGAGCCAATGCCTGCACCAACTCCCATGCTGAGTGTGCAATCCCACACTCCTGATACAGAGTCCACCAGGGCTCCTGCCCCTAGTGTCCAGAGCGGCGCAGGACAATCAGGATCACCACCACCTTCCAAGCGGAAGAGGAAGAGTGCTCGTCCGGCACAGGCTGATGCCCCAGACACGGCTACACAGTCCGGCCCGTCCAGGAAGCCCAGCTTCACGGATGACGAACTGAATGCACTTGTCGAGTATGTGTCCGGACATGACAACGAGATGGTCATTGTTGCAGGATCCAAGACCACACCTGCACAACGCCAGGCACACTGGCAGACCGTTGCGGACATCGTAAGTGCCCTTGGAATCGTGAGGCGCACAGCCAATGATTGCTATAAGCGCTGGAATGACCTAAAGCGCAGGGCAAAGAGTAAGCTGGCCTCAAGTCATGCCGCAACTCTAGTGACTGGAGGTGGGTCTCCAGTAGTAGACATGGAACTCACTCCACATGAGTCAGTCGCTGGGACCTACGTCACGGAGGAACAGATCCAAGGCGTGGGAGATCTGGCTGATTACGAGGCATTGTCCGGTGAGTGCACATGCATGTGTGTGTCATACATGTGCATGGTGTGTGTGTGAGGGCTTCTGTTTGGGTGCCAGGAGAGAGTGTGTGCGCCTCAGTCGTATGGGTCAGCCATGTGCTTCATGCAATACTTCCTGCGCAGCTGCATTTGGCCATAGCAGTATCCCTTCTGCCAACAGTAGACATCTAGCACAACTGCACGCCAGTTGCCCTTGAAGTGTCACCTTGACACAACAGATTTGCTTATTTTTCACTGTTCATTCAGTCAGTTTGTTTGCATTCCACCACTTTCACTAGGCATGTCGCTGTCCACTAGTCACATGTCTGACATGGGTATGGTAAAGGGGAGTGACTTTGTTACCTGGATATCATTTGTACACACATGTCCCTGTGCAATTTGACCATTACAGACTGGCAGCTCCAGGTGAAAAATCTGACCTGTTAGAATCAGAAAAGCTATTACATGCGGGAACTGGACTGAATGAATAGGTGCTGCCCTCCTCTCCATCTTCACTCAATAGCAATGGTACATGCCATCTGTGTGATGGCATGTGTGTTTCACCTGCCAATCACAGGCCAATGTGTGATGCCACTGCCAGGCAGCATGCAGAAAATTTGTTCTTCTTCCATCTTGGTGTCATCAGTGTGTGCCGTTTGCCTGCACTTCATACGCAGTGAGGGTGCATGCATGGGAGGGTTTTAGTCATGTGGGACATGTCAATCAAGTACTGGTTCTCTTGCTTCTCAGCCCTCAATGTGTGCCATGGTGCTAATGCCTGTTTCCATTACTTTGTTTTCATGTCTTTGCAGGGGAAGACGCACCTGATACTGCTGGGGTTGTGGAGATGGTGCAGACCCAGGAGGTGTCCCAGGGCCGACCAACCACCAGTGAGGGACGTGGTGTGGTGGTGGGGGAGAACCCACAAGTGCTGCAGGTCGTGCTCTCAAGGGGTGTCTCTGGCTGCACCTCCCCCGAGCTGTACTCAGGTGTTGATTCGGATGAGACCTACGTGCCGTCGCTGGTGAGTGTTCCAGGGAGGGATTCTGTTCTGTCTCACCCACCTGCACCAGGGTCAGTACCCTCCATGGGGATGTCAGTCTTGGCAGCTACGCCTTTGGTGGTTACGGATGCAGGGTCACACTCCGCGACATCTGATCCTGTTCCTGGGCCAGCAGATCAGAGGGGGAATGCAGTCCTGCAGCCTCAGGCAGTGCCGGCACAGCAAGGCGCAGTTCGCCTTGCCCCAGACAGGTGTGGTGCCCGCCGACGTGGTGGCCGTACTCCACCTGGCAATACCGCATGGGAGCAATCCATTTACGGTATGGCTACCCAACAGGCTGCATCATCCGAGATGATGGCTCAGGCCATGGATAGGGTGGCCACTTCCATTGTCCCCCCAGAAAGGCTGATGGAGCGACTAGAGCAGGCAACTGACTCCATCTGCCAGTCACACAGGGAGGACATGTTGGGGTCCAACAGGGACAGGCGGGCGGCACTGGCGACTCTGCAGGAGGCCATCTCCATTGAGTCCCAGGGCCACAGGGAAGCCCTGAGGCAGGAGCTCCTACACCTCAGGACGACTCTTGTTGAGCTTGAGGCTTCAACACACCAAAGGACAGAACAGCAGCTGGAGCGTCTCACCCGTACGCTCTCAGCTGAGATGCAGGCAACGAGGGCGGAGGTCCGGGCATCCCGTGAGTTGTTGCATGGGGACCTTCGCACACTCATCCTCCAGAACCAGACCTACCACACCCGCATGCTTGCAGCCATGGAGGAGCAGACTAGTGCCTTGCGTGGGCTGCCTCCCATAGTGCAACCACCTCCGGATGCAGCTGCACAGGGTGATAATAGCGACAGCAGTGACACTCCCACAATAGGGTAGCCGTGTGGGCCATGAGCCCATGGAGGTGTTTTATTTTCCCAGGATCCACGCAGGTGGGTTCTGGTGTGCATCCTGTCCTCGGACCTCCTGGGTGGCCTCCCCAACCCCCACGGGCCCATCAATGGCCATTTTTGATTTTTTCTTATTTTTATTTTTATTTTGATTTCTTTTATTCCCAATTTTTTTGGGAGGATCTGTTGGCTCCGATCTGTTGGCTCCGATCTGTTGGCTCCGATCTGTTGGCTCCGATCTGTTGGCTCCGATCTGTTGGCTCCGATCTGTTGGCTCCGATCTGTTGGCTCCGATCTGTTGGCTTCCGTGGTTCCTGTGGGCATACGCTGCATTGTGGCTGGGCACATGCAGGCTTGTAATGTATTTGGTTCAGATGCTTGGGTTTGAGTCACACACACCCCTCCTGCTTCCCGTTTCCATGGGCTTGCAAAGGGTGTGCCCAAGTGACAGTGAATTACACAGTGACGTTGGACTCCCATGACCTGTGTGGCCAGTCTGTAGTCAATACTGTGTATACATTCCTAGTGCATATTGCTGTTGTGTTGTACACTGCATGTTGCATTGATGTGTAACTCTTCTTCTGTGTCTACCTCCCAATTTGCAGGTCCCTTCCTCAAGTCCACACAAGGACCTCTAGTCTGGCGATGGGGACCATGTTGGCAGCAGTGCACCTACAACTCTACATGGCGCCAACACTGCACAGTTGGTAGTGGTGGGAGTGCAGGCATTTCCAGGTGGTGAGACTACTAATATGTTACATTTTCGATGTCATGTTAATGGTACTACGTGCTCAAGTATGTTGTTGGTCCGGCATTGCTGTGAGCATTTCAGGTGTTGCAGGTTTCTAATAGTGCCACTGTACATAGTGAGAGTGATGTCATGTTGTGGGGATTACTTTGTTTACCTGCAATTAGCATGACATGGCACGGTGTGTCGTGTGGCAGTGCTGGGGTTGGGTTGGCTGACATGGCACTGTCCTCTTGTTGCATTTTGCAAGTGGGTATTCATTTTAGCTGCTTCAATGTGTAACTTCACAAAACTGCATTGGTGGTGTCTGTGTGGGTAGGGATGCACACATTGTGACACTTCCAGGTGAACAATCTCAGGCTGACATGGAATTCCCGGTTCATTCTCCACACATTCAGGATCAGTGTCAGGTTGAGTCATCATTGATTGTCAGATGGAATGTGCCAGGGCAGTGTGCACTCCACAGGGGTGTGATTTCTATGTGAAGTAATTAGCCACTAGCTGTGTACGGGCTGCCTCCCCCCGTGCCCTTTCCCCTCCCATGCGCAGCGGCTGTGCATGTGGTTGGGGATGTGGGGCCACCACCATGTCCACGGCCAGGCCCCGGCGTGTTGCAACGTTGTGCAGGACACATGCTGCCACTATGATCCTGCACACTACTGGGGAGCGTATAACAGCTGCCCGCCAGAACGGTCAAGGGAGCGAAAGCGTGACTTCAGCACTCCGAATGTGCGCTCCACTATGCCCCTGGTTGTAATGTGGGCTGTGTTAAATCTTACCTGGCGTGGTGGGGTTCCGAATTGGCGTCATCATGTGGGGGCTGAGAGGGTAGGCACTGTCCCCTGTGGAGGTGGGGATTGGTATCATTGGTGAGGTTGTGACCTTGCTCAGTATCCAACATGCATGCATGTGCAGTGGCATACATACTCACCAAGCAGCCATGTATCGCCATGCCGCCCAGCTTCTAGGTCCCGGCTTAGGGTGGACATTCGGTAAATGAAGCTGTCGTGGGTGGAGCCGGGATAGTTGGCATATACTGAGGTGATGATTCCCTTGGCATTACATGCTACCTGCACGTTGATGGAATGCCAGTGCTTGCGGTTCCTATAGATGTGCTCAGATGCCCTGGGGGGACGTAGAGCCACATGGGTGCAGTCGATGGCACCTAGCACTTTGGGGAATCGTGCCACTGCGTAAAAATCCAGGGCGGCAGCATGCCTTTCTGCAGGTGTTCTGGGCAGGTATATGTGCCTGCGGACTGATGGGCGTGCAGTCATGATGTTCAAGACCTGGTGTAGGCAGCGTGACTGGGTGGCCTGTGACACCCCACCCACTATGGCACTTGTCCGCTGAAATGATCCAGTGGCTAAGAAGTGCAGTACATTGAGGACCTTCTCCAGGGGGCTGAGTGCTTGGGAGCACAGGGTGGGTGATGTGAGGTCATCCTCCCACTCAGTCACCAGGTCCAGTATGATGTGTGGTGGAAACCTGTACCTCCCATACACCTGGTCATCAGGCATCCCGAAAAGGCTGGTTCTGGGTGTGAATATTCTGGCCCTGACTATCCTCCTCCTCCTCCTTTGGTAGCCCACTGCCACTGCTGCTAGGAACGGTATGTTCATCCTGGCGTCTGAGCTTGTTATTGTTAAAGTCCGCAATTTATGCTTAGCGCGTGTTCTAGGCGAGCGTGTGACCCGCGCAGCCCTGGAATCCTGTTGCCAGTCCAATAGCGTGTGGAAATTCACACGCACCACGGGATACAGCGTGTGACCCGCGCAGCCCTGGAATCCTGTTCCCAGTCCAATAGCGTGTGGAAATTCACACGCACCACGGGATACAGGTTCGCTGACGTACTTGCGTGTGTAAGTGGCCGCGCACCCATTAAATACACGTACATAGGCCAATCGCGTGTACGCGCACTTTTGTCCAATTACACGCGATGACACTCTGACGTGCAGTATCTCCACGTGTGCCCCGTCATCACGTCCTGAGTGGGGAACACCCGTGCGGGTCACGTCACAGACGCGCTTACGCGCTGAGGGACTCTGGTCCAATAGAATCGCGTATGCGTGCTGACGCGCTTACGCGCTAAGGGCCTTTCCTCGGATTTCACGCTGACGTGCAGGATTTTCACGTGCCAAATCACTCCGTATCAAGCTGGCCACGCGAAAACACACGGAAGCCCACGCTCCTGCCCAGAAGGCCGAGTTACTGCCCCCCAGTGCCCCGAGCAGCCTCCCACGTGCCATCTGCTGCTGCCTGCCTGCCTGCCTGCTGCCACCGTGCCCTGCCATTTGGTGCCTGCACATCAGCCATCTGCAGGGGTCCAGTTGCTGTGTCCACCCCTGCTGGAACTGAAGACTCCCGACTGGTATTACATCGCTCCACAGCCCAGCCCCAGGACCCAGTTGCCCACCCACACCTGCCTCTGGGGTTGCCATGTCGGGCACTTCCACATCTGGCACCAGTGGCAACCCCAGGCCAGAGGGGCAGAGGGGCACCAGCTTCACTGTCACCGAAGTTGGTGTCCTGGTGGAGCATGTCCTGGGGCAGTATGATGCCCTCTTTGGATCGTCCCGCGCCAGCAAGGAAGGACGGCAGAGGATCTGGGCCGACTGTGTGGTTGCCATCAACGCGGAGGGGGTGGCAACCCGCGACGTCCTGAAGATCAAGAAGCGCTGGGAGGACTTGAGGTCCAGGACCCTTGTGAAGGCCCGGCGCCTCGTGGAGGGGGGCCGGGGCCGCATGAGTACCATCCAGATGAGGGTCCTGGAACGCGTACGCCCAGCGCTCCACGCCCAGATCCTTGAGAGGGAGGCCCGTCTGGAGTTGAGCGGTAAGTGTCCATGCATTACTGTGTGAGACAGGGCATGTTGCGGTGTGCTGGTTCTATGATACTTGCCTGTATGTGTGCCATAGCCCATGTATGCATGTATGTGTGCAGGGACATCATGGTAATGCATGTGCGACCAGTGATGTGTGATGCACATGGTTGTTGCATGTGTTGAAATGCCGCATGGGGAGCCCTAATCAGATTATGAACATGAGAGCATGCCAGTCTCTGTACCTGAACATGGGTGGGGGTGAGGGATGGGTGCTGATGCCAGGTACATATATGGTAGCCATGTCTGTGTGCCTGACCTGCGTGTCTGTGACTTGTGCATGCCATGGATGCATGACACATGTGTGTGACAATGCAGAGATTCAGTAAAGCAGCAAAATTACCCTTGTATCCGCTGTGTTTGGTGTGTTTGGGGCCAGATGGATGTGACTGAGGTGATGTGTGTGCATGTGATGGGCATGAGCCATGATGCATGTGAGTTACATATCATTGAATGTTTCAAGAGTCCATTGGACATGCATGGAAATGTCCATGGCATGCACCATGCCTGTTACTGTGTGTGTTTTGCCTGGACTGGCCCATGTGTTGTGGAGGGACATGATGGAAGTGTACTTTGACAGTGGTGCTCATCTGCTATTGCTTCCTGTCTAGGGGACCATTGTACAGTGCCCTGATGCTTGTGTTCTTTGTCTCCCTCTACGCAGAGGCTAGTGAAGAAGAGGGCGGAGACGGCGCTGTGGAGCAAGGCGGCGGGGATGCCCCCACGGCTGCAGCGGAAGGGGTGGGTGAGCCCCCACAGGGGCCTGCTACGGTGGGAGACGGTGAGGAGCCATCCAGGTTGGTGGTTTGCACAGAGGAGGAGGAGGCCGCCACTGGGGCACACATGGGGCCTGGTGGGGGCATCCCTGCTGGTGCAAGTGGTGCAGTCCAGGGCCAGGGGCAGGAGGCAGCACAGGTCACCGTGGAGGGGCCTGTGCATGTCGCTGTCCCTGACCCTGTGAGTGCACCACCATGCACCAGCAGGGATGCCCCGTCCCAGGCCTGTCCGCAGGTAGAGGGGATGTCCATGTCACCTGACTCCCCTCCACCTGCGGACGTGGGAACCCCTGGCCGTGCGGAGAAGGTCCTGATTGGGGTCGCGTTGCGCACGGCTGCGATTCGTGATGCCGTGCGTGCTTCCCGGGAGGAGCACGCACGTCATCACGAAGTGCACCGTGCCGACGTGGCCCAATTGGGATCGGCCATGTTCGGGGGTTTCCTGCATGTGTTGGCCAATGTGGCGGCCCTCTCCTCCTCTGTGCAGGCTATCCACCAGTCGTTCTCCTTGCCGTCTTCCAGCCCAGATGCCACCAGGGCCCCCTGTGGACCTGCCCCGACCAATGCAGCCAGCTCGGTGGGGATCCCATCCCTGCCACAGTCGGGAGTCAGAGATCCAGCAGGGGTGGACACCAGAGCAACTGGACCCCAGCAGATGGAGGATGTGACGGCATCATCGGGCAGGGCACGTGCACGACGGCGTCGGTGGTTTCCATCAGCCTGGATGCCGTCGTGCTGGCACAGGCAGTTGCGTCGGAGGCAGCAGCAGGCTCAACGTGGGAGGCATCATGGCTCGGGGCCATCAACATCAGGGGTGCAGGCATCGGCCGGAGGGCAGGAGAACCCTGGAATGGGAGTGGCTTCCGTGTGGGAGAGGTTGTGCCAGCGGATAGGTGCGGAGCGGCAGCGGGCAGAGGAGGAACGGCTCACGATGGTCAGGGCGGAGGACTCCATGCGGAGGGCGCTGAGACGGGCTGAGTGCCTCGAGGGTCTTCGCAGGGAGTTTGAGCTTGACACTGCGTTATCCCTGCGGGACCTCGGGGCCAGGGAACATGCCCGCCTCCAAGCCATTGAGCAGGAGTTCGAGGATGCCCTGGCCCATGACAACAACCAGTGAGCCGTCCGAATAGCCCGCTGCCTTTGTATATAGTTGTATAGTTAGGGTTAGGTTTCCTTTGTTTTTTTGAATTTTTTTTGGGTTGCGATTGGACAATGCACCACTTTTTTGTATATAGTTCCCTTTTTAGTTAGTAGTCAGTTAGGTTTAATTTGGTAGGGCTCATGGACCCAGGATTATCTTCTTGATTGGCTTATTTTATTTTTTCATAATTTTTTCATGGACATTCATCTTGTTTTGTTTGATTTGCTTTGTGTTTTTTCTTATTTGCTGTTCAATACATATTATTTTTTTAATCTTCAATGTGTCGTATCATCTCATTGCTTTCAGGCATGTCATGTTGGGTGTTTTGTCATTCACTTGCAGCCATTGTGTGTGACAGACATGTGTTAAATTGCATTATTTACATTGGGGGTGTAACATGTAATTGCCTTTGATATGTGGGTGGGTGTGATAGTTGGTTGGGCCTTTTGGCAGGGGAGGATGGGCATTACGGACATGATTGGGAAATGTTGGGACCCAGGTGCAGGGGGGCATGGATTGGACATGGGTGGGGGCCTGCTGGCAGGTGCCCCACAGTGCTGGGGGGTGGGGGTGGTGAGAGACATGAGTTGGACATGGGTGGGGGCCTGCTGGCAGGTGCCCCACAGTGCTGGGGGGTGGGGGTGGTGGGAGACATGAGTGGGGCCCTGGTGGAGGGTGACCCTGGTGGCTGGGGTTTGGGGGTGGTGGGAGACATGAGTTGGACATGGGTGGGGGCCTGCTGGCAGGTGCCCCACAGTGCTGGGGGGTGGGGGTGGTGGGAGACATGAGTGGGGCCCTGGTGGAGGGTGACCCTGGTGGCTGGGGTTTGGGGGTGGTGGGAGACATGAGTTGGACATGGGTGGGGGCCTGCTGGCAGGTGCCCCACAGTGCTGGGGGGTGGGGGTGGTGGGAGACATGAGTGGGGCCCTGGTGGAGGGTGACCCTGGTGGCTGGGGTTTGGGGGTGGTGGGAGACATGAGTTGGACATGGGTGGGGGCCTGCTGGCAGGTGCCCCACAGTGCTGGGGGGTGGGGGTGGTGGGAGACATGAGTGGGGCCCTGGTGGAGGGTGACCCTGGTGGCTGGGGTTTGGGGGTGGTGGGAGACATGAGTTGGACATGGGTGGGGGCCTGCTGGCAGGTGCCCCACAGTGCTGGGGGGTGGGGGGGGTGGGAGACATGAGTGGGGCCCTGGTGGAGGGTGACCCTGGTGGCTGGGGTTTGGGGGTGGTGGGAGACATGAGTTGGACATGGGTGGGGGCCTGCTGGCAGGTGCCCCACAGTGCTGGGGGGTGGGGGTGGTGGGAGACATGAGTGGGGCCCTGGTGGAGGGTGACCCTGGTGGCTGGGGTTTGGGGGTGGTGGGAGACATGAGTTGGACATGGGTGGGGGCCTGCTGGCAGGTGCCCCACAGTGCTGGGGGGTGGGGGTGCAAGGGGACATGTGTTGGTGTTCATTAGTTCAAGGAGACATGTGCCTTTGCTGGGGGGCATGCCCATGTTGGGTGGGCTGCCTGCGGGACATGACCAGGGATGCAGGGTTGTCCCCTGTGGTGTGGGCTGCCTGCAGGGGCCGTGGAGGGTGTACAGGGTACACCTGGGAGGAGCCACACTGTCAAATCACATGTGGAACTTCCCGCGCACCCCTGAAATACACGCGCCCAGGCTATTCGCGTGTGGAACTTCCCGCGCACCCCTGAAATACACGTGCCCAGGCTATTCGCGTGTGGAACTTCCCGCGCACCCCTGAAATACACGCGGCCAGGCTATTCGCGTGTGGAACTTCCCGCGCACCCCTGAAATACACGCGCCCAGGCTATTCGCGTGTGGAACTTCCCGCGAACCCCTGAAATACACGCGCCCAGGCTATTCGCGTGTGGAACTTCCCGCGAACCCCTGAAATACACGCGCCCAGGCTATTCGTGTGTGGAACTTCCCGCGCACCCCTCAAATTCACGCGCCCAGGCTATTCGCGTGTGGAACTTCCCGCGCACCCCTGAAATACACGCGCCCAGGCTATTCGCGTGTGGAACTTCCCGCGAACCCCTGAAATACACGCGCCCAGGCTATTCGCGTGTGGAACTTCCCGCGAACCCCTGAAATACACGCGCCCAGGCTATTCGCGTGTGGAACTTCCCGCGCACCCCTCAAATTCACGCGCCCAGGCTATTCGCGTGTGGAACTTCCCGCGCACCCCTGAAATACACGCGCCCAGGCTATTCGCGTGTGGAACTTCCCGCGAACCCCTGTAATACACGTAGCCCGCTCCCCCAGGCCCGATCGCGTGAGGAACTTCCCGCGCACCCCTCAAATTCACGCGCCCAGGCTATTCGCGTGTGAAACTTCACGCGAACCCCTGAAATATACGTAGCACGCTCCCCCAGGCCCGATCGCGTGTGGAACTTCACGCGAACCCCTGTAATACACGAAGCCCGCTCCCCCAGGCCCGATCGCGTGAGGAACTTCACGCGAACCCCTGTAATACACGTAGCCCGCTCCCCCAGGCCCGATCGCGTGAGGAACTTTACGCGAACCCCTGTAATACACGTAGCCCGCTCCCCCAGGCCCGATCGCGTGAGGAACTTCCCGCGCACCCCTCAAATTCACGCGCCCAGGCTATTCGCGTGTGAAACTTCACGCGAACCCCTGAAATATACGTAGCACGCTCCCCCAGGCCCGATCGCGTGTGGAACTTCACGCGAACCCCTGTAATACACGAAGCCCGCTCCCCCAGGCCCGATCGCGTGAGGAACTTCACGCGAACCCCTGTAATACACGTAGCCCGCTCCCCCAGGCCCGATCGCGTGAGGAACTTCACGCGAACCCCTGTTATACACGTAGCCCGCTCCCCCAGGCCCGATCGCGTGAGGAACTTCCCGCGCACCCCTCAAATTCACGCGCCCAGGCTATTCGCGTGTGAAACTTCACGCGAACCCCTGAAATATACGTAGCACGCTCCCCCAGGCCCGATCGCGTGTGGAACTTCACGCGAACCCCTGTAATACACGAAGCCCGCTCCCCCAGGACCCATCGCGTGAGGAACTTCACGCGAACCCCTGTAATACACGTAGCCCGCTCCCCCAGGCCCGATCGCGTGAGGAACTTCACGCGAACCCCTGTAATACACGTAGCCCGCTCCCCCAGGCCCGATCGCGTGAGGAACTTCACGCGAACCCCTGTTATACACGTAGCCCGCTCCCCCAGGCCCGATCGCGTGAGGAACTTCACGCGAACCCCTGTAATACACGAAGCCCGCTCCCCCAGGCCCGATCGCGTGTGGAACTTCACGCGAACCCCTGTAATACACGTAGCCCGCTCCCCCAGGCCCGATCGCGTGAATAACTTCACGCGAACCCCTGTGATGCACGTACCCTGCAAATCGCGTGTGACACTTCCCGCGCACCCCGGTATACATGCACACGTATTTTTTGTCAGCGGGTGTCCGTGTTTGTGGGTACCCCTTTGCACGTCATTTTTCCTGGAGGGCCACAGTATGGGACATTCATCATGGCAGTATATAGGTGCTATTTGTTGGCGCACCTTTTGGCGCACATTTCTTACAGCCGCAGAGACACTACCGCCTCCATTCTTGTGGCGGTCGTGTTTGTGCCTGTGCGCTGGTTTGAGCGTGCGCTTTTTTCCCCTATTCTATTCCATGAATACGTGTTGTAGGCGAGCGTGTGGGCGTTCCGCGCACTTGTGCCCTGTACTTCCCCCGTGACGCCCACGTTTTGGCAAGTTGTTCCCCATTCCGAGTGTTACGCCCGTGTTCCGCCTACTTTTATTGCGTGCGCCGCGCTATGTGCGATTTTCGCTGTGGCCTGTGCGATTTTCGCTGTGACCTGGCGCACGCTGTTAGATGGCCTGTGCGCTAACGTGCGCCGCGCACTTTTTATCGCACATCCGCTGGTTTTCTCGCGCACGGACTTCCATGAATCGACGTGCGCTGCTTTTCGTGCGATTTTCGCACGTTCACTGCGATTTTCGCTATTCCACTGCGATTCGCACGTTTTTGCCCACTTGCGCCGCGCTAATTATTCCATGAATCGGCCTCTGAATGTTGTTGCAACACTAAGGCAAATTTTCCTTTTCTTTGTTTTTGAGAATGCAGATTCTTGTTCTCCTGTTAAACCCTGGCGTCCACCCAGCACGTTTCTGTGCACAGTTGTGCTACTTGTTGATGTGACAACTGAAGTTGTGCTTATTTTTTATATTTGTTTAGATTATAGGACTGTACTCACCTTGCGTATCAAATTTGTTTTGTTGCCCTGATGAAGGCTTGGCCTGCTAAATGTCTATGGCCCATAGCCAAAACTTGAGTAGCCCAACATGAAATAACATCTGTTCATCTAAAGGACTACTAAAAATCATCAAGGGTGCAACTTCAGGACAGAGGAGCTCTCTGCCGCTCTCCGCTGCTTGCCGCAGCAGCCAGCTATCACCGCCTCATCTACAGCACAGCACAGGCATGTTAAGCCTGATACACCATGTATTGCCGGTGTTACTTTTATCAAAGCCACCCACCTGCTCACAACCTGCCCACACCATGCCAAAAGCATTAGCCCGAGGTCCTTCCTACCTGCATTGCAACCTTGGGCCCAAACCCACAAGTGTCCCGTTTCTCTTACCCCACCAGATCCTCCCGTAGTTCATAACTGCATGATAATGACCCCCCACCCGCGCAGCACACAAGCTTCCAACGTCACCACTTTCACAGCGCTGCTTCCCCTCATCCCTTCTGCGTGCTAACCACCAGGACATGCTGGCACAAGGGATCCCACCCATGGCAATGCTCCACTTCTTCACAGTAACCACAATGATTAACGTCCCATCATGGTCAACTCCATGCATGCGCACAGCTCCTGCGCCCCACCTGGCAGCCTGCGTAGATTCACAGACTGCACACGCCCACTGCAAGAGCATCAGTACTGAAGTGCCTCACATTATCAAGCCCACTCTGGTATTTAGGAAATGAAGGCTTGGTTGCAGCACCACACCAGACCTCCCCACACACTTACCGGCTCAGATTGCCAAGAGAAATGAGCAGCTGGGTGTGCGGTGCCCCATTCTGAGTTCCTCTGACTGCCAAACCCACCACTGATATCCATTTGAGTGCTTTAGCAGAGTCCGAAAATAGGGCAAATTCAAAGCCCGCCCACAAGAAAATAGGCCCCAGCAAGATCATTCCTCCAGACACTCAGCCACGCTCACACACCACTGAACCCAGTCGTAAGCAACCTATTTCCACACCCAACCCCTCTAACTCGCCAGAGAAAGACACTGTGCTGCTCGCACATCTCATTAATGGAAGGTCCATCACAGCGCACGCACTGGATATCAACAATCGCATCACCAATAAGAACCTTGACCTCTTAGCCATCTCCAAAACCTGTGTAGAGAAGGAGCTAAGTACCCCCACCTCAAGCATCGCACCCATATTGCCTATATGTTGGGAGCCAGAGTGTGAAACACGTGCAGTACCAGTGAAAATACTGATACCAAGAAGAATCCTGGAATCAAGGTTCCCCTTCTGAAAGCCATACCTGCATACAAGACAGTATGATGGCCATTTGAATGAAATCCCAGAAGAAGCATGAAAAAAGAGCAAGAGAGAAGATTGGTGACGTCACACGAAGTAAAACTGACGTGCCTAGAAGAGATGCAGAGACACGAAAGTGAAGATAGTCTATAAGGCATCAAGAAAGTATCAAAGATAAGTGACATCTCGGGCTCGATGTGAAAAGGCTTATGCAACAGAAACAATGAAGATACCAAGTAATTTTACACCTATACAGATGCAAAGAAACGCAAGCAGACAAAGTATTCTTGAGGCTAGCTATGCAATGAATAGATTACGGCATGCTCCTAGAGCTGGACCAGAGAAGGAAGGCCTTTTCCAGTGTGTTGCAGTTGAAAAACAATTGAATTAATGAAGTGAATCTCAGAAAGGCGAGGCTGGATCATCCCCAAGAAGCCAAAGTCTTATCAGACAGGGATGAGCAGACATTAGTTACAATCGTGTGAAAGAATGAAACTCCTGTTCAGAATACATGAACGAAACCAAGGAAGACGTCAGAGGTTTATTAAATAGTAGTATTTTAAATGCACCAGAGCTCAAATGTGTAGTCTTCAGTCACATGGATGGATGAAACTGGACAAACATGGTGAACCACACCTATGCAGAGAGGCAGAGCGTGCCTCTACTCCCCTGTATTCACCAGAGCAAAGAACATTTCCAAGGCCAAGTTCAAAGCCTTAATTGACGTGCTGACCACTGAGGTGATGATAGATGATATGCTAAATGGTGGGAAGCTATGGTTATGACCAGTTTACGAGCACCTGGAAGTCCAGCCTGCGCGCTGCTAACGTAGGTGGAAAAATACTGATGGATGTAAGAGTGCCAACCAGTTGTAGGGGGCCATGTAATTAAGAGTCCTTTAGTTTGTGTAGCCAATGAGACCTTGTGTATTAAGTGACGTTCATAGTGACCTTTTTGAAGGGTGTACTTAGTAGTCCCACCTGTCGTTAAGGAGCCTATCACTTTCTTAGACTAGTATGGAACGTATACCTAGATTTTCCCCTTAAGCCTATCACAATTGCCACTAGGTTTTTGTAGTTTACCACGTAGGATGACGTTAGCAAATATGTAGGTTAACGTCCGCTATGATGAGTTTTTCCTATAAAGATGATGTTTTTCATAACTTGCTTTGAGATCATGCTGTGAGACATCCGTTGATGTCTGTTGTACTCCCTGTTTTAGATGATTGACATTAAAACAGTCAACTTTGCCAACTTCATGAGTCATTTTGATTATTGATGTTTGAGTATCTTCTGCATCCCCATTCATCTCAAAGTATTGCTACCTCATCTTAAAGGGCTGGGTCGGCTGTCCCGGTTCACCTGGCTGCACCAAGCTTCAGGCGCTACCCTCTCCTTAGTTCTACCAGTTGGGTACAGCATTCTCAGAGCCGACAGACCTCATGGCAGAGGTGGCGGAGTAGCCCTCATCTACAGAGACAGCTTACATATCAGGCTCATGAGCCCTCCCCGAATAGATAACTGCGAATGCCTCTCTCCCAAGCTATCTGTCTCACCTTCAGATACCATGATTCTACACATAATCTACCAACAACCCGCCATAACACCCATCTTCAAAGAGGACCTCCGTCACTTAATTGGCCAAAACCTAAAACTCTCCTCAAGGGTAATACTCTTAGGCGACCTGTACCTAGGTCTTTACGATGCAAGTGACAAAGTAGCCAGTAGTGTTGCTAACACCCTCAGCAATCTAGGATTCATACATCGCATCTCAGCCCCTAATCATTCCAAAGGCAGAATCTTAGACTGGATCGCCGATCTCAACAACCAACTGAAGATCACCTTCAATGAGCTGATCCCTGGGTCCGATCACCACATACTCACATTCAACCTACTCACTCACAAACCGG
Organism: Ambystoma mexicanum; assembly: GCF_040938575.1. Taxonomy (NCBI): domain Eukaryota; kingdom Metazoa; phylum Chordata; class Amphibia; order Caudata; family Ambystomatidae; genus Ambystoma; species Ambystoma mexicanum. The sequence goes on along the minus strand of NC_090923.1, from coordinate 736,845,992 downwards.
CACCTTTGTCCCCCCAGTTGTGACCCCCCGCCAGAGCCAGAAGCTCTAAAAAGATAATCAGGGTTAACCTTACGACATCTGACCCGTAAGAATTAGCAGACCTCTACACCAGAACTCTCTCACAGGCTCTAGACCTGGTAGCGCCTCTGCTCCCAAGAAAATACAAGCCCAAAGACCATAGAAACCGTTGGTACACAGACTCCCGGCTAGCACTTCAAACAAATAAAAGACAAGCAAAAGCCAGCTGGAAAAAGAAAACACTGCCCCACTTCAAACAAATAAAAGACAAGCAAAAGCCAGCTGGATAAAGAAAACACTGCCCCACTCAAACAAGACTTCACCAAAATCGCAAATGAGTACAAGCAAGCCATTTTAAAAGCCAAATCAGAGCTTTACAATGACAGGATTTCCAAAGCTCACACCAACTCACAGGAATTATATAAAATCATGAGAGAATAAGAATCTCCAGCAGCACCCCCCAGCTGTAACCAAAGACCAAACCTGGTGCTCCAGCATTCAGAATGCAACGGGAAAATCTGCTTGTTACAAGGTAAAATTGCCCAAAAGCAAAATCAGTACACTGCCAGCATCCCCCTATCCCCAGCCAGCTCCTTTAAGTTCAGAGAAATATCTGAGGCTGAAACTACAAATATCATTTGCAAACTTAAAACATCCAAGTGTATGGGAGACATCTGCCCAGCCACCATCATAAATGATTGTGCGTCAGAACTTGTCCCGTTCATCATTAAATTCATTAATTCCTCCTTCGCTTCCAACTTAGAACCAACTAGCCTTAAAGAAGCATGGGTCCTCCCTCTTCTAGAAAAAATCACATCCATTGACCCCAAACTCCCAAACAACTATAGACCAATCACCACAGATCCCTTCCTCCTCAAAATCCTAGATAGAGCTGCCTACAACCAGATTCAGCACTATCTGGAATTCCATCACATTCTTGGCCTGAGACAATCAGGATTCAGACCTGGCCACAGCACGGAATCAGCACTACTTTATCTGAAAACACAAATGGATGCCTACAAAGACGAAGGCAAACCAGCCCTCTGACTCCTATTGAACTTATTGGCGGCCTTTGACCTGGTAAACCATAGCATACTCTGCCACCACCTCACGTCATATGCCAACTTCTCCCCAGAAGCAGCCTCTTGGATTGCTTCCTTCCTAGAAGGGAGAACGATGAGAGTGTTTTTAGACGTAGCGAGTGCAGACCCCAACCCCATCCGCTGCGGTGTCCCACAGGGCTCTTGTGTCTCCCCCCTCGCTGTACAATATTTTCACCAAACCCCTATTTGATCTCTTGGATAAACTAGGCATCTCTTACACCAACTACACAGACAATTCGCAAGTACTCCTTCCCCTGACAGGCGACTATGACCTAGACTCCCAACTGCTCACATATGTGTATGCCACAGTTCAAGCATGGATGGCAACCAATCACCTATGCCTGAACGACGATAAGACAGAGATTTTTCTAATAGGCTCCCCAACAGTCCTCCAAAAACTCAACCCACAATTCTCGGCTTTCATGATAGATGGGATCAAAACACAGTATACAATGTGCTCAAAATATTAGGGGTGTACCTAGATGCTTCACTCACCCTAGACAGACAAGTGAGGGCCATCTCATCATCCTCAGCCTACACGGCAAAACTCATCACTGCGACAAGACAATTCCTCACCTCAGACAGCTGCTTGACCATTACCAGAGCCATTATAGGCACAAGACTAGACTATTGCAACTCCCTCTTGCAGGAACCTCCAATCAGAACCTTAGGAAAATGCAAACAATCCAGAAAAATGCCCTAAGAACAGCACTCAACATCCCCAAAAGGGCCATATCTCCACCACCAGAAAACAAGCGCATTGGCTGCCAATCAAAGAAAGGATCTGTTAACAGTTTATGGATAATCTGTTTCCAAATAGACTTTTATGATGATGAAAGAAATGATTATCCTCAAGACTCTCACCATCACACACAAATGCCTGAGGAACTCTCCCCCACAATATCTTTCCCAGAAAATCGTTAGACCTGAACAAAAGAGGCCAGTGAGATCCTGTCACGCCTACAAACTTACCACTCCTAGATTGAAGAGAGCCAAAAGCGGAGGAGTGAGTTTCCCCGCAGTGGCAGCTACCCACTGGAACTCCCTCCCCACAGATCTCAGAGCTCTAGAGTCACACCGGGCCTTCTGCAAAGCACTGACAACCTGGCTCTTTCTTTAACCAGGCCACAATCCTTCCATCGACATTCACTGTCTGTGTGTCAAGCCATATTTGAATGTAACTGGTCTGCATCAGCGCCCTGATGCCTTAGGGTGTAGGCGCTTTGAAAATGTAATAAATAAGTACATAAAATGAATCCTCTAATGCCTAGTTACACAGATGAGAGTTGCTTCAAGGGCTTAAACACTGTTTGGGGCAAACTGTTTTTTTAATTAAACGTTGCCTGACTGGATTTAAAGCAGTCAACTTGCTTGTAGATAGCTATTTTGCACATAATTGTTTATTGTGATTTGTGATTTGTGTGTGTGTGATTGGTGAGTTCAGTAGGTTCTGAGTATGAGTGAAGATATGTGATTAGGTGTGATTGAATATGATTGAATTTATATGATGAGATTGCAACTTCAATTGATTATGTACAACCAATGTTGTCACGTAATGATGCACTATATTGAAATAAAAAACAAAAGTCAATAATGTTTGAATTATGATGCTAAATTGATATCAATCACTTTGTGATATCAAAATATGGTATGGGAGATTTGCTTTTGTGTTATTGTGCTCACCAGTGGGGTTCCGACCTCATTAGAATGTATCTTTATGTGGAAGCCTAGCCTGCCCTGCCAGAACTTGTCAGGATTCAGACTGCATGCAAAGAAAATCTATCATGACTTGTGGGACTTGTTTGGCAACCTATGATATAACTCCTGATGTAACCTTTCCTGCTAGGCCTACACCCACATCCAATAGAAATTAGAACCCTATGATTGAAACCCAGGCCCAACCAGCAAAAAATTATTGGAGCTGGGCATGGACAGAATCAGGGCCTTTCAACTTATTCAACTGAAATGGGCCTGGAGGCTCAAGAGGCCACCCAGAAACTGCCCCCATGTTGCCATTCAGCAGTCATGTAATGTTAATGTTAATGTTAAAGGACATTTGTACCGTACCCTATTACCACCAGAGTGGTCCCCTGGCACTCTGGCGGCTCTGAAAGAGGGAGGGAAAGGGGGGTTAGTGGGTGGAGGCTGGAAAAGTGCAAGAGTGCAGTGATGTGCTGTTGGCAGCCTCAGCCCGGTGGGTCGGTTGGCTGGGCCTGGGGTGTATGCGGCCGGTAGTCGTTGTGTATTGATGTGCGAGTCTATGTGTGTTTATTGTTTTGTTGTTGCAGTGTAGTAAAGTTTGTGCGGTTTGTTGTGCTGGAGGTTTGTGGTTGTGTTTGGTTTGGAGTTTGAGACCGAAATATATTAATTTCTCCATTTTTGTTCTGGGGCTTAAAATATGCGCTTTGCAGCGCTGGCGTGTTTTCTTTTCCCTCAGAATATGCAGAAGTGTCATTGTCTTCTAACACTGGTGCCTCCAGATCAGCCACTTGCCGACAAAGAAGGGTTTAGAGCTCTTCAGTGGGGATTTAGTGTTTAAGCTCCCTGCTGGCTGGCCACATAGTGATAATCGGCGGCTATTAACCTCATCTTTGACACCATTGTAATGTATGCATCCCACGGGTGCCTCAGACTGTTTTCTCTCTAAGCAGGGGTCCCCCAACCATCGTGTTGAAATGGGCACGCCCTCATCTTCAGCCAGGCCTGGAACTGGGCCTGTTCTTAGGTCTTCCACATATCCGAAATTGTGGCGAAAGAACCTGACTACACTCAACCTGGGTCTGCTGTCCTGCAGGGGCCCAGAGAAAAAACGACCAAGCTCGGCAGAGGCTCCATGAGATTACTTCCAACTTTAAGCAGGCTTCTATTAAACCTGCCTCTCCTTTAAGTCGGCAGGTTTCCTCCAGAGGCTTCCAGGGAACTCAAGTCTTGTAGGAACTCTCAGTTAAAATGCAATAGAAGGACCGATACATCGCAGGAGACAAGCATGTCGTTTTTGGTAATGCAGAACCTGTGTACCACACCTGGAGGAGTGAGTGAGTGGACCAACAACCAGTGTTCCTGTCAGTGCTTTAAGTGGCACTGGAAAATGAGCCAGGGCTCATCATGGGGGCCTGGCCTAATGCCGGGGGAGGGGGGTCGCCTGCCAGCTTGTTAGACCACACCCCTCGACAATCCCTGGCTCAATGGGCTACAGACACCCCAGCCAGGCAGCCTTTTGTAGAGCAGGGGGAAGCTGATCTCTGCATTTATTTACTAAAGGCTTGCCTGGCAGTGGACTGCACCTTGCCTTTACAGCCTTAATGGTGACACTGCCCCTCGCCAGCCTGGGGAGGGGCTGCGTCATCATTAGGGCTGAAAAGGTGAGGCCGCTTGAAGACGAGGCATTTTTTCCTAAAGCCTGAAACTACCATGAATGAGCGGGAGCTTCAGGCTTTAGAAAACATGGGCCTCTGTTTCCAGTGGCCGCCCCTTTCTTCCATAATGGTGGCCCCGGCCCAACGGCATCTCTTGCTTGAAGGGATGCATCGCAGGTGCGGCTCCACCATTATGGATTAAAGGCATTTTTTCCTGAAGCTCTTTCACATGAGTGTGCGAGTCAGGATTCAGGAAAAAAGCCTTGTCCTGTAGCGGCTGAGGCTGCCAGGGGAGATTAGTAAATCCTGGCGGGGCCCGCTGCAGAGCGAGAATTCTGAGCCTGCCGGGGCTTGCCCCAAGCTAGCCCTGGCCCACTTAAAGACCTGGTTCCGGCCTAAGAGATGGGGTCCATCTCCTTTTAGACTGCGATAAGGCAGAGGGGTGTGAGATAATGGCGGCACAATTTGATAACAATCCTTCACAACGAGGCACATCGCGTGATAGTACTTAGCTCCGAATGGAGCAGAGACGCATTATTAATCTCCTAGCTCCCTTCGGGCTCTCTTGCTGTTTAAAAGACACTGATCCATTTTTTGCGGCCTTTCGTGCACCGTAATGGCTGGTGGGGAGACCATTTCCTGATGTCTAATAGCGGAGCATTATTATTGAATGGGGAGGTCCTGACCCCCGAGATCGTAATTGCTATTTCAGGCCATGAAAGCACATAAAAAGGGTTGGTCAATTGCAAATGCCTTCCAGATATGTGGACACCGTCATTTCTTGGCATCGGCCCCATTCCTCCAGGAACGTCGTCCTGCGCTGTCAGTGTTCAGGATTATCAGCTGGATGGAAAGCAGGGTTGTAATTTCCTGTACATTTTTCAAGAAGTTCAAATTGCCTCGGAAGCAGATGCTTGCTGCTATTCATAATTTCATTTTTTGGGGAAGGTGCGCGTTCGTTTACTTGCTTTGGTGCTCTGGCATTTGAGTGTGCATGAATATAGCTTCATATGTTTCATGCAGTTCCATAATTCGCCACTGGAGGTCCCCATAATTCCATTGATCGATCAGCCAAAGGGTTTGAGACAGAGTTCATAATTTCACTATTTCAACATGTGCAGTTTTATTCACCGGTAAAATACAGAACATAAAGAAATAGAACAGGGGATTTGCATATTGCAAAATGCTTATCAGGTTATTCAAGAACTGCTCTCGTGACAATCTTTAAAGCGGATAGCCAGTTGTTTTTACCCATACCGAGCAACATAATAATAACACTTCATGCCATATTCCTCTCACTTCCAAGTGCAGCAAATACCATAGTCTCATAGACCGAGACAGGGGGCATTATCAGTGGATAATAACCTGCTCCAAGTTAGGGCGAGGTGGACATCATTCAGGCAAGGGTCATTATCTCAAGCGAAAATGACCTTCCCCGAGGTCTATAAGGCTATACCATTTAGTGGCAAAAGCGGTATAGGATTTGGAGTTGTAGTAGAGCAAAACGCGTTAGTGGATTAGTAAAGTAAATGCACAAAAAATGTAAATAAATGTAATGCAGTTTTATTTTGTAATAAGAGGAGTTTGGAAAATAAAGGATGAATTGCTTAATTGCGTGCCTTTTTTTAGTCTTCTGGAGGGATTGACATAGAAAATGTGGGGGGAAAGTGGGAGGACCTGCTTACATCTTTTTCTGTTGATTCACTGTGTGCTTCTGCAGTCAGAATGCAGTCTATATCAGTAGTTATTTACTGCATTCCGAGTCTTCTGATTGGCAGAGTTGAGGTCAATAATGATTTGCACGTGCCATAGCTGTTTTTATTCAATTGAATGGTGCTCAATTTATCAACCTTGGAAGGATGAAGGGATGAGTCTTCCGTGCCAGGATTTGCACGTGGGGCATGCAGGGTGGCCCCATGCCAGCACCACCCTTAGCATGTGAGCTATCCTCCCGGGCCTTAACATTCACCAACAATAAAGAGTGCAGAATGCCTCTTTGCTGGGTGGGGTCTGATTGGATTTTGAGACCTATTGAAAAATTGTTCACTGGATAGTTAGTCCCTTTAAGGAATGAATTGGGAAAGGTGGGATTTCAAAATCTTCCCAAAAATTATCCATTACTCCGACCTGGTGTTATCTTCTGGCAGGCCTGTCTGAGTCACCCTATAGCAGCAGCCCTCGCTCCATATGCTATACAACGCTGTCCCCTGATCTCTCATTAATATTATACTCCTCCTTAAAGAAACCCTCCTACTTTTCATCAGTGTGCTTTCCGAAGTTATAAATGCCCTCAACTGTAGGGGTTAACTGTTATGTACGTGTTATTTAAAAAATCAACCGAGGTTGACTTACTTTTCCAAATTATCCAAATACACATATGTGTAACTGAGGCTCCAGGAAAAAAAGAGGGTTCTATTACCTCGATCACATTGTGTCTTGGCATCAGTTGCCAACGCATCGCTGCCCGTATTTAAGTGACATGCATACTTCTCTTGGTACGCCTCTGTACTCATCAACATGCTGCGTAATCCGCCACGAGGAGGGTTATGCAACACTTGGCCAAGGAGCATTGCTCCTTTTCAAGCTCACTTATCCATCAACTCGCTCCCAGAGCATCTACCTCACACCCCACTCTTCCTGTAGCCACAACTAGTGTGGACAAATACACCTCTTCCCAGAGAATGATTTCCTTCCAAGTCACAGATAGAGAAAGGAGACAGAGTTTGCCACTCCAAAGAGGGGTGGGAAGAGAGCCATCTTCCAACCCTTTCACAGACATTTGCCCTCCCGGCTTCTCTGTGTCAGAACCCAGGCTGCTTTGGAAAAGGCAACTCTGTTGCTTCTCTAAATAAATTGCGGACCCCTCCGTCCCACTGTTCCATTTCAAATCCAACATGAGATGGAAGAACATCGGATTTGTCGTATTTGTGGATTATGGGTTGAATCAGATGTGAGTAGAGGTAGGTTGGGCACTAGAATCTGACTCGACTTGGTATTTTCTTGGATTGTGAGGGTTTAGTTCAGCGGCGAGGTTGCCAGTGGTTGAGGTGCCTGCTGGGCCTAGAGTCCCAAGCTATTCCTCACTGATAATGCCCAACAAGGCTGAAACATGTTTGGGGATGCTTGTGGTCTCGTGGGAAGGGATGTGACCTAGCAGTTCGGGCTGGACTGCCCCTTTTGTGGTGGGACCAAGCCTGTTTTGCATATGGTCTTTCCCCTTCTGTAATGGCTTGGCAGGTGAAGAACGATGCTCTGGAGGGTTGCCCCGAGCAATGCCAGAGGTTAAGATTCATTCTAAACCTTCCAGCCATCACCTCTTTGTTTTTGCTTTGTCACCCCGAGTGGGACGGGTATGCCCAGACGTGGGTCCCGTGCCTGCTGGGCCTAGAGACCCAAGCTACTCCTCACTGATGATGCCCACCAAGGCTGAAACATGTTTGGGAATGCTTGTGGTCCCGTGCAGAAGGGATGTGACCTAGCAGTTCGGGCCGGACTGCCCCTCTTGGGGTGGGACCAAGCCTGATTTGCATATGGTCTTTCCCCTTCTTTAATGGCTCGGCATGCGAAGAATGATGGTCTGGGGAGTTGCCCAGAGCAATGCCAGAGGTTAAGATTCATCCTAAACCTTCCAGCCATCACCTCTTTGTTTTTGCTGAGGTGTTGCCCACACCTCATGTTAGGGTCTGGATGTGTTTGGCATGGTTACCTTGCACTTGAGAACAATAATGAGTCTTGATGTTTTGTTTTACAGTGGTCAGTTAAGTTTGAATATCATTATTATTGTTTGCCAGCCAACACGTGTTTCGACCCCTCTGGGTCTTTGTCAAGGCTAGTATTCTGTGTAGTATACCGGCAGATGCAAGTCTGCTGTGGCTCAATTTTCTGTCCTTGCCCGTGAGTAGGCCCTATGCTAACTAAGGGCCTACGCATGGGCAAGGACAAGAAACTGAGCCAATTTACAGGAAAGATAATATCCTCATTGTCACCGCCCTTGCCACCCTCCATCAAAGAACTCCAATCGCACTCAACTGGCCATGCAATCTGGTAATCCCCTTTGACATTAGTCGCAGCAGTCAAGCAACCCATCTGAAACCCTGCAAACAAGCCTTCAGATCATTCAAGAACTTTCCAATGGATGCTATCAAGGAAGACCTCCCAAACTCCACCGCACGTAGGCTGATCTATCTCTAACGAACCATGACTTGCTTCTCCAAGAACTCAACACTTCCCTCACAACCAACATCAACTGCCATGCCTCAGTGAAACAGCGCACCCTCAAGCCTAACCCTTCTGCACCCTGTTACACTCACAAACTGATTATTTCTTTCCAGGGTTGCCCCACACTGTGGTGATGATCCCTCCTACCAAGTGAGGATACAATATATACATTCAACCAAAGGAAGGGATACATAAATCATAAATAACACAACATACTATACCCTTCGATAGCAAGTATCTTACCGCAATCACTAAGCAAATGTGGGCTGTGTATTGTGTAATTAATAGCACACACAAGATTTCCTAACAATATAATATTTTAATTAATTTACTTATTCAAGCACAAGTATCAAAAAACATTAAAAAAAACACAAATACACAACGTAGACAGTAAGGCGTTCTAGTGGGTCTCACAGATGTGGATGGGTGAATCCTTTATGAGAGGTAGGCCGGTGCAGTGAGGTGGATGCACTTGTGGGTCAGTGTCAGGGCTTTGAATATAATACTTTTTTTTTTATAGAGATCCAGTGGGCTTGTTGCCTGGCGGCCGTGATATGTTCCCTTTTGGAAATGCCTATCACTGCGTGTAGTGCATTATTCCGGATGACCTGCAACTGGTCTAGATTTTTTGCCGAAGTGCCCAAGAAGAGAACGTTGCAATAGTCTAACCTTGAGCCGGTGATGGCTCTTGCTATGTTGGTGCAGTTCTCTTTAGAGAAGAAAGGTCTAGCTGCATTCAGGAGCTTGGCATGATAGGCTGCTGAGGAAGCGATTACGTTAACTTGCCTAGTCATGGACAATTTGGAGGCCAAGTATACTCCTAGTGTTTTTACTACATCCGATTCTGGGATTTTGATTGAGGTAATGGTGAAGTGGCTGAATTGTGTGTCGAGATTCTTGAGTGTGTCGGTGGAACCTACCAATAGAAGTTTAGTCTTGTCTGAGTTGAGGCACAGTCCGTTGGCAGCCATCCAAGTCTGGATGGTGTTGTAAATGTTGTTCAGAGTTCTAGAGTCTGTGTCATAGTCGCCTGTGAGTGTGAGTAGAATCTGAGTATCGTCCACGTAGTTGTTGTAGGAGATACCCAGGGCATCAAGGATGAGGAAGAGGGGGGGGTGAATATGTTATAGAGTGTAGGCGAGAGGCAGGAGCCTTGTGGCACGCTGCATAGCATGAAGGTAGGTGTAGCGGAAGCTAGGTCAGAGAATACATGCATGGTCCTTCCTTGTAGGAATGAGGTGATCCAGGCAGTAGCTTTGGGGGAGAAATTGGCTGTGGTAGTGAGGTGGTGGCATATGATGCTATGGTCTGCGAGGTCAAATGCTGCAGAGAGGTCGAGAAGTAGGAGTAGGGCTGGTTTACCTGAATCTCTGGTGTCGTCCATCTGGTTTTTAAGGTCCAGTAAGGCAGTTTCTGTCCCATGCCTAGGGCGAAAACCGGATTGGCGTAGCCCTACAAGCTTGTTTTCTTAGATAAATTGTTGTACCTGTAACTAGGCTGCTTTGTCAAGTATTTTAAGTAACAATGTAACGGTGGTAATGGGCTTGCAGTTGTTTGGAGATGTGGGTCGAGAGTATTTTCTTTTAGTAGGGGGCGTACCCAGGCTTCTTTGAGGCAGGTCCAGTGAGATTCACTGTGGGACTACACCTGAGAAGAACTCACTGGACCTCCTTTTGAAAATTCCTACTTTCCAAAGCCCTCAGCCTGAAGGGAAGAAAGAGGCATCCAAGGCAGAAAAGAGATCTCACTCATGGAACGCATGAGGCCGGATGATCTTAAACAGTCATGGGTGACCCCCTTATTGAAATAATTGGGAGATCCCTGAAACTATAGGCCTATCACCAATAATACATTCCTGTTGAAGATCTTGGATCGAGTAGCATATAAGCAAGTGGCCCAACAGCTAAATAAATTTCCCATCCTGTACTGCCGACAATCGGGATTCAGAGCCGGCCACAGCACAGAAACTGCACTATTGGAATTAAAATCTAGGCTCGAAGAAATGACAAACTTTTCCCTAGCTGTGTCTCGCTGGGTTGCATCTTTTCTCAATAATAGAGAAAGTAGAGTTTGTCCGCCTACGCCAGTATTGAAAACTGGATGGTTCTGAATGGCTTGGCACTCAAAAGGTCTAAGACTGAACATTTGATTGTTGGCACACAAAGTACACTATCTAAGTTAGGCCCGGCTTACGAGGGCTTTCAACTTGGTGATGTGAAAATCACAGCACTCAAGAATGTTAAATCCTTAGGGATCACTTTCGATCAGCACCTCACCATGAAGGCCCATGTGGGGAGCCTGGTCTCGGCGGAAGCATAGTATCTTAAATGATTTGTTCACCTGCGTCCCCTCATAACTCAGGCCAATGCAGAGATCCTAGCCAGCGCCATCGTTGGCTCTAAATTGGATTATTGCTACAGTCTACTGACAGGTATTAGTAAAGCAGAAACTAGCAGACTTCAAGTAATACAAAATGGGGCCGTAGGGGTGGTTATGGGCCTCTCCAGACGTGATCACATGGCCGAGGCCAGAAGAGCCCTGCATTGGCTGCCAGTGGAAGCGCAAATTTGTTTCCCCCTCCTTATGATCACATTTAAGTGTACACAGGGAATCATGCCATGCTATCTGAGGGAACTCATTGTAAACAAGGCCGCTAGAACTGTTATAACTGATGAAAATTCAACACGGTATGATTTATCTAGATTTCCAACAAGAGAACAAATTGGAATAGACACTAACCTGATCGAGCCTTAACTTGACGGAAGCATCAACTGCAGAAAGAAAGGATCACCCAGAAGTCCCTGCCCCCCCTCTAGCACTGGGAAATAGAAACCAGCGAAGGGAAGCACGAACCCCAGGGAAACCCTCTAGAGAAAAAAACCCTGAGCGTCTGAGAACGGTCTTCTTGGAAGGGCGACTTGGGAGGTCTTGAACTGATCTTCTTGGAAGTCAGACTCTTCTCAAGGTGGAGAGAGAGGGAGGAGTCCTACAGGATGAGAAAATGACAGGTAAGTGGGAGAAGGAGAGAGTGTGAGAATAATGATCTAGAAGATGGAGAGCGCTTACTATTAACTGAGGTGACTAGAAGTAAACCCTTCGCCTGGGCAATCCGGGTGGCTGAGAGTGTTGGAATCCGAAGGGGGACGAATTCACTGCCAAGGGAAAAATGGTTAGTGATAGCCCAAAGTAAGGAAGGAACGGGAAAATGAAATGAAGATCGGGACTTACTTCCGCAAAGCGGACTATGGTTCTGAATCGGATCGGGTGGGAGACTCAGTCCCCAGCTCGAACAAACGGGAGAAATCACGGGAATCACAGAGGGGACAAAGGCGGGAAGCTCGAGACGGGACTCACTTTTATAGGAGAAAGAATGAGGATTAGAAAGGTGAGGCAGATAGCTAGTAAAGACTTATGCCAGGATAGGTTCTTTCGAACTTACGGAGCATCACATTCATCAGAAGCGATGCCTCAAAGCGGTGTTCCGCATCCCTTAAGAGACGTCAGGTGATCAGTCACGTGCTTCTGCCGGCAACGTGGAACGACTAGACTGTTAAAACGGTTCCCTTTTGCCCTATTGGAATTCCCTAGGAACACATCTCCACACAGAGCCCAATGACGCCGGACTTGCCATCGCAGAAAAGGTGTAACAGTATGCCCCCTCCTGAGGGGTGGCGAACCCGGCTTACCCGGGTGAAGGCAAAAGAAACGTCGAACCAACCGAGGGGCATGTACCCCTGACGCCGGTTCCCATGTTCTGTCTGTAGGTGAGTAACCTTTCCAATCAACGAGGAATTGTAGACGTCCTCGATGATATCTAGAATCACATATACCTGCTACTTCGTATTCGACTCCCGAAGTAGTCATGACTGGAGGTGGCAATGGTCTGACTGATCGAGGGAATCGATCTTGTGCACTAGCTCTGATCTGGGACAAATGGAACACTGGATGGATGCGAGACAAGGAGGGAGGCAAAGATAACCGAACTGCCGCCAATCCCACTCGTTCTAATACCGTAAAGGGTCCAAAAAATCTCAGGGAAAGCTTAGAGGGAACCAGATGTTTGGGAAGGAAACGAGAGGCCAACCATACCTTGTCTCCCTGGTTGAGAATCGGAGCATCTTGGCGGTGTTGTTCGGCGTATTTTTGGCCTGATCTTTGGCTGTTTTTTAGTGCAACACGTGCAGTTCGGTGTCCATCTAGAATGTTTGCAATCAGACAGTCCACTCCGGGTATTCTGGATGAGGTGGAAGGGCCAGACTGTATAAAAGAAGGATGGTATCCATATGAGCAATAGAAGGGACTTGTCTTCAACGCTGCATGCTTAGCATTGCTGTAAGCAAATTCAGCAAATGGTATAAGATCCACCCAGTTATCGTGGGCGGCTGAAACAAAGCAGCGTAGGTAGCCTTCTAAGGTCTGGTTTAGGCGTTCTGTCTGCCCGTTGGTCTGGGGCTGGTACCCTGAGCTCAGAGCTCTCTTATTGCTTAAGACTTGGCACACTCTTTTCCAGAAATTTGATGTATATTTCGGACCTCGGTCGGAAATAATCGTATCTGGAAGACCATGTCTTGCAAAAATGTCAGTAATGAATATCTTCGCCATCTGAGTGGTTCCTGGAATCTTGGGTAACGGAGTGAAGTGGGCCAATTTGGTGAAATAATCGATGGTTACCATAGTAGTGGTGTTATGCGAAGAAAGAGGGAGATCCACAATAAAATCAGTAGATATGATTTGCCAAGGTCATTCAGGTATAGGCATTCGGGCTAGTAGACCAAAGGGGGGAGTGCGTAGAGTTTTTGATTGGATGCAAATACTGCAAGCTTTCACATAATCTGAAACGTCCAACTGAAGAGTAGGCCACCAGAAATGACGCTTGATCAAATCGATAGTTGTTTGAATGCCACAATGTCCGGCTGCCCGGGTGTCATGGCACATCCGAAGAACTTCTAATTGTAAGGGTTGTGTGGGTACCAATAACTTGCCTTCATGAAAATACAACCCCTGATCTTTTGTAAGATGGTAAGATATAGCTAATTCGTCACACCATTGTTGTTGATTTGAGGTCTCAGATTTTAGGACTTGGAGAAAATCTGAGATGACTGAGACAAATCGTGCCTGGGGAAACATATTTTCTGGACAAAAACGGGTGGATTGAAGGTCTTTGCGAGACAGCGCATCTGCCCGTAGGTTTTGCTTCCCAGGTAAGAAAGTAAACTCAATTCTATATGGAAGAAAAAAATGTGCCCATCGTGTCTGTCTACTGTTGGTGGTTTGAGCTTGTGGAAGAACCTTTAGATTCTGGTGATCCGAGCGTACTTCTATCGAGTAGGGAGAGCCCAGTAAGAGATGTCTCCATTCTTCAAAGGCTTTCTTTATTGCCAGTAGTTTCTTTTCAAGTACTGAATAGTGTTCTTCGGAAGGAGTGAAAGTCTTCGAGAGATAGGCTACAGGTCTTTCGTCCCCTAGTCTTGACCGTTGTAATAGAACTGCTCCTAGAGCATGGTGCGAGGGGTCAGTCTCTACAATGAAAGGACGATTCTGATCTGGAGTAACCAGTATAGAGGCTGAGGTAAACAGATTCTTCAAAGTGTCAAAGGCGTGTTGAGCCTTGTCGTTCCATGAGAAATGGACTCCCTTCTTCAGTAGTCTTGTGATAGGTAAGATAATCTCTTAATAGCAAGGAATGAACTTCCGATAAAAGTTCACAAATCCCAAAAACCATTGGATCTCTTTTACCGACGTGGGGGATGGCCAATCAAGAATGGCTGAAACCTTCCTCTGATCCATGGATATGCCCTGTGCCGATAAGACGAACCCATGGTAGGTGATCTGTGTTTGATGAAACTAACACTTTTCTACCTTACAATATAATTGATTATTCTGGAGACGTTCCAATACTATATTTACATGGCGGATGTGATCGCTTTGATTAGCCGAGTAAACCAGTATATCATCCAAGTAGATTATTACAAAATGAAGGAGGATGTCTGCAAATAGATGGTCCATGAACCTTTGAAACACTGCTGGTGCGTTTACCAGTCCGAATGGCATCACCTGGTACTGGAAATGGCCAAAGGGGGTACGGAAAGCTGTTTTCCACTCATCACCTGGTGCAATTCGGATCAGATGGTACGCCCCTCGAAGGTCCAATTTGGTGTAAATTGCTGCTCCCTGAACCGCTTCCAGAATATCTTTAATCTGGGGCATCGGGTATTTGTCCAGGACAGTGATCTTATTGAGTCCCCGATAGTCTATACAAGGACGCAATTCTTCTGTATCTTTTTTAGGAATAATAAAGAGAGAGGCTCCGGCAGGAGATTTAGATTCAGTGATCAGCCCGTTCTGCAGGTTACAATGGAGATACTCTTTGAGAGCCTCTTTCTCTTTGAGAGCCTCTTTCTTTTTGAGTGACAGCACATACATGCGTCCAAACGGAATAGGTTGGTCGGGAAGCAGTGTGAGGTGGCAATCATCCCGACGATGAGGTGGTAATGTGGGAAAAAGGGGTTTAGAGAAGACCTTATAGTACTGCTGGTGACAGGGTGGCACAGTGTTTAACTGATTGATAGATGAGGTTTTGGGAAGGTTAACCTCTCCAGACGGAACCTGAATCCCAACTGCTTCTTGTGCTACACAATGAGTTAAACAGTACTCTGAACCCAAAAAAAGAGTTCCTGCCGTCCAATTTATAAACGGGTTATGGGTGCGGAGCCAAGGGAGTCCCAGAATCACTGGGAAGTGGGCAGCCTTTATCAGGTCGAAAACCAGGCTCTCCTTATGCGAAGCGATCAAGCAAGTAACCGGTTTGGTTTGTTCTCGAATAGGCCCGGAGATTAATGGACTGCCGTCTACTCCTTGAATGGGTGTGGAGCAGGATTTAAGAGTCCTAGCAATCCCGTGTGTGGCTGCCCACTGATCGTCTAAGAAATTCCCAGCTGCTCCGCAGTCAAGTAAGGCAGGAATACCTTGAAGTATTCGATCTGGTAGGAAAAAAGTCAGTGAAAGTACTATCATGGATGGATTAAGGATGGGCTGGTCAAGAGATAAACCTAAATTATGTGGGGAACCCAGACTAGATTTCCCTACCGTGGTTCCCTCTACGGCAGGGATTTGGCGTTTCCCGGCATCGGGACTCATGTTCTGCGCGGGGGTACTAATGGACAATCCCGTAGTATGTGAGAGGAGGATCCACAATACATGCAAAGCCCCAAGGTCTTTCTCCGTTCTCTTTCGGCGGGCGTTAATGGACCCTTGACAGATCCGATTTGCATGGGTTCATCAACAATAGGAGACTTAGGCACACTAGGGAGTGGATCAGAATGTGAACGATTTCCCTTTGGTCTCTTTTTCTCATGGGCCCTTTCTTGAAGCCGGTAGTCGATTTGCATAGTGAGGGTTATCATTTCTGCCAGGTTGGCCGGTCGAGGAACTTTGGAAACCTCATCCTTTAGTTCCTCCGAAAGACCCTGGCAGAACAAGGCTAGTAGTCCGTCATCTGGCCATCCTATCTCCGAAGATAATTGTTTAAATTGGGTAATGCAAGAAATTAGATCCTTACTTCCCTGGCGGAGATCAAGTAGCTTCTCTTGGGTAGAGACAGAAATTTCCTGGTGACTAAACATAGACCTCAAACTGTTAACAAACGCTAGGTAGGAATCTAATAAAGCGTTTCCTGACGTAACTAAGGGGGTAGCCCATGCTAATGCCGGACCTGACAAGTGTGATATTAGGAATCCCACCTTATCTTTATCCCTTGGGAAAAAACGTGATTTAAACGTGAATTGCACGGTGCAACTATCCAAAAACTCCTTGAGTTTGTGTGGGTCCCCATCAAACCTGCCCATACTTAAGGTAATAGTGGGAGTCTCAGAAAATGCTCCGGCAACTTGTTGTTTTAACTGAGCGTTATCCTGTTTGATTGCCTGCATCTCTAGGGACATTGACTGCATGGCAGCCATTAACTGCTGCATTTGCTGCTCCATCATGCCACTGCTCGATCCTGTCAGTCTCTTTCTTTTTTTTTGTGGCGTCCCTTACTGGTATAACTGATGAAAATTCAACACGGTATGATTTATCTAGATTTCCAACAAGAGAACAAATTGGAATCGACACTAACCTGATCGAGCCTTAACTTGACGGAAGCATCAACTGCAGAAAGAAAGGATCACCCGGAAGTCCCTGCCCCCCCTCTAACACTGGGAAATAGAAACCAGCAAAGGGAAGCACGAACCCCAGGGAAACCCTCTGGGGAAAAAAACCATGAGCGTCTGAGAAAGGTCTTCTTGGAAGGGCGACTTGGGAGGTCTTGAACTGATCTTCTTGGAAGGCAGACTCTTCTCAAGGTGTAGAGAGAGGGAGGAGTCCATATAGGACGAGAAAATGACAGGTAAGTGGGAGAAGGAGAGAGTGTGAGAATGATGATCTAGAAGAGGGAGAACGCTTACTATTAACTGAGGTGACTAGAAGTAAACCCTTCGCCTCGGGCAATCTGGGTGGCTGAGAGTGTTGGAATCCGAAGGGGGACGAATTCACTGCCAAGGGAAGAATGGTTAGTGATAGCCCAAAGTAAAGAAGGAACGGGAAAATAAATGAAGATCGGGACTTACTTCCGCAAAGCGGACTCTGGTTCTGAATTGGATCGGGTGGGAGACTCAGTCCCCGGCTCGAACGAACGGGAGAAATCATGGGAATCACAGAGGGGACAAAGGCGGGAAGCTCGAGACGGGGCTCACTTCTATAGGAGAAAGAATGAGGATTAGAAAGGTGAGGCAGATAGCTAGTAAAGACTTAGAAAGACAGGATAGGTTCTTTAGAACTTACGGAGCATCACATTCATCAGAAGCAACGCCTCGAAGCGGTGTTCTGCATCCCTTAAGAGACGTCAGGTGAACAGCCACGTGCTTCTGCCGGCAACGTGGAACGACTAGACTGTTAAAACGGTTCCCTTTTGCCCTATTGGAATTCCCTAGGAACACATCTCCACACAGAGACCAATGACGCCGGACTTGCCATCGCAGAAAAGGTGTAACAAGCAGAGCCCTCAGATCTAACAATCTTAAGCTATTCATCATACCAAGATGCAGATCCAAGAAGACTGAAAGGGGGGCTTTTTCAGTGGCTGCACCTTCAGCGTGGAATGGTCTCCCACTTGAACTCAGGCTCCAAACTAAGCTTGAGCCATTTAAAAAAAAGCTGAAAACATGGCTGTTTGCATAACTGTATCCTGCTGTTTGTATATATTTTCCCCCTGGCTTTTCTGTGATATAGCCTTCGTCATTTGCTGCTTTTATGTTTGTCAGCACCCGCATGCCTCCAGGTCCATTGCTGCGCTACACAAATTAATTAAAGTTAAAGTAAAGTAAAGATCTTCCCCTACACGCTCCCAGGGCACATCTGGGGTGAACCTTTGCTGTAGACCAGGACCTGCCAGTCTGCACTGGAATCTCAGAAAGTTGGGAGAGCAGACCCTGAACGCAACCATTCTGTCCTTGAGTCACTCTTAGGGGGCCTTACAGGAGCTGGAGGACCAGACCAGTTGAAGCTCCCTGTTCTGCCGTATCGAACCAGTCGCTCCGTGGTCACCACACCTTGAACAAGAGGGAAGATGCTGGTGCTGGCTTTTGCACCCATCCACCAATCTGAACTATTGCTTGAAACTCATACCACCTTGACACTGCATTGTGTCCTAGCTGAGCCCATCACTTGCTAAGCCTGAAACCACTGCTCGATGCCAGGACCTGATTTGAACCGCTGGAGAATCCACACGCCAGCTCTGTCCAGGGGATACAACCACAGTTCTACCCAGCTAGCCCTCGAACGGCCGTCTCATCGGCCTGCACATCAATGCCCCCAAGATCACCATTTTGTCGACTGTTGCCTGCAGACTGAAAATGCTGGAGCATCATGCATCGACCCCTCCCAGTGGCTAAAGCCCGACTAGGCCTGGACCAACTGCAAAGAGATCCTGGGACCCCCCCGACCTGCATCGCTGAGAGCACCCCTTCAACCGCACAGTGACCGCATTCTCCCGTACTCTATGCCTGCTTGCTACTTGGGTCCACACGATTCAAAGTGCCCGAACTGAGCTTGATCTGCTGGTATCAACATTCACTAACAGGCTTGACATTGTCAGCCAAGCAAAGACCCAAAACCTGGTACTGTTGACTACAAACTGCTTGCTTGGTCCATTTGAGCCCTAGAGACTGGTTAGGTCACTATTGCACCTTCTTTCGCCCAAAGAAATATCCGTGGTTGGTAATTTGCCTATCACCCCTGTATTCACGCTCAGAGTGCTACTTTCTTCAGACTGTTGCATCTTCTCTGTTCTTCCACGGGGGGATTTTTGCACAGTGTTTTCTATTAAGTTCTATTGTAGATGGTGTGTTTAATTAAAGTATATATATTTTTATAGACCCTTGATTGGACGTTCCCTTTATTTTGGACTCTATTGATGTGTTGTTTGAGTCACTAATGGATCACATTCACACCCCCCTTAAGAGTATAACCTTCCCTCGGCCCCTCTTACCACGAAAGACGAAAGAGTTATATCTCTTAACTGTGCCTGTTTTACCTTTATGATTGCGTTGGCTCTTGGTTTGTAGACGTGTAAGGGCTGAGTGGTCATTTTTACTCCTACTCCTCCTTGTACTCCTGCAGAGCAGAGTCCAATTCATCACACTGGCCCCCACCCCTGTTGTTCGCTGCCCGCTCCCTTGATGATTCTCTGCTCCCCTTACCATGTTGTTCCCCCTATGATTGTAAAGCGCTGCGTTGTGTCCCAAAGCTTTGTCCATGCTCGATAAATACCCTAATTATAATAATAAATAATATGTGAGAATACACATAAAGAATTTAAATGGGCCTAAAACAGTACATACTTTCTTGAAATACATAATACATGAAAAGTTGTATTACTACATTATGAAAATATGTACTGAATCGTACCGCCTGAGAAGTGGAAGAACTAATTGAGTAATTGTTAATCAATGTCAAATGCAGCTTGATCTTTTTATCATTGCAACACATGCCTGCTGACAAGGAAAAGTTTGGAGCTCATGCAGGTTGCAACAGAGAGTAAAAGTTACACAATAAGGCATTGACAGTACTATACTACTTGCAACACATGATTCCAGTTATTAGTCCACCAAGCGCCTGAGTTGTCTCGTGCACTAGATGAGTGGTACAGTGGAACGCAAATTCTACCAAACGTAAGTTGGAGTTTACTAGAAAAACAAAAGCTTTTGCATTTCTAAAGTTTGTTCTAATTTTTATAGTGCTTTATCCCAAGTTTTTATTTTAATTTTAAACTGTATATGAAATGGGTTTAAAGCCTGTCAGGTAAAATAACAATAATATTGCAAGTTAGGTGAAGAGGTAGAGGTAGGATGCAGTGACGTAGGGAGGATCAAACGTAGCGGAGGGGAGAGCAGTCCTAGAGTTCCAGGATGACGGGATCAGAGAGCTCAAGGAGCAAAGAGGAGGGCAGGGCCCTAAGAATCGAGTGACTGGGGGAAGGCCACACCGTGCGCAGGATGGTACCTTGAGCACAGTGGCTGCCTTTTCCTTAGAGCGTGCATCGTCAGACCTCTCCATAGGAAATAACTTGGGTCTCTCTGAGATTCCGGTCACTGAGATGGTGATCAGAGGCAACTCTCGTGATAGCCTCAGTCCTAGAAGTTGAATCTAAGGGATAGGGTGATATAGTGCTCTATCTTCATTAGTGCCTTAACAGGAGAACGTGTCTCATTGTTTACTCACTTCCATACTCTGACCCACTAGATCTCATCTGCTATGACCAATATGCCTTGCAAAGGCCACACAAATGTTAAATGCAGAATGAATACACATTTATATCCATACCAAATGCACGTTTCCTTCTTTTCTGCAACTGGACTCCTAATACACAATCATGCATGGCAGATGTTGTGAACTAGTGCCCAATTGCTGACCTATGCTCCCCTACATACACCCCCCCAAACTCAGTTCCTTGTAGACATAGGGGGTCATTATGAGTTTGCCGGGATACCGGCAAACTGACCCCACTGTTTCTGCTGCCTGATATCGCGGTATTACTGGGACATTCCAGGTGGCGGAAACACTGGTAAATCCCCATTCCATGGAGTCGGATAGGACTCCAGGCTGCAATTACTGGTGACGGTAATTGCAGCATTTTTTGGCCAGTGGGTTACTGATTTACTGGCAGGTCAGGCCTGGAGTTGTCAGTGACCCCACCGGCTAACTTGTGTTTCCCATGTCCAGTATAATGGCTGGCGCCAGTATTACCGGCAATTTTACCAGCATTTTTTTCAGCCCGTGGAAACGTGAGGCCCATAGCCTAGACACCCCACATATGAGACAGATATAGCAACACGCTATGAAGCTATAATGTACATTCTTCAAATGTATGGATTCACCCCTACTGGCATGAACACTCCACTGTAATTGCACAATTACCGCACTTTAACATTTCTTTTCACTAGACCATTTACCAATGGTCACCTCCATATGGGCGTTTGGACAAATGGACTATATTTGCCCAGCAGTAAAAAAAAACAAAAGTAAATCTACTGCTTAAAAACAAATACTACCTGAAACCAATAGACACCAGTGCAAGAAATTAAGATGCACCTGGAATCAGTGCAAATCTTCCTAGCGGTTCAGTACAATTTCATAAACCTGTGTGCCAACAACTGGATCCAGTAGCAACCAGTTTTGCCTGGAGAACTATATTTTCCACCAGGGACACGCATTCATCCCACATGTCACTGCACCCGGTCAAAACAGAACTATACAAACAACTCCTGCTCAAATTCAATACATGTCCACACTCCAGGTTCCCCAGCGAGGAGATGGGTCCCTCCCACACATCTGTGTTCAGCCTACAAGACACAGGTTAAAATCTGCGCAGCGCCACCTCAGATTTCATCCTTCTCTGGGTGAAACATTCAGTACCATTTAGTGTCATTCGTTTGGGTAATAATAGCTATGAGTGCAGCGCGTAGAAGTGGGGCCATTCAGGCATGAAGGGCTACATACAAATATGGCATTACTTTATCACTATCCTTTACACAATTAAAGTACACCCTCCAAAATGTGTTTATTAGCGCACTTGTTTGCAGTGTTGTTTTTTTGTGGCCTCTCGCCCTATGAGACCAGCAAATCAACAGTGGAAGCCGAGTGTCCCCACAGGAAACAATACACGGAATGCAGCTCGCTGCACAGGAAGCAATCCAGGAAGCCGGGCTCGAGGACCAAGCCAGATAAGTCAACCTCAAAATGTAATAGAGAGGCTCGTGGGAACGGCGCAGCGTCTGCTGACGCCCACCTACCACTCCCCCTCGGCTTTTGGGCGTTAATCGAATCACGTAAAAACAATGGGACTAAAACAAAACAGTCAACAAGTTGACAGTCTGACGTGCCACTGAAAACGGGCAGATCAACGGTTGGCAACCTGATGGGACAGCTGTCGCCCTGGTCCCCTGCTTCTCTGTCCCGGCCATCCAATGCTCTCCTAAACCTCTATATTTTAAAAACGTACTTCAGTTGGTGGCAGATTTGAAATGGGGCTGCTTTACTTTGGAGAAAGACTAAGCACAAGGAGGATAACGAATTAGAAAATACCAGGCCTAGTCTGCTGTGTGGGGCAAATACGGTCATTGAACAATCATGAGCAGCCAGTGTGCTCTACCCACCTGCTAGTTTTCGCTAATGCTGGTGGTCCGTTAAAATGCCCAAGTTGCTACAAATTCCCTCCAAAACTGTGGTAGGGGTGCTACTCGGTCACTAAAGATCACGACTAGAGTTTTGATAATGTGGCCCACTTTTCTTTTTTGTTGGAGCCAGGGCTTGTTTTCCCAGTCCAAACCTGCTTGTCCCATCATTCATTTATTGGCATGTTTTCTGATTAGTCTGGCCAATTCGCAGCACCGAGTTCATGGACTGTGAGTGGAAAAAAACGGTTTCGTCTCTTCTGTCAGTGTGCTTGGCCACAAGCAAAGGCGGTGTAACAAAATGACTACTGCTATTCAGGAGTACAGGGAAGAGTAGTGACTAAGCCGCCTACTCAGCTCCACACTACCACTACTAAACTTGCAGTGATTTCAGTCATAAAGCTGAAACAGAAACAGCCCAACAGGTATACCTCTTTTGCCTTTTCTGGTAGGGCAAGCCCTACTCTCGAGGAGGTGGTTGAGCTGATAACAGTAGCAACACAAACAAATTAAGTATAATGGCTCCAAAATAAAAGAATGCCCAACCAAGCTTCTATAAAAGTATAGACTTTTGATCAAAACAATTAAATGCAAACAACTAATCAGAAAACATTAGAAAAACCCACCCCTGAAAGAAACAGAGAATGCAGGCTTTTGTGAAAGGTATGGTATGATATTTATTTGTATAGAGCCTATACACAGGCAAGTGTTTCAAAGCGCTCCAAGGCTCTCTGGGAAGATGAGCAGGGGTTCTAGGTCAATAGATGCGCAACAATGTCACTGTTCACAGTTAAGTTCTTGAAGGAAAAGGTAGAGACGGAGGCGTTCAAAAGTCACCTGAGTCTCTGAGGAGCCAGGAATGAGATACAGACACAGAAGGCTTAGGATTGTGGTCATAAACCTTTATTTTAAATAATTAAGGGGTTGGAAAATGCCTCACTATCCCTAATTTAGGAGGTATTTCCCTACCTCAACTAAAACTAGTGGGCCCGCCCTTTGTCAAGATGTCCAAAGCAAAAATACGTCCTGTGTCCTGTGTCTGAAATCCTATTCTGGCCCTCACACTCTAAAACTAACTCTAAGGTGCAAATGATTTTGTTTGTGGATAACAGTTCCAGGGAATGGCTACCTTCCCCAGATTGTACAACAACAATTGTTCCAACAACAAATAATCAAACTCCTTCTCCGTTCTGGAGAATGACTGCCTTCACCAGGTTTCTCTTCAGGTTTTAGCTAGTGTAAAATCCTAAGGGCATGTGACTTCCCATGGATTCTCTTCTTTACTGTATTATAATTTGGGTTCGGGTCCCAGGCTCTCAGGTTGCCTGGTATTCACTCCTGCCAGGCTCTCCTTCGCTTCACAATCTCAAAGGCATGTGTCTTCTTTGAGATTCTCTTTCCTCCTGCACACACCTCACACTTTAGCACACGTGACTCTGCCTTGAATGCTCTCCTTCTACAACTTTCACAGCGTTACTTGTTAACACTTATCTTCACCTGGTATACTCCTGCCAGGGCTTTCACACAATTACTTTTTAAACAAAACACTTCACCTGGTGAAGGGAAGTCCTGCCACGACTTTCACAAAATTACTTTAAAACATTTCGCTTCACCTGGTGTACTCTCCTGCCTGGGCTTTCACATTGTACTTTTCTCTTTTATCTATGAACAGATATTAGCCCAACGTTGCTGTATCATTCCTTGCTTAACAATGTTCATTTAAAAAAATGGCTCTCTTTTCCATACAGTGGGCTTTTGCCCGTTTTCCAAGTCCATTCGCATTTATTTGACTTTCTTTCTCAGTTCTGTCTTTTTCAGGATATGGGCTCAGTGACCCCTTAGCGGCACGGCTTGCAGGTATGTAAACCTCTCCACATTGCTCCTATGTTACTTCTATGGAGTAGCGTGCACTTTCAAGCAACCTGGTAACCCTTCTGCCTTTCCTGGGTTTACCAGTGCTTATAGTGCCCCTGACGCTTCCCCACTTAGTTTCCTCTGTGTTGCTAGCTTGGCGTGTGCCCCGTCAGCCGCTGCACCATCACTGTGTCCTTCTCTGCTATATGTGGCTCCCGCTGCTTGGTGTGAAGAGAGTCTGCTGATCTGTCTGGTTTCTGTCAGCTGCGCTGGTTTTAAACTTCAAGGCATGATTGAATAATCTCCAAAGACTAGACCGCTGTGTGTGCTTAGTGGTTTTAGTGATCTTTATTATTCTGTCCCTCTTCTTCAACTTATCGGTTACCATATTGTTCTTTAGATGATGTTGAGGAAGCTGATATGAGATCTTATTGGGCGTGATCATTACTGCTCCCTGCCTCTTCCTCATATCAGTAGTTGATGTACTGGCCTTTTCATCAGGTTGGGGAATACTAACAGTGGGTCTGGTAAGGGATTGAGGAAAAGCGTTACAGTATGCCATTAAGGCATGAGGAATGGAGGGCATGTGATCTCCCCCACTGATGTCATGTAATTCCCCGAAGGATCACCTCCCCCCTAGGTGGTCCTCTCTCATAAAGCCACCCTCAGGGTCGCGGCCGCCCTCCACTGGCCACATAGGGAGAGAATACCTTGGGGAAAGCAGTGATGTCATCATCAGATTCAACACAGGCCCAATAAAATGGACATGGGGAATGGGCCTCTCCACATGCATTTTTGTGTTATGGCTCAAAAACATCAAGCCAGGCCACAAAGTGCTTTCTGAAGTGATGACTTGGCATTCACTTGGAGAACTGGGCTTCTGGGTCCAACACACAGTGCGGTTCACAAGCAGCAAAACATGGCATGAAGAAGCCTGGCACACGCAGATGATGTCCCAGTTGGTATAGCCTGCAAACAGTTTGATGTAGGAATGAGGGAACAGAGCTGTTCCTTGACTTCTGGTATGCCGGGGAGGCCTAATCCAGGGTCTTCATCGTTAAGGTGTGTCCTTCAGTTCTGCACTCCCACTCCAGCGAGTTTGGATGGCACATAGAAAGGATCCTTCACCTCCAGTGAACAGGAGTCTGATTACATTGCAGCCTGCAGAGAGTCAGGCCTTGGTCCACAGCAGTTCATTGTCATTCAGCGCTTTAAGTGGGGAGGGGCTAAGCTCCAGCAGTCTCAGCAAATAGTCTCAGCTAATTTATCAAAAGCCAGGGCTTTGACAGGGCTCCCTTGCCCCTCCTCACCCCAGAGTTACCTAGCCACCTGAGTGCTGAGCCGACCTGATTTCTTCTGTGCATACACTCTGTTACTGCTGCACAGTCCATCACCAGTAAAGAGTGAGTGCACAGGAGAAATGAGCTGGTCAACGACTCAATGCTTGTCAGTAAAAGTGTAAACCAGACCATAGCTCCCAGACACCCTGCTCGGGTCTTCCGTTTGTCAAGACTTCCCCAGGGCTGACAACAAGCTCACACTGATTTCCCATTTGAATTGAGGGCATTGCAGATTCACAGAGTCAGGCCATTGTTAAGTTAATTGGTCACTTCATTTCCAGCACCATGGTGTTAAGCATTTATAAAGCAATTAAAAACTGTAAATGTTCTCTTTCACATGGGAGACCCAAGACCAAAACCTTTCACTAAACTCAGGCTCTATTTGGATTTTGGTTGCTTGTGATTATTATTAAAGAACAATGTTGGTAGCATTTTAAACTTGAATAATCTATCCAAAGCTACGTGTATGTATCACACAGCAGTACAAAGAACAGTCAGCTTGGGCTACAGTAGCTTAGTAGTGTTTGATCCACAACGTGGCTCATGTTAGAAAATGTGTTATTTAGATAGATAGCTCAGAGAGTTACATTTGTACATTCATATAGAAAGCATACATTCTGAAACCTTGTATTTTAAGGACGTTATTTTAAATTTATTTGCTATTTGATAGGGCACACCAGTACTATTTAGGACACACCCCAAAATGCAGATGCTGTGAGGTTTTAGTGCCCCCCCCCCTCATTTTCTCATCCCACTTAAGGCACTTCCGTCATTGTTCCCTAGGAATGGTTAAGGGGAATGACTCTCGTCTGTCTTGGATGCCTTCAGTCTTCACCCCACTGGAGATCCAGCGTATCCATCTTCTTTTAATGATACAACGATGAATCAAAGAATGAGGGGGTGCCCATCTCCTTTTAAAGGCATATAGTCACAGGGTATTGATCCAAAGCAAGCCTGCTGTAAGGAATCCAAACCAGGTTGTTGAAACAAGTGCTCTTTGTCTTATGACATCACACCCAGAGTACCTTGCTTGCAGGAAATGGAGAGGACAGGAAAAGGGAGAGAGCCCTAACAGAACCCGAGATTGTGGGTCCCTTCCCTCAGCCCAACTCGCCTCTCTAGCTACTCTAACTCTGCCCCCTAACATGCCAACTGACTTCTTAAAGGGGCCACAGTGATCAGCCCCACGCTGTGAGAGGGGTTTTGTTATGCCATCGCTGCCCCTGAAGCACTAGTTGGCAGGAGGCCTCCTGTGGGAAGTTCCTATGCCCTGGGGGAAGTGTTACCCTTCCTGCATGAGAAGCAAAGAGTCAGTATCATGGCTATTGTTCCACATACCGGCTGTGGAGACAGATCAGGCACCAGTCCTGCCATAGTATGATCCTGCACACAGGGCAGACACTAGTGTGTTATCAAATGGTTATGTCTGCTTAATTGTGTACTCTGAGCTGTCACCATGCCACAACTAGGCATCAGATATAACTACAGATTTACATGCCACCAGGCTGTAAGAAATACCATTATTATAATTTAGCTCAGAGGGGCAGAAGATTCCAGAAGCTGTCAGTGATAGCACATAAGAACACTCTTTGATGAGGCTCTGCAATGATTTGTTTAAAGCTCTGTTTACCGATGAATGTTGATGCAGTGACAAACAC
The DNA here is from genome assembly GCF_040938575.1 of Ambystoma mexicanum. Taxonomy (NCBI): domain Eukaryota; kingdom Metazoa; phylum Chordata; class Amphibia; order Caudata; family Ambystomatidae; genus Ambystoma; species Ambystoma mexicanum. The sequence continues at coordinate 736,818,736 of NC_090923.1, read as the reverse complement.
AAAACTGGGATTACATCAGGGGACTATATCACGGTACGAGGTTTGCGGTACCTTGATTTAATATAGCAAGCTCTAAGTAACAACATGTACCGAGAAAATACAAACAGTTTGTTCTTTTGTATTCAAGCACATTACATATTGGCGTTGTGTACTTCACTGGAAGTATGGCGCTGTGACTTGAAAATGGAGCTCCAAATCTCATGGCATGAAGACTTTTGTATTTATGGCTTTCAGGAACTCCCACTTCCGTTTTTCTATAATAGAAATTAGCCATTTAGACAACCTAAATATTTTTTTTTGTTGAGTCTTAGATCTACCATTGAGATGTGACATGTTGTTCGGAAGGGTCGCAAAGCCCTGATGAAGGCCTAGCCACATAATGAAACAGGTTATAGGGCGCCAAAACTTAAGTTAGCAAAAGCAAAGACACTGTTACACTTTACATTTTCACATTAACTTTGTGCCTACATGTGGTAGACAAGTGTATCACTATATCCAGAAGTAACGAGAGCCCATGTGAGAGCACATGTATAGACTGTATTGCTCTAATTAGACAAATCCAGATCTGTTTGGGATTGATGGTGTCAACGCATTCTTTGTTGCACAATTGTATTTGTCTCTAAGTATGCTTTTGTGTACAGTATATGTCGATTGATGTTTGTGGAGTGGACAATGTATGATTGGTAGAGCTCTTAATGAATTTGTATTACCATTTCTTTCAAATAGTTTGGTTTTATGTGATTTTGTGAGAATTAAAGTAATTTTGGTAAAATAAGTTTACTCTTAAACAATGTGGTAATTTGTGAAATTGTGGAAATGAGTTGAAAACAGTGCTTCTTGTTTGCTATTGATTATTGTTTTCACCCACTTGTCCTTCAGTTGAATTAGTTGTTGTGTCCCCCTGTCTGTTTTGAAATTAGGGTTGCACATTTGACCTTTGAACCTACTTTGTGCCACAGCAAAGGGACATGTGTACTATAATCTTGTCATGGAGCATGTCTGCTTAGCAGACCTCCCTTTGATAAACAGAATTACCCACATCATCTTATGTTAATAAAGATGAAAAAAAAGCTTCAGCTATTCCACCTTCACTAGATGGTATTCAGTCACAGGCATTAAAATGGGTAACTTTGAAATGCATGGTCTGGTCCCTCAATGAGGATGTAGGAGAGAGTGCAACCGTCACTCAAAGCATACTGTGAGAAACCTGCCGGTATTCTCCCACCTACTCCAGCGGGATCTTCCATTCAGGAAGGGCCGTCGCTTTTGGATTCTGACCCTGGGGTTGGACAAGCGAGGAAGCATCACCTGAGTGGAGGGTCATGAGGGATTGGGAGGAGAATACCTGAGGGTGAGACGTGGTACTCTCTCAGTCCCAATAATACCCCAACCTACTCTCCCTCAGCCTTAGGTACAGGAAGGCGGAGGGGCGAGTCCCTGCCCTAATGAGTACTATCATGAATACATGGGTAGAGGTGTTGTGAGAGCCTCTGCTCTGGTGATATCATGGAACCACGTGAACAGGTGGTGTGGGGCTTTCTGCCCCTGTGGGAGATTTCCTGGTTCCACAATTGATCATTCAAAATTGCTTTAACATTCCTACCATCACATATTTTAAAACGTGCCTGTGAGCTTGTGTGATCCAAGCATCCATATAGAGATAATTCCATGATTTGGATCTGGTGCGTACAGTTTCTGTCGAGCCGATACTGGCACATGTAGCAAACTGGCCACTCAGATATATGCTGGACTGTCTAAGGAACAGCACAATGCTGGGTTTACACAACAAAGTCACGCACCTCAAGATGGGTGCTTAGGGGATGCTCCAACGAATGGTTGTTAAAGGAAGGGTCGCGCTGGGGTAATGTAAGACACAAGGTCCAAGAGGTGGGAGGTTGAGGTTCTACCCTTTCCTGTGAGATGGAGTCGAGTGGGGTTTGGAACCAGGAGAAGACTGTGGAGGTTGGCAACAGAGTTCCGAAAGGAAGGATGTAGGTGTGGGATGCGTTGTCTGTGTGCAACCATCTCTACACAATGCAAATGCCTGGCCCCTTCATTGGCCTGAAGTCCTGAGGCATCTTCACGTTGTACGTTGTTACCTTTTTGTGTTTCATAACATTATCTAAGACAACGACATGGGGATGGAATGAAGGTATGATTTAACTACGTTTATTTGATTTCATTTTTAGTTATTATAGCCACATTCTGCTGGTTTAGCACAGGCGATAAAAAAGGTTGTAAACCTAATACACATTTCAAAAGTACATAGTAAATATGTAAAGTGCAGCGTGCAAAGAGTGCACCCCTCCAACTCGAGTAGAAATGGAAAAAGCTAAAGTGCAAAAATAGCCATCACCTCCTGATCAATGAGGATAAGAAAAGCTCCAAATTGATTCACAATCTAAAATATGTGATTAATAAAATCAAACAGACCAACAATTTGAAGTGAGTGCAGTTACAAAGCATTTTTTCACTATGCAAAATTCTTTGCCATTATACAAAAGTCTACTAGGCGAGGCAATCTATTGTAATGTAGTTGTCTTCTAAATGTTTTACCTGAGCTCTAAAGGAGGGTGTCATGACTCTCCTTCCTTCCTAGTTTCAACAATCTCCCGGTGGTATAGTCTTCTTCAGGGCATACTGCCTCTATTTGAAACTTTCTGAAATGCGCAGGTCAGAATTGGCCCAAAAACAAGTCGCCAAATGAACAGCGTCTCTAGGTGGAGTCATGGACATGAACTCTAAAAGTATGGGCGAAAATCGTTATAAAGCGGACCACATAGATAGGCAGCTCCTGGAGTGCCTGCATACAGCTAGCGCCGTCTGCAACAGCATTTACACACTTAAATGCACCTTCCTCTCATTGAAGTTTTTTTTTTTACTATTGCACGGATTGGTTTGTTGTAATGCTTGCCATTATCTGGGGAGAAGCGTAAACTTATGTAACACCTACTGAACTCGGACATCCACCAATAACATATGGATTTAGTGTAGTTACAATTATGCTTCCTATATATGTACCATGCATATACCTTAATATGTGTAACACCTGCCATTCTTTGGGAGAACTATAGATGATCTCATTTTGTATTCTTGCCAAATTTCGGGGATCAGCTGAATTTCAGGGCAGCTACTGTGTCCACATCCTTCCCATGGGTATTTTTTTATATCGCAGAATGTTGGGAGTTGAGTACCTTTACACTTCTGGTTTGCAGGTGTGGTTGGAGGGTAGTGCATGGGTGGGGTTTGGAGTGTGTGGTGGAGGAATGGTAAGTGGTAGATCAGGGGCAGTTAGCCCAATGGGTTTAGGGCGGATCAGCCCCTGCGTGGTCAGTGCGTGTACGGAAGGACCGGGCACACGTGGGTAAGAGGGTGGGGAGTTTCAGCTCGCCTACATATATTAATTTGTAGGAAATTATTTTCTAGCGCAGACTGTTACTTTCAGTCCTAGAATCCACACACTAGATGGTTTGCTCATTTCAAATCATATGATCATAAAGAAAGAAGTTTGAAGAAACAAGTTTCTATGTTTACATGGTGTGATTTTTTAAATGGACAAAATACTAGCATAGCTGTAACGTTACCACTGCATTTATTTGTAATACAGCAGAGATTAGGGTGCTGTACTTTTGTGCACCCTGGAATGTACCCGGGTGACTTCCACCCATGTCACCAGCTAGTAAAGCAATAAAGACAAGCAACGATGAACACTACAGCGATTCCTCCAGAGAAGGTGGGCATCTGACCTTGAGGCTTGCTTAGGAACAGGGGTTGCAGGCTACTAGGCTTCAAGGTGTAAAGGCCATACACGGTGTTCCTCATAGGATGGTGGGACATTGAGAAATCCTCTTCAGTCATGCATGCAAGAAGAGGCTTACTTGTTATCTCCAGGAGACATTGATCCATAGGACAGACAGCAGGATAAGCCAGCTGTGGGGAAACATTCACATTTCACAAATTACTGTCTGAGCTCTAACAGTCTGCTTAAGTTTCTCAACATTTTGTTTGAGTTTGCTGTCCTAGGTGCCTTTTATCAAATGGTTGTTTTAAGTGCTAGCTCATTGTTTTTTGATATGACTGGGGGACAAGGAATAGTTTTCCACACAATGAAAATTGCAAAGGCTACTCCTCTACTTTGCAGTTATAAATAATTTCACTAGCTGCAAGCCATTAGTATTCTTAACCCACTATCAGATCTATAGCGTAGGCCATACACATCTCACACTATTATGATGCCAAGGCTTACATTGCATACAGCTGCACAAAAAACTTCAGCCCATGTTTCGTTTCCCACCCGCCTACCACTGGAATTGGTTGCCCCTGGCCTCTTGGCTTAGAAGCCCTAATATTACTATAATAATAATTATTATTTAGCATTAATATAGCACTAAGAACTCTCAGGTATCTGAGCACTGCTTATTATTACCTACAGTGTGTGAGGCTCATTTATTGACCCTGGAAGGTTGAAAGGCTGAGTTTGCCCCTGCCGGGATTCGAACCTGTGTTAGCAGGCAAGCGCTCTAGCTCTACTCGCTGTACTATTGGACAGCATATGCTGGTGTTTGTTTAGTCAGCAAATTAAATGCATTCAGTGACAACAAAAAAACCTCCACGCTTCAAGGGATCATTTGAGAAAGTCATATCAATCATACAGCCATGCACAGCAATTCATGATGGCTGTGCATTTGCTTAAATCTTCCCTCAAGTGGTTTCTCTTGGGTCCACAGGCGCATTTGAATTTCCCCTGGTAACTTTCTGCACATACAAGTCAAATTCCATAATTACCTGGAGTTTCATGCTAACAGCCTATCACACACACTGCCCTCTCCCTTTTAACATATCTTTATCCCTGTCAGCATTTTGTTTTACCCTCTCTCTCTCTCTGTTACATTTCCATCCTTTCTTGTTTACTCCCCCCCACCTGCAAACTACGGTCTGGAGATCCCTGGCGGTGTCCCAATACACTCTTTCCGGATAAGGCTAAGTGTTCCAAGACTGCTACACTGTTCATTTGGGGCAGTACAAAAACTTCGTAAGAGAACGTGACATGACGTACAACACCAATACAAAGTACTTTCTCAGCATGACAAGTGAGATAAATATTGTCCAGGTGATTACACGCGATACATAAATGACACATTCTTTTCAGTAATGATAATTTTGGTTTTCAGCTTTTTATCTCCAAGTCTATATTGCTTCATGCACTTGGTTTTTTCGGTGATAGGCCTATTTTTCTGTTCTGTCTGCCTATTCTGTTGGTTGATCGAGAACGATGCAAAGCTGTTCCTGTCCTGTTTTACTTGCAAAGGCTTCCTTGTTCTCACAAAATGCAGGGACATAAGGGTCACAAATATCATTGTATGCGGGACAGCGCAAGAAAAGGTGTCTCTCAATTTCTACTGCTCCCAAGTCAAATTGTGAGTGACTTTGTCTTCGCAGAGCTTCTTGTTGGAGGTGTTTCGGCCAGTCTTTATTTCCAGCATGTGGCCACTTAGGCTGTATTGGTTGAGTGTGTGTTGGTGCTTTAGGATCTCAGTAGCATTCTAGCTTGTTATGCTGTCCTAGTTCTGCTCTACAGTCCATTGTGTATTGCTTCTTTATGGACCGTTCTAAGTCCCAAGCCAATTTATCCTCCTAACATGGGTTTTCCATGTTTAGAAATTGTGGGGCACTGCTGACAAATGACTGCAGTTCTGTAATATATTGTTTAGAGGCTTGTTTCAAGGGTTTTACTGTTTGGCCTTGCAATGCACAGTAGTGGAGGGAGTTTCAGTTGCTGTTCTTCATATGGCACGAGTATTTTCAAATGTGCTTCCGGATGTTGAGCAGCCAGGGGAACCTCCTTAGTTCTGCTCTGCACCCATGATAGGGGCAGTTCTATGCACGCAAAGTCAGGGACGTCATTTCACAAAAAGGCCCGGGGTAGCAGAAGTCACATCACATGAGCTTCGACCCCCTGATCACATCATAGCAAAGTACCTGTTTGTAAAGCTGGAGATGCAGGATTTCATGGGAGATTTGTCCCATTTTGTATACACATTTTTAGTGTTGGACCCCACACCACATCCTCGTTATGTAGTATAGGATAGATAATGCTGGCAAAATGGGTTCACATTAATTGCACTGGTTGAGTGACGTTTACTAGTTGCTTCTTGACGTCATAGAATAGACATAGGAGCTTTTTCTTGATGTGCTTTCATTTCCAGTTCAAAACCTCAAGATTAGTTATTCCGAGTCCTACGTAAGTGTAGTCTGTAATAGAAAATTAGAACAGTGAACTAGACCACTTTCATAATATTAATGTATTTCACAAAAAACAACAAATTGGTTGCTTATACAATTATTCTTTTACTAATATGCCAAGGATTTGCCAACACGTGTTTCGACCTTCACATCAAGGTCGTCATATCGGCTTGGATCCTCAATATTGATTATGTCAGTCTTTCAAAAGAATTCCCCGTAATCAATTCAAATTTTTGACATGATGCGGATTGCCGGTAGTGGGACCATTAGGACCATTTAAATAATTGTCCAGACTTTGAATTGAGACATTACTCATGCTTAGAACAGACATTTAGCACTAATAAATCCAGAATCAGAAGAGTTTTCGCAGAACCTGAATAGCTGGTTTTCAGCCGAAATTTGGCCGAATAGATTTTTTCTTTTTTATTTATATATTTACAACTATATACGTAAGGAAGAGTAACACAAACTGAGCATAATAGTTACAAATAGCAAATCAAAAAACCATACATATATAGTGACACAACAAAGCAGAGGAAAAAAATAAATAAATAAATAAAAGTCATTACATTTGTTCCAGATCTTATCATACGAGGTCAATTTGCGTTTCAATCTATAAATAATTTTTTCAATCCTTGAAAGACTGTGCATTTCTTGGACCAAATCCTCATATATAGGAGGAATCCGGCTTTTCCAACCTTGAAGTACTAATCTCTTACCCACAATGGCACCCCTAAAAAGCCACTTTTTAAGGGCAGAGCAGAGATCTGACAACCTAGAGTCATCGCCTAGGATCATTGTCTTGAAATCCAAGGTGGACCCCCCCACCAGTAATCGTGCCACATACATCACAAACTTCACTCCAAAAACCTTTTACCCGTATACAGCTCCACAGCATGTGTTCTAAGATCCGACATCCTGTACACATCCCCAGCACTCATCACTGTCTGTAAGACCCCTTTTGTGTAAAGTTTCCGGGCACCAGAATACACGATTAAGAATCTTAATTTGTCGAGATCTTTCACCTAAGTTCAGTGAGCACAAGGAAACATTTCTGCATATATTTTGCCAACATTCAGAATCAATCTCAAAGCCAATCCTCTCGCTCCAAACCTCCCGTAGTTTGTCATTACCCTGATAATTCGACACAATCAATTTGTAAATTTGGCTGACTACTTACTCTAATAGTTGTTGCTTGTTGCTGTTTTTTGTATAATTCTGGAATGCTGTGACTTTGGTCTTTCTTTAAGTTCACCCACAGGGGCTAGGTCTTGCAATATTCTTCAAAGAGATTAAGATCATGCCAGAGTGTTCTGGAGTCCTTTCTTGGTGAGTGCTAATATGATCAGGTCTTCTGCATAGGGCAGGCCTTTAAATTTGAGCCATTCAGTTTCAGACGTGAGGGTCTGGGTTTCCTCCAGTAAGGCAGAGCGGTCATTGATATATAAATTGAACAGGGTTGTGCCCTTGTCTGACTATTTGATTCTGTTTAAAGAACCCAGGTTGCATGCTCTTAATCTTCACCTTTTAGCTGATTGAGATGACAATGGATTTTATTGTGTCATGTGTTCCCTCTCCCCCACGTTCCAGCCTGCAGTCATTTAAGGTTTAGTGCTCACTTCCGAATGGAATCAAATGTTTTTGGAAAATCTCTAAAGCAAGCAAGTATCTTCCCCCTGTTTGGGTCCTTTAGATATTTGCTGATCGAGCCTGCACGCTGAATGCATGGTCTGTTGTTCTGCTGAAAAGCGACATATTAAATCATTGTGCTTCAATTCTCTTTAGGTTTCCTAGGTCAATGGAATATGGTAGATCAGTTCTATATAGTGCACACTGATATGAGGACTTGGGCACTTAGGCATGGGATGGGATTGACAGGGATTTCAGTGGTTTACTTTCTTAATATAGACAAGCGTATATTACCAGAATCAGTCAGTCTCATCACGGCTACCTCTATTAGTTACTCATTGCACTTAGTAGGGATCATTTAATCTCCTCCCTCGCTAAGTGCCCACGGAGGTATGGTTCTTGCAGGCTCTGGGTCTGTTCCCCTTCCCCCTTCCCCCTGCCTCTTTTCCTTTTGTGTTCCCTGAATTCACCTGACCTGGCCAACTTTTAGGTCCGGCCTGCCTGTCAGTCGGCTTGTCACTCCCGGTTTCCCCCTATGGTTATCAGGGAGATGTTAAGAAAACGTTATCTAGGAGGAAGACTTTATATGGATCAAGGCTCCACACTTGGAGGGCACATTTGAGAGCACATCTTGATACCATCACCCAACCATGAACTTACTAATTGTAGACCCACATAACAACACACCAAACACAACACAGCCTACTCTCCTCTTATTTATGACCTTTTCCTTTCTCCCACAGACCATGATCTGATTTTCCTCAGACGGGGACAAAAAACACAATTATCCAGATATGACATGATTTAGTGAGAGCCCTCCCCTGGTGATGGTCACAGTACAAACGGTTACCATAACGTAACATTTAATGTGTCTCACACAGGCATATAAAACTGCAAAAAACACATGCACCCCCTCCTCACAACACACCAGCAACCAGCAAATAAACATTGAGCTGCATGTTCATCAGCTCATATTCATGAGTGACCCGAGATGAAGCGGACCTGCAAGGTATCATAGATGCCCACAAAGCGGATGCACTATTCATCATAGGTATCTTGCTGACGCCCATCTGCATGTACATCTTGAGCGCCCCTGGCCCTAACTGCTACAACATCTGGCACAAAGAGATCATCCTGTGGTGTCTCCTGAGGTAGGAGGGTCGCGAAAATGGCCAAATAAACCTTTGTATAAGGCAAGGAGAATTCAACACTTCTAAGACACACAGTAGGGATGAGCACATTGGAGGTGGTTTGCACCGTGGTGCAGATTGCCTGCTGGTACCTCCCAATCTTAAAAAAGACAGCAGAAATGGGGAGGGCACTGCAGCAAAGAAGGGGTATAATGGTGGCTAGGTAGAAATTCGGCCGACGGGGGGATTGCAGAATGCCTCCCCCAGTTTCCTGCAGAGAGAGCTATGCGGGGGTCAAGGAATGTGTTGGGGAACTGGATTGGGGTGGTATTAGATGTTGAAGAAGTGTTATGCGTGCACTCCTCTGATTATGGGCAGGAATAGAAAAGGTCACTGTTCATGTGAGCACGAAAGAAGAACTATTGTAAGGGTTTGCACATAGTAGGAACAAGCTGACCGATGTTGGATGGGGGACAGAATCAGGAAGGACAGAAGCCCTGTCTACAGTGCCAGGAGTGGAAGCCACATTAAGTCAAAGAGCTCTCAAGCTCTCTGTCCTTTATTGCGAACCTTTTCCAACATAGAGATAGCATCCATAAGGATTCTGCTTATCTTAATTTCATTTCATGATGTCTCCCTCTTACGGATGGTCGTATTTATTCAGTTCCAAAAAAGGGTCATGTTTGTAGGATCACCTGAGTGTTTTTCAAGGAAATATGGTAACAGGTGAATGGATATCCAGGCTGTGAATGGGTGCCATGTGCTCCACCCTTGTCAGTATAAGCCGTCTCGTGGTGCGGTCAACATATATTTTACCATTTGGGCAGGGGAGTATATTCACACTGGGAATGTATATAGACAGTGTATGACTTGCTGGAAGGCTTGTGGGTTGTTGAACTGAAATTCCCTGTTTGGATCAGGCCATATTTGCAGGGTTGTATACTAATTGACCTTTTCACTATTGACCTCAGGAGAATTGACCTCGGGAGAATTGGCCTAATTTAGAAGGTCAATTAGGACATATATGTGGGGGGAAACCCCCCACAAACCCTCACCCAATCCAAAAACCCCAGCAATCCCGCCACCCAATCCCCTTATATTATTTATAATCCAAAACCAACCCAATAAATTTATAAAATAACTAAAATAATGTAAAGGTCAATTGTGCAAAAGGTCCATTAGGACCACAATAATTAGGTAAATTGCGCAAAAGGTCAATTGTAAAAGGTCAATTTGGGTAATACCATTTGCAGTTATTGCATTTGGCATTATTAAACTCTTGGATGAATCTGGCAACCACATTTTGCCCCTAGACTGTTGCTCGTAATTTCAATTTGGGAGGGTTTATTTTTGAGGTTGTTGTTGCATTAGTCGATGGCTTCCAGGGTGATGCCAGCATGTGGTTTCAGGTCTTCATTTATGGTGATAAGGTGCCAATTTCTTTTAATAAAATTCTAGCACTTTATTGTAACTGTGTGGTAATGCATCTAATCATACTGTATTATTCACTAGGTCTTCCCTTTGCTTTGGGGACTTTTTTCTTTGCCTCTTCGAATGAATTTGTCTTGAAGCCCCACTTGTGGAATCTTCTGACCATAAGTTTGGATTTCATTTGGTACTCAGGTTACAACTTTCAATTGCGTTTTGTTCAGAGGAATTTCCCAAGGTGTTTTTTTAATGGTATTTCTGGGATGTGCATTATTCTTTTCTTAGGTGGCATTTGTGTCAGTGGGCATGCAGAAGTGTCTGCTCTGAATAATGTGACTGGACATTAAGACTCCCAGGTCCAGAAAAGTAAATCATGTCTTGATTTTTGAAAGGGTAAATTCTATATATTATGTGTTGATGTTGAAGTGTGCTATAATCTCCCCAGGTAACTGTTGAGTCTTCCCATATCATAAGCACACTGTCTACATTACATAAGAAACTCATAGGACTGTGCACTCAGTGTATTTCACGATATATCCAAAGCATGGTTCCATTCAAAAACATCAATATGAAGAGGTTAGCAGAGACCAGGGAAAATGCTGCGTCCATTCCTGTCCCACAGTGTGGTAAAATAAGAAAAGTATAGTATTTAGGAGTAAAACATAGAATATTAGACAGAGTATTACTGTGTTGTAGAAGACCAGAAGCTCACCTGCCCAGGAAGGTTTGAATTGCCTTTATTCCTTGATATTTTTTTATGGATGTGTATAGTGATAACATATCAAGTCATAACGAAAAGCATTTTCGTTTTTGCACGTGTAGACACACAGTGCACGATCGCAAGCTGTACTTTCATTTAGCCCCATTGAACTTTCACTTTTGAAGCATTTCTTTGACTGCTAGATACGAGTATCCAGGCACTTACTTGCATGAATGGTTGTGTGAGTGGCAGAGCGCAAAGCACTCTCGTTTTGTGATGTTAAGGATTGCAAAAACCGAAAGTAGTTTTCTCTGAACTACATTGCCCAGAACCCTTTGGGTATATTTCCTGTGTTCAGGCGCTTCAGCGCCGGCGCTTCAGAGTCATGCCGGTCTTCACCGGTCATCGCCGCAGCTTGCCGGCTTGCTAGCAATTCTTGCGTTTACAGGGCCAGTGACTAGCTGGTTCGCACATCGTCTCTCCCACAAAGTAAGTTTTAGATACTTTCTGCTTCTGCTTACTCATGTGTTTAAAGAAAACACTGAGCCAGTCCAACATGAATAGACCCAAGATTGCGCCGTTGCTAGTTTTGTCTCTCTCTCGCCTTAACACACGCTCGCTATACAAGTTGGTGTGGAAATCTCCGACCTTACCAATGATCTGAAGCCTGATTTCTTTGGTATAACCAAAACCTTGCTCAACCCTGACCTTCCCACCCAGGCCACACTCTCCTTGCCTGACAACTACACTCTCTTCAGAGCTGACCGTTTAATGGGCAAAGGTGGTGGAGTTGCAATGATGTGTAAGTCAAGCCTTGAATGTCATGAAATTCCCCACACTTCTCTGGAAGGCTGTGAGAGTCTATGGGTGAAAATAAAAACTTCCCCACACACTACTCTAAAAATACTCACGATTTATCGTCCCCCTAAAATCATGCCCCTTTTTGAAGAACAGTTTAGTGATCCCCTAGCCCAGATCTGTGCCACCAAAGGCCCTGTTATTGTCATGGGTGATTTCAACTATTGGGCTAATGACCAGCAGGACAAAGCAGGTAACAACCTTATGGATACCATCACCTCCTTTGGCCTCACCCAGTGGATGGAGTCTCCCACGCAAAGCAAGGGACACACCTTGGACTGACTTTTGTCCCAAAATACCAACATTTCCGATATCTTGGTCACACCGTGTATTTGGTCGGACCATTTTCTCATCCAAGCCAAGATTTCACTACCGACTCCTCCTCCCAAACTTAATACGAACCCACGTATTCAAAAAATGTCTCGCAACCTAAAGAATCTAACAGCCCCAAAACTTACTGAACTACTGTCAACTAAGCTTCAATCTCTAGACTACTTTGATGATCCCACAAAATTGATTAACCATCTGTCAACCAACATCAAAGAAGCAGTTAACGACCTTGCCCCTCTGAAGGTGAAGACAATAAAGAATGAAACTACAAAGAACACGTGGTTCAATAATGAAATTCTTACAGCCAGACAAGAAAAAAGAGCTCTTGAAAGAGCCTGGAGGAAAGACCCCAACGATAATACCCTGACAAAATATAAAAAATCCATCCTCAACTATAAAACGCTCATTACAGAAGCAAAGGCCACACACTATAACAAAAGAATAGTGAATGCTAAATCTAACACCGGGGAGCTATTTAAAATCTTAGCGGAATTCCAAAATCAGCCTCCTCCCACGAACAATATTATCAAGGATGATAAGTGGTGTCAGGGCATTCATGATGCCTTTCTACTTAAGATTGATTCTCATAAAGAAAAAATCAGTAAAGCCCTTGGCAACGTAGCCATTACACAATCCACTACTGATACCACTTCACCCAACACCTGTCAAAATACTATCCCTCCATTCTCTTTCACGCACTATACTGAAGATGAAGTATTCAAAATCATTCAGGACCTCAAAGCCACATCTTGTCCAGCAGATGACTGCCCCACCAGCATTCTTAAGGAGTCCTTAGAGACCATGGTCCCATGGATTACCAAACTGGTTAACCTCTCCTTTGATGAGGGTCTGGTGCCGGACCTGCTAGAGTCAGCATGGATCACTCCTCTACTGAAAAAAGAAGGCCTTGACCCAGCCAACAGTGACAATTACAGACCCATAACTAACGTGCCCTATGTTCTCAAGATACTTGACAAACTGTCCTACTTACAGCTACAGGCCCATGTTGAAAAATACGACATCTTGGGTACCCGTCAGTCGGGATATAGAGCTTGTCACGGAACTGAGACAGCTATGCTGGATCTCAAATCTACACTTGCTAGCATAGCTGACAAAAACCAAGCTGCTCTGCTCATACTATTGGACCTCTCCGCAGCCTTTGACCTAGTTGATCATAGCTTACAGGTGTCAAGGCTCGGAGAGGTCGCCAATTGTTCTGCAATTGCATCCAAATGGATCGCTTCCTTTCTGGGTCCCAGAATTGTAAGGGTTTGCGTGGGTGATAAACAATCTTCTCCTATCTCTCAGACATGTGGAGTCCCTCAGGGCTCCTGTCTGTCGCCGCTGCTCTTCAACCTTTACATCTGGCCCCTTCTGGATCTTTTGAACAAACTAGGAGTGCAATATACGAATTACGCTGATGACACTCATGTTGTTATTCATTTGAGTGGCTCATACAGCAGCGATTCGGAAACCATTAACCAAATATATAAGGCCATACAAAATTGGATGGCTTGTAATTCTCTTGCTCTTAATGATAAAAAGACTAAACTCCGTATTGTGGCATCTAAAAACATCCGGGCAAAACTTGATCCTAACTACACCTCTTTCCATATTGCCAATAACACCATCATAGTTCAAAAGAAAGTCAAAACCTTAGGAGTAGTACTTGATGAAGAACTCTCCATGAAATCCCATATTTCTTGCATTAAATCTAGTTGTGGTGCTATAAACAAGAGAATTAGATATATTCGACCATTCATATTGGAAGAGAACTGTGCTCTATTGTCCACTGCATTGATAAATTCAAGATTGGACTATTGCAACAGCCTCCTGGCGGGCACCACAGCCTCTAACATCCAATCCTTACAAGTGGCACAGAACAATGCCATGCGTAATATTTTCAATCAGTCACGTCGCACACACATCTCTACTCTTAGGAAAAAACTCCACTGGCTACCCGTCAAACACCGCATAACGCATAATATGCTTACTACGACCCATAAATGCCTCTGTCTCAGCGGCCCAACCTATCTGTCATCCCGTAGAGGCATCAAACCTAACGTGAGGAACCTTCGCTCTTCTTCTGCGGTCACTCTCAATTATCTTAAATTTAGGACAGCCAAATTTGGAGGTACTACATTGGATGCTCAGGGTCCCCTTTTATGGAACACACTTCCAGCTGGTATATGGCAGATCCAGAGCTATACAGCGTTCAAACGTGCCGTAAAGACTCACTTATTTAACCTGGAATAATCTCCTGACTCGCTTCTCCATCTGCCTCTTATGCTTGTTTGTCTTTGTCTTGTTCTTGTTCTTTGTGCGCCCTGAGGCCCACGGGCATGTTGGCGTTACAAAAATTAAAATAAATAAATAAATAAACAAATAAATCACCAAAGTGAATTCCTGATTTGATTTGATGTCAGAGGTTCTAATGCAGCTATCCATTGCCTCCCTGCCATATAAGGGGAGGGCTGAGACATATGTTTGTAAAAATGATTTGATGTATTCAGACACCCTTGTGTGTAAGCCTATCCCAAATATATTGGCCCATGGGGAGAAAGTGCAATGTGTTTGTGGGGCTATTGGGATGAGATACATTCTGCTTCATTAAGCTGACAGAGCCCTCCAATCCAGCAACACGTCAAACCCCGACCGACCCCCAAGTCAAACTTTAAATATAGGGGGGGGCTGCAGGTTTTTGGAAAATGGACAACTATTTTACCTTTCTCAAGGTCATTAAAACATGTCTCTTAAGTTATTATGATATACACTAATTGTAGTTGTGCCTCGAAAAATCTGTCAAAGTCTGTGTGAAGTAGCGCCTTGATGTATGTGTGAAGTCGCGCCTTGATGCAGTTAAGTAGGTAGGGTGGCGCATCAAACACAGACTCTGTTATTTAATGGGAAACATGGGCTTACAGAGGTGCCTCCATAGGTGAAAGAAGCAGAGGCCAAGGGATGTGTACCCCTTGTATGAGGGAGAGAAAGGGAAATATCCTTCAGACAAAAGGGACCCTCAAGTAAAGGAGAGAATGGTCTGGGCCGAGATTCTGGAAAGCAGGTGGACTCCGGGGGAATTGAGTGATGGAACCCTATGGAGGACGAGGTCAGGTGATAGATGTACGGCAAATGGGAGAAGGGTATGGAGCATCGCTAGTACTGTGCAGCAGGTCTGCAGTTAAGGAGACCGGGCGGCTATGGAAAGACTGTGTATGGATTCATGTAACGCAAGAACACCCAAAGTGATATGACTCTAATCTGCTGCCCAAAGCCCTCATGTCTTCAGTAATATGGCAATACCACACTGAGGACTAGCCTGCTCACTGTAAAAGTAACAAGTGACTGTTTTCATTCCATGAGGGATGTGGTCATTTTCAGACTGCTGCACAGAAATTAAGGCAGCAATCGTCTAACAGCGTAATTTAGTGGAGTAATGTTGCACAACTATCCCTCTACAGTCCTTTCATGTTGAACCTTCACAATGCACTATGAGAGGTAAAGAAACCCTTCAAAGAGTATGGGCCTCATTACGAGTGTGGTGGTCCGGAAATAAGGGTGCCTGGACCGCCACACATCAACTCTGCCTTCCCGGGCTGTTGCTCCTGACAGGTCCGACCTGCCAGGTGCAACGGCCCCGATAGGTGGAGTTGTCACGTAAGCACCGGCACCATTACCAACAGTGCCGGTGCTTCCGTGTCCCCATTCCCATTGAGTCCTATGAGTTATGAGTTTGGAGGGAAGCCACTGGTCCTACCGGCGGGTTGCAGCTGAACTAGTAATGAGGCCCTATGTCTGGTGCTGCGAGTCCAGCGCATACAAGTGTAAAGGGGAGCATGCAGAGCCCTATGCTTGCGCTCGACCATTAGATTGCTACAAATCTAAAAGGGTAGCAGTGACTCAATCTGAAAAAAGCTCCGGTACTAGTGAGGAATAATTGTACTGGAACCTTACAAGCAAGGCATAAATGTATTATTTTATTCCATGCCCCAGTCTGGAATGTGTAGCCCTTTCTACATAAGCAGCTGGATGCTCTGACAACATCGGATCATTGCTCTCCCATTGCCATATACCAGTGTGCAGGTTTTATTCCTGCATCGGCTGTTGTTCAAGCCCTGGGTAATGGTGTTTTATCAGACCTACTGGATCTGAGCCACCGGGCAGGAATATGATGCTCCTGTGCCATAGACTTTGATGCACTGGGGGAAGGGTCGGTCCAAGGAAGCCTTAGTCACCATGTCAGAAGAACAGCAAGTGCAACAACAGATTTTGAGTCCCAAGAGGGAACTGTACTGAGACCTCCTGGGGTTCACTCTTCAGAAAAAGGTGCGTGGTTACCTCCCCCAGAGACTTTACTTTATTGGCCAGTGAGGTTGTTTACAGTTTACAGTAGTCATCCCCACAGGGGGACCCCATTCAGAAGATACGAGAAAGTGGTTTGAAGAAGTCAGAAAGTCTGGTCTTGCCGTAGCTTTAAGGGAGTCCTGTCGCTTTAATCAGGAACCACAGAGAGCTCAATTAATCAGAGAGACCCTTTGATCCACAACAGACAGGAAGATGGGTGGGACTTAGTAATACATGTTTTCACCCTTTACCTTTTCTGTTGCAAAGCACTCTACTAAGGACCTCAGGCATGCAGGATATTGTTGGTGGGGATCCAGGATAGGTTCATTATGGTAGGCCTAGCCTACACCAATCAATGTGGCCCATTTAGCTTTAATAGAGGGCTGAGCACCTCTTTTGGGCGGATCATCTGAACACTTTGCAAGGAGTAGCAAGAATAACTCAGCATTGGACCCTGGTTGAAGGTACTGTCTGTTTTGCATCTTCCACCAGTGAAGGAAGGCCAGGACCTCCAAGAGCGAAGCAAGATCCCTCCTCTTAACATCTCCCCGGGAACAGAGGGAGCTACTGAATCCAGAGTACCCTCCAGCAGCTCCAGAACCAGTACCCAGCCAGCACACAGCATGCCCTGCTAGGCTCTGCAGCAAGTTTCCTAACTGGGAAGTGTCAAAGAGAACCAAACTAAGGACAAGGCAGCTGCCTGCAACACTCCCCTCAGCTTTGGACCATCCGCCTTAAAGGACGACACGTGCCCAGTGAAGAATCTAGGAGGAGTGCATCGAAAAGCATCTACTAACATCCTCCATAGTGACATTTTCCGACCCATTGCCCCCTTTGTGTTGAAACCAAATATCCTTGAACTATTGATTAATTACTTTACCAGCTACCCTCCTGTCAGTATCCGATGTGCATCCCTTTTCCTTCTTTGAAACTGTCTGTCCTCTGCATTCCTTTACAAGGTGGGTTGTATTTTGTAGTGTGCTAGAACTGTCGTGATAATAATGATGTAGATATTTTTATGCAACCTTGACTGGCAGTCCCTTTTATCATTGGGTAATAAATGTATTTCGTTGTGTTTGCAACTAACCAATGATACACTACCTTGCGGGGATAAGCCTGCCGCTCATTCCACATGCCCAAAACTGGACCGGGATGTTTATAATTTGCATGTGTTTCCAATCTGTTCGAATCCCTTCTGGAGTACTAGAGGTGTGAGGCTGATTGATGGTTTAGGAACCGATATTCATCCCTGGATCACTGGTGCCCCGGAAGTTGATTCGTCACATGGAGACCCTTCAATTATTCCCCATTTTGGAGTCCCACTGGACTCCAGAACGGGGTCTGCATTTCTAACCTACTGGTCTCTAGTGGCATAATTGCATTTCTAACCCATTGGTCACTATGTGCCTTCCACTATCCCATTCCACCAGTGTATCATGCATCCATGCTCAACTTTCCTGCTGCTTGTTAGCTTGTTATTCTAGTTACCCTCGCCATACCATTATCCCAATGCTTACCATGCCGTCCAATGCAACACCAACTGGCGGCCCGCCAATCCTGCTTTAATCTCATCTATCCTTCTATGCTCTCTTCTGCCACACTAGGGTCTTCCCCCTCATTCGCCCACACTACTATTGCTCTTAAACTTTGGATTGCTCATTCGCACTGCCAAAAACCTCCCTTTCTTCCCAGCAACAATGACTACAATAATCCCCAACTCGAAGTCATGGGAATAACTGAATCTTGGATTACCCCATGACACTACCACCCCTGCTGCTCTGTGCTCCGACTCTTCCACATTTTTCCTTTCGCCTCAAATGACTAGGAAAATGGGGGAGTGACCTTATGATGAACAGGGCTAATCCCTTTTTATCCTATTTTCCGCCATCTGACTTTCATCCACTCTTCTTCAAGTATACTGCTACCCAGCATCTCATTCCTATCCACCTCACTGGTTCACCTGCCCACCTCCACCCCCCCTCAGCTCCTTCTGCCCTGATCGTGTCCATCTTCTGGACTCTTTTATGATTCATGTACCCATTGCTTTTAAGGGGGACTTCAACCTCCCAACCCTCCCCCTCCCCCACCAAATTGAATACAGTTCTCGATCCATCACTCCCTAATCTCCATCCACCACCTTCCCACGCCACTCATGCAACCCTCCTGAACTTCTATACTTGCTTCTTCCCTTCCACATGTGACTGCTCCGTTGTCAATGTCACTGTCTCTGTGCCCCCGCCTCCCTCCCTCCCTCCTACTTCTGCTACCTCCAAACACAAGTTTAACTCTAACTCCCGTTCCACCGACCTGCCTGATTTCTCACTCCTAGCCCTGTCTCCAACCCAGGCGTCCGCGACTTAAGCCTAGCTCTCAAGTTCCCTTGAGAGAACTGCTACCCCTCTGGTACCTGAAACCCTGGAATTCCCCTCAGACCCATCAGTTGGCTCATATTATGCACCTTCATTGGAACCGATGGTGCAACACGTGCACCTCTCCACTTCTTATGGTATATAAGAAGGCCCTTAATGAACCCACTTATGCTTTGGACAGTGTTAAATCCAAATTCTTCACACGCTTGACGACCCCTTTACTCCCACCCGGCAAACTCGCCACTACCAGCCAAGCCTTACTTGCTTGTCTCCCCCATATTGTGTCCCCTTCCACTTCATTTAACGATATTTGCACACAACATTGGTGTTGTCTTCAGCAATCCAATGTTCCAGCACTTCATCAGTGCTTCAGTTACTGCTGTGTACGTCCGTTTGCTTAATATGCATAGACGTAAGATTTGCCCCCTGCACACCTGACATGATACTATATCTCCACTCTGGCCCTCATTCCTCTAGGCCAGTGCTTAAGCCCCTTCCTAGGACTCTCTCACCACTCCAGAGCTCCCGTTGGCAAAATACTCAGCTTCCATACCCACACACTGTACAATCTCCCAAGCTCCTCTCCCACCTCTCACCGCCACCTTTATGGCATTTCATGCACAACCAGTACCTCTAAAAACTCCTACTCCATCAAACCCATTAATGGACTTTCCCCAGTCTCCCTCTACAGTACTGCCTCTCTCTCTCTCTACTTCCGTCATTTCACCCGCCACTCTAACACCCTCCTCAGTCTGTCCATACCCCGCCCATCTTGTGCACCCGCTAGTTTCCACTTCCTAGCCCTCCTCGCCCATGGCACTGGAATGCCCTTCTCCTTGACATCAAAAACACCAACAACATTCACTCATTCAAATAAACCCTACAGATTCATCTCCTACAACTTGAAGGAATACCCACCCTACCTCTGAGTCTATCCTCCCTACCAACACTGGGCCTATTCTCATCTACATGTAAAAACCATCTTCTGAGTATGTGTCATGTTATTTATTTGTGCAAAACAAAAGATGGGTAAACCTCTACTTCGCTGACAAAGAGGAAGTAACAAATGTAGTGAACAGAGAGTGTGTCAGCGGAAACAAAATTCAAGTTAAAGTGGTGACCGGCAATGGGTTGGGGAGAGAGGGGGCCCCCGAAATTCGGAATCACAGATCAGGCCATATAAACCAAACAATAATTGAAAAACATGAATATTTTATTTAAATTCCATTTGTTTAAAACATACATATTAAATTTTAAATTTTGTTACGAGCTCATCTCTAAATAGCAGCATATTGTTGTGGAATAAAGTGCATAGTGAAACAAAGTGCCAATATAAAACCAGACTGAAAATTCAGTCAGTATTAACTTCATGTTGCCAAGCTGTCTGAACCTCAAGTCGGCTGAAGAAGGTCACCCGGCTGGTGGTCAGAGGCTATGGCCGCATTTAACAATGTAGAGAAAACCCCAAAAATATATGGACAAGGCAATAGTAATTCCTAACGCATGGTACCCATTTTTCTAGTTAGGAATTACTATTGCCTTTTCCATATATTTTTGGGGTTTTCTCTACATTGTTAAATGCGGCCATAGCCTCTGACCACCAGCCGGGTGACCTTCTTCAATTTGTAGCTGTTTTCGTAGCTTCATAAGTGGAGGTCCGGGCCAGAGCTGCGAACAAGCTCATGTCAGGCCCCCGGCCCGCTCTGTGTAGTGTTTCTTAAGCGCGTCAGATGCCGTGCCGGCAAAGGCCGCGGATGGTAGGACCCAGGGGAGCGGGAAGTGTTGCAGCTTCCCGGCATCCCCTGGGCCATTACGAATTGCCAGAAAGCACGCAGAGATCGCAGCTCAGCTGACATTCGATTGTTGGCCCTGCCAGCCACAGGAAAGTGTCACAATGGCTCATTATGATCCTACAGGATCCCAATCATCAACTCCTGACTTGGGTGAGGAGGAATGGGTGGAGGAGCCCTTCCAACAGGAGACTGAGTTGTCACTCAGCTTCAAGAAAGTGCAGAGTGACTCCCTATTTCAAGCAGTCTCCCAAGTGGTACAACCCCTAGCACAGAGGCTAGACATGCTGGAATCAATGATGGCTGAACAAAGAGAGCAGCAGCTAGCTTCAAGAAAGATGTGGGCAGACAGCCAATGATGAAGGGGGAGAAGAAGAAGAGTTGGAAAAAGAGCCCATTTAAGAGACTGGCATCCCAGAGGAAGAGGATGATAGAGGGGATATGTTTGACCCTGAATCAATTAGATACCCTAAGTCGTCAGAATGGGTCCCATCGCCCAGAGTCGCTCTGTATATGGCTCAACACATCTGGAAGCCTCTAGATAAAGAGGTGCAAGCTTAGATGAGATCGGAGTGCCCACGGCCAGAGCTGCCAGGAAAGTTGGCAGGGACCCTGGACCTTGACCCAAAGATGGTCACCCTTGTGACTAAATCAGTGAGAGACATCAGTAAAGGTGTAGACCAAGCTTGGAGGGGGTGTCAAGATAAGGTCCTGGATTTAGCCGGACCTTTGGCAAAAATAATGGATTTGGCGGAAAAGGCCAAAGACACAGGAGCACCGGTCGACGCCCAAGCATTGGGCAACTGGGCCCAACGCGCAGTCTGCCTTTTAGGCAATGCTAACTGTGCCCTCTCATCAGAGAGAAGAAGGGGAGTTTTATTAAAAATTGATGGAAAACTCTGATTTAGCCTCCTACAAATCAGTGGAGAGCTCCAAGGGGCTGCTCTTAGGAGAGGCCTTTGTGAAGGAGATGTTGCAGTTCATCAGCACTTACTCAGCACTGGAAAAGGCAGAGAGCTCCATCTGGAGAATATTTCCAGGGACGAGTTTTTGCAAGGACCGGACGCCACCCGGGGCACTCATCCGGTCTCTACAATTTGCAGCGCATACCACAGGAGCCCCGCACCCAGTATTGAGAAGGAAAGCAGCAGCGCACCTTCTTTCCCGCCAGATCAATGTTTCCCAGCGGTCGTAGAGGAAGAGGGGCCTACAGGCAGCCGAGTGCTGATTCCGGTAAGTGTAACATGCGAGCAAGTAGGGGAAAGGACCCTGCGCTTTTTGAGCAAGTGGCGAGAGTTATCGAACGATGCATGGGTTCTCCAAGCGATAGCAGGGCTGCAATTCGAGTTTGTAGGCGACCGCATACAGAGAGTAGAGCCCCGACCTATAGACATGCAGCGGGAGGAGGAAACACTATTGCAGAGCGAACTCCACAAGTTAGTTCTCAAGAACGCGATAGAACGCAACACTCAGTGAGGAGCAGGCTTCCCCAGTAATATGTTCTTAGTTCACAGGGTAGAAAAGATAAGACTGTGATAAATTTGAGGAACTTTAACGAGTGGCTGGCATACAATCATTTCAAAATGGAAGGTATTCACCTACTCAGGGACCTTCTACATACAGGGAATTGGCTAGCGCGGCTAGACCTCAAAGACGCATACCTAGCAATTCGGGTTGCGACAGCGCATCAGAGATTTCTCTGTTTCTGACGGAATGGAGAGATATGGCACTTCTCGTGTCTTCCATTCGGCCTGGCATCCACTCCCTGGGCATTTACCAAAATAATGAAGCCAGTAGCCGTGGCTATAAGGGAGAGAGGAATTCGGATTATCATTTATTTAGACGACATTCTGGTGTTGGCTCCAGACAAGGTATCGCTCACCAGGGATGTCCGTTGGATATTCAATCGGTTATCCTCTCTGGGCTTTGTCGTCAATCTAGACAAATCTCAGATGCAACCAGTACAGAGAATAGCTTTTCTGGGCTTTACAATACATACCTTAAAGGCAGTTCTCAAGCTTCCTGGACACAATGTGAGAGTGATCAAGAGGGAGCTCAGAGCAGTGATAGCAAAAAAGGTTATTTCACTTCGCAATCTAGCCAGGATAGTGGGGCTGCTCGTAGCCTCGATTCAGGTGATATTTCCTGGCCCTGGTCAATCTTACAGCGCAGGTCAGTCTTGATTCTATTAAAGACCAGGAGGCGAGCATTGTATCCCACCCAGAATGGCAGTCTTGATTAAATGTTATGTAAATGAGCTGTGCAAGATTTTGGCGCATTCCCACCCTTATTATATCTTCTCATTCCACATAGGAGACGACCAGAAAGAATCATGAAACAGGTCGGTTTGTGGGTTCAGTTCAAAGGCACATTGTCCCATTGGACCAGTGAAGCCGAGGCCACAAGAGGCCAGTTGCAAGTTTCCTACAGTTGGACAGTTACGCATGAAGCGAGTTGGACGTTCATAAAGGAGTGCTAGTTTGAGCAAAGAAAGAGGAAAGGACATGGGGGAGGAAGCTCTATGATAGGTGGACAAGAGAGCCTTAGAACTACCAGAGTTTCAAGAGGTTCACGGGACTCGTAGTTGCAGAAGGGATATTGCAGATTTCTTTAAGTTTTAAACTTTTAAAACATCCATTTACCTGTTTTTTCAGAAGCATGGAAAAAATCAGGAAAATTTCTGGTTTAAATGTTGAAATGTTTTGAAGTGCTGATTATGCAGCAATAAAGAAAGAAAAGCATAATGCTCGCCTCCTTGTCTTTAATAGAATGAAGTCTGACCTGCGCTGTAAGCCTGGGCAATCTTCATTGTTTAGGTCAATTTACTTTAGCGGTTCTGATTTATTCCATTACCAGAATTCTAACATGGATTATAAAGTAGACATGCCTGCTTCTCAAAATTCAGTGCCAAAAATATCCCGTTTTCAAAGGGGACACTCTATGAACAGATCTGCCGAGATGCTATTGGTGCCTATCATTCAAATAATCACAGTAGATCTAGGTGCTTTACAGTTTTAATAGTGTCAAATTCCTTTCAGAGATGGCCAGTTTTTAATGCTTGGTGTATTCCAGCTCTTGCTCCAAGTATTTCATTGGTTTCAAGTTTATTGAATCACAAGAACAAATATTCTCGTCTCTTAGTGTGATTAGAAAATTATCTTACATACAGTTGTCATTCTGAAAATGCAGGGCATGTCTCTAGATATTCCTTATACTGTATTTTAATATCCAGGCACAATAGATTTCTGGATTGCTCAGTTACTCTTGTTTTCTTTTGAAACTCATACGTGATTTGTTCCAAAGGATTTTTCCAATCAATTTGTATATTCAAAGTGGATAGCCGAAATTCAATATCAATCTGAAATTCTTGAAGTACTCATTTCCATTGCTTCATATATAATGGCTGGCAGTGCGTTAGGCTCTGCTTTCTGGAGACTCAAGTATAGTCGCACAGAACTTTGTTTTACAATTAAATACAAAGAATTCAAATTAAGCTCTGTTGAAATGAATTGTCTGGGAGGCCTGGAGGAAATTCCAACCTCCAAACAGTTCACCCAACCAGCACAGTCTTGAAGGTAACTTTCCATAGCAGCAACTGTATCAGCCTTTGTGTGTAGGCTCTCATAATGGTAACTAGACTGTTACCCTATAATCAATATTACATTTCTTTATTTGAGTCATTGATTTCTTGATTCATGCTCCTTTACTAGCTAGAGCATCGGATATTTTCATTTTAGAGGACATATAAACACACAAGTAAAAAACACCTCAACTTTTTTGTTTAGAGTTGACTATCCAAATCGAAGCACAGCACTTTTACTGCTAGTCGCATGCATCACTTTGTATTTGTTTACATTGATTTCAAGATTTAATGCATAGAAATCCCCTCAGCACCTAGGCTTCTCTGCAGCCCTATTCGTGTTACATCCAATAAGACAAAGTTGTCTGGATATGCAAAGTAAGGGGTGTGGCTTTTTTTCAATTTCAGAGGAAAGCATCTGATGGAACTGAAAACTTGTAACGATATCCGAGATGTTGACATTGAATAGCATTGATGCCATAATACACCCTTGCTTTAACCCAAGATCCTAAAATCAGTGGTAATTTCACTTGTCAGGGTACCTTTTGCATCAAGGTGTATTCTGACGTTAGTTTTTGAGAATAATAATCTTGTAAGACTCAGTAGACATGGCTCTATTCCTTAGGATGATAATTTTTTTCAACAGGATATTACTAGGACACAATCAACTGCGGACGTGCAAAAATGCAATACATTGAGGCAGGATATCACAATTATGTGCACATTTTATCAAGGTGTTTAGATGCATACCATTATGTTCAGTTAAGGACCCAGATCGAAATTCCATTTGGTAAGGAGATAATCAGCCTCATTATAACCTTCCTGGTGCAGCAATAATGTGCCGGTAATTCTGTTTACCAGCACATTACCGCACTGGCAAAGTACAAGGTTGCCGTGGGGGTGGCCAGAATTACCTCCAGCTAAAAGCTGGAAGTAATTCCACCCCCCTAACGGCAAAAATAGCTGATATTACTGGCACAGATTTACCGGCAAATCCCCCATGGAGTCCTATTGGACTCCATGGAATGGGAATTAACATCAGTTACTCGCAATACAGCAGTAATTCCGTGAGATTGAGTGCCGGTAACGGTGTTGCCAGTTGCCGGTATCCTCAACACGTGACCATCTGGCTCATTTTTCATCATTTTAGGCACTTTTAATAGCAAGCATTTCAGAGAACCTAATTATCGTATTCTTTCTTTTTGTCTGAAATCATCACTATTTTCTTTCCCATTTTTGGTTCACTATCAGCATTTTGATATATATTTGTTTCCTTGAGCCCATCGTAGGAGCGTGGACTTTATCCTTATCTGTGTTTTTCCCACATATGATCTACGTAACTTCGTTATTCTCTATTACATCAGCAGTGAGGGCATTCTCGTCAGATTCTGCTGAGCTTTTGATAAGAATTATTTCAAGGATTCATTTGCACTCTGTGATGAATTAGCAATGATTCCCCCAGAAAACCTGGCCTGGGACCCTTCTCATGTGGCCAGGGAAAGGCAGGAGCTTTATGATCCCGACCCTGGGGGTGGTGATCTGCGAGGGGATCACATATGGGGGAAGCAAGTCAGAAGGAATGGGAACCCCCTTGTTCAATTTTCCCCGAAGCCCTACTCTTCTGATGGCTTATTGTAAAACAACAGAAATATGTAACCCTAACTTTGTTACTAAGGACTTCAAGCCCCATAATCCCCTAAGTACTGGGGCGAGGAAGATGACTGAAGAGTTGCAATATTATAGGAGTTGTCAGTTCACTAACGCAAATAACCCACACCTGAGGGAGACTGATTGGCTTAAAATACCCCCTCAGGTGCAGGCCATTAGTGGGAGAGAGGGAGAAAGCAGCAGCAGAAAGTAGAAGCAGCATGGTTTATGCAGACAGTCCAAACTGCTGGAGGAGAGAGAGGATGCCGGGACCATTGCATGGCAGAGAGCAACTGCCGGTCCTGAGAGGGTCTGTGCCTCGCAAATCCTGAATTTCAGAGGTTGCGCAGCAGGAAGCGTTTGAGAGGGAAGCTTGCCCTCTGGCGACCTAATCTGCAGAGGCTGCGCAGCGGGAAGGAAAAGCGGGTGGACGTGTTCCCTTCCCGGGGCCGTCTCAGGTGGCTGGCGTGCACCAGAGAACATCAGGAGGAATGAGGGCTCAATTATCAGCTGGCGCGGGCTGTGGCTAACTGAAAGAAGAGGTTTGGTTCATCGTGAGAAGCCAAAAAAGGGAAATCCTGCAAGCAGAGAGAGGAAGAGAAGAGCATGTCTTACCTAGTGAGTTCACAGCCTGTGGGTTTCTCCGGAATGCTCCTTCCCCGCTCGCGTATGCAAGGAAAGTGTTCAGTGAGTGAGAGTCACTCCTGTGTGACTAAAAGTAACTTGAAAAGCACTTTTGAATCTCACACTATCAAAACAAAGCAGAGGCAGCACTCACGAGCGAACGAGGGAACAAGGTGATTCTGAATACCAAAATCATAAAAAGCAGCAAAACCATATTCTACAAAAGCCAACAGACTGTAAGGGTATAAATGTTTGTTCATGAAAACACCAACAATCTAAAGCGGCAACATTGTTAAAAGGGAAAAACTACAAGCATTGCCCAAGCCAAGAGAGAGCCAAACCAAGGCAGTTACAAACTAGGAGATATTGCCAACAGCGGCAGGGGGCTATTGGAAAATTCAAAAACAGTGGCAATTGTTGATCATATGTTATGCAACCTGTGGTGAAAGTTGGTATGAACTCACATTATCCAAGTCAAGGGAAGAGAATAAAAAGACCCTTTCCATATCAGTCATTGGTTACTTGTCTAGTGGGAAACAAGAGTGTCACAGAGGCTGCCCTTCTGGGAAAGAGAGATCCAGAGGGAGAAGAGCATTATTGTCAGAAGAGTGTCAAAGAACACTAATGCAAATCTTGTTTTCCCTGAAGTGGTGCTGGAGGTTTTGTAGCTGCCATTTGTTGAACAATTTAAAGTTGTGGTGAAGCATTCATCAAATGATATTTAACCCCAAAAGCACTTGTCTTTGTTTGTTGCTTTTCGGGCAGTGGAGTATACCTGAACTGCAAACTGCTGGAGATGTGGGCCTGGCATGAGAGTAAACCAGTTGGCAGTTGAAGAAGTCCTTAAAAGGGGTACTGATGAAAACAATTTGTGTTGAAGGTGATACTAAAGTCATTTGTGGCAAAAAACCATCTTGACCAAGACAACTATTGTTGCAATTGATGAACTGAAGAATTGCTTAAAGAAGGGAAAGGACCTTCTGGAACTTTCTGTTGACAAAGTGGAACTACATCAAACAGAGTTAGAACTTTTTATTGACGAGTTAAAGTGGAAACAAACTGTGGTTGAACATTATTGCAAATCAGTATTCCCTTGTTTTCTTTTCTTGAACTGTGAAACAAAATCACGTTTGAACTTGGGGAAGGGGAATTTGCTCAAGTTACAGATTCAATCATTGTTGTTTGTTGAGAATTTCTATACATTTGCTTGTTTATTTGTGGCATGTGTAAGTGTGAGAGACAGATATCCTTTGCTAAAGTGTTTGCCTTAGTTTATTTTATGCAGGAAAATCTATGTCTGGGTAAGGTTAGTGAGGCTTTCATCAAACCTTATTTTATAATAAAATGGCATTTGGTGAGAAATCTTCACAATGTTGTCTGCCTCACATTTCTGACCACTCACAATGCATAGACGTATTCAACATTGTTGTTGAAATGTCCATGATACAATGTGAAACCTGTGTTGAGCGACAATATGTGTTATTCAATTATCCTCAATACTACGCCATGTTACTACCGGCTTCCCCATACTTTCTGAAAGCAATTTTAGTTCAGAAGACATTTACTCAATGAGTTTCACTGATGAATTCAGAACAAAGTCCAGAGCTTTTAGGGGAGTTGCCAGAATTTGACTGTGCCTAAGCGTACATTGATTAAGTGAGGATAACAAATGATCAATGCTATAGGCAATCTCGTCCAGCTTTTCACAATACCTTAATTCCGTGTTTACAGCCTCAAGCGCCATTGACTGCAAACAAACATTTGCCAAATGTGAGCCGTTCGACTCATTAAGTAAGGACAAGAAAGCTTTTATGAAAGATGATTCAATATCACTGCAGTGTGAAAGGGAGCCCTCTTAATCACTCGTTGATTTGGATAATGAAGTTATGGCTGCATCGTTCAGCTCGCTGTTAGGCACTTGTTAGTGCTTTGTGGTCTTTTCTGCTAAAGTAAAATGACATTTTACCTTCAGAAGCAGACTGCACACCATTGCTGGACTCTGAAGTGGGTGTTATATTGTAATGGACTTGAAAAATAGAGTGATTGGGTGACGTGAGAGTGTGGGTATTATTGTTTCACCCATAGAGTTCTCATTCGTTTCACACTTGCCCCACAAGTTATATGTTACACTATTGAATCTGTCCATATTACCACGTGGGACTATCAATCAACTGTTAGCCAGAATGATCAGGCAATTCTTTGATATAATCTAAGGAGCCCAGGTGGAAACGCCCACGACTGATAGAAGTTGGTAATGATAACCACAGGGCAAGAGTCTGACCCAGGCAGGTTACAGACTAGACTGCAATTTAGTGCCTGGGTGCAGAACAGAGGTTTTACTAACAATTGAACTAACATGCTCTAAAACAAATTACCACTGTTGCTGTGTCTTTAAAACATTGCTGCAGCATGCTAAAACAACAACACCAGAAGCAATAACGATATCAATGAGAATAAGTGATGACCGAGGCATGCAGAGTTGAGCCTAGGGATAAGCAGGAGCAGAAGATGTGAGGAGGAAGGAAAGGGGACAAGGAGAAGGCAGAGAGGTGCAGAAATGTTACACATTACTAGGCGTGGCTGTGAAGCAGAGTGGCCAACTCGAATCTCACAGTTTACAATGTGAGAGTCACGACCAGTAGTACAACTAGGCTTACATTTGGAGTTGAGGGGACTAACCCTTCAAATGTTGGGAGAGGGGATAACTTCAGAGACTATGCAGGGGGCATCTAACTTAGTTACACATTCTAATTAGACTATTCTAGTGCAGCTTTAATCTTAGAAGCAGTAAACTCTCGCCCTCATGTCTGTAACCACAAACTTAAGAATAGCTGTGACTATGAGCTGTACCCTGTCCACCCCCTTGAAATCACTCCTCTGACATGCAAGTACTAACACCCCATCACGATTTCAAATGCCGAAAAAAGTATGCATATAAATGCAGATGCTAACAATTAAACGATTTACAATAATAATTGCCAGGCATTTGTTAACTGTGCAGCTGCAGGCACTGCTTATTCTCCCTGTTTTGTCCAGTTATGGCTCTGTAGGTCCACCAGGTCAAGTCAACATAACCCACAATTGCAGGGGGGGAGCAAAAGCTCGATCTGCCCAATGGACATTGCGCCACTGGCCACCACAATACTTCCTTTCTGGAGAAAGGGAACACTCTGCTCAAAAACTCCAGAGTTCAGAGAACTAGTGCAGTCAAATGGCAGTCAAACTTGTCAGAGCTTCGACCTTGGACAGTGGACTGAAAGAGTTTGAACATGCTTGCTTATGCCACTTTCCTTCATCCTCCTACACCAGCGCCTGTACACGACACTGCACAACAGTGCTCAGCGGAATCCAGCACACCTCGGTAGCAGGGGTTAAGTCCTAAAAACAAAAGTGGGGTGACTCATTACCATCCCAATTGAATGTGGTGTCACCAGAAATTAACATATCAAGGTGTCCTCTGAAAAAAGTGGGGGGACTATGTCCCCCCACATGTACCCTCAACTTGAACCCTGCTCGGTAGCTTAACGCTACACACTACGATCTCTATACTCTGGCACAGAACAGTACACTCGATAGCGTCAGCTCAAACGTCACCTACACAGAGCAAAGGGTACAGAGATATCCTTTGCTTGTAATTAGCAATATATTAGGACATGTACTCGAGGCAGTGATTTTCACCAATTTGGATATGTGGAACTTATCTCCTAATGCAAATAAGATTTGGTGATGGGTTCAGAACTTTTCAAAGACGTTTTGGCTATGACGAATATCGTGTGATGACGTTTGACTTGTGTAATGCCCTATCAATCTTTCTAAGTTTTGTGAATTCCATCTTTTCTGATATTTTGAATCAGTTTGTGAATTTTTATAATCAGTTTGTGAATTTGTATGCAGAGGTTACTGTGAGAAACCTCAACGTGTCTCATCCGCTAGTCCCCGTGGATCTGTCATCCAGGTGGCCAGGACACAGCCATCGCTTTGGATCCAGATATGTGGGGTCTTTGGGGTGTGGGACACCGGATAGTGAGACGCGGTATCCCCTTCCCTGTAACACTTTTTCCCCATCCTACCAGGTAGGATACTTAGGAACTCAACCCCCCCACCCTTTCCAGACATGAACACTTTCTCACGGACAGCTCGCCGTGAGCGAAAACGGACTTACACCAGAGCCGTATACCTGACATGTCCCAATACAATGGTCAGGCAAGGTCAGGCAATTACCAATCATTACACACACCTGACTTCCATCACACTTCCCCATACTGATAAAAGGTGCAGTACTAAAGCACAGTCTGAGCAAGGCAAGGCACATGAGGAAGCAGCGGTTCCCGGATGGCACTTTAATACAAGGAGAACGACGGCAAGACCAGAGAGGGGTGCAAGAAGGGAAGTGCCCTTCACCTTTTCAAAATGTTCATTTCATGAACCTTGGAAAATAAGAAACCTAAGACCGGGGACTAAATCTGAAGAAACCTGCATTGTTTGCCAGAGGCACCCAGGGCTCTCTTGCGTCAATAACCAAGGCGGTGAGGAACGGTTGCCTCTGTGGTACTGTCCTTGGCTCCTACAATAAAGCAGCACCAGTAAAGACAGCACAGCCGGTGAGTCGGAGAGACTAATATGAAACCAGCCTGTGTTAGAACCAAGGTTACAAGCAGCAACATTGTATGTAGAAATCTAAAGAGAACTGTGTATGAAAAGTATGTAACGAGCAACACGAATATAATTGAAAACCAGAGGAGTGACTGAACTTTTGGAAACCAAGAAAGATACCGTACACAGATTGGTCTGGTGCCACGTGGGCACTCATTCGAAGGTCTCTGTTAGGTATTCAACGGTTTGGCAACTGTGAAAAGAGAAATTGCAGATCGAAGTGGTACTGCAAGATAAGCCCGGTGCACATTCAATAGTCTTCGATAGTTTAAAGCAAACTGAAATTGGTCAGAGCCCTGCTGAGGGAGATTAATAGTGTAAGAGGAATGATCTGTGCCCGGCTGAGGGGTATCCGGGGTATCCGGGGTGAACTGTGAGTCACCCGAGAAAGACTATTCTCTGAAAATTGTGAAAAAGGGGATCTGAGCCCGGAAGAGGGGGATCCACAGTGACAATCATGATATAAAAGGGATCTGAGCCCGGCTAAGGGGATCCAAGGTGAATCACAAGAATTGAAAGAGGAAAGGAACTTAATGTATTTTGGTACATCATGCCCTCTGAATCAAGAGACTTTGAAGTAAATACACTTGGGGTACAGAAGGCCCTGATGCTGGTAATGGAACTTCCTCCTCGTGCTGAAGAAGCCAGAGTGTGTGCTTTGCTCAAGTGAACCGTCAGGTCATAGCTTGCTCCCATATGTAGATTTAGGGTTAGATAGGCGTTTATCACACCATTATTGAAGTTCAATAAACACCCTTGAACTGTGGTTACTTGCGTCTGTCTTACTGTTGATTCCATGCCTTCCTTACATTACACAGTAACTGTTTGTCATCAAACCTGAGCAAGTTTGAAAAGGAGACTGTGACAGAATTGACATCTGGTGAGGACAAGATAGCGCAAGCTTTTTGATTTTTATTCACACAAAATGTGCCGATAATTCTGTTGGTGAAATGGAGGTCTGTTAATCAGACTTTAATAAATGCCCCATGACAAAATTATAGCGCACACATGCACCATTTCTGAGACAGCCTACAGGTGCCCTCAGCCCCAGATCTGTAGTCGCACATGTCATGTTGAAAGGTCACATGTGTATCCCTGACAGCTGCTCGGAGAGAAATGCCCTGCAGGCAAGGTGGCCTTTTAATCGTCTGCATTGCTGATCTTAATTGAAACAATTGTATGCCTTAGTCAGTCTGGAGGCATATAAAACTGTAAATACAAACAAAGCCTGGTTGTGGCATAGTGACTGCTAAGAGCACACAATTACACAGTCAAAGCAAATGTATAGCACACTTGTGGCAGCTCTGTAAGCAGGACTGCAGTTATGACAGAACTGATGTGTATTATCGCCTGGTCTGACTGTCTCCACATGAGGAACAATGGCCAGGATGTCGCCCCCTTGATTCTCCAGCAGGATGGATCCCCCAGGAATTAAGAACTTCCCCCAGGTGGTCTTCTGGCAAATGGTGCAGACGTAACAAAGCCACACTCATAATAGGGTGAGGACTCCTGAAATCCTTTTGAAGTCAGCAGGCATGGGAAAGGGTTGGTGGTGGAGTACCCAGAAGGGCGATGTAGACCAGGAGAAGGGTCCAACCATCTTGATTTCCATTTGGGCTCTCTTAGTTTGCCTGCCCCTCCATTTCTTGTGGGCAAGGTGCTTTGGGTGTGATAAGCAAAGGGCACGTGTTACAACAGCATGGATTGGACCCCTTACAGCAGGCTTGCTTTGGACAAATCCTTGAGACATATTACTTTTACAAGTAGAGGGTCAACCCTATCATTTTTATGATTCATCTCTGGTCTTCCACGAGGACAAGAAGAATTCATCTGGACCTCTGTTGCAGATAGTCTATCCCAATGCCCTCAGCCATGGAGGAGAAGAAAGAAGGCACCCAAGGAAGGGGATAGCTCTGTTCACTAACTACCACTAGAGAACAGTGGGGGTGATTGCTGGCGGACCAAGGCGATTATACAGGTCACACTTAAACCAGGATCCTGTTCACTGGTGATGAGGGATCCCGGGTAGGTGCAAGCCATGTTTCCTGGAATCGGATTGCAGAAGGACTCACTCTGTCCTTGATCCACCAGATTGGGACTCCCAGCAACAACAGAACCAAGGAAGTGACCCCTGGCTCTCCCTTGACCTCAGAACTGCATCACCATCCATTTGGACACCTATGATGCTGCCCTGCTGCTGCATGGGAACCGCCAGGTTCCACACCGACCTCACGCCCAACTATCTCTTTATCTTCGAGTTCCAATCGACTCCAATGCCAAAGTTCTGCCATTCCTGCATCTGAGATCCATTGCATCCCCCAACTCAAAAGCGCCACCTTTTCACTAGTTGTTCGAGCTCCAAGCTGACACTGCTGCTGAAGCCCAATGATGTGTTGAGCCAGTCAAGTATACTTGCCGCTTAAGACCAGCCTGTCAGTCTACACTTCTCTGCACCCCAGGCTGCCGGGTCTTCCAACGCCATTGACCCAACATCGCCTGCCATCCCCAGAGTCTTTGATCCGCAAGCTGTCGCTAAACAGCACTACGTCACTGGACCATGCCTCTGCTCCTCACCAAAGCACGAAGATTCCTGATTGATGCTGAAAAGCCTGGCTCACCAGTGTTGAGGCCAGAAGACAAGAGCATGAGGTAATACTAAGATGCCCTGTCCCCCTGGTCCACTTTTGGGACTGTGGTGACTTTTAAGCCCTCTTCTCTACCTTTTCCTTAAAGACATTTCGTCTGAACAGTGGCATTGTGCCAATCTTGTGCCTGAGAACCCCTTCACATCTACTCAAAGTGCCCTTTCACAAAGGTCAACATTCATGTGTTCTTTTAAAGGGTTGGGTTTCCTTAGTGGTTTGTGATTAATGGATTGGATTTTTATTGTTTGATTAAAAGTCTACATTTATAGAGAACCTTGATTGGACATTCTTTTATTTTCGACTATTGTACTTAAGCTGTTTGGGTTGCTATGCTTTCACTCCACACCCATCCTGCAAAGCATAGCCTGCCTTCTGCTCACATCACCAAAACAGGCAAAGGAAGTATATCTGTATATACCAGTTTCACCTTTATGATTGGGCTCACTGTTGGCATAGTAGTAGTGTGAGGCAGTTTAGCCACGACTCATTCGCGTACTTCTGCAGAGCACTAGTCATTTTGCCACGCAATAGCTGAGATCTGTCCTCTGGCCTATAGTGGTCTCTAGCGATATAAAGAAGGGGATGCTTGGAAATGGCTTTCACCTTAATCTTGTAAAAAAATGAGCAATGTTTTCTGGAGTTGGTAATTTTTGATAGGCTCTTTAGCTATTCCTTTTATTTTCCAAAATCTCAATTTTTAGAGAGGGAGAATGTGAGTAAGGGCTTTGCTTTGTGATGATCAGGCTGAGAAGGCTTTTTGTGTGCTTAAAGCATGCATTTATATCGGGTTGAGTTTTAAGACATCATGATACTTCCAGGTCATTTATATTGGAAAATAATTCTTCCAATAGAGTCATATTAGCAGTCCTGCTGCTGATTCTGGAGGAGTGAAAGTAACTACAGCTATTCCGTTGAAGGGGAGCTTTTGGTAACGATGGGAGCATATTTCGATTGGTTACACTTATTGCTGGTAGCACATTTTATCTTTGTGATCCAAACTGACCTGTGCAGGTCCTATGACAGAATCAATGCCACGAATGAAGCCAAGTCAGGTGGGCTTACTTTTTCACTTTGTACAGTTTTGAAATGGCACATATTGCCGGTCTAACAATGTCAATGCAGATGTTTTGCCAACAAGAACCTCATTCAGATAATTGTAACATTAGCCTACAACTGTGTTGAATCATTAACAGATTGTTGGTTGAGCATGCTATTGTTTGATCTTCTATTCAGCCTTCAATGAGATTAATCACTAGTGATGGTCTTCCCCATGCATGGAGATTTCCCCCATGCTTTATATGCAGCTGGATGCTGCTTAAAAATTAGGGTTCGAATTTGAGGGCACCTGGGAGCCATGTAGCCCCTGCTTGCAGCATGGTTAGCCTGACACCAACAGCTACCAGGAGCTACTTTTGGATCTCCAGGCCAACTGATGCAGAACAAACACTCCTATATAAATTGACTCTGTGCATTTGAGACAATCTATAAATAAACATTAGGACACATATATACGACATTCAAAGCATAAGGTGTCATAAATAATGGACAAAATGATATGTTAGCATCTTATATGTAAGTTAGATTTGTGGAACGCTATTTACTAGCGCTTTGTTACTCAATGGTAGCACCTGATCCCTTGTTAATGGTGGATAACAGGGAGCTGCGTTCAGCTCCTGATTATCCAATTTTACTTTCGATACTGTTATGAGACAGCTCCTGACATTCATTTTCATTTGGTGGCTACTTTGGAACAAGTTTTGCGATTGGTTTGGTGGTCTTTGTCTGCTGAGGTTCACTGTTATGTTCTTTTTTTCTGTCCGTTGTGTTGCCAGTGTAAGCCCTTTGACAGACTCACATTTAGGGGGCCCTAGATAAGGTCATGGGGACTCAGGGGTGGGGGTGCAGGGGTAGACACCTAGTCTGTGTTTCAACCCATGATATACACTAGATCCAACATAGCCTCCCGAGCCCCCCTTCTTCTTCGGAGTTCCAAGCCCTGCAGCCACCATATCAGGGAAGTCCTCTCCTTTTAGACTACAAGGAGATGTGCTACATAGGAGGAAGAGATAGGTACCCCACAGTACAGAGCCATATGGGTTTCAGAGGTCTGAAACACATGCCATCTTAGAGTTGTGATGCATTTGTACATCTATGCATGCTGCGACACTACTGCAATCTCCCTGAGTGCTGTTGTGATTCTGCTCACGGAGTGCTGAAATCTGGAGGCATGTTCCCAAACTCGGACAAATACAAAGATGTTTTATGGGTAGGAGTTTAGTGGGAAACAGGGGCTCGTGAACATTAGCAAACAAGAAGTGGCTTGTGAAGTGGAACAAGCCAAAAGCCAGAGGAAAGAAGTAATTCCGGGACATTGAAACACCTCATCCTTTGAAAAATGAAATTTCTTTTGATTAACACCATCACTGACATTTAGAACTTTTCTTTTAATGAAGGAGTATCATCAGCACCTTTTTCAGAACAAAGTATCCCTACACTTTAGATTTATGCTATTAGTGTTAGGGTCAGAAGTAGGGTTTTGGGGCACGACAGTGACTTACATTTTATGTTGACATCCTGACAGTGTCAATACTTTCCTTTGAGGCAGGGAACCCCCTCTTAGCACTCGGGGATGGAGAGCCATTTTTCCCAAACCCTCAATTTTCCTTAAATATACAATAACTACTTCACCTGTGTCAGAGCTTTCCTTCTGCACCCTTACAAAGCATAAAAGAAAGTTGGGATATAAAATGTTGCCTAGCTTTTTGCACTGTAAATTACCCATGTTTTTGCATGGGAAGCAATCTAGTCCATTGTCAAGATACGAAGGTGATAGCCATTCAGAAAGTTACACTTAGCACCACCAAGAAAGAATTATAAGCATTTTAAGGACTACTAATGAGGTGGTCCCTCCATAACCTCTCCAACCTGGCAGGGCCACTAGCTGCCAAATTAAAATCCCATCGCCCATCCCAACTAACCTGGGATCAAGGAGGCAAGGAGATATACCCTTGAAGAGCCTGGTTGGCTTGACAACAATAGCTACCAGGAGCTACTTTTGACTCCTGGATCATCTGCTATCATACACACACATCCCTATGTGACATTAACTCTGTGTGTTTGGCAATGTGTATAATGGAAGACTAGGATATGTACAGAAGACATTAATAACATAATGGGTCATTATGTAATCAACACAAAGTTATGGTGTGCATCTCATCTGGAAGTTAGATTTGTAGCACGCTGGGTACTAGCTCCTTGTTCCCCAGAGGTAGCTCCTGCACACTCTGTGATCCTGGATACCCAGGGGCTGCATTTAG
The DNA here is from genome assembly GCF_040938575.1 of Ambystoma mexicanum. NCBI lineage: Eukaryota > Metazoa > Chordata > Amphibia > Caudata > Ambystomatidae > Ambystoma > Ambystoma mexicanum. The sequence goes on along the minus strand of NC_090923.1, from coordinate 736,781,449 downwards.
CTCCTGCTCATCAAATCCTAATTACGATCCCTGCCAAATTATGTGATGGACTTTTAGTCTACAGGCATATGCTGTCTCTGAAATCCATAGTTGAAGCAAACTTCAATCTAATGTGGAGTTTGGCTAAGGTGCTGAATATCCTTATAGGAAAGTCTGGGGTTTGGGGGCATCACAAGGGGAATAGGTATGTGATGGAGCCACTTCTAGGGAACATGCCATACATGAACCTACTGAGGGAAAGATAGGAAACACATGAACAGGTGGTCAGGCCATGAAGTGTTAGCCAATCTAACAAAACAGAGGTAACAAGGAAAAAGCCCAGTCAATCCCGGCCACTGTAGCCCACTGGGTCGGGGATGCCCTGATGTTGTGGGGCATCATGGGCCATGGTTGTGGACCTGGACGTCCGGATTAGCACTGAAGTCTGAGTTTGTTAGTCCTGTATCATGGGGCGATGCACTGCATTTTCCATTGCAATGTGGGTCCAATCAGAATGTTCCCTGGAGGCTGGGTCCCTGCATGTGATTGCAGCACAGTAGGCAGTGTTAGCAACCAATTCCAAGATCTTTCATCCTTTCTATCTCTTTGATTTCTTGCAGTGTTTGGCTGATGCAGTTTTCTGCTTCAAGGCAATGACATACTTTCTTTCTGGTTTTGGCACCAAAGGAGGGTGTAAGGTTTTTATGACATGGGAAGCTGCTTACATTTGTCCTTGTTTCCATGATTTGCACTGGTTTCTTCTTCACTTGGTCTGCTGGCGATTGTTTGGTTCAGATCCTGGATTTAGTCCAGGGGAGGTTTTTGCATAGAAAACACCTCTATATTGGGCCTCATTACGAGTCAGGCGTTAAAGGGTTAACGGCGCCGTAAACGGCGCCGACCCTTAACGCCTGATTACAAGCTCCCTTAGCGCCATGGTGATTTTAACGCCTGCTTTTTGCAGGCGTTAAAATCCATGGCGCTAAGGGACCATGGTGCTAATTACGCCACCGTAATTTACGGTGGCGTAATTAGCACCTTCCCCACTCCCATTATGCCCTATGGGGCAAAAATGGGAATGGGGAAGGGTAAAATGTGAAATGGGGATTTACCGCCCCACTCACCTTGGAATGGGGCGGTAAATCCGCCATCCACCATGGTGTAAACGTAGTTTACACCATGGTGGTAAGGGTACGACCCAGGCGGTAACTTACCGCCTGGGTCGTAATGAGGCCCATTGTGCCACATACCTCTAGTTAAACCATCTAGGCAGTGCGTTGGGTTCCTTGGGAGGATTGCCTGTACTAGTTTGTCAAGATGGACAGAAGCTGCCTCATTACGAGTCTGGCGGTAACCCGCCGGTGCTACTGGCAGGTTGCTGCCAGACTCTTAACATTACAAGTCCCGGTGGATCGGGAAGTCAGGCGCTGGAAAATGTTGTTCCTTCATTGTGGGGAGACAGAAGCATCGGCACCTTTGCCTACAGTGCTTCCGTGAAAACTCTGTGGGCAGGTGCCGTTGGGCCAAGCAGGTCAGACCTGCTGGGTGCAACGGACCGGCCCACAGAATTGTACTGTGGCAGTCTGGAAAGGGTGCTGGTACAGTGCAACCGGCACCCTTATTTCCGGACCGCCACAGTTGTAATGAGGCTCACTTTGTGCCAAGTCTGGAATGACTGCCCTGATGTATTAGCCCGAAGCATCTGTTGGAATTGGAGGTTTGTACGACTGTGTCGATGCTAGGCTAGTGTCATTAGGGACTTCATCATTTAGCCTGATGATAATAAAATTAGCCTGATCTGGAGTTTGGTGGTGCTGTAAAATGTGGTGGTAATTACAATTTTGCCACTGTTAACGCACAACCAAATTTTAAGTTTCAAATCTGAAAGTGGGGATCCAAATCCAAAATGGGACTACCTGAAGGGTCCACATGGCTATAAATCATGAGGATCTTTACATCAATTGTGCTTACCTTATGCAGTATCAGTAAAGGAGCTTGGCAAAACTCTAAATGAGGTCCAAAGTGTTCAATGCGTTCCCCTAAGTGCTATGAAATGATGAGATCCCCATCATTCAAATCTGCTCTAGGAAGTGCATTTCATTATTCAACACTAGAAGGACTGAAAAAGTGAATTGTATCCCCCAGATAACGGAGCGCGACCACCAAAGTACACATTTGTATCAGTCCATCTGCTGTCGATTGACTTCTTGCTTGCTTTTCTAGCTCAGGTGAGGAGCCCGAATTACTGGGCTCCTTTGATGGACACCTAAGGGCATCATTACGAGTCTGGTGATGTGGTAAGAATGGTGATAGTGCAGTGGTAAGCAGAATGCTGGAAGTAATTCCTCCACCTTACCGCCCAAAAATGTCCAAATTGGTGGTATTACTGCCGGACCAAGTTGTGGTAACGGTAATACTGTTTGGTGGTATTACCGCCAAGATAACACCAAACTCATAATGAGGATGTTAGTCGTGTTACAGATCATTTTTCTCACCTGTTTAAATAAATGGGTTGTGGGACCCTAGGTCTTTGATTTTATTTTCATCCTTAGTTCCCCAATGAAAATCCCAGGAATTGGTAACTTGTAATATATTTTTAATAATTGTATATGTAATAAATGTCTTTGTTTCAGTATTGCCCCCTTTCCCCATATTTTGTCAATGGGCACTTGGTATCAAATGGGCAGTAATAATCTTTGTTGGTGAACAGATCCTTGCCTCCACCGACGCTGTTCACCATGTGGCATTACAATACCAGTGGAGCCAGTACAAATATTGCCCATAATAGGCCCAGCCTCAAGCATGATTCTGGGTGGTACTTCAGGGGGATGCCCCACAATCCTTTCAGTGCACTGGAGTATAGTGTGTGGAAGGAAATGACATTGCAGAGATACATTACCTTGAATGAATACTTAAAATATATATTCTGCCTCCTCCGAGGTGAGGCTGCTGCACATCAGAGTCTTGAACCTAATCTTGGGTTTGACAGTGGGCCTCGTTACGAAGTGGGCGGTAAGGGATTACCGGCACCGGTAAGGACACCGGTGCCGGTAATCCCTTACCACCCTATTCCGAGGTCCCTTAGCGAGTCCCTTCCTCAACGCCTGGTTTTGCCAGGCGTTATGGAAGGGACCCGTTAAGGGACTTCAGAGCTAATAACGGGCCCACTAATAGCGGGCCCGTTATTAGCTCCATCCCCATTCCCATTGAGCCCTATGGGGCTCGAATGGGAATGGGGAATGGTTCCCGGAATGGGGACTTACTGGGTCCTCCAAGGTCGGAATGACCCGGTATGTCCCTATTCCGGGAACACGGACCCGGAATGCGGTAAGGGGGTAGCCATGGCGCTAATAGTGCCATGGCTACCTCCTACCTCCTAATGAGGCCCAGTGTATTGTTCCTTGTCCTGCACTTCCGTACCTTGATTAACGCTTCTCTCCCCCTCCAGTCCTGATCCCACCAGCCCCTCACCTACTGCATTCACAGCCTGTTTTGCTTCCGTAGGGTGCTTTTGCATCCATAGACAGTTATTGCTTTCCTGGATTGTTTATACTTCCATAGACGGTTCTTGCACAGATATATGCCTTGCACTCATAGACAGCTTTTGCTACTGCCCTCATATATGATTTCGCTTCTATGCACTGCTCTTGCATTCCGAGATTACTACTGCACTGATCGATTGTCTTGCTACTACACTCATAGATTTCTGCTTCCAGAGACAGTTATTACATTCATGAAAAGAATGTTGGTTTAAAAGACATTTCCCACACCCATACAGCATATTGGTTACTCCGAAAGATGGCTTTCTCTATAGGATTCATGGATAATTTTGCTGGTCTAGACTGGTTTGCATTCATTGACAATTGCTTTCACAGACTGTCACTGCTTCCGTTGACTGTCCCTGCAACTATAGATTGACTGCACTCATAGATTGATTTCACTGATGAATTCTTAGATCTTTTTGCTGCCATAGTCTGGTTTTACATCCATATGCTCTCCTAGACTGATTTAGCTTCCACATAGTGCTTCATACACCGTTATCGATTCAGAGGTCAATGTTGCTTCCTTAGAATCTGTTGCTACAACCATAGATTGAGGGGTGTACTTAGAGGGGGTCATTACAAGTTTGCTAGTTTCCTGGTGCTAAATCTGCCAGGATACTGGCAAACTGTATTACCGTTACTGGCACTCGGTTTGGTGGAATGTCCCCCAGATTCTGAGTGCCGGGTGACAGTGTTACTCCCCATTCTATGGAGTTCCAGATGGGTGATTTTGCAGGTATTACTGGCGCCTTTATTTGCAGCACCTGTAATGCCTGTAATGCCGGCGATTTTCACTGGTAAGGTGGCGTAATGACCTCCAGCTTTTAGTTAATGCCAGGACGTTAATACCGCACCGACCCACCTGTTACTGCATACATATATTGTCCTACCCATTACCTGATATTCCATCCCAAGTTTCGAAATTAAGATTCGATGAGCAGGACAGCACAGTAGGCAGGAGCTACCACTGGGGAACCAGGAATGAGTACACAGCTCACTACAAATACAACTTCCACATGAGATGCACACTTTAACATTTTGCCCATTGTGTATGATCCATTTTCTTTTAATAGTTCTCCGATGTGTCCTAATTCTTCTTCATTTACATTCTCAAACACTCAACCAGTTGGCTTGGGGATCCAAAAGTAGTGGCCAGTGACTGTTGGTTTTCAACGAACCAGGCCGATCTAAGCTGGAAGTAGGAGTGAAATAGACAGATTCATTTTGCACCCATATACTGATACTGCATCCACATAGAGTTTAGATTCCCGGTCTATCAAAGGCCTCAAACTGTCACATTGCAAAGGCGACATTTTCCCTGTCCCCCTAGTCAAAGACTGCACTGAATCCCTACTACCGTTCATCACTGCCATCATCAATGCCTCCTTCGACATGGGTCTGCATCCCCCACTCTCAAGAAAGCATGGATCTCTCCCTTGCTAAAAAATCCTGAGCTTGACCCCTCTATTCCCACCAACTACCACCCTGTCACTACTGTCCCTTTCCTATTAAAAATTATTGACCGAGCAGGCTAACGCCAAATCCAACACTATCTGTAACAACACCACATCCTTAGCCCCGCCAATCTTACTTCTGCCCTACGTATGGTACTGAGTCTGCACTGGTAGACCTGAAGAACCAACCCGATGACGTCAGAGACTCTGGCAAACTTGCCCTTTTCCTTCTCCTTTTGCCTTTCGGCCACCTTTCACCTCATCGACCAGCACACACTCGTTCACCACCTAACAACCAGCGCCAACTTCTCCTTGGAGGCCACCAAATGGATTGCTTCCTTCCTAGCAGACAGAACTTCCCAAGTCGTCTCTGGTGGCTCTACAGCCCCCTGCCCCGCCCCTTCTGACCCAAGTCTCCAGTGGCATTCCACAAGACTCCTGCATCTGCCCCACCCTCTACAACATCTACACCAAACCCCTCTTCAATCACCTGGATTCACTTGGCACCACATACACTAACAACGCAAAGACACACAAGTCCTTATACCCCTGACTGGCAAACACCATCAAACTCAACTCTATTTACGAGACCATCCAAGCCTGGATAGCCTCCCACCTACTTTGCCTAAATGACGACAAAACTGAAATCTTGCTTGTTGGCACACAAGCCCTACTTGCCAAACTTGATCCAGCCTACCAGGCCTTCACGATCAAAGGGCATACCGTCACAGTCTCATCTTCAGTAAAAACACTGGGCTTCCACCTTGACACCACCCTCAATATGACTCGCCACGTCAACGCCATTGTCCCGCCTGCAGCTCACACCAACAAACTCATAAACACATGTAAACCGCTTCTCTCAATCGACAACCACCTCCCCATTGTACGAACCATCATCGTATCTAAGCTAGACTACTGCAACACAGTTATGTCTGGTACTACAGAACGCAACATCAACAAGCTGCAAGTCATCCAGAACAATGCCCTATGTGCTGCCCTTGGCTTCTCCAAACATAATCACATCACAGACGCCAGAAGAAAGGCACATTGGCTCCCGGTCCAAGAACGTATCAAATTTAAAGTGCTCACCATCACCCACCGCCGTCTCTCTAACACAGCTCTGCCCTACCTCTCACAAAGACTCATCAAGTCTACCTCCACTAGACCTACACGCACTACATACTGCCACTGCCTCATCGCCCCCAGATGTAAGCTTAACAGAGAAGGCGGCTTAAGCTTTCCTGTCATTGCCCCCATGCTCTGGAACTCTCTGACGCTTTCCCTATGATCCGAATCTTCCTACTGGGCATTCAGAAAACCCTTAAAAACGTAGCTCTTCAACTAAAATGTTGATCCCTGACTTTCTCTCTGACTTTGCTCCGCCACAGTTCTGGTTCTTGCAACAAACACCTAGTTGCCTTTGGGTTTTGTGCGCTTTATAAATGTAAAAAATAAATTAACAAATGTGCTGCTTGTGCCGTAGGTCACATGTGATTAAAGAAGGAGGCCTACCAAGTAGTTTTGTTTACTACTTTAGCTGGGGACTGTGCACACGTGGGCTAAGTCAAAATATAAAACAAAGGTCTTCCTATGTAACAATAATCAGGATGGTCTTCTCCCAAAAATGCTTTTTGCCCATTGGATGCAGGAAGTTGGGCCTTCAGGTCCTGGGAGCCAGTATCCTAGTCCACACAGTTTATAGGAGGTTGCTTCACCTTCCCATCTCTGACTTTGTGGGCTTAAGGGTGACTTGGACCCTCTTGTTCCACCTGGTCTAGCGCTTTCCACAGTCTTCTAACCCACAAATAGTTGTTACACAATGGGCCTCATCACGAGTTGGCCAGTATCCTGACTGGGATACCTGCCAACTTTATTTGCATTAGTGCCCACCCGTCCGGCAGTATTACTGCTGGATCACGGGTTGGGCGCTAACCGTTACTCCCCATTCCCCATTGGGTCCGTTGGACTCAATGGGTATTTTTCGGCTTAATTACCGTTCAGTAATACCACAGGCGATAATTGCACCGAAAATTGGCATTTTTTTGGCGTGTTTACCCCCAGCTCTTAGCCGGAAGTAGTTTGCTGGAATGAAGGGGTCGGCAGAGGGTTTTTTGAGAAGAGGGTGCACAAGGGAGTGCTAAAGGCAGTTGGGAAAACCCCAGTGGTAAAGTCGATATTGTCTTTAATGGTTTTGGAGGGGCAGGGGTCCACCTATTTGGATGACACCTTCATAGATCGGACTTGTCTGGTGTCCTCATCCGGTGTGATGGGTGAGAGACTGGAGAGGATAAATGGAGGGGGGCCACGGGAGGTTCCGGTGTTGGTGTATGCTGTGGTGTGGAAGACAGGGTGGAAAGGAGGTCTTGGGTTTTTGTGGTGAAGTTTGCAGTCAGGGCCGACCAAAGGTCCTGGGTGGGTGTGACAGAAGAAGAGGCTGCTGCAGGATTGGCCAGTTCCTTGCAGACTTTGAAAAGTGTGGCCGTGTTGCTTGATGCCGCAGAGCTGCAGGCTTGAATAAAGTCTCTTTTCTTAGTGCGGATGCAGAGTCGATATTGTCTTTGAAGGAGGCGACAGGCCTGTTTGTCAGATGGTTCACCCGGCGCGTTCCATTTCCGCTCAGCTGCCCTACACTTGCGTTTAAAGGCAGCCAGGTTCATACAGGTTATTCCCTTTTTTACCAATCGTATCAGAGATAACATGATTTAGTGTAATCATGTTATCCAGGGTGCTGAGACCTTGCCTGAAACCAGTTTGCTGGGAGAATAGTAAATTCTTTTCACTCATCCACTTGTTAATTGTTTTCAACAATAGGGTGCACAATCTCTTACAACTGGTATCTGCATGGCCAAAAAACGATAGTTATATGGGCTGGTTCTTGCTCCCTTTTTGAAGATAGGCACTAGTATAGCTTTCTCCCAAATTTCTGGAATTTACCCACTTCGTCAAATATTGGTAAACTTATTTAGGAATAGTTTAGCCCATTTGGCTGGTTTTCGTTTGATGACTACATCAGCTAACCATCTGGCCCAGGGGCTTTGGACGTGCTCATTTTATTAATTACCTTCAGGATATTTACATAGCCGAAGGGGGGTTCTAGCTGGTTATCCTCCCACAGCTTTATATTCAGACAGTGGCCCTCATCACAAGGTTGGCGCTAAAAATCTGGCCGTACCGGCATGGCGGTAATAACATGTCCGGCTTGGCACCAACCCGCAAATAGCAGATGATCAAGAGTGCACGGGCGCGCGCATCCCTGCATGTTGGTTATGGCCGTACCGGCATGCCGGTAACGACCCCCAAACCCCCAGACAGCGGCATCGACCAATACGCACAGAACGGCTCCGCCCTCGGCAACCCCTAAATACCGTTACCATTATTAACATAGTGCAAATAACGGGTGCGTTAATACCGGACCCGGAAGTAACGTCATTGCGCCGAAATGGGAAATGCCATGGTGGCCATCTTTAAAAACACAATCCATTGCAATCCTCCACCTACAGGACCCTCTACACCCCAACTCCCAGGCCACCACGAACAACATGTCGAAGACCACGCGGAGAGGCACGGCCCGCCTGCGCAAACCACGTTTTACAGACAATGAGCTGAACATGTTGGCCGACACCCTTGTGGCAAATGCTGAAGTGGTGTTCTGCAACAACCTCAGGCGTCCAGCCCAGCTCAAGAAAAAGGCCATCTGGGAAGAAGTTGCCCAGAAAGTAAGTGCAGTCGGCACCACCGCACGCACAGTGCGTGATTGCAAAAAACGTTGGGACGACCTCAGGCTGAGAGTCCAGCACATATTGCCAGCTAATCGGAGCCAGGGGCTGGCAACAGGAGGAGGACCACACTCCCCACTGAAATTGGCCAGATGGCAGGAGACCTGCAGCTCCATCATAGACGTGGAGTCCATCGAAGGAGTCGGTGAAGCAGAGTTTGGCGTGCCAACATCGGCAGATGAAGGTGAGTGTCCCTACTGAAACAGTAAAAATAATCATAATCATCCTCCCCCAAATGTGGCTGCTACACCAGCCAACAAATGGGCCATCATGCACACCTACACATATCCATGTACACATTCTGGGTCTACCACCATCCCATCCCAATGCATGTTGCGGTCATACACAAATACACCCACAAGACACATTTCATGGGCATGTGCCACCCAGGACGACCCTCCCAAAACACATAAATGTCCAACTGCACCCAACAATGCGTACATGTGGACACGACTACGCTATCAAAATCCACTCTTCAACATTGCATGTACACAGTCCCCTACAAAGCCACAAATGCAACTGATCAGATGGCGCCACATGTCCAATGACTAATGCATGCACAATGCAAGCGGAACAATCACTGATATCCTGCCACTCTCTGTCCCCCACAGGTAAGGATGCTGACAGTGATGAAGCGCAAGGGAGTGCACAATGCACAACACCAGCCAAAAGGCCTAGGAGGAATCTGATGGCACAGGTCCATCAATCTCAAGTGGACCAAGGATGGGCCATGCGGGAAGCGGGCCAAGAACCGGTGCAAAAACAGCACCACAGAAGTACACAGGACGAGTTGACACCTGCACCTGCATCCGTGGTCACACCATCCACACTGGCTGAGGACACAGCAGGCATAGAGGATGGCACACATTCTGCTGCTGCCAGCACAATTGGGGAGATGGCTGCATCGGCAGATCATAGTGTTGATGAGGTAGCTGGGCCGGACAATGAGGGCGATGCAGGACTTGTCCACTCAGAGCCTGTAGTGCACACACCAAGCCCGCAGGCCACCCCACAGGACACACCTCAGCGGGACTCATCCGACCAGGGCAGCCATGGACAGTGGTCGCCGGCCATGCATAGCCCCATGATCCATGCTGTGCCACCACATCACCCACCGACCACAACCCACACTGCCATACGGGACCTTGAGGGACGTCTCTCCAGGATGGAGGCCCGGCAGGAGGTGATGCAAGGCTATGTGCAGCAGTACCTTGCTGAAGGGGAGACAACACGCCGTATTATCCAGAACAGCACCGCAGCCGTTATCCAGGCCATTAACTCAAGTGCACAGCAAGTGAGTGATGGCTTCAATGCCTTGGGTCAGATCCTCACCAGGATTGCTGACCGCATGGACCAACGGCAAACCCTGCCCCTTGGATCACAACCATCTGGGTCATCCGCATCATCCACGCCATCGGGCTCGAGGCAGACCAGCCCCGTGAGCATGTCCCTGCGGAGTTTGCGCCGCTCAGAGATCCAACTCCCACCTTCGAAGGGGGCTCAACAGTAGCAGGGCCACCCTGCATAATCCCTTTGGGAATACATGCAGACACATGTCGTGCCATAGTTGACTTTGGGTGTTATGGGGTGGGTGGAGGGTGGTGGTGGGTGTAGTGTGTAGTACTGGGGTGTTTGGGGGCATGGGAGTAGGTTGGGGGAGGTGGAGGGGTGGTGGGTGTAGTGTGTAGTACTGGGGTGTTTGGGGGCATGGGAGTAGGGTGGGGGAGGTGGAGGGGTGGTGGGGGTGTGGATTGTTGAATCATGTTGTACTTAATTTCTCACGAATACACCAGTTGTGTAACAAACATCACATGAGGGGACATTACTGATTTTTTGCATGTCAATTTATTGCTTCATGGTGATTCGTGCACATGTGCCCACACAACCAGTGCCCACAGTACACAACACATGGCACCCTCCGCATTAAAGTACATCAGAATGATTGGTCTATGACCATTTTGCGCACTGTGCGACCCTCACGAGTTTCGCGTCCTGGCCTATGTCCTACTTCTACTCCTTCCTCTCCTTCTACTTCACCAGGTGGTGGCAGCTCCACGTCAGGTGTCAGGGATCAGGGGTATGTTCCGGTATGTAGCATTACACATGCCGTGATGATCTTGCACACCTTCACAGGCCCTTACATGAGTGCCTCTCCCGACCTGCTGATGCAGCGAAACCGTGCCTTCAAAAGGCCAAACGTCTGCTCAATGACCACACGTGTATGTGTATGTGCACGATTGAAGTCCTCCTCGTGCCTGTTCTGCGGGTTCCTGACAGGGGTGAGTAGCCATGGCTTCTGGTGATATCCAGCATCACCTACATGGGAGCAGAAGGAGGTATGTGTGAGGATGAGGCTCAGTTGACAGGTGTGCTCAGCCTGTACATTATTCAAGTTCATATGCACTATGTCGTCATTGGCAGCCACATCCACATGACTGTCAGCCCTGTACAGTGCATGCCAATCCATAGAGGGAGCCTTGTGTGACATACACGACCTAGGGTCCTAGGATTTTAAATCACCAGGCAATGTATGTCTTGGCTAGGGGCATTTTGCATGCAAATGTGAGGGCTGTGTGTCGGCGGATGACTTAAGAAACTTCCATTCCCCCCAATCCATCTGCCCCCATGGCCCAGAGGGCATTCCCCTTGCATATGCATGTACCTCCCCCCAATCCATCTGCCCCCATGGCCCAGAGGGCATTCCCATTGCATATGCATGTACCTCCCCCCCAATCCATCTGCCCCCATGGCCCAGAGTGCATTCCCCTTGCATATGCATGTACCCCCCCCAATCCATCTGCCCCCATGGCCCAGAGGGCAGACTCACCCAACAGCCAGCCACTTCGTACAACGTCTCCTTCCATGTAGCGGGGTAGTGAGGAGTTCCGCAGCACCATGGCATCATGCATGGATCCTGGGTATCTGGCACAGCAATGTGTTATTATCTGGCTGGCATCACACACCATCTGCACATTGATGGAATGGTATAGCTTCCGATTGCGGTACACCGCCTCCACGGCATGTGGGACTACCAACTCTACATGGGTACAGTCGAGGGCACCAATTACATTGGGCATGCCTGCCATTGCATGGAATGCTATTTTGGTGGCATTTGCCTCCTTTGTGTCCTTGGTAAGGATATGTAGGCACTTGTGTGCTTCAGTAGTGCATCCAGCACTTGGTTTAACACAACAGAGAAGCATGATTGGGACATGCCATGCATTTGGCCCACTGTGTGTTGATAAGTGCCTGTGGCCAGGAAGTGGAGCACAGATGCCACCTTCAGCAAAGGGGGGATGGCTGTGCGGATGTTGATCAGGCTGACCAAGTCATCCTGTATTAATTCCACTATGTTGATGATGGTGTCTCTGTCCAGGCGGTACAGGGTGTGGATTGTGCTGGGGTTAAGTCAAATGGATTGGCCCTTATACGTGGAATTGTTGGCTGTCTGCGGGGGGCGACTGCCTGCACTGGTGGGATTTGCTGGGCATGTCTCACCCTCCTTCTCCTTCGGCGTCTCCTCTGTGTTTCCTGTTGTACTGCCTGCTCAAGGAGTAGCAGTGCAGGCATGTCCTCCAGGCCCAGTATGGCAAGTACAAGTGGTAGCATTTTGCCTTGGAGGGAGGTGTGGTGTGTGGGTGTGCTCCTTTTGTGCTGACCCTGACTCCGTTGCCTCCACCTGTGCTGATTGAGTGCACCTGTGGCACTTGGTTACACAGCAGTTTGCTGTTTACGGGTGGTCAGCGATGCCGGTATTGCTGGGATCATGGTGGCCCTTCTTACCGGCATCTCGATGCCGGTATGTACTTGTACGTGTGACTCGTGGTGTCCCCTTCTTTGTGGCATGCCGGTATTAAGGCCTCCCCATCTGCCCACGTGCCCGCATGCCGGTATGGTGGTGCACGGCCACAGCGGGTCCTTGACGATGCCGGTAGCAACGGCATCTAGGGTCATGATACACCGGCCCGGTAATGGATGCCGATATTGCCTTACCGGTGCCGTTCTTCCCGGAGCACCAACCTTGTGATGAGGGCCAGTGTTCTTTATGCTTCTCATAATATATTTGGCTAACATACTCTACCCATTCCTCCACAGGTATCACGTTTATATCCGTATTACTATCCTCAATTAGGTGTTGTCACAGGTATCAACATTTCTTTGAATCGTTGCTCCTACATAGCTTGAACATTTTTCTACAGTTTGCATTTCTAATATCATATTTATGGGCCTTCAGCCAGTTCTTATATTTAATATGCAGGGTAGCTTCCATTTTACGTTTCTGTTCCCATTCCATGCCTGTGGCATATTTTATTCTCCTTATTCCCTCAAGCAATCTGTTTTTCTCGTTATGGACATCTCTATCATACGTATTAGAGTGTTTCTTACCTGTTTGTTGTGCAACACTCGCTCTTTTAGTAGTCATTAATATCATGCCAAGCATCTCACCAAGCCCCTTCATCATGATCGGGCCATCTACTCGCTGTCAATAGGATGGACGTTAAACATTTTATCGAATTTCATTACGTGTTTGTCGATCCATAGTATCCTATTCCCACCCACCCAGGTCCGGATATTCATTTTTACACCTATGTTATGGCTCTTTTTATTATCTACCTTTTTTATTTAGATTTAAGTACTGTATGATCACTATGAGGGGTCATAATATATTTGAATTGTTTCAACTGTACACGTATACCCTCAGTAACAAACATATAATCCACTCGATAAACAACTTTTCCATTGGTCCACGTGGATTCTTGTTCGTCTGAGCTGTCTATAGTTAGGTAAGAGAGTCCCCAATTCTGGAACAATTCTAGCCATATGATTCTATTGGATATTTGTGCCAAGGAGGTGTTATATTTCCCACCACAGCCCAATTCTGGTGGCACTCTCAAATTCACATAATTCCTCCTATTCATCCATGATAATTGTGGCTTTATCACAGTAAACAATAAAATCTCCTACTACCATAGTCGCAGAGTTAGGTGACTCCAGCATCCAGCCTTCAAGAGTGTCTGAGATCATTTTAACCACTGCCTCCACATGGACCCCCCCAGGGTCGGAGTACACATTAATCATTACAAATTAATTGAGCTTTCCCAAGATTTTTACAGTGGCACATAACACAAAGGGTGTGTTGGCAAATGTATCATAATCCCTAATGGTCATAGGGCTCTTTGCACCAATGTATAATCCCCCTGCCAGGCATCCAGCCCCTCTGCTAATTGCAGGTTTCACTAATATATTAAACCTATCGATCAGAAGGGTACCATTCACCCAAGTCTCATGGAATGCCAATATATCGCAGTTGTCCACAAAGCACTTACCATCTTTATGGAGGAAGGAACGGAATCCTCTAGTGTTCCAGGAGATGATTACTGGCTCGGGTGCCGACCCCAGTTCTCAATTCTCCTCAAGATAATCCCCATCCGGGAACCACATATTCCCGCTTGTTTCCGCCACATAGCATGATCTTTCTTCTGTCCACTTTTAATTAGTCATACATTATTAGTCCTTTTGTCCGTAACTTTGTTACAAATCACAACTTTATAACCATTCCTATAACCATTCCTCCACACCACAGGGGCTCTGCGTGTATGCTAATAAGTTCAACAATGACTGGCGTCACAAACTGGACAATTGACCAATTTTCCTAGCTGCCATATTCAGGCAGTGTCACTATCTCAATGTCAGTAGTAGTAATACTACAAAGTTGGGGGCCCGTGTGTAAACGTTCCAAAATCCACTTCCGATTTAAATATGGGCATGGGCTCTAAGATGAATTCATCTGTATGATTTTCATGGATTTGCCCAGGTTCAAGGTCACCCCTTCACCTTCATTAAGATCATGCGAAAATGACCTAATGTAATCCATATTAATATTACACATGGCTAATCTTTCCATTTCGCCCGTATCAATCTCCTTTTCCCTAGAGGAGAGTGATTCTACCAACTTGTTTGTAATTTCACATAGTAGTCACATGCCTTTCCCTCAGGACCTCATCGCCTGATCTATCCTCTGTGTGCATTTCTATTACTGCAACGTTCTTATTTGATTCACACTTCATTCCATTCATCCATTTATCCATCAACCCATACTTATTATTTGTGGTTTTCCTTGATGCAGCCTTATTATTATTTACCTCTTTCAGATCAATCCTGTTGCCTTTGACCACACATATAGCGTCCATTTTTTCTGTCTCTGCTAATGAGGCACCATTCATTTGACCTGGGGCTTTCTTACCAATTTTACCAGGTTTGCAATTTTTCTTTGCTACTTTTTTATTGTTTAGTTTTTGGTGAGCGCATTTCTTGCTCCCATACGTTGTACTTTGTTCACCCTCCGAGTTAATAACCACAATCATGCTCCCGCCAGTGATTTGTTCTTTATTCACTACTATTTCAGTCACCGCACCACACTCTGCTATTGCTGAGCATACCTCACTCAGGTTGTCTTCCAATTCACCCTCCTGACCCACATTTCCTACAATACACGCTTCTACTCATTTGCTGTTATATTCAATATGATTGGTAATCCTTGCCACGCTCGCGGGGGTTCTTTCATATGGCTAGAGCAGAGGCCTAAAACAGCATCAAAGGTTGCTGCTATTGCCTCCAATTTACTTATGGTATTCATGGACCCTTCGTGTGTCTTTTTAGAGTCTTCCCAAGAGTTATCATCATCCTCTGTTATTTAGTCTTCTTGTGCCATTTTCTCCAAGTCTGGTGTCCAAGATAGATTGGATCTGATAACATTATCCATATTTTTCAATAGTTCCATACTTCTGTCTGTCGATTCTTGCACAGATGCTGCTCTGATTCCCAGTGATTGCCTACGGAATTCATGGCCCATATTTAATAATGAATTGTTGTCAATCATGGAGCTGTTATTGGGAGGAGTTAGGTCTCCCTCATTCAATGCCTCACTAGCCACTTCTCTTTCTCTTACTTGAGGCAACATTAAACCTCCCTCATTCAGGTCCTCTCTTTCCTCCTCTCTAACTCGTCTTGCCACACTGTCATGAAACTTGATATTTTTGGTTGTTCTAATACAAGTTTCTCTTTTCCCAAGTTCCTTAAACCTCTGGTCCCTACACCCCTTGTTTTCCTTTGGGCACAGCTTGAAGAGGTAGGGGAGTCTGGAGGGGTCACGCTCTGATCTAGCATCTTTTTTTTGGAGTTTTGTGAGCAGAGCTTTGGGCCCATATTGTTTAGTTTAAATTGGGTATACGGTGACGGCAACAAGATAAGTGGGAGGAAAAAAACAAGGGGCCAGACCGTCCAAACCCAAGAGTGGCGGCGGGCAGCCTCTGTTTAATCCAGTAGAATGCCTATTTCTTGTGCACATAAGGTGCCCTACACTGTGCAAGCCAATGCCGTACCCGCACTCAGCAAATAGCCAACAGCACTCAGTGCACTCTGCTAGATGCACTGTTTTCATGCTGGTTCTGGGTAAAGGGGCGTGGCCACACGAACACTAAAGTAAAAGCAGAGAAGATCACTTTGGTTGTTAGTTGTAAAAGGGGGCTTATTAGGAGTCTATGGCCATGTCCATGTCCATATAAAATGTACCTTTGTTGATTTCCAAGTGTCCACAGCAAGTGGTAGAATAATGTTTAACAGGTGCAGTGGTCAGCCAACAGGACTCGTTAGAACACTGTGCTAAATGGAACTATGTTACACTCATGCAGGCTTTTATTCTCAAATAACATTGTACGTGTGGTGGCCAACGTCTTAGTCTACTGCCAACACTTCACCATCCTCGAAGATTTCAACCTGTGGCTGCTGGACAAGGAAAACACTGCAACTGAAAGCTTCTCAGTAAAAACAGATTGCCCTCCACCTCAAGCAGTTAGTGAGAGGTCCAACTCATGCAGTCAGCCACATTGTGTATTGATTGTTCTGCAACAGAAATCCAACAGGTGCCTGTCCCCCTGCTACCCTCTGGTTACCATCTCGTAATTCTGTTCACCATACTCACCCAGGCACTAATTGGTACACTGATAACCTCAACAATCTCAAAAAAGAAAACAGTTACCTGAAGCAAATCTGGTGGAAGAAATACCACCAGATGGACATAATGGCACCCTCATTGGAATCCCCTTCAACCAGAAAATCCTCCAGATTCATGTCTTTATGGACAAAAAGGATAATACACTGACATCCAGTTATACAACTGAACCTTCACCTAATACACCACACACAGTGACTTTGGGAACCTTCCACCCTTATGCAGGAATTTGCAAGGAAAACAAGTAACCCAGCAGGGTCATCCAAATAGCCTTGCCTTCCCAGCATCTACATAGCTGTAATAGAGCAACCTGGGCTCGCTCCCCTCTTTCAATCACTCTGCTATCAGTCAACAAGGTACCATTCTACAAGCTTTCAAATCTGCATACGTCATGACTTTACTAAAAAAGAAGGCAGCAAACTACAGCAACCCTGTAAATTGCTGCCCTATTTCAATCACTCCCTTTGCAGCAAACATTCAAAGTTTTATTTACCAACATAATGGGCATTGCGTTGGGCACCAATAACATCATGCATGAGTAAGAACATGCTTCAGGTGAATAAAGGGAACAGAATCAACTTAATCATCCATCCAGGACATACTCAAAACAAACACTGACACTGGCTCACCAAGTGTGCGCATCGGTCTGTATATCTTGCTGGCTTTCAAAGCCATGAGTAGTGAAATCACCTTGGAGTACTTGTGAACATCAGACTGAATAACAGAACTACATTGGATGAGCTGTTCCTCTTGAACAGGGTAGTAACTTTCTACATGTCTTGCTTTAAGTCACACCCTCTCTCCAATATCACCTGTAGGGCACCTCAGCTATCAAGCTTTTCTCCACTAGTTTTCAATAACTACATGATACCACTTTTGGGAAACATTAGTAACTTAGGTCTGACCTACTACAATTACAGTAGCATTATTTAAATTGTCTACAAATTTAAGTCACCATCAATTCAAATGGGACATCTCTCACAGATAGACACGTGGATGACGAAAAATTGTCTGAAACTCGGCTCAACTAAAATGAAGCTTATAGTGTGCGGCTCCAAAAATAGATATTATTAGGCCAGAGGAAATGGGAACCTGTCTCCAGCCAACATTGACAGTCAAAAACCTTGGTTTGCTCATGGACTACTCTGTCACTCACGAATCTCAAGTTAAAGCTGTAGTGAGAAGCTACTTTTTCCAACTAAGTTTCATCCATTGCATCATTCCATAAGTGAAGTGCCTTCATAGAACCTTTTTAGTCATGGCCCTTGTAACCCCAAGACTAAATTATGCTAACAGCCTTTACCTATGCTTTCCGCGGAACACCTGCTAAACCATTTACAGAGAGTGCACATTTCAGCAGCAAGATTCCTCCTAAAACTGGAAATATGGGAGCAAATCACCCATCCTATCTCAGCACACTACGGGCTTAATCACAGAATCAGTTCAAAACCCTGCATATCGCCTACCACACCTTCCACAGCCATGCCCTAGAATCGACCACAAAGAATTAAGTCAGTGTACGCCTGTCAGTGCTCTTGGATTCAGCAATGTGGCTCTCGTAATGATTCCATGTTTCTACCAGAAATGCCAAAGTGGGTCTTCCTTCTTGTTCTGGCAAATCAATATATGGAACAACACATCCAGGCGACTATGCAGTCTTAGAGACCACATGGACTTCAGAAAGTCAGTTCAAACATGGATTCTTAGCAGACCACAACAAACACAATAGTGTATATATGTCTGCTCCAAAGCCTGGTTCCAATTGCATCAGTATAACTCAACACCCCGACTATGGATTTGGGATTACATGACAACCTCTTGTACATAATCGTGCAGACATAAGCACTATAAAGGCCAGATTCAGTCAGGTTGGTCTCACCCAAACATCCTCAGACATGCCAGACATAAGGCATCAACACCACCCATCTAGTGGAAGCCCATGCCGGGCCAAGGGCACACAACACATGGACCATCTCAAATGGCTCGGTCTCATTCAGGCAACCTCCCTATTTGACACAAGATTTGAAGTCGGGCCAAGAGGATAGCTCAGGGGCAACGTGCAGGCCTTAGGAACAAGACAATGTCGTGCAACTTTGAGTTTGATTCCTGGTTTGGTACTTAGAAGCTGGAGGAGTACATGCAATATAAGTTACCAATAAACAAATCAATTACTAAATAAAAATAAAGTGACCTCTTCCATTGCAGCAGCACAGTCACGACTGCCACCATTTGGCCAAATCCTACAAGGTTAGTCTTGCCCTTTAATCACAGATATGGGACTTCTTGGCCACTTCAAAAGCACTCACAAGGTGTTGCCAAGGAAACCGGAACATGCCTGATCCACAACCCTACCAACAATCTTTCAGAGAGAACAAACAAGGCCGGCCAGGAGCGCCATGTCTGATAAATAAAGTCAGTCCAGGAATCTCCCCACACTAACTCACTCATCTTTTCCTCTCTCTTCCCAACTTACATTACATACATGGCTTGCTGTTAAGGTAAAATTCCATTTTAGCGGTTCTGGTTAACATTCTATGGGACCCCTAAATGTTTTGCTTTTTCCTGTTGTTTTCTTGTATTTTTGGCCTTATGTTTGTGGGCAGAGGGACTCCTAATGAAGTCACTGTGCAACTGCAACCCTTTTTGATGTGCTGTCCTCTGGCTCTAATGGCCCCTAGAACTCCATTTTGACCCCACAGTGATTATATCACCCTACACTTGTGTTGTGGAGCAGGTTGGTGGTAGCTGTTATGAGTTTTGTCTTCACCAATGCTGCAGTAGGAGAAGGGAAAGATACTCTGAGGTATGAATACTATATTGTAATGGTATACCATGTATATATTCCTGCCTAATGAGGTCAGCTCCATTTTACATTAATAAAACAAAAACGGGCTGTGTCGAAGCTCAGAAGAAGGGTAGACACGAAACAAATCGAGATAAAATCAAGCAAAAATCAGTTTAATACAAAAACATCATACATCATGGAAATCTCACCAATGTGACTGCTGTATGCCACCACCAAATCACAACAGAAAACTCAAAAACATATATGTAGGTACAAGCACACAAAGCAAAAACTATTATTTTTATTTGTATGAATATAAAACATATTAAATATCAGTGCCTGATAAAGTGAAGGCTTCTTCGGAACTGGAGTCCTTATCCAAAAAGAACACAAAACACCAACTAGTTTCGACTACACTAAAATATGTGATCGGCCTTCCTCAGGGTGAACATTTCAAAGTACACGAGGTTTGCTGGCATGAAACAATATGGGTCTGTTCATGTAATAAATAATGATGTATAAACTGCGTGGACTGTGTGTAATAATGCCCAGTGCGTGTTAGGATTGAATGGTATTCTGTAAAGTGTTTTTGTGGTCAGCAGGACCATGCCCATTGTGTCTTAAATGTTTGGGTAAGGATAACTATCTGTCCATTAGAGTATATTATCTTCCAACAGGTTTATCAGATGTATTAGTTCTATATGGTGAACTGTAGGGTTCACCTGGCACTTTTTCGGTGTCCCGTCTGTCACCGTGCTACAGTCCGTTGTAGTCCATTAGCAGCCCAATGCACCATTATGGTGCAGAGTTGATTGTGATGAGGGAGTTGCATGTGAGAAGGAAAAACAAAACTCCATGTTGAGGGTACCAGCTGTGTAATAGGAACGGTTACAAAGGATAGCATGGACACACTGCCGGGAGCAAAGATTAAAAACGTAAAACTGCCTACATTGTAGTACACAAGACTTTTGTATACCGGTAAGATTCAGAGGCCTTGTTCTAGTGGAATGCATTGTAAGTAGATTTTTCATTGTTTAAAGGGAAGCATTGATAATGTATGTGACCTAATGTTGGGTGATGAAATAAGGAGTTTAACATTTTTGAGTGTGGTGCAATAGGGTTCTAAATGGATGGTTCTGGCGGACGGTGGCAGACCCTGAAAGGAATTGTCATCTAATTGTGTGAGACTGTAAACTGTTAAATTCATTCTGAATAAACATCTTCCGTGTAATTGCATCCATGTGCCCTGTGGAAAGGCCATCAGCCAATCAGGTGGCTGGAACAGCGAGTGAGATTAGACATTCTCCACCCGCTGTTTCCAGCCACCCGAGGCCCTTCCCCGGGTGGTGACATCTTTTTTTCTATTTTATGTGGGGAGGCAACAGGGAGCCTTTCCCTGTTGACTCCCCACCTGCCCCGAAACAAACCCTTCCTCTGTCTACCCCCTCCCTCCCTTTCCACTTACCTGCCAGGCAAGGGTGTAATGGGGAGCCAAAAGAGGCCATGGAAGTAATTTTCAAAGTGGCTCCATGTTACACATTTTCAGCAAGCCCAACCCTTTTCCTATGAGAAAGTTTGGAAAGAAAATAGGTTATCACACAAAAGAGGATAAGGGTGCAGAGGCCTACCGGGAAATTTCCAGAGTTCCCTAAAGGCCAGTCCACCCTTGCTGCCAAAGACCAGAGTTTTTTGCTCCGTCCCTGCTCTCCTCCCGATCCAGGCCACTGCCATAGAAATGGCGTTGTCCCTTTTCCATATGGCTGCGGGCATCTTTTTTTTTCCTCCAGAGGGAAGAAAAAAAAAACATTTGCAACCTGGATAAAACCTGGGGTGCAAATGGCTTTCCCAACCCCAGGGTGGTCTGGGGCAGACATGGCTGGGAACGGCCCACAGCCCAATCTGAGGCACAAAGCTTCGGGCCTACCTTACCTTGGGCCGGCGGGCCATTACAGGCCATGTCCGCCCCCCGCCGGGGTCGTGAAAGCCATATTAATGTAAATACTAAATGCAATAATTTAAGCAACAGAAATTATACTGAATGTCCTAACATTCAGAATTAAAATTATACTAAGATGATTACTGCAGTGGAGGCTGCTGAATTCTTTATTTGGAGGGGCATAAATATTTGCCACAAACATGCAAGAGTGACCAAACAAAGCGTGCGAGCCCGGTTCTCCCCCATGAAAATGTTTTGACTAATGGGTTAACATGGTGAATTATACAGCACACTTTCTTTGAAAAAGCCAGACAGTTTGTAATCGCTTTTGTAGGTTCACCTATGAAAAAAATGAATTGATGCAAGTCACCAACAGTGTACGGGAACATTTCCCAGCGCATATTCATGATGCCTTTCTGCACAATACATGGCAAAATAATTTTTTTTTAACTTTGGCTGTGTCCATACATTTCAATATTAGCTGCACCTATATATGCCAGTATTCCCATATTAGAACATACTCATGCTTGCTTTACACATTATGCCAGTAATGATACCATAAGAAAATATGTCTCGGCAGGATAGCTCAGAGACAACATGCTCGCCTTGGAAACAAGATGACACGGAGCATCACAGATTCGAACCCCGGGTCGCACTTAGAAACCTCTGGGTATTAAGTGCGTTATAAATAGCCTATAATATCATTTCATATGTCCAAGTTGGCTCTACCAATATATGCTAGTACCCGGACATAACAACATACAACTGTTGGCTTTGCCAGCAAAAACACCAAGCCACAATAAGAAAACATGTCCAAACTGGCTGCTCCAATGTAGGCCAGTCCAGATACGTAATAACACTTAGTATATTTTCTTTATTACAGATGTCTAGTAAAGAAATGTCATTCTGCAGTATGAAAGGGCTAGACTGCCTGCCCCAAAATGCCAATCTAGCCATGTAACGATATGTATCATGCTTGCTTTATCATTTAGAAGCCCAATAAGAAATGGCTAGACTGGCTACACCAAAATGCCACTCTAGGCATGTAATACAATTTTTCTTGCTTGCTTTATCACAGATGCCTAGTAAAAAAAATATCCACCTCCAGAATCAGCGCCCCGGCCTAGCACAAAACCACACAAGCACACGCTCATTCAAACACACATTCACACTGCATTCACTCGCTCATTCACACAGCATTCACTTCCTCATTCACACGTGCACCTATGCACTCGCTCATTCACATGTGCACCCAACCACTCCTAGATCAGGCGCCCTCTCATTCACACATCCATACATACACACATAACAACATACACATCATACACACAACATTCTACACCCACCTTCAGCCCTGGTCCAAATAGTACTTCTGCCAATATACTGCCCCCCTTGATGAGGGTCCTCCATCTCCCATGCACAAGAACAGGAAGCGAGAAGCATAGAGTGCTGAAGCGCTACATTGTCTTCGCCCCATTCAATCTGACATTGTGGGGAGGAGTAAGAACACCCCCTCGCACATTCAGACGTTCCGTTCCCCAGCCTGCATCCGCAATAGGCTATCCAAGTCTGGGGACGCAAAAAGCCACCAGCCTTGCCTGGTCCATTGGCCACATGTGCACCGGAGCATAAACCATGTTTCCCTAAAATAGTTTAAGCCACAGCTCCTTCAGAATGTGCAAGGGTGCGGGTGGGTCAGGACCCCCTCGCCCATTATGGACTAGCCACCCTTGGGTTACTGAGTACAGGAAAAGGCAACCTCCACCTCAAAATTGGCTGCCTAACAGTTCGCTGTCCCCCTGATAAACATTTAATCAAGTACCGGTTTTTGCCATTCGGTTTGAATATGTTACATTAATGGGATTTACATTGCGCCCCGTTGCCTTTTGCATGGTATCCAGGTGCTCTATAGCGGAAGGGTGAGGCAACAAGGCACAACCCAAAGCTAACTGCAGTCCAATCTCAAATGGCTGAGGAGTCCGGAATACAGATCCCCCTGTCTAAACATCATCCAAATGGCAGAGTGTACAGCCTGGAATCCTTCCCTTATCAATGCTGCTAATTGCCCCTCCACTCTTCCTGTTTCAGTCAGGATACAGACACGGATTTATAACACGGATACACTAATTATAAAAACACAGAGATTACACTTCTTACTGCAACTGCCCCCTCCCACTGTGCCACATAGGGTCATTACTCCACACAGGACATGGTCTACCTCATCCAGTGAACTGATGTACATGGATAATTGAAACAATAAACTGTTAGGTGGCTTTAACTTTTTGCATTTGCATGTATCTTTATTTATCAGGAACTGTATAATGAAAATAAATGGCACAATAAACAAGGACCGGATCGAAATAAATGTAACACATTACATTTGGGCTGGAGAGGAGATTAGATGAGTCTTTAAATGAGCACAGACCAGAGGAAGAGAAGGTAAAGAACGAATGGAGAGAGAAAGAGAATTCTAATATTTAGGTGCAAGAAGGCAGAATGAACAGGGGTGGCACTGTGCACATGGTGGTCTAGGTACAGAGAGTACAAAAAGATATTGAAGAGACTGTGGCTAGGAATAGAAAGAGATCAGTGAGGAAAGATAAGGTGTGGCAAGCCCGTGAAGACATGTAAATATAAGACAAAGAAAATGAAAAATAAGTTGCGACTCAAAAGTAAACCAGGACAACGAATGGAGAGCAGCAGACATGGAAGAGCAGGGTGGAAGAGATATAACTATATGGGCAGATTAGCTATATGTATAGAGCAAAGAGGAGCCAGGTGGAAGGCAGGGAGACCCATAAGGAGGCAGGAGCAGTGAAACAGATGATAGAATACAAGCGCAGAAACACAGAATGTTTGTTTTGCTTAATCATCCCGAGTGGGATGGGTATGCCCAGATGTGGGACCCATGCCTGCTGGGCCTAGAGATCGAAAGATGCTCCTCCCTGATGAGGCCCAACAAGACCGAAACTTGTCTGGGGATGCTGGTGGTCTCATGCAGAAGGGATGTGACCAAGCAGTTCCAGCTGGACTGCCTCTTTTGGGGTGGGAATAAGCCTGATTTGCATATGGTCTTTCCCCTTTTGTAATGGCTTGGCAGGCAAAGAGGATGGGCTGGATGGTTGCCCAGAGCAATGTCAGTGGTTAAGGTTAATTCTTAACCTTCCAGCTATCATCCCATTTGTTTTGCTTAGTCACCCCGAGTGCGTTGGGTATGCCCACACATGGGTCCTGTGCCTGCTGGGCCTAGAGACCCAAGCTATTCCTCACTGATGAGGCCCAACAAGGCCAAAGCATATCTAGGGATGCTTGTGCTCTCGTGCAGAATGGATATGACCAAGCAGTTCGGGCTGGACTGCCCCTTTTGTGGTGGGACGAAGCCTGATTTGCATATGGTCTTTGCCCCTTTTGTAATGGCTTGCCATGCAAAGAACAATGGTCTGATGGTTGCCCAGAGCAATGCCAGAGGTTACGATTAATTCTAAACCATGTAACCATAAACTATTTTGTTTTGCTTAGATATAGAAAGAACAGATCTGATTTTACGAATATTGAAGAGCTGATAGCAACAAATATTAGTGATGTTGGAAGAAAAGGTTAGAGAGGTATCAAAGATAACACCAAGATTGCATGCAGTGTCCAAAAAGGAAGGTTGACGGGAAGTAGTTGGGGGAGTGAGGAAATAGAGGGGAAAGTGAAGAGCAAGAAGAAGGAGGATAGCTCAGGGGAAACGTGCTCACCTTGGACGCAAGACGACACGGAGCAGCACAGGTTCGATCCCCGGGTCTGCGCTTAGAAACCTCTGGGTATTAAGTGCATTATAAATTACCTATCCTATCATATTATAAAGAAGGGGACATCAATTTTGGCAGGGTTCAGATGTAAATGCATGGAGTGCATCCATCATAGAATTTTGAGTAGACAAGTAGAGAGAGAAGAATGAAGATTGTCAGAAAGAGATGGAATGATCTGTGAGTCATCAGCATGAAAATGACAAGAAAACCCAGATTTAGTGATGACAGCAGTAAGAGGGGAACCACGAAATGTAGACGCAGAGGAGAGGAAGAAGTGCTGGCCCAAGATACTGAAAAAGGACGGCTAGACAGATAAAAGGACAACAAAGATAAAACAGTAACAGAGAAACCTATGGACGAAAGCGTGAACAGTAAGGAAGGGTGATCAACAGTGTCAAAAGCCGCTGATAGATCAAGAAGTGCAAGAACTGAAGAAGGTGACGTGCAGAAAGTAGAAGGTCAATGAAAAAAAGTAAGGCTGTCTCTGTAGACTGTATTGGGTGGAATCCAGATTGATTGAGAGGCAGCAAGGAGAAAGTGTGCAAACAGTTGGAGATTTCAGAGTGCACAGTGCATGCTAACAGTTTTGAGAGAAAGGGAAGCAGAGAAAAAGGGTAGTAGCTGGATGGGAGAGATGGGACAAGGGATGATTTTTTTCAAGATGGGAATAATAGTAGAATGCTTAACGTCAGAAGGAAAAGTGGCAGTAGAAAGAGAGGAAATCAAAAATGCCGTAAGATACAGAATGAGGGAAGGATAGACTTGAGGTATGAGAGAGGAAAGTAAGGGATTGTCTAGAGACACAGTAGGATGTGCACGGTGAAGAAAGATACAAGTGTCAAGATCAGTAAGAGGAACAAAGGAGGAGAGGGTTGATGTACAGACAGGGAGAGGGGTACAAGAGGTGGGAGGAAAGAGCGGCGAAGAACAAAGTTGCAGGATATTATTGGTGAAGTAGAAAGCGAGGTCTGAGGATTAGAGAGCAGAGGACAGAGCTAGATCAGGAGAGAGAGGAGAAAGGTGGTCAATTAGTTGGAAAGGTGGACAAGGGTGAGGGGAATAGAAGAAAATGAGGTCAGAGAAAACTACTAACTGTAACAATGTATGCAATGGAAATTACACTGAATGTGACACTATGGCCTCTGCTAACAATGCATTCCACCAGACAGCTGCTCGGCTCAACCTAGGGGGAAGGAGAGAGGCTACTTCCACCTCTAAGCTGACTCCCAGCTCCTGCTCTCTCTATTGATCTTCACTTCAAGCAGTGGTTTCTGGTACATGGTTTAGAGAAGATAGCATGGTGAGGAGACGGGAACTTTAGCCCACTTGTTATCCTTACCACTACCCACCAAACCCACACCCAGTCTGCTGGAACTGGAGATACATGACTATTAGGGCAACCTCAAGTCAAAGGTATGAACAGGAGTAGGCTACCCTGCTGACCAGCCGTAGTCCTGAACTCCTGACAGTGACCAGGGGCTAGCCATTCTTATATCTATGTTGTTGGCAGTTAGATGACAGCTTCCACATACAAGTGAGCCAGGCAACGATACTGAGCTAATGAATACACAGCAAGTGGAAAGTCTTTTTAAACCTTCAATGACTCTGCTTATTCAATCTAAACACATTTACAATGGGGGGAACAGGTGAAAGTGGATCTAGGTCACCTGGCCTAAGCCCCACCCACCTGGCGCCTTCCAGGTTGCTGCACTTTTTCCCCTCTTAGCAAGCCCCATCCACCTGGTGGCTTCCTGGTTACCGCTCTTTTTCCCAATTTAAGGAGCCCTCCAGCCTCTTTTCCTTTGCAGATGGGGAGCAGGTGCAAGTGGATCTAGGTCACCTGGCCTAAGCCCCACCCACCTGGTGCCTTCCAGGTTTCTGCTCTTTTTCCCCACTTTGCAAGCCCCGTCCACCTTGTGCCTTCCTGTTTACTGCCCTTTTTCCCTACTTACGGGGCCCTCCAGCCTCTTTTCCTTTGCAGATGGGGAGCAGGTGCAAGTGGATCTAGGTCTGGCCTAAGCCCCGCCCACCCCCTGCTCAGACAGAAAGGTAAGCATGCACCAACATGTGTTTACTCCCTCTGTCCCCACAGGCCATCCCCACCCCCTCTGGCCCCCCTGTGACGTTCCCTTGTGCCCCCCTCCCTTCTCGCACACAGGTGTTGCCTGCTCTGCTTGATTCTTCTACCCTGCTCCCCCTGCCCCTCTCCAGCCTACTTCTGCAGGAGTCTGTCCTGATACATTCTGGTTTCACCATCACTGTCTTGTGGCCAATGCTGGATTTGACTTTTATGGACTTCATTGATTCACAGTGTGTCACCCTTTCTCAACTCTCATGCTGGACTTCCTTTGCATCTTGTACTCATGCTGGCCCTGAATCATGCTGTTCCCATCTTCATCTTGTATCCTGACTTTCAACATTATGTGTTACTACTGACTTCTGCAATTGTATTCGCTCTCCCCTCTTGCTTCTCCACTCTTTTTGACTGCTTACTCTCTTTTCCCTCCTCTCCATTCTCCCTTTTCCTATCATCTCCACTCCTCCCCTGACTTTCTTCTATGCACTTACTCTATCAGAATTGTCCCTGGACCTAGTATGATAGCAACCTCGTCTGTCTCCACCCCCTGCCCCTTAGGTGCCCCCCAACCCCCTCCAGCACTATCTGAAATGGCATCAGGCCTAGTACGATAGTCGCTTGTTTTTTTTTTTCCTCCCCTCCCTTTCTGCACCCCTCTCACTCACCTTTTGTTTTTCTCTGGCTGTACCAGAAATGTTGTCAGGCCTAGTAAGGTAGTCGCCTGTCTGTTTCCATTTTCTTCCCACTCTCCCCCTCCCTTCCTTATCTATCTATGTCTTAGCTCTTGCACTATCTGAAATGTCATCAGGCCGAGTACGATAGTTAATTGGCCTGTAAGAATGTCATTGTATTTTCCCTGGCTCCTTCCCTTGCCTTGAAGCACTTTGAAACACATTGTGCTATATAAATAAACTATCATATCATATCATATCATACAAAGGTCATCTAAAAAATTCACATTATTGCATCACCCGTTCAGAATCTAGCTTTCTCAGAGGTACCTAAATGACATACCGTATTGCCAGGAAGCATCCTAGTTGGTGTGGCTGCCTGTGAGGGCAAACAATATCCATACAAGCCTGTACATTCCAAAAGAGCCGGAGGAGAGCTGTCATGATGCCTACCCCCGGGGAACCAGACCAGGTCCAGTAACCCCAGAAGCAGGCATCACGTTATTTTGAGCAAGCCCAAAAACCCCTGCTAGGGGCTGTTTGGGTGCGGTCCTGGCACCTCTGGTACCAGGCCCATATGGAGAGTCAGTCCTGGCGCCATAGGCGCCAGGCTCATAGAGTGGAACTTACCTGAGGCAGACCATGCTGCAGAGCTCCAAGCCAAATGGGGCTTGGAAGGGACTATTTTACCTAGGGACTATTTTTACTCGGGTAGGGCTGGGGAGGAATACTTACCTAGGACTACTTTGGAGGCTATTTAAACCACGCCGAAAGAGCAGCACACGCTTCGCGTTATTCTGCATCCAGCAGCGTAACGCTCACCGTGTCTGGAAGCCTGCATCCAGTCTTCTGCCACACCCGCCTCGAGTCTGCAGCTCCTAGAAAAAGGGAGGAACAGAAGGAGAAAAGGTTAGAATAAGAGCAAAACCTTCGATCCTTACCTGAATTCCGGATCCACCGCGCCTTAGAGCTGGAAGAAAGAAACATTTTACACGCGCCGCCTCGCCTGCTGCAGCGCCGCGCTGGACTCACCGACCTTCGCAGCATCCTCACGATCCACTGCATCCTTCAGCATGTTCCCGCCACATTCAGGCACCTAAGGAGAACACAAGAACAGTAAAGGTGAGCCAAGAGAATAAACAGAGGCAATAGTAACTACCCCCATAAACTTACCTGATTACCGCCGGGGGTACAATTCCTCTTCACGGGTCGGCGCAGTCTCCATTGCATCCTCGCTGTACCCCGGCCCCTAAGGGGAACAAAAGGACAACAAGGTGAGACAAAGGGACAAACAAGGGGAACTCTTCTCACCGCAATAGACTTACCTAATTTTACCGCCAGAGGCATTATTCCCCGAACTTCATAGTTTCTCTCCACACCTGAATAAGGGAGCAAGCAACAGGTTACATTCTGGCCTTATTTTATTGAACTGTGTAGGATAAGCCAAATCCTTACCTGAACTTCGTCAGCTACCACGAGGAACTCTTCGCTGGGGTCAAGCTGCTAACTGCAAGGAATCAGACAAGAGTGAAAGTCAGACGTGAACTCTTACGAACTACATACTTTTCGGAGTCAATATTGTTCTGGAACTCACCAATTCCTTCGAGCCAGTGAAGCAACTGGTTATCAACACGCCCCTGCGCTCAATGCAGGATGGAGAGCTCATCTTTTCAAACCATCAGGTGAGACTATAAGAAGGGACATCAAAGGTGATCTGTGGGGAGAACAGCAGCGGTGGGGGGATTTACGCTCAACTCCACGGGTGGTTAATTCCCTTTCTCCATTTGCAGAAGAATATTCCTAAGGGCCAACCAAACGAAGCTAGGTGGGCCAGTCCAGTCCATCATCTCGGCCCTATGCGTCACATTGGTGGAGACCGCAGCTGTCCAGTCCAGATCGATGCCTCTGTGGGAGCCAGGTGAGCGTAACAAGAGCCCAGTATGTGATGGGTCCTGCAGCACACACTCCCAATATAGCTACCAGAGACTATTATACAATGTCTCCAGGGAGGAGACTGCCCCAACTCATTTATATACTGCCTTAAAATACAACATATACTTATAATATAAGGGGTATTGAGTTAGAGTAGCCTCCCTACTTCCCTGGCACAAGCCTAACAGTGGAACTCTGAGAGAAAACCGTAGACCCTGCGTGGGGGGGACGATGCAACCTCTGGGCAACCTCACATAGAACCAGCCCACATAGTCCGCTGCAGGCTGCCATGTCATTCAAAATTACAAAACCTCCAATTAGGGCCCCAATTAAACAAAAATACCTTCCTAGTTCACTTGCCTCTGCCCGTTCAACATTGTCCCGGATTGTCCATTAACCCACAGTGGATAATTCTATCACAGATCTGCTCTTCGACGGTTGGTTGTTATGGGTTTTGGATGCAAATTAGAGTCCCCTTGTCCACCTCATCTATGGCTAGTCCTCTCTCTGTACTATGCTTGAATGTATTTGGTGCCCAGGTGCTCAAGGAGTGGTCCACCACACTGCTTGCCATACACTCAAAGAGGTGCATCCCGTCCTGTGCCCTCCACTCGTTGGCTTACGCAGCAGAATGCAGTACTGCTGGAGCAATGCCCAGGAAGCTAGTTTCCAGCCACAGTGAGAGATCTACAGATGCCGAAGGATGATCCCCGCCCAGTCACATGCCTATCATAAAACTCTCAGCTCTCACAAAAATACTAGAAATTGTGGGGTGCATTTAAAGGTCCCAAACAGAAGTCCCTTTCACCTGAACAGCAGAATTGTAACACTGCAACAAAAAATGGCCTTGCTTTACTTTTATTTCACATGAGGGCAAGAGTTTCAACACTGCAACCAAAAATGGCCTTGCTTTACTTTCCCTGTCACATGAATGGCAAGAAGTTATACACTGCAACCAAAAACGGCCTGGCTTTTGCTTTTAGTTCACATGAGTGGCAAGAATTTAAACACTGCAACCAAAAACGGCCTGGCTTTTTCTTTTTGTTCATGTCAAATTAAAGAACCATGGGGAAAGGGGGCTTACCCATCATTATCAATGGATCAGCAGCAAGGTAAATTCACCCAAGAAGGAGAAATCAAAGAATCCTGTGATCTGCAAGACAGAATTTTAAACATTAAAAGCAAAAATGGCCTGCATATGTGTTGCAAATAAAAACTGCTTTAAAAAGTCACAATAGAAAAAGATACTACTGCTCACAGAAAAATGTCAGGGAAACATGATGTGGGGGGTGACCAAAGTAAATATATATTAGGTTTCACCCACAAAACTCCTGTATCCTGTGAAGAGACACTACTTCAGGAAAAAATGGTTTTGGCTGAGGCATCAACTTCACCATGACAAGCCTCACATCCAGCTGGATTCCACACCTGTTCTGCAGACATGAAGGCAGGAATGCAGGGGTTCCAAAGAAGGCATGAAGCTATTTTAGCTTGGCTAAAGCTTGACGAAAAGGTGTGAGTTCTTGTTGCTCCCATTATAAATAGCAAACTGTCAATTTCAAAGAGACTCATAAAAACCATCTGGTCACAGGCTGGCCCCGGGGAAAAGATGGCTATGGGGGATGAAGCGGCCAGCCAATTTGCTGACAGAAACACTGCCATTGTTCATGTAATTTCCAGGCGGTTTTCAACATATAAATTGCATTTACCTGGGACTTTGGGAACTGTAATGACTAGTTAGACTAAGTTTCTGGCTGATCTGAACATGTGATAAGTATGAGATTTGATGAAAAGGTGGAAATTCAAATTAGGAATATGCTTGATGATTTACATATTCAGAACTGTTGGACATTTTATGAAAATGACAAAAATGTGCTACAGGGCCATACTACATCATACAGAGTTGCCGATCAGCTTACCTAATTCCCTATGACCAGCTAAAACCGAATATATGTTTCATATGGCAGTGGCTAGTATAATTATGAAGTTATGATACATAACTAGTTTTTGCCAAAAAGTTGTAATGAGGACAAAGGAGGGTAATAAATGGAAACAGACAGATGGTACTCTCTTCTCCTGAACCAATCCTGACAGGGGGCAGAGAGAGTGATGGTAACTGTCCTAACCGAGCGGCAGGGATAATTACAGGGTACTCCCCCTAGATTGTAAAATTGGTGATGTAATTTCTGCTATATAAGGGGGACTGTACTAGGACTCAAGACACACAAAAACCAGGGAGACAGAAA
The DNA here is from genome assembly GCF_040938575.1 of Ambystoma mexicanum. Taxonomy (NCBI): domain Eukaryota; kingdom Metazoa; phylum Chordata; class Amphibia; order Caudata; family Ambystomatidae; genus Ambystoma; species Ambystoma mexicanum. The sequence goes on along the minus strand of NC_090923.1, from coordinate 736,749,246 downwards.
ATGAGGACAGAGAGAAGGCTGCTGAACTTTATGTTCTTTGAGAGTGAAGTGACAAGATGCCTTGCTCTATCTGTCCAGAGTGTCCTGAGATCCAGCTGGCTTTCCTGAATCCTAAACCAAGGCTTGCTTTGTGTGAGTAGCATATAACCCCACCCCTAAATTGCATAAGCCCTTCATAATTGTAGTAATGCATCCAATATTTCCCATTGAAAACCCTGAATTTCCAGTGTACTTCAGTCATCTACCCATGGAAGAATCTCTTGTTTGTTGGCATATCTCCTTTGCAAAACCTCTCAGTTGTCTGTGTAAATCCTTAGTATTTTTTTAAGTAAATCAATTAATTCCCCCATTGAAATTCACGGTTCAAGATTGTTGCAATTTGAAATCAACCATCTTGTTCCTGGTGTTTTTATTTAATTGTTATAGTCATTAAAGTGTTGCCTCAAAATAATTATTCTCCTTGTAACTAAAAAACGAATTTGTCAGTGTATTGTGTGCATTACCAAGCAGTGCCTATTTGCATCTGTTCCAATCGTGAGCAATCCCTTTGCCTAGAAGTCTACCTATTATGAGCCTCTGTCCTTTTCACTGACAACCGATTTTCCTATTGTAAGCTAAACCTCTTCCGAGCTGCCTGTCATTGTAAGCCTCAGTGTACAAGAATTTCTATTTGCCACCGTATTTTCCCTTTGCATTTGCTTTTCTCAAAAACGATTTTCCTTCCTCATTTCTATTTTGCCCTGGTGTGCTGATTACTATTCTCTAAATCTTTGCCTGTCTCCTATGTGTAAGCAATGCGAATGTTCTTCAATTCTGTCCCCTAGCAGTTGTGAGAAATAATAAAATCCCATTCTTCCATTTTACTCCAAAAACAGATTTTCCCTTTCTTTGCTGGCTTCCCATCTGGTGGTGGTGGGCTTTAACTCAAAATCGATTTCCCCTCTATATTCCTACTCCTTACCACTGCCTTCCATTCAAAGGAATCAAGTCCAAATTAATGTTTGGGGCTGAGTGTTGCAGGGGGGAGTGTTTAACTGTAGAAGCCATCACTTTGTGGTAAATTGTTATTTTTCTGGTTTGCCATTAAAAAAATGAATTAACTGTAATAGGATATCGTAACCTGGTTGTTTTGTAGAGATTATTGCATTTTGTGATTACACAACATTGGTGGCTGTGAAATTGTTTGATCTTCCTTTTTTTTAATGAAATGATAAATTCATAAATATCTTATTGATACACACCGGCCTGGTTCCTAGTCCATTGTGACATGGGTTGTTTGTGGTGGTAGGGTGCGAGACGGGTTGGAGGCCTACTCAAAAGAATCTGTAGTGGATTCACAGTAAAAAGCGTTTTATTGTGTACCACACTCCTTGTAGGGGAAGGAGTTCCCAGGCAGGCGTGCGCTGTGTAATAAATCCTGACAAAGGGAAAGGAGCCACACCACTTCACCACCTCAGTAGTATGTGGCACACCACAATCTATTGCACGACAGTCAGCCAGGCTTCGGAAAACAGTAAGAAGGATGCAAACTTTACTAGCGATTCGAACACCAGAAATGATGACAATTTCCCTAGATGAAGGCCACCCTACAGCATTGATACTCTTTTGCCTCCCTAGACCAACTATGGTCCGCAATTTTCGGCTAAAAAGACAAAGTAGATGAGAAACTCAGGCACTCCTAGAAAGTGGATCTCATCATTTATTTATGTGCCCCAACTATCACCATTATGAGCCTTTGTAATCAACATCTATATACAATATCATAAGTAATCAAACAGCACCATCAGTAATTGTGGATGCATTCTCAAGACAACTTGAGCAATCTAAAACTGGAAATGAAGTGGGGAGCTTAAGGTCATCATAACTGCCTGGACCATGTTCATTGGTGGGTGTAGGGGAACTAGCTCTTCTTTAATACCAGGTGAAGAGAGACTCCTCCACTGGATGATTCTTATAATCCAATCTCATGCATGCAATCTCTGCATGTCCATGGATTATAAGAATCTTCCACCATCTTCCACTAGAAAGGCCAACCATTAGCTCCTAGTCTTCTGCCCCAAATAACACATTGGTCAAGGACAAAACCTTCCAATTATCCTTGCCCCAAGGAATTATAGGACTCCTTCACAATAAGCAACCACTGCACCGTTCTTATGGCACAGACTACTGCAACATTAAATGCCGAAAATGTCACTGAGAGTTTTCTATGATGACAAAAACAGCAAGCTAGACTACCCTTTATCAAAGGAAGGAATAGACACTTGCATGCCATCTGAAAAGCACTGGATTGTCTACCTGCGTAATTCGAAATTAAAATACAAATCATCTGTGCCATACACACAACATAATGGAACAAGGATCCAGGGTAACTGTGGGTGGTGCCCCTAGGCCATATTGACTAAGAACCTCTGAGTGGCCTATACAATGAATCGTGTCTGTCAACAGGCGGTATAGTGGAAAACGAACATGGGCCAATTCTATGGATGTCTAGGACCGAGGCTCTGGATCCCTCATAATAATTGAAAGCACAACCAAATGATCTGCTTCTCTGAACAATGTGAAAAACAAGGCACCTGAACAAGGGAGAGTTAGGGATCCTGGTGCTCAGTAGTCGAATAATTGTGTATACACTGCCCCTATCCACATCTTGAATGGTATACAAACACGCATGGGTTAGAAGTAAGGCCTGAAATCTCTTCTCCCCACATTAATCTAGCTAACAACTCACTCTCCCCCTCCCCCCACCCAGTTACACTCAGGTTCTCAACTAGGATCTACCAGACTTGTACCTCGACCTATTCGTAGGCACCTTTTTAAGCGTATGCACTTTGATCGTGGACTTTTTGTCGAATATGATTCCAACAAGTTTATTTTATTAAATGAGCAGTCCCCCACATCCCATCTAGCCCACACCCCAGCTCATAACTCCCACTCCTTTACCGTGTGATACACCCTTACATATACACATAAATGTGTATGTAATTGGCCATTTTTGACCAAAAGTGCACACGTTTAAACAGGTGTCTACGAATAGACGTAATATGTCGACTACACGCACATAGTCATAATACCTCTGCCTGGAACAGCCTCCCACCACCCCTCATGTGCCACTTAGGCTAGTCATTCCACTCAAGCCACGTTTTGTATTATGGGAAATACCTGAACTAAATAAATACTGGCAATGAAAATGAACCTAAATGTATTAAGGCACTGAATGTGAATTATACCAAAGTTATAGTTCTTACAAAATTATACAAATGCAATACGGAAGATGCCACGTTCATTGATATCAAAAATGTAAATGTTACTTCAGGCTAGGATTAGAGAGTGTTATAGAATGCATTGCATGGAAATTATACCAATGTGGGCCTTACAGTCTTTGATTCTTTGAAATCAAACAAATCGGCTAAAACAATTAAAGATAAAGTTCAGAAAAAGTGTAATGCTATAAGGAGCTGGATTACTCATAAGGGGGGCTACTCGGTGGAAGGTCTCCTGAAAGCGTATAAAGCCAGCATTGTTCCTGGGGTACTTTATGGTTTAAAGGCTTTATCCACTCAAGAAACATCTTGGCACGGGTTATTGGAGGGAAAGATATGGCGTTTCACACAAGGCCTCCCCAAATCCACTCCTGTTGAGCCATGCAGTGTGCGTTGGGGTTGATATCATTGTGCACACAAAAGAACATTGCTAGTCTATTGTTTTATTTCAAGAGGCTATCAGGGAAGGATAATCAAGGTTCCATGTATTTTAATTTTGCTGAGTGGTTGATAACAGATAGTGTGTTAGGAGCTTTAAGTGACTCACGGCAAGAGATACACAGGGTCATCACGAGTTTGGCGGTAACCCTTAAATGCGGTGGTAACACTATTACCGCTGCATTTAAGGCTCCATCAAATCATGGGTTTGGCAGGATTTACCCCCAGCTAACAGCTGGGGGTAAATCCGCTACGAATTAGCCGATTTTTGGCACAATTACTGCACAGTAATACCACTGACGGTAGTCCCGCTGAAAATTCTCCATTGGACCAAATTGGGAATGGGGAATTCCCGAATGGGCCCAATGGGGAATTCCCGTTCCACCAAACCCGTGATCTGGCGCTAATAGCGCTGGGGGGTTTGGCTGTAACAATATTACCCCGGCGGTGTCCGGCAGTAATACTGCCAGGATACCGGCCAACTCGTGATGAGGCCCACAATGTTTCTTTAGGATATTGGATATACTATTGAGCTCCCATTAGAGCTTGGTAGAGCTAGAGAGGAGATAAAAAAGAAAGCTATAACATGGGACATAGATAATCATTTGAACATGCTGGCCTCCAAACTTAATTATACAATGTATGCATGACAGGGCTTTTCATTGAAAAGTGCCTGTAGCAACATTGAGAAATTAAGTAACAGTAAGGTGAGATTTATCATGTATCATGCAGATTCACTTTGGGTTACTCCCTACCTTATCTAGGTTAGGAGCATTGTCAAATATACTGTATCATGAGTGAGTCTCCCGCTATGTAAATCTGAGATAGAAACGCATAGGCACTTGTTGACTGGATGTTCAGAAACATCTGAATTATATGTACGAGGCTACCAAAATCTCAGCTATGAACTAATTCATTTTCAGTCAGGCCAATGTTGGGCACTTTGGTACTCTGGCAGCAGCCTCGTACTGAATTTTACTATGTGCCATATATGGTTAAAGATGGTTAAGTTATTGAAATGATACATTGAAATGAATTGGTTTTAATGAGGTTATCAGGATTTATTAAGTGAGTTTTATATGTGTGGAAATGTACTGTTTATGATGTGTTTTATAACTATGTATTAGTATGGATATGTAATTTATGAATATGTGATGATCCATATGTGTAGTTTGGATTAAACAGTGTTAAACGGTTGTATTTAAACAAAACACTATTCAAAAATACATTAAAAAAAGATACCAAAAAGAGTATGTTCAAAGCACAAATAGTACCCACTAAATGAACCTATGGCACAGGCATCACACCAATGTAATGATGAGCATGATTCGAAATCATTAAAATTGTTCCAAATTAATGTGAGTTGTCAACTGAAAAGATACCTAACCTATGGCGTGAAGTCATACTAAGTTTTGTACCGAACAAAACATACATGTTTTTAAATTGGATGAATAACATTAGGATGCTCATATAGTGTGAAGTTTTTGCTGAGCTAACCAGTGGGCGTTTTCTACGCACAGCTTTGGCCTGTGCCTTGTACCAGGGGAGAATTCCCCTGATGGGCATCAGCCTGGTGGTTGAACAGTCATGCGGAATGCAATTTTATTTTTACTTCACATTAAAGGGGAATGACTCTTCCGAATTTCTTTTTTTTTGTTGTAAATACAAGCTTTTACCCCTCCTCCCAAAACCCTTCTCCCCTCCCCCCATCTAGCACATAGAACATAAAACCATAAGGATGCGTGATTCGAGGCAACCATCTAATATTACCATTTCCACCATGGCTCTTTCCTTCACTTTGTTTAATTACCATATTTAGCAAAAAGGGCAAACACATTTCTCCAATCCTAACTCTGGATTTATTCAGGATATGTGTTATATATTCCATTTCATATATTCACCTGACTTTCCGGAGCCATTCACTTTCAGTGGGGACTTTATTTCATTCCCAAGATTGTGCTTCACAACATCTGGCCGCCACCATCCCGGTGCGGGTCATGTGATTCCCTTGGGCTTCCCCTTCATTTGTATCCCATATCTCGAACAGGAGGCTCCATGGCGACAGCTCTCGTGAGATTCCGTTAACCCCCTTGATCCATGAGAGCACCTCCCCCAATAGATCTGTATTTGGGTACATCCATACCACATATGGTAGTAGTCAGCATTTGGGTGTCAGCATCTCCAACACCGTGAGTCAGCTCCCGGGTACATCTTGGCCAATAGGGCCGGTGGCTGGTGCCAACGGTGTATAATCTTAATTACTTGCATCCTATATTGGGGGGTGCCGAGGATTGTGTGATCCTCCTGCACATGGTAAGACATAGGTCTTCTGTTATTTCACTTTGCAAGTCCCTGGACCATCGCTCCCTCGCCACCGGGCCTTGAAGGGGTTCTAACCTTAATAACATTTTATATAGGGATGCTATACAGCCCTATGTGCCCTTGCTCCGTATAAGTGCAGATTCAGAAGGGGTGAGATCTCTGCGCAAATTGTTGCCCCATCGCGTGTCGTTAAGAGCCCCTTTCAACTGCAAATAATGGAATGGGGTGAGTCGGCCGATCTGTAGGAGGCATTCTAATTTTCCCATAGATATGAATTCCCCCTTGTCGACGTCTGTTCTGCTCTGCTCTGCTCAGGCCTGATTCATACCAGTTTTGGAACTGCAGGGGTTCCACTATCAGATTTCTTAATGGGGGTGCCCAGATGCAGCTCATTAGAGAGGGTCAAGTCGTGATCCACCTCGTGCTGTTCCCTTCTTTCCAGATCGTCCATAACACCTCTAAAATGGGATGCTGCAGGATCCTACATGGGATCTCTCTTTGGGGTACCCATAGCCATTTCCCCAGAGAGACCAGGCTAAAGATCGAGTTGTCCATAGCCGCCCATTGCTTCTCAGACTGCAGATCTAAATGATACATAAGTATTCGTAACTGGGATGCTTTATGATAGGCCTCTATATCTGGGAGCGCCAACCCCCCTCTCCCTTGGGAAGTGTGAGTACTTTGAACGCTATTCTAGGTCTTTTCCCTGCCCACGAAAGTATGAGAGTCTTTGTTTGACTATTTATAAAAAGCATATGGGGACTATTACAGGGAGCATCTGAAACAAAAACAAAAAACTTTGGGAGGACTGTCATCTTTAAGCAATTGAGTCTGGCCTTCCAGGAAAGAATAAGCCTGGACCAGCGATCTAGGTCTGCCTTGATCTTCTCCCACAGGGGGATATAGTTTTTACTAAATAGGTTGCTAAGCTCCCTCGGAATTTCAACTCCTAGGTAACGGACCCAATCTCCACCGACATTGAAACCCAACCTCCTCCTGTAGGCTCCAGTCTGTCCCCGCACTGGCCCCACTAGGCTGTGATTCACCTTAAATCCCAATAGTTGTGCGTACACTTCCAACCTTTCTAGCAGCTTTTGAAGGTAGACTTGGGGTTGGGTGATGTAAAGGAGGGCATCATTTGCAAAGAGGCTGAATTTGTATTCCGCCTTCCCCACCCTGACTTCTTGAATGTGGCTATGAGTCCTAACGTCTTTAACCCATGGTTCTATTAACAGCGCATATAGGAGAGGCGACAGGGGGCACTCCTGCCACGTTACCCTTCCAGGCTCAAAAGGCCATGATTCTTTCCAATTTACCACCACTCTAGCCTGGGGCCCCGAGTACAGGGCTGCTATCCAACTCATCCATCTCTCTCCCATTCTGGCTGCTGTCAAGACCCCCCTCAAGAATGACCAGCTCGCTCGATCAAAAGCCTTTTTGGCATCGAGCGATAGCATCAGTGCTCCTTTCTCTCTGGCCTCTGGAGAGTGAAGTACATGGAGGGTTTTACAGAGGTTGTCAGCTCCCTGCCTGTTCCTAACAAAGTCTGTCTGATCAGAGTGGACCAGCCCCGGGAGATATCTCTCCAACCTTGTCGCCAGCACCTGTGTAAAAAGCTTAGCGTCAACATTAAGGAGCGATATGGATCTATATGCTTAACAGTAGGTGGGGTCCTTCCGTGATTTTGGTATCACTTCAATCTTTGCTTCAAGAAAGGAGGAGGGACCTCCCCACTGTTGCTAATGGCATTAACACCTTTGCCAGTGGGCCAGCCAGTGATTCCTGAAACTGTTTGTAAAAGTCAGCAGTGTAGCCATCTTCCCCTGGGGCCTTCCCGCTCTTCAAATTCCCTAAGGCTGTCACTATTTCTTATGCCGTGACTTTGGCTTGTAGGGCCGCTCTTGCATCCGGGAGTCCTTCCAGATATGTTTTGACCGCATCACCCCCTGAATCTGGTACCTCTCTATACAGTGCCTCATAGTACCCTGGAAAGCATTTGGGGATTCCTTCCTGCGGGCCCACCGGTTCCCCCTCCTCATCTCTAATCTTCACCACCTGCCTATCCCCTCTGTTCTCCGGGACCCTATTAGCTAGCAGCAATCCCACCCGGTCTCCCTTCTCATAGTTTTGTTGCTTCGTGTATCTCATTTTCTTGATTACCTGCCCAATTAGTGTGGTATATAGGGACAGCCTCTTATCCCTGATCTCTTGTAGTAGGGCTGATCTGTCTCCCGTCCCCCCACTCAGCCGAGCCGTGAACCCCTGAAGCTCATCCTGTAATTTCCCCCTTTCCTGCTTTTTTTGTGCCACTTCAGCTATCACCAGTCCTCTCACTGTGACTTTGGCGGCTTCCCACACCAGATTGAGGTGTACCTCCCCTGTGTCATTGGTTACAAAAAATGCACAGATCTCTTTCTTCATAAATTCTCTACAAACCGGGTCTCTAAGCAGAGTATCGTTGCAACACCAGCCTGGAGTGACCCTTCTCTGGGCGTCGAACTTCCAGGATGCCATGACCATCTCGTGGTCATGACTTTCTCGACCTTAGGGGTGGAGATGTCCACTGCCTGCTCCCTCGGGATCAACAGAGGTTGATCCTAGTGTACGTTGAGTGGGGGATGAGAAGGAAGTGTAGCCCCTTGCTTGAGGTGAGAGGTTCTCCAGCCATCTACCAAGAAGTGGTCCTCCAGTAGGTTGGCAAAGTCCATATTCTCCTTTCCCATTTGCTTGTCTGCTCCCCCTCTCGCTAACCACCAGTCCAACCTTGGGTCTGTCACTAGATTGAAGTCAACCCTACCAGGCTATGACCCTCCCCCATTCCTCATATGCCACCAAGACCTTTCTCAAGAAGGAGATCTGGCCTGAGTTAGGTGCGTATACCATGGCCAGTGTGAACAGGACCCCGTCTTCCTGTCCCTTGAGTGTGCAAAATCTTCCCCCATACTCCCTTTTAATCTGGAAGTCCCACATCTGGAAGGATCTCGCCAGCACAATCCCCACCCCTTCTTTTTATGTTATTTGTTGGAGGCCCAGAACATCTGTCCCACCACTCCTTTCCGCAAAGGCCGTTCCATACCCTGCTTAAAATGGGTTTCCTGTAGGAACAGCACTGACAGTCAAAGGTTCCGGAACATATTGTGAGTCAGTGACCTTTTGTTAGGTGAGTTGAGTCCCTTAAGATTGAGGGTTGCCACCCTGAGTTCAATCATACCCCTTTCTTGGGTATTTCCTTATCCCTGGAATCTCCACCCCTTCCGGGGTCCCCACCACCATTCTCCTGCATGTGCTAGACACCCTCCCTCCCCTTCCTTCATCCCTAAACCTTCTCCCTGTCTATCTTCCCTAACCCACAACACAAAACCTAAGCAAACCATTAACAATCCGGGCATTTAGCTCAACTGAGTGGAGACACCTCGGTCTATCCAGATCACCAATGCATGTGGAGGCCCGCGGTAGGCCTCTCCACCAGTACCCCAATGAGAAGCCCTCCTAGGGGCACCTTCTTGTGTAAAACTCCATGTTAGCGTTGTCTTGTCCTTGTCTCGGTTCATCTTGGATGTGGCGACTGTCACACCCTTGATTTTCTAGCCCGTCTCGATCTCCCTTCTTTTCTGCATTCCTTCGGATGGGCAAACGCATTTTTAAAGCATTGCCTTACCTGGCGTTGGTTCTCCCTTTTGACTGTATTTCTTCACTCTGTAGTTCCTTAAGGGGGTTGTCTGCCTCTTCCCCCTGGTGCAGAGCATAGCTTTCTCTATTAAGCTCAAATGCCATGGTGAAAGGTAAACGTCAGCGATATCTCACTCCGTTTTCTTGGAGCCATTTCGTAAGGGGCCTACATTTCCGGTGTTGGTTCAAGGCATACACTGATAAGTCCTGATAAATTGTCTCCTGGGCTCCTTACCATTCTATTGTGCCCCTTTCTCATGTCTTTTGGAGGATTTCTTCTTTGTCCCACTAGTGGTGGCATTTAGCCACCACTGAGCACGGTCCAGCTCTGGACACTGCGCCCCTGTGGACTCTGTCAAACTTAATTTCTCTCTCCTCGGAGGTTCCTAACAGGCTACGCAGCAATCGTAGCAGGGACCTTTCTAAATCTTGTGGTGTTTCCTTCTTTCCCTGTTTTCCATATCATCCACCTTTTTTCCGGATCGCTCTGTCCTTGCGCTCAGGTTCTTTAAACCTCATATCAACCTCTACATCCAATATGTCCATCGCCCTTTGTGTGTGCTCGAGTGCTTCAACTCGATCTTCCATCTTTGTTACTCTTTCTGTAACAGCTCCCAATGAGCCTTGACCCTCTACCCTGAAAGCCCGCAGCTCTGTGAGTACAGCATGTATGCCTTGGTTTAGGCCTCCCAGGGCCCCCAATTGCTGCCCGGCCCTTGCTTCCCCTGCTGCCCCCCCATTTTATTTTCAGCACCGGAACCACTCTGTATGTCTCCACTGTCCTCCTCTTCAGGGCTGGTGGGCTAGTGGGTTCCCTACTCCCCTAGGCAAGGGATTCATTCTGGCAAGGTTTCCTCAGGGGCTATCTCTCACCTTCCGGATCTCAGCCAGGCATGTGCCTTTGTCCTGGTATCCACCTTTTGCTAGTACGGGGTTGTGCCTGTCCAGGAGCCCACACCTCTGATTTTACCTGCACTGCTGCTGTCCACCTTGGGCTGGGGGCCTCTGCCACACCTCGTTGCTGTTAGGCCCTCTGCTGGCCCCCCTCCAAAATTTCAGGTGTTCTGCGGGGGCGGCAGAGGCATCTTCCCCCTGCAGGGTCCTTCCATCGCTCTTTCCCTCGCTTCGCAAGGGGGCTGGTGCTCTTCTTCCACTCCTTATCTCTGATGCGGGTGGTGGGAAAGAGAGGGGAGGGGTGCGACGTCCTAATGGTGCTAATCACCCTCTCCCTCTGTCCGCCAGCCCCCGTTCCGTGTCTCCCTTTGTCGGGGGGCGGGGGGGGGGGGCAGGCCTGTGCCTGTGGCTCTCTCTGGGCAGCCGCCGAAAGATCAAGGGCTGCTTCCCCACTGCGGCCCGGGACGCTGCTCGTCGCTCACCGGTTCCACCGCATTTCCATCTCTGGCTCAGGGGCAGCAGTGCTTTGGTGCCCTCCCCTGATCTGCAGGGGCCTTAGCACCAGTTTCCCCACACTCATAGGGGCCTTAGTATAACTACTATCTTGGGTGTAGGCAGAGCTCTCAACTCACGTGGCCATCTTCGTCCGGGGCCCCTGGTGGTCACCTTACCAATTTATTTAAATCTCTGTGTACAACTTAATAAAGGGGATAATGTACTAAACTGCACAACACTCACATATACATGTTGCTGAGAATAACACGCAGCTCTAAGTGGATCTAATTTCAAAGCGACTTTTATTTTGAATATGCAACATAACCAATAAGTGTTTACAAGTACCAAAACAAGCACTGACAAAGCCAAGAGAGAGTCGTTCAGTCTTGCAGGCCGCCTCCCACGTCCAAGACAGAGATACTGGGAGGAAGACTGCATGGCCATAAAGGCGCCTCCATGGGGGTGAAGTGTGGTGCTCCGGCACTCCCATGGTGCCACCCACCTGCTGGTGCCAGTGCCTTTCAGTGTGCTCTGCCATTTGCTGCTACAGCGTAAATGAATACAGCTAATTCCTTGGATCCTCTTGGAGCTAAAGCAAGACGTAGGAACCAATAGTATGTACTCTCACTAGCTGGTGTTAAATCAACTGTGAGTAAATGTTAAACGTACAAAACTACCCAATATGAGCCAAAAAGAAATCACAGCACTAAATCCAAACTCTGAGCCAAAAATAATGGTATTTGAGAAAAAACTAATGGTGGTGCTAATGTGCCATTTATGACCTGCAATTATGCTGTAGAGAAGGAGTCAAGTACTCCCACCAAAAGCTCCGCCCCATGTTGCCTATATGTTGGGAATCGGAAATTGCGACACGTGCAGTAGAGAGAGAATGTCTGTACGCAAAGAACTCTTGAAACAAGGAATCCGTTGAGAAACCCCTATAAGCATTCAAGAAGATATGATGACCTTTTGGAAAAAATCCCAGAAGAAGTGTGAGAATGAGTGTGAAAGAAGACTGGTGACGTCACATGAAGCAGAACTGACGCACCCAGAAAAGATGCATGAGGTAAAATAACATAAACTTTCTATAAGATCTAAGATGGCGGTGTTAAAGATTAGCAACATTTCGGGCTCCAGATGAAGATGCACTTGCTAGAGAAACACTGAAGATGCAAAATCAGTTTACACTTTTACAGATGCAGTAACGCAAGTAGACAAAGTGATCTTAAGGCTGGCTAAGTAGTGGATAGTGTGCGGTGATGCACTAATGTATATACATACGAATGTATAGAATGTGGATGTTCCTTGATGCTCTTTAGCAAGGCTTGAAACCCTGTGTTTGGAAAGGGTTTTCAGTGCGGCGCAGTTGGAAAATAACTGATGGCGGAGGAGAAATACAAGAATTGCTTGGCTGGCCCAGCATAAAGAAATCTAGGCCACTGTGAGCCTGGTTGTCCATCCAGTAGTTGCATGAACGTGGGAAAGAAAAAAACTTCTGTTTGAGGTGGAATGGAAAAACACTGAAGGCGTAAAGAGTTCATCATTTAATAGTATTAAATGCAGCAAAGAGTTTGTAAATGTGGTCTCTAGTCACATGGTCAGATCAAAATAGACATTGGGTCAAGCTACACCGAAACCAAGAAGATACTCCCTTTTATTCTCAGGCACAGAGAGCTTCTGCATGGCCAAGTTCAAAGCCTTAATTGACTGGCAGACTGCAAGAGTGATGAAGGATATTGGGCTAATTAGGAGGGGCTGATCACGCCGACACTACCTGCACCTGGAGTGGTAACCTATGTGCTGCTAGCATGTGGAATATACCTGAAGGGTACAAGGGTGCCACACCAATTGTAGAGGGCCAGGTATCAAAGAGCCCTATAGTATGTATAACCAATAAAGTGCTGAGTGTTACTATGACATGGAAGATGATTTGCACTTGGGATGGGCTTGGTTGCTCACCTAACAGTAGAGACCCAATCACTTCCCCGTCAGTATGTAACGTATACTTAGATGTTCCTTGGAAGCCTATCACATCCCTAAGTAGGTTTTTGTAGTTTGCCACGTATTGTGACATCACTGATTACAAGTTTTTACTATAAAAGTTTTTTATAACATGTGTAGAGAGAAATTGAGCGAACGTTCATTGATGTCCATTGTAACTCCCTTTTTTAGATAATTTCAAATAAAACAGCACCAGGTTTTGCCAACTTCCTGAGTTGGTTTGATTATCGATGTTTGAGTAAATTCTGCATCCCCATCTATCTCTAAGTATTGCTACCTCGCCTTAAAGGGCCCTAGGTCTATGGGTTCACGTGGTAGCAGAGGTGGGATGGTACAAGATCCGTCAACCCAGTAGTATTTTAAGGGTCTCAGAAATATCAGATATCAGATGTCCTTCACCATTTAGCTAGAGGACCACAAGGCTTACTGTGGATATTGGCCGAAACCAAGATCTTGCAAGACAAACGAAACAGGTGGGATGGGTCCCTCTTTCACAGACTTCCCCCTCGGTTTCTACAGGCAGCTGAGCGGACCGAAGGCTGAGGTGGCCGGTTGAGGAGGAGACCATCCCGAGGGTCAGGATCTGAAAAGCGAATGGTGAGTAGATAGAGAAATGTGAGAAAAATAATTGTGTATTAAGTGGGGAAAGTGATAATGGAGAGAAAGTAACAGAGGGTTGGTGGGGTATTTGAGTTAATGAGGAAGAGCGTCAAGTGAAGATACATGGACGTGGAGCGATTCATAAGATGAGCCCATAATCCTACATCCAGGCACGTCTAGAAGGAGTTGTTTTAAAATTCAAGTGGATATATATAGGCTACAAACAGATAGATCTGTTAAAGAAAACAATTCACACTCCGATTGGAGTAATTTTAGGGGTTAGAGTAGCCCCGAGGAGCGTTGGCAGAAATATAGGTGGGGCCGGCCAGTCTGTCTGTTTGTATATTGTATGGGTTTTATCTGTTAAGGAAATGATGAAATGTCGAAGAGCGACAACTAATAGATTGCGGTAAAAGGCTGAAAGTAGATCATTTATTAATTTAGATGTTAAAGCTATTGACTGAACAGGTAGACAAAGGAAAGTGAAACATAAAGGTTTGGAGCTGCGACGATTGGTGCACGCTCATATTGTATTATTTTTCTGAAAAACATTTGTCTGTGTAAAATAACGGTAAGTATTGACAGTCGATTGTGACTAGTCATGATGGAAGATGTTACTCCGCTCATGCACCTTTGCAAACAGCTGCCAAAACTCGCACCCAAGCTTATGCAGTATAGTGTAGAATGGGTTAAGGGCACAGCAAATAAAATGTTCATGCCATGGCCACAAGGGGGATCACTGTCAAAAGGAGTTTTGCAACACATAACCATGTACCTGCACGTTGCGTACACTGGAAAGAAGTTAGAAAAAAAGGTTAGCTAGCCTAGAGCTTTGGAAAATGTACCAGGAGGAACAGGAAGATCTGCCACCTGAAGACTCGATGCTTAACCAGTGTAAAGAGGGGGCTGCTGAGATTTCTGCTCCCCCTACCGCGCCTGAAGTAAATGGCGATAGTATGAAAGGCGAAGGAGTGTATCCATTAACGGAGCTTGAAGCAGCGGCAGGATACAGTAATCCAACGCATGAGCTGCCTTTTTATAGTAGTGACGAGAGCCCAGAAAAAACGCCAGAAAGGGATGTGAGCTCTAAAGTCGTATGGCACAAAGAGAGAAGTGAACGACTGAGTATGACTCTAGATAAAGAATGAGAAATAAAGAGATGGAAAGGAGAAAAGGACAAAGCTGACAAGATAGCGCTCATACAGAACGAATGGATAGGCAGTCAGATATTGCTCAAACTTGATGGAAAGAGCATCGAGAAAGTACGGCAAGTGGAAGATCAAGATACACAAGATAAAAAGGACAGGGAACGCGAGAAACGATTGAAAGAGGATAAGGCTAAAAGAAAGAGTAGACAAAGACGGGAACACATGTATCAGGAAGAGCAGTTAAGAAAGGAAGAAAGAGCGGAAGAGCAAAGAAAATATGACAATAGCAGAGAGCAATCGAAGAATGAGACAGGCTAGAAAAGAAAAAAGAAGAGGAGGAATAGAGATTAAGAGATAAAAGAATACAAAGACGAAGAGATGACGAGGTGTGTAGGGCAAATGAAAGAAGGGAAGTGAAAAGACAGGAAGAGAAAATGATTAGGGAGGAAACAAAGAAATTAAGAGAATTTGATGGGGAAATGGAACCAAAGAGAAGGCAGAGGACATGAGACATTGATCACATTGAAAGAGAATGAATGGAACCAAATCCACTAGTGGCATGGGAGGACATTGATGAGTTCCTCCCTTCACAAGAACCTATACCAGGACCTTCTCAAGTAAATCTAGAGGAGGATTTTGATATAGGAAACATTGGAGACAGAATCAAAAAGTCTTATCAAGAGATGAGGGCAAAAGGTGTATTGAGAAATAAAGGGAAAAACAATCGATTTGAAAGTGCTAAGGAGGGAGGCCTGTTCAGCCTTGCGCATAGAGCCTTGCCTTTGGATAGGCTAACTTAAACAGAGACGAGAAAGAGGACAGTCATACAAGTTGGGGACAGGATATGTTAGACGAAGAAAGGGAAACCTTCCGTGGGGAGGACAGAGCTAGTACATGTGGTCCCGAGGGATGTTTTCAGACAGACAAGGAAGTGAGATATTTAGACTTGCACCTGCCTAAAGAAAGGACGGCAAAGACCATGGTGCACCGAGAGCGACCTAAAAAGCGACCTCTTACTGAGAGGGGGGAATCGCCCCATGTGTGAGCAGGTTGAGGTCATTAACAGGAAGAAAGCGATCAGGAACCATTGTCCCTGCTATGATCAGGCAGACAATGGGAGACGATTGCGATTTTGGGATTTCGAAGTTTCCCTTCTTAGAAAAAGGAGGGGCCAAACCACAGTATATCCTGTGGCCCGAGATGGATAAGGATAACCTAAGATGTAAGATCCCAAGTTTGACTTCGGGCGCTGGGAAATGGATCTATGAATTAGAAAAAATGAAAGGACGAAACATGTTGGCTATAAGGGACATTAAGGGTATTCTAGCAGCTATTCTTGGGGAGAGGGCTGACGACATCTGGACGAGATCAGGCTATGCAAGTGTCACAGCACAGAAAACAGTGCACAATGGGGCGCCGTTTAATAATTGTAGAGCAGCAGTCTGGAAAGAGCTTAGAGTACAATATCCTGATACATCAGAGATGAGTGCTATAATGGCACGTAAGATGCAGGAAGGCGAGGAGCTGCTTGCTTACTTTTAGAATTTTCAAGAGCAGTGGTCTTTGGAAACTTGCGATCCGTGGAGAAAATCTATGCCTGTATTCTATCATATTCTATGTCAGGGATTGCCAGACCAGGTACAGAGACTGCTCAAGAAGCTGGCGGGTATGGAGGCAAAGTCATGGCCAGAAATACAGCTGACCTCTGCGCACCATTGCCGATTGTTGCAGGAGAAAAATCGGAAGAGAGAAGATGCTCGGAAGATCGAGGAAGCTAAGTTAGTTCAGAAGAAGCTGTCGAAGTATGCTATAGAAGGGGCGATGCTGACTAATGGAGAAGGGCCAGGATCACAGCAGGCAACATGTATGGCAGAGGTGAATAACCAACGGCAGTCGGATCAAGGAGGGAACAGATTTATGCGAGAGGCAGGGGAGGCATCCGCGGAAGAGGAGGCTTTCAGAATAATCAGGGAAACTTTCAGAGTAACCAATGTGGTTTTCAGAATATGCAGAATGATAATCAAGGCATGCAGGGAGGACAAGTTAGGAGATTCCCTACTGTATGTTGGACCTGTCGAATGTCGCGCAAACATTTGGGAGCCAAGGGTATGTGCAGAATGGGATGGACAGCTTATCCGCCAGCATATAGCCCACAAAGTAGGGACGGGTTTGCCCATGATTAGACAGTGTATCAAGCACGGTAAAGGCAAAGAAATGCCCTTCTTTGTCAATGCCAACATTGGTTTTATCATTAATGAATGAGCATACTGTCTACAGTATGAAGCCATGCCTATCAAGGCTCTGACCTCTTTCTGTGTATTTGGGACAGACATGCTAGAGATTCTTTGTATCCATTCAGGTGTCACTCTTCTCCCCTCCTTTGACAGGAGATAGCCTAGATAGGTGACCTCCTGTCAACAACATTGAAACTTTTTTAATGAAGACTTATGCCCATGTTTTGCTAGATAGATAAGCAGCAACACGGTGCCCTCCTTACAAGCAACTTCAGAATCTGCAGCTAAAATAAGATCGTAAACATACTGCAACAACGTGCAGGTGGAAGGCAATTCAAGCGTATCAAGCTGTTCCTTCAGTGCTCTACTGTAAATGCTCGGACTCTTAGTGTACCCTTGTGGCACACGAGTAAATGTAAATGAGCATCCCCTAAGGTGAACTCGAACAAATATCTAAAGTCAACATGTACAGGAATACTAAAGAAAGCATTGCTTACATCCGCAACACTAAAATGAGTAGCTGAAGCCGGAATCCTTGTCAATATTGTAGTCACATCAGGCACAATAGGAAATTGTGGAGCAACAATTTCATTAATAGCGTGCAAATCAATAATTAAACTGAAAGGAATTGTATTATCCCCTTTCTTATATACTGGTAGGATCGGACTATTACACAAACTTCCTGCAATTTCCTCAATCACTCCTCAACGTACAAAATCAGAAACTATACTCTTCAAAGCTTGTTCACCATCAACTGAAATCTTATACTGTGGAATACGTGGTAGTTTAACACCTGGTTTTAACACACTTTTAACAGGCTCAATTTGTAAAATACCAACGTCATTATCATTAACCGCCCATAAACATGCCGGAACCTTATCCAATTCAGTCGGTAAAGGCCTAGTCAAGAATTGTGAAACAGAAGTTCGTTGAGGTGAAATCGTTAAATGCACTCCATCCGGAGAATAGTAAATTACAGCATTCAATTTTTCAACAGATTGAACCCCAACAAATTCTCCCCACAATTCATCGTCAAAAGAAATGGACATGAATCAGTAAATGGCCCCAATGAAATCGGTACCGGCTGAGAGACTGGACTAACCACTGGCATAACAGAGAACCCAACAGAAATGTTATTCTGCCCTGACAGTGGAATATCTGGAACCCGCAAATGATCAACGGAACACTTGTGTGCCCCTGTATCTATCAAAAATAGATCCTTCCTATTCCCCACCTTCATCTCAACTTAGGGCCCTTTCTGATCGACGGGAATAGGTAGTGGTTCCAGACTCTGCTTCGGGCTGTCCTAACAGAACAGTACATCATCAAATGCAAGATCCTCAGAACAATACACAGTTGAAGGATTATCAAAAATGTTCCCATTATTTACAAAATGCTGCTGACTATCCTGTGAAAATGACTATTGATTCTGAGCGAACTGACTTCTACCAGGACGGCCTCTGGATCGACTAGTCATGGTACCATACGTGTTATTCAATCGCTACTGAAGGATCGGCCATTGTGCTCGCCAATGACCTTCCTGTCTGCAATAGGCACATTGGTTCATTTGTACAGGACCCATTTGCTCATTACTCTGTTGTGCAAATTGAACTCTAAACTGTGTATTTCCACCTCTGGTTCCTCTTACTATTTGCTGCACCAATACTTTTGTTTTCAAGTCCCCCTTCTTCTTTTCTATCTTCTCTTTTTCAGTATTAACCCTATTCTCATAATACTGAGCCATATGCAATATGTCAGACTGCGATTTTGCTTGCCAGGCACTTTCGGAAGTCATAATTTGTGATTGGATATCAGGCAACAATCCACGCACAAATTTGTCTAAAAACAGCCTGTTTCCTGACTCGGTACTTAAAGCCTGACCGCTGAAATCTGAAAACACTTATTCGAACCGATTAAAAAATTCGGTAGCACCTTCAGATTTCCCCTGGATGCAAGCTGTAAGCTTGTCCCAAACTATTCTTCTCTCTGGAACCAAAGTTTTCAATTTAGTTACTATTCTGTCTGGCAGTGTCAAAATCACCTGTGTTTCTCACCAGCATTCCTTTGTACATCTATCCGTACCAAATTAACCCATGTGTCACCTAGTCAAGCCTGGTCATCTACAGTTCTAATCTGTTTCCATAAATCAGCAGGTAGGTTCACAGGGAATATCAAATCTATATCACCCAGCATGAAAACTGATGAATGCAAGAAAGATTCAATTTCTTTATAAAATTTTGTTGGATTTTTCCTGATATCTGGAATCGTCTGTCTAATGGTATTCACTTCCTGTCTAGAAAATGGGACATGAACAAACTGTGAGACATAATGTGCTTCAATAGTAGTGGCTGCTGCACCTGTTACGGCATTAGCTGGAATTTCTACTTTAGTAACAAATCTCGGAGGAACCTCCCTCATTGGCAATTGAGAAGTAGGCAATTCTAAACGTGCATTAAGCAACAAAGCTAAATCAAGTAACAAAGTAGTCAAAGTAGTATTGGGCGAAAATGCTCTCTTATAAATGACCATCAAATCTGCGGGACAACAAACCTTTTTCTTCATAAACTCATCCTGTAGATACTCTACCATTACCTGTAACACTTTTCTATGCATGGCCGGAGCATACTGACTAAACGTGTCATACATTTCAATGGGAGAAATTGAAACATCTGATAATCATCTAAGTGCGTCTCTTGTGCAAATACGCATCTCTTCACTCATTGGTTTACATGAAGGAAGAAATTGTTTCTGCACATATGAGGCTTCCAATCTATTACCATCTATTTCATCATTCTGGAACCGATCTAGCTCCCTCTTAAACTCAAATACCCTCTCAACATGCTCATGTATTTTCTCTGCAGTGTCCCTTGAGCGAGCTAGGACATTCAAATCCCTCAACCCCTGTGGGAAATTCATGTCCATCAAATCACTCCAAATATCAGCCAAATGCATTCCCATCCCCTCTATCAAAAAATTCTGTTTGAGAATACTTTCTTGATCAGAAATCGCAGTTAAGGCTGCTAATTTTTCACCTACTTATATATCTTTCTTAGCCCATGCATACAATTCTCTTTTTCTAGCTTTAGATACTGTGCTATGAGTCGCTATTCTTGAATCAGCACTCGCTCCTTCAATCACTACAAGTGGAGCAGAACCACTTGGAAAAGAAAGTTCAGAAAAAAATCTTGTTCAATAGGCAGTGGAAACACTACCGCTGGCGGTGGAGATGGAATTGAGGGAACGGCAACTCTTGGTAAGGGCGAGGATGCAGAAGGGGAAACAACAACAGGAAGAGGAGCAACTGGAGGAGGAGCAACAACGGGAGGAAAAGGAACAACAATGGGAGGAAGCAAAACAGCGGGAGGAGATAAAACAACAGGGAGAGTAACATAAGGAGGTGGTGCAGTGGCAACAGACCTATGCTCATTCAATAGCTTATTGATCAGCTCGTCTGAGGCATGAAAATCCTGAGATGGATATATTTTCTGTACTCCAAGTTGAAAAGCCCTATCCATACTTCTAATGGATTCTGACTGTTTCTATTGATCATACAATAATGCTTTTTCAGTATTAGACGTATGTCGACGTGCATGTTTTTCTTTACTCTTAAGTTGCTGCATAGCTTCCTTTCTCCAATCCTTAATTACATCAAATGCTGCAGGCCTACCCTTTTTCTTCAACAATATAGACTCTAAATACTCTACACGGGCAATTTCAAAACTAACATGAACTGACCACTGAAATTTGGAAGCATGTCTAGTTTGTCTGTGCCAAATATCGTTAAATACAAAACTATTTAGGCCGTACTTACAGTACATTATACAAGCCGGTGAGCCAACAGGTGGCGCCAGTTGGCCTCGTCCCAAAGATTATCTGTGTCATGTCACGCGGGAGACTGGGGTCTGCCACTCCCATTTCCTCCTGGTGAGTCTACCCGCGCGTTCGCGTCTGGGGACTCGCCGGGAGGGGAGCGACGGGTTACGGGGCCGGCGGCCTTCGGCGCATGCGCGGAGGCCCTCACTCTCGGTTCCGCGCATGCGCCGTAGGGGCTTGCCTCCCAAGCCTCGCTCTGGGTTCGCCGGCGCCCGGAAACGGAACGGTTTGCGTTCCAGGCCTCTCGGGCGCCGGCGGCCCATAAAAGAGGCCGCGAGTCAAAGCGGGCCGCGTCTCAACGCGGTTCGCTTTGCTCACCTCGTTGTTCCTGCCCAGCCTTACCTGTGGCCTGTCCTGGGCCTGCCTGCCTTCAGCCTTACCTGTGGCCTGTCCTAGGCCTGCCTGCCTTCAGCCTTACCTGTGGCCTGTCCTGGGCCTGCCTGCCTTCAGCCTTACCTGTGGCCTGTCCTGGGCCTGCCTGCCTCCAGCCTTACCTGTGGCCTGTCCTGGGCCTGCCTACCTCCAGCCTTACCTGTGGCCTGTCCTGGGCCTGCCTGCCTCCAGCCTTACCTGTGGCCTGTCCTGGGCCTGCCTACCTCCAGCCTTACCTGTGGCCTGTCCTGGGCCTGCCTACCTCCAGCCTTACCTGTGGCCTGTCCTGGGCCTGCCTACCTCCAGCCTTACCTGTGGCCTGTCCTGGGCCTGCCTACCTCCAGCCTTACCTGTGGCCTGTCCTGGGCCTGCCTGCCTCCAGTCCTTACCTGTGGCCTGTCCTGGGCCTGCCTGCCTCCAGTCCTACCTGTGGCCTGCCCTGGGCCTGCCTGCCTCCAGCCTTACCTGTGGCCTGTCCTGGGCCTGCCTACCTCCAGCCTTACCTGTGGCCTGTCCTGGGCCTGCCTACCTCCAGCCTTACCTGTGGCCTGTCCTGGGCCTGCCTACCTCCAGCCTTACCTGTGGCCTGTCCTGGGCCTGCCTACCTCCAGCCTTACCTGTGGCCTGTCCTGGGCCTGCCTGCCTCCAGTCCTTACCTGTGGCCTGTCCTGGGCCTGCCTGCCTCCAGTCCTACCTGTGGCCTGCCCTGGGCCAGCCTGACTCCAGTCCTTACCCGGGTCCTGTCCTGGACCTGCCTGCCTCCAATCATCACCTGGGTCCGGCCCTGGGCCAGCCAGCCTCCAGCTACTACCTGGGTTCTGCCCTGGGTCAATCTTCCCTCAGCCCATTCCGGAGTTCTGTCCTCACTCTTTCCTGTCTTGCCTGTCTCCGAATCTCATCCTGTGTACCATTGGAACCATCTGCACCAGCCAAGCTCCTTTTGCCTACTGCGAATACCTTTCTGCTACACTGGTCTATCTATCAACTGTCGCTGCACTGAGGTTCTCGGAAGATTCATGGTCTTGACTACAAGCTCTACCTGGACTATGGTTCCATCCATCTGAGCCTACATCCTCTTGTCACGCTTACCTGGGAGAGTGCCTTCGTGACATTGGGGGTTGGTCCATCCTTCACCCAGTTCCTCTTTTGGGTGGTGGAGAGGCTGATTCCTCGTGCCGCTATCTCATCGGTTCCTGGACTCCAGACTGGCGACCTCTGCGAGACCAACCACCAAGACTACAGGTACGCGGTCCTCTCGGGCCAATCAGCTTGACAATCTGTCTCTGTAGAATAAACCCCTGAAACAGGCAGACAATTTCCCAGGCATGTCAGATTACTGGTGTTACCTGGTGTTGTTTGTACTCGTGAGTGCAAAACTGCAACCAATATCAGGATTCTTTGGAATCTGGGCACGACTCACCTGATTTCAAACTAAGGAGATCTGATCGGATTACAAAGGATCCTCATGGTTGGCGATTTCGGCAAAGAGCCCGCCTCGATATGGGGACCTTCATCAAGATGCCCTCTCAAACCCCTTTCTCACCGTCCAGGGATCCGATCATGCAGTACTGTCGAGGTGTTGTGTCTCATACAACAGGCCCCCTTTTGTTTTTGTTTTTTTTTATTTGTTATAGCTGAAATTAATCAACTTTTCAAATTTACATAAAATTAAATTCAAATACAATCACATGATTATTAAACAGTATAAAAACTAAACAGAAGCAATAGGATAGCTATACACATCTACATCAATACATCTCAATTTAAGAAAAAAAGAGAGAAAGAGAAAAAAGGGGGACTGTGATTAGCCACTCACTACTACATTTTAGACAAGATAAAAACACAAAATTCCACTTCAAGTAAAATTAATTCGTTCACTTAATTTGAACATATTAATGAAATTCACCACAGCAATTTGAACTGAAATGTAAGCAGAGCATACTCTGTAAGACCATTTTTGTTTATCATTCAGTAAGCTCACAAATGTACAGTGTTTGCCAAAATGTATAGCTCTATATGCAGTCAATGCAGGGCAACATAATATTAGGTGCTCTAGCGTCTCCTTGACTTCTTGATTTTGACAAAAACGACAAAAATTACTACTTTACAACAACATTCTACGTGTAGCTAGAACATCTCTGGTATGACACAAATTAAAGCGTATTCGAAGGAAACCCTGCCGAAAAGCTGGAGATGGAGCTATCAACAAATATGATTGCAAGACCTTATTTTCTTTTGGTGGAAATCTACAGGGATCGACATTTTTATAGGTCATACATGTTTTTTTTCTATCCAGTCAAGGCAATAGATTTTTGCTTTCGCCTTGTCTGGATTAGAAAGCAGTAACTCGATCCCCACATCCGCACTTATCAGTATTTGATACACTTTTCTCAGCCAAGATTTTACAAAAAGATGCTGTGTTACAAACCAATATGAGGCTAGGGTTTTCAGGATCGTATCTAACTTGGAGGATATTAGCACTTCCGAAACAGGGCACACAACCGCCAATGATAAATCGCTTTGAGTGATGTAATACCCAATTCATAACGTATCCATGAAATTGGTATTCCTTGTGGTAAGTGCAAAATTGCTCTCCAAAATTTTTCTTCCATTTTATCAAAGGTAGTTGAGAGCCATGGCATTTGGGTTTCAATGCCATACAAAATAGATGGAATAGCTTTTTGATTCCAGTATGTAATGGCAGGTTTTATAGAAAATTTGCCATACCTATGTAGAATAATTTTCGGTTGTGACATTGCAGTGATCAATTTACATTCAATATACTCCACGTGTGCTTTCGTTCCACAATCCCTTCAAATATCATGCCCAAATATGTGTACTGTGGTACAACCAACAATTTTGTGTTGTTGATTGTCCAAGTATATTTATTACCAGAGCTTTTACATGCAAGATATGAGACAATTTGTGTTTTACCTGTGTTCATTTTTAACTCATTTACTTGTACATAGTCGTTAAATGCTGAAAGCAAGTTCTGCAAACCCACTGGAGTTTTAGATATAAGTACTAAATCATCAGCGTACATCAAGGATTTAATTGGTACTCCATTTAGAATGGGGGAATCTGATGACACTGATGTGAAGACATTACTAACATCATATATAAAATAATTGAAAATCGATGCCGCTAACAAACACCTTTGTTTGAGACCTCTATATGTTGGTATCGGAGGTGTTAAATGACCGTCTAAAGATAGACAAACACGTATAGAGGTTTCTGAGTGGAAAGCTTGGATGATATCAATCAACGTGGCCGGACAACGATCTCTGTTTAGTTTGGCCATTAATAACACTCTTGAGATTCAAAAGCAGAGTTAAGGTCCACAAAAAATGAAAGAATACTGACTGCTTCGTTACATGGCATTGGGCTTTAATTGCATTAAGGCATAGAAGATTTACATGCGTGACCATGGCTGCCACAAATCCCATTTGATTGGGATCCTGAAGATGGTTTGCCAGGGTCCATGCATTAAAATCTTGAAAAATTAACTTTGCAAAATCTTTCCTGGTGCGTCCAACAACGCTATAGGGCGATAGTTTTGAGACAATGTTCTATCACCCTTCTTAAATATTGGCACAACCAGGGAAGTTTTCCACGAAGGAGGTAGACACCGAGTTTTTAGTATTTCCATTAAGATTTTATATAAGATATGTGACCATTGATACGAATGTGTTTTGAACATCTGATTATGAAGACCATCCGGTCCCGTAGCACGTGAGGAACTAGCTTGCATGATTAGATTTTGTATCAAACTCTGAGAACATTCGACAATCCAACGACCAGTTGATCGTTGTATATATTGCATCTCTGAGTAGTTATGGTCTGCATAGAGGTTAGAGAAAAACGAGATCCATTGGTGTTCTTGGACACCGTTTAATTGGGCATCTGATTGCAAATACTATGAGTGATTATTTAATAACTGCCATGTCTCAGCAGAGTTTTTATTATTCTTGGCACATAGCATTTGCTCGCTGTCCATCTGGAATAGCAAAGCCTTTCTAGACTTCATCCAATTTCTATATTTACATTTCAAGGACCGTAAATCAGACTCACAGAGAGCTCCTGCATCGCGTAGAATCATCCTTTTTGCTTTTCGAAAATCAGCCTGTTTTGCTTTGACTTCTGGGTCAAAAGCATGTAAGTGTTTCTTGAAACCAGCACCCGGACATGATAGTGTGTTTCTAAACGGGCATAGTAGATCAGAATAAAAGAATTGTTGAGCAGACCCCATATTTTTTGTAACTGAGCTCTCAAAGGCTTCCAAAGAATTTTGAGACCATCGAAAGCGCGTTCTTGCATCATTGATTATTAGTTGAGATTGCATATATTGCTTAGTCTTAGTAGTGATTCTCCAATTAAGAGTGAGTGATAAGATGTTATGATCACTCTGTTTTGCCGTAATAATTTTAAAGTTATCAATTTTCGAATACAAATATGGATCAACATACATATAATCAATGATACTTTGCAATGGATCTCGCTGCCACGTGGGCTGTGGCGGTACATCACCAATCACAGAGCCAATCACCAGTACAAAATTACCATCAGACATAAAAGAGAGCCATTTTACTACTTCTCTGCGGGGGATGTTACAGTATGTTTAAAACAATCTAAATTAAGGTCACCAACCAACCAACACAGTACGAGTCACTACCTTCTCTAGTATTATCAGGTGCAATAATCGTGTTAGCCCATCATAGAATTCATCTTCCAAAATGGTAGCCGGATTTTGATTAACATTTATTAACGCAATATGCTGTTCGGCCCCAATGATTCTAACCAGCTGGATGTGGGCCTTTATGGTATCCCATTCTTTAACTATAAGACCTGCACTCCTGCTTACCGCAACTAAGAGGCCAGAAGAGGGTCTACCCTTTTGCCCTGATATTGCTGGTAATAGGCATAGATCAAAGTTGTCCCAAACAGGCATCTCTGTCAGCAAAGTTTCTTGCATAGTTATTTTCTGGAAAATGGATAGTGACTGTGTAATCGAAAATTGCAGGTGTGAGAGCCCCCTAGTGTTCCAACTAGCAGTTGAGAGCACTGTTGTCTTACACTTTTTTAATGGTTAGTTTGAAAAGTTCTGTGAGTCCCCCTCATCTGAATTTGCAATTCTCATTGTCTTTCCCCTGTATATGGTCGGTTGATAAGCGACCTTCTTGGGTTCTACACTGGCTCTGGCCGGATCTTGAGCCACCAAGAAACCCATATCAAAGAGTCTCAACTTGACTTTCCAGATCGAATTCATCACAACGGTCGAGGGTATCCATAGCCGCACTATCGACCAAATGGAGTCAGAGAGGAATTCCACCTGTGCAATATCACCTGATGCGATATCCTCTAGCTCCAGTACATCTCTAAGTACGTTAAGAACACATTGCCTGTTCAAATCATAAGCAGGAAAATGGCCATCTCTGCATTTCAAGATAAATGAATGACATGAAGCTTCATTCCGGATATTTGCAGGCGTTTGTTGTTCCCCCGAACAAACTACCTCAGACTCTTTTGGTCTCCTCAAATTTGACCACACTTGCTCATTTGAGGATTCTTGTTCATACAAGTTACTGCTTTGACCCATCGTCCTAATGGGGTACAATTGTTTCGGTTCCTGCCATGAACGCGCTATTTCCAGGTTACTAGATGCGCAAGGCATAGCAATCTCTCCTATAGGGACACAAGGGCGATCCCATGCCGCTGATGGCGTAGTTTGCTTAGTTGTGGTCACCAACCGTTGCCTTAGATATTCGTCAACTGCTTTTTTAAAATGGTCCAAAGATGAACTGGTTGGCTGATCAACCTTTGGCGCTTCTTGCACGGGAAGACTTTTTAATTTTCCTACCCCCTCCATTGAGGCCATGTCCTGTGTAATCATGTCAGGCCTGACCGAATTCTCAATTTCTTGCACTAGATCATTTAGTGGCGAGTGAGGTGAAGGCACTGTTAATGGGCTTTTTTGCATAGGGAATGGTTCAACACCTTTGCTAAGTCAATGACTGGCTCTTGTTCGTTTTCAACCGCCAGTTGTGCCTGAATTTTAGGTTTGGTTAAGTCCCTTTTGTTTGCGTTCTGAAGTAAATTCATAGTGCGAAAAAGGAACTAACTGAGTTTTTCGAATATCTGGTTAGGGGCATCTTTTTGTTTTTTTTAGTGAAGATACGGGGCCCTTTGAGCGTTTCTTTACTAGCACTGATATTGCCGGGAGGGGGGGAAGGCATGTCAAGCTCCGATTGTTCGCCATCAACTACAATGGGGACTGCATTACTGATTTCTCTGTTGGTTATGGATGCACCCATCGTAGATATGTTTAAACATGTCTCTTCAACTATCGGACAAATGACCTCTTTAAAAGTTGGCAAAATTGGAGTAAGGTTCTTTATACTCCCCCATTTTAGTCCTTGAATAGGTGTAGTATCTACATACATATCAGGAGGGTTGTGTTCCTTATTTTTAAGCGTTGTACCCTTTTCAGTCAATGATTTTATCCAGAGTAATGTTTGGTCAGTTTGTGCAGACTGTTTATCCACTTTATTATCTAGCACCTCAAATAATGTAATAACGCTTAACAAGGTAGTATTTATTGCGGATAGCGTCATCTCTAGCGCACGACCAGCAGGATTAGCTTTTTCAACATGATTATCCCTGCATGGTCTCGGCGTAGGATGTGCAAAAGAGAGCTAGCGAGCTACCCGCGATGAGTCGGAGGACTGGTTCCCCTTTTGCAAGGTTCGGTCGCTATAAATAGATATTGGCAACTCGTACTGACTTGTGTGTCTCCGTTACTTAAAGCTTCCTTACTTCCTATGGAGCAAGCACATGGCGAAGATGTCAATTTTTTAAGGGGGGTAACCCTATGTTCTGGTGTTTGTAGCATGGTATGGTCGACAAGGGATGGACTGCAGCCTTCGCTCTAGATTGATTGAGACCTTGTGAATTACCAGTTAAAGGAGCCTTATTACTACTGGTACACGATCCGGGTCGAGCATTAACGGGAGTCAAGAAAATAGATTTACAAGAAATCCAGGGCTGTTTCAAAAGGATTGGGGCTGGTCTTAGTCCTAAATGATCAGGCATATTGGATTTCAAGGAGTATAGGGTTGGAAGCATGTATTCTCCCGCCAAAATTACCAACCTTAAGCCTGTCACAATACAGCCTACGCGGTTCGCACTCCAAAATTAAATAAAAATGTAAAGCACACTAGGCGGTACCTCAATTGCGCAAAACAAATCGACAAATCACATAAACGAAAAAATAAATAAATCATCAATTAACTTAGAAGTTTCAGAAAAATAACAAAATCATATAAGTCATATAAAAATACAATATGGAACCTTGCTCCGCTCCGCGCTTCAAGCGGCAAAGCGGACAAGCAGTACTTAGTAAGCGGTACTTGCTAAGCAGGAGCGCGCGCACAGGAGCGTGAGATTTGTGATTATGTAGTCACGTTGGAAGTGACTATGACCAGTGGGTGTGGCCACAAGCAAAACACACTGGTAGACGCCTGAAAGAAAGTAGACCAAAAGTGTCACCAAAGCGGCACAAAGTGTCACCAAAAGTCACCAGACCCAGTTGTTAGGCAAGTTCCTTGATGTAAACAGGTGCTCACCTTTTCACAAGCAACACGAACAGTCCAATCAGTCCACAGCGATATCATAGCACGTAGCTGTAGCAGAACAGGGCTCCCAGTGGACAAGCGGTACTTAGTAAGCAGTACTTGCTAAGCAAGAGTGCGCACGCAAGAGCGCAAAATTTGTGATTATGTAGTCACGTTGGAAGTGACTATGAAAAGTGGGTGTGGCCACAAGCAAAACACACTGGTAGACGCCTTTTCACAAGCAACACGAACAGTCCAATCAGTCCACAGCGATATCGTAGCATGTAGCTGTAGCAGAACAGGGCTCCCAGCGGAGAAGCGGTACTTAGTAAGCGGTACTTGCTAAGCAGGAGCCCCCTTTTTCACTCTCCGATCCTGGTCCGATATCCGCGTCTTCTTTTCAGCGAGGTGACATCAATCTTGAGGGTCCCTATTCGGGCGCCCTCTGAAAGACCAAAGAAATATCGAGGCTTAATACCACAAAATGAAATATGGCAATCAGGGGTCAAAAGATACAAGTATCTTTATTTCTGTACAGATTTCAAAACAAAACAGCTAGCTATCTGGCTCCCAACACCTCGCAGTGTGTACCAGCAGACACAGTGAGGGGTGAGAGTGCTGGACATCTCAATACAAGCTCTTTTTATACATGAGTCCAATCATTGTCCAGCCCCTCTCCAAACTAATAATTTACATTCTAGGGTTTGTGCCCAGTTCGCATGACAAATATGACAATATTGTTTAACATATTTAGCAAGTTTGCTTGTCCATGAAAATTCAATGGCAATGTTGATTCTCCAATCCGCAGTAAGCCTTGTTTCAAGAATGGACACAATGCAGTTCAGCAAAAACACACAGTCTGAGTTTGTTCTACATTGTTTTGTTGTTTATATGATGATGAGGCTTGTGAGCGCAGACAACACTTAGATTGCAGTTCATATGGGTCGCAAGGTTTCTTTGTATAGAACAAACATTCTGCTCTTGTCAGCCTAAATGTTGACGTAGCTCAAAGGTCATTCGGCTTGGCTGTAGTTGAAAACACAGTCCACCATTTTAGGACACAAAGCAAACATTAAAATCAAAATAGTGGATGCTTCTTAAAATGGCAATTCGAATCGTAGCATTTCAAACGTGGTTTTCTTTACAACACGAATGGGCTTAGGCCAAAATTCATAACAAGACGGTATTATACAAATACAGTTTAACATCTCTATAGGAGAATGTTATATGTCTGTCCGATTGTTGTATTCAAGGCAGACACCAGTTAATACACTGGGCCGAGATTTAATGACAAAGTTAAATATGACGACTTCTTTCACTGATAAAGGCATAGTGTTTTCAATGCCAGGAATACATTATTTAAATGTGGGGGCGAATTTATCATGGCATTTACTGGGCAAATAGCTCTGCGGGGAACGCTGTTAGAGACTGAAATCTTTCACTATGGGGTACGCGTTTTGTTAACGTGGGTACCCGGTATAGTGGGCAAGATTACGAGAATACCTGATGAATTTCTCTTTAGGCAACAGATACCCATGGACGAAGAGGGGTGACAGGTCTTCCCCTTGGAATTGCAGCCAGCCATAGTGCGAGGAGAATTGGCCATGCTTGAATGTTAGGATAGAGGCAGGCCATGGAAAACAGTGGTTGCTATTGGGGAAGGATGTAGATTGACAGATGTCACTAACGAGGATATGTTTAAAGAGATCCATCAGAAGAAGAAGTAGTGTTCGAGATGAGCATTACATATTGGATAAGGACAGAAAGATGAGGGGTTACCCAGACAATGATGATAGTGCGGAAGCGTCCCGCATTTTTTGATGAAGACATGGAGAAAGTGCCAATTTCTTTGTGGACTACATGCCCCTATGACATAGGCCTGTTAAAAGGAGTGGGAGAAGTTAAGATTATGCTGAAACCAGGAGTAATTTTACCTCGAGCAAGGCAGTATCCCATTTCTCGAGAGGCAGACGAGGGGATTTTTAAGACTATGGGCCTCATTACGACCCAGGCGGTAAGTTACCGCCTGGGTCGTACCTTTACCACCATGGCGTAAACTACGTTTACGCCATGGTGGTTGGCGGACTTACCGCCCCATTCTGAGGTTGGCGGGGCGGTAAGTCCCCAATCCCCATTTACCCTTCCCCATTCCCATTTTTGCCCCATAGGGCATAATGGGAGTGGGGAAGGCGTTAATTACGCCACCGTAAATTACGGTGGCGTAATTAAAATCAAGGTCCCTTAGCGCCATGGATTTTAACACCTGCTAAAAGCAGGTGTTAAAACCTCCATAGCGCTAAGGGACCTCGGAATCAGGCGGTAAGGGTCGGCGCTGTTTACGCCGCCGTAAACCCCTTACCGCCTGAGTCGTAATGAGGCCCTATATCAGCCATGATGGATCAAGGCATCTTAGTGACGTTAGAGTCACTATGCAATACTGCAGTGTATCCTATCAAAACATTGAAAGGGGCTTGCAGTGTTTAATTCAGGACATGAGGCCAATTAACCAGATTGTAGAGGCCGAATTTCCTGTAGTTCCTAATCCGGTGAAAATACTATGTATTATCCCAGTTGAGGCATGATATTTCACAGTGATTGACTTGAAAAAGGCATTTTTCTCAATCCCGTTGCATAAAGATTCCCAAGATCTTACGTTGTTTACGTTTTGTCAGACTAAGCTGAAAAGTACACATTTGCCCCAGGGGTACTGTGAGCCACAATCGATTATCAATAGGGTCCCGCAGATGGACCTAAGCAGTATCGATTTGCCAAGGGTTGTGCTGCAATACATAGATGATATTTTGGTCTGTAGCACATCAGAAGAAGAGTGCAGACGAGACTCAATTCAGTTAATGATTATTCTAGCAAAAAAAAGAATATAAGGTGGACAAAGAGAAATTGCAGTATTGCCAAGAGGAGGTGTTGTACATAGGCCAGTTAATTTCACATGAATGAAAGAAAGTTACACCTGAAAGAGCTGAGGAAATTTTGTAAACATCAAAACCGCACATGCTAAAGCAAAGGCAACAGTTTCTAGGAATGTGTAATTATGTCAGAGCATGGGTATTTGATTATAGTTCACACACAAGACCATTGTTGCAGGCCCTGAAAAAGGCACAGATGAATCAGGAAAAAATTGAATGGACTGAGGAAATGGAGGAGGGGTTTGACGAATTAAAAAAGGCAATATGCATAGCTCCAGTTTTAAGAATTCCCAATAATTCTGAGGAGTTCTTTTTATTCTCGCACACGAATGGGAAAGTAATGACAGCAGTACTCATGCAGAGAACTACATTGGGGTTCAAACCCTTAGCATATTACAGTATGATTTTGGACCCAGCAATGATGGGTCACTTCCCTTGCGAACAATTGTTGGCTGCAGCCGCATTCACTATTGAGAAGTCTGCCAGCATACTGATGGGGTGTTCCATGACGTTATTTGTTGAGCATGCTTTGTTTGCTGTTTTGGAGAAATCCAAGGGTACACTGACTTCTCAAAGAGCTTCTGCTTAAGAGGTGGTTATATTGAATCCAGCGATTAAAATAGTCAGGTATAAAATGGTGAACCCTGCCACGTTTGTAGCTGAACCACTGGCAGAGGATGAACAAGTGCATGATTGCTCAAATTATGAGGAATTTTATGACAAGATCCCGAGAGTAAAGGAAAATGCTCTAACAGCTCTAAAAATTCTTTTTATTGATGGTTCTTGAAAGATTGATCAAACTGATGGAGAAAGGCTTTTAGGCTCAGCTGTGGTAAGACACACAGCTAATGGGGAATTTGAGGTAGTAGCAAGTGCGAGACTACCGTCTCATTTCTTAGCACAGGCTGCAGAATTGGTGGTGTTTATTGTCACGCTCAAGAATCACGCAGACCAGGAAGTGACGGTGTACAGTGACTCCGCCTACGTGGCGTCAACTGTGCATGCAGAGCTAGCTTGTTAGAAAAGGAGGGTCAACTTCAAAGCAGATGTCACTCCAGTACAATACGCTGCCTTACTTGATAGGCTTATTAAAGAACTACAACTCTCAGTAGCCATCGCAATAGTGAAGTGCGCCGTGCACACTAAGAGAAAAGACTTTATTTTGCATGGAAACCAAGCCGCAGATGAAGAGGCCAAACAAGTTGTATATTCTTCTGATATTTTTATATTTGATATGCCTGATGTGAAAGAGAAAATGGTTGTGATGATGGCAGTGAATGAAAGCTTTAATCACTTATCACAAGCACAGTTAATGGAAGTTCAAGGTGGAGCTCCACAGGAAGAGAAAGAACTGTGGACGCGGAGGGAGAGTTCTTTATCCTCTTCCAATGCATTGTGGCGACAAGGCAGTACTGGTAAACCGGTGATGACTGTAGCCTTATTAAGGGTGGTGCTAGAACAGTTACACTACCCTGCGCATGTCACTAGGGAGAGCCTTCCAGCAACCGTTGCGGAGGACTGGTTCATACCGAACCTGTTAGAACACGTTGCTTTTAATGTAGTAGATTGCATCGTATGTCAAATGTTTACTGCTGGGCACACGCTGCGAACAGTCAGAGGAGTAATTCCTTGACCAAATGGTCCTTTTCAGCATTTACATATCAATTATGTTGACATGCTGCAGATTTGTAATGGATATAGGTATAGGATAGTGGTAGTGTGCCCCTTCTCAAGGTGGATCGAGGCTGGTCCATGCACACACCCTGATGCCACTTGCACTGCAAAGTTCTTAGTCCAAGAAGTATTTCCTAGATGGGGAGTATGTGAAGTGCTGAGATCAGATAATGACCCCCATTTTGTGAATGAGGTATTTGAACAAATTAGCTGATTGTTTAGCATTAAACACAAGTTTTCTTCGGCTTATCACCCACAAGTGAATGGGATATGCGAGAGACGGTCTGCTCAAAGAGAGAATAGCTAAGTTGTAATTTACACTGAAAAAGGGGTGGCTGCAATGCCTGCCCCTTGCATTGTATGCATTGAGAAACCAGCCCGGCTCTGACCACCACCTCACAGCCCACAAATCGGTCACAGGGAGGTGAATGAGAACGCCTTTAACTCCTCCATCAAGGACTAGGAGTGATGCCCAGACAACTGCAGAATTGTTAGGAATTGAGCTATGTGCGTACTTAACAAGTATGCCATCTAGTATCGCTGTCCTTTTAGATCAAGTCAAGCGGCCGGGGTGTCGGTCTCAGAACACAGATGAAGACCATACAGCAACCAGACCTAAAGAACTATGTTTACCAAAATGATTTGCTGGAGATAAGATTTTAATCAGACATTTCACACGAAAGTAGCCAGAGCCCCATTTCAGCGGCCCTTTCATTGTGGAGGACATTACTCCTTCAGTAGTCAAAGTACTAGGGAACAAGTTTGGATACACCAAGGAGATGTGAAAGTCTATGCTGGAGAGGCTGACGTACCCCCAACCCATTCAGAAGCAAGTCAAGGAGGAGAAGTTCAGCACATGCAGACTCGATCGATGACGAGGAAGAAGGACGCAGAGACTGTCCAGTAGATAGATGAAAATGTACATTTGGACTATGGCTCCCCTGAGACACTCTTTGTAAGCGGCTAAGCAAGGAGTGAAAAAGCTATTGTTCTTGAGCCACAGGAGTTTGCTGACATTGGACTGTGGTGTGTGGAAGTAAAACAAAACATGCCAGTTTCAGACTTTGTATTCGACGACTGGAAGAGAGAGCAGTTCCTCGATTCATTTCTCTTTGGAAGTGCCTATGGTGTTAACCAATGTTAATATACACAGACTACTTCTTGCTGAGTATAAATTCATATTTATACTCAGAGCTTACCCTGCTCTTGTTCGGAGGAGCACTGACATACATGCTTTCATCCAGGATCCTGAGAATGGCCCGACTATTAGATGTTTATTGGCAGCAATTATAAGAGAGGTCAGACTATTGCCTGAACATCTTTCTGGATACACAGATGGTCCTGTCTAAAGATGATGCCCACAAACTACTTGCTATGATCTTTTACTATTTGCTTCAAGTTCATCCTTTTCTTGTTTGGCGAGACACCAACACTTTTGTGTTTATGCAAGATCTTATAAACCGTCCAGCGATCAGCCAATTACTTGTGGAAATCATAGTGCAGATTCGACAGCTACCGGAGCTTCCAATGGGTTTGCCTGAATAAAAAAAGTTTTTCTTCCTTAAAAGTAATTACAGGCAAACATGTGATCCATAGAGCATATTGCAGCTCCAGAAAGTGAGCGGAGTCAACAACGTGTGGAAAGACACCGATGGTGGAGCCTCATATATTGGTGCATAATATATGCCAGTTTAACATTTAACATTGTTTTTCTGATTCTGCTAATCCACACTGTGTATTACATTGGTACCAAGAAAGCAGTTGTTCCTCTGATCATTCCCCCTCCAGTCACTTTGGCAGAATTAGACATTGTGAGAAAGCCAAGGCCTTATGTGATTGTCCCTACTCCTTTGGCTCATGTGGAGGCACCTGGTTCTGTGGCAATTGTCCCTAGAAATCCTTTTGCAGGGGGGACTCTTATAGATATCCTTACTGAGCGCCAGATACAGATTCTTACAGAGAAACAAAGAAAGAGACCTAAGAGAAGTACAAGGGAGGATGATTATGAATTGAAAAATTATTTAGACAGTACAGCACATTTGGGGAACAACATGTGGTATCAGCGCATGAAAGGAGTGGGAACGAGACGTCTGATAAGGATTGCTATGTATGTGCACTCCTGCCTTATGCTATGGGAAAATCTAAGATATTCATAGCTATTGAAATAGATGTTCAGACTCCCCATTGCCTTACTCACCTTGTACTCTGCCATACAAGAGGTCAATTCCAGGGTCGAACAGCATCCTTAATATGGGTGACAGAATGGACAGCACCAGATGAAGATGATTATGTGCACGATATAAGGACAAGTGTGAGAGCACACACTAGAAATCCTGTGATAAGATATGAACAGCCTGGTATAAAGTGAGGAGGAATCAGATAGGAAGTAAACAGAAGACTCAATTGTCAAGGGAAGACTGAAGAAGATGCAAGGAAAGAGGCCAGATGCAGATCTGGGGAACAGTGCTTTCTCCAGACGGATGGGAAGAAGGTGTAGTCATATGCAGAGCTGTGACAGTAACTGTTCATCGAAAACCAGTTATTGAATTAGAGGAAATTGGAAGCAAACCTCTGTGGCCAAGGCTTGCGAAACTTGTGACGTGGGTCGAAGACAAAGGAGGTCCATTGCAGATAGTGCCTCTGGCTAGTGCAGAGCTATGTTTCGGAAACAATGGCACGACAAAGATTGGAGAAAATCAACAGTGCGGACAAATCTTTGATGTACCAGGAATGAAGGATGGGAAAGTAGTGATAATGGATCACTATTGGGCCTGTGGACCCAGAGCTTACATGAAGCTGCCCAGAGATTGGGGAGGACTATGTTCTATAGTGCGCCATAAAACATCAAGATTATAATGCCAATTTGCATTTATTGTGAAGAGATTGTCAGCCTGAGACGTGTTTCGAGCTATCCAGCTCTTCTTCCGAGCGCTTCCTGGGCGCTCAGGGGAAACCTATTGTGAATTCACAACTCGTCCAGTACTTTCCACAACTGCCAGGCGAGAGAGTAATTGTTATGCTGTTTAGGCATTTTGCCTATATCTAGACTTGGAATCAGGTTATGCTATCACACAAGCCTCGGAAGAAGAGCTGGATAGCTCAAAACACGTGTCAGGCTGACAATCTCTTCATAATAAATGTAAATTGGCATTATAATCTTGACTTTTTGTGGCCCAGTGTTTTTGGGACCTTTAGCCTTTCTGTGATTCTCCTGTGGAGTATATAGGCAGTATACACACGCCTCCTAGTAACCCGCAGCCTCTAGTCTCTTCATATTAATTTTGTGTGTGTGCAAGCGCTGAGGAACCCTTAGACTTTTTTGTGCCGACAGTCTTTCTTCTTCTAAGTTCTATATTGATTGTTCATATTCCAGCGTTGGTGATTCCTAAAAGTGACTTGAACATTGGAGAGTTTCCAAAAGCTGATGCTCCCCTGAGGAAGAAGAGATCTGCTGAGCTCTTGAATCGAATGAAGAGAGAGAACTATTTCCCAGCCAAATCGATAGAAGCTTTTGATGTCATTCCATATGAACACAGATTGTTCAGTCAGACTTCAGCAATATTCACAACAATCTTCATGCCCAAGATCCAGGTGATGACGAATGCCAAATGGTTAGAAATTACCAGATGGGAGCTTCTGCAGATGATCAACACCATCATAAAGGGATTTAATGCTATCAAGGAGTAGTTGAGAGCCATAAGACTGATGATACTTCTGAACATATATGTCCTGAAATTATCACAGCTATAGATGGAGGTGTTTGTGCTAAAATTGGAGAATTGTGTTGCACGTTCATACCTTCTCACGATGAAGAGAATGGCACCTTAATAGAGGCCATAACGATGCTGACAAACCTACATGTCAAGATGGAAGACAAAGTGGAAGACACTGGTGAGGACAGCTGGTTTGGGTCAATCTTCTCATGGGTTCCACAGTGGACTGCAAACATTTTCAAGTTACTTGGAGCCCTGTTCGTGATGTTCATGTTTGGATTTTGTGTAATCAGGATAATAATCACACAATGCAAGAAGACTGCAAAGAAAGCAGTAGCAATGAAGATTGTGACTGATGTCGAATCAGGATTTTAACCTAAAGAGCTGACAGATGAAGAAATCAAAGACTACGTCAAGGCCAGCATCCATGCACCTAAGGGACCAAAGTTCCTTTGGCCAAAGAACCATAAGAAGTATGTGGGTAGATGGATCTACTGCAGTCCTAATGGACAATGCATGCTTATGACCTGGAGTGTTGATGAGCATGTGAAATCAGCAGGCTGACTGAAAGGAGTCATAAAGACATGGGCCCCAAAGAAGCACTTCTTCAGACAAGGATGTCTTTATGCGAAGACTAATGTGAGAGTGGTCGATGAATCAGGGGGGAGTGTAGAGAAGGAGTCAAGTACCCCTACTAAAAGCTCTGCTGCCATGTTGCCTCTATGTTGGGAACTGGAAATTGTGACACATGCAGTACCAGTGAGAATGCATGTACCGCAAAGAACTCTTGAAACAAGGTATCCATTGAGAAAACCTTGTATGCATTCACAAAGATATGATGGCCTTTTGGACAAAGTCCCGGAAGAAGTGTGACAATGAGTGTGAAAGAAGACTGGTGAGGTCAAATGAAGCAGAACTGATGCACCCAGAAAAGATGCATGAGGTAAAAGGACATAAACATTCTATAAGATCTAAGGAGGAGGTGTTAAAGATGAGCAACATTTCGGGCTCCAGATGAAGATGCACTTGCTACAGAAACGCTGAAGAAGATCCAAAATCAGTTTACACTTATACAGATGCAGTAACGCAAGTAGACAAAGTGATTTTAAGGCTGACTAAGTAGTGAATAGTTTGCGGTGATGCACCAATGTATATACACAGCCATGTATAGAATCTGGATGTTCCACGATGCACTTTAGCAAGGCTTGAAACCCTGTGTTTGGAAAGGGCTTTCAGTGCAGCGCAGTTGGAAAATAACTGATGACGGAGGAGAAATACAAGAAAGGCTTGGCTGGTCCAGCATAAAGAAATCGAGGCCACCGTGAACCTGGTTGTTCATCCAGTAGGTACATGGACGTGGGAAAGAAAAAAACTTCTGATTGAGGTGGAATGGAAAAACACTGAAGGCATAAAGAGTTCATCATTTATTAGTATTAAATGGAGCAAAGAGCTTGAAAACGCTGCCACCAGTCACATGGTCAGATCAAAATAGGCATTGGGTCAAGCTACACTGAAATGAAGAAGATACAGATGTTGGGCTAATTGGGAGGGTAGGCATGATCACGTCGACCCTCCATGCACTTGGAGTGGTAGCCTGTGTGCTGCTAGCGTGTGGAATATTCCAGAAGTGTCCAAGGGTGACAGATTAAAACGCGCAACACTAAAATTGGTTTAATTTGTATATGTACTCCACAGGGTCCTTAAACCACGCCCTGAAAAAGGTGGCTGACTTTTTCCACACTGCTGCCGAAACGCGATACCAACAGGGTTTGACGTGGGGTCCTGCTGTTGGACCTACCCTGCAACTCACGGACAGTCTGTTTGTTTTTCCTGTTAAGAAATAGACCCGGACTGCATTGGTAGACCCTGTTTGAACCATATTTCCCGTACCAAGGGAATGAGCATTTACACTGAGCTTAACTAGGAAGTTTATTTTTACACAATTGGAGAGTTTAGATTTTTCTTCACGCAATACAAATTAAGATTTAAAATATACCTTGAACGGTAGGACCAAGGCCATGGTCCATTTAAACCCTACACATTGTGATTGAAATTTGAAAGACAAAAGTGGCCTTCTACGTGCATAGTTTATGTAACATATTCTCATTATTAAAGGATCTTTTTTCTTTTGTTTTGCCACCTTGGGCTCTTTGTGACAGCCAGCTCTAGGTCTTCACATCTGTTCCTACACTGAGTCTTCTGCACAACTTATGGGTTATGTATCCACTCTATCTTGATTTGTGGATAATGACAACATACTGAACATTGTAGATATATATCTACAACACCAGATATGAAAATGTTTGAGCAATGCAGCTTGAAATGCTCTGTACTATCCCTTTGCAGAGCTCTTATTGATTAAGCAATACATTATTTTTATGTCTTATGAATAATCACTATTGGTCCGTGTGGATTTTTTCTGACACCGAAATGAATTTGGCACTGATTTAATCATTATTTAAATGATAGGTTGATACAATATGGCAGAAATGACATTAGGTATTCCCACATTGTGGATGCGCTCCCACCAAAACACTTCAAAAAAGAGGTGATCCTCTTGCAAACTTCCTTAACAGTAAATGTTCTGAAATGCCACTAAAATGAAGGTTTCATAAGTTTAATCTTCGTAGCGTCCGAGGTATGTTGTAACGTCACAGAGTAAAAATGCCAACACGTGTTTCGACCTATCTCGGTCTTTTTCAAGGCAAAGCTCTGTACAGCATGTGTGTGTATACAATATTGTAATGCCGAAAGGTCCCCATCAATAAGCCAGGACACAAAGTACAGAAAGCACATACAAGCAAAATTATTAAAAGATGTAAATATACGTTACCGGCAGGTTGGATATAGTATAAACAAAGACAGCACATGAAAGATAATAATTAACACGATTTAGAATTAAGTCCGAAAATTCTGACAGTAAATACCTCATGTGACAGTTTGTGAATTTATGTTTAGACTAATAAGAAAAATACCTTCTATAGTCATGTTCAAAACCATTAGTGACATGAGTGTGTTACCCAAAACTGTCCTCAGTAACATGTAACCTGTATACATGAGGTTCTCCATGCCACATTACACCAGTGTGTATCACTTCCCTCTTTTCATTCGTGCATGTAATTAACAGGTGCCAATCCATAACCGGCACTGCACACAATACAGCACCCAATGGGTCGAACCTTGAACTATATCAAGATCGTCTCATGCAGTGTTCAGATTATTAAAACTCATTAGGAACCGTAGACCCAGCAAAAATTAAAATTCAATTCCCTAACACCAATTTGTGACAAATTCCCAGAGTCAAATAAGATAAAATACCATTATTGAAAGCCGTGTATAGACGTCTTGGATGTGTTAAACAGCCCGAGGATTTCTGGAAGAAAGTGAAATGGCTCGATCGAAGTAGTGCAACCCCAGGTCACCAGTAGAAGTGTTAATAAATGTAGACCATTACCTTCCCATTCCAAAATTTATGAGTGTAAATCAATTGGCACATTCTCCTTCAAAGCAACGTCCCACCTGGATTAGCCTGTCAGTTAGAATAAACCAGATGTTCTATTAAGGTAGAACAAATCCCAGATACCAAATTCCATATTGCATCATGCGCTCAACATAAAGCAGTGTACCGCTTTCTTACCCGCATGATCTCTCGTCTGTGTGCACCCTTTATTCAGCCCGTGTCATATTCAGAACGCGGTGCGATCCACGTCCCCTCGTGAAAAGAAGTAGAAACGAAATGGAGTAAAGCACCTTCCGTACATGTGATCCTAAGTCACGTGTACGGCGCCGTGCGTGAGTCCCGGAAGAAGAAAAGGAGTAAAGCACCCTCCGTACATGTGATCTTAGGTCACGTGTACGGCGCCGTGCGTGAGTCCCGGAAGAAGAGAAGGAGAAAGTTGCGATCCCGTGGTATGGGACACATGTTCCCCCGCGGGTCGCATAAAAAGTTTGCGCCTAGTCAAAACTCGCAAATTCAAATAATATATGTTAATATAATGTCTGAAAATAATTACAAATATGCATAATATTAAAAAGTGAACCAAGTAAATTTGAACAATGAATCCAACATTGTATATTAGTTCAATTGGCCCGAGGGTACTGCAGAGATGCCCCGCCGGTCCAATCAACACCCGCAAAGACATGCACGAACAAGGAATCCACCTTACTTTGCCACACTTAAAACTCCCCATCTACAAAAACACATGCAGTTCTGTATCACTGTTCAAGCCCAAGGTAGTACAGCGTAACCTACAAATGGTGCGTGCTTCTAATTGTCGCAACAAAGCTGCGCGGTCCCCACCTCTAGGGTGAGGTCTTGCCTGCATAAGGCCTATAAACCTAATATCGCTCACGTTATCCATTTGGTGCTGTTCCTGCCAATGTATGGCTAACGGTAGTTTAGAATCAAACTTCCTCAAGCTTGCAAGGTGTTCCCTGATACGTATCCGTAATTCTCTAATGGTTGAACCCACATACACTTTGCCACAGATACATAGAATGGCATAAACCACAAATTTAGTCTTACAATTCAAAAAATCACGTATTTTCACTGTTAAACCATTATGACAAACAAAATTATCAGCCGGTATGGCAAATTGACAAAAATTGCATGAGGCACACTTGAAGAAACCCTTTGGTTTGGGTGGTAACCATGATCGGGAGTTGGTGGAACACGTTATAGGAGCTAAAAATGAAGGACATAAATGCCCCTTGAGTGTGCGATTCCGCAAGAAAATAAATCTTGGATGATCGGTAATGTAAGGTGTAATATTGGAATCAAGTTGCAATAGATGCCAATGTTTGTTCAATAATTTGTATAACATCTCCGAATTGTGAACATATTTGGTAATAATCCGTACATCGGAAAACCCAGTTGGTCTGTGCCTCCTCTGGTCCATTAACATTTCAATACGAGATATGTCACTCACCCGATTTATGCCCTTTTGAATGCAACGACTTGAATATCCTCTTTGTTTAAAACGTGCTTGGATTTGTGATACCTCATTAGTGTATTGCTCTAGGATACTACAATTCCGTCTTGCACGGTAAAATTCTCCAAATGGTATATTTTCTATCACTGATCGTTTATGGCAACTTGTAGCTTGCAAAATAGAATTCACCGCCGTAGGTTTTCTAAACGTTTGAGTCTGTATACAACCATTAACAATTGTGATAACAAGATCCAAAAATTCCATTCTATTGGTACTAATATGCCCAACGAATTCAATCCCAAATGTGTTGTTGTTCAAATAATCAGTAAATTGCTGAAAAGTTTCTGTAGACCCACTCCAAACCACCAGAATATCATCAATGTATCTTTTCCATAGCACAATGCAGTCATGAAATAAATGCATGCTGTATATGTAATGGT
Organism: Ambystoma mexicanum; assembly: GCF_040938575.1. Classification (NCBI taxonomy): domain Eukaryota; kingdom Metazoa; phylum Chordata; class Amphibia; order Caudata; family Ambystomatidae; genus Ambystoma; species Ambystoma mexicanum. The sequence goes on along the minus strand of NC_090923.1, from coordinate 736,706,648 downwards.
GTTAAAAAAAACCCATGAAGAGATTAGCCAGGGAGGGTGCATATTTTGCCCCCATGGCCACTCCTCGAGTTTGTGCATAGTATTGACCATTAAATAGGAACTGATTATGTTTAAGCGTAAAAGCCAGAAATTCCTTAATCATTAATAGGCTAATCCAGGTGGGACGTTGCTTTGAAGGAGAATGTGCCAATTGATTTACACTCATAAATTTTGGAATGGGAAGGTAATGGTCTACATTTATTAACACTTCTACTGGTGACCTGGGGTTGCACTACTTCGATCGAGCCATTTCACTTTCTTCCAGAAATCTCGGGCTGTTTAACACATCCAAGACGTCTATACACGGCTTTCAATAATGGTATTTTATCTTATTTGACTCTGGGAATTTGTCACAAATTGGTGTTAGGGAATTGAATTTTAATTTTTGCTGGGTCTACGGTTCCTAATGAGTTTTAATAATCTGAACACTGCATGAGACGATCTTGATATAGTTCAAGGTTCGACCCATTGGGTGCTGTATTGTGTGCAGTGCCGGTTATGGATTGGCACCTGTTAATTACATGCACGAATGAAAAGAGGGAAGTGATACACACTGGTGTAATGTGGCATGGAGAACCTCATGTATACAGGTTACATGTTACTGAGGACAGTTTTGGGTAACACACTCATGTCACTAATGGTTTTGAACATGACTATAGAAGGTATTTTTCTTATTAGTCTAAACATAAATTCACAAACTGTCACATGAGGTATTTACTGTCAGAATTTTCGGACTTAATTCTAAATCGTGTTAATTATTATCTTTCATGTGCTGTCTTTGATTATACTATATCCAACCTGCCGGTAACGTATATTTACATCTTTTAATAATTTTGCTTGTATGTGCTTTCTGTACTTTGTGTCCTGGCTTATTGATGGGGACCTTTCGGCATTACAATATTGTATACACACACATGCTGTACAGAGCTTTGCCTTGAAAAAGACCGAGATAGGTCGAAACACGTGTTGGCATTTTTACTCTGTGACGTTACAACATACCTCGGACGCTACGAAGATTAAACTTATGAAACCTTCATTTTAGTGGCATTTCAGAACATTTACTGTTAAGGAAGTTTGCAAGAGGATCACCTCTTTTTTGAAGTGTTTTGGTGGGAGCGCATCCACAATGTGGGAATACCTAATGTCATTTCTGTCTTCTTAAGTGGGTTTCAGGTGCCCGCTTTTCCCACAGGGTGCTGCACCCTATTCTTCGAGGTTCAATTGAATTGTCTTTCTTATACTAAACTGCTCAAGCGCTATTCACCTGGCACACCTCAACACCCTTTGTTCCACTTGATACAATATGGTTTTCAATCAGTAACCACCTCAGTATCAACCGGCGGCAACAGTTTCTCCTTTCTGTTTAATTTCAATAATTGGGAGGGGAGGCATGATCACGCAGTCCCTCCCTGCACCTGGAGTGGTAGCCTGTGTGCTGCTAGCGTGTGGAATATTCCAGAAGGGTACAAGGGTGCCAAACCAATTGTAGAGGGCCACATATCAAAGAGCCCTATAGTGTGTATAACCAATAAGGTGTTGAGTATTAGTATGACACAGAAGATGACTTGCACTTGGGATGGGCTTAGTTGCCCACCTGACAGTAGAGACCCAATCACCTCCCCCGTCAGTATGGAACGGTGGAACGTATACTTAGATGTTCTTTGGAAGCCTATCACTTCCCCAAGTAGGTTTTTGTAGTTTGCCATGTAGTGTGACATCACTGATCACAAGTTTTTACTTTAAAAGTTGTGTTTTTTAAAACATGTTAATGTTAAAGGTATTTATATTGCGCACCGTCACCAACGGAGTTGGTCTCCAGGTGCTCTGGCGGATCTGTAAAGCAAGAAGGCGGGCGGGTAAAGTTAGTAGGGTGAAGGGGGAGTAGGAGAGTGGTTGGCGGCTTCAGTTCGGTATACACAGTGCGCTGAGCTTTGGTGTGAGTATCGGACTGGGCGAGACCTCCTGTGCTGTTGGTGCTGTTTATGTGTTGTGTGTTTGTTTTTGATGCAGTGTGGTAAAGTATGTGCAGTTTGCCGGGTGAGAGATGGTTGTGTGAATTTTCAGGTTGGTTAGGTATGCAGAAGTTTGAAAGTTTGGTTAGTGGGGTGTGTATCCTGGTTCTAGTACATCTTGTTGCATTTCAATTGTATTCCTATGGGTGGGGTTATTGCTGCTTTTTCTTTTGATAAAGTGATTTCAATTCAGAATGACATGGAAAGTGAGCAAATATGGCAATTGATATTCTCAAATCCCCATGTAAGGGTGCAAATAGCGATAGTACAATTTCTACAAATGGTGCTACCACGAGCGAAGGAAATGAAAAAGTGAAATCAACCGAGTATTGAATAGCCAAGGAAAAGAGGTTATGTAATTGTGTTGGTTTGAACATCATTGGCTTTCATTTTCATTTTTAGCTTTTTCTTTTCTCCTTATGTCCCGTTGGTATTTTATGTTATTGTGGTAATGTAAAGTCATTATTTAATCATAGTGGGTTTAGTTTTAAAAATGTGTAAACTGAATGTTCTGAATTTGTCCTTTTAGGTGTGTTACCATTGTGCTTTATGAGATGAGAATGTCAGAATGTTGTGTTTGCATTAAAATGTTTCAAAAGGTGCTTAGGCAACTAAAACAAACAATAAAGATTAAAAAATAAAAGCTTTCCTTTATTGGCCATCCAGCTGTTGTGGGTGATGGCGCTGCATGCTCCCAGCTGTATTCTAATGAACTTTGTATAATGTGATTGGGTATGTCTATTTCTCCCCCTATGGTGTAGGCGCTGAGGATTAGATGCTCCCTATTCCCTTGCTATCTATTGTGACATAGGTCTTTTGGGGCTTGGGTGTGGTTCAGGGCAAGGGTGCTATTGATGAGTCATCCTAGTCCTTCCGTCTTGGTCTGCCTATGTATTCAGTCTTTAGTGTCCTCCTATTGTGGCTATCTCTCAGTTAGTCGTTCGGTATGTCATGGAGTGTCTACCTTAGATTCTTTTTGTAGTTAATTGCTTGGTGGGTGTTGGGATCTGTGTCGTCATTCATCCATTCATCATTGTTTTAGTTGTCTGTGTGTCCCTGTGGGCAGTCTTCTAGTTACGCAGTGAAGAGCCAGGATTTGAGTAGTTTCCTGAATAGTAGGTGGTTTCTGTGTTGCGCATGTTCTTTGGTAGGTCGTTCAAAGTTTTCAGTGCCTGGTGAGAGAAAGAAGATCCTCTGAGTTTTCTTTTATTGTAGTGCTTTGGTTGCAGGTGAATGTCGTTGATTTATCTGAGCATTCTCGTTGGTTGATGTAGCGTAATCTGTCTCTCAGGAACTCAGCGCCTTGGTTGTGTATTGCTCTGTGTGCGATGCACATTGTTTTGAATTGTATGCGTTTTTTTTTTGGTAGCCAATGTAGTGTTTTTAGCGCAGGTGTGATGTGTTCTCTTTTGGGTAGTTTGACAAGCAATCTGGGTGCCGCATTTAGTATGCATTGTAGTTTTTTTAGAAATCATTCAGGCATACCCAGGTATAGGCTTTTGGCGTAATCTACTCTGGACATGATGATAGCGATGATGGTGATTGTTTTGTTGGTGAATGACTAGAACTGTCTGATTCTTTTTGCTGCTCACAGGAGAAAGAAGCATTTCTTGAGTAGAGCGTTTACTTGTGGCACTAGAGTAAGATTGTTGTCCATCAGGACCCCCAGGTTTTTTACAATCGACGATGGTGCTGGTGTTGTACCGAGTTCCCTTGGCCAAGGGATGTAGTGGTTGTCTCCTCCGTTTTTTGTGATGATAATTATTTCTGTTTTTCCTGGGTTGATTCTGAGCTAGTTCAAGTTCATCCAGTTGAATACATCACAAAGGCAGTTCTCTAGTTTTGAGTTTTCTTCTTGAGTGTCTTGTATTTTGAAGGTTATTTGTGTGTCGTTGGCGTAGTTGTAGCAGGTGAGGCTGTATCTTTTGATGATCTTGATTTGTAGAGATAGGTAGATGTTGAATGATAGAGGAGTGAAGGATGATCCTTGCGGTACTCTGCATGTGGAGTCTCTTGGGTTGGATTTGAAAGGTTTCATCCATATGGTTTACATTCTGTTTGTTAGAAAGGATTTGATCCACAGTATGATTTAATCCACAACATATGTTGAGAGAAATTGAGCCAACATCCGTTGATGTCCCTTGTAACTCCCTGTTTTAGATAATTGCAAATAGAACAGCACCAAGTTTTGTCAACTTCCTGAGTCGGATTGATTGTTGATGCTTGAGTACATTCTGCATCCCCATCCATCTCTAAGTATTGCTACCTTGTCTTAAATGACCCTAGGTCTATGGGTTCAATGCAGTCTGAAGGCTTAAGCTGCACAATGCCACCTCCCTCTCTACATATTCAATCCAATATTTGTCCCTCAGATGGAGGCGCTGAACCACCATCTATGAGCCAAAACTAAAAGTTAGTATTGCCTGTATGGCTGTACGGATCATTGTCAACAGTTGTCAATTACACTGATGGGAAAGCCTTTGAGGGTGCAAAACAATGGAAAACCACTATTGAGTCAATCATATTGGTATGGAATGTCAGTGTACAGCGCATATCCCGCATAGCCTGCCATCGACCATTATGCTGCATCTCACTGGAAAAGAACACCCCTGCCACACTACCGAATAGGATGCAAGATGTTTGTGACAAGATCTTCTATTAAGGCTTGCTTATCCTTGCTCTTGGCTGTATCATGTTCTGCGAGGATTGCTGTGACAAATCTGATCACAATATACCTGAATACACTATCTCAAGCTCTGATTTATTTCATGACTTAATTACACAGCTATCCCCAGCTGCACAGTAATACGCCATGTCATACTATGCTGCAGTGAACAGAAGTAGGGTATAGCGACAAGCTCTGACCCAACACTGGTGAATGACACAGCAGGCTAGCCTTTTGCTGAAATATCATAAGTATATTAGATATGCAATTCTATTCTGTTGCTAATGCTAACTTTCAACCTCCTACCCTACCTGATAGCCACCTAACCCCACAATAGCACCATCTGCCTGCCTCCTTGTCACCAGGCAACCAGCATCACATAATCCAAGTACTTGCGAAACTCAGGAAGGTAGTGGTGAGAGCATTGAAGGAAAGATGGATCCCTGCGTTGATCTTGTTCCATATGCTGTAGTGCGTCCTGCTGCCATGCACTGGATTCCTGCGGGACAATGCTCCACTGATCCTGTGTGGTGAGATATAAGAAGAAAAGGGGGAACCCTGTCGGTAATGGTGCTGGATTTAAAATGTTGTTCCCAGTTAGGGTCGTGCATCAAGCACGAGCAAATGACGAGTCTTACTACTTACGTTTAAGTGCAGTGTTGGTTTAATTGGCATAAAGTTGCCACAGTCTTACAGCACACGTAGTGCCAATTCGAGGAAAGATCACTGTGACCGCTCATCTTGTTTCCAGAGGCCTCGCTGGCCTTACAGTAGCTATCCAGCCGTCTCAACTTGGGAATATATATCAGCATTGCCCTTCACGCCTTACAAAGACCTTCTGGTCGAAACACGTACCCGCTTTCTCCATGTAATTGGCACTACATGTGCTCGAAGACTGTGGAAACTTCATGCCAATTAAACCAAGACTGCACATAAACCTAAGTAGTAAGACTCGTCATTTGCTCGTGCTTGACGCACTACACTAACTGGGAACAACATTTTAAATCCAGCGCCATTACAGATGGGGTTCCCCCTTTTCTTCTTACACTTGCTAAACTCCCCAACAGTACCTCCCACCTATGCCACCATATCCTAGATGAACCCGCATCCTGGCTTGTTGAACAACGACACCCATCAAAAGGTTTTTAAAAGTAGCTTATAAGAACCGGTGTGAAAATAGTGGGGTTTTGAGAAAAATAATAACATCTTTAGACAAACTTATATGATACTGAAATACTTATTGAATTCTTATAAAATCTTATTAGTTTGAAGTAGGGTTCATGTAAGATTCTGATAAGATCCTTGTAAGAAAATCTATAAGAAAGTATTTATGGAAAGGCCTAACATAGAGGTTCTAATTACAACCTATGCTCTGCTCCCTACCGTCCTACTGTTCAAACTATAACCCAACCTTTTAACTATCAGGACTCAAAGTGGTAAGCTGTCATGCACATGGCAAATTGCACACTATAGCAGGACATGGTAAGATAGCATAAAGAAAGCATTGTAGAATTAGAGCAGGTCAGCAGGTGTGCTTAGGTATGGTTAAGGTTGCACTTAAGCCACAGCAGCACATAGTGAGGCAACAAAGTTTAGGCTCAAAGGTTTTACTTTAGCAACATCATTTGTTTTGGCTCATTGGTTACTTTTTAGTACCCCCTATTGTGGCTGTATAGTTTTAGATCATGGCAATGCCTTATCGCCAACATTTGTTTTAGTTTGGGTCTACTTGGTGAAAAATATTTGACCTCTTCACATTTGACCGATTTTCTTTGATCTTATTTTGGTCGAAAATGCGGGGGGGGTCCTCCCGCAACCCCCTCCCCCTATTTGCTTAACCCACCCCATATATATATATATATATTTAATTAAATTTGACCTAATTTTGGCCAAAGAAACGATGAAAAAAATTCTGTCAAAACTAAAAGGTCAAATGTTTTTCGACCAAGTATGCTAATACCTTAGTATTTGGCTCGTATGTGGTACTTTAGTGCCACTATTGATTTTGTCTCAGGGTGGTGTTATGGCTATAGAGTCGCACAGAAGAAGATACGATTATTGTTAAAGATATATTGAAAGCACCAGGATGACAGATGTGAACGAGGGTGACCAGGAGTGCAGTACTCATGGAAGTGCTTCTTCGGGCCATGCAGGCTGGCTTTGACCCGGGACGCTGGGCCTAGGCAGTGGGCTACGTGGCCAAAGGAATTCCTAGTAACAAATCCCAACGCTGTTGGCTTTCCCATACTCCAAATGTTGATGCAAACCATTATGCCATTTTCCAATACAACTTCACAGCGTTAGAAAATGACACTTACTCCTATGTAGCCTTATGGATTGCAAGTGACGCTGAGCGCACTGCTGCACGGAATGAAATTGACAGTACATGTAATATAGTATGCAATATAAATCAAAATTGCAATGATGTGCCTAACATACATTATAGTCAGCGTGGTTGCATATAGAATGCAAATGAGACCGAATGCGTTAGTCATTTATGGAATATCAATCATAGGCAATACTATGTAGCGAAAGCATTACACTGCATGTATAAGTGTATGAAATGACAAGGATTACAATTTTGTATTTACGTATACTGCGTGTAGCGCCACGTGCAGCGATACACCCATGTACAGAGAATGGAATGTATCCTATATGTGCAATACCAACAATGCTGAATGCAATATTTTATATATTGAAATGTAAACTAGAGTTAATCGTCCATGGGGTGGAATGTATACTGAGATCAGTATGGCATGGAGTGAACATTTTTACTATCTGGAATACTTAATGGAAGGATTACAATGCAAACGCAAATCATGCGAAATCTAACCGCACAATGAATGGCAGAGCAATTGGATGAACAATGCAAGGAATGCAAATGTCACTGGATGCGGCAACATATAGAGGGAACATTCCACAAAATGCAACAGTGTATGGAAGGGCCATGCACAGCATGCGGTGCCATCTGGGGTGGAAGTGAGGCGCACATGTGCCATTTGTGGATGTGCGTGTGTGCTAGGCCTCCTTGCGGGGAGTACGCCTTGGTGTTTGTGTTTACAAGCCGTGCGGCTATTTTCCTCCGATGTTGCCCTTTTCTGCCCCTGTTCTCATTCCTCTGCCTCTCCCCCACTGCACGGTTCATTACCTGCCTTTGTCCATCTGTGATTAGTTCCGCCTCTTTGCACCAAGAGTTCAGTCCCCAGCCCTCCCCTCGCAGCTCGAACATTCGGCTTCTGTCATTGTTCTGAATCTGACAGGTGTATAATTGGATGATTAATGTGGCTTCATTACCCTCTAATTGAACCAGCGATGTTCAAGCAGCTTGCAGCATCCCCTAAAGTTAGGAAAATCCAATCGGCGGGCGCTCCCTGCCTCTGCAGCTCCCATCCCTCCCTGCGTGGCGTGACAGCCTCCCCGGCTTCGCCCATCTGCTTACAGCTGGCTTTGCCTTTGTCGCCGCTCGGAGATAAACTGTCCCTTTCCTTGGCTCTCATTTAAGTCTTTTAGAAATATAACTAGCGTCTCGGCGCAGGTTACAGAAAATAACCAATTCGTATAATCCGCTTGGGATACTCTGGGTGCCAGTTAAGCACATTAGTGGAATCAGCACGGTAACAAAGCGCGACCCATTCTCAGCTTCCATGCGAAACGGGAGAAGGCCGGGTGGATAAGACGCCATGAAAAGGGGACTTGTGTGGAGAAAGTGGCGCAGTAGCAATGCGCTTAGTACCCGTATGAGCGCATGCAGTCTCCTGTTTCTAGCTTCTCGTTGTCCCGCTCGCCCTCCAATGCTTCCAGAGCAGATATTATTAACTGTAGAGTTTTTTCAGAATGAAAGACAAACACACACACCTCCACTCCAACCTCCCGATTCCTACTTCCAGCGTGTTTGATCTGCTGCCAAGAGGTAGTGGGACTCAAAGATGCTTCTCACAGTTGTTTTGCCACCAATCCCATGCAGCTTTGTATTCCAGAGCCATGGCCGATTCCAAGATGGCCGCAGTGAGTTCTGCGTGGAATGTATCCAGTTTGTGTACTGCTTGCACTACCTTTGCTGCAGTTCAGATAGCCCATGTGCTATATTAGGTGGGACTCCCTGCATCATGGGACATCCCCGTCCTAGTTGTGAATCACAAAGCTTATTAAAGAAGGCCGTCCCTTCCAGGATGGGGTTAGTTGAAATGCTAATGAGGTGTCCCATGTACCATTTTGTTTCCTCTCCATAAGTCCTTCGGTGTAGGGTACCACGGGGGAGGGGCTTTTAATAACTGGTGATGAGGTGAGGAATGTGGTGCGACACCCAGCATCCTCCTGTATCCACCCATAATCTTGTTGAGTGTTGGCACACTGCGAGAAGAGCTCCGGTGGCGGAGCCCGCTGCAAGCGTGGCAGTGCACTGATAAGCGCCCAAACCTGACGAAGATGCAGCAAATCCAGTCATTCTACCAAAGTCTGCAGCACACAGAACCTATGATTCAACCCTTGGAACTAGGTCACCCGAGCAAGAATGTGGAAATGGAACTTAAAAAGCTGAAGGAGCAAGACTTAAACAAAAGGGTCAAGTGCCCAAATCCATGGGTTTCTTCCATCATGATAGCCCAGAAACCAAACAGCCTGACGGAGTGTGCATCTGGCTAGAGATGATGCTACGTAATTGTCCATCTTGCATGAACGACACCCAACACCCATGCTTGCTGATAACCTTGCAGACCTGCAAGGCTCTAGAGTTTTTTCCACAATTGACTTAAAAGCAGGACATCAGCAGGTTCCACTCCACGAAGACTACCAACAGATTACCACATTACGATTACACATAGGCCTGTTTCGATACACAAGATTAAGGTTCAGGATCTCTTTGTCCACAGAGGAATTCCGGCACACCTTTCGAGGTGTCCAAGGAGACTACTTAGGGTCATAATTATCTGCAATGACTTTCTGATATACTTCACTTCAGAATGGGAGCACCTGCTGCAACTGTTGGCTGTCTTCCAATGACTCAAACAGCATGGACTAATGCTAAATAGAACAAAATGCCAATTCATCCAACAAAAAATGGAGTTCTTTGGATTTATAGTCCACAGTCAGGGAATCTCAGTCAACCCTCAAAAGGTGAATGACATCAAAACGGCTGTACCACTCTCTTCAGCATCTGAGGTGCAAACCTTCCTCGACATAATAAACTATTGTGGCCACTTAATTTCAAAGTTTGCAAAACACTGATGGAGCCATTGCATGCCCTCAGAAGAAAGGACTGTTGTTTGCTATCATGGCTAAAGATGGTATGCAAAACAAAAATGTAGTCTAAACTTGAGGCACTTTTAGCAGAGACTCTTGTGTAGCTTCCTGGAGAGTTCCCCAGGCAACGACCATTTAGCATAGTAATTCAACCAACCCTAGTAGCTTGGCCCAGGCTAGCTCACTTGCATCATGGGTTGTTTGTTTTAAGATAGCTTCATGTTTTGGGGTAGGGGAGCCGCAGTAATTCTAGAATTAAAATCACGCAGTAAGGTGCATATTAGGCCTTTTTACGCACTTAATTCTTCTGAATACACCTTGGTTTTTCCTATGTGTTTCCATTATGCAGGCTATTCTTGGCAGCACCCCCATAAATCATGGAGTTCACTGCTGACATCCAACTGGGATGAGTTATACTCTGTTTATGTAACACTTTCCTCTGTTGGGTAGTCTATCTAGCTAATACTTTTAGAGTTTGTAAAGTGTAACACTTGGAAATTAATTAGCATGTGATTTTTCACTTTGTTCACATTCTTTGATTGTGTTCCAGTGTTATTTAAGAATTTTTCATTTTACATCACTAATGTGTTTTTGCAGATCGCTTTGACACTTTAGAAAATATCATTAGAATTGGCAATGTCATTGAGTCCGGTTTGGAAGATTGGTGTAGTACTGTGTAAAAGTGTGTTTTAGCAAGCGCTGCATTTGTGTTTTGTTTTCTGCCACTATATTCATTGGTTTTAATAGAGGCCGCTCTGCTACAATATTATTTTTTCAAGTTTACCAGTGGATTTACATAGGCATTTATTTCATACTGTGGTTTATCTCTGGCTCATAAGCACATCAATGACTTGAGGTTTTTGATGCATTTTAGTTTTATGAGAGCCTTTCAGCAAGCAGTTCTGTTTGGTATTTCTAATTACGAAAATGCTTTTCATGTTAAATTTGAAGATATGTTTTGAATAGCTTTACAAGATTGCAAGTGTTTTTATGTGTGTGTCTGTGTGTGAGTATGCATGCATGAAAGGGTACTGTGATGAATCCTGTGCAGTCCTCACAGAATCCCAGCCTAAAGTCTCCTCCCAGGTGGCCCGGGAAAATCAGCCGCTACCTGCTCCTAACCCTGAGGGTGGTATTAGCCGGGTGGATCACCTGGGGGGAGGAGGCCCCCAAGGGAATAGGATGACTCTGGTAGGAGAGACTCAGTATTCATCTTCTTCGGAGGGTGATATTTCCATGATGGCAGAATATCTAATGGCTTGTTGTCAGAGTGGGGCATCCCTTCCCAAAACTACCCAAATTGTCAGAAGTGATATCCCTTATAATCAACAGGGGAATGATATATGTAAGAGTCAGAAAATCCATATCACTCATTTTGATGGTGATGATTCCCTCTTGGATGTGCTCTATAAAGCCCAGAATCAACCATTTATCCCTTTACAAACCTCCGCTAAAAGTTTATTTCAAAAGTAATTTAAACAGAATGAGGTTGTTAATGAAAAAAAGAACAAGAACATTAGGTACACAAGTCTCATAATGGTCCAGGTACTGGGACGAGAAGCTCAGAGGTGCAGAACCATGAGGTGTAGACAAGTGTTTCTAATGACCCACAGTTGAGTGGGACTTTTGGCTATCTAAGTCCCCTTCAGGTGCAAGCCATTGGAAGCAGTAGAAGAAGGATTAGACAGCAGCAGTGGGAGAAGCAGAAAGAAGACACCAGGACCACTGCTGTGATTTCAGCGAAGTGTGTCGTAGAAGCTGGGAGTTTGCCTTGCAGAGGACACACAGCGGGAAGCAGTGCATTTGTTGGCTGTCCCGTGGGGGAGAGGAGCTCTCCCTGCCTAGCATCTTACTCCTGTGGTTGGTGTTTACTGGAGCATGCAAGGAAAGTGACAAGTTCCTGTTGCAGTAAGCGCTCACTGCAGGAGTATGACCAGAGCTGTCAAACGCTCTGGACCCGACATGAGAAGACAAGACTGAAGTTGCAGCCGGACGAGCAACGCGCAAGGGAAGACCAGTGAGTTTGCATTAATTAGGTGACCTCGGGTTGTTCTGCACGATACCGATGGCTGCTACTGGCCATTTTGAATACCGACCTAATTAATTAAAGCATTTGTGGCCTAATATGCACATTGAAGGAAAGCGAGAAGAAATTTATTTTAACAACCTTTGCCAAGGTAAAGAGGGCACCATTTTTTAATTAGATTACAACAACCATTACCAAAGTAAAGGAAGGGCAATATGTAATCAAGTGTGCAACCAGCACTGCCAAAGTAAATCGGGGGCAATATTGAAACCAGATTACAACCACTACTGCAATATTGGAGAAGGGGCAATATTTAACCTGGATTGCAAACATTATTGCCAAAATAAACAGAGGGCAATAGTTGAACATAACTATAACCAACATTACCAAGTGAAGAAGTAATAGTTGAACACGATAATATTCAGAATTGCCTAAGCCAAATAAAGGCAATTGTAAATAAGCGAGGATACCATTTCCCTGACAGTATATCAAGAAGATTACCAAAAAGGGAAATGACAACCAGTATTGCCTAACCCAATGAGGGGAAATCATAGATAAAAGGGGAAATCGTTTTCCTAAGGAGAGAAATGTGAATAAGAAACATTATCAGCAGTTACCTGGTATGGTAGTAGAAAACCAAATGTGGCAGGAGAGAAGCCCTCCTTGTAGAAAGCCTCAAAGGGGAGAGGAACCTCACCTTCAGTGCAAATGGCAAACATACTCCTGGAACAAACAGCATCAATGTGCATTGCATCCTTATAAAAGCAGTTGTGAAAGAAGGTGTGAATTTCAATGTAGGTGAAAGTCAGAGACTTTCTTTAAAGTTTGAAGTAAGCCTCACCAGAGAGTACTTGTAGAAGCGATATGAGTTTTTATCCTGGCAAGTGAGTATACCAGGAAAGGGATTGTTACTGGTAGTCCTGGCAGGTTAGTGGACCAGGAAGAAGACATTGAAGTACTACATTGTGATGAAAGTTTGTGGTGGAAAGATAGTGCCATGGTCACTAATGTGTTTGATGAACTATGGTAAAAACATCCCGATGAAAAGATTGTTGTTTATAAAGCAGAAAGGTGAAGAATTTGTATTTTCCAAAGAGGAAAAGTTATATTGGAATATTCACTAGAAGTGTAAAGACAAAGGCCCTCATTACGACCTTGGCGGAGAACCATGGTGCTATTAGCACCATGGTCCATGGCGCTAAGTTGCCAACTCCGCCATGGTGGTTGGCGGACTTACCGCCCCATTCCGACCTTGGCGGGGCGGTAAGTCCCCAATCCCCATTTACCCTTCCCCATTCCCATTTTTGCCCCATAGGGCATAATGGGAGTGGGGAAGGCGTTAATTACGCCACCGTAAATTACGGTGGCGTAATTAACAACAAGGTCCCTTAGCACCATGGATTTTAACGCCTGCAAAAAGCAGGCGTTAAAATCACCATGGCGCTACGGGAACTCGTACTCAGGCGGTAAGGGTCGGCGAAGTTTACGCCGGCGTAAACCCCTTACCGCCTGGGCCGTAATGAGGGCCAAAGACATTTTGGTTTGATAAACAAGAGCTTGTGCAACAATTTATTTTGAAAAGTGGTTAAACTTGTCTGACAGTGGGACAATCCAAGTGGCAAGTTAAAAACTCATGGAGTGAAGCAACTTTGTGGTGGGGGCCAAAATTGTCTGTTTTCAAGGAAATTTGTGTTGCCTTTGAAGAAGAACTTGATTATTGCAAAAAACCATATTGATTTAAATTTTGTGTTGGGAAATCCTGCTTTGATCCTGGGGAAGGGGCACCAACCCTGGTTTCAAGGATATAGGGTTATAAAGTTTATCTTTGAATATAACCATTATTTTGTTGAGTTTGTACGGCCACATGATACATGTATGGTGTTGTTGAATGTATACGTGTGAGGGACAGATATCCTTTGTTAGAGTGTTTTCCTTTATTCTTAGTTCCATAGGTAGGGAAAAAGCAAGGCGTTTATCACACCCACTTAATTTAATAAAATGGCTGCTTGTGAAAAATCTTTATCAAGTTCTCCGCCTCGCATTTCTTACCACTCACAGTGCATTCACTTGTTAGTCACAGCAGGGTGAGCAAGGAATGGCTGGGCATTTACTCTGAACTTTACTTTTACTGCCCCACTGTCCCCTGAACTGAGCAGGTATAATTCATACAGGTAGCGATGGTGAAATTCTACCAGCACTTCTTTGATGAGCTTTTATAATTTGAATGGGGCATTAGCATCTCTTCTGATTAGGGCTAGCTCATTTATGTTTTTAAATGAGACCAGGTCAACACTTCTCAACATTGCTGTATATATATTTTAGTGATGTTGACTGCACCACTACTTCTCAATAGCTCTGCTATTTATTAAGGTACCGTACCCTAGTTGCTCATCGGAGTTGCCATATGGGACAGTGTCCATTATTCACAGCAGGGCTAAAGCACATTTAGTAGCATCATACCCAGTGTTCTTAGCAGGACTATGTCTTGGAACAGTAAGTGGAATTATTCAACAGTGGTGTTGTAATGACACAGTGCCAACATAAGTTGGATGTTTCAGTAGGGAACAAAAGCAGTGAATAGGAACACTGTCTAAGCTCACCCCTCCGTTTTCCTCATGTGGTTTTATGTACATTGGTAGTCGGTGTGAGAAAAATCACATAGCTGTGGTATGCTTCAACCCATCCAGCTCTCAGTATTATGTGTTTCCTAACTTCTCATTCCCCATGTGTAACTATTGTGTGACACTACCAACACCCTAGTACCTAATAGAAGCCCAAGCCTCAAACCTCCTTCTTCATGTGTATGGTAGTTCATTGAAAGAGGCACAGAGCTTGGGATGAGCCAGTTAAGTCAGGTGAGCAATGCCCCAATCTTACAAGCCTTTCAGTGTCAACAACCTGTCAGGAAATTTAGTTCAGTGGCTTGATAAACCTGCTACACAGATCAGTGTTTAAGTTGCTAGTTCCAGACCTGTCAATAGCTCGGTGAGCTCATGCATCTGCAAGCAGCAATATGCGTTTAAGATGCAGATAAAAGGTTTGGATTGTATCTAACTGACTTAGCTATGCAGAGGGATACATGTTCGATTGTTCAGAACTCGCACATCTCATCAGTGCTGTCGGACTGGCATACAGTGCAGGTAAGGTATTTTCATGGAAACAAGTTCCACATCTGCTGATACAAAACTCTAAATCTGCAATTTCCAGCCTAACTTCCAAAAGCAGGTTTGCATACTTTCAAAAGGAACCACACCCTAATTTTCAAGCCGAACTATATTTAAAGATGGAAAATGCATTTTCATCTTGTTGAATCATTTGCTGTGCCTTGTTGTATCATTTCCTATGCCAAATTCCAAATAAACACAAGAGTAAGAGCAATTGCGAACCTAGGGTATATGGGACAACAAAGGACTGAAGGTGGGGCAGACCGAACAGAGAACATAAAGGAAAGAAGGGAGAGCCATATTAATATGATGTGTGAGAAAAAGTAGGGATTATCAGGAGAGAGAGGCACTGCAGTTACAGCAATGGGGACAGCAAGACAGAGGAGAGAAACAGCAATAACAGTATTCATAGTCAGGATATGCAGCGCTATACAGAGCAATATTAACTGGAAAAACCTGGCTTTATGCCTAAAAAGCTCCCCAAGCTAACAGACTAAGCCAATCGGATATCTGCCCCCCCCCATCTTACCCATCTGCTCCTCAAACCAAGTCTCTAAGACACCATGACACCCCTCCCACCTGTTGTGTTTCGTGTTTGTTTCCTGTATTCTCTCTATTCTGTATTTTTTGTCTCTCCATTCTGTATCTTTCTGTATTTCTATGTCTCAAAATGTAACTAGCGCCTAGATATCCAAGCGTTCATTGCGCTGCTACAAATGCAAAAATAAATACATAAATAAATAAATAAACAACAACAGGCATGGAAACACTGAGAATAACAAAGTGAGAGACAGGGAAACAGTAGCAACGCGAGGAAGAGGCTGTGAAACAGAAGTAGAGAGGCATCAAGAGTCACAGTGGAAAGTCATAGCAGCCATTCTGGTAGAGAAAGGAACTTTATTTATGAATAGCGATTATCTGTAGCTATAGTAATCTTAAGAGGTTCTGTGTCCTAATGATGGAGTTGGATATTACGCACCTACAAGCTATTGTGTGAGAGAGCATTTTCCACAAGTGAATACATCATTTAACCCCTTACGTGCCAAGGACGAGTATGCTCGTCCTTTTTGCAAAAACATGCATAATAGCCTGGCCCTTATGAAAGCCAGATAACATGATATACAACTGTTTACTTTATAGTATGTTTCCAAACTTTTAACTCTATGCAGACATTGGGTGGATATCCAACATCTTTTACACTCTTGCAAAGGAGAATACTCATTTTGACCCTCTTGAATTTGGATTTACTCTTTAATTCTCAACATAGCTTGTCTGAGCACTGGGTACCATGCTTCTATCATTTGCAACCCAAGTCCCATGGTGAAAGGACCGAGAGGGGAATACACAGCATCCATCCACAGTGGCTTCCAAGTGTTTAACCTTATTTGCAATTTTGAATGCACAAACATCTTTGATGGTATGAATGTGTGGGACTTTGAGTAAGACGGTACAAGATGCCATGTGGAGAGCCCTTTCTCACTGCAGTGGATATTAATTGTCTTTAGTGAGGTCATTCCTGGTTTTCCCCGAAAATCCTGATATGAAAGTATCAATAAAATGGGTCAAGGCAGTGTTGAAGTATGTCAGGCAATCAGTTTTCTCAGGAATGTCAAACTATTCTTCTACCGAACTATACTCCACCCCGGGCCCTCTGTGGCACTGTTGTTAATGCTGCTGCAATACCAAAACCACAATACCGGTTCCAATGCCAACCTTATAAGTCCCAAACTAACAACAGACTATTTTTGATATGCTTGTCCCGGGTTTTCGTGTTCCCGTGTCCCTGGCTGGCACCACTCTGCTTGTCATAAACGCGGGAATGGCATGTGTTACAGGGCACAGTGACAGTTGAAGTGGATGGCCCGCCGCCCCCCTTGGAGGGGAAGTGTTAGGTCTGCTGTTACCAGACAAAGAGATGCACTGAAAAGGCCTTCTGGCTGGATCGAGGTGAAGTGGAAGTGTTAGGTCTGCTGTCGCCAACACAGAGATGCACTGAAAAGGCCTGCTGGCTGGAGCAAGGTGGAGGGGAACTGTTAGGTCTGCTGTCACTGGACACAGAGATGTTCTGAAAAGGTCCCCTGGCTGGAGCGAGGTGCAGGGAAAGTTCTAGGTCTGCGGACCATGTACACAGAGATGCACTGAAAAGGCCCGCTGGCTCGATCGAGGTGGAGGGGAAGTACTAGGTCTGCTGTCCCCGGACACAGAGATGCACTGAAAAGTCCCACTGGCTGGAGCGAGGTGGAGAAGTGTTAGGTTTGCTGTCGCTGGACACAGAGATGTCCTGAAAAGGCCCACTGGCTGGAGTGAGGTGTAGGGGAAGTGTTAGGTCTGCTGTCGCTGGACACAGAGATGCACTGAAAAGGCCCGCTGGCTCGATCGAGGTGCAGGGGAAGTGCTAGGTCTGCTGTCCCCGGACACAGAGATGCACTGAAAAGGCCCACTGGCTGGAGCGAGTTGGATGGAAAGTGTTAGGTCTGCTGTCGCTGGACACAGAGATGCACTGAAAAGGCCCACTGGCTGGAGCGAGGTGGAGGGGAAGTGCTAAGTCTGCTGTCCCCGGACACAGAGATGAACTGAAAAGGCCCTCTGTGACACAGCCCCACTAGATGGAGACGCAGGATCGCTGCTCTGAATCCAAGGATGGAGCAGTTCCACGCCAGCAACCAAACAGGAGAGGAAAGGAGTTCTGAGGAACTCTATGCAGTCGATGCTATTATGCAGACATTATTAAAGCAAAAACTGTAAAACATACTGAAGCAGGCGTGTGATGGTGGGTAGACTGTTTATGGATCCAGTGTAAAGAATGGACCATTCCCTCTCTAAGGTCCGAAGTGAATTATGGCACTGGTAGTCCTGCATAAAAAGAACTTTTTGCATTACAAAAAAGAACAATTCTTGTTGCTGTCACAGATAAAACAGATTATGTTGCCTAATAGGGATCCTATGTGCTCTGTCATTCAATTCTTAAACCATGTTTGATGAAGGGAAGGTGCCCTCAGATAATGGCCATGTCAGGGAAAACATTGTATGCGAGCAGGCAATGCTTTTTTATTAAAACACCCTGAGAACTATGAAAGTAGAAGTACAAAAATGTATAGCTTTTGCGCTGTGTTTAAACTAAATAAAGCAATGTGTGGTGCTTAGGAATGCAACTAATATCTGTTGTACATATCTTTATGCTTTTATCGCATAATTGGGTCATTAAGAAACCAGACAATGAACAAAGAGTAGGAATATAAATGCAAATGAATACCCTATGCAGAACGTTTTTGATACCCAAGTGTTTCATGACTGTTACCCATTAATTGATTTGAATGTAATTAATGCTGAGATGCAGTCCCATGAACAAGTGTCCACAATTTCTCCGGACCGCCATTGCTTTGTGAATGCCCGAGGAAAGCCAGCATTGAGCTATCTGGTTAAAACTAATCCTCAGCAATCCCTCGATGGAAAGTAATTCGATGGAGTCACCAGATTCCCACTGTCACCGGTTTGACATGCGGATAGTATTATCATTTAAGTTGATCGTTTTTAATGTTTGGAGGCTGTAGCCTGTACAATTAACTAAATAGTATGCATTGGAGATACTGGACTTGAACAGTGGCAATACCTTGTCGAGATACAGTGATTTTGGTTTATCTGTTAATAAGTATTTGTTCTCAAAAATTGTACCCTCATTTTTTATACTAATTGTCGTCACATTGCTAACTCACTTTGGGGAAAGTATCAGGGATTGTTGCTGCTGGATGCCTTGGATCCAAATGTGAATTCTGAGCCACATTAGGTGACTTCAATACTCTATTTAGGCCATCATTACAGGTCTGCTGGTAGGGGCTGTGAACTACCGGCAGGACTGACCTGCCAGTAGTTTTCACTGAAGCACCGGCACCGTTACTAGCGCTGCCGGTGCTTCAGTGTTCCCATTTGCATGGAGGCCTATGAGAGCTTACCATTCCGCTGCAACTCGGGCGATGGAAACAGTAAGGCAAGTCTGCTGGTAACCCGCCACGGCAGGTTACAGGCAGACTCGTAATGAGGTCCATACATACTCATTGATTTTTATCATTTATGTGCACTAAAAAGTAACCCCATTTATGAGGAGGGGTTTACATTTACCCCAGACTTGTACGATGGTGTGCGACCTAACCTATAACCAAGAAAAACAGATAAGACAAGGACCCTAGGTTACTCATCAACATGGTTCAAAGACTACTGTGTGGTTAATACCATAGTACTTTGTCATGTCGTTTTTAGTTTTGGCTTTTGGTGCTAAAGGGTGGCCTAATAGTCGAAACTATTGCATTGGAATACAGCTAGGACTCGTGGAATATAAGAAGGGACACACAGCTTGTGGGTGTTGTTTGATTGTTTACCCACCCATTGACTGCCCATGGTCATGTTAATCCCTATAGAAATTTCACGCACTTCTTGCCCCTCCCCACATAAAACACATCTCTTAGAGATAGCTTTATCAAGCAGTAACATCATACTTTCTGCTCAAAGGGCGTGCTTGTGTTACTTAAAGCAGTTTGCTGAGAGTTAATGGCTCAATTGGAGCTATAAATATGCTACTTGTGTAATAAACATGCATTTACCCACACCAACACTTGATTTATGAGCTGTATGCGTCTCCTTCACTGAAGACATGTTAAAAGCAAGCATTAGCAAAACCCACAATTTTGGCTTGTGCATTTGCCAGGTACTGCTATTATAACTGCTATTATATGCCCAGGTACTCACATCATGTTGCATCTGCTACCATTAATGGACAGTTAGTAGCATTACAGCAGTTGCTGGCAATTGCTTAACACATGCCTAAATAAAAGTCAAAACTATTGGCATTGCCAATGCTTGTTTGTCATTCATACAAACTTGTACTTTAAGCAGACCCATATTTCCAATGCTGACTTTCAGTGTTTTTGCAATGCTCTCTTTGCAATAGGAACATGCTCATTAAAATACAGCTGTGAGTATTCAATAAGGATTTTGATAAGTTGTTCCCTGGTCCCGCTCTTTTCCCGAATGTTCTCCCTTCATTCTTCCCCTTTCAGATGTTGTCCTAATTCTACTAAGGCTTGCAAGGCGTCACTGCTCAGTGCTTCCCCGTTGGTGATTAGAAATACCTAGGGCTCTGAGAGCATTGGCCAAGAGCCTAGAACGCGCGTGTGTGCGCCATGTTTGCTCGCTGGATTTTTGTCTGGTGGTGGCATTGGCTGTGGCAGCCAGTAGATGGTAATTGCCTATATTGTGCAACAGCGAAAACGCGGGACCCACAATTGGCGACACTGGCATGTGTAGTAGCAGGCGCTGTTCTAGAAGGAATCCTGTTTCGGGATGCATGATGTAGGAGGGAGATTTTATAGCGACCAAACCTGCCTCAGCAATGGAAAAGGTTTCTACTCATGACATAAAATAAGAAAACGCTTCCTTTTTTCTATAGGTTGCATTAAAATGAGTGGCAGAGCACGATCAGTATCGAACAAGACTGTTGCATTACTGTAGAACTATTAATGAATCCTGGCGGAAGAGATATCATTCGGCCATCATCTCGAGATCCACCCAGTGTCTTCGCACATCAGCAGCAGGTGGCAAAGTCCCGCTCTGTGGGCTTTTCTCACACATAACGACAACGCCTTTCCCCTTCCTTCCTGCTTCTCCAACTACATCCACAACAGCGTGTCTACAATCATGGCTATATTGCATTTCCCAGTCTCACAAATTGGAGGACTCCTATAGAATAGGCGCATATCGTGTATACACGTCCTCCCAAAGTTGTTTCAATGGACATTGCTTCTGAACAGAGACTTTATGTTACCAGCAGCTCATTTATTCAACGTACCCTCATATCCATCCTTTTCCAGTAAATATCCAATCATTGTAATTGGGAATGCATTCAGCAAATAGAGCAGCATCCCTAGCCCTGCTCACCCACTTATCCAAACTAATGCAATCCACCTCTCTTGCCTTCTGCCCTGAGGACTATTCACACGCACGCACCCCCCCCCACACACACACTGATGATCGCCTACTTAACACCCCCTCACCACAAGACCCCTGCACCTCCAACACACCAACTGCGTGCTTGCTGCATCTAGAGGTACAACGCCAGGAGCAGGAGTGTCCTACAGTTAAGCTGCTACACCTGCAAGTCTTCCAGAGCAACGCCAACTCTTCTAGAAGTGCACGAGGGACATCCTTGATGCAGCTTGAGGGCCACAGGCCAGATTGAGGGCTTGCTGAGGAGCAAACCAAAGCATGCCTAATGGACACATATCTGCAGCTCCTGATCTGCCGCAACAGTGGAAACAGTCCATAGTGCCTGAATATATGTAGCTTTCAGTGACATATTTTGTCAGATACAGTTGAACCATGCACACTTGTTCCTCGACCCCATGCATATCCCCGAGCGGGCACAGCCCTGTCTGAACTGGCCACAGTAAGTCTACACAGCCCTTCATTGCAGCTAATTACATTTCGCCAATCCGTTTTTAGTACAATGTGGTTCTTTCAGCCCCAAATCAGCCCACATATCATTCTAAAACAGTGCCCCACAATGACATGCTTTCTATTTGTGTGCTGACCATGTGCTTGATGGGCCTGTAATAATCCTCACCGAGTCCATGTCCCTTTGCGGGCAGCGTCTGATAAGATCATAGAATGGAATCTTCTGATGTCCCAGAACATGGAGGTTGCAGAACCATGGTATGGTGGTTTCTTGAGGTCACTGAGTGGAGGAATTGGATGGAGGTTGGAAAGCCGACAGTGAAATGGGAGGGAAGTGCTATGGTGGGGGGAGAACATCTTAGAGACCACGGTAGTGAAGGGTCAGGTAAGAGAGTGCGTGAGAGCTGAGAGAGTGACACCAGGTGAAGGAAGGCACATCCCTAACTCGCTAGAACACTAAGTGGGATAGGTGAGGGAAAGTTAGAAGATCTCTAGGGAGTTAGTCAGACACCGTCTTAGGGAAACACCAACAGAGTAAATCAGCAAAGAGACAGACCAGTGTTACCATTGGCGCACAGCATACTGCAAAGTTGCAATTCAGGGCACAGAGAGATGGTGTACATCCTTGCTTCCATTGCCTGCTCTCCTTCTTTTCCCTCAACCTCTTCAGTCTGCTCTAATTCTTGGTAATAATTCTCTTGAAATTGGAATCAGTTTACTCTATTGCTACCAGAAGCATTGTCTGCACTGGTGATCACCATCCGTATCTCCTCTGATATCATCACATCAAAAGTCAGGCATCATTTCTACTCCTACACATGACTATCTGTATGCGTTAGCCTCCCTCGAAGGACCACCTCCAATCGCTGAAAAATAGAGATGGGGTTTCTCATAAAAACAATGGGGAAAGCTCCAAACTGGCAAGGAGAGGACAAACCATATGAATGATCCACCAAACCATAACTTACCCAATGAACTAAAGACTACAGGGGCCCATGATGAAACAATCGATTCAATTGACAATGCATCTCCTACTCAGGGTTTGCATCCACCAAATAAGAGGAAGTGAAGGCTCTAGATCTAGCAAAGAAGTCATGAGCAACTGAGATGATTTTCCAATGAGTAGTGAAGGATTGTAGATCTGCCTCCCTATGAAGCAGCACAGATATCTAAAATTGCAGACAACTCAAAATTACAACTTGTCCTAATAACCAGGAATGCCTAAGAAAGGAGTTGATAACCCGATGCAATCGCCCTCCCTGAAAAAAGATTCCAACATTTGCTTGGAATCTGCATATCATTTGTAGTTGTGTTTGGGCTTATCAAGGGTTTGTGACAGGGCCGGTCAAGGGTGGGAGGGAGCCCTACCCCAACATCCCTGGGTGTCAGAAAATGTGCAGCAAGGCCCCCTCTCACCACCTCCTTACATGCTAGGATGACGCCATTGCAGGATGCCGAAGAGAAGATGGTAGCCACAACGCTGGGTGGGCCAGAGAAAAGAGGCTGCAGAAGCCAGCTTGAAGCTATAGACAGCAGACCCTGATGTCGCGCTAAAAGACATTCCAGCAACAAAGACAATGGATCAGCAAAGGAGAGGAGCTTGACACCAAAGGAAACTCATTAACGTGACAGGGCCACATGGAATAGGTGGAGGCACGTAAAGCCCTTATGAAATCTGATCAGCCCTCCACTGTCACACACCCTGAGAGCAATGTAAGCCATTGGTAGGGTAAGTTGGCCAATCCTGTGAGGGCAGAGGTATTTAAGAATCGTTTGGGGGTGTTTTGCATGGGCTGCAGTTGGATGTGGACAGGCGGTGGCGAAGGACGTCCAAGAGACAAGAGGAAGAGAGTGCGACAGGAGTGCAGAGTGATGGATAGTATTTGAGAGTGGAGGTAGTGATAGCAGGAAGTGGAAGTAGTGGTAGTAGGAAGTAGAGATAGTGGGAGTGGGAGCAGCAGAGCAGCTTGGAGAGGTAGTAACTAGTGGTAGTAGTGGTGTTAAGAGTAAGACTGGAGTTAGAAGGTATAGTGCAGCAGTAGTGGTATTCATGAGGTGGTGGTAGTAGTAGTAAATTGGGAACACTGGAAGTGAGAGGTAGAAGTGGAAAAGAGAAGGGGAGTAGCAGAGTAAGTACTAGGAGAGACAATAGTAGCAGCGGAGGCAAGGAGAAGGAAGGAGAAGATAAACTGGAGGTAGCAGACGGCATTGGCAGTACTGAGTGGAGGAATTGGGAAGGAGAAAGAGTTGTAATGTTGGAAAGCAGACAGTGAGATGAGAGGGGCAATACTATGGTGGGAGGAGAACATCTTAGAGACAAGGGTAGTGAAAGGTCAGGAAAGAGCATGCATGAGATCAGAGAGAGTGACATCAGGTGAAAGTAGGCATCATCCCTAATTTGCTAGAACACTAAGTGGGATAGGTCAGGGAAAGTTAGAAGATCCCTATGGAGTTAGTCAGCCACCGTTTTAGGGAAAACACCAACAGAGTAAGTCTGCAAAGAGACAGACAGGTGTTACTGTTGACAAGCACTAACATCCCTGATAAAGACACCTGGGTTAAGGAGAGGCTAAAGTGGTGGAAATCAGATAAAGTGGGATGGCCCTGGCACCAATTTCCCTTAAACTCTGGCAGACTCAAAATAACCTCTTTTTAGAGCCAAAGCCCTTCTGTCTGTACAGAGGAAAAATAACACTCTTGGACTAGATATCAGAGTCAGACGTTATTTGTGGTGGAATTGACAGGTGGGGTCAGAGTGGGATACTGTGAACCCCAGTACAGAGGTCAGCCGACACCAAATCTTGGGAATACAGAGAACAACTACTACTGCCTGAGTACCAACTAGGATCTCCTCCGAGGCATCCAGCTGTGATCTGTATGGAGATGAAGATGTTATTATACACCTGAGTGGTCAAGCCTTGGTCTGGACTGGGATAAAGCTGGAGTAGCCAGTTGTGACTTATGTAAGAGTAGCATCGAGTCAGGCTTGGCCCAGGAACATATCCTGGATGTTGGTGTGGGGGTGATTGATCAATATTATCCTGGGGAGGTCAAGGTTATTCTCTTGAATCTTGGGAATACTCCATTGCATAATTGCTTTGTGAACGCCTTCTGGTACTGGAAATCGAGGTGGGTGCGACATTGGGTGGCTCCGAATGGGCAGAGGCCGGATTTGGGGAATTGCCTGAGCTACATTAAGCCGCCAAGAGCTCTACCGAGACATTGGAACTTGCCTCGGTTGATTTCTTGGACTGATCCTCTCTTGGAATAAGCACAAAGAAACGTGGTGTCCCCAGAGAAGATCAGCCATACTCTGAAGACCCCTCACTTTATAGACAAAAATGGGCTTCCCCCTTTTAACACTGACTGAGATAATTGAATCTACTAGTAAATTAAAATCTGCTTCTCCCACAGACGCTATTTCTGTCAGTGTTTTAAAGACCATAATGCCAGACATCGCTCCTATACTTACCCAAGCTATAAACCATTCTTGTTTAACCCAATCGATTCCTTCCCTGCTTAAGCATGCTCTGGTAATACCGCTTTGGAAGAAAAACCTTCCCTGGACCCGTCTGTCTTAGCCAATTTCCGACCTATATCAATTCTCCCATTCCTCATGAAACTTCTGGAGTCTTTAATTACACCTTTGACCAGTACGTTTTTCAAAGATACTTTCTTCTTTGATTCATCTCAATCAGGCTTCCAACCAGGACATGGCACGGAGAGTGTGTTGGTCTCGGTGGCTGACGACCTTGCCGGTCTCTCTGATCCGGATGGTGTTGGTGCACTGATCCTTTCAGATCTGTCAGCTGCATTTGATACCATCGACCATACCACCCTCCTTGGTCGGTTGGCTGCAGCGGGTATTCCTTGGACCGTATTGTCCTGGTTCTAATCTTTGTTGACAGACCACACCCAGTACCTCTCTTTGTCACCTTACCATTCTGCTCTAGCTTATGTGATGTGCAGAGCGCCCCAGGGCTCGGCCCTATCGCCTTTTCTTTCTTTTTTAAAAAAAACTTTATTTGTGTTTTATCAACATAGCAAAAAGGAAAACAAAGGAAACAAATACGAGTTGAACATTCCCATCGCCCAACAGTGGGCTAAATAACTTGCACCGTGATACCCCTGCCCCCCGTCACTCCCGCCCCCCCACCTGCCACAAACCAGTGTTCTTTCAGTTAATTAAAGTTTGAACCCCTCAGACGCTCATCGACAAAGATAGCCAAGTTGTAATAAATGCCTATGTGCTCTACCTACTTGACTACACACTCATATTATTAACCCCAACGGTGGTCAGTCATTTTTTCGAGAAAAAAATGTTGAATGACATTTTTTTCAAAAAAATAATGTCGAAAAAAAAAGTTGAATTCCGTTTTTTTAAATTATATATTTATTTTGGGGTCCGGGAGTTAAAAAAAATGGGTAAAACAAAACAAAAATTAAAAAAGGGGGGCTTGGGGGTAAACCCCCCCATTTCGTATAAAAAACGTATTAAAAAAATAAATTCAACTTTTTTTTCGACATTATTTTTTCGAAAAAATGACTTTAGACATTTTTGCATTCGAAAAAATGACTATAAACCAACCCCAACAGTTCGGAAACTTATATCTTAATATTATTCAGAAGTATCTAACATTGTTCATACTCAGAGTCACACTTCCGCTGTCCACTCGGCACCATCGGCCAGATGATCAACCTGGTGATGAGGAGATTGAGGAATCGTTTTGGGAGTTCATCAGTTATATTACATAGGGCCCCCAGATGTCCGGGGGATGAGCATGAAGGGGCAACATTTTGATGAACTCAGTCTCCACGTCTTGCCAGTAAAGCACATCTTTTTGCGAGCCTGTAACAGAGGGACCTTGGCCCCAGGCCATAGCCACCCTTCTGCGTACCAGGATTAATAGGATGCTGGCTAGTTTCCTCACTGCCGGCGGCAGTCGTCTAGTCATTCCAAGAAGTATAACTGTGGGGATAGGTGCTAACTCTACTCCGAATATCGCCTCTGTTTCTTGGATGACTCGAGACCAGAATTTGGACAGACTCGGCCAGCTCCAGGCAAGGGGGAGGAAATCTGCATTCGGCTCTCCACACCTCTCGCACTTCGCCTCCGCGTCTGGTCTGTGTCTACACTTTTTGGATGGGGTGTAGTAGGTTTGATGTAGGTAATCAAAGTGGATGAGTTTGAGCCGAGAGTTCAAAGCAACTTTCTGAGTTTGCTGGAGAATATATGCCCAGTCTTCTTCAGGAATGGGAGTTTGCAGTGTTTTTTCCCACCTAGTTTTCACGCGCGTGTTTTCTAGTGTTGTGTCTATTAGAATGGATCTATATAGCGTTGAAACTAGTTTGCCTTCCCCCTGTGTCTGTATTATGCCATGTACTAGTGGCCATGTTGGAGGTTGTCGTGGAAAGGAGGGGAATAAGGCTTGGATAGCGTGGCACAGTCTAAAATATATAAATATATCTAGAGAAGAAGTACCGCCTCTCTCCTTGGCCTGTTGGAGTGATAGAAATGCTTCATCAACAAAAAGATCACCGAACTATTGTATTTGCATTTTGTCTGCCCATTGGAGGAACACTTTCTCGTTCGTAAGGGGAATACCTGGAATGAACCTAATGGGTAGTAGTGGAGAATATCTAATAGATAATCCATATTTCTGTGCGATTTTTTTCCAAATAGTGTATGTGATCAGCATTCCATTAAGTGTGGAGTAGGGAACCGATTGCTGACTAATAATAACTGCCCGCAGTAAATTGGGTGACGCTAGGGCTCACTCTATCTGGACGTGGGGTCTGATGAGGTGAGTAGAGTACCAGTGGCTTAGGAAGTGTGCCTGTGCGGCCCAGTAATAACGTTCCAGGTCGTGGAGTGCAAGTTCGCCCTTCGTGGTTGGTAATATAAGCGTCGAGTAAGCCACCTTTAAGGGCTTACCGGCCCAGATCAACTCTAGGATGAGACTCTTCAGCTTCTCTAGGAAACACTGCAGAAGCAGAAGTGGTATATTTGTGAATAGGTAGAGGAGTTTTGATAAGACCACCATCTTAGCCAGTGACGTCCTGCCCCAGAGAAGAGCCTAGGACAATGGTTGATTGGGGTTTATTGTACAATAGAGCGACTAGTTTTATAAATTGGTTCCCAAGGCCATGTTGCCTGAGTACCGCAAACATGAAGGACTGCGGCTGCCTGTTGTGCGGGATCTATCGCTGCTATAGCTCCGAACATTCTCCTGATGCCGAATGATGTGCTGCGCCCAGGCACAAGCCAGCCTGGTCCGCGAGCACCAATGCCGGCATCATGGGAATAAACCTGTTGGCTAGAATTTTGGCCAGAATTTTATTATCAAGGTTTATTAGTGAAATCGGTCAGTAGGAGCCGCATTCCTCGGGGGCTTATCTTTTTTATGCAGAAAGATTATGTTTGCTTCCCTCAGGGTCTGTGGGAGAATGCCTAAATACGCTGCTTCCTCGTAAACTTTCAATAAGAGGGTGGCTACTAATGGGCCAAATGCTTTGTAAAATTCCCCGGTTAAGCCATCGGTGCGGGGGGCTTTAGTATTAGGCAAGCTCTTTATCGCTACTAGGATTTCTTCCTGCGTGATGGGGAGGTTTAGTGGTTCGCGTAATTCTTGTTCTACCCAGTAAAACTCTGTATCTGCTAGATAGGTGTGGAGATGTTCAGGGTCGTCTGGATAGTGTGAGCTGTACAGGTTTTGATAGAAGGAGCGGAAGGTGTGGATTATTTTGGTTCTGTGTGGACTAGTGTCCCCTGTGGGATACTGATTCTCTCCACCAACGTGGGTCTTCTATCAGCAGAAATTAAACGGGCTAAGAGCGCTCCAGGACTCTGCCCCTCACCGTATTGGCATATCTGGTAACTGCGATGTAAGAATTTCAGCTCGCGCTCTGCCAGCGCTCTGAATTTAAGCAATTCTTCTTTAAGTTCCGCTTGGGTGTGCTTGGAGAAAGTGTTCGTGTATTGTTCCTCTAGGGCCTTCAGGCGTTCCTCACTTGTCGTGAACTCACGCCGTATCGTCTTTAGGATTCAGTTTTCTTTAGCGATACACACACTTCTTATATAACACTTCAATGTTTCCCACAACATCCCCGCCGAGGGGACTGAGTTTTGGTTGATGTTTAAAAAGCTTGTGATCTCCTCGCGGAGCTCGACAGCGAAAACTGGGTCTGTTAGCACCCCTGGTTTAAAGTGCCAGTGTGGTGCTGAAGATTTTGCAGAGGGGAGGTTGCATTCGAGAGTTACTGTAGCGTGGTCTGAAAACGTTTTAGGAAGAATCTTACAGCAACCCCATTGGAACGCGCTTTGCATAGAGACAAGCAGATAGTCTATACGTGAGCTGGAATGGTGAACCTCGGAGTAGAATGTGTACTCGCATTTCTCCCGATTCCCATGCCTCCAGATGTCGACTAAATCATATGCTTTGCAGATCTCTTGCACTTGGCGGCTTGCTTTGGAGGCCAGTATGGAGTTGGCTTGAGATTTGTCTTTTTGCGTGTGGAGATGGGTGTTGAGATCGCGCCCCAGATGATGATGGACTGTCCGATTTGTGTAAGTTGTGCGAGGACCCAATCGAAGTTGTTTGCCCCGTCTATGTTGGGGCCATATGAGTTTATGAGTTTATGAACATAACATCTTCCCCGGAAATGACGCCCTGTACCAGAAGGCCTCTGCCTTCGCTGTCTTTTTCCACTTTTTTTTCATGCGGAAGCCAACTTTAGAGTTAATGAGGATGGCCACTCCTCTAGCATACGAAGAGTAAGAGGAGAAGTAACGATGGCAACCCCAGCTTCGGGCCCAGATGTGTTCTTTTTGCGGGGTAAGGTGTGTTTCCTGTAGGATCTTCCTTGTTTTTGCGGGAATGTTACCTCCCTTAATGTTCCACGTTGCTACGTTGAATCAGGCAGATGAGATCTATGTTCGCAATACATGGGCCAAGAGTAGCCCCGAGGTGATCCGCAGTAACGCAGCAGTCCATCTGTGGGGATGATTGCGTCCGCTGGGTCGGGAATAGCCTGCAGGGAGGTGGGGAAGGGGCGAGTCGAGGTCGGCCGGTGCATAACTATAACAACCTTAACAAACAGTGCCTTACACGGACAACCCCCAACTGGTCCGTTCGGCCTCTCCCCTGAAGTGAACATGTTACTGCTGCACGTGGGGCGCTAGTGACCTCCCATGGGAAGGTGCTCCTTTTAAATTGTTTGATAAATCCCGATCATCCGCGACGGGTGCCATGTCTTGTCTTGCCTTGCATCTGCCAGTCATGGTGGGTTTCTTTCGGTACGCTCCCTCCGAGTGACTGTCAGGCTGTTGTTTGAGATTTTGCATCTTCACTCATCTAAATATTGGGTGGCCTCCTCAGGTGAGTTGAAGAAGTGGACCCTCCCCTCGAACTGGACACAGAGATTTGCGGGGAAGAGCATTGAATAAGTGATTTGGTTCTCCCGCAGCTGTTGTTTGACAGCTGTAAAGGATCTTCTTTGAGCTTGGACTGCTGGGGAGAAGTTAGGGAAGAGTTGTATTGTGTCCCCGTCATATTGCAGGTTCCCTTTCTCCCTTGCTAGCCTTAGGATAGTATCTCTGTCTTTGTAGTTTAACAGCTTAGCGATAATCGGGCACGGGGGTGCCCCAGGGATCGGTTTGGTGCTGGGAATCCTGTGAGCCCTTTCGATTGTGAATAGATGAGAGAGAGCCATGTCGCCACATAGGTCTCTGCACAGTTTTTCCACATAGTCTTCCACTCTGTTAGGAGTTGCTTGTTCCCGTATTCCAATCACTCTAATATTGTTTCGGCGGCAGCGCCCCTCCAAGTCCTCGTTCTTGGCCATGACTGTTTTCATCTGTCTTTCGAGGGTGGATACTCTTGCAGTTAATGAGACTGCGCCGTCATCTAGGTCAGAGATCCTTTGTTCGACGTTATCCAATCTGTCTTTATGTTTGTCCAGGTGATGCTGGAGAAGGTCTACCTTAGATGAGAGTGTGTCCATTTTACTGTCTAGACTCCCTATCACTGATTTAAGTTCCAGAAGGATCTTGCGGATATCAACTTGCTGTTGGTGTTCATACTTTGCCTCGCTGTCGTCGCGCAGGGAATCTGGGCCATTGTCTTGTCTTGGGGTTTTTGACGCTGGACCAGTGTCAAAGTTGAGTTTTCGCTGCGATTTGTCCTGTTTGCCCATCTTGGCGCTAGTCCCCGGGACGCTCAGCACAGCCTTCAGGAGCGGAATGCTGGGGTTGGACTTGTCTCGCTCTGGCAGGGGGAAGAGGTCTTTTGAGTTTGCCTTGCCCGAAGTGTTCGCTTGCTTTCCTGGTGACAGCTTGCAAGACCATTCCGCAGGATGGTCCTGGGATTAAGTACTAGTGTCGCGGGTGAGGGGGGAAGGGGCCGGCTCCACAATGCAGCCCTGTGCCAATCTCGGCGCTGAGCGGTCCCAGCCAGGTGGGCGCAGGAACTTGGTTCTTAGGTGGAGGGGGAGTCACCGCCTGATGCGTCTGAAGGTGGGCGCAGCTGAATTGGGCCAGGATGACGCCGCTGAACTGAGCAAAAAGTTACATATGACTCCAGCACTCGCTCCCTGGTGCGGCGCGCGCCTGGGGGGTCTAGCTCTGGCAGGTTTCAGTCAGTGGGCGAGTCCAAAGTGCAATTAGCGCATCAGCTATACCGGTGGGAGGGGGTACATATACGTGATGATGATCCCGGGGGGTGCTGTCCAAAGGAAGCGTTGATGTACATGCAGGAGAGGAGAGCCTCGCTCCCCAGCGTGCTCCAAGGGCACTAAGGCTGCCTTTTATGCTGCTTTTGTGCATCCGTGTCATGGAGCACCACGTGGGGGGCGCTTACTCCTGCCTCCCCCCCGGGTCCGCCTCGCTTTCACGAGTCTCCCCTGCACACCCCTGTATGCACGTACAGTGTCACTGGGGGGCCCGTGCCACAATCCTCACCTCTAGCGAGCGGCCCTCGCCCGGGTTGGCTGTTCACGGCGCCGGCCGACTCTTCCTGTCACATGGTTCCTCCGCCATGGCACTCCGGTGACACCCCATGCCGTTTCGAAGGCCACCACAGAGCCGCCGCTGTCTTCGCCTCCTGCTGGCCTTTGAATTCGTGCACCCGCACCCACACACCTGAGAGCCGGCACAGCGAGCCGCGGTTTCCCACAAGGGGCGGGGGGTGGGCACCAGTCTCGTCTCCGCGGACCTGATCCGTTGCAAGCCACCGTCGCCGGGCTCAAAGGAATCGCGGTGCAGTTTCTTGGCTATTTTAGGCGCAACCCGCTCGCGGGGCCCTGGAGGAACTGCGCCTATGAAGTACACACGCCGATGGTACGGGATTGTGGCGATTAATCAGGATTTTTAAGGAGCTTTCAGGGAGCTCACAGAGGAGCCGCCATCTTGGATGGTCCCCTAGCACCCTCTATGGCCCTATCGCCTTTTCAGTTCAATGTCTACATTCATCCTTTAATCAAGCTCATCTGCTGGCATGGCCTCAACTGCTACTCCTATGTAAAAGTATAAATGCAACTATGCTGTCCTATTATGTATTGCCCTAAGCACACTCTTATCACTTTAGCATCATGAAACAATGTTGCAACATGTGAACCTGAAACCATTGCCAGAGAAGCCATTTTGTGTAAGGGGGTCATTTGAGTTTTGTTCTGCTCGCTGCTCATCATATATATATGATGGGGGCAACCAGACATGGGCTCCCTGCTCACTGTGCTCAGAAAGGCTCAGCTTCACCTCACTGATGAGGCCCAGCAAGGCTGAAACACGTGTATGGGGTTGCTGTTGGTACTCTTGTTCTGACGGTGCTGGACTGCCCATGTGGGCGGGACAAAGACAGATATGCAAATGGATATTTTCCATCTGTGAAAGGTACAGTGAGCAAAGAGCATGTGCTGCAAACTCTCATCTCAAAACAGGTTATCATGCCATGTTCTTTCTGGAGAGGAGCGCCTGCTACTTTTTTTGAAATATTTACAAGGAACTTGGGGTTGGTCACCCTAAATTACCTGGGGGCAACCAGACGTGGACTCCCTGCTCACTGTGCTCAGAGAGGCTCAGCTTCACCTCACTGATGAGGCCCAACAAGGCTGAAACACGTGTATGGGGTTGCTGTTGGTACTCTTGTTCAGAGAGGAATTGCCATAGCATTTCGGTGCTGGACTGCCCATGTGGATGGGACAAAGACTGATATGCAAATGGATATTTCCCATCTGTGAAAGGTACAGTGAGCAAAAAGCGTGAGCTGCAAACTCTCATCTCAGAACAGGTTATCATGCCATGTTCTTTCTGGAGAGGAGCGCCTGCTACCTTTTTTGACATATATATATATATATTTTTGTTATTATTTTGTTTTTGAATTTCTTTTATTGACTTTAGTTTGAAAAAGTAAACAAAACTTTTTTTGTCACGAGTTTTCATCATTGCGTTCCATTTTCCTCAAAAGGAGCAAAGACAGAGAAGAGTAAACGGAGAAGAGAAAGGGCAGAGCCAAAGAAAGGAAAGGAAAGAAAGAAAAGGGAGACGTGGACGTAGGCGTGGAGACAAAGAGAGTAGGAGTGAGAATAAACGTTTCCAATAGAAGGTAAAGTAACACTCCATCTTCCTCTGTTGTGTTCTCTGGCGATGTTTGTCATTTCCAGTCATCGATATCGACATCGTTTTATCGTTCTGAATTCTCAAGTCCTCTATTCGTTTCTCTTCAACTGTTCCTCCTATTTGAATTTGAATTTGATGCTTCACATACTAATTTCACTCAACTTCATTTGACATGGCAGGATCATGTCCACGAAATTTATGATTGAGCATGTTAAGTTGGTATTTGTCCCCGATATTACATAGCTCCACCATTCGGCCATGTTTTCATTCTTTGGCGCAAAACGGGCTAAGTGCAATGCACGCTGGTTGGCAATATTTGGGCATTCAGTTATCAAATGTTTCAGTGATTCATTCTCTATCCGACAGTAGCAACAGATTGCACTCGTTGTCACCAGATCTTTTCTTTTCATTAAAATCTCACGAGTATGGTAAAGATTAAGTTGCAGTCTTAGAAATTGGTTTCTATGGTATTGTGACGGAATTCTGGTAAGATACTTAGGTAAGTCTCCTACTTTTCGCGAAGACATTCCCAAATCAATGGCTGTCGACAATGAAACTCTTGTGTTGGTGTTGATGATCCAGTTCCATTGATTAAACTTAACTTTCGCCAATTGTGGAGTATTCATTACCAGTGACATGTTTATATCTGCCGTTGCTAGAATTGACAAAATATATATATATATATATATATATATATATATATATATATATATATATATATATATATATATATATGTATACAAAGCAAAGAAAGACTGCAAAGTCTTAATTTCTCTCAAGCTGCACCCACATCTGATTTTGGAATCCTTTTGAGTCCTGCATGAGTTGCCCAATGAGGAATTCGGTCGTGGGGACCAACAAAAATAAACTGCATAGCATAAGTTGTATTAAAAGATGAAACTTTATTAAGTGAATAGCAGTAAAAAGGGCTTCCCAGTAGCAAAGAAGGCTAACTGACGCATTTCACCACACTCCTGTGGCTTGCTCACAGTAACTCCACCCTGTGGTGAGAGCTCATTTAACCCATGACACAACAAACAACATTGAAAAGGTGACTTACACAATTACTGATTTAGCTGGAAGGGCAAAAAATAGCTCGCAAAGTGCGAGTATATTGTAATGCCCAATAGGAGTGAGAATAGTGCCAATGATGTAAATCAAACAGAAAGATATACAATATATCAAATCTAAATGGTTTAAAAAACCAACCAGGAATTAAATACTACCACCAAGCTCATCAGAGCAATGCTAGAGTCATATAATATAGTTAATTGTCATATCATTGTTTGCACATTGTCCTATTATTAGGTCTAAACACTAACATTATACAGATCTCAATAAAAAGACACTGTTCTACCAACACGTTATCGTCAAATTAATGAGGCTATGTGTGCCGAGGCCATAATCGCATGTCCACATATTAATGTACGAAGAACCATCACGCAGCTTTACCCATAGGCGGAACCTAACAACTAGAACATAAAAGTTCTTGATAGTGACATAGCATAACATAGTCCTATATAGATAAAATTCATCAGTAAAGTGCTAGTGCATAGTGCAAAAGATTAATTGAAAGCAGCATGGTTTGATGAGCGGAGTAGTATCTCTCCGTCATAGGTTAAAGTGCAAGTGCTTTTTGACCAATTAAAACCAGTATTTCTATGATGCATATTTTGGCCCGAACTATATATTAACGCCATTTGTGGCTGATCATAGAAACAATTATTGCGTGTCGTTAGTCCGCCACTAAACAGATTAAAATTGTTAAGTGCAGGCAAAGTGCCTAATATTGTTGCCAATAAACTGGCAATATATATTTCATATCTTAAAATAAAGTGCCAATGGGATACTCATAAAATACCCTGAAATGATTCGGAACAGACATGCGAAAGGTATATGCTGGATTCTTATAACGTGTTCAGATAATAGTGTAATAAGTATAACCAAAAATATTCTATATATCAGTCTAGATAACTTAAACTGAGAACAAAGTTACATGTCAATTCCTTAACATAAACTCTTTGACTCTTCAATAATCGATAAATAGTGGCATGTAATGGCAATAAAGATATTCTCACTTTTAAAAAAGACATTAGCCCATATAGCCAAAAGTTGATGCATCCAAAATTCAATACAAGGTTTGTACCTGTGTACATGTGTGTCATCAAATAAGTGAATATTTAAAAATAACCATATAATCCACCCACAAAAACAAGAAAAGAAAGACAAACAAAGCAAGAAGTCAAGAATTGATGTAGAGAAAGAGGCATTCAATAGAAAAGTTTTGATAAAAATGTGTCTCAGAATCAAAGTTGTATTCGGTTTTAGGGTCCAAAAAAGTCCCCCGTGTTCAGCTTTACACAATTCCTTGGCGAGCCTTATTTTTCCATTGATGTTTGTATTCTTGCTTGATTGGTTGCTGGGCAGCACTTGTGGTTAACCTTGAGCCTGAAGCTGATCAGGCTATATGCTCAATTCAATAATTTTGTCTTTTCATAAAGAAAGACAGGAACCAAATGTCTTGCGCCCTCAGCACAACAAATTTTATTTTCCAAATTGATAAATCAATGCTTTCAATTCTATGCCCTCATGTTTTCAATTCTATGCCCTCTACACGTGTTTCACTATCTTGTTTTTTCAGCTAGATCTTCAGGAGGGACTTTACACGTTTTTTAGTAATGCAATTGTATGTCTAAAAAGTGAAGAAAATAAAAAGAAACATTTTTTGATTCAGAATTTTTTGACAATGTTTTGCAAACATTTCTAATGTTGGCGGTTTCAACTTTGATTGCTTTTTAGGATGATTTAACATTTCATGTAACAGGCACGAGAAACCTGTAAATAATCAGAATTCTTTCACTTACACTTGTTTCTTCCCCTGTGCCGCTACATTTGTCTAGTTTTTACTTTGAAAAAAGTTGTTCGTTTTAAAGCTGTCCCAATTTATGGTTTTTAGATGCAAAGCTAGAAAAAGAGGGACAATTGTCATATTATACTCTCTTGGCTCAGTTCAAAAAGATACACCTATATGCTAAATACAGTCTATTGTTTACTCACCTTTGGCTATTTCCCTTTTTGAGTTGTGTCTCTCATTCTCTGTAAACAATCCCGCTCTCGGCCTGATAACCAATGTGCTTACCTGTTTTGCCTTCCTCTTTTATAGTAGATGGAGTTGCGGTCACGTGTTCGATTCGATCACGTGATCGCTAATCCTCCATTTGGTCAGGAAATGACACGACTTGTCTTTCCTGCTGTGACTATTTTTGCTAAAAAAGTATAATCGTGTTTCTTGTCAATTGTACCTGATGCTCTTATTCCCTCATTTAGTTTTTATTTTTGAGCAAAATATCTCGTGTTTGATATATCACGTATGGTTTGTTTTGTCTTATAATGATAGAACCTTGAAGCTGTACATAAGCATGAGTAATCTGCAAACCCAGGTGCCGTTCTGTCTAGTTAGGCTATTATAGCAGACAGCTAGAAAGAATTATACATGGCTGTATGTGCTCCCCCACAGGAGTTGTTATTCATTTCTGCTTCAGAACTGTATGACCTTAGCCCAGAAAGATAACATTAGCTGGTAAAACAAGGAATGCCACCTCATTATAGGGAACATGATATGTCTTCCTACATCCAGATGCACCCGGTACTCAGATACTAAATTGTCTGGGCACTGGCAGCAAGAGTGTAGAATGTTTTAGTATAATGAAATACTCACTAACCCCTTGAACCCTATCCTGATGATGTCTGAACAAAGGGGGGCGGGCAATGCCTTCTAATGCTGTGAAGTTTGCTATATATGTGCCTGTTGTACTGGTGCTCTCTCTCTCTCTCACCTCACGGTGTCCGCCTTACACATTGTGGGGCATTGAGATCCCTTTGATCAAATGCTCTTATTGAATAAATATATTTGACTTTGGATCCTCATGACTGGCGTGTCATTAGTATATGGTTGGATGACTTAATTCTGTTCTTTGATCCGTCAAAATGGTGCCCGAATAGGGACCCTCCCACTGATGCCCCATCGCAGAGTCGAGCGAGGATGAGGGGACCAGACCAAGATTGGCGTGTGCGGTAGGGGCACCCCTATGCAAAGTGAGAAGTGATTCCTCCGCACATCTGCACACAGCCCTTCTCTGGCCGGCAGACCGCGTCTTGCGAGCATGGCAGCGAGGGTCCCGGAATTGAGGCTGTTTGAGCCAGGACACACCAGACACGATGACTGCATCTTTCAGGACGATTGTGGAAATAAGGGAAGTCATGCCCGGATACCCAATATCCCTGATATTGGTTGTTGAGAGTTGCCTTGCAAGAAGCAAATGCCCAGATAAAGAGAGTACGGGTTGTAACTATGCTTGGGAAATTGACATCCTGCTTTGCCAGATTTTTGCAATGCGGAAGTCGAAGTTTGGAATATGACCAACCGGCGCAACTGAAGGGTCGCCAGCATAAGTAATGTACATAAAATATGGACTAGGAGCAATAGTTTTTAATACAATTTGGCACAAACAAACTAGGGATGCACCCGAACTTCAATGGCCGGATTATGGCAGTTTCGAGCTAGCCCGCATAGCACACTTAGAAACTGTATTGTTACGCAAGAAGGCTAGGCCCGCTGCATTTGACACTATCAGAGATTGGAGGAATGAAGTGGCACAGCGCTTGCGAAGTAGAGAAAAGCATGCACGCAAACATAAGACTAACACTGAGAAAGCATTAGAGCACGACCAACAGAGACAAGAAGATAACATTAGGGGTTTAGATAGGGCATTCCAGTTAGAGATACAGAAGATATATCCCTCTCAAGATATGCATGCTTCAGATGAATTGATAAACAAGATATTGAATGAGTGACGGTCTGACTCAGTTGATGATTCCACTGCACCGCCTCCCTATGTACCGCCTCCGGCTGCTCCTCTGCTTGCACCCCCTCCTGTATTGGCACCTGTGCCAGCTGTTGCAATGCTACTCCCTCTCTCCCATCTGCGCTGTGGGCGTCATTTCCCCCGCCACCTAGTGAGGCAGATTTGCATGTTGACTCTCGCCCGAGTGGTTCTGTTCCACTGTCGGAAGTCTAGAATGAATACAGAGAAACCCGTAGTACAGTTAGCAAAGAAAGAAGGATGGAATTGCACCAGTGGGCCGAGCCATATGTTGAAGGGGGCGATGAAGGTGCCACTTCATCTGCTTTGTCTGATCATGGGGATTCCACTGACCAAAAGGTATTGATTGAGAGAATGGCTTCATATTTGGTTGAGATATGGGGAGATTTAACAGATGAAGTTGCGCCGCAAGAGTTGCTTGACCAGGCGGTCCTTGCTCGGACTTTCTAGTAATAGTGCCTAGATGAAAGAATTTCTGAGTTGAATATTTGTATTCAAGAGAGAACTTGACCGTTTGCACAAATTACTTGTAGACAAGCATAAAACACAAACATCGTATGTTCAGAAGCGGTATTTCCTTCCTTCAAAACCGGTTAGTGAAGAGATGCGTATTTGTGTGAGAGATGCCCTTAGGTGGATTTCAGATGCCACTATTCCCCCGATTGAAATTCATGATACGTTTTGTCAATACACAACTGCAATGCAAGGGAAAGTGTTGTAGGTGATGGTTGAATATTTGCAGGACGATTGTATGAAACGAAACGCGTATTGCCCGTCTGATTTAATGCTGATTTACTAAAGAGCGTTCTCAACTGAAACCGCATTGACTGTATTGTTTCTTGATTTGGCCCTATTGTTGAATAGACGTTTAAACCTACCCATGATTGACCCGCCCACTATGCAGTTACCTATGAGAGAGGTTCCGCCAACATTTGTTCCCAAAGTAGAGGTCCCACCAATTGATGGAGGTGCTGCACACACGATTGAAGCACATTACATTTCCCAGTTTGTACTTGTCCCATTTTCCTGGCAAGAAGTAAATACGCTTAAACAATCGATTCTAGATATTCGAAAGAATCCCTCTGGATTCTATAAGGAAATTAAATCTGTCTTACATTCATCAGTGTTTACATTGGGTGATATTGATTTGTTATTTCCTGTGATTCTGCCTGCTGAC
This sequence comes from Ambystoma mexicanum, assembly GCF_040938575.1. Taxonomy (NCBI): domain Eukaryota; kingdom Metazoa; phylum Chordata; class Amphibia; order Caudata; family Ambystomatidae; genus Ambystoma; species Ambystoma mexicanum. The sequence continues at coordinate 736,667,386 of NC_090923.1, read as the reverse complement.
ATATGGAAACAGATTAGGTCCGTGGATGACGGACCAGATTTAGGCGACACATGGGCTAACATGACTCAAGCAGACATGGATAGGAAGGCCGGTGAGCGACCCCCACACAGTATTTTAACATTGCCTATGATCATTGTCACTAAATTGAAAATGATTGTCCCAGAGAAAAGTATTGTTTGGGTCAAACTCACTGCTTGCATGCAAAACAAGTCAGAAGGTGCTACAGAATATTTTAACAGGTTTGAGGAAGTGTTTTTGGATTTTACTGGACAAGATCTGAGTACGGAACCAGGTAAAAGATTGTTTGTTGACAAGTTTGTGCGAGGTTTGTTGCCCGAAATACAGACACTGATTATGATGTCTGAAAGCGCATGGCAAGGAAAGTCGCAATCTGAGGTTCCACAGATGGCTCAGTATTATGAAAATAGAGTGAATGCAGAGAAGGATAAGGTGGAGAAAAGGAAAGGTGAATTGCAAACAAGGGTTTTGCTTCAGCAAGTGGCAAGGGGAGCTATAGGTGGTAACACACAGTTTAGAGGACAGTACAAACCACAGGGCCAGGCCCAATTAGGTCCCACATCCATTAACCAATGTGCATACTGTAGACAAGAAGACCATTGGCGCGCACAACGCCCAATCCTCCAGCAGAGAGCGAATGGTACCCTATTTATGTGATCAAGGGGACGTCCAGGCCTAGGGGGCCCTGGAAGGAATAATTATGCGAATAATTCGCAATCACAGCCACAGACACAACCCCAAGAAGGCCAAGGGAACCAACAACAGAATACAGGTGGCAGGAACATATTTGATAACCCCTCTAATGCATACTACACTGAAGACTTTACATCTGAATATGTACTTTTCCCATAGGACAGCCCAAAAGAGGGTCTGGAACCAATACCTATTTCCATTGGCCAAAAAGGGCCCTACATAGAGATGAGAATTGGGAATAGGGAGCATGTATTCTTAGTAGACAGCGGAGCGCAGAAATGCTCAATCGTCCATCAGCGGGTTACAGATATACCACTGTCAGGGCAAAGCAATGTTTCCGTAGGGTTCTCAGGTACACCAGTAATTTGCCCGTTTTCAAAGCCGCTTCCCTATTATATTTGGTCCTTTCACTTATCAGTGTCCATTCCTACTGACCAAGAATAGTGGTCAGAATTTGTTGGGGTTAAATTTGTTGAAGAAATTGAATGCTGTGATTTACTGTTCTCTGGATGGAGTGTATTTGACGATTTTGCTGCAACAAAATCCCGTTTCGCAGTTTGTATCCATGCCATTGCCAACTGAATTAAGTACAGTCCCAGCATGTCTATAGGACGTGAATGATAATGATGTTGGTGTTTTGCAAGTAGACCCAGTCCACATTACCTTAAAACCAGGTGTTGCCTTGCCACATATTCCGCAGTATAGAATCTAGGTTGAAGGTGAGCAGGCCTTGAAAAGCATTGTCTCTGATTTGGTACATAGAGGAGTAATTGAAGAAATTGCAGGGAGCGTGTGTAAGAGTCTGATTCTTCCAGTGTACAAGAAAGGGGATAATGCGATTCCATTCCATTTTATTATTGATTTGCATGTGATTAACAAGATTGTTGCACCTCAATTCCCGATTGTCCCCGATGTCACTACAATTCTGACTATGATTCCAGCTACCGCTACGCACTTTACTGTTGTGGATTTGAAAAACGCTTTCTTTAGCATTCCAGTGCATGCTGATAGCAGATATTTATTTGCGTTCACATTAGGTGGGCGCTCTTTCACCTTTACACGAGTGCCACAAGGCTATACAGAAAGTTGGAGCATCTACAGCAGGGCCTTAAAAGAACAATTGGACATGTTAGAACTACCCTCTTCCTGCACACTATTACAATACATTGATGACTTACTGATAGCAGCAGATTCAGAGGATGCTTGCAAGGAGGTCACTGTATTGTTATTGACACACTTAGCAGAGCATGGCCATAAAGCATCACTTAAGAAATTTCAATATTGGTGCCAGGAGGTGGCCTATTTGGGTTACCTACTGTCGAATTAGGGCAGACGCTTGACACCAGAATGAATTCGGAGCATATCTGATATGTCTGTCTGAAATACACAGAAAGAGGTCAGAGCTTTAATTGGCATGGCCTCATATTGTAGACAGTGGATACCAAACTTTTCTTTGATGATTAAGCCTATGTTGGCATTGACGAAGAAGGATGCTCCTTCGCCCTTGCCATGGAACATGGACTGCCAGACAGCATTCGATTCGCTCACAGCTGCATTGTGTTCAGCTCCAGTTCTGGGCACACCGAATTATGAAAAATGTTTTGTCCTGTATGTTCATGAATGAGATGGTTGCGCTCTAGCTGTATTGACACAAGAACATGGGGGGAAGAATAGACCATGCAGTTATTTTTCCTCCACACTCTAATGCTAACCTGGTATCCACGTGGACGTCACTCAGCCTGTTCTGACCTCTTACGACCTCGAACCCTTGTCTGGAGTCTACTCGACTGGAGACTGTGCCTGAAACACAGGATTGGTAGAGTTTAACTCCCTATTGTCTCTGGGTGCTTGAACCCCTTCTTCCCCGGGGTCCTACCCTTCCCTATGATCCACAGCTCACCTTGTATTCTTGGAAAGTGTGCTCTCCATCCTGCTTTCAGCGCAGGGGCGCGTTGATTGATGCGGGCTCGTTGCTGCCTAGTTACTTCACTGGCAAGAGTCTAACAGGTAAGTATAATGAGTCTTTTAAACAGTTCTCTAACTTCGTTCCTTTCCTTCCTTAGATGATGGCCGGCGTCCGGGGATGACGACGTGCTGCTAAGATGAGTAGCGCTGAAGGTGAGTGAGAACGCGATGCGCGATGCGACCCTTTCGAATTTGTAGTTCTTTTTCTGTGTCTTTTAGGTGCTGCGACGTATTGAGCGTGGATGCCGGTTATGAAGAAGAAACGCGGTGAGTAAGCACGGTATGCAGCGCCTCTAGATGTTACCACGCTAATCTGGAATGTCTTTTCCCTCTTGCAGATGGATGAGAGGTTCCGGAGACAGAGTTCCCCCAGAGCGGCTGGGATTCAGGTAAGCGTTTGAAGCTCGTACAGTGTTTAAAAATAAGCGAAGATTTGCTGAATGCTTACTAATGCCTTTTTTCTGTTCTTTTCCTTTTTCCTTAGGAAGCGGCGTGCCAGGATCGGAATGACACCGCCGAAGATGCCCGCAGAACAGAAGAAGCGATGAATGATGGGCAGAAGCGCCGCAAGGTAAGGCTGTTCCTAACGGTGTTCTTGTTCTTGCAGGAGCTTAGCGCAGAAAAAAGATGCAGGCCTACTGGAGACCGATCCGAACACGGTGAGTGTCACGCTGCAGGTGCAGAAAACACAAAGCATGTTTCTCAGCCTGGGCGTGGCTTAAATAGTCTCTGGGTATCCCAGGTGTCTCTGGGCTGAACCACACCCAAAAGACTAGACTGCACATGCAGTTCTGGGAACCGAAATATGTGGGGGCATCCATCTTGTCCCCATCAATGCACTACAAGTTCAATCCCCAATGTTATCCTATGGGAGTGAGTGAGTCTAGTGCCACAAGCGGCAAGTCTGACTCCAAGTGGGTCTTTGAAGGGATGGAGAGGTGATCGTGGCCTGGCTCCAGCCTGACATCTTGGAGGGTTGGGGACATGAGGGGCAGGAATCATGACACACTGGATCCAGTTGCATGCATTTTGCTGCATTGTCTGAGAGCGTAACCGGTCATTTTACCGAATGTAAAAGTTTCGAATGGCAAACTTTCAATTTTTCTTTTCCGAAATGCCATTCTTTCGAATGACAATTTCGTTGAAAAAAATTCGAAAGTGCCATCGACATGGGTTAGGGTTAGAGTTGGGGCTTTGGTTAGGATTGAGGGGTGGGAGGGTGGCGTGGAGGTTGGGGAGGCTGGGGCGAAACCACCCCAATACACACTAAAACTATGAAACGTTACATGAAGCTGTCCAGTGCTGAATTTAGAGCACTGGACAGCTCCATGTAACTTTTCAAAGTTACAAAAAAAAGCATTGAAATGCTACTTTTAACATGTGAAAGTGCATTTCAATTGAAACCAGTCCGTGATTATTGTCGATGGACTGGTTTACAAAGAAATGCACTTTGCATGTTAAATATAGCATGTCACAGCTTTTGTTTTCGAAACGTTTGTTTTGAAATGTTTGTTTTTTGTAACTTTTGTATCAAAATAATCACTATAAACCGTCTGAGAGCTGCTACTGCTGCCACTGAGTCAGTAAATCAAAGTGAGGGGGTGGTTCTGGGTCACTCTTTAACCGTCATGGTACCTCACTCAGTAAACGTTCTGCTGAATAGAATGCAGACACAACATCTAACGTCGCATCGGGTAACAAGGTACGAGCTGATTCTCTTTGCTCCACATATCCAAATTAAGAGATGTTGTGCTTTGAATCTGCTTAATTGCTACTTTCTTCACATGAGACAGAAAACTATGATATTGTATCACATGACTGCCTTTTTGTAACTGAACAAGATACAAAGGGAAGGGTTGACCTCACTGACACACCCTTGAGAGAACCAAATGGAGAGCTATTTGTGATGGCTCCTGTTTCAAATTACCAGACGGCACATCCACTGATGCCTATGCTATCACCACTTTGACTACTGTTGTAGAAAGTAAACGAATCCCACATAACTCGGCCCAAGCCACAGAAATAATCGCTGTGACTAGTGCCTGTGAAATATCTGAAGGTCTTAGTGTAAACATATTTATCGATAGCCAATATGCATTCAGGGTAGTTCATAACTTTGGACGTCTGTGGGCTGAGAGGGGTTTCTTGACATCGCATGGTACTAAGATCCAGCAGTGCAGTTTTTCTCGGTACTCGCACTCCCAACCAAACTAGCGATAATGAAATGCGCCGCACATTAAAAAGTGACGGATGACGTGGGAAAAGGAAATGCTTTTGCTGACAGAATTGCTAAGCAAAATGCAAATGACGTACACTCCAAAATGTACATTTTAGATTCAGCAAAATGGGTCACTAATACTTGCATGATGGAGCAAGGGATTGGTAGCATATAGGAAATTCAGACAGAGGCTACTCCCAAAGAAATCAAACAATGGTCAGAGGGTCCAGTGGAATTAGACTATGAGGGTTGTTGGGTTGATCATGACAAACAAAGATGGATGTTACCCAATGCATATGTTACCGCCATAGTCACAACAGCACATAGTCCGACACATATATGTGCAAAAAAGATCTGTCAGCTTCTAGACCCTGTCTGGAATAATGAGAACATCCCAATGGTTGCTGAGCGTCTTGTCCAAAACTGTATGCTCTGTCTGCAACATAACACTTGAAAGGGAACACCGACACTAAAGGATAGTTTCGGTCCTCCCTCCATTTGAAGTGATACACTTTGACTTCATTGAGATGGAGAATTGCCAGAACTACAAATATGTCCTGTGGTAATCTGTGCTTTTAGTAAATGGGTTGAGGCCTACCCACTGAAAGATTGTACGGCTATGTCTACAGCCAAATCTATGTTGAAAGAGTATTTCCCCAGGTTTGGATTGCCAAGAGTAATTTGGTCCGACAATGGCCCGCATTTTGTTGAAGCCGTAATACTGCAAATATGCGCAGGTCTGCAAATTGACAAATGTTTTCACTCAGCGAGGCACGCTCAGAGTGCCGGACTTGTGGAACATCACAACGGAATTCTGAAAAATAAACTTGCAAAGATATATGCCCACAGCAAATTGAAATGGCCAGATGCCTTGCTCTTAGCCTTACTCTCAATGCGGACAACCACACAGTCAAGAACAGGTCTTTCCCCGTATGAAATTTTCATGGGGTGGCCAGCGAATGTGTGGAATGTACCTAGACCTAGTAAACTTAGGGAGATAGAATATCCTCTGTTAGCTGATTACTGTTACCAGTTGATCCAAATTTACGTTTGATTTATCAGCAGGTACGAGAGGCTCTTCCAGCCAAATACGAAGGGCCGGGTCATTGACTGCGGCCAGGGGACTGGGTCCTCATGAAAAACTTTGATCAAAGAAACTGCCTTGAACCTCGGTGGAAGGGCCCCTTCCAGGTCCTCCTGGCCAATCAGATTGCCATACGTGTCGAAGGCCGAAAAGACTGGATTCATGCCACGCATGTTAAGCAGATCCGTTTCCTCTGCCCTACGACAAGTGAGACGACAAAGACGTAGATGATTCCATCTCCCAGAATTCATCAGCACTGATCGACACACAGAATGCCAAGCCTGAGTTGAATCTACTTCCCGAGCCTGAAGGGCATGGGGAGCTTGCAGCGCCATCTTTGCTGCCTCCCTTATTGTCTGCATCATCTTTACCAAAGCTATCTCTGCATCTGCACCTGTTCCTGGAGACAACAGAGTTTTGTTTTCTGATCACTTTCTGCCTGGTACAATCTGCGGCCACGTGACAAGAAGAACGCTACAAATTTGCAGTAGCCTTTATATTCGGCCCTGCCACTTGAAGGGCTGGGGAGAGGGGCTAGGGAAAGGGAGCGTATGAGCCAGAAGGAGGCACTGACACATGCTTTCCTGGTGCTTTTGAAGGTGTACGGTCTCTGGTCCTTGTGGGGACAAGCAAGGTCATTGTTCTGACACCTCTCTGCTCTACTTGCATTCTCTTTGAACCAACGAATTGAAGGATATCTGAATCACGCCAGCCCCCTCATCAACCCTCTGCAGGAAGTTCCAAAGAGGGCAAAGGGTTGGCAAGGACAGACAAGCTGCCTACAGACAAGACTAACAGGTGCTACCTATGGAGAAACTGTAAAAGCTTGACAGTGAGGCTTTAAAACGGATGCTGAGAAACCTTTAGAGAACTATGACTCTTTTTGGGGCCACCCGTACAGATAATGATGATGACCGGTTTGATGAAGATAGACATGTGCAAATGAAACAATGGTTCTTGAAGGCCAAATGTATATTGATCACAGTATTTGCATGTGTTACCAACTATGAGCACTACCACAACGGTTACCCCACACGTCTTTTCTCATACTCTCCGTCCTCAGGATGTTAAACATAGAGGGGGTTATGACAACAGCACCCTCTTACTGATAATGAACGCCACACATGCCATCCTGAATAAAACAAACTGCTGGGTTTGCTCGCATCTACCACAGCATTGGGAAAGAGGTCTGGGTTGGTACATACATCCTCTCCCTCTGACTACTGCCTCTTATGCCTCTCTTAGGGCGCTATTTTTCAGAAGATGGAATGATAGTGCTACAGGAAACTTTGATGGTACTAATATCAATGATTTCAAAAAGACTTGTGTTAACGCCATTGGGTTGTTCTATATTCTCAAACGGAAGCAAACCAAACATTGTATCTATCAGACCTGTTGATAGGTTTTCCAGACCCTATCAATCTATGATCACTTTCAAGATGGCTCCTGTGGGCAACAAGGATGCCGCCTTCCTACACAATCAACCATAGCCCACACTCTGTCCCGTTTTATATGCGAAAAAAGGGCACTCGCCAAATGGGTACATTTGATAGGTGCAAAAACACTGCTGTCCAAGAACATGAAGACAGATCTTTATACATAAGGGGTCCCATTTATTTTGTATGTGGGGATGAGGCATACCCATGGTAACCCAGGGATTGGGGAGGTACCTGCTACTTGGGATATTCTTGCTAGGAGTATATCTTGCAACAACTTCCGAAATTTCCAAACCACACCCCAGGTGGCAGATAGATGGTGATACAACCTGGGAAATTTGGGGATGTAGCTAAATCTTTTGTACCCTTTCAGGCAATCAACTCGTACAACATTAGGAGATTGGCCAGAGTCCTTGAGAAGACAATCAATGAGACAACAGACATAATATATAATATGACATTAGAGCAAAAGGCAATCAGGCTGGTGGCCCTTCAAAAGAACTTAGAAATCCAGAGTGAGATTGCAGAAGGAGGGCCAACCACCATCACCTCTGTCTTGCCCCCATTTAGCTTCAGCCAATTGTCGCTCATCCAACATCCCGCGAATACAAGGCAGTTTCTCAGCCGAACAGCAGTATCATCGCACAACAAATTCAAGTGAGCAATGATCTGCGTATCATCCTGACGGATCAAAGACTGGAATTAAGGCATCCAACCATATACTAACTGACACGCCAGTCACGAGGATCCAAAGTCAAATATATTTATTCAGTAACAGCATGAAATGGATTTCAGCGCCCCACGATGTGTAAGGCGTCCTCGTACTCGCTGACTATGCAACTCAGTACCCAGAGGCCTTCCCCATGCAGAGCAATACAACTAAGGTGATCCTGCACGTAATCATCCCATTCTTCACCCGATTAGGCTTCCCAACCATAACGCTAACCGACCAAGGAACCAGATTCATGTCAAATTTGATGACTGACATGAAGGAACTTATGAAGATGCAGACTTTGAGAATGTCTGTGTACCACCCGCACATGGACGGACTGCTTGAACAATTCAATCAGACTCTGAAGCACATCCTCCAGAAGCTGGTGGAAGAAGATGGGCGAAATTGCAGCAACCTGATTCATTGGGAGCTGTTTGTCATTAGGTAAACTCCCCAAGCCTCAACCAGATTCACCCCATTCCCATTGGTGTACAGGAGGAATCTTCGGGACATCCTGGATCTCCTTTGGGAAAAATGGGAAGGCCCGCACAGAGTGACCACCCCCTCATCAGAAACACTGAAAGAATATATGGGGAAAGTGCAAGATTGAAAATTAGTCAAAAGCCATCTCCAGGCTGTTCAGGCAAGACAAGAAAAATCTATAACCAAAGAGCGAGCCAAGTTGTTGCTACGTTTGAATGAACCCTATACTATCACGGAAATGTTCCCCACCAACCTTTAAGGTGCAACAGGTGGCTAAGCGGATAGGCAGACATCTTCCCAACTACACCACATTAATAAATTAAAAGCTTGCCCTGAGAACAGTAATCCCCAGCTACTATTGTTGTACGCAAATAACCCCTGGAGAACTCCACTACCAATGGAGGAACACAAAGCAACTATGCTGACCGATCTGCGGGCCAAGGAACATCAAGAACTCACAGAATTGATCCATAAGTATTCAGACGTCTTTTCACCTAATAACAATGGATTACTCATCACATAGACACTCTACCCAGTAGAGTATTTTGTCTAAAACCCTATCGACTGCCTGAAGCTTGGAAAAAGATCATATGAGCAGAACTTTAAAAAATGTTGGAGCTGGGTGTAATCGAGATGTCCTACAGTGAGTTGTCATCACCAATAGTACTTGTTTTGAAACCAGATCAGTCATTAAATTTTTTATCGACTTACGCTGAGATCTCCTGTTTTGACATGTAGCCAATGCCGAGAATGAACAAACCGGTAGAACTCTAGGTGCCAGTCTGCTTTATCTACACCCTCGACCTTACAAAAGGTTATTGGCAGGTCCCCTCTTGACGAGGATGCTAAGGTGAAGACAGACTTTTCCACCCCAGAGGGACTTTTCCAACTTACCGTTTTACCCTTCAGACTTCATGGGCACCCGTTACCTTCCAGCACCTAATGGACTGCATTCTGGAGCCTTGCCGGACTATGTGGGTGCATAACTGGATGATGTCTTAATATATAGTGCAGATTTGGATGAACACCTAAGACATTTTGATGCCATATGTACACAACTCCGGAAGGTCCACTTAAATGCCAATCCCAGTAAATGCTATCTAGCCAGGAGTTCTGTACAATATCTATGCTTCCAAGGAAAGTCTTTCCTCAAAACGCCAAGGCTGAGGTGGTAAAACAAACCAAATGACCACTCACAAAGATTGACATACAGGCCGTCCTGATACTGGTTGGGTATTACCACTGGTTTATACCAAATGTTCTGAACTCACTGGGCCATTGACAGATGGTCTAAAGAAGGAAGGCCCAGTTTTTTTTCAGTGAGATGAGGAGACTCGGAAGTCTTTTGAACAACTCAAAGGAGCCTTATGTACACAGCCTGATCTTATGCCAGACTTTTCAAAACAGTTATTTCTGCATACAGACGCCCCCAGCATCGGTTTGGGTGTGGTATTATCAGAGATACAAGATGGAGAGGAAAACCCATTTTTTTTCATAAGCCTAAAACTTCAACCCAGAGAAGTTAACTATTCTGTTATCCAACTAGAAGCGTTAGCCATAAAAAGGGCTGTGTATAGTTTGAGATATTATTATTATTAATATTATTATTTTTTTTTTTTGCTAATAGCCCAAACCTAGCTCAAGAGCAGTGGAGCGCTTTACCACAGGATTGTGCCAGAATTGGGCTTGACATTTTATGCAGTAACGCATTACTGTTGGTGGGAGAGAGGGATTTTTATTTGTCCGGCAGGTATTGTTGAATGAGCTACGGTTTTAGTGTTTTGTTGAACTGGAGTATGGTAGGAGAGTTTTGAGCCTCTACAGGTATTGAGTTCCTGATGGTTGGAGCGTGGAGGTGGTGTCACATATTATTTTACCCAGAGAGTACGTTTTGACTGGTGACTGATCATGCCCCACTCATCTGGATGGCTCATAAAAAAGACTCCAATCCCTGTGTTTTGAGATGGTTGTTAGCCCAACAGCCATTTTACTTCACAGTAGAACATCAAGCAGGAATCAAGCAAGCTAATGTTGACTTTTTGTCCCGATATCCCCAGACAGTTATGCCACTGGATGAGAGTGGGGAAGGGGAAGACTACTTCAGAGAAAGGGTGGATGTATGTGACAGGGCCACTTATCTGGGCGTGTCACGGGATGGGGGGAGCCTGACCCTAACACTTCTGGATTGCAGAGAATGTGCAGGCAGACCCCTCCCAGCACATGCTTACCTGTTAGGACGGCACCATTGCAGGACGTCATACAGAAAAGGTCGGCCACACAGCAAAGAGGCACAGAGGAAAAGAGGCAACAGAAGCCTGCTGATAGCTGCAGACAGCAGCCCCCCTTGGCGCGCTGCAAGACATCCCAGCAAAAAAGACATTGGACCAGAAAAGAAGAGGAGCCTGCTCACCAGGAGAAATGCATGTACACGGCAGGGCCAAGTATAAAAGGGGGTGGGGCTTAAAGACCTTATCAAGTCTACCAAACCCTAAACTGGCACACCCCCTGAGAGCAAGGTAAGCCACTAGTAGCGTAAATTGGCCAATCCTGAGAGGGGGAGAGGTATTTAAGAAGGAGCTTGGGAGTTGTTTGGTGTGGGCTGCATTTGGGCAAGGACAGGAAGTGGAGGAGTGCCTCTAAGTGACTAGAGGAGGCGTGTGTGATAGAAGTGCAGAGGCTATTGGAGAGAGGGGGTCTTTAGAGTGTTTGTGAGTGAGGCGTGAGTACATTAATAATAGAACAGAAGTAGAGAGGTGGGAGTGGTAGCAGGAAGTGAAGGTACTGCTGGTAGGAAGTCGAGGTGGTGGTAGTGGGAGTAGCAGAGTAGCAGGGAGAGGTAGTGAGTAGTGTTAGTGGCTTGAATAATACAATTGGTTTTAGAAGGGGTGTAGAGGAGCAGACGTACATATCCGTAGGAGATCCTACCCCCTACTTCCCCTGTATTTGAGCCATGAGACCGTGCCCTGTCTAACACCAGCTATTGTACAAATACTGCAGCGAGTATATGGAAGATATCCATTAAGATGAACATATCGAATGTACCCTCGGGCTGATGACAGCCTGCAGGAGGAACTCCCTGAAGGAATATAAGAAAGAGCTAAGAAAATGAACTGATGACATCAAAAGAAAGTGTGCAAAAAGTCTTGAAATACTGAATCAAGACGCTGTATGGATCCTAGAGAATAAATGACAAAGTAAAGAATCAAGTGAATCTTAAAAGTGTAAAAGAAGAAGATTACACATTAGAAAGTTAATGAAAGTACATATGCCGAAACGCAAGATAGATCAAGTCATTGTATAGGCTAGCTATAAGTAGTGAATAGAATGCAGGCAGAGCCGCCATTGTACAGAAACTGAACATTGGTATCATGAAATGAGTAAGCCAAAGAACCATGGAGAGAAAATGGAAGGCTGTGTCGCAGTAGAATAGCAGATTGTTGGAGCTGCGTTGGGAGGCTGTCTGGCCTGAAGTCAAGAACTGAGAAGTCGAGGTCAGCTGTTGTTAGGAAAGATTTCGTAATTGTAGGGAATTTTCCTTCCATGTGGCAACCCCTAAACTTTTTGCTGTTGTTTCTCACCTTGTTCTTGACTTTGCCAGAGAAGTGCAGCCTTCTGCCGCACTCCTCTGGGCTTTCGCTCCTTTCTTACGGGGAAACTGACATGCCCTTAAGACAGTCAGTACCGGGGAAAGCTGTTTCCCGTAGTTTCTTTTATCGTGTTGCGGCTTTAGTGCAACATGACACAAGAGGGCACTGTAAGCTAAGTTACAGCTCTCTTGGGTCTCTAGCCTTCTACAGGCCCTAGATACTCTTTTAGGATGGTATTTGATCGGTGCAAGTCATTCAGGGACTCGAATGGTGGCAGCGATCGTTTTGTTTATTTTGAGCTCCTTTTGGCGTTCTGAGCACGTTTTTCGCACTGAACCCAAAATGGTGGCCTGGCTCCCAAAATGGCCAGACCACGAGGCTCCTTTGTCTTGTCCACTGACCGTCTTGCTCCCTTCACCTTCCCCAGGTCGAGCGACCCGGGGCCTTCCTTATTTGGGCATGTACTTTCCCGCGAAACGTGGTTGCTTTCGCGGGCTTCTACATGTCGTTTGTGTGCCTCCAGGGTGTGGGCTGGGATGTCTGGTCCCAATACACATCCTGGGTGCCAGAGAGTCTAGGGTGGTGTGAATGCCTGGGACCACCGTGGTCCGTGATTGGTCCACGTATGGTATGTGTGTTGATGAGCGGATCTCCCATTGGCTCCCCTCCGTTTTGGCGCGAAGGGAACCGTGGATAAGAGGGAGCTGGAAACACCACTACCATGTCGATCTCCTGAGTTCTCACGAACGAAGGAATACAGGAGCCAAGTATCCTGCAACCAAGAGGCTGGACCGAGGAATCGCTGGTGACCCGCTGAAGGAATCCTCCTTTGCACTGCTGTCGTCCTGTGAAACCCTTTCCTCCTTTGATCGAACCAGAAGGCCTGTACTGGTGCTTCGACCTTTGGAATAGCAGGAACAGCTATTCCCGGCGACTTCATCCTCTCCTGCCAAGTAAGCCTTCGGAAGTGTCTCTGGGCCATCCAGTTGACTGACCAGCTTACAAGGGAGTCCTGCTCTGTAACTGCCGCCAGGTTGTGTTGTATTTCGAGTCCTTGTCACTCTCCCACGCTTCGTACACTTGGCGTTCCCAAGTCTGAAGGGAGGAGTGTACATTTGGCTTGAATACACACGGCCGCTCCGTTGTCCTGCTGCGGCAACAAACTGTGCTGGTTTCGTCGATTGGGACGTCTTTTTGCTCTACACGACTACGAGGCGTTCCCTGCTCTTCTGAACCTGCCAGCTGCTGAAACTAACGTGGAGAAGCCTGGGTCTGCTTGCTTCGGGGACCGGTGAGTAGTTTAGCTAGGATCTGGTCGCCCTCCTGCAGTATCCCATTGCTTTTCCCTGCTGTGTAAAAACAGCACCCTTTTGGCCGTACTCGCGCTCTGCTTCTGCCCGCTGTGGAGGCTGCGCTTGAGTTGCGGAACCTGTTCTCCTTCTGCTGTGCACTAACCCGAACTGCCTGACTTCCTCCGAAGAGCTTCCCCTTTTGCCCGTTGGCACCGGCGTGGCAAGTACTTTGAGCACAAGGCTCCACTCTTCGCAGGGCTCGGACTTCCATCTAGTTAGGTGCCTCTGAAGGCGAACTGAGTCTAAAGCGTTATCGCACTGCCTGTTTTCCTTTCCTTTCAGGTGGACTACATATTTCGTGCTTTAAACGCTTGCGACTGTGCATTTGTATATATATTGTGTTGATATGGTATGTGTTGGTTTAATATTGTGATATTGTGATTTTCTCGCTACGGTCATTGTTTTAAAGGCCTTAAAATAAATGTGTATCTAGTTTTTGATATAACAACTGTTTGGAGTAGTTTGTAAGCGCTCTTGCTTTGTGTGCTCATTGCGGGCTTTCAGTCACCCTCACCCCTCTTGAGACCTAGTCTTGACCGCCGCGATCGCTACCTTGATTGGTCTGGCTCGTCCAGAGGTTACCCTGTTCCAAGTAATTAGGTTGGCCTTCTGAACTTCTGCGCCACCAGGACAGAGTTCAGAAATCCGTCTTAACAAATTGGTGTACAGCGGTGGGATACGACTGAAGGTATCCAGTGTTGCGCTCGAACTAAGGCATTTCAGGTTATTCCAACCAGTACACGTAGTGAATTGTTGTAGTATAACTTTAAAAAGGCCATAGTCCTATCAAACAGTATGGAAACAAATACCTTGTTAACTTTAAATGCCTCCAAATCAGAAACGCTGAAAAAGATGTGTGCGGAGAGAGGTGTTTCCTCTCAAGGCACGAAATTGGAAATGATCCAAAGAATCGTGGCGTGGCAAGAAGTGCAGCTTGACGCTATAACTTCTGAGGACAGTGCAGAAGGTGGTGGGGCTGCTCTCACTGGTAGAACCGACGGTTCTGCCGCTGCACTGATCCATCGCGACCACGAGGACAGGGAGGACGAGATGTCTAATGTTTCCTCTGCCAGTGTTGATGGGGAGGCTATGCTTGAATTCAAGAAGCAAGAGCTGCGGTTTAGGCAGCAGGAGCTTGAATTCAGCATAGCCAAACTAAAAATCGAACAGGCAGAAAAACAGAAAGACAGGGATCACCAGTTGGAACTGGCCAAGCTTCAGGTTGCAAATGGGTCCAAGGGTCCTGGACATGGGTCTGGGGCTTCCTCTCATCCACGGTTTCCGATAGATCTGCTCAGTGTGTATGAAGAAAGGAATGACATTATGGACTGGCTGAATGCGTTTGAGTATGCATGCGAGGTTCAAGAAGTTGACAATGCTGATAAGATTGCGTGGTTGCTCAGTAGACTGCCCCATTCTGGCTGTAGTGCCATTATGGAAATGTCGAAGGCTGAGCGGGCTGATTTCGCAATGTTAAAGCAAACTCTCATTTTAAAGTTTGGGAAGACTCCGGCCCAATATTTAAAGCGTTTTCGAGAGTATAAGAAAAAGGAAGGTGGTACTTGGGTATCTTATGTCGCTGAATCCTTGAAAAACTTAACTGGCTGGGTCGAAGGTTATAAGGTTTCTACCTTCGAAGGCATGATAAATCTTGTCATGCTGGAACATATTTTTGCTTCTTCTTCCCCGGAGCTTAAGCAGCATTTGGCCGATTCGAAGGAGATAGATCCTAAGAAGCTGGCCATTGCAGCAGACTTATGGGTGTCACATCGAGTGTCCCATAAGGACAAAACTCATCCTGGTAAGCAGGAGGAAGGGAAAAAGTCCAAAGATATGGAGGGTGGGGAATCTGCTAAATCTGCTTCCCATAAGGGCCACAAAAAGAAAAACAAGGGTAAGACACAAGAGAACTCACAGGGTAGTGGAGGTTCGCCTCCGAAACAGAACTCTGGTTACAATAAGCCTCCCTACGTTAACAGACCCACTGGGGCTTGTTTTTCTTGTGGAGCAACTGACCATGTGAAGGGGGATCCCCGGTGTAAGGTTAGACCTTTGGGGGTCCACTCCGCTAATCTGGCCTTCTCCTCCTACGAGGAAGAAGAGATTACAGGAGCATCCTTCTCCTCAGACTCATTTCCCAGCGGAATAGAGGCTGAGGTAGTTTTAGTGTCCCTGGGTTCCTGGGAGCCTAAAGTCGCAGAGGCTTATGCTAGGATTCCGGATAATACCAAGCACTACTTTAAAGACAGTGTGCTGATCAATGGAGTGGATACTCCAGCTCTTAGGGATAGTGGGTGCAGTCGCACTGTAGTGGATTCTACCTTGGTAGACTCAGAGGAAGTTGCCAGAGCTACTCTGATGCCCACTAAGTTGGCTGACGGCCCCCTCCGTATGTTTCCCGTGATCCCTGTAAATCTTACTTTAAATGGTACAGCAGTCAGGATTCCAGTGAGCATTCAGAGAAATGTCCCGGGAAAGGTCTTGTTGGGTAATGATCTCAGAGCTTTAGGGCTCGTAGGAGACACTGCCGAAAGACCCTACACACGGTCTCAAGCACGGGCAGCATTGGCCAAGTCCAATACGCCGCCCCAGCCAAAGGGGAAACCCAAGGCGAAAGGAGTCTACAAGTCAAAACGAGGGAAAGAGAATATTCCCACGAGCTCGCCTACCACTGCGGTGGAGGAAGTTGGTCAATCGCCCGGGCCTGACGAGGAGGTGGCGATGCCTGAAGTATTCGACCCCAACGATCATCCTGAACTAAAAGACTTGTTAGTTGAAGGAGGTCCTGATAGGGACGAATTCAGTAAAGGCCAACGTGAGTGCCCATCTCTGGAAGGCCTAAGGAGACAGGCCTGCTCCCAGCTTGAGGGTGAACCTCCTGGGAAGCATAGGATTTATTGGGAAGGTGGACTCCTGTATAGTGAGCCCACAGAGTCTACAGAAGGAGACCATAGGAGGTTGGTGGTTCCCCTTGCTGTTAGGCCCTTCCTCCTGCAGTTGGCGCATGAAGTTCCCCTTGCTGGTCACCTTGGTATGAAGAGGACCAAGCAAAGGTTATCCATGCACTTCTACTGGCCCAAGATGGGGGTGCAAGTAGAAAGTCACTGCAGGAGTTGTGCCTCCTGCCAGTTGTCTGGTAAGGTTGGCGCGACAATCCAAGCTCCGTTGGTACCGCTCCCAGTTGTGGGGGTACCATTTGAAAGGGTAGGGATCGACATCGTTGGTCCCCTTGACCCGCAAACATCCTCGGGCAATAGGTTTATCCTGGTGCTGGTCGACCATGCAACCAGGTATCCTGAGGCCATCCCATTGAAAACTGTAACTGCCAAGTCGGTTGCAAAAGCTTTACTTGGCATATTTACTAGGGTTGGCTTCCCTAAAGAGGTTGTGTCAGATCGTGGCAGCAACTTTATGTCGAAGTATATGCAGGCTATGTGGAAAGAATGTGGGGTTACCTACAAGTTCTCTTCTGCATACCACCCCCAGACCAATGGTCTGGTGGAACGTTTCAACAGAACGTTAAAGAGCATGATTGGGGCTCTGGAGGAGCCTCAGAGAAGAAAATGGGATCTTCTTTTACCATGCTTGCTGTTTGCCTACAGAGAGGTACCACAAGAGGGTGTTGGCTTCAGCCCCTTCGAACTTCTGTTCGGTCATCCCGTACGGGGACCCTTAGCCATCGTCAAAGAGGGATGGGAGATGCCCACTCCCCCTGTTACTACCAATGTAGTTGATTATGTGCTAGGGCTCAGAAAACGGATGGTACTTCTGATGGGCTTGGCTAGTGATAAATTGAAGGCAGGGCAAGCGCTGGTGAAACATTGGTACGACCAGAAAGCTTCCCTCATCAACTTTACACCTGGTCAGCAAGTCCTGATCATGAATCCCATAAGGCCTCGAGCTTTACAGGACAAATGGTCAGGCCCTTACACAGTGGTGGAGCCCCTGGGTGAGGTGAACTATTTAGTGGACCTTGGAAGGCCTGGACAGGCTCCAAAAGTGTTTCACGTAAATAGGCTGAAGGCTTTCGTCCCAAGAGTCGAAATCGCAGCACTGCTACTGGCTTCAGATGTTGAGGAAGAGGAGTCTGAACCTCTCCCCGACCTGTTCCACAGCGGTCCTTCAGATAGCTCCATTGAGGGTGTCCGAGTGGCCCCTCACCTGACTTCTGATCAGCAGGCTGAGGTGAAAAGTTTGCTTAGGCAGTTTTCCCCCCTGTTTTCACAGTCCCCTGGTTTGACACCTTGGTGCAAACATAACATTGACACAGGAGACAGTGTACCTACCAAAAGTAGGGGATACAGGATGTCAGATAAAGTACGGTCTTATATTAAGACCGAGGTCAACAAGATGTTAGACCTTGGGGTGATTGAACCCTCTAGTAGTCCTTGGTCCAGTCCTGTGGTGTTGGTTCCAAAGGCAGGCACTTCTGAATTGAGGTTCTGTGTGGATTACAGGGCTCTGAATGCTGTCACCAAGACAGACGCACACCCCTTGCCTCGAACAGATGAGCTGGTGGATACTTTGGGTGCCTCCAAGTACCTCAGCACGTTTGACCTCACTGCTGGCTATTGGCAAATAGCTTTAGCAGAACATGCCAAGGAGAAGACAGCATTTTCTACTCCAGACGGCCTTTACCAATTCCGGGTAATGCCGTTCGGGTTGAAGAATGCACCTGCCACTTTCCAGAGGCTTGTGAATCATGTGTTGAATGGGTTGGACGAATTCTGCCTTGCATATCTGGACGATATAGCAGTTTTCAGTGCCACCTGGGAAGACCATGTGAAACACCTCAGGATTGTGCTCCAGGCTCTTCAGAAAGCCCACTTGACCATAAAGGCTAGTAAATGCCAGATTGGACAAGGCTCAGTGGTTTACCTTGGACATGAAGTAGGTGGAGGGAGGATACAGCCTCTACCCAGTAAAGTACAAGCAGTACAAGACTGGCCTACCCCCACTACGCAAACCCAAGTGAGAGCCTTCTTAGGACTCACGGGGTATTATCGCAATTTTGTGGCAGACTATGGCACCATAGCTGCTCCTCTGACTGCCCTCAAAACTCCGAAGAAACCCAAGAAGGTAACTTGGACCGACGAGTGTGAGAAGGCCTTCAATGGCTTAAAAGACTCCTTGTGCCAGGCCCCTGTCCTTAGGGCCCCTGATTATCAAAGACCTTTTATTGTGCAGACGGATGCCTCTGACACTGGGATAGGAGCTGTACTATCACAAGTAGATGAGAAGGGTAAGGAACACCCTATCGGTTTTATTAGTCGCCAGCTTAAGGACAGAGAGCTCAGATGGTCCACGGTAGAGAAAGAATGTTTCTCTGTTGTGTGGGCCCTAAGGAAGCTGAGGCCCTACCTCTATGGGACCCACTTCACTGTGCAAACTGACCATAAGCCGTTAAAGTGGCTAATGAACATGAAGGGGGAGAATCCAAAGTTGCTTAGGTGGTCCATAAGTCTACAAGGCTTCGACTTCACTATTGAGCATAGGCCAGGTGTCCAACATAGCAATGCTGATGGGTTGTCCAGAATGTTTAACCGACCTGAACAAGAGACTCATCCAGGGGTGGATTAGTTCCCCCTGTCCATAGTCTGGGAGGGGCGAGTGTTAGGAAAGATTTCGTAATTGTAGGGAATTTTCCTTCCATGTGGCAACCCCTAAACTTTTTGCTGTTGTTTCTCACCTTGTTCTTGACTTTGCCAGAGAAGTGCAGCCTTCTGCCGCACTCCTCTGGGCTTTCGCTCCTTTCTTACGGGGAAACTGACATGCCCTTAAGACAGTCAGTACCGGGGAAAGCTGTTTCCCGTAGTTTCTTTTATCGTGTTGCGGCTTTAGTGCAACATGACACAAGAGGGAACTGTAAGCTAAGTTACAGCTCTCTTGGGTCTCTAGCCTTCTACAGGCCCTAGATACTCTTTTAGGATGGTATTTGATCGGTGCAAGTCATTCAGGGACTCGAATGGTGGCAGCGATCGTTTTGTTTATTTTGAGCTCCTTTTGGCGTTCTGAGCACGTTTTTCGCACTGAACCCAAAATGGTGGCCTGGCTCCCAAAATGGCCAGACCACGAGGCTCCTTTGCCTTGTTCACTGACCGTCTTGCTCCCTTCACCTTCCCCAGGTCGAGCGACCCGGGGCCTTCCTTATTTGGGCATGTACTTTCCCGCGAAACGTGGTTGCTTTCGCGGGCTTCTACATGTCGTTTGTGTGCCTCCAGGGTGTGGGCTGGGATGTCTGGTCCCAATACACATCCTGGGTGCCAGAGAGTCTAGGGTGGTGTGAATGCCTGGGACCACCGTGGTCCGTGATTGGTCCACGTATGGTATGTGTGTTGATGAGCGGATCTCCCATTGGCTCCCCTCCGTTTTGGCGCGAAGGGAACCGTGGATAAGAGGGAGCTGGAAACACCACTACCATGTCGATCTCCTGAGTTCTCACGAACGAAGGAATACAGGAGCCAAGTATCCTGCAACCAAGAGGCTGGACCGAGGAATCGCTGGTGACCCGCTGAAGGAATCCTCCTTTGCACTGCTGTCGTCCTGTGAAACCCTTTCCTCCTTTGATCGAACCAGAAGGCCTGTACTGGTGCTTCGACCTTTGGAATAGCAGGAACAGCTATTCCTGGCGACTTCATCCTCTCCTGCCAAGTAAGCCTTCGGAAGTGTCTCTGGGCCATCCAGTTGACTGACCAGCTTACAAGGGAGTCCTGCTCTGTAACTGCCGCCAGGTTGTGTTGTATTTCGAGTCCTTGTCACTCTCCCACGCTTCGTACACTTGGCGTTCCCAAGTCTGAAGGGAGGAGTGTACATTTGGCTTGAATACACACGGCCGCTCCGTTGTCCTGCTGCGGCAACAAACTGTGCTGGTTTCGTCGATTGGGACGTCTTTTTGCTCTACACGACTACGAGGCGTTCCCTGCTCTTCTGAACCTGCCAGCTGCTGAAACTAACGTGGAGAAGCCTGGGTCTGCTTGCTTCGGGGACCGGTGAGTAGTTTAGCTAGGATCTGGTCGCCCTCCTGCAGTATCCCATTGCTTTTCCCTGCTGTGTAAAAACAGCACCCTTTTGGCCGTACTCGCGCTCTGCTTCTGCCCGCTGTGGAGGCTGCGCTTGAGTTGCGGAACCTGTTCTCCTTCTGCTGTGCACTAACCCGAACTGCCTGACTTCCTCCGAAGAGCTTCCCCTTTTGCCCGTTGGCACCGGCGTGGCAAGTACTTTGAGCACAAGGCTCCACTCTTCGCAGGGCTCGGACTTCCATCTAGTTAGGTGCCTCTGAAGGCGAACTGAGTCTAAAGCGTTATCGCACTGCCTGTTTTCCTTTCCTTTCAGGTGGACTACATATTTCGTGCTTTAAACGCTTGCGACTGTGCATTTGTATATATATTGTGTTGATATGGTATGTGTTGGTTTAATATTGTGATATTGTGATTTTCTCGCTACGGTCATTGTTTTAAAGGCCTTAAAATAAATGTGTATCTAGTTTTTGATATAACAACTGTTTGGAGTAGTTTGTAAGCGCTCTTGCTTTGTGTGCTCATTGCGGGCTTTCAGTCACCCTCACCCCTCTTGAGACCTAGTCTTGACCGCCGCGATCGCTACCTTGATTGGTCTGGCTCGTCCAGAGGTTACCCTGTTCCAAGTAATTAGGTTGGCCTTCTGAACTTCTGCGCCACCAGGACAGAGTTCAGAAATCCGTCTTAACAGCTGTCTACGCTGAAGAGGAACATGTGTGTGGAGGATGAATCCTCTCATGTTAAGGTGCAAGAAAGAACACAAAGGATGCCAAGTGTTAATTCATTTAAAACATTTAAAAGTTTGCAGAATGAACACAATCGTGATCTCTTGCCATGTGAGTCGAGAATGAAAATAGGACTTGAACATGGAGTTCCAGACACGATAGCAAGTGCCTTCACTCCCGTTTCATTCCTAGGACAAGAATACTCTCCAAGGACAAGTACAAAGTTAATTTAATGGCAGAAGGTGGGTGATGAGAGATGATGGGCTAATTGGGTGGTAGAGGAGCTTCATTTCCTATCTACTTGCACCGGCTTGGCTTACGTGCTGCTAATTGACCCGAATGTTGTAGACATGGCATAAGCGTGCCAAACCAATTGCATGAGTCCGTATGATGAAGTACTTTATAGTTTGAGAAACCAATGAAAAACTGTGTAACTGATTTTTCTTAAAATTACATGTTTGAAGAGGCAATCATGAGTTGTCCGCCTGATATCGGACAACCAATAACAAACCTAGCTCCTATATGGTTGTATATCTAGATGTGTCCGTTAACCAATCCCAAAGAAACTGTGTGGACAACACACAGCTATCCAGTTGCTTTCACTATGTTCCCCTAATAGGGGATAACACTATGTTAGACTAATTCAGAGGTGATTGGGTTTCTCCATACATATGTTCATGTTCAAAATTCATTATAAATGATTGGTAACTTCAAATACAATGATTCCAGAGACTTTTCTTTGTAAATAAGAATTAAAGTTTTAATCTAAAGTGAAATCAATGGGTGAGGCCAGCTGCTGCCTCATCAATAAGGGCTCATGTGCCTATGCATTTCTGCAACAATTTCTTCTTCAACAGGATATAGCCCTATTTTGTGCAATCCAATTGTATCCAATATTCAATATATTCATAGTATTACAACATTTTCCTGCATTATAGCAATTCCAGAAAGGAAAGCATATATGTTAAGGTATACGTACCACATTGGAAGCCCAGAAGGATACATGTAAAGAAATACAAATACAAAAAAGCTTATGAAGCATAATGTCAATGTGTAACAGTATCTTACAATTAGTGCAACCGAAGTAAGTGTAAGTTACAAGGAAGAACATCAGAGACATTGAAATTTATAGAGCTGTGCCCACCTTTCATCTACAGTATTTTTTGACTTCGAGACACACTTAGGTGGAGACACGCAAGGTCTGTACAAATCTACAAATATCACCTTTACAATTTAATATTAAGATATCAAAACCTTAAAGTCAAAACAAGCTGAAACTCTGGGATTTACCTCTGAAGAGGCAGATGCCATTCTAGGTCTCATCAGTGACACCGCATTCAGCAAATCTAGCACATCCAATACGGACCCAGTAAAACGTATAAAACAACTGGAATACTTAATTCACAAGGAGATCAACCGCAAACTACATGCGATTACGCTAGGAAGGTACTACAAGAATCAACGCATCCCATGGGGCTTAAGGATCCCGCTGAAACCGACTTTATGCAAAGAGAGCAGATAATTAATATGCAAATGGGAGGCCATTTTGAACAAGTGTTCATTAGATCTATTTCTCCTAACAATCAAAGAACTATCAGTTAATTTAACCACACTGAAAACAGAGATAGATGAAATAGTGAAAAAGTTACTTGAAATCTTGGGCAAAGAAGATTTAGATGGAATACTAGCAGAAATCAACTGTCAACTAGAGGGATACAAGAATGAACTGGAGTCCAAAAAAGTAAGAAAATGTAAGAGGCACACATATGACTACCTCAATGAAAAAGTCTACACATGGATGGACAAATATGGGTCACCACAGAGAAAATCACATCCAGGCAATTCAGGTAACACTTCCAGTTTGGATTCTGAAACATCAAGAGAACCTAGTAACTGACCAAGCACGACAGCAGACACAGTTGAAATAACTGAAGGAGGAACATTGGCAGCCACCACCTAAACTGGGTTTATTTTAGGAGCCAGAAGAAAAGAACCAGAAGAGGCAAGAGGCAATCAAAAAGAAGTCCGGGTCACGAGGCAACAAAAGAAAACCTCGTGATAAACATGTCCAACAGAACACTCACTACATCGGAAACAGAAATTCTACAAAAAGGCCTCAGCTTTGTTCCTACAAATGGTACCACATTCTTCGATACCAAAGTAGAACTGTTCCTGTTTGTAAGGAAGTTAAAGCTTAAGGGTTTCTTTGTTGAAATGGAGACCAATTAGGATAACCCAAGGGTCACTAAAGAGACAGAATTTAAGGAATTTAAAGCAAAGAGCACATTTATGCCCCCATCTCGATACCATCAATCGAGATATTTCACAGCCAGGTAATGAAGGACTTAGAACACATCAGCTAAAAATGTCCTACACAGAAAAATCTGAAACCGCATGAGATGACATTGATTAAGAACTTATTCGGAGACAAAGGTATCACTATTCGTCCTGCGACAAAAGTGGGGCCCTGGTCAACATTAATGAAAAAGATTACGACACAGAGTGTAATAGAAAATTGAGAGACACTAACATCTACGCTCCACTTGATGGTGATCCCACAGTTAACATCATGCAGAATCTTGAAGATTTACTCATCAAGGCTGAGAATCTCGGATGGATCAACCATCACCCACACACACATTTCTCATAACCTCACATCCCAGGATCCCCAATTTCTATACCTTACGAAAAATTCATAAGGACTTGTTTAAACCACCAGGTAGACCCATTGTAGCAGGAATGAACAGCGTGCTACAACCATTGGGGAAGTATAAAGATGTTGTCATGCAACCACTGATTCAGAAGACATCAACATATGTGAAAGACACTACTAACTATTTGCAAAAGCTCAAGGATACAGTATATAACTCCAACTACATACTTTTCACAGTGGATTTTAAAAGCCTATACACATCCATAAGTCACGATCTAGGCCAGGAGGCCATAGAATAGATGCTCCTCAAAGATGGACAGATACAAGCACAGAAGGAATTAATTTTGGCTTACTTGAATTTATAGCTGAAAATTCATACCATCAGTACAAACAGACATTCTATCTGCAGGTTTTGGGAACATCTATGGGGGCACCTCTGGCCCGACCTACACAAACTGTTTTATGCATAAGTGTGAAATGGACCATGTACTATCAGAAGACATCGGAAACAAGAACATCCACCTATGGATCAGGTACATAGATGATATTTTTGGAATATGGTCTGGCACTGAAGTAGATCTCGAAGAAAATTTCAACTATCTGAATGGAATCGACCTGAGAATCCAATTTACATACAAAATATCCAAGACTGCAATTCATTTCCTGGACATTAACATTTAAACTGGAACCAATGGTTACATCACTACCCTATACCGTAAAGAAACTGATAGAAACAACCTGTTATATCGCCTAAGTTTGAACCAGCCCGGTCTCATCATGAATCAGCCATATAGCCAACTATTACATGTCAAAAGAATTTTAAGTGATCTGTTTGATTACACACGAAAACAATCAATGATGGGTGAACATTTCTTGGCACAAGGTTATACAAACACGGACATAGAGGATGCCATTACCAAAATTGATCTCTTAGATCGTGACAAGCTACCAACTCAAAAGGAAAAAACTACAGAAGCGTCTCCATTGGTATAGGTCTCTAGGCTTTCCGTACAGAGTAACCGCATAAAGGGAATCATCAAGAAAAATTGGAGAACACTTATGTGTGATCAGAGAGTAGAACACCTCTTCAAAGAACCCCCAGTGTTCACTTACCAACGAAGCACAAATTTGAGAGATGAATTGGTATCGACGAAACCTATGAGACAGGAGCCCATCAAAAGACACACAGGAACATTCCCTTGCCTACATTGCACGAATTGTGGGTTCGCCATTAAGGGAAACACAATAAACCACCCACAAAGTGGTGAAAATATCAAATTTAAGAAATATGCCACCTGCGAAAGTAAGAACATAATTTACTCAATCAAGTGCCCCTGTGGGTTCTACTACATAGGACAGTCCAAACGACCTGCTGAAATCAGATGGAACGAACATAGGTCCTGTATTAGGGACATGAATCTGAATTCAGCAGTGGCTCGACACTGACGGGAAAGAGGTCATAACTTATCCCAAATAAGGTTCCAGATTGTGGAAGTTGTAACCAGCTTTAACCCACATGAGGACATACGTGTGAAACTAAAGAGAAGCAAGACATACTGGATTGATCGACTGAGATCCTTAACCCCCGATGGGATGAATGAGGAGCTGAATTTTCAGTGTTACATCTGATTCTTCAATAGTCTGATAACTGTCTGACTGTTTGAACATATAGGAATTGATCTCTTCATTAACCAATTTTAATCCCATAGCAGGGATGTCATGGACAGATGTGTACATGCGAGCAGTATAGTATATATACAATTTATGTTTGCCATTTATCATAACCAATAATTGCATGTTGTGATCATTTGAGGTCATTTTATTGTTTGAGAGTTCTCCCAAATACCCAGTACATACTTGGGAATTTATGGAACACATTTACATTTTTCCCACCTACCAGACATTTTTATTGCATTCTATTAGTATAATCATGAAAGAATGTAATGACACTTGTGAGACTGGTTGACATGTTCTTTACACTTTTGGTACACTTTGAATCCTTCTGAATTTTAATTCTTTACTTTTACAACAGTAGCAACGTGTGTGTACATCTGTGCGCATTGCCACGGTGCCGCCAAGTCCCGAGGACTCCCATTTTCATGGGGAACTGGTGAGGCGAGATGAGGTGAGTGTGGCCACGCCCTCGGGTGTCCCACACCACAGCGTCTCCCAGGTTGCCATCGCATCATGCATATAAAAATGGAGGTGCGCACTCACGCCCGGCTTAGATGCCACATACACATCTTCTATAGTGTCCACAGTAACAGGTGAGGCTTCCATTAGACGCTGTACAGCGGCTCTTATTTAACATCAGAATACAGCCATTTTAATCGCCTTTTGTACATTGATTTAGTTGCAGAAACCATCATCTTCTAAAAGTTGGGTATATGATCACCTGAAAAATGTAATTGAATTCAACTTATAAAAACGCGGTGACAGATTTCACGTTCACTTATGTGTCATAAAGCATTCCAACCAATATTCTTTCTGAAATTTCAGATCTCGCACATAGAATTCCAATTATTAAGGTACTACACTTACTTCGGTTGCACTAATTGTAAGATACTGTTACACATTGACATTATGCATCCTAAACATTTTTGTATTTGTATTTTCTTTACATGTATCCTTCTGGGCTTCCATTGTGGTTCATATACCTTAACATTTATGCTTTCATTTCTGGAATTGCTATAATGCTGGAAAATGTTGTAATAATATGGATATATTGAATATCGGATACATTTGGATTGAAACAAAATAAGGCTCTGCCCTGATGAAGGCGAAATTGTCACCAACATGCATTGTCATATGAGCCCTTATTATTGATGAGGCAGCAGCTGGCCTCAGCCCTCGATTTCACTTTAGATTAAAACTTTATTTCTTATTTACAAAGAAAAGTCTCTGGAATCATGTATTCGAAGTTACCAATTATAATGAATTTTGAACATGAGCATATGTATGGAGAAACTCAATCACCTCTGAATTATTCTAACTTAGTGGTAACCCCTATTAGGGGAACAAAGAGAGAGCAACTGGATAACTGTGTGTTGTCTACACAGTTTCATTTGCATTTTCGTTTTTTTAACCTAGTGTTGTGGGATCCTATAAACCAGTCTGCTTCTTATAATCAAATCTAAACAATCAGTAGCAATCATTTGAATGTTACAAGGAAGAACATCAGAGACATTGAAATATATAGAGCTGAGCCCACCTTTCTCCTACAGTAATTCCTTAACCAATCCCAACCCGTGATAGGTTTTTAATTATTGCCACGTAGTGTGATATAATTATGATGCATAAAGAAGTATATAATTGTATTTGTTGTGGAAAGCACTGAGAGAACGCACGTACGTCTGTTGATGTTCATTGTAAACTACCTGTTTTAGATAATTACTGATAAAACAGCAATTTGCCATCTTCTTGAGATTGTCCGGTTATTTGGATTTAGAATTATTCTGGTGTAATCCCAGCCAGTAACAGATGCACATTCCAAGGGCCATAAACTCAGGGGTAGTAGAGTGGTTGTCGTAGTAACAAGCTAGTAGTAGCATTACAGTAGGCGCAACAGTAGTGAGAGGTAGGAGTGGTAGTAGAGAAGGGAAGTAGTGGAGCAAACACTAGTAGTAAGAACAGAGCGGTAATATCAGCAGCGGAAGCAAGGAGTAGGTAGGTAGGAGAAGATACACTGGAGGTAGCAGACAGTATTGACAGTAGTGAGTGGAGGAATTGAGAAGGAGAAAGAGTTATAACATCAAAGGGTGGGGGTAGGAATGTAGTACAGTAGGCGGAGAACATCTTGAAGACCAGGGTAGTGAAGGGTCAGGTAGGAGCATGCGTGGGAGAAGAGAGAGTGACACTGAGGTGAAAAGAAGGCACCATCCCTGACTCCCTAGAACACTTAGTGGGATAGGTCAGGGAACGTTAGAAGAGCCCTAGGGAGTGTCTTACGAAAAACACAAACAGAGTAAGTCAGCAAAGAGTCAGACAGGTGTTACCATTGGTGAGCCTTAACATCCCTGCTAAGGACACCCGAGCTAGGGAGGCGGTAAACCAGTGTGAATCGGATAGAGAGGGAAGGCCCTGATGCCAATTTCCCTCAAAACCCCAATAGACCCAAAATAACCTATTTTTAGATTCAAAACCATTCCATCTGTATAGAATAGAAATGAACGGCCTTGGACTTCTCAGTTGCTATTTGTAGTGGGCCGCCCGCCACAGTATGAACTCACTAAAATATTGAGTAACTGCTGCTCTGAAGCTAGCGCTGAAACTGTGGGATTTACCAGTGGGAGCATTCTGCATGTAATGTGTGAAAAAACAGGAAGGATCTCATCAAATTCTCACTGAAGTTCTTATTCATAAATTTGGTAATACAAATCCACAACACGGCCGCAAATCTTGGTACTGGATATCAGAGCATTGGAGATGTTACTCAAGAGCTTTGTTAACACCAACTACTTGTCATGAGACTGTGAATGAAAACTCAAGAATGTATGGAACAACTCAAATGCCCATTAGCACGGAGGACCAATACTTGGAAGAAAACATTATTGAGAGAAAAATATTTTGTCTGATAGTTTTCTTTAAAAATCCACTTTCACATTACGTGCTTAGGGACATTTTGGTAACAGAAAAAAGTAATCTACAGAAATAGTAGATGCCCTTTGGATTTTGGCAATCCAGCTTTCAAGTGTATCAAAATCATCTCCCTGGTTTGCTTTATGACATCTATGGTTGAATACATATGATGCAAGCTTGCACATATTGTGGAACATGCTTTTTCATTTGCAAGCACGAAAGGTAGTACTCTTAAAGGTAGATTGTTGAATGAATATCAGAATGGCCTTCCAATTAGGGTTTAAGGCACCATTTTATTTGCTTATCTTTGTAACCCGATTCATAAACCCTTTGCAGATGACTCAACAAATTATGGACAACCTTACCCTTGGCTAGATCCTCTGTACACTGTTTCAATTTCTATATCTTTTTGCTCTTTACAGAGTATCACATCTAGTTTCTTATATGGATCTAAGGAAACCAATTTTGCCTCCTGGGGAATAATCAGAGATCGCCCCTGTGCCTCTAATTCGCCTTCTGATGTGACCTATCATGGTGAATTTGTGTTGGAGGTTCTAGGATCTTGTTTTTTTAGGTACCATCTGGCTTAGATTGGGACTATTCTTCCTCTTCCTCTTTGTTGTCTAGTTTGTGTGTGTATTGATGAATTTATGTGTGAATACATTGTTTTAAATTATTCTGCACTGCGTGCCATGTCTGCTATTGTGTAAGGCTTTGGACAGCCGATGAGTTGGAGAGCTACAGAGATGTGGTGACCGATATGCTATCGCAGGTGGGAGGGAGATTGCAAAGTGTGCTGAATAGCCTGGGGCTACATGAGTTCTGGTCTAATCCGGCCAGTATGTCGAGCAAGAGCAAAGGGACTGTTAAGTGTACCTGTGAGACCAAGGCTGAACAGACCATCCTAGCCAAGGTTGGTCAATCATCAATATGGTCCAGATATTGGGGATGGGGTACAAAGCATACCTCGAAGATGTCAATCCTATGTACGAGTGGGCTCTGTACCTTAAACTCAGGATATGTACATTACCTCTTGCTAGTGTTCATAATAGATGGAATCCAAATGTCTCAGCCAATTGTCCATTGTGCTCAGCTGCAACTGAGAACTTCGTTCATTTTGTTTTAATCTCTCCGCAATACGTACTGACAAGAAGAAGATTTCTAAGACTGTTGTTTAGGGAAGGACACATACGAGTTACAAGCGATGCAATGGCTCTATTTTGCAACGTTGCAGATGGACTTGCAGTCTATTCAACTAGGCCCCGCGCATAAGGCAAAACCATACGAGCCGCTAGAGCCATTGCCATTGTATTGTAATATTTCTTTCCATTATGTATCTTGAAATTCAACCTATTGTTGTGTAGGATGAGGTATTTCACATTTTATACTAGCAACCCCCAGCATGTTCACTGTATATGTTTGTGAAATAATTGATAATGCTGCTGATGGGGGATGCATTTTATTGGAGAATGTGATGCCCTAGGAATGGATGAGCAAGGTTGTCTTTCCCTCTAATCTCTGTAATGGTGGCATCGGCCTCCTCCTCGGTACCAGTGGGTTCCAGAATGATGTTTTGCTGCTGCCTGGACTTGGGTGGGTCTAGCTATAATCATCATCATCCTTACTTTAAGACTCAATGGAAGCGGGAGACTTTGGAGACCAAGCCCTCCCATATCCTGCTCTTTATAACTGTGTTGTTTCTCCTGACTCATCCTGATCCTCTCCACTGTGCAGTGTTTCGGCTGGCTCATCTGTAGAGGCAAACTGCACTATTCCCCTTATGCCCCAGAAATACTAGACCTAACCTCCTCTTTTGACTGCAATACCTGAGCATGTGCTGTGCTATTGAATGTGACATTTATGCTTTCAATTTACAACACCCAATCCAAACTCCTGCTCCTCCCCCGGGGCACACAGTATCTGCTGTGAATGATGTAAAATGTCATCTAGCTGCATACCCGCTTGGAACTTTAGGTGTTCCAGATATGTTTGCCCTCAAGATCTGTATTTCTCCTCCCACCATCAAGAAATATCACATACGAGGTGGTCACAAGGACTCTACCCTTCATTGTACTAGTATCCACTAGATGATGTTGCACAATCATTTAATAGCACTGGCCATACTCTCCTGCTTCCAAACAATTCTGAAATGTTTCTTCACAACCGCTAGTTTCTTGTGACAAATCTTGGCGACTTATATTTTCTCCTGTTAAAGCTACTGATGTACTTACCTGCTTCAAAACATTTCTTCACATATTTCCTCACAGCAATTATTTCACTGTGTCACATATCTTAGGATGAACTACATACCTGGTGGCTGTACTTGGATGCCAGCTTGCTCTGGAGAAGGAGAAGCTGAAGGAACAGAGGGAGCAGCTGTCTATTATGGAGCTCCTGGTAGTGCAACAGACAGGGGGGAAATGAGTTAACACTCATGAACCTTTGGAGGGGAGGGATGGCCTGCCTTTCTTCCTGAACATGTCTGCAAGGGTTTCCCAGACTGTGTACGCCCTGCCTTTTTCAGTTTGCTTACTGTAGATGCCCAAGAAGTAGTAGCTCAAGCTGCAACTCCAGTACTCTTCAGCAATGAGCAAATAATAACTGTGCTGCTGGAAGTCTTTGGGTGTGTGCCAGATACTAGAGGTTAATCCCGAGTTTAGAAGGCAGTTCTAACAGAAATTCCACTAACTACTTCAAATTGGTAGTCAATTGGGCTGTAGACAACATCTTTATAATCTCAGGTCATTAAAATGATATTTGTGAATCAAACATGATAAATACAATTCTTTGAAGTGTCTTTATCTGTATTTTTAACAGGATCAAGATTAGTAGTCAGTCGAGGCTGTCAGAGTTGGCCTTAGTTGGAAGTCAGACATGCTGGCAAAAGCCACCTCAGGAATTTGAAGCTGAGTTCACTCAAGCGATGGCTGGCCCCTGGCGAAGTCCAATGTTAGCTTAACAGCTACAATCAGCTGGACTAGCCCTCCATGAAATGTTTTTGGTTGGGTAAAAAGCCCTAGATGGGATAAGCCAATTGCAGAGACCAAGGGCCTCATCACGAGTTGGGCGGTAACACCGGCGCTATTAGCGCCAGCGCTAATAGTCTTACCGCCAAACTCCCGGCGCTATTTGCGCCGGATCACGGGTTTGGTAGAAGGGTTATTTCCCATTCCCCATTGGGCCCATTCGGGAATTCCTCATTCCCCATTGGGCCCCAATGGGGAAAATTTGCAATTTTGCCACGGATTTCCCTCCAGCTCAGAGCTGGGGGGAAATCCGCCAAAGCCATGATCTGGTGGACCCTTAAATGCGGCGGTAATAGCGCTACCGCCGCATTTAAGGGTTGCCACCAGACTCGTGATGATCTTGATCTCAAGATCAGTGTGGCAGCTTTTCTGAGCTGGCTCCTTTACAGGTGGATGTCTACACCAAACTTCCCTAAAGAGGGAGCAGGTCACATAGGGTTTTCAAAAAGAGTTCAACAACCTTGGGCAGCATGGTGAGTTAAAGATGTTCATGGAAAAGAGGTGTTATATTGTTTGTGTACTTAGCAGCTCTTGGAATGGGTCACCTAAAGCAAGTACTTGATGAAGCACCATGTCCTCAGGGGCATTTGGTGAGTTGGGATATTTATCAATGACTGGACTGACTGTGGGCGATCAGGGCAATAGACTTGACCTGTCTCTCTGCAAAATAGTGAGTTGAACCCAAAATCAAAGTGGAAATGGGACTGGAGTAGTGGCCCCGGTCTTGGGAATGGGGGAGTAACCTAGACCTGTGTTCTGTCCAGTAACCTGCAGGTTGGTAAACCTCCTCTTTTCCCTTCTGGGAGTAGCATGCTGATTTGGGGTGAGAAAAGATGGTGTGGCCTAAATGATGTGTTGGCTGACAGTCGTGCTGCTCCACAGTACTCTGGGGAGCCCATGTCACCTCGATGAATGAGTTATCTCTGTAAAAACAAAGAAAAAGAAAACAACAACCACAAAGAAATAAAGAGACAGTGAAAGTGCAGCAGGGTTCTTTTGCCAGAAAGGAGGAGAAAACGGAATTGTGGACCCTCGGTTTGCTGGAGGGCAGCTCCAAAAGACCGGCAGTCTGCAGAGTTCCACCGTTATGGAAGTCCTGCTAAAGTCACGTGCTATCCTCCCTCGGTGGAAAATACCTGTGGGCCACTGAGCAGGAGGGAATTGAAAAGGAAAGACACCAGCACATTACATTTTCAGAAGCAACTTTGTTTTTAATATTTGGGCCCTTTTAGGATTTTTGAGCAAGAGCAGATTGACGCAGTCTGTGATAGGGTTTGTTTTACATGTGTTTTTTTAAATTTGGTAATGGCAGGGGTAATTATAATCTCCCACATAATCAAAGCATGGGTCAAATTGTGAATATTGTGCTTTTATAAAATGTGCTTCTTCCGAAAAAGGATAAAGCATTTTTATTGGTTAGCCATAATGTAAGTATTTGGTTTGATTACACCAACATCACATTTTGCAATGTCACAGTTTAACTGAAAGGTATTGTTTACTGGGAGTGACATTTAATTATTATATTGCTGGCTAGAGAATCGGTATGCTTTAGGAATATGATAGATGAGGCATAATCAATCTGACACTTTTAATGACAATATATGTATTACATGGTTTGCGGTAGCGGCCATGTAGTTATGGTTAAGTTGCTAAACCCTGAGCAAGAGCACTTTGTGGGTGGCTTATAACTTCACTCCCCCTGGACGAATCCTCACCAAACTTTGTATATGGCCCACTCTGAATGTTTTTGCAAAGTTTGGTGAGGTTTGGTCAAGGGAGGGCAAAGTTATAGGGGAGGTCCCAACATTTCTCTTTTTCCCATAGACATAATGGGAAAAAACTTTGCTCACGCCTACAGCCCAAACGGCTGGACAGATTTCCACCAAATTTGCAGCAGGTGCGGCGGCTTGGTCCCGAAAGCGTGCTTTTGTTAATTTGGTGTAAATCCGTCCAGTAGTTTTTTTTTAAACAACCAATACATAAGGCAACAAAAATTAGTGATATCTGTGTCCGCTTCATGGACTCACTTCCCTGTTCGGTCCGCGGACTGGCCTCTGATTGGCTGTTCTGTCCATGGACTGGCCTCTGATTGGCCAGAAAATTTGCAGACTTTTGTCTGGTCCGCGGACATCCGGACGGGCTCTCTGATTGGCTGGTGGGAAAACATGAAATGCGTCGGTTTTCCTGAAATGCCCGCCATCTTTGATTCGCAGACTTATTTGGGGTCCGCGGACAGCGCGGTGAAAACATATTAAAAAAATAGCATTTCACTTGTCAAACTCAACAAACAATCTCTGGAGGTGTGGGGGGATGAGGATTGGATTGGATATAGCCATAAGAAGCCAATAAATGGGGTGTTTCACCCCCCCGAAAGTCTGCAAACACTCCAAATGTCCTGGGGAGGCCCTGTGGTGTTAGCAGACACTTCAGATGTCCTAGGACCTCTGTACCTATTTCTGCATTACAGGGTTGGGGAAAAGCAGTTTTTGGATGACTTATAACTTTTGCGCAGCCCTGTGAAACCGCATGTAATTTTGCAATGTTACTCTAGGACTAATCCTGAATGGTTTTGCAAAGTTTTGTGGGATTCTGTCGAGAGGGAGCAAAATTAGACGGGGGTCCCAAAATATTGTAAAGGCATATACAGGTGGTGTGATTTGACGAATCTGCACATTTGGCAAAACGATTTTGGATCTAGCTATAAATGGTTTTCTAAAGTTTGGTGGGATTTTCTCAAGAGGGTGTGAAATTAGAGGCAGGGTTTCAACATTTTTAGATGGCTTATAACTTTGTTGCTATTTGACGAATGTGGACAAATGTTTTGGGAAAGATTATAGACCCAACCTTCAATGTTTGTGTAAAGACTGAATGGATTTTTTCAAGTGGGGGCTAAGTTATATGACTATTGTATGTACATACATTTTGACACTTTTTAGAAAATAAAACATGGGCGGATTTTGAGCAAACTCGTGAGGAGCATTGGCAAGGACATTAAAGCATGGTTTTGCAAATGTGCCTGTGTTTTATTTTTTGACAAGTGTAATAATGTAGGTACAAAATAGTCATATACCTTTGGTGACTGAGGTATAGCCTGGGCCGTGAGCAGTAGCCAGATTGTCTGGGTCATGGCATAAGGTCATGACGCGGACAATCTGGATACTGGCCATGACCGCTAGGGACCAAAAATGGTGTTAGAGTGGCTATGTCTCCCTGGAACCGGCTATGTGGTAAAGTTATTCGAAGGTAGGATAGGTTTGAAAGGGAAAAAAGTGCTTGTGGTAATATGTTCATAGGGTTTTGCAGGCTGCCATGGCAAGGGAAGAGGTGCTGTGTACGGAGCCCCGCCTTCCATGTTGTCTGTCTTGGAAAAGGATTTTCCTTCCTACAGCGTGACGCTGCAGGCGTCCCGCTATAGGAAGAAAAATCTATGTTTTAGCACCCTGCGTTCCCGCTTTGAGAAACAGGGGTGCTAATGGCCTTTATAGCCCATTTCAGGGGTTGCAATGGACGATAATGCTCCATAGCCTTATTTATTTATTTATTTATTTATTTATAACGCAACAATGCCTGCAGACATCAGGCTGTGTGGTTACAGTATTTGTTGAGGAAAATGAGGTGGAGGAAGACAGCTTACTACTTGCGTAGAAAGGAACATCCTTTTTGAGAGCATTGCGGTCATTGGATTTGGTGTGGTGGCGCATGGAGGTGGTCCCATAGGAGTACTGTCCAGGTAGTCTGCGACTGAGTACAACACTCAGTGCATTTCACTCTGGTAGCTTTAGCCTTTGGTACACTCCCAACAATAGCAAAGAACTGGCACACCCATGATTCGATCTTGGTGCTAGAAGTAGGCACTTCCTCTACCTCATCTTCTTGGTGCTCATCATTGTCTTTGAAAGTACTGCACTTTTTTTGTTGTGAAGGTCCTCCGGCTGGTGGTGGTGTTGGCTCTTGGGGAGGCGGGATGGCAATAACTGATGCCATTTGTAAGATGAATAGCAGTTTTGATAAAATTCTTCCCAGTATGTACTGTGTACTAGATTGGTAATGGATAATGAGTACGAAAATGTGTAGGAGGTGTGCAAGGGAATTTTGAAGTTGAAGTTCCTAGATCAGTAGAAAATGCAGTTCGGAACTGTCCACGAAGGATGGATCTTATTGTGACGTGCGGACGGGTTCTTGGACACGCCAACATGTCGCGCGCCAGCGTATGGTCATCTGGCACTGTCCAGAAGGTCTGCAATGAAGTCAAATGTTCTTAGACGTCTACGGATTCAAAACTAGTTGAAATAGTTGCAAAAGTGTATAGAAATGTTGAAAATGATTCTAGAAGGTGGGAAATGGCAGAGTTTTAAGGTGACACTTTGTAAATTGGACACAAATATTGTTATTTTTGGTAAGTATGATATAAGTAAGTTGTAGGAAAATAGCATGCACTGGTAAAAACCCATGAAATTCACTGAAAAAACGTTGTTAAAGGGACGTTACGGTTAAGTTGCACTAATAAAAAACTATGAAATTCAGTATAAAACGATTTTAAAAGGACGTTATGATTACAAGTAAAATCGAAAACCCCCTGAATTCGCCAGTTATGGTAAGCTAAGCAACCATAACTCACGCCACCACTGTGCACTGCTAAGACTAACACCCAGGACGTCAAAGATGACATCACAAATATCATTGATGACATCACTGATGACATCACATATGCATTCACTTTTCATACAATCGGTTGTGAATGTAATGTTGGCAAAAAAGTATCAGGGATTATTGGGAGATGTGTAATAAACTACATACTTCAGTACGGAATGTAGCAACCATAACCCGCCCCACCACTGCGCACTGCTAAAACTACCACCCAGGACATCAATGATGACATCACACATGTCATTGATGACATCACTGATGACATCACATATCTGGCCCACTTGTTTTTGTTCACTGACATATCTAGGCCAGGTGGTTTTGTTCACTGACAGTCAGAATACTAAAATTCAAAAGGTGCTGTATACCTAGACGTTAAACTTGTCATATGTTCCTAAACTACTTTCCTTAGGGTTTGGTCTGAGCTCATGGTGCACATAAATGGGGCAATAGACAGGCCTCAAACACACAATTCATTTGTATACATGAAGATAAACTTTAACGCTATTTACCTTTTCTGATGATGATATTTCTTTCTTCCTTACTTTAGTTTCCCTGTATGTGCCTCTGATTTGTGCGCATTGAGGGTCTTCATATGTATATTTTGTACTAGCACAGGTGTTTAGTAAGTCTTGAATTGTTAGCTAGTTATTACATGTTTAACATTACACAAAACTCTGATAAGGTAACATTCATTATTATACTATCCAAAATGACAAGATTATACATTTTGTACTTCTATGGTGCATGCTGCAGCCGTTGTCTATGTTTATGTATGATTAGGTTCCTGTAGTAACAACAACACTCCAATATAATGTTTTGTTGAGATGATTACAATTTTTAATAGATTAATTAGTTCATGATAGGTCTCCCGATCACCCCTGACATCTTGTTACCAACATTATAAACACAACCCTTTGTAGACACTTTTCATCAAAATTAATTTCATATGTGAGGTCATCAATGATGTCATCAATGACATTAGTGATGTCATCTTTGATGTCCTGGGTGTTAGTCTTAGAAGTGCATGGTGGTGGTGCGAGTTATGGTTGCTTAGCTTGCCATAACTATCGAATTTCTGAGGTTTTTTTCGGTTTTACTTGTAACCATAACGTCCCTTTAACAAAGTTGTTCAATTGAATTTCATAGGTTTTTATTAGTGCAACTTAAACATAACGTCCCTTTAACAACGTGTTTTCATTGATTTTTTATAGGTTTTTATTGGTGCAACTTAACCATAATGTCCCTTTAAAAAAGTTTTTTCAGAGAATTTCATGAGCTTTTACCAGTGCATGCTATTTTCCTACAACTTACTAATACCATACTTACCCCAATATAACAACATTTTTGTCCAATTACCAAAGTTTCACCTTAAAACTTTCCCAAATCCCACCTTCTAGCATACTTTTTAACACTTCTATACACTTTTTGCAACTTTTTCCACTGCTTTTGCATCCATGGAAGTCCACGAATGTCTGACGTCATCGGGGACCTTCCGGACAGTGCCACATGACCATGCAATCGTGCACGGTAGGATGACGTGTCCATGAACGAGTTTGCACTTCACGTTCGGGTCCTTGCTTCGAGGACAGTTTAGAACTGTATTTTCTACTGATCTAGGGTCTTTCAATCTCAAAATGTACACTTCCACAGCTCCTACACCTATTCTTACTCATTATCCATTAATAATCTAGTACAAAGCACATACTTGGAAGAATAGTGCAAAATTGCTATTCATCGTAAAAATGGCATCAGCTTTTGTAATCCCTCCTCCCCAAGAGCCACCACCATCACCAGCTGGAGTACCCACACAACACAAATGCGCAAGACAAATGGCCTCATCACGAGTTGGGCGGTATCCCAGCCGTATTCCCACCGGGATACTGCCCCCGCTAATAGCGCTACCGCCAACCAGTCCAGCGCTATTAGCGCCAGATCATGGGTTTGGCGGAACGGTCCTTCCCCATTCCCCATTGGGCCCATTTGGGAATTCCCCATTGGATCCAATGGGGAATTTTCAGCAGGATTACCGTCGCCGGTATAACCGCACGGTAATAGCACCAAAAATAGGCGAATTCTCGGCGCATTTCCCACCAGCTCAGAGCTGGGGGTAAATACTGCAAAACCCGTGATTTGGTGGACCCTTAATTGCGATGGTAATAGCGTTACCACCATATTTTAGGGTTACCGCCCAACTCGTGATGACCCTGAATGAAGAGAACCAAGAAGATGAGATAGAGGAAGTGCCTACCTCTAGCAGCCAGAGAGAATCATGGGTGTGGCAGTTCTTTACCACTGGTGTGAATGTACCAAAGGCTAATGCTACAAAAGTGAAATGCACTGAGTGCAACATTGTACTCAGTCGTGGACTACCTAGACATTACTCCTACGGGACCAGCTTCATGCGCCGGCACACCAAATACAAACACTGTAATGCTCTTAGAAAGATTGTTCCTTTCTTAGCAAGTAGTAAGCTGTCTTCCTCCACATCATCTTACTCAACCAGTACTGTAATCACACAGCCTACTTCGGTGCGACACACCACCAGCTACCATGCGCCGGCACACCAAATACAACCACTGCAATGCTCTCAGAAAGATTGTTCCTTTCTTAGCAAGTAGTAAGCGGTCTTCCTCCACATCCTCTTACTCAACCAGTACTGTAACCACGCAGCCTACTTCGGTGCGACACACCACCAGCTACCTAGCAAGCAATAAAAGAGGCTGTTGATCCATATCTTCCGAAGACAACAGTCCTCTGTATATACTGCAACACACCACTCTGCAGAGGGAAGCAATTTCAAAGTGCTTTTGACGCTGTAATCAAGGAGCATGAGAAACACTGCCCACTACCTTAGAAGTAACACATGCGCAACATCTTCCCCTGTCCAACTGACCCTCCATATTAGTGCTTGGTGCCTCTTTCCTCATTTCCCTTACCACCTCATGTTCTAACCTCTCCTGCAAAGATATATATTTTTTAAAAACAACAAAAGAAAGGTTCCTTTAGGAACCACCTTTCACAGTAAAAATAATAAAACTAAAAAAAAAATCTCATAGACTCTACCTACTTTACATTTCTCAGTAAAAGTACATAGACTCAATACGTTTTTCCAGAATTTCCATTAGTATTTTGTGTTATGCTAATGGGAACAATGTGACGTTCATCCCCCGATAACGGCCCGGCAGCCCAAGTTATCGGCCCAAGCGAAGTGTGTCTGTGTGTGCCCTGATGCCTGTGGGCTTTGGCACATTATAAGTAAATAAATAAATAACAAGGGCTCCGGACCATTATCCTCGATTCCATTCCAGGCCCTGCAATGGGGGGTAAAGGTCATTAGCACCCCTGGCTCCCAAAGCGGGAACCCAGGGTGCTAGAAAATAGATTTTTCTTCCTACAGCGGGATGCCAGCGCCAGCCCGCTTTAGGAAGGGAAATCCTTTCCAAGATGGCCACCATGGAAAGGGAAGGCGGGGCTCCGTACAGAGCCCCTCTTCCCTTTCCAAGGCAGCCTGCAGAAGGCAAAGACAGAACCCTACCACAAGCAATTTCTTTTCCTTTTCAAACCTATCCCACTTTTGAATAACTTTACCACATAGCCGGTCCCAGGTGGACATGGCCACTTTAACCCCATTTGTTGTCCCTCGCCATCATGTCCAGTAGCCAGATTGTCCGAGTCATGACCTTATACCATGACCCTGAAAATCTGGTCACTGCCCATGGCCACAGGCTATACCTCAGTCACCAAAGTTATATCACTATTTTTTGTACCTACATTATGACATAAAACACGGGCACATTTGCAAACCCATGCTTTAAGGTCCTTGGCTATGCTCATTACACACGTTTGCTTGAAATCCGCCCATGTTTTGTTTTTTCAAAAGTGTCAAAATGTATGTACATAAAATAGTCATATAACTTAGCCCTCACTTGACAAAATCCATTCAGACTTTCCACAAACATTCAAGGTTGGGTCTATAATCATTCTGAAAACCTTTGTCCACGGCAACTAAGTTAGAAGCCATCTAAAAATGTTGAGACCCCCCTCCAATTTAGCCACCTCTTGCGAAAATCCCATCAAACTTTACAAAAACATTTATATCTAGATTTAAAATCGTTTCACAAACCTTTGTGCAGATTCATCAAATGTTGACCACATTTAGAAGCCTTTACAATATTTTTAGACCCTCCCTCTAAATGCGTTCCTTCTTGACAAAACAGCTCCACACTTTCCAAAACCATTCAGAATCAAGTCTAGAATAAGATTCTAAGATTTCATGCAGTTTCATTAAAGGAGTAGTGCACTCAGAAATATTATTGTCCCGAGGGCTCCGGCATGTGTTTTTAAGCATACGTTGATCGATTGTACAAACATTTCCTGTGCACCTTACCGTAGTTTTCCTCTTTTGTGCACATGCGAAATCAGGCAGCAGGGTGTGGCCATCTTGTGATAATCTTATCCGTTGCTGCATCGCCCAAGCTGGACTGCCCTGGCGGCACTAAATCATATCCCCTGCCCCTGAGGCTGAGATCACTAGACGTGTATCGCCCATTTCGCAACGCCAATGCACGTCTCGTGTCAACATTCTCTGCGCTTCAGCTAATGACGTGTCTCCATGGAAATGGCAGGACGGCTCTTTCCTCAATAAGTATAAACAGACCACTTCTCAACAGACAACATCAGATTTGCTTTTCCATTCATTTCACAGGGCCTCATTATGAGGTAGGTGGTAAGGGAATACCGGCACCGGTAAGGACACCGGTGCCGGTAATCCTTTAACACTCTATTCCGAGGTCCCTTAGCAGGTCCCTTCCTTAACACCTGGTTTTATTAAAGGGACCCGTTAAGGGACTTCAGAGCTAATAACGGTACCGCAAATTGCGGTACCGTTATTAGCTCCGTCCCATTCCCATTGAGCCCTATGGGGGCTCGAATGGGAATGGGGAATGGTTCCCGGAATGGGGACTTATCGGGTCCTCCAAGGTTGGAATGACCCGCTAAGTCCCTATTTTGGGAACCCGGACCAGGAATGCGGTAAGGGGGTAGCCATGGTGCTTATAGCACCATGGCTACCTCCTACCTCGTAATGAGGCCCACTGTCTTTTTTTGAGTATTCTGTGCCTTGTTCCTGTGCTCTGGTCAGCTACCTTCGTTGCTTGTAGCCCGTGCGAATAGATACGAGTACCATTACTATCAATTCCTTTTGCCCCATAATGGCAACAATCCAGCCCTACCAGTACGAAAGAGCCAGAGTATTCCGAGGCGGAATTACTCAAAAGAGAAAGATGCGCAAACGATGGGGCTTCGGACGACAGTTGGGAGGACAATTCAACAGATCAAGAGCCTGAGCCTAGTGGCATGGACGGCGTTTCAACCTGGTGTACCTTCAATCGGTGCGTGCTAATGCCAACCGAGGAGGAGAACTGCTGCTGCTGAGAAAACTCTGGATGCTTGTCCTACATATCAGAAGGTGAGACACGGCCGCAATGCATTACTGAGCTGCCAGACTTCAGGGCAGCCTGCCTCACATGGACCGTGTTGAGGATTATGATGGTGCTTATGCACGAACTTCGAGCAACAGTTCGCCCTCTCAATCCAAGTAACGAGTAAGTGTGCTCTAGTTATGATATCACTTAGGCCACTACCATTTCATGGTTGTCTCGTATATAGTCGTAACTTTGATCTATCAATGCCAAACGAATGTAGTCTTGCAATTCTATACATCACTTGCAATTTGGGGAAATCATAGTGGTCTCCTTATGTGAATTTCGTGTACATCCATAAAGCAATATTTCTTTGTGTCCCAAATGTAATGGAATGCATAGTCATTCAATATTGTACAGTGTCTAGGTAACCTTTGTACTGGCAACAATGCCATTGGATACAAGAATTGTCATTGGCAACTAAGGTTTAATACCTTTATCTTGTTAATTTAAAAACAGTTTGTATCTTTCTCTTTCACAGGTGGTACAGGCTGGTGGCCTATCGTTCGTTTACATGGTGGCTTCATGGGTGGCTTGGACACCGCGTTCGACAAGTAATACCCGCCTGTGTCGTTGGTGCCATTAGAGAAACATTCCCCAGTGACAGCGGTCAGTACAGGGGATTTTCCCACACTGTGCTGCAACCAGAAGTTTTTAATGTGTAGTACATTTGTGCCATCAAAATCAGCAACAAAATAAAACACAACAGAACGTTTATCAACGGTTGTTTCAGTTTTTCAGTGAATCAAGTGTGTCTCCATTCAGCAGTGTTCCGGCCTTTTCTTGCATGCCTCAGGCCCCTCCATCCCACCTCCATTATTAAAGGCAGTTGGCACCAGTGGATGTGCCCTCCCAATGAGGGCTGGCAGGGGTGGGAACGGCCAAGGTGCCAAACACCATGTACACTTCAAAGGTATCTTACGCGCAGTGGTCATTGTTCACATGCTCTCCTCAGACCCCGTGTCTCCAGGCAGGTTGCCCTTGAAGCAGGCCACGCCCCTGCAATCCACATAAGTGTGTCTCCATTCAGCAGTGTTCAGGCCCTTTATTGCGCATCTCAGGCCCCTCCATCCCCCCTCCATTATCAATGGTTGTTGGCACCAGTGGATGTACCCTCCCAATGGGGGCTGGCAGGGGTGGGAACGCCCAAGGTGCCAAACACCATGTACACTTCAAAGGTATCTTACGCGCAGGGGTCATTGTTCACATGCCCTCCTCAGACCCTGTGTCTCCAGACAGGTTCCGCTTGAAGCAGGCTGCGCCCCTTCAATCCAAATAAGTGTGTCTCCATTCAGCAGTGTTCTGGCCCTTTTTTGCACGCCTCAGGCCCCTCCAACCCCCTCCATTATCAAATGCAGTTGGCACCAGTGGATGTGTCCTCCCAATGGGGGCTGGCAGCGGTGGGAACGGCCAAGCTGCCAAACACCATGTACAATTCAAAGGTATATTCTGCTCAGGGGCCCTTGTACACATGGCCTCCCCAGACCCAGTGTCTCCGGGCAGGCTTGCATGAAGCAGGCAGCGTCTCTGCAATCCACATAAGTGTGTCTCCCTTCAGCAGTGTTCCGTACCTTGTCTGCATGCCTCTTGCCCATCCATCTCCCCTCCATTATCAAAGGCAGTTCGCACTAGTGGATGTGCGCTGCCGAAGGGTGCTGGCAGGGGTGGGAACGGCCAAGGTGCCAAACACCATGTACACTTTAAAGGTATCTTACGAGCAGGGGTCAATGTTCACATGCCCTCCTCAGACCCTTTGTCTCCAGGCAGGATCCCCTGAAGGAGGCCGCGCCCCCGCAATCCACATAAGTGTGTCTCCATTCAGCAGTGTTCCGGGTCTTGTCTGCATGCCTCTTGCCCATCCATCCACCCTCCATTATCAAAGGCAGTTCTCATCAGTGGATGTGTGCTGCCAAATGGTGCTGGCAGGGGTGGGAATGGCCAAGGTGCCAAACACCATGTACACTTCAAAGGTATTTTACGCACAGGGTCAATGTTCACATGCCCTCCTCACACCCCGTGTCTCCAGGCAGGATCCCCTGAAGGAGGCGGCGTCCCTGCAATCCACATAAGTGTGTCTCCATTCACCAGTGTTCTAGGCTTGTCTGCCCGCCCCCTGCCCATCCATCCCCCCTCCATTATCAAAGGCAGTTGGCACCAGTGGATGTGCACTGCCAAAGGGTGCTTGCAGGGGTGGGAACGGCCAAGGTGCCAAACACCATGTACACTTCAAAGGTATCTTACGCGCAGGGGTCAATATTCACATGCCCTCCTCAGACCCCGTGTCTCCAGGCAGGAACCCCTGAAGCAGGCCGCGCCCCTGCTATCCACATAAGACCACGCCATATACATGTCATTCATTGACATACACACCTTCTTTTCTAATTCTTTATAAACCACTTGATATTTATCATGAGAACATCTTTGAGCACTGCAAGTCAACTCGTGAACGTGCTACCTGAGAACTTCTGTGACCACTGCGAGTCAGCTCGTCGTCGTGCTACCTGTGAATATCTCCCTGTTCCCCTGCCACTAACTACCATGCTTGCTGAATCTAACTTTTTGTTGGTCAAGGTAAGGGCAGGTCACCTAATAATATCTCCTTGATCTCTAAATTCCTATCTATTTTGAACGAACGTACCCAGTAGTGTTCTGTTCATTCATCTCATTGTCATTGGCCCTCATTACGACCCTGGCGGATTTTTTCCGCCATCGGCGGACTTTTCCGCCATGGCGTAAAGTCCGTTTACGCCATGGCGGATGGCGGACTTACCGCCCCATTCCGAGGTCGGCGGGGCGGTAAGTCCCCATTGACCCATTTACCCTTCCCCATTCCCATTTCGGCCCCATAGGGCTCAATGGGAGTGGGGAAGGCGTTAATTACGCCACCGTACATTACGGTGGCGTAATTAACACCAAGGTCCCATAGCGCCATGGATTTTTACGCCCGCAAAAAGCGGGCGGAAAAGTGACCATGGCGCTATGGGAACTCGTAGTTGGCGGTAAGGGGTCGGCGCAGCTAACGCTGGTGCAAACCCCTTACCGCCAGGGTCGTAATGAGGGCCATTGACTTGATTTTAATTTATTATGTTATCGATATATATCAATTGTCATCAGTGTCAATTGGGATTGAATTGCATCCTTCGCAGAGCGTGTCTATAAGCATGTTTCCTTTT
This sequence comes from Ambystoma mexicanum, assembly GCF_040938575.1. Lineage (NCBI taxonomy): Eukaryota > Metazoa > Chordata > Amphibia > Caudata > Ambystomatidae > Ambystoma > Ambystoma mexicanum. The sequence goes on along the minus strand of NC_090923.1, from coordinate 736,622,540 downwards.
GTTGCACAATAGTACATTCAAGGGACGAGTAACATGTTACAATTTTCTTCACATCAATGAATTCTTTATGAAAGTTATCCTATAATACAGCTGGCTATGCTACACAGGTTTTGCTTCGGTGACCAAAACATATCTTGCATAGAAAAAATGTATGGTATAATTCCATCTTTCTCAAAGTTTTATGCAAATTAATTTTTGAAAAATGTTGACCTTTTTTTTTTTACAGAATTTCCAACAATGCCTGCATGTACAGTTTTCGGTTGCCGTTCTAAGACCCATAACAAATCTAAAGGCACTACAATGCATGTATACCCGAGGAATATAGATCTGATAAGAGAATGGGTCAGATATTGCAGATTTGTGCCGGAAGAGCTTGAAAGTAGAGCCCATGAAGTCTTGGGGGACTCGAGGGGTGATCGATTCCGCATCTGCAGCCTACACTTTGCCACAAATATGTATGACCAACCGAAGTACACAAAGAAGAATGGACTCAGAACGTCTTCTAAATTGCTTCCAAATGCAATTCCGACTCCTGATTTAGCTGTAGCCCTTGGGGTAGTGAACAGGTAACTAAATGGACGGATTGATGTTTTAGGTGTAAATGTCCCTTATAATACTTTTCATATTTACAAGATTGTATTGCTTTATAACTAAACCCCATTTTGCTAAACATCTGTCCTTGGTTTTAGGAGCATCATAGAAAACGATTTATGGTACAGATATCTATACTATAGTGCACTTTGAAATAAGCATAATCTTTTCATAATCTGTCTCTTTACATGCCATTTTTTAAGATTAGCATTTCTAAATCAAATTAAATTTTCCCTTTACAACTCCATGACTATTCAATGAATATGAAGGAGCAAGATTCTGCATCCATGTCTTGCCTGGAGTCAACAACAATCTTGCCGAAACTTTTGTGTTTCTTTCGTTGGGAAACACGAAGGTTTCGGCGAGATTGTTGCGGTACGCTGGGCAGCTTCTAAAACAAAGTAATTGCCCTTTTTTATAACCGTTGATGATGGATTCATGTGATTAGGCTGAGAGAACATGCACCAATAATAACTTGATTTATAGAGTGCGAAAAGGAACCTGGGTGTCTGGAGCCGGAGGAAATTCGGCAACCCCTATGAACATTTGAAAATAATATCACGTGGCCAAGAACAAGTAGAAACTGGTCTCAACAAAGTCAGAGATAACGTGGAGGATTCACTCCAACTATCTACTCGCCATCCCTTGAATTGATACATGGGGATCTGAAATTGGGTTATACCATTCCAAATATAAGGGCAGACCTGTTAGAAGAAGGTCTTGAAAAATCAAAGACAGTCAGCTCTGTTTTATTTAGACCAAAACACATGTCGACGATTATGTGAACATTCTGGCTAACTAACAAACTAGATAAAATACAACACCTGAAAATATGGACTGGGCCGGAAACATTTGTGATAATCATTATTTGGAAAAGTCTGTATTAGTAGACCAATACATTATGTACAAATTGCCAAATTGGTTTTAAAAAGATGAATGTATGAATGAGGAAATATGGGATTGAGTATGGAAGTTGAATATATGAAATATATGTTGATGAATTGAACCTATGATTTTAAAGCAATAATTACAATGATGTATTATATGTTTATTGATTAAAATGTGTAATATTTTGAATAACCTGTGTCATCCCTACATACCACTTTCAGGACATGGAAACTAAAAGAATTGTGAGTTTGGTGGTCGTGCAGGTGTCCAAATGTAAATCCTCAGTGGCCATGGAGAAACTTGGTTTTATAAAATCACTGGAAGATCTCCAATCGAGGTGAATGCAAATCGACCTCATAGCCACAGACAGACACGTTTCAATAGCCAAGACAATGTGAGAGCAGTTTCCAAATATTCGTCATCAATTTGATGTATGGCTGTGAGGTGGAAGCAGTGGCAGCCGCCCTGGATACTGGGAGAAAGGAGGGAGTTGGGGAAGAGTCCCGTCAAGTGCTGGCCATCAATGAAAAGAGACAAACTACAGATCCCAAAATGCCCCACGAAATACTGCATCAGGGGGGAGGCACACCGATGGGTAAAGAAAGGAAAAAAAGGAAAGGGAGAACCGGGTTTCCTTATGTTAAAACCGCCCGAACACAAACAAAGTACAGGGTTAGCCCACAGTGGACGGAGCAGGGAGGAGGTGGGGAATCTGAATCAGGTGTGTTAAAACCATTGCTGAGAACACATGGGGCTGATTATGGGGGAGGGGCCGGACAAGGGTTAAATGCAACTCCAAGAGACTCAGGAGGCGTCTTATTTTTCAGGAACAGCGCGTGGCGAGAGACGCCGCACCCGAGTGGAGTGAGACCAGCCAAGAATACGAGTGGGCTTACTAGTAGTAAGCGGAAAGTTCACAGATTGACACCGTACCCGGTCCAAGGCTCAAGACCTTCCAGTGGAGAGAAACAGCCGCCTAAGAAGAAGGATTCTTCTTAGTGTGTACTATTGACATTTTTGTTAATTTCGTTTTCATGGCCGGCGGACAGGTTGAAGGGTGAAAAGCCTGTAATCGCCTGGCTGTTATCTTGGAACTAATTAAGGCCAGCAGTGGCAGTTGCAAGTAATGTAAGGCAGAACGCCTGTGCCTATGAAGTGAAAAGAACCGTCATCAGTTGGCTGAATTTATTGATCTGTGACCAGTATTTGTTGTGCAATAAACCACTGTGAAAGAAAGCCTCGTTTGTCTCCAGCTGACTACTTAACAGTGGTGGCAGCGGTGGGATTGCAGAGGAACGCAAAATCACCAGCAGCATGGAGGCCGTGTTAAAAGCATTGGCTGAAGGCCAACAGCAACTACAGCAGTTGGTGCAAGTACAAGGACATCAAGCCCAGGCGGCCCGGCAGGCCCTACAACAGGCACTACAAGTGCAAACAGCAGCTCAAGAACAGGGAAGAGAAGCATTGAGGATTCTGGGTGAATCAATGGCTAACCAACGGGCACATCCAGCTATTCCCCCTACCGTACTTCAAAAATACCAGGCAGGGGATGACCCTAGTTATTTCTTTGTAAACTTTGAAAGAATAGCCCGAGCAGCACAATGGCCACAGGACAGATGGGCTTTCTTTTTTGCGCCCCTGCTTACTGGAGTAATGCAGGGAGCCTATCAGGCTGCCAAACCCACAGGGGACATCCCATATGTGGACATCAAGAAATCAGTGTTGGAAAGGCTGGGGATGGATGAGGAGTCCTATAGGCTCCAGTTTCGTGAAACCAAACTGAAACCCGGAGAGAGCCACAGGCAACTGTTCTACCGCGTACAGGATTTAGCGGAAAAATGGCTACAACCCAAAACAGCCACGATTGGACAGATTAAGGAAAAGGTAATGTTGGAACAATTCATTGACGCCCTGCCTAGTCCCATACAAAGGTGGGTAAGGCAACATCACCACCTTACTCTGTCGGAAGCCATAGATGTGGCCACCGCCTATCAAAAAGCCGGAACACCCCGCACATTCACAACACTACCAGCGAGGCCCCCCAACAAAACTCCTATTATGCACAGCAATTACAGGGGAGCAATCCAAGAACCCAGGAATAGGCCAGACCCTAAGCCCAACAACGGAACCAGTGTCCTGAAGGGACAGGCACCCCAATGCTTCGAATGTGGGGAATGGGGCCATATAGCCCAGTTCTGTGCCAGAAACACCAAGGCAGAACCAATGGACATTGGAACACTACAAGCTCCAGGATATCGGAAGAAACTGCCCTATGTGATAGAGGTAACGGTGGATGGATGTCCCCAACAAGCCATGATGGACAGCGGTAGCAGACAGACGGCCATACAACCGCATGTGAGTGAGCAAGATCCAGGAAAGGTGAGAACCATTGACATTAAATGTGTGCATGGGGATGTAAAAAGGTATCCTACGAAAGACGTTGTGTTGGGGCTACAGGGACAAGAGATACCAGTTAAAGTAGCCATTATTCCGGCCATACCAGCCCCGGTACTAATAGGGACAGATATTCCAGAATTCAATAAATGGTTAAAGGAAGCTCCATTTGCCAAAACAGAGATCGGGGTACCAATAAGAAGGGGGAAACTCACAAAAAGCCAGAGAAAAAATATGGAAGAGAACAGGGGAAAAGGAATGGAAATTGCCCTCAAAGACTGGCGAGTGGGAGACAATCTTCCCTCGTTCCGGACCGAAACCGGACTGGATGAAACCCTAAAAAGGGCCAGGGAACAAGCCCAAGCAATGAGAGGGACCCCAGTTACTACTCCATACTTCAAGGAAAACCAAGGGCTAATATATAGGGTGACCAGAGTTTCCGATAATCAGGAGAGGGAGCAATTGCTGGTTCCCCAGTCATACCGGAAAACTCTGATCCAACTGGCCCATGACCACACAACATGGGGCACTTAGCGGAAAACATGACGGTGAAAAGGGTGTTGCAGAATTTCTATTGGCCTGGAGTATATGCGGAAATAGCCAGATATTGTCAAGAGTGTGCCATATGTCAAAAAACTAGTCATCATTTACTGGCTAGAGCACCTCTACAAAGAATGCCCCTGATTAGGGAACCATTCCAGAGAATAGGGATGGACATTGTAGGGCCATTGGAGCCCACCAGTAGAGGGTTCCGGTTTCTCTTAGTGATTGTGGACTATGCCACTCGCTATCCCGAAGCTTTCCCTTTAAGGGGAATCTCAGCAAGGCAGGTATGCGATGTGCTTATGCCGTTCTTTGCTCGAGTGGGAATTCCCCTGGAGATAGTGACAGACCAGGGGAGTAACTTCATGTTAGTGGTTATGAAGGAGGTGTGTAAGACCTTAGGAATTCAACACTTGAAAACCTCAGTGTACCATCCCCAAACGGATGGGTTGGTTGAACGCTATAACAAAACTATTAAACCGATGATAAGAAGAGCCACCAGCCCCACAGGGTTGGGATGGGATCGGGTTCTACCTTGGGTGTTGATGGTACTACGGGATACCCCGCAATCCTCAACCGGATACTCCCCTTTTGAATTGTTATTCGGAAGACAGCCCAAGTCCATACTGGGTTTACTAAAAGACACCTGGGAACAACAGGGGGAAACCTCACTCACCGAATATGTTAATGACCTAAAAGAACATCTAGGTAAACTGAGAGACTTTGCTCAAGAAAACCTGGGGAAGGCACAAGACAGACAAGAGAAGTATTATGATCAAGGGAGCCGACCTCGAACTTTGAAGGTAGGAGATAAGGTATTGGTTTTGCTGCCTACCCACACGAATAAAATGTTGGCTCAGTGGAAGGGCCCGTATCAGATAACAAAAATATTGGGACCTGTAAACTATGAGGTGGAACAACCCGAACGGAAAAATACATTTCAGAATTATCACATTAACTTGCTCAAGCTATGGAAAGAAGGAACAACGGACATATTATGTTCAACCCTCTCAGACATGTCAGTCTCAGAGCAAATGGTCCCTAATAGCCATAGTAGTCTTCAAGATGTGGAAATGGGGGAACAGTTGAGTGAATCCCAAAAGAACAAATTATTGGATACCTTGAAGCAGGTGGCTGGGATTTTTTCAGGAATACCAGGAAGAACACATATGGCTACCCACTCTATACCTACGGAAGAAGGGAAAATTTTAAGGCTCAGGCCTTATCGAATTCCGGAGTCAAAACATGGGGAAATGGCCAAGGAAATAGATAACATGCTCGAATTGGGAACCATTGTGCCATCTAAAAGTGCATGGTGCTCACCAGTGGTCCTAGTACCCAAACCTGATGGTACTACTAGGTTTTGTATGAAGTTTTGGCAGTTGAATGCAATATCCCACTATGAAGCCTACCCGATGCCCAGAATTGATGAACTGATAGAAAAACTGGGTTCAGCCTAATTCCTGAGCACCCTGGATTTAACCAAAGGGTATTGGCAGATACCCCTCAACCAATCAGATCAGGAGAAAACCGCCTTTTCGACACCTCAAGGCTTATTTCAGTTCACTACCCTACCCTTTGGTTTGCATGGGGCACCGGCCACATTCCAGGCATTAATGGATAAAATCTTGAGACCACACGAAGAATATGCTGCGGCTTACTTGGATGACATAGTGATCTTCAGCCATACGTGGAACGAACACCTGGCACATTTGACCCAAGTAATACAATCATTAAAAGAGGCTGGTCTGCACTAACCCGAAAAAGACTAAACTGGCAGCGCACACAACCAAATACTTGGGGTATGCAGTGGGGGGAGGGGTGATAACCCCCCTTTTGGACAAGATTCAAGCCCTACAGAAGCTCAGGCCTCCCGAAACTAGGAAAGTAATTCGAGCCTTCTTGGGGTTTGTGGGGTACTATAGGAGATTCTTGCCACACTTCTCTATCATAGCTGCACCGCTTACAGATGCGCTGAAAACCAACCGTCCCCTACAGATCACCCCGGAGGCAGTGCAAGCATTCCAGAAGCTGATCCGGATGATTTCCACAAAACCGGTTCTCCATTGTCCTGACTTTTCAAAAGAATTCTATTTTCAGGGGGATGCCTCAGGATGTGGTTTAGGTGCAGTGCTGTTCCAGGGGACTGAGCAAAACCTTTGCCCAATAGCCTTCATCAGTAGGAAGTTGCTTCCACACGAGATTCCGTACTCAACGCTGGAGAAGGAATGCCTGGCCATAAAATGGGCTGTTGAGTCTCTTCAATATTACCTACTGGGTAGACGGTTTACCATTTTTACCGATCATGCACCACTAAAATGGTTGACTACACAAAAACACTCAAACCATAGAGTTCTGAGAGGAATGCCTGGCCATAAAATGGGCTGTTGAGTCTCTTCAATATTACCTACTGGGTAGACGGTTTACCATTTTTACCGATCATGCACCACTAAAATGGTTGACTACACAAAAACACTCAAACCATAGAGTTCTGAGATGGTTTTTGACGCTACAGCCTTACCAGTTTGTGACTGTACATAAACCAGGAAAATATCAGATGCTGGCTGATTACTTGTCACGTGCCATGGACCTGCCCGAACGGCATGGGTCATTGGGGGGAGTATGTGAGGTGGAAGCAGTGGCAGCTGCACTGGAGACTGGGAGAAGGGAGGGGGTTGGGGAAGAGTCCCGTCAAGTGCTGGCCATCATTGAAAAGAGACAAACTACAGATCCCAAAATGCCCCACGAAATACTGCATCAGGGGGGAGGCACACCGATGGGTAAAGAAAGGAAAAACAGGAAAGGGAGAACTGGGTTTCCTTATGTTAAAACCGCCCGAACACAAACAAAGTACAGGGTTAGCCCACAGTGGACGGAACAGGGAGGAGGTGGGGAATCTGAATAAGGTGTGTTAAAACCGTTGCTGATAACCCATGGGGCTGATTACGGGGGAGAGGCCGGACAAGGGTTAAATGCAACTCCAAGAGACTCAGGAGGCGTCTTATTTTTCAGGAACAGCGCGTTGCGAGAGACGCCGCACCCGAGCTTCTAAAACAAAGTAATTGCCCTTTTTTATAACCGTTGATGATGGATTCATGTGATTAGGCTGAGAGAACATGCACCAATAATAACTTGATTTATAGAGTGCGAAAAGGAACCTGGGTGTCTGGAGCCGGAGGAAATTCGGCAACCCCTATGAACATTTGAAAATAATATCACGTGGCCAAGAACAAGTAGAAACTGGTCTCAACAAAGTCAGAGATAACGTGGAGGATTCACTCCAACTATCTACTCGCCACCCCTTGAATTGATACATGGGGATCTGAAATTGGGTTATACCATTCCAAATATAAGGGCAGACCTGTTAGAAGAAGGTCTTGAAAAATCAAAGACAGTCAGCTCTGTTTTATTTAGACCAAAACACATGTCGACGATTATGTGAACATTCTGGCTAACTAACAAACTAGATAAAATACGACACCTGAAAATATGGACTGGGCCGGAAACATTTGTGATAATCATTATTTGGAAAAGTCTGTATTAGTAGACCAATACATTATGTACAAATTGCCAAATTGGTTTTAAAAAGATGAATGTATGAATGAGGAAATATGGGATTGAGTATGGAAGTTGAATATATGAAATATATGTTGATGAATTGAACCTATGATTTTAAAGCAATAATTACAATGATGTATTATATGTTTATTGATTAAAATGTGTAATATTTTGAATAACCTGTGTCATCCCTACATACCACTTTCAGGACATGGAAACTAAAAGAATTGTGAGTTTGGTGGTCGTGCAGGTGTCCAAATGTAAATCCTCAGTGGCCATGGAGAAACTTGGTTTTATAAAATCACTGGAAGATCTCCAATCGAGGTGAATGCAAATCGACCTCATAGCCACAGACAGACACGTTTCAATAGCCAAGACAATGTGAGAGCAGTTTCCAAATATTCGTCATCAATTTGATGTATGGCTGTGAGGTGGAAGCAGTGGCAGCCGCCCTGGATACTGGGAGAAAGGAGGGAGTTGGGGAAGAGTCCCGTCAAGTGCTGGCCATCAATGAAAAGAGACAAACTACAGATCCCAAAATGCCCCACGAAATACTGCATCAGGGGGGAGGCACACCAATGGGTAAAGAAAGGAAAAAAAGGAAAGGGAGAACCGGGTTTCCTTATGTTAAAACCGCCCGAACACAAACAAAGTACAGGGTTAGCCCACAGTGGACGGAGCAGGGAGGAGGTGGGGAATCTGAATAAGGTGTGTTAAAACCGTTGCTGAGAACACATGGGGCTGATTATCGGGGAGGGGCCGGACAAGGGTTAAATGCAACTCCAAGAGACTCAGGAGGCGTCTTATTTTTCAGGAACAGCGCGTGGCGAGAGACGCCGCACCCGAGTGGAGTGAGACCAGCCAAGAATACGAGTGGGCTTACTAGTAGTAAGCAGAAAGTTCACAGATTGACACGGTACCCGGTCCAAGGCTCAAGACCTTCCAGTGGAGAGAAACGGCCGCCTAAGAAGAAGGATTCAGAGTGGTGAAGTGTGTACTATTGACATTTTTTCAATTTCGTTTTCATGGCCGGCGGACACGTTGAAGGGTGAAAAGCCTGTAATCGCCTGGCTGTTATCTTGGAACTAATTAAGGCCAGCAGTGGCAGTTGCAAGTAAAGTAAGGCAGAACGCCTGTGCCTATGAGGTGAAAAGAACCGTCATCAGTTGGCTGAATTTATTGATCTGTGACCAGTATTTGTTGTGCAATAAACCACTGTGAAAGAAAACCTCGTTTGTCTGCAGCTGACTACTTAACAATGGCACGTTGCCAAATCCATCAATAAAAAAATCTCATCTGCAGGGAAAAAAAAGGTTCTGAAAATATTTTACAGTGGTCCCAGTCTTTCAGCAAACATCTTTGGTGGAACTCCAAAACTTGTGATGGGTCTGTGGAAATTCTACTAGAAAAATGGCAGTCACTAATGCACCTCTGTTCCAACGTTCTCTCTTGGCCAGAAAACCAACATTTCCACCAATGTGCACATGGCCCTTTGTCGCCGGAGCGGGAACGGAAGAAGTGGTTGATTCTATCTTCACATCCACACAAAGCCATTAAGAAGATTGTGTTTGATAAAACTCTATCAAGAGATCTGAATGGACTCACAGAATTCTGTCACACAGAAGATTTGGAAGTGTTCCACAATATGTGCCTAAAGTACAGGCCAAAGAGATTGCATTTCGGCTTAGATGGGATGCAATATAGGACATTACTAGTGTTATTAGCGCATAACGAGAATGTAGGCCGTGAACAATTGAGGACTGCAGGAAACTTTGGGATGCTTCGCTACACAATGGCCTTTACAAAAAGAAGCAAAAAATGGGTGGTCAAGCCAATATATGAGGAAATGGAATTTGATTTTGTGAAAGATCGTATTATGACTGTCTTGGAGATACATACTCACAGAATCGTGCACGATTTTGATCTGAGGACACATACATTGCCACAAAACATTGCCAACGTGCCCTGTCCACCTAAAGCAGAGCTCATGGAACAGTTCACTTCCCGGTACAAATGATTACCATCTGTTTTTTTGATCAACAATGTTTTTATGAAGTGTCCAAATAAAGCATCCAATTTGTCTTTTAAAATCTATCCTTTTTGTCAATTTTTTTTTCAGCAAGTACCATTTTTACGAATGCCATACAATGGGCCTCATTATGAGTCGGGCGGTAGGGGATACCGGGCACCGGTAAGGAGACCGGTGCTGGTAATCCCCTACTACCCAATTCCGAGGTCCCCTAACGGGAACCGCTAGGGAGGTGTGGTCGGACCACATGACCCTTACGGGTCCCGTTAGGGGACCAGGCTGATAATTACGGGCCTGCTATTAGCAGGCCCGTAAATAGCACCTTCCCTATTCCCATTGAGCCCTATGGGGGCTCAAATGGGAATGGGAAATGGTTGGTGCAATGGGGACTTACCGGTCACACCAGGGTCGGACTAGACTGGTAAGCCCCCATTGCACCACAACGGACTCGGTCCCGTTATTGGTGGCAGTCATGGCGCAAATAGCGCCATGACTACCACCAATCTCGGAATGAGGCCCAATGTAACACTGTGCTTTCACACTTCCCAGTTTCGTCGAGCTACTGTGGGACCTTCACTGATCGTGGGAGGGCCAGATGGATAACAGTATGAAAGCAACTTTGTGGTTCTGCAGTACCAAACAGTTGCTCAAATAGCTGAATAACTACTCGTACCACAACAGGGATGAGACCAAGGAATGTTAGCATGTCCGCTCTAAGAGAGAACTGGTAAATATTAGCATGTGCACACTTAGATAGAATTGTGAATATTAGCATGTCCACACTTAGATAGAATTGTGAACATTAGCCTGCGCCGCATCTAGATGGAACTGTGAATATTAGCATGTCCACACTTAGATAGAATTGTGAACAATAGCCTGCGTCGCATCTAGATAGGATTGTGAAGGCCAACAAGTGCCACACTTAGACAATACTGTGAATGTTAGCATGCAAAAGGTCAGGTAACCCACTAACCAATATAACCTCAAACTCTGCATACTTATCTCACTCAAAAACTCACACAACCATCTCTCGCACCACAAGCCTCACGCACGTCACAACACTGCAACAACACATAAGCCGGAGCAACAGCACACGCGGACTGACACCGATCCAATACCCGCAACAAAGCTCAGCACCCGGTGTCTACCGAGTTGAAGCTGCCAACAGAACACCACTCCTCTCACTATCCTACTCCTTCTTCACCTTACTAACCCATACCCCTTATCATTTGAAGATCCGCCAGAGCGCCTGGGGACCAATTCCGTTGGTGACGGTGCATGGTACAAATACCTTTAACATTTAACCTAGGCTAGATAAGATACTCGGCACGCAAGAACTACTGACTGTAAGCAAAACAGCACATCAAAGTGGGTTTTTGGTGAGAAATAGAAGCACTCTGACCAATATATTCATGGGGGCATCTGTTGGGGGTCGTTGCTAATGTAAGGAAGGAGTGGGTCGGTTGAGCCCCTGGCCCCCATACATTATATGTCAAAGTGACATCCTGCTCTTGCACTCACGGGGGGGCGCCTCCTTTTCCCTTCTGCTGCCATGGGGAAGAAGGCCCTGAGATGAGCAGGGGTGGGGCTATTGCTAGACACACTTGGACTCCATTTTGTGTACCCTTGACTCCAACTTTGGACTAGGCTGCATTCTGTCATTGCAAAGTTTCCTCTACCCCTCAGCAGCACCGCGAACAGCGAGCACTGACACCCCCCCACATTTTTCCTCCTGCGCCTGTGCCTCACAAGTCCCTTTCTCATGCATGCGCCGAGACAAGATGTTGCAAACTAAGAATGTATCTTCATTCTGAGTGAAGGTCACCAGCTTTGAGTTTTGGCTTGTGAGCTGAGGAAGCCCACACATCGCACACAGTATAAGGTTCAATTGTTTTTCGACCTTGAGAGAAAGGGACCAGTCCGAAAGGAATTGAATTGAGGGATATGATAAGGTTCACCATTCAAAAACTGGTCAAAGGAACATGTAAATTCAGTTTATGAAAAATCGTTGATCTGAACGGAGTCTGCGTTACGGTCTGTGTTACGCCAAGAGAAAGGAAAGGCCAAATATAATGTAAGTTTGACTTTCGATGATTTTATAGACCAACGAGTCAACTTATGATTAGCCGACCATTATTGCTGGGTTACTTTGTACTCGTTTGTTCTGTGTGGCAATGAAACACAACTACAACCTTTATGTGTACTGGTCTTTCTACCGGGCACATGGGCAGTCCAGCATCGAGATGCATGTAGACCACCACTCGGTTCCCCCAGGTTCAATGCTAATAATTAATTAAAATGGCATCTATGTGTTCGTCAAATTGTAGCGTCAGCTTCCGCATCCCATTTCGAGCTGAACATACTCCATAGCACTATCCTCCAAAGCAAATTGTAGACTACTTTCCACATTGTTTTCTCTGTGTGCCCATTGTTTCACGTCTGTGTTTATCGTTAGTTTTAACACGGGCCAAATTAATGGGTAACATCATAAATTGTAATAAAGATCGGCTACTGAGACATATTTCTGTTATGTTTTCAAAACAGCTACATCCTGCCTTTCTGCAATTGTCATCAATTCCAGATACCAACTGACAGGTTTTTCAACCGGCAGCTGCAGATACACGTCAATAGCTGGATATCAATTACTCTTTTTTGGGACGATCACCACGGGCCAATATGCCCTCATGCGGTACCAGCGATTAGGAGCAATTTAACGTCATTTACGGTGGCCTAGCGCCAAGCTGATGCACAAGCCTTGCGATTCACTGTGCGTCTAAAGCGCTTCTTTTACTCAAAAGGAACACCGCGTGACTCACGATAAACATTTGCAGATCGAGACTCAAGAGAAGAATTACCCATTTGATTGAATATGGCAATCGCCGGATGTTCTCAGAGCGTTTATTGTGAAATAAAAGTACTTTACAAATTGCACAGTCTTGCTATTTCCTTTTGAAGTATAGTTTTATATTCCGAATTGTGACGCGCTGTGTTGTGAGATGATGTGTGTTGATTTCCAGGTTCTGCGTCATGCACGTAGGTGATGACTGTATGCGTTTGGCTATGCTGCCCAGCAGCGTCCTGGAGATAGGCAGGGAATATCACTGGGTTTGGTGATGTTAGCCTCATGGGCGGGGATATGATTTAGTACCGCCAGGGCAGTCCACCTTGGGCGATGCAGCAACGGATAAGATTATCACAAGATGGTTGCGCCCTGCTGCCTGATTTCGCCTGTGTACAAAAGAGGAAAACTACATTAAGGTACATAGGAAATGTTTGTATGATCGATCAACGTATGCTTAAAAACACATGCCCGAACCCTCGGGACAATAATATTTCTGAGCGCACTATTCCTTTAAGTGGCGCTAAAGATGTAAGCCATCCAAGAACTGCTTTTCACCAACCCTGTAATGCAGAAATAGGCACAGATGTCCCTGAACATCTGAAGTGTTTGCGAACATCACAGGACTGTCCTCGAACATCTGGACTTTTTGCGGACTTCGAGGATGAAAAACACCTGTTTTTGGCCTTCTTATGGCCATATCCCATCCTCATTACCCCACACCCCCCCAGAGATTGTTTGATAAGTTTGACAAATGCAATGTTGTGTTTTTTAATATGTTTTAACCGCGAAGTCCACAGACACCGGCCGCTGTCCGCTAATCCAACATGGCCAGGAGTGGACTGGTCTATAGGGAACTCTGGAGATTTCCCGGTGGGCCTCTGCACCCTGAGCCTCTTTTGTGTGGTATTTCCAAATTTTCTCATAGGAAAAGCATTGGACTTGCTGAAAATGTGTCTTATGGGGCCACTTTGAACTTTATTTCCAGGGCCTCTTTTGGTCCCCAGTAGTTATTTCCAGGGCCTCTTTTAGTTCCCAGTCCACCCCTGAACATGGCGGCGTTTCCACAATTCTGACGCACTTCACGCTTTTCACCATCCAATCAGTGGGCGTGTCAGATGTCCGCAGACATCACGGCACCCTCAAGACCAATCGGATGCCTGTCCACAGACTGAACAGGGAAATGAGCCCACAGACCGGGCCCAGATATCACTAATTTCTTTTACCTGATTTTTGGTAATTTTAAAAAAAAACTACTGGACGGATTTTCACCAAATTTACAAAAGCATGCTTTTGGGACTAAGCCGTCCAGCGGTATGGGCTGTAGGCATGAGCAAAGTTTTTTTCCATTGCATCTATGGAAAAAAAAAGATGTTGGGATCCCACTATAACTTTCCCCCCCTTGACAAAACCTCACCCAATTTGCCAGAAAAATTCTGACCAGGCTATATAATTTATTTTTGCAAAGTTTGGTAAGGATTCATCCAGGGGGAGCAAAGTTATAAGCTGCCCAAAAAGTGCTCTTCCTATGAGTTGAGCAACTTAACCATGACCATATGGCTGCTGCCGCAGGCTGTTTAACATATATATTTATATCAGAAAAAGAAGAAGTAGTTAAACTTCTCCCAAGGAGGGACGGCACTCTCCAAGTTACGGTCGTTGAGAATTCCTTGAAATTAGTCCATCACACAACCACGAGTAAGTTCAAATATCCAGTTTTATTTCGGCATCATTATGGCAGATACGCCTCGGTACAACGCGTTTCGCAACGCTCCCGTTGCTTGATCATGTACAAAAGGACAGACATTACAATCAGCCATTAAATACAGGTGCATGCAAGAAAACTCTATGGTAACATTGAGTTTTTTTGTCCATTTTCACTTTCTATCTTTGTGAGGTTCTAAGAAACCCTATGGTAAAAGCATTTGGCCATTTTGAAATAGCTCTTCTGTGTTAGCTTCACCATTGATTTTAAACATCATTTGTGTGCGATTTATGTTTCATGCAGTTGTTTGTGTATATCATATGTTTTTCAAAGCTAAATGTATCAGCAAAACTACTTAATCAATTTTATATAAAAAAGATATAAAGTGCTTAGTGCATAATAGTTTCGTTTTTGAGCATTTTTATTTAACATGATAAATTAAAATAAATAGGAATTTTTGTGACTAATTGCTCCTTGAGAATTTAATGGGATCCAGTTAATCCTTGAATATTGGCACGTGAATGTTCGTTCATTATTTAGTCAATTGTACGAGATCTAAATAGATTAGTGTTAGGACAATGTATAAAGTGCAAAGTGCATGTGCAAATTAGTTCTAAAATAAAATACAATGTCGCGAGAATTTGATTACACAGTGCCAGTATATAGATATTTTCTACTCAGTTACAAATCATTAAAGTCACATTATTCTTTATATTTAAAATATTTACATTCAAACCATTGCTGTGCACACTCATGATAAAATAAAATAAAAGGGTGAAGGGTACACAGGAGCCTGTAAAAACCTTGTAATTAGTGTGTGGAGAAGCTAAAGTGCATAGTGCATTATTCAATTAAAATATATAGCTGCCATTAGTTGTTAATACTTCTCTACCACATTTGTGACCCAACGCTTGGCAAAAAGAAAGTGTTTAAGATTGTTAATACTCAATCTGGACATTAAGAGGTTTGCATGCAGGCTGCATTTTTAGGCAGATAAAAATCACAAAATGTTCAACAAGTAAAAAAGACTTTTCTTCAGATTTTTTTCTAAAGTTTTTCACTCTTTTTTGGATCTCAACATTCAAGGTTTTCCAAATTTCAACTTTTTTGTATGCTTATTTTAAAGCCAATAGCAAAATATTTCTAAAATTCACAGTATTTGAGCTATTTATGTTCCAAGGAAAGTGTATAACTCTTCATCCAAGTTGTGTCCTTTTGGCTTTTTGGTTGCTAAATCCAGTATAAACTTTGTTTCCATCTGACGAAGCTCTAATTCTCGATTTGCCCCATGTGGATTCTCTTTCACCTGATGTATTCCAAAGAACTTAAAACAGTCCAATTTACTTTGGTGGACATCCCTAAAATGGACTAAATATTTATATATTTAGAGAAGAGATGCTAGCCACCCTTTCACAAGGTCCCCTGAATGGTTGTGGAAACCACCAGGGCAAAGACTTGAGAGGCCAGATGCCATTTCAAACCAACGGATGTTGGACCCAGGGGCAATATGTGGAGGATTCAATGGTTGCTGCCAGGTTTCTGGCACATGGCAGCAGGCAGTCACACTGTCTCAGACCAGGCTAATCCTGGGGGTCTGCAGCCTCCTCAATACAACAGTCCACTGGGGCAGCTTAATACTGGAAGCCCCACCTCTGCAAAAAACCCTGCAATGTATTGATGAGGCACATCCTACACAATTGAGAGAGGCTGCCGCCCTTTCTAAACAGACCTCGAGTTTCAGTGAAGAAAAAAGTGCCTGTTCCCTTACAGAAAAATATAATATTTTCTACACTGCAAGCGTATACCAACGCTAAAACATTGTCCGGAACTTGAGGGAAATCATCTCACAACTAAAAAACAATGGGGGAGGATGTGGCCAGCAGGCGATTCATGTAGAGGGGCAAACTTTGGGCTCTGTAGGATTGTTTAGCGTGTTTTGGGAGCACAGAGTACAGCACCACTGCACAGGATCAATGTATAGCATGTTTTTTTTTGAAGTGCAGCGCCACTGCATGGGTTTGGTGCATTGATATAATGTGGTACAGCAAGACATGTGTTATTGAGCATTTTTATGCAGTGCCACTGCATGGGTTTGGTGCATTGCTATGATGCAGTTGTTTCAAGCTATGTGTTGCCAGTGTAACATGGACATATGAGTAAGGGCAGGTTATTCAGTCAAAAACGATTTTTACATATAAAATGCAAATACATTTTTCACAGTTAAAAGCACACATCTGTACCTTCAAAATGCACACCATTTCTTACCTGAAATGCCTATGTTGCAAGAGACACATTTGGTAATTAACAAACTAATCTCACTAACAAGACTAATAATTATAACTCATTAATAAAAGAATGTGTCTTCACTGCAAAATGAGGCCTACTCTGAAAATCAGTTTTAAACACACATTCAAGTTTTTTTTCTTTTGCCTTTCTGTGCTCTGTCCACAGTAACTGCAGGAAGCAAAGACTTCGAATAAGCAGGAAATCAGTTTGTTACAGTTGCAACTGTAAAAAAAATAAGCCATTGTGTAGTGAGGGAGAAGATGACATGATAGAATCTTATTGGACAAGCATTCGGTAACCAATTTTTCCTGTAGAATCTTGAAAAGAGGGAGAGGGCAGACGATCTTGACACAGCTCGAAGAAGGACGGGGTTGACAGCTGGGGATGCCTGATTCCTAAAGCAGATTCAACTTGGTTGCAGAGGCTGGCTTTTCCAGTCAAAAAGTCCCAGTTTGAGTGACAGCAGATGCTTGTCCTTGCTGGGTGAATCCCTCCAGAAGGCGACCAGCCAAAGAAGTTACATACTGAATAAGCCTGGTAATTATCTCGCTGAGGTGTGGGGGCTGAGTGTGTACGAAAATATTCAGTCAGTGTAGGAAAGGAGATTCCTGTGCTTTATCCACGTGTTTAATGTTACAAATTTAATTCTTGTCTCCGCCACTCTCTTTTCAGTGTATCACAAATAATGCTGTTACTGTGCTATTTCATTTATTTCTGTAAAGAGTGAGATTGTGTTTAAATGCAACTTTTATAATACACAAAAATATCTGAAAGCAGACGGGTGGTGTGTTTTATATTTACCAATACAGTGCTGATGATGTGGGGAGATGTTTAGACAGTGCAATTGTCATTTTCAAGGTAGCTAAAAATAAGATTTGGCTGCAGCCATTCAGTATGAGCAAATGTCATTCAGTATGAGCAATTATAAATAACTGTGTGTGTTATAGCCTTTTTGCTGAAGGTACATGAGTCAGCAAAAATAGAGACCCGGGACATAGTTCACTACCGTATATAAGTTAGTGAAAAATACCACATGATAGCTCGCTGCCGTAGATAAAACAGTGAGAAATTGCCCATGGTGGCACACTTAAAGAGAAAATGTGGTGTTCCTGAAATGCAAGCCTGAGGTCTCTATGGTGATTACACGAAAAATCTAAACAAAAATAAGGGGTTCTGGATATTGGGGCCACAAATAAAACAAGGGAATTATGCTCACCAAAATACCACCAACCACGCATACCAACCACGCATGTCTGTGTACTGAAATAATGCATATCCACTGTGTTATTATTATACATAACCCAATCTGAATACAAGGAGTGTATTCCTTGTATTCAGCATCATAAGGGGATTAAATGAACAGCAGAATATGACATGGGTGAAGTTTGAAAAAGAAATTAGGCGTAATTTTTCTCCTTTTCAGTCATTGCAGGAGGCAAAGAAAGTCGCTTACACAATCACTGCTGGGCCTAATACATCCCCTCGCCAATTTTTACAAGACTTAAAAAGAGCATTTTCTCGCTTTGATGTATCTTTTGACCCAAATTCCAATGAGTTTAAAACTGCATACTTCTATGGGCTACAGAAAGACATCATATCTCAATTGGTCCGTGAATTTGACCGTGACAAGTCCCTTGAATGGATTGTACATCAAAGCACAAAACTATATGAGGTACTCTATTGTCAGGGTAGAGAAAGTGATAACATGAAAGATACTAGACCTAAATCTAAAGAACCCTCAGCCACAGTAATGGAAATCAGGTCAGCCAAAATGTCCCTTCAGTCTGCTCAAAGCCAAGGTAAAAATAATGTGACACCTGAACAAAGGGGTAATCAACAAAGATCGCCCTTTCCTGTACCAATGTTCCAATCACATGATCCTAGTAATAGGGAGAGCTACATCAGCCCTAGGTATTTAGGGGACAGACCCCGGGTAGGATATCGGCCTGATATGGCAGGTATGAACAATAACCAGAGACAAAATCAAGATCAAAGAAATGATGGTCCCTACCAGTCATTGGGGACACAGAGCAGATTTGATCCCAACACCATGATTTATGGTAATCAGGATAGACCCTTATATGTGGATCGATTTACAAATCAACATAGGGGCCAGTACCCACAATCTGAGAGACAGGACATGAGGCAAAACATTAACTACAATCCACGTCAGTACAATGATTCCCCACCAGGGGACTATAATCAAAGGATGGGTGCACCCCGGTCCCCTTCACAAATCAATCAAGAGTTCAGAAACCATCCCAACAGACATCAATCACCTGAGAGGTATCAGAATAGATCCAATCGGGGGAAAACAACCAATATCGACATAGGCCACAGAAAGAGGATTCTAGAGAGATGGAAAAGTTCCAGTGCCTTGAGGCCCAAGTGAAAATGTTAGCTGAGCAAATAGGAAAGCTCTATACAGCACAAAAACAACCATCTAAAGAGGGGGCTGATGGCCCTAGCAATGGCCGGGGGGCTTCTGAGAAGTAACTAAGTACTTATGACACCTGCAGTGCCAAAAAGACAGATTGCCCTGATGTAATTTTGCATAATGACTCTGAGATGCCTAATGATTTAAAAGTGAAAGCACCAATAAATGAGCATGTAACAGAAAATGCAAATACTTCTAAAAAAGAGGTACGGTTTAACCTAGAACTAAATCAAACATTGAAGATTTGTGCAAATAAAAAAGAAACACCTGGAATTCCAAAAGAACAAAGAGACAGATTTAAGAAAAATGACTCATGCATGAGGAATACCAGTGAACAGGGAGTAAGTGGGGATGCTATAGCTCCTTCCATGGGCAAGCAAAACAATGTCCAAACACAGGTAGAAAAAGGAAATACTCAAAAGGAGGGTACGGGTCAATCACCTGAAGAATTCTTTGAGCCACATATTTTTGAAGAGGCTGAAAGTGCTGGTATCACAGTAAATAATCACAAATGCACATAATTAAACAATGACAAATTGCTGAATGATGTTGTTACACATGTTCAGTTGGAAGGTTGTAATGTGGTCTCTGATGCTACCCAGATGGATGGGCGAACAGTGGCCACACTCCAAAAACCTCTGATCATGGAGAAATGAATAAAGTCTCTCACGCAGAAATGGGTAAAAAGGAGGGAAAAATGTCTTTCCATTTACCAATGTGCTTAGCCAAAAGTGAAAAAGGCCTGAGAAAGGTGAGCCCTGAAATCAGTAAGAATTCACACTTCTTATGTGTGAAGGAGGAGGAAGAGGAAGTTGAGGACAGATATTATGCACCCATCACTGTAGAAGAAAAATGCCACACATTTGCTATGATTGACACTGGCGCACAGGTCACAATTATGTCCAAGGAGCTGGTAAAGAGTATCAATGAAGGGAGACCCCACAGAGTCCGATCACAGTGAAGGAAAATCAAGGTCCAGTGCATAACTTTAATGGGGATGAGGTGCCCATCATAGGTGTAACTGAGGTTGACATAAAAATAGGAAAGCACAGAATGAAACAAGAGGTATTGATCACATCTATTTGTGAAATTCCATTTCTGATGGGGACAGATTGCCTGAAAAGATTGTCTCCTCTCATAGATGGGGTGAATGGAGTGCTGTGGTCCTTAACCAAAAAACCATTGAGGCCTAAGAAACTAAAATCACAAAACAGCAACATAAATGAATGTCACACCGTTGCCAAAACAAATGATGCTGTGGAGGTATATCTCCAGAATAGTTGCATAGCTCGTGTCACTGTTATATTAATGTGCCAAGACAAAATGCAGAGCGAAAATGAAGGACTACCTGTACAAATCTACTTGGACCCAAGGAAAAATTGTCAGACTGCCATAGATGAGCACACATTACGTTTTTATTTAAAAGAGAAAACAATCAAACAGAATATTGCTCCTAAAACAGATTCAGAAAAACACATTACCACTCTTGCTGAAATACACATGAAAGATGAGCAACCATGGGTTCATGTTGGCATAAATGACTGTTTTAAAACAATAAGAGCCACTTTAGCGCTTGAACAGGAGAGGAGCTTCATTAATGAGAAATTGTTGCAAAAAATAATGGAGAGGGAGGAAATCCCGAAATTTAGGATTAAAAACCAATATGTTTCTGGGTTGGACAGTCCAGACTTTGAAAACCGAATTGCAGGCAGATGCATGCTTAAAATTAGCATTGGGCAGAAAACAATTTACCATAATGTATGGATAGTGAGTGGAGCACAAAATGACTTTTACATGGGCAATGACATCATGCACAGAATGTGTATGGTGTTAGATTTCCTTAATCAAAAAATATGGTCACGCCTAGGTGGCCCGGCACCTGAATTTGAAGACAAAAGAAGGGCTTATCATTGTGCACAGCTGGTTCCTTATGCAATCGAATTACAAATGAGGAAAGATATTATTATTCCTGCATTTACAAAACAGTTTGCAATAACACTGAAATGCAAAAATGGACAGCAGATGAAAGACTCTGATGCATTTGTATGCCTGAATGAATCCATAAAACAGCAAGGCCTGGATTATGAATACATTCCATTGGTAGATATTGGTGAAGGATCTGTAAAAATTATGGTACATAATAAAGGTTGTCAGGATATTCATTTAGAGGAAAACTCCCCATTAGGAATGGCCATACAAAAATCACATTATACGGCAGATTTAAATAACATGGTGATTGGAAATATCCCTGAAAAGTATGTAGATGCCAAGGGTGAGTTGCCAGAACACCTGGACTCTCAGCCCAAAGGAATATTTAAAATTCATTCTGTGTATCCTTATGATTCAAATGAGACAGTGTGCTGCCATCAAGAGGATTGCATAATATTTGATTTAAATGAAAATGAAACAGAAAATCAGCCCATTGAAATGGAAGCTGATATGCCAAAATATTTAAAAGTGGCAGCTTTACAAAAAGACACAGCCACACAGTTAGAGGAAAGCACCGAGATTCCCTTACCAGAAGATTTTCCAGAATTTTCCAAAATGATAGAAGAGCAGATCTCCTTAGCGGATGCGTGTGACAGCGATGAGGATAGAAACAATCTGAGGGAGATATTTATGGAGTTTAAGGATGTATTTGCAAAAGATGCTTATGATTGCGGTTTAACTGATTTACATGTGGCCACACTACCAGAAGGGTGTAGCAGAAGTCCAGTATTTGTACGCCAGTATAGACTACCGCTGGCATGTTTAGAATCATTAGCAGAGATTATAAAGAATTTGGAAGCTCGGGGAATCATCAGGCCCATTCATAGCACATCCAATACACCTATATTAGGTGTGTTAAAGCCAAATGGTCAATGGCGGCTATGTGCAGACTTGAGGGAGTTGAATAAAAGGGTGCCAGTATCCAGATGGCCCCTACCATTCATTGATCAGGGCTTAGCTCAGGTACATGGTTCAAAAGTGTTTACCACATTAGATCTCACCTCTGGATATTGGTGCGTGCCATTGGCAGAGGAGATACAGAATTTATTTTCCTTTACATTTGACAGGACTCAATACGCCTGGCTTAGAACGCTGTTCGGGTACATCAATAGTAGGAGTGAATTTGGCATATTTTTGAGAAAGGCCATGCCTGATGCAGCGGAAAGAGGAACCATAGTTTACGTGGATGATGTCTTGATAAAAGATGAAGGCCTGAAAAGCCATTTTGATGAAATAAGACATGTGCTTGGCCAATTGCAGAAAGCAGGCGCCAAAGTATCTTTGCAAAAAGCACAATGGTGCAAGAAAAAAGTGAACTTTCTAGGCCATGAAGTGACTGAACATGGGCTAAATCCACAAAAGAAGAAGATAGAGGCCATACAAAGATTAAAAGATCCTAAGAATGTGAAAGGAATAAAAAGTTTGTTAGGAATGACAGGGTATAACAGAAAATTCATTGAAAATGATGCTGAAATCACTCAACCATTGACTAAACTGCTTAAACTGAATACTACCTGGAAATGGGAAAAAGAGCAGTCTGAGGCAGTGGCTAAACTGAAGGAATGTCTGGTAAAGGCACCATGTTTAGCATATCCCATAAAAGGTAGGGATTTCTTTATAGAAATAGGTTTTTCTGAACATTGTATGTCAGCAGTGTTATCACAAAAACATGATTTGAATCACAAAACAATTGCCTATGCAAGTAAGGCATTTTCCCAAGTTGAAATGAAATTTAATGAATGTGAAAAGGCCCTATTAACCACTGTTATTGAAACAAATCATCAACCTTTGCAGTTTTTAGAGAGTAAAAGAATTAGGTCAGGTAATCTAGCGCAGTCCAGAATCACTTCATGGACGCTGGCATTACAAGGTTTTCCTATAGAAGTGAGATATGGACAAATTAAAAAGAGCCCAATTGCTCAAGGGTTAGCTGACTTACATGACTGCGCAGCTGAACAAATATCAAATGAAATGGAAGTGGAACCTAATTGGCAGGAATTTGAACAATCACCACACAAAGCTTTTGATGAAAAAATATGCAAGGATTTGCCAACTGTATATGTGGATGGTTGTGCTTTTCACATTGAAAGTAGTGTCAGGAATAGGAAATGTCTGGTTGAAATGTGAAGGAGTCCCCAGTATAGGGATGAGGATTGGAGCTAGGAGCAGTCAAGTGGCGGAATTGGCAGCCATTTATAAAGCAATTACTACTGCAATTGATAGAAAGTTCAGTGAAATTGTCCTGGTGACTGATTCTGACTATGCATGTAATAGTTTTGTGGAGTATTTACCTGGCTGGAAAGCAAGAGGAATGATTACATACAACAAAAAGCCACCTAAACATGGAAAAATGATACAAGCCATAGACAAATTGGTGTCAGAGAATGATCTAACAATATACTGGAGAAAAATTTGTGGGCATTTAAAAACACCAGGAGAGGATAAGGAGGGAAATGATAAGCCAGACCACCTGGCTAAAATTGGGGCTGTGATGGGAGAATTGCTACCTATTGATGATTTACTGGGTGAAATACAGATTGATGCAGTAACACGTTCTAAAGCACCAAAGGAGGTAGATCAACCAGTGGTGCAATGGGGCCATGACACGCCAGACCAAGATTTGATTGAGGCACAAAAGAATGATCGAATTTTGGGAATCTATTATAATCATTTGATAGATCCTGAACAAAACCCTTTAACAGAAAATGATTGTATGGGAAAAGAAGAGTTGAGGGTACTATTAAAGAATAAAAAACGAATTAGATTACATGATGGACTCATGATTAGAGAGTCCATAACAGGACAGATACAGTGGGTGGTACCCCTTTCATTCAGAGGGCTAATGCTACAACATGCACATGACACCAACAGCTCCCACTTCGATCCCCGGTAATCCTGCTGATATTCTGGGATAGATGGAAGAACATCTTGAGCCGGGTTGCCTGGAGTGTTGCACACCCCGCGGATGAATGATACAGAGTTTTGTTTGTAGTGAAGTTGGATTTCCTAAAACTGTTATTGTGAATGTGGAACACACATTGTTGACTGGCGACAACAGCTCGACAGTGCCTAAACTCTGAACCAGGGTGCACTTTCCTGCTATCTGATCTGGTTCAGTCGGGGGCTAAATTACCATGGGGTTACCTGAAGTTGCTCCAAATTCCAGATCGGAGGGAGCAGGGGTTTAGTGTGGAGTAAGCTAAATTAACTAAATTATCTCAAGGAGCATAGTACATTCTGAAGCAACCCATAAATGAGAGAACAACTTTAGGGGCTATCAACTCTCTTGGGGGGTGGAAGACACCAGGATGTGATGGCCAGGCGAGTTTTATAAAACGTATGCAGCTATTTTAATCCGGAAAATTAAATACGTTTATGAATAGGCCTTACAAACTGTAGCTCTTCCGGAATCCATGAGAGAGCCATTGATAGTAGTATTATTAAAAGCAGGCATGGAACCTAGGTATTGTGATTCTTATCACCCCATTTCACTAATAAAGTTAGATTAAAAGATCCTGGGCAAACTAATAGCTGCAAGATTACTGAAAGTAACACCTTATTTAATTCACTCGGATCAATGCAGCTGTATATGGGGAAGAAACACCTCAATGAATCACCATGGATCACACCATATAATGGATAAAACTCCTTTTAGAAGATTGCAGAGGTTCCGTTGGACTCCGTTGAAGTGTTCAACTCTCTAGAGTGGGAATGGTTGTTCAGAGTATTGAAAGAATATGGTATGGAAGGAAATAGTATGCAATGGAATCACCTGTTGTATAGGGAACCCTTAGCTTGGATCAGGTCAGGAAAATTAAACTACCCCAAGTGAACACTTTACAGAGATACCAGTCAGCGGTGTCCAGTCCAATGCTATTTGCTTTGGCATTACAGCCTTCAGCAGGGATTTTTAGGAATTACTTTAAGGATTCAGGAATCATGATTGAAGGCCATAATTGTATCATTTCTCTTTATCGGATGATGCACTATTTATGTGTTTTGAAATCACTACATAATACACCATTAATGATAGAGATATTTGATAACTTTAGTGTAATATCTGGGTTTAAATTAAATAAGGATATATATAACACAAATTTGATTGGCAGGATTGAGGGAGAAGCCGGCAACACGCTTACTGATTGGGGTATAAAATGGGGTGTAAAATGGGAAAGCAAATCCTTCAGACACTTAGGTAAAGTGGTCTTCCATTTCCTTGAGGAGACATTTGTACACAATACGGGGATAACATTAACTGAAAATGGTGAGACTATAAACTTCTGGTGAAAGCTCCCTCTTTCATTGATGGGTAAAATGGTTATGCCACCATACTTTTGTATTTATTCTCAAATATATCAAATGTGATCAAGCAGCCATTTTTTAAATTTGAAACCAAAAGATATGGGTGGAAGGCACACATCGAGTGGCATTACAGTGCTACATATATCGTATTGAGATGGGCGGTTTGGCTATCCCATATTATGCAATTTAATTCCAGAGGCCCTATTACAATGTGCGACAATATGGATCACATTACAAGCTAAGGAAGATGGTTGATTATTAAGAGAAATCTCCATGTATAGCGAGGGCATTGAATAGATCTGAAATACTGTGAGTCAGACCGGAGACATGTGCATTGTCCGCATGGCACAAAAAGTCTGGAAGAGGGTGTTAATGAAGCTCTGAATACACATGTTTTGTTGTCCGGACATACTGCTGGGAGCTAACCTAATTATATTAACAGTAATCAAAGATATAGGCACACCAAAGCTTTTTGAGGGAGGGAAAATACTGACATTTGAGCAATGGACAAATAGATATAATATCTAGTTTCTGAACTATGCCAGAATAGTAAAACATTTGGCTCATGGGTGGGGGGCGATCCCGGAAGAGGCATACAATGTTCAGATTATGCAGATTATACTTTTCATAGGATCAGAGAGTGGAATAGTCTGTAAAATATATAAGCAACTAACACACAGGAAGACCTCTCCTGAATTAAAGGTTAGTACAAATGGGAAAATAATTTGCGAAACCCGTTTGAATAAAAATTTGCTCCAGAATACAAAAAGTATCTTGAAATGCTAGATTTAAATTAATTCAATTTAATATTATACATAAAGTGTACATGACATCAGCTAAATTATTACACACATTTAATTCTGCTGTATATCATAAATTCCCCAGATGCAGGATATAATCCTCAGTGATCCAAAAATACTGCCATTATATAATAGTTCGAATTAATACATTGATTCGAAGATCCTTTGATGGTAATCCACACTCATGCCTTCTGGGTATTCTACTGGAGGGCAAAAAGAAGAAACATGCGAAGAAAAGAGCAATATTTCAAATTTTACTGACCAAAAGAAAAATGGCTGTTTCTTGGAAGTGCCCTAAAGGTAGGGTGACCCAACATCCTGGATTTGCTGGAACGGTCCAGGAATTGGGCCCTCTGCCCCCCAACTCTGCGTTCTGGGAGTTCCTTTAGATTTCAAAACCCTGTCCCAGTTTTGGGGAAAGAGAGGGCGACAGTCCCAGTTTTAGGGAAAGGGAGGGTCGGAGGCAATAAAGTAAATAAACATTACAATACATGCAGTAATGTTGCCATGGCAGTATGTGTTAGGAACCTGATTATCTATGGCTGAAGAATAGTGTTTAATGAGAAAATTGTACTGTCTAATATAAGTGGTACCCAAAGGTGTATAGTAAAAGAGGGCAACAGAACCCGGATACTGCAGACATTAAGTGAGACTTGAATGGTTACATTCGGATTGTTCACGTAACCACATTCCATGTTATTGTTTATTTCCTTGGATTTGTAATAATCAGGCAATAAGCCCTGAGCCGGCAGGCCATTACCGTATACAGTAATGCCCTCGGGCCCATAGTTACAGAGCCGAGCGTAGCGAGGGCCTTAGCGAAGGCCCTGGGGGCATTACCTTTTGTGGTAATGGCCCACCGGCGAGGGGCTTATTGCCATTAGTACCCTGGCCCGTTAGACCGGGGTACTAATGGTGGGTTGTTTACAGCTGTGAGACGCGTCGCGTTTCGCAGCCGAAAAGAAAAATCAAGTTAAAAAACGGATTCTCTGGACAGGAAAACATAGTTCATTTTCTCTTTCTGTGGTGGCCATACTAATTACAGAAAATGGCCGCTATGGAAGGTGAGAAGGGACTACATGTAGGCCCTTTTCCCTTTCCTTGGCGGCCATTCAAGTAAATAGAAAAAAAGTAAACACAAATATGGCTGCCATGGAACAGGGAGAAGGAGCTACACATAATCCCTTCTCCCTTTCCATGGTGGTCTGAAAAAAACAACAACAAGCGAACACTGGCGCAAGGAACGCGCAACAGCATGTGCGGGCTTACCGTCTGATAAGGCTGGAAAACACACCAATCGGTGCGTTTGTTACACTAAATATAACCTGCACTGGGTACTAAGGCAAATAAATAAATAGTAAAAAATAAAGCAACTAATAAGTTATACTCAATGAAACAAAGAGTCTCACTGATACAATGCTGAATGCCTGCAGCATTCTGACCAGAGATTGTATCAAAGGAGAAAGAGAGTCACAGATGTATTTTCTCTCAGTAGAAAGTTTCCCAATGGAAAATATTGATTCCCCGAGTTTACAGATTATTTATTAAAGCCAAGAGAAAAAAAGCATACCCAGTCTGTTTTCAATGTCAGTTGTGCACACTGAAAGCAGAAGCTCTCAGCACATCACAAGAAACACATGGAAATAACACAAAGGGAATACTGGCCTCCAGGATGCTGGGCAAGGCAGTTATACTTGCTACCAATCCATAGGCCCAAAGCAGACCAAGGGGTACTCAGGGAAGCTAGCCAATTCCAACCCTCATCCAATTACCATTCACAGGTGTAGACCCTCATTGAAAGGCCCTATCAGGGGAGGAGGAAACACAGTATAAATACAACTAGCCGCAGTTGCTAAGAGTGGGTTGCAGGAGCAGAAGGCTTGAGTTGGTAAATGCAAAATACTGGAGAGTGGCAGAGATGGAGTTTGCTGGTGAGACTTTGGTAAAGACTGGAGATTGTGGAGTGGCAAAGAAGGAGGTGGCTGGAGAGATGGAGAGAGCTTGAGAGTTGGCACCAGGAGGAAGTGGTGGGATCAGGAGAGTAGAATGTGGTGGTATAAACAGGAGTGGCAGACAAGACAAAGGTGGTTAGGGTAGTAACAACTAAGGAAAAAGTAGTTAAATAAGTGGTAATTAAGTAGTTGGAGGAGATGGTGGATAGATTTTTCCCATGGAGGACACGAGAAGCTGGTACTGACATGAACAGCTCAGGGGGATTGGGAGCAGGTGGTGATGGCAACAGCAGCCTGAGGTTGTACAGAGGATGCAGTGGTGATAAGAACAGCCCATGGTAGCAGAAATGAGGTTGTAATATCAGGCAGGAAAACTCATCAGAAGGAGGTGGTCAGAATTACCAAGTTGAAGGAGGAGCTGGTAACAGTGGTGATTGCGATTGGACAGGAGGAGGTGGTGAGAATTAAGGGTGTGAGAGAGGTTTTAACATCAGGAGTGGATAGAAGGAGGTGGTCAGAATTACCAAGTTGAAGGAGGAGCTGGTAACAGTGGTGATTGCGATTGGACAGGAGAGGGTGGTGAGAATTAAGGGTGTGGCGGGGTAGTTGCAACAGAGTTGGTAAGATAAGGAGAGAAGAGTGAATACAAGGAGGGGGTGGCAGAAAAAGAGGAGGCCAAGGTGAAGGTGGTAACACCATGAAGCAAAGGTGGACAGACAGAGCTGGCACAAGTGAAGGAGTTGGTAATGTTAGATGGTGAGAGTGAATAGGTGGTTATGGCTGGTAACCTCAGGTGGCGAGAGTGGACAGAAGGAGTTGGTGGTAGTGTAGAAGGTGATAAAATCCAGGAGACAGAGTTAGACTCTCGAGGCATGTAAGAGATATGGACATCAGGCCATGGGTGTGGCAATCACAGCAGAGGAATAGAGTAGTATGGATGAGGTGGGAGGAAAGCAGAGATCAAGGAGTGAAGGGGTGGGTGATGTAAGAGGATTCAATTCAACACTACAGCTAAGTCAACGCCTAGTCTATAATACTGAATGAAAACCCTTATTGATATATCTTTATGTCCAGTTCATGCGTTCTGGATGACTACCCCTATATAACACCCCTCTCTTGGAATCCTCCTGACCCCACTGAGCCAAGAAGTAGTTCTGTTTTGCAAGTTAAAAGGTTTATTTGATAATTTAAACAATAGATATATATATCACACTTTAGAATAAATTAATAATTGAATAGCACACTTAATCTGATATGATAAAGATTAACAACGGAGAATCTGGCACTAGCACACCTCTTTATAATCGCTAAGGTGTTGACATGAAATGGATAAGGTAGCACACTGGTAAGTAGGGACAGAAGAATAATGTGATAGAGAATGCTTCATAGAGTTCAAATGGATGCAATGTTGAATGAAAGGCAATACAGAAAATACTCAATATGATTTCAACAAAACAATGTAATCACTTTTCTCTGGCAATCCACTCCCCCCCTTTATGCAATGCAAGGAAATGGAAGGAAGCACACAGTTCTCAGAAATGCAATCAAATGTGATTCAGTTCACCCCAGCAAGCTTGGACTACAGAAGTTTAAAACACAGGCCCAAAATGCTTTTATATGTGCTGGCAATGAAGTGAAAAATATGCTAAAATGCTTTTAATTCCCTCTAGAGGTTCAGGGTGAGTGGTATCAAGTTAATATTAGTCCAGGCTCACTTTAGCAAGGATCTAGGAGTAATTGGTAGGTTAAACGAATTTTTGGCAAATGAAAGCAAGAAAACTGCTGTTTTCACACGTTGAGAAATTTGCAAATCGCGGCAAAATTCGCGAGTGCGTCTTTCGCGATTACGGCAAACTTATAGGGGGTAAGAATGCGGTTCTAGGTTCGTACGAAAGCCACGATTCTAAGCTTTCTGAGGAAAGTTACTGCAAGTCTCTAGCACAAACGGTCACGGAGATATGAGCGATTAAATCAAGAGACAAGTGCAGCTTGCAACTAGAAAATGACAGGTGACAGCTTTACTCAAGTTAAAATGGCTTGCATTAGATTATTTTAAGTGAGAGATTGGGTTCTGCACAGTTTTGCTAGGTACTCACAATATATTTTTGAAATAGATGGGCCTCGCCACGGATCTGGTCAGGTTTTAGACTGGACTCTGGTCTCTGCACTTCACAGTGATCTGGGTCAGCTCTCTCTCTCTCTCTGGATTCTGGAGATTGATGGATTTGAAGTCTGGATCTTTCTGCACAGCTTTCTCTAGAGATTGATGGAGGTAAAGTATGGATTTTCCGGCAGAGCTTCCAGCTGCAAATGGATTTGAAGGTCCCTATCTGTCCTGTCTGTCTGCTTTTATCTGTTTTTAAAATGGGTGTGTGTGCAGCATCACTAGGTCATTGGCCACTTCATCCGCTTCCACTTGATTGGGGGAATGAAATGAAGTGTCATCATGATGAGGTCTGTTTATGATACAGAGAACCCACCCCTGTCAACTTTACACACAATCTATATTTGCTCAAAAAACATATTTGCACAGGTACACATTTGTTTAAAATTACACGCACCCCTCACATATCACAGGAGGTATACCCTTGTCTAAATCTGCTCTTCCTGGGAGCTTGCATTCAGAAATGGCACATATTTCACTTTTTAACTGATTTTGCAATATCGGACATTAACCCAAATTTACACACATGTGCGCAAGGAGTATGGACATTAGTTGATGAAGTGTCAGATTTTTCACATGCACACATTTTGAGTAATATCCTCTTTTCCGATAAAACCCCCCTGAACATACCACCGGGTCCTAACACGTCTTAAAATGTGGGCAGAAAAATCACAAGAATTATGGTGTCATTTAAATAATTTTCACAAGTCCGTACTATGAGTTATTCATCTTTTTAGAGTTATGAGAGTTATGTTCTGGCCCCAAAGGGGTGTGGTTTCCCCCCAGCACGAGGTTGAATTTCTGGTTTTTCCAGTTCTGCCAAGCCAGCTTGCTCTCACAGGCAGTGCCCCTCCCCTTTCCTTCCAGGAGGAAGCTCCATTTACGACTCCCGCCAATAAAACATTTGCCTGAGTCAGGACAGGGCTTTGTTCAGAGCTCCTGTATTCTGTGGGGGCTCCCCTTAATTCAATTATCAGAGAGATGGCATATCCTTAGTGTGGCCAGCAAAAGGCAGATAGGCCCGGGAACACAGCTGTGACTCAAGTTTCACTCCTGATGGGGGGTAGTTGCCAGGCAAAATTGGAATCTCTTTAAGCCAGTTTTTAGCTACATGTCATTTCTGTTCCCCAGTTTTCTGCATTCAAATACAACTAACAATTTTACACATGCAGCTAGAATGCTGATTCTAAATTTAAAACTATGACATTTAAACAATTGAAACCTATGTGACACTCAAAAGTAGGTCACTCAGTCAATTTAAACATTTAGATTTTTAGTGTCTTTCAGTCCAAATTTACTTAAACTGCTGAAATCCACAGCTCAGCCAGTCTTGTTATAAACCTTCAAGTCACTTCAGAATATAACTTTACATTGGATCCACCTCTCAGTAAGTCTTTCTTTGGCTTGCCTTGGGTTCATTTTTTCAGTTTTACACAAAAAAAGTAAAATCTGGTGTTGTTTTAAAACGCCGGCTTTTTGATAGTGGTGAGTACTGGTACTGCACCCCTTTTTGGGATTTAAGAAAATGAATTCCCAACAGTTATGGGTTTGCTTTTGGCAATCAGCATTGCCATTCCCAATGGTTTCAGACTACTGTGTGGGTAGTCCAATGGTGGTTTTAGGCAGTGTCCTTCTGTGCCCACAACATCGGCAAAAATGAGTGGCAGCCTATTCTTCATGCATTTCCCTGTGCATTTTCTGGGAAGCTCTGGCCATCATGATGTTTTCCATGTCAGTACTGCACAGTTTTGAGGTAGGGCTTGGATGCGTGGATAAAAACATCCCACAAGCCCCCCTCTTGCGATGGCCATTCTATTTCACTAATGGGACTCGTAAGACCTGGGATGTTTCCTCATCTTCTTCCAATAGATGGCACAGTTCAGCATCTTTTTCTCCATCCGGTCGGATCGATCGGTTCTCCTCGCCGGTCCTGATGGGAATATTGGGCGGTACTCTGGGCCCGTCGCGTCTCTGCTCCCGGTCTCCGGATCGTCCTCCTTGTCCCGTCTCCAGGTTTTCTTTCTCCTAGGACGACAAAGGAAGAGCGGCAATACCTATTCATAGACATTTTTCCACCACTGTTGAGATAGTGGGGCAGCATCTGCATTTCATCATAACGAAACATTACATTCTTATTTTGAAAAAAAAAACAGTATAACTAAGAGACAGTTTCATGCAAATCACGATATTTTAGAGACTAGATGTGGTATGTTTTATGGTTGGAACTGAATTAGTCTGAGACAGTACCCGCTAGGATTCCAGAGGATTCCTCCAGTTGTTGCAGAGTGTGCCTGGGATGGCAACATTTCAACTGGTTTATGTGGACCCACTTGTCTTCTCCCGCTGCCAAAGGACCTTTGGGGATGTGGATTTTGTATGCCACAGGGGAGATCTTGTCGATGATCTCAAAGGGTCCCTTCCATGTAGGCAAAAATTTGCGCTGCTTGGCCTGGTTCCTTTGGAAGTTGTATAGATAGACCCGGTCCCCCACCTGATATTCCTTCCTGGAAGTTTTCAGGTCATAGTGGGTCTTCATGCTATCAGCTGATCTTTCTAGATTCCGCTGAGCATAAGCAAAAGCATGTTGAAGGTGTTTCCTTAAATTCTCCACATACTCATGAGTTGTGGAGGCATTTATCAGTGTCTGCTCTTGGGTCCTGTAGAGCAAATGCTGAGGAAGCACCATCTTGCGCCCAGTCATCAACTCAAATGGTGACATTTTGGTTGCAGATGAAGGGGTAGATCTGATGGCCATTAGGACCAGAGGTAATCGGATATCCCAACTTGGCCCAGAATCTGCCACAAACTTCTTTAATACGCTCACAATGGTTCGGTTATATCTCTCTACTGCCCCAGAAGAAGCTGGCCGTTAAGCAATATGCAACTTCCTTTTGACCCCCAGTATCTCCCACATCTTTGTCATTACTTCACTGGTGAAGTGGCTACCTCTGTCTGACTCAATCCTTTGAGGTAGACCAAAACGGGAAAAGATGTGGTTAATCATCAGGGCAGCTGCAGTTTCTGCCTTGCAATTTGGGGCTGGGAGACATTCCACCCACTTGGTAAACAAGCATGTCACAGTCAACATGTACTTATTCCCCCTAGCAGAGCGAATCACAGGGCCTACAAAGTCGATTTGTAAATCTGACCATGGCAGGGTCATCCCCCGCTTTTGGAGAGGCGCACGGTGCGTGAGGGATGATGGCTGAAATTGTGCACACACAAGACACCCCTTCAAGTATTGGTCGAGGTCCTGCCCCATGTGTGGCCAGTATGCAACCTCTCTTAAGATTTCCAATGTTGTGTGAAACCCCCTGTGACCGGCAGTGGCCGCATCATGGGCGTGACTTAACATCAGACTTCGGAATGAGGTAGGAACCACCCACTGATCGTGGCCAGCTTTGGATTTCCTTACCAACAAACCGTCTTGGATTCGGAACATTTTTGGACATTTCATCAACACTCTTAGGTCCTCTTTCCCAATATAATCGGTATCCATCAAGGGAAAGTTCTCAGGGTCCTCAAGGTGTTGGTAAAACTTACCAATTATTGGATCCCCCTTCTGAGCGGTAATCAAATCAGCATCAGGGGTCTCCTTACTCCACTGTGCAATTGAAAGGTCGTTGTGAGCATTTGCCTGGGACCCAGTGATAGCAATGACCTGGATTTCCCCCAATAGGGACTCAATCTCAATTAGATCCCCTTGGATGGCCCCGGTTTTGGCCAGCTGATCAGCTAAGTCATTTCCAGTTTTGTCTGGTCCCTCTACTTTGGAATGACCCTTGATCTTTTTCCAATAGATGGTCATCTCATTCGAGGTGACCAGATCATCAATGTTTTGGATCAACTTCCCATGTTTCAAGGGTTTGTTGTTAGCACATAACATGCCTCTGGTTTTCCAATTAACCAGGTGCTCCACGAACCCGTTCCGTACATAATCCGAATCTGTGATTATGACCAGTTCGTGGAGTTGATGCTGGACAGCAGTGAGGATGGCCTGATGCACAGCCATCAATTCTGCCACCTGACTACTTCGGGGACCAATTTTGTATCCAGCGGAGGGTTCTGGGGACTCCTTCACCCATGCATTCCCTACGCCGGCCACCAGTTCTTTTTCCCCGTTGTTGTCAACATGGTAAGAGCATCCATCCACATAGACAGTGGGCATTCCCTCACACTTGTCTTCTTCAAAGACTTTGTGTGGGGAATTAAGGTATGCCTCCATGTTGTCCTTGATTTTTAGACTTTCGTCCTCGAGACAGTTTTCTCTGGCACAATCATGCAAGTCAGCCAGACCTTGCGCGAGGGGACTCTTCTTGTTTTGGCCATATCTGACCTCCACAGGAAAGCCTTGCATTGACAGAATCCAGGAAGTAATTCTGGAATTACTCACATTTCCGGCCCGGATTCTATCACTTTGGAGATATTGCAGAGGCTGGTGTGGAGTCTCCACTATGATGTGTTCCCCCTGGATAAACGGGCGGTAATTCTTCAATGCCCACATCGTTGCCAGGAGTGCCTTCTCACAATCGTTGAATTTTTCCTCCACAGAGGATAAAGTTTTGCTCGCATAGGAGATTACTTTATTGACCTTGTCATGCTTTTGGTATAATACTGCCGTCAAGCACGTATTAGAGAACCCCGTCTCCAGGAAGAACTCCTTGTTTCTGACAGGGTAAGCTAGGCAAGGCGCTTGTGAGAGGCTTCTTTTGAGTTGTTTTACCGCCTCGGCTTGTTCTGGACCCCATTCCCTCTTGACCCCCCCCCTTCAGGAGATGAATCAGGGGTCTGGTGATCTCTGCGTAGCCCTCAATGAACTTTTTGCTGTAATTAGTCAGTCCAAGGAGGCTCCTTAGTTCTCGCAGAGTTGTGGGGTCTTCCAGTTTCTGAAGTGCTTCCACTTTCTTTTCCTGGGGACAGAGACCCTGAGGAGTAATCTCATGCCCCAAGAAATTAACACGGGTTCTACACCACTGTGCTTTCTGAAAGGAAAGTTTTGCTCTGGCGGCCCTCAACTGGGTCAGAACATAACGGATCTCCGATATGTGTTCCTCCACAGATGAACTTTTGATGAGGACATCATCTACATAAGCCAGGTTACCCCTCGCACCCAGGTCGGGCATGGCCTTATGTAGGAAAATGTTGAATTCATTGCCGGAGTTGAGGTATCCGAAGGGAGTCCGGGTCCATGTGTACTGCTGGCCCCCAAAGGTAAAAGCCAGCTTGTATTGGTCCTCCCTACTGACCGGCACGGTCCAGTATCCATTGCTCAGGTCTATTGCAGTGAATACCTGTGACCCCTGAATCTGGGCCAGCCCTTGGTCAATGTAGGGAAGAGGCCATCGGGAAGTATGGACCCGTTTGTTGAGCTCCCTGAGGTCGGCGCAGAGTCTCCACTGGCCGTTTGGCTTCAATATTCCCAGCACCGGATTATTGAAGGTGCTGTGGACTGGACGGATTATTCCCCGGGACTCAAGGTTCTTAATTATTTCAGTAAGGGACTCCATTGATGCGAGAGGCAAGCGATATTGCTTCACAAACACTGGAGTCATGCCAGGGTCCGTGGGGATTGTTGTTGTGTGGATGTCAGTGCGACCGCAGTCATATGAGTCTACCGCAAAGAGATCTTGGAAATCCAAGAAAACTTGTTTCAACTTTTGCTTTTGTTCCAGAGTCACACAGGCATCAGCTAGGTTGACTCTCTCTTCCACCATCTGCCTGAAGCCTGGAAAGACTTCTGGTTTGGCTATTTCTGCGACCTCCTCCAGCTGGGTGGAGAAGTCCCTGTTCAGAGTGCTGATTTGGACTGGAGGCTTCAGGTGGGAAAGGCAGCCCTCATGGACCTGGAAAATCACCTGATCCCTCCTGAAGTCACAAGTCACATCTTCCTTACCATAAGGGCAAGAAGTGTACACCAGGAAGTTCCCCCCATGGCGGGTAAAAATCCTGTCTGGTGTTGGATTGTCATCACTGTCACTGTCAAAGCAGTCCTTGGGGATTGGCCCTAACAGTTCATTACCTAAATCTATGGAAAAATGTCGGTCATCAACCGCCATTCCAATAATGGTGCCTGAGGCTAGAATAATACTCTTTAAGTCGCTGTTATCCACCCTATTGGAATGGTGTCATGTTCTATGTTGACTAATGGAGTTGGGTTTACCCCCAACCCTTGCTGTTGGAGAAAAGCGTTTAGATGTATGTAAGCATCAGGGTTTTTCAAATATTGTCCTCTTTTAACTTTCACTTCCAGGGAGAATTGTCGGGTCCTTTCTGGGATGGTGACTTCCTCTTTGATCTGGATTTCAACTGCATAAGGTAGCAATTGAGCTGACCTAAATGCTTTTTCTGGAACATCAAAGCCCATGGGATTATCCACTAATCGGGACCAAGCTTTGAAGTTTATTAGGTCCAAACTAATGGCAAAGCGATTGAGAATGTCACTGCCTAAGTAAAAGGCGGCAGTGACGTCTCGCACGACCCAACAATTGTGGACTATGCTCTTGTTGCCAATGGAGATTTTGAGCATACACCTGCTTGGCAGGAGATGTTTGGAATTAGGTGCTTCCAGGTCCATTTCCCATTTGTCTATCAGTTTGAATGTGGGAATGGCTGGATCTTTTGGGAGTTGGCGGAACATGGCTTCGCTGATGAAGCTCTTACCGTTGTTCACACACACTCGAGCGAGAACAGAGTCCTTCCCATCATTTAACTGAACAGGGATGAACAACTGCTCTCCAATTTGCTGAATATCAGTCAGGCTCTGAGCTGGTTTCACATCTTCCTGGACTATAGGAGTGGTAATATCTGATTGTGGATTTGTAAAGAATTTCAGAGTGTTTCCTTCCAGCGTGGAGTACCACTTTAAACTGGAAGGAAGGTTGATTTTCAGAAATAGAGAGGACCCTCCATCACCAGTCTGTTGTCCTACTGCTATTACTGTCACGCCTGGAATTTGGCTATTCTGGAAGTGAAATTCTACTTGGTCAGATTTTTGTTCAACCATGTGGCAGGTGCCGTTTAAACTAACATGGTTGACACTCTGTTTTAATTTTATGGGTCGGCTAGTCTGGGTTCAGAGGACCTTGTTCACGCAATCTATTAGGGGTGACAACCTTCTCAGGAGGTCATTCCCTAGTAAACAAGGGGTGCCCTCTGGAGACACAACTATGACTGGGTGTTTCAACTTGTGTCGCCCAATTTTAATGTCCAAGTCTGCCGTCCCCTCGACGGGAATTTCCTTCCCGTCAAAGTTCTGGAGTTGTCCAGGAAGTGAGGTGAGAGGAATTTGGTAATTCTCTCCCCTTCCTGCATTCAGTTCGTCAAAGGCCCTTCTGGACAGAAGGGTAGCTTGAGATCCCGTGTCCACCAGTGCCAAAATTGTCCCCTGCCCCTGTACTTGTACCGGGGCATAGTATCTTCCCTCCTTCTCCTCAAGGGGGCACAGATAATGTACATTTTTGGACAACTGGTGGGCTAATTCTCTGGTTTTGGACATGGCGAGAGAAGAGATTTGGGCAGAATTCTGTGGAGAGTCTTGGGAATCTGAAAGAAAAAGTTGGCAACTGGAGATCAGAGCCATTGTGGGTTCCCCTGGCTCCAGTTCTGGGCCGCCCCCCCCCCTTTTTGGCGGCAGTCACCAGGATGGGTTTGAACCAGGGGATTTTCTTGCTGTTGGTTCTGGGATGAGATGGTGGGCGGCGGTAGCTCAGTCTCCCCATCTCCCCAGTCTGGATTTGCATCCCTAGGGACCCATTTTTCTTTGGGAGGGGTTCCCCCCTCTCTGAAGGAGAAGACCCTTTTCCCAGGATCCTCTGAGGATCCCTCTCCCTCAAATTGGAAGATCTGTACCTCCTCCTCAAACTGAGTCTGTTTGGGTCTTTTGTTTCTCCTACCCCCCCTCTGCTCCTTAGGAGGCAGACTTTCAGGGGCAAGAGATTTTGTTTCCGGTTCCTGGGTTTCCAGGGGCTGTTTACAAGTGAGGAAGGAAGCTTCCTCCAAGGCTTTACACCCCCCTTCCCTTTGTGCCTCCTCCCTGGGAACCGGTGAGTTATCGGGGTGCTGCCCCGTCATTGTTCTGGAGCACCAGGTCCAGAGTTGGGTGCGTTCTGCGCCGGCACGCCCATCTGAGGGTTCTGCTGAGCCCTCAGTATGTGACCCAGATCCCGCGCCATGTTTTGAACCTGGCGCTCTAACTGGGAAACCCGCTCAGGCTGATACGGGGCCCTGTTTTCTCCGCTGGGCTGATCCCGGGAAGGGTAGCTGTCCCTCCTCTGGTAATACCCCGGGTTGGGAAGATTTGGGTACCCCTCCACCCTTGGCCTCCCCTCTCCCGGATTCAGTGGTCTGGGCTCAGGGAATTGGGGAAAGAAGGGTTGAGGATTTTGGGGCTGGAAATTGGGTGGATACCTGGGGAAAAAGTTCTGCCCAGGATTTGGAGAATTTCTGCCCTCCTGTGGGAAGTTAGGAGGGAAGTTCCCTGGGTTAGGTGCTTGGCTGGATCCCCCCCCCCCCTTGGGCTGGAGGAGTCCACACATAACCCAGGATGGGTCGATTTCCCTTGTAACTGGGACTTACATAATCAGGAGAGCGAGGGACCCCATTTGTGGGGATGCCTCCCTGGCTCCCTGTCTGTGACTGGCCCGAGGACCTTCTGGGCCTAGCATTATTAGGTGCAGGTAGGTTTTTAGGCCCCCCCATCTCCAAATCTAAAACGGGGGTGACCTTTACCTCTGCCACCTTGGCAGCAGCAGGGGTGCTGTTGGCTTTGGGGTTTTTCTGGGCATTATTTTTGCTATCTACCGGTTTCTGCACCTCATAGATCCGGGTAGCCTGTTCAATGACCCAGTCTAAAGATCTTTTCTCGTGAAAATCCCTCACGAGCTGGGTCATTATGTATTTGGGCAAGGCATGAAAAAATGTATTAATGAATTCTCTACTGTCTGTGCGCACCCTTCTGGTGGTCTGCGCAAAAGCACGTTTCAGTTCTTGCACAAATTCTTGTGGGGCCTGATCCTCCCCACATTGCAAATTGTAGGCTGCCTTGCGAGCCTCTTGAGGATTTCTGTGAACAGAAAAATGTTTCAAGATGGCCGCCTTATAGGTGGACCATCTTAAATGATTTTGGTCCTCCAGCCCCGCAAAGAAACTGGAGTATTCCGGGGAGAAGGTCCACTTTACATATTGAATACAGCTTTGGCTGTCCTTCAAATGGAAAGTCTCCATCATTTGCTCAAACAACTCTAAGTGCTCCCAAACAGAATACTTAGCGTTCTTATGGTAAGGCGTGATGACGCTCCTGATCGCCTTAATCTGCTTTAAGGGGTCCTTAAGCAAGGCCCTTTTTGCCTTAGTGGCCCTTTTGGTTCGGGTAACCCTGGTCCATTCATCTTCTGACTCAGAGGCACTGCTCCCAGAGGTTCCCGTCAGATCTTCCAGGTTTTCCCGGATTCTGCGAGCCTGGGAATGGCTGGCAGAATGTGGGGACCTGGTCTCCTGTTTCCTGTGGTGCTCAGAGGAGTCTTCAGATCCCTCCTTGCTGCCAGGATTTGATGGGTACCCCCCCCACTGACCTAACTGGGCAGAGGTTTTCAGGATGCCCTTAATGGGCCTACTCACCTGGGGTTCCCCATCAAATTGCACTGTGCTTGGGTGCCCATACCCGGATGCCCGCCCCTCCATTCCTGGGTGGTACTGGCCTATGAGCCCCATGCTTCTGGCTGGATAGTAATCTGCCATCCCTGTGGCCCTGTGCTCATGTGCGCCAGGGGACATGGGGGTGGCAGAGTCCAGGGACTGAGAGAAATAAAGGCATCTGGTACTAGGGCTCCTGGGGATATGCTCAGGAGTTTCTCTTTCCCAGCGAACCTCATCTCTATCCGCCCCTGCTCCCTGTTGCAATGCAAGAGCCTGTGCCTTCAATTCCTCAGTTAAGGCCTTACTAGACTCTATCAGTCTCCCTTGCATCGCTACCTGTTGTTGGAGCCTATCATTGTGCTGGCAGAGAGCCTCATTCTCTCTCTGCGTTTCCTGATTGGTCCTGGAGCACTGGGCCAGTCTTTGCTGCAGGAGGGTTACCTCCTGAGCTGTGTCCCTATTGGCCTGCTCCTTTCTTGCCAGAGCATCCTCCACCTTCCTGGTGTGCTCTAACAAGTTGTGGTGTTCTTTTTGGAGGTCACCCAGTCCCTGGAGGGCCAGGTGATTTTCTTCCATTTTCCTTTTTAAGTGGCAGACTTCCTGGCCTAAGGTATCCCTTTCCTGACTAAGAGCCTGCATCTGTGCCGCCAGGTCGTCCCTTTGCCTTTGGAAGGCACCAGCTTTCTGGTGCTCCTGGTCAAATTCTGCCTGAGTATCCAGGTCTTTCAAAATCAGTTTATTGCTCTCTGCCTTCTCCCTATCTAGGTGGCTTTGCAGGGTGACTACCTGCTCAGCACATGCCCTATTGAAGTCTAACTGTTGCTCCAGCTTTTTCTGGCTCTGCAGTAGGGAGTCCAAACCTTCTTGGTACTCCTTCTGCAAGGCCAGAAATCTGGTATCCTGGTCAGCCTTTTCCTGTTGCAGGATGTCCATATCCCTCTTATTTTAATGATGTGCTGTCTACTCTCATTTTCTGACTCCTGGCTCCCCT
The DNA here is from genome assembly GCF_040938575.1 of Ambystoma mexicanum. Lineage (NCBI taxonomy): Eukaryota > Metazoa > Chordata > Amphibia > Caudata > Ambystomatidae > Ambystoma > Ambystoma mexicanum. The sequence goes on along the minus strand of NC_090923.1, from coordinate 736,581,439 downwards.
GCAGCCTCTGCTCAGAAGAGACCAGGTCAGATTGGACCTTCTCTAACGCCATCTGTCGCTTATTCGCCAGATCTTGGCTTTCAGTACATTTATCCTGCATGTCTCCCATATATAGGAACAGGTATGCCGCTATCCTAACCATCTTGTCTTGTTCATCCTTAGCTTTAGGAGCCATGTATAGTTCACTCAGGGCCACATGTAGGGGACCCTGATCTCCCCATATATCTGACCCTGTTTCAGTGACCTGTTGCGTGATGGCCTGCAACCAGACCATGCGGTCCTGGTGAGTCCACTCACCTCTCACAAATAACTTATGTAAGAAGTGCTCTCTGGCTATTTTCATGTCTACTAAGGTCGTCATTCTAGAGATTGGTCTCTGTCCTGACTTACAGAAATTAGTATTTTATTTTTGCAAAACAGACCTTTTTCTTAGAGCGTTCCTTTGAGGAGTGCTTTACAGCGTAACACAGCGTGTGCTCCGACCGGATATGTGTATCTGGTCAGCTGGCACGCTGTATTAATCTGCACAAGTGATAGATCTAATCCAAACGTCCGGCACGAGCCCCCAATTTGTAAGAGGATTCAATTCAACACTACAGCTAAGTCAACGCCTAGTCTATAATACTGAATGAAAACCCTTATTGATATATCTTTATGTCCAGTTCATGCGTTCTGGATGACTACCCCTATATAACACCCCTCTCTTGGAATCCTCCTGACCCCACTGAGCCAAGAAGTAGTTCTGTTTTGCAAGTTAAAAGGTTTATTTGATAATTTAAACAATAGATATATATATCACACTTTAGAATAAATTAATAATTGAATAGCACACTTAATCTGATATGATAAAGATTAACAACGGAGAATCTGGCACTAGCACACCTCTTTATAATCGCTAAGGAGTTGACATGAAATGGATAAGGTAGCACACTGGTAAGTAGGGACAGAAGAATAATGTGATAGAGAATGCTTCATAGAGTTCAAATGGATGCAATGTTGAATGAAAGGCAATACAGAAAATACTCAATATGATTTCAACAAAACAATGTAATCACTTTTCTCTGGCAATCCACTCCCCCCCTTTATGCAATGCAAGGAAATGGAAGGAAGCACACAGTTCTCAGAAATGCAATCAAATGTGATTCAGTTCACCCCAGCAAGCTTGGACTACAGAAGTTTAAAACACAGGCCCAAAATGCTTTTATATGTGCTGGCAATGAAGTGAAAAATATGCTAAAATGCTTTTAATTCCCTCTAGAGGTTCAGGGTGAGTGGTATCAAGTTAATATTAGTCCAGGCTCACTTTAGCAAGGATCTAGGAGTAATTGGTAGGTTAAACGAATTTTTGGCAAATGAAAGCAAGAAAACTGCTGTTTTCACACGTTGAGAAATTTGCAAATCGTGGCAAAATTCGCGAGTGCGTCTTTCGCGATTACGGCAAACTTATAGGGGGTAGGAATGCGGATCTAGGTTCGTACGAAAGCCACGATTCTAAGCTTTCTGAGGAAAGTTACTGCAAGTCTCTAGCACAAACGGTCACGGAGATATGAGCGATTAAATAAAGGTCGTTTTTCAGATTTGAAATTTTAAAGTTCAAAGAGACAAGTGCAGCTTGCAACTAGAAAATGACAGGTGACAGCTTTACTCAAGTTAAAATAGCTTGCATTAGATTATTTTAAGTGAGAGATTGGGTTCTGCACAGTTTTGCTAGATACTCACAATATATTTTTGAAATAGATGGGCCTCGCCACGGATCTGGTCAGGTTTTCGACTGGACTCTGGTCTCTGCACTTCACAGTGATCTGGGTCAGCTCTCTCTCTCTCTCTGGATTCTGGAGATTGATGGATTTGAAGTCTGGATCTTTCTGCACAGCTTTCTCTAGAGATTGATGGAGGTAAAGTATGGATTTTCCGGCAGAGCTTCCAGCTGCAAATGGATTTGAAGGTCCCTATCTGTCCTGTCTGTCTGCTTTTATCTGTTTTTAAAATGGGTGTGTGTGCAGCATCACTAGGCTCTACCCCTCTCCACTTGTCATTGGCCACTTCATCCGCTTCCACTTGATTGGGGGAATGAAATGAAGTGTCATCATGATGAGGTCTGTTTATGATACAGAGAACCCACCCCTGTCAACTTTACACACAATCTATATTTGCTCAAAAAACATATTTGCACAGTTACACATTTGTTTAAAATTACACGCACCCCTCACATATCACAGGAGGTATACCCTTGTCCAAATCTGCTCTTCCTGGGAGCTTGCATTCAGAAATGGCACATATTTCACTTTTTAACTGATTTTGCAATATCGGACATTAACCCAAATTTACACACATGTGCGCAAGGAGTATGGACATTAGTTGATGAAGTGTCAGATTTTTCACATGCACACATTTTGAGTAATATCCTCTTTTCCGCTAAAACCCCCCTGAACATACCACCGGGTCCTAACACGTCTTAAAATGTGGGCAGAAAAATCACAAGAATTATGGTGTCATTTAAATAATTTTCACAAGTCCGTACTATGAGTTATTCATCTTTTTAGAGTTATGTTCTGGCCCCAAAGGGGTGTGGTTTCCCCCCAGCACAAGGTTGAATTTCTGGTTTTTCCAGTTCTACCAAGCCAGCTTGCTCTCACAGGCAGTGCCCCTCCCCTTTCCTTCCAGGAGGAAGCTCCATTTACGACTCCCGCCAATAAAACATTTGCCTGAGTCAGGACAGGGCTTTGTTCAGAGCTCCTGTATTCTGTGGGGGCTCCCCTTAATTCAATTATCAGAGAGATGGCATATCCTTATTGTGGCCAGCAAAAGGCAGATAGGCCTGGGAACACAGCTGTGACTCAAGTTTCACTCCTGATGGGGGGTAGTTGCCAGGCAAAATTGGAATCTCTTTAAGCCAGTTTTTAGCTACATGTCATTTCTGTTCCCCAGTTTTCTGCATTCAAATACAACTAACAATTTTACACATGCAGCTAGAATGCTGATTCTAAATTTAAAACTATGACATTTAAACAATTGAAACCTATGTGACACTCAAAAGTAGGTCACTCAGTCAATTTAAACATTTAGATTTTTAGTGTCTTTCAGTCCAAATTTACTTAAACTGCTGAAATCCACAGCTCAGCCAGTCTTGTTATAAACCTTCAAGTCACTTCAGAATATAACTTTACATTGGATCCACCTCTCAGTAAGTCTTTCTTTGGCTTGCCTTGGGTTCATTTATTCAGTTTTACACAAAAAAAGTAAAATCTGGTGTTGTTTTAAAACGCCGGCTTTTTGATAGTGGTGAGTACTGGTCCTGCACCCCTTTTTGGGATTTAAGAAAATGAATTCCCAACAGTTATGGGTTTGCTTTTGGCAATCAGCATTGCCATTCCCAATGGTTTCAGACTACTGTGTGGGTAGTCCAATGGTGGTTTTAGGCAGTGTCCTTCTGTGCCCACAACATCGGCAAAAATGAGTGGCAGCCTATTCTTCATGCATTTCCCTGTGCATTTTCTGGGAAGCTCTGGCCATCATGATGTTTTCCATGTCAGTACTGCACAGTTTTGAGGTAGGGCTTGGATGCGTGGATAAAAACATCCCACAGTGAGAAAGACCAGAGCCAAGCCATCCATATAAGGAGGGTTCTAGAGCCAGGGACAAGCAGCTGGAGGAGGAATGAGAGTTGAATATTAAGGTCCTGGCAGAAGTGGAGAGGAAGAAGGGCTAGATTTAAATGACTAGCCACTCCAGTTAGAATACTAGGGATTTCTCTCAATGTTGCTTCCAGCAAACTCCTTGGGCTGTTCCACCGCTTGGATGTACTGGTGGCAAGCCTTAGTTTTTGAAGCTCGGGTTCTCTGGAAATCTGCACATAGATACTGCGAATGAGAGGGTTTATGATCCCTTAAACATGCCATGCCCATTGAGGAAGGTGAAGGACCCCAGCTTTGAACTCTACAGATTGGGACAATTGCTCCAGAGGCATGAAGGCCTAGGTACCTGAATTCAACAGGAGAGACTTCTGGCAGGAGACCATTCTGTATATTTTTTCATTTGGGAGAAGATCATCTTGATTATTGTTTGCTTTCCATTTAAGTTGTCACACACCTGTACACGGACCCCTAAAACAAGTTATAGATAGACAAGCCGTTATGATCCCAAGTGTCTTCTAGGTGACACTCTTTTGCTGTGCACATTTTAGAATAAGCAGATACTCTTTCTAGAGGTTTCCATTCTCTATTTCCCACCCCGGTACAATGCAAAACTCAATGAAAACAGTCATTGGGCCTCATTACGAGGTTGGAGGTAAGGGGAAAAACGATGCCGGTAAAGGATTACCGTCATCGCTTACCGCTCCGGGCTATTACGACCCACCAACCTGCTATTAGCGGTACCGTAAATTACGGTGCCTCTAATAGCGGCATGGGCACGGGCACGCGACCCTTCATGCCGGCAATACCGGCATGGCGTAAACAGGAGGACATCACAAGTAATGCGGACATGCAAATACCGGCATGAAGAAAGCGATAAAAGTGGATATCGCCATGCTGGCAATACCGGCATCGCGAACCACCCGTAAATGGCCATGTGCAGTGTTCTCAACTGCCACAGGTGCACACAATCAGCACAGGAGGAGGCAATGTAGACTGGGCCAGCACAAATGGAGCACACCACACCCTTCCCACACTCATTCCCACACCAAAATGATTCCAAGACTATTAGCAATACTGGGGCTGAAGGACATGCTTGCATTGCAAATCCAGCAACAACAACAACAACAGGCAGCACAGAGGGGACACAGGAGGAGAAGGAGGGTGAGACAGGCACAGCATGCCCCACCAGTGCAGGCAGTTGTACCACACGCAGCCCCCAATCCCTCGAATCACAGCCATTCCATTCAACCTAACCCCTGAGCATATCCACACCCTGTACCGTCTGGACCGGGACACCATCCCCAACATTGAGGACATGATACACAACAACATTGTCAGCCTCATAGACATCTGTACCACCGCCCCCCCTCTACTTAAGGTGGTGTCTGTGCTCCACTTCCTGGCCACAGGCACCTACCAGCACACGGTAGGGCAGAGGCATGGCATATCACAACCATTATTCTCACGCACGCTGAACCAAGTCCTCGATGCCCTCCTGAAGCACACAAGCGACCACATAGCCCTACCACGGACTGGCCAGGAGATCTCCAACACCAAAGTTGGCTCCATTCACTGGCAGGCATCCCAAGTTGAATCGGTGCCCTCGACTACACCCATGTGGAATTGATTGTCCCACATGCCATGGAGGTAGTGTACCGCAACCGCAAGCTATACCACTCCATCAACGTGCAAATGGTATGAGACTCAAACAAGATCATCACACATTGTTGTGCCCGATTTCCCAGAGCAACCCATGATTCAATGGTTCTGCGGAACTCTACGATACCACGCTACATGGAGCGACATGCACGACAACGTTCCTGGCTACTCAGTGAGTTGCATGGCAAGCACATGGCAGTGTGATGTGGGGAGATGATTGGGGGGGAGAGATGCATACTTCACCCGGCTGAGATGGGGGGAAGAGATGCATACTTCACCTGGCTGAGATGGGGGGGATGCATAGTTCACCTGGCTGAGATGGGGGGGAGAGATGCATACTTCACCTGGCTGAGATCGGGGGGGAGATGCATACTTCACCTGGCTGAGATGGGGGGAGAGATGCATACTTCACCTGGCCGAGATGGGGGGGGGTTGCATACTTCACCTGGCTGAGATGGGGGGATGCATACTTCACCTGGCTGAGATGGGGGGGGAGATGCATACTTCACCTGGCTGAGATGGGAGGGGGAGAGAGATGCATACTTTACCTGGCTGAGATGGGGGGGGGGGAGATGCATACTTCACCTGGCTGAGATGGGGGCTGGGGGAGAGATGCATACTTCACCTGGCTGAGATGGGGGGGGAGAGATGCATACTTCACCTGGCTGAGATTAGGTGAGAGAATGAACAATGCCCATACTCCAAAGCAGGCCAGACTGGACCTGACACCTGAAACCTAAATGCAAGACGTAAGCTGTACAACAATGACAACAGGGCAGTACTACCCCTCCCCCTACAACTCCCCCACACACCCTCTCCCCCTCCCCCTACAACTCCAGCACACACCCTCTCTCCCTCCCCCTCCCCCTACAACTCCCCCACACACCCTCTCCCCCCTCCCCCACGCACCCTCTCCCCCTCCCCCTCCCCTTACAACTCCCCCACACACCCTCTCCCCCCTCCCCCTCCCCTACAACTCCACCACACACCCTCTCCCCCATCCACCTCCCCCCACAACTCCCCCACACATGGTGTGCACTTCCATGCACCATTAGTCTGCAATAGTTTAAAATGGCAGGCTGCACCTACATCCCATGTCCACTGCCAGCATCGGATGGCCCCATGTCCGACCTGCGCAAGTTCTGCACGGACCTACGCAGGGGGCTGGTCTGTGTGGAGCTGGCATTCGATGAGGTGCCTGGTTGGTCAATCACCTGTGCGGGACACAGGGCCTACAGGGCATCGGCCATGCGGGTGAGGACCTGCCTCACAGCTGCCAATTCATCGCATATTCGTGTGGAACTTGATTCAATAGCACCTTTGAGGGGCGTTGCATATTCCCGGAACTCATCCCTCGCCCGGGCACCTTCACTGATGTGCTGGGTCACCAGCGCTGTCAGCTCCTCCTGGCACTGTTGGATGACTGTGATACCCTCTTGCCTGTCCCTGACACCGGTGGATGTCGAAGTAGCATGCGACAAGGGTGCTGCATCATGCATGCTCCCCGTGGGGCTGAAGCTCCCTGGCCATGACTCAACAGGAGACAGCTCATGGATGCTGGCATTGTGTGTGCTGGGTGGGTAGAGGTGGGGTGACTGCTGCGGGCTTGTTGCGACAGGTGTTCCGGGTGTCGGACTGTGTGCATTGTCATCCGACAGGGGTGCCGTGGCAGCTGCTTCTTCGACTGTATTGCTGGCAGTGGACACAGAGCCTTCAGGCTCTGGCTCCTGTGTGGTGGTGGCCCGTTCGCGCATCTGTGCAGTAGCTTCCTGTGTTGGTTTGGGCTTGTGTGCAAGTCCAGGTTTCACTGTGCCCCTTGATGTTGAGGGACTGTTTGCTCCCTCCGTGCCCCTGGCCTTCTTCACAGGTGTTGTGGGCTGCTCTGTGAGGTCCTGAGCCTCACTGTCAGATTGTGTGCCTGTGGGGGACCAAGAGAGGGACAGCATCAGTGATGGGTCTACGTGCATCATGCATGTATTGGGGTTTCTGCAGTTCTATGGATTGGCAGGCATTTGCCGTTGGAGTTGTCACATACAGATTGCTTGCCATATGGGTCGGTCATGCAGGTATACATCTGGTGACACGTGTATGAGGTGCAGCTTGCATGTGGATGTGATGGCGCTGTGCACTGCCTGTAGGCAGGGTTGTGTACCTGTGTGTGGTGGCCCCAGCATTGGATCATTTCACTGTCAGTTTTGGGGGACATCTTCATGCTTTGCATTAGAGTGGTTTCTTAGGGCACTTACCTCCATCAGCCGATGATGGCTCTCCACGCTCCATATACCCACTCCCTCGATTGCCTCCATTCCAATTGTGCTCGCACATGTCTCCTCCCAGCGAGTCATCTTAATGGGTGAGGCACCTCCGCCACCTGTTGCCATGCCCTGGCTACGATTTGCTGCAAGGATGTTCCGGATGCGTAGGCGCAGGTCATCCCAGCGCTTGTGCACGTCCTTTACCGTGCGTGGGGTGGTGCCAACCGCACTCACTTTGCGCGCCACCTCCCCCCAGATCTCTTTCTTACACAACTGTGCAGGTCGAAGCAGATCGGAAGCAAACACAACCTCACCATTTTCGGCCAGGGTGTCCGCGAGCATGTTCAGCTCTTCTTCAGAGAAGCGCACCTTGCGCAGGTGCGCAGCTCCTTTTTTCAGGGCTTTGGGCATGGTGATGTGGTGTGTGGTTGTATGTGCAGTTGGGCCAGCTGTTCTGCTGATGCAGGTCCTATGTATGGAGGATTCCAATGGATTGTGTTTTTCAAGATGGACGCCGTTGCATTTCTTGTTCCGGCGCGATGACGCTATTTCCGTTTCTGGCATTAATGTGCTCGCTATTGCAGGGTACGCTATTTCCGGTCCCTGCTATTTGCGAGACCGCTAATTAGTGGTAGGCGGAGGAGGTGTTTACGCTTAGCATGCTGCCGGTAAGGGGTTTTTGGGCCCTTGCCAGGTAGGCGGTGCAAGACATTACCGGCATGGTGGTAAGCACGTGCACGACCACTCGTAATCGGGCGCTAATTGTACCATGATTGGGACTCGGACACGTTATTGCTGCCATGCCGGTAAAGTGCCGACTTTACCGGGAAGGTCGTAATGAGGCCCATTAACTTTCTGATTTTCAGGTTCCATGTTGGCAATCCATTATTCCAACATGTTTATCTCGGGTGCAGTACACCAGAACTCAGGCATTCTCTTTGAGAGTGATGTAGCCCATCTGTAGTTTGCTCATTCTTTCCAAAATTGCTCTAACTCCTGAATTACCCCTACAGGTTTAGCCTGGTAGCTGCAGTGTTCATAGTTTCCCATTCACTGCCTCTAGAGTAGTGCCACAGCACCACTCCTGGATTAATCCTACAGGTTCAGCCTGGTAGCTGCTTTGTTCACAGTTTCCCAATCACTCACCTGTCTCTAGAGTAGTGCCATAGCACCACTCCTGGATTACCCTTACAGGTCTAGCCTGGTAGCTTCTGTGTTCACAGTTTACCATTGACTGCCTCTAGAGTAGTGCCACAGCACCACTCCTGGATTACCCCTACAGGTCTAGCCTGGTAGCTGCTGTGTTCACAGTTTCCCATTCACTGCCTCTAGAGTAGTGCCACAGCACCACTCCTGGATTACTCCTACAGGTGCACCCTGGTAGCTGCTGTGTTCACAGGTTCCCATTCACTCGCCTGCCTCTAGTGTAGTGCCACAGCACCACTCCTGGATTACCCCTATAGGTCCGGCCTGGTAGCTGCTTTATTCACAGGTTCCCATTCACTCACCTGCCTCTAGTGTAGCACCACAGAACCACTTTTGGATTAAACCTACATGTCTAGCCTGGTAGCTGCTGCGTTCACATTTTCCCATTCACTGCCTATAGTGTCACGCCACAGCACCACTCTTGGATTACACCTACAGGTCCAGCCTGGTAGCTCCTTTGTTCACAGGTTCCCATTCACTCGCCTGCCTCTAGTGTAGCGCCACAGCACCACTCCTGGATTACCCGTACAGGTCCAGCCTGGTAGCTGCTTTACTCACAGTTTCCCATTCACTCGCCTGTCCCTAGAGTAGTGCGACAACACCATTCCTGGATTACACCTACAGGTCTAGCCTGGTAGCTCCTTTGTTCACAGGTTTCCATTCAATCGTCTGCCTCTAGTGTAGCGCCAAAGCACCACTCCTGGATTACCCCTACAGGTCCGGCCTGGTAGCTGCTATGTTCACAGTTTTCCATTCACTCGCCTGCCTCTAGTGTAGCACCAGAGCACCACTCCTGGATTACACCTACAGGACCAGCCTGGTAGCTCCTTTGTTCACAGGTTCCCATTCACTCGCCCGCCTCTAGTGTAGCGCCACAGAACCATTCCTGGATTACCCGTACAGGTACAGCCTGGTAGCTTCTTTGTTCACAGGTTCCCAATCTCTCACCTACCTCCAGAGTAGTGCGACAGCACCACTCCTGGATTAACCCTACAGGTTCAGCCTGGTAGCTGCTTTGTTCACAGTTTCCCAATCACTCACCTGCCTCTAGAGTAGTGCCATAGCACCACTCCTGGATTACCCCTACAGGTCTAGCCTGGTAGCTGCTGTGTTCACAGTTTCCCATTCACTGCCTCTAGAGTAGTGCCACAGCACCACTCCTGGATTACTCCTACAGGTGCACCCTGGTAGCTGCTGTGTTCATGGGTTCCCATTCACTTGCCTGCCTCTAGTGAAGCGCCACAGCACCACTCCTGGATTACCCCTACAGATCCGGCCTGGTAGCTGCTTTATTTGCAGGTTCCCATTCACTCATCTGCCTCTTGTGTAGCACCACAGAACCACTTTTGGATTAAACCTACAGGTCTAGCCTGGTAGCTGCTGCGTTCACAGTTTCCCATTCACTGCCTCTAGTGTAGCGCCACAGCACCACTCCTGGATTACACCTACAGGTCCAGCCTGGTAGCTCCTTTGTTCACAGGTTCCCATTTGCTCGCCTGCCTCTAGTGTAGCGCCACAGCACCACTCCTGGATTACCTGTACAGGTCCAGCCTGGTAGCTGCCTTACTCACAGTTTCCCATTCACTTGCCTGTCTCTAGATTAGAGCGACAGCACCATTCCTGGATTACACCTACAGGTCTAGCCTGGAAGCTCCTCTGTTCACAGGTTCCCATTCAATCGTCTGCCTCTAGTGTAGCAGCAAAGCACCACTCCTGGATTACCCCTACAGGTCCGGCCTTGTAGCTGCTATGTTCACAGTTTCCCATTCACTCGCCTGCCTCTAGTGTAGCACCACAGCACCATTCCTGGATTACACCTGGTAGCTCCTTTGTTCACAGGTTCCCAATCTCTCACCTGCCTCCAGAGTAGTGCGACAGCACCACTCCTGGATTACACCTACAGGTCTAGCCTGGTAGCTGCTGCGTTCACAGTTTCCCATTCACTGCCTCTAGTGTAGCGCCACAGCACCACTCCTGGATTACATCTACAGGTCTAGCCTGGTAGATCCTTTGTCCACAGGTTCCCAATGCCTCTAGTGTAGCACCACAGAACGCCTTTTGGAATAAACCTACAGGTCTAGCCTGGTAGCTGCTGCGTTCATAGTTTCCCATTCACTGCCTCTAGTGTAGCGCCACAGCACCACTCCTGGATTACACCTACAGGTCCAGCCTGGTAGCTCCTTTGTTCACAGGTTCCCATTTGCTCGCCTGCCTCTAGTGTAGCGCCACAGCACCACTCCTGGATTACCCGTACAGGTCCAGCCTGGTAGCTGCCTTACTCACAGTTTCCCATTCACTTGCCTGTCTCTAGATTAGAGCGACAGCACCATTCCTGGATTACACCTACAGGTCTAGCCTGGAAGCTCCTCTGTTCACAGGTTCCCATTCAATCGTCTGCCTCTAGTGTAGCAGCAAAGCACCACTCCTGGATTACCCCTACAGGTCCGGCCTGGTAGCTGCTATGTTCACAGTTTCCCATTCACTCGCCTGCCTCTAGTGTAGCACCACAGCACCATTCCTGGATTACACCTGGTAGCTCCTTTGTTCACAGGTTCCCAATCTCTCACCTGCCTCCAGAGTAGTGCGACAGCACCACTCCTGGATTACACCTACAGGTCTAGCCTGGTAGCTGCTGCGTTCACAGTTTCCCATTCACTGCCTCTAGTGTAGCGCCACAGCACCACTCCTGGATTACACCTACAGGTCTAGCCTGGTAGCTGCTGCGTTCACAGTTTCCCATTCACTGCCTCTAGTGTAGCGCCACAGCACCACTCCTGGATTACATCTACAGGTCTAGCCTGGTAGATCCTTTGTCCACAGGTTCCCAATGCCTCTAGTGTAGCACCACAGAACGCCTTTTGGAATAAACCTACAGGTCTAGCCTGGTAGCTGCTGCGTTCATAGTTTCCCATTCACTGCCTCTAGTGTAGCGCCACAGCACCACTCCTGGATTACACCTACGGGTCCAGCCTGGTAGCTCCTTTGTTCATAGGTTCCCATTCGCTCGCTTGCCTCTAGTGTAGCGCCACAGAACCATTCCTGGATTACCCGTACAGGTCCAGCCTGGTAGCTTCTTTGTTCACAGGTTCCCAATCTCTCACCTACCTCCAGAGTAGTGCGACAGCACCACTCCTGGATTAACCCTACAGGTTCAGCCTGGTAGCTGCTGGGTTCACAGTTTCCCATTCACTGCCTCTAGAGTAGTGCCACAGCACCACTCCTGGATTACTCCTACAGGTGCACCCTGGTAGCTGCTGTGTTCATAGGTTCCCATTCACTTGCCTGCCTCTAGTGAAGTGCCACAGCACCACTCCTGGATTACCCCTACAGGTCCGGCCTGGTAGCTGCTTTATTCACAGGTTCCCATTCACTCACCTGCCTCTAGTGTAGCACCACAGAACCACCTTTGGATTAAACCTTCAGGTCTAGCATGGTAGCTGCTGCGTTCAAAGTTTCCCATTCACTGCCTCTAGTGTAGCGCCACAGCACCACTCCTGGATTACACCAACAGGTCCAGCCTGGTAGCTCCTTTGTTCACAGGTTCCCATTCGCTCGCCTGCCTCTAGTGTAGCGCCACAGCACCACTCCTGGATTACCCGTACAGGTCCAGCCTGGTAGCTGCTTTACTCACAGTTTCCCATTCACTCGCCTGTCTCTAGATTAGAGCGACAGCACAATTCCTGGATTACACCTACAGGTCTAGCCTAGTAGCTCCTTTGTTCACAGGTTCCCATTCAATCGTTTGCCTCTAGTGTAGCACCAAAGCACCACTCCTGGATTACCCCTACAGGTCTGGCCTGGTAGCTCCTTTGTTCACAGGTTCCCATTCACTCGCCTGCCTCTAGTGTAGCGCTACAGAACCATTCCTGGATTACCCGTACAGGTCCTGCCTGGTAGCGCCTTTGTTCACAGGTTCCCAATCTCCCACCTGCCTCCAGAGTAGTGCGACAGCACCACTCCTGGATTACACCTACAGGTCTAGCCTGGTAGATCCTTTGTCCACAGGTTCCCAATCTCTCACCTGCCTCCAGACTAGTGCGACAGCACCACTCCTGGATTACACCTTCAGGTGCACCCTGGTAGCTGCTGTGTTCACAAGTTTCCATTGACTCTCCTGCCTCTAGTGTAGCGCCACAGCACCACTCCTGGATTACCCGTACAGGTCCAACGTGGTAGCTGCCTTGCTCACAGTTTCCCATTCACTTGCCTGTCTCTAGTGTAGCGCCACAGCACCACTCCTGGATTACACCTACAGGTCCAGCCTGGTAGCTCCTTTGTTCACAGGTTCCCATTTACTTGCCTGCCTCTAGTGTAGCGCCACAGAACCATTCCTGGATTAACCGTACAGGTCCAGCCTGGTAGCTCCTTAGTTCACAGGTTCCCTATCTCTCACCTGCCTCCAGAGTAGTGCAACAGCACCACTCCTGGATTACACCTACAGGTCTAGCCTGGTAGATCCTTTGTCCACAGGTTCCCAATCTCTCACCTGCCTCCAGAGTAGTGCGACAGCACCACTCCTGGATTACACCTACAGGTCTAGCCTGGTAGATCCTTTGTTCACGGGTTCCCATTCAATCGCCTGCCTCTAGTGTAGCACCAAAGCACCACTCCTGGATTACCCCTACAGGTCCGTCCTGGTAGCTGCTATGTTCACAGTTTCCCATTCACTCGCCTGCCTCTAGTGTAGCACCACAGCACCACTCCTGGATTACTCTACAGGTGCAGCCTGGTAGCTGCTTTGTCCACAGGTTCCCATTGACTCACCTGCCTCTAGAGTTGTGCCAAAGCACCACTCCTCCATTACCCCAATACATCCAACCTAGTAGCTGCTTTGTTCACAGGTTCCCAAGCACTCACCTGCCTGCCTCCAGAGTAGTGCCACAGCACGACTCCTGGATTGCTCTACAGGTCCAGCCTGGTAGCTGCTTTTTTCACAGTTTCCCATTTACTCACCTGCCTCTAGTGTAGTTCCAAAGCACCACTCCTGCATTACCCCAATATATCCACCCTGGTAGCTGCTTTGTTTACAGGTTCCCATTCACTCGCCTGCCTCTAGTGTAGTGCCACAGCACCACTCCTGGATTACCCTAGAGGTCCAGCCTGATAGCTGCTTTGCTCACAGTTTCCTAATCACTCACCTGTCTCTAGAGTAGTGTGACAGCACCACACCTAGATGACCCCTACAGGTCCGGCCTGGTAGCTGCTTTGTTCACAGGTTCCCATTCACACACCTGCCTCTAGTGTAGCTCCACAGCACCACTCCTGGATTACTCTACAGGTGCAGCCTGCTAGCTGCTTTGTTCACAGGTTACCATTCACTCACCTGCCTCTAGTGTAGTGCCAAAGCACCACTCCTGGATTACTCTACAGGTGCAGCCTGGTAGCTGCTTTGTTCACAGGTTCCCATTCGCACGCCTGCCTCTAGTATAGTGCCACAGCACCAGTAAAGAAGAGCCTAGAAATGCTTATACATAAACGACCTGCAACAGCACCTGTCAGTACTTTTTACCATGTTTACATTCCCAAGGATTTTATGCGCAACCGGCAATAGTCCTACCCCATTCCTTAAAACGTTCTGCCCATGCAGAGTGTATTTTGCAGATTGGAAAGAGATGGCCTAGGATACAAGTGCTTAGTATATGGTTTTTAATTGCCACAAGCGTCACTTTATATTACTGACAGATACTGTTCTTCAGGTTCTTAGGAGTTGATAGTAGCAGGCTAAGGCATAGATGGACGGTGTTGCCCAGGGGAGTTGCTAGGTCTGGAAAAGACCCGGGGCTACGCTAATGTTGGAACTGTCAGGACTGGGGGCTAGCTAGCCTTTTGGTTGTAGCTCTTGAGATTCTATCTGGGGCTACAACCAAAAGACCAGGGGCTATAACCACCTTAACCCCCCACCCCCCTATCAACGTATTTGATCTACTTAGTCTGTGCTCAGGATATACTGGGCTGACATAGCCTTATTGACCGGGGGAGGGGTCCTTATCATCTATAAGGCTATTAGCACATAGAGGAAAAGCAATATAGATTGTCCCGGGAGGATAGCTCAGTGGCAATGTGCTCGCCTTGGAAACAAGACAACATGAAGCTACACAGGTTTGATCCGGGTCCGCGCTTAGAAACCTCCAGATGTTAAGCGCGTTATAAATACGCAACTAAGACATATTCTTGAAACAGTGCCTCAATGCCCCCGGGCTGTGTGAGCGCTTTAAAAATGCAAAAAATTAAAAATAGATATTGGAGGGCGCTGAGGAAGTAAAGACATTAGTTTAAACGTGAGGTTTTTTAATGACGTAAGACTTTTAACTGTACATTTGGCTGAGCTGGAACAGTTTGAGCAGGAGCATGCATTGGGTGGAATGTGAATGGTTTCTCTATACACAAGTAGGGGCATTGTTCATGTTTTTGCTTTCACTTTGGTGCATTACATTGGATGAGGTTTGTCACATTGAAGGTGCAGTGAGAAAAGAGAGGTAGTGTCTTGAGAAAAGAAATCTTGCTGGGAAATTTCAATGCTGTTTTTTGAAAGCAGAAACATGCCCTCTGTTGTTTCCCTGCCTGCTTCTGGAGTCAGGATGTTTGGAATACAGTCAATGCCTGTAATAAGCATTCTGATTGGCTGAGAGCAGGCCAAAAATGAACCCTATTTGCTAATACAAATAAACAGACTTCTTTTGATGCCATCTGTACTACAACCTTTCCTTTCAATGCTCTTCTTGCTTAGAGTCTTTCCATGTGTAACAATACTTGCAGACAAGCCTTCCCATCAAGAGGCAGAGCTCCTGAAAATATGCAAATCGGGGATTGGGTCACTGAGTACATGCAAACTATAAGAATCTATTTTTGATTGATCCTTTCATTTGTTGTGTTTATCTTGCATTTAATGTCCAGGATGTCTTCGCGGAACAGCTATTTAATGGCAGTGGGGTTTCCCTCTCGATGACCCCACAGTCAGAACCTTAAATGTAAACAGACCAGACGGATTGCTCTATTTGAAAACATATTTGTAAAGTTTGAAAGGTCCCCCTGCGCCCTTCTACAAAGGTACATATTTTAGACGAAATGACTCTTTCTGTAAAATAAAGTTTGTGAACCGACGGTCCCAGGATACTTGGGCAGCAAAAAAAAGTAGTAAAAACAGTGGACCCAGAATCAAACTGCTGACCCGGGATAAGTTAGTAGAGACACAGTGCTGAGTGGCCTCACTTCCCTAAACCCACTCAACCCCTGTGCATCCCCCACTGGTACCATGATGGTTGCTCATGTTCTCCAATTACTCCAGCTGTGGTGCATTAAAATGCAATTCTGTATGGGTTGTTGATTTTGGCAGTAGACCGAGTCAGGCCTCAGAGCCACTCTGCACTGCTGCGTTGTCGCGAAGGCGGAAAACTCCCCTTTAAAGTGGTTCTCTGCATCTTTCAGACATCACAGCAGCGAAACATGACTTTGTGTAGATGATGGAAGGAGGTGGCGGTGGGTTTAACTCCGGGGACCGGGCGAGAGGGAAGGAATTAGAGTGCAGAGGTTTGGAGCAAAGCCTCTGAAGAGGTGTTGGTGGTGGGAATTTTCCATCTGAAGTATATGTAGCTGAGGGAGCGAAATGATATCCAGGATCCGGCTCAAAAACTAAAAAATATTCCAAATCTGCCAGCTAAGTTTAGCTGCGCAACCTTCCCCCTCCATGTGTACAGCGCTCTGTTGCTTCCCAGCCAGGTTTGCACTTTTTAGATTCCAGACATATATGAATCACACTATTGGGCAGAGTCTGAAAAACTAAGTAGTGTGCAAACTGGCTGAGAAAAAAGCGCCTGATCCACAGGAGAGCGCATGTCTGAGATGTGTCAACTTTAAAAGGGAGCGCAAAAGAAGTGCAAAACATCTACAAAGTGGACAGAAAACATGCAACTTCAACAAATTAAGCATGCAAGAGGGTAGCGTTCACCAAAGAGAGTGTAAAATGCTCCAAAATGCAAATCCAAACAAAGTGAGCGCATGATTTGCCCCATAAAATACCACTCAACATTTGCTTCAATCACAACGTGGAGCAAGATCTATGCAAAAGAATCCAACTGATTCCCCGGCCAGAACAATTGACCTTGGCCACTCCAATCACACCACACAACACAGTATAAAAGTCCACCAGAGAGTGTGGGGGGGAGGCAAACATCAACCAACAATGTGATGGTATGCCTTATCTCCAGAAGTTAAGCTACTTTCTGCTTTGCATTCTTGATCACGGTCTCCTTTTAGAGGACCAGTGTCATGAAATTGGGGTTTACCCAGTCCACACAATCAAGGGCATTACACCAGGTTCCCACCATGATCCTTTCCTCTGCTAGACAGCAGATTAGTCATGCCCCACTATGCCCTCACCAGGGCAGACATTGCAAGGGCGTTGTATGACATTGCTAGATGGCTTGGGTTGTATGGTGCCATTGATTGTACCCATGTGGCACACTCACCACCAGCAAACACACAATATGTGCAGGAACATAAGATACTGGCAAACAGTTTGAGTTATGCGAGAGGTTAGTACTCTAAGATACCAAATGGTTATCCTTCGTTTTATGACTTGGGTTTTATGCCATTAACTCTTCATTTCACAAACATTTTCCAAACTGTTTTTTTGTTGTAAATTTGGTTTGATTAGTTTTACAGATACAAGTCATGCAAAGAAAGAATACGTTTAAGTACACAATTAATAATCTCGTAATGGAGAAGCGAACCCTTAAAATTCGGTGTATTTAGTGTCTGTCCTGCAAACACCTTCTTCATACATAGGGTTCGTGCAAAAACATGACCTTGCCCCCCTCCCTTTTCCCGCCGCCCTCGCCCCTGGTCAGAACCTGTATTGCAGGTCGAGCAGTGTTCATCGGGTGGCGAGCAGCGTCAGTGTTCAATGCCGAAATTGCATTGGTTATGAGAGTGTCTGTTGCAGAGCTCAACTCATACGTTGCCTAGGTCAGTTCTTGTGCTTCCATCGTCGTGGTAGGGGCATTGTTATGAGATAAGCCGGTGGGCAGGTATATACTTTTATATTCCATCCATAAGATTTCAGTCTGAGGTAGTTTTCCATGTAGCAACGCTGTTATATGTTCCATTATGCATATGTTATTGGAAACATGGATCCATTCATTTTTCGTGGGAGTTGTAGGCGCTTTCCACCTCATTACTAGTGTTACCCTAGCAGCTAATAGCAATTGTGGTGCTAGATCCTTGATCTTGACCCAGTCATCCTCATCTTTCTTGAGGCCAAACAATATGAGGTAGGGAGTAGGTGTTCTGTCAATACCGTCGACTTCTTTGATCCAGCCCAGGACCTCCGACCAGAACACTTGTATTCTGGGACATCCCCACCACATGTGCCAATAGTCTGCTCTGTTTCTGCATCCACGCCAGCAATCCGGGATCGTAGTCTGAAACATTTTAGATAATCTGACTGGATCATATTGCCATCTATGCAATAATTTGATCGCATGGAGTTTGTATTGATTTGAAATGGATATCCGTGTGGCTGCCTGGCATATGGTATCCCATTGGTCTGGAGTGAACTGTTCAGAGAAATCTGTTTCCCATCTGCTTTTCAATGAGTCCGTGTTCACCCCTTCCCCTTCTATCAGTGTTTTGTACATATTAGATATTAGGCCTTTCATTACAGTTCTTGAGTCCAGTATTTTCTCAAAAGGGGTGAGTTCTCTCATTAATTTGGGTTTCCACAGGCTCTTGTCAAAACCCCTTTTATCTGCAAGTATTGAAAGGTGGATAATGGGCCTATTCCGAGGGCTTCTGTTAGTTCAGGGAGAGAGATGAAGGAGTCTTTCCGTTGCAGTTGCCCTACTCTCTCTAATCCAGCCTCATACCATGATTGGAACCTTCCGACTTCTGGGATGTGGTCGTTGATTCCTGGGGACCATAAGTGGCTGGGGGGAGCCGGCCAGGTAGTAATGTTTTGCATGTTTTTGCCATGTGTCCAGATGTCCCAGATGGTCATTAGTATCGGGTGGTCTTTGAGTTTTCTACAGATTCTTTTTTTAGGTGCCCATAACCATTCAGATACTGTGGCTGGTGTAAAGTAATGGTTGCCCATATTGACCCACTGGGTGTCTGTTTGGTTACGGAGGTGTGGAATCAATACCCTAAGTTGGGCGGCTTTGTAATATTTTTGAAAATTGGGAAGCCGAACTCCACCTTTATCTTTTGGGAGCGTTAGGGTCTTATATGGAATTCTTGCTTTTTTCCCTTGCCATAGGAATTGGAGCATGGCCCTTTTGATCTCAGTAAAGAAGCTTTTTGGAATCCTAATGGGTATCGCTTGAAAAGGATATAGGAACCGGGGCAGGGATATCATCTTAATTGCATTAAGCCGGCCTAGCCAGGATATTGTGAGCTTGTCCCATCTTGTCAAGTCTAACCTAAATTGTTTCAACAGGGGAGGGAAGTTTGCTTCAAATAAGTCACTTAGATTCTTCGTTATTTGTATCCCCAGGTATTGTAGATGTGAGTGTTCGATATTGAGACCGAATGGGGAGAATATGATGGTATTCTCGTCTTTTTGACCTTGGAGGGGAAAGAGTATGGACTTTGTTTTATTTATTTTGAACCCAGAGAGTTTACCATATACTTCTATCATGCATAGAGCCCGGGGGATGGAGATGGAGGGGTTCGTGATGTGGAGGAGGATGTCATCTGCGTAGAGGGCAATTTTGTATTTTGTTGTCCCCAGTCGAATACCTTCTAGTGTAGGGTCTGCCCTTATTGCGATTGCCAGGGGTTCTAAGGAGAGGGCAAAGAGAATCTCTGAGAGGGGGCATCCTTGTCGGGTTCCACGCTGCAGGTTGAACCACCGTGAGTATTCCCCATTCACAAATATAGATGCCTTGGGGTCTGTACAAACTGCGTGTATCGCTCTCCAAATCTAGTGCCCATTCCCACCTTTCGGAGTACTGCCTCAAGGAACCCCCATTCTACTCTATCAAAGGCCTTTTCCACATCGATGGAAAGCAGGGCCGGGTCATTCTCCATGGTCTGGCATGCGTGGATCAGGTGTAAGGTTTTGCGGATTGTGTCTGCCCCTTGTCTGCCCAGTATGAACCCAAACTGATCGGAGTGTATAAGTTGAGGGATGAGGGTTTCGAGTCTCGCTGCCAAGATTCTGGTGTATATCTTTGCGTCAAGGTTGAGTAGAGAGATGGGGCGGTAAGAGGAACATTTCGTAGGATCCCTCCCAGCCTTGGGGATAACAGTGATCAATGCCTTGGTAAAGGAGTCTGGGGGTTTCCCTGTGTCCATTATTTCATTGAAGAGGAGTGTTAGGAAGGGGGCCAGCGCGGTGATGAAAGTTTTATAAAATCCGGCGGTGTAGCCGTCTTCGCCCGGGGACTTGCCCAATGTTAATCTTTTTATGGCGGCTTGGACCTCTAGTTCCGTAATAGGGGATTCTAGTGATTCGACCTCTAAGTCAGGAATACGGGGTACATCTATTGAGGACAGATAGGACTCTGTCTGTGATCATTCAGGGTCTACCTCAGAAGAATATAAAGTTTCATAAAAGTCGGCAAAATGTTCTGGGATGGTGGTGTGGGCGTGTGATGTGGGGGAGGTATCATCTTTAATTTCTAGTACTCTTCGCTCCGCTCTTTGTTCTCGCAGCCTGGCGTCGAGAAGTGCGTCGGCCTTATCGCCCTTCTCGTAGAATATCTGTTTTAAAAATCTTAGTTTACGCACAACCTGTTCATGCTCCAATAGTTTCAGTTTGTTTCTTTTCTCTCTGGCTTTGTTCATCTTTGTTCATCTTCTGAGGATCCACTTCTTCGCCTATTTTGAGTGTGCGTTCTAATTGGGAAATTTCAGATCGGAGCCTTTGTTCAATAAGATTACGTTCTCTCTTCTTTGATGTGCCTTCCCTTATCAAGATCCCTCTCCAGGTGGCATTCCCGGCCTCCCACACTGTTTGTTTGGATACCTCTCCATTGTCATTTGTTTTGAAGAATTCAGAGATTTCTGTCTCCATTTCAGTTCTGAAAACGACATCCCTCCAGAGGCTCTCGTTACAGCGCCATTTCCCACTATTTTTAGGCCGGCCCACTGAATGTCTGTGAGGACCATGTCATGGTCAGACCAAGTGATCGGGGTTATCTTTGCTTGTGATGTTACTTCAGGGAGCTCTCTGGAGAGATACATGTAATGTAATCTATGTGGGTGTACGTATTATGGGGAGCAGAATAGAAAGTGTAGCCTTGTTCTTCCGGATGAAGAGCTCTCCATGCGTCTACCAAGTTATACAGTTCCATCATATGAGCTAGCTCAGTCTGTTCAGGTCTATTCTGATGAGTCGTGGTAGGGGTTCCCAGGATTCCGGTCTGTGGCCGGGTTTGCCCATTGATTAAAATCACCCCCCCAAGATGATGTGCCCGGTGGCTTCAAGTAGTATTTTAGGGATTGTTTTGGAGAGAAATCTAGACTGGCCTGTGTTCGGAGCGTACAAGGTGGCAATTGTGACGTTCAGATTACCTAGTTGCCCGTTTACTTACATTGCTTGTCCTTCAATGTCTGACCATGCCTTGGTCATCGCAAAATCTATGCCTTTCCTAATGAGGATTCCCACCCCTCCCTTTCTAAGTTGGCCAGAGCCCCAAAATTCAGTTCCCACTCATTTCCCAAGAATCTGTCGTTCATCTCCTTTTATGTATTTTGTTTCCTGGTGTAAAAGAATGTTTAATCCGCTTCTACGAAATTCTCTGGCTACAAGAGACCGTTTCGTCGGTGAGTTGAGTCCTTTAACATTGAGTGTTCCAACTCTTAAGGAGACCGGTTCCCTTATATTAATGTTCATAGCCATAGTTCTTTCTCGCTGGGAGTTGTCTCTTTGTATACACTCGGCGATGCACTATACTCACGAGCCGCATGCTGAATTGACTGTTGTGGTTCGTTATGTTTGCTGCTCTGACTTTCTTTGTTTCGTTAACTTTTCCCTCCCCCTCGACCCCATCCTTCCTCCTTCCTAATTGATGGCGTCTGGTCGAGCCCGGTCGGTTGTCCCAGGTCGACATCGGACCACTTCCGGGGGTCGTTACTTCACGCCCCTTGACCAGAATAAGTCATCGTAGTCCAGAGTGAGCCCCCTGGTGGTTCCCCCCTAATTATCTTCATTAGAGTCCAGGGAATGTGTGTGCGTTTGTGCATCCATATCACACCATTTACATACTTTGATTGGTCTTACCGGTATCATCTGGTGTCAGTTGTCCGTTTCTGGGGAGAGGGTGCCCCTCCTGAATTTTCGCGACCCCTTCACTCTCCTACTCCGGGGGCCTTGGAGTCGCCATTCTCTTCCTTCCTTATTTGTCGCTTCTTGACTAGCCTCTTCTCCTTGTGTCCCTAAGAGGTCAGATATGCACGATTTTATCTCATTCTCCGATCGCAGTCTGAATCTGGTCCCCTCGTATTGGAACGTGAGGGAGAAGGGGTAACCCCATCTATATCGAACGTTCTTTTCCTTGAGCATCTTCGTTACAAGTCCGCACATTTTTCTGAGGGTTAGGGTCAAGGAGGAGAGATCTTGGTAAATGGAGATTTGTGCTCCGCATAGCGTAATCTTCTCGCTCATTCTGGCTTTCTCAAGAATTCTAGCTTTGTCCCTGAATCAGTGAAATCGGGCGAGGACTGAACATGGTCCACGCGCTGGGCCTCCTGCTCTATGAATTTGTTCGGTTACCGGTTCATCCACCTCATCATCTGTTGTCAGAAGTTTGATGATGTTGTGAAGTGTCTCCTTAAGGTCCACTTCTGTTTCCCCCTCTCTCTCCGGAATACCAAAAATTCGTATATTATTCCTCCTTTCTCTGTTCTCCAAATCATCGAGTTTAAGTTTAAACTCATATTCACGTCGTTCCAGGTCTGTCATTCTTTGGTCGAGTTGCCCTTCGAGTGTGTCAATGGAGGACTGATTGTTTTCAACTCCCTTGAGTCTGTCCTCCCTGCTATCAAGCCATTGAGTGATCCTATCTATTTTGCCACCTATATTTGTTCCCCGGTTCTTAATCTCCCCGAGTAGGGCGGCTATGTCTCCTTTCGTAGCTGCAGCCAGGGCGTCTCCTGTAGTGGTGCAGTTTGCCATATCGGCGCCAGCGGTTGTAAGCAAGGTGGGGGTGTAGGCGAAGTGAGCTAGTTTATGCTCAGTACTCAAACAGATCACCGATGGTGGGCCTGGGTAGAAGCTGCGTGCGCTGTGATAATCCACGCGTCACTCGATCTAGGTGGATGATGACGGCCTACTCCCTCGAGTTGTGCCACGGGTAGTTTGCGGATGGGGCGGCGTAAGTTCTTGTGTGGGCCTGGGGAGTTGCCGTGGGCAGGCGGGGAGTCGTGCTGGCGGCTCCGAGGGGTGGTAGGCACTGTACCCTGTCGGTTCCGATTATGAATTCCGCCTCTGGTGGGGCTCGTGCACCTTTTTCGGCCTAGACAACTCTGCCGTTGGGTTCACCCAGGAAGTCGCAGATCTGTGAGGGCTCCACTCGGCAGTTTATCTCAATGTCACTCCATCACAAATTGGTATGTTCATGATCTGCAGTTCACTCCTTTGTGCAGCACTTATTCGGGCTCACTGGGTCGGTCGGCTGATCTCACATCCTCGTGTGAGGGTGTTTCACTCCGGGAGCCGAACACACGCCTTCCGGGCTTTCTAACGGTGAGACACACGCAGTTGGTTTCGATTTCCACGTGCCTCGGAGGCCCCGATTTTCTCTTGCGTTTTCTGAGGCCGTGGAGGGCCGATTTACATCAGGATTTTTCCTCGGGGTGGGGGGGACGTTCACAAAGCGAAATCCCGTATTTGTTCAGCGGGGGGTTCCAAAAGACAGGGGCTCATTCCATCTTCCGGGTGCTGGTTACGGAGCTCACAGAGAGAGCATGCTGATCTCTGCGCCCCCTGGTGGCCGTCCTTCCAAACTGTTTTTATGTCACTACTTTCTACTTTTATGTTATCACTTTTTTATTCTATGAAAATGTTCTACTTTATTTTATCTTAGCTTCTGGCTATCTTATGAACTGAATGATGAACAATGTTTTAGGATGTTTTTATTATTGTAGAACTTGAAGGTGTTTTTATACCGAATAGAAGTTTGTTTTGACTGACTTTTGACTGATACCAAATTGAGTGACAATGTTTTTCTTATTGCTTGGTTGAATGAAAAGAATACAAACCAAACAAATTGTTATTTAACCTAACTTGGCAGTATCCACATCAGGGAACCGGATTGCTGTGAAGGTCAGTAATGGTAACTTCTATAATAGACAAATAGGTTTATTCTTTGAGAATACAACCCTTGATGAAAAAAAAGAATATTCTTATCCATGACTACTTTCCAACTAACATTCATAATCTTTTTGCGACCAACAAGAAAGTGCCTCTTTAAAATATTAAGTGCACGCTTATGTTGTAAAACGTAAGAAGCGCAAATTAAGATCGAGTTTGAGACAAAGTTATAATCAGAATATCCTGACTGAGGAAAAAATAAAAAAATCCTGCTAACTCGACAGCATTCTAGATATTGACATCGAAGCTACAGTCATCTGCTTTTGAAAAAGGACGAGAATCATATGCTGGAAATAGTGACACTCACTGTTCATTAAAAAATATGATTGCATCAAAATCTACCCTAAAATCCTGGGGATGCTATATTCTTATCCCTATATACAGGAAAGGGAATCAATCGAATCCGCCTAATTACCGTACCATTGCTCTTCTTGATACTGAAAGTAAAGTATTTGCATCATTAATTTTGCATAAATTAGGGAAATGGGCTGTAACTACAGTACGCTTGGGCAAATTTCGAACAGGTTTCATGAAAGGGTTCAGCACTACTTTAAATGGGTTTATTATGGATGCAATACAGCAAAGAACTTGGCGTAAAAACACCCCACCCATATTTGCAGCATTTATCAAATTTTCCTTAGCTTTCGATACAGTCAATAGAAGTTTATTATGGAAAAAATGAGATCACTGGCATATCCCTAAACCACTGTTGACTATTTTGGTCTATCTGCATACAGACACAGGCTTACAAGTAAGGTTCGACCAGCAAGTTACCCTGTCCCAACATACAGAGGCCTTCAATAAGGATGGGGGCTGGCTCCTGGCCTTTTTAACTTGTACGTGTTCAATATAGGGGAGGGGCTAGCTTGCTCTACCTTTGCTAATCCCAGGGTTAATTATTTAAAAATATTTTGGCTAGCATATACGGATGGCGTGATTTTATTATACCAAACAAGGATGGGTCTTCCATGCCTTATTAATTCCACCATCCAATATGCAGATAATAATGACCTAATGATAAATGCAAGTGAAACAAAAATTCTAAGATTTCATGGTAGGTCAATCAAGCTATATAAGTTCACTTGGAAAAACGGCACAACTCTGATTGAACCTGTAACTCAATTAAAAACAAATGTTAAAACAATAATCTTTCAAAGGTTAAAGGTGAAAGCTACTACATTTATTTCTCAAATGAAATAGATTAACAAAGGGCATTGTACATTTTCGATTGTACAATTTATACATTTTTATAAAACAGAAATAGTACCATCCCTTTATGGACATAGTTGCCATCTGTCATGTAAATCGACCATCTTGAAGCCTGAAAGTAAAATGTGAATAAATCTTTGGCCAAACCAAATTGTGTTAATTTAACACAAAATGGCCTAGTATTCCAATTTTCAAAAACATATATTTCTGTATCATTCAGTAACCCATGTGTGGTAGTTGATACTCATTCTCCCTCAAGTAGTCTTTTTGTCACTTTTTAGACATTTTCATATTGGGTGTTTCTCATTGCCCCATTTATTTTATTTTGCGCATGCTTTATTGTGTTCGAAGGAATGTTATTTGTGAATTCTATTCAGAGGCAGAAGTGTCATTTCTCATTGCGTCATAGCTCTTTTATGTAAGCGTTGTTCAATTTATCAAACAAAACATAAATGCTCTCAACAAATATCAAGAAGCAAACTTACAGCACACGACAATTGGTGCTAATTTTGTACATCCTTTTAAAATCACACATCCTCAGTCAATGTCGCTAATGGGTAGCTGTGGATGAGGACAAGGACTTGGTTTTGTAGATCCTTAGTCTTTCTATGGATGCTTCAGCAGGATGTTGTGAATTTGTCTGCCTTCTTCAGGATCTGCATTGGGGTATCCCTAATGTAGGACCACCAAATAATGAGTTATTAAAATGTTGCTTACTCATGGTGTGCAGTTAGACAAAAAAGACTGTGAAAGAGGTGAGGAAGAATGGGGCCTCACATTGGCCTTGCAATCACTGACCTGTGTGACCGAACTTTCTTCAGAGTGGTCGAGTGGGGGCGAGGGACGCGATCCCCTGCTTATTAATTTAGACATGATGTGTCCAGTCGCATGCTGGTGGAGAGTAGCTATCCGGGGGGTACGGTCTGCACCCACTGTATGGGATGACAGCAAATGTAAAGAGAGATATAAAGGGGTTTGTTCATGTTCATAGGAGTGCGGGTAAGTAAGTAGATATGTGGTGTATACACATATAGTTACCGATGTACTCTGGTTGTTCGTTTCATATAAGGCTGTCATCTAATTTGTCGCTGACACTAGACCTCCGTGATGCGGTAGGTGCATTCTCCAGGAGGGATCAAAGAGGTGGGCGGAATTAGGGATTTATGCAGGCTCATCTCCCAAGCGGTATAGTAGTAGGCTATTTCTGACTATTTGTTGCCTGTAGAGAAGCAAGATAGCGTTTCCTCATCCAAGGGCACTCACGTTGTGATGGCTGCGTACAATCAATCTCAGCGTGCCTGATGCATCTGTCTGTGCACCAGTAGTTGGTGCTGTGGGAAATGTATGAATGGGTGTGGAGGTTAGTTAATCAGTCCAGGCTGAGCAATGTGTTTAGGTGCCTGGTATAGTTTGCAGACTTCCAATGATACAGGGCAGTTCTTACCTATGAAACCAGTACGTTGCAGGCTCCGTGTCGGTTCCTGTCAGCGAGACGCAGGGGTTGGCTTGGTTACAGAAGGCTGCTAAGCCGTCGTGCATGCACGTTGCCCATGTCGCGTCGGACAGCAAATTCTGCCGATCTCAATATACTATATACTATATGAATTGGGCTTGATTTCACTCCATTGTTGGATGAAATGGAAAATGTTAACCTTTTACAGATTATTTCTGGCTCCCCCTCATAACTCGCTTCTTTGTGATTTAGAAGAGAAAAAAATAACAACAGAAAGTTGGTTCTATGTATGATTTCATGACTAGGAGTGAAATTATATTACTGAGCATTTATGAATCTGCTGAAGCACTAATTTGTAATCCTGTAGGAGTTAAAAAAAAAGCTTTTTTTTTCATAAAGGACTGGAGTGACACAATTAAAATAATTAGGCACTATAAAAATTATAATCACCTCCCAAAATTAGATTAACCATTGTGAAGCATTTTTGAGGTTTAGAATGAACCTCATTCCAGTGGGAGAACTTCTGGCCCTATGCTCCAAATCCCCTATAGTTGAACAAATTGTTGTTTCTGTGGGCAACCAGATACTAACCAAACTCTAAAGCATCTGATGATTCAGTGTCCTATGCTACACAATCTATGAATTAATTATTCAGGACTTTTGTTAACTCTGAGGATTCGTTGTTGAAACACGACTTTTGGTTACGCTAATCTAGTGGGAATCTAATTCCATTACCAATTACAGTACTACAATTTGTACCCATAACTAATCTTATTGTTATTAGATTGTAGGATGTTTTGTCTTTTACATATATTTTTATGATCTATTACATACTAAGCATTGATGTAGCACTTTGCACTATCATTAGCACTTTATAAATATATTTCGTTAACTTTGTTACAAGCAGTTTGCTTAAAAATCTATTGTTGCATCTTGCTAAAGTGATTTAGATAATTTTATTTGTATTGCATCTGATCTTTTTGTAAATGTTTTTGTGTACGTTTTATTTGTTTAAACCAACATCACAATAAAATAAGAAAAGAAAAAAGATACTGGCATTCTGTGAATGTACAGATGTTGTGGGATGCATCCAACATCATCCTGAATGTCAACACCAACTTTCTAGATTGATCACTGTGAGAAACCTGAGGGTATTCTCACTCCAAAACCCCTTGGATCCTCTGTGCAGGTAGCCATGGAAAGGCCATTGCTATTGGAAGCCGACCCAGGGTGCAGAGAAGCAAGGGAAGATCACCTGGGTGGAGGGTCCTTGGGGACTGGGAGTGGGGTGCCCTTGGGTGAGACATGGTATCCCACTTTCCCAATTGACAAACAGCACAACCCTTCCTTAACCTTCATGTGCTGTTATAATCCAGTTACCCTAATTTCTCCACATGTGACACTTGACAGTACTGGGTTGAAGAAGAGGCAACGAAGAGTAATGAAGACTACACTCTTTTACCACTCTGGAACTGGGACAAGGAAGATGCCTACTAAGAAATGTGAGGGTCAGGCATGTCCCTTTGATTATGGTCAGGCAGGGCTAATTGGACATTTCCACCTGCAGCCAGTCAAAGGGATGCAGGTGTATTACAGAAGACCAGCCAAGCAGCAAAGAAAATGACAGGAGAAGCAGCAGTGGACCTTATATGAGAAGCACGCCGAGATGCTGGAAGCGTAGCGTGGGAACTGGGGCTTTGTGGAGAAGACACAACGCTGCGGAGGGAGCCATGTGGAGTGGCTGCCCCTTTCCCTTGTGTTCAAAATGCTTGTTCCCCTGTGTTAAGAGGTCGACACAGGAGTGCCTCAGGGGCAGGAGTTGGACCCCTGACATGAAAAGCAGAAAGCTGTGTGATCCGCGCAGCTGGGAAAGCTGTTAATGTGACCTGTGAGTTTCTAACAAATGAGAAATCTGGTTTGTGACCGTTTTAACATTTCTATTCTAGAGGAATACTTTGTATAAGAGTTATCGCGTGTTTAAGGAAACACGTTTTCGAAGGGCTTTGGTTTAAACCATTGTCAACTATTGAAATACCAGAAATACTTTGTATCGGAGTGGTCCCGTGTTTAAGGAAACACGTTTTTGAAAGTCTCCGAATGCTGGGTATTTCGTTTAAAGCAAACTAAAGGAATATTAAACAACAGGTTCAATTGAAAGTGTCTATCAGTGAGTTTGGGGTATTCAAGGAAATGTTCACTTCAACTGGGTTATGAATCAATGAATATATCTAATTACACAGTATGCCGCATGGAGAGTGTCATAGGTGTGAGCCCCCTCCACCTTAGGTACCTTATGATTCAAATGACGCTGCTCAGACTGTGTCATTAATTTTTTTAATTGTAACTTTTGATGCCCTTTGGTTTACACGTGTTTCGGCCTAGGGGCCTTTTTCAAAACCGGACAAAAGCCCACAAATATTTAAACTTGCTTCTTGAAAATGGATGGTGATTTAATCAATGGTGCATCAATCCCGGGTTAATCCCTTGAACATTCTTAATTCACAGAGCTATGTTCTCCTTGCGGCCGCAATCCCTGTAAGAATCCATTTGCAAGAAGCAAGTTTATATGTTTTTTGGCTTATGTCCGGTTTTGAAAACAGGCCCCTAGGCCGAAACACGTGTAAACCAAAGGGCATCAAAAGTAAAAATTAAGAAAAGCAGTCTGAGCAGTGTCATTTGAATCATATTGAATTGAAAGTGTGTTACATTACTGAATGACAACTTTACAAATAAGCAGAATTGTAATATATTGAGTTCAGAAGTGCACAGAACTTTAAATTCAAGTAAAACCACCATATGCTGAATCATAAAATGAACAAAACTTTTATATAAGTAAAACCACTGTATGCAGAATTCTAAAATGGATGAAACTTCAAATCCAAGGAAAACCATTATATGCTGAGTTCTAAAGTGAATCGAACTTTAACATAGAACCAAAGAGAGGCATATTGAATACCAAATTGTGTGAAAACTTCATATAACAGAAAAATACATTGAATGCAAAATGTATTGGAACACTGACATTTATCACAACACAGTCAAGATATTTACATGAAAAAACAGCCATAAAAAGAGGACACAAGTGTGGCAAAGAACCCTAATAACATAAAGGATATTTTTGTCATACTGAAACTAAGTCTTGGGGAAGGGAGCCCCGACACCTGAAACATTTACTGACTTGAGGACGAAGTCTCAAGGCTCTTTTGTGCTGGAACTGTGTTACTTGGAACTTGGGGAAGGGAACTCCGAGTAATGGTTAAAACTGTATCATCCTGAACTTAAGAAAGGTCATTTTATGACTTTCATTGGAACTGTTTTATACTTGGAGAAGGGAGCTGAAAGAAGCTTCGAGCTGGAAGAAGCTCGGAACTTTATGTTGGACGCTGTTTCTTTTGGTTGCTGACATCCCTAAACTTTGCATAGATTACTTGTGAGGGCAAGTATAGGTTTTGGACACAGACAGATTCTTAAATTGAACTCTTTGACTCATACTTTCCTTAGTTTCATTTAGGCAGGGAAATCCACATTTGCCAGAAGGCAAGTTAGGCCTTTCTCCACCCTGACATTTAAGTTAAAAAAGTGTTTTATCTTGAATTCGGAATCTGTTGTCTGTGTCTTGCTTCATGATGCCTTCACAAATGGTGTCAGGGTGGGATGCCGTTTAACCGATACAAGTTGGGGGACCCTAAAATTAGAGAAACTAAGTGCCGGAGCATCAGACCCCCTCAGTAGCCACTAAAGGCTCAATTGAGTTTGATATCTGTAGTAGTTGGGATGAGACCATTCCTCCCGGTGAAAAAGACTGATACCCACTGATACATACATTAGACTAGCACCCAAGTCAGGGTTAGCATGGAGAGTTGGTATTGATGTATTGGCAGGATGCAGCCTTCCCAGATAATGTTCAGGTCTTGTTATAAAATCACGAAAAAGACCCATTCCAGATTCACCAAGGCGATGAGGTTGCTCAAGGAGTGCTTGAAAAAGCTGTATTCCTAGGTGTATCCTGTGGTGTCCAGTCAATTGGTCGACAGCAAACTGGTCGACTGCAATTTGGTCGACACCATTTGGTCGAATGCCAAATGGTTGAATTTTTTTTTTTATATATATGTGTTTTGTGGGTTTTCGTGTGGGGGAAAAAAAAAAAAAAAAGGATAAAAAAAAAAAAAAAAAAAATTCGACCATTTGGCATTCGACCAAATGGTGTCGACCAGTTGTCCTGTCAACCAAATGTTTTCGACCAATTGACTGGTAACCGTATCCTGTGATACTAGGATATTATGTCAGCCATGTTGCCACCATGGCTATTTAAACCACACTGTAACCATACCCTATGCTCAGCGTTATTCAGTACCGCATGTTCTTACCTGATCACAGCTCCTCCTCCTGGATTCTGCTTTTCCCTTGAAATTATCTTTTCCCGGGGTATCTTTCCCCTGGTTTCTGCTTGTGCCTCTGAGACATTTGGCTGATTACAAGGCTCAGGTTTTAAGGGTTCCCGTAACCTCTCTTAATGTATGTGTCTGGCTCCCCTTCTGGGCCAGGTTATCCCTGATCCGAGGCAGACTTAGCAGTTGGATGAAGGACAAAGGCAGAGAGGGCATACCAGGCCTTCTGGTCCGACCTCTTCCCTCTCACTCTCTACATGAGAAAACACACATGCCCAATCTCTCCTTTCTGGCAGCTCAGCATAGCAGGGATAATAAAGAGCAGTCTTCACTCTCACGGGGCCCAGCTAAACATGTATCAGGGCTCATGGGGGCCCTTAGCATTATGATGATCATTATGATGATTGCCGCCCCTTGTCTTAAGTTGGATTGTTTAAATAAGAATGGGTATAAAAGATACAAACAGATGCAAAAGGGAGGCTGATGACTGCAGATTATCATGGGACAGCAGCCAGATGTGATATGATATGATGTGGCATTTATAACGCCCTAATACACAAGTGTTTCAAGGTGTAACGAGGCAAGGGAGGGGGAACAGAGGAAAGACAGAGACAGCAATCTTACTAGGCCAGGTGACAATTAGATTGTGCAAGTGCAGGGGAGGGGGCAAGGGCAAGGGGAGAAGTGCAGGGGAAATGGGGAGGGGGCGGTGCAGTACATAAAATAACCGTAAACATGAATAAAATAAATAAGACAATAAATAAAAAGTGCACCCAGCTCGCGGCAAGTGGGGCCAGCTGGTGGCAAGTGCTAGGGTAAAGGCAGACATCAAGTGTCAAGTGCTGGTAGGGGGTGTAGGGATACAGAAACAGTCCCCGAGTGTAGGGTTGCCAGTGGGACAGTGCAGGTGTGCAACTAGCTGGGAGGGGACCTGGGCCAGAGATCAGAGCGTAGCCAGGTAAACCAGTGCAGTTTCAGTCAGGAGATCAGCAACAGAGCAGAGGAGAGAAAGCAGGTGCTTTCGGAACTGGAGATGGTTCTCCTCAAGTGTCATAGAGGCAGGGAGGCTGTTCTGGAGGGGGGCCCAGGAGAGGAAAATATCTTCCACCAACTCTACCACCAACTTGTTGCTTGGAGAAGCGGCTGACCCTGAGGGAGTTGGAGGCGGATGAGCGAAGAGCTCGAGAAGGAAGCTATTTAGGAAGAGAGAGTTGAAGGTATTGAGGCCCCAGAAGGCCTTGTGGACAATGCAGAAGGTTTTGAACTTAATCCTCACAGCCACTGGGAGCCGGATTTCAGTCCTGGAGAGATATGATCCCTGGGCTTGAGGCCAAGGATAAGTCTTGCAGTCCTGTTCTGGATGAGTTGCAGAGGGCGGAGAGTAGAGCCAGGCAGATTTAGAAAGAGGCTGTTGCAGTTGTTCAGCCCGCAGAGAACCAGAGCTCTGGAGACAGTGAGCTTCTGGGAAAAGAGAGGAAAGGAAGAATACCTCTGAAGAGGTGCAGCTGGTAGTGAGACTTCTTAGAGACATCAGAAATGTGAGGAGAGTGTGGAGTGGAACATGACCCCCAAGGTTTTTAGCCTCAAAGGTGGGAGCAGGAACAGGGCCAAGCCAGAGAGCGACAGGAAAGGAGGGAGCAGGTGTGCCGGTGAGGAGAATCTCAGTCTTACTGGCATTAAGGTAGAGATCATTGGTGGCCCACGACTCCTGGATAGCAGACAGACTGTCAGAGATGAGAGATGGAGAAGAAGCGGCAGAAGGGACCCTGATAATGAGTTGAGTGTCATCCGCATAGCACTGAAAGTTGAGTCAGAGAGCAGCAGTGTGGTGGGCAAGAAGTGTCAGGTATTGGTTGATAAGCTAGGGAGAGAAGTTAGACCCCTGGGTAACACCACAGGAAGAGATAGCTATAGATGAGAGCAAGGACCCAAGTTGGACCTGGGAGGGTCGATCGGAGAGGAAAGAGGTCAACCAAGCCAGGGCCTGAAAGGTGATTCCCAAGTTGTCACGGAGACGGTTGAGCAGGATGACATGGTTGACCCATGTGGTGTTGAAATCAAGGTTGAGAGCAGGCCTTCATGGATGTTCAGGAGAGCAGTTTTTGTGCTCTGGCAGCTCTGACTGAGGGTCATCGAGACAATCAACAGATTCAGTGTGAACATTAAGCTTGAGATGGTCAGTTTTTCCAGGAGTTTGCCCAGGAAAGGGGTGATGGAGATTGGGCGAAAGTTAGCCAGGCAGGACGGGTCATCAGGGGGTTTCTTAAGAAGAGGGTGCACAATGGAGTGCTTCAGGGAGGAAGGGAAAACCCCAGTGGTGAAGGAGTGGTTGCAGAAGTCATCCAGAGCAGGTGCCAAGGTGCCAATGTGGTCCTTGGTGGTTTTGGAGGTACAGGGGTGAACCTGTTTTGATGAGACTTTCATAGATCGGACTTGTCTAGAAACCTTGTCTGGTGTGAACAGGGGAAAGGAAGAGAAGGAGGGAGGAGAGGTGGTCGAAGAAGGGCCAGAGGAAGATCAGGGAGTAGAGGGGGCAGGGTGAGAGGAAGAGAGAGAAGACAGGCTGTCCTGAGTTTTAGAGATGAAATGAGAAGCGAGGGCTGTGCAGAGGGCCTGCGAGGGGGACAGGATAGGTAGAGACTGCAGCAGGATTGGCCAGCTCCTTGCAGAGTTTAAAGGGTTTTGGCTGAATTGTTAGATGCCGCAGAGATGCAGACATGGATGTGGGCTCTCTTCTTGATGTGGACAGAGAGCCGGTATTGCCTTTGGAGCAGGCGGCAGGCCAGTTTGTCAGAGGATGTACTGGAAGCACTCCATTTCCTCTCGGCCACCCTGCACTTGCGTTTAAGGGTGGCGAGGTTTGAGTCATACCAGGAGTTGCACTTGTCTTTGGGCTTCAAGCGGATCCTCACTGCAGGGGCAAGAACATCAAGAGTATCAGAGTTAGCAGAGTGGAGCATGGCGAGGGCTGTGTCAGGGTGTGAGTCAGCCAAAGGGGCGAGGAGGGTGAGAAAGTGGTGGCGAAAGCCTCAACTGACACACACTTCATGGGTCAGATAACCGAGAAGGTGGGTGGCAGTGCTGGAGTTGGCTTGGCCTGAGGGGTGGAGAGAGTGAGCTGGGAGGAAAGAAGAATGTGATCACTCCAGGAGAGAGAAGTGGTGAGAGTGATAGAAAGAGGAAGGTCTGTAGGGATCAGAACATCCAGAGTGAGCCCTGCAGAGTGAGTCGGGCCAGAGGGGAGGATATAGAGTGATAGAGAGTCGCAGAGGTCGAGAAAGAGTCCAGAGGAAGGACAGGTAGCATCCAGGTGGATGTTAAGGTCTCCAAGAAGGAGGCTTTGAGTGGTCGAGACCAGGAGGGAAGAGGAGAGGTCCGCCCACTCAGAGAGGAAGGAGGAGATCTGACCAGGTGTCCGAGAGATGGTAGCCACAGTAGGGAATGGCTAGGAGAGAGTGAGAGCCTGCCGATGAGACATTCAAAAGAAGAGTAGGCCTGTGTAGGAATGACAGAGGCAGGAATCCACTCAGGGAAGATCAGGGCGACACCCCCTCTGGAGCGGTCGGACCTGGACACAGGGAGGATATTGTAGCCGTCAGGGAGGAGAGTGTCAAAGCTTGTGACAGAGCTGGCTGTGAACCATGTCTCGGTGAGACCGTGGACATCGAGGTCAAGTTCTTCCAGGAGGCAGTAGATGTCAGAGGAGTGTTTCACAGCTGAGCGTTGAGAGTGGCAATATGGAGAAGGTTTCCGTCCTTGAAAGACTTCCGGGGCTAATGGGGTCAATTCAACAAACTCCACCACTGGATACCTGGTCCATTCATCAATTACCACTAGAAATTGCACCTCTCTCCCTATAGATCCACGATCCAAGTGCACCACCTCCCACGGTCCAGTGCCCCTGGGCATCGACTCAATTTGAGGCTCTCTCCTCACTGGGACTGCAGCTTGATGCCACACACAATTCTTCACAAAATCATCCACCAGCTGTTCCAAGTTGAGGATCCACACCTTCATCTTTAAGTGTGACTTGGTCTTAGCTGATCCCTGATGTCCCAGATGAGCCAGTGCTATTACTTTGGAGACCAACACTGACAGCACAACCATCCTCTGGCCTCTCAACAGCAGCCCTGAATCTGTAAAGAACATTTTTTCCTCACCTTCAACAGCTGCTCCAGTGCTACCTTTGTGTCCTGTGTGCGTTTGTCCAGCCCCATCAGAGCCCACTTCCGATCTCCTTTGGTGAGGGCCTCACGAAGTAGGCAGAAGCATTTGTTGCCTGTGGAATTCTCTGCCAACTCTTGCACAGACATTGAGTTCAGAGTGCTGGACTCCATCACAAGCCTGACAAACTCTTCGACATCCATGTCTCCTCTACCAGACACCGCTTTAGACTTCCACAGATGTCTGGACAGTTAATCTGCGGCATTGCTCGTCACTGGCCGGTAGACCAAGCAGACAGCATTCTCCAATATTGCCAAAAAGTCATGCACAGGGAATAACGTAGTCTTGCCCTACACAAGAATGATCAGAATGAATATGCCTCTGGCCGGAGAATAATAAGGGCAAACTACCAAGTGACTATAACAACATTGCAGTTTAGAGAATGTGAAAGATGGAAGAACCTGGTTGTTAGTACTCAAACCAATGATTCTAAAAGATTTTGGAAGATCATCAACAAACATAATACGTGTAGTACTGCCATAATAAATGGTGTTGACAAGCCTGCCTGGATCACCTACATCAATGACACACTTGGGGGTACTAACCTGGAACAACCTGTAATTCCTTCCCAGTCCGAAGTGTGGCACTTTCGAAAAGCAAACATGAAGTTGCCAGACTAATCAGTATTATTAAGTCATCATGGGCTCCGGGTCCTGACGGTTTGTGCAACCTTTTGATAAAATCAGATACTGTGCTGTGGACCAATGTCCTATATCATCTCTTTTCTAGCATTGCTGCTATCCAATTGCTGCTGCGAAAATAGCACAACAGAATCCCGGTCCATAAGAAAGGTTCTCACACAGATACTCAGAATTATCGCCTCCTTGCGATGTTGCGTGTTCCCTCCAAAATATTCACCAGGATTTTACTTGAGGAACTGACAAGTTGGTCTGAGACTACTGCTTTTATTCCATGGAACCAAACTGGGTTCGGAAAGGGATGTTCTACTTCTGTTAATGTGTTAGCCCTTATGACTATAATTCAACAGTCATGGAAGACTCGCAGATGCCCTATATATGTGATATTTGTGGATCACAGTGCTGCATTTGACACAGTTGACTGTGGAAAGCTATGGGAAAAGTTTTCCAGTTGGGGGATTCCATCTGGCCTGCTGAAAATGATCACGATTTTTCTTGAGGAGACACAGGTAAAAGTAAGGTTGGAGGGCAATGACGGAATCTCACATTGGATTAACACGAAATTGGGACTCAAACAGGGCTGCACATTGGCAGCTCTGTTGTTTTATCCGTATTTATCAAACATGGGGAGTGAACTGATTGATCCCAGATGTACTCCAGCTAAACTGGGTAAACAGGTTGTACAGTGGTTTGGCTATGCCGACGACATTGTTATTCTAGGTCTCGGCCCCAGTGGTTTACAATCTGCCTTAGATAACCTTCTCTCCTTTTCTGATGTAAATTCTCTAAAAGTGAACATGACAGAACTAAAATAATGGTGTTCAAGCCCACACACAGTAGTTTGAGCTGTTTGGAACTTTAAAGGGGACCCTATTGAAGTTGTAAACAAATACACCTATTTTGGGATGGTGTTTGATGCAAACCATGCAAGTTTATCACACTTCAGTAAACTTAAAATCTGCAGTGCCCACATTATAGGAGCTATTTCTTTCTTTGCTTACAAGGTAGGGGGATACTCTGTGGGTTCTGTGGTCAAATTGTATTCCATTAAGATTGCCCCCATTATATGTTATGCTGCAGAGACATTGGCGATTGGATCACTGGAGGCCATCTCTCGCATAGAACTGATGACTCTTAAGATGTACAGAATACATGTCATCTGAAATGCTTTTTTTAGAGTTTGCTTTAATGCCCATAAAAATACACATTATGTTGTCGTGTTTAATCTTGTACTGGAAGCTTGTCCATGCTGCGAGTAAACCTCTCATGGGCTTGCTGCAGGAAGTGTTTTATACTAAACTTGCTTTTATGAAATTTTCTACACTAGGAGCCCTCAAACAATTGTCTGATTTATGGTTTTGAAACTTAGTGTGGATACTCTTGTAATGAACATCAGTCAATATAAACGAGCTATGAGGACACTATTAGAGGCTCACATCCATGATCAGGTGATAGTTGATTTGGCCACAAAATCAACAGTCGAATGCTTTTTTCCATACATCCTGGAATAACAACTGATTCCATCGTATATTCAGAATTTTATTGGAAACCATTTGCTATGGGACTATCTGCGCCTTAAGTTTAATGTAGTCAAAATGCTTAAGAGCACTGTGCATTGGACTAAAGTCGCAAGGAGCCATAGACTGCCAGTTTTGTGGTGATCCGGTGTTTGAATCTGTTTGTCATCTGCTTTTTGACTGCTGTGCAATGATAGCTCTTCGGCTAAAAGCGATCAAAGC
Organism: Ambystoma mexicanum; assembly: GCF_040938575.1. Taxonomy (NCBI): domain Eukaryota; kingdom Metazoa; phylum Chordata; class Amphibia; order Caudata; family Ambystomatidae; genus Ambystoma; species Ambystoma mexicanum. The sequence goes on along the minus strand of NC_090923.1, from coordinate 736,543,720 downwards.
CTCGGGCCTTGAGACGGTAGTAAGACCTAATAAGCTGTGGGCTACATTCATGTCTGGGAATCATGAGGGATGCATCATTTACTTCACCAGATCATGGAAATACATCTATGTGATAATAACTGTAATTGAAGCATGAATTGGCAGAATTTAGGTTGATATACCGATTTCAGTGATGATATACTTTTCTTTCATGATGTGTTCTATGTATTAAAAAGTTATTAATGTATCTATATAATAAAAAGAAATTATACCATGATTGGTGGCCACGGCTTATTGTTGGTCACAACCGTCACTGGCCTCCCCAACACATATGATCTAAGATGCATGCACCCCCTGAGCACCGTCAATGCCTCGCGTTCAATCTGGGAATATCGCTGCTCTGTATCCGTCAAGACTCTGCTCGCAAATGCCACAGGCTGCACCTCAACCTTACAGTTTTGCTGGGCCAATACAGCCCCTGGTCCAAAAGGACTCACATCCACCTCAATCTCCGATGCTATGGCTGGGTTGAAAAATGCCATTGTGCTGTCGGCCGTAAGGGCCATCTTGATTTCCTCAAATGCACTCTCTTCCAATGGGCCCCAAAGCCACCAGGTATCTTTCTTCGTCAGCTTTCGTAATGGTTTCGGACAACAGCACCAGATTCCTGATGAACCACCCACAGTATGTTACCATACTGAGGAAACTTCTCACTTCCGTGACTAACTCCGGTTTGCCTCCTTGATGCCCTTCATCTTTCTGGGATCCAGCGTCACGCCTCCCGGCTGAAACACAAAGCCAAAAAACTACATCATCTCCTTAAATAATTCACATTTCTCCATGTGGAGGGTAAGCCCCAGTGACCTGGTCCTCTCAAGTGTCTTTTCTAGCCTCTCCATATGTTCAGTCTCTGACCCAGCAAAAACCAAAATGTCATCATTGATATTAATGACCCATTCCAGGTCAGCCAACACTCCACGCATAATGTTCTGGAAAACCTCAGCGGCCGATGATGATACGCCAAAGCTGAGTTGTTTGTACCTGTATAAACCCTTATGAGTTGTGAAAGTCATAAGGTACTGGGACTCGAGTGCAGGACCACCTGATGACAGCCCGCATTCAGGATCAGTTTTCAAAAGAATCTTGCTCCTTGTAGTTCCGCAATGATGTCATTCAGGGTGGGCGTGAGGTGTCTATCCTACTTGTTGGCCTTGTTGGGCAGGCGCTTAGCCACACAAATCCGAACCGACTCCCGTTGTTTTGGTTTCTGTGCCACCACTATCAGGGATACCCATGGGGTCGGCCCCTCTACTGTCTCAATGATGTTCATATCCGCAAGGTGTTCCATCTCCTTGTCCACTTGGTCCCTAAAATGGGCCACCTGGCGGATGGATTCATCAATATGCAGTTTCTCCGGCTCACCCATCAGTTTTCCTACACTCACAAACACACTTTCGAACTTCCACAGCGCTTTGTGAATGTCCTCCACGTAGACCCTATATGTAAAACTGACAATCTTGACAGCCTCTGCTGTGGCACAACTCAGTAGACTGTCCTTGCTGACATCAGTAATGAAGAAACTCACCTTGATGGTGTTTGGCCCATGACCCACTTTCAAGACGAACGCCCTTTTGAGCGGCAACAGTTGTATGCCTCCGAATGTGAAAATTCGCACTTTCGGCCAGGCCAATACTGGCGGGCCGGGTAATGCCTCATAGTGTTCCATGGCCATCACACTCATGAATGCCCCTGTATCAATCAATACCGGGATTTCACATCCATCAACAGACACCGCACATCTTGGCTGCCTCTTTTTCTTGCCCTTTAGGCCATAGAGACTGGAGATGAAGAACACATCCTCCTCAATATCCTCTGGGTCAGGTCCTTGATCCTGCTGATCCTCATCCTGATATACCTGGGCCAGCCTCAGAAAAGGTCTCTGAGCAGACATGCCCACCTTGGCAGGGCCTCTTGATGTGACTACTGGCCCCAGGGCTTTGCACATAAGTGCAAAATGATCAACTGCCCCACATCTCCCAAACAACCTCCCTTTTGCAATACATTTGATCGTGTGCAGGAGGTTGTATCCTCACAGAGTGCAATGAGTTGGCATCTCAGGTCCATTGTCTCTTCTAGAATCCATTCCACGCCATACTTCCCTGGTGCCTTATTGGCGCCCTATCATGCAAACGTCCTCCACCGTCACCATCTTCATAGCTTCATCCATCTTGGCAGCCCTCATGTCTGCTAACTCATAGGAACTCCCCAGTTCTAGAATACGCACCAGGGTGAACCCTGGTTCCCGCAGGACCTGTCGCTGCATCTTTCTGGAGGCACACCCTTGAATTAACTGGTTGTGCACCATCTCCTCCTCATTCTTCCAACCACTTGTGGCCGCAAGCTGCCTTATCCTGCCATGGAAAGAGTCCAGCAGCTCGTCATCCCTCTGCTTAGCTGTGCACATTACGAACCGCTCATAATCCATATTCACTAGTGGAATGAAATGGGATTTCAGCCAGTCCTTCACCGCTCCGTAGGAGTCATCCACCGGCAGCAGCCTGTCAAAAATGTTCAACACCACCGGTCCTGCAGCGTACAAAAGTGTCGACTTCATCGCCTGATTATTCACCTCCCCTAGTGAATACGAAGTACATTTCCAGGTGCTTCAACCATAGGTTCCACCTCAGGCCCAGAGTGGCTGGCGCCCCTGATACATCGAATTCTGGCATCAGAGCCAGTGAGCCCTGCTGGAGCACCTGAGGCCACCATTCCTGTGGCCACCGCCTGCCCGTCCAGCATGCGGGTGCAGCACTCCGCTTTGCAAGGCCACACTGAGAGCACAGGCACCCACAGTGGATAGAGGGCCATAGTGGGACCGCTGTATGTTCTACACAAGGGTCCTCCACCAACACAGCCACAACCACGCAGGGAGTAGGAGAAAAAGAAAAACTTTCAAAACTCCCACCGCATGTCAGAAGGAGAAAGAAAAGAAAATATATATATATATTTTTTTAACTACGCACTTGCAAGTGCTCCAAAAATGATCCCAGAGGGGAACATTCACTTCCTCAGCAAGGAAGCCGCCATCTATGCCTGGTCGGCATTACAGGGTGTGTCTCACCTTCCCCTCGTGTACTGACACTGCTACGGAGAGGATCACTCACTGGTGTGACTCCTCCATCAGCTGATGCAGCACGTGGGTAGGAGCGAGCCACCTCCTCGTCGCCTTTGTAAGGAGGCCACACGAATTTGCCTGCGCGCTGATGGGCATGCGTGGGGATGCCGCATTTATTCCTATGACAGAGTTACACCACTTCGTCATGGCCGGAACGTGAACACGTCACCACACCAATAACGTTCCTGGGGCAGCACCAGCAGAGGGACTTCAGATGGACCATTTTTGCCATGGAAACATCAAACCTGAACTCATTGTATGGGTGCATCAAAATTGCACTTTGCTTGGAAGAGCACCGAACCTTGGCACTGGTGTCTCTTTTTTGCACTCACTTCCTTTCTTCCTCGCATTGTCTCTGTTCAGCTCATCTGCCCTCCCTACATCTCCCTTTTCAGTCTTAATATTAAGTCTTCTAACAGTTGCATGCTCAAAGAACCTAAGCAATGAAAAAATACTAACTACTCTGCAGCTGTGTTGGTAACTGGGAAAGGAGCCCTGTCAAGAGTGCATCAGATTATAAAACACCTGCAGGTTTTTCTCGTACGTCGTGTTGCAGGGCAGCTCACACCAGCCGAGCTTGTGAAATTTGTTTAGTAAACTTCAACTTGGCTGAGGTATAACTGTAAAACTGGCACACTAATATTTCTTTAAACGTATTTAACAATTTACATGTTTTAAGGAGGCCCCTGAAGGTGTGAGATGTATCAGTAGTTATTTTGGCTGATGTACCCAAGTCTGCCTTAGGTT